>NW_025334040.1:678048-3078048 GCF_019186645.2 Phyllostomus hastatus | reverse complement strand
ATTTATGAACCGTGCAAATGCATTTGATCGCCTACTTTACATTCATTCCTACAGGGAAAAAACATTCTTGTGTATATAACATTTTGAATCATGTGAAGTTTACAGAAAGCATCCTTCCTGAAAAAAATGTGAATTTCCTGGATCTCCCCAGCTATCCTGGTGTAACAATGGTTCCTGGTGTAAACCTGCTCCTGGAAGGGGAGTGTTATGGGGTGAATTTGTCCTGCAGAATAGTAGAAATTATATATTGAGTCTTTGCCTCCAGTTCTGGGAACAGAACTCCTAAAACTTTTGTAATTCACTACGTGATAAGAGCACTAGCAGCACTTTTTGTTCAAATATTTGGTTTTTGACCTTGGCTCATGAATCACTTGGAATTTCCTGAGTGATAGGAACATTTTTTGTTCTAATGAGGCAGTTCTTGGTGGGCTTCTGGGTGGGGGCTGGTCACCAGAAAGCTTGGAACTTTGAGTCCCAACTCCCATTGTTACAGGACAGACTGGCGGGGGGAGGTGCAAATGATATACTATTACCCAACGGACCCACCCTTGTGCTCTGGGGGTCCCCCACCCCGTATGGGTTCGCCTTGCCCACCGACAGGATGTCTCTCAATGCCAGAGATTGGTGAAAAGGAAAGGGATTATTTATTTAAAGAGTTATACAAATTTAAGAGTAATGACTTGTTTTCACTGAGATCCCAAAGTCCTTTAGAATACCCACAAATGCACAGTCCTTCCTTCCTCCTCTGCCCAGTCTGGGGTATTATATCTTAGAAAAAGAAACAGAAATCTATGGTTCTTCTCTGTCCAAGACATGTGGTCCCAAAAAGAGCCCAAAGTCACGTCGTCCCAAAAAGATGCCGCTTGGCTGCTACACCTGTGTTTAAATCCCAGTGCCAATCTTCCTCTTTCCCACCATTTCCGACTCCTCCCAAAATTGGCCCAGATGCCAGCATTCCCGTACTTTTCCAGCTTTACTGGGCTGCCACAGTAAGTTCAGGCATGTGTGGCTCTGTGGTGTGGAGCCAATCATCTTCAAGCTCTTATGCAGGCTCTGTAACCAGCGGGAGTTGCCTCCCAGTTACACCATGGGTTGAAGTCACTCCCATCCCCCTGGCTCAAAGCAAGGCCACAGCTGTTTAACATATCTATGAAACCAGTTAAAGGGTATAGATATGTGAAACCACTATTCCAGGGGTTATCTGCAAAACTATTGCTATTCAAAACAACTCTCAATGGCCCTGCTCCATGTATCCCATCTCTCAGCTCAGATTTGTGGAGGTGAGGACACCCTATATATATATTTTTTTCTTCTAATACTTCCTGGTCACTGAGTTCTGGACCCCATTACAAATCCCTATTTGAGCACCCCCCCTCCCCCGCCTTGGCTGCACCCTGTTACACCATCCCCCTAGAAAGGGAGGGTGACTGGAGATTGAGTTAACGGTCGATCATGCTTGCATGGTGAAGCTGCCATAAAGAGCCCAAAAGTATGGAGTTCCGAGGTTTTCTGTGTGCTTGAAAAGTGATGCACCCCAACTCCAGAAGGAGAGAAGCTCCTGCTCCCCAGACCCTTCCAGACTTTGTCCTGTGTATCTTTCATCTGGCTGTGCACCTCTGTCCTTCATTGTATAATAAACCATAAACCCAAGTGTTTCCCTGAGTTCTGTGAGACATTCTAGCAAGTTATCAAATTCAAGAAGGAGGTCACAGGAACCCCCATGTATAGCCAGTCAGTCAGAAGTACAGGTGACAGATAACCTGCAACTGTGACTGGCAGCTGAACAGGGAGAAGTCTCATGGGATTGAGTCTTTTAACCTGTGGGGTCTGCCCTAACTCTAGTTAGTGTCAGAATTGAACTGAATTATAGGACACCCAGCTGGTGTCGCAGAGAATTGCTGGTGTGGAGAACACATGCATTCTGATTTAGAAGTACTGTGAATGTGTGAGTAAAGGAGAAACACAGGAGTGCATTTCCCATGCACGTCCCCTAAGAAAGAACTACTGAAGCCCTAACTTCAGTCCGGACCTCAGAATGTGACCTTGTTTGGGAATAGGGTCTTCATAGAGGAAAGCAAGTTACAATAAGGTCACAGGTTGGGCCCTAACCCGACATGACTGATGTTGTTATGAAAAAGGGAAATCTGGACACAAGGAGACAGACATGGACAGTGGGAAGATGATGTGAGGACACACAGGGAGATCCACGTGAAGGTTGAAGGGATGCTGCCACAAGCCAGCGGCTGTCTGGGGATACCAGAGGCAGGGAGAGGTGAAGGAAGGATGCTCCCCGACAGGAGCCTGGCCCTGCTGACACCTCGATCTCAGATTTCTTGCCTCCAGAACTGAGACAACACATTTCTGTTGTTCTAAGTCATCCAGTAGGTGGAACTTGGTTATGGCAGCCTTGGAAACTAATAGAGAATGTCAGCTCAAGACCCAAAGTATCAACTACAGTAAACAAACAAACAAACAAACAAACAAACAAACACAACCCACAGAAACAGCAGCAAATTGCAAACCAGGCATGAGCATGAATTTTAGGCCGAAAGCAGTCATTTCATTTTTTAGTGCCTGCTGGAGACAAGGACCTTTGTTGCATGCAGCGCATACTGTCATTGGAAGACAATGGGCCCGGAGCTAGACACCTGGGCCAGGTGATGTTGAATGAGTCTAGGCATGTTCCTGAGCCTCAGGCTGCAGACAGGCCAGAACCTCGCAGTTTGCTTTCTATCTCCACCCAACTCCAAAAGAATGTGGTGCAGCTTATGAAAATACATCTGGAACATCTGTCCAATCATGAGAAAACATAAGACAAACCCGAAGTGAGAGACTTTTGACAGATACTTGGTGGATACTCTTTAAAACTGTCAAGGTCATGAAAAACAAGGAGAGATTGAGGAGTTATTACAGACTTCAGGAAAATAAGGAGAAATAACAAAATGTTATGTGAAACCCTGCATAGCATCTTGGAACATAAAAGGATAGTAGTGGAAGCACTGGTGAAATATGAATAAGGTCTTTACTTTAGTTAATAGTATTTGTAGTAATGTTAATTCCTTCATTTTGATAATTGTACTGCGATTAAGTAAGATGTTACTACTAAAGGGAGCTGAGTGAAGGATGTAATAGACAAACTATTTTTGCAAACTTTAGTCTAATATTAGTCTAATATAAGTCTAATATTAGTTCAAAATAAAAGTTTAAAAATGATATATATGTAAGAAACACTTTGTTACATAAAGAACTGATCTAAGAAAACCAAATAAACAAAAAGCCTTTAGGTAAGGACTCCGTACCTGTGTTAAAAGGAATACAGCTAGTGCAACAAATAAACAGTATATGGGTGGGGGGAAAGTTACTGCAACGTGAGGAATAAGGGCAGGAAAAATAAGATGAAGCCAAAGATAAGGTAAGACCAGGTACAATGTATTGCCAGAGGCTGAATTCAAGTTTGGCTCTGGGCTTCTGATGCCAAGAAAGAAATAAGATTGGTTACATGGTTCACAGTGTGTGTAAGAGAGAAAAAAAGACAAAAACCCAACATTTACATCCATACATGGGAAGTTACTATGCAGCCCTTAGAAAATTATATTGTAGAATATTTAATGATATGGAAAAATGTTTGTAAAATTAATGAGTGAAAAATTAGCAAATCACAAAGCAATATGTACTATACAAAAGCAATGGGCCAGTGGATTCTGCAAATTAAAATCGCTTTTTCTTCTGCGTGTATCAGGTTTCTACTGCTGTATAACAAGTAACTACAATTTTAGTGGTAATTACATTTATCTTGTGGGTCTGGAATGAGTCTGGAATCCTGGGTCTGGATTCCAGGCACGGTGTGGCATGATTTTCTGCTCTGGGTTTCAAAGGGCTGCCCTCCAAACATCAGCCATCCCCGGTTCTCATCTGAAGCTCAGGATCCTCTTCCTAGCTCATTCAGGTTATTGGCACAATTCAGGTGCTTGCGGTTGTAGGACTGAAGACCCTGTTCTTTGCCTAGCTGTCAGACAGGGACCACTCTGCTCCCAGAGGCCATCCAGAGTTCCTTGCTACATGGCTTCATAGGCAATTCACAACATGGATGTTTGCTTTCTTTCAAGCTCATCTGACTCTATCTCTGACTTCTAGATCCCCTTTTAAGAGTCACCTGATTAGGTAGGTCAGTCCCACCCAGGACAATCTCCCTTTAGATAAGTACGACTGATTAGGTATTGCATCTATCAAAATCCTTTTTGCCATATAAAGTAACATAGTCTGGGGAATAATATCTCAACATATCCATAGGTCTTGCCCACACCCAAAGTGGAGGGTTATACAAAGCTTTGGGCTATTGGGGGACATTTTAGAATTATGCCTACCATTCAGCTAGTTTTCAATTTCTTTTTTATAAGACATATGAATTACTTATAAAAAAAGGAAAAACAATAAAATTTATTTTAAAAATACAAAGCAAACCAGCCTCCCATGACAACACAAGTGCTGGAGTGAGAGAGATTTCTCTCATGGGTCTCCATTGAAAGGATGCAGTGTGAACCTCTTGCAGCTAAATCTCTACTGTAAAGATCAGAATCCTCAAGGCTGTTCCTTCTAATTCATACCCTCAGTGCAGGACATTGATTTCAAGTCAATATACAGTAAAAGTAATTCTGTAAGTGGCCAAAAACGAGAGTTGTTTTTGGCAGAGATGTCACAATTCAGATGTAGGACGAGTTGATTTAATCGTTGAGATGAGTTGATTTAATCTGGGGTTTACAGATGTGCTTTGGACAAGTCTTTCCCTGAACCTCCTAAAAACATATGCAACATTTTTTGTATATGTGCATTACTTTAAGGAGATAGTTCACCGGTCCCATCAGATTCTCAATAAAGAGTTTTTGACTCAAAAAATTAAAAATCATTGCTCTAGAGCAGGATTTATCTTGGGATTATTGATGCTTGAGAATAGATAAATCTTTGTTGTGGGAGGAGGGGTTGTCCTGTGCATTGTGAGATGTTTAACAGCATCCATAGAGGACAAGAGCACCCCCTAGCTGTGGCAACCAAAATAATTCTCTAGACACTGCCAAATACCTTCTGGGGGGAAGGGAGCTCACTTTGACAACCACTTATCTTTGGAAAGAATGGACTAAGTGTTAAATCAGGTAAAAATATGCATTAAAATAGTCCTGGATCCAAATTGCATCTTTACTGTAACAGGTAACCAGGTTCTTGGTGATTGGGACAAGAATTAAACTGAACACCCAGGGTTTATAGCAGAGAACAAGGGAGTAGGCCAACTCCAAGGAGAGACTGACGTCATGGGCTGGAGAAATTCTATTCTTTCTCCAGGTAGATCCTTCCTGGCTAGTTTTGGCCATCTTTTACTGAGAACGTACAAGTAAGTAGTTGTGTTACTTTAAAGCTACTGCGTATGCAGTCTCCCATGATTTTCCCTGGTTGGCCATCAGAGAAGGGGTCGCACAATGTTACCGAATGGACCCCCCTTTTCCTTGGGTCCCCTGTACTAGGTTCACCTTTCCCACTGCCAAGGAATTAGAGCTCTCCATGTCAGAGATTGGTGAAAAGGAAAGGAATTATTTATTCAAAAGTTATACAGACTTAAGGCCCTGGCTGGTGTAGATCAGTGGATTGAGCACAGGCCTATGAACCAAAGCATCCCCTGTTTGATTCCCAGTCAGGGCACATGCCTGGGTTGCAGGCCATATCCCCAGTATGGGGTGTGCTAGAGGCAACCACACACTGATGTTTCACTCCCTCTCTTTTTCCCTCCCTTCCCCATCTCTCTAAAATAAATAAATAAAATCTTTAAAAAAAAGTTATACAGGCTTAAGAGTAATGACTTAATGTCTTCTTTAAAATCCCAAAGTCCCTTAAAACAACCACAAACACACACAGTCCTTCCTTCCCCCCTTTGCCCAGTCTGGGGTACTGTATCTTAGGAAAGGAAATAGAAGTCCATGGCTTGGGTAGCCCCTGGCTCTTCTCAGTAATCCATGCTCAGCTGGCAGGCCTCCCTTGGTTCCCAGCACCACCACCTGTGTCGCCGGGATCTCCAGTTCTTATTCCAAAACCACATGGCACCTTCTCATGGCCCACCAGCAAGAGTCCTTTCACCTCTTTCCTTCCCGCAGAGGTTCTCCTATTTTCTTCCGAACTGCTAAGAGAGAATTCTGCATCGCTGCTACATCTTGCTTTCTGGATTCCTAAGCTGCATGGCAAAGGGAGACCCAAAGCCGCGTGGTGATTTTTGTCATAGCTCCCATGCCTGGGTTTAAATCCCAGTTCCAATCTTCCTCTGCAGCCCCATTTCTGACTCCTCCCACAATTGGCTACGCTCACCAGCATTCCCATATTTTTCCAGTTTTTCTAGGCTGCCATAGTAAATCTGAGCATGTGTGGCTCTGTGGTGTGGAGCCAATCATCTCCAAGCTCTCACACAGGCTCTGTAACCAGGGGGTGTTGCCTCCCAGTTACATCCTGGGTGGAAGTTATTCCCTTCTCCCTGGCTCAAAGCAAGGCCACAGCTATTTAACATATCTATGCAACCAGTTAAAGGTTATAGATATGTTAAATGACCATTCTAGAGGTTATCTGCAAAACCATTGCTATTCAAAACAACTCAGTGGCCCTGCTCCATGTGTCCCATCCCCTAGTTCGACTTGTGAGGGTCAGGACATCCCATATTTTTAATATTTCCTGGACACCCTGAGTTCTGGACTCCATTACAAATCCTTCTTTTGGGGCCCCCTGGCTGTACCCTCTTACACTACCAGTTATGATCTTGGGTAAATTACCTCATTTCAGTCTTAGCCAATTTTCTCATGTGTAATCTAGGGATATAATACCTACCAAATAGGGTTTTAATAAAGATCAAAAGAAAGCATGCGGACTTCCGGCAAGATGGAGGCATAGGTGGACGCACCGTACCTCCACGCACAACCAAGATTAGAACAACAACAATTTAGAGCCAGAATAACACCCAGAACTGATAGAGAATTTATCTGAATGGAAGTGGGACAGCCAAGAAGTTGAAGTAGACCCGTTCATCCAGACCAGTAGGAGGAGCGGGCGCGGGTCGGCAGCGGCGGCACGCAGTGATTGGGGAGAACTTGGCGCGAATTCGGCGCGTAAGCCATCCGGGGTGCGCAAGATCGCAGCGGTGGACCCTGAGTACGCAAGCAGCGGCTGGCGGACCCAGTGAAGCAGCGATTGTGGACCAGGGCAGAGCACGCAACCCAGGATCCCAGAGAAGGGACTGTGATCCCAGGAGAACGGAGCTACCACCATCGTTCCCTCCCGCCCCCGCTCCCATCCCCACATACAACGTCACAATCTAGCGACTGGGGTGCCCAGCCCAGATAAACACCTAAGGCTCCGCCCCTCACCGTAACAAGAGCAACCAGACAGGGGAAAAAAAAAAGACACAGGAAGACATGTCTCCAACAGAAAAACAGATCAGTCCCCCAGGACTCATCCTTTTGAGCGACCAAGAAATAGCCAATCTATCAGATACACAGTTCAAAACACTGGTTATCAGGAAGCTCACAGAATTGGTTGATTTTGGGCGCAAATTAGATGAAAAAATGCAGGTTACCATAAAAGAGATGAAAGAAGATGCACGGAGAGCCAATAGCGATGGAAAAGAAACTGGGTCTCAAAACAATAGAGTGGACCAGAAGGAAGCAAAAAACAACCAAGCAGGAAAACATGAAGAAATAAGAATTCAAAAAAACGAGGAGAAGCTTGGAGCCTCCAGGACATTTTTAAACGTTCCAACATCCGAATTATAGGGGTACCAGAAGGGGAAGAGGTAGAGCAACAAGTGGAGCAACATTATTTGAACAAATAATAAAGGAGAACTTCCCCAATCTTGCAAAGGGAATAGACTTCAAAGAAATCCAGGAAACACAGAGAGCCCCAAAGAAGTTGGACCCAAGAAGTTGGACACACCAAGGTACATCATAATTACATTAGCCAAGGTAAAAATGAAGGAGAGAACCCTAGAAGCAGCAAGAGATAAGGGGACAGTAACCTACAAAGGAGTTCCCATCAGACTGTCAGCTGATTTCTCCAAAGAGATCTTACAGGCAAGAAGGGGCTGGAAAGAGGTATTTTAAGTCATGAAAGACAAGGACCTATATCCCAGATTACTCTATCCAGCAAAGCTTTCATTTAGAAGGGAAGGGCAGATAAAGTGCTTCTCAGATAAGGTCAAGTTAAAGGAGTTCATTACCACCAAGCCCTTATTTTATGAAATGTTAAAGGGACTTATCTAAGAAAAGAAGATAAAGAAAAAACATGTATAGTAAAAGGACAGCAAACTCACAATTATGAACAACCACACCTAAAGCAAAACCAAAAGAAACTAAGCAAACAACTAGAACAGGAACAGAACCACAGAAATGGAGATCACATGGAGGGTTAGCAACAGGGAAGTGGGAGGAGGAGAGAGGGGGAAAAGGTACAGAGAATAAGTAGCATAGAATGTAGGTTGAAAATAGATAGGGGGAGGGTAAGAATAGTATGGGAAATGTAGAAGCTAAAGAACTCATAAGTATGACACATGGACATGAACTAAAGGGGGGGATATGGGTGGGAGAGGGTGTATAGGGTGGAGGGGAGTGAAGGGGGGAAAATGGGACAACTGTAATAGCATAATCAATAAAATATATTTAAGAAAAGAGAAAGCATGCAAAGCACTTTGTAGAGTGCCTTATGTGGTAGCTATTAATATTGTTCCCATGGTATTTCCCCATGTTCTTTATTCATTCAACATATAGTTATTAACTGGTGTCTGTGTGCCAGATCTTTTTAATGAGCTCTAACTGAATTGTTCTCAAATCCTTCTCTGGTAGGTACTATTATCATTTGTTTATTCTTTGTGAATGGCACTTTTAATGCCAGCATAATATTCCCTCACATCTATTTTTATGCATGGCCAGAGCCTCCCTTCTGAGATCCAGACTCATATCTACCTGGATGTCTCCCTAGGCACTTTTACATTCAGTTTGTTTGGCCAATTAGCCCAGTGCCTAGCACCTAGTAAGCCTTCCATAAAAATGAGCTATTACTGGCCATCAATGTCCTTTTTAGCTGCTGCAGTGTATTCTGTCTCCACTTGCCACTCCTCAATGGATTCCCAGAGTCTCTTACTTTCTGTTAGCAGTCTTAGCCCCTAGGTTAAGGCCTTGACTCGTTGCCCCTCTGGGAAGCCCATGGGAGATTCCAGCCTGGTTCTCCCACTTACAGGGAAGAACAGAAGCAATGAAAAAGAAGACACTCCCACATCCAGGACCATTTTTCTTGAACAATCAGTTTGGTGGGGTGAATTCGCTAGCACTAGACAGGAGGTAAAATTCCCCAACAGCCGCCTCTCTGGGTGTGCCAGCAAATGATGCCTAGGGTCTAGTTGATGCTTCCTGTCACAGCAGGGGGCCCTAAGGGGCCCATAGACAAGAGCTAGATTTACACTACTAGCATAGTTTTAGCAACAGTGTCTGCTAAATGCTGCAGAACTGCAGTTCATGGTTCTTGGGGCTACAACAGGAGCAATTTGGCAGTCACAACCAGAGAAGCAGTGCAGTGCAGTTAATACCAGCAGGCTCTGTATGGGGTAGACCTGGACTATCAGCTTCACCTTTCACTAGCTGGATGATAGTTGCCTGGTGCTCTGTCATGCTGAGCCTGTTTCCTCCTCGTAGAGGAGAGGTGATGGTTAATATTTATGGAGTGCTTACTGCTCAGCTGAAACACAGGAAATTGTCTCTGTTCAGCCCATACAGCTACTTAAAAATAGGATTTATTCTTTAAATACAGTTATGCTCCCCTACCTCACACCCCCCATTATAACCTTATATGACATTTAAAAAATAAACACTTCACGTATGTAGTTCGTAAATAGAAATCATAGAGTACAAAGTGAGAAATGCTTTCATTTTTTACCATTTTGCACCTACAAAAACAGCCGCTGCATAGGATTCAACCTAGTAAGTGCCAGCCACCGTTCTAAAGCTTTATATTAACTCGCTTAAATTCCTCAACAAACCCACGAAGTAAGTACAATCATTACCCGCTCCTCGGTAACAACTACCATTTCTCCTAAAGAGAAGCAGAAGGATCTGTGGGAGAACGCCGGCAACTTAAGTGGCCTCCACAAGTGATTTAAAAGTTTGAGAAACAGTGGTCGGTATATGTAATTATTAAGCACCAAAAAGAATTATCCGCAGGATGCCCTAAACGGGATCCCCTGGAGCGTCATACTCCGCGTATTTGCTCCGAAGGACCAGGTCCGAAAGGACCTGGGAGGAAACCCACTCGAGGGCCCTGGGGCTAGTCTCTACGTGGTTTCCCAGGAAAGGCGCGTCGGAATCCGCCGCGTCAACCAGTCTTGCTAGAGTAGGCGTACCCCTACGAACAAAAGCGTTCGGAGCGACTGCCTCCATAGCCAGTCAACACCGAGCCCAGGCACGCGCCTCCTCTTAGAGCCAAACTTCCAATTGGTGGAGTAGTCAGGGAGAAGGCGGACGGAGAGTGAAAGTTTCGCCTTCCTTGGAGATCTAAGCCAATCGCTGCGCCCGAGAGATAGCCGCAGTTAGGTTGCTTTGTGAGTAGTAATCGGCCCTGAGGGCGGGGCGGAGAGCAGGTCGGGGGCTGCGGGGAGGGGACGCTTTCCGCCGGCGCGCGGAGCGGGGACGGTGACAGCCACGCGCGCACGTGCGCGCCTGGCTGCAGCGCGTCCCTGAGACCTCCATCAGTTGCTGAGAGGCGCGCGGAATCTGGGCCGCAGCCGTCTAGGGGCCTCGTCCTCAGGTGACCCCAGTGTCCCCGGCCGGAGTCCCAGAGCGCCGAGCCGGTTCCACCCCATCGGTCCCCACTCTCGAATCCTCCCCACGGCCGTCAAGGCCTGCCCCGCAACTCTCCTTTTCCGCTCCAGGGACAGGGTCCTCGCGGCCCATGCTGGCCGCTGGGGGCCCGCGCCGTCCAGACAGTTTTCGGGCCGGCCGGCCGGGCACCATGGTGGCCCTGAGGCCTGTGCAGCTCCTCCAGGGGGGCTAACAGTCCCAGAGCACAGGCCTCGGGAAGCGAGGGTCCCGGGCCTGAGCCCCGCACCATGGCCGGGGCCATCGCTTCCCGCATGAGCTTCAGCTCCCTCAAGAGGAAGCAGCCCAAGACGTTTACCGTGCGGATCGTTACCATGGACGCCGAGATGGAGTTTAATTGCGAGGTAATCATCGGCCGGCAGCCCCGACGGGCTGCAGTGTGGTGGGAGCTTAGCGGAATTCCCGCTCCTCGGGCCCTAGTGCGGCACCAACCGGGGCCCCCCTACCAGGGTGACGGTGGAGGTGGAAACTCGAGGGATTCTGGTTTCATCATCTCTGGGTATAGAGATGGCAAGAACCGGAAGGAGCCATCTAGGCCCAAGTCCTTATGTTAAAGATAAGTTGCTGCCTTGTTCAATAGGGCTTTTGGATTTGGAAACACTTCCAGAAATTTTTCATTCATACTGCAAGAGGCTAGAAACGTCGGTGGTAGCAAAATCTAGTTTTCAGTGTCAGACTTAAGCTCCAGCTCTATAGAATTTTTACTTTATTAGATATTTACTTTATTATAATGTGCCCCCGGTATTAAAACGCATCTCGTTTTATTGGAAAAGCTGTACTTGTTTTCCTTTTCCAAAACTTCACTTTTCTGGAGAAAACTCTTTGAGGAAAGAGATGGTGTTTTATAATACTTAAATTTTCCATAAAGTTTGTGCGATGATTATAACAGTTATCATTTGTTTAATACTTTAAAAGTGGCAGACATTCATACATTTAATTCTTACAATAATCTAATGAGGTAGGTACCCCAAACCATATATGTGGTCAGTGGTGAGGTGAGCTTTTGAATCAAGCTTTTAGCCAGTACAGTACTGTCTCAAGTAATTTAAGCCTTTGCTACTCAAAGTGTGGTGTGTGGACCAGCAGCATTGGCAGCAGCCACCTAAGTTAGGGGTTGGCAAACTTGCTGTGTAAAGGGCCACATAATAAATATTTTTAGTTTTGTAGGCCATAAAGTCTCAGTTGCAACTACTCAACTCCTCAGCTCTACTCTGTAGCACAAAAGCAGCTATAGACAGGATTAACTTCCAGCATGACAGTGTGAGGATCTCCACTAACCTGGTTCTCTGTAAAACTGGTAAAAATTAAAAACAAAACAATAACCTCTGGAAATGGTGCTAAGGGCAAACATTAAGCGAAGAAACCTCTATTCAAGGAAATACATGAAAATTCAGTAAGGAAGGTGAAAATCTTCGGCACTTGAACCAAGACCTCTACCACCCTTAGCAAGGTGGGGATTCTCAGAACACAGGGCTCTCTCTCCCCTTAGCTCATAGTCAGAAGGCTTTCTTACCAGGAGGAGGAGGACTTCAGTGCTTTTCATCCTGCCCAAGGCTACTTGTTGCTGAGACTAAGTGATAGTTGAAAGATGGGACTTCTTCCTTATGGAATGAGGGCTGTGCTGTGGGCAGCATACGGACAAGGCTGGGCCCCCATTACTCTCGGCCCACACTCAGCTTGTGAGATGGTGGTTCCAGCCAGAAGAGGTAAACTAAGACCCCAGGCTGGTATGTGCCCCCTCCCCACTTCCACCAAGAGCTCAGAGATTCTGCCTAGAGAAAGAAGCAGGCTTTAAAACCCTTAGCCTCTAATCTCTACTCAAGTAGTGACTTCATTTGCAACACAGTATGGAGAAGTTTATGCCTAGGGGGTACTCGAGAACAATAGAGGTGTTGGTGAAAGGCAATTTCTGGGCTGCATATACAGACTAGACTATTAGCCAGCTAGTCCTGTGGGGGGTCAGAACAAATATCAAACACAGATCTCAGAAACTGATCCCTCAAAGAGCCACCTTTTTTTCTTAAGATTTTATTTATGTATTTTTAGAGAGAGGATAAGGGAAAGAGAAAGAGAGGGAGAGAAACATTAATATGTGGTTCCCTCTCACGTACCCCCCACTGGGTACCTGGCTCAACGTATCTGGTACAACGACCCTTTGGTTCCCAGGCCCATGCTCAGTCCACCAAGCTACACCATCCAGGGCAAAAGCCACATTTGGACTGGATTACTTTACAGAGTAAGTTATGTTCCAGAGCATTTTATATATATATTATATATATATATATTATATATATATATAATTTATTTTTAGAGATGGGGAAAAGAGGTAGAAAAGGGAGAGGAAAGAAAAAATATTGTACAAGAGAAACAGTGATTGATTGCCTCTTGCATGCCCCCAGCTGGGGACCTGGCCTGCAACCCGGGCATGTGCCCTGACTAGGACTCGAACTAACAACCTTTCCATCCATAGGCTGGTACATAATCCAACGAGCCACACCAGCTAGGGCTGGAGTGTTGTTGAAAATAAAGGAACAATATACCACAATTAGTGGCGTTTAACAGCTGGATGTAATAAGAGAAAGAGAGCCCGACTAAAACCTTCAGGCATACTCAAAGATGCATCTCCCTGAGAAGCACCATCATAGGCCACACTATGTGAGGGAGATAGATTTCACTAAAACAATGCAGCCAGTCTCTAAACAAATAAATAAGCAAATAACAACAAGCTCTGGAGAAGGGGTCACCAGTCCCCAGAGTTGCTATATTACCTAAAACATCTAGTTTCCACCAAAAAATAATAAGGTATGCAAAGAAATAGGGAAGTATGACCCATACAATGGAAAAAGCTAGCAACAGATATTGCTTGAGAGTGACCAGATGCCAGATTTAATGACAAAGTTTTAAAGAAGCCATTATAAATATGTTCACAGAACTAAAGAAAAGCACGATTAATGAAATAAATGGAAGGTATGATGATATTTTTATATCGAATAGGGATTATCAATAAAGAGAAATTATTTAAAAGAACCAAATTAAAATTCTGGAGCTGGAAAGTATACAATGACTGAAATAAAAAAACTCACTAGAGAGGCTCAAAGTAGATTTGAACTGGCAGAAGAATTAATGTGCTTGAAGATAGATGGGGTAGAAATTATGTAAGCTGGAGAGCAGACAAAAAAAGAATGAACAAAAATGTACACAGCAGCAGATAAATGGGATAGATTGTTAAGTGCATGAACATAAGTGTAACAGAAATACCAGCAGAGGAGAAAAAAATATTTTAAAAGTATAACGGCTAACCCTTTCTAACTTTTTGAAAAACAATGACCTATATATTCAGGAAGCTCAGTGAACTCCAAGGAGGATAAACACAAAGAGATTCACAGACACATTATAGTAAAAATGCTAAAAGTCAAAGACAAGGAGAAAACCTTGAAAGCCCAAGAGAAAAATGACTTTGCACTTACAAGGGAACCCTAATAAGATTAACAGCTGACCTCACAGTAGAACATATTTAAAGTGCTCAAAAAAAACTTGCCAACTGAGAATCCTATATCCAGCACAGCTAGCTATAAATAGTAAGGACATTTCAAAATGAAGGTGACTTACCATGTAAACAAAAACAGAGAGAATTTAATGCTTAAAGATTCACCTTACAAGAAATACTAAAGGAAGTTCTTCAGGCTAAAAGCAAGTGACCTCAGGTAGTAATTTAAATCCACATTAAAAAGAAAAAACAACAAAGAGCACCAATAAAGGTAACTATATAATTATAAAAGTATAAATACACATTTTTTCCTTTCTTAACTGATTTAAAAAGCAGGTTTTTTTTTTTTAAAGATTTTATTTATTTATTTTTAGAGAGGGAAGGCAGGGAGAAAGAGAGACAGAGAGAAACATCAATGTGTGGTTGCTGGGGGTTATGGCCTGCAACCCAGGAATGTACCCTGGCTGGGAATCGAACCTGGGACACTTTGGTTCCCAGCCCGCGCTCAATCCACTGAGCTATGCCAGCCAGGGCTAAAAGCAGTTATATAAAGTATGTTACAGTATACTGTTGGGACTATAACAGAAATGCAATATATTTTGTATTGAACTTGCCAATAACAGCACAAAGGAAGGGTTGGGAGGAAAGCTGTAATAGACTAAAGAAATGGCTACAGATGGTAAAGTAATAACTATAACAATGTATTGCCAGATTTGTAACTTTATTAGATAAAATATATATAACACTACTGCAAAAAGGGGAAGGGAATGGAGCTATATCGGTATAACATTTCTATATATCACTGGAATTAAGTTAGTATAAATCTGAAGCTGATTTAGATAAATCAGGATTATATGGTAAACCTTAGAGTAAGCACTGAAAAAAATCTTTTAAATTATAGTGGAAAAATTATTAAAGAAATTTAAATGCTTCATTAGAAAATACTTAATGCGAAAGCAAGTAGTAAAGGAGGAATACAACAATAAAAGACACAAAAAACAAAAAGAAAAATGGTAGTTCTATTCCAAATAACTATGTAACTTGAAATGGGGACAAATTCCTAGATCTAGCACCAGAATTGACTCAAGAAGAGTCAATCTGAATATAACTGTAACAAGTGATAAGCGTTAATTAGTAAAAAAAAAAACAAACTACCCACCATGAAGATCCCAGACCCTATCCACTAGAGGACCAGACAGTTTCACCAGTAAATTATACCAAACATTTCAAGAATAATTAATGATACATTTTTACAAACTATTCCAAAAAAAAAAAACCCAGAAGAGGAGGAACCACTTCTCAGCTCATTTTATGAGGCTGGCATTACCGATACCAAAACCAGACAGAAATAACATAAGAGAACTGAAGACCAATATCTCATGAAAATGGAAGCAAAAATCCTTAACAAAGTACTAGCAAACCAAATGCAGCTACATATAAAAAGAATTATACACTATAAACAAGTGGGATTTATCCCAGGAATGTAAAGTTGGTTTAACAGCCTAAAATCAATTAATGTATTACATCATATCAATAGAATAAAAAACAAAAATCACATGATCATCTCAATAGATGCGGGAAAAGCCTTGACAAAAATCCAACAGCATGTCATGATAAAAACACTCAACAAAGAAAGAATAGAAGGGAACTTCCTCTACCTGATAAAAAGCATCTGTAAAAAACCCAAAGCTAATGTCACTCTTAATGGTGAAGCACTGGATGCTTCCTCCCTAAGGTCAGGAATGATCAAGGATGCCCACTTTCACCACTGCTATTCAATATTGTACTGGAGGTTCCAGCCAGGACAATTAGGCAAGACAGTGAAATGAAAGGCATCCATTTTGGAAAGGAAAAAGTAAAGCTATCTATATATATTTGCTGCTTTCATGGTCTTGTGTACAGACTCTAAAAGAATCCACTAAGGAAAAACAATGGGAACTAATAAACGAGTTAAGCAAGGTTGCAGGATACAAGGTCAATATACAAAAACTGTAATTGTATATACCTGCAATGAACAATCTGAAAATGAAATTAAGAAAATTCTATTTATAATAGCATCAAAAAGTATTAAATCCTTAGGAATAAATTTAACAAAAAAAAGTAAAAAACTTATACTCTGAAAATTATAAAACACTGTTGAAAGACATAAAGATGATCTAAATAAGTGGGAGACCATTCCTTGTTCATGGATAAGACTTAATACTGTTAACATGGCAGTATTTCCTAGGTTGAACTACACACATTCAGTGCAGTCCCTATCAGAATCCCAGTGTCCTCCTTTGTAGCAATTGACAGATGATTCTAAAATTCATACTGAATTGCAGGGATCCCAGAATAGCTAAAATAATCTTGAAAAGTAACAGTAGAAAGACACATTTGCTCATGTCAAAACTCACTAAAAAACAACCATAATCAAGACAGTGTAGTACTGGCATAAAGACAGTCACATAGATCAATGGGATCAAATTGAGAATCCAGAAGTAAACCGGTATATCTTTGGTTAACTAGTTTTTGAAAAGGGTTCTGAGACCAGTTACTGGAGAAATGAATAGGCCCTTCAACAAACGGTGCTGAGATTAACAGTGTAGCCACGTGCAGAAGAATGAAGTTGAACCTTTATTTCACCTCACATACAAAAATTAACTCAGTGAATCAAAGACCTAAATCTGTGACACTCATAAGGAAACATAGGGCTAAAACTTTATGACTTTGGGTTTGGCATAGAGAGGATTCTTTTTTTTTTTTTTTTAAGATTTTATTTATTTATTTTTAGAGAGGGAAGGGGGAGAGAGAGAGAGAGAGAGAGAGAGAGAGACAGAGAAACATCAACGTGCAGTTTCTGGGGGCCGTGGCCTGCAACCTAGGCATGTGCCCTGACTGGGAATTGAACCTGCAATGCCTGGTTCGCAGCCTGCGCTCAATCCACTGAGCCATGCCAGCCAGGGCTAGAGAGGATTCTTAAATCTCACACCAAAAGCATGAACAACAATATAAAATAAAATGAACTTCATCAAGATTAAAAATTTGTGCTTCAGAGGACACCAAGAAAACGAAAAAACAGTAAGTCACATAGCTGATAAGCCTCTTGTATCTAAAATATATAAAGAGCTCTAATAGTTCAGTAAATAAACAAGCAAACTACCCAATCAAAAAATGGGCAAAGGATCTGAATAGGCATTTTTTCGGAGAAGATACAGACATGGTCAATAAATACAGGAAGAGTTGCTCAACATCCTCAGTGACTGGGGAAATGCAAATACGAACAACGAGATACCACAACGAGAGCCAACCGCTGGGATGACTAGGATAAAAAAGGCTTATAACAAGTGTTGTTGGTAAAATGGTACAGCCACTTTGGAGAACAGTCCGGTAGTTCCTCACATAGGCAAACACGGAGTTCCTGTATGACCCAGAAATTCCACGCATAGGCCTCTACTCAAGAGAAGTGAAAACATGCCCACAGAGAAACTTGTACAATGAAAACCAGAGTTTATAAAGGTAAAAAACCATAATTTAGAACAAAAGAAATATATATTGGCTACTTAATGTGGTATGACGGCCGGTAGGAACGGTCGAGCCTTGTCCCTGTGGGGGTGCTCCGCCGGAAATGGGGAAGGGCCACTTCCGGAATGTAGGGCCAGTTCCGGAATGTACTTCTACGGCAGGCACAGAAGTCCAAACCTCATCTGGGCGTGGATGTAAATAAATTTTACTTTCCCAATGACCTTCCGACTCCAGTTTAGGGCTCACCATCCCATGTTAGTACTTCGTTTTAAGTACTTCCCTTGGCTGGTGTAGTTCAGTGGGTTGCGCGCGGGCTGCAAACCAAAGGGTCATCTGTTCGATTCCCAGTTCAGGTCACATGCGTGGGTTGCGGGGTAGGTCACCTATAGGGGGTGTGCGAGAGGCAACCACACTTGGACGTTTTTCTCCCTCTCTTTCTCCTTCTCTTCCCTGTCTCTAAATGAATAAAATCTTTTTTTTTTTAGATTTTATTTATTTATTTTTTAGAAAGGGAAATGAGGGGGAGAGAGAGAGAGAGAAACATCAATGTGCGCTTGCTAGGGGCCGTGGCCTACAACCCAGGCATGTGGCCTGACTGGGAATCGAACCTGCGACACTTTGGTTCGCAGCCCACGCTCAATCCACTGAGCTACACCAGCCAGGGCGAATACAATCTATTATTTATAAAAAATAAATATTTTGGTTCACAGAGCCAAAGGTGGGAACAACCCACGAGTCCATCAGCTAATGACTATAAAAAAAGGTAGTGTGTCAATACAATACAAACTACTTTATAATAAAAAGAAATGAATGACGTGCCAATACATGCTACAACATGGATAAACCTTGAAACCGTTGTAACTGAAAGAAGTCAGTAACAGAAGACCACATATGTATGATTCCTTTCACATGTTCCTGTTCTCAAAAGAACAGACACATTGATATAAAGAGACCTCATCCAAAGGAACTGTGTGGCCACAGCAGAGATGAGATTCTCCTGTGACAATATTTACAGCTTTAAATACATCACGTGACAGGCAGTATGACTTGTACAGGACACTTGAACTCTTCTTGTCATTTACTGTGCAGTTTCTTTTTTACACATTAGCTCTCACCTGGATTTGGAAAATGGATTAGATTTTTCTCCTTTTTGTAGGCTGTATAACAATCGTACAGTGCGAACAAAATGAAATAAATGCATGTAAAATAGAAAAAAAGTCTAGGATAGGGGTATCTATAGAGATAGAAAGTAGATGCGTGTTTGCTTGGGACTGAAAAGTGGGGATGTGGTTATGGGGTGTGATAGCTAAAAGGGTTCAAGGTTTCTTTTTGAGGTGATGATAATGTTCTGAAATTGTGATGGTTGCACAACACTGCTAAAAACCATTGAATTGTAGACTTTAAGTAGGTGAATTTTAAGGAATGTGAGTTATATCTCAGTGAGGTTGTTTGTAAAAACAGCCTTTAATAAAATTAAAAATAATATGCCCTGCCTGGTATAGCTCAGTGGACTGAGTGGGGGCTTGTGAACCAAAGGGTCGCCAGTTTGATTCTCAGTCAAGGGCACATGCCTGGGTTGCAAGCCAGGTTCCCAGTGGGGGACGCATGAGGGGCAACCACACATTGATGTTTCCCTCCTTTTCTTTCTCCCCTCCCCCCCTCTAAAAATAAATAAATAAATCTTTAAAAATTTAAAAATAATAGACATTATTTTATTCCAATAGAACTTTATTTAGAGACATTGAAATTTGAATTTTATGTAATTTTCTCAAGTGATAGAATGTTGTTAAAATTTTTTAACAGTTATTTAAAAAGGTAAAATTTGCCCTGGCTGATGTGGCTTAGTGGATTGAACACTGGCCTGAGCACTAGAGAGTCTTATGGGCCAGGTCCCCAGTGAGGGGGCATATGAGAGGCAACCACACACTGATGTGTATCTCCCTCTCTTTTCCCCTCCCTTCCCCTCTGTCTAGGGATAAATAAATAAAATCTTAAAAAAAAAAGTAAAATTTGCCCTGGCCACCTGGTTCAGTTGGTTGGAGTGTCATCCATATACCAAAAGTTTGCAGGTTCAATCCCCAGTCAGGGCACTTACCTAGGTTTCAGTTTTGATCCCTGGTCAGGGCGAGTATGGGAGGCATCTGATCAATGTTTCTCTCTCTCTCCCCCTCTCCTACCCCTTCCCTTTCTCTCTCCCTTTCTCTGTCTCTAAAGAAGCAATAAACATATCCTTCAGTGAGAATTAAAAAAAAATAATAATGTAAAACTCGTTCTTACCTCTCAAACTGCATAAGACCAGTCAGAGGGTTGGATTTATATTGTGGGCCCAAGTTCGCTGATCTCCAATCTAAGTTACTACTTGATAAATGTGAGAGATTGTAAGAGACTGACACACAGGGAAAGGGATTTTTGTATGACCTTTCTTTAGTCATGATTTTGCCATGAAAATCTCTTATTAATTTTCTTCTTTAAATAGACCCCAAACCCAAAGAGGGTAGCCAGTATTGCCAGCAGTGGCAGAATTTCTAAACCGTGGTACTATTGACATTTGGCTGGATAATTCTTTTTGGTGGGGGCTTATCCTGTGCATTGTAGGATGTTCAGCAGCATCTCTGGCCTCTACTCACTAGATTCCAGTAGCACCCTTCACCCAGCTCCAGCTATGACAACCATAAATGTCTTCAGACATTGCCAATTGTCCCTGGGGGGAAACACCTTCCCCTCTCCTGTCCCTCCTCGCACCACCACCACATTGGGATCTACAGAAAGGGCTATTCAGAGAGGAGAAGGAAAGTATACAGTCTGTCCAACTTAATATACACGTAAGGGACCTGAGGATTTTGGTAAAGTGGGGATTCTGATTCTGTAGTTCGTTGGTGGGACTGAGAATTCTGCATTTGTAACCAACTCTCAAGTGATGCCAATGCTGTTGGTGTGGGGCCACACTGAGTAGCAAAGCAGCTAGGAGAAAGTGAAGGCTTTGAAATAAGACAGACCTGGGCTTCACTGAATTCCAGCTACACTGCTTAAAGCTTGGATAAGACACTTAACCTATCTGGACCTCAGCTTCCACATTAGTAAAATGGAAGTCATATTACTGACCCCGTGAAATTGTTAATAAGGATTCATGGAATGTGTAGTGCTGGGCAGAAAGGGACTACACTTGGCCTAAAGTAGGAGGCTTAGGTCACCGTGCTTGCTGCCACATTGTGACTTGTCAAACTGTTGCATCTCATTGAACCTTGTATTTCCAGTGAAAATACTTTTTAAAAAATGATGTTCAAACATTCTGTTGAAAGTAATAGTAGTTTGATCTATGATGACCGAGAGAATTCCACTTCAGAGAATCGATCAGTCTCATTCTCCTGCCCTATTATGTTATACGTAAGCTGAGCAAAGTGCTAATGCAGGAGATGGCCTGTGCATTTGAAAAAAAGAGAGGTGGTACTTGAGGAATTCTTGGCTTTACTGAGGTCACATGTAGGTGGCTTTCTAACAAGGACTCAATTTCAGAACCAGTGGTAGTTAACATATGAGCCATGTTATCTTATATTAATAAGTTCAGACATTTTGCTGCAGAGACAGGGGGAAAAATCTCTTTGCAATACCTGCTGCATTGCACAGTTGGCTCAATGCTTTGGAGGATTTTTCCACTTGAAAGCTTCAATATTTGTCATTTTGAGAAAGTGGGTGCTGAGTGTAATTTGCCAGGAGGCGAAACACTTATATTATTTCTTATCTAGGCTGGAATTTTACTCTAATAATTCAATCTACCAGGAGGAAGAGTCAAATATGAAAAATTTCTCAAAATTGAGTTGTGGGAGATTCTGTTACGATCTTATATTAAAAATAAAGCCTCCTCCTCCTGTTGGTTGATAACCCAAATGTTTCCACATACCCAAGAGGGATTATGATTGATTTAAATACCAACATTACAGATCATTCCAACGTACTAGTGGACATAGAGTTGTCCATGACAGAAGGAACTTTCGAAAGGGGAAAACAGAAGAAACGACTGGTATTTTCAGTAAGATGTCAAATTTTAGACACTCCAACATTTAGACAAATGATTTCCTTCTGGAATGTAAACTCCAGGGGCACAGTGGCAGCGATTTCGTTGCTTGGTAGTATATGGTAACAGTGCCATACGTGCAGGCACTGAGAAACTTTTCTCCTTATTTCGGAGGATAGTTTCTACCTTATTGTTGGGCTCTCCCGTGGGGTTTAGTCAGTGCCTGTGGACGGCGTGGGTGCCACAGCTCTAGGACGTGGACAGTCAAGGGTGAATTGTGAACACAGTCGTGCCATGCTGGTGAAGACTGAAGAAGGAAGCGGGGGGTATACTGACTAGTGCTACCATCCATTGGACCCCAAGTCTGCCTTTTGTGGGAGAAAGAGCTAGGGAATAGCAGTTACTATGTGCCAGGCATCATGCTAAATGCTTTAAAGGCACATTCACTTGATACAACAGAGACTCCTTTATTTATTCATTCAACAGATATTTACTGAGTACTGACACGGACCAGGCAGTGAACACAACTTAGCAGTGATCAAGACCTAGTTAGGAAGTACTTGCTGGCACTGGCTGCATTTTCAGAAGAGGAAATGGAGGCTCCGACAGGGTAAATGGGCTGGCTGCTTAAAGCCTCCATGGAGCCCTTGTCTATTCTGAAAGTAAGCACAGGGACGGGTAGGTAATGGGAGAATAGACCGGCACACTTTTTAACTCAGTAATGGCCAATGAGGCCCGCAGTTGTTTATCTGACCCTCTCAATGAGGCTTTCAAGTAAATTGAGCACGTCTTTGCTTTTGCTTAAGCTCCAGTTTCTTCACTGGGGCTGCTAAGGCAGCACAGCCTAGAGGTCATGACCATAGATAGTCTCAGGAGCAACCCGTGGCTCTGCCTTTCACCATCTGAGCAAGCTTAGACAAGTTCCTTAACTCTCACATGCCTCAGTAAAATGGAGACTGTAATAATTCTTCCTGCATTGGGTTGCTACAGGGATTAAAATTAAGTTTTTTATTGGCAAATACTTAGACTAGCACCTGGCATAAGGTAGGTTCTATATAAGGGTTGTTGCATGAAAGGAAGTAAGTGCAGGCCCTCTCATCCTTTGGCTCCCTTTGCCACTATGTACTTGGACTCCCTTGCCTTTGACTGAAATGAAACTTATTTTGTAACAGTTAAGTATTTTCTAGTTGCAGACTTAACATGCTTTCTGCTCAGAATGGTCTTCCCTGCATTCAACCTGGCGTTGTCTTACCTTTTGTGTGTCTACATAGATAGCAATTGGCTCACCTCTCTATTCCGAGACCCTTTTGTGTACCTTGAAGTTAGTTATCTAACTTCTTTAAAGTCCACCTCCCTCTCCATGCCCCTCTCCCCCTGCAGTTCAGTTTCGGAACAGCCAGTATTTAAAGCGTTGGAGCGCACAGAGAGATATTAAGAGGGAAGGTCCCAGCTTTCCATAGCACTCGCAATCCAGTCAGAGAACGAGGACACACAGAAAAGACAACACAGAGGAGTGTATGCAGAATCTAATGAGGGTGTTACCGTTAAGAGGAAAATGGGAGACCCCGTGCAGTGGGGTGAAAGGGGAGCATTCCCTCCAGCCTCCTTACCACCGGCTTTGAAGGCAGATTTGTGTCCACGGGTGCAGGGGAAGCGCGTTCCTGTCAGTGGATCAGTGGAAGTGGCTGAGCAAACACAGCAGACCAGAATCCTGTGGTTTGGGCAGGGAGAGGGGAGAGATGTGTTTGAATTGGTAGGTTCAGGCCACACTAAGGAGCTTGTATTCATCAGTTAACAATGGGAGCTTGGAGGTTTTTCCTAGGAGAGTGATTTAAGGTGGTTGGCATGCGGAACAATTTAGAGTGCTTGTGAGTGGGGGATAGGAGAGGTTGGAAATAAGGAGCCCCGTTAGAAGACAACCACTTCAGGCCAGGTATATCACACTGAAACCTGAAGTCGGGGCTGGGACTAGGCAGATATAAGGAATTCTAGTGAACACCGAAGACCGGGGGAGTAGGAGGATGAAGCAAGGGATTAGGGTCTTTTGTGACCAAGAAGGAGCTGAAGACCTACGTATTCCAAGATTCAGGAGGTACCAAGGTCCAGAGTCAGCCCTCGGGCTCCAAGGCCAGTCGAGCAGGAGTTGGGTTCAGGAGGTCAGCACACGTTCCTGTGTCTGGTCCCAGTACTCAGTCGGGGTGTCACTTGAGTAAAACCATCGAGAGTCCTGACCTGGTGTTTGATCCCCTGGCTTCTAGGCAGAACTCCTCTGTCTAGGGCACATCTTGGGCACATCTCTCCCCACCCCAGCCCCTCCCCCCAGGCCTCAGTTCTTCATCTGAAAAGATGAGGGAGAACTTGATGTCAAAACCCTCAGCTTTAACATCTTATTTTAGGTGATCTGGGCAGAAAAACTCCTTGCACAACTCCCTCTCTGATATTTCCTTCTTAGGAAGTCATTTCAGGATTTGAGCACATAGGTGTGAGAGAAATCTTGATGACAGAAAGAGTATTGCTTAGGGGATAAGAGCTGGCAGCTTGATAGAAGGGCTGAGTTGGCCTGGGTAAAACCCTGCCACTGCCACCAGCTGCCTGAGCGACCTTGGACTTAGCTCTCTAAACCTCAGTGGCCACATCTGTAACATGAGGGGGCTACTAGTATTTTTGTTCAAGGATTGTTTTAAGGCATGAATGAGGCAGATCTTTACAGGCACTTGGCCCGGGGCCTGCCCATAATAATAAGCACTTGGTAAACATCAGCTTCTTATGTTATAAGTTGGGAGTGTGGGAACGGAGAGAAAGGGTCTCCTGCTAGAGGCACTGTGAATTTTTTCCTTTAATCATCTCCTTCATTTTCTTTGAACCTCCCTCAGGTTATCCATGCCTTTGTAATTGCAGACCTTCTACGCTATAATTAGTCTAACTGCAATGAGCTTTACCTTATGCCTCATTCCTGTTCAAGTACCTTTTACAGAATGTGATATATGATTCATCTTTATTTAGCTTGGTGTCCACCGTGACAGCAGGATTCTTTTATGATTTCGCCCATAGTTAATCATCTGCCATTCTTTTGTCCCTGATGTGTCATTTTGAATTTTTTTTTCCTTTTGTATTTTGGATGACTTCTCCAACCATGCATGCTAGTTTTGCTTCTTTACCTAAAAACATTTTTGTCGCTTGTTTAATTTTTAATTTCGGAAGTTAAGCATTTGAGGTCTTAAAGATTCAGAATGGAGTTTTCTCAGAGCTGCTAATCTTTCCAGCCAGCTGGCGACGAGGCTTCTCTGGTTTGGTGCAGGAGGATATTTTCCATCCTCCTGTCTGTGCTTTGTCTAATTTGGATTCTGAATCCATAGGGGAAGGGGGAGGGGTTATACGGGGGATAAGTGGGAATGGAAAAAAAACCAACAAAAATAAATCCACATGTTTTAGTACATTTTTACCAAGTAAAAATTGATTACCAAACTAGTGCTGACTTCAGGGAAAACATCTTGAATCAAATCTTCAGTCGCTCCAGGTGCTTGTCCCAGTCGCGCAGGCACCACTAGAGGGGGTCAGAGCACATCAGTTCTAAAGGCTTTTTCCCCTTTCCACTCGGTTTTGCTCCTTGGCTAAATTTGGACCCAGCTTTGGAAATTTCACAAAACCTTTCTGTCAGTGAGTTAGGTTCCTTGCTGCTTTCCTGTCCACCTTGCCAGTTTCAGCCTCCTTGTTTTCGTAGCTTTCATCATTTGACTTACAGATAAAACTTAAAGCTGAGGACCAGAGTAATTACTAAACCTGTCTGAACTGATCTGCGGTTTTAAATTCACCAAGAGCGTATTTATGTGGTATCCTACTCACATTGGTTTGAGATTAAATCAGCCTCGTGAATATGTTTAAAAAGTCTTCAGCCCACAGTAGTTCTCACTCATCTGTAGAAATTGTTACTACTCCTACCCACTCATACCTGCACCTCCCAGTGCTGTTGAAGTCAGTGTCATTATCATTAATGACCATGAAACTTAATCAAAAGGTCAAGCTAGAAACAATGCTTAAAATTTCTTTCTGGGCTAGGGTCTGGGTTCTTCATGAGCTGATTTACATGAATGGATTATGCTCCAGCTCTGTTATGTGGGGAATTTCTTTGAACATATGCACTTTTAAATACAAACTACAATTTTTTTCAAAGGGCAGGAGGAAATAATTAGTCAGATAATATTTAATCATGGGATGTATTTCATAATCTGATAATTTGACATCATGATTAGGTATTTGAAATGTAGCTTCTCTGTGTCTGTCTGCACTGAATTTCCTATTTGTAGCTCTGCAGAATTTTTATTTTCAGTATTTCAAGCAATGTAATCATCGGTAATTGCTGAATGTCAGTAGCATGCTTGGGGCTAAAAACTTCTATGTCTCAGCATTATAAATATCATTCTTGTTACATTAGAGAGTTCATTATTATAAATAAATCAACTCTTGATTATTTGGAGAAAGGAACATGATAGCAATAGCAGAACCTGAGGAAGGGGGAAAATGTAGAATACACACGTAAATGAAATGTTTAGTGTCATTTACATCCCTGAAAATGATTTTAAGATATAGAATAGGATAATAAATATCAAAAGAAAATCATTCTGGCGATGAAAAACATACCACTTGGTTTATACAAAACCATCTCAAGCTCATAGACTCAGAGACTATTAATCCTGAAAGACCACTTGATGGTTATGGAAGCTGAGAACCAAAGAGGTTAAGTGACTTTCCCAACACAGCAGGTTTGGGTGTTTTAGAGCTATTTGACAAGGCTGTGATTGCGCTCGTGTTGTGAGCTAAATTCCAAGGACAGAAATTGTCTTCTTTGCTTTTGGGGGATTGTAGTGCTTTTATAGCGCCGTAATCATATTGTTTCTTTTTGCTTTGTCATCTGTCAGCCGACTTGGGAGTGCCTCGGCTTCTTCTTTTCAAAGCATCATAAAATGTGGGCATTGCGCGGGGCAAAAGAAATTGACAGATGAAGGCACGGAGGCCCAAGCTGAGCTGTGTGCTTCTCCCCAGGTTACAGGCTTGTGTGCGGTGGAGGGAGGGAGTTTAGAATGCACATCTCCTCTCTGGGTTCACTGCTGCTCCCATACACTCTCTCCACGTCATGGGGCAACATGCCAGAAGCTGTGAATGTAAGGACTTCACCCCCTAAAAGGGGGTAAAGTTTTGTCTTGACAGACTTAGCAGAGCTTAAAACCTCCATTTTGTGACTTCTCAAAGTGCCATGATTTGTTTCCTTTGTTTCTTTTGTTCTGCGGAAATTTTTTCTCGTTGGTTCTTTGAGATTTAGAGTTCCTTGGCGAAGTATTTTTAGAGAGAGAAATCAGTATGTGTCACCAGAGAGGGAAAATGTATACCTTAAGGCCCAATTATGCCATTAAAATTTTAATAAGGAATATCATAAATTCTCGCTTCATCGCAATCATTACTTAGAAGACTGTTCTACTCAGAAGCCTCATCTAGTTATCATCATCATTATCATCATCATCAGCCAATCACAAGCATTTATGGAGTGGCCACAGATTGTGAAGCACTTGCTTGGGTTCTGGGAGACTTAAAGTAGCCCTTGCCTTCAAGGAGATGGTGATAATGCAGAATCACAGGAAAAACAGGGAGCGTGGGGAATGACAGACACCTCGTTTTTCTGTACATCCTGGCTCATGAATCTGGTGTTGTTTGTGGGGAGGAGGACAAGCGTGAATTAAAGGAATGGACCTTAGAAAGGCCCGATTGTGGATAAGTGGAAGCACGTAGTTTTGCTGACTTGGGAAGGTACGGGCTGGGTTGTAACGAGGCAGGGCAATTGGTTGAAGGAGGGAGGAAGCAATTTCAAAGTGGAGGGCCTTGAAACCAATAATTTAAATAGATTTTGCATACTAACAGAGATGATTGGAGGACTGGCAGAGGAAAATTACTTGCTATGGTTGATTATGACAGAAATTGACAGGACAAGAGGTTGGAAATGGGATTTTTTTTTTTCTTCCCCAAAGAGGAGTCTTTAGGTCTGTGAGATTTTTGCCCAGATTTAGCTGAGTGACATATAGGGGTTGTGGTTGGTAGACCAGACAAATGAATTTCTTTACTTCTTTTTTTTCCTGCTAAAATCCTATTTGTATTTGGAGGTTCCTCTTTTTCCTCACATTGAAAATAATGGCTGATCAGGAGCGGTGTGTCCTTTCATGGCGCAGGAACGGACACTCCAGTTTTGTGGTTTAAGTTCAGAAGACACAAGAGCCTGTTTCTGTGGTATAAGCGTCCCACACTGAGCCAGGGAGTGCTGTTTTTACACCTGCATTACTGCCCTTTTTAATCCTCTGATGAACTAACATATTTTTAACATTTTAAAAAGATTTTTTTTTTTAGTTTTAGAGAGAGGGGAAGGGAAGGAGAAAGAGAGAGAGAGAAACATCGATGTGCGAGAGAAACACTGATCAGTTGCCTCCCACAGGTCCCTACCCCAGGACCTGGCCTCCAGCCCAGGCATGTGTCCAGACCAGGAATTGAACCTGCAACCATTCTGTCTGTAGGATGACACCCCAACTCACTGAGCCACACCAGTCTGGGTGAAATATTTTAATAGAACTCATTATTCACAAAAAAACCCATTTTTTGTAACTCTTTCCATTGTGTTTATCTTGTAAGTCAAGGTATTTGGCGTCTGTTTTTTCAAAATGGACAAATAAATGTTGGATTTAGGCTTGTTTCTGGTACCTTAGCATCTTAAATTCTCAAGTCTTCTATAGAAAATCAGTTCTTCTCGGCCAGCTGTGACCGGCCAAAGTCAGCTAGGGATAAAGATTGAGAGGGGAAATCCCAGTCCTCCTCGGTTTCCCATTTCTGAACTAACGGTAAACACGCGTGGTGTGTCCGGAGCCTGGGGAGGTGCAGTTCCTTCTGCTGCTCTATCTACAAGGGAGCTAACCTTTTGACGATTTTTGTGGCAAATGCTAGGGCAGTTGGGAGCTAATTAGGAGAAACCCTGATAAGTGAATGCTGGCTTTGTCAGTTCTCTTTCACCTTCTGTAGAGCAGACAGCCAGTCAAATGGCATTCCCTGTGCGGCTGCCAGTCTTGTCCCCTAGACCTCTGAAACAGACTTGCTTCTCTGGTGGCCTTTTCCAGCTTTGAGTCTTCTCTGTAAAGCCGAAGTTTCTCCAGGGGTCCCAATTCTTAGGCATTTCACACATGGCAGCCAAATTTGGTTCTCTTTCTTCAAGAAACTGGTCCCTTTTTTTCAGCTGTGGCCTTTTCCCATTAGGTAGCTGCTTTCCTACTCCTCCTACATGGTTGTATCAGCAAGTGAAAGGGGTTCAGTGACCTGTGTGGCCCAAAGGATGCCGTGGGAGAAATGCAGTGTGACGGCTGCAAAAGCAAAACAACAAATGGTAGTTTTAAGGGTTGCGAGTGTAAACCTGGCCAGTTGTAAGGTGACTGTTGGGGATGTTATTCATAAGTCTTCCCCGGTTGACAGACCCCAAGCAGCCCTGCAGGTTATCGGTGCCTGTAGCCTCCTACAATAGGAAAGTGCCGCATTCCAGCTACGTCCCTGCTGCGGAGGGTAAGTGCTTAGTGCTATTTACTTAAAATGTTCTGGGTTGATAAATTACAAGCACTTCACTCTGGGTATAGCTCATAAATTTAGCCGCTAGAAAAAAAATAACAAGCTGGCAGCACTTAGTCCTGTTTATAAAGTTCATACACATCTATCTTTGATACAGGCATAAGTATATATCTGTGCAATAGCACTGCAGACTGTTAAAGTAACAGAGAGCACAGCCACAAAGCATGAAGCATCATACTTTCAGGCTCACCACCATTACTCTTGAAGGGCATCTTGAGGACAAAGGCTGCAGAGTGGGAGCTCACCTGCCGTGGAGTCCAGATTGGTGCTCCTTCTTGTCTTTCTTCTCCCTGCAAATCACCTTACTCCCTCCCTCCACCTCTCTTTTTCTCTCTGCAAAGTGAGCCTCCGCCTCTTAGCTTCCCTCGTCTTCACTAGGCTGAGATGAGGCAAGGAGCTCATCTCAGTTTGTGGGGCAGTTTGAACACTGTGGCCTGGTGGAAAGATGGTCAAATTCTGGGTTTAAATGAACATTTAATCAAAACCAGGAGCTGTTCTATTTTTTTTTTTTTTGTCAGTCTGTTCAGGAAAAACGACAAACCCTCTGACAAACAAAATGGTCTTTAGGTTGTATATGTGCAAAGCCCGAAAGGTATCTTGTGCAGTCAGGTGTCAGAAAAGGAAATATTTTAATAAGAAAATAAAGTGCTCGTGGCTTCTTAGAGACGTGGCAAGTATTGTTAGGGGATGCATGGCCGCTCAGACGAGTGCCTGAACAACGTGGTCCCTAATCAGATGTGGAGGGCTGTCACATGCACTGGGCTGAAGCTGCATACTTCGTGCTGCATTGAACATTCAGTACTGCAGATAGGATAATTATGCCGCCTGTCAGATACTAGGAAAGTGCAGGGAACATTCCTTCACTTTGCAACAGCTTGGACCCAAAGTGGCAGACGTGCTGTTCCCTCCAGCTGGTGTGACCTCCTGTTCTCAGCCCCTGTGTCACCAGAGGACCAAGTATTGCTTGGCTTTCAAGACCCCGCTCAGACAGTTGTCTCCTCAGTGAAGCCCCTCACCCCCCGCCCCCCAGGCCTGAGCTGTGTTCTCAAAGCACCCTGTTCTGCTTGCATTTCCCAGGTTGCATTTCTGTTATCCATTACCTGTCTTCCCTGTCAGACATAAATAGGGACAGTGTCTTGTCCTGCATTCATCATTTATCTCTCGTGCCGAGCACAATGACTAGGATGCAGTGGGTGCTCAATAAATGTTTGTCAAATGAGTGATAGCATGGTTAGTTCAACGAGAATTGATGGTGTCCTTTCTGATCTGTCATCCATCACCCATGGAGTGAAATAGGACTGGAGGTTTTAAACAGTGCCACTTGAGACTATAAGGAGTGGAGGCAGGGTTAGAATGAATAATAACTACCTTTTATTGAGTATTTACTATGCATAGGGTACTGTCTTAGGATTTTAAATTGTATTCATGCACTTAATCCTTTGATCAGTCTGTTAAGACAGGTTCCGTTTATTATCCCCATTGGGAAGTATAAGAATGTGCAGTAACTTGCCCAAGGTCACAGAGTGACAGAGCTGAGATTCCTGTCAATGTTACATAACCTATCTGTGCTCTTTAGACTTGTTCCTGGAGAGAATCAAGCCTTCTATCCCAAGGCATCCGTCTTATGTAATGATTTAACTTCTTTTCTGTGTATCTAGAATGGTACTCGTAATCCATCCTTGGGACACAGGGGAAAACAGTCACTCAGATAACTTTCTGTGTTCTCTGGTTCCCATGAGAGAGGCAGAGGAGATAGTTTACAAAGAATTGCTTTTAGATGTTCCTTAGGTCCTTTTGGAAGCACAGCAATTGATATTTTCCAGTCAAACTGAACTACAATACTTTCCCTTCCTCCAAGGACCATCTAAGCTTTTTTTGTCTCTGGACCTTTGCACATGCTGTTCCCACTGCCTGGAACATACCTCCTCCCTCACTCCTCCTTCCCCACAGTGGGAGTCAGTTTAGATGCCAAGTTAGGGGGTTCCTTATCGGGCATCCCAACAGCCTCTGTGTCCCTTTGGGGCACTGACAAGGGCAGTAGTGCTGAAAACCTTACCTGGAGTGGATTTTCATGTGGGGTGAAGGAGGTAATTATTTGTTTCTGACTGGTCCATGCCCTAGACCTGTTCTGTGAGGGTAGAGGCAATCTCTTTTGTTCCATCTGTCTGCTGTACCTTGGCTGTTGCTTGGACACATTGGGTGTTCACCAGATATTTGTCAAAGGAGTGGATGGCGGGAGGTTCATTTCGCTTTAAGTTTCTGAGCCTTGGGTTTTTGAAGTAGTCAAGTCTTCCGTGGGACAGCCACTGCTGGCCATGTGTTTTATGTCCATACTCGGCTGGGCACTGTGGGGAACGGAGATACAACGGATGCTGCTCTGTCCTGAGGCGCCCACCATCTAGCGAGACGTTCAGGTGTTCAGATTGCTTCCTAGTGTCCGCATGGTGCGGTGCGTCACTGATGAAACTCTAAAGACGAGTGTGGTCGCATTCTCATGAGCTGGCTGCCACCAAGGCAGCCCCATTCACAAACAACCCGAGACCTCCCTTCACAGGGTGTCCTGAGAACCACTTGGAGCAACCGTGACCAATGGTTCTTGTGTGTTAAGAAGTAGAAACCCAAATTAGGACGACTAAGCAAGCCTCATGCATTCCGGGGAGGGCATGTTGGAAAGGGCATCCTCAGGTAAGTAAACAACATGTTGGTGGTAGGATTTAACCTCAAAGAAAACTTTTAATTACTTAAAGACAGAAGATTTTATTTTAGCTAAGACTTTAAATCAAATGTATTTAGGACATTTTACCTGGTCTCCCCAGGCATCTTAACTTATCTTGTCTTAAATTTAATTGCTCATCTGCTCCCCTTGAAACTTGCTGCTTCTCCTGCGGTTCTCTCTCTCCTTTAGAGGAACCACCTGGTGCACAAGCCAGAAACGCAGGTGTCCTTGATTCTTTCTCCTTGGGTCCCCGCTGGCATTCAGGCACCGGTCCCGTGACTGTCTTCTTCCCATTCCTCAGGCTGTCTGCTCTCCCTCCCACCGCCTTTGTTAAGGCAGGAGTTGGCCTCCTTTCCGTCCTTATTGATTCTAGGCTGCTTTCCCCCGACTCATTCTCCACCCTGTCATCAGCGCACGTCCCAGAATCTGATCCGATCCCATCGCTCCGTCTGCTCAAAACTCTTCACAGGCTCCATGGGCAGCCACCTGGCCCCGCATCACGCCTCTCTTTCCACTACGCCCCCTCCTGAGTTCAGGCTGTCGTTTCAGCTCTACCGGATGACTTGTAGGTCCCTGTAGGTATTATTATCTTTCTAAAAAACTTATTTCCTTCCCTTTTTTTCTCTCTCACTTGTTCTCTAAAGCCTTCTCTGACGCGAGTCTTTGCTCGAGTCTCCCGCATGGACCATGCTTCCACCATTTGGCATCCTCAGTGTCTGACCCTGCTCAGCATGTAGGATGTGCCTTGGAATGCTTTCTGAAAGAGTCCACGAGAGGCCGCAGAGGCAGTAACTCACACTGAGTTGTAAAGGAGCAGCATCAGGCTCCTCTGAGAATGGGTTTTATTTTAGGGTGGGAGAAGAATGTTAAGATACTGGTTATTTACTGGAAAAGGTGGCTGGGGAGTTCTAGTGGCGAGGACCCCACAGAGCAGAAAAATGGCAACCGAGGCTCTAGGGGTTGCACCGTCTGGATCACCATGGAAAAGGTCAGCGTCCACTTTAGCAGGCTGCCGAAGGGTCTGTGGCTCAGTTTCCTTATTTATACAGAAAGGATGGGTCGCCAGTGGGTAGACGCAGCAGGTAGGCTGATTTCCAGCTCTGACATTCTGCAGTCCTTCGAGCCAAAGTTAAAAATCTAAGTAGGGCATTTTGAACCAGTGTGAGAGTTTGTCCCCCTCCTCTCCTCACTTTATTGTCAGCTCCATGGGAACAAAGACATTGCCTCTGCATTCAACAGAGAGAGTTTTGCATTTTAAAAACAAAGAAGTAGAAAGGAATACAAGAAAACTGCATTAATATGATATTATGTTTGAGAATTTCAACTCCCGAGCCAGGAAGTTCACTCGTCCTTGTTTTCGCAGCTCCCCTTTTAGATGCCCGGCACGTGCCGTTTGCAGGCGCCCGCCCCTTCGTGCCACAGCCCGGCCCGCCGACCGCAGCTGTGCGATATGGAGGATTTGGAATTGTTACCTTGATCTTTTTGGCCCCTGGGTGTTTCACTTCTCCAAGTTAATGTCTGTTCTTTAGCGTGCCATTATCGTGTAGCAAGGTAGTCATTTATAATTTATGTACTATGTACTGGCTTAAAACAGAGACGAGAGAATAATCGGCATCCCGAAGGTTCTAGTTTTCCAAAATAACATTTCTTCTGTGAAGTCTGCCTGTAGGAATTTCAACCTGCCTGTGAATTAAAAAACCCTTTGTCCTCCTGTCGGGCTGGGAACTGGGTGTGCCAACAAGCATTATCAAGCCTCACAAAAGGGGAAGGAGATCATCTTTTTAAAATAAAACGTAGTCAGTTTATTCTACACAACATGATTTCTAAAGACTTCACCCTCCGTGGTGTTCCAGGGGCCTCACTGACGTCGCAGAGAGGGGCAGGGGCAGGGTGAGGAGGACGGTAGGAGACATGGCCCTGGTGCAGGACAAGAGCCCATACACATCACAGCCGCTCCTCTGCTGCGTTTTGGTGTCCTTCCGTGTAGGCTGCTGCCGGGCTCTCTGGCTTGGACCGCAAGCGCGGAAGAGGGATGGATGGGCTCTGCTGTCGAGCACCTCATAGAGAACGCACGGTTCGTTGATGTGTATTAAAACCGGAAGACCTGCCGGAAAAAATCCTCTGTAGAATCAGGTTTCAGCAAGAGCCAATCAGATACTAGAGGCCTAACTTACTTTTTCCTTTTTGCTCTTATACCAAGTCTCTAAATCCTGATCCCCTCCCACCTTTCCTTCTCATCATGCATCTTCAGTGCCCAGGAGCTGGGTGGAGATTTTCAGTGAGGGCAGAAGGACTGGCGCGCTAATTATGGGAAACAAGCCCAGCGGTCTTGCTCTTCTGGCGTCTGGTGACATTGTAATTGAATGTCAAGATTGTTCTTACTGTGACCACCGCCACTGCGATGTGTCTCATATGCTCATAACTGCACCGGGTGTACATTTGAATGTCCACCTGGTTCTGGGGGGGCACTTGGGGGTAGGGGGTGAGCAGCAGCTAAGGGGTAGTATGGGAACATCTTGTGTGATTTAACTTGAAAGCCACAAGGTGGCAACATTTACTAAACCGATGGGCATTTTCTTCCCCTGTGAAGATATTGAACTTGTTTTCCCAACTACAAGATTGAATAGCTGAGGAAGGGATTTAGCAGCCATTGCTTCAGGTCCTTTTGAAAGGGAGGCTATAGGATAAGTACAGTACAGTGTATTGGAGTCTATTCATCCCCTGGCTCAGACACTGTGCGTTTGAAATTGCTCTGTGTGACTGTGGGCAAGTTGCCTCCACTTTGGCCTCGGTTATTCATCATGATGGGAGAGAACTTTGATTGGACTGAGTTCTCTAGTTTTTTTTTTTTCTCCATGATTTATGACTTTGGTTACAACTTCCTTTCCTACGTTGCTTAAAAAAAAAACAAAGCAAAACAGAAAACTTCTAATAAAAGCAGCCTTTAAATTAAACACACACACACACACACAACACTACTAACCTTTTATGAAAGGGCAGGGTCATGATTTTTTGAAAAATAAATGACCAAATCTCAAGGAAATGAATGTCCCTAGAAGCGAGTGCCCCCCCCGCCCGGGTTAACTCCAGAGACTAGACTCTCCTAAATGAGGATGCTTATTCACCAGCTTCCCTAAATTAGCTTTGGGGATATTGAGGTCTGTAAGGAACTGTCCAAGGGAAGTACTGTGTACGCTTTGCAGTGATTAAGCCATTAAACTCTAATTGGTATTTTCTCACTCGTGGTTCTGCGTAGGAAGCTTGAAAATGATGCAGGAATTCTCCACTCCTCAGCCATCTTAGTGTCATCGCCACGCTTTGGAACCCGAGAGCAGAGAACACAGAGAAGAGGTTTTGCATGAGCGGACTATGACTTTTGCTCACCCTGTTTTCCCCTGTGGTGTGTTGCATTGCAGATGAAGTGGAAAGGGAAGGACCTATTTGACCTGGTGTGCCGGACCCTGGGGCTTCGGGAGACCTGGTTCTTTGGCCTGCAGTACACCATCAAGGACACCGTGGCCTGGCTCAAGATGGACAAGAAGGTTGGGCTGGAACTGGATGAAACCAGTGGGGCTGGTGTGTGCTCTGGTCCTGCCCTGAGCACGTGCCCAGGGTGTTTGCTCATCACGGGGCATGATGGGTAGAGGGCGGAGGAAGAGGGCAAGTCCTGCAGAAAGCAGGTCCTCGAGGTGCCCCAGGCCCTCTACTCCTCACAGGCTGTCCTGGGCGGGCAGAACGAACCAAGATCATCGCGATCCCTGGCCTCTTCACTCACGGTCACCAGGCTGATTGCTTCTGCTTTATGCTGCTCAATTTACTGAGCCACTGGGCAGGCTTTATGAATAAAAATTACATATGTATGTTTATAACATATGTCTTGGAAAGATGTTCTTGGGGCTCATGTGCTTTATGAAATTTTAAAAGTTTTTTTTTTTTTTTTTTGAGAAACAGCACAGCCCAACTCAATTTAATCATTAACGCGCTCTGAGGAATACAGAGTGCCCTGGTCGCAGTGGGGAAGGAAGACTGTTCATCTAGTCCCCATGATTTTCTGGGGCTTCTGAGGCCTGGACAAGTGAGGGCTCCCAGCTGTTCTAGTGTGGCTTAGAGAGGAATACTGCCTAGGGAAACCGCCCTCTGTGTGGGTTCATACATGCATACAAAGGCCTACTTACCTACTTACCTGCCTACCTAGCCATGAAGATAGGTGCGAATGGCCGTATGCTTTTGTCAGTAACTCTTAAAAGGCACCTGAATCTCAAAGTAAGCCAGTGTCTAATTCTTGCCCCAAATGGAATCCCCTGCAATTGCCCTTCTGGGTTTATTACCTATTTATTACGTGGCGTGATAAACAAGAAAAGCCTCCTGCCTTTTATCAGTTTGACTTTAGACTCAAGTGTTCATCTACACACAAACCTGAATCTGCATGTTAGAATTCCTGCTGATGATAAATTTCATATGCTAATTCCCAACGACCACGGAGATCAAAGTGCCCCCTTGTGCCAACGTATGTTAGCAAGGTTGCCCTAGGTCGGGTTAATTTTGAATCTCCTGGGCACCACCAATTAAAACGTGGGCAGGGGCATGGAAAGTTAGCTATCAAAGACAACAGAACTTTCTGTGTCTTTTTGTGATTCTCGGCAAAGTAAATTTTTAAATCATAACACCGAGCATCGGTTGGATGGATATTAGACCGGGGGCATCAAGAGCCGCAGCACCCTCTGCTCGAAGGAAATAAATTATGACACGTGTGAATGGAGACCTGGGGCCTGTCACATGGCATGCTCATGGCCTGAAACGAAGTTAATTCTGCAGAGCAGATGGTTCAGGCGTTTCAGTGGGTGGGTGAAATCGCTGGAAGATTAAAGGCAGTGTGGTTTACTGACTGTGCTCAAGTATTTCGTGGGGCATCTCTAGAGGTTCCTGAAAACAAAGGGTTGCCACGATGGACACGTTTCACTTCCGTTGCTTAGTTAATGTTTAACTGATGTCCCAAAGATTTAGTTCATCATCCTAAGCTCCATTCCAATATGGACTTAAATGTTGGGGGTTGGCAGCCAAAAAAAAAAAGAGAGAGAGAGAGAATAAAGACATATTCCACAACTTCCAAAAAAAAAAAAATCTAAAAACATTCAGCCTGCCATAAAGGGTAATGCCCAAGACCTTTGAATCATAAATTTCTAATTTTTAATTCTCTGTGGCCTTGAGAACATTTGTGCCTAAATTTTAGCTCCACTCGCCCCTTGGGGAGATTAATTAACTTGGTACAGAAGTGCCATTTGAAGTGAGTTTTACCTCTTATTATAGATGACTTTGTGACAGCTTCAAACTGAAGAATTGCATAGCCTTTGGCAAATGTGATGAATTTTTTAAAAGATTTTATTTATTTATTTTTAGAGAGGTAAGGGAGGGAGAAAGAGAGAGAGAGAGAGAAACATCAATGTGTGGTTGCTGGGGGCTGTGGCCTGCAACCCAGGCATCTGCCCTGACTGGGAATCGAACCTGCAACACTTTGGTTCGCAGCCTGCGCTCAATCCACTGAGCTACGCCAGCCAGGGCTAAATGTGATGAATTTAGAGGGGAAAAATATTTGTATACTCCCTGAAAAAGTGTCTTTGACAAGGGCATGGGAGAAAGAGGTGCCAACATAGCTTGTTTGTCTTCTGCTCTGCAATTGTGCAGGTGCTGGATCACGATGTTTCGAAGGAAGAGCCAGTCACCTTCCACTTCCTGGCCAAATTTTATCCCGAGAATGCGGAGGAGGAGCTGGTTCAGGAAATCACGCAGCATTTATTCTTCCTGCAGGTACACTCATCTGTGCTATCCCCCTCATTATGGGAAACCTTGCTCGGCCCTGGTTGCAGAGGTGGCCTGGACGAACCCGTTGGAGCTGACCAGAAAAGCTTCACATTGTGAAAATGTTCCCTCTCTAGAAAGTTAGACCTTTTGGTTCTGTAATGGAAAAAATCTTTAGACTAGAATTATATTTGAGTGATGAGAATTGGTGTCAGAGGAAATTGCAAAAATGTGATGTTGAAAGGATGGATAGGCCGTGGCCGGTGTGGCTCAGTGGATTGAGTGTCAGCCTGTGAACTAAAAGGTCGCTGGTTCGATCCCCTGTCGGGGCACATGCCTGGGTTGCAGGCCAGGTCCCCAGCTGGGGGCATGTGCAAGGCAACTGATCGATGTTTCTCTCTCACATTGATGTTTCTCTCCCTATCTTTCTCCCTCCCTTTCCCTCTCTCTAAAAAGAAATAAAATCTTTTTTAAAAAAATAAAAAGGAATGGGTACAAGTAGCTAGCTAATTTGAAAGCTCTTTGAAGAGAGATCCTGTTTTCTTCTTACTAACTTGAAAGTACTCAAGAGCTGCAAAGGAAGCCTACAGAGAGCCTTGTGAAGAATAGTTCTCCCAGAAGTTCAAAATCTGTTCTCATTAAGGCAGGACTTCAGAACTCCGGTGACACCTGGTTGATCCCGTGCACAGAGGGGAGATTTCAGACTTTATGCTTTATGCTACTGTTTGTCAATAATTGTCTTATTCCTCCTGACTCCCTCATGGAGTACAAGCCCCTTAAAGACAAGGCTCATGGAGTGCACACTGGGCCTTCCACATGCAATTACTCAACCAGATTGAAGAAATGAGGAGACCCATAATTACAGGTTTGAAGACAGCTAGGTGACCATCGGAGGGCACAGCGAGGGGTGGGTTAGTGTGACGACGAAAACCTTGTCGGTTTTGCTTGTGTCCTTACTGCTTGATCAGAATGCTTCCCTAGTTTTCACGGTTGGTTACTACGGTGATCGGCACCGGAGCTGCATGTGTGCCCAAAGGTGTCCACTCTCAGTGATGGAAAAGATTGCAGCAGGGACGTTAATTAGGTGATTTCCCGGAAGTAGATACCTAGTCTGTTACACAGTCCTCCTATGATTAGTGTGAGCCTTAGATTACTGTCTTCAGAAAATATTAAGTTAAATGTGGTAAAACCCCCCACATAATATTTTATCCTCACCTGAGGACATTTTTTCATTGTATTTTAGAGAGAGGTGAAGAGAAAGAGAGAAACATTGATGTGACAGAGAAGCTTCAATTGGTTGCCTCCCCCAGGCACCCAGATGGGGGATTGGACCCACAACATAGGTATATGCCCTGACCAAGAATCAACCTTTTGGTTTTGGGACAACACTTCAACCAACTGAACCACACCGTTGAGGGCCCCCAACGTAGTTTTTTTTAGCAAAGAAAGGTTTGCAAAAAAAAAAAAAAAGCATGTACACACACACACACACACACACACACACACACAGGTCTGTTCAGAAAGTATCCATCCATGTAATATAAAAATAGACATTTATTGAAGAAGATATAAGAAACATTGTACATAGGGCAATGATGCCTCAGTCCTCTTCAAAGTAGGCACCTTGGGACCTCACATTTTTCCCAATCGCCATCAGCTGTCTCATCATTTTCTCCTGAATTTCTTCGACAGTCTAAAATCTCTTCCTTTTCAAAGGCAATTTTAATTTTGGGAAAAGCCAGAAGTCGCAGGGCTCCAAATCTGGGCTGTAGCGGGGGCTGGGTACCTGGGTGATTAGAAGTTTCACCAAAAAACTCTGCATGAGGTGTAATGCATGAGCGGGTGCGTTGTCATGATGAAGCTGCTACTCACCAGTTGCCTTCTGAACCACCCCAATAATTCCTGCAAAGGAATGTTCAAAATTAACGCAAAATTTGACACAGGTTCATTGCCCTACTTGCTCAGTCGTTTTGAATGTGAGGACCACACAGTACACATGCTCAGTAAACGGCGTCTACTGCCCCCACTGACTAGTACAGTGAGGTCATCATTGTTCACACATGTGCATTCCAGTCCACTCTCCTTGGCTGCCAGGTTACATCGATGATGTGCAAACCGTTCTCTTTCTATTAACAGTGGCTGGACTTTTTATAGACAGACCATGCACACACACCCCCCTCTAACATTTTCCTCTTAAAGGGAAACCCTTGCAGTTTTTCAATGGTGTGGCATTTTTCCCCTTTGAAAAAAAAAACAAGGGATTAGGAAGTCACACTGCTTTGAAGGAAACCACATAATGACCTCCTAGGCCCCAGAATGCCCTCGTGTTATAGGGATGGCTTTCTTGGAAGCTCTTGGAAGCAGTGTCCACCCCTCTTGTGACTTGGGCTTCATTTTCCCTCACACTGAAATGTCGGGGCGTTTTCGTGGCTGAGCAAGGCAAAATTTCCTACTTTTACGAATCTGGTGACTGTTGACATCTGTGGAAAGCCAGGTGGCTTCCCTGTGGTGTTTATCTTGGTGTGCCCCACTTCATGTGGCTGTCTTGCCTCCGCGTCTGGAACATCACACACTGCACCATTCTAAGAAGTTAAATGCAGTGAGATATGTTAATTCGGCATTATGGCTTAAGAATTATATTTCCCGGACCTCACGTGTACTTAAAAGTTTAATCAATCACACTTTATTGCTTCCTTTTTCCTTAGAGCATGCATATTGAAAGTGATGGGTTTTTTCCGCAGTCATAACTCAGTGGCCTCGCTGACTTTTATCTCGTGTTAAGACTTAAAAGTAGACTCCATTTCCTCTAGTGCTGCGTGTGCTCAGCAGGGGCCCCGGGCTGCAATCACCACCAGGGCTGATCCTGACACTTGTCAACTTCACAGCTCTCTTCTGTCACAGCCCAGATGTTAGTTTCCGTTTTAACCAGGAAGGTTGTTTTCCCTCTCCAGCATTTGATCGTGAACAGAGCAGATACAGGTTGGTTTGTTGTTGTTTTTTACGCATGGCCATCTTACCAGTTAAGTTCTCTGTGGCTGAACTCACAACCTGTCTGCAGCAATAAAAAAAAATGGCACTCTTTGTCAGAAAATCATTACCAGGCCGGTTCGGCAGCCCGCACGAGCACCCCTGCAGCCATCTGCCGTGAGCAGCCTGCATGGCTCACGTCCATGCACACAGTGTCATGTCTGCCTTGTTGCCCTTCCAGGTAAAGAAGCAGATCTTAGATGAAAAGATCTACTGCCCTCCTGAGGCTTCCGTGCTCCTGGCTTCTTACGCCGTCCAGGCCAAGGTAGGCTCAATGAAGAAAAATGTATTTTTCCCGGGTGTTAATACATGTCGCAAGGGCGCTCCAGTCTCCTGTGTCTTTGGGATTTTCTAGACTCCAGAGAGACTTTCCCCAGCAAGCGAGAGGTGGTGGAACTTGTCAACCAGGGGAACCAAGTGTTGATGTTTCACTTCTGTATAATCTTGTGAGTGTGTGTGTGTGTACAAGTAAGTGTATATAGTTTGATACATTTTCTTTGTAATCTCACTGTGCACATAACCAGGAAAAATGAACTTACGATCTCCAGTTTGGGCCCAACATGGCCTTCAGTTCAGAAAGGCCCAGGCTCTCATTCCAAACCCATCTTCTGAGGACCAGCAGCCCTGTTGTGTGGGGACCTCACCACACCCTAGAGAGTGCCCCGCTTCACCCACCCCGATGGGCATGCCCCCTTGCTCATGGCCGGGCACTGCAGGCTCTTTGGCCTGCGGAGCCCAGCTGAGCTGTCTGGTTAGCAGAAAGGCGTTCCCAGAGGCACCACATCCAGGTGAGAGATGGTGAGGTCCACACGAGAGTGGCGGGAAAAGAGATCGATGGTCTTGTGCTTTTGTCCCCCCTGTTTCTCTGAGCCCAATTCCAGGGTCAGCCCGGGGGCGTGATGTCCGTCAGGTTTCCATTCAGTCACATGCCACTGTCTCTTGGTCTCTCTGCTCACCGCCTGTCTCCACAGCATGAGAAATCCCAGAATTAGGACCGCTTGATTACTTTTGTGATCCTGGATCATCTTTTGTTACTATTTTTCTTCTTAGTGAGAGGTGTCCGTAAAGCCATTTCCCTGAAGTGTTACAAAAATTCATACAATTTCATATCAAAGCCAGGAAATAACTAGCCTGTCATTTGGAGAGGAAAAAAATTCTGTACATACTGGCCAGACAGACAGAGTACCAGAGTGAGTCATTTGGTGACTCGTAATCATTTGGTGACAGGTCTAATATTTGCTAAGCGTCCTCCGGCCTGAGGAGGGGGCAGTGTCGACCCTGTCACTGTACAGACACTAACGCAAGTATCTGCCTTTAGTGATGTGCCCGAGGTCTTTCGGGTAATCCTGGGGGAGCGCTAAAAAAAGCAGGCAGAATTCATGGCTTCAGGATGACATTTCGTGCCTCCCCTCCTTCACTGCCCGGCAAAATGAGTAATTGAAAAATACAGAAAGTGGGCCTTGATTCAACTAAAACATATGCTTCCTTTTAGGCTTTGATTAAGAATATTAATAACAGGAAAAATGTGTCCTTTCAATCAGTATCGCCCTGACAGTGATGAAGCAGTCATTGTCTCTCTCATTAAATCCGAGCACTTCCTGGCCCGGAATTGGGCTCCTTTCTAGCACGCTTTCTCCCCAGCTGAGAGGAGACCCGAGCTCTCAAGGACACCACCTCTCCTTGAAGGGCTTCCAGCTCGAAGGCTACATTTTCTTTGCATGGACTTTGGGCCACAAATTCAAAGTCCACCTGTAGGGGGAAGAAAAGGAAAAAACTTTTCTGGGAACCAGCAGATGTTTGCTTAAACAGATGTCACTGTAGGAAAGCCCTACTAATTTGGGTCCTACTCATTTAGAGATGAAAGTGATTCACAGAGAGCATATGGGGTTCATATGGAGGAGGCTGTTCTGTTTTTTCCGGTGTAAATTCGCAGGATCTCACAAATAAAGCTAATCTTATGATTTCAAGCCTGCATTTGGGAAAATAAGGATTATTATATAACATGCTCCCAGTTTCCAGGTCTGCTGCTTAACATTAAAAGGATATTCCTGATTACAATATTAGTAAGATCTTACATGCCCGTAGTGTTTTACGGTTTTACAAAATGTTTTAACACATTGTATGCGGGAAACGTATTTATACGTTTTACGTTGACTGGTAATAGAGCGCGCGATAAAAACTACCTGCAAACAGTGTGTTAACATGAATGTTTCGTGCGATGCTTAGCATACAGCCTTTGCATTAAACCAAGGCTTGAAAGTATTATGCCTATTTTACAGATGAGTAATTTAAGGCTGAGAAAGGAGTAGCATAATTTGTGTCAACACACAGTACTTTAGATGAATTCTTTTTTAAGACATGGAACTTGTACCCCACTCCTGGATGGACAGGATTTGAAGCAGAACAGAACTAGAGAGTGGAGCCGGGGCAAGAGACCTGGTGCCTCACTGGCTGACTCGGTGCTTTGCTCCTGTGCCTCCCTATCTAGCGTTTGAGGGAGGCCCCTGGGCGGCATGCACTGCCATTGACTGAATCCCAGATTCGCCGACATAGTCACATGGGTCCAAACTTTTCAGTCAATTGTACTGGTTCCTTCCATTAGGTTCAGTGTGTTTTCTTCCACAACCTTCCTGAAACAGAAAGGAACTTCAGAAGTATGGAGGGGAAAGCGAATTGGGCTCATTAACACATGGAATGTAATTATCCACAAATGTATTCATTACAGTGTTTTAGCTGTTTGAATGATATAGACACAGTTAATTCCGAAGCATAAAGAAACAATTACCCTCAAAGTATAAATACAAATATTAATCACATGGTTCAGTTAACAAGAGCCACATTTCTTGGTTGGAGTTGGAGTTACACTTGAATCAAAAGTAGGGGCTGGTTTTTTGGTGCAGTCGGGTGGCAACAGCGAACTATCTTGCAACGTTGTGGGCCACCTGTTGGATTTGTATTGACGATTTGGTGTTTGGAATGTGTTCTTGTTAAAGACGACTTTGGGGGAGAGTGTGTTCTTGGTAAAAATGACTTTGGGAGAGAATGGTATACAGTTTATCCGTCTTGCAGTGCTGGCCTGTAGGCTCCTAGTGTTCAGAGGGAGAAAAGAATGGTGGGAGAGGAGACTTATTGTTTCTTAGTAAATATTCTTGGATACAAATTGAGGAGAGAGCGCCACGAGTCAATGAAGAAGTTAGGTGTATGTACAGTGTATGTTGAGTGTCAAGAGACAAGGCTGGAGATATCTGTAATGGGCTAGATCATAAAAGGTCTTAACTTGATCCTGTGGGTGATAAAGAGCTAGGGAAGGGTTTATATTTTAGACAGATTTTTGTTGGCTTAGTGAAGGGCATGTGGGAGTGAGAGACAAGTTTGGAAACAGGGAGACCTGTTAGCAGGCTGTGGTAGTCGTCCTGGGGAGAGACCGTGAGATTCACACCTCAGATGGTGGTGAGGTGATTAGGAAGAGGCTGGCTTTAAAAAATCCAGAAGGTATAAGTTGTTACAAATGGTGCTATACTCTGCATATCTTTTCTACAAATCCTTTTACAGAATAGTGTTTTTTTTTTCCCACTCAACATTGATTAAATGGTGTATCTGTGTTTTATGTATAGACTTAGCTCATTGATTCTAACCACTTTATGGTAACCATTGATGAATAAACCTAGCTTATTTATCCATCCCCCTTCTGAGAAAGAGGTAGCTTTAGTTTCTACTTTTCCCCTATTATAACCAGTGCTTTACTAAAAATCCTTTTATATGATTTTTGGTATAAATATGCAAAAGCTTTCTGCCCTTAAGGTAGATTTCTAGAAGTAGAATTAAATAAATATCCCTGAATATAAAGAACTCTTAACTGTATAAGAAAAAGGTAGCAGAAAAATGGGCACAAAGGGTGCGAACAATGGGCACTTTAGAGAAGAGAAAACAAGAACGATCAGTAAGTACAAAAAGATGCTCCGCCCTGGATGGGTGCTCAGTTGGTTAGAGCGTCGTCCTGATGCACCTAGGTTGCAGGTTTGATACCCGTCAGGGCACACAGAAGAAACAACCCATGAATACATCAATAAGTGGAACAAGAAGTCAGTTTCTCTCTCTCCCTCCCCCTCCCCTGCCTCTCTTTTCTCTCTCCTCGATCCCTTTCTCTCTAAAATATCAATTAAAAAATATTTCTAAAGAAAAAGATGCTCAATCTCACTAGCAATCAAAAGAAAGAAAAATTAGAGGAACGATAGGTAACATTCCAAACCTATATGGTTGACTAGGATACTGAATCTGTAGAAGCACCATTTAAGCTCATTTACCTGCTGGAAGGGGCTGTGAACTGGTGTAAACTCTGCAGAGTGCTGGGTGGGGAGACGGGCCCGGAGGAGTTCCCAAATCCCACTCCTCAGCGGCTCTGCGCCGCAGGGACTCCCACAAGAGGTGCCTCTGTCACTTAAAACTGTCCATACAGGTTGACCCACCTCATTTCTTTAAACTGCTTTTCATAAAAAGGGGGGACTCCAGATTGTTTAAATATCTCTTTATCAGCAGACATTTAGATTTTTTCTATTATTTTTTTCTATCATTTAGAAGGATGTAGCAAACATCCTTGAGTATGAACTTATGAACAGTATTTCTCTGGTAGATACCAAGAAATGGCATAACTGGGTCGCAGGATAAGAACATTTAAAATTTAAAAGCTGCTAAGTGGAAGAAGCTGGATGCAAAAGGCTGCATATCGTGTGATTTCATTTCCATGAAATGTCGGCAACGGGCAAACGCGTAGAGACAGAAAGTGGATTTCGTGGCGGCTGGGGCGGGGGTCGGGGGACAGAAGGAGGAGAGCAGGAGTTACTGCTCGTGGGTATGGGGTTGCTTTTTGGGGGGTGGTGGGAATATTCTGGAATTAGATGGTGGTGATAGTTGCACAATATTCTGAGTATACTAGAAACCACTAAATTATATGCCTCCAATGATGAATTTATGTATGCAAATTTTATCTAAAAAAGAAAAGATATGGCCAAATTGCCCTCCAAAAGTGTCCTGATTTAACTTCTGAGAACAGTATGAGAGAATGCCTATTTTTCATATCCTCGTGGATGCTATTAGTCTTTTACATTTTTGCTGATCTGATCGAAAAGAATAGATTTTTTAAGTTTTCATTTCCTTGATTACCTTTGGGGCTGAGTCTCTTTTCATAGATTTACTGATCATTGTATTTCTTTCCCCTGTGAGTGAACAGCCTATGACTTCTCATTTTTCTACTCTGTTTATCTTCTCATTGATTTATAGGAGTTCCATATCTGATGGGTATTAACCTTTTTTTTTTACGTGTCAGACTGTCGATCTGTTTCTGTGTTTCGAGTGACTTTTAGAACAGCTCCACCTACCATTTTTATACACAAGTTCTTCCACGTTTTGTCTGTGTATTTTGATGGATTTTCACTTATGGCTTAAGTCTTTAATCCATCCGTATTTTAGTGACTGATGTGTGTGGTAGGGATCTAATGATTTGTGCTGTATATGTATTAATTAAATCTTTCTGTTTCGTGAACTCCTGTCCAGAGCATTTGGTACAACGTTCTATACGTGCAGGCCGAAGACAGTATTTGACATCCAGAAGGGTATTAAATACCTCTGTTTCGTGTAAGAACTGACTCCAAGAATCCTGTAAATGGTGACCTCCTTTCTCAAATTTAAATTCAGGGCTGGATCTGGGGTTTGTGGGGCCTGAAGTTTATGTAACTTAAAGGATTCTTTTTAAGGCAAGAATGCAAATTATGAGGACAAAATTCGGTGCAGGGGCCTGAAAGCCCAGCTTCATTAGCCTCACAGTAAATTCAGTCCTGGTGATATTATCAGAATGCTTTCGTACATAAAAGGATGAGGAACCGCCATTTCCATCCACGGTGTGGTATGACTTCCTTTTGTATTCACCAACTGCCACAACTTAAGGATTTTCTTGTTCTTTTGTTTTTTAAAGAGACATTTAAAAGCAGACACATATACCAAGGTAGCTTTGATCTTGTAGGTGAAGTTAGTCCAGCAGCAAGCTCTTTCAGTGGGGTCTCTGCTGCCTCTGCAATTGCTCAGATGCAAGCCGCTTGGTCCGTGGAGTCGCTGGGAGCTCAGTATGATAATGTGGATCATTACTCTTTTGCAAGTCTTTGGAATCTGAATTTACAACTTTAACTTTGCATGTCTGCTTACTTTTGCATTAGGACTTGATCAGCACTCTTTGAGAAGCTTGCAGATGCAACTAACAGGACTCTCTTTAGCATCCTACCCCTTTAAAAACTGGAGGCGAGCAGTGACCAGTGTCACTATAAACAATGTGGAGGGTAATGATAACACACGACATTAACTCTGAGCCAGGCACGATGCAAAACGCTTAGATTGTCATACTTCATCTTCAGCAGTGCCTACGAGGCAGTCGCTGTTATGACCCTTGCTTTTCCGATGAGGAAGCTGAGGTTTAAAGGGAGGGTGGCTTACTCCAGCCTCCAGGGGGATATTCTGCAGTCCCCACTTCAAAATCCTCTAAAACCAACGCTGTCGTTTGACAAATTAGGAAACACTCAGAGAGGTGACTCAGCTGGAGTTTTTATCTGTTAACACCAGGTTGTATTGAGTGCTGTGTGTCAGCCATAGTTTTTTTTTAAACTTCAGGGTACTTATTTTATTTGAGAGTGCTAGACGATAAATACTGTTATTATCCCCATTTTATAGATGAAAAAGTGGAGACACTGCTTCCCTGAGGCCACAGCTAGGAAGGGAAAGAGCTGGGGCTGAATTGTAAGCAGCCTGCCTCCTGAGACCGGGCCTCCAAAGCTCAGAGCAACTGCTGACTGCAGCCCCAGGCCTCTCGGAGATCGAGACACACCAGGCTCCTTCACGTTCTCCTAAATGGAGAAATGCCTAGACGGGGCCACCAACTCTGTGGCGTATTGAAAATGTTTAAATTTGACACATTAATTCTGTTAGCGCTTGAAAAACAAGGCAGTGCCCTTCTGCCATTTGTAAGTTAATTAGGAGATTCATGAGCAATATTAATCTGTGGAGCTTTTATAGTAAGGTGGTGTGGGAATGAGATACAGTTGAAAGCTGCAGACGAGCATGAGTGGATGTTGTTGGGTGTGTGACCTCATTTGAAAAACACACCAGGAGTCCAACCTGAGGACCTTCGGGAGGACAGGGCGGGCGGCGTCCTGACCCGAGTCAGTGGTGCAGAGAGCCAGCAGCCTTCTGCCTGAGCTTCCTTTTGTCTTCCCAGTGTTGGTGGCTGAAACGGTAAATCTCTATAGAAGAGTCTACTAAAATACCGAATTTTGTTGGTTTGGTCGAAAGAAAAAAGCCACAGAATGCTGATTGACAAGACACAGGCTCTGATTTGATACTCTCTCTGTTTTCTAGTTAGTTTCTGTTTTAAAATTCCATCTTTTTTTTTTATTATTATTTCCTGGTCAGCCTTAAGTCTCCTAAGAAAGAAAGGGATTATTTTTCTTAAATCAGAAAAATAAATCTCCAAGTTATTCCCCTGGAAGAACACGTTAAAAGGCACGGCCCGCTCCTGGCCTTCCTGGTGACTTGCTCTGCACCTGTAGGAAAGCCAGTCACCCTTTTACTTGTTTCTCTGTCTGTGTGACATGAATGACAGCGTTGGCGTCAGGTTTTTCTAAAGCGTTTCTCAGAGCCTTCAATGAAAGGTATTACAAATATTGTCAGCATTATGCCCAGCTCCTACTTACCAGCAATTGGCTCCAATTACCAGCCACTTAGAAGCATTCCTAGGTAAGGCTCTTATCACACCTTGCTAATCACAACTTCCACAGTTGTGTTTTGTCGTTCCATTCCGAAAGCTCATGTTTTGGCAGGGACTGCTTTCTCTGCCACTTAGAAAACACGGCTCCCTTTCCATACAAATGTCACATTCTTATTAGCACAACCCCCACAGGGATTCTGCAACTCTGTTTATAGACATAATCACCTTTGTATTTTCATTCAAGGATAACAAACTAGCGAGGTTGAAATCTCGACTTGTCATCAGAATTGAATTGCTCCCTGGAGCTGGGAAGGAACTGAGACGGAGGCCAGCCGCTCAGAAATGACAGTTGTCTCTCGAATCTCAATCACTCACTCTCTCCTTTTTCTCTTTCCAGTACGGGGACTATGACCCCTCTGTTCACAAGCGGGGATTTTTAGCCCAAGAGGAATTGCTTCCAAAACGGGTAAGAAATCAAATCCCCAATTCGGGAAGGCAGAGCAGCTGTGTGGTCTACAAGAAAGAGAACCCAAGGGCTCGAAGGGATCGTGGGAACACATGGCAAGAACATGATTATAAATATTTTGTAATCAATCTCGAACGGAATCTCTGTTAAGAATATTAAAAAGCAAAGGTTCAAGGGGTCAGTTTGGGGTTGCCAGGACTGGCACGGCCTGCTAAGGGCCCTCCCTTTAAAGGTGGGCGGGCATCAGCGATTCCGGAGGAGTAAGGAGCAGCGTGCGTTCACAGCCCAGGGAGCTGAGCTGTTAGCAGCTGCTCGGGCTGGATAGAGGGAAATGAGTTAGGAGTGGGCATTGTAGTTTTTAATCCTTGGTGTGTTCATCTTGTTCATTAGCCGAAGGAGCAGGCCCTCCCTCCCTTTTGCTGCTTCTGATTTCATAGCTCCACTCATCCATCACGTGTAATGACGGCCTGCTGCTCACCTTCCCCCGACTTCACCTGCCCCTCTGAGAGCTTGTGTGCGGGCTAGCGAAGGCAGCACCACGCACAGCCTCGCCCAGCTGGCCAGCCCTAACTGAGGTCCTCCCTCAGGGGTGTGCAGCCCAGGAAAGAGGGGCCCCTGCCAGGCAAGGGGTGCCCCTGGGCCTGAATAATGGTGCAGCTCTCTTCTGAGTTGTGACTCGGATTGAATGGTGCTTGTTTACACACCCACCTCCGTGTGCGGCTATCTCCCTGCATGTGGCTTTTTAAAAATAGCTGTGCTATTTTGTCGAAACGATGCGTAATGATAAAAATGGCAAATAATACCAAAACTTTCTCTGTGTATGTTTTTTTTTTAATTTTGCTCCATATTTTTGGTAGGTCATAAATCTGTATCAAATGACTCCAGAAATGTGGGAGGAGAGAATCACAGCCTGGTACGCAGAGCACCGAGGCCGAGCCAGGTGAGGCTGCTTCATTTTGGGTTTACATTTCTTCCTGGGATTTTTTTTTTTTAGAACTATGAAACTAGGACATACTTGTTGAACAAAGTGCTTTGCTGCAGTATATAAAAGAAAAGAGAGAGCGGGGAGTAATGCCGGTGGTGTTCAGTTTTGTGTGTACCCCTTTCCTAGTGCTTGTAGGCACTCAGTGCCTGCCGGGAGGTACACACCTGCTGTCTTCGCCGGTGGTTCAGTTTCGCTGGGAGAATTCTGTTGTCTGGATGTCCCACAGCTTTTGCGCCCGTTCCTCCCCTGACGGCATTTGGAGGAGCTGTATGTTTTCCACGTTTTCAACCCGTTCTGCGAAGCACACCCCGTCTTAGGTTGTTCTGTAATGGTACAGGCGGCTCGGCCCACGGAGCCTCCAGAAGCGTTTGCTGAGTCAAAGGCTACGAGCATTTCGAGCTTTGACAGGTGCCAGCAAATTGCCCTCCGAAAAGGTTGTGCCCAGTTACGTGCCCATCAGCATGTATGAGAGTGTCTCCACCCCACCTCTCTCCCCAACACTTGTTTTTATCCATCTAAGTTCTATCTAAAAGGTAAAGAATTGTATCCTAAATCTCAATCAGCATTCCCTTGATCACTTTAGGAACTGATCCTTTTTTCATTCATTGTTAACATATTTTTTCCTCTTTTTCAAATGAACATCCTATAACACACTTTTTTTTACTTTTTAAAAAAGTAGAACATGCATACCAAAAAGTGGACACATCATAAATAATATACTGATGGATGAATCATCACAAAGTGAAAGTACCAAGCAACAATAGGCAACGGGGCAGCGCACGACCCCCGTCACTCTCCCTCCTTCCCCAGAGGGAGCCCGTCTCCTGACTGCAGACTCCCTAGGTCCGCGTCGCCCGTTCCGAACTTGATGTGAATGCAGCCAGATAGTTTCTATCTTTCGGATGTCACTTCTTTTACTCAGCATCATATTGTGAGATTTGGGTTTGTGGCATGTAGCAGGAGCTGGTTTGTTTTTCCCCCTTTCATTGTTATGTAGCCTTCCACTGTACTAATAAACCACAAATTGTGTCTCCATCCCGCTGTGGATGGGCATCTACGTTGTCGAGTTGTCTGCTGTCTTTTGCTATTACACATGATGTCAAACAATTTTCCGAAGTAATTGTACCAATTTACATCTGCAGTGTGCGTCATTTCTAGTCGCTCCGCCTGCTTGCCAACACTTGGCATTCTCCCAGGGTGAATTTTTAAAATTCATGTGATATCGGAGAGTGAGAGAAGGCAAGGTCATAGGGAGACCTGACTTAAAACATTTCAATACGGTGCCTGGTGGGAGGTATTTTTTTTACAAGTCATTGCTGCTTCAAGAGCTTTCTTTAAAATTCGACTTACAGCTCACAAGTAGGTGGCCTGGCGTGGGCTTTACAGACGACGTGGCTCTTGCCCTAACCTCCAACAGCAGCCACAGAAAGAAAATCAGGAAGGTAATTCCCAGTGACTTGCAGGGAGAGTGGTTTCATTACTGAAACCTTCTAAGTGAAGAAAAAACACAATTAGATAAAGCAACAAGTTAAATAAAATGCGAACACTCACATCCATTTGAGGGGAGCCGATAACATACCATGTGATTTTCTTGAATTATGAGACGAGTGTCACTGTTTACCAAGAACAGAGCATGGAGTTGAAGCCAAGAGATGCTGTGATGAATCTGCTTTCTTGTTTCTACGGGAATGGGAGATTCTGCTTGACCTCGTTGTATTCAGCAGGCTTAGGGTTAGGAAGAGCCTCACGGTGTCTTCTCTGGCTCGCGTCCCCTGGCAGATTTGATGCTCAGCGTGGCAGGCACCAGCCCTCCAGTTTTCTCACTTAGCTCCAGTGACAATGTCTTTCATTGTCCCCACAGGGATGAAGCTGAAATGGAATATTTGAAGATAGCTCAGGACCTGGAGATGTACGGCGTGAACTACTTCGCAATCCGGGTGCGTTGAAGCTTCTCCGAGTTCCCTGCGTATAAACAGGCTGAACCAGGGACAGGCTGCTAAGATGGGTTACTTTCTCATTCAGGGTGGTAGACTCTTTAACGGTTCAGTGGTGAAGAGGAGAAGAAAAGGGGAGAGGGTCTTATAGCCTCATTTTCTATTTTGGGGACTTCAATTAGATCCTAGGTAATTAGGTGTGAGTTGAGCCTTGGGAGAAGGGCGGTGCGTGGGGAGGGGAGTGGTTTAGGGGGGGCTGGTCCTGCACTGAGCCAGGGGCCCTGTCTGAGTGCAGCATTTGATTATATCTGGCTCTGTGAGATCTGGGCCCCCAGGGAGCACCTGTCAGTACTTTCTTTCCCCAAGGGCACAAGGAGAGTAAAACCGCTTATAAACAGCACCAACCTGTTTGGGTGTAGACTCTTGTTCTCTCTAGCAGGCTAATTGGTTTTCTGTTCAGACCACTAATAGTCCTCCGTCCTCTGGGAAACCATTGCCTCTGTAGCAGATAGGCATTCGGGCCTTTCCAGTCTTTCTCCGGAGGGTCCCCTGCTGGCTGTAGCAGGAGGCAGCTCCTTCCAAAGGAATCCATGTGAATTTGCTCAAGTGGTTCATTGCTGGCTCCAGACTGTAGAGGAGGAGATATTAAAACAACCGTCGCAGTATGGTTTGCTTTCCTTAGGGGAGTCCCTATACATTTTACATTAAATTGGGGTAAATCGGAACACATTTAAAATGTCCTAGCCTAGCTGTCTACCTGATTTGTTTTCTAAACACAAATTTTAAAGAATAAGGCACCCCGACAAATCATGTCACGTCATAGAGTAAATGAGTGCCCAGAGGATTTTCCGTGATAACACAGAAGGTATTTTTCTCAAGTTTTTTAAAAATTTATTTTACTTTTTTAAATTTTCTAAAGTTTTATTAATTTGTGTTTGTTGATTCGGTTTCTTTAGGGTCAGGGTAATTTAGTGCATTTCTGGGTTTTGTCAGCAGAATCCCCCTTGCTCTATATACCCACCACCTAGATTCTAGAAAACTCATGTTTTACGATCCTTGGAAAACAGTTTCTCATAGCAGTCTGATACCGGTGTGTGTGTGTGGTTCTTATATTAGGCCATAGACAAAGCTAATGCATGTTTCAGTTAAAGTTCCTGAATTCACTGTCAACTCAGGAACACATGTGCTTAAAACCATTTCCAAAGGGCTGCTTGAGTTTCCCTCCCTTTCTCCCGGAGATGTCGGAGTCATGGTGATAGGCAGCACGAAGTGAGATCCTTTGTTTTTTTTTTTTTTTTTCCCAGAGCTAAACAAAATAGTCAGAAACATCTCATTTTCCAAAATACCATGGATTTTAAAAGTACAGAGCCTCACTTGTATTTACATAGTACATAGCTTTAAGAGCTTTGAAGACAAGCAGAGGAATCTCTCTCATGCTTTGGCAATCACACCTGGCCTCAGGGTGTTAGGAAAAAAACTACCTTGGAGCAGGCCCTTGTCCACGTGACAGCTGCCACTAGGTGGGCGCTTCTCATCACCGTCCACGTGCCTTCTCGGGTTGCAGCTCTGTCTTCCTGCCCCTGAGTTTCAGTTTGGGCTCATCGTGGTCAGCAAGGGGTTTTGCACAGGAAGCTTCCCCCCTCCGTCACACAAAGGCCAGACCGCAGCACAGGTGGACGGCCCTGCAGCCTGAGGATGTGGCCTCCAGGTTCACAGCGGGGTCAGCAATGTGCAGGCCCAGCACGCTTGCCCTCTGGCTGTCCTGATCTGTGACCATCAGAGGCAGAACATAAGTATAGGCGATTAATTTTTTACACAGCCTTCCTGAGACCTAATTTATGTATAATTCAGTTTGATATATTTTTCCAACATTTTATTCTAAAAAATTTTAAACATACAGAAAAGCTGAAAGAATTTTACAGTGAATAAATACCCACCCATATATACTCACTGCACAGATTCTACAATTAACATTTATACTTGCTTTTTCACACTAAGATATACTTTAACTTGTAGTAATAAGACCATCTGATCTCAGCAATTCGAGTTTTCTTTCTGGTAGTTCAACAGTTTTTTCTTTTGACATAAGAAATGATGAAACCTGCAGGTTTTTATTTTATATCTATGGTGACCTGGTTATTTAATTAGAGGCTAGCAATGCTTAGATTGCTGCTACTTGAGCCAGCGAGCCAGCGACGGGGGACTCCAGTCGCCCCTCTGTGGGACACACGAATCATATAAATGGGATGGTTTTGCCTCCACCTGCCTCCATTCAGGAAGCCAGAGGCCCCCTGGGCTATGAGACAGCTGTGGCTTCTGCTGGGAACTGTTGAAACTTGTCATATGTAACAGTGTGCGCCAGGCCTTTGGGGAAGCTGAATAAGACCTCCAGCCTCAGCTGGAGCTGACAGTAGCTGTTCTTTGTTGAATCTACAGAATAAAAAGGGCACAGAGCTGCTGCTTGGAGTGGACGCTCTGGGGCTTCACATCTATGACCCCGAGAACAGGCTGACCCCCAAGATCTCCTTCCCGTGGAATGAAATCCGAAACATCTCGTACAGCGACAAGGAGGTAGGACGTTATCTGTGCTGCCAACGCGCCAGTGGCTCAGCAGAAGGTCTTTCCCCATCTCTGCTCCTTCCTTGCTGAAGCATCCCCGGCCAGATTTCTCCTGTTGTCAAGGAAATCATTTAATTCCCAGGCTTTGGGTTTTGGTTATCGATTCGTATGGTATATACAGAACAGTACAGGCGTCCCATTCTCGAATAGCCTCTAACTGAACCCCCTGCTGACTACCAGGAGGCTGGGAAGCTCAACCTGTCAGGACTAAACCGCAAGAACAGTAAACAAACCAAAATGTAACCTTTTCTTATTACTTGGCTTTCTATTTCTGGTGAGAAATTCTCTTTGCACTTTAAGTGTGGAATGTATTAAACCTTCTCTTTGTGTCTAATGCTTGATACGTGGAGGGGGGTGGCATATACCAACAATGATATAAATAATGATATCAGGCTGACTTGCTTACAAGAATTTGAGAATAATTAAGTTTAAATTATTTAGATAAACGCTCTAAGTTAGAATTCAAATATTTCTAGACAGGATGGTGACCTTTCCCAAAAGCTGTAGTCCTTCATTCATTTGTTCGCTCACTCATTCATTCTTCGTTCATAGTAAGGGAATTATTGAGCTTCTGGTTTGTGTTAGGTCTCGTAGTGGAAACAAAGATATAGAAAGGCTTGTCTTAGCCCTCAGGGAAGTTACAGTCCAGTGCCGGCTGGGCGGCCGTGGTACGTGGCTGTGGTGTGAGGGACTGGCAACGAGAGTGACGGTGATACGGTGCTTTTGCCTGTACAGGCACTGTCACCCCCACTTGCTCGTCCTCCCACGAACATTGCTGTAAGAACAGGGGCTGGGTTTGGTCATCTCTATCACGTCGCAGGAAGCAGAGACGTAGAGAGCTCAGGTGACCTGTGTCTGGGGAGTGGAATGGCAGGGGCTAAGTGCCAGGTTCCCTGAAGCCACAGGGCACTAGGCAGCGGAGAGCAGGCCCAGACAGTGCGCAGTGACTTACTGGTGCCCACACAGCCGGGACACCTGAGTGTGGGGATAGTAACAGCAATGGTTCGTGTTGCCTGCAGAGCCCCCACCCACTCCTAGGCAGACTTCCTGCTTTCTCTCCTCGGAGCAGCTCAGAGAGAGGAACGGCAGGCTCCTGGTTCCTAATACGTGGTTGAGATCTACTCGGCCATGCTTGATGAGACAGATGGAGCTTCTTAACTCAAAACATTCTGGCTTTCCAATTTTTGTCAGTAGCCCAGGAGATGAGCATTTAAGGTATTTATTTTTTAAAGTACTTAACTTGAAAGCTCCACATGTCTTAAAGCAGTAGGTGTGCCATGGTATGGTAGTTTTTCATTTCCAATTTTATAAAGTCTGTTTATTGCACATCCACAAATCTGTGTGCTACAGGCTCCCAAAACACGCGTTCTCCCAGAGCCCAAGGCCTGAAGCCCCCCTTCGTGTGGCCGGATGTCATAGACCGTAATGCGCCCTCTCTGGGGGCAAGGCACCGTCATGTTCCATCACGTCAATAACTCTCACAGTAAAAAGACCCCAAGCTGACTTGACATAATAGGAAGTAGTCTTAGTACTTATGTATGACAGCCATGCTGTCAAAACAGAAATGTGGGTTATTTTAAGTGATTCATTGATTCTCTGTGCAGCCCTGGCGTGGTGCAGAGCCTGCGGTTTCCCCACTACTTGTGGTTTCCTGCTGACAGCTCCGGGATTTGACAGCAAGGCCCAAAATAAGCTCACAAAATTCACAAATAGCAGCCTACACAGGGTGATACTGCTTCTAAGTGAACTTGACCAAAAGCTAAACAAAGCGTTGTTTTCTGTCTTCATTGTGCTAACCCCTTGTTGGGCAATATAGCATGAGAAAGAAATACCCAAGAATAGATCTTTTCCAAACATATGTATTTTTTTATTTAAAGGTTTTATTTATCTCTAGAAAGAGGGGAAGGGAGAGAGAAACAAAAGGAGAGAAACATCAATGTGTGGTTGCCTCTCACGCGTCCCCAGCTGGGGGCCTGGCCTGCAATCTAGGCATGTGCCCTGACTGGGAATGGACCCGACGACCCCTTGGTTCACAGGCCGGCACTCAATCCACTGAGCCACACCAGCCAGGGCATCTTTCCAAACGTATTTTTTAAGTGCGTCTTTGAAACCTAGGACCTGTCTGGTCTCATCAGGAATAGTTGACAACAACGGTTGCCATTTGTTCTCTATGTGGTACCTTTCTTAGTGGCCTGGCCCTGGGTTCTCCCATCAGCTACCACCCTATCCTTCTCATTCATTGTTCTCTCCCTTTGATTTCGTCTTCACGCTTTACTGTATTCCTTCTGTCATCAGCTTGCATCTACTAATCCCCCTGGTCAGAAACCTGGAATTATCCCCCATATGCTGTCACATCGAATCTTAACCCCTCTGTCTACTCTCAGGCCACCTCACCAGCCCCAGCCCAACCCAGCCTCCCTCCCAGTCTAAGCCCACAGTATCCTCTTAGTCATCAAAGAGCTTATAATGTCAAGAACACACACACACACACACACACACACACTGCTCATTTGTCCATCTCTGCCTTATTTCTATTGTTCCCCTGTCTAGAATGTCCTTCTATCCTGCTTTTTCGCTTCTCTGTCATATTCTTTACCAGCTTAAGTCCCCTCCTACTTATGGTAGATTACTGTGAATCCTCCAGGACATTTGTGATGTGTGCCACCCAATGAGGCACTAATAATATGTGATGTAATTTCTTGAGTCATCGACTGTTGTTCATCTAGTTTCACCAGGTTGTGAGCCTCCTAAAGTCACAGCCATGACTTAGGCTCTGGTGTGGCCCTCCCAGTATTAGCCTGGAGCTTGGGCCTGTCAAGGGTTTGTATTTCAGGTTTCTCAGTCCAGGACTTGGTGCCCTCAGACACTTATAATCCACCGTAGCTCACCCTGCGGTCATGCCTGGGTGCTGGGAAGCCGGGGCAGGGAAACAGCCATGTGCTGGATCTTTGCCAGGGCGGTGGCTGCTTTTGCGGAATTCCCCAGTTGCTGGTAACATTCTAGGCTGTCAGCCTGAACCTGTTTTCTGCTTCCTTCCTTCAGTTTACTATTAAACCATTGGATAAGAAAATCGATGTCTTCAAGTTCAACTCCTCAAAGCTGCGTGTCAATAAGCTGGTAAGCTGAGATCCTGGTTTTTATTACCGATAGCTCCAGTTTTTCTGAGAAATCAAACGCCCTTTTTGAACCAGTATCAGAGTGACATCTCGGTACATGCTGTTCTGATAGGCCGGGAAAGACTCTTCTCTTTAGCTTAACCTAAAGAGTCAAACCTAAGTTTTATGATGAAGCATTTGTAAAAATTATTTTTACTGAAGTACTTCATACATATAAAAGAATAAGTATAATGTGCATATATATGGCATAAAGAATAATAAAAATAAGTGCCTATGTACCCACTACCCAGCTTTAAGAAATAGCACACCCCAATACTGTTGAAACCCCTCATGTTAGCCAGTCTCCCCCTCTCCCCTCCTCAAGGGCGATCATTATTCTAAGCTCATTATTCTCTTGCTTTTCATCAGAACTTTATTTTTATGGCAAAACAAATATACTATTAAGTTTTGTATAAATGCTTGCAGCTGTATTCTCTGTCACTTGCCCATTTTACACATTATTTTTGATTTATGTATGTTGATGCTTAAAGATATGATCCCTTCATTTCCACTGCTGTATGGCATTCCATCATGTGGCTGCAGGTATATATACTGTTCTTATTCCCCTATTAATGGACAATTAAGTGCTTTTCACTTCTGTGCCCTTTTAACAAAGCTGTTACGAACGTTCTTCCTGGTGCACGTGGGCAGTATTTTCTCTGGAGTCCAGGGAATACGAGCATCTAGCCTCCTGTCCCCTGGCGCATCTGAGGCCCCTTCAGTTTGCTCTCTCCGGCGCTGACAGCACGAGAGGCCAGGATTCCGGCCTTGGTGTTTCACGCCACGCTCCCCTCTCCAGGCTTCCTTTCCGCTGCCCACGAGAGCTCTCAGACCGAGACGCTGCAGCGCCAGTGAGCTGTAAGCGGTGAAGTAAATTTGTGGGTTTAACATTTCTCCCGCTTCCATGGCCACAGATTCTTCAGCTGTGTATTGGGAACCATGACCTTTTTATGAGGAGAAGAAAGGCCGATTCTTTGGAAGTTCAGCAGATGAAAGCCCAGGCCAGGGAGGAGAAAGCTAGAAAGCAGGTGAGCAAGACCGTGTTTGGACTGCTGGTACCACCTGGTGGCCTTGGCCCAGCGGGTGAGGAGTGGTTACCGGCAGACAAGAGTCCTTTGGTCATGGAGAATACGTATTCTTATTTTATATCTTTTGGATTTTTCTTGGCTGATGCCCAGCTGGTAGGGTGTCAGCTCTGGAACTGAGGGATAAACTCTAATAGCCTATCTAAAAGAAATGTCTCTAGTTATTCCTCCACTTAAGTGAAGTGGAAAGAAATAGTCAAGCCTGCACGTCCCCACCCATTCATCCATTTCTCTTCCCTCCAGCTAAGCTTTCCTTTTGCCTGCCTGTCTCTCCTGTCTCCTTTGCCCGGCCTTCTCCTTTTCTAATTAGATGGTGATAGAATGCATGGCAGCATTTCAATGCTGCTGCTGGAATGCTAATTAGACTCTGGCTGCACTTCCCCACTGTAGGTCAGCCCAGCGGCACATCACCCAGCACGGGAGGTGCCCGAGCGCCTATCAGCAGACTGGACAATCTGCATCATTGTTTCCTACTCATAGGCCTTTCTGACTCACCGAAATCCACACAACTAATCTGAGCCTCACCCCTGAGAATATTAATTGTGGTTTTGGACAAACTACTAGATAGCATAGCAGCAGCTGCAGTCAGCGGCCCTCAGGACTTGCGGGCTCAAGAAGGTGTAATAATTAGTCTGTGCGCAGCTGTCTCTGATTTGGGAACTCCGGCGGGTCTGGCTCCCAGCCCTGAGTTTCAGAATGAAATGCCCAGTTTGATCCTGTGCTTTCAACTCCCCATCTCTTTGCTTTCTGAGATGGCAGGCCATAGATGTGCTCTTCAGGACGCTTTGTGGGTGGTGGAACGGGTTTTGTTGGACAAAGAAATGCTCTTGAGCCAGCACAGTGTGACGGCGGCAACTGTCAGAAGAGCCCCGTCTGACTTCTTTTGCAGCAGAGCAAAGCTTAGAAGCGAGAGATCTAAAAACAGTGAGGAGTGTGTAAGCCTGCAGGCTGTGGCAGCGAATAGCGGGAACACGCCCCGACCTGCACTGCCTGTAGAACAGCAGAGGCACGTCCCTGGGATCTGGCAACTGCAGGTCGGGGCTCCACGCCCCCCTCTCCAAACAGACAGTGACCTTGGAGCCAGCTGTGAAACTTAGCCTGTGACGCTAGTGAATGACTTAACTTCCAGACCTCAGTGTTCTCATCTATCACGTGGGGGCTGATGATGCCTCTTCTCTGTCTCGGATCAAAGGACATATTGAACCTGAAAGTCATTACTGCTTAAACCACTTTGCAGACGAGAGGTCCCTTATTAAGGGGGTGGAGGCCGCGGGGAAGTGCAGTGCTGGGGATGGAAGGGGACTGCCTGGGCTATTTCACGTGGAGACTAATGGACACACAGTTATCCGCCGAATGGAAATCCTAATATGATGGAAATTAGAGAACAAATTGGCCAAGCTTTTCATTGAAAATTAGAGAAGAATTTACAGTATTTTATGGCTTGTCTTTTCATTATTCCTTCGAGGTCCACTGCATTATTTATTTTTATTTTTTTGCTTAGTACTTAGAAAAAAGCAGCAATCTTAGAAATCTTGTGTTTGGGAGAAGATTGAAGCAAGAAGTAATTAAATGTGCTTTAATTATTTAAGGAAGAAAATGGTGCAGTGGTCACTTCTGGCTTCTGTTTCCCGAATTCAGTGAGTACAGCCGGATCACAGTGAACAGCACTTGTCCTGTGCTTGTTTGCCTTATTAAGCTCGGCATGTGGCCCAATTAATACAGTGATCCAGAAGGCAAAGGAGGTGGCAGCGCCTTTGTACTGGCGCCTGGAGGATGGGGGCTGTGCTCCCCGCCTGGCACCCTCCTGTCGCAGGCCTGGCTCAGGAGGTGCCTCCATGTGAATCTGTGCGGAGGCTGCTGCAGCCTCCCCCTGTGAAAGACAATGTGTGAACTACTGGTGCAGCACGCAGAGTGATTTCGTCTCCTCTGTGGGTCAGAGGCAAGAGCGGAGCTCTGGTGTGGATGAAATCGGAGGTGTGGAAGAGGTCTGTGCACATTAGAAATGGCGGGGTGGCTCATCCACCCAGAGGAGAAAGCTGTCTATTTCTGGGGCTCCATCCCAGGGAGAAGGAGCCTGCATTGTGTCCCGTCAGCCTCAGGGCAGAGTCCCGAGAGGACTCTCGGCACAAAAAGGGATTTTGGCAAGGTGGCTGGTTCAGCATACGCTGTGTAAGAATGCCCCCTTCAATCCAGGTAGAGAGCTGACTTGGCTCTTTGTTGGTTTGGTTACCACGAGATGTTCCTCCAAGGAGCATAGCTTTCAACTTGACAGCTGGTTTAGAAGGGCAGAGAGTGGTAGGTGACAAGCGTGACACTGGCTACCAAAAGGAAAGGGTCCCCAAAGGGGAGACGCTGGCTTGCTGGGCCTCCCTGGATCCCTGTGGCGCCGTAGGTTGGGAGCCCCTTCTCTCAGTGACTGCTTTCGTCCCCGCCCCCAGATGGAGCGGCAGCGCCTGGCTCGAGAGAAGCAGATGAGGGAGGAGGCTGAGCGCACGAGGGACGAGCTGGAGAGGAGGCTGCTGCAGATGAAAGAAGAAGCGACAATGGCCAACGAAGCACTGGTGATTTGGGGTCTGGGGCCCGGGAGGCTGCTCGGGGTCTTGCTCAGCTTGCTGGCGTGAGACCTCCCGAGGACCACAGATTAGTGACATTTGCTTTGACATTTAAGCTTAAAAAAAAAAATAGTGCCTTTCCTTTCCACCTGTGCAGGCAGAAGCAAATTTAACCTGAGTTCACATGCAGACAAACTCCTTTTCACCATGGGATGCCTTTAAGGCAGGGCCTCTCAGCTTCAGCACCACTGACCCTGGCCCGGATCGTCCTTCGTGGTGGGTCTGTCCTGTCACTGAAGGGTGTCTAGTAGTGTCCCTGGTCTCTATCCACTAGATGCTGGAGGTACCACCTTACTTTGGTTGTCTCATTTGCGACAATCAAAAATGTTTGCAGACATCGTTACATGTGCCCCAGGGGAAAAAGACTCCCCTGGTCTGGAACTGATTTAAAAGGAAAAACGAGAACAGAGTTAAGTTGGTTTTCTCCCTTGTAAAGCATAAACCTCAGCTCAAATGGGGACTCCAGAAAGGTGCTTTCTTGTTGCTCCCCATGGAGGAACCTGAAGGGCCCTTCTGAAAAGTTGAGGGGTGTGGCTTGCCATCTGTTTGCCAGGGTGTCATCTGTGGGGGGACATTCAGGGGAAGGGCCCCAAGGAATCGGAGGCTCTGGTTCTTGCTGACCTACCTGAGTGTCTGAGCTCATACCTGGTGGGAAAATAGGTGCGTGATCCCCACCCCAGCTGACGGCGCTCTTCCCTCCAGATGCGGTCTGAGGAGACGGCTGACCTGTTGGCGGAAAAGGCCCAAATCACTGAGGAGGAGGCAAAACTCCTGGCACAGAAGGCTGCAGAGGCCGAACAGGAAATGCAGCGCATCAAGGCCACGGCCATTCGGACAGAGGAAGAGAAGCGCCTGATGGAGCAGAAAGTGCTGGAGGCCGAGGTGCTGGCGCTGAAGATGGCTGAAGAGTCAGAGAGGAGGTCAGAGGTGGGGGGTTGGGTGGTCCTGGGCCCTAGGGCCCAGGTGAGGGGCTGCTCAGTCCTGACCTTGCCCTGAGGCAGAGCATGGCTGCAACTGTCCTCCAGCTGCTTCTCTAGCATCTGGGAAGGGGAGAGGCTCCTTTTTTGCTGGGTTGGTGGGGACTGGTGCTTAATCCAGTTTTGGGCAGGAGCTATTGGAAGGAAGCTTGGAGCTCTCTTGTGGAGTGGACCTCGGGTCATGCCTGTGCCTTTGTGATAAGCCCTTGTCCCTCTGATACCGTGTTTGCAGGAAACCCGTCAAGCATGTCCACAGACTGCCTTTAGCTGAGGAGATATAAGGAAGCTCTTCGTACATTTAAAAAATGTGATTTGTTTCCCTTTTCATTTACGGGGCATGTGGAGAGACAGCAGCTACTTACCTTTAATGTAGAAACCAGGTCCCACTTCCCTGCAGGCCTTCCTCGGAGCCAAGGCTCCTGCAGCAGATGGGAGGAAAGGGCCCGCTCCCGGCCAGGATGGCCCGCTCCCAGCCAGGTTGAAGGATGGAACTGTCGTCAGTACTTTTCAAAGAGTATTCCAGGCTCTGGACTGTTCTAGTCCTGCAGCCTTCAGATAAACTCTGGCATGTTCCCACAGCGTTTGGCTCCTTTGATTTCGAACATCTGAATTTAGCTTTTCGCTACCAAGGTATAATCTGTTCAGTTTTCTTCTCCACTTTGTGCGCATTGGTCCAAAAACACAGTTCCTTGTTTTCTGCCCTGCCCGGGCCCCCTTCTTTCCATGTTCGGATCGCTTCCCCCATGAGTGAGGCATGATGGGTTAGATCCTTTGTCCTGTGGGTGAGGACCTGCATCTGAGTGCGAGCCCCTCCACTGGTGCCTGAGGATGTGGGCACTTGGCCTGCAGTTGTTTGGGGGGTAGGAGGGCTTTGGGGGTCCGTTCTTTCACCTCCTGCCCTTTGTAATCCAGCATAAGACCTTCGATCCACCAGATTCTTCCTTGGTTCATCCCGCTCTCACCCAGAAATGCAGTAGAGAGGGCCTACAGCCCAACTGTCCTCCCCCGCCGCCAATTACAAAGGCTTATTATACTCAACTCTTCTCCCCACAGACTGCCCTGCTCTTCCACTTTAGATTTACCAGTTGCAGCAGAACAACACCTGGGAGTGTTGTTCCTAGCTTGGAAGTTCTGATTTTCTGTAAATGCCCCACCCACCACCCTCTACCATCCTTGTTTGTCCAATCTGGTGCCTTCCTCGGGATTAACCCAGGTCCCACCGCTCTAGGGGGGTCACCAGGAGAGGGGGGTCTGTTTCCTCCACCTGTCGTCTTCCATGGAGGTGACGGCTCCTCCTTTTCTTGCAGGGCCAAGGAGGCTGATCAGCTGAAGCAGGACCTGCAGGAAGCCCGTGAGGCAGAGCGGAGAGCCAAGCAAAAGCTCCTGGAAATCACTACGAAGCCCACATACCCGGTGAGCCTGAACAGGGGCTGCCAAGACCTGGTAGCCTTCCTTTCCTTGACGGGGACTGTTCAGGGCAAATGCACGGCAGAGCGAGTGGTGCAGAGGACCTGCAGTTGGGGTCTGGGCAGAACGCCTGGTCTGCCATTTGGCCCTGGACTAGCCAGTCACTTCTCTGGTTGCCAAGATAACAAGCAACAGGGCCTGTTACAGCTCTGGAATGTTTTCCTCGTTCTAAGTAATGTAGTCCCAAATCATCCTCAAGAGAACTTACTCTCTAGCTTCTTAGCGCCAAGCTGAATGTAATCTTCAACTACCGGTATATACCGTATACCATAATCATAGTTCTGGGCAGGGATACCCTCCATACCTCATGTGAACTATTGCCATGCAAGAAGCAGCTTCCAAACTCAGTTTTGGGACAGGGAGACAGACTTCAATTAAATAGGGTCACAAAACAAATAGAGAAGCCTTCTTGTCGGGGGCGGGGGGCACTCAGTTCAGCAAACTGTTTGCACTCCTGTTCTGTCCCATATACTAGCAGGCAGATGGGAAGTCTTTATACAGACACCAGGTGCCCAGGTGCCTAGAGGGGAACTTAGCCCAGCCTGGAGGGGCAGGAGGGGCTCAGGTTGGCGCCTGAGCTGACTCCTGAAGGATGAGTAGGAACTAACCAGATGGGAGAGACAGTAGGGTATTCCAGGCAAGTGCACAGATGTGTGCACCGCACAAATGCTTGCACTGCACATCCACACACACAGCACAGACGTGCACAGGGCACAGAGGCATGAGCTGCCCCAGGTTCAAGGTGGAGGAAAATAGGAGCAGTTTCCTGTTGTCATCTGTGCTGATTATCTGTGACCATGCGACAGGCCACCCCAAGCCAGCCATATAGCTTGAAACATCCTTGCATTATTCTCTCTCATGGCTCGGTGGGTTGACTGGGCCAACGGTCCTTCTTGGGGACCTCTGAGGTGATTGCAGGCAGATGGCAGCTGAGACCAGAGTTGTCTGAGGCTCATCTGGGCTGGAGACCACAGATGTGTGTGTTTCTAAAACACACATTTGAGCAGACTTTATACTCTGTTCTAGCAATAAATAAATCAATAAGTTCTGGAGGAGCTCATATCACCAATTTCATTGTATGGAGGGATTATAATTCATCTGACTAGTCCCCAGTGGATGGGTATTTAGTCTGCTCTCTCTTGCAATTAAGAACAAAACCACAGGAATTTGGAACATCGCTGAATGCAAATGTTTGCACGTACACGTGGCTATGTTGCTAGAATAAATTTCAAATAGAACTGTGGAGTCAAAGAAGATGATGGTGATAGGGGCTTGTGGTGGGGCTAGGGGGCTGGGCCCACACTGCGCCTACATCCTTGGTGGCTGCCAGAGGGTCGGTGGTTAACACGGGAGGGTCCCTGCGTTTGTAGAACCTGAACCTCCTAATAACTGCAGATTTCTCGTTTGTAGCCCATGAACCCAATTCCAGCACCGCTGCCTCCTGACATATCAAGCTTCAACCTCATTGGGGACAGCCCATCTTTCGACTTCAAGGATACTGACATGAAGCGACTTTCCATGGAGATAGAGAAAGAAAAGTACGTAGACGCCCCACCCCCATTCCATGCTTGGGCAACCGGTGAACTAGAGCGAGTCGGCCCGGGCCTAGGGAAAGCGGGGGGGTCGCTGCAGCAGCCTTTCGCCAGCTCCTGCAAAGGTTTGTTCTGCCCTCACTGCCTGGAGGAAGAATTCCCTAATTAGAAATGAAGGACTACAGACCAGCATTCAATCTTCCAGGATAAAAATGATACTTGATTGGTGACCTGGAGATTGTAGTGGCTCGAAACCTCGCCTCAAGCACGGGACTGGCTCTCAGGGATCTCCAGTAGTCAGACTGTTGTTCACATCGTAGCAGAGTGTGTGATAGTGCCCTAACAAGGTAGCAGAACATGTTTCCTAGTTGTGTTCTCTGGCGGCTCGGATCTGTGACGTTCCAGGTTTAGAACAAGGGGAAGAGAGAAGAACCTCAGGCTCAAGGCTGAGGAAAGCAAACGTCCAGGTTGGCCACCCTGCTGCGTGGGCTCTCCCTGGGCTGGGCCCCACAGGCCCTGTTCACAGCAGCTTCTGCAGCTCTGTCCTCCTGCATCTTCTGGCCACTGGAAGTGGATCCGGGGTGGGAAGCAGGCCCACTGCAGAGGAAGCCTAGCCGAGGTCCCCCCAGTTCCCAGCCGGGGGTAAAATGGCCATCCGTGCCTGGCTTGCCACAAAACAGTCTCAGTAGCTACCATGGACTGAGTGCCTGGGTGTCAGGGTGTTTCAGCTCTTATCTTATTTCACTCGCATTAACTAACAACAAACTGACATCACAGGTAGGTTTTAGTGTTCCCGTTTACAAATGAGAAGCCAGATTTAGAGCATTTAAGGAACTCACTCACGTTACACAGCTGATGAGGGCCAGAACCAGGATTCAGCTCCGAGCCCATCCAAGCCTCTGTGTTTTCTCTTTATACACTATCCTGGGGACAACCCAGCCCTCTGGGGACAGTGTCTCCTTGGAGCCCATGGTGGACAACCACGAGCCGGGCTGTGGATCCCTGGGCCCTCATGCTGAGGTATGGAACCAGAGTCTCTATCTGCCGTGTCCTCTGCTGGAGTTCCCCTTCCAGCCGTTCACCTTCGTCCGGGGCACCACCAGCATTACATGGCTGTGATCGGCATGCGGCTACTTCTCTCTGTGCCCTGCCGTTTATAGTTTCTATTTTCATACTTTATAACCCGTGCACATTTTGCAGAGTCCATATACTCACATGGGAATCACTACAGAATATTCCCTGGTGTCTGCATTGCGTGGGCCGTGCCCCTGCAGTTGGACACTTTGAGGATGAGCTCCGGATTTTCACCCTCGTAGATACAGTGTCTACTTGCAAGCGATGGTGGGGGTTTTTTTCTTCCTAATGTTGGCTGAGTGAGCGCCCATCATCTTTAGATGTCCCCCCAAAATAAGCAGGGAGGTGGCCACGGCCAGTCAGAAGAGGTCACTTGAATGGAATTACTTCTCCAACAAGGGCTGAGACAAGAAGATTGTTTTGGATGCCAGGGGGCTTATTTCATGAGTTGGTTTTTTGTGCAGAACTGAAAGCTATCTGTTTCAATGGGTATTTGTAGAGTACTTTGTGAGAGCTTACAGTAGGGTGGAAGAGGAATTTCCTACACTCTCCTTTATTTAATTCTGACCACAGCCCAATGATCATTATCCCAGTTTTAGGGATGAGGAAACCGATTCAGACCAGTTAAGTGACTAGCCCAACCTCCCATGGCCCCCGAGTGGACAAGTAGGGTCATAAACCCGAGGCTTTGGGCCCAGGAGCCCATGCCGAGCGGCCGGTAGGCCCGGAGCTTCTCCGCCCTGACAGGGCTTGCTGTCGGCCCTAGCCCTGATGCAGTGTGCTCTTGCCGGCAGAGTGGAGTACATGGAGAAGAGCAAGCATCTGCAGGAGCAGCTCAACGAACTCAAGACTGAGATCGAGGCCTTGAAGCTCAAAGAGCGGGAGACAGCCTTGGACATTCTGCACAACGAGAACTCTGACCGGGGCGGCACCAGCAGCAAGCACAACACCATCAAGAAGGTACCGAGCCTCTTGTCTTCTGCCGACCGGGGCCGTCCTCAATGAAACGGGAGGTCGGCATCTGGTTTCCTCAGTAGCCGAGTCATTAGACCGTGGTCATTTTTTATATGTAGTTTGTTGAGAGAAATTTTTTTGACTCTTGACTAAAAGGGAATTTAATCTGCCAGTGCCAGTGAACCCACTGGCTTGAAGGAAGGGGAGCTTTTAACACAGCATTTCATGATGAAATGAATTGCCGTTCCTGGACAGGTTTTGATCCATCATTTAGCAGTAAAGCAATTCTGTCTTTTAAGCCGAGGGGAGTTCTGCCCAGGGAGCTGCCTTACTTAATGAGAAAGCGAAACAAGGTGGAGGCTGTTGAGAATAGACTCTCCCTCTAGACTTTTTATGTTTTTTAAGTGGCAAGGACTATAAAGCTCTGTTCTTGATTTAGAAACCAAATTCTGAATGTTTCACTTTTTTCATCCTTAAAAGGAAGTAATCTAGAAGAACCTTAATGTTTTAGAAGAGGTTGTTAATGGTTTCACATCTTTCTGCACTGAATATTTTGAGTTGTTAGCATTTTAGAGGAAGTTCATTTCCATCCTAAACATCAGCCCAATAGCGTACCTCTCCAATGTTGGGCAAAGCAGAAAGGTCCTCCCCTGCCACCTCACGTCGGCTCCTAACTGATAGCCCAGGGCCAGGTAACACCTGCCAAGCAGGTGTCATTAAGAGAAGACTGTTCATCAGGTTTAGAGAATGATCGTTTAGATATGTTTAAGTGTATACTCTTACCTTTAGTCTTTAAAACGGTCTCCCAGTTTAAGGAATATCTGTTTTCAGTGGTTAAGCTGCATCTGACAACTACCTGCCATTAGTGGTGGGTAGAATCAGGAGCCTTGACTTCTCTCTCTTGACTGCAGTTAGTCCTGACACCAGGTAGAGAGTTCCTTTGAATAGCGTGACCTAGAAGGAGAGGCTTTAGCACATTCCACATTCTTCCCACCTCTGGCTTCTGCCATTTACTGCGTTTCCCTTCCAAAACCAAATTATCCAACAGTTAACAAAAGGGGAGTTGAAGTGAGGCCTCAGCCAGTGAGCAGATGGTGACTGGGCCAGTGGGCTGGCCAGTCAGGCCTCGAAGGAGCAGCCGCCCCGTGCTCACACACCCGGGTACCGGGAGCGGCCTCATCTCTGCTGCTGCGGCAGTGAGCGGGCCTCAGCCACAGGAACTGTGAGTGTTGAAAGCTGGAGAGACCCATTTCCAAGCCATGAAAACAAACAGAGAGTCACTTGTCACAGTTTCAGGCTGTCTGAGCATTTTGCAAATGGCACATGTGGCATTGTTGATATCACAGGGTATGTTTTTGTTTTTCTTCATTTTATTTTGCTGGTTTAGCCTCAAGCCCAAGGCAGAAGACCTATCTGCATTTGAGCCCTCAAAGTAGGTTGTTCCCAGGTACTCTCTATGTGGTGATGGTACTGCCCTCTGTGATACTAACCCATGCATGAGCTTGCCTGTCTCTGTCCCCAGGCCATGCCAACCCCGCCCCAGGGCAGGTGGCACCTGGGTACTGGCCGCAGCATGCTTTGAGTCTGAGAGCAGGCACCCCGCCCCGCACCGTGGGGCCAGGCCAGCCTCCAGGGGTGCAGAGGGCTGTCTCATCCTGAAGAGCATGTCACTGGTGCTTAGGACTGGTCGTCCTTCACATCTCGTGTCACTGTTGGTCTGGAGGAGGTCACCGCTTCTTGTCCAATCAGGTCTGTCTAAAAGTCTTTCGTCTTGGTGGTGTACGTACTTCTCAGATAATAGCCCGCGCATGGAAATGGGGTACATGCCGGTGTTTTTAAGACCGATGTCTTTAACTGAAGATTAAGACTTTCCTGTGGTGTCAGCCTCTGCAGACCCATGGTCTTACCTGACAGCTTCTGGTCCTGGAGTGAAAGGGCTACCTGTGCTCACGCATTTCCTTCAGAACCTCCCCTGTCTGTGCGCATCCATTTTCTTGTCAAGGAGAGCAAAGCAATAATAGCACAGGGGTCGATGTGCGGCCCATCTCCGTGGACCGTCTGTCTCTCTGCTCCCCTGAAGGCCGTCTCTGCTTCAGCTCCTCCTCCTTCAGCGGCACGGGCTGGAGCTGTGATCGCAGTGAACTCAGGTTGGGACGGCTCAGTGGTCGGCACCCAGGTGCCGGGCGGCCGGCGGTGGCTGAGAGAACTAATGGAGTGATTCCTCTTTCCTTCTGCCACAGTTCATACTCTCCCCACATGCCCAGGCAGCGGAGAGACTTTATTATGCGTGACAATGACATAACATCCTGCCTCTGCTCCTCACCCAATCCCCCGTCGTACCCAGTGAGGGCACCGGTGTCCGACAGTCACGTAGGGCGTGTCCTTTGGAGTCCTTGCCGAGGTTTCTGCAACTGGAATAAAATAAGCTCATTGGAAGCTTTCTACCAAAAAATGAGATCTGGCATAAACATATCCTATTTGTGGTTCTTCTCCAAGCAAGAGAGGTTAGCTATTAACATCCCAGATGGATCTCATTATAAGATGGATTCGAGCTGTCAGTGGTTCCAAGAACCCGTGGCATGAACCTCGGTTCATGTGTGGCACTTTTATTTAGCAGATTCCTACTTCTTCAGCTTGCATTCCACGTGTTGGTGTTGGAATGCCCAGCACTGGGCATGCTCTGAGCAGGGGTGACCAGCTGCTGGACTGGGCAGGCCAGCGGGGTCATCTGCTCAATAGTGACCCGTGGCGATCCACTTTGGCTTCCTGGACGTCGCGGCTAGCACGGGGGCAAGCAGAAAATCCCCTTTTGTTTCAGCCTGGGTCGGGAGACGTTTCGGAGTCTGACTGTACTCTTCCACCTTGATGCGATTCCGCCTTTCCTCTTTCTGTAGTGATTCAGATCGTTTAAATGCTTCAAGGGGCCTGATTTTGACCATTAGTTCTCACTGAGCTATTGTTGTATAGACAAATGAGGTTTGATTCATAGTCAGATTTGCGCTGCTGCTAGGACCGTTTTCTTTTTCACGTCTCAACGGAAGCTTGTTTTCAAAGCCAGGCTCCAGTTAATCAAGAATTCCAATGAATCAAGGGTTAATACAAGGATAGACTTGGCTTTTAATACAATTGAAGTTACCTAGCATCACTAGATTAAGTAGTGGTGGTTTTGCTATACATGATATTTGACATACTTTCCATTTGTTAGACTCTGGCGGTCCCTGGGGCCAGGACCGATGATGACCAGCCACCTGCCGGTGCCGGGGCTGTACCTGCTACATTTCCACTTTGCCCCAATTGATAATCAGGGTAACTTGTTTGGCATTTGCCGTCTGAATCAGAGTGGCACCTAGGATCGAGATCGAAAGCCACCCTTGGGAACCTAGATTCCTTTCCTGGGGAGGGGGGTGGGGATCGATAGCCACACATGTTCCAGGCATCTCAGTCCCTGGAGTGAGAGAGTGAGGTCCAGCAGTGAGGCTGGGGTGAGGGGGACACAGGTGTCATGGGCTTGAGCTTCTTGCCTGCAGAGCCGCAGTGCTGATCAGGGGAGTGATGGCCAGCTGTGACCGAGCTGTGCAGCACACTTAGGAGGTGAAAATGCTGTCCTGGAGCTCCTGCACTCAGGGCCCTGCTTCCACCCCTCTCGGGGGACAGGTTTCGCTCCCCACTCCCGACCTGGTCTGCATGCCAGCGAGTTCATCATCGCTTGCGTGCCCGCAGTCTCCGAGGGAGCACAGGATTCCCAAGGAAATCGACAGATGAGAAATCTCAGGGGTCACAGAGCTTAGAAAGCTTATTTCATTAGTAAATGGTCTGCCCTATCAAGGTCCAGCCGTGGTTTCCGCCAGTGGAAAAACAGGAACGAGGAGCTTTGGCATTTAACGGAGGCTGTAGCCTCTCTTGGATCAGGAAGACACAAAAGTCCAATATCATCTTCAATTTGCACGGACTTCCCTTGGAGATGCAGAGCTAGTGAAGTGAGGTAGAACACTTAACACACCCGGGGAAGTGATAAATCACAGGGCGAGATCCAATACTCATGAAAGGCGTCTCCTGCAATTAAAGCTAACGGCCAGAGCCTCCCTGGTGACCTCTGGTCTGTGTCATCTGCCCGGAAGAAGGCCACTAAACAGTTCGTGCTGCATGTGTGGTTAACGTGTCCAGCTCTCCCCGACCCCGGTCAGGGGATCCCGGCGGCTGTCTGCTTTGGAAACTGGCCACCCTGCTCCAGAACCTTCCCTGTGCTGTTTGCTGGAACTCCACAGAGCGGGGAGGGAGGAGGAGGAGAAAAGGGAATGGGAGTGGGATAGGGAGTGGGCTTAGTGAGGAGCACCAGCTAATGTAGATAAGAGAGCAGCCCGTGATCTGGACTCGACCTGGCTCCGGGGAAACCCAGGGGAGGCACTGGGAGGTGGGGGCTGGTCTCAGGGAGTGGGATCCTCCTGCCTAGGATGCCCAGACTCACCCCTAAAGGCCACTCTTACCTCACATTCGCACAAACCAAGTGTCCGGGTTCCTCTTAACTGCTGAGGGCCTACAGTGTTCTGGCTTGTTTCCGGTAGCTGTTGAGATAGAATATTCTCTTTTCCAAAACATCACGACCCAGTCCTTTCTTGGCTGGTAGATTTTACCCACTCAAGCAGTTGCCCTTTGGGAGGCATCGGAGAGCTTTTAAATTCTGCCTTGCCCTCCTAGGATATCTTACAGCCATTTAGTGCCTGAGGACATTATGGGGCCTTATTTGATGCAGTAAAACACCCCGTTCGGTCCCTCAGCACCGAAGACGGTGCAGCTTTCCTCCGGCACCTGATTTGTTGCTGCAACAGGGGGAGGGAGGAGAGCGGATGCAAACTCATTCTGCGGTCTCGAGGTTCTGTTCTTATGATCCTCGCCGTGATCTCCCTCCTGATATTGGCAATTTGAGGATGACATCAGTATATCTGCATCATTTTTCTACGGTCCTCGCTCAGCGTGCCCGTAGCTGTCAGCTAGCCTCCCCCAACCCAGTGAGGTGAATCAGGCAGATTAGTCTGTTTTTCAGGTGGAAGAACAGAATAGCCAGGGGTCCTGCCGGCATCACAAGGGCAGACACCAGTTCATAGGCACCTTTTTGCTGCTTTAGGTCCCCAAGGGATTAACACACAAAAGGGACCCTCTGGGTTTTCCCTGGCAGATTTCTCTCTAGAGCAGATAAAGTAACTAATACCAAATTGGATTCGTTCATTGGAATGAACTTGGCCTTTCATCCCACCTCTGCTTCGGGATAAGTGTGGGAATAACTCTGTCCCCATGCACACCCCCAGATGGCATTTGGGTGCAGGCTGTCACTGGCAAGACGGCAAGGAAGCTTAATTTGGCCAGTTTGCAGCCGCTCCCCGCCTCCATGGGCCCTGCCCCCTCGGCTCTGGTTGGGAAGGGGTATGTTTGTCGCGCCCCAGACCAAAGAGTGTGTTGGAATTTGCTGCTGCTGCATTTGCCTGTCAACTTCTGCTCCAGAGTCGGCTTTCCCCCGGTGGATCTGTGTTTTCTTTCGTGTCCTCGCCCTCCCCCCGCCGCCGCCTTCATTTTCAATACATATGTAGTGGTGAAGAGGAAGTACAACATGATTTTAGGGCTTGCATTTCAATTTCACTGCATTTTTTTTTAATGGGACAAGCAGAATCTCAGCGCCTGGAATTATTAGGTTAGTATCTAAAATGGGTTCAGCATTGTGGGTCTTATTGTTTGAAATGAATTAGACAGCCCCGCGCCGCCGCCCCTCCTCTCCCCCCCACACACACACCTTCCTTTGTCCTCTCTGGGGATGAATGGATGGAGGCGAGGCCCCCAGAGACTAGTTGGAGGAATCCTGATTAGTTTTGTTCTCCCGGCTTAATTGTAGAGCTTCCTTCCTCTCTGCACTGATAGCCCAAACGACTCTGCGTCCTGCCCACCCCCACCCTACCCCACCCCCCTTTGCGTTAGGAACCAGATTATCACAGTGCGGCCCTGTGAATCAGTTTCTGTATGTGCTGATGAAAGTGTAATTCATTCTTAATCAAGCAGCCTCTCTGCCGCAGATTCTGGGCCCGAATACATTTCGTTCCTTCCCATCACTTTGGGCAGCAGCCCCCCCCCACAAAAGGACTTGTAGAGTGGAGCTTTGAGGTTGAGAGTTGGCAGTGCACTGCACCTCCCCCCACCCGGTCCCTGTGCTTGTCTTCCCAGCAGGGGGCACTCTTGGGACTGATGCTGGAGGAGACTGCAGCTACCGGTGGGGGGTGGGCCAGGAGGGACTGGTGAGCCTGCAGCGTGTCACAGGTGCCCTCCGGGCCTGCTGTCTCTAGACCCTGGGGCCATTTCTCAGGAGCAGGCAGGTGTCAGATCCTCCTGTCTTGATGGGCTGCCTGAGGTCCCCGAGGAACCCGGAGTCTGCCTGCCTCCTGCGAGCCTGTGTGAAGCAGAGCCTGCCGGGTACCAGGCCCTCCTCGGGTTCAGGGGGGCTAGCCTCCTTCTTTTTAAGGAGACAGATGTGTCTCCCGAAGCTGAACTTGTTTAGATTGGATGTGTCTGTTCGGTCACGCCACACAAAGCTTGGTAAGTGTGAGGAGGTCTGGTTCTGCCAAGCGGCTCCCCCACTTGCACTCCCCCTTGCACTGCCTGGTGGCTGTCACGAACAACTGGCCGTTGGATGGAGAAGTGAGCAGGAGGAGAGGCGACTCTGCCAGACGTGTGTCTGTCAATGCCGGGCGTGAAGAAAGGGCCAGGCCCGACAGGTGGGTCAGAGCCCCCATAAGATAAAAACCAAGCTGTACAGACCTGTAGCAAAGAGAAGAAAGTTTGTCTCCTCGGAATGAAATTGGATTAGTGACAGACTTGAACAGCCGGTTCAGTCAAGAGAGAACTTAATTCCTCCTGTATTATTCACACGGCTTATTTTAATCAGATGTGAAGAGACAGCTGGAAGAGAGAAGTGGGCAGCCCAGTGTCTGGTGAGGAAACTTCGTGTTCTTTTAGCCGCTGTGCGGGAGCTGGCAACAGCCCTGGGGCTGGAGGCTTTGCTCAGGGCCCCGCGCGTCCGTCATTTCCCGGAGCAGGTGGTTAGCCCTTGTCTGGATTCAGTGTGAGTGTTGCACAGTGGACGGCAGACATGGTCACCCACTTGTCCTCAGGAGGGTTCAAGAAGGTGGGACAGATTCAACAGGTCCCAGGACGATGCAGCCATTGTCCACGAGGCCCTGCTTCCCAAGGCTTTGGGTTTCACCGCCTACTGAAATTTCGGAGACCTCTTCCTGGACAGCCATGGAGAATGGTCACGGCAGCGTGCTCGTGGCGCCCCAACCCCTGCACTGGGTGAACTCCCCGCCTTCCTGGAGGTGCTGCCCCTGCCCCTCAGTGGGTCTGGCTGAGGGGCATGGAACGGTGCTACTGAATCACCAAAGAACACAAATGCAGGACTGTGGGTGGCGTGCGTGAGACTGGCTTCGGTTCTCCCAGTGCAACATCCCAGATGTGAGGGCCGTAGCTGGATCACCTGCGGTACCTCTGCGTGCTGTGCAGAGAGAGCCAGGCCAGTCCCTGAGCCAGGAGGTGGACCACACACCGATGCGGGCTCATACACCCAACGACGTGAGGGCTGGCGGGCAAACCAGAACGCTCGTTAGCCTGTGTTCACGGGTATACGGAGGAGGCCCACAGAGACAGTTTGTAACTAGGTGTGTGCCATTTTCCCTGAGCCTTCCCTTTCTCCTTTATGAATACCTCCCACCTGTAGCTGTACCGTAAATGTTATAGTCAGTGAGCTTTTTAGTGAGAGCAGGTGGTGAAGGATCCCACAGGTGAGGGGAACGCGCCCAGCGGAGGTGGGAGGCTGAGCGGCTGAGCGGAAGCCAGAGCGCAGCTGGCAGACAGTCAGCAGCGCCCAGGGAGGAGGTCTCCTGAGTTCTCCTTGGAAAACCCCCCTGCCCCTGGGCCTGTGCGTGCCCACCTGGAGGGAAGAAACCCCAGGCTGCTTCTTGCTGACTGTCCCTCACCTGCTCTCAAACACCAGCCTTGCCCACCTGTGTAAGACACAGGGAGTGCTGGCTGGCTTTCAAGAGGAGGACATTTTAATGTCTAAGATAAAGAAAGGATGCTGCTGAGGTGGAAGGAGGCAGAGGCCGAGGTGGCGATTGGAAGGGTTCTGGCAGCAACAGGCAGCTCGTGCGCTGATTTCCTCTGGGGACAGGATTCCTGACGGAATTGTGCAGGAAGGTGGGGGGAGCAGTGGCAGCCGGTCTCTGTGGGCTCAGGCAGGAGGCTCCCAGTGCCCTCAGTGACAGTGGCCACGTCAGGCGCCTCTGCCCGGCGGCTTTGCCTATCCTTTTAACAGTCTAGTGCATTTCGGAAGACAACACACTCCTCTTTCCTAAGCCATGTGTCTGCGGTGCCTTCCTGCATCTGATGGCCAGAGTACTTGACTTTGCTGTATACCTTCCTTGGGCTGGGGCACAACTTCCTTCCCTTGCAAGAGAAGAGGTCAGGCTCAGCCACCGCCCTGCAGTGTGGGCAGGGGATGGGGGAAGCGTCCTGCCCACCCAAAGAGGGCTTTGCATCCCAACAAACATGTGCTCAAGTAATTGGAATTTGGCACTGCCAGAGCTGCCAAAACCTTCCCCTGGCACCTTGTGGAGACAGCCAGCATGCAACTTGGGTAGAGGATCCAGGAATTCTTGGAGCCAACATTGCACAAATGGGCAGGAAGCTTGCAGAGGCCCCCACAGCCCGGGCTCCCTGCCTGGGGAAGTGGCCAGGCCTCTTGGGGGCATCCATTTGCCTGGCCTCAGAGGCCACAAAGGCCAGAGAGCCCTGCCTTCCGCCTGCACCTTTTAACCACACTCTGCCCTGGGCCCCCGCTGGGAGGAGAGGAGCCAGAGCTGGGGGAAGGGGGAGAAACGTTATGCTGCTATTAGTAACAACAGCTGTTGAGTTGTAGTGCCCGCGCGGGGCTTGCCGAGCACTTCATGGCACTTCCCAGTCACTCCACACGTCACCCTGTGAGGACGGGGCTGCCACCACCTCTGCTTCATGGCGGGGAACTGAGGCCAGAGCAAGTAACCCGCCCAGGACCACCCAGCTGCTCAGTGGCCCAGGTGGCTCTGGGCCAGGCAGTCTGGTAGTGGCTGTGTGGGAGGTTGGGGGTAGGGCCCTGTGCCCTGCAGGGCCCTGTCCCCGAGGAGCCAGCCCGAGGTCTTCTCTGGGAGCGTGGGAGAGACCCAAGCAGAGACTCGGGGTGTTACACCTTTCGACTTAAGCTCTCCCACAAGAGGATTTTTGTCCCCGAGGTTCTCTGGTTCTCTTTCTTTTCCCGGTTACCATCCTGGTTCCCGTGATCACAGAGCACACACCTCCTGGCTCTTCTCCTCCGGTGGCATTTCGGGAGAAACCCACCCAAACACAGCTCCCTTTTAGAGGGAGTTCTTTTTCGGCAAAGAAATGAAAACTCTCTCCATTCCTATCAGAGCTGGGCTTTCCAAGGCGCTTCTGAAATTGGTCCCACTGAAGAAAACAGCTCAGATACCCACCCCACGCCCAGCCCCACCCCCCATCGTGTGCAGCTTGTTAGTCGGGAACTTCAAGGCCAAAAGATTTGGCAGGATTTAAAGAGCCAGCTCTCAAGCTGTCTCAGTACAGCGCACTGATGCCGCCTGTCTTTGATGGTGAAGTGGCTGACTTGGCATCTTCCTCCCCTACCCTTTGGAGAGCCATACATGATACTAAGGCCTTTTCGGATTCAGAGACTGCCGGAGGTCAAGGGAATGGCCCAGACCATCTAGCCTGCCCCTGTGGTTTAACTGCAGAAGAAAGAGGCTCAGACAGGTCACGGGTGTCCACCGAGGCCACACAGTGAGCTGGTAATGAAGGGGAATTAGCAGCTGGGCCTTCTCGGCCGCATGTGGAGCACTCAGCTTTCCCACGCATCCCTCCTTTCCTTATCATTAGAGCCTACATCTTATTCACTCAACAAACGCTGTTTGAGTTCCTACTAGGTGCAAAGCACTAACATAGTGTACGGGGTTCGGGGCATATAAGATGGACAGCATTGCGTCCCGAGTCCTCCCTCCCTGAAAACTCTCCTGAGGAGTCGATTCCAGGAGCAGAGCAGGGAGCAGGGCATGGGGTGAGGGGAGCGGGGAGCTGCCAACGCCAGATGTTTCTGTCTGGGGAGATCCTGGGAAGTGGGCTACGGAGGCAGGGAACTGGGGTTCAGCAGCACAAACTCTAGCACCTTCCCCGCCACACGGAGACCTCGTCCCTGGGGAGGCTCTCCCAGTGTCTGGCAGAGCACCCCCCTGAGTGCACTGTCCTCTCTGCCGGAACAGCCCCACCCCGAGAACCCATTGCCTCCCAGCTTGTGTGTGGCAACCCGTCTCAGCGGCCAGGTCATGGGCAAGTCTGCTTTGGGGCCACCTGGGAACCGGGAGTGGAAGGGACAAGATCTTCCTCATCTGACGCAGGCCTGCTTTGCTGGAGGCCAAGTCTCCTTGCCCCAGCTGGTCCCCAGGACGTGAGGACTGCGATGCTGAGCCCTGGGGTTGGAGGGGTGTGAGCATCCCCGGCTGGCACTGCCACAGGCAGGGTACCACAGGACCCCAGAGACTCCTGGGGACGGGGACCTGTGTGTCAATTGAAATGACTAGGGACTGCCTGCCCTCTGAAAAGGCGACATTGATGACGTCTTCCTGCTGACGTGCTTCTGCCCACCAGCTATTTCTCCTGGCATGTCCTCATTTGTCGCCTCCTAGTTTGAGTTCTCGGGCAAATCTGGAATCTTATTTGGGTTGACCACTGGCTTCTTCTTCTTCTTTTTTTTTTTAAGATTCTATTTATTTATTTTTAGAAAGGGAAGGGAGGGAGATAGAGAGAGAGAAACATCAATGTGCGGTTGCTGGGGGTTATGGCCTGCAACCAAGGCATGTACCCTGGCTGGGAATCGAACCTGCGACACTTTGGTTCGCAGCCCGTGCTCAATCCACTGAGCTACTCCAGCCAGGGCTGACCACTGGCTTCTTGAACATGTAGTTGAACCACCTTCCCTTTCCCTGCAAACCGCCTTCGAGGTCAGTCCTCAAGGCGGAACGGCTTCCTGTAGTGAGGAGTGGAAATCGAGTTCCCCTTTCACTTTTCCTCTGCTTCCTTGCAGCTCACTCTGCAGAGCGCCAAGTCCCGAGTGGCCTTCTTCGAAGAGCTCTAGCAGGTGACTCCACCAGCCCAGGATCTACCACTGCTGCTGCTCCCAGCTCCAGCAGGACGGGTCGGACACCGTGGGAGCCACCCGCAGGTGGGCTGGCTGGGAGCTGCCGTGGGAGCTCCGGGACCGCCCCCAGCTGAGTGGAGAGCACAACCCCCTTCGTGCAATTGCCTTGAACCGTGCCCTGCAGAGACTTCTCTCCGAGGGTGCTCGTTCTCCTGACCTGAGTCTCTAAGTTCCTTAAGAAGTATTTGTGTTTTCTTGTCTGATGTGTGATCCCTTACTTCCCTGATCAGAGGCACCCTGGGGTGTGTGCCTTATTGTCCAGTGCTGAGCTCCCAGCCCAGTCGGGGAGGTGGTCATCGGGAGTGAAGTGCACAGGCCCCTGGAGACCAGGAGGCTGATGCCCCCGACCCCCACCCCTGGTTTCCAGAACATTCATTTCCTCCACTGGGGAGGAACTGGCCTCCTAAGCAGCATGGCCCACCCGCAGTGGTACCCCCACGGTGGCACTCTGCCTTCTGGGTGGTCGGGAGTGCAAAGGCCGCCATGACGGGGTGAAAACTCGGCAGAAGCTGCAATGGTGTGCTAGCTGCCAGCAGAAGTGCTGGGAGGCCAGATATCCATGTAGGAATCTGCACCCTGCAGAACACACACTGCCCCTCCTCCTGCCCCCCCAACCCAGGGTCCGAGGGGCAGGTGGGAGCCACTTGTCTTTTTCACCCTGAGCCAGCCTCCGCCTCTCCTGCTGTGGAGGCTGGGGGACTCCCTGGTCGTGCTCTAGTCAGCACCCGGTAGCCCCGCCGTGACCGTGACCAGGGGCTCCGTAGAGCAGGGGATAAGCCTTACCCAGTGAAGAGGCGCTTACTAATGACACGTGAGGGCCAAGAGAGTCCGAGAGCTCGAGCGGTCTCTGGCAGCCCCGTGGGGTTTGAGAAGTCGAGACGCTCACAGCGATCCTGCCTTGTGCTCTTGTCAGGCTGACCCAACGGAGTCCTGGGCTGGCTGCCGTCTGCATGGGCCACCTTGCCCCAAGGAAGCCAGCCCTGTGTGTCACTCCAGTCCCTTAGGACCCACAGGATATGGGACTCTGCATCAGAACACTAAGTGTGGGTGACTATGACTGAACGAGTTCCTTTGTGTGTCCCAATCCCTCAAAGTCCTTGTCCCCAGAGACGAGAGGGAGTCCTCATTTGTAATGTAAGGTCTGACCCTCATGCGGAGGCTCTGTCTCCTCGGGCTCACCACCCCTCCCTGAATTTCCACGAGCATTACTTTCCTCCTGACCTGTACATTTAATCCATAACTGGCTGTGAGCACAGGAGCATGGTGGTGGTTTATAAAAACATTGTCAGGCTTTTTAAAAATTATTATTTTACCACCGTGTGTAGTCTGGGAGATGCCAAGCTGTGCGGCCCCAAGGGAGCCGGCCAGTGTCTGAGCTGCGGCAGGAGCCGTGGGGCAGACCTGGAGGCCCGCAGAGCCTTGCCCAGCCCAGAGCACCCAGCCCTCCTCGGAGATGAAGGCTGGTGGGAGTCTCCCAAAGATGGGTGGGCGGAGAGTGTGGGGCCTTCAGCCAGGGCTTGAGCTCCAGCAGAAGGGATGAAAGAGGAGGTTGGTTTTCAGACACTTGTGCCTGTGTTCTTTTTAAGTGAACATTTTTAGGGCTGGAAGCCCATCAAGTAAGGAAGCCTCCCACCTCCATTGAGAGCAGGGCCCCCGCCACGATTGTTTCATTATAAGCTCTTCCGAGGGTTCTCGGGCAGATGCGCCATTCACGAAGTCGCTGCCCAGCTGTGACACTCCGAGAGGCTGCACTGTCAGCACTCAGCTGCCCTACACAGAGCGCCTCGGTCATCCTGATGGGGCCCCCACCTCAGCCACAGCGCCTCTCCCACCTGTAGTGCAGCCTCGGTTACTCACGTGTCCCCCGGACCCCGCTAGACAACACCCGCGGCATTACATAACACCTCTTCAGTCACTGTTTTGTAATCCTAGGGGCAGCTCTCTCTCCCCCCCCTCTTTCAAATCAAAACGGCAGGTCCAGAGGCTGACAACCAAGGACCGTGACTTAAGTGTTGCTCGCTGACCCAGCTGGAGCTTCACAGCCCCTGGGGCCGGGCTGTGGGCTTCCAGGGCAGCCCCACCCCTTCTCAAACACATCCAGCCCCACCTCTCCCTGTGGGGCCTGAGTTTTTGCCTCCTGTCAGGGCCAGACCCTGGAACACTACTCTCTATTTTGGGGGATTGTTGTAATTTAAATGATTGTTTTAATAAAAATTCTAAGCTGTAAAAAGTTTGTCTTGGGTTTCCTCAGTTTGCTTGTTGCTCAGGCCAATGGGGAGGCTGGGGGATGGGGCCACCTCTTGGGTGTTGAGGAAATGGGGTTCTGCCCTCCCTGCCCGCCCAGGACTTCACCTCCAGCCTCATACCTTTGTAGAAAAAGGATTGTCCTTCCCGGGCTGCTGACAGCCCCGTTCCTGTACCTTCACCTGGGAACTCCCTCCCCTCTTCCTGGGCGGCGCTCAGAGTCACAGAAGGGGCCCTGGGCCGTGTCCCACTGCCTGTGTTTTCCTTCTGCACCCGCTGCCAGTCCTCAGCTCCAGTCCTGAAAACGAGGGTGTTGGAGCAGGCCATCCCCCCAGAGGCTTCTGCTTCTGGGTGTCCCCATCTGGGCTCTGGAGGCGGGAGGGGGTGCTGTGCAGAGCCACTGGGGTCCCAGCACTGTCTGCAGGCCAGGGGACGCTCAGCTATTGTCACAGGACTACAAGCCATTTGCACTTAGAGTTAAGAGCTGCTGCTGCTGCAGAGCTGGTGGTTTTTTGTTTTCTCTCTTTTTAATCAATAAAAGTCCTTCATTAAGACCGAAACTACAGTAGGATAACCCCGCCCCCAAACCACACATCCCAAAGGCCGAGATGCAGGGGCCCTGGGTGTCGTCGGGACTTCTAAGGGACCGCAGGGCTGCCTGTCACACGTCAGCATGCGCTCCAGGTCCCCACTGCACAAGCCCAGAAGGAAAATAACCCATCAAAATACACAAAAGCTTCCGAGAATTTGAGTTAAATATAACTTGTTTTTCCATATTCGGAAAGATAGGTTTGATGCTGTAAAATTAGAACATTGTAAAATTGGTGAATGGCATTTCATAATTTTAAATGTATAGAATTAGGAACTCATTAGAACATTTTTATTAGGTAAGTAGTAACATGAAACTACTTCATTTCTTAAATACAGATTCTGTTGTTCTCAGTGATTGGAAACAGTCTGCTTTCCTCTGTAGGGTGAGCCAGAGAGCGCACTTCACAAGTACTGGCCGTTTGAAGCTGCCCAGACAGTGTTGTTACCTGACTTCTTTGAAGCCAGCCTCCAACCCCCAGAAGGCAGTAGGCGCCCGCACAGATCAGAGGTCTCCGTTAAGTGGAGTGAGAATTAATAATACCACCTGGCACATTGGCATGGGGGAGACTGGTTGAGGTCTACTCTGCTTTTTTTCTTTTTCTTTTCTGTTCTTTTTTTTTTTTTTTTCCCAAGTTTGTGTTGACGGTGCTGTAAACCCAAAGATGCTGGCCAGCCCTCAGTGCTTAACTGTGGCGTTTGCAGCCTGGTCCGGTGGGATCCCTGAAGGGCAACCTGTGGCCTCCCTCCCAGCACTCCGTCCTTTGCCTCTGGTCCTCGCCTGAGAGCCGAGTGCCTGGCGGCTGTCAGGGCTGCCCACCCCGGAAGGTTCCGCTTTGGAGGAGCGGATGGGGAGCCGCCCACGTACAGCGATGAGCTGGCAGCAGGACTCTGGGGGAAAGGTGTTGGTGAGAAGATTGCTGCAGCGGTGTCATCCAATTTCTTGCACGTCTGGGGAAGAGACAGTCGAGCCATCCGCACAGTCTCCGTCTCCCTCTCAGACAGCCCAGGCAGCTGAGAGAGGCCACCACAGGGTCCTGTCCTCTCCTGGGGCTCCCTGGCAGCCTGTCATTGCTGCATTACGGCAGGATGCTGCAGCCTCGGTCCCAGCTTGGGCAGGCCTCCGGAGCTCTCGTATAGGGAGGCAACCTGGGCCGTTCATCAGCACGAATGACTCAGAGGAACCCCCACTGTGTCTTCTCCCGGTTTCCACTAGATGCCCATTTTTCTCACGGGGATGTTAGCCCCAGAATAGCTCCTGGCATGTTGCCTCTGAGCCTAGGAAATCAAGACATCTCCTGAAGAGCTCCGGAGTCGGAGCAGCAAGAGCCCGCCTGGCCGGTCTGCTAAGCCACATGCTTGCTCCGTGCCACCCCCTTCCCTGCAGGGCCAGACGCTTTGCTTGCCGAAACCTGCTTCCCTCTCTGTGAAGAGGGTTGACAGTGATGTCCCTGGGCACATCTGGGATGGTGCCAGGATGACAGCAAGAACAGATGCAACAAGGCACTCAGATTTCTATGAAAGAAGGGTGAGGATAGGTAGCAGTGTTACCATTATTTATTAGGAATAGAAGCAACATGCACAACGAAACATGAAATCTCTTCTTAACACCCAGCCCTGGGGAGGGCTGAGGAAACCACATAGCTGAAAGGGTTCAGGGCCCTAACTGACTTGGAACTCAGAAGGACCAGGGTTCAAAGCCCACTCAGCCACTTGCCAGCCGGGTGATCCTGGATACTAGGCAAGTTACCTAACATTTGGGCTCAGCAGTTTCTTCAGCTAAAAGTAGAGTTTTGTGGGGATTAATAGTACCGGGTCTGAGGAGGGTAGCTCTTTTGCCAGATTCTTCCTCAGGGTGGGGGTGGGGGGATGCAGGAGGAAGCAGAGAGAGCAGTGATGACCCAGAGGAAGCCCTGGCTCAGAAGGACCAAGCCCACTAGTGCACCCCACCCCCACGGGCCCCATCCCTCCACCTGCACCAGGAGCTTAATGAACCTGCATTGGGCCTGTTTGTCCTGGTGGTGTTTGCCCAGTGCCAGCTGCAAAGCCCAGGAGATGATAGATAACCCGGGCTGGGGCTTCCTGGGAAGGATGTTCTGCTTTGTCACATTAATACTTGATGCTCCGGTCAATAATTTACTGGAGGCTCCGGGTGGGAGAGGAGCTGGGTGGGTAGCGCTCGGCCCTGCACCTGGAAATCTTCCCAGAGCCCGTGGGTCCCTGGGCCGTGAAAACCCAGCCACGGACACTGGGGAGGCACAGCAGTGACCTAATTTTATCCTAACAGGCATAAGGAAGAAGTCCCCATGGAGGCTTGCCCATTTCCAATATAAATAATGTAATTCCCCAGCCTGCCTGCTAGGGGAGGAAGGGGCAGCCTTTGATCTGAAGGAATTAAGTCAGTAAACAAAAGTGAAGAAGGCTGTGGAGGTGGCTCCTTGCTCCTTGCCCGCACCTGCTGTGCCATTTGCCCTGAGAGAGAGGAGTTAAATTCAGGCAAGTGAAGTGGACGGGTGGTGGGAATGGCCTCACTCCCACCCGCCCTCCCCAGAAGCCTCCCTTTAAGCCCCGCTGAGGCTTGAGGAACCTTCCTGGGGTCCCCAGCACACTCTGTTGCAGCCCAGCCTGTGCCCAGTGTCCGTCCCCACCACCCCCAAAACGGCCCAGCTCTTACCCTGTGTAACTCTCCGTGAAGAATAATTCTGCGGTCAGCTGCTGAGCTGGGGGCCCTGGGCTGGAGAAGGGTTCCCCACGTGGGAGGAAGGGGTTCCGTGGCAGGCAGACCCACCCGGACTGTGTTCCACAGACAGCCACCAGGCTTCCGGCCTGCACTTCAGGAGAGTGAGCTGCGGGTTCTAGTCCCTCCAGCTCTCTGCTTCCAGCTGCTCGGCCTTGAGAGTCCTTTCCACTCTCCGGGCCTCCACGTCCTCTGCTATACAGGGTCAGGTCTGGACCAGAGGGACTCCGAGGCCCCTTGCTGTTCCAACAGTCTTCTAACAACAGTCTTAGAAATGTCATGTTTCTAAGCGAATTCCTCACACTGGTCTCCCAGGTGCTGTTGAACTAGTGCCACTGTCCAAGGAGTCAAAAGGGGATGGGCTGACCCACAGGGGCGACCACAGACACCCGCCGGATGAGAATCAGGTGCCCTGCCTACACGGCCAGTCTCAGCCCGCCCTTTCTTCAAGCCCCACGTGCCTCCGGCACAGACTGGGGAGTGGAGATTGTGATGCTGGACCCTGAGTTAAAGCGAAGGGCAGTGGGCAGCAGGGCAGGCAGGTGGCATCACCACCGCGGGCTTCCCGCTGCCGCCTCCGAGCAGGGGGCCCAGGCCCTGTCAGCCCAGGTGGAGGACGGATGGGGTGACACACGCTGCACCATCGGCCAGGCCCGCTGTGGTGACAGTGGCTCTGCCCTAAAACCCACAGGGCGTCCCTTGTTGCCAGATCCTGCCCCCAGCCTTCCCCTCCCAGCCAGCGTTGCTGAGGCTGAATCTATTAAGTTCTTCATATTAACCAGCGAAGAGAGAACAGCCCCCTTTCATCTTAACTGGAGTGAATTTGCATTAACACCTGGGGAGTTCTGTTTGCCTTGAGAAACACATTGCTATTCTGAGCCGCGCACACACACACACACGCTGCGGAGTTCGTTGCAGTATCCTATTCTTTTATTAATACGCCTCTCACTCCTCCTTCCACTTTCCCAGGGAAGCGGGGAGAGCGGCTGGGGATGCCAGGGTTCCCCAACCCCGTGCAGGAAGATCCCGGAAACACTGAGAGCAGGGAGCAGGGAGCAGCCTCCAGGTGGAACAAGCACCTTCCCTCACTAGGCTGGCTTGTGAGCTGCCCCCCATCTCAGGGAGGCCACCAGGCTCCAGGGACAGCCCCTACACCAGCCCAAACTCAGAGCCCCTATGTGCTGTAGCCGGTTCCTGCTGGGTGCAGAGTGGAGAGGCCCAGGACCACAGCGGGGGGACACCGGCCACCTTGAGGAGCCCATTAGGCAGGATAGGGGGCCACAACGTGGCCATCACTACCTCACAGGCGGGCCTGATTCTATGGCTGCTTTTTGCCCTCCCCAGAGAGAGCATTGCTCCAGACCCTCGGGCACCAGGACTACCACCAGCCACCTTGCGTCCTGCAGGGCAGTAGCTCATCGATGCAACTTAGGATGATGGCACCCAGGAAATGCTGAGTCCAGGACGGGTGTGGGCTGGGCAGGTCTTGATTTTCAGGTGCCAGATCTGGAGACCCAGGTTCTAGAAGGATAGAGAGCGAGGGCAGGGGAGGGGGCAGTGAGTACTGACAGGCCATCCAGTCCTTCTGGAGGCCCAGCTCCTCCCCTGAGCCCAGGCCTGGACTGGACACAAGCCCCCTCTCCCACCCTTCAGCTCCCATGGGTTCAGTAGTGAGTGGGCCACGAATCCCAGGTGAGCGGTGGAAGAGTAGCACCCCCCGGGTGCCCACTTCCTGGTGACCCCAGGAGATAGGGAAGGGGAGGAAGATGTAGAGCCGACAGGAGGGGTCAGGCCCCATCTTCTTGGGGCTGGGGTGCTAGCCAGAGAAAGGGACTGGGGGTGGTCCAGCAGAGCTGGGAGGGGTGGGGGATGACCCCCAGTGCCGCTCAGAAGAGAGGGCTCAGCCTCTCGGCCCTCACGCTCCTCTCCCGCATGACGGGCTCAGCTCCTGTGGACCACAGGGTCATCGTGTGGGTTGAATTCGACCACAGATACCAGGCTCTGAGCAGTGCCTGCCACAGCAAGAGTTTATTAACCAAGGCCCGTCACTGTGTGGTTATACAGCGATTCACTGTTAGCTTGTCCTGACTCAGTTACCAAGCAGGGGCCATCCTGGGCGGAGGGGGGGTGGGGGGGCTCCTTCCCAGCTCCGCCTCCCACTCCTGCCCCCTGTCTAGACCACCTGAATCCTGCCCCCCACCCACCACCATGAAGAGAGGGGCAGGACGTGGCCTCTGAGGGGAACCCTCCCAGCCCCTCAGCACTTGGAGGGGTGTCTGCAGGGTCTGAGTCTTGAGCCAGCATCAGCATTCCGCAGGCATCCCCGGCCCCTCCGGCAGCCTGCCCGGGACTGGGTCCACGCCAGGTGCCAGGCTGCTGTCTCTGGTGACATTTACCAGCAGGGGGGTGGCCACCCAGACGTGAAATCAGTGCCAGCCTGAGGCTAGCCCACTTCATTAGAGCCGGCTCTGCTCCACTGGGTAGGTCGGCACAGGCCAGGCCCGGCCCGGCCCCGGGGCCCTGTGGCCCCACAGCCCCGTGTCTCCTCCCATCCCGCCCCACTGCCTGGGTCCAGGGACAGGGCCACTCGCCACACCCAGTCTGCCTGGGGTCAGAACCACAACAGCCCCGGAGTACCTGCTGTGGCCAGGCCCCGAGGATGGGGCCACTAGCAGTGGCAGTCTGGGTTGGCCTGGGCACACACAGTCTGCCTCCTGAAACCCTCAGCAGTCCCTGGGGTGCCCACAGTCCTCCCCGTGCACACCAATGCCTGTTCACATCAGTGGCTCCCACTTAGGTCGATACCGGTGGCATCGTGAGGCGCCACGAGAGTCCTGTGCAGTCACCGTCCATCCATCCCATGTGAGACGGGAGGAGACGGAGGTTCAAAGAGGCCAAGGAACTTCTGGCAACTGGGGTGTGAACCCCATCTTTCCGTACTGCCTGGGCTAGTTCTGCTCCTGGGCTTCAGGGGAGAGTCCCTCCCTCAGACACAGCTCAGAGTGAGCAGGACAGAAGTCCTCCCCTCACGTTCCCCAGGTGTGGCCGTGGGCTCTATGTGGGGACTTGGCTGTAGGACAAGCCCCTGGACACGACAGTGTAGGAGGGGCTGTCTGGGAGTGGGGTCAGATTCTGGGAGAGGAGGTCCCAGTCCTGGCCTCACCTCCCACTGGGCAGGAATAGGAGATGCAGGGGTTGGGCTTGGTGCATTTGGGGTACATGGGCTCATTCATTCCTGTGCCCCCTTCTTGGCGGCTCCTCATTGAGCTCATCCCTGGTGGGACCACATGGTCCTGGCGGGGTAGAAAGTGCAAAAGTCCTGGGTGCAGGTGTGGGCTTCGCCTCCTCCCAGCTGGGGGTCCCCAAACAAGTCACAGCACCCCTTTGGCTCCAGTTTTCGAAGCTGGAAAACGGTGTCACTAATGTCAGCCTCAGATGAGTAAATGAGACAACGCACTCAAAGGGCCACCAAGCACCCTCAATCATCAGGGGACATGCACCGCCTGGAGGGATGATGGCCCGTCACAGCCTCATTTATCTAGTGTGTGAGACACAAAGCTCAGTCCCGATCCTCCCGTAACTTCTGGAGTGCCCCGGGCAAGCCGACGGCCGAACCCTTCTTGTCGGATTCCCCCACGCCCAGCACAGGCCGGGCACGGAGAGGGTGCTCAGTACCTATTTGCTGAGTGACTGAAGGAGTCTCAGTTTCCCCATCTGTGGAACGAGGATCTTCAAGTGCCTGAGAATCTTACCCAATCCCTAGGCCATTGTGCAATTCAGGTGAAATGATGGCCCAGAAAGCATTTGTTTTTGTAATAAAAAAGGAGGAGGAGGAGGGAGGCAGTGACTTCCCAGAAAACAGCGTGGGGGCTGGGAGAGAGTCTGGGGCACTGTGTCCCCCGGCCAGCTGAGCTGTAATCACCGCAGTGCCTGGTCATCACTCAGCCACCCCCCTCAGTCCCCCTGGCTTGGAGGAGCATCCATCAACGTCTCCTTCCCCTCCGACGGCCCAGACAATTAGCCAGTCCTGCCTGGGTCTGCTGGCCCTGCCACTTGAAGCCACCGCCGCCTCTTCATCCGCCAGCCTGAGGAGCCTCGCTGGAGGCTGCGAGGCAGGCGTGAGCCTCAGATCTGAATCCATGAATCCCCTCCTCTTCCGGGTGAGGGACCCTGCCGTGTCCCCATTTTACAGGTGAGGACATGGGCTCCCAGAGGCCAGAGTCTCGCCCAGGCTCACGCGAGTGAGTCCTGGAACCGTCACTCAAACGCTGGTCAGTCTGGTTCCAGAGTCTCCACTTTTAACTTCTGCCGCCATCCTCTAAGCCTCAGTTTCCCCTACACTCGAGAGAGCTGCAGACTTCCCGAGGGCTTCAGCCCCACGGAGCCTGGCAGAGGGGCTGCTGCTTGCTCACCCCCTCCCAGTGGCCCAGAGACAGCGTGATGGATGAGGATCCTGTTGGGGGCAGGGGCGACACGCCCACACATGCTCGGACCAACTGTTGGGTGATGGATCTTTCCCTCCTCTCCCCTCCCCAGGGGCTCGGCTCCATCTGGTCCGGCGCAGAGCCAGGCTGATGGATGGGCCGCTTGCCAGGTCACCCTCACTGTTGTGCTCCAGGGTCAGGAGGGCAGCTCTGCGGTCCCTCATTCAGCCATTCAACAAACACACCAAGTGCCTACTATGTGCTGGGACACAGGACAAGCAAGACAGACTAGGAAAGGAGCTGTCACCCTCCAGAGCGACAAATGTTGCCCCAGGGTAGCTGTGAGAGCCAGAGGAGGACTCGGATCCGAGGCACCAGGCTGATGGGCGTGACTGAGGCGGGGTGTGGGGGGAGGAGCAGCTTACACAAAGTCCTGGAATTGAGAAAGAGCAAGGCACACACCTGCAGCTGCAACGAGCCAGGGTGACTGAGGCGTGAAGATGGGGCGGGGGCTGGGGAGTGGGAGAGGCCAGTTGAGGTGAGAGCAGTGAGGAGCCAGGTGGGAATTTCCAGAAGACCTCGCTGCCATGGGAGAGGGCAGCCTGCCAAGGGTCTGCCAAAACTGAGGAGCAGAAGAGAGGACCCTGGTGGGGTCACTGGAGGAGGCAGCGAGGGGAGGGGATGCGAAAGGCTGTGTCACCGACCATAGTCGGTGCTGGAAGCCAGGAGGGTGATAGTATCAGCCCCACTCTAAAGATGCGGAAACTGAGTCCCGGCTTTGGGGGAGAACTTGCCCAGGGCACCTTAGGGAGAGAAAGAGCTGGGCTGGAGGTAAGGGTGTGAGAGCCCACAGCCCCCCGAACCTTGGCATCCAGGCCTCTAGGGCGGGGACACCCCCCACCAGCACCAGCAAGCCTCTTTCAGGGAGGCAGCTGAACCTTCCTGCTGCCACAGACAGGAGCCAGGCGAGAAATATCACATCATTACAATGACAAATCCCTTCACTAACTGAACTGGAAGGCCTGTCTTCCTGCCTCATATCCCCTCGGTCCCCCTCTTTCCCCTGCCCCCAGGCGTATATTCCTTCCCAGGCGGGCAGGAGAGCGTGGCCAGGACCACCGCCTCGTCCCTGAGATGACCTTGGCTCTTCAGCCCTCCAACAGGGCCAGGGTGGGGTTGGGGGGCTTTATTCCACAGGGGAGGAAACAGGGGCTCAGAGAGGGGACAGTACCTCAGTTGGGGCTCCCTCCTTTGCAAGGATTCTTGCCTCCGGCCCATGTTAGCAGGAGGGCCATATGGAGCAGAGGGTCTGCAAGTGCCCCCGCAGGCCCCGTGCAACCCTGGGATTTCACGGCCACGCCCTACCCCTGCTCAGAACAAGTTCAAGGCGGCTCACCTTCCAGAACAGTGTTCCCAGCCCGTGACTGGCTACAGAGCCTCTCTCCAGGGTCAAACCTGCCTCCCAGCCTGGGGAACATTTTCTTGTCTGAGCCCCACCCTTGGAGGGTGGAGCAGGGGCCTGTCTCCTGAATTTGCAGGCAGGAAACCCCACGGCCTCAGGCAGGCTGCCATCCTCAGTTTCTCCTCCTGACAGTGGGGGCCTGGCCCCAGATGTTTTGACTGAAGCTGAGGCCGAGTTTGCGCAGGGCCTGGTGGGTGCTGAGGGGGCACGTGTCTCCCCACACCCACCCTGTATGTCCACATCTCCTCTACGCCTGCGTGTGTGGAGAGGCCCACACGAACCAAGTTCTCTGAACCACAGACACGGGCCCACAACATGTCTACCCCAACTGGGCACCAGCTCTGCCCCAACCCTGAGGCCTAGGACCGTGGCTGCTCAGGCCCCTGCATGTGCCCCTCCGCCCCAGCACACGTGTGGGTGCCCACAACCGGCCACAGATGTGCCCACGGTGCCCACAGGCGTTCGTGCAGGCCCACCCTCTTGAGTGTCCACCAGACCTGTCGGTTTACAGCGGTGTCACGTGCACAGCCACTGAGAGCCTCATGTGGCGGCTGGGCTCTTCTGGGAAGCAGGCAGGTGAACAGATGCTGGGAGATGCCGCCCAGCCCAGCAGGCAGCCCCTGCTCCCAGAGTGACGCCCCCACTCCCCGTCCCTCCTCCAGGCCCAGCCAGCAAGGACACACTGTTTGTCCGCCAGTGTCCTGGTCTCCTTGGACGCAGACAGAGCCCAAGGAGGTGTCTGGCGCATTCTGACTAAGTCACAGAAATTGCAGCACTCCCCCTGCCCCCTTCCCTGTGCCCAGCGCTGACCTGCCTGTCCTTCCCCACCTGGTGGGCAGCTGCACCAGCCCCCCACCCAGTCCTGGGTCCATGGCAGACAGAATGCTTCTTTCAGGAATCACCACTAGTTGTCCCCTGAGCCCTCCCACCTGACCTTGGGCAGGTTCTACTTCTCTCAAGACCTCAGTGTTCCCTTCTGGAAAATGGGAGGGAGGTTGAACTAGAAATTCGCCAAGGTCCTGTCTATCTCTGGCTGTGTAATTCTCCCAAAGGCCAGGAGAGGAAAGGCCAGATGGGGAGCTACAGGGAGGAGGAAGCGGGGTTGCAGGGACAGCCCCTCCCCGGCCCAGCACCAGGCCTCACAAGGTTGGGGGTGGGGGCTAGCACACCGCTGAGTCGGGGGCTGTGCTCGGACTGCAGTCTCTCAGTTGATCCTCCCTGCCCCCTCCCAGTGGGTGCTTTACTGCCATTTTACAGATGAGGAAACTGAGGTCTGGGCAGATGCTGTGAGGGGCCAGGAGCCCCCCACTCCCCGCACCTCCCCACACTAAGGGCCACAGTGTGGGAGCCATGCCCGAGGCAGCTCCAGCACTCCCCGTCCTGCCCTTGGTCAGGCAGGGTGGCCTTCCCGGAACGGCTTTCTCCAGAGCCACGCACCTCCCTCTCCCTGCTCCCGGCTCCTGGCTCTGAGCCCACCCGTCAACACTGCCCATTCATCTGCTGTCGCTTCCTGGCAGGGCCAGTGGGCCATACATCACCTGATGAAGCCTGAGGCAGCCGGCCAGGCCAGTGGGCAGGATGTTGCTGGGAGCTCTGGACCCCAGCCCTCCGCCTGGGGGCCATCCACCTTGATGCTAATGGTGGGATTTCAGGCACTGTCTCCTGCCTGTGAGCAGGCAGCTGGGGCCAGCAGAGGAGGGCTCTCCTTCAAGCCCCAAAGCCTGCCTGAGTAGCCGCTTCTTGTGGGGAGGGATGAAGGAGGCACTTGGAGGCCAGGAGGTGACCTGGCTGAAGGAGAGTGTAGGTCAGGCTAACAACTGCGCGGGTGGAGGGCAGGGAGGTTGAGCATCTGGCAGGAGGACAGAGATTTTTATCTCCCCGCCCCCACCTGCCAAGTAATTTGCTGATGTAGGTCGCTGGGGCGCTATCTCCTGGCTGAGTTACCGGTGGGGGTGGGAGCCAGGGCTCACGGCCAGGGGTGTCTCAGTGCTGAACCACATCAACCTCCTGCCCCTGCAACCCCAAAACCTGCCCCCACCAGCCAGTGCCACCTCTTTAGGAGCATCCAGGCCATTCATTCATTCATTCATTCATTCAACAACTGCGTATGAGCACCAACTGTATGTCACAACATAGGGATGCAGTTATAAAGTGCAAACCAGGGTAATCAAGCAGGGCAGTGGGAGAACAGGTGTGGCTTGTCTTTTGTGGTTTTTTATTTTAAGCTAGGATGGCCAAGACAGGCCTATTGAGAAGTTGACTTCTGAGTAAAGACCTTAAGAAGTGAGCGATGTGGGTGTCTAGGGGGCGAGATTCCTGGCAGACACACAGCATGTGCAAAGGGCCTGAGGCAGGAGTGTGCCTGGTCCTCTGCCAGGAGCCGGCGGGGACGGAGTGAGGCGGCAGGAGCAGGTGGGCAAGGGCAGGAAGTGGCAGCAGAGAGGGGAGGAAGGAGGTATCTGGGGCCCCTTGGTGAGTCTGGCTCTTCCTTAAAACGAGGTAGATGCCACTGGAAGGCTAAGAGGAGACCGTGCCTGAGTTTAGGAGAGTGAGCAGTGTAGGGTGGGGGACCACTGCAAGGGCGTGTGACAGAAACCCTCTGTTCATGGTCTGTCTGCTCTCTCTCCTTCCCTCCCTGTTCTTTTTGCTTTCTTTCTTTCTTCTTTAATTAATCCAGCAAATATTCACTGAGTGCCAGGCTTACTTCTAGCCGTTTGTGAATTCAATCCAAAGGACACTCCACCTGCCTCCCCTCCGCAGGGCACCCCACAACGTCTGCCCCATATGCCTGGAGTGAGGACTGGGCCCCCCCACCCCAGGCCCTCTCCCTGCTTTGTGCCCTGCACACGGGTGCAGAATGGCAGCTCTTTGTGTGCAGAGAACCCACCAAATGCTGCTGTTCAGGGCCGGTGAGCCTCACATGCATGTAAGACCAGAGTGGGGCATACACGAGGATGTCCCTTCCCCTCCCTGGGCCCCTGTTTCCCCATCTGAGACATGAGCAGGGTGGGAGGACCCAAGACCCCTTCCTACTCTGAAATGAGGGCACCCTGTGGCTGCCCAGAGCCCTGGGGGTCAGAAGTGGGACAGCACAGGGCTGTGGTTCCGCTTGTGCTGGCGGGGACATCGGTGCACAGACTGAACCCACAGGCAAGGTCGCACAGAGCACATGAACCCATGTGAGCCCAAGGGACACACGTGTGAGGACACAGAGAGGAGCTGGGTGTGCTCTGCACCCAGTTCTATAGGGAACTGGGCTTTGGGGTCCCCTTAGTAGTGCTCTCCAAGGCCTCCTCCTACTCCTCCCCTGAGGGGACCCCAGGTCTCGGATGGGTACATGTAGACCCCCAGCAAAGACCCCCCTCACTCGGCTGCCCCAGGGCCATACTTGGAAGGGGCAGCAGAAGACCAGGAGGTCCTAGTGATGACCCGGCCCCAGCAAGGGAAGGGGCCCTGCCTCCTGCTCCCTGCCCCGGACCCAGCATGGCCCCCCAGTTCACCCCAGCCCCCCACAGCTCCTCTAATTACACAGTCATAAAGCACAAATCTCTAACGACCCAATTAGTAACGCCATTACTGCTCTGTCCAGGATTAAAATTACCAATTAAACTGCTGTCGATTTTATCATCACTTAGGCTCAACACAACCAGGGCACTGTGGGCCACAGAGGCCCATTAGTGGGCCCTTGGGTAGGGGACCGGCCCCGGGCCAGGGCTGCAGGCCTAGCTCAGCCCTGGGATGGCGCAGCCCCTCCCCCATCACTGGGGACGCCAAAGGATCAGAGTCCAGTGTCCCACAGAAGTGGTGGTGTCCGGCGTAGGAAGGGCTCCTGCAGAACCAGCCCCTGCCAGAGCAGCACCTCCAGTCTGGGCCACCCTCACTGTTCCCTCGTCAAAACTCACCCAACCCGTGACCCAGTCCTCTGTGCCAGGCTAATTAATCTTTACAGCTGAGCCCTGGGACAAGGGGCCATGGGCGCTCATCTGAAAGCCTGGCCTGCATTTCTTCTGCCCCCTCTCCCTGCCACCATAATGCCCTCGGCACACAGGCTCACTGCACCATCCTTACACGATGGGGGTGCAGTGAGGGGACACTCTAATGAGCGGCTCACCAGTGGTCAGCATTGCCTGTCTCCCAGCTGACACACAGGGGCCCCTTTTGAGGTCTCTGTGCCTTGTTTCATAACATGGGAGATACTAGAGTACAAAGTCAGAACACCAAGAATAAGCAAGTGCTGGTTCTGCCTCTTGGAAGTGGTGAGCTCCCTGTCTCTGGAGGTGTGCAAACACAGGCTGCACCCAGACTATGTGGCAGTAGGTGGAAGCAGCAGCTCATGCCTGGGGAAGGGTAAGTGCTGGGCTAGATGATCCAAGCCAGGTAAATAATTTGTCTCTTTTGAGAAAGAATTTGAGGAGTGGTGGGCAGCCAGAGACAGGGAGGCAGGGGCACCAACCTGAAAACTCAGCCCAAAGAGTGTGCTAAAGGCTCCTGGTCCAAGAAACCACGAGGGTCCCTCTGAGACACAGCCAGAACAGTGACGGTGAACACCGGGGCTCTGTCTTGGACCCTGGACTCGGCACCTTGCATCCTTCCTCTTTCTGTGCTCACTCTGACAAACAGGTGCCCTTATTTCCAGGTGAGGCACCAAGACTGCAAGTTCCAATGACTTGCTCTGGGGCACAGTTTCTCTCTTGGGTGCGACCCCGGAGGACTTCCCCCAGTGGGTGTTCCAAGCGAGGCTGCAGAGCCCGCCCACAGGGTCTGCATGCACCACAGCACCTGTGCGGCTCCTGTTCAAGTGGAAGCTTGCACAGAGCCCTTTGTGTCAGCTAGAGAGATGCGGAGAGGAGAGGGCAGACCCCTGGGGGACTGCAGGGTCCCAGTCTCACCCTGCTCCAGAGGTGGTGAGACCCCACAGGAAGGGGTAACCTGCCCCCCCACCCACTCACTGCCACCGTGGGCCTGCAGAGATGGACCTCCTCTGGGGGAGCAGCCGCCCCAGGCAGGATGGTGGAGCATCTCGTTGAAGGCAACAGACTGAGTCAGGGATCTGGGAGCCCAGAGCAATTAGTAGCTGCCTTGTGCCTGTCTCCTGCCAGCTGTCACAGCTGTCACTCAGGAAGTGGGCCTGGAGCAGGGGCTGGGCCCTCAGTACCTGTGATTTCCCATCCCAACCAGCAGCCTGGCCATGCCCCAGGGGTAGGCTCCACTTCCCAGAGGGGAAGATTGGGGCCCAGAGGGGACCAGAGACAGGGACTTCTGTCACCATCTGGGTGGGATATGCCTCAAATCCTTTTGCCCTGGCAAGGCTCAGTTTCCTCCATCAGGCCTTCTGCCTCTGGAGCAGGAGTTCTAACCCTGGCCGCACCTTAAAAGCTCCTAGAGGACTTTTTAAAAGTGCCCTACCCAGGCCCCAGCCCAGCCCAGAGGAAGCAGACTGTGCAGTGGGGGTCCTGGGTGAATGCCTGTCTCCCTCTCACCCTCCACCAGTTTGTTGCATTTATTCACAGACCCTGCCCTGAGAGCCAGAAGCTTCTCTGCTCCCACAGCCATGCCTCCCTCTGCCTTGTAGACCACTCCCTGGCTCAGGGGAGCCCGGGGGCCCAGAAGGGAGGACCTGAAGGTCCAGCCGCAGCAACAGGTCTGAGCACTGTGCGTGCCTGGGACAGTGGCACCAGGCACTGTCACCTCCATCATCTCATCAGATCCTCGCAGCAACCCTAGCTGTGTGGTGGCAGCATCAGCCCCATTTTACAGGGGAGGAGCCTGAGGCAGGACAGAGCCACACGCAGAGCACACAGCTGGTAATAGAAGACAGCGTTCATCCCAGCCACAATGGACTCCAAGTCCAGTGCCCTTTCTCTACTGCCAAGTTGCTTCTCAAAGAGCAACAAATTCAAGGACCTGTCCCCTTCATCCCATTTCCTTCTCATAGACTCTGTCACCTGCTCTGTCCTGTCTTCCCTTGTCACCTGCAGGAGCTGGGCATCTAAAGGCCCAGGAGGGGTGCCCAGGGCAGGACGAGATCAGAGCAGACAGAGGCCTCAGGAGTCGGGGCTACACCCCCTTTCAGCTAGGTCTGCCTCTGCAAGTCTATAAATTCCATTATTCATCAAGTGACTGTGTGAGTTTGCCCAGCCAATGAATATTTTATTCACCTCCAGACACTGTCCCCAGCGGGCTCTCGGAACAATATTGTTCCCTAGCCAAGGAGCAGAGGCCAGAACCTCTGCCCTCCCTGGACACCCCTCCCCCACCCCATTTACCTCCTGCCACCCCCAGCAGCCCCCCAGTTCAAGCAGGGCTGCAGTCAGCAGTCCTGACATGACCCTAAGCTTGGTGCTTGCCCTCCCTCCACTTTGATTTCCTCGTCTGGACAATGGGTTCGTTTATTGCCTTATCAGGCTCTGTGTCCCTGGTAAATTCACCCTACTCTGCAGGGCCCTGGGCTCTGCCAGGAGCTCTCCCTGGTGCTGAACAGCAGTCGTGAGCGAATGTTGGCCTCAGAGGAGCACTCCCCTGACCAGGGAGAGTGGGGAGCGTGTTGGTTTTGACAGGAGAGGGCTCCTGTCTCTGGGGGGGGGGGGGAGGGATCCAGCCTCTGGACAGAGTGGTACCCACTTCTTTCTCCCTGCCTCCCTGCCACTTGGTGGATTCTCTCAGAGTCACAGGTGGGTTACCTCTCCTGGTGTCTCCAGCACTCTGACCCAGGTACTAGTGGGTGAGGTCTGTGGAGACCCTTCTAGGGAGGGCCTCACAAGTGTCCTGGTGACACCCCGGGGAGTGCAGTGTGATGGCAGCAGTACCTTCCCCAGATGGGGGAGCGACAGACATAAATCACACCCTGCAATCACGCCATCTGCTCCCCAGCGATGTGCAGAGAAGAGGATGGGCCTGCAGTGCCAAAGGGCTGGTGGGCGATCGCTCATTCATTCACTCATTCATTCATTCTCTCACTCATTCATTAAGATGTTCATGCAGCCCCGGCTCCCTTCCTGAGCCCAGCCCAGCCTTGTGCCAGGTACAGGATCTGTGGATGCAACCTAGACCCTGTCCTCCAGAGCTGAGGTGGTCCTCACCTTCTGAGCTTCTGCCCACTTGGCTCCTCCTCCTGGAGTGCCCTTGACCCACAGTAAGAACCACCGTTTCCATGCACTGAGCACTCAGGTGTGGGATCTAAGTGTTCATGCCGAGGGTTAGGTGTGTTCCTATTAACAGGTAAGCTGAGCCTCAGAAAGGTGAGTGTAGACACCCCAGGTCACATGGCAACTCTGGGTTCTCCATGCAGAGCTCTTGCTGCTTGTGACACTGCCTCTTCCACACCATGTCAGAGAGTTTTCAAGCCCTGTCTTCATGTCCTCCCTCTGTAAAAACCACCCCCCGTCCCATTCTCTGCTGCCCCCAGCCATGTGTCCAGCCCTCTGGCACTTGCTGTGTGAGTCTCAGGTGGGAGCAGCTCCTCCTCATCCCCTGACTCCCAGCCTGGCTTGCTCAAAAGACCTGGCACCCAGGTGCACAGAAGTAGAAGAGGCTGACAATGGGTTCCAGAGGGGGCAGCATTCCTCTGAGCCTGAGAGGGCAGGGAGAGACCAGCATGGCTCAGAGCCTGGGCCCTGGCCCCACCCTGCTCCCACCTTGCGCTTGAACCCCCAGCTCTCCCCATACAGCTGCATGACTCAGCCTGGTCCCTTCTGTGCCCCCATGCATGAATGGGGGCAAGGCTAAACTACCTTCAGAGGTTCAGGAGACTTAGCAGGTCACCTGCACAGCCAGGTGTAGCTCATGTATCCACAGCAGAAGGGGGAGCAGGTGTAGCTGGTGGCAGATGAAAGACCCATGGGCCCACGGCCAGCTCTGTGGGCTTTGGCTTTGCACCAGGGGAGAGGACAGAGACTGGACTGAGTCACCAGAGGCTGGGGTTTCAGGGATGTGCCAGGCAGTGGGGTGCACTAGAGCCCTGGGACTATAATCCCCATCGAGTCCTGTCCCTTGGGCCTGGTGGAGCCCGCTCCAGAGAGCAGCCTGGTCACAAGGCAGACAGCCCAGCCCCTGGGCTATAGGCAGAGGCTGAGGCCTGGAGGAGGCCCGTGTCAGGCCCGCAGGGCCAGCCACGTGAAGTAGGCCCACCCACCTGATTTTTATTCGATTCATCTCAGGAACTGTTTCTTCACCATCCTTTGAAATTCTCCACCTTGGCAGCAAGGCTGGGAGCCGCAGGGGACACAGCAGGAGGTACTCCTCCGTCAAGCAAGTAGAGTACTAATGTGCTCTGCGGCAGCCTCTCAGGGGGTCCCCAGGAGCTGTGTGGCCCACTAGCCCCTCACAGGCTGCAGCCCACCCTCCCTCAGTGCGGGATTTCGAAATGGCTGGCCTGGGCTGCTGTAGCCTGGCCACTCTGTGAATGCCACAGGAGCGAGCTACTGCAGCTCACGCTCTCAATCAATACGTGGCAGCTATAATTATTATTAATTCATATTTCTCAGGGGGGTTCTCATGCTAATAGGAAATTCCCAAGAGGTATAGGGAGGCACCTCCAGGCACCTCTCATCTGTCCCATCGCTCCATGCTCACCACAGCCTGGGAGGTGGCATTCCTCCCTCCCCTTCACCAGGGGGAAACCGAGGCCCCAGGAGGTTAAGGGAGGTGACTTAGTTCCCATAGCAAAGAGGTGGTAGATGCAGGAGCCTCAGGTGTACCTGGCTCGAGTTCTAAATTCTCACAGCTTCACTCCTCTGCTCCAGCAGAGGACCCGAGGGAGCTCAGAGCAGTCAGCTCCAGTGGTGGCCTGTCCAACAGCGGGACAGGTGGACGAGGAGAGCTCTCCTGGGGCCTCTCGGAGCCCCAGGCACAGTCCTGATGTGCACCCGACTGGGGAGGCAAATAGCTGGGGTCCCTCCTGACTCCTCTGCGGGTTCCAGGTGCTGTTGGGAGCCCCCTCCAGAGCTGTGCCAGAGAGTGCTGGGGCCCAGGCCCGGCCCAGCCCAGCCCAGCTCAGCAGAGCTGGCATCCCTCTCTGAGCCCCCTCTCCCCAGGCCCCAAGACAAGGCTGTGATTAATCAGCAACAAAAGCAGAAACACGCAGGAAAATGTAATCAGCTTGGGAAGGGCAGATCAGGCAGGGCTGTGGCAATCTGCTTTCCCGCTGGGGCCACGGGCTGATTGGACCAAAGAGGGCAGGGAGGTGGTTCTGATGGGTCTTCTGGGAACAGGGCCCACAGCTGGGGCCATGGCAAGGCCAGAGGGTCATCCCCTCCCCCATAAACATGCACTCACATCTGTGCGCGCATGCCCATGCCACACCCAGCCCTAGGTCTGCACCCTGCCCCCCACCTGCCCAGGCTTCTGCTAACCAGCTCCTGCTCTCCCCTCCCCTCCCCTCCCCTGCCAGCTCACAGCCTTGTCACATACAGGTGTCCAAACACCCCTAACCCACGTCCATCTACACGTGGACTTGCACACTTGTACACACCCTCGTGGATAACAGATATATGCACACGCATGCTGTGTCCCATGAACACCTGCCTCCTCACCCCGATGTGCACGCGTGCTCTGGGGCCTGGGTGAGCCCTGCACACGCATTAGGTCTACCTGCGGCCGTGTGAACTGACACACAGGCCCTCTCACCAGTCCCCACAGACACCCAGCCACCTACTTCTCTGCCCCTGGATGCCCCCTGGCCATGAGACAGACCCTGGCTCCCCCTCCTCAGGCGAAGGGGCAGGGGCTTGGGAAGGAGCAAGGACTGAGGCTCTGTACTGCGAGCGGGAAGGTCTCAGCCACAGGGCAGGGGCGCCTGCCCCAGACCCTGACCGGCTCCTGCCTGCCGCCCCTGCTTCATGACCTTGGTAAATGCCCTTCTCTCTCGGCCTCAGTTTCCCCACCTTCGAGCCTCTCCTGGCACCAACATCGTATAACTCTCCTCGAGGACCAGACGCCTGGGACCGACCTAACCTCGTTGCCAAGTCTCTGGTCCTCCCGTCCCTGCTCTCAGTTCGAGGGGTGTAGGGGCGGGCCAAGGGGCAGGGAGAAAGGGCCTCACCTCATCGCGGTCCTGGTGGCTGCGGTGGGGGGCGAGTGATCCTCCCCGGGGAGAGAGGGGCAACCGAGGTAAGGGGAGCAGGAACCCCCAGCGGGCTTGGGGCGGCCCCCCAGGGGCCGGCGGCGGGAAGGGGCGGGCGGGGAGCGCGGAGGGGGCGGGCGGACAGGCGGCGGGCGGGGGAGGCGGGAGCGCAGCCAGCCCGGCACAGAGCGAGCGAACGAGCGAGCCGGGGAGGAGGCGAGAGCCGGAGCGGCGGGCTGGGCGGCCGCGCGGGCCAGCGGACGAGCTGGTGGCGAGCAGCGCGCAGCGCGCGGGGCACCGAGGAGCCGGCGCGGCGGGCGCAGCGCTGGGCAGCCGGAGCAGAGAGGCCGGAGCGGCGCCGCCCCCACCACCCCTGAGGGGCCCCGGCCCGGAGCCCTACGAGGGAGGGGGCGGCATGGACCGGTGGCTTGGAGCGCGGGGGCGCTAGGCCCCCGGACGGGTGGCACCTCGCCTCGTCGCTGCTGTCGCCGCCGGGCCGCCCTTCACAGCTGCGCGCCCTGCCCGCTCCAGCCGCCCCCCGGGCCGCCGCCGGCCCATGAGCCCCGACCTCAAAGTTTGCGGCGGGCGGGCGGGCGCGGAGCCTCCAAAATGCCGTTCCACCCGGTGACGGCGGCGTTGATGTACCGGGGCATCTACACCGTGCCCAACCTGCTGTCGGAGCAGCGCCCGGTGGACATCCCCGAAGATGAGCTGGAGGGTAAGTACCCCACCGGGACCCCTGCCAGCTGGCCCTCCTACCTGTGCGCCCAGGTGAAGCGCGGGCTAGGGGCGCAGGGGGGCGCGGGGCGGTCCGCAGGTGCCTGCTGCCAGGTGAGCGCTCCAGCGAGCAGCTGCGCATGGAGGCCGGACCAGCTCGTACCCCTGGGCGCCGCGGTGAGGGTCGCCAAGGCGAAGGGGCGGCCCAGCCTCTGCCCGCGTGGTCCCCAGCGCTGCGGAAACTTGCTGGGTCCCGCATCGGGGTCACGGGGCCGTGCAGTCCGCGGTGGCGGTGCGGCAACGCGACAGGTTGGGGTAGGGGTCCGAGCTGCGCCCCAGCGCCGGCCCAGCCGGAGCACCCGCGTCCTGATCCCCTCCGCGGCGCCAGCCCGCGGCTCTGCGCTCGCATTGATATTCCACTCGTGTAGCTTTTAAAATCCAATCTGCTCGGGCAGCTGGAGAAGGGGAGAGGGCAACTGCCCTGCTTACCGACTGCGGGGCTGCCCCTCAGCCCCTCCTGCGGCCTTAGCTTCTTCCGCACAGCCCTGCGGGGGACCCCCAGCCCCGAGCTCGGGAAGGCGGTCGGGGAGGTGGTGGCGACAACAAGTGGCCAGATTCAGCGGCTTGGTCGTGATAACCAAGCCTGGAAAAGGAAAGGCAGAGAGGCACCCCCAGTCCCTCTGCCTCTGGACATGAATGGGGGACTTCAGGCAGCGGACTAGGTGAGCTGGGGGCAGAGGGCAGGGGCTGTAGTCCGCGGACCGAGGCTTCTGGGGAGCAGCGAGACCCCTGGGGCCTGGGAGCTCTTCCCCTACTGGGATGCGGGCAAGTACTCAGGCTTCCCCTGGCCCCAGACCTCCTGGAGCCCCATAAGGAGTGAAGTGTGTGTGTGTGGGGGGGGCTCCAGGCTGATAGGATTCTTGGCCCCCCGGGATCTTCTTGTCTGGTGTTGGGGGAGGGGCTGAGATTACCCAGAGGCCCGGCCTCTTTCGGAGTTACTTGGGTCCAGGGTCTCTGCCACCCGGGGCTTATCAGAGTCTGGAGGAGGGTTGCAGCGGAGACACCAGCGCAGTTGGGGATGGTGGGAGCACGTTGGATCACATGGAGAAAGGACCTCTCTTGTCCCCAAGGCCTGGAGCGTGCAGGTCTCGGGCAAGTCAGCCCTGGCTTAAGGGGAAGATCAAGAGCGAACAGGCAGCTCCCATCCCCCCAACTGCACCACATGCTACGGGCCACCTGCTCCTCACCAAGTCCCCCGAAAAGCTCCCAGAGGCCAAGAGAGCCACCGAAATGGGTTCTGGTGTCCGATGTGGGCAGGACAGAGGGATGGGTGCTGCTCTTGGGTCTTTGGTCTTGAACCCCAAAACCCAAATCCCTCCCCTGTCTGGGCCAAAGTCCATGAAGCAGAGCCTTGTCCAGGGCCTGGGACAAGGAGGGAGTATGATGAGGGGCGAGGGGGCAGGGGATGGAGCCTGGGCTCTCTTCCCTAATGTCTCCTCCTGCTCTGGGCCACCCGAAACCTCCTGCCTGTGCCCCCTGTTGCAGGCTCTCACCACTCCCCCCTCCTGGCCACTGAGGCAGGGGTCAACACTGTCCCCTCACACCCCAGGCCGCTTCCACCTCAGTCCCTCCCCTTGCTCCCAGCCCCCCACCAGATGCTGGCAGCCCTGCTTTGGACCTCACTGGGTCCCACTTCTCCCAGTCTCCCAGGCCTGAAGGGGAGAGGCCGAGAGGAGTCTAAGACGCAGGGGTGAGTGGGGCACAGGGCAGGCAGTGCGGGGGCCGGGAGGCCGCAGCCGCCTGTTGGGCTGGGCTGCCCGTTGGCCACGCTGGCAGGAGCCCAGGAGCGTCAGCCACCAGCCACACCAAACGCACTCCCTGCTCCACTCCGTCCTCTTCTCCTGGGCCCTGGGGAGCAGAGGGGCTTGGCACAGGGGGCATCTGAAGGGCAAGGCCCTCCTTGGTGTGAGCAGGCAGGGGCTGTGGAGCAAGCAGCTGCCCAGGTGGCCCCAGCCCATCTCCTGGCCCACGGGCATCTACAGAGGAGGACAAAAAGTCCCCCACGACTGACCCCTGCCTTGGCTGCAGGCGTCCCGAAAGCCCTCCTTCTAGGAGACCAAGTTTCTGCAGGCCCCAGTGACCCCGGGAAGCCAGGGCTGTGTGGACAGGGTGACCATTCCTGGCACAGATCCCCCCTCCAGCCGCTTCACCGCCTCCCCAGTGCCCCATTAGTGCTTCTGCCCCAGGGCAGTCTGGGTAACACCCAGGCCCTTTCCTGGGAGGATGCCCATCAGTGGGGGAGCCACATGTGCCGAGAAGAGGGAGCCTGGCAGCTTGGGATGAAATGCTGCAGACAGTACGTGCCTGCTGCAGAAATCCAGGGGGTGGTTAGTCCAAGGGGGAGGAGGACCGGAAAGGGAGGCGGAGAGCTCAGGGTTAAGATCAGGGCTTTCCAGGCAGCACTGGGTTCGAGTCTCTGCACCCCTGCCTCACAGAGGGACCTCAGACAGTCACTTGCCTCTCTTGCCTTGGTGTCTCCATCTGTGAAAGGGGATTGGCATTACCCCTCCTCAGGGCAGCTGGCGACAGTGTGATGAAAGTGCTCAGTGCAGGGCCTGACAGGCAGTGGGGGCTGGACAGATGCGGCAGCAGGGGAGGCCACGGAGGGGGCCCTGCAGGGATTGGAGTCTGGAGTGTAGAGGGACCAGCGAAGGCTTGAGAGGCAGGGCTGCAGGGCCTGCAGGGGGCCCAACCAGAAAGGCAGGTGGGGGGAGGGGCTGGGTGGAAGGGGCCTTGAAGGTCTGGCAGAGGCACTGGGACCCCGCGCCTGGGGCGCCATGGATGGCAGTCGGCAGGGTAGATGTGGATAGGTAGAGCTGGCCTAGGATCACCTGCCCCCTGTGGGAAGCTCCCCCAGATTCTCCTTGTACCTCCTCCCCAACATTCACACACAGCAGAGAGCCCCAGACCTGCAGGAGCACTGAGCCTGGCCCCAGTGGCATCATGGGGCTTGAGCACCCGAGGGTGGGAACGGGGCACCTGCAAGCCGCAGTCCCATCCTCTCCGGCCCCAGAGGAGGGAGGAAACAAACAGGCGGCCACCAGGACAGGGTTCTGAGCCTGGCACTCGGCCTCCTCAGTGGGACAGTGGAGCCTGCATTGAGAGTGGCCAAATAGGGGCATTTGGTGAGTGGGGGGCAGGGGAGCCCCATTCATGCCCCTTTTTCCGGCAAGCCCAGCAGCTGCCTCTGTGTGGGCCGGAACTCAGGGAGGCTGGAGTGATGGGGCGTGGGGCCAACATCTCGGAGAGCGCCAGTCACTGCAGAGGACAGACACTGTCCCAGCCCCGCAGTGACCTCCAGCCCACGCACCCCTCTCCAATTCCAACTCTCTGACAGAGTGCCTGTGTCCCTTGGAGCCTGTTAAGGACTCAGGCCCTGACAGCTTCACGACCCAGGGGAGGGGATTAGGGGTGTCAGGCAGGAGGCCATAGGTGGGGGACAGTGTGGGCCTGGAAACCCAGAGGCCCTGCCAGCCCTTTCCCGGGCCAAGAGTCCCCATGCCAAGATGGAGCACAGCAGGCTTCCCCCGCCTCATGCTGCAGGAACAGAGCGAGGCTTTCGGGGAAATGCACCCAGCTGGGACGTGCTGATGGCAGCAGCAGCACCAGGGAAGTCGTGACAGCCCCCCCACCCCCCGCACTCAGGGAGTCCCCAGCAGGTCCAGGCCTCCGCAATGGAGTAAGAGTCACGCTCCCATTTCACAGATGAAGCACTTGAGCCTCAGAGAGGGAACTGTCTTGCCCAGATCATTCAGCTGCTGAGCCACGGAGCTAGACTTGAAGCCCAGGCCCCCAAGTCCTGGCACCAGCCAAGAGGAAGGCTGCTCTGGTGTCCAGAACTCACATAGTCCTCCTGCTCCTTCCGGCGCTGCTGTCTGACGCTCTGATTTGCAGTGGCCTGTTCTGAGCCAAGCCCGGCACCATCAAGCACTTACATGCTTGATTTTCATATTTAGTCATCCCCGCAGCCCCATCGTACAGGTGAGCAAACACCAGCCAAGGTCACACAGCCAGCACATAGGAGAACTGGGGTTTAACCCGAGTCTCTGTGACTTAGAGCTGACTCTCTAGCTGAGGAGGTGGTCCCTGAACTTGGCCTGGGTGTCAGCTGGGGCTGGGGCAGGGCCCTTGGCATTGGCAAAGGTAGAGAGGCAACCCGAGGTGTGAGCTGGGTGTGCCAGGGAGGGATGGCAGAAGGGATGCACAGACGTGGAAGAGGCAGTTTTTGGATTTATCTAGTGGTCTTAGGAGGTTAGTCCTGCCTGAAAAATGGCTGTGGGGCCCATGGGCGGACTCCAGGCCTGTCACCTGCCCACATACCCCATGATTCACCTAAGCACCAGTCTCCTGCCAACCCAGGGCATTTCCTGGGGGCTCCCGGCAGGGGGTCCGGGCCTCCAACTGAAGCAGCCTTGGGCTCCGGGAGCCACACCTGGCCCCTGCCAGGGTGGGAGGGACCACCCGGACCCCAGTTCATTGCAGGGGAGGGGGCCAGTGCCCACTGCAGCCCCGCCGGGGATTCAGAGTTTTGCCATCTCACCCTGAGATCTCTGAGTGACGGCCACACATGAAGAGCTGCAAAAGCTCCTGCTCAGCTCCCCTCTCTGTGCGCTTCAGATGGGTGGGTTCCCCAAATCCGTTAACCATTCACACAGCAAATGTTTATGCTTGAATGACAGGCACTGTTCCACGTAATGGGGACAAAGCGGTGAACATGCTCCGTCCCTGCTCTCATGGCACTAGTAGTTCAAATACAATGTGGTCAGTGCAAGGTGGGAGAAGAACGGGATCTGAGGGAGCCCAGAGTCAGCCACGAGGCAGGGAGGGCACCGGGGGTGGGGGTGGGGGGGCGGGTGATGTGTCCATGCCGGGAGCCGGGGATGCATCAGCGTGTGCCATGGCGAGAGAAGAGCATTCCAGGCGAGAGGAGCTGCCTGTTTGAAGGCCTGGAGCTGGAGCAGCCCCGGTGCCCGCAGAACTGAAAGGGCTCCTGGAGCTGGAGTTCAGGACACCCGAGGTGGACGGACCTGTGGCTGGGCCAGGAAGGCAGCTGTGCCAGCCAGAGACCTGAGTGTGTGTATGGGGGCGAGGGGACAGAGAGCGTCCCTGGTTGCACGGCCAGCGCACTCATCTCTAGCAGAGACTCCCAGGCGACTGGAAGGCACTCAGCAGCCTCCATAACTATGAGGCCTCTGCTCACATGCCTCTGGGAATGGGGAGCTCACCACTCCTCGGTGGCTTGGGAAACCTCTAGGTGGAAGTTGGCCCAAAGTTTCCAGAGTCTGGGCTTCACAGAAACCCCTGGGCCTTGCACAGATCTCCCTTCCCAGCTCCCATCCTGCAGACGGGCAGGTCCTGCCTGAGACAGGTAAGGGCAAGGTTCAGAGTCAGAGGATCTGCGGCTCCGTTTCTGCCCGGCCTGCACTGCAGCTAGTCTCACCTCCAGGCTGTGGGTGCAGACACCAGGTGGGAAGAACCTGATGAAGTTCTGGGCCTTTGTCCAAGCTATCTTGCTGGGTAGCCTGGAGCACTCGGCCACCCTCTCTGGGCTATCGTGGGGCCAGCAGGATCAGGGAATGGCCCCAAGATGCAGAATTACACAATCAGTTTCAGGGACTCACAGACCCTTAAGGCCAGGCTCAGGCCAGCCTAACTCCTGCTCTCACTAGAAATGGCCCGGACCCCACACTGACCCTGAACTGTCCACCTAGCTTCCCTGCGCCTCATTTTCCAGCTCTGCAGCATGAAGGTTATCTCATCTGCCTGTACTCCAAAAATGCCTGTGCGTGTACACACACACACACACCCCTGAGGTGGCCTCTGCCTGCTGAAGTCCCACCCAGGGAAACAGCTTAAGCGAAGGCCGGGAGACTGGCAGGCGAATGAGCAAGGAGACTCGGGGTGCTGGAGCAGAGAGGGCACAAGTGGATTGAGATCAGCTCTGCCCCAAAGGAAAATGCTCTTTTGGGCCAGTCAGGTTGAGTAACAATGAAGGGACACCAGGCAGAGAAACAGGGGTAGAGCCAGAAGAGGTTCCTGGGTATCCTTGGTAAAACCTTGTCGCTCTGCCTTCATTACCACCCGCTTTACTTTGGGGAAGTCTGAGGCTCGCTCAAGGTCACTCTTGGGGTTGCTCCTTCCCAGGTTCTCAGCTCACTGCATTGCCCCACCTGAGTCATCCAGGTCTTTGGGCCTGTCTCCCCCTCTGTATGTATACCTGAGTGGAGGGAGGGCCCCCCACATCTGAGCTGAACTAGGCCAGCTGGGACCCTTCTGTCCGGCCTCCCTTTCCTTGCAAACCTTGGGCTCCCAAGGCAGTCTGCACTGAGCTGCCAGCCCTGCTGGGCTGCCTCCGTGGTTGTCAGGAGAGTGTCGGCCAGTGTTGAGGAGCTGAGCCTGAGCCACCGAGCTGGGGGGTGGGGAGGAGCGCAGGATGGGGACAGGGGAGAGTGAGGATGGAAGGAGTGTAGGGCGGGCAGGCGCCGCCTGGCTTCCTCCCCTGCACAGTGGGATCCATGGCTCCTGCCACACGGGGTCGTTGTGAGTATGCCTGGAGAGGCCGTGGGAGCCTGGTGCACCGAGACGGAGACCCCGGGGAAGGTGGCATCCCTGCTGAGGGCCTGGCACGCCTCTGCTGCTTGCTCTGTCCCGAGCTCCCAGAAGCAGCGCTATTGCGGACTTCTGGGCCACCTGCCAATGCTCTGACCAGACCCGCAGGCTCTGGTGGATTCTCAGCGCTGGGCTCAGGCTGCGGGTTTGGGGATCCTGGCGGTGTGGGAAGTAGGGTGTCAGGGAACAAGAGTGAAGTCCTGGCCTGCTCTGCTCCCCCCACAGAAATCCGAGAGGCCTTCAAAGTCTTTGACCGCGATGGCAATGGCTTCATCTCCAAGCAGGAGCTGGGCACAGCCATGCGCTCCTTGGGCTACATGCCCAACGAAGTAGAGCTGGAAGTTATCATCCAGCGACTGGACATGGACGGTGAGTGCTGCCCCATTTCCTCGCCCTTTGCCTGGGGGGATGGGGCCTGAACCTCTGGGGACTCCCACTCTCCCCACTACCAGCCATCCCCGAGCCTGGCTTATAGCCAGGTCTGACCCCGTCTCCTAGCCTGGAGAACCTAGAGAGTTGAAGCCAGTGTGACAGCCCCAGCCACACCCAGTGGTCCGACTCTGCCCGTCCTGGTCTGTATCCTGAGAAAAATTTAAGTACAGAAAGTAGGAAGAAGGATATACTAAATGTCCCAGGTCTGACCATTCAAAATAGAAAATGATTTAGTTGTGTTTGCCAACTGGCATTTTATTATTGAAGAAATAAGGACCAGCAATGCACAGTTCCCCTCCCTCACACCCGTGCCCTGCCTCCTCTTTACTCAGAGAGCAGGTTGTCCCCCCTCCTGAGCTCCATGTCCTGTCTGTGTGGCGGGGAATGTGGGCCCCACCCCACCCCACCCTGGGGCAGCAGCAGGGTCCTGGGAGCCGTGGGGGTTCTGGGTGAAAGGCCGCGTCCTCAGGGCGCACCTGCCGCACTCCACCCCCCACCTCGTCAGTGGAGCCTCATCACACTTGGGTTTAGCATCAGCCCCTGAAATGTAGGTGCCCCTAGAAGTGACAAGGCTTAGAAAAGGAGGGGACCTGCCTGAGGTCAGACAGCTGCAGGCTGACCCCGCTGATTGGACCTGTGCCTACTCTAGGTGATGGCCAAGTGGACTTTGAGGAGTTTGTGACCCTCCTGGGACCCAAGCTCTCCACCTCAGGGATCCCAGAGAGGTTCCATGGCACTGACTTTGACACTGTCTTCTGGAAGGTATGCCAGGGCCGGAGGGGACCCAGGGCTGTGCACACTGTGGAGGGCTGTACTGGGACCAGTGAGTGGCCAGGCCTGCTCTGTGAAGGGGGGATGGCCACTCCAGTCCTCTGTCCGCTGGACGTCTTGTCTCCCAGAGAGAGGGTCTCGGGCTCCCGGGAGAAGCTGGGCAAGGACTCGACAAGTGGAGCGAGTGGTTTCCAGCCCTGCAGCATCTGGAGGCCCGTCCCGGCTCAAATGGCTGCAGGCGCTGGATGGGGACTGTGGGGGTAGTGGTGGCCAGAACACTGTGTCCCCTCCCACCCAAGTGTGACATGCAGAAGCTGACTGTGGATGAGCTGAAGCGGCTGCTCTACGACACCTTCTGTGAGCACCTGTCCATGAAGGACATCGAGAACATTATCATGACGGAGGAGGAGAGCCACCTGGGCACAGCTGAGGAGTGCCCCGTGGATGTGGAGAGTGAGTGACCGACCCCTGGGACCTACCCCCTGGGCAGGCCAACTGCTTGAGCAGGGGTGGAACCAGGGGTATGCATGGCTGGGGGGAGGGGGGTGCGGCTCGGTCTTCCTCGCCTGCCTCCAAGGCTCGTGTCCTTGTCCGCCCCACGGGACAAACCCATGTGCAGGAGTGCAGGCAGCTCCTGACTCCATCGCTCCACTGTCCCCTTCTGTCTCTTTCTGGTGCTCCCTGGCGGGCAACCACAGCCTGCTCCAACCAGCAGATCCGCCAGACATGCGTGCGCAAGAGTCTGATCTGCGCCTTCGCCATCGCCTTCATCATCAGCGTCATGCTCATCGCAGCCAACCAGGTGCTGCGCAGCGGCATGAAATAGGCACCGCCTGGGCACCTCCTCTGGTGCACACGATGCGCGGGGCCCCCTCCACACCCACCACCGCCTGCAGGCCTCTCCTTCAGCTGCACCCTGGGCCGCCACCACTGTGTGCATTTCGGGGCCTGGAGGTTCAGTGACCCCGCCCCACCCGCCCTTGCATGGAGCCATGGCCCAGCTGTGGAGGGTCTGATGGTGGCTCTGAGGACGGCTCCCAGCCCCGCCTGTACCCTGCCCCTGTCCCCCTGGCCTGTATGTAGCACTAACTCTTCCCACTGTCCAGGGGCTCCTGGGAAATTGAGGGATGTGTGCAGGGCCCAGTAGCTGCTGTGGTCCCTTAGGCTGGAAGGGGCACCCTGGGCCCAGAGCCACACAGCTAGTCTGTCCCTGGTCCCTGAGGTTTGGGCCATGGGCAGGGTGGTGGAGGTGGGACAGAAGGCCTCTTCCTGGGGCAGGGTAGGGGGGTGAGGCCAGGGTGTCCTGGGTCCTACTTCCTGGCATGGACTGAGAAGGCCCCTGGCCTTCTGCTGGGTCCCTTCCTCTGGGAGACTCAAATCCAGCCCTCCTCCACACACTCACTGGGGCCAAAGAGCCAGCCCATTTCACAGATGAGGGCCCAAGGCTCAAAGGGCCCCCAGATTTGGCTTTAGTTCCCCTATCGGTAGAATTTTCAGGAAGGACAGAAGCTCATGAAGGATGGGGCAACTGAGGTGCCTGCAGTCCCCCCACCTCCTGGGTGCCCCCGACGAGAGGCCCAGTGGCCTGCGAGCCACACTGCCCACTACCACCCTAGCACAGAATTTAGAGCTGGACTACAATTGAGGAAGGAAGCAGAGGGGCCTGGAGGCCCCAAATCGCCTGAGCAGCCTGTGTGATCTTCCCACCAGCCAGGCCACTCCTCCAGGGCAGAAGCCTTGGAGGGGCTTGTGTCCGTGCCAGGAAGCTCAGCCAGGCCACTCTCGCAAGCCCAGGACCTGTCTTCCTGGGTCCCCCACATTTCTCAACACAAATTAGGCTGGAGACCCAGCTCCCATCCCTGCCCCAGTTCTGCCAGCTCACACTCGGGCACCAGCTCTGCATGGGCAGGTGTGGGAACGACTGGGAATGGCAGACAGAGTCCTTGAGCTCCTCTCCCCAGATCTGGAGCCACTTCTCAAATGGGTGACGGTCATGGCCACACTGGCTGCCATCTTTCAGCTCCCAAGGGAGAAGAGTAGCAAGCACCGTCACCCTGAAGAAGACCTTGTATCATTCCAGCCCTGCCCATCCTCTGACCAGGGGCCAGAGCAGTGAGCTGAGGTCACCCGGCAAGGGGGAAGCGTAGCCATATCACCATAGCGACAGACTTTCTTCATAAACATCCAGAAGCTAGTTTCCTCACCCGTCTTCTTAAGGTGTCCCATGACCGAGGGAGGGTGAGGCTGACCGGCAGGACCAGGACCAGGGCTGCACCTGGTGGGGGAGCTCCTGGGCCTCACCAAGGCCTGTCCAGGCTGAGCCAATAGCTTCAGAGGCTCCATGGGGGCACAGCAGGAGGGGGCCTCCGCATCCTGGTATGAACCCTTTATTGTGACTGCAGTGGGAACTGACCGGCCGGGGCCAGGTGGGAGTGAGGGACTCAGCCCCACTGGACGCTGGGCTGCAGGGGCCACCCCCCGGGTGGGGGTGCCCGCAGAGATGGAGGCAGCTCCTGGACTGGTGGCCAGCCCACTGGGTACTGGAAGACAGAGGCTCTGATGGGTTCAGCCCTGGAGAGAAGGAGAAGGGCAGAGAATCAGAGTGGAGCAGGCCCCCGGCACACCCTCCCCGCCATCCCGGCTGTAGGGAGGGCCAACCTTTCCGGAAGGCAGAGCCTCAAAAACATGCAGACCCTTTGAGCCAGCAACCTCACCTCTAGGAATGAGCCCAAGGAAACAGCAGGGTTGTGGGCAGAAACTGAGGTGAGAAAAGCAGAAACCACCTCAGTGTCTGGCTGGGGGGGACTGATGCCACGTATATGCACGTCCACGGCAGAGAATGCTATGCAGCCTGGGTACGAGTTACGGCAGACTTATATGCACTGATGAGGAAAGGCATCCTGATGTACTGTGTGAGTAGTAGCAAAAGCAGCTTATAAAATAATGTATATAGCATGATACTATTTTTGTTTAAAGATATATAACATATATAAATGCATAAAAAAACCTGGAAGACCGCAAAGTGTTAGCAGTGGCTCTATCTGCACAGTTATGGGTGGGGATTTTTTTTTTTTTACTTCTTTATACTTTTAAGAAAAGTTTTACAAGTCCGCAAGCCTTTGAAATCCAAAAAAAAAAATACCGTCTAAAAATTTTTTAGGAACCTCATTTCTCAAGCTACTCACTTTCCTTCCCTGTCTGGTCCACCATCCCTGGGACAATTTCCTGGGACCCCAGGGCCCATCTGAAACGCGCAGCCTGGGGCCTCCCTGTCCCGAGGAAGCGCGCTGAGGTGCAGAGACAACCTCCCCCACCCACTGTTCCACATTCCAGTCCTCCCGGACTTGACCCCCACTCGGGCTGCCGCTCCCAGGAGCGGGGACTCCGTGAGCTCATGTGGGAGCTCATGTCTCCCCTATGGGATTGGAGCTCTCAGAGGGTAGACACCAGGGGCTAGGGGTCGGGTCCATCGGGTCCCCCAGAGCCCAGAGCTGAGACTGGCACAGGGAAGCCACCTAGGGCATGTTTGCCGATGACAAACAGCAATGCTAACCAGGCACTCCTCTAGACTAGACAGCACGGCCTAGAGAAACCTTAAGAATCGCCATGCAAACCCCATTTTATAGATGAAGCAACTGAGGTATACAGAGTCAGGCACACTCTCAAGTGAAACAGTCCAGGAACAGGGGTAAAGGGCTGGGATGCAACCCACACGTAGGCTCCAGACATACACCGCCCCACTCCGGCTTCAGCTCCAGCAGCATCCAGCCCCACCCCACTCCCAGCCCCCGCTTTCAGTGAAGGCGAGGCCTGGCAACTCCTGGCTGGCTCAGAGGCCCAGTGGCTGGCCCTACGCGAGAGGTCTGGAGAGGACTCAGGCCTCCGAGGTGGAACTGGGCACTTGGGGCAGGAGGCCCAGGAGTTTGTCTCCCTGTACCCACCCAGGCTGCCCCTCTTGGGGCCTGACCTGAGGAAGCGCGCTGCGGTGTCTATTTGAGAACCTCAAATACAGAGCCTATTTGAGGACTTGGGGCAGCCCAGACACAGCCACTGGGGCCTCTCCTTGCACATGAATAGGGAAATCCCTGCTCAGCTGCTTGCTGCCTGTTGGAAAGCGCAGAAAGCAGCTCCCAGCATGATTTATGGCCCTGGGGAGATTTCATAAACTCCACCAGCTGCAGAGAAGGGTGGGAGTTGGGGAGGCTCCACAGTCACTGGATGGGACAGCCCCAGCTGCCCGCCAAGCCGGAGTTCTCTGCATCCTCCACAGAGAGGGTATGATCCTGGGGAGCCCCTTCCCATGAGCCTCAGACCCTCCCTCTAGAAGGTGGGACAGACGCCTGGGCAGCTGGGACTCGGAGCCCCTGTGCACCCTCAGGCCTCCCACCGGGAGAAGGGCACCCCCACGTGTGCTCACAGACGCTGGCACGGTGCCCAGACCCCAAGACACACGGGCCTGAGCCCCTGAAGCAGCCCCTCCAGCCCCACACAGAGCGGATGGGGACGCTGAGCTGCACACGTGGCACGGCTCTGCTCGCAGGTGCGTCCGGGCACAAGGACAGGAGCAGCTCTCGCTCTCCCAGTGAGGTCTCAATCAGAAGGACAGAGTCTTTGCAGGGTGCACGGGCCGCAACAGCAGTGCCTGGCCAGAGCGCGGGCGAAGGGGAAGGTTACGAGGGATAAAGTCACAATCTGAAGAGCCAACAACACGGGGCGCAGACAAGCACCGGCCTCGCCGGGGATTAGTCCGCTCGGCTGGGGCCGGCCTCTCCCGCCCTCCGCCCACTGCTCTGGGCACAGCCCTCAGGGTCAGTCTGTCAAGGGACACGGCACAGTGCGCCTGCTGGGGCCCCAGGGAGCCTCCCTCTCCCCTGTTCTGGAGGGGTGGCCTGGCTCACCTTGAGGGCTCTGCTCAGTCTGTGGGGTCTGGGCCCTCGAGTCTGGGTGGCCCCAGAGAGGCCAGGCAGCCACCGGTGTCCTGTGCTCCAGGGGAGGAAACAGACACCCAGAGAGGAACAGGGGCCACTAGATCAGTCCCCGTAGGTGGTCCATGGCATCGACACCCAGAAAATAGTCCTCCAGGCTGGGGACCCTGCTCCCCAAAATGCTCTCATGCAGGCCACATGTCACCCAGCTCCAGACCCCAATGACAATAATGCAAGCTCAGGGCCATGATGGGGAGGCCGGGGGCTGGAAGGGGTGATACCTTAGCCAAGCTTAAAGCATGAGTCTGACTTTGCCAGGTGTGGGAAGGTTGGGGGGCAGCGACAGGTGGAGGAAAACAGCATGCACAAGGTGCCCCTAACTCAGAAACACCCACCACAGCTAAGAAGCTGCTGAGCATCCAGGGGTACTGACATAGAGGCCCGATGGGACAGGCTAGAAGGTGACCCCCACAGGCCCGGGGAAGTGGCAGGGAAGCTCCACCTGAGGCGGAGGAGGCCTAGGAGGGTTTAAGCAAGGGCCAGGCCAGCACGTGTTTTAGAAGCTTGTTGGGCTGTTGTGGGAATGAACTGGAGGAGCAGAGGGGAGGCAGGAGACCGGGAGGGGCAGCCATGGCCACCAAGGAGAGCTTGGTGTTTGAAGGTCACAGAGCACCTGTTTCCAGGGCTGCCTAGAGGGGGACATGGGAAACAGTGAGGCGGGAGTGGGGGGTGCTGGCGGGGCTTGAATCCACCTGCCCCCTCCCCTGCAGGGGCAGAGCCCAAAGCTCTCAGGCCCAGGATTTGGGTGACATTTTTCACAAGACTAGCCTACAGGAGAGGGCTGAGAAAGAGGGCAGCGATGACAAAAGCAATGATAAAGGTTCCCTCTTTTCTAACAACCCTTTTTTCTCAAGGCTGGACAGATCTGCTCTGCCCAGAGAATAATTCACTTTGGCTCTGAGCCCTGAAGAGGCAGGTGGATGGCGGGCGGACATAGAGAATAAGTAAGTGGTTGCCGGGAAAGCAGGTCCCCTGGAAGGGGCCACATTGCGTGGACAGAGGGGGAGAGGCCTGGGGGAAAGGTCCGGACCCTCGAGAGTCTGGGGTCATCTCCAGTTGCAGGCGGTACTCCAGAAACAGGAGGGGGGTGAGAGGCCAGGGAGGGAGCATGGCTCAGGAAAAGCAGCGCAGCTGGACGCGCAGGTAGCTAATCCCGGGAGCAGTGCGGGGTCCAGCCGGAGGGCAGGGCGCCTCCAGAGCTCCCTGCGGGGCCTCCAAGTGGCTGCAGAAAGAAGTCTGAGGCTCAGACGTGAATCCCTGGGTGATGGTGGCCAGCCAGCCCCCAGGAGGTGCCCATATGACTCAAATCATCACCACGAGGAAGAAGGGATGTGACGCTCTAATATTTGAGTCATTTCCGTACTATATGTATTTTCAAGGTGGGGGGGGGGACAAAAAACTGGGCACAGATTTAAAACAAAGATGAAAAACAATGGAAGTTCATTGTACAATAGAGGGAAGTCCTCATCCCCATAGACCAGGGGTGTCGAACTCATTTTCACCAGGGGCCACATCAGCCTCGCTGTTGCCTTCAAAGGGCCAAATGTAACTTTAGGACTGTATAAATGTAACTGCTCCTTAACAGTTAAGCAAGAGCTCAGCGCTGCCGCTGGGTTGAAACAAGGTGCTGAATCGGATAAAACAAGGTGGAGGGCAGGATTCTACCCGCGGGCCTTGTGTTTGCCCCCTGTGCCACAGACTGTCCAACCACACACAGGCCAGGCCAGCTGCTGTCCCATAAAGCCACACCGCAGAGATAACTGGGTCTGAAGTGGGGTGGTCCCAGGTAGGGCAACTTGTACAAAGTCACAGGCAGCCAACGACACACCCTTCGGCCCCTTTCCCTCCCCTCCCTCTCCTCTCTCTCCTGGCAAAGAGCCCCAGGGAGCCCTGGCTTGAAGAGAAGGACCTGGGACAGCACCCAGCACATACATGAGGGCCCCACCCAGGGTGCTCCCCATATGTGTAAAGGGCGTACGTATGCAAAGAAATAAAGGACGCCCCCTCTACTTCTGAGCATCCCGAGTGCTGGTCTAGGCAGGAGCCCCTCCGCAGGGGAGCCCGGGACAATGACAGGAAGCCTGTTTTTACAACCCTGGGCACTCCCAGCTCAGCCTCCTCCAGCCATGCGGCCTCGGGCAAGTCACACCCTCCTGTGAGCCTCGCTTCCCTTCTGGCAGGACCCTAGAGGGGACACAGCAGAGACTGGGACACGGGGGATTCAATAACCACAATCAGACTCCTGTGGTCATGGAACTGGTGATGGGGAGTCAAGGAGGCTTGGCCTCCCTGCAGCCAGCGCAGACTCCGACAAGGGAGGAGCCACTAAGGCAGGGGGACGAGGCCCAGGAAGAGGAGCTTTCGAACGGTCGTGCCTCAGCTTCTGGCCAGACTTGGGGGCTCAAGAACCCCCAATGTGGCCCTTCCCTGGGGGAGCTCCGCTGGGGGCTGAGTCCCTGTCTGGCACCGAGGCTCCGGCAGTGCATGGAGAGTGTTCACCTTCAGGTCAAGGCAGGCTGGCTGGGGTCTTGCTCCCAGGGGACACGGAAGTGGGGGCCCACGGGACCTGTACCTGCTGCTCGGGGCTGAGCTCAGCCGCTTGGCTCTCTTCTCCAGCCAGTCCTCCAGACGGCCCTCGGGCAGTTCAGTGCTGTCTACAGGCCACTCCCTGGCCCGCCTCTCCTCTGTGGGGAAAGGAAGACAGAGGCAAGTGAGGGGCAAGTTCACCCCACCTGAATCCCAGCCTCCCACAACACAGTCAGAACCTTTCGGAACCTTTCCGAACCTTCCTGGGAGGGCGCGGGCTGGGAGGCCAGGAGCACAGCCTCTGGCCTGTCCCCACCGTGCCACCACTTCCCCAGGCCCACCCCTCTGGGCCTCACTCTGCTTCCCCATCGAGTGGAGGTAAAACACTGACTGTCTCCCACGCTTTTTCGAGCTGGACACAGGATAATGCCTGGGGAGAGCCTGGCCCTCAGGAGGAGCCCAAATCCAGGGTGCAGGGAGGCCGTGTGGGCTTCAGAACAGGGCAGAGCAGGATTCGAATCCTGGCTAAGCCACCAGTGAGGTCTCTGACCTGGGCAGGAGAAGCAGCCTCGGCTTTTCTGATCTTTCTTCTCATAAAACGTCCTATGTAAACCTTTGCTCACTAAGTTGAAACCAAGTAACCGGTGGAGTTCAAACAGGCTGGGTGTGAGAGGGCGTCAGAGTCTCGGGGGGCGTGGTGTGGGATGCAGCCTAGGGCCAGACAACCACGGTCATACTTGTGGACAGTGCCTGCCGTGGGCCCGGCCCTGGGCCAGCACTGCGCGTGCACCTACGCTCTCCACCTTCAAAAGCGGTCACGTCTGACAGGTCAAGGCTCTGCCCCTGAGAGATTAAGCCGTGTGGCAAGGTCACACGGGATGTGCTAGAGCCAGCTGGGGGCACGCCTCTGCTCCCGCCTCCCCCACCCTCCGGGCCTCTCCCGCCCTCCGGGCCTCTCCCGCCCTCTCTCCACCAGGGGTCATCTCCAGCCTCAGGCCCACTGGCCTGTGCTCTCCCCACCATGGACCAGTGATGCCCCGAGAGCCCAGGCTGGTGAAGAGCAGCAGGTACTGCCATGGCCAGGACTTGCTGGTCTGGCCACGGGCCTCGCTTCCACCTTGGGAAAGCTCCCGGAAACCCTGAGTTTTGCCAGGGCTGCAGCCATAGCACTGTCAGCTCCCCAGGGCAGGAGATTGCCCACAGGGTCTGATTGGTCAGAGGACAGTGAGGCCCCTTGGGGCACAAGGGCAAAGGCCAGGCTCCCCTAGACACTCTGGCTGCCACAGGGCCACCGGACAGAGTAAGCACGGCAGCACCCTAGGAGACCCCAGCTGGCCTCTGCCTCGCTTGGGGCCCACGTGAAGCCCTTCTGCCCAAGTGCTGGCCTCAGTTTCTCCCTCTGTTCAGGGAGGGGCTGCATGAGAAGATTGATAAAGACCATCTTAGTGGGAACCTCCTTGTTCTCCAGTTGGAGAAGTGAGAAGTGAATTTCCTAACGGCAGACACGCCAGATTCCAGGGGAAGCTGAACTTGCCCTTCCCTGGGACCACGAGGCCCAAGGATGCTGAGGGTGGGCAAGCTGCTCTCGTCACCCCCTTGTCCCCAGAGTGCAGCAGGGGCTCGCTGTGTGTTGCCTGGTTGAGGCAGGGAGGGAGCACACAGGTGAATGAACGTCAGGGTAGCAGGAGAGCCCACGTGGGGCTGAGGTGACCCTCAGGACTCCCTGAGAAGCCATGCCTGTCACTTTAAACCCAGCAGGGGGCACAGATGGGAACTCCCCTGCACTTTCTCCACTCATGCCTGGGGTGGTTTGGAGGCAGTTTCTGACATCCACCCTGTCACCCGGGGCAGCCCTCCGCCTACCCGCCATGGCAACCATAAAAGACGGGGCGGTAAGGAGGCACAGGGCAGCCTCCCCGGCCTCAGATCTTGCACACTGCCCCCAGCAGCCCACCCCCACCCCAGCCCCTGGTCCTGACCCAAACGCACCCTCCACCTGAATGCTCAGCTCCTGCAGGTCTCGCTCTGACATGTGGGAAAATCTGCAGTTGGGGCCAAAGTCGCACTGGCCTGCAAAGGGAAGACAGAGTTACTCGCTGCTCTGGCGGGGCTCCCACTGTGGGTGGAGGGGTCACTGAAGTTTTAGGGGCAAGGCTTTAGGGACTAAGGAGCAGCACCCCCACTCCTGAAGACAAACCTGACTCTCTGTGGCCCCGCCCACACGAGCAGCCAAAACAAGCTGTCTGGTCCATCATGCCTTGCTCATAACCCTTCCCTGGCTGGGGATCAAAACCCACTGAAGTCTTTTGTGATTGGGCAGCAAGCCTCTGCAGGTCTGGCTCTTGTCATCACCCTGTGGCCCCAGCCTCTGTTCCCAGCCCCAGCAAATGACATGCGGGTCCCTGAAAAAGCCATGCTTCCTCTCGCCACTCCAGGCCATGGCCCGTGCCGTGTCTTCCGTCTAGTGGCCTATCTGCCCATGTGGCTGCAGAGCAGCTGCACTGCTCCCCAGAAAGGGGAGCAATGGCAGCTTTGTACCATTAAAGGAGGCACCAAAGTCCAGGGTGGCTTTCTGAAACTCAACTGAGACGACCAAAATGTGTCTCAAAATATCAGAGGACTGGAGGTGTCCTAGGCCAGCGCAACAGACCAGAGGCATGTTCACGTTAAGGGGAAGTCCTTGGGGAAGGCCCCATAGGGGCAACACCATCCCCTGAGGGAATGCGCCTAGATTCCCGAGGTCAACAGCAGCACCTCTCCCCAGTGCTAAGTCCCCTTACACACTATGTCAGTCACCATGGCCTTCATCTTTGCCTTGGCTGCTAGGAAGCTCAGGCCCAAACCCTCAGAGGGTACACAGGACCTCAAAGCAGGCAGGGAGGAGACTAATTTTCCTGGCTTTGTCTTCTTTTTATCTGTGTCTGCTTCCTTCATTTACTGAGGTTTTTATCTCTTTAAACTATATGCATCGCCCTGACCACTGTGGGGCAGTGGGTTGGGCATCGCTGGCAGATGGAAAAATTGCCAGTTCAATTCCCGGTTAGGGGACAGGGTTGCAGGCCAGGTCCCCAGATGGGGGTGTTCCAGAGGCCACCGATTAATGTTTCTCCCTCATATCAATGTTTCTGTCTCCCTTTCTCCCTCCTTTTCCTTCTCTCTAAATATAAATAAATAATGAAGTAAAAGAAAAACCATTGTATATGCATCTTTATTAGGTGGGTATTGAGCAGTCACATCAACACTTAGCATCCTTGGTTCCTATTCTGAACCTTCTTGGCACCATCAGGCCTGTCACTGTCTCCAGCCCTGCCTGCCGGGAGGGAGGACGGGAGGGAGGACGCAGCGGAGGTCTGGCTCCCGGGCTAACTTAATCCGCCAGTCTATTACTCCCGTCAGTGTCTCCTGGATTTGCACAATCTGCCAGTGCTTTCCTGTTCCGGCTGAGCTGATAAAATCGCATTCTAGGTCTGAAGAACTGAGGACAAGCTCCCAGAAGCCCTAAGGCGCAGCCCTAGGCCTCAACTGAGCAGTGGGCTGAGGCGCCAGGGCCAAAGAATGGGTTCAGGATGGGGGCCAGGCTGGGGGAGAGGCTCTGCAGAGGTCCCAGCAGGCCAGGCAGGGCGTGCTGGTCCCTGGAGGAGGGGGAGCTGAACTAAGCAGAGCACTTTACCTGTCAGTAGGAACTTCCTGCAGGGCCGCTTGTTCTGTTCGTCCAGCAGGATGGCAGCTGCATCTGAGAGGAGAGAGCGGCTGGGTTCAGACCCAAGCTGCACGCAGGTACTTCTGGAAAGAGCTCCCTACCCATGAAGGAGTGTAAGAGGGGAAGGCCACAGATGGGGGTGCTGGGCAGAGGGACCCCGGCTCCAGGAGACCTCAACCCCCTCACTACCCCGCCCAGACCCAGACAAAGGCAAGGACCGGTTTTAGGTTAGAGGGTCTGAGCTTTGCACAGTGGAATCACCTAAGGGGTTGTTTTTCTTTTTCTTCTTTTTTTTTAAATGCTGGTACCATAAGACTTTTCTGCCCTGTCTTTGCAACTTCCTATAAATCTGTAATTATTTCAAAATAGAAAGCTAAAAAAAACCCCCCCAAAACTCCTGGTGCCCAGGAAGCTCACCAGTAAACCCCAGGGCCCAGGCACTGCTCCACAGCCGAGGCTGCAAAGTACCGCTCTCCGCTCCCCTCTGCACACTGGCTGTGGGCCCTCAGCACCAGGGCAGTCGCCGGCCTTGACAGGACCTGGAAATGACCTTTCTGGATGAGAACCTAAACCCTGGTTTCCCCTGATTTTTCTTCTACCTTTGTTTTCATGGTATAGTTTTGTGTACTTCTTGGTAGGCAAGGCAAGGAATCAATTCATCGAAATCTGTAAGACATGTGAGGAAGGTGCGCTGACTCACTGCCCTGATGTCACCTTCGAGAAGGCTTCCCCACATGTACAATGGCAGGGGAGGTCTCACCTGGTGAGGCTGCTGTGACAGCAGACAATGAATGGACCAGACTTGGCAGGGGGCCGAACGTTCCTATACCTGATGCCACGTTAGCATTGCTGGGAAGGTGGGGTTGGGCATGGCCTCAGCATCAGGTTCCCCAGGTGACGCTAACTTTCAGCTAAGAATGAGACCTTCTATAGTGGATGATCAACAAATGGCAGCAGTTCTGATTTCATTTCCTCCTCACACACCCACTGAACGCTACGAACACCCCCTCTGGCAGACGGGAAAACTGAGGTTCAGACAGGGAAAAAGGGCACATGGTGAGGAGGCGGCAGTGAGGGTTTGAACCCTGGCATGTGAGTCTAAAGCCCCCACCCTTTCCCGTGTGGCTGCTCATCCCCTGGTTTCAGGGTGAGTAGCTGGCTCTGACGGGGGCTCCTCCCTTCCCCCCTTCCCCGGGGTAGCTGGTGGCTGGGGGATAGGGTGGGCTGCTGGGGTCAGGAGTTGGATATCAGAGGACTCACTCCAGGGGTGGCCTGGGGGAACGTGGGTTGGACCAGCGGGGTGGGGAGGGGTCCACCTGTCAGCACTGGGCTTGTCAGACTCAGTCCAGCCATCTGACGCCACAGAAATTTCCGGGGGAGGTGGACTGGTGGGACCATGTGGACATTACCCAGGGCCCCCTTGGGGGTTGGAGCGCTGAGGCTAGCAAGCCTGCACGAGGGACCCTGGCTGGGTGGCTCAGTGCTGGGAGAAGACTTCCAGGCTGCCCAACATCTGGCGGGCGGTGCTTGAGCCCAGCTACACGGTAGAACCATCAGGCGGCTTTTAAAGAACACAGAAGCCCGTGCCCATCCTGCTCAGGCTCTGCTTTAATTCGTCTAATGGGGAAAGCATGAGAATTGTCAGAAGCTCCTCAGTGAGTCTGAAGTGCACCTAAGCTTGAGAACCCCGGGCCCAGGCCCCACACAAAGAAGCCTGCGCTCCTCCACCTCGTGTTCAAGGCTCCTCGTGATCTGACCCCATCTGTCCTTCTCGCTCCATCTCCCAATATTAACACCTGCCTCGGTGCCTGTGTTGTTTGCTCGTTCAATTAGACGTTCATCTAACAAACATTTGCTGAGCACGTCCTGTGTGCCAGGCTCCGTGCCAGGACGAGGATTTAGTGGAGAACAAGTCAGGCCTGGTCCTTCCTTCCAGTCCAACAGCCACACTAATCCACGCGGATGGACAGGGGCAAACAGCCAGCGCAAAGCCAAATGGCCTGACCCGGCCCCAGCGGTGGGGCGGGCAACCCGGAAGGCTCTGCCTGAGATGAGGCGGGAGGACCGGCAGGGCGGGGGGTGGTGGGCAGGGAACACAGCGGGAAGGGCACGTCTGTAGAGGGTACAGTAACTGCAGTGACCAGTGTGGCTACAGCTCAGAAGGAAAGGTCAGCAGGGCATGGAGGCCTGGGTAGGACAGGGGTTCCACCCGGAATACGCCGCTGTCACTGGGCATGAGGTCACTTAGGAGAGGCCTTGCTTTGTTCACCAGTAAGTCTTCCGAGGCTGTCTGGGAGCTGAGGGCATGCCCGGGGCTTACCCGGCTGAGTGCTTCCTGGGCGTCGGCTGGATGAATGAGCCAGGAGATACGGGGCCTGAGGCCAGCCCTTCTGCGGACCCACAGGTACCTTTCGTACTGAGTGAACCCTCAGTGCCATACAGTAAGCTCAAGAGGACTGAGATTACACGTCCCTGGGAGTTGGGTGCTGCTGGTATGGCTGTTCAACGCCTGATTAAATTAGGGCCACGCTGTTAGTGACACCTTGGGACTGACCCCCAGAAAGCCCAGCTCCAGGGCCTGAGCTGATCCGGACCATGGTCAGCACTCTGGCAGGACAGAAGTTCAGGGACTTGTCCGTGGATGTGAAACCAGGAGCAGAGCAAGAGTTGAGTCCTAGCCCAGGCTGGGGTACCACATGTTCCCCCTGCCCCCCAAAGTCTGCACTGTGCGGTCGTTTGGGTAAGCTGGGGCCCTGGGGAAGCCTCTTAAGGAAGTGGAAAGAGCTTGTACGCCAGCTTAGGGTCCCAGGGTGGAGCGACCCACTGCTCTGGTTTTCAAAGGTGCCGCCTGAATTAGGGGGCCCCAGCCAGCCCAGGGCCCTTCACAGATCTGTTCCAGGACTGAATGTGGCTGGTGAGGTGAGAGGATGCTAGGAATTCAGGAGCCCTGAGAAGGGGCTCACCTGTTTCATCTTTTCTATGAGTAACACAACAGCCTCTGAAGATCAGCCCTGGCCCCTCAGGCCTGGCTGCTCTCCGCTGAGAGTCTGGGACTGGGGGCAAACACCAGGGTGACCCTGAGGCCCAGTTCCATGCCAGACCACAGCCCCCGCTGGACTTGGGGGACAGGGTGTCTCTGCTGGCACCAGGGTCAGAGGCCTGCCAGGCACCTAGGAGGCCCCTTTGCCCCCAATCCCAGAGCCCAGCAACAGCAACCGTGTCTGGCCTGCTGAGCAGCCTGGCCACCCACCCTCATCTGAAATGGGGCGAGTCTGGGAGAGCTTTCAAAATATCATGCCTAGGCCCATCCCAAACCTGCCTCTGGGGATGGGGTCAGGGGATCAGCACTTTTTATTTCAAGGTCTCTAGGTGATCCCAACTCCAAGGACTGAGATCCTCTGACTTAGAGAATTACTGAGAAAAGCAAATGACAAAACACGGAAGGCACCTGGCATGCAGCAGGCACCCAATAAATGCTCACTCCCTGCTTGTGAATTCTGAGTCACAGACCAAGGAATTCTCTCTGCCTCACCTGCTCCTTCCCTCTCAGCTGCTGGAACTAATAACGCCCTCCGCCCAGAATGGTGTGGCTGGCTTTCCCCCGCCTTTCAGCTATTGGCTCACACATGGCCTCCTGGGAGGGGCCTTCTTCCTGGGTCACTTGTCCCCAGAGCCTGGCACGGTGGCGTCTGAGAACCGAGCCCTCAGTCAAGACCCCTGGGGAGAGGCGCTCACGCTCCAGTCTGACCTTCTGAGGCCCCCCTGCACGAGGGGCTGTGGGCCCACAGCGCTCCTGTGTCTGAGGATGAGGAAGACCAAAGAGCAGGGCTGTCAGCCGGGCCGCTGGGTCAGCGAACACCCACCTCGGAACATGTCGTACCAGGACTTCTTGGCCTTGAGATGCTGCAGCCCGTTCAGGTGCTTCTTGCGGTTGTGGAGGTTGTCCTGGAAGGAGCGGTCGCAGTAGTCGCAGAAGTAACGCTTCCCCATGGTCACCTGCGCCAGGTGCTGCCACTGCCTGGGGGGGCCACAAAGCACTCATTCAGAGCGTGGAGGAGACGCCACGCACCCAAGCCCACCGCACACCACCCTGACAGCGTGTTCCCTGGGGGCCAGGCCTGCGCTGTGCGAGGAAGGCCTTCCGGACGCGCTCTGCCTCGGTTAAAACTCGCCGCAGCCTGTGAGGAGCCACGTGGGCCAGTGCCCGGGAGGCCTCACTTCAGAGGGATCTTGGAACAATTTTGATGCCCAGCCTCCACCCCAGGCCAGTTAAAGCAGAGCCGGAGTGGGTGAGGCCCAGGCACCAGTATTTTTAAAGCTCCCCAGGAGATTTTCACAAGTAACCAGTGAACCACCACCTCACACCCCAGGCCGGCTGCCCCCTCCACGCCTCCGACCTCCTCTCGACTGCTCTCTCCTTACCCCTTCTCTGCTCCTCACACACGCCAGGCACAGGCCCACCCGCCGGCATTGCCGTGCTGTTCCCTCCGCCTGGGTGCTCTCGCCAGGTACCTGCCAAGCGTGCTCACTCGACTCCTTCGATCTTTGCTCGAATACTACCTTCTCAGTAATCTACCGTGACCACTTCATTTAAAACTGCAGAGCCCTCCACCCTCTACTTAGCTTTCCTTATTCCCTGCTTCACTTTTATCACCTTTAAAACAGTAAGTCACTTGTTAGGTTTACTATCTTTTCTCCCAGTACGAAGATAAATGCTTGCAGGCAGGGATATTTTTGTTTTGTTTATCGCTGAAGCTCCAGCACCCATAGTGGTGCGTGGTACCTAGCAGGCAACCAAATACTTCTTAAATAAACAAATTAATTCTCATTTTCCTTAAGGGACAACTGAGGTTCGGAAAGAGGACTTGCCCAAGGTCACATAGTTGGTATGCAGAAGGTGAACCCTGGTCCCCTAAAATCCAGCTCTTCCACAGCTAGCTCAGTGCTTAGAGAAGTCAGAGGCTTGGGTAGAAATGCCAACAGCGTCCCAAGGAGATTGGCTAACCTCTCAAGTGGCAGGTCCCCAGCCAATCACAGAGGAAGGTGAAAACTGAGACCCTGAAACATTCTTATTTCCCTCTGTCTTAAGATCCATGGAGGCCACAGCTGCCACTCTGGGCCCCGGAGGTCTGCAGCCCAAGGCAGAGGTGAGTCTGCGGCTCTCGTGGTGTCACAAGGCCGGGGGAGAATCCACCGGGGCCATCAGGTAGGATCTGCATGGGCTGAGCCCAGACAGGCCCCTCGCCCTTCGGGTTCTGTATTCCGACCCTTCCTCTCACAGAGCAGGGTCCCGAGGTCCAGAGGACAAAGACAGGTGACTTGCCCAAGGTCATGTGGTAGCAGCCCAGGGTAGCAGCCAAAGCTCCAGACTCTCATGATCAGGCAGATAAAGATAGAACTGGGACCTGCCCCACAGGCTAGACAGATGGGGAAATGCATCTTGTTAAGAAGGGACTGGAGGGACACGAGACACACAAACCCCCTGGACAGTCCAGGAAGCCACACGAGCTGACAGGGAAAGCTGCTCCTGCGGCAGACAGGGACAGCAGCCATTAAGTCAAGGGCTGTAATGGGATTAGGAACAGACAGTCATTTAAAATGAAAACATATAAAATCTCTCTGTTCTCCCGTTACTGCTGAGAAACCGCATCCCAGACACATGGACTTGATATATTAAATTTGGCAGCTCTAATATAGCCCATCTTGCCAATAAACTTATAGGAATTGGATTGAAATCGTAACAGATGAACGTTTAGGCTGAAAGCTTAACCAAGCCATTCATGAAGCTTGAGGCTCCAAGGAGCTGCTGGCTCTGGAGAGTAATGGGAAGGGGAGGGGCAGAGCAAGGGGTGCCCCTCAGGAGACTGAGACACGAAACACTGGCCCTGCAGCAGACTTAGCTGGACCAGGCCATACAGGGCACTGAGCAGCCAGCTATGTGACCTTGGGCAAGTCACTTTCCCTCTCTCGGCCTCTGCTTTCACTGTGGGAATGAGGCGGTGGGTCTAACTGGTTGCCTGATTATTTGGGGAGTGGTACAGAGAAGTTTGCTAACCCCAATGAACTAGTAACAAAAGCACTAGCAGTACAGAGGCACTAATAATGTTCAGCACTGAGGAAGGACTAAATAAATATTACCTACCACTTGATTTATTGTGCACCTACTATGTACTGGCACTAGATTGAAAGCTTTATAAGTGCATCATCTCAGGACAACCTCTGCAGTAGGACCTATGGTTATACCTTTTCAAGACAGGGCACTGAGGCTCCAGTAAGTGAAGTGACTTAGCCAGGATCATGCCACCAGAAGGCGGCGGAGCTGGGTTTAGAATCCAGGCAGGACGGCTCTACAGCCCCTCCCAATCACTCATGCAACTCTCCTCCGGACAAAGCACGCCGACGACAGCTTTCCTTTATGAATCACTCACTATACCCCCAGGACCACATGGTCCCCAGAGGCTGGTGTTAGAATCTCACTCACGAATGAGGAAACTGAGGCTCAGAGAGCTGCCGTGAGGTGCTCCCGGGAGGGCACGTTGAGGAAGGGCAGAGTAGGTCTCAGGGTGCCCGGGGCTCGGGTCTGCTGAGACAGCCTCCCACCAGCCCACTGGGAAATCAAGGCTCAGCAACACTCGGACCCAAATGATAAGCCCCCTAGGGCTGGGTGTGTGTGTGTGTATGCGTGTGTGTTCACGTTTTCCTTCTCTCGCACACACACAGTGGGGGGCAAATCAGCCCCAGTGGAGGGCCGCAACAGCAGAACGGCCCAGCATGCCTTGCTGTGTCCACCCTGGCCACCCCTTCTGGCACAGGGGAAGCACTCAGCCATCCTGAATGGGCCAACAGACCCCCACAGTCTAGTCCCAGATCTGCCAGGTGACGCTGTGACTCCGCCACTTGCCCTCTCTGGGCCTGTGTCGCCGTGTGTGAAGCAGCAGGCGGGCAGCTCAATCAGACCATCCTAACGGCTTCTCCAGACCATCCAGGTTTAAATTCGGGTTTAAAACTACTGCTTTCTAACTCTGCAATCTCGAGCAATTAACTTCTTCTTATGAAAACTGGGAAAACAGCAGTGCCCAACTCAAGGGTTGCTGGGAATCAAATCATCCACATACACACTTCAAGCAACACAGGGCCTGGTCCACAGGCCTCGGAAATGTGTTGGTTGTCCTTATCATCATCAGCAGCCTTCAAAAAGCCTGCTATTTTAGAAAACACAAGCGCAGACAAGGAACAGGATGCCACTGCCCAAGTGAGCAGCTGGTACGTATCACAGATGAGGTGAGTGAGGTCAGGAGAGAAGTGAGTGCACAGAACATGGCAGAGGTGGGACTGGAACCTCGGCCCCTGTGGTGGGCCCAAATGCTTGCTCTTCACAGCAGTTCCGCAGAGCCCCCCACTGCTTGGGGATGGTGTCAGGGGAGCAGACAGGCTCCAGAGGACCAGGGCTGCCTGCCCGCCTCGCAGGACTTCTCCCTGGAGGCAGAGTCCCCTCCCTGGGCAGGAGCTGGCCTTCAGCAAGGTGACCTCACCGGGCATCACCCAATTCCGTCCTGCTCCAGTGCTTTGGCACACATCAGGACTAGGTGCGGCTGCAGAATCACCTGGAAAGATACAGCGCCCACCGGACACACAACTTGGCGAGCAGACTCACCCCTCAGCCAGGTGCCCTTGCACAGGGCACAACCGTATCACTGCACTGGCAGCCCCGAGTGGGAGGTCAGGGAGAGGGGATGGGGACAGCTGGACATTTCTGATGACGTTCAGATACCAGCATGGGCTGCTGACTAAGCTGGCCTTCTCTGCCGTGATTCATCCTCATCTACTGAGGCTGGTGTGCTCGGCAGCCTATGAGCAAGGCCCTGTGCGAAACATGGAATAATCTGGCCCGCTTCCTTGCTGGGAACACGGGTGGAACCACCCGCTCAGTCCCGGGGCCCAGGTACATGGTTGCAGCAGCATTTGCCAGGTGACAGAATGGCTCCTTGGGACAACCCAGTGGGGTCACACAGGTGTGGTTTCGAGTCCCAGCTCTGCTGGGTGACCTCTAGAAAGTTATTTCATCTCCTTGAGTCTGTCCTTAGCTATAAAAGGGGAGCCCCACTGTTGCCAGGGACTTACCAAGGTAGTGGTAGGCTAAGGTGCCTAGCATGGAGTTCATGCTCCAGTGGAGGCTGTTACTGTTGCTGCTGTTTGTTGTCCAGAAGCCTCATCCCCTCAGCCCCCTGGTGAGCACCCCCTGACCACCTGATTTAAAACCGCAGCCAAAGTCACAACTGCAGGCGCACACCAGTGCGGGCACTTCCTCCCCGCTGACAACCTGCTGTTTCCCACAGGTCATCTCGCCTTCTCACGGGCTGATCTGCTGCCACGTGTGGCTGCCTCCCCTCTAGAATACAGGCTCCATGAGAGCAGAGAGTTCTGTCGGTCTGTCCGCACCCAGCATCTGCAACAGGGCCTCGCCCACACTACGGCACAGCTGCTGGTGGAAGGAGCCTGCAGAACCCGAGCTCTCCCACCCTGTGCTCACTCACAACATCTGCCAGGCCCCCTTTCCTCAGGATTGAATCTGGGGACAACGATGGGGATGGAAAGAGGAGACCGTGAGAAGAGAGACACACATGGCCCCAAAGGCAGGTCTCTCAGTGCTGCCACCGCCCACCCCATGGGGCTCCAGCCTCCAGCGGAGCCCCCTCTACTGACTGAGACCACACCTGGCCACCCCGTGGCTCCCGACTTCAGTCGTCTGGGCTCAAGGAGGAGATTACCAACCAGCTGAGAGACACTCCGGGACAGAAGGAAGAATAAAAGAGAATGGGGGTGAGGGAGGGTGAGGGAAGACACCTTCAGATTTGATTCCTGCGTGCTGGGCTTCTGGCTTTCATTCTCCTATTTAATCCTCCCCGAGACCCTCTGTATCAGGCGCCCACTCACAGATGTGGACACAGGTTCAGGAATACTACTGATGTGCTCAAAGCCAAGGCTGGGAGAGACACTGATAACGGTCATTGCTCTTCAGCCTGAGCGCTGCTGGCGGGCCAGTGGCACCGAGGACCCTCTCGCGAAACCTGCTGCTCACGTGAGGCCGTGTGCCGGGGCCCCACAGCCAAGGTGCACCAGAGACAGCACTCACTCACGCTGGGGTCTGGCTGACCCCAGAACCCCTTCTGTCCCCATCTCCCTGCTCCGCTGAGAGGCCGCCGTGGGGCAGACATTTGTCCTTTGCTGATATTCTTGGTTCCTTTCATCGTGTGCGTCTCAGGTACAGAGCTCGCTTTGGCAGAGCTCGCTTTGGCAGAGCTCGGCTCTGGCCGGGGGCTGGGCCACACATGGTAATTACCCAGGACTTGTGCTGACCACATGCAGCCCTGAAGCTCACCTGCTGTTCCTTCTAATTATGGCACTGCCAGACCCCAAGTCAACAGCAAACCGCAGCCAGGGGATGGCTTTATTGCACACCCACTAGGAGCATGGCAATGTCCCAGCGCCACATATGCCTGCCGTCTGGAGTAGATGGCATCAGAGCTGCCCTGTGGGGTGGCCCACAGATTGCCCACTTATGACCCAGCTCCAACAGAAGTGCCAAGAAGACCCAGATGTCTTCCCTGGTACGAGTCCCAATATGTTAGGGGCCTCCCTCAGATGCCCCGGTGTTTGTAGCTATCACACGGCTTTCTCATCCTGACCTCCCTCAGCTCTGCCCCTTGGAATGAGAAGCCATCACCTTACTCCCAGGGGTGTCAGGCAGTGGGGGCCCACGCCAAGCAACTGATAACTCGGCAGGCCTGCGAGAGGGCCAGGGTCCAGGGAGGCTCTGCTGCAGGGTCCACAGGCCCCACTGAGAGAAATGCTAGTCTAAGGCAACAGACGGTGGACTGGAGAACAGAGAGGGGGAGAGCTGGCGCAACGTCACAGAGATCACCGAGTCAATCCCTTATGCTAACCATTCAACCGGGTCTGAATCCCATCCCCGCCACTCTCGGGCTGTGAAACGCTCAGCAAACCACTTAACCTCTGAGCCTCATCTGGAAGATGAGGGTAATAATCCCACTTCCTATGATTACATTGAGGATTGAAGCATGCCTGCCAGGTGCTTAGCACAGTGCCTGACATGCCGACGGTGCTCATTTGTGGATGTGGCGGCCAGCCGTGGCCCCAACGATACCCCCTCCTCTTGTTCGTGCCGAGTGTTGTTCCCTTCTAAGCTGTAGCAGAGTTCTGTGTGACTAAGAGAGTAAAGCAGAGATGACAGTATGTCACTTCGGAAATCAAGTTATAAAACACGCTGCGGCTTCCATCCCAGTGTCTCCCTCCCTCCAGGCCCCTGCTCTGAGGGAAGCTGGCTGCATACTGTGGGTAGCGCTGCGGGGAAGTGCACGCGGCAAGGATCTGAAACCTCCTGTTACCAGCCACGTGAGTAAGCCTGGCAGTGGGGCCGCCAGCCCCGGTCGAGCCTTCAGACGGGCACAGCCCAGAGCTTGATTGCAACCTCATGCGCGCAAGTCTGAGAACCACTCAGAACCACTCAGCTCAGCCACTGCCAAATTCCTCACCCTCAGGAAGAGTATAAGATAATGCTCGTTGTGTTAAGTTGCCAAGTTTTGGGGTAACTTGTTATATAGCAACAGCTAGTGAACGCACTGGAAGACATGAAAAAACTAAGTCGCTTTACGATCCATGATGGCTACAGACTGCCCTGTATCCAAAAACCAAAAAACAAAAAACAACCCCACTCCTGAGTTAAGTCAAAGGAACCCCTGCACCCTCCCCACTCACACACGCACAACCCCAGATTCCACGGGTCCCTTTGCGCCCACTCATTCACCAGCCAAACATCTGCTGAGCACGTCCTCTCTGCCCAACTGGGATTCCCCTTTCATGACACAAAGTCACTGTCCTCACCAGAAGGTGCACTTCTTCGCCGGGGGTGACTGACAGATGTGCCCCAGTAACAGCACTAGGTAACAAGCTCTGTGCCAGGGGGTACCCAAGAGGGGCCCCGAATCCAAGAGGGAATTCCTCCAAGGAAATGATCAGAGATGATCTCAAAGATCTAGGTACCAAGGTGGTTGCCACAATGCAGCTTGTCCTAAAGCTGAGATGTAGATGCCCAACCGTAGAACAATGGACAGTTGGGCGGTGCTCACCACATGCACAGCAGGCTGCCCAGAGTCCTGAGCGGGTAGGGCCAGAGGCTCAGTGACATGATGCACAAAGCCCCTTGTCCTCACCTTACCCTCAAAAAAAAAGAACTGTGGCCACAGCTGGCCAGATGCAGGAGGAGGGCATGAGCCATATCTGGTTGATGGAATACCACACAGCCATTAAAGATCAAGACAAAGGAAATGATTCCTTCATATGGACAAATGTTCACTCCATATTGCTAAATAAAAATGATTCATTATCACAACAGTATGTATAATATAATGGCACTTTTTTTAGGAGAAAGAACCTCCCACCCCAACACATACGCATGAAAAGATTAGAGCAGACACAAAGTATTTGCTGTGGTTGTGTCTGGGTAATAGGGTTACATGTAATGTGGTTTTTTCATTTTGTGTTTTTCTATTTTTCTGCATTGAGCATGTATTGTTTTTAAATCACCCCCCAAAATTCCCTTAAAAAGTGGGAAACTATTCCTTCTTCTGTAGGAGATACCATAGATGGCTCCGGTGGCCTGGCTCACCAGGATGACCCTGGAGAGGGATCTCAGGCAGACCTTTCCCCAGCCCCCAGCTGCAGGCTGACAGTATGTGCCCTGGTTCTAAGCAGACCTGGTCCATAAAGGTCAGCTGAACCCAAATCGGGCTCCAGGGAGCTGCAGGCTACAGACACGGTTTCTCATCAGATAGTTACAGGTCCCAGGAGGCTAGAGTTTCCAAATAGGAAAAGTAAAAATAGTCTGAAGGAGGCTGATGAACCAGATACCCAGACTCAGAACTGCCTGTGCCTCCCTCTCCCCCTCCTCCGGGTCTGGGCTCCAAATACCACCTGACCCTCCGTTACCACCATCACTGCTGCCCAATCAGATCTCTCCTTCTTGCACCTGGACCAACCTCTGCCCCCGCCCCCGCCGCATTTACCCACCCTGGGCATCATCAGATCAACCCTCTTAAAACAACTCCTGCTCAAAATTTTCCATGGCTCTCTCTGCGAAGCTTATTAAAAATGAAGTCTCCTGGAAGCTCTCCAGAATTCTGACCCAGCACATCTGGGGCGAGGGCAGAAATCTGCATTTGAACCAGTGAGTCTAGCACCTGTCCGTAGGTACCTGCTAAGAAACCAAAGCGTAGGGGAACAAGCTTCTGCTCATTGACCTCTCCATTCCCTGCATCCAAAGGCGGCCTCCACTCGGGACAGTGACTCCGGGTAGACACAGCCCCCGCCCGATGTGTGTCCTTGTCAGAAACTGGTCAGCTTGCTGACACGGTAACCCCAACTTGATTGGCATGCTACACATAATTCACTGGAGTGAACAAAACTGTTTTCTTACTAGCTATGTGTGCTGTCACGCTTCAGGACAATTTAGAACTGCAAACAGAGGGAGCAATATAAATCAAACTCATTGTACAGGGTGGAGCAAAAGTGGGTTTACAGTTGTTCATGTGGAAAATAATACAATAATTACTAAGTAACATACAAGAATAAATTCTGTGCTTTGCATACTCACAACTGTAAATCTATTCTGCCCCCCACTCCGTATATATGTTCCTGTCCTGAATTTAGTAAGTCTGTGGACATTTGGTATTTAAAAGTATCAGTGACATTGAAAAGAATTTGACATGTTGAGTATATGACGCATAAGCATTGTGATTCCAATTTAAAACATAGAAGTTAAAATATACAGCTAGATAATTGATAAATTAGGTCAGTAATTAATATTACACTTGGGATTTTAAACTGAGAGGTTATCAGTGGTTGGAAACACTATCAGGATTACCTGGGGTGCTATAAAAATACTAAAGGTGCCCCCCATGTCCTAATTTCATGTCAGAGATGTATTTTTTTTAGCTTTGTGGGCTGGGAAACAGTAACATAAGAGAATTTGACTGTCTATTAAATGCACTGAACTGTGCCCAGAGATGAGGCTCAGTTGATTGGAGCATCATCCCATGCACTGAAAGGCTGTGGGTTCGATTCTCAGTCAGGGCACAGATCTAGCATGCAGGTTTGATTCCCAGTTGGGGCGTGTACAGGAGGCAACCAATGGCTGTTTCTCTCTCATATTGATGTTTCCCTTCTCCCTCCCTTCCTCTCTCTTTTTAGAATCAATAAATATATATATATTAAAAAATAAAAAGGTACTGAACTGTTTACAAGAACTTAAAATGCACTGTTTATAGGCTTAATTTATTAGGTTTTCTAGTAACTGTTTAAGTACCCTGGGGTAATTATGCTTGCTATGTTATGTATCTGAAGTACTTAAAAAGAAAATCAAATACATTACATTTATAAGTGGAATTAAATGTGTAAGGGAATGCAATTAGGCTGTAAATAAGGCTGAATGTTTAAAGGAATTTAGTTTGTTCAACATTAATCAAAGGAAAAGTTCAGGTCATTTTTCTCAGTTTATTTATAGAATAATAACTTCAAAGTTGAATTTGATGACTTACAGAAAATTACATTTTTAAAAATTGTTGCTCCAAAATGAATTAACTAAAGAGACAAAATAAAACCAAATAAAACAAGCCACAGCATTACTGTCGGTGGTCTTCTCCACCCATCTCACCAAGTCCTCCCTCCTCTGAACTTCCCATTGGCCAGATTTGTTGTTAGCAAGATGTAAGTATTCTTTCCCAGAATCTTCACAACTTCCTGTCCCAATGGGCTACTAGGATGCTTTGCAAACAGAAAATAACCATAGTAAGGAGAACTCATTGTGGATGTATAGCATTTCACTTTTTTCCTCCCAGTCCCCTAATGACCGCTAGTTTTACAAGTCAGAGGCAGACCCAGGCCTTGAATCCAGTCCCTGGTTTCCAATGCCACACCTGTGCCAATGGGTTTTATCTGTGGCCCAGGTCTCTCCCCGGAAAATCAGTTCCAAATCCCCATCTGTCCGCAGACATCTCCACTTGATGTCTAAGGGGCAGCTCAAATTTAACATGGCCAAACAGAACTTGAGATCATCCCCATAGATTTTTAAACTGTTGAGATCAAAACTTAGTGCTTGATTCCTTTTTCCTGCGCACCCTACATGCATCTGTCAGCCTGTGCTGTCTGTCCTACCACCCCAAATACCTCCCAAATCTGACTGTGGCCAGAAGTAACTGAGTGGATTAGCCATTGTGATGGAGGGGACCACAGGCACGTTTTGGAACTAACTGCCTGCAGAGCTCAGGCCGTAGGTCCTTGTGGAGCCACAGCAGACAAGTGCTGCCTGATTTGGCTGCTTTCTTTGCTCATCTACTGCCTTTCAGATAGAGATTTGCTTATCCTGTGGTAAGGAGGGAAAAAAAAAAAGCAAATGCCACAAGTTTGAGAGGCAAAGAGTGGTGACAGAGGAGCCATAAGTGGAAGTGGGGAAAAAATGAAATAGGGAAAAATAGAATTTTGTATTTAAAACACATTCAAAACAAGGACATCCCTGCCCTCAATATACCACATATACATAGATATATTTCTCATTTTCACAAGTATCTTGCCCCCTTTCTCAAAGTATTTTCTTAAAACAACATATACAAGAAGGACCAATTATTTAATACAGCCCATTTCCAAAAATTAACATTTCCCCTAAAATACAAAGATAAAACAAAATTATACAACTAGGCAATGAGGAAAAAAAAATCTGATCACTACTCTAATCCAAACCCTAATCTAATTTCACCATCCTGCGTCAATTGACCCACCAAGATAACTTCCCCTCTTCAGTCCATTCTCCAGAGAGCAACCAGAATGATATCAATAAAATGTAAATGAGAGCACGACACGACCCAGCCTAAAACCCCTCAGTGGCTTCCCAGTGCAATTAGAAAAAACAAGGCTCCTTACAATAGGGTATAAGGCATACATGCGCTGACCACAGCCCACCTGTCATAGCCCACTCACTCTACTTCTTCCTCTCAAACAACCCAGGACTGCAGCAGCCTCAAGGCCTTTGCATCGAGGTTTTCCTTGTTTGACCTGCTTCTCTTCATTCGGGTCTCCTGTTAAGTGTCATCCTGGGGACCTTGGCTAAAATGACACCATCACCCCCTCCCCAATCAACCTGTCTTCGGCTCTTCAAAGCATTACTTGTTTGTCGTTACTGCTCCTCCCCATCCATCCACACCCAGCAGAATGAGTACTCCATGAGCAGTTACTTGTTCACTAAGTCCCCGGTGCATGGTCCAGAGAAGGCACTCAAAAACCACTTGTTAAACGGCCCTAGTACTCCAAAGCTCTTACTCTTTCTATTCTTAAATAGGGATTATGGTGTCAGTTTTCCTGCCTTGCAGGCCAGGGTTCTCAGCTCTAAAGTCCAGGTATGAGGGATGTAAGAAGTACGAGCAGGACTGCCCCTTCCCCTTAAGCCAGGCAGAGGGGTTAAGCCCCCCAGGACCTGACTTTTGCCACAGGATCCAACTGGGATCCAGGGAAAGTTGGGATTGACAGAGGAGACAGGAAGAGAGATGAGCTCGGGACCCAGATGTCAGGACCCCTCGCTGCACTAGCCACTTCCATCCCGTTAAATAGTGCGGCCCACCGCGAGGAGCGCAGACTTAGAAAAAGAGCTCAAGTCTTCCAGTGATGGGAAGGAACCTAAGACTCGACTCTCGACGTCTGGCCAAAGAAAGTACCTGGTTCCGCCCGGACCGCTGGATATGAGCTCCTCCTCCTGGGTCCCTGCGTCGTGAACTGCTTGCTGGGATTCGTAGTCCTTCCTTGGGTATCAGTCCTTCCTTCCCAGAAACCTTTGGGAATTAAAGTTGAAACCGGACACGGGGAGGTGGAAGTAGCGTGAGGGCTTCTGGGTGTTGTAGTTCGAAATAGTTAATCAGGAAGAAATGGTTGGGGAGTAAACTTGTATAATAAATCTTACAAAGCAATTTGAGCTGCCTTGATTTGACTCTTATGATACTTATTTTTTCCACGAAAGCCATCAGTTACCTCCGTGATTCAAAACGACGAGCACCAAGATTCAGAGTGACTACATATCCCATAAAGTATTTCATATTGAGGGCCTTTGGAGAGCAAGGTCAGCTGCGGCGCAGGCGCTGTGTCGCGACTTCGGCAGCGGAGAAACATGGCGGCACCGACATTAAGTGGGAGGTTGTACTCCTTGCTGTTCCGCAGAACCTCCACCTTCGCCCTTACCATCGCCGTGGGCGCCCTGTTCTTCGAGCGCGCCTTCGATCAAGGCGCAGACGCAATCTACGAACAGATCAACCAGGGGGTGAGGGCCTAGGCCATCCCTGACCTTGGGCCCACCTGAGGGGTGACAGTGGGAGTGGAGGTGGGGTGGGACTCAGTGTACCCTTACAAGGGAGAGGGGTAAACCCTGGGCGTCTTCTGTCTGTAGACTGCCGTCTGTCCTTTCCGCTCGGTGTGACTCCTAAAACGTTAAACGAAGTCAATAGATTCCCCCGTTGCAGGGGTTGTAAATATTGCTGTCTCCCACGTTCACGCTTTTCTATTTGGAGAAGCAAAAACAAAGTCAGTGGCAAGTCAGGGCTGGAACCCGGACCTCCTGCCTCTTCTGAGGGTTTCAAGGGCAGATTCAAGCTGCCGACGATCGCAGAAAGGGCATCTCCTTAGACGTTGTGTCGGCCTTTTCAGATAGCACTTTCAGTTACTAAGGCTTCCCACGCAGGCTGCGTGGTATTAATTATGGTTAAGAGTGGGAGCTGTGAAATCAGAGCGCTGGGTGGAAATACTGGGCCTTGTCATTTAAAACTGTGACGTTAAACTTGGGCAGCATTCTTAACATCTCTGAGCATCATTTCTGTCTGTGAAATAGAAACAACAGTAACTACCTCGGAATTATTGTGAGAATTACTTGAGTTATAAACAAGATGCCACAATACCTGCTAGGTAGTACCACTCAAAATAGCATTGTTGCATTCCTCAGGAAAAAGTGGGAGCATAATGTAGGGAATAACAACATCTTTTACTATTTTAATTTTTTCAAATTATAGAAGTTTATTTAGAAAGTTACAAAGGTAGTAGAAATGAGCCAGCTGGGCTGTGTAAGCTCAGGAAGCAGGTTACAGAAGCAAAAGAAGGGCCCTTGGAGCTTAGGAGAAGAAAGGACAAAGGTAACATCGCTGCGCGGAAGAGGGGGCGGACAGGAAAGGCATTCCCGGGAGAGCCAACATCTTTTAGGTGCATTGTGTGGCGGGGATGGTGCTAAGTGCTGTGCATGCTCTAGATCATTAAGTTGTGGCTCACACTAGGAGAGGTCTTGTGCAGCCCTGTCCCAGCATTCACTCTTGTCTTTAATTCATAGCTGTCTGGCCTTACAGCCCCGGCGGGCTCTGTTCACTGACACTGTACTGCCTGTGGCCAGGGTGACTTTCTGCTCCTGTAAAAGTGCTGCCACAGTTCCATCTCCTGCCAGCAGTTACCCTTTCCCAGTGTTTGTGAAAGGCACCTGAGCATGTTGTCATCTGTGAGTTTAGGAATGAGCGCCCAGCTAGTTCCTGACCCAAGGATCGTAGCTCTGAAGAAATTAGGAGTGGCTTAATGTGAAGTGTAATATTTGGGGACTCTGCATTTAGGACCTCCTAAGTGATACTTGGGAGTTGAAGAAATGAGCCGTCTTTCAGGCTCTGTTCCTTAATAATTGTGTGTTTTGGGGCCGATTCCTCAATCTCTGTATCTCAATTTCCTATAAAAGTAGTGTTATTTCTTCCCATTTACTTCACATGGTGACTGAGAGCATCAGAGCGTTTTATAAACATTAGGAATGTGCAGCATGCCTGGCATTGCTTCCAGTTTGCCCACTGCAACTGTCAGGACGTGGTAAGAGTTTCCCTCAAGTTTGTTTTAGAGACCAGAGTAGTAGGAGTAGAGTTGTAAAATGTGAGAGGCGAAACTGAAAGTCTGTGTCTGTTGTCTTTAAAACACAGAAGCTGTGGAAACACATCAAGCACAAGTATGAGAACTAGATCCTCGGAGGCTCCCATGAAAGCCAGAAGGACCAGGTCCACCTGCCAGCTGTTCACCCAGAGCCAGGGCCTCAGCCTGAGATGATGCTCACATCACGCTCCATGGACCGCTCTGCTCGTAGCTGTTGTTGTGAAATGGCTTCACCTGACAGACTCGTTCACTTCTGCTGTGTTTGAAGTATGTTCAGTCAGAGTCATCAGCAAATAAATGTAAATTTTCCTCGAGACCTGCTCTGCGTTGGGTGCTTTGTTGACTCCATCTCATCTTCACTTGTCACTTACCCGAGACCACTTCCAAGTCCTCTGCAAGCATTTGAAGGGCAGATTCCATTGTTTTGGGTTTCCTGTTAACTCCCAAACAATTCTGGTTTTTAAAACAAGAGCTAGAGCCCTGGCCGGTGTGGCTCGGTTGGTTGGACATCGTTCCCGCAAAGTGAAGGGTTGCTGGTTCAAGTCCCGGTCAGGGCACGTGCCTGGGTTGCAGGCCTGGTCCCTGGTTGGGGTGTGTGTGAGGTACGGGGAGGCCAATCAATGTATTTTCTCACACATCCATGTTCCCTTCTCTTTCTCCCTGCCTTCCCCTCTCTCTAAAAATAAATACCTAAAACCTAACAAATAAAACGAGCTAGAGTTGGACATGTTACCTTCATCTATTAAACTGGTAATTCCATTCTTAAATCATACACAGGACAGCTAACTGGCTTGGCCATGGGGAAGCGCTGTGGCCTTAGCTGGGCAAAAAACCCTGGCCTGAGGGTCTTGGGACACCTAGACCCCACACTCTAGTCTCCATTCAGCCTTTAACTTGCTGAGTGTCTTTGGGTCGGCTGCCATACTTTTCTGGGCTGCAGCCCAGAACTCGAAGCCTCCTGCTAGAGAGTCCTGTTCTCTAATGGGCTTCGTTTATCATAGTGCTCTTGGTTTGAACCCTCGCCCCACCAGTTCTAGCTGTGTGAACCAAGGACAGGGCATTTGATCATGTTGAGCTTTAGTTTCTTGTTCTGTAAAGTGGGGGAGATAGAGGTACCTTCTGTGTGCAAGTACCTTTTGAGTATTAAAGGAGTTACTAATGCAGGTAACAGTCGTAGCTCATGGCACTTGGTAAAGGGCACACAGAGGTAACTGCTGGCAGAGAGATGGGGGATGCTGAAGGACCCAGAGAACCAGAAGATTCTGCTGGAAAGCTGTGTAGCAGTAGGAATATGAGGAAAAGGGGTTCAAGGAACTTACTCTGGTCATTCAACAAATGTGTGGGTGGCCGCCGTGAGGCACTGGAGTCAGGTGCTGGGCACATGGTGGTAAACAGAACACGGGGCTTGAACTAGGGGAGCACTAAACATCATCCATACGTACATCTTACAGACGGGCCCATGGCTCTGGGGGGTGCCGAGCAGATGCAAAGCAGTTCTGTTTTGTAACTAGCCTGGGAAGGTAGTCACTTGCCTACCATCTTCCATCCAGTGCCCTGGCATGATTCTGGACCATGGATGGGGGAAGACTCAGGACAGGAAACACAGGCAGAGGAAGGTGGGACCCTAGGAGTTACCTGTGTCCGGTCTAAGGCACGTCTCCATCGAGATTAAGGCAAGGTCTGTCAAAGGTGGTACAGTTCTGGGGGTTAAATCAAGATCTGAACTGAAGGAGAGACAGTCTAAGACTCTTAGGAATGATTTCAGCATCAAACCAAGGATAACCCTGGGGTTGAAAATTGTCCTCAACATTATACTTTCCCAGTGATTTGAGGGCAATGTGCTGGTAAAAACAAAGAAACAAAAAAAAACATAAAGCAGGGAACATTCTCACAGTTACTCTGTTATTCTGCAGTACGTGGTCAGGGCAGTAGAGTCATAATGAGCTCAGTGGGTCTGCTGCCTCAGGTGGGGCACATTCTGCCTCAGTCCAACCAGCAAGCGAGCGTATCCATAAGCCCACCTATAGTTAAGATGTCCCATTATTTGTCCTCGGCATTTCTGGGCTATTGTGTGTGTGTGTTTCTTTTTGATAAGAGCTGAAGTTTAAAATAATAAAACCTGTTTTACCTGTTGTAGGGGATTAAATAGTATCCCCCCAAATTCATGTCAACCTGGAACCTCAGAAGGTGACCTTGTTTGGAAACAGGATCTTTACAGATGTAATTAGTTAAGATGATGTCACACTGGATTGGGATGGGCCTGAAATCCAGTAACTGGTGTCCCGTGAAGAAGGCCACGACAGGACACACGGGGAAGAGGCCGTATGAAGACAGAGACAGAGACTGGAGTTATGCTGTCACAGGCTCAGGAATGCCAAGGATTGCCAGCAACCACCAGAAACGAGGAAAGAGGTGAGGAAGGATTCTTCCCTAAAAATTTTGGAGGGAGGGTGGCCCCGCTAAAACCTTGATTTTAGAGGTCTAGCTTCCAGAACTTTAAGAGAATAGATCTCTGCCCTGGCTGGTGTGGCTCAGTGTATTGAGCCCTGGCCTGTGGACAGAAAGGTTGCTGGTTCGATTCCCAGTCAGGGAACATGCCTGGTTTGCAGGCCAGATCCCCAGTAGGGGGTATGTGAGAGGCAACTGATTGCTGTTTCTCTCACACATCGATGTTTTTCTTCCTCACTTTCTTCCTTCCCCCTCTCTTTAAAAATAAATGAATATTTTAAAAAAGAGAGAGAATAGATTTCTGTTGTTTTCAGCTGCTCAGTTTGTGCTAATGTGATACAGTAGTCCTATCAAACAAATACACCTATCACATTGGCCAAGATAAAAAATGATATACATAATCTTATCGAACACATGAAGAAATGACACTCATGTGCTGTTGGCGAGAGTATGTGCAGCATCACCATCTTCTTTTAAGATATTTGGTACATATGTACTAAGATCCTTAATGTGTATACATTTGACACAATAAATCTCACTTCCAGCAAATTCTCCTAAAAGAAAAATGCATGTCCACAAAAGATATTCATCATAGTGTTGTTTGTAACAGGGAGGAAATGAAAACAAGTAAAATACCCCAAATAGGAATTACTACTGAGGTGAAGCATGCAGTCATTTAAAACTGTGTTTTAACTGGAGGAAAATATCCAAAGTACCAAACCTCACTAATATATGAAGCAGTCTTCCAAATTAATAAGAGAAAGATGAAGAACTCAAAAGAAGCTAGGGTGAGATATGAATACGCAATTAAGAAATACAAATGGCCCCAAACACAAAAAGATGCCCAGTTTCACTAGTACTGAAACACAAAATGAAATTCCTTTTTTTTTTTGGCTCAGCATTATCAACAAAGATGAAAAAGATTAGCAAGATGGGTTTTCTGGCGAAGGAGCAGGCGTCGCCCCGGCATTGGAACAACAGTTTTAGAGGGCAGTTTGGCCCTTTAATCGTTTATTCCTTTTGACCCTGATACTCTGCTCCTAGAAAAATACCTCTAGAATTATATATGTGTGCACACACACAAAGTCATTGGAGTATTGTTGGGAATCGAAGAAGAAAAAGATCTTTCAATGGGGGAGTGGTTAACTACAAAACAGGTAGATTCAAATTGTAGAAATTTACGGTAGGTAGATGTTAAAACGCACGAGATGACTCCGTGTGTAGTGGTAAAGAAAAATAGATTAAGTGAAAAAGAAATCTAGCTGCAAAATGGTATGTTTAGTTGTTAAGTCTGATCCCGTTTATACAAATGCATACACATTGATATGTGTACATGCAAAATTCTGAGGAATATGCGCTTGTTTTCACAGTGGTTATCTCCAAGGGGCAGGGCTTCCAGGACTTGCACTTTGTGTAATAGATACCTACTCTTTTTTTCTTAAAACAAGCAGATGTTGATATTCTAACCCCCCAAAAATTATAAAAAGAAAGCAATAAAGTAAACAATGCATCAGGCTCACAGACAAAATTGGTCAAAATATAAAGCTAAGTGGAAAAGGTGACTTACAAATTTATATAGCATGTAGTACTTTTTCTTTTTGCAAACATGTATACGAAGAAAATTGGAAATGTTTACACCAAATCATTAACAGTGGTTAACATTGGGCGAGTTGTTTTCTGTTGTATTTGTTTTCTTGGTTTTTAAGTTTTCCGCATCAGGCATGTATTATTTTTATAACGGAGGAGTATAAATAAATTAAAAAGGGGCTGCCTTAAAAGAGGAAGTGTGAACACAAAGAGACGCAGAATGTGAGCCCCCTGGCGCTGGCTGCAGGCCTGGATCCTGGCAGCTCAGACCCCCGGGGCCCCTCCCTGAGCTCCCTGTGAGGACTTGCCCTTGAGTGGCACTGCCAGATGAGAGCTGAGCCTCCCCAGAGGCCCCTGGCTGGGTCTGCCTCACAGGTCTCGCAGGTTGGGGATATGAGGATTAGCACCCTGCTCACACTGATACCAAGAAGCTGTTTATTACCGAAAAAAGTTTACCCTCTCTCCTAGGCTCAGCCGGAGGCATTTCCAGGAGTCAGGAGCTGGGACAGTCTTCACAGTTACAAAGCCCCGAGAACCTCCCACCTGCTCCCCTAGCGCAGGTGTCAGGAAAAGCTAAACGCTTGGGTGTCTCATAAAGCAAGTTCCAAGGTGTCTGAAATCCTCTTCTAAGAAGTTGGCATCTGGTATAGCTCTGAGCAAGCAGAATGGCTCTCTGACTTAAGAGTATTTGAGCTGATGTCTTATTCCCCTAGCTTCCCTCTTGTGTTCAAAAATATCTCTCCAAACTGGTAGAAACCATTCATTCATTCATTCATTCATTCATTCATCTATCCATCCATCCAACCAATACATCTTTACTGAGTGCCTGTTCTTCCTGACACTGTTCAAGAACTTGGGCATACCTGGCTGGCATAGCTCAGTGGATTGAGCGCGGGCTGGGAACCAAAGTGTCCCAGGTTCGATTCCCAGTCAGGGCACATGCATGGGTTGCAGGCCATAACCCCCAGCAACCGCACATTGATGTTTCTCTGTCTCACTCTCTCTCTATCTCTCTCTCCCTTCCCTCTCTAAAAAAATAAATAAATAAAATCTTTAAAAAAAAAAAAAGAACTTGGGCATATATGGAGAACTTGGGCATATATGGAGAACAAGAAAGACCCTACCATGTTGGAGCTTACCATTCTAGTAGAGGAGATAGGCAGTAAACAAACAAACAAACAAAACTAAGTAAGAATTTCAAGGCCCTCACCTGGTAGCTCAGTTGGTTAGAGAGTCATCCCAATATACCAAGGTTGCTGGTTCAATCCCCAGTCAGGGCACATACAAGAAACAACAAATGAATGCACAAATAAGTGGGACAACAAATGGATGTCTCCCCCATCCCCGTCTCAAATCAATAAATTTAAAAAAGTTCAGTTCACATTAAGGTTTATGAATAAGCTAAAACCAGGTAACGTATACAGAGCGACTTGGGTTTGATGAGTAAAGTGAGACGCTCAGGTGGGCAGTCAGGGAAGACTTCTCCGAGGAAAGGACACTAGAGCTGAGGGCTGAATGGAAGTTTCGCCGAGGTAAAGATCAAGAATAAGTGCATGCTAGGAAAAGAGAACAGCAAGTGCAAAGGCCCTGAGTGAGGCGTGAGCTCGGTTTATGCAGTGAACTGAAACAAGGGAGGGAGCAGCAGAGAGGGTCAGACACTGTGTGGTCTTGTAGGCCGTGCTGAAAGAGTTCGGATTTCATTCTAGGAAGGAAGGGAAGCCCCTGGAGAGTTTCTGATTAATAGCTTACATTTGTCAACTTCTTACTGTGAGCCAGGCATTGTATTAAGTGCTTTGCAGTTTACGTGTCGCTTAACTTGAACAATAATTCAAAAAGCCATGTTATTATTACCACTGAATAGCTCTAGCGAAATGTAAAGAGCACTGGTTTTAGAAGGGACAGTCCTGGGTTAGAGTTCAAGCCCCACCTCTCATTGGCTGTGTGAACCCAGACAAGTTACTCACCTTCTCTGAGCCAGTTTCCTTGTCTGTAAAATACCCGCCGTGAGATTGCACAGTGGCAGCTGTGATTCTTGTTATTTCTGGAGATGGTGTCGAGGGGAGTATGGATTACAGTACAGTAAATCTTCGCCCGGCTGACTGCTTAATTAGCCCAGCCAGGGGCTACCCAGGACGCATCTGGTTCTCCAGCGTTGCCTGCCAAGGCTGAGAACTTCTCAGCTTTGGGTGCAGTCCAAGCACTCCTGGCAGCTCAAAGAAAAAAAGGAAAGGCCAGCCCTCAGAACATTCTAGGCTTGTCCCGGGTAGACGCAAGGATGCTGCCTGTCACAGACTGGGTTCTCTGGGAAAGAGACTTTTTAGTGCACGGCAGCTTTATTAAGAAGTGCCCTTGGGTTGACAAAGGCAGGGAAGGAAACAGCACTGGCAGAGGGGAGAAGTCAGATGCAGAGGTGCAGTCTCAGCGGAGGACTATGCTGACCCCAGACCCTTGGGAGTTCTGAGAATGGGATGACTTTTCAGAGCTGCCCTGAGCAGGGGGAGAGGGCAGCCCTTTACAGCCCCATTGGTCACCCTCTGAGGCTGCTGCCTAGGAAGGAGGTAGACTCGGGTAGGGCAGTCCTCGGCATGGCCAACCCCAGTGGGGCTGACAGCATCTCACTCCCGCAGGGGATCCAGGCAGCGAATCTGAGCATCCCCCACACCCCCTACATCTTTCTCAGGTCCATTTTATGCCTGCATCCACTGCTCGAGGCTGCACAAGAATGGAGTTGCAAAATAAAAATAACTAGAAATGCCTTTACTTATTAAACATATGAAGGCTTTCTTATTATTATAATACTTGGTGTGAGCAAAGAGATAAGACTGATCATTCTCAAATCCTGCTGGTGAGAAGGCTAATTCAACAGCCAAAACACTTGACCCAGCAACTCTATTTCTAAAATTTACCCTGAGAAAATAATCGTGGATGTGGATGAATATTTAGCCAGGGGGCTTTCACTGTAGTTTAGTAACTACAATGAGAAACAACCTAAATGCACAACGACAGGGCACTGTACAAAAGCACAGTACAATAGAATGCTAGTAAGCCAGAAAAAAGGATGAAGATAAGAAATGGAAAAGTGTTCACAGTTGTCTTATTAACTGAAAAGGCGGTGCTAACAGCATGTGCTATAAGATCCCATTTTTTTTTTTTGTGGAAAACCAATGTGTATATTCCTTTTTCTAAAATAATACCAGAAGGATAAGAACTAAAATCCTAACAGTAATTACTTCCAGATGGCAGGATTATGGGGTTTTTCTTTCTCTTTGCTTTATTGTGTGAACCGCATTGAGCATGCTACTGCTTTTGTAATAAGGGGGGAGATGCAATATAACTTTTAAATAAATAGATTCCATCCTGTAACTCAGCCAGCCCTTCCAATTAGAAAGAACAAGGACTGTCCTACAAATGAGTCTGAAATCTTCCAAGGAAAGGACAGAAATCAATGAATTTAAAATGTCTGAGCAATCTGCAAAGTTGGAGGGAATACAAATTCCTCAGGCAAGAAGGAAGTTATGGCAGCTGCTTGAGGGTTAGGGAAGGACGAACACTCTGTACCAGGGGCAGGCCCCAGACCATACGGGAGATCAGACAGACAGACAGACACACACATGTATAAACAGTGCCTTTTCTGGGCATCCACCCAGGGTCAGGCCTGGGCTGGGTGCTGTTAACATGCTGTGTGTCACTGGATCTTTGATCTGAGGTGGGTGCTAATCTCCACCCCATTTTACAGGTGGAAATGAGGCTCAGAGAGGTCAAGCGTCTTGCCCAGGGTAACACAGCTAGTGAGAGTGGAACAGGACAGTTGGCTCGAGCCTACAATCATATACACTGCTCCACGCCATGTAAATCGTTTTTCTCTTTTCACTGGGGCCTCGGCCCAATATGCTTGGATTTATGCACAGACTGAATGCCAAGGGCAGGCCCCAGCCAGCATCAAGGACAAGGCAATGATGGAATGAGGAGAAAGTGTTGGCTAGGAATAGCTCGGTTGATGGTCTGAGTACAGGGGTGCTGACCGCCTTCCTACCGCCCTGGCCTACCGCCCTTTCAAAACTCCTGCATAGAGCCTTTCTCGACCGCGCTGGGTCCTTGTTCACTGCATCCTCGGAAGGCTGCTAGATCAACTCCCCTTCAACACCTTCAATGGCTCCCACAGCCTTCAAGATCAAGTCCAAATTCCTTAGCCTGACATATAAGAACAAGGCTACCTCTAACTTCACTTCACAAACCTTCCAAAGAGGGTCGTTGCTGTGCTCCCTTCACTCTCCTGCCTTGGGCCTAGGCATGGATGGTGGACACAGAACGTGCCTGAGTTTGAACTCTAGCTCTGCTCTTTTCCAGCTGACTGAACTTGGGTGGGTCGCTCCCCCTCTGCGAGCCTTGGTTTCCCCATGTGGAAAATAGGATAATGATGATAATAACTCACAGGGTGGTTGGGAAGATATGTGAGATAATGCTTGTGAGCGCTCAGCACAGGCTTGTTAGCTAATGTTGTCTGCAGCGAGTAAATTAACAGGGGCTCCCCGCGCTGTCTTCAGGGACAGGCGCCTAATTAGCATATTCAATCCACTGAATGCAAACTGCGAGCTTTGGGAATGATTGCACAGCTGAATCATCCCGGTGGCCCCCACCCCACGCCCCAGCTGCTTTAAAACCATGTTCCCGACATACTGCCATCCCTCTGAGGCCCGATCGCTTTCCTGTGATCCCCTTGTGTCCCTTGGCAATCTCATTTCAGCATCTCCAGCACGGTTTCGAACCCCAGCAGCCATGTGTCATTCTCAGGCAGCCGTTATCGCTTCCCCACACCTTTAGCCACGTAACCAATGCCTGTCTGCTCCATCTTCCTTCCTTCTTAATGTCAGGAGGACCTCTGTCCCCCTCCTGCACAGGCCTCCAACGGAGGCCACTTCCTGCCCTAGGGCTGCTATTCCACTTGATTCCTTATCTCCTTGGCTCACTAAGTTTTCCTAATGAAACACCTTCTTCACACCAGGCCCTCCAAGGAGCAATCCTTCCTCCCACCGGCAGAAAGGGGAGACTGGCAGAGTGGAGATTTGGAAAATGGACTCTGCCCGGCCTCCTATTCTCCTCCTTTCTCCTGACTCTGTCAATGGAATAACTTGGTTATAGGTTGTATCAACAGAAGTATGGCATTTAGAACAAAGAAGGTGATATACCCTCTTTCCTGTTCTTAGTCAACCACATGTGGAGTATTATGTCTTCCGGTTCAAGTGCCCAGCTGTAGGGAGGAAGGAAAGCCAAGGGGCTGAAAGTATAAATTTTAGAGGCTGGCCAACCCTGGGTTTGAATCCTGACTCAGCCATGAGCAAGTAACTGAACTGCTAAATGAGGGTAATAATTACACTTATCACCTGTCTCTGTTTCAAGGCTTCAGTGAGGTCATTTCCAGTCCTATAAGGCTGAGCAGATACCTCCTCTGGGTCCCCAGGGTACCCATCACACACTTACTAGGCTGGATTGCGTCTGTCTTTTTCTCTCTCCAGCTCCTTTTTGTGTAGGCCATCCTGAGGCAGAGGCTTCTGGGACGACTACCTTGGAGGGTCAGGCCAGCTGTGCTGAGGGGGTGAGAAGGTGAGGCACACAGAAAGCTAGCTGGAGCAATGACGGGTCCCCCGCCCTCCGGTTTTCTGGGTCCCTGTGAGCAGGGTTCTGTGAGTTTACTAGCCTGCTTCATGGCAGGCCGGGACAGTACACACCTTATTCGGACGTCCTGCCAACGTCTCCAATTTAGACAAGACAACCGTGGCTCAGAGAGATGAGGCTGCCTTATCAGTTACATGGCCAGGAAGTGGCTATGGCCAGCTTGCTTCTGACCCCAAAGCCAAACCCTGCTCTGAATGACAAAAGCCAAATAGGCCACTGTCCATTCAGAGGATTCTGGTCCCCAAGGAGAGGTTCTGGCCTGGCCGTCACATGCTATGCTGAGTTAATACTCTTGGGGAGAAACCAGTGCCTTTCTGTGCCGGCCCCTCCTGAGCAGGGAGTCTGGTTTTCCTGATGTGACCGCCTGCACACATCCCCCTTGGCAGGTTGCTGAGCTGATCCTCATCTGTTGCTTCTCTTCTGTGACAGAGGCCAGCCGGACCTGGGGGCGGGGCTCTGCACCTGGGATCTGTCCCGTGGCACCTGGTGAGCTTGACAGAGGAATGCAGACAGCAACCTCACCTTCTTGTATTCAAATCCCATCCAAAGGGCCCTCAGCATCATAGTTCCCGGGCTCCCCTAGAGGCAAGGGCCTGGGGGAGACTGTTCCACCTCAGAAAGTACCCGTGGAGGCAAAAACCTTGAGTTCAAGCTACCCCCGGATTCTGTCCTTCTGATGAGAACTATCAGCAAAAATTCAGAGAAAGGCAGCTCTAAAACTATGGCCCTGGGACCCCAGCATTCTATGTTTAAAAATGTGCCTCCCGGAAATAACAGGTGATTTGTGCAAAGAGGTTTCTGGCAAGGTGATTAAGAGCAGAGGTGGGCACTCTGCCTCCAATGCTGATTGGATAGGACTCTGCCCTTCAGAGTTCTCTCCCATTTGGCAGGGTTCACTGCTGTGAGAGTGTCCCCCAGTCGTGAGCTCTTCCCACTACCTGTGCCCGTGAGACAAGAGGACCAGGAAAATGATCATCCCCATTTCTCACAAGAAGAAACTAAGGCCAAGGTTATATACAGCTTATTGAAATCCAGGGCCCAAACTCCACCCCTTCTGACCCTTAATCTAGTGGTCTTTTCACCAACCCAGGCCACATTTATGAACAAATTAGCAATTAAAAAGGACAGGCACGTGTGCCCTGGGAATGTACCCATGAACGAACACTAAGGAGATCAATCAGACCAGGAGAGGGGCGACAGGGCAGGGATCCGCATGTAAAAAACCCTGCAGATGAAACTCCTAAATGCTGAGAAATGATTGGACCTCGTCCCACTGGGGGCCCCTTTTCTTCCAGGCTCTTCTGTGAAAACCACTTTAAGGAGGAGAAAACCATAATTACTACTTGGGATGACAGGACACTTAAGGGACGTGTCCAAGTGCTGAGGGTGGGCTCATGCAGCCAGAAAAAGCAAATTCAATGTCATAATTCCATATTTGGGAAACTAGAATTAAGTACCCGTTGTTTTTGTAATTCAGACCGCAGCAAGAGAAGCCCGGCATAACCTCCGTGGCTGGGAAAGACCCATCAGAGCCCAGTGAATTCTTAAGCAGGGAAAGCTCCCACTGCCAGCAGGGGAGCGGGTATTTGAAGGATACCCAGGGCCTGAGACTGGAGAGGTTTGGAGGTTTAAATAGGTTAAGAAATTCTGGAAATTAAATGCCCTTTAAAGCTCTTTGAATTCTGCCAGTCTGTGTAAAATTCTCTTGATGATTATCGATTGTGAGAAGAGAATTTCCAGTTTGAGGTGAAGTCAGAATTTCATGCTCATTTTAAGAACCCCCTTTGCCCCCCACACCCGGCCACCACACAAACACAAAGGGCTGGAGATGGCAAACTTTAGGCTGATTTGTTAACCTTGGTTCAAGCTGCAGAACTGTAACAACAGCCTCAGACCATAGTCAACATCCCTCCCTGCTGCTCCAGCACCTGTACATTTAGGAAGGGTTTGATATCATCTTGGCTGAGTAGTTCAGTTCGTTGGAACATTGTCCAAATACCACAAGGTTGTTGGTTCGATCCCCAGTCAGGGCACATACAAGAATCAACTAATGAATGCCTAAATAACTGGAACAACAAATTAATGTTTCTCTCTCACTCTCTGTTGACCTTGCCTACTCGCTTCTTCCTTTACTTATTAGGACTCAGCATAACTGTTACTAATAATTTTTTCTAAAATGTTTTAACATTCAGATCGCCCCTGGAGTATAAACTGCGTGAGGGTGGGTACTGGGTCTTTCTCACACATGACAGTGCAGTGCCTGGCACCTGGCAGATCTCGGTGAACGTGTGCTGAGTGGGTACACGTGTCCTTCCCTGCCCTGGCCCTCCCTGTTGGGCGGATCATCCATGCCTCAAGCTTTGAGAGCAGGCGGCAAACATTCAAAGCTGATGCTCCAGACAAATGTCTAGGTCACGGCCCGTGGCCCTGACTCTGGCGCTTACTCCTTGTCCTTTGCCCTCTTTCACAGGTGCCCCGGGCCCTTTGACTCCGCCCCCCACCTTGGTCCCTTTCAGGTCACAGCACTGTCCAGGCTCTGCTGTCCCCATGGCAGCTGACGTGCCTTTTCTACCCCCGGCCTTTTCTCCACTGCCCGTGAAGAAGGACGGGACACAAAAATAAAGAACTATTCAGTAGGCTGAATGGCAGACTAGACACACAGAGGAAAAGATAAATGAATCTGAAGACAGAAAGTGAAAAGAATGGAACAGAGCATCCGACAACTGAGACAGTATCAAATGGTCCAATATACACGCAACTGGAACCTCATCAGCCTGGTCTGATGAGATTGGATTTCCCATCCTCTTGTTCTGCAGCTACATTACTTGTATTTTCTCCTTTCTTTGTAAGAACAGTAACAGGGATGCGGGAGAGAGGAAAGAGGGAAATGGCTATTGGCTGAAGCGTGAGTTCTCGGAGACAATTCTGGGACTGAGTCCTCTTTAATCACCTGCTATGCGTGACCTTGGACAGGTTGCACACCCTCTCTGTACCTCAATTTTCCCATCTGTACCCAAGGATTAAAACAAGGTAATACAAGGAAAGAACCCAACAGAAACCCCTGGCTTTGGTAAGTACTCGGTAGTTGCTTTTATTCTCATTACAAATCACTGTGGTCTCACCATTTTCACTTACGCGCATTCCCTTCCAGATTTGGTCTGTAAGCTAAATCTTTCTTTAATATTTTCACAATCATGTTGCAACACAATCACGTTTTCTGCTTTCAAACTTAAAAAGAATTATTCTCGAATATTTAGTTTCCCATGTGGTGGGAAACTAAGGGTGTCCTCAAGGCTGGTAAGTCTTCACTGACATCATTTAAAGGGGCGCTTCACAACACCCCCTGCATTTTTGGTGGATTTATTTTTATTTTTGTTTCCCTCACTGTGTTATTTACCCCACACGCCTTGTGTAACAGGGGCAGGCAGCTTCTTCACAATGCACGTGCTCTTCCAGACTGCGCCTGCCTGTCTAAGTGGGCCACTCAGACAGGATCTGCATCCGGGCTCTGCCGCTAGCTTGCCATGGGCTGTGGGCAAGTTACTCCCTGTGCTCCTGGCTCCCTTCTGTAAACAATGACGGGCTCTGTCCACCCACTCGGAGAGGCACAGAAGCACTGTTCAAACAAACACGGTCACCATCACTGCTGCTCATGGACCAGAAACAAAGACGAGTCTTAAGCTCTCTCAGAGGCACAAGGTCTTAAAAGCTTCCTGGGAAATGCCTGCCATGGTCATGTTCTCTGCCAGGGAACAGAGGAGGCACTTGGCACGCTCCTGCTTAGCAACGGTAGTAGGGGTGGTGGGCCCCAGTGAGCCAGTGGGCAGGGTTCCAGGCCCCCACTCCACTTTACTTGTGGCGCTTCTGCCATCGTCCATCTAAAACCTTGGGGCCTCCTCAGAGGATTTAATGGGCACTGAGAGGAAACCATGCATCTGGTCCAACACACCCACTAGGCAGATGGGAAAACTGAGACTCCCAGAGGGGAAGGGCTGTGCCCACCAGCACCATCCTAGATGGCCCCGGAGCTGTTTTCAAAGCATCCCTGAAAGGGTGTCCTCAAGGTCTGAAACAAGCAAGGACGCCGTTCCTCAGGGAGACTTAATCTGACCTGGCATGACATTTCAGGAAATTTAAAAAAATCACTTGTCTTCTCAAGTCCTTTAGACCAGAAAGCTGTGAGGCCTGAACACAAGCCTGGGTGGTCAGGAGGTACAGATGACACAGTGAAAGTGAGAGAGGCCATATGACCAGTAACAGGTATGACAAGTAAAGCCCAGGAGCTCCACCAGCCCGCCTCCCTTCGCCGCAGGGACGAGAGCTGCGTCTGAGGAGCTCAGTGACAGAGGAGAGTGGCCTCTGCCCCTGCCTTGGCAAATGCCTACGGGAGGAAAGAGAGTCTTCCTGCTGCCTGTCAGGATGGCTGACCCCGGGCCTGATCTCAGCTAATCCGGCAGCGCGAGCAGAGGACATCACCCCCATATCTGCTCCGCATCTCCAATGCGCCAGGAGAACCGGCTTCACACAGAAGAATTGCTATTGATTTTCACTTGTGCGGGCTGACCTAAAAAAACCAATTCATCACGGGCCTGTCTGCCTCGCCGCTTCAGACGCCCATCCTAACTACATGCAAAGAAATTATGCTAACCACTAAAGTGATTTGTCAAGGTCCAGCTGGGCAGGGGCCCTGGCTTCCCACTGATGGACTGCAGGCTGGGCTGGGCTAGGATCACCCAGCAAATGCCCCACTGTTGACCCTCCATTGTTCAGCAACGCTCTGGGGGGCCCAGGAATCGGGACGCCTGGCAGCTGCTGCCGCACCAAGAGCCAGTTGGCCCTGCCTGGGAGGGGACCGAGGGACTAGGCCCAAGTCTCACTCACTCTAACAGGGCTTGGCAGTAACATCCTCACTTGTTTCTTCTGCTCTCCGACCCCTCGATTCTGCAGGATGTGAGTGTTCATGCAACCAGGCGGCGCTGAGTTCTGGTGATGGCTCTGCCGCTGGCCAACTGTCCTCAGGCCTGCTGAGACGGGGGTGACACTGCCCACGGGGGTCTAGGGCCCAATAAAGGCCAGGGGTCAGACTGAGTGCCCCTCCCTGCTCCCCCACTTCCTAGCTGGGGCCTGGGCAGGCACCTTCAGCTCTCGGTGCCTCGCCTGCCTCATCGGTACTCTGGGGCTGACAGCAGTGCCCACGTCCTCAGGTGGAGGTGGCGGTGACTAAATGAGATGACAGACCTCACAACCTGAGTCCTTCCTTCCACAAGCAGAGACTGGAGGTTCAGAGAAGGGAGTGCTGTTCTCAGGGACACACAGAAAGGCGGAGCCGCGTCAGGAGGGGTCGCAATGAGAGGCAGGCACAAAATGTTCGTGAGAAGAACACGGCAACATCTGGCTCTCTTCCTTTCCAGACAGTGGCTGTCACCGAAGAACGGACGGGACAGTGGGAAACGGGTCAAGGGCACATCATGGGCGATTGCTTAAAAGGGTTAAACACTTTATGTGCAGGCCTTTTATTGTTTTTGTTTTTGAATATACAGGTTTCCTGGCGTCCAGGGAAAAAGGGGAGTGGTGTCTTCCTGCACAAGGTCTGGGGGGCTTGCCTTGGGGCTCTGTCCCCATCCCTTTCCCTGCTCGCTGGCCCCATGGATTCCTCTGCTGTGGGATAAGGCACTGTGTGTTCTGACAAAGGTGCTCACACTTGGCAGGTGGACAACCAGGCGGCCTTCTCAGGGACTGCAAAGCTGAGGCTGTCGAGGGGTCGAGTTGAACTTGGGGTCCTGGTGAGGAGGCCTCGGGCTACAGAAATTGCAGCCTGGTGGGCTTGGCACCGCTGCCTCCCATCTGGCCCTGACGTGGCGGCTTCAGGATGGAATCATGCCTTTATTTCTTTTGCGGTCGGCCATGGTCCTCCGGTTGTGGTTGGCTCGTGTGGACTTGTTAGCTTCCTTCTTCCTGCGTTCCTGCGTTGTCTCACGGCTCTGCCCGTGGCCCCGGGGGCTGCCGGCCACTGCTGTCGAGCTGTCATGCCGGTACCTGAGGGTGGAACAACCCATCCCCAGGAGAACCCATCAGCTAGAACAGGCTCTCACAGGAAAAGCCCACAGCCTTCCCGGAGGATCCCTGGGAGAGGACACACAGCTTGGGCCAGGACACCCGACTTCTAACTTCCAGTGGGACGAGAAATGAAGCCTGGCAGGGGCAGGGGCCATAGGGGCTCCGGGCCACCCTGTGCCTGGCAGTTTCTCTTCTCCGAGCCTTGCCTGCAGATGGGACCCTGGCTAAGCATGAGGAAGGACCAGCTAGGGGGCTGACTGCAGCCCACACAGGGAGAGGGAGAAGGCTTGGGGGTGGGTCCTCTCCCTTTTCCATCCTGGGCCTGGTGCTGTAGATGAGATAATACTGTTCTACATCCCAGGGCCTTGCTTGGTGGCCTTCAAAGACCAAGTGCACCCACAGACAAGACTTAAGGACCCTTTTGGACCATCTCATCTGCTGGCTTTACCCAGAGCTCTGTGCTCAGGGGGTTGGGATGGAAGAGAAGTCAAAGTTGCTCTGTTTCCTGCTCAAAAACCTCCTGTGGCTCTCTCTTCTTGCCTTCAGAATGAGATTCAGTGCCTTCCCTCCGTGGTGAGGCCTCCTGCACTGAGTGGGCAGTGCTGTGGGAGTCCCAGGGCCAGGACGGGGCACTGGGTTTCCACCCCTGGCTTGGCCTTCAGTGGAGGAGGGACCACAGGCAGGTCCTTGGCCCTTCTGGACTGTTTCCTCACTGGAAAGACTAGGGGACTGAATTAGAGGTGCCTCTGGTTATGCGTTCCCAGCTTCCCCTTCTCCAAAGGACACCTCTCTGACTGCACATGTGCTTTCTTGCCTTTCTGCCCTCACATGAGGAACTACTTTGCACCCTTCCCACCTTCAGGGCCCTGCCCAGGTGCCCTATCCCTACCATGCCTCTCTCAGACATAAAGGTTGTACGTCTGTCTGTCTGCCTGCCTGTCTGGGCTCTTTCACACTTTACACTCTGCCAGACACCAGCTAGCTCTGGACACACTGGGCTCGCACACTAGGTGATAAACTCCTTGTGTCTGTCAAGTAATGGTTAGCAGTGTGGACCCCCAGAGCTGGGCCACCTGGGTTCAGTCTCTGCTCCACCATCTACTAGTTGGGTAACCTTTGGCAGGTTACTTAACATCTCTGGGCCTCAGTTTCCTCATCTGTAAAATGAGGATAATGATAACAGTAGCTACTTCATAGGGTTGTTATGAGGTTAATTGATATATATATAAAACACTTAGGGTTCTGTGTGGATTTCCTGGGTATGTGGCTGGGACGTCCCCAGAAGGATTCCCTCCCACCAGAAACAGCTCCCTTCAATCTTACCCCTTCCTGGCGAGGAAGGCCATGCGCCTGGCTTCTGCTTTCTCCCGCAGCACCGCAGGGTCCTGCACAAAGTGGTCGGGCTGTGGAGGGAAGAGGGGAAAGACTCACGAGCCGCCCCACACCCCTAAGCTGCGGCGAGGCTGCGCCTGACTGAATCTGGTCGATGCCTCCCAGGGGTCAGGAGAAGCCGCAGCACGGCAGGGCACTGCCCCAGAATGGCAGTGGGTTTGCTGTGGTCCAAGGTTTCTACTAGAAGGCTCCTCCTCTGTCCCTTCCACCAGTTCCCCAAGGGGGAGGCAGCACAAGGGACTGGGTCTTCCTGGACAGGTGTCACAGGTGGGTGGCCATAGCTGGGGCATAAGAACGATAAATGGGAGCAATGAAGGGAAGGCCAGGATGGCCACCATGAGAGGCCACGTGAGGCCTTGAAAGCCAAGAGAGCGGCCCCTGGAAGCTGACTTGTTCTCACGCTGGCAATGCCACCACCCCTGTGCTGTGGGAACGCCCACTCTTGAGGACCATTTTCTGCGCCAAGGGTGAAAGGGACCTGGACTAGGAAGAATAAAAGGAATAACCTAATGACCACAGACCACAGACCATGGTGGCCCATGCTATTTAAAAAAACACAAACAAACAAGCAGAATGAGTGAGCTTTGAAAACCGGAAGACTTTACATAAAAGGCGGCCTCATCGCCTGGAAGAGGGGAAAGCCCCGGAAGTGCTGTCCGGCTCTTGCCCTGAGGGCCTCCCCTACCCGCCCCCCCACCCCCAACAGGGTGTGAGTGCTGTCCCAGTACCAGACTCAGGTTCCGCCAGGACACATTTGAATTTGTCACCCTGGTGGGAGGGGGCCACCTAGGGACCCAAGGATCATAGGCTGCTACTCTGTTCAGCCTGAGCAGGACCACTTTTAATTGTTTTTTTTTTTTTTTAAGTGTTGAGATTCTAGTTAAGATTTTATTTGAAAAAACATTCAGCCTCTAAAAAATGACATTTTCAAACCTACCAGCTCAAATGGCCTCCAAAGGCCCTTGGGCTCTGACACCTCTCTGATTTTAAAATTGCCATCCTGGGCACGGAGGCAGACAGCTGCCCTCCTCCCGGCTCCCAAGCTCCTGGGCCTAATGAACCCAGCAGCCTCTGATCCAGTCCCTGGGCCCTCCCTGGGCAGCGGAGGTGAGTTCTAAGCCAGCAGCTCTCCCAGCAGACATGTGGGCTTGAAGGCTCCCCTCTCCTCTCGGTAGTGGTGCTGGGGCTGCCTCGAGGCCAACAGGGAAGGGGGACACAATGTTCTCCATTTGCCCTTTAGAACTGCACGCTCCCTCCCTTCGTCTGCCAGCTGCCAAGCAGGTACCTTGGGGGCCTCCTCTTCAGCTTCATCCTCCTCCTCGTCATCCTCCTCTTGCCCTTCTCCGGGCACTTTGGTTCTTAGCACTTGAGGGATGGTGAAGGGCCTAAGGGTTTAGAGGGAAAGTAAGATCAAAGATAATATTAAACTCAGAGAGCCTCAGGGAAGAGGTAATGAGGCTGGGTGAGGGGGCTGATGGGAGAGGTTCAGGAGGCCAGGAAAAACCAAAGTACTTTTCAAGACAGCTTTGCTGCAGCCCCTGAATTTTTGAGGGTACCAGAGTCTGATGTGCGAGCTTAGGGGAGACTGAGCTGCGGCTGTGAGGGCTCTCTAGCTCTGTTTTTATCTGTATTGGGTAATCTCCATATGATTCCACTGGCAAAAGTTTTCTGCAATTAAGAACAATGTACCCAATTAATGAGTTCCTACTGAGGGTGGGTCGGACCAACCAGCCAAGGGGGTGACTTGGGTTGGAAAGAGCAATGGACTAGGAGTCAGGGGGCCTGGGTTTGGGCCCTGGTTCTGCCACTGATTTGCTCATGTGGCACGGCCTTTGCTTCTCCATCCGTATAAACAAGAGGTTATGGGAGAGCCCCACGGTCCTGAAAGCCGCTCTGCCCCAGAATTCCACCCTCTGCCTGCCTTATAGCCTCACCTGCAGCTGATGAGCTCATCATCGGAGTCGGCATCGTTGGCGCCCACCTGGTTGCCATCATACGTGTCATCATACTCGTCCTCATAGTCATCACCACGGTAGGACAGGCCCTCACCTGGCTGCAGTGGTACCTGCAATGGCAGAATTGTGAGTCCGAGCGGCCCAGGGGCTGCTGGTCTCTCTGGCCCAGCACAAGCCCAGTGCCCTGGGGACACCCACCTCTTCTACCACCACACTGTACTGCTCATAGCGTTGCCGCTGAGCCACCACCTCTCGCTTGTCGTTCACCAGGCTCCGTGTGCTCTCCCCCTTTCTGGCATTGAGAGGAAACAGCAAAGGAGAAAAGAGGGAGAACTGTCAGGCATTGAAGGTTGCATTAAGGGTCCAGAGAGACCACAGGTTCTCTTCTTCACCCCTCAGGCAAGCACAGAATGGAACAACCAATATCAAGCACCGGTGAGGTGTGGGCAGGTAGGGCTCGCAGCTGCTGGTGCCCATGTGACCACGCCCAGTACTTTCCAGGGCATCCCAGAGCAGCTGTTAGAACATAAAATGCACCTACCCTTCAACCAGAAAGCACCCCTTCAAGGAATCCCCCCAGGAGGCCTCACTGGGGACTTTCTTCCCAGCATTGTTTGCTAATGGGGCAAATGGAAAGCAGCGAATGTCCACCACTAGGGGGAAGGCCGAACGATTTGCACCACATCTGTGTTATGGGGCGCCGTGCACCAGTGCTCCAGAGTGACACTATCTGTTTGTGCTGACAGAGAAAGAATTCTGAGAAGGAAAGTCCAGCTATGGAAAAACGCATACAGCACAATCTCATCTCTCTAAAAAGCTGAAAGCAAACAAGACCAACAATCTGTTCCTGTGGACACACACACATACATGTGTCCATGCATGTGAACACACAGAGAGGGGCCCGTGAGGCCCCCCAGATGACAATGGTGACTCTCAGCAGGGCCTGGGTTCTTTGAACCTTTTACAACAAACACTGAAGAAAGAGCAAGGCCACATGTGGGGTTTTTGCTGAGCTCAGGGGAGCCCCAGGGGGCCTTTGGAGTGTGAGAGGTCAGGACGGGTCCCAGACTCTTTCTCTCACCCCCACTTCACTACGGTGGCCTCCTAACTGGTCTATGTTCAACCTTCCAAGTCAGATTGCATGGGGGGAAGGCCCCTGAAAGTTCCACTCCCTCATGTCACAGGTGAGGAAACTCGGGTCTGGATGGGTGGGGGGTGGAGGTGACTGCCCGGGATCACCGTGGGCTGTAGCACAGCCACAATGGGGACTCAGGCCTGTTGATTCATGGCTTTGCAAATCTGTAGAAAAATCTGGTTTGTCAGACACATAGGCCTGTAGAATGTAGTTTTGAACCCTACAGGGGAAAAATCAATACGAGACGCCAGGCAAGAAAATCCAGCTTAGCTGTGAAATCAGGTCTCTGGAATGTATCAAGGGGTGGCGGGGAGGTACACAAAGCATTCGCAGCTCCCATAAGAACTTCTATTAACTGGCCTTTGGTGCAGGGAGGGGCAGCTGTCAGAGTCTGTCGGGCAGACATTGACCCTAGGGCAGGTCAGGACTGCAGCCCCAAGCATGGTGGGTTAGGATTGGACTTCTTTCAACAGTTTCTGCTAAGGGCCTGCTATGTGCCAGGCAGGGTACTAGGCTGAGCTGGGGAGGGATTCAGAAAGGAGTAAAATATGAATCTGACCTTGTGGAACTCACAGTCTGGTGGGGGTGGCATACAGGAAAATAGCAGCCAACATGAAATGTGCTGAATGGAAGCTCAGGGAAAGGAGGAATGAAATCTGGCTCAAGGGTCCCATCTGGGGGTTTGGGGGAAGGGGTGATGGAGGCTCTATGGTGGAAGGACGTTTGAACTAGACAAGGGAAAAACCTGCATCCACAGAAATCTTCCACATCACACCAGGAAAGAGGTCCCATGACTGTGACCTTGGCCCTCATGTGGCTCTCTTTGTCAACTTAGGGGCTGAGGAGGAAAGAGGCGGAGGAAGTGAAAGGGGTCCAAGCTTGTCTATGTGGTTGGTGCCACTGGTAGGAGCACATCCTTCCATTCAGCGCACATTTCCTGAGGGCCTACTAGGTGCCCAGGTCTGCACTGGGCCAGGGGACCAAGGATGAGTGAGAGGCGTCACTGTCCTTTCTGCTACATCCCATGGCTCCTGCTCCACACTGTCCCAGGTTCCAGGAAGGAGGGCAGTTCTTCAGTACTGGCAGGCTCCGTGTGTGGCTCCCTGGCAGGGCCGGACAGAGAAGCCGGGCTAACTCACCCACCCGGCAGGACCCTGGGAGAGAACTCAGCTAGGGACAGAGCAGCCTGGGCGCCTTGTCTATCACATCTAGGGAGGTGTGGTTTTGGCCCCATGACCTCATTCAGAGGAGAAAAAGAATTAGGGGTAAAACTAGCCGGGAAAAGATCCATCTGAGGGCCAGAACTTCAGTCAAGTCTGAAAATGCAGGCAGCAGTGACTTCGGAGATGGTCTTTGGAGCAGTTTGCTTCCTTGGCCCCCTAAAGGTGACAATGCGCCCAGGGAACAAGCGGGCTCCCTGAAGCCCAACTACCTTTCCCCTCCCCACTTCCTCTAGCCTATTCAAGGCCGACTGCACTCGCCCTTAGGAGGGTGACTCCCACCTTCAAACTTCTAAAGGGCCTGCAGAGGCAATAAACCCTTCTCCTTCCAGGTGAGAAACCAGGGGATTCAGAGAGACACAGTAACGTTAAGGTCACACAGCTTCTACAAGCTGGGACAGGGCCCGACCACAGGCCTCCTGCCTCGAGTCTGCTCTGCTGCTCCCTGAGCTATGTGACCACAGGCGGTCCTTTATCCTTGCCAAGTCTTAGTTGGCATCATCCCTGCCTCCCAAGGATGATGTCAGAGAAAATGAGTCAAAGCGGATCTGCCTCCTGCTGGGCTCAACACAGTGAATCCTAATTCTTCTACCGTAGCCCTTGTCAGAGCCTTTACTGTGCCCTGGGACTCTCCTAGAGGCAGAATGAATGCCCAGACGTTTTTGGCCATGGAACGTTTGTCGGGGGACAACATTTATTATCTTTCAGGGTACCAATGTCAAGTCCAAAGGAGTTAGAGGACCCCACCTTATATATACTGCCTCCTTCATTTAGCTAGGATACACCTGCAGCACCTGTGCTTGGTTAACTATCCAACAGCCACCTCCCGTCTCATCCCCACTCCTAACAGTCCCTCATTTTGTTCAGATCTTTCCACCCTCCCCCTTCTCCTGTGACCCAGTTCCTCAGGGAGACGTGGGGGGATTCTGGAGGCTTCTGGGAAAGATTTCCTGGTCTCTAAGAGAGATACGGGATAGACCTGGTCCAGACTTCCTCCTGCCACTGTCATTTTCGGAGGTCACGGCTCAAACAGCAGCAGCCACCCAGTGGCCTTGAGGGAGCCAACTCCAAGAGATAGAAAAGATGCGTCCTTGATGATGTGGCTGCCCACGGGTTAACTCAGCCAAGGCTGCCCTGGCTTACAATTTCTTGTCGTGCAAGAGAACAGATGTCCTTATTACCTGAGCCACTGAGTGCACCCTACCTGATTTAAGAACACACACACACTTTAATTCAAGTGTGACCTGCCTTGTGCTACTTAATTTCTCTTGTGGGCTTTGAGGGCAGGGCCTAGGGCCCTGAGCGCCTCTGCCCTACCCAGATTAGGACCTGTGTGCCGCTCAGGCCCCTGTGTGCCCCATCCCAGCACCTCTCCCACTTCACTGTGGCTTATTTAATGGTCTCTTTCCCACGGTCTCTGTGCTATTTGAGGGCAAGGCCTGGGTGCCCTGTTCACTCTGTCTCCCCACTGTCTAGGGCATGATCTGGAGCTCGTAAATCGCTTAATAAATATTTGCTGAATGAATAATGAATAGATGAATGGATGCTTTGCCTCTTTGCAAACCTCAGCCCCTGGGCTACCTGTCACAATAAGTTCGGTAATCATCTATCACCCAGACTCTCTGCCTGGCAGCCCGGAGCACCCTATAAGCAGGGGCACAGCCCTCCTTGTCTGACCCTTTCCCCACAGCAGAAGCTACAGAAGGTCATTCTGGCCTGGAACAGTGGCCACTGAAGCAGAATACCATCTCTGGCCTACAACCTGGGAATGTTGCAATGTATGTGACTAAGCAGATTACAACTGCTTCCTGTCCAGCCAGCCAGATAACTTTATAGCTGTTCTGTGCCTGCTCCCTAAGCACTTGGCCAGCCAAGCTTCCAGCATTGGATGGCCCTGGGGAGGGGAAAGAGTACGGGGACATCACGGAAGCAGCAGCCTGCAAGTGTCACTGGGACTCCTATCAAAAGAACAGGGCAGGTCCCCACCCCTGTCTGACCCGTACTGTCTCCATCTGTAGGACGAGGGAAAGGGCAGGCTGGACTTGTCCAGCAGTGCCCAGATTTCTGGATTTCATACGCCACCATTCAGGAGAACTTTGGGAGACTAGCACAGTGTCGTCAGTGTCTTATTTGCCATTCTCTACTGCGCTGTCCTCTCTACCATCACTGCTGACTCCCAGTCCCTCCCATGGATCTCCATTCCAAAGTCAGGTGACCTTTCCAAAACATAAAATGTTCTGGCTCATGGGACTGTCACCATGCCCCCACTGTTCACTCTGCTTAGAAAGCTTCTGCTTCCCCACTTTGCTGGCCCTTCCTTACCATTCCTCTCTTGGTCTCCTGTCATTTCCTCAGAGGAGCCTTCCTGCCTGGATGGAAGCCTCTGCCAAAGGCTTGGAAGTCTGCTCACCTTCACCTCGTGGTACCTGTTATATCTGCAATTTTACATTGCTTGTTTGATGAACTGATTAGTGCAAACTCCACGTGGGCAGGGGCCATGTCTGTTTCACTCTCCACTATATCCCCTGGAACTAATAAATCCGGGGCCTAGAAGGCCATAAGCACTGTGCAAATATTTGTCGAATGAATGAATAAATCATGAATGGTCTTTCAATGCCAAAAGAGTAGGAAGGACATAAACTATACATATAGTATACATGTAGAAAGGCCTTAAAATGAAATGTGTTCACCTTCAGAAACACTCACTCAATACAGGTCCTTAATTTTCTCGTTTTTGTCACAGACTGCAGAAAATCAGGTCACAGAGAAGCTTCTGGGAAGCACTGCCCAGCTCCACTATCCAGAGATTCAATGGTGGGCATAACCGAAGATGTAAGAGGCAGGGAAGAGTTTTGGCCCCTCTGGCCTTTTGCTATCAACAAGGAGGATTCACTAAAACCACCCCATGCAGAGTCAGAGCCTGAAGTATAATTGTTGAAGAACCTGCACCCAACTGAAAAGAAAGGGGAAAAAAACCCCCTCGCCCCTGCCTGTTGGAAGCACATAGGTCTCAGGCTGCCAGGGAGCCCTAAGCTGAACTCAGGCCAGTTCCATAAAGATGAAGCCCTTGGTTTCTCTTACTTTCTTGCCGCTGTTGCAGAGCTGGGGTGCCTGGAACCCCACAGCCCACTACACTCACCTCCTGCCCTTGTGTACCCGGCTCAGGTCCACTGAGTCCCTGCTGAACACATCAAACTCGTCGTTCTGGAAGACGTTGTGACGAGAAGTCAGCAGAGGCGTTGGGTCTGGCTTCACCTGTCTGGGGGTGAAATCAGTGTAAGGGGGCCTGGCCAGCTGATGCCCGCCTACACGTCCCCGTCACCATGTTCATGTTCTCCACTCTCCTTCAACGGCCACACCTGGGACACAGGGTGAACACCTGCCCTACTGGCCCCTGCCTGCATGGCCCACACCTTTCACACAGCTTGGTCCCCCTTGGTCTCGCTTGCCATTCACAGTTTTCTTCAAAGTTTCCTCCCTCATTTAGTGCTCAGAACAGCCCTATGAGCTAGGTGTCACAGATCGCTCAGGCTAACACGGGCACAAGGAAGCTGAGGAACTTGTCCAAAGGCAGAGCTAACAATTCACTTCCAACAACTCACTTGTTCAATAAACATCATTCGTTCATGGAGGAAACACCTGTTTATCCCTCATTCCTGCTACCCCATGAACCCTCAGGGAAGCAGTGGGCCAAACCCAGAAAGGGTAGGTAGGAAGGAAGGAAGCTTCAGCTGTTCTTCCTCAGGAATCTCCTGGGAAGGTGGCAATGACAGGGGCAGACCAGTCACTTCGGAGCTCTGAGGGCTCAGCATCCCCTTGCACATCCCATGTCTTGAATCGGTCTTCCTACAGGTCTGCCGGGATGTCCAGCTGTGCACTCTCTGCCTTACAAGGGCCATGAGAAGCTCCAGAGGGGCCTACAGTTTTCATGTTTCCCCAAACTGGCATTAGTCAGCAAACACCTCTCTGGGGAAGAGACAGCAAGCTGAGTCTCAGGACATGAAGGAAGGAATGGTGGGAGGCAGAGGAGCTACGAAGGGGCCCTGACAAGGGCCTGCAGAGCCCTCTTGCAGGGACACTGAAGCAGCCTGGGTGCCATGGGCCTCCTCCCACCTGTCTCTCCCACCTGTCTAGGCTGCGGTCCAGCTGGCTGAGGGCAGGGGCCAGCCGCTCCTCCAGGATGTTGTTGATCACCTGCTCCGGGTCATAGCCATAGTGCTCCAGGCAGGCCAGGATGAAGCCCTCCCCGAGGTCCGGGAGCAGATCCTTCACTTGGGAGATGAGTGAGTCCAGCTCCACACCACACACGGCGGGGCCCAGAGCAGCAGCTGCCCCCAAGCACTGTGGAGAGAGCTGAGTGAAGGAGGAAGGCGAAGGCAAGTGGGTGCTAGGGCAACAGGCCCCAAACAGTACTGGGCCAGGAAACAGGAGGCCGGATTTGAGTCCTGGCCCTTGCTGGCTGTAGTACCTTAGTCAAATGACTAAGTCAGGGTCTCCATGCCACAAACAGCCATGGCTTCACTAACCACGGTCCTTCTCAGCCCCGACAAGCTGATGGCTGGCATTGGAGGGGAGTAGCAGCCATCAGGCCTGGCCTGTGTGGAGGTGTTCCCCTTTAATTATATGCTTTTCAAAAGGGATTTGGTTTATAGACTTCTTGATGCAGCTTAATTTTGTTACACTTTTCATTTAAGGAAATTCCCAAATTAAAAAAAAAGAAAAGCAAAGCCTTCTATGACTCAGATAAAAAGCCAAATGGGGAAAAGGGTGGGAAGAGGCAGAGGGAACCGTCATTCCCCAAGGCCCTGTGAGAGCTAAGGCACCCGGGCTCTAACAGAACATCAGCATCTATTAACAGGGCATCGAGGGCCAGCCAGGTTCAGGGAGCCCCACACAGCAGCTCTGTATATCCCAACAAGCTCACGAAGACAACTAGCCCCATCTTACAGATGAGGAACGAAGGCTCAGTGTGAGTGACCGTGCCTCAGGCCACACAGCTGGCGAGTGGCGGAACCAGGATGCACCCCTGAGCTGCTTTACTTTACAGACTGTGTGGTCTCAATCCCTATATCATGCTGCCTCCTGACACACAGGGCTCAGTGGCCAATCAGTGCAGCCACAGACCCGGTGTTTTGGAAAAGCCCGGAGAGAAAGCACTAGATGAGAGGTTTCCAAACTGTCTCAGTGGAGCCCTGCAGTTCCCTGGAGGGGCTTCCGGGGTGGCCAAGCAGTGAGACCTGATACTGCACCCAACTGCAACCAAAGCAGCTCCAGTGTGATCTGTTCAGAGGAGAGAGGATTTTGCTTCGTTTGACAGAGGGGAACCAGAGGCTTTGATAGCTTATGAGACTAGCTCTCTACCTACATGCAGCCCAGTGTGCCCTCAGCCCAGGACTCTCTAAAGGCAGCACATGGCTGACCAGCAGGTCGAGGTGCCCATCCCAAAAGGAACCATTTTTCCCTGAGAGCAGAAACAAAGAAAGGAGGCTTCCTGCTGCCCCAACCTCTGAGATGGAGCCTGGAGGGGCTGGCACAGGGAGAACGCGCCACTCCAGACACACGTACCTCCACTCGCTCGGAGTTCTCCAGATGCGATGCCAGTCCACTAACTGGCTCCGCTGTTGCCACAACCCCATTAAGATCCTCAGCCACTGGCGGGTCTTTAGCACCTGTGGCTTTCCGTCGGTCCGCCCCTTCCCACGCACTCTCAACCGCCTGGAGGATGTAGGCAGTCCGTGTCTCATCTCTGTGAGGAAGTGTTAAGGGGTCTCTCTTGGGTGCCAGGCCTCTCTGCCCCCTCAGCTGTGCGGCAGCATAATTTCTCAACCCCTCCCCAGCATGCGATCATACGGTTCCTGCCAGGGGCTGTCTAGGACACACCCCAGCGGGTGTTGCAGGCACCTAGGCTGCACGAAGAAACAGACTGGATCATGGCCCCACTGGCCATAAAACCCAGTACCTGTCGCTCCACAGAAAGCAGCTCTGGGTAAAGACAGGGACAGGAGGAGCATCTGGAATCAGAGCACCTTGGGGCAGGGTGTTTGGATGAGCCAGCAGCTCCTCCTCTGCACTGACCCCCAGGAGGCACTGCCATTGGGCGTCCTGTCCAACCACCTGAGGGCTTTCTGCAGAGGCTGAAGGCCACAGGGTGCCTCTGAGACAGGACAGAGCAACCCACCCCAGCCACCAAAATGGCTCCCAGGTTTGCTCCTCCCTGTCCCTCCTCCCTCTCTACCACCCTGGGCACTGCTAGTCAGACACCTTAGAGTTTCCCTAGACTCTCTCACTCCACTTCTAAGCCGAACCCCCACTGGCTATGCCTGGATGCCAGCGACGGCATCCTCACCAGCCCCTGGGCCTCAGAGAGATCCCTGGCCAGTCCATTCTCATTCCTGTGCCAGACAGAGCTTTTCTAAAGTCTAAAACTGACCCTGTCACCCTCTGCTTTAACCCTTCCACAGCTCACCGGTGCTCGCGGGACAGCGCCCAAAGTTCTCAGTGGGGGTCACGCCAAGGCTGTGCAGGTCTGCCTGGCCCCAAATCATCTGCCATATCCTAACCTGTCCCATGAGACCCCTTCCCCTCAGCCCCGCCTCAAGATCCACGCACAATACTCGTGGTTGTCCAGGCGGACCCACCCTGCTCTCTGTCCCCTGGGAATGCTGAGCTTGGGCTTGGCCATCTCCTGCTCCTTCTGCTGTTCTCAACGTGGACGTCGCCTCTGTGTGACACCTGCACCCCGAGCTCTGCTGGGTTAGGTGCCTCCCCTGGCTTCCCTGCCCTCTGAATTTCCCCCATATGACACTCCAGCTAACCGCCTGTTTAGCCGTCTGTTTTCCGTCCTGCAGTGAGGTCCGTGAGGACAGGGCTGAGTCCCTCTTGGTCACACGAGCCCAAACGCTCAATAAACACCTAGAGAAAGCACGACTGTGCCTCCCCTGTTCCAAGGACCAGAGACGTCATCTCCACCAGAAATGGGCTGGAGCCTTGGCAAGGGTCTAGGCATCTAGGGAAAGCTGGCTGACCTCCATGTTCTGGGGTAAACTTCTCTGTGGTACTTCGGGTCCCAGCAGCCCATCACTGACCTGCTCAGGCCAGGGCCCCCCCAGTGTCTGTGATAGAAGGATACAAGACTGACGAGGCCTGCTGCAGCAAGCTGACATCATCGGCCACAGGGAAGAGCGCATCGTAGTCCCGGAGGAACCTGCCAGACAGAGAGCAGATTGGAGGGACAGGGCTGGGGCCACAGGGGCACCAGTCTGTTATCTGCTGCCCAACCACAAATTCCAGAGCCTTAGACTGTGCCAGGGGCTCTATTATGAAAGGTCTTGTGGGGACTGATGAAGCACTGTGGGCCTGTCCCACTGCTGGTCTCAGCTCAACCACACTCACCTCTTCTCCTGCAGCAAAGAACTGAAGATCTGAAGGAATTCCTCAATGAAGCCCTGAATGCTGTCACAGCTGGAACAGGACACCAGGGAAGATGAGTTCATTTGACGCAGATGACATGCAGCTCCCTTCCCTGCCCACCTCGCCCCGCCCTGTGCAAGGCCTCTAGCCAATTGGAGGAAACCATCCTTCTCAGCAACATGGGAGTAAGAGGGGGCAGATAAAGTGAGGGAAATGCCCTATCTAGGCTTGGGGAGGGGCTCTTCCACCTGGGCAGTGGCTTCCAAGGGCTTACCTGCTTTCTAGGACAGGGAGAAGGCAGATCTCGTTCAGGATGGTATGAAAAATCTCCAGTAGCTTCTTTCTGGAATGGGACAGCCTCTGCCATAGGTCACCTAGCAGCCTTTGAAGGCCAGGGGTAAAAAGGAAAGAGAGATTTGAGAGACAAAAAGGCGCCAAGGGAGCTTAATCCCAGCAGTTGCAGGTTCCACGCCCCCTCCAGGCCCACCCCCATATATGCACCCTGGGCTGAAAAGGCCTCACAGTTCAGGTGGACAGCAGCTGGGAAAAGCCTACAGGCTCTTCCAGCTCTGAGAGGCTGGCTGGTTCCAGGGCCACTTCTCTATTCAAACAGTGGGTCTGGAACCAGCGGCTGGTTAACAAAAGCTTAGAGCAATGGCTGAGGGGAAAAGGCTTAGATGCAGGGGCCAGGCGGCTACTCAGAGGAGATGCAGCAGCCAAAGCTGCAGGGTCCTGTGTCCCACCCCTTGTCTTAGAGATGGGAATGCTGAAGCAGGGCCTTGGCTCAGGCTTCTTTCAGCCACAGTGACACCCAGAGTGTGGTCCCCGCCTCACTTGCTGTCTTCAAGCCTCCTCTTCTTAATTGCAGACTCCAGCTCAGGAATCGCTGTTTCATAAAAGGAAGCAAGTCTGTGGAGGCACACATGGTAAATGGCTAAATTAGGTCATAAATGCTGCACTTCATCAGAAAACCAAAGCAAACACAAAGGAGCAGGAAGGCCCATTTCCTGCTCCTAAGTTGTCACCTCAGTTTTCTCCTGGGATGACCCTGGCCCCAGATTGTCCCATTGTGGTAGGTCCCAGGAAGAGGTCCCTAGGAAGTGACCAGTAGCTACGTCTTCCATTCAGACGGGAAATCATATGATAGGGTCATTCTAACAGAGCCATGAGATGGCCTCCCAGGACTAACTGAAGTTTGAGAAACACAGGTCACTTTTTTTTGGCTCAGAAAGTTCTAGCAGCTGCCTACCTCATGTGATATCGCACAGCAATCTCTTCCTCTGGGGCATCCATACCTAGCACAGCCTTCCTTCCCACCGCAGCAACCTCGCCCCCCCCCCCCCCAAATGCAGTTTAAACTTTCCGTTCCAGCCACATGCTTCTTTTTTTTTTTTTAGTTAAATCAGCCACACGCTTCTTCATCATGCTCACCCATGTGATTACTCCTTCCCAGAACCAGATGCACAGTACTCAGAGTATGTCATCCTTAGAATGTATATGCAGCTGCCTCCCTTCTGCAGTGTAATCCCGTCTCTGAACATCCTAGTTTCCCAAAGTCAGAAATAGAGCCTGTACAGGCATAGGACAGGCCTAGGACAGTGCTGAATCTGTATCATGCACTCTATAAACATTTGTCTGTCAGTTGGCTGACTTTTGGCAACTTCCAGCCTATGGTGGTGCTGTATGCAGAAGAGGGTAACTGGGCCAAAAGAGGCAGGCCTTACTAGGCCCATAGGATGGCACCCAGAAGACAGAGAGGGCAGTCTGGCCCAGAGTCAGGTGTTGCCAGGATACACTGCTGGTGGGAGGGTAAGTTGGAACAACTCTTCTGGAGGGTGATTTGGCAAGATCTATAAAAATTTAAAATGCATATACCATCTGTTCCTGCAATGCTACTTCTAGGAATTTATTACTCAGAAACACTTGCAAAGATGCAAAGTGTATGTGCTAAGTTATTCTTGTTTTTGTTTTATTTTACTGAAATTTTATTTTTTAATTATAGTTTACATTCAATATCATTTTATGTTAGTTTCAGGTGTACAACATGGTGGTTAGACAAAAATTTATTCTTTATAGCATTTTTGTTTTGTAATAGCAAACAACTGAAGAAAATCCTAAAGATCCATGGGATCTGGTATCCCATACAATGGAATTATGTCCAGCCATACCAAAAATTGAGGGTGCTTTATGCACTGACATACATTAATTTTAAAAGTACAATGAACATAGTACATAGAGTATTCATATGCCAGTATTAAATTTTAAAAGGGGCTGGGTGATATATAATATGCACATTTGCTTGTATATGCATATCTCTGGAAAAATTCCACAAAAAACTAAGAACAATAGTTGTATATGAGGAACAGAACTGGAGTAGAGAGAGGGGGAGATGTTACTATATATTTCATACTTTTTTGAGTCTTGAACCATGTGAATGAATTATTCATTCATAAAATTACAGGACAGAGAGAGAGAGATTCAGATATACTCAAGCATATACTCAGGAGGAAGGAGCAGAAGGCTATTGTTATGAGAGGGATTAGCTAAAGAGTTGTTTGATGGCTATGACCCCTTGCCGAAAGTCCTCAGGGACTGAGGTTACTGCATTTGCTCACTGGGCGTTCCTGGCCTCCAACACAGTTTGCACAGGCTGGGCCAGTCCCAGGCTGTTTCTGGGTCAAAGGCAGTGTCATTTGGCAAAGGCAGTGTCACTTTCAGTCAAAAGTGTTTTCCTTTCTTCCTCCCCTCACCCTGAAATGAGTCCGGCCGCTCCCCTCCTTCCACTATCCCTTGCAAGAAAGTCAGCTCTTCCAAAAATGACCCCCCAGCCCCAAAGACCCTTTCAAAAGCAACCTGTGCCACATTTGGGGAGATGCTGTAACAAAAGAGGAAAATGCCTGTGAGAAGTGGAAATAAGCAGGGCACAAAAGTCTAGGACTAACACGATCTGTCGCAGTGATTTAATTTCCTACCTTTGGGGATTTTCCAAATTCCTGCCAGGATTTGCCACATGTACCACGAGAAAAGATACCTTTTTTAAAAAATGGCCAGTGACAGTCCCATCCTAACCCCTTTCTACTTGAAAATTGTCGATCAACACTTTATTCTAACATTCTGTGGGAGGCTGATCAGTCCCAGCGTCTGAGTTTTGCCAGCTGAGGTGACCCAAAAGGAGTCAGAATACCACTGTCATCCCTGGCACATGTCAGCGCTAGATAAACGCTTTGCTGAATGGGCGAGTAAATGACTGAATGGACTGACGGCCGGTGGACAGAGCTGGGCAGCTCCCAGAACTCCTTCAAACAGTGGAGAAAGATGCCTGGCAAGAGCAACAGCCAGAGGCCACTGTGAACGGGCCAGACCCACTGTTGCCAGGCAACATGTAGGTTACCAGCCATGCCTTACACCCCTTTCTCCTGCACAAGGAAGGAACACGTATCTGCTCATGGTGCTGAGAAGGCAAAGAGGGTCTCCTTTCCTTCTCCACGTCCTCCTCTACCTCTTTCTTCATCCCAACAGGATCTTTCTATGACTTCTTTGGATAAGAACCTCCAGTGGCTCCCTTCTGCCTACAGAATGAAGGTGCCACTCCCTGCGAGTGTTTAAGGCTCCTCTCAATCTTACTTGTTACCAGCTTTCCCCAGGGCCATCTCTCTCTGTTACCCACTCCTTTTCCTGCTGCCCTGGTCTCCACCCCACCCCTCCCCTCGCCCACAATTTGTCACCTTCTACTTCTTGGCTTTCCCAGGAACACACTCTGGGCCTTGGAAGACTTCACTCCACCCGCCTGGCACGCCCTTCCTGCCACTGCAACCTTTCTCTGTCTGGAAGGTTCTTCTCATTCTTCCAAACCTTGTTTAAGGATCGCCATGAAACCTCTTATTTCACTGGACAGAATTCTGCCTCCCTCCTCTGTGTTCCCAGAGCATTTCATAATACGGCCGCAACAGCCCGCTCTGCATGTGAGCATGTCTGCTTGTTTCCTTGTGTGTGTTTCTCTGCCCTGGGCTAGGTGCTGAAGCCCTCAGCCACTTCTTGGTGTCTATTACTCCCCTGCCCAAGACAGGAGCTTTGATATAAAACAGAACTGAATTGAAATTGCCCTCTTCTTGGCTGTTGCTATTTTCCCCCCCTACCCTGCTCTTAGCCAAAAATGGGAAATGCTTCTAAAATGCAGGCTCCATGCAAGCAGGAGCCTTATCTGTGTTCTTTACTTCTATGTCCCTGGGCTGTAGTAGGGCCTGGTATGTTGTAAGCACCCAGCAAATACTTGTTGAATAAGGGTGAGAACCATTATTTCAACAGCCCAAACTATCACAGTACCTGTAACAGAAGTCGTGTTTCTGGAAGGTTTGGCAAGCCGAAGGGAAGATATCCAGAAAGGCCCAGAGCGTAGTGCAGGTATCACAAAGGTAGAGAACAATGTCCTTTAATTCCTGTGGCCAAAAGAAAACACTGCATTATTCTCCTCTGCCCCCTTGTTACAGCTCTGTGAAGGGTCGGAGACAAAGTTGACACCGCCAGGGGTCCCCAACAAGCAGATGCGTTGTGGTGGAAAGAGAACACTGGAGGTTTCGGCAAAGCCTGGCTGGTCCATCTCTAGGAGGACAACCTGGGCAAGTCACTCAACCTCCCTAAACTTCAGGTCTTGCTATGTAGGACCAATGGGTGCACACCCAGTGACATCTAGGGTTACTTCCAGCTCTAGGGTAATATGGTCCTCTTCTAAGTTGAAGGAGAACCAACCCTGGAATCTGAACACAATGCCTGTGGCCCCCACAGAAAGTACATCCCAGTAAGAACAAGAATAGCAAGCCCACACTTTTCTTGCATTTTGAAGAGAGTATTCAGAACAGGGAGCCCTTTCTTATACACTTCCCTGATTGTCATGACAACGCATGAGAATTGTTATGAGCTGGGCAGCTGTTAGAATCTCTATTTCACAGGTAAAAAACCCTGAGGTTCAGGGGAGTAAAAAGGATTTGCTCCCACTGCACTTAGTGTACCCCTTTCTGAAATACTTATTTCACGTCTATTTTCCCATGAGATCATAAGGTCCAAGACAGCGGCTCACAGCTGCCTTGTTCCTGCTCTATCTCCAGTGTATAAAGCAGGGCCTGGCATATGTTCAGGCTTCTTAAATATTTACCTTCTGCCTGTCATCAGCATGAGACTCTCAGTTCCATGAGAGCAGACAACAAGTCTGCTTTTGCTTACTGCTTTACACCCAACGCCCGGCACAGGGCCCAGCCCATGTCAGGGGCTCCTCAGCACAAATTCACTGAATGAACGAATAGCCCAACAAACAGCACATGAATGAACCTGGGGCTGAACTACACTCCTGTCCTCTGAATTCCAGTTCTGTATTCGTTTCTCTACTCCCTAAATAAAGTTTCCAGAGAAAAAGGAAAGCCTGCTGAAATGCTCTAAATGTGATGGGAATAGTTGCTTATGGAATTGGGGAAAGGGGCGTGGCGGGGGGGGGAGAAGCTGCTGGGTCCTCTATCAGGCAGTAAGAGGCTGGGCCGAAGGGCAACCTCACCAGGAGGGGCATGTCACTGGGGGTCAACCGGCCCCTCTCTTCAAGCTTCTGTGGTGTGGCACTGGCCCCGTCCCCTTGCAAACCACTGTGCTGGAGGATATTGCTGAAGACCTGCGAAACACAAGAGGTGACTCTCCCACAACCTGCTGGCCCAACAGCTAGGACCTCTGTCCTACAGCCAGGGATGGGTGATCTGAAAACTGCCTTGGACTCTGGAATCGATGCCAGTGCTCCTGTGACACCAGGTGAGACAGTGACCTTCTCTGAGAGCAGGGTCAGAGTGGAAACTGTAAAACAGAGATCATGGGGATATTCTCTCTACAGGATTATGGTGAGGATTAAAAGACAAAGTGTATGTAAAGCCCCGGGATCTTGCAGATATTATCTGACTGGAGAGGCTGGGCAAGTGTATGGTAACATTTAAGATATACATTCAGCAATATATAATATGTTTTTGGATCCCCCCGTAGATGGCATTTATAGGAACTATATTAAAATAAAAGCCAAATCAACAGTGAAGGGAAACAGAGTCGATCATAAAATTATGCAATCTTTAACTGATTATGCTATCCTTAAGTATGATAATGGATAACTGTCCCTCAAAATCCTTCAGGAATTGGTCCTAAGGCCCTGGTGATACCCAAATTCACAGGTGCTCAAGTCTTGTGAATTATTTTATAAGTTCAAGACACCTATATAAAAGGGCATATTTGTATGTAACCTACACATCGTCCCGTTATACTTCAGGGCTGTTCGACCTACAGCCTGTGGGCTGGATGGCTATGAATGTGGCCCAACACATAATCATAAATTTACTTAAAACCTTATGAGATTATTTCTGTGATTACGTGTCACAGTGTATTTAATGTGTGGCCCCAGACAACTCTTCTTCTTCCAGTGTTGCCCAGAGATGCCAGAAGGTGGGACACCCTGGCAAATCATCTCTAAATTACTTATAATACCTATCCAATGCAAATGCTATATAAATAGTGATAATACCGTATGGTTTAAGAAATGACAGCCCTGGCTCAGTAGCTCAGTTGGTCAGAGTGTCATCCCAATATGCCAAGGGTGAGGGATTTGATCCCTGGTCAGAACACAGACAAGAAGCAACCAATGAATGCATGAATAAGTGGAAGAAGAAATTGATGTGGTTTTTTCTTTCTTTCTCTCTCCCCTTCCCTTTCCTTCTCTCTCTGAAAGCAATAAATAAGAAAAAAAATTTTAATGACAAGAAAAAAAGATCTGTACATTTTCAGCACAGAAACAATGATCATAGGCCTATCTATATAACACACATCAGCAATGAAGCATTTAAAAAATTTTTTTGAAGATTTTTTAAAAATGTATTCATTTTTAGAGAGAGGGGAAGGGAGGGAGAGAGGGAAACATCAATGTGTGGTTGTCTCTCACATGGCCCCTATTACAGACCTGTCCTGCAACCCAGGCATGTGCCCTGACAGGGAATCGAACCGGTCACCCCTTGGTTGGCAGACTGGCACTCAATCCACTGAGCCACACCAGCCAGGGCATAAAAAAACATTTTCAATCCATGGTTGATTAAGTCCTCAGATGCAGAACCCATGGACACAGAAGGACAACTGTATTCTAAAAGTTACCATGATGATGGATATCTCTTGGTGTTGAGATAGAATCACAGGGGAATATTTATCTTCCTTTTTCTATTTTTCATACTTTCCAATATTTCACATTGAACATTATTATTTCATAAAATTATTTTAGAAAACTTTAACACTCTTATTTCAGAAGCCTAGCTCTCTTAGAGGGGTAGCCTTAGAGGCTATGGCTATCAGCAAACACAACATGCAAGCCAAGCCCTTTTGCATGAGTACAGTGCCTGACAGCCCTGAGGTTTCAGCCTGCTCAGCAGGGAAAGAGCAGAGTGGAAGTGGTGTGGTGAGGAGCGGGACACAGACCGTCTGGAGGTGGGACCACAAGGGTGTGGGGAGTAAACGTTTATCCCGGGCTCAGGAAAGTCAAGGGGCATTATCAGGTGGGGAAGAGGACTGCTTCCCAAGCTCCCCCTCCTCTGGGCAGGGCTCAGAGCTGGTACCTGAAGGATGGTGGGCATGGTTTCATCCAGGTCATTATAGTAACTTGGCTGCTGGGTAAAGATGTTTCCTGAAAAGAGAAAAGAAAGGTAGGAATTGGGAAAAGAGAGTGGGGGTGGAGAGGATACATTACAAATAGTTGCCAGCATGTTCTGTGACCTTTCTTCCCTTTCCTAAGCCTGCCTGAACTAGAGCAGTCCTGGCCCCAGGCCCTGCTGGCACCAGAGCTTTGGCCCAGCCTAGAAACTTCCCCAGGGTGGGGGAGGGACTTGCTCGGCACAATTTAACCTTATAAGCACCTCTGCCTAGTGAGTTATGTAAAAGACCTGCCCTGGTCAAACCAGCTCTGCCTGACGTCCCGGGGAGTGATCACACTTGGGCACTGTGCCTTGTATGACAGCATTGGCTTTGGAAGTGGGAGTTAGTCATCCAGGAAAATGAGGAGATATGATCTCTTTGCTCAAGAAACCTGGATGCCGAAATCCAGGATTCTTGCCAGGCCACGTCTCCAATAATGTGAAGGGATCTAAGGAAAAATTTCTCTGGAAATTCTTTCACCCTCTGCTTTTGAACATGCCGGTCATACTAATGGATCCCACTCCAAGGTGAGAGGCCTGCGAGGGACCTAAAGACAGATTTACCACCCATTTGCAGTTGTTTCTGTAAAGTGAAGCTCCTCTGTGAGTGTTCACTATTCTCCCAGTGTTGCTGCTGTGAGTGAGGAGGTTAGAGCGTATGGTAACTGGAACAGAAACCAAAGGATCTGACTGCCCAAATGGCGAAGGGAGGGAGGGAGAATCACAGCTAGTGGGGATGTCACATGCAAATGCAAACGCCCTGAGGGGCTAGGGTTCTTCATCCCATTCTAATCCTAGCATTTAAGATTGGCTGACTGTCAGGGTGTTCAGAATTCTAGGTGTCTTCTGTCCTTGGGCAGGTCTGGCCTCGGTTTCTTCATTGAAAACTCTGCAGCCCTCACCCCATCCCAGAAGATTTGTAAATGCAAAAGCCAGATGGCACTGGGTAAGTAAGCAAGTACCTAGGTGGCTGGACTTTCTGTAAACACTTTCCTGGATGCTACTTTTTTCCTTGATTCCAGAAAGCTGAGTTTCATCAACACAATTGCTCAGCACTTCCCATCTCCAGAAGGGTGCTGATCCCTCAGCCTGTGAAGGTACTCCCTGACTGTCTGCACCCACCTCCTACTCCTGACAGGCAAGAAGTGACTGAGCTGTCTCTCCACCAACCTCTCCTCTTCCTCATAAAACCCTCCTATCGGGATCCTCAAGGTCAAGTCAGAACTCCTCACCAAGGCACAAAGGGCCCTGTGAGATCTGGCCTCTGTTGGCATCTCTGGCAACCCTCTCACCATTCCTGGCATCGCACCTCCTCCCTTGCACCGTCCTCATTCTCAGAGAATAAGTCTTGTCCCCTCCTTCTGCATGAAGTGTCCTCCCATAAGGCAGAAGTCGCCTTCTCCAGGTGGTGTCTCCTAACCCAGGCATCAGGAACAGGTCTCCTCCCATAATTTCCAGGGCCACACTGCGGTCCTTTCCACACCCCAACCACCTGGCATGGTGGAAGGCACTCTCTCATAATCCTCCCAATGCTCAAGCCTGAGTAACAGCGATGTTTTAACAAGCATCAAAAGAGATCACATTTCATAATCTACCCTTGGGGACTTTGAAGTTCTTTTCCTTTCCTTTATCTGATTCTGATTATGGTGAAGATCTGACTTTGGATCTCTTAGAGAAATAATTAAAAGGTATGGGACAGCAGTGGCATCCTTGGAAATGTCCCTCCTCGGACTAAAGCGGTCCAGAAACCCAGGGCAAATGGGGAAAGTTGCCAAATAGATCAGTGCAGCGCAGACAGGGCCGAGGCCCAATGTACTCTTGCTTTGGCAAAGCAGCTCCAAGAGAGTCCAACTGAAAGGACCTGCGTTCAAAATTACTTGTTAATTCACAATACCAGCCTTGAGGTTTAAGAAAAGCGGGGTGTAGGGGGAGTAAGGGGCAGGGTAAGGACTGGGCTTCTGCCCAAAGGACCATCAGCCAGGTTCCTTGCTCCCTCCTTCTCTCCTGTGCCTGCAGGCCCATTCTCCACACCCATCCCCAACACACACACACACACACACACACACACACACACACACACACACAATGAATGGATTCCTGATGCCTGGTCCTGCCCTCTTTTCCATTAACCATCCTCTAGAGCCAAAGAATAAGCCAGTATAGGGTTCTCAATATGGGAATGAGGATGTTCTAAAACACCTCAAAATCTATAAGGGGGTATGTTTTTCCAGAGACAAGCTTTTATCTGCTTCTCAAAGGAGTCAGTGATTCAAAACAATTAGAAGTCTTGGCAGCAGGCAGAGCTTTCTCCCTCTACCCTTGCCTGTCTGGATGCGTCATCTCGCCCCCCCCCACCCCCGCCCCCAACAATCCACACAGCCATTCTACACCCAACAGAGCTAACGCTGACCTTGCCTCTACTCACAATGCACTCTGCCACCTCCCAAAGGCCTTTTCTGCAACTGACACCAGTTTTCTCTGGAATCATTAAGACTTCTCTCTTCAGCTGACCTCACTAGCCCTGCTTTATTCCGCCTCCCAGACGTCCTCTTCCACCCCAGCAGCCCAACCAGGCTCTCACCTTCAAAGCCACATGGAGCCACTAGCCTCCTTTGTGGTCTCCTGTCATTGCCCTCTGTACCCATGTGCTGACAGATTAACCTTGTTGCCAGACAGTTCCCCACCCTGCTCCAAGCTCCTAGGGACTGCTATGGTCTCATCACAATAAGAGCTCACACTTATCAAGTGCCTATAACGTGCCAGGCACTGTGCTGAGCACCACCTCACATTTAATCCCCACAACCATCCTATAAGGTGGGTAAGTCACTAGTCTTCCCATTTTTAGATGAGAAAACTGAGCCTTAGAGTGGCTAATTGACAATTAGCTAATTAGAGTGACAATGTGACATAGCTAGGAATAGAGCTGGAGTGTGAATTGGGCAGTTCACCTTGAGAACCTGCCTTTTGAGCCACCAGTAATACCACTCCCCAGAGCCTGGCACTGAGCCCTCCTGATCTGGCCCTTCCCTCATCTCCCAGAATGCTCCACTCTAACTAAACTGGCCTAATAATTGTGTCTTTAACAAAGCAGGCTTGCTTCTTGCTCACTCACACCATCCTCTCAGTCTACATTAAAATTACTAAGGGTCTTTCCCTGGGAAAATAAAATAAATTAACTGATGATCATGCAAGACTTAAATTTCAATGCGAAACCAGGGGTTGTTCCAATAAAAAAGTTGGATATGAAATTTCATATACATTAGCTTGGATATGTTTTTAAGAAACACAGAGAAGAGACTGGAAGGAAATAATCACCAAATGATTGTCTTTAAATACAGGAATTTGGTAACTGCTTTCCTGATTCTTTATATTTAGTATTCTCCCAAAATTTTCTAAATTAACATACATTACCTTTATTATTAGGGAAAAAAAAGGAAGGAAACCATTATAAGGGATCACTCAGCTTTGCAACTGGGCATTTCAAAGACCATGTCCTACAATCTCAAGGTGAAGGAGGCTGACAGCGGTGCCCGGGGTGAGCACCTCTGTGCAGGGCCCAATGCCATGAACTGCAACGGGCTCTGTTCCCTCTGTAGCATCCCAACCAAGCTTCTGTCTCTGACTGAACCTTCCAGCCCACTGCCTCCTGACAGGATCTGCTGCTGACTTCATTTCTTTCACAACCCAGAGTCCTCTCTGAACTCTGCCCCCATCTGTTTTCAGCAACAATGCAAATCATGACATTTCTAGGCAGCCTCAGCATCCCTGAGGCAGGGCGTAGCAAAGAACAAGAGTTCAATGGCCCTGACTGGGTAGCTCAGTTGGTTAAAGCGTCATCCCAACACACCAAGGCTATGGTCCGATCCCTGGTCAAGGCACATATAAGAAGCAATCAATGCATGCATAAATAAGTGGAACAACAAACTGATGTTTCTCTTGCTCTCTCTCTCAAAGCAATTAAAAAAAAAGAATAAGAACTCGACAGTTAGGCCTATGTGACATAAATCCCAGCTTGGCCACTTATTAGTCATGGCCTCTTAGGCAAGTCCTTACATTGTAAACTTAGTTTCCTTATCTGCGGATGTGGAAGATGACGGCATCAGGTCACAGGGCTGCTGTGAGGCCTGGCTGAGATGACACGTGAGGAATGCTCAGCCCCGCAGCAAGCACTCCAATAAAGGTTAGCTATCACCACTGCTGTCACTCTTATCACCAAAGCAAACTCCCGCCTTCTTCAACTGTTTAACACATGGCCTAACACTCAGACTCCAAGATCCTTGAGGAACCACGTGGTACACGTCTTTGTCTCCACTCCCCGTCGCCACCCAGACACTTATTTCAGGGGTGCTATACACATATCTAAGTCATTTCCAAGCACCACCCACCATGGCCACTTGGAATCCCCCTGCACTCATCTAGGTGCCTACCTTTGGAACCTCTAGTTTGGCATGTGGGGGCCATCTCTGTGCACCCCAGGTCCCACGCCCTACGCACCTATCATCTTCTTTAGCAGTGGCGAGTTGCCTTTTCCAAAGAGCACGCAGAGGTCCAGGATCTTTGGGATGTCAAACAGGAAGTTATTGTAGAGGATTTCTCCAAATGCAGAGGGGGAAATGAAGTGATCCTAAGGAACAGTGCCAAGAAAAGATAAGAGACTTTCTGAAAGCAGATGCATTGTAAAGTAATAGCAAACTCACAAGAAACAACCTTTGGGTCCATCAGCAGGGGACTGGATAATTAATAAAGGTCCATCCATACCATGGACACGTCTGAGACTCATATATTGACCTGGAGAAATAGCTGTTCTTCATTTTAATATAAAAAGAAGCAAAAATACATTATGAAACAGTTGGTTGGGGATTCATTCTAAAATATTCATGGATAAATTACCATGATGTCTGGGATAGCTTAAAAATATTCCAAAAAAAAAAAAAAGAAACAAAGAAAAGCTCTGAAAGAGAGAGAAAACTAGATCAGCAAAATGTTGATAATTGTTGAAGTTGGATGATGGGTACATAGGGTTCATTATGCTTTTATGTATATTTGAAAATGTCCATACTAAAAATGTTTTTTTAAAAAAGATCCTATTTTTAAAACAAATACATGCACAGACGCACACCCCTATTTAAAGGGAGAAGGGAAAAAAAGGAAAACCCTAAAGGAATATGCACCTTAAAAGTGGTTATTTTAGGGGGAGGAGATTTTGTAGGTAAACTTCACTATTGACAAATTATTTCTGTAATGTTTGTATTGTTCAGAGACAGCATTATTTTTAAAATCGGGGGGACGGAGTAGAGGTTTTCCAAAAGCATATACAAGTTCCTTTGAAAAATCAGAATCACTGTTTTTATCTTCTGACGCACAAGAAAAGGCAGAGTCACGCGTCATCTGGCAAAGGGCCCTTGGCTCCCATTGATGAAAACAGTGGGTGTAACACAGGCCGACCCAGTGAATTACAGGATAAGGGAGGTGGCACAGATTTCTTCCCCAAAGGTGGGAATAAAGGTGGAGAGGAGACAAAGGGGAAACTGGATACTTCTAGAGCCTTCCTTCCCAGGGACGGAGAGTCCGGCACAGAGGTGTTAGGTATCATTGGCGACCTGTCACGGGATCAGGGACTTACTTTGGATTCCTTGTGAGTGGACATTCGGAGGAAGGTGAGAAAAACGCTTCGATGGAGGCGCTTCTGCATGTCAACAACCTCGGGGGCTGGGGCCACCCACTCATCGAACTTTCTGGGGACATAGTGCAGGTAGGAGTCCAGACACTTCTGCAGGGTCTCATCGAAGATGACCTTAGCCAGGCAACAGAGGAGAGCAAGGATTTGTTACCAAGGCCCCAGGGCTTATGGGTGGACTGCTCAGCGGCTCGTAGCTCATCAGCCCTGGCCGGTGGCAAACACTCCAACCCCAAGGGACTAAGGAGGTATGAATGAGCAAGGGCTAAACACAAGTTTCTAAAATGACACACTAGAAGGCATTGCGTAAACATCATTGAGATTGTGATACAAGACAGAGCAATCCAAACCACAATTTGCTGGTAAGGATCCAGTGAGAAAAGTAGAGAAAAAAGCATCTCCTAGGGGGAGAGAAACAACAACAGCAACCAACCAAACGGCATGTCATGTGCTTTGTCTTAGCATTAATTTTGATAGAATGTTACCTGGCACCAGAATTTATCATGAGGCAAGGCCAGGAGCCAGTCGAGGTCATTGGCTACGAAGGTGGCGCGTTCCAGGTACTCCTCCACTAGGGCGGGAATGTTGTCTTTAGGGGGCGGTTTGTATAACACAAAATACCGGTCTGCCTTCTGCTCAGGGTGCTACGGATCCAAAAACCACGTGTTACCGTGGCAGAGGTTAGTCAGCGAGGGCCCACTTGCCAACCCACAGCAATGACAACACTTGGCTGTTCCAACCGGTGACCCTCCAAGGAGCTTTTAAGCATAAAGAACCAAGTGTCTCTAACAAAGGGGCTTGGTTGCATCCAGGGAACATGAGGCGGGCATTAAAAACCATTTGGAGACTATTTAATGACGGGGGAAAGGTTAAGGAAAGAAAAAGCAGAGTACAAACCTCTCTATTTAGTATAATCAGTTTTTGTTTTTGTTTTTGTTTTTAAGTGTAGATAGATAGATATATTTAACACATTCACCCACTGGAACAGGCTAAAAAAGTGTAGGGGAGACAACACTCCAACACTGATAGTGGTTATCTCTGCTGGGGGGGAGGGATTTTGACTTAAATATACTTTCCAATTAAAAAAAAATAAACGTGTATTACTTTAAAAATTATTTTTAATTATACAAGTGAAATGTCTTTTCTTTAAAAAATTTACAACACTACAGAGGTGAGCCGCCGGGACCGTACCCGTCCCCATGCCCTCGTACCCGGTGAGGGCCCTCGCAGACCTTTTCAAGGCATTTACATTCCAGTATACGCATACGAAGTATTTGTTTAGATGTGTTCATCTTTCTCACAACAATAGTATCATTCTGTATGTATCATGCTTTAACCGTTTAATAATAATAAAATACCTCAGTAATTTTTTTAAGAAAGGATGCTGTAATCAAGTAATTGTAGGTGTTGGCTTAAAATCACAAGTTCTCCCTTCCAGCTCCTACCTTGTCGTGAACAAACCTTACTTTGTTCACCGTAAAGAAGAGACGATGAGCTCAGTTTTCTCCTCTGACTACATAAGGGCTGCTTTCTCCAGGGGAAATGGTAATAGGAGGAAGGCCAGGTAACATCTCAGCTGTTATCAACCACGGTCCGCCCGCTTCCAGGTGTGTCAGTCCAGGGGGACAGGAAAATCACGACTGATTGTCAGTCTCCTTGAGAGCCACCTAGGCCTTCCCCTGGCTAATGCAAGTTTTCAAACTGTGGAGTCTGGGTTCCACAAGCATTCCTCGGGGGCCACCCATTGGGTGGGTCTACGGGATCCTTCCCACTTAAATGAGAACTTATACAGTGGGGTTCCAGGTATAAACCTTTTGAAAAAGGAATCCTGCTGACTGAAGCAAGTTCAAAACCACTCTCCAGGGCCTAAATTCATACTCCTTGGTTTCTAAGCTCTACTGCCACTGTGTTGACACCTCACCTCTCAAGTTGCTTACCAAGCCCGGCTACTCACCCATCATCCTCCGTCCTCCGCTCTGAAACAGAAACACACCCCACCACCCCTAGATTCTACGTTCCTTGCAATCCTACAAACTGACGGGCACCCTGCTGTGCCAGGTGTGGTGGGGCCCGAGAAGAGAAGCATCTGCGTGCGCACAGACACCATGCTCCAGAGGGGAAGATGCATATCTAAGCCATCAAGTGAGCATACCACAGAGGAAGGGACAGCTCAAACCTGGCAGAGGGACGGAGGGAGAACAGCAGGGGATTAGCTCTGCCTGGAGGGCAAGGGCCGCCTAGCTTCCCAGAGCCAGCAGCATCCGAGCTGGCCTTGGAGAATAATAATTTTTGAATGAAGAAACTGTGTTTTTTCAGAGGTATAAAAATGGGCCATTAAAAAAGAAGGGACAATTTGCACTGGGTGGTAGGAGATGGATTTGGAGGGACAGAACACTGAAATAATGATAATAAAACCCACCGCTTACGGAGGACCTGCCCCGCACCAGCTGGGAGTAGGTATGTCCCAGGGCCTTTCTTTTTTATCTATGACAACAACTTAAAAGAGAGATCATATTCTTTTTTGCCTTTTTTTTTTTTTTTTCAGAGGAAGAAACAAAGACTCAGCAAGCTTCAGGAACTGCGCCAAGGTCACAGGGCTAAGGAGGCAACTGGGGCAGGATATGAACCAAAGCTTATACTGCAGACCTACTAAATGACCTATGGTATGTCCATGCCATCCTGGTCTCACTGCTAGTCCTTTTGATCCCAGCCCTGACCTCACCTCCCCCAGGAAGTCTCCCCAACTCCTACCCCTGACTAGATGAGAGTTTTACCTGGGCTCCCCCAGCACCTGCACTCTGTGCATCCCTGACTATAGCACTTGAACTGCATCAAAAGTGCTTTCAGATCAGTAGTTACAGTGGATGGGGAGAGAGGAAGGGACAAATTATAAAGGCACAAATAAACTTTTGGTTGAAATGTTCAATATCTTGATCATGGTGATGGCTTCGTGGGTGTATAAAGATGTCAAAACTAATCAAATGGTATACTTTAAATGTGTACAGTTTATTTCTCTTCAATGATACCCTAATAAAGTTATATACAAAGGGAGAGCCCACCTAGTCTGCCTCCCCTGATAGACTGTAGGTCTCTGAAGGGAGTCTGAGCCTCACTCACCACATTCCCAGTCCCTAGAATAGTGCCTGGCATCCAGCAGACTCTCCGTATACATTTGTTGGTTAGGAAAAAGAATGAATAGAAGTATTAGGAGACCAGATACTGCCAAGGTCTTTGAAGAATTCTGAATGCCAAGCTCGAGAGTAGGGACTTCATTTAGTAGGTAATGGGGGCCATGGAAGATTTCAGAGCAGGTAGCAGCAGGCCTCACCCTTTAAACCTGCTCTGGGTCCCCCCATGAAGCCTTCTGAACATTCTCTGCCTATCAAACTTCTGTTTATCTTGATAAGAACCCATTTTGCCCTGTTCTCCAAATGTTTCACTTAAATGAGTCTTGTCTTCCTCAAAAGTTCATTCACCCATTCTGGCCCAAGACTTTATTTATTTTCGATCTTCAATAGCACCCAGTATACATTGTGCACCCAGTAACTACTCAACAAACACTAGCTTCACCCATCACCCTGCAAAGGCAGCACAGTGGCTGACCCTTGGCTAGAGATCCTCTTGTCCCAAGTTCAGACTAAAGAGAAAAATACAGGGCGAGTACAAACCTCAGGACAATCTCCCAGGAGCTTCCAGTGGCCAGCAGGGTAACCCTTTCAGCATGGCTAACAAGACTGCTCCTCCATCAGGCGGCTGTCTCCCTCAGCTCACCCCGCTTGCCATCCTACTCCCAGGGAATGTTTCTGTCACTGTCACTGTTATCATCACCAATATTATTGAGTGCTTACTGTGTCATAAGCATAGTGCTAATCCAGACACCTCATCCAATCCTTGTAGCCACTGCACAAAACTGGTTCCATTATTACCCTTTTTAGATCCCGAAATACGGGGAGGTTGTGTAAGTTGCCCGAAGTCACACAGCCAATTTGAGTGTGAAATTTAACTCAAAGCCTGTGGGATACTGTTTCTACCTCAAGTGACTGGTGGTTGGTATAGGAGTCAGGACCTCAAAAAACGGCATACGTGGGTCCAGGTCCACCCTCTTCCCATTGCTCTCCCTGGCTACTGCTTATTCAACTTTCAATTCCTAGTTCAGGATCCCCCTCCTTCAGAAAGCCTTCCCTGGCTGCACATGCCCTCCCATTACTCCTGAGACCTCCCTGCCTCCACACACCCCTTCAATCTGGATCAGCAGCCCAGAACCTCTGCTCATACAAGGAGCCCGCAGGACTTCCTTCTATCACAACCCTGATTACACTGTAGAGAAGCTACCGGTTTGTTTTCTTCTCAGACCACCGGCTGCTCAAGGGCAGGAATGACGTCTTTTCTCTTTGTAACCCCAGTGCCTGTCACAATGACTGGCTGGGGTCCTTAACTCTTTGAATGAATTCTTTCTGGCACTGGGAAACCAGAATAAAGAGAAGGCACTATGTCCCATCCTCTGGAGCCCTTAGTCTAGCAACCTAGGTGTTCAGTATGAGGGGAAGGACCGAGGTGGAAAATCAGACCCGGCCACTTAAGGAACCAGTACTGTCCAGCAGAACTTTCTGTAATAACAGAACTGTTCTATGCCTGTGTAGGCCACCACTCACCTCATGGGGCTATTTTAATATAAATTAAGTAAAATTAATATAAATACCCAGTTCCCAATTGAATAATCCACATTCAAGTGCTCAATCGTTATATGTGGCAAATGGCTACCATACTGGACAGAACAGTTCTAGATTTTATGATACTTTCCTCCTTGTATAAAAAGGTTATACAAAAAGAAACAAGAGGTTTTATAGCAGAAAGTTTAAGGGTATGAGCTCTTGGGTCAGCCTAGCTGGATTCCCATCTCAATACCCCTAATTTCCTAGTTCTGTGACCTTGAACTTTCTGTTTCCTCATCTGTAAAATGGGAACAACCAAAATACCTACTCATAGGGCTATGGTGCGGCTTAGATGAGATAATCCAGGTGAAGTGTTTGGAAAGGTTTGACCCAGAGTTAGTGCTCTGTGAATGTTAAGTACTATTATTAGAGGGTAGTTAGGAAGTAATAGGGAGCTATCCAGAAAGCAGGAAATAAAACACCAAGCTCTTTTTCCCACAACGTTACTCAAGCCCCCGGAAAATACTCCCTCCCACCTTGTCTGAGTAAGCTCATATTCTTGGGAAAACAGCAAGTGGGTACAGGGACTCCAGTCCCCACGCCTGTCTCCTCCTTCAGCAGCCTGGCACCTCTCCGTGGCTCTAATCTCACTCTGCAGCTGGTAATCGGCATGCTCACAGCCTCCTTGTTTTTCATTCTCACAAGCCCTGCCGAGCCTGTATGTGGCACTTCTTGGCCCAGTGTGATAGAATACCGCCGGACCTCTGAAATCAGTGTTCCCCCCGCAAGTGTGGATAGCAGCTGAGATAGCTCTGACAAAGGCCTACTTGAAACCTGAACACCTCCCGCAGGGTCAAATACCCAAACCCTGCTTTGGGATGGATCCGTTTCTAGGCCAGCTCAGGCTAGTGAGAACTGTCATCAGACTCTGATTCAAAATGAAATGCTTTGAGGGAAGGTGTGGGGTGGTGACATGGAAAATACTACACAAGTTTTAGCTGCTACTTGGAACGGAAACTTCGACATGGGGCCTGGAAGGACCTAGTAGTGTCCCAGCTACTGAATTACTGACTGTGGCCCTGAGGTCATTCTTGGAACAGATAAAGAAGGAATTTACTTTCCACTTTTGAAATTGCAAGAATGATAATATCAGGCTGAACGGCCTCAAGGCACCGGCTCACCAGCGCTGGTGAAGTCCTCAGCTTCCCTGTCTTCAGGTCCTTGTGGGTGATCTGGAGTTGGTCCAGGGGCAGAGCTGGCATTGTGCTGCGTGACCCTCCTAAAAGGAATATGGATGGGAAGAAGAGAGCAGACACATAGGCTCCTGGTGGCAGGGGCCTGCTCTGGGACTGATCCCAGGAGAAGCTGCATCCTCTGGCCCCGGGGCTCCTGATGAGAGCCTCAAAGGCCTGGTTCCTGTGCCCACTTATCCAGACTGACTTTTTTTTTTTAACCTAAAGGAGTTCTCAACCCAGAAGTTCACTCTTCAGCTGACTCCTAATATATCCCCAACCCCTTCAAGAAGTACTGGTTAAAAGTGCCTAGATTATCTTTATTATGGCTCCAGCTCCGTGCCCTTAGGCCTGGGAGCTCTGTGAAGACAGTGCCCAGGCTCTCCTTCTTGTGCTGCCTTTGTGCTACCTTTCCCATGACCAACACAGGCTGGCGGAGAGGTGACCTCATCAAATATGTGATGAACAATTGAATAGGAGGATACTTTTCTTAGATCTCTAACCAGACTTTAAGTCTTTTGAGGGCTGAAGCAGTGGGCCTTTCCTTGCTTGTAGAGTGTGTTAAGATTTTACAGCCTCTCTAGGCATCAGGGGAAAAGGACATGGATGAACAGAGGATGACAGGATTCACGGAAGCTTGCCAGTGCGAGCTCCTTTCTACAGAGACCCAAATCAGCCTCAGAGTCAGTGAGGGGGCAGACCCTACGCCTTCTGTCTTCCCACTCAGTGCTCTTTTCACAATATCACTTGGCCTGGCCCACAGGAGGGCCATGCGTATAGGCTGCATCACAGAATGAAGTGAATTACGCCCTTTAAAAGACATGCCATAAAAGGTAAGTACAGTCCCAATAACAACATGAAGACATAGCAAGGCCGGGATGAGGGAACCATTACCTCCTGAGCCCTCACAGATAAGCTGAGGAGCATGGTCAGCCATGAGTTACATGTATATACTATATACATATAGTATGTGTGTGTATGTGTGTACTGTATGTATGGATCTATATATGTACCTATATAGAGATATAGACACATCTATACACACTATATGAATAGTATACACACACACACTTATCCACACACACACGTGGGTAGCTACATCTCTAACATCAGGCCAGGGCCTGGTGTTTGGAAGACACACTGATAAGGCAGGGTCTCTGCCCTGAGGAAGCTTACATCCAAAAATAATGATGACAATAGCCTCAGGAGCAACATACTTATCATGTGTTGGCAACCGTTCTAAGTGCTTCTCTCAGTATTAACTTCCTTTACACATGTTAACTCACTTTACATGTATTAAAGCTCAGGACAACTCTAGGGTTGGTTCTATTATAATCTCCATTTTACCAAAGAGGAAATAAAGGCTCAGAGAAGATAAGAAACTTGCCTAATGTCTCACAGTTAGTAGTCGGGGAAGGAGGCTGGCTCTTAACCATTCACTGTGCTGAGTGTCCTCTATAGTTGAGCTTGCGGGGATATGGCTCTCAGGAAAACGTTTCTAGAGGACAGCCTAAAGGATCAGGAAAGCCTGAGTTGTCTTGATGGGAGACTGGCGAGGGAAGAAGAGTGCCCCGGGTAGATGAAACAGCAAGAGCAAAACTAAGGAGGTGAGAAGCAGCTTGGCACACGAGGAACCTTGCTTGGCTCATGGGCTGTTTTAAAAGACTATGACGATATCCATCCTAGAGGAATATAAAGAGGGAGGACCAGTCTGTCTAGTCTTAGAGGTCTGTTTCAGCTCCAGAATCTCAGTGAATCACACACATTGTCTCTGCACACGTGAGGTGGCCTAAAGAATCACAAGACAAAATAATAAAAGGGGCTTGGAGTGAGTTTTAATCTTTCAGCTTCACAAAACATTGCTAATGTCCTCTGTTGCATATACATTGTTTCTAACTGAGTTACTGTCTTATGTGCCTCTCATAACAACCCAGCTAAGGATGACAAAGATTATTATGCTCCAATGTCCAAAGAGAGGCTCTGATGTGCTCAGGGCAAATACGTTAGTGGCCAAGATGAAGCTGAAGCTCAGCAATTCTGCCTTGGCACCAGGGTCTCTTGTGCTAACCATATTAGAAAATACTTCTTTCCTAACCCCACCCCTACCCCTGGTGATGCTGGGAGGGCAGGTGGAAACATCAGTGGTCTTCTCACCAGTGCAGAAGTCCAAATGACTCACAGGCCCAGTTCTTTCCGTGTTTACCTTCTAAAGACAGTAGTGAGAATGTCCAGTGTGGGGACCTAGCGTGGGGAAAGAATTGTAGGAAGAGATAGATCTCCACCCTTTAAGTTCTAGGCCCCAGAGTCAGGGCTTAGACAGGTAATGACAGCACCTACTTTCAGAAAAAATCCACTCCTACAAGCCAGTACCTGTAAGGGCAGTTCAGGCCCAAGCTGGTGTGGTAGTTGAAAGACAGCTTTATAGTTCTATAGCCTGGGTTCAAACACTGGCTCTACGTTCTTCTATCTATGTTGAGACCTTGAGATAGTTCCTTAACCTCTCTAAACTTTGACTTCCTCATCTGTAAAACTGGGATGATAGTAGTACATAATCCCTCAGGGCTGATGTGGGAAGTAATCAACACTAAGTGTTCAACACAGGACTTGATACATAATAAGCACTCAATAGAGTTTACTTGTTATCATTCAAGTCCCAAAAATAGGCAGAGCTTCCTCACTTACTCAGCAAACACTGAATACTTTCTGGGTCCTGGGCAAGTAAATGACTATCACTTGATATGATTAGAGCTATAACAGGAAATTTCCAAAACAAGCACAGCAGAGAAAGGGACAGTGTCACAGAGAAAATGACCTATAACATGGTTGTTGCAGGAGAGTAGAAGAAGATGAGAAGGAAGGGCCTTCCAAGCAAAGAGCAAGCATGAGCAAAGCTCAGAGCCTGAGGAATACATTAGTATAGTTGAAAATACAAGGTCAGGGAGTGGAAGACAGAAGTAGAGAGATGTTGGATAGGAAAGATGGGGCCAGTTTTTAAAATTATTTATTTATATTTTATTTATTTACTTTTAGAGAGAGGGGAAGGGACAGAGAAAGAGAGGGAGAGAAATATCAACGTGTGGTTTCCTCTCACATGGCCCCCACTGGGGACCTGGCCTGCAACCCAGGCATGTGCCTTGACTGGGAACCAGCGACCCTTTGGTTCACAGGCCTGCGCTCAATCCACTGAGCTACACCAGCTAGGGTGGGGCCCATTTTTAAAAAAAGCCTTGCATGCTATGCTAAAGATTTTGGCCTTTCACCTGAAGGCAGTGAGGAGCCACTTAAGTAGAAGAGAGTCATGACAGGAAGAGAAGACAATAGCTTGGTGGCAAGAGAGACCTTGTAGGAACCACTGGAGAGCAGACTATGTTAATCACCTCACTTATCCACTCAGATACTTCTGAGCACCTCTTATCCAGGCAGTGAAGCCCAGAAAATACTAAAATGCGCAAATAACAGACCTGGTCCTTCCCTCCATAGAACTTACAGTTTTTAAGGGAAAGACAGCTATGAATCAAATAGCCACACAACAAGTAAAACTCAACACCATAATGTACCATATGTTATGTCGGTAAGGCCCTTGGAGCTATGACAGAGAGGACTGACTTGACAAAGGAAGGTTGTCAAGGAAGATAGGAGTCTTCATCCAAGGTATGGGCAGAAATTAACTAGACAGAGAACAAACTTTAAGTTCCGAAAGGGTAAGTTAAGGACAATGATCATGACAATGTCTGTTCCTACCACTGCAACCCCAGGGACATGCAGGGCAGCAAAGCGGAAAGTTAGGAAAAGGCTTTCTTTAGAAGGGGAGCTGAGGGCAATCATCAATTACAATAAGGCCTGTGCACATCCCCAGGGCTACTGCTGCCTCAGTTTCTCTGGCTGTTATCACCCTTCTGGTCTCCATATTACTCTCCTCGGAGACTTTACCAGACCGTCCTACCTAAAGTATTCACTACCCCAGTTACTGTCATATCTTTAATTATCTTGGGCATTTATTTTTCATTGACTGACTCCTCCCACTAGTCTGTACACTCCATGAGGGCAGGAGACTTGTCTGTCTTGTTCCCAGTGCCCGGCACGAAGGAGAAGTTAGATACATGTTTGTTGTACTAATGAATGAGCCCCGAGGAAACTGAAGGATTCACGGTCCTCTCACCTCAGGATGAGAGTGCGGGGACTGTGACTAGTTCAGGTCACTCTGGGGCCGAGCCTCAAACCCAAAACTTCTGGCCTCTTATGGGTATGGGGGAGACTCAGACCCCTAGGGCTGCAGAGCCTTGGCCCTGTCGTGGAGGCAGAGAGTCCCAAGGCTGTTTGAGGCACGGCTGCGGCTTCTCCCAGGTCCAGTGCCCCGCATCCGGTAGGGCCCAGCGACACACTCACCTCGGCGGCTCTACTACCGGCGAAGTGCCGCGGCCGCAGCCGCCGCGGTCCACGGTGACAGCGTCCAGAGAGCCAGCACTTCCGGGGTCAAACAGTGATTCCGCAGGCACTGACAGGAAGCCTTGGTCCGGCCCGCCCCCCAACCCCCAACTGCCGCCTAGAAGCTGGGCTGGGGGCCACGCCCCTAGCCCTAAGACTCCGCCCCCACAAGGAACCCGCCTGACTGTAGCCACGCCCCCGTCCCCTTCTGTCTCCATGCTTTCAGCAGAGTGGATGGAAGGTAAGTCGAGAACAGGTTGTGATTCGGTCTCTTGGAATAATCCCAGTATAATACTCGGCTTTTCCGAATCTCAGTCTTCCACCTCCTTCCTAACCTTCTCAATCATAGTTTTACCAATTTAATCCAGAAGAATGTTAACAAGTCAAAAGTATAAACATGATACTGAGCAAGAGAAAGCGGACAAAGTAGTACAGGTTTGTAGGAAGTTCCAGAGCAGGAAAAGCTAATGAGTAGTGATGGGGTAAGGGTGATGGTTACCTTTGGGTCTGGTGAATGGTGGTGGAAACACAAGTGGGGAGAGTCCCTGTCCTCAACTTGGGGTAGTAATATAGATGTTTCTCATTAGAAAAGTCATCAAATTATGTGAATTGTGTGTTTTTTTCTGTGTGTATGCAATACAAAAAGATTTTTTTTTTAAATCAGGGAGGCTATGTATATAACTGTCTTAAGAACAGAATGAATTTTTTCCACAGACTGTTTCAAGTGGTGTAGCCTGGCTGTGAATCAGAATCACCACAGAAAGCTAGTTAAAAATACACATCTCTGGCTTCATCTCAGTGCCTGGCACACAGTAAGGATTTAAAAGCCACCACCATCATTATCACGAGGGTGTTATGGAAACCTTTAATGGGGCACACAACCCAGCCCTAGGGGGTCATGAAATATTATTCAGCACCCTCCTAGTGCCAGGGCCTGCTGTCTGCACTAGGGCTACAAGGAATGACAAGCACAAAGCCTCAAGGAGCTTACAAGACAAGAAAACCAATAGCTATGAGGCAATGAGATAAATGCAGGATGCTGAGGAATCAGGGGAGATGGGCTCTGAATCAGAAATGAAGTTGGATCCTATATGAGTTATGTATTGCTGCCTAACAGATTACCACAGACTTTGCAGCTTATAACAATACACATTTATTACCTCACATTTTCTGTGTGTCAGGAATCTGGGCATGGCTTAGCTGGCTGCTCTGCATCAGGGTGCCCCACGAGGCTGCAACTGAGGTGTCACCCAGGGCTGGAGTCTCATCTGAGGGCTCAGTTGACAAACATCTGCTTCCAAGCTCATGTGACTGTTACACAAATTCAGTTCTTCAGGGTTATTTGACTGAGGGCCTCCGTTCCTAGCTGGACTTTGGCCAAAGGCTGCCCTCAGCTTTTCACATGGGCTTCTCCAATATGGCAGCCTGCTTCATCAAAGCATGCCAGCTGAGTAGGCAATAGGGAGAGTCTGCTAATGGCACAGAAGTCACAATCTCATGTATCCTAATCATGAAAGTGGGATCATCTCACCATGTTCTTATTTGTTATAAGCAAATCACAGGTCTTGCCCACATCGTGCAGAGGGGACTTACACAAGGCCATGAATTCCAGGAGGTGGCAATCTCTGGGGGATGTCTGAGAATCTGCTTACCACAGATACTTAGGGAATGCCCATCAACCCCAGGACTTCAACAGAGGAAGTAGGGGTACAGAGAGATACAGCCCAATCATGATAGTAATGACTACATTTGTCAGGCCTTCACTCCATTCCAGGGACTGGAAAAAATATATTATATGTATTATCTCCTTGACCCTGTAGAAGCTTTATAGAGGTACAAACTATTATTGTTCCATTCTATAGTGAGGTTTAGAGACTAGACCAGGGTCACAGAGCTTGTGAGTAGGTAGTGTGGGGATTTGAATGCAGCTCTGTCTGACTCCAGAGTTTGGCCTCATAACCTGCATGTCAAGGGTCTGCCCGTTCTCCATGAGACAGGTTTGGGAGTCCCAAGTGTAGGAAGAATTCTGTAGCCAAATGCTGTAAGCTGTCTCAGAACAATGACTACTTCCCTTTATTGCTGTCGTTTTTCAGAGAAACCTGGTCATCCAATGACATGGAAGGAACAGAAAAGCACCAGAAACTCTAACTCACTCTCTCTCTCTCTCTCTCTCTTTTACTCTGGCACTGTACACATTGGGCGCACAGAAAAGATAATCTGCATCTTGGTGATTGATTGGAAGGAAATTATATGTAGCAGCCGTTGGTATAGAGAAAACTTAAAATAGGACTCTGACAAAAATGTATGGATCAGTTTTGTCTTCCCTATGGTATCAATATCACAGGTTTTGGAGCTAAATAACACGACTGCAAAAAAAAAAATCTACCTTCTTCAAACACGTCTCAGTTTCCTCACCTGTTAAAAGGGGTCATTAATACCTACTTCATCATCATTACGAGGCTTAATGAGAGAGCATAGACAATGCCATGCCCATAGTAGGTGCTTAAGAAATTTTGGTGGAGAGGAGGAAGGAAGGAAGGAAGAAAGAAGGGAGGAAGAAGGGAGAGAGGAAGGGGACTTCCTGTTAGTTGTAGTATTAACTCATATCTCTTTCATTTTTGTTTTCTTTCCTTTGCCCAAAGAGATTAATGAGGAATGTGAACTTCCAAAGGAGGCATCATTGTCTGAGCTAACGTATGTCCAACTGGAATTAAATTAAAAAGCCACTTTAATAGGAGAAGCCTGAAACCATACATTAGTCACAAGTATGGAGGAATTTCTGGGCCTCTATTCTCTACATTAAAACAACAACAACAACAACTAACTTGCTTAAAGAGCAAATACACTTGTGTTGGCAAAGTAGGCAAGTGTCGGTGGTGCTCATAACCAGTCAAGTCTAGGGATAATTAGGGAGAAAAACTGTCAATAGTTGGAGTTCAGAAATCTGCCTAGGAATATGTGGGCCTGAGTCCTCCCTGGCCCAGATGCTCTGAGTCACCTAAAATGAATCAGTACTACCTTTGTTTTTAAATCCTCCAGGAAGTGTGTGTGCATGGGGCAGCCATTGGTTTCCCCACTAATGGCAACTTGATTACTCCTTAGAGAACCATTCCTTCTCCTGCAGTCCACTTGGAGTAGGATTGACCCCTTAACCAGAGTTGAGGCATATGCAATTGTATTAGTAATCTACTTCTGTGCAACAAATTACCCCAAAACTCAGTGGTTTAAAACAATGCCATGCACATAGTACGTGCTCGAGAAATTTTAGAAAAGAGGAAGGAAGGGAGGGAGGGATGGGAAGAGGAAGAATACTCTCTATCAATTGGAGGGTTAACTCTTATATTTCTTTCATCTGTTTTTTTCTCTCCTTTGCCTGAAGAGATTAATGAGGAATGTGACCTTCTAAAGGAGACACTCTTGTCTGAGCTAACATATGTCCAACTGAAGCTAAATTAAAAAGCCACTATAGGTATTAATCATTTATTATCACACATGGTTTCTGTGGGTTAAGTATGAAAAGAAAAAAACAGTTGTTGAAGGATGAGACTTCAGCTTTGTCCTATTGCACCGTTACATGTGTTCTTTGTCTGCAGGCTTCCCTCAGTTCTAGGGGAGTCTTGTGTGCTGAGTGCATTGGCTCAGACAGTGGCCTCGCCACTTCTGGCTCCTTAGAGCCACAAAGACCAACAGCAGATCTCTCCAGGCACTGGGACTGAGGGGCTTCTGCTGTTGTTTTCCATGGTGGATTTTGTGTTTTGTGTCTTGATAATGTATTACTGGAGAAAAATTGCATATTTTAAAAAGTAAAAAGTAAAGTAAAGTAAGTAAAAAGTAAAGTAAAAAGATGGGGGCTGCTTAAATATCCCCACAAAATGGCCCCTGGCTTCAGAGAGAGGAATCCAAGAGATCAAAGCAGAAACAGAATGCCTCCATGAGTAGCTTTGGTTTCATGTGGGAGGGTATTGTACAAGACCATGAATATCAGAAGACAAGATCATTGGGGTCCATCTTAGAAGCTGGCTACCTCATCAATCTAAGATGAGCCTTGCCAGTTGGCATACTCCAAACCCTCAGCCATGGTAATTGGCTCAAAAATAGATAAATGATTCAAAATTATCCAACAATAACTAATTCTGGGATCTCTAGCACTAGGAATGAACTAAGCTTGGATATTGAACTAAGCCTGCCAGAGGCCACTACCTGGAACCTGAGAATGAAGCCAAAAAAAAAAAAAACGTTGGGGGAGGACTTCCAGCCAAGATGGAGGTGTAGATAGACACACTGTGCCTCCTTGCACAACCAAAAGAAGGACAACAACAATTTAAAGACAAAAAAACCCCCAACCAGAACCAACAGAAAGTTGAACTGTATGGAAGTCCAACAACCAAGAGTTAAAGAAGAAACACCCATCCAGACTAGTAGGAGGGGCAGAAATGGGCAGCGGGGCAGAGAGGACTTGAAGCAAAGCTGCAGCTGACGGACCCAGTGAGGCAGCAACTGGTGGAGTGGGCTGTCTCACATTCACACGCAGATAAACCGGGAGGAACAGCTGGGGAGCCAGACAGCACAACCCAGGGACCCAGTATGGAGAAATAAAGCCTCAAACCTCTGACTGAAAACACCTGTGGGCATTGAGGCGGCAACAGGAGAAACTCCAAACCTCACAGGAGAGGTCGTTGGAGAGGCCCACAAGGTATTAGAATGTACACAAGCCCACCCACATGGGAATCAGCACCAGAAGGGCCCAGTTAGCTTGTGGGTAGCAGGGGAAGTGACTGGAAACTGGCAGAGAGCAGAGCAAGTGCCAATGTTCCAACTCAGACCCCTCCTCAACATACAGCATCACAATGCTAGGACAGGGTTACCCCACCCTGGTGAACACCTAAGGCTCTGCCCCTTAGTACTTAACAGGCACTCTGAGAAAAAAAAAAATGGCCCAAATGAAAGAACAGATCAAAGCTCCAGAAAAAATACAACTAAGAGATGAAGAAATAGCCATCCTATCAGATACACAGTTCAAAACATTGGTTATCAGGATGCTCACAGAACTGGTTGAATTTGGTCACAAGTTAGATGAAAAAAATGAAGGCTATGCTAAGTGAAATAAAGGAAAATGTACAAGGAACCAATAGTGATGGGATAGAAACTGGGACTCAAATCAACAGTGTGGACTAGAAGGAAGAAAGAAACATTCAACCAGAACAGAATGAAGAAACAAGAATTCAAAGAAATGAGGAGAGGCTTAGGAACCTCCAAAAGATCTTTAAATGTTCCAACATCCGAATTATAGGGGTACCAGAAAGAGAAGAGGAAGAGCAACAAATTGAAAACTTATTTGAACAAATAATGAAGGAGAACTTCTCCAATCTGGCAGAGGAAATAGACTTCCAGGATATCCAGGAAGCTCAGAGAGTCCCAAAGAAGTTGGACCCAAGGAAGCACACACCATAATTACATTATAAAGCACATCTAATTACATTACCCAAGATTAAAGATAAGGAGAGAATCTTAAAATCAGCAAGAAAAAAGGAGACAGTTACCTACAAAGGAGTTTCCATCAGACTGTCAGCTGATTTCTCAAAAGAGAACTTGCAGGCAAGAAGGGGCTGGAAAGTATTCCAAGTCATGAAAGGCAAGGACCTACATCCAAGATTAATCTATCCAGGAAAGCTTTCATTCAGAATGGAAGGACAGATAAAGTGCTTGTCAGATAAGATCAAGTTAAAGGAGTTCATCATCACCAAGCCCTTATTACATGAAATGCTAAAGGGATTTATCTAAGAAAAAGAAGATAAAAATATGAACAGTAAAATGACAGCAAACTCATAGTTAATAACAACCATACCTGAAACAAAAACAAAAGCAAACTAAGCAAACAATTAAAATAGGAACAGAATCAGAAATGGAAATCATCTGGAGGGTTAGCAACAGGGGAGTGGGAGAAGGAGAGAGGGGGAAAAGGTACAGAATAAGTGGCATAAATGGTATGTAGAAAATAGACAGGGGGAGGTTAAGAATAGTATAGGAAATGTAGAAGCCAAAGAACTTATATGTATGACCCATGGACATGAGCTAAAGTGGGAGGGAATGTGGGTGGGAAGGAGTGTGCAGGGCAGAGGGGAATAAAGGGGGGGGGAATGGGACAACTGTAATAGCATAATCAGTAAAATGTATTTTTTAAAAAAGGAAAACAGCTAATAAAAAGTGAGAAGCAGGAGAGAATGAAAGAGTAAGACATCATTTGATCCCTGGGTCTAGGTGCACTGGAGTCCAGAGATCCCTAGACTTTTCTAGTTTTGTCTAAGCCATTTTGCGTTGAGCTTCTGTCCTTACACAGCTTCTAGATGCTGAGTCCTTCTCATGCCTAGCTGACCAGAAACCACTGGGACAAGAGGGATAAGGTTGCTAACTGTTCAAACTGGCATTACAAGTCACTACATAGTGATGACAAGAAGTCAGTTTATGGGTTGGCCAAATTATGCCTTGGGTATCCAACAACTGCTATTCTTTAGCTAGACCGAGGGTGTTTAAGAGAGATATATGGTGAAGCCATATACTACATAGATTGGGTGTAGAGTCTGGAGACGTGGGTATCAGTTCCAGTTATACCTCCTATTCACTGGCCAGCCTTGGACAATCACCTTAGCTTTTCTGAGTTTCCATTTCTTTCTCTGCATAATGGGAATAGTAATACTTGTTTAACCTACTATGTTCACTCAGCAAACATTTATAAAGGACTTACTATGTGGCGAGTACTGTCAATAAAACAACAAAATACATAGTTTTAGGCTTCAGAGTTTTTCATAGTCTTTGTCAGAAATATGAATAAAATATGAATTACAACATGGTTTGAGATAGATGTATATGGTGTGATAGACATACGGGTATTTAGAGGTCATAAGGGAGAAAGAGTCTCAGGTGGTAGGATCTGCAAGGACTTTCTGAAGAGAATGCTATTTAGTCTGAGTTTTCAGGAGATGTGGGAACTGACAGGTTGGAAGAGCATCACAGAGAAAGAGCACAGCCTGGAAAAGACCTAAAGGTGTCAAAGAGGATAGACAATTTCAGAAATTGTATGTACACTTGTATAGCTTAAGTCTTGGGCTTTGAGGCTATCTTGAGCAGAGGCCAGATTATGAAGCTTTGTGGACCAGGTTAAGGACTTTGGACTTTCTCCTGTTGATGGTGGGGAAGGCCCTGGAAGTTCTGAATAGAACCAAGGAATTTTAGAAAGGTATTTTATAAAGACAACTCCAGTAGGCATGGGGATGGAGAGGATGAATGGTAGCAAGAACAGAGGTAGGCCTGTACTTCAACAATCTACTGCTACATGACAAATTACCCCCCAAATTAGTGGCTTACAAAGATACTATACTATTTATGATTCTGTGAATTGACTAGGCTTAGTTCTTCTGCTCCATGGGGTGTCAGCTAGAGCTATCATTAGGTTACATTCAATCAGGTGTTCAACTGAGGCTAGAATGGCCAGGACAACTTCACTCATATGTCTGACTTCTGAGCTGGGGTAGCCGGAATAGCGGGTGGCTGGTTGGGCCTCTTACCACATGGTCCCTCATCCCTCAGTAGTCTAGTGCACTGGTTCTCAAGCAAGAGTGATTTTCTCCCACAGGGGACATATGGCAATATCTGGAGACACTTTTGGTTGTTACAACTAGAGCATCTAGGGGGTAGAGACCAGTGATGCTGTTAAACATTCTACAACACACCAGAGAGCCCACCAGCACAAGGAATTATCTGACCCAAAATGTCAATAGTGCCAAGGCTGAGAAACCTTGGTCTTAGCCCAAGCTCTTGTACATGGTGGGCTGACCCCATGAGGGTAAAAGTAAAAGCTGTCAGATCTTTTGAGGCCATGGGATCTGGGACTCAGACAACATCACATCCTTCACACTCTATTGGTTGAAGCAAGTTATAGGCCAGCTCTGATTCAAGAGGAGAGGAATTAACTCCTTCATTCATGGTCAACCACTGATCTACTTTCTATCTCTACAGATTGTTGGTGGCCACTTCTATAGGCAATCTACCGTAGGCAGGGAGACTATGCAGTGAGGGGCCTTATATGGGGGACGATAGTGATTTGAGCTCAGGTAGAAGCAAAGTATCTTTCTGAGAAAATGAAATAACAGCACTGAAATCTCTTTGCAAAGTGTTGCATACAAATACTAATTTCATAATCCACACTGTCCCCAGCCAGGAAATGCTGTCTCCAGCAGCTTTCTGTTAAGCCCGGCTTTCTCTCAATAGGTCTCTGCTCTGTGTCTGTCCAATCCCACTGCCCTCTGTCAAGTTCATCAAAGCTTCTGCTGACTCAAGAAGAATCTAGAGAATGATCACTGCAGTGAAAATCTCAAATCATCCCCCGGGGCCCCTAATAACAAAACATCTGCTTGTCATTCTTCCTTACCCCTCTGGGTTTCAGTGAGAAAACAGCATTAAATGATGATAATGAGAACTTAAAAACTAAGTTCCCTGGCTTCCAAGAAGGGAGGCTTAATTTGAAGGCAGCTAATTATCCACTCATTATAATTTACACTGAGTGGTTAGTTGTCTTGCCTGCTGTCACTGGTCTGTGAACAATTGTCGGAAAGATGAAAAAAAATGTCTAAGCTAACACATCTTAGAAAGCAGAGGGTAGAGAATCCCCTTGTCAAAGAAAGAATCTTCTCGAACATGTGGTCCAAACCTCTCGTTTTACAGATGACAGAACTGAGACCCAGAGAGGAGACAGAACTTGCCCAGAGTCGCCCAGCAACTGGTAGGTGGCAGAATGGGCACTGGAACTGAAGTCTTTGTGCTGGCTCCAGCCTAAAACCCCGCCCAGGAGATGAAAGGGTAGGTCTGTCTGCCCCATGCAGCGAAGAGACTATACTCAGACCACCCATCAAAGTGGCAATTGGCACGTCCAAGCCTCCCGATAATCATCAGTGTGGGATGGCGGAGCCACAGAACCAGTAGGTGGAATAATTCCTCAAGGGCTGGGGCACAGCTTAAACCGCAGAGGGGGTTGGGGCAGGAAGATTGCTTCACTTGGATATTGAACATTTTTATTTGGTAGCATTATGTACTTTTCATGCAGAATCAGAGAGGAAGGATTTTCAAAAGGCACCTCCAGCTATTCTGGTGATGGAAAAGGTTGGTACTTGATGTTTTTAACTATTAAAATATTTTGGTTTGCAATGTAGTGGAATCGTGCCAGTTCTTTAGCTTTTCTTCAGAGAGCATAGGAAGAAGCTACTGGAAGATATGTCTTGACCATCATGAAAAGAGGGGAACCTAGCCTTCCCATGTTTCTAGTTCTTTACTCCCCAGGCCACACAGTACCCAGAGGACTCCAGAATGTAGCTTCTCTGTCTTTATAATTTCCTTTTAAAAATTAATTAATCAATTAATTAATTAATTAATTAATTTATTTTGGACAGAGGGGAAGAGAGGGATAAAAACATCGATGCAATAGAGAAACATGGATTAGTTGTCTCATACGTGCCCCTAGCAGGGACCAAACTAGCAACCTAAGCATACATACACCCTGAATGGGAATCGAACCAGTAACCTTTTACTTTGCGGGACAATACCCAACCAACTGAGCCAAACCAGCTAGGGCTGACTTTCTAATTTCTTTTTTTTTTCTTAAGATTTTATTTATTTATTTTTTAGAGAGGGAAGGGAGGGAGGGAGAGAGAGAGAGAGAGAGAGAGACATCAATGTGCGGTTGCTGGGGGTCATGGCCTGCAACCCATGCATGTACCCTGACTGGGAATCCAATCCAAAGTGTCATCCAACCTGTGACACTTTGGTTCACAGCCTGCGCTCAATCCACTGAGCTACGCCAGTCAGGGCTTGACGTTCTAATTTCTTAAGTGCCCTGGCCCCCTTCACACTTCAGGGCACTAGGCCATGGTGCTTCCTCTGTCTGAAATGCCCCTATGCTCCCCTTATTAAGGTAAAGCCTTTTCTTCATCTCTTCTTTCTCCAGGTTATTGTCATTCCCCTGATATACACAGTCTTAGCTAGCTCCCTACACTTCCCTGTGTAGCGCTGGTCACAGTTCATCATCTTCCTTTTTGCATATGATTAATCAATGACTACCTCCTTCATTAGACTCTGCATTCTGACTAGTTAGGAACCTCATATGTTTTGTTCATCAACCTTATCTCCAGTTCTTAGCTTGGTACTTGGCACCTAATAGGGTGTAATAAATATTTGCTGAAGGAATGATTGAATCAAAGTGCCAAGCTTATCTAGACACCCTCTTACAATTGCAAGTAAGGAAACCATCAGAGTTAGGCAGTGACTCGCCCAGGGTCATATGTAGGCATCTAATAGCTCCTGCTAATTATTCACATCCTTGAAATACCTTACCACCTAGGACAGGGTCATTTCAATGCAAAGCTGAGGGACTCCATTGTTTTTCATTCCTTGGACAGTTGTAGTCCCTCTTCTTAACAAAAGGCTCCCCATGGAGCAGGAACTCTAAACCTTGGCCCATTAAGTGGCTCCCAGGATCTATGGACCCCTTGAATTGTACACAGATATATTGGGGAGCATTTTTCAGTAGAGAGGCTGCAAGGCTCTCTCCTGATCCTCAAAAGAGCTATATGCCCAAAATGCTAAGCACCATTCACACCAGATCTCTGCTGAATCTCTTCTTTCCTTTTAGCTAGAAAAGCCACTCTATGTCCCAAGAATCTTTGGTAACAGACACAATGCTTAGTGTGAGGCTGTTGGTCAGCAATGGTCAGGGCCAAGTGGCTAACACATGGGATCAGAGGGAAATGTTTTTTCAGCTTCAGTTGGTTAGGGTTATCAGAGAAAGCTTCCTGGAATAGGTGCCAATTAAGCTGTCTGTAATGAACTGTGAAGGTTAGTGAGGTTGGAAGTGAGGTGGGGAGGGAGATAGGGTTCTGAATTCCCTTCTGGAAGCCCCAATGTCCCCATCATCTCTTTGTGTCCCAAAGGAGGGCTTGTTTAAACTGTTTATATCAGGGTCATTTTGGTCCAGACACCAGCCTGACTGTAGAGTTTCTTTTTCCCTCTCTCTTTAGAAGGCAATGTGGACTGTTTTGTGATGCCAGCGGCCCTTTGTCCCCTCTGTTGAATTATTCATCCTGTGAGATGAATTATTAATTTTAATTTTGTGTAGCAAATGCCAGGCAAACAGGTAGAAATGGAGCTGGTACTCTGGGCATGGAGCCACAGGCCTCCCCAGGTTCCCTGAAGCACAAGCTATCAGGGCCAAGAAATTATGCAAGAATCTGCAAGGGGCTCACCCTGGAATGCATTTAATTGAGGGTGAAGTTGGCCCAAGTGCCCCTGAAATGACTGGGCTCCATTCTCCTCCGGCTCTCAGGCCCCTTCCTCTCCTGGCACTCCTGGCTGGCTCCGGTGCTGGGCTGCATTGCATGTCCAGAGTGGGTTCAGCTGCATTCATCAGAGGGACTTGAGTTTGATTCAAAGCCTAGACTCCTAGGGGCCCTGGGTTAGTTAAGCAGGGTTTCTCAACCTCAGCACAACTGACATTTTGGCCAAGATAATTCTTTGTTGGGGGCAATCCTGTGCATGTAGGATATTCAACAGCATTCCTAGCTTCTACCTACCACATGCCAGTAGCACAAGGTCTCTAGACATTGTCAAGTGTCCCCTGTGGGACAAAATTGCTCTCACTTGACAGCCAGTAGGTTAGTTCTTTTACTTCTTCAAGTCTTTTTTTCTTTTCCTCATCTGTGAAGTGGGGATCAGAGTAGTAATTACCAGGGTGAGATGATGATCAAATGAGATCACATATGCGCAGTCTCAGCTTGTTTGGAGTGTCTCTACCCTGGGCCTTCTGTTATATGAACTTATATTTCTCTTTTATGCCTACGTCCAGGTCTCAGTTAGGATTGCGTTCAGCGGCAGGTAACAGAAGATGCACCTTAATCTGACTTGGACAATGAAGAGAAGTGATTGGTTCACATAACTGGAGACCCAGAAGTAGGTTAAGCTTTAGGTTCTGTTGATTCAACAACTCACCCATGTCCTCATCCTCAGGGACCAGTTCTTTCTGTCTTTTTGCTCTACTATATACAGTGAGGGCTTCTACTGAGCTTGGTTCACTTCAGGGTCCTAGGATGACTCCTGCAGCAATTGATACCATGAGCCTCCTTATTCACTTCAATGCCAAAAAAGAAGATATCTGTTCCTACAGTATAAACTGTAGTCCTGAAAGTCAGCCTGGCTGGGCCACTTAGGTCACAAACTCACTCTGAAATCACCATCTACATCTAGTGGGGTGGGTGTGTCAGTTGGTTTAAGTCCTCCAGGTCCCATGCTGTCAGTTTGGGATGGAATCAGCTCTCCCAGTGTATGGCTGTGTAACTACCCAAATGAAGATCTCAGCACCAACAGGATCCACTGACTATTCCTGCACCAATCACTTTAGCTGGAGGGGAAGAACAGACTGATTGATTGAATGAAACTGGGACTTGACCTACCCTTGGAATTGAAAACATGGGGAGGTGGGCAGGTCAGTCTCACCCAACTACAAGGACTGACAATGGTGGTGGTGGTGGGGGCCTTGGCTTCCCAATCCCAAAATAGAGATGCTGCTACCAGAAAAAGTGGAATGGATTCTGGGCAGGCAAGAACTTGAGGTGTCCATTGAATGAGGTCAAGAGAGAGCCATGACTGGGGGTAGGGATGTGGTAGTATACCTGTAGAATGAGTTGAACACCTGTGTGTAGCGCTTCAGGTCCTCTTGGGCTCACCTTTTATTCCACCAGTGATACGTGCTCTTAGGTGCAACCTGACAATGACTCACCTCTCTCACTTTTGACACCAGGGCAGGGCACCTGTCGGGTTCAATATTTGTACCATGTGCAACCTGGAAGTGCAAGATGTTAATACCCCATGAGGCAAACCTTGACCAACGGGAATAGAAGCTGATGACTAAATGCTTCCCCCTTTATTCCTCAGAGTGGCTGCTTCCAAGATATACTTTTCGAGGCACCTCAGAAGATCCTGAGGAACTGAGCCCCCAGTCACCCATACTAGGGCCCCTCATGGCCCACCCTTATTCTGGCTCTTTCTCCTTGCCTGTCCTTCACTCCTGCTTCCTGGGGTGACTTCCTAAATAAACTATCAATGAGCCTGTATCTCAGACCCTGCTTTTGGGGGAACCCCAGATAGGTCATAGATTTTTAGCTAGTCTGAGATTTACACGTAAGTCTTTATACTTTTTAGACAACATGTGAAAAATTTTAACAAGTAAGTTTTGTGCCTTTAAATTTTCCTTCTGCCTGCCGATCAGGGGTGTTTTCAACCAGTTCCAAAGACACCATATTCACAGTTTGAAAGTCAAGACTCTTGAAACACAGTGTGCCTCGGGCCTTTCCCGGCAGGAGGCAGCGGCCTGCCAGCTGCTGTGCCCTGGGTGGGCAGGCGGGCAGGCAGCAAGAGCGTCCCAAGATGAACCTCTACCTGGGGAAGCTGTCAGGAGCTGACTGCAGACCTTGAGAACCTTATCAAGACATCACCAGACAAACCGGGAAGGCTGCCCTGACTCCAGCCGAACCCCTGTGATTCTGACTGATGTGTCAGGAAACTGACATGTCCCCAACTCCACTCAGGCATCAAGTGCTTGCTTGGGGTGGCCTGCCAGTGTCACGGCACAAAGCAGCCTTTGCGGAGATAGTGAGAAGGGGCTGGAGAATGGACTGTCTCCCTTTCTCTAGCGGCCTTGTCTCTCTCCCACTGGCTACAGACGTATGTTACAATGTGTCTCTGCTTCCTGCACCCCTGGGCTCAGTTTTCTCTACCAGTGCCCACTGACAATCCCTGACACTGTTCAGATGAATGCCTCCTTTTCTCAACCCTCTGGCCGCTGCCCATCCACCTACTGTGCCCCCCTCCTGGTAGGGCCCTCAGCCACCTCTCCTGGGCTCAGGCCTTGCTGGTGGATGCCAATGAAGCCAGCAGCCCAATACATTTGCCTTTTGACAATCCTCTAGCTCCCTAACAGAAAACCACAGCAGTGCCCTAAGGCCACAGAGGAAGTCAAGTTTATACATATATGGCACTACATCAGCTAGTGGTCAGGCTTACCAGGAGAATTGGGGGCAGGATTGCTTGGTTAACCGAATAGCTCTAATCTGACTGTGTCACTCCTCAGCTTCATATTTTTCAATGGCACCCCCATGGCAGTTGCCTGTGTGGGGTATTCAAGCCTCTCAACCTTGTCTCGTCTTGTGCCACACCTCCTACCACTGAGCCTACTATAACTCTATGACCATCCCCCACTCCCTCCAGCTCCCATGCCTATGCCCTGACTGGTCCCACTGCATAGGATGTACTTCCTACTCTTGTTCCCCTATTACCTGACTTACTTTGAATCATTTTTCAGCTCTCAGCTGACTGACACCTCCTCCAGGAAGCCTTTCTTACATTTCCAAACTAAGTGAAGTTCCTCCTGTAAGCTCCCAAATTACCTAAAATAAACCTTAGCATGTTGCCTGGTACCTACATTTATGTGTTTGTCTTCTGCAGCAGACAGTAAATTCCTGGACATTCAGGAATTTTATACCTAGTTTACCATCATTCACTCAGGGCCAAGCACTGAACCTGACACAGAGAAGGTACTCAGTAGGTGTTTGTTGAATAAAAATTAGACTTCAAAGTGTCTAATAACTTGAGCTCAGGATTTATTCAGAGAAAATAGAGTCTTAGGTTTTATGTAATAACTAAAAGTAAAAAAATAATTTGTGCATTAATATGGGTATTATCAAGTTATGTGCATTATCAAATATATTTCTATAGATAAATATTTTAAAACTCAAATAGCCACAGTTTTTTAAAATACTGTTAAAAACAGAACAAAAATAAATAGGCAACAACCTAACAACATACACATTGTGTTTTCCTCCAGTCCTTGCTTCTGGGCAAGGCAAACTGAGTTCCCCAGTCACAATGCGTGCTATTTCTACCCTTGCACTTAACATCACAGTATCAACATTTTTTTCATCTTGGAATCATGGCCTTTGGAAGTAAAAGGAAATTTAGAAGTGGCCCCATCCTTTTGCTTCCTTTTCAGAGGTGCTGAGTCCAGAGTGGCAGCTGACTCAAAGTCACCCAACAGAATGACAACTCCGGTTTCTTAACTTCCTGGCATGTGATGTCATATTCCCGTCCCATGGCCTCTGAGATTTTTCTGAGGCACTTTCTCCTCTTTGGAATCTGAGCAGGAAAACACTTTGAAATGAGGATTCTGAAACGCACAAGGATCTTAGTGGGACTTGCTACAATCACTTTTGAGAGTTTAATGACGTACAATTTTTTACTTTTCCTGGAACTCTCACCACTACTGGTGGGAGGGTGAATTAAATTGGTACAACCACTGTGCAAAACTTATTGGGACAAGTTTGGGAGTATCTCCCAAAGCTGAACATCCACCTACCTTATGACCAGAAATTCCTCTCCCACATATTGCTTCCACCAGAAATGAGCACTTAGGTCCACCAAATGACTTACACAAGACTGTTCATAGCAGCCTTCTTCATGATAGCCAAAAACTAGAATTTGAGTGTCCATCCACAGTAGAATAGAGAAATATTTGTGGTCTATTCACACCATAAAATGCTACACAATAGTGAAAGACAATGACTCTCTACTACATGTCAAATCATGGACAAATCTCATGGATTTAAGTGAAATAAGCCAGAGATAAAAGAGAATATGCTGTATGATTCTATTTATGTCCAAGTTCAGAATAGGACAAACTAATTGATGGTGACAAAAAGTGGTTATGTAGGGGAGAGTGTTGACTTATAAGGCGCATAAGGAAGTCTTTGGGGCTGATAACATTCGATAGAGGTATTGGTTACATGGGTGTTTACATGCATAAAACTTCATCAGGCTGGGCACTTAAGATTTACATACTTTATTTACAAATTTACAAATTTTATGTGTAACATAAAATTTTACAAATATATTATGCTTCCCAAATTGGTGCAGTCTGAGTGAGGTCTGTAGTCTTCTCAATTGCATTGTGTCAATTAGTTTCCTGGTTTTGTGAATGTGCTGTAGTTACATGAGGTGTTACCACTGGAGAAGCTGGGGGGCAGGTATACAAAGCCTCACTGCACTATTTTTCAAATTTCATGTGAGTGTGGTTATCTCAAAATATCAAGTTAAAAAATTGTATGGTCTCTATTCTTCATTACAAAATCAGACAATTTAAAGCTATTACTTTTTCAATCATACTTGTCTCTACCTTCAACCAAATTTATGGATCAAATAAATTTATTCTCCCTTCTAAGTCGTTTTAGGCCCTCCTTTTCTTCCTTCTCTCCCCTCCCTCCCTTCTTTTCTTCCTTCTCTCCTTCCTTCCTCTCTTCCTTTCCTTTCTCTATTGAATATCAGTAAATTTGACCTGCTTCTCTTTTCCGCCCCATTCTGGGTCACCCCACTTAAGTGAATGCCTGCTGTGACAGGGCATCTCCACTTGATCTTGAATCCAAGATCTGAGAAACCTAGAATTTTTCATTTCACTCCCCTCCCTGCACCGACCCCTGGTGACCTAAGGCCAGGCCTCTAATTTGTAAATCTGGGCTTACCTGTTTGGAAAATGGGTTGAATAATAGATGCCTCGCTCACCAGGGTGTTGAACTTTAATTACTGTTTGCAACATTGCTTGAGATGTCGAGATGAAAGGCAGTTTTAAAAGTACATGTTATTGGCATTAGTAATAAAGCTGAGGAATTTGTTTATGAGTTTGTGAGGTTGTCAGAAATGGGAAAAGGTAGGGGGGAAGGTTGATTTTATGTGGAAAACCTTGCCCAAAAAACAGCCACAGATCCTAGTTGGTATAAATAGCAAGAACATGTTGTACCTCAAACAACTTTGCAAATTTCACATTCTTCCATGCCCCTGAAAAGATAGAACCCACACTTCCAAATCTGAAAACAAGGAGTTACCTGGGGTTATTAGGCAGGAAATTCTGGAGCCAATTTTGCGCTGAGATCATTCTCAGTTCTTGCAATTTACAAGAAAAATGTGGTTAAAGGACAGGGTTCTTCATTTTTACCATCAATACTTTTCTTTTTCTTTCTGCATTTGATCATATTTCTACCAATAGAGCAGCTAATAAGGACTTTTAGAAAGCTACCTTTTTTTTTTTTTTGTGAGTACTTAATAAGAAGGGTTTAGGAAAGAATAAAAGGCTAAAACTTAGCCCATGCCCTTACTTCAAGCCAGAAGATAAATAGGAGTGAGTAGCCTATATTTAGAATTTATTTCATGGTGCCCTGTTATTAATAATAACTGCCCCCTTTGGAGTGTCCACAGCCCTTTGAAATGCATTACTTCATTCGAACCACTGACAGTTCTGGGATTACGAGCTCTGGTTTGAGAATGAGGAACCTATGACAGAAGTGACTTTCCTAAGGCCACACAGCCTACAGGTGATAGTGTTGGGACTTAAACTTAGTCTTGGGAATTGGAATGGTCAGAGCAACGATTTTCAACCAGTGTGCTGCAAGAATTTTTAAAACATTCACTAACTGAGTCGGGGCACTGACCTCTTTTCCCCTAGACTGTCATATAAAAAAATGACAGCAATAGCTGACTGGTATGAATGAATCAAAATTATACCTATTTTTGTCAGGTTAGCAAAAAATATATTTTTAAAATATTTCATTTATTTAATTTTAGACAGAGGGGAAGGGAGGAAGAAAAGGAGGGAGAGAAATCAGTTTGTGGTTGCCTCCCGTGCACCCCCTACTGGGGACCGGGCCCACAACCCAGGCATGTGCCTTAGACTGGGAATCGAACCTGAGACCCTTTGATTCGCAGGCTGGTGCTCAATCCACTGAGCCACACCAGCTGGGGTGATATATATATTTTTTGGTATGCTGCAGCATTTTAGTAATTAGTGTATGTGTGCCATGAGATGAAAAGGGTTGAAAATCTCTGGTCTAGAGGAATTTTCTGGAAGGTTCTAGCATTCTTTCCACTGTACTGCCACTCCTGGTAGCTACTCAAGGAGAGACCTGGCCTTTGGACCCAGGTTCAAGGCCAGCCTGCACCAAAGACCAATGCCACATAGTGTCTAATCAGAGGGAGGACTAGGGTAGATGTTAAAGGTGTGTCTTGGACTCAGAAGCTGTGGTTTTGTTCCTGGCTGTTAATCACTATGTGGATGGAGACAGATGACTTTGCTGAGCCTCAGTTTCCTCACCTAAGAAGTGGAGATATAACAACACTGTTTTCTTCTTCAGTGGGTTCTATTAAAAGAGACAATCTATGGAGAGCACTTAGCCCAGTGCCACACACATGCGCACGCACACACACACACACACACACACACACATTGGCTTTGCTAAAGATTATCAAGTTGAGGCCTTAGTACGCAAATGAATGGTAAATGTACCTTCACCCCTGAAAGAACCATCTTGGCTAAGAACTCAAATGAATTTAAAAAATGACTTTTCCTTTGAGATAATTATAGATTTACATGGAACCAAGATAAATTCCCTATATTCTTCACCTATTCCCCGCTCCCCATGAGATGATTTTAGTACAATGTCACAACCAGAAAATTGACATTGATACAGTTCACCCACTTTATTGGTATTTCACAGGTTTACAGGCAGTCATTTATATGTACATGTTTAGTTCTGTGTGTTTATTCAACCACTGCCACAGTCAAGATACAGGATGGTTCCATTTTAAGGATCCTGATTGTAACCCTTTTATAATCATATCTTTCTCCCTTCCTTTTCATTTTCCTAATCCCTAACAACCATTAATCTCTTCTCCATCTCTATAATTTTGTCATTGCAAAAATATTACATATATATACACAATGTATGTAATGTCTTGAGGTTGGCTTTTTCATTCAGCATAATTCCCTTGAGATCCCATGGAGCTGTTTCAGGTATCAATGCTTCCTTTTCATTGCTTCAAAGTATTACACGGTATGGACGTGCCAGTTTGTTTTACATTCGCCCATTGAGGGACATCTGGTTTGTTTCCAGTTTGGGGCTATTATAAATAAAGCTATGAACAACCGTGAACAGGTTTTTGTCTGATCATATTTTCATTTTCCTAGAATAACTGTCTAGGAGTACAATTGCTGGATGTTGGTAAGTGTGGGTTTAGTTTGTTAAGACAGTACCACACTTTTTCCCAGAACGATCCTGATATTTTATGTACCCACCAACAATGTGTAAGCAATCCAGTTTCTCTACATCCTTACCAGCATTTAGTGTTATCACTATTTATTGTAGTCATTCTGATAGGTATGTAGTTAGATCTCATCGTGGTTTTGATTTGCATTTCTCTATTGACTAGTGATGCAGAATATCTTTTCATATGCTTATACCCATCTGTGCACTCCTTTCAGTGAAATGTCTGTTCATGTTTTTTGCTGGTTTTCTAGTTGCGTTGTTTGATTTTCAGCACTGAGTTTGGGAGTTCACCAGAAGTGTAGTTTACAAATATTTCTCACAGTCTGTGGCTTGTCTTTTCATCTTTTTCACGGGGTCTTTCACAGAGCATGCATTTTTGCTTTGATGTGATTCAATTTATGAACTTTTCCTTTCATGGGTTATGCTTTGTTGTCAAGTCTAAAACCTTTTGCCCTCGCCCTAGATCTCAAACATTTCCTTCTTCTTTTGAAAAGTTTTATATTTTACATTTAAATCCTTGATCTATTTTGAGTTAATTTTTGTGTATGATGTGTGGTTCAGGTTGATGTTTTGGGTTGGGGTTGGGTTTTCTTTTCTGCCTATTAATGTCCAATTGCTCCAGCACCATTTGTTTAAAATGCTTTCTTCTATCGAACTGCTTTTACACCTTTGTCAAAAATCAATTGGGCGTATTTGTGTGGATCTATGTCTGGGCCAAGATCCCAAAGCAATTTGGACTCAAATATTGAACTTGGGTGAACAAAACACAAGAAATCAATCCATATGAAGACTTAATGAAAGCTAACATGTGAAGCATTTATCAAACAATCTAATGTTCTATGTAATTAAGTGTGAAAGTGTAAGAAATTGACTGTAAGTACCCTGATCATTGAAACATAGACTCAGGGAAGTGGTCTAAAGCAGCAGAGTGTATTGAAACAGGTCTTGACTTTGGGACCAGGGAGACCTGCAGTTGGACTGTGATTTTTCATTTATCACCTGAGAGACACTGGGCGGGTGAGTTCACCTCCTGGAGCCTCACCTCCATTGTTCAGTGGAAATTATATTACCTGCCTCACAGGATTCGTTTGTGGACTAATGAGATGAGGGCCCAAAAAATGGCTAACAGTGAACTTGGCTCAGAGTAGCTATGTCAGGGACAGATGTGAGAGATGGTTTGGGGGCTTTACCTCAAATTTTCTATCAGACCCCTCCCGAGCATCCAAAGCAAACATCCTCTGTAAGTGAAAAGTGTGTTTGCTATGCAAAGATGCCTTACAGATGCAGCTTTGAGATGTTTCCTAGTCCCGCACTTTCGGCCAAGCTGCTGCTCTTAAACCCTTCTCTCTTTTTAATTTATTTATTATTTACTTTTAGAGAGAGGGGAAAGGAGGGAGAAAGAGAAGGAGAGAAACATCATTGTGTGAGAGAAACATCTTATCAGTTGCCTGGTTGCCTAGTTGCCTCTCGCACACCCCCAACTGGGGATCTGGTCTGCAACCCAGGCATCTACCCTGACTGGGAATCGAACCAGCAAGTCCATCCGCAGGCCGGCACTCAATCCACTGAACGACACCAGCCAGGACCTAAATGCTTCTCTTATAGAAAAGGTTGGGCACCTTCTCTATTGAGCATCAGAACTTAGTGGGTTTGTCCTCAGGACTGGCATTCAAGGGCCCCCATTTCATCCTTGTCTGGCCACTGACTTACCCTGCAAAGGAGGTTCATTTTCATTCTCTGGACATGCGCTTTTCCCTAGAAAGGGGTGAAGCTTGGTGGCCACCTCCCAAGGCAGTTTAGGAGGATCAAAAAACTGAAATAAAATAAATTACAAAATACAAAATACTTAGTGAATTTCCTCATATCTTACATAGGTTAAACATTGTAGAGCAGGGGTTGGTAATAGCTTAGGCCCAAATCCTGCTCCCCGCAACATATTTTTGTATGGTCTGAGAGCTAAAATGGTGTTTACCTGTTAAAGCATTTTTAAAAGAGGGGAAGGAAAGAAGGAAGGAAGGGAGGGAGGGAGGGAGGGAAGGAGGGAGGGAGGAAGATAGTAAGGGAGGAAGAAAGGAAGGGAGAGGAGAAAAGATGGAAAGAATATGCCACAGAGACATATGTGGTTTGCAAAGCTTAAAATAGGAACTCTCTGACCCTTACAAAGTTTATTGGCCCCTGTTGTAGGGATAAAACTGAAGCTCAAAGCAAGGGAGGATATTATATACTGGAGGTGACACAACAAAGAAATGGTCAAGCTATGCATCCATTCATCCATCTAAAATATATAGATTGGACCTCCTTTATATATATAAGGATAAAACACTATGAAAACTGGGATAGTTAGTATAGTATTTCCCAAAGCGGGTTCCAAGGAGCCCAGATGCCAAGAGTTTCCCAGAAACGACATATCTGCAGCTTAAATATGTCCTTAAAACTCTAAAACTCCATAAACTCCTCTTAAAAGGTCACTATGTATATCAGCATATCAAGGCTTGGGAAAGTCCTGCTGCAAAGAAAACAACTGGTTACCTTTGTTGAACTCAGCATGTCCCAAATATATTCAGCTGGAAAAATCTTGTTTTGTTCTGTTTATTTTGATGATAGCTATGTAATATCATTCCTCAGAAACGAATTTTAAAATCATAGGCCAATTGCTTGAGTTTGAAAGCTGGCCCAGCCATTTCCTTGCTTCGAGACACTGAGCAAGTTACCCAGCCTCTCTGAGTCTCATTGGTGGAGAACACAGACTCATTTCCACCTACACCTCTGATCCTGTTTCCTGCCTTTAGAGCCACAAAAACATTCTTGGCAATCTTTCACGCCATTGGGCTGGGGGTAGAGGATGTCAGGGCTTTATTTTTTTCTTTCTGGTTGGATATAATTCTATAATTTCCCCAAAAGACCAAGGCCTCCAGATCACACCAGCTGGGCTTTCATGCCATATGTGCCCTGGCAAAGGAGGATGGAGAGGGTCAGGTTCTAGAACACTCAACCTTAAAAAGTCAAGAATGTAGGACTCATGGAGACAGATGGAATACAGCCAATAAAAGGATCTGTCAACATCCAGAGACTTGCTGGAAGAGGGTTGATTATTTCCTAGAGGTGCTGATAAAGGAATTTGTAATATTAAAAGAATGCAGCCATTATGGAATTCAGCCTACACTCTATGATTAACATAGCACGAAATCATGGAATTTCAGCAAGATTCCAGTCTTAGAATGGTAAGCCAGCCTCACAGAAAGATGCCGAAATAAATCTACACTTGCTTCAATTGGTTGGTTCAGCAAATAGGTTGGCTCTCTCTTGTATTTGGGTCTTTGCCTATGTTATTCCCTTCCCCTGAGTTGCCCTTTCTCTTGACTTTTGCCTGATTAACTTGTACCCTTCCAGTCTCTGTATCAATGTTACCTAGACCCCTGTAAGACTAAGGTAGGTTCCCTACCGATTGCTGTAAATCCTGTGTCTTCTCCATCAGAGCACTTACCTGGCCTCCTGTTAATTGTCTTGTCATCTGGACTAGAAGTCCCAGGAAGGCAGGGACTGGCTTTGTCTTGGACACTGTTGCATCTGCAAAGCTTAGCATGCTTCCCAAGGGTGTCCCTTTTGGCATCTCTGGGCCACACCGGAGAAGAAGAGTTGCCTCGGGCCACACATTAAATACATTTTGACACTCTCACACACAAAAATCTCATAATGTTTTAAGTAAATTTATGATTTTGTGTTGGGCCGCATTCATAGCCATCCTGGGATGCGCATAGCCCACAAGCCGCAGGTTGGACACCCCTATATCTAGACAAAGTGACTACTCAACAAGCATTTGCAATAAACAAAGAGATTGACTAAGTGTGCACACTCTTTGGACTCCTTGATTCTCAGACATATTGGGAAAATAGAAGCAGCTCCGCAGGCTCCATATAAGTGCAATGGAGCTGGGAATGGGACTGAAATCCTTTGACACTAGGTGTAAGACTCTATTTCATACCCCTTGATCACATCTGAAATAATTTAATTCTTCCACAGCAGAGTGTCTATGGCCTCATTCTAGTCTTTCTTGTCATCACTTTAGAGGTTAAGACTGTTTCAGAGAATTATAACAAATGGGATCTTGGGGTAGAGAAAAATTTACCTCATTCTCAGGGGTAGGAGAAATGTGTGCTTTTGGACCTTGGACTTAAATGAGCCAGCAAATCCCTGCTAATTCTCTTCCATTGCTGGGTCCTGTCTGCTTCATATTCAGCAGAGAAAGCCAGCCTGTGTCACCCATGATTTATGCCTTGCTGTTTGCTCTCTTCCCCTAGAACATTAAACACCCGGAGCAGAGGGGGAAGAAGAGGTAATCTCAGGATGCCTGGCTGCCAGACGGGTTTCTGGGGCGGCCTCTCTGTTCTGGTGGGAAATGGGAGGAGGCTGAAATGCAGGGGACTGGGGGGGAGGTGGTGAGGAAAAAGAAAAAGACCCATGGGGCTTCTACATAAAAGGAACAAGGGAGCCTCTGTTTGCTCCAACCTCTGCAAAAAACATTGGCCTCTAAACTGAGGGACCTGGGTACTTGATTTACTTGTTTATTGAGCGTCTTTGGGCAAGACTTTCCTCTCTCTGAATCTCAGTTTCCCCAGTTGCTAATGGAGGGTCTGGAAGACTTGAGCGCCCCACTGCCTCAGGAATCTGAAGCTGGTTGGTGCATAGGCCTTGCAAGGAGAGGGAAGCATAGAGCAGCAGTTAAATTAACTATGTGAACTCCAGCTTCACCTCCTACTGGCTGTGTAACCTTGGGAGCTCCTTTTCTCTCTGAGTCTCATCTGCATGATGGGTTCATCTCTTGGTTCTTTCTCATTGATTTGCTGAGAATTAAAACTTCCAGTGGTACCAGCACTGAGCCAGTACTTAATAAGAGTCAGTTTTTACTGGGGCTGTTGTTTCTGAGATGGTCCCAAAATGTGGCCTTGGTGTTTCTCTCTACCTGAGTTCCCTGCTTGGGGCCTGGCTGGTGGGGGCAGGGCATCCCTGCCAGCATTTGGAAATCTGGGCAGAAGGGAGGAAGAGCTATTTTCAGTGGATTCTGGTTCTATTTGTAGCTGTGAGTTGGCCCAGGCTGCAGAGAAGCTTTGGGTAGAGCAAGCAGGGTGCTGAAATGAGTGTGTGTTGTCTTTTATCTTGGAGGGTAGGGGAGAGGGAGTAGACAGGGGAGGTGTAGAGGAGGAAGAAAAGCCTCCCTTCTCCTCCATGGCCCACCCCCCTGAAATCCCTTTCTATCCTGTTCTTGTTAATTTCATCCCCTCTAACTTCCCTGGGGGAATTTGGAGGGTGGGTGACTGGTATTTGAAAGGTGGATTTAGTAACTCAGAAGCAATCCATCCATCCATCCATCAATCACATTAACACAGTGTTCCCAACCAAACAGCACTGATTTTTCTATTCCCAGCAGAATTTTCAGTTATTTGTTAAGGCGTGAGTGGTGTCCAAACCACTGAACACCTAAGTCATTTATCAAAGTATAGAGGAAGCACGCTCATTTCCCCACTGGATCCTGGGGCAGTACCTAGCCACAACCGCCCGCCCCCCCCACCATGTGACTAGGCAACTTGCTTAACTTTTCTAGATATCAGTTTCTTCATTTGTTGAAATTGGGGGTTGGGGGCATACTAGAGAGACTTTTGCAGTTCTTCAGTTCTTTCTAGCTGCAATTCTGTGATTCTTTGATGCAATAATCAAATAAGATGAGGCTGGATCCTTCAATCAGAGGATGGTTGGTAAGAGTGGGAGGCTCCAAAGAGAAGATAGCATCCTACCCTGTCATTTTTGGATGAGAAAACTGAGGCCCTGAGGGTGGGGCCAGGTCAGACAATGAGTCAGCTGGGTCAGGAATCCAGGCCTCCTACCTTCCCTTGCAGCAGGCCATCCCTGACATTAGGCTGCCAGACACCTCTCCCTGGTAGAATGAGGAGGAAGCACCTCTGCTGAGCACTACTGTGCATGTGGTCACTCACTTAACCCCCACAGTAATTCATTTTCTGGATAGAATGACCCACATAGTAAGGTCTAGTGGCAGGTCTGCTAATTAAAAACTCAATCACTATTTGAATGTTTCTCCAAATCCAGTCCTTTAGGTACTATCCTCACTAATTTTTGACATATCAGCTTTGCACTAATATATACTTCATATTTTTCTTTAAACCAAGTAATCATTTAAAGAAAATTTAGCTTCATCCTAAGCAAAGAGATCTGTGATGCTATATTTTCTAAATATATTAAACATAACTATTTCAATTTAAAAAAATCTATGTACCAATTAAAAATGCCTTTGTGGGTGAGAAATTCCAATGAATACTTTAATTGGTTCTCAAACTTGTTGGTTTTTTAAAAATTACTGAGAACCCTAAAAAGCCCTTGCTTATGTAAGTTATGTCAATTGATATTTACTTGCTAGGAATGAAAACTGACAAAATATTAAATAATTTATTCATTTATAAAAATAACATGATTCAAAAATATTGTAAACCAGTGATATGTTACCTTAAATTAATGTATTTTTATGAAAAATAATGTTTCAACACAAGGATGTTTAGTAAGAAAAATGGTATTTTACATATTTGTTCTTGTTAGAGTTTGACTTAATAGAATAATTTTGCATTCTCATATCTGTTTCTGCATTATCTGTGGCAATTTGTTTTAGTTGAAGATAATCCAACCTCATATAATTAAGATAATTGTGGTTATTCTTATTTGATACTATACTAAAACTTGATAACTATGGTTTCTTAAAGTTTAGTTGCATAAATTAATATGAATTTTTTGTACTCAGTTATACTAAAACCACTGATTTATCTTGCACTTTGAATGGATCTTTTATTCATACATGATTTGGTCACATGATGCATTGGTCATTTGGAAAATATTGCTTCACTGGGTTACACAGCTCTTCCAAATGTTGACACATTTCATACACAATATCAAAAATGGACTTTTATTAATGTTACCACAATCTAAGAAGAAAAGACATTAGGGGTTGGAACATTGTCAAGTTCATGGTGGACCATTCAAGTTTTTCAAGATTCTAATTAAGCTAGAATTTTACCATTGGCAACAAATACTGTCAGCTGTTTTACTTCATGTGACAAGGTCATTTTATACAGTTTTTCAAAACTGTCTGCCAAATACACAAGTCTGAATAACTATAGTCTGCATGTTGTCCATTCTTTCAAGTAAAAGTAGGGGTTTTTTTATACTCCTTTCTCTCTTAAAAAGAGGCTAGTTCAGCTTGCAACTCAAACAATCACACAAGTGCTTTTCTTTGAGACAATAATCTTACTTCTGCACATAGCAAAAGTGCTTTCTGTGTGGGGAGTAACTGATGAATGGGTATGGGGTTTTATTTTTAAAAGATTATTTATTTTCAGAGAGAGAGGAAAGGAGGGAGAAAGAGAGGTAGAGAAACATCAATGTGTGAGAGAAACATTGGTTAGCTGCCTCTCACATGCCTCTAGTCAGGGACCTGCCCACACCCCAGGAGTGAGTTCTGAATTGGGAATCGAACCAGTGACCTTTCGGTTCACAGGCTGGCACTCAATCCACTGAGCCACACCAGCCAAGACTGGGGTTTTATTTTAGAGTGATGCAAGTGTTTTGGAACTGGGTAGAGGTTATGGTTGCACAATATGGTGAATGTTCTAAGTGTCGCTATACTTCAAAATGGTTCATTTTATGCTAGTTGAATTTTGCCTCAATAAAACAGTGAAATGAAGTGCTTTATGTGTAATTTCCATTTCATCACAGAAACTATTAAACAGATCTAGAGTTAGTAAAATTAATTTTTTATTGCTTTGTCAAGGACATTCTTAAGGGAAACTGGCATTTTGTTGACTGTCACTGCATGTTAGTGAAGAAGATGACGATGGCTGTTAGTACAGATGGGGACAACTGCCTTGAATTGATTTTTACCACCGCTGCTTTTGCACCATCAGTTCAAATGTCAACTTGGTTAAAAAAAAGACAAATAAGTTCTTCTTCTTATTAAAACAGTTTGACCTACATTGGTCCCTGAAAGAATCTTATGGCTCCCTAGGGAACCTGTGGACCACACTTTGAAGACCACTGCTCCATGCCAAATTTGAGCTGAACCGGCCCACCCCAGCAGCAGAGGTGCAGTGTGGCGCCTGAAAAATCCCTGGAGATTTGAATCACTTAAATGTGGGTTCAATTCCAGTGTCTGTCTGACCCTGGGCAAGTGGTTCCTCAAAAGCTGAGAGTCCCAGCTGCCTTGTCTGCTGGGTTAGGAGGTTAAGAAGATGGGGATGGGTTATGAGAGTTTGGGGGTAAACAACACAAAGCACCCACTGAAGGGGAGGGTACTTTTATCATTAAGCAGCAGAGCCTAGGTTTTTGAAGGGTGTGTTTTGGGGCCCTCCAGGGGCCCGCTTGACCTTGGGAAGCCTCCATCAATCAACCTTTCCATCTATCTTAGGTTACTTCAAAGAGTCCCTGAGCAGCTGGAAGAACATTTTCAGCTTTGAAGATAGCAGGGGGAAGAAGCCTGAAAAGGCAGTAGTAGGAGGGGAGGAATTTAGAAGGGTAGAGGGAGCCCCTCACATGAGAAATAAGGTAGCAAGAAGCCCTCACTGAGCCTGGATTAGTTTTCTATCTTTTTTCTTCATTCGCCACACAAAGTTTAGGGCTTTGTTTTCAGCCAAAGTCCCCCCAAATCCCATCCATTGGTTTGACTTTTCATAGGGTACAAAAAGTTCCCAAACTCATTACCTTAAAGAATCCTTACACACCTCTGTGAGGTGAGGAATGTAGTGATTCGGATCCCACAGGGCCAAGGGGGAAACAGGCATAGAAAAGGATAAAGAACAGGTGGAGGCACAATGATTCAAATTTGTCTTTTAGCCTCAGACCAGGATTCCTTTCCATTGTTCCTTGTTAGGCCCTTTCCTTTTAAGTGAGTTTTCAGGGCCAGGCAGCAGTTTTCTCTTTCTTATTTAGAGATAATTTGCTAAGATTGCCCTAACAGTAAGCAGGTGGGCAGTAGTGGAAATGAAGTGCAGTAGAAAGTTTCAAAGTATGTTCTGAGAATCAAACTGTTTGGGTTCAAGTCCTGATCTTTATACCTCCTATGTAAAATGGAGGACAGGAACAATACCTGCTCATTGGGTTGTTAAAATTACATTAGATATACATGTACAGCACCCATACGGCATCAACACAGCTTAAGGTTCAATCTTGTTAGTGATTATGAGAATGAGGAGGCACAAACAGTGATTTTATGAGCACAGAGAAATACCTCCTGTGTCCTATATATTAGCTGAAGATTCATTTAAAAATTCCTTAGTCTAGATTAAAATCAAACATGGTGATGTTCAGCCTGAAGACAGGTCCAAGTGACATACCCTGTCCTTGTGGATTCCTAGGGAGCTGTGGGATTGGCTGAATCTTTACCCTGAGCCCTCTCATTGGGGAAACTGTTCTAGAGTCAAGCATTAGCTTTGATCTAATCAGAGGCCACCCAACTATGGAAACCCATCCTTTCACCTTTACCTGAGCAAAGGTTTGGGTAGCAGAACTTGTGCCCAGAGGGGAAGGAAACTGATGGGAACCTGGAGAAACAGGTGGGAAACCCTGTATTTTATTTGATATTCATCTATTTTTGCACTTACTCTTTCTTTTCTTGTTCCATAAAGGCTATAATCATATAACAGAAAGGAGACTTGAGGATAGCAAATGTGAACAAAAAAGAAAAAAGATGAAAAAAGAAAAAAATGTAAGTGCAAAGTTGAGGCTGGAAGGAAAAACCACTGTTAGTATGTGGATCCAAAGGACCAACAATAGGCCGCCACTGAGCTTCAAATTTAGCCTTGGGCTTTCTGGAAGACAAGGTGAAAAGACACACAATCAGCTGTGTAACACTAATTATCATAAAGGGAGCACACCTGTTTCTGTGGGCGGACAGCAAATCCTTTCTTTGAATTAAAATGTAATTTCTTATGTGAGATTTTATTTCAAGTGATGATGTCATGAAGTGCCCGGTACAGCATAGTTTTTATTGTCAGTTGGGTTTAGATTTGAATTTTGTTTTAGTGCAGCAATTCTGCACTGCAGCTTGTTCATCTGTAAAATGGGGATAATAACACCACCTATTATAGCTGTGAAAATTCAATTAGATGAACTGTATAAATAAATATTGACTATTAATCAAGCAATTTGACTGCCCACTACTACTTACCATGCATAATTCTAGGTGCTGGAGATAACATGATGAACAAAACAAACAAGATCCTTATCTGCAAGTAGCTTTTACATAGGAATGGATAGAAAGGTAACAAACATGAAAAATAGGTAAATTATTGCAGAGAGTACTGTGAAAAAACAATATAACAAATGCAAGGATAGATTTCATTTTACTGGTTCTCTCAGCCATTTTCTAGTAAAGTCAAGGGTATAATGTTAAAATGCAACTCTGAGGAGGTAAATCTATTAGGGCCTAACGTAATTCAGTACTGGTATGTAGAATTCTTCTGCAGGCTGTTGCAAATGGGTTACAATTTATTTATTTTTATTTGAAAACTCACTTTATCCCGCTGAGCTTTAGTTTAAGTAGTTAAACTAATATTTCAAAAACAGCATTATAAATAGAACCTTGAGCACACTAAGTTTACATGCTTACATTAGCTTTAACCTCATCACAACTACAGGTGAAATATACTATGTACTAATGTTCTATTTCACTGGTTAAGTAGAGTGAGGCATTGTCTTACTCAGAGATATAGAGTAGGAAAAGATGCCTCTTAAAAATCTGTAGGATCACCTTTGACTTTTCGTGTTCGCCCGTTTTCCACCTGTTTGTCCCTCCTCCACTGGGTTTCTCCATCAGCTTTTCGATCACCGCGGGCATTCCGAAGGTCTGAAGCCCCGCCCATAACGGGGCGTGACTAACGATTCTGGCCCCGCCCCCTCCCAACTCGTGACGGCCCGCCCTCTTTTCCCGACCCAGAGCCGAGGGCCCGACCGTGCGCGCGCGCCCCCGCTTGCGGCCCGGCTCTGTGTCGGGAGCGCGCTCTGTGTGGCCGCTGCCGCCATGTTGTTGTGGTTGTGAAAGGCGGCGGCGACGGAGGAGGACCCCGACTAGACACTTCAGCGGCCCTGGCGCTGCCCCCCCGCCGGCCCTGGCTGGGAGCCTCGTGGGGTGGCGGAAGAGGCCGTGCCGTGGCGGGCCTCGCCATGTCCTGCCGACCGGTAAGAAGCCCACCACTGCTCCCTGCCCCCCCCTTCCCCCGTCTCCTCCGGGTGTGAGGAGGAGCTGGAGGAGGGGCCGGCCTCAGTCCGGGAGCGGCGGCTGTCACCCTGTGGAGGAGGCGGCGGCCCGCGGGGGCCTGTGGAGCGTGCGTGGCCCAAAGAGGGGTTTTCTGGGCGGCGGCGGCCGCCGCCAGGGGGAGGCGCGGGGAGTGGAACCCAGTGGCCCCGGATCCTCGGCACCGGGGAGTGGGTTCTCGGGCCGGGGCGGCCTTCCCGGATCTGGCGGGACGGGCCCATAGGGTTAGGGGTGTGAAGCGCTACCCCCGGAGCGTCCGGATAAATGCTTGCGGACCCTCGGGAGGTGAGTGCACCCCTCTTCTGGACCGGGTTTTTGGGAGTCTGCGGTGGAGAGAGGCCAGAGGCCGGGGACCAGCAGAGCCCCTGTGGTGAGCGGTGTGGGCCCGGGACTTGTGGGAAGGAGGAGTGGCCGCCTGACTGTGTAGCTGGGCATTCTCCTGACCTGGTAGTACTTGGGTGGGAAGGATGGTTCGGAGGCGGTTGGGAAAGCTCAGGGAACGCTGGTCAAACAGCTCTGCAAAAGATTACAGTGTTATTTCTTAGGTGGAAATCATGCTGCTTGATGTATCACATTGTGCTGCTTAGGACCAGTAAGATCGTATCGTTGCTTGTACTTTGGGCTGGAAAACCTACCTAAAAATAATGGGGTAAATTCAGTGGGAAAATAATGGGGTCAGTTCCACTATACTAAACTCTTTGAGTCTGGTAATCTCACCTGCAAGATTTGCACAGGAGCTACTACTGTTAGGTATTGATGTTTAGGTGTCTGTTCCAGAGCAAGGCCTAAATTCTTGACTGTTTTAGTATCTTGAGATCCACTTTGTTATCTGATAGGATCTGTTTTTTTTTTTTTTCACAATAAAAAAAAGTACGCATACTTTTCTAGTTGAGGTTCAACTTAGTTTCTCATAGTGTGACAGTGATGCCATGGCGGCCTGGGTTGAATTACAGAAGATGATTTAAAAAAAAATTTAATTGTTGTCAAGTACAGTTTTTTGCCTTTTCCCCTCACCCCAGTCCACCTCCCAGATGATTTGTTTTTTAATGTAACATGCTTGTGATTTGTATATTGAGAGGTGGCCAGGATCTCTCCTTTTTAGATTCAAGGCACTTTCTGTAGGGCAAGAGTCGTGGTCCATATTGTTTTTGTGCAGAATGACACTGTTTTGAGTAAACTCAGTCCAGTACTTACGCAATATTAAACTAACTTCTAGAATTGTAGATTGGCTGCTTATGAAGGCCTCTTTCAAATATCGTTTTTTTAAAAACCTGATTTCAGAGGGGTGGTGGGGGGAGAGAGAAACACCAATTTGTTATTCCACTTACTGATGCATTCATTGGTTGCCTCTTGTATGTGCACTGACCGGAGATTGAACCCACAACCTTGGTGTATTGGGACCATAGTCTAACCAACTGAGCTACCTGGGCAGGGCTATGAAGGCCTCTTTCAGCTCTAATTACCTCCCTCATTTTCAGATGACCCAGAGCAGTTCTGGTGACCCCCAGCACAGTTGTGCAGCCCCACTCGTAGTTAATGGCAAGCAATGGGAAGGACTCGAGTTTCTCAGCTTTTAGGCCAGATTCTTTAGTTCAGGACTTAGCTAGTTAAATACTGGCCATCAGTATAAATTGCCTAAAATGCTGTTTCCTGGGCCTCACACAGGACCCGGTGAATTAATGACCAGGTGAAGGAGGGGTTCGGGAATCCATCCTTACAAAGCTCCCTGAATGATTCTGGTCAGCCAGGTTTGTGAATTTCTGCCTTGGGTCACCTTTGGTATTCCAAAGATTCTTTTTAATTACAACTTATGTGAGAGTGCTTTTTGTTTATAGATGTTAAGAATTTGAGAGGTAGGGAAGAAGGGGAAATGTGAGAAACTTGAAACTGAAAATGGAGCATCTCCTAATATAATGGATTTACGTAAAGGAAATAGCTTTGTTGCCAAAAGTTATTTGTGCAGGTCTTCAGGAACACACTTGGTAAAGTTAGGTGCTTCTTGACTGGAGGTATATCCAGGGATGTATGGAAGAATCCAGTGGAAAGAAGAGAGGGAGAGGCAGTAAGTCTCCTGGTTCACAAAGGGGGCCACCAAAGGTGCTTTCCCCCAAAGCATAGTGGTTGCTACGAAACCATGTTTCTAGTGAAGTGAGGGTAGAGTGGGTGAATTAGCAGTCTTTTGAGTCAAGAGTTGTGAACCAGGAAGGTTTATTGTGAAAAGTTCATGAAATTTGCCCCAGGCTGTGAGGAGTGGTAAAGTCAGTTTTTAAATCTGTTGTAGTTCTGGTTAACACCTTACGTGGTCAAGTGGAATGCTGAGTTATGAAGGAAGTATTCATATTGCAGAGGGGCATGTGAGGTGCACCCAGCTGTGCACTACAAGAACAAGAGGCCTTGTCTGGTTAGCTCCTTGGTGTTTGTAGTACCTAACTGGAGTTCCCAGCATAATATGCCCTTAGGTACTTGTCGAGTAAATGAATAGTGTTGAGATGGGGAAAAGAACTGTTATGGTGGTTGATAGCAATGTTAGCTATTAAAAGCTACTTGATATCTTGCATTGGATTAAAGAAACAGTTTTTAGCTCATGTGGTTTGGAGCTTTGAGTGCTTTAAGAGATTCTGTTTTCTAAAGACTGTCATTGGACACAATCTTGTCCCCTAGTTTTTGGGTCTTAAATATGTCTTTAAAAAAATGTGTCCAACATTTTTTAGGTGTTAATGACTTTCTTTAGGATCACCTTTTATTGGATGCAGAGACATTTAAAATAATGGGAAACGGTAGATTGGTTGAGTGTTTGTGTCATTATTGACTATGTGATTGTTGGGGAGAATGTCAGTTATCTGGGCTTCAATTTCCTCATCTCCTTTTTTATCTCAAATAGTTTCTTCAGCCTTATTCTGCAAATCTTTAATAATTTTTAATTGTATTATTTGGTATCCATCTAAAAAGTAGATGAACCTTTTTAATTAAAAAAGGAACATTTTGCTTGGATTCTGCTTTTAAGCTTTTGGATTTTAGATGTTGTCTGAAAGTACTCTGGAAATTGAGTGCATATTGCAAGTGTTATGCAGAAACAACATGCTTATGCTGTTGTAATTCACTTAGTGATGAAATCAAAACAGATTTCACATAGAGAACTTCATAATTTAGGGTGAAGCCACAAGGTTAAGGATGGTTTGGAGGAAGTTTGTGCAATTTATGTGGCCAGTTTCTTACAGTCCACCAATTCTGTAATTTTTTATGGTGAATTTATATGTAGTTTTACAATCTGTGAAACGCTGAGTAAACACAAAGTATGAGATCAAATCTATATTGAACTAGGATTCCCAGTAAACCTAGAGGCTACCGAAATTAACATTCACTACTACTTTTACTTTTAATTTTATGATACCAATATCGATATAGTGCTTTTATTTTCACTTTTGTACCTAAACCTTAACATGCCTTTTAAGTTCATATTTCTGTCAGATGTTCAAAATGAAAATTATTGTAGCATGAAAGTGGATAAATCAGTAAATCCTGGGTTCAACCCTGAGTTGTGCTCCTCATTAGCTATGTTGTTTCTGGCAAGCCATGTAAGGGCTCTGAGCTTCAGTTTCCTCATTAGGAAAAGAAAGAAGAGCAACTTCTCTATCTTACAGTGTGTCAGGGAGGATCAAATGAAATGATGTATATGGAAAGCAGTCTAAAATGTAGGGGATGTTGCTAGAATCCTATTGCAGTAGAACCTTGTTTTATTTTCTTGGAAGGGTTGGCTTGTGGAGTAGTGGTAAGCTTGCTACCCGTTCTCAATTGCAGAATTTACTAATGTAACTGATACAGCAATGAAAGATTTCTGTTTCTGTACTTTGCCTAGAGAAACCTTTCAGCCCTTGCATCCCATCTGCGGATAGGAATAGTCACAGTGTTGCGGGAACTTCAGAGGGATCTTGGATGTCTCACATTTGTGCCAGGTTTTACACTTGGAACAGGACTTGCTGGATTTCACTCATTTTGTTATATTGGAGCTGTGGTGGAAGGTGACAGGGTCAAGGCATTTAGTACATTCTGTGGGCAGTTGTGGTATCTTTTCTAAATGGGAGGTGGCAACGTCATAGGGTAATGAAGTCATTTTGGTGATTTTTAAGTCATCATCTCCTTCAAGACAATAGAAGTTCTCATCATTGACCAATGTGGTGATTTTAAAAAGGATTAAAAAAGAAATAGAAATATAAGCACATCACAAATGGTGAAACTGTGTATTGATTTGGGAAACTTTTGTTTCTTTTTTTTTTTAAGATTTTATTTATTTTTAGAGAGGGAAGGGAGGGAGAAAGAGAGAGAGAGAAACATCATTATGTGGGTGCTGGGGAGCCATGGCCTGCAACCCAGGCATGTGCCCTGACTGGGAATCGAACCTGTGTTTCTTTTTTAAATATATGATTATATATTTACTGGTTTGCAACATAGAGTATATTTTTTCTTGAGTTATGGTAAAACTTTGAAGTAATTGCTTAAGGACTTGGTACCTGGGCTTTGCAGTTAGAATGCCTATAAGATAGGGAGGCATAAAACAAATGAAAAACGACAAGGAAATTGTGAAGCTGGGTTAAATTAAAGCTATTTTTTTAAGGCAGAAATACTTCATAGCTCTGTTGATTTAATGAAAGAAGTTAAGATATAAATTTATGCTAATGTTCTTACTCTTTCCCCTTAAGTGGACTGCTCGGTAAAGACAGGTACTGTATTGTACTGGGGCTGATCACTACAAAGCATTGTCTTAGATGTATCTAGGCCTGGGTTTATTACGTGCCTGTGCGTGTTTTCACACAATGTTTAAAATAATTTCATTATGAGAGATAATAGCACGCTTTCCTGCTTTCATTGGGTTCTAAAATTAATTTCTTGTGTAGCTAAAGCTTTTATAATTTAGTTGCAGAATAGAAATTTAAGTTCATTTAGTTGTCTAGTACCCATAGATAAATAATCTGGCAAAATGTAAGGAAGTCTATTGATTAAATACTTGGAGAGAATTGGTATAAAGACAAGAAGGCTAACTTGGAATAGAATTGTTCTTATTTTTTTGTTCCATGCCTATCGTTTTTCTATAAGATAAATCTAATTTTGAAATATTTAGACTGGTTACAGACCACATGAGGCGAAATAGAGGGTTGAGATTTTATTTATTTTTAGAGAACAGGGGCGGGAGGGAGAGAAACACTGATGTGTGAGAGACACATTAATCAGTTGCCTCTCACACATCCCCAACCTGGGGATCTGGCTCCCAGCCCAGACACATGCCCTGACTGGGAATCAAACTGGCGGTCTTTTGGTTTTCAGGCCATGCACTCAGTCCACTGAGCCACACCATCCAGGGCCAAAGTAAAGCGTTTACAAAGAATTTATGGAAGTGCAATAGGGTAATAATAAGGAATTCTAACTTAATCTCATTTTAAGTGTCAAAAAGAAATTGTGATTTCAGTTTATGAAAGCCACAGTGTATATGCAGTATGGAAATTTAAAACACCCTACAAAAAACAAGAATTGAGTTAAGCCAGGAGAATAAAGAAAAGTAGAGATAACCCATAATTCCACTTAGGTATAATATTTGGTGTTTCTTTTTTTCTTACAAATTATCTACTGAAATACTTAAAAAAAACCCAACAACTTCCATGTCTAATTGATGTTCCCTTAATGGGTATTGAGTGTTCTGTGGTAGGGATACATCATAGTTTATAGCAATTCCCTGTAAATGGACATTTTCAATTTTTTCTATTGCAAACAGTGCTAATTTGGACTTTTTATTTATTTTAAAAATATTTAATTTACTTATCTTTAGAAAGAGGGGAAGGGAAGGAGAAAGAGAGGGAGAGAAACACCAATGTGTGGTTGCTTCTGGCATGCCCTCCACTAGGGGCATGACTTGGCTTGCAACTCAAGCATGTGCCCTGACTGGGGATCGAATTGGCCACCCTTTGATTCTTAGGCGGGTGCTCAGTCCACTGAGCCACACCAGCCAGGGCTACTTTGGACTTTTTAAAAATACAGTTGTGCCCTGGCTGGTGTGGCTCAGTGGTTTGAGCGCCAGCTTGTGAACCAAAGGGTTGCTGGTTTGATTCCCAGTCAGGGCACATGCCTGGGATGCAGGCCAGGTCTCCAGTAGGGGGCATATGAGAGGCAACCACACATCGGTGTTTCTTTTCCTCTCTTTCTCCTTCTGGTCTCCTTTCTCTAAAAATAAACAAAATCTTTAAAGACTAAAATAAAAAAAAATATATAGTTGTGCTGTTTCTGTAGGCTAAATCACTAAAGTGGGCTTATCGGGTCAAAGGATATGTGTGTTTTAAATTTGAATATAATCAAGGTGCCTTGTTGATAGATGCCATTTATTTATTTATTTATTTATATTGATTGATTTTAGGGGGGTGAGAGAGAACAACAACAAAACATTGATTTGTTGTTCTACTTACTTATGTATTCATTGCTTGATTCTTTTTTAAAGATTTTATTTATTTTTATTTTTATTCTTTATTTTTAGAAAGAGGGAAAGGGAGGAAGAGAGGGAGAGAAATACTGATTGGTTGCCTCTTGCATGTGCTCGATAGGTACCAAACTGCAACCCAGGTATATGCCCGAACCAGGAATCCAACCAGCAGCCCTTCGCTTGTGGAAGGACTCCCAACCAACTGAACCATGCTAGTCATAACTCATTGGTTGATTTTCATATGTGCCCTGACCAAAGATCAAATTTGCAACCCTGAAATATTGGGACAGCACTCCAACCAATAGACCTACCTGGCCAGGGCTGACAGGTATCTGTTTTTTAATGAAAAGTTTATTTATTTATTTATTTTTACAGAGAGGGAGAGAAACATTGATATGTTGCCTCTCACATACCCCCAACCCAGGACTGACAGAAACCCTGGTGTGTGCTCTGACCAGAATCAAGCTGGCGACCCCTCGCTTTGCCAACTGAGTCACACCGGTTAGGATTAGATGTCTCTTTTAAAGTCCCACTAGCAGTACATTAGGGTCTAATTCCACATGTTCTTGCTAGTTCTTGCTAGATTTATTATCTTTTAGTTTGGTGGTGGGAGTTTAAAATAGTTTGAGAATAGTTTTCCTTTATTTTTTTTTTTCAGTATCAGGTCTTAGTTTAACTCTCTGCATCAAAACTTTTTGATTGCTCATCCCAACAGTAAAAAAAAAAACAACAAAAAAACATTAATCCTCAATCCTTAAGTATTTACTTAATTTACAAACAATATGTGTGGTAACTAGTTCTTGTGTATCTTATAAAGTATAACCACATCCCCCCAAATTAACAGATGATAATTAAAAATAAAGCTCAAATGTTTCTCCTTTACTTCAGCGGAGCATTTTGGGCACTCCTTGAGGTATATTATAAACTCTGCTGTGGATATCATGGTTTTAGACTCTTAAGATTTAATGTTGGGCTTTTACGGATGAGTATTTTTGGGCATTTCCATTAGTCCTGCAGATTGTCCAGCCTAGTTAGATTATGATAGTCTTTAGAAGTACGCTGTTGAGAATCAAGTCTGCAGTAAGGGCCAGCATACAAACCTTGCTCAAAAAGCATCGATTTGATATCTTTTGTCATTGTTGAGTTGGCTGAATTTGAAAAGGGCAAACAATAGGGTAGGAAGCAGTCAAAGCAAGTGCACTTCTTTTAAACACGAAGAACTGATATTGTGTAGAGTATGTTTTAAAATTTGCTTTATGGAAAGCAGTTTAGTTATAACATATCTCTATTTTCTAAGACTTAAGTCTTAGAGACTGAGTAAAAGGGATATATAATTGCTACTTGCTTTCCTTTGCTTGCAAAGTACCACAATTAACCTGTCACTCTAATTGCATTTGGAAGAGCATGAGCGTTTAACTTTAAAAAAATTCTTGCTCAGGCCAAAACTTTTTCCATGTTGAATCTTAGATTAAAAGGTAACTTTTTCTTAAGTTTGAATAAATTGCTTTTGGTTCCCCCCATAAGTTATGAAATCAGAAAATGGCGCTTTTGCTCTGGAAGAATGAGTCTCCCTTTCTTCTCCCATCATGGAGAACTTAATTTCACTAATTTCTTATGGGTCATTGTCAGAGAACGAGAATACTGAAGTCTTAGATACTGTGAAAAGAGCAACTTGAATGATTATTTTTTGCCAGATGAAAGAAATGAGATAATTTATGTTAAAGATGATTGCTATATACAGTGCTTTAGAAAAAAGTCCAGTATCCCTTTTTACTTGAGGTAGCATGATTTATAAGGGTCTTTCTCATAATACATCTTAGAACCTCATAAGGATTTGAGAGCATCATATATTCAGGGATGTTGTGATACCTTTGGGGCCATATGCCTAGTGTTTGACATCATATTTAAAGAGACTATAAACTCTGCAGAAGTAGGTACTGATGGCTGTTCTCTTTCACTCCCCAGCACTTAATATATTGTCTGGTACAGAGTAAGCTATCAGTGTTTATGGACTGTTTAAGCTCTTACATATTTATTTATACCTGTAAATAAGTTATTGTAGTATACAATAAAATCAGCATTCACCATTATCTGTAGATCGTTTCTTCATCTGGTGTGCACAAAATATGTTTTTGTAGGAGAGGTCATTAATTTTACGCTAGCCTTTCAAATATCCTTTTTCTGTTGAAAAAAAATTATTGATTTTAGAGAGAGGTGGGGGGTAGAGTATGTGTGTGTGTGAGAGAGAGAGGGAGAGGGACAGAACGAGAGAGCGCGCTTTGTTGTTTTACTTACTTATACATTCTTTGGTTGATTCTTGTATGTGCCTTGACCTGGGATTGAACCAGCAACCTTGGTGTATTGGGACGACGCTCTAACCAACTGAACTACCTGACCAGGACATTATTTTCTGTTAAGGATAGCTTCAGGTGACAAAAAAACTTAGTCTTGATGTAATAATTCCTTTTACTGCGTGTATTCCTCCTATTGGCAAGACCGTATATATGTGTGTGTGTATTGTTTATTTATGTAGTAGACTGCTATTTAAAAAGGAAGCATACTCATTAGTCTTTGGGTGTATAATGATTCTTGGAACATGGACATTAGTTTGCCATGGGGTGAATGAATGAAAAGGAGCAAGTATGATTTCTCTTTACTTACCTCATTCTCTCTAGTTCCCTCTACACATAGTTTGGATTACTCTGAAAATACTGAAGAGAATTAGTCTTTCAAAGAATTAGTATGTTATTTCCCCTGTGTCTTGCTGAACTTAAGATCCTGTTTAGGAAGTGAACTAATACTTTTATACATAAGACACTTTGGAAAGACAGGAATGAAAATGCTAATAGTGATTAATTTCTGGCTGGTGGGAGAGTGTGACTATGTTCGGCTTTACATTCTTTTGTTGTTTCCCAGTTTTCTATGGTGAGCATGGATTAGTCTTATAATTAGGAAAAGCTGTTATTTTAAAGTGAATTTTAACGTCTTTGGTTTTCATTGGGTGTCTTAATGGAGCTTTAAGTCACCAGTAGAAGGTGGCTAGTTTACTGGCTCCAGTTCCTAAGAGGAGCAGTTGTTGGAAGTAGTGTGGGAGGAATGGGGCAGGCAAGCTGATTTGAACTGTCTCATTGTAAACTCCACTATGACTGAGACAGTCTGTGCTTTGATCATAACTAAACACAAGAGGACCTCCATCTAAATTTTCTCCCTAATGAGCTCATTGAGCACTATGAATGATGCCATAAAAAGAAAAATCAGATTCTATGAACTCTAAACACAGGACTCAGACTGAATTCCAATTATCCTGCTGACTTGCCACTTGGACTTAAGGTTAGCCTTCTGTGTGTGCATTTTAAATATCAAGTGGGATCATTACAATTTATGTGATACGGATTTTGTACATGTAATTTGAACTGGAAGATAGATAAATGACTTTTTATGACAATACAGTCTTACTGAAATTTTGGTGTTAATATACAGTTAGGAGTTGGGCCACTGTGAGCTTATAGACTCATCTGGTGATATTTTAGGAAGATCTTTGTAATATATTCTATAGAGTTTAAGTGTTTAGATAAGACCTGATAGCTTTTGCTCTTAGTTTATGCACATTATAGTCTTTAAAATGCTTGTGTAAACAGATGATATTCAGAATGTTAGTTTTCTGGCAGTAAGGCATTTGTAGTTATCAAATGCCCTTTATTTTTTTAAGAATAAGATTAAAATTGAAGAGCAATCAAGGTAATAAGGTAAGTACTAATACGATATATATGGTACCTTAATACAGAGATTTTTCAACTGGTGTTTTGAAAGAATTTTTTAAAAATATATTTTATTGATTATGCTATTAACAGTTGTCCCATTTTGTTGCAAGAATTTTTAAAACATGAAATAACTGCCCTAGCTGGTGTGGCTCAATGGGTTGAGTGCTGGCCTGTGAACCAAAAGGTCACCGGTTGTATTCCTGGTCAGGGCACATGCCTGGGTTGCAGGTCAGGTCCCCAGTTGGGGGCGTGTTTTGTTCCCTCTCTTTCTTCCATCCTTGCCCTTTAAGAAATAAATAAAATCTTTAAAAATACGCAATAACTGACTATTTAGTCAGGGACACTGACCTCCTTTCCCTTAGATTGTCAAATTAAAAAAAAAAACAGTCAACACAACAATAGCCATCTGGTATAAATGAATCAAAACTACACCTATTTTTTTTTGTCAGATTGGAAAAAATATAACATTTTTTTAACTTTGAATATTTGATAGTTTGACGGAACCTTTCTTAACTATCTGGCTTACTTAAATGCATTTTGTTTGCAAGAAGAAAAATGAAAGGATTCATTAAAGAACCTATTCACAAGACAACATACTATGTGATTCCATTTCTGTGAAGTTTAAAAAACAGATAAAACTAATAAATGGTAATGGAAGTCAGAATAATGGTTCTCTTTGTCAGTGTAAACAAACAAGGGAGACTATAAGAGTGCAGGGTGCTGTTTATGTTCTATGTCTTGTCTGGGTGGTGATTTCATTGTGTTCAGTTTATGAGAATCGTTGAGTTGTATACTTACGATATGTGCACTTTTTGTATGTATCTATACCTCAGTTTTAAAATTTTTACCTCTCACAAAGTTTTAATGAACATAATCAGCTGAATTTATCTCCCTTTAGCTTCATTAACTTTTCTACTAGTTCCATTCTTAAATCAATACACTTACTGATAAAATATATTTTACCATTCAAAGTTATGACATAAACATACAGAAGACTGCATAAAACAAATTTATAGCTTAATGAATTTTTAAAATGAATAAATTGGAGGGCTTTTGTTTTGTCATACCTGTTTCTATCAGAAGGGAAGGAGTTGGTGGAGGGCAATAATTTTTGGAGAGAACAGTTTTGAGGATTCTCAGGATACCATATCCTTATCTTGGTTGTGCCTTCACCTTAGTATTTCTTTGTGCAAGCCACTTTTGTTTGGGTCTGAAAATTTTCTATGCAAAAGAAAATCACCCTTCTTTGCAGGGTGATTTGGTTCAATTCTGGTAAAATTATAGGAACATAGAATAGCATTACTAGATAGACTTTTAAGCCATTGAATTTAGGTCTTTCACCTTCCAGAGCAGAATTGTGATAAACAAAGGTAAAATAATTTGTCCAAGGACACCTATCTAGTGATATTAATATCATTCATTGAAAATTAACATAAGTATGCCAGGTATTATTCTAAATGATTTATGTGTGTTAACTCATTTAATTGTCTAGGATTATTCTCAGAGGTAGCTGTAATTATTTCAATGTTACTACTGTGGAAATTGAGGCCAAATGAGGTTAAATAACTTGCCCCCAGGTATTTGAGTTCTTGAACCTGAACTTTTAACCACTTTGCTATACTGCCTAATTAAGTGAAAGCACTTAAAGATTTTAGGCAAATGTTAAGATCTTATAATAAATGTCTTAGAGGTTTTATGAAGGAGAATTTTGGATTTTTGAACCCAAACTAGGAGAGTAACCTCATTTGTTATGACCATCATGATTCTGGAAAAAGTTGACTTTACTGTTTATTGCTTGGATTTTATTCCCTCCTTGAAAAGCTCATTTCTTCTAAAACCATCAGGATGTAAACACTAGGTAGTTTTCTTTTAAAAGTATATTTCTTTTTAGTACTAAGGGAATTTGACTATTTTACAAATATTGTTAAGATTTCTGGGCAAAATGTTAATAGAAGGGAGTTTTCCATTTGGAAGCAGATGATGTAACAAGGTTTAGTGTTCCTGCTTTGGTCATTTAAGTAGCATCTGTTCCTTGTTTTCAGAGCAGTAACTAAGATTCTATGGCTTAAAGTTTTTTTAACTAAGGTATAATTTACATACAGTAAAACCCTTTTTGAGTACACTTCTGCAAGTTTTGGAAACACAATTACCACTGTGATCAAGATACAGAATAGTTTATCACCTCAAAGAATTTTCCTCCTGACCCTTTGGAGTCAGCCCCTCCCCCCAGTCCCAGTGTCTGACAACTACTAATCTGTTTTGTTACTATAATTTTGTTTTTTCCAGAATTTTGTATAGATGGATTCATGGATTATGTAGCCTTTTGAGTCTGGCTTCTTTTATTTATCATAATGCGCCTTGAGACATCCATATTTTGTGTATCAGTAATTCCTTTTTATTGCTAAGTAGCATTCCTATAAGGATGGACTGCAGTTTGTTATTCATTCTTCAAGTTCATTTGGATGGTTTCCAGTTTTTGACAACTACAGATAAAGCTGCTATAAAGGCATTCATTCTCTTTCTCTCTCTTACACACACAGTACATGCCCATGTACTGTGCCCATGTATATGGTTTTTAAAAAATACAGTGCCTAGAAGCTTGTAATTTTCACAGAACATTGTAAATTGCTTAGTAAACTTCATTCCCCAAAAGCCCATTCTAGAATGAGAAGCATTTGTTATGTAAATAATATTATACTATAAGTCAGTGGCCCCCCAACTTTTTGGCACCAGGGACCAGTTTCATGGAAGAAAATTTTTCCAAGGACCAGGGGTGGGAGGATGGGGCTAGTTTTGGGATGATTCAAGCACATTACATTCAAACTCACCTCCTGCTGTACGGCCCAGTTCCTAACAGTCCTGGACTGGTCTGTGGAGGTCAAGGACCCCTGCTATGAATTATTAAGTTTTTTTATTTATTGATTTTCAGAGAGAGAGAGAGGAGGTAGGGGAGAGAAAGACAGAGACACACATAAGTTTCTTGTTCCACTTATGCATTTGTTGGAGAGAGATACACACACACATCGATGTGAGAGAGAAACATTGATTGATTGGCTACTTCCTATACACACCCTACTGGAGATTGAACCCATAACCTAGCTATGTACCCTGACCAGGAATTGAACCTGCAACCTTTTGGTGTATGGGATGACATTCCAGCCAGCTGAGCCAACATACCAGGGCTTCGTTGATTCTTGTATGTGCCCTGACTAGGAATGGAACCCACAACTTTGGCATATAGTGTTGATGATATAACCAACTGAGCCAGGGCCAAAATTTTTTTAAAATAAGGAAGTAGGTACACATATTTATTCAATGGGTAAATTTAGTTATAAAACTCAGTGCATAATTTTATATACTTTTTAAAAAAGATTTTATTTATTTACCTTTAGAGAGGGAAGGGAGGGAGAGAGAGAGAGAGAGAGAAACATCAGTGTGTGGTTGCTGGGAGTTATGGCCTGCAACCCAGGCATGTACCCTGGCTGGGAATTGAACCTGAGACACTTTGGTTTGCAGCCCGCACTCAATTCACTGAGCTACGCCAGCCAGGGAATTTTATATACTTTTAAAGTAGCTCTTGAATTGTGAATCCTTGACTCTTGTTGTTCCTCTCAGCAGCAGAATGGTTATGTGATTGGTTGTGAAAAATCTATGAGTAAAACATGTTTAGTACTACAGAGTTCCCTTTTCCTTCCCTTCCCTTCCCCAAGATAGGTGGAGATACTGTATTAATCTTGGTAGCCGGAGTTTCATGTAAATAAGACATAAGACATGTCTCTTGTGGTTTATGGTTGATTATCTACTTGAATTAAACTGTCCTTTTTTTTCCTGTGTAGTGACCTTTCTTTTTCTATCAATATGAGGCCAAAAGAGAGCATTTGGAACCTTTTTACCTTGGAAAAGAGATTGCAGGCAGTTTTTGCAGCAATGTTTGAGGTTCCAATTCTGACCCTTAGAGGACTACAGACGCCATAGGTGGCTTGGCATGTTTGAGAATAGTATGAGTGTTTGTATTTCTTTTGCTTAGTCTAGAATCTTAGTTTAAGCCCTTCAGATTTAAATGTATCCTATGATTGAGATACTTGTTGTACAGAACATTCTTTTTTGTTTGTTTTTGTTTTCAGAACATTCTTTTAGCAATGTGTATTTCTTCTGTTCTAAAATGTTTGGAAAACTGAATATTAGGTTTAGAACCAAGAGATATTTGTGCTTCAGATATGATAATCTGTTAAGTGGATTATCTCATTTTTAGCCTGTCATGTTTCTAGCTATTTCACATGGAAATACCTATCTGTACATCCTCAATCTTGACAGTAATGGGGATTGCAAATTAATAGTTGGTCTTCTGTATGTGGTTGCTTGATATGTACAAGACTTAGACTCTTTTCCTGAGACTACAGTGTTTGTGCCATAAGTCTAGAATTCCAGAATACTACTGTCAAAATTAAAACCATGGGAATATGGAGGTAGCAGCTATGAGATGCATGTTTCAAATAAATTTTTAATTAGCTCTATTAGTTGCACACTTTATTTTCACTGCCAATTTGTGAATCAGTCAGGGCAGGCCATACATAGCATTGCTGTCACTTTACAGGTGAATAAATTGTGTTTCATAGCTGTTGGTCTTGTCTGAGATTGCACTGCTGTGAATAGCTGAACTAGAACCCAGATCTTCTGACATCAAATCGGATGCTCATTTCTTTATTGCAGTTTAGTATGATGATTGAGAGCTCAGGCTTGGGTTTGAATGATGGGTCCACCACTAGTACAGTACCTGCCTGTGATCTTAGGCAAATTCCTTAACTTCTCTGTGCCTCAGGTTTCTCATTTTTATTTATTTATTTATTTATATATTTTTAAGTATAAGAATTACATATGACAAATGAAGTGAAAGTTTTTTTTTAAAGATTTTATTTATTTATTTTTAGAGAGGGGAAGAGAGGGAGAGAGGGAGAGAGAATCAATGTGTGGTTGCCTCTCACATGGCCCTGGGGACCTGGCCTGCAACCCAGGCATGTACCCTGAGTGGGAATCAAACCTGCGATGCTTTGGTTCGCAGCCTGCGTTCAATCCACTGAGCTATGCCAGCCAGGGCAGGTTTCTCATTTTTTAAAAAATAATTTTTACCTCCCTCTTGGGGCTTTTATGAGGATTCACTAAGTGCTTATTATAGTAGCTAGCCAATAGTACGCACTTCATGTAGACTAGTTATGGTTATTACTACTGTGTACTAGAGTGATAACAACACATGGACACCACCTGCGTGTTTCCACAGGGAGCAATATTAGAGTTGAAAGAAGGTAAATGCAATAATATTTAGAACCCAGGAGAATAAGTAGCAAGGGGAGTTGGTTTTGGCAGAAAGATGGGAAGTATTGATAAGTGTGTATATGCATGTGTGTGTCTCTTGATTTTAAACATGTAAGCAATTGGACATCTGAATACAAATATATTAGGCATTTGGAGCTTTAGGGCATGGCTGAGAAGGAGGATCAGTGCTGGAGGTAAAATATTTTTAAAGATAGATTTATTTATTTATTTACTTACTTACTTTTAGACAGAGGGGAAGGAGGGAGAAAGAGAGGGAGAGAAACGTTAGTGTGTGGTTGCTTCTTGTGTGCCCCTGCTGGGGACCTGGCCAGCAATCCAGGCATGAACCCTGACTGGGAATCAAACTGGCAACCTTTTGATTTGCAGGCCAGCGCTCAATCCACTGAGCCACACCAGCCAGGGCTGTAATTTAGCCCTGGCTGGTGTGACTCACTGGACTGAGCGCTGGCCTGTGAACCAAAGGGTTGCCAGTTCAATTCCCAGCCAGGGCACATGCCTGAGTTGTGGGCCAGATGCCCAGTTGGGGTTGTGTGAGAGGAAACCACACATTGATGGTTTCTCTCCCTCTCTTTCTCTGAAAATAAATAAAAATCTTTAAAAAATAAATAAATCATCATCACAGATGGTATATAGGAAATTTACTTTGTACCAAGACAAGTCATTGCCCTCTATTTGCATATGGTTCTTAGAGCTATTTGTTACATAAGCAGTAGGAAGCTTGTCTTACATTTATCATTTTTAGTGGTTATACAGAGAATAGTACAGGAACTCAGTACATATCCTAGTATAAGTAATAGAGAAATCTAGCTCCTCCAAATTCATAGATTATTGAATGCTCTTGAGCTCTTTTACCATATGTATAGCTCTTAAGATCTGGGAAATTCTGAGGTCTAAGTTAGAGGATTATGCCATTTGGTGTTTGGGTCCTTGTGTGTGGATAAGGTACTTCCTTGTCATAAGATAATGTTCTTTCATGCGTTTTAAATTAAATGCAATTTGTTTGAATTTGCTTGTTACAGAATACCTTGCCTTTAACATAGTAGCTGCTCTGTAGAATTATATATTTTATATATTCATAGTGTTTTTTGAATTTGTAGTTACTGTATACTTACACTTTTTTCTCTTTGGCCATTAAAGCAACTTTTATGGATTTTTGGTGCATGCCTTAAATTTATACACTGAAAACATACATGAACATATTTTAAATGATGGTAAGTTTCTTAAACCTGTAAATCTGTATATATTACATTTTTAGAAGTCATTCTAGGCCCTGGCCAAGTAGCTCAGTTGGTTAGAGCATCCACCTGATATACCAAGGTTGCAGGTTCAATTTCTGGTCTGGGCACATAAATAAGAAGCAACCAGTGAATGCATAAATAAATGGAACAACAAATCAGTGTCTCTCTCTCCTGGTAAAAGTTCAATAAAAATGGAAAAAAAGTAATTAGAAAAGTCATTCTGTATCCTTCTACTGACAAACCTGAAATAAGCTCTCAGCATCTCAAGGTCTAGATTCATCTTGACCATTTGCTCTCATGCCAGTTTTTAAAGTTTAGAAGACACCCGAGTTTTTCCTATAAAGAGAATAATACCATACACGAATACCTAACTTACTTGTATACCCTGAAAGCATTATTACTGTCCATTATTTTATTCAGTGCCAGGAACTTTTCCCATTCCTGTTCTGTGGAACTATAATTGTACGACGTATACCCCTTCTCCCATTCCTAGCAGTGTTTTACTTTCTCAGAACTAAGGCTTACAAAATTTTTTATTAGTGGATTCCTCTAAAAAGGTACAATAGAAAAGATTTTTCCCTTCAGAGATATTTGATGGACCCTTAGAATTCTTGGATATCTCATGCTTTCGTTAACTTCAAAGTTCTTGAGTACATTAACCTGATGCAGAAAAGATGACTGCCTTCCTCAGGGCATAATAAAAAGCTTTTAAATATGCCTATTTGCATAAAATAAAATCTACCTAAACAAAATTATCAGAAGATTTTACAGGACATTTTTGGATACTTTCACATAGGAGAATCTTTTAATATGATACTATGTAAACCCCTTCTCTTACTAAAGCATGTGAGTGGCTTTGATAAACACTTTGAAGGAGTCTTTTGAAATGCAGTGTTTTGGCCATCATTTCAACTCTACAGAAATATGGTTTCATGATAAACTCAACAAAAAGCACATTGGCAGCAGTCCAGAAGCTGACTCACCAAGAAGTAATGATAGACACTTTGAAGGGAATGGCCTATCCCAGGGTCCTATTTCAAAGCTTCATGCTGATTACATCAAGTGAAAGGCAGCCAAGAAATCAAGATGAGATCTTGCTGCTGTACCTCTTGGGAATAATGGTAGAAAGGACTTCCATAGTAGTATGCAAGTAAGATTTTTTCCTTAACACTGTTGTAAAACTTGGGGATGGGAAATGAGGTGAGGATTTAAAATAGTGGTTACCTTTGTGGGGCTGTGGTGCTCTTTTCTTCTTGGGCCTGAATGAGAATAGTCTGTGGTGAGTAAGGGTTAACTCAAGAAGCTTGGTGCTGTATCGGTTTTCTAGAGCTCAGGGAATATACTTAGCTCAGTAGTAAGCATAAGTATCAAGTTCATGTCAGACACTGTGCTACTGTTTCCTACTTGAACAAACCAGAAAAACCAAAGCAAGGCCAGAATCAGTTCAGTTTTGAGGAATAGACCCTTTGCCTACTTCAGTGAACATTTTAGAGTAAAAATTGTATTAAGGTGGGCTTGCTTCAGGACTGTGAAATAAATAGTACTAATTAGGATCAATTTTGTGCATTAGAGTGATTGCAGTTCCATTTTTAAATTCAATTTCATAGCTTTACATTTTTCTAGGTGACAGATTAATCTTTTGTAATCACTATCAATGATCACTTAATGTAGACTCTGTAGAAATAGTTTGCCTTTTTCATCATGTTCTTAAAGGTTGTCTCAGAGATAAGAAAACACCTGAATAATCCGAAAACATTTTTCATAGATAAAGCTAAGTGAATATACCACAGTGACTGATTGACCCATTTTTGATTATTGTAGTACTTTTCTATTTTTCAGTAAAATTATTTAATATGATATTTCTTTCCTATCAAATATTGTGGAAGATTGCTTTTAGCCATTTTCTGTAGTCTTTCAAGCATAATAATTAGGAGTGAAAAGTTAGTTTTCAAAGTACTGTCATTTAATATAAATTTTTTCCAGAAAGTGCCCCCAGAAAGTTAAAAGTGAGCTGCTTCTTTACTTAAGAAATGTTACTTTGTGGTATTTTGTATAATTTGACAATATAGATATTTTCCCTCCTAGTGATCTGGGCTGAGCCCAGTTTTATTGCACTGAGAGAAAAAAATCTTAGTTTCTCTTAATTTGTGTTTCTTTTCTGCCTTTTTGAAATAGAGTACTCTGAAATTGTCCTATTTGTGTTTGAATTGGCCTTATATATGCTAATCCTACTTTAATTTCTCAAATGGTTTAAACTTGCATCTATAAATTATTTATTAGCTAGTTTTATGACTTGGGCAAGTTACCTTATTTCACTGTGCCTTAGTTTCCCCTTTTGTAAAATGGGTTAATTCCTTGTAGGGTTGTTTTAAGATTCATTGACTAATAAAATGGTCTTAGGAGAGTGCTGTGTGTCACAACAGCTTTATGTTGGCTGTTACAAATATTATAAGCAAGGACCTTGACTTTTCCTCTACACTATTTGCAACTCTTCATTTTTGTAAGCTTTTCATAGGCTCTGAGAATCTAACAACTTTATATTAAGGAGTAGTAAACATTCCTTTGTAATTCTTTACCATAAATAACTATACATTTGCTATTTGTTAAAAAATGGAGTGTCATTGTACTCTAAGCTTGAAAGATAAGAAATTAGTAGAACATGAGCCTTTTTCTCTGCCTTATAGGTAGCAGATACTACTAATATAGGTCATTGTTGAAATTGAATTCTTAGTGTACATGCTGTTATGTTAACAAAAACAGCTTGCATGAGACCAGAAGTATTGAAAGGATAAAAACGAGTTAGTTGGTAGCAGTCTGTGTCAGTTAAAATGAATGATGGATCAGCCAGGCACTTTGGGGTTGCTGCGTTTTATTTGTAACACTCAATTGTTTTGAAATAATTATCACTGAAACAAAGTAATTTAAAACTGAGATATGCTAGGAAGTTTCAGATTCCTTTCCACTTTTAAAAAAAAATGTCTTTTAAAGAGGAAGCTTTTTTCCAGAGATACTTAGCTCCTTGAGCACTGCATGAGTCTTAGCTGTTGCTGTTGTGATTTAAAGTCACCAACATTAAGTCTCATGTTATACTTTAGTTTCAGATTTGTGCCATCACAGAGTGAAGTTTTAAAATGAGATTGCTCTGTTTTTTGTTTTTTGTTTTTGCTAAACTATCACATATATAAGCCCATTAAATTGACCTTTTTCTCTTTTCCCCTATGAAGGACTTTTCTGTAATTTCAGGTCAGTGGTTCAGTGCCAGAGGTTAGATTCATCCTGCTTCCTTCCTTCCCCCTTCAATACCCCCCTCTTTTCCTTCCTTCCTGATTTTTTTTTTTGAACGTTAGGGACTTCCCAACACTTAATTTATAGTTCTAGTAAAAGAAATAAGGTATTCACTGGGTGTTGAGGTCTGTGCATTTAATTTATGGAATCAAAATAAATTAACTTATAGATAGTGGCAAGTCATTTTTAGTTTATTCATCATGATTTTTCATTCTTAATTTTTTTGGTGGCTTAAGGGTTATTAAACATGTATACCAGGCCTGGCTAATTTTGTACCTATCCCACTTGTACTGATTGGCATTTGACACAAGGGGCCAGGAGGCATTCTTCACTGGTATTGCTTCACAGGAGCAAGCATTCAGTTTTCCTCTGGGTTTGTGAAGCCAGTACTGCCTCTTGCAGGAGGCAGGAGGTCTGTCTACAGTGGGAGAGAATGAGGCCAATGAGTAAAGAGAAGCACGAGATAACGAGATGTATCCGGTGGCAGTGAGCCTTTGAGGCCCTCCTTTCTGAAGTTCATTCTTTGTTTCTGTGTACCACCTTAGTATCCTTCTGTGAGCCAGTCTCTTCTGATTTTAAGTTAGCTTGGTTTTCTTCACTTAAAATTGAGAATTCTGATATATCTAAATACTATTATTTAATATGGTTTCTACACTGACTTTAAATATTTAAAGATAGTTCAAACTTTAATCTCAGGATAAGCATTTAATATACATAAGCGTAGAGTCAAAGTGATTTGCCAGGACAACCCAGCTGTAAGTGGAGAAGAAATAACACAAACCCAAAATACTGAGTCCACAGGCCTTGTTCTTACTCACTAAAGTATTGATAATATTTTTTCTCTGGATAATAAGAATATAAGGGTTTTGAAATTGAGTCTTTGTGGTTTCCATATTTTCTAAAATTTCTATTGTCCACATACTATTTTATAATCAGAAAATTGTAATAATTCAGATTTGAAGAGGACTTTAAAATATCAAATGTCCAATAATTGTGTATCACCACTGAAAATATTAAAATGTATGCAAATAAAAAATATATAAGCGAACTCAGTTCATATATAATTTATCTTCAGAATCAGTAGAATGAAAATAGACATATTTTCCACTTCCAGTGGTCTTTGCTTAAAGGAAAGTGTTCATCATGGGTATAGAATGGATCAGTATTGTTTTCCAACTCTTTATACCTATACAGCGTAGAAATTTCCTTTAAAGAGATTATCACCACAAATCAGTAGAAGAGCAGAGATATAACCATATCATAGTTATAATTTCAATGACGATTAGGCATAAATATCCTCTTTATTGTTTTCTCACAAAGTATGGTAACCTTATGAAAGGATCAGGAAGAGGGAGGAGGAAAACTGAGTAAAAAGTAGAACAGAGAAGGGGAAGTGAAGAGGTGAGATACATATGTTAAGTATTAGTGAGCCACTAGCAATGGTTGTAGGTTCCATGGATTGCTTACCTCTGGATGAGGTGCTGGGCTCCTGCAAAATGAGTTAGTGATAGAGATGAAGAAAAGTCTTAATTTGTTTTCCTTAGGCTGAGGTTAAGTTTGATGTGGTGAATAAGGTATTAAGAACAGCTTTCTTGTGTTGCTTAAGTTGTTGGCATTATGTTGTCTTGCAAAATCTGGTGCTTTTATTACCTGACCCTAATTGCCTGAGTGTAACACATTAGGTGAGAATGAAGGGTGAGTGAGTACTCACAAAACTTTCAGAGTTATTGTTTTGGAAGCCTTTCATTAATGAGATTAATGTGTAGGTGCTGCAGTGAACATGCAGAACTTAAAATATTCCAGTCCCAAAATAAACTCGACCATTGGCAAGAATGTGGTAAGCCAAGTATTTGAGATGCCTGTGCTATGCTGTCCAACTTTTAGCCTAATCTGTTTTAACTGGCTTGTCCTGTGTAAGTTGAAACTTCCATTAAGGCTTCACTGTGGGTTAAATGCAGTTCATGGAGCTTCATTAAAAGGGTCTTAGTTATATAGATCCTCCTGGTCACCTAAAGCATACATTCTGAGTTTATCCCAAAACATGGTTACTAATGGTTTGACTTTGGGCAAGTCATTAACTTCTTAAGAAGTGCACTACTCTAAGACTTAGGAAAAATAACTTGCCTTACAGAGAGCACGTGTATATGCTTCTGACCTTTTCGCTACCAAATGGGGAAAAAATCAGCTTGAGGTATAATTTGGACAGAATAAAATTCACCCATTTTTAACTATAAAGTTTGAGGTTTTATAAATGTATAAAGTCATATAACTACCCTCTATTTCATCACCTCAGAAAGTTCCCTCGTGCCCCTTTGTGATCACTTTCCTTCCTCTACCCCTGCCTCTGGTGGATACTGATCATTGCAACTATTGTTGTGCAGTTTTTCTAGAATATTATATAAACAGAATCATATAATATGTACTGTTTTGTTTCTGCCCTCTTTCATTTAGTATAATGCTTTGAGATTTATCCCTGTTAAAAGTACTGGTAGATCATTCTATTTAATTGCTAGTAAGTATTTTATCGTATGAGTATTCCACAGTACCTTTATTCAATAAACTAGTTGATGGATATTTGGGTTTCTAGTTTTTGGCTGTTATGAATAAAGCTTCTATGAACGTATGCAAACAGGTCTTTGTATGGGGATGTGTTTTCATCATTTCTCTTGGTTAAATACCTAGGAGTGGAAATTGCAGGGTTGCATAGTAAATGCATGCTTGCAACTTTATGAAAAAGTGGCTATACCAGTTTACATTCCCATCAGCAGTGGATGAGAATTCTAGGAACTCTGCACACTTGTTAACCCTTGGTATTGTCAGTCTTTATTAATTTTAGCCATTCTTGTGGGTCTGTAGTATCAGTGTAGTTTTATTTTGTGATTTTCAGGTGATGATCGTCTTTTCATGTGCTTATTTGCCATTCATTTACCTTTTACTTTTTAAAGATTTTATTTATTTACTTTTAGAGAAGAAGGGAGGGAGAAAGAGAGGGGAGGAAAAAATGTGTGAGAAACAAATTGATCAGTTGCCTCTTACACACCCCCAACTGGGGGACCTGGTTCACAACCCAGGCATGTGCCCTGGCTAAGAATTGAACCAATGACCTTTGAATTCTCAGGCCAGTGCTCAGTCCACTGAGCCACGCCAGCCAGGGCTCATTTATCTCTTTTGGTAAGGTACTGTCCTTTCACATTTTTTGCCTATTTAAAAATTAGGGCTTTTTGTTAGTTTGTTGTTAAGTTGCATGAATTCTTTATAGTATTCTGGATATGAGTCCTTTAATCACAGGTTTTGTATATCATATATTTTACAAATATGTTTTAGTTTGTGATTTGCCTTTTCATTTTCTTTAACAGTATCAGAGACTGAAAAATTGATTTTTTTAATGCTGTTTTTTTTGTGTGTTTTTTTTAGATTTTTTAAACGATTTTATTTTTTATTTTTAAAGAGGGAAGGGAAGGAGAAAGAGAGAGAGAGAGAGAGAAACATTAATGTGCAGTTGCTGGAGAGAGAGAGGGAGAGGGAGAGAGAGAGGGAGAGGGAGAGGGAGAGAAACATTAATGTGCAGTTGCGGGGGGCCATGGCCTGCAACCCAGGCATGTGCCCTGACTGGGAATTGAACCTGTGATGTTTTGATTCGAAGCCCGAGCTCAGTCCACTGAGCTACGCCAGCCAGGGCGAAAAATTGAATTTTTATGAAGTCAAAGTTACTGACTTATTCTTTTACAGTTAATACTCTTTATATACTATGCAAAGAATCTTAAGGTTGCTAATAGTTTTTTAAATTTTCTTCTGGAAGTTTTATGGTTTTATATTTTACATTTAGGTCTGTGAAACACTTCAAGTCTGTTTAATAAATGAAGTAAGAGTTGAGGTTTATCTTTTAGTGTACAGGTATCTAAGTTTTCTTGTAAGCATAGCTTCAACTGCACCCCTCATTATGTACTACCATTAAGCATTAAATATTTTCTGATTTCTCTTGTAATGTATTTTTTGGCTATGGATTATTTAGAAACATGTTCAGTTAAATATTTGGGGTTGTTTTAGATAGCTTATTGTTACTGATTTCTAATTTAATATTGTGACCAGAGAACATACTTCATAGGATTTCAGGTTTTTGACTTTGAGATTTCTTTTGCAGTGAAGCATATCGTGGTGTATATTTTATGTTTCTCTGAAAAGAATGTGTATCCTGCAGGTAGATTATCAATTATTGGTTGATAGAATTATTAAAATATTTTATATAATTATATATTTTTTATGTGTATTATATATTCTTCCATAGTTTTCTTTCGGTTACTGGAAGAAGATTGCTAAATCCCTACACTTCTGGATTTAGTTCTGTCAGTTTTTGCTTCATATATTTTGAAGTTCTGTTTTTAAGTGCTTACATATTTTAGGGTTGTTGTGTCTCAGTAAATTTGCCCTTTTATCATAATGATTTGTCCCACCTGTGCTTGGTAATATTTGCTGTCCCCAAAGCTACTTTGTCTAACATGAATATAGCTTTTATAGCTTTTTATGACTAGTATTTGTAAGATGTATCTTTTTCCATCCTTTTGCTTTCAACTTATCTGTATCTTTATATTTACAGTGTATTTCATGTAGTTACCATATACTAGGTCTTGCTTTTTAAAATTAGTCTGGCCCTAAACCCTTGAAAGGTTGCCAGTTTGATTCCTGGTCAGGGCATACACTTAGATTGTGGGCCATCCCCAATTGAGGGTGTGTGAGAGGCAACTGATCGATGTTTCTGTCCCTCTATTCTTCCCTTCCTTCCCTTCTCTCTAAAGAAAATTAATTAATTAATTAATTAAAAATTAGTTTGACAATCTCTGCCTTTTAATTGGTATTTTTGAAAAGGTCCATTAATGTTTATTAATAAGTATTGATATGGTTAGATTTAAGTGTACCAACTTGCTACTTGGTTTCTGTTGTGTAGGATGCACTCAGAACTCCAGAATTGATCTAAGATTATTTTAAACAAAGCCATTAAAAAAAATTTTACTTATATATATTTAGAGAGAGAGGAAAAGAGGGAAAAAGAAGAGAGAAACAGCAATGTAAGAGAGGAGCATTGGTAGGCTGCCTCTTGTATACAGCTCGACCTGGGACCGGACCTGCAACCCAGGGAGGTGCCCTGACCAGGAATCGAACTGGTGACATTTTGCTTTGCCAGGCAACCCACAACTAACTGAGCTACACTTGTCAGTGCATAAAGGCATTTGATAGTCAATAGCTGCAGAAAGAAGCCTTCTTGGAGCTTCCCTTATCTTTCTAAGGGCAGAAACTTTTGGGAATAAAGCTATAAAGAATCCAGGAAAATTTTATGGCCATGAAGAAAAAAAGTGGTTAACACTCACATCTGCATAAACAAGTATTATCACAGACTTTGTTATCTCCTGTTTATTCCCCTAGAAACCCATTTGTTCTTCTCATAGAAGTCTTTTCACCTTTTCTAACACTAAATTAGGTATACAAGCTCCATCTTGAGCTGTTTAGAGAGCCAATACTTTTGTGCAGCCATATGCACATGAACATCCCCTCACCCAGCCCGAGTCCCACCTTAATCATTAGTTTCAGTTTAATTCTCAGGCCTCCAATATTGAACCTAAGAGAGTAGAGAGAAAGTTTGTCCTTCCCAAAACTATTTATTCCATCTGTTATTTCTTTCTTTTTCTACCCTTTTTTGGATTAAGTATTTATAATATTTAATCTCCTATATTAGCATATTAACTGTACTTATTTGTTTTGTTTTCTAGCTGCATTATGGTTTACTGTAAGCATTTTAACTTAGCCTGCCTTCAAATAATAATATACCACTTGATGTATACCTTCATTTTCCCCCTCCTCTTGTCCTTGGTGCTATTATCATACTTTTTTTTTATTTTATTTATTCATTTTTAAAGAGAAGGAATGAGAAAAAAGGGAAAGAAAGATCAATGTGTGGTTGGTTCTCATGCACCCCCCACTGGGGGACCTGGCCCACAACCCAGCATGTGCTCTGACTGGAAATTGAACTGGCAACCTTCTGGTTTGCAGCCTGCGCTCAATTCACTGAGCCGCACCAGCCAGGGCTGTCATACTTTTTATATAAGTTGTAAAACCCATAATTATTTTTGCTATAGTTGCTTTAAACAGTCAATTTATCTTCTAAAGAGGAAAATTTTGTATTTATCCAAATGTTTTCCAGGCTTATTTTTATTTAAAGCTTTGTTAGGGTGGGTCTTGAGAGGAGCCTTTGCCCTAGGGCTAGTTTAGCTCTGCTTATAAGGTCTCAACTGAATGCTCTGAGTGTTCCTGTGTCAACTCTGGTGGTTATGTTTATAGTTCCAGAATAGTTGCTTCTTACCCAGTGCTGCTTCTTTGTCCATCGTTACAGAATCTCACCATATGCATGTACATACAGCTTAGTTTAGTAAAGACACAAGGATGCCTCAGAAATTACTGCTGCTTCAGCCTCTGGAAGTCACATTTGCATTTCTGATTGGGTTTCTACTCTGTTTGGGTTCCTCTTTTTTGACTTGGGTGTGGAAAGTGCTTTGAAGCAGTCATGCCGTAGGTCTCAGGTAATGTTTCCCTTCTCTCAGGGATTGCAGTCTGTGCTATCTGTTGTCCAGCATCTAAGACCTATTGTTTCATATATTTTGTCCAGTGTTCTAGTTGGTTGTAGTGGGAGGGTTACTCCTAAACCAGTTACTCCATTGTGTTTGGACAAATTTTTTAGAAATGCAAGATTTTGTATGATAAAAGCTATTATAGACTTTGAATAAATTAATGTATTGCGTTTTGCAGGCAGCCTTTTGCAGCGGCTATCCTGAATTAGCCAATTTCCATGTTCTAATTATTTATTACGGGATTTTATGTAAATTAAGAAATGATTAGACTTTATAAATAGGATTGTAAACAATATCCTGGATCTACTACTTTACCAGTTGCTCACTAATGCTTACAATTAATAGCTGGAACTGTTTCACTGGACACTGTAACCACAATACTTTGAGCTTTAAGATATAATGTCACTAATTAATTATGGATTATTCTGTTCTTGTTCTATAATATCCTGACACCTTTAGTAAAGGATTTTTTATTGGCTTCCACCAGCTGGTATTCATTAGAATATGGAAATAATTAAAACAATAGGACTAGTCTCTTAAAAATCCCTTAAAGTCTCTTAAAGTTTTAACAGTAGAAGATGAGAGGTGATACTTAGTGACTTATTTTTTCATATGAAAGAGGCATTAAATTTTCATATTTACTGCCTAAATAAAAAATTGTGTGGCCAAAGGTGTATCTTACATTTGGATCATTGTTTAGGACTAAAGATTTCAGTTTTGTTTTCTTAGTGATATTATTCTCTTCTCCACTCCTCATTACCCAAGAGAAAACCTTTCATACAAGATTTTAAAAATTGTACTTGGATTTGCATTAAAAGTTGAAACACCTACCTATGAGACTTTATAATCCTAGCATATAATTTTCATTTAATTTTCACCTACTAAATTGGACCATCTTTGTTCACTGGAACTTTTATTTCACTGGAACAAGTCTTCATGCCAAATGTGGCATCACTCAAGAAATAGTGCTAGCATTTAAATATTGACAAAAGATGTTAAATAATTTCCCCTTATTTTATTGTCTTCATTACTACTAGGTAAATGATAGAAGGTTATAAAATATTAGGTATTTATTTAATACCTGTTTTTTGCTTTCCTTTTATAGCTTTATGTTTTGGTAAAAAGTCACTTTATGGCCCTGGCTGGTGTGGCTCAGTGGATTGAGTGTTGGCCTGTGAACTAAGGGGTCACTGGTTCGGTTCCCAGTAAGGGCACATGCCTGGGTTGCGGGCCAGGTCCCCAGTAGGGGGCACACAAGAGGCAACCACACATTGATGTTTCTCTCCCTCTCTTCCCCTCTCTAAAAATAAATAAAATCTTTAAAAAAAAATAAGTAAAATCTTTTAAAAAAAAGTAACTTTATGGGTAAATTGTTACACTTTGTCCATGACATATGAGTTCTGTCCAGAAAAAGTCCAGACATTGTTAATAGAACTAGAATAGTTTGTGCAACATTGATGTAAACTGGCAGACAAGGAGAGTGGACTGGAATGCACATGCATGAACAATGATAACTTCACTGTACTAGTCATTGGGAGCAGTAGATGCCATTGAGTGAGAATGTGTACTGTGTGGTCATTGCATTCAAAATGACTGAGTGAGTAGAGCAATGAACCTGCATCAAATTTTGTGTTAAGCTTGAACATTCACCTGCAGAACTGTTGGGATGATTCAGAAGGCTGCAACTGGTGATTGGCACCTTCATCACAACAACATGCCCACTCATGCATTACATCCCATGCGGAGATTTTTGGCGAAACTTCAAATCACTCAGGTGACTTAGTCCCCCTCTACAACCCATATTTGGCATCCTGTTAACTTCTGGCTTTTCCCAAAACTAAAATCGCTTTTGAGAGGGAAAAGATTTCAGACTGTTGATGAGTTGCAGGAAAATATGACAGAGCCGCTGATGGTGATTGGGAGAACTGTGTGAGGTCCTAAGGTGCCTACTTGGAAGAGAACTGAGGTGTCATTGTCCTATGTGTAATGTGTCTTGAATCTTTAATAAATGCCTCTATTTTTCATATTACGTGGCTGGATACCCTCTGGACAGACGTTGTACATGGATAAGTAGCTTGAAGATTTTATGAGTAAAGAATATTTGCTAACAGTAAATGGGAGTTTGAATAGCTGTTACAGAAAAGTTGAACCTTATTTATCTTGAAATTGTAAAATACTTTTTCCCATTTGAAATCATCCAATATCATAATGCTGCTAATGCAGAAAGTTTGTGTTTCAGTTAGAAAAGATCAGTAATTGCTGGTGTTATCTGGCATGAGATTTATCTCTAAGGGAAATGTTGGGAGTGTGGTATATACTTGTGCTGTTTGGAACTTTATATATAAATTTTCTTTCTTACACTAATCTCCCAGTGTATGTCAGAATAAGGTTTTACTTCTTAATGTATTGAAAAATAAGTCCATGATGTTAAGCAAGAATCTTTAGGTTGGTCATATAATTTAAAATAACTTCTACATGTTCTAATTAACTTTGAACTTCAAGCAGGTAGGAGCGCTCTGAAGGATTTCCTTTGCCTTGAGACATCTTCCTTTTTCATATCTTTGCCTGTTTCTCTGATAGAATTTGCTTAGGCTTATTAATACAATAAATATTTTATCAAATGCTGCATATTTATTAGGCACTGTTACGCCTTAGGCCGTATAGATAGAGTAGTAAACAAGATTATATGGTCTCTAACCTCATTCAGTTTATAGCTTATAAAGGAAGAGGAATAGGCATAGGAGTTGGGGAATTACTCATATTTAAGTTTTTATTTTTTATTTTTAAATATTTTATTTATTTTTAGACAGTGTGAAGAGAGGGAAATAGAGTGAGAGGCAATGCGTGGTTGCCTTTCATGCACCCCCAACTGGGGACCTGTCCTGCAACCCAGGCATGTGCCTTGACTGGGAATTGAACCGGTGACCCATTGGTTCGCAGGCTGGCGCTCAGTCCACTGAGCCACACCAGCCAAGGCATATGTAAGTTTTGACTTAAGTGAGTAAAATGTTGGAGGGTTAAGATAACCTTCTGATTTCTTTTGCTACACTGGAGGTTTTACCTCCAGAATCTGTCTGAAAATTTTAAAACAAATATGTTATTTGTTAAGAGTAAAGGGCATTTTAACCAAACAAAATTCTATTTGTTGTGGATCGTAACAGGTAGAAGTATACAATATTATTTGTCTTTAAGAATATAAAGAAGGGGTTGTTTCTTTGTATGGTTAGTTGAATTGTCTTCTTTCCTCTTCACAAGAGACAGTTTAGTATCAGGCTAAAATCCACAATTAAAGCTCTTAATGTTTTGGGAAAATATCATATGACTGACTACATAGTTTTGCTAGTAGTCACTGGATCATTGTTTCCTCATTTTATCCTTCCTGTCCTCGTTTTTTCTGGGGGGAAATAGTTTTCTCTAGGCCCCATCTCTTCTTAATTCTTCAGCAGGACACTATTTTATTTATTTCCTTTTTTTTTTCCAAAAAATATTTTTTTAAAAATTATTTTTAGAGAGAGGGGAGGGAAGGAGAAAGAAGGAGAGAAACATCCATGTGTGAGAGAAACATGGATCATTTGCCTCTCAAATGAGCCCCAACTGGGGACTGAACCTGCAAGCCAGGCATGTGCCCTGACCGGGAATCGTACCTGTGACCTTTTGCTTTGTGGGACACCCCCCAACCAACTGAGCTACACCAGTCAGGGCACATTTTTATTCTTATGCCAAAAATGTACATACTTGAAAGTAATTGACATGTCTGTCTTGCCATGGATTTCTCAACTGACACATTTGGTGAAGTGGTTTAAAGTGTCTAATTTTATATACATTGCAAACAAAAGCTAGCCATGAAGAGAAAAAAAGGAGTTTTTCATCAAAGGGTTAATAAATTATTGTGGTCAAACAGTGATGATATGCCCAATAAGACATTTGGCTCTTTAAATTTAGTAAGTATTTCTGGACTATTAATTATATTTACCTTTAGGCATTTTTCTAGTCTTGGTTTTAATCTGTAGGAAATATTTTTCGAGATTAAACTCAACCCAGTATAATTATGTTACAATGTACTTCAGATATTTAATTTTATTTAGGATACTGGTTGATGACTTTGTATGTGTACTTTATTTTATTCGTGCTTTTGTTACTCTTCAAAGTTTTAAGTAATTTGCTTCAAAATTTTAATCAGATAATTCAGTAACTCATTCATTATCCTTTATTAGCTGAAAAAATTGTTAGATCATGGCATATTGTTCGAAGTGACTCATTTCTGCTAATTAAACCATCTATAATAGTCTAGAGAAAAGAACATTTTGTTGGAGTTTTATTATATAAAAGGAAACCTATTGGAAAATTGATGGTTAAGATTAAGACTTTAGGAATAAACAAGGTACTTAAGCTGAAGTCTGGATATGGCACTTGACTAAAGAGTATCTTGTTAAATTTGTGTGTGTGCTCAGTTTTGATGTCTACTGGTATTTAGAATCCATATTTGAATGATGTGTTTTAATTTAATCATTGGCATATTTGTGTCTTGCTTCTGCATAACGAGAGAAATGATTGATATTTAAACTTTTTGAATGGGAGGAAAAGAGTCTTAGAGGCAAAGGAGATCATGTCAAGACCAGTGTTGTACACCTAATACGGATAAAGATTTTAAAAAAATATCTTATTGTACTATAAATGATTCTCTAGAGTAGAAATTGTTTATGTTTTGATATAAAACATAGATATAAATCACATTTGGCCTAAAATATTGATGCTGACCAAATGCCAAAGCTAAACCTTGTGAATTTTGCCTCTAATTTATTTATTTATTTATTCATGTTTGCTTTTTTGGTATTCTTGTTTGAAGATACATGACTTTCATTTTTTTCAGGTTTTACTAAATAATCTTTACTTTAAAATTATTTTACTTTATTTATTTATTTATAGAGAGAGGGGAAGGGAGGGAGAAAGAGAGGGAGAGAAACATCAATGTGTAGTTGCCACTCGTGGCACCCCCACCTGGGGGCCTGCAGCCCAGGCAGGTGCCCTGACTGGGAATCAGACTGGTGACCCTTTGCTTCACAGGCTGCACTCAATCCACTGAGCTACACCAGCCAGGTCTAAATATTGCTTATTTTAAAGATTTAAAAATTATCAGTTTAATATCAGCATAACAAAAACTACAGCATTTTTGGGTATCTGTGTGTCTTGTAATACTGCAGTGTTTTAATGAACATTCTGTTAATTGTTTTTAGGAAATTTCTCTTTGGGCACTTAGGATTTTTAATTTTATTTTTAAATGCGTTGTTTGTTTATTTTCTGAAATTCTTTGCTTCTTTTACTTTATGCACACACACACAAAATTTCATTATGGCAAAATATACATAACATGAAATTTACCATTTTAAGCAGATAGTTCTGTGGCACTAAGTACATTCACATTGTTGTGCATCTGTTGCCACTCTCCATCTACAGAACTTTTTCATCCTCCCCAACTGAAACACTGATCCATTAAACACTAATTCGCCATTCATCCCTTTCCCTAGGCCCTAGCAACCACCATTCTACCTTCTATCTCTGAATTGACTATTCTAAGCACTTCACATAAGTGAACTTATATGGTATATGTTCTTTTGTGACTGGCCTATTTCTTTAAGCACAGTGCCATCAGTCCACCTGTGTTGTGGCATGTGTGAGAATTTCCTTCCTTGGAAGGCTGGGTAATACTTTATTTTATATATGTATACCACATTTTATTTATCCATTCATCCCTTGACAGACACTTGGGATGCTCCCACCTTTTGGCGGTTTGTGAATACTGCTGCTGTGAACATGGGTGCACAAATACCTGTTCAAGTCCCTGCTTTCAGTTTTGGTGTGTATAGACCCAGAAGTGGAATTGCAGGATCATACAGTAATTTTATGTTTAATTTTTTTAGGACTTGCCATACTGTTTTCTACAGTGGCTGCTCCGTTTTACATTCCCACTGGCTTTTCTTCACACCTAGACAATCCTTTATTCTTTTCTTTTGTTTCGTTTTTTAAACAATAGTCATTTTAATGGATGTGAAGTAGTATCTCATTGTGGATTTCTTTTTCATTATCCTAATGACTAATGATGTTGAGTATCTTTTCATGTGCCTATTAGATATTTGTATATCTTTGGAGAAATGTCTGTTCAGATCCATTGTCCATTTTAAAAAAACTATTGATTTGAGAGAGAGAGGAAAAAGAGAGTGAGAGAGGAAAAGAGAGAGAGAGAGACATCCATTTGTTATTCCACTTATTAATGTATTCATCGGTTGATTCTTGTAATTTTCTTGTCCCAGGATTGAACCTGCAACCTTGGCATATTGGGAAGATGCTCTAACTCACTAAACTACCTGGCTAGGGCCAATTGCTCATTTATTAATTTATTATTTTTAAGTTAACTATTGTAGTGTTTTTAAAATATATTCTGAATACAAGTCACTTATCAAATAATATAGTTTGCAAAAATTTTCTCTAATGGATTATCTTTTCACTTTCTTGATGGTTTCATTTGAAGCACAGATATGCTTTATTTTGTTGAAATTGCATTTATCTGCTGCTGCTTTGATGACTTACAGTTTTGTTTTTTAAAAATATTTTTAAAATTTATTTTTAGAGAGAGGGAAAGGGAGAGAGAAAGAAAGAGAGGATGAGAAACATCAGTCAGGTGCTTCTCTTAAGAATGCCCAAAACCCCTTCCAGGACCAAACCTACAATCTGAATAGGTATACTGACCAGGGATGGAACCAGCAACCTTTAGCTTTGTGAGATGACACCCACCCAACTGAGCCACATCAGTCAGGGTTGTTTTAATTTTCTATCTAAGAAATCATTGCATAATGCAAAGTAATGAAGGCATACTCCTAAGTTTTCTTGTAAAAGTTTCATAGTTTTAGCTCTTACATTTAGTCTTGATCCATTTTGAGTTCATTTTTTGCATATGGTGTGAGTTAGCATTGCAACTTTGATCTTTTGTATGTGGATATTTAGTTGTTCCACTTCTGTTTGTTGAAAAAACTTTTCTTTCCCCATTGACTTGTCCTGGCACCCTTTTCAAAAATCAGCTGATCAAATTATGTCAGGGTTTATTTGTGGACTCTTATTCCAATAATCTGTATGTTTCTCTTTTTGTTAGTACCACATTGTGTTGATCACTAAAGCTTTTCTGTAAGTCTTGAAATTGAGAGTATAAGTTCTTTAACTTTTTTCCCCCCAGATTATTCTGAGTTCCTTGCATTTCCTTTTGAGTGTTAGGATCAGCTTGTTAATGTATGCAAAAAAAAAAATCAACAGATATTTTTATAGTGATTGTATTTAGTCCATAGATCAGTTTGTGTTTAGTGTTACTATCTTAACAAATTAAATCTTCTGATCCATGAATATGGGATGTCTTTCCATTTGCCTTAGGTCTTCTTTAATGTCCTCAAACAATTTTTTTGTCATTTTCAAATTTGTTTTAAATTCTTTTTTCATATTTTTTCTAGATTCTGAAGTTTATTAGAAGTTTATATTCTTCCTTAGTGATAGTAGCTAATTAGAAAAGAAAATTTTAAGTATTGATGGGTTTTCCAAATCAGTGTGCAAAATAGTATATGTAGTAGACACAGTAATATTTCTTGGAAATGCTGATAGTATTTCTCAGGTTATACTACTTATAGGAGGAAATGTGTTACATTGGTTTCTTGTTTGCATCATCTCCTTCCAAAATAAAGTTTCAGTATACAAATAAGTGAATAAATTTCTCCTTGTAGAATACCAAAATATTAAAGAAAGGCTAAAATTCCTTTAACCCATTGTTTTCAAATTTTTTTCCCTCACTCTCTAGGTAATTACTATGTAATTAGTTTTATTTATTTTCCTTCTAGGCTTTTTTCCTCATGCCTTTGTGTATGTGTGTGTGTGTGTGTGTGTGTGTGTGTGTGTGTATATATATATATATATATATATATATACACACACACCCTTAAATAATACAGGGTCTATCCAGAGGTATACAGCCATGTAATATGAAAAATAGAGACATTTATTGAAGAAGATACAAGTTAAAAGAAGCATTGTACCTAGGACAATGATGCCTTGGTCCCCTTTAAAGTAGGCACCTTGAGACCTCACACAGTTATCCCAGTCACCATCAGCTACCCTCTAATACTTTCCTAAATCTCTTTGATGGTCTGAAATCTCTTCCCTTTCAAAGGTGACTTTAATTTTGGGAAAAGCCAGAAGTTGCAGGGTATCTAACTGGCTTGTAGGAGGTACCTGGGTGATTTGATGTTTCTCAAAAAAACTCTGCATGAGATGTGATGCGCAAGTGGGTGTGTTGTCATGATGAAGCTGCTGGTCACCCGTTGCCCATAGCTATGGCCTTCTCAATCATCCCAACAGTTTCTGCAGAGGAATGTTCAAGCTTAATGCAAAATTTGACACAGATTCATTGCTCTCCTTACTCAGTCATTTTGAATAGACGGCCATATAGTACACATCTAACTCAACAGTGTCTACCACCCCCACTGACTAGTACAGTGAAGTCACTGTTTATGCATGTGCATTCCAGTCCACTCTTCTTGGCTTCTAGTTTCATCAGTGTTGCACAAACTGTTCTCCTTCTATTAATAATGTCTGGACTTTCTCTGGACAGTCCTCGTATATGTGGTTCACTTTTAAATTTTTTTAATTGAATTTATTGGGGTTACATTGGTCAGTAAAATTATATAGGTTTCTTGTGTACAGTTCTACAGTATATCATCTGCACATGGTATTGTGTGCTCACCGTTCAAAGTCTAAGTCTCCTTCCATCACCATTTGTCCCCTCTTTCACCTGCCCCTGCTCCCTGACTGGGAATCAAACCAGCGAACTTTTGTTTTGTGGAACAACGCCCAACTCCCTGAGCCACACCAGTCAGGGCCATAGTTACAGTTTTAATATACTGCCAAAATGATCTTCAAAGTAGAGGTAACAGTTTCACTTATACCAGAAGTACATGTGCAAGTAGTTACTTTCCAAACTCATTCCACTATTTGAAATTAAACAGTATCTTGCTTTCTGCAGTCTTAAGTATGGAAAATTGTTATTGTTTCAATTTGTGTTTTCCTGGTTATTTATGAGGCTGAGCGTATTTTTATATATATCTTGAACATTTGCATTTCTTATGTTGTTTCCCAGTATCATTTATCCTTTGTTTCCTCTCATGGATTATAAGAGGTTATATGAGCAGTTCCTTTTAGATTATTGTAAGATAGCTTTAGGAAAGTGTAGGTTTGTTATTGTTTTAGGCTTGTAATTTTTAAAAGTATCTCTAATGCTTAGAAGGAAGGTTCATATTTTGACTGAAATGCTTATAGCACTGAGCAAGAGGTTAAGGAGTGGGAGTAGTGTGTGGAGAGTAGGACCAAGTCATTTTGGAAGGCATCTAGATTGGCTGCTGTACAAATAGCCTTTTAATCTTTTAATTAAATCAATTTCAGTAATTTGTTTCCTTAGCATTTGATTTTCCAGTCATTATTAAAAGGCTAAATTGCATGTATATTTTTTTCTGTCAACTTTAAGATATAACAGAATTAACCTAGTGTAATTTGACACCTGTATGTCCTTATAAAATCACTACTCCATTCCCTAGCTCCAGCACATAACTGATCTGATGTCTCTGTAACTATAGATTAGTTTTTGCCTATTACAGAATTTAATAAAAATGATTATACCCAGACCTTTTATGTTGACTTCTAAGTTTATGATTATATTTAGTTTGTTATTAAGAAAGTGAACTTTAAAAATGATTAACTTTTAAGTGGTATTGGCTAAAAAAATCTTGAATTTATTTACAGTTGAGAGTGCTTTCTGAATGGTAACTGGGCAATTTTACTGTTTAATTAGAAAAAAATTTTTGTTTTAAATTCTGCAGTGGAAATACTGACACAACAAGGTTAACAGTACTTGCATCTCTGAAATGGGATACAGCCCTGTGGAAGGAAGATAGCAGGAGCTGATCTACCCCTATCTGTTTCCATACTTGCTTCTTAAATGTTAGTTTCATTGTACTGTTTACCTGTACATACATTGATTTTGGTTTATATTGTCCTGTACATGTAGACATTGTTTTGAATAAAAGACAACATCCAAAGTGATAACAACATTTAGTTTTTGCTAAAGCTATATTTAAAAAAAATAATTTTCCATTTCTGTAGTCTCCTTAAAAGGGGGAAAAAGCCTTTCCATGTATTTTATTTTTTTGAAGTAGATTAAGACAGTAGAGGGGAGTGTGTCTAATCTGATTTCTAGCCTTTTTGCAAGACAGTGTTAAAGATTCGTCAAGATTTTATGCTATTTGGTGGGAACTTCTGACCGGCAGCTCTTCTTTCTACTTTGCATGTGCCTTGATTTTTGCACACCTTCTACTCAAAGCTCTGCAGTGGTTATTCTTTTAAAACATGCCCATTTCAGTGGTGTAGTCATGGTAATCAAAATCCTAGGGACTGGTTATAAATCTTGAGTGCCACTGTAATCTTGTCAGCCTGTTGAATTTTAGGTTTTGGACTTGTATTGAGAACTTCTCTGTTTTCTGAAAGTACTTTGTTTTAATTCTTTTTTTAAATTGAGGTAAAATATTCATGTAATAGTGCAGTAACCTTAAATTAAATCTTGATAACTTTTTATATATATTTATAGACACATGTAACTATACCTAGATTAAGATAAAAACATTTCTATATTGACTTGTGTCACTATAATGCCTTTGTTTTTAGTTTCATAGTGAAAGTTATTTTTAAAACGTTTTGTTTTGGTTTGTTTATAAATTTAATGGAGCACTGGAATGGTATACCTACCCTATTAGTAACATTATAATTAGATTGCTTGGAAGGCATGTTAGTGAGCAAGGTCAATTGCATAATTTAGATAACGAATAATATCGTTCTAGGTAGTCTTATATAGCCTTTCTCTTAGTCAGAATATACTTTACCTGGAACTAGAGTACAATTTACTGTTTAATTTGGATTTTTAAATAGGAAAATATAGAGTAATGATTAATATAATCAGTGTTCATGTACTTACAGACTAATTTAACAATTAATTAACAAAAATATTAATCCTTTGTCATGTTTTTGGCAGATTTTAAAGAATGTTTTTGCCCTGATGTACTTTCAGATTTAATAACAGAAATAATACAAGGAACTTACCAGTGCCCTTTATCAGTTGTTTACATGTTATTTCATATGTTTTATTCTCTCTTCATTTTTTTCTGAACTATTTGAGAGTAAGTTGGAGGAACTACGACCCTTTGCCTTAAAATACGTTAGCTTATTTCTCAAGAATAAGGTAAGGGGACATTCTCTTACATAACCATAGAGCAGTCCTTTGTGGGTTTTTATAGTTTAATTTTGAGGATCATCTTATATCTAAGTTCTTAGATACGCCTCATAATTGGTAAATATTTCACATTGCTTCAGGTTCCTATATGGTCAGAATTCTCAGTATGCTTTTAAGCTTCTTAACTAAATGCATATATATCAATAGTTTGTTTTACTGTTGGTCAAGACATTTTGAAATTCAAGAATTAAAATGCGTTTTGCTGACTTCTGCTTATATTTCATTGGTCTGTTGTCACCAGGTATTACAGTACTTTCAGGTACTTTTTGAACCAAGAGATACTAATCAGACTTTAGCCTGTCAGTGTTCTTTGTACATTGATACTGTAAAGTATCAAGTTGATACTGTTCACCCAACAGAGCAATTTTAGTTGTCCCTTATCACCACCTCCTGCAGGGATGATAATACTTAATGCTTGTCCAAGTAATATTTATTCTTCTACCTGTTCTCCCTGTAGGAGTACACACTTTTAGGGCAATTGATTTATGGATAGAGACATTTATATTATGTATAATAATGCTGGAAGTGAGCACATTTTCTTGTGAAAATTAAACTCAGGACACTAAAATTCTTTGTACACATCTAATCAAATGAGCAACTGTCCATATTGGAATAATAAAAGAAGGTGGGTTTTCCTTATGCCCTATTTGTGTATTCTAGAGCCCAGTTTTTCTTGTGCATGTAACATCTGGAGTTTTCTTTTGTTATATTTGCATTTTAATATAAAATTTATATTTCTTTCCTAAGTATCTAAGTTTCAGTACTTTGTTATACATTGTCATGTTTGCAGATATTGATAAGATCCTACTCTTGTTTTGGGAGAAAACTGTCATAGTGAGGTGTCCACTCTAGCCTGGTATTTTAGAATCTAGAAAAAAATAGATTTGGATTTTAGAATCCTTGGGCAGTTTACTTAATCCTTGAGAGACTTGGAGTCTCCACTGTGAAATGGGCTAATTAATATCTACCTTAGCAGTCCTATGAAGATTAAGTGAGATAATGTGTGAAAAATACATATCTCAGTGATTGCCTCATAATTCAGTAAATACTAGCTTTTAAATATAAAGATAATGATACTCACAGTTTGGTTTTGTATAACAAAATATTTAAATATCCTTTTAGACTAGTTTTACTAAGCCTATATTGTTCTATTGTAGTACTCAGTACTCTGGATGCAGTATTTTAACTGTTCTCTTGTGAACTGAGTAATAGATTTCTTAAGACTTTCTAGGAGTTTTTAAATGTATACAACTGATCCTTGAATAACAAGGGTTTGAACTGCATGGGTCCACTTACACGTGGATTTTTTTTCAATAAATATGTTGGAAACTCTTTTGGAGATTTTCAACAATTTGAAATAACTCAGACAAACTTTATGATTTTCTTAAAATATATTCTTTTTTTAACAACAGGAATTTTATTTAATAGAGCTCTTAGCTATTAGAGAGACTATAAAATAGGGATGTTTAAAGTGATTATTGACATAAAAGGAACTGAAAAGTTAAAAAAATTAGACATCATGAAACAGTAGGTAGACCTAAAGAATAATACAGAGCTAGAAATTAAAAGAAATTCTGGAAAGAAAAAACCCAATGAATAACCTTAAAAGGAGATTTATACCAACAGCTGACAAGATAATTCATGAACTAGAAGACAGTTGACATCACAGAAAGTAATAAAAACACAAGAGGCCTTAAAAGATAAAGAGAATAGAATGAGTAGGTCCAATATACATTTTTAAAAAATAGTAATCATATTAACCAAGTCTTTGAAATTTGTTCTCCATAATAACTTTTTTTTATGACTTTTTTTTTAAGATTTTATTTATTTTTTAGAGAAGGAAGGGAGGGAGAGAGAGAGACAAACATCAATGTGTGGTTGCTGGGGGTCATGGCCTGCAACCCAGACATGTTACCCTGACTGGGAATCGAACCTGCGACACTTTAGTTCGCAGCCCGCACTCAATCCACTGAGCTACGCCAGCCAGGGAAATTAAAATAAATTCTTTTCTCTAGCTTACTTTGTTGTAAGAATACAATACATAATACGTATAGCACACAAAATATTTGTATGTGCTATCAGTAAATGTGCCGGTTGACAGAAGGTGGTTAGTAAAGTTTTGGGAGAGTCTAAAAAGTTATATGCAGATTTTCCACTGCATTGGGGATCAGAGCGCTAACCCTCACATTGTCCATGGCTCAACAGTACTGGTTTATTCTCCAGTAATCCTGTGATGTTGTTTGGTCAGGGGAGATAACTATATCTCTTTTGAGTGCTCAAGAAGCATGCCTAGAGAGTGTGTGGTTTAACTAGTTACTGGTATATAACAGGGCATTTATTAGTTAACATGTATGTGATTACTAAGTGCCAGGTATATTTCTAATAGCTTCTGTGTAATGCATCACTTAATCCTTATAATAACACTGTGAGATATTGTTGCTATCAGAAGCATGTTAATGACAAGGGAACTGCTCAAAATTACAGAACAAATGCCTGAATTAGGTTTTGAGGAAAGGTCAGGCTGATGCTAAAGCTTTTGCAAGAATGCCTAAAAACTAACACTCTTTAAAAATGCTGATGTACATTTTATTGGGTTGACCAAAAAATCTGTTTAGTTTTTTCCATAAAATAAAACACACATTTTTCATTTTCAACAGTAACTTTATTGATTTAAATATTTTGAGTATGTTGGCTACCTGCCACTATTGGCTCCCAGTGGGTAGAGGCCAGGGGTGCTGCTAAACATCTTCCAGTGCATAAGACAGCCCCATAGCAAAGAATTATTTGGCAAAAATGTCAGTGGTACTAAGAAACTTTGCAAACCACTCTGGACATGTTTGATCAGTCACAGCACCTTCTCTACACATTGCACAAATTTTTTTTTTTGCATTTCAGTTGTGTTTTTACCTTTCCTGAAATAATAAAGAATAATATGCTGAAAATGTTGTATATTTCCTTCCATCTTCAATATTAAAATGGCTGCACAAAAATTAGCCAATTTTGGTAAGATTTTTTAAAAAATGCACACTGATATGACAGCTGTCACAATGCAGTCTAACATAATTGTTTTGAATGATGTTAAAGACAACTAAGCACTACTAGAACCATCATGTGGGAAAAACTAAAACTTTTTGGCGAACCCAATAAATTCTTATCTTAAATACTAGTGTTCCCTTTGAAGGCTTTGTTTAAAACAACAGAAACTGGAGTGGTGCTGCAGAGTAAAAGCAGAAATCACATTCCTCCACTCTGCCACCAACTGTGAGGCATAGAATAAAATAAGAAAAGCAGGAGATCTAGTCTTAAATTTCAATTTTGCAAATGAATATTTACCTTTCTGATTAGGTTTACTGTCTGGTTGAATAATTCCTTCTCCCCTTGTATCCATCTCCAGTTTTGTTATAGTATGACCCTAGCCCCATAATAATTCTTTCTTGAAAGTCAGATTATTTGGGTATGCTTGGGAACATTTAGGTAGTTGTAGTCTCATTAATATACTGATCACATGGACCAAATTGTCTTATCCGGTCAACTTTTTGCCTCTTTGCCCTTACATTTATTCTGTTGTGTTGGTACCCATAACAACACACACTTACAGCCCAGTAATGCAGGGCAAAGCTTCCTACCCTGGAGCTTTTTCCTGTACTAGATGCCAGCTCTGAGGATGATGAGCGTGGGAGTTTAATAAAAACCTGGTTTCCTGACTTATCCCATTAGATTAGATTGTCTCAGTGCTGAAATAGAGGCTTTAAGAAGGTAGGTAGAAAGAAAGCAGTGCCCTGCTTGAGGATAATTAATACGTGTTCAGTTTTAAAGTGAATGGATTTTTTGCTTTGTTAACATCTCAGAAAATGTCAGTGGCTGTAATGTTACTATTTATTTATTTACTTATTTAGATTTAGAAAAGGTTTTATTTGTTTATTTTTAGAGGGGAAGGGAGGGAGAAAGGGAGAAAAAAACATTTATGTGTAGTTGCCTCTTGAGCAACCCCTATTGGGGACCTGGCCCACAACCAGGCATGTGCCCTGACTGGAAATCAAACCTGTGACCCTTTGGTTCTCAAGCTAGGCATTCAATCCACTGAGCCACACTAACCAGGGCTAATATTATTATTTAATAATAATAACAACCTATAGTAGAACATTATTTAGTTGGCACCAAGTTCTCAAATTAGTAGTCATTTGCCTTGGTAAATTCTCTATTTTCCCATATTCCCCCAAACTTGCTTTTCTTAATAGTTTTCTGAGTTAATTTTTTGAATAGGATATATAATTACAATATTGAAAAATATGGTCCCCCTTATTTTTTACATAAGTTTTAAGATGCTTATGTTTCTCATTTTATTTTTAAAAACTTAAAATACATTTTTTAAAGATTTTATTATTTTTAGATAGAGGGGAAGGAAGGGAGAAGAAAGGGAGAAAAACATCAATGTGTGGCTGCCTCATGTATGACCCCTCCTGGAGACCTGGCCTGCAATCCAGTCATGTGCCCTGACTGGAAATTGAACTGGCAACCCTTTGGTTCACAGGCCCGTGGTCAATCCACTGAGCCACACCAGCAAGGGCCATTTTAACCATTTTTAAGTATATAACTCAGTTGCATCAAGTGCATTTACTATGGTATGTAACTGCTATCAAATCTCCAGAACTTTTTCATCATCCTAAACAGATTCTCTATACCCATTAAATAATAATCAAGCCATGTGATGTGTATAGTTTTCTTGTTACTTTGCCACTCTTATAGTATGGTAATACACTGGTCTCCTCCACTCCATCTATTCTAAGAACTTCTCAATGTTTTGAACAACTTTACTTCTCCCTGACTTGCGTGTTAACTTTGCGATAATTTTATTCTAGACCAAGTATCCTCACTTGAAGTCGGGTTTTTGATCATGATGAGAAAAAGTCATATTTGAGTTTGTCTTATCTCCCTACTTCCCATGAGGACAGGAAGTGGATGGAGAGATTTTGTGCCGAGTTGAACAAGGATGGTATTTGTGGTCTTCCAAATAGATTCTGTTATCCTCAGGACATCTGTAGCTTCTGGCATACGAGGCATCATGACTTTTGGAAACTAGACATTCTTTTTCTTATTTCTGTGGTCTTTTAAGTTTTGCAGGCTAATGCTGATTTGCTTATTTATCCATTCCTAACCTGTAGCACCTGTTTCTCTTTTTCCAGAATTGTTTGAAGTTTCTTGAATATCCTCTTGCTCCAGAAGTTACACCGTCAGAAATTAATCATTCTCATGCATTTTTTTCCTCCCAAGTTGTCTTTTTTTGGAAAACTTTTTGTAGTGAAATATGACACAAAGCCCATGAGACACAAAGGCACAGTGTAGTGAATAATAAAATCACCACTACTCAGGTTTGTGAATAGAACATCACTAGTACTCCAGAAGGTTGCCCTGGTTTCTGGTTTGTTTGTTGGTTTGTTTGTTTGTTTGTTTGTTTTTAAAGTAACATGTATCCTTCTCCCTCCCTTTTAGAAATTAACCACGGGTAACCACTGGCCTGGGCTTTATGGTAATCACTTTCTGGCTTTCATTTGTATTGTTACCTACATATGGATTTGTAAATAGTATTTTAATTTTACTGGTTTTTGAATGGAATCATACTGTATATATTTTCTATTTTGCTTCTTTTGCATATTCCTATATATATGTGTTGATCTAGTTTATTTTTATTGCTGCTATTTTGTAAAATATATTACATTTGTCCATTTTATCGTTGGACATTGATATGTTTCCAGTTTGGACTGTTAAGCAATGCTGCTATGAATATTCTTATACATTATGTCTGGTGCAGTATCTGTATTCTAGGGTATATACCTGAGAACACAACTGCCAGGTCACAGGATATATATATATATATATCTTCAACTTTAATGCCATGTTGTATCCAAAGTGGTTTATCAATTCATGTTTTCATTAGTAGTGAATGAGAGTTCTTTTGTTTCACATCCTCATCAACACTTGATTTTGTCAGTGTTTTCAGTTCCTCCCTTTTCTTCTTGCTTGACTGATAGAGGCACCAATGGACTGTTGTTTTACATTAAATGTACCCATATTATTGAGTTCTATCTGTACCTTCATACTTCTTTCTAAGTAGCACTTAATCTCTATATTTCTCCCCTCTCACTTCATCTTTAGGCCTTCAAGAATTTATACAACTCAGTAGACTGCATAATCCAGTTTTTCTCTTGGGGAGTTGTAATGCAGTTGCATGTTTATGACAGTTTTTGCAGATTTCCATTTAAGTTTTTAAAAATTCCAAACTCTTATATTTTACCTGAGAAATTTTAGGCAGTCTCATTAGAGCAGAGTGGAATCGGGGAAGGAAGCACTTTAAATATTATTTAAACATGTTTAAATAATGTTTAATAAATTATTAATTATTACTAAACAGTGCTACATGAAAGTAAACATTTGTCTAGGAAAATACACACAGAGCCACAAGAGAAATAATCTGGGGAAAAATCTTGGACTTGATACTAGAGTGGGAACAATACCTGTGTGTATAATATATACACATTTTAAGATTAATAAAACATTCAACATTTTTTAAAAGATTTTATTTATTTATTTTTAGAGAGGGAAGGGAGGGAGGGAGAGAGAGAGGGAGAGAGGGAGAGGGAGGGGGAGAGGGAGAGAGAGAGAGAAACATCAATGTGCAGTTGTTGGGGGGCCGTGGCCTGCAACCCAGGCATGTGCCCTGACTGGGAATTGAACTGCGATACTTTGGTTATTCAACTTTTTTATTGGACAAAGAATATGACCACACACACAGGATGAAAATGAATATGGATACTCTGGAGAAACAAGATGGTATGTTGTTTTCTTTAGATGGTAGTAAAGTGACATGCACTGAGGAGCAAGTTCACTGCTAGGATTTTTAGCTAGTGTGACCAAGATGGAATACTAGATTAGTAGTAAAATTGTTGAATGTTAGCCAGATGATTACTTTTTTTCTGGTAAAACTTTATTTGCAGTACATCTGTACAAGCTTTTTATCACAGAACATAAAAATTAGCTTTAATTGCCATTTTCAATTGATGTCTTTCTGATTTAAGCTCTTTCATCTTAATAGATTTTTATTTCAGTCATCAGTGTAATGAACTATAAATTGTGCTCATTGCTGAAATAACTTCTGTCTTTGATTTATAATAAAGGCAGATTTCTTCATAAATCAAAGTAATTACGAGATCCAAGTTAATTTCTTTCTGGAAATGGATTAAGTATTTAAGAAAATATTTGATTACTTTTAGTATTCATAAAATAAAGTGTTTTGCTTATTTTTCTTTGAAGTTAGACTTTTTTGAGTACAGTAAGTACTCAATGTGACTTTAAGCAAAACAACATAAGAAAACCAATTTTACTGCAGGATAATTGATACAAACAAAAATTATATTCCTTTGGCATCTCAATGTTTTAAGGAAATTACATTGAACAAAACAATGTAAGTTGAGAACCTATTGTATATTAGTTTTAGACAACTTAGAAATTGATTTCTGTGAAGAATATGGTATAGTTTGTATTATAATGTTACGAAAAACTAATATAAATGAGTATTTTTGTCAAGAAGAATTCTGTAAAACTAAATCTTAAAAAACTAAACTTTTTTCCTCCTATTAAGTATGTGATATTTAATAGGAGTATCTTATGTTCAGTTGATACAGGAAATAGTAAATGGAATGATTTGTATTTAAGTTACAGTAGTGCCATATTTCTGTCTCTTTGGTTGTTTATAGAAACCTGATATACATTATTCATTTATGCCATTATTAAAGAAATCAAGCTGAATGTGTGAACCATCTGATTTTGTATTTAGGACTTTGGATTGCTGGTAAAGGAAACTGAATTAGAGCTTAAACAAAAATTACAGGAGGGGAAGCTTTATTGGCTAAATACTGGAGTAGTTCACATAATTGAAGAACTGGCAGGCAGTTTTGGGACCTTGAGGACTGGAAGTGGGGGTACAGTGTTTCAAGTATTCTACCTTTCCATGTCTCTGGGCACTGGTGTGACTCTCTCAGGCTTGTTCTGCCTCATGTCTCCTCTTCCTTTTAGTGTCTCAGTAATACTTTCCATGGCACCCCTAGGCCAAAAGAAATAGCCAGCAGTTCTATTTATTAAGTGCTTAAGGCTAAACAACTTATTTCCTAACAACATAGCTATTTGGAAAATTGATACATAAAATTTGAAAGAAAACATTTAATTTCAGTTTGTATTCCCGATGAATACTAAACAAATTCTTAAACCTTGTAATAAGATCAGACATTCCACTTCTGTTTACTGTTCCACATTGATTTTTACATGGTACTTTGTTTTTATAATAGGAACTGCTAAAACCCCTGCTTCTTAAAGAAATGTCATTGAGAGGAAAGTTTTGTGAGCTAATGTCAAAATTTTTGAATGGTCTCAGATAGTCACTTGTGTAGTCTGCTAATGCCAGTTTGCTGTTTCCCTCAAGAACTTTAAATAGTCCTGTATTGCCTATGTGAACTTACTGGTTTATCTAGTAGGAAAGAAGGATTTTGATTGGTTTCCTCTTGGATCATGTGGTTGAGGGAATAGTTTGTGATTTGGTCCACCTGGATTTACTCAGCCATTCTTATTCTTAGAAGGGCATAATATTCCATTGTCTGTATATATCAGTTTACCTGTGTCCAGTCATTTAAAAATTATAAACAGTGACTAGGGGTGATGAATACTCAATACAGTGTACAGATGATTTTGTTGTAGAATTATGCACCTGAAGCCTGTAGAATTTTGTTAACCAGTGTCACCCCAATAAATTCAATAAAAAGGAAAAAATATAAACAGCACATAAATTAACATCTTGTATAAGACGAGGTCTGTCTGGGGAAAGTCCAGCCATTGTTAATAGAACTAGAACAGTTTGTGCCACATTGATGTAAACTGGCAGACAAGGAGAGTGGACTGGAATGCACATGCATGAACAATGATAACTTCATTGTACTAGTCATTGCGGGCAGTAGGCTGCCATTGAGTGAGCATGTGTACTGTGTGGCTGTCACATTCAAAATGACTGAGTGAGTAGGGCAATGAACCTGCATCAAATTTTGTGTTAAGCTTGAACATTCCTCTGCAGAAACTACTGGGATGATTCAGAAGGCCACAGCCATGGGCAGCTGGTGATTGGCAGCTTCATCACAACAACACGTTCGCTCATGCATCACATCTCGTGCAGAGTTTTTTGGTGAAACATCAGATGTTGGAACATTTGAGTTTGGTGAAACTCAAATGTTGAGTAGGAAAATGACCTGTTCAGGATATCATAATCTGTCTAGTAAAACAGATAGAAATGTAAATAATTATAATGATATGTAGTAGGCGTTACAAAATAAAGCTATATTGAAAGTGCACTTTCATAATGAAAGTAGTTTTCAACAAAAGAATTGAAGGATACACAGGATTTATCCAAATGGATAAATCAGTATGAGTAAATCAGGCAAAGGTAAAGGCAGTAACAAAAGCTTATGCATGAAAAATTTAAAAGCAGCTTCAAGTTGTTTATTCAGAATATGAAGTTTTTAAGCAGGGATGTTTTAGGGGAAACTTCTGTTGATGGGATGGGTTATGCCAGGTGATGCTAAAAGAGGAATTGACCAGAATCAGTTTTGCTGTAAGTTCATTTGTAACTGAGTTATTTTGCTTCTTAGGTAATTGAAATCTAAATACATTTAATTCAGCATGGTTGAGAACTAGTTTGCTAGACCAAATGGTGGTGACACTGGTGGCACAGACTACAAAGATCGAAATTGAGCATTTCAAAGAATTGGTGGGAGTTGGTATCAGATTTTATTAGAAATGGAGTCAGATGGTTTCTAGCCTCGAAGATCTAAGCAGACAAGATTACCAATGGAGCAGTATTAAAAAAAAAAAAAAAGACATGTTGGGGGATAGGGGCGGGCGGCCAGGGATTCTCATGTAGAGTTCGGAGGTACTGTACTGACAGTCCAGGGAGATCTGGGACTCTGGTACCGTGCTAGCAGTGGCAGGCAGGGTTGGGAGGTCTTTGGTGGGAGCAGAAACCTTGAAGATACAGGCTTAATCATTTGCTTGGGGGAAGAACTGGATACTGTTGCATGTAGTACTGGTCAGGTGTGCTTATGGGTTTTAAATAGGTCTTGGAAAAATAGGTCTTATGAAGAAAAATGAGAGAATAAAAGCAGCCCAAGGAAAGACAGTTATGTAGCAGTTTCTGTATGTAAAGGCTTTGTACTAACGTGCAGTGCAATATCACCTAAACCTCTCATTTGTGTATTACCTACATGATTTTTTGCAGTATCTATATACCAAATGGGAATGCATCTTAAAATCAGTGGTATGTTGTAGTTTTTTTCTTTCTTAGTGGTATGCATATTTAATGGTGCATCTTGAATTCAGTGACATCTCAGAGTCAAAATGCAGAATATTGTTCCAGTGTTCATTAGCATAAATATATAGTGTTTGTTTTTTAAAGGTTTTTTTCTATGTTCCATTTAAATCATTTCTAATATTGCCAATAGTAAGTGCACCACACCACAGAAACACTGGTAATTGGAAAAATAACTGTATGCTGTGAATATAGGGTTTAAGTTAGATGTTGAGTATGTATAAATTAATAGAAAAGAAAAAGTGTAACCTCTTTCCAAGGTCTTTACATTTCTGTGCATTTTGGCAGATTGAAGTCCTGATTAAAAACAAGTACAGAATGTGTGTCCAATCATACCTGATGTTTACCAGAGAGCTTGAATATATGCGTTATTCCTTATGCCTCTTTCAGACATTAGCTCCTTTGATAAACTGTTTTCATTTTGGAAAATGAAAGAAATACACGAATAGTTCAGATTGACCTTGGAAGTCTGATATTAATAGTTATGTTCACAAGTTATTGGAAACGTGATAATTCCAATTATCTGTGTGGATTTTTTTTCATGCTGAGTTGAATAGTAGTTTCGTTTTTGATGTATAAAAATATACTCCATAATATGTGTAGAATAGGTTTATATTAAGCTGTATGCTTGAGAAGTTTTTCATTTTTGTTTCAGAATATTTTACCAGTATTTTAATATATTTAGTATAAATAATTTAGACAGTATACTTTCAGAAAAGCTGGCCCCCACTGCTGATTAATGGGTGAAGCAAAATGATAGTTTAAGACTTTTTTTAACTTAAGGTTTGGTTTTTGTTTTCAGTATGAGTTTTTCTGAGTTAATTTAAATTCAACCCTGTAATAACAAAAACAGGAAAAATAAGCCATTAAGTTTTTTTTCTTACTAGCCTTGACTTAATTAGTACTTTTGCCCTCCTTTTCCTAAGTAAAGCATGTTGATGAATTCTACTTTTTGACTTTGAAAAGTTCCTTTTCTTCCTGTATTTGGTGGTAGTCACATGTGTTCTGTTTAGGTGAGATAAATAGTAGTAGTTTAGAAGGGTGGGTCAGTCTTTTTTGGGGATCTTTTGAATTGTATGGTTTTAAAGGGATTCTTAAGATGGTGTTAAGACAATTTCCGGTGGTTTTGTTTGTTTGTATGTTTGTTTCTGGTTTTTGGCTATTTAATAATTGAGGAGAACTACTTGGAAAGAGTAGGTATTTGAACTCACCGTTTTAAACAAAGCCCATATTGTAGTTTGTGGTTATTGAAGGTTTTTTTGGTTTTTATTGGCTTGTTTTTAGAAAATGAGTAGCCCTCTACCTATTTACCAGTATATAAATTTTAACCAGGCCAGTAGAAGAGTGGATTTTTTAAATTGCACATAGCCTCTACTGTTTGCATTTGTCTCTCTTTTCTGAATGTACCTACTGGCCAGCTGGAGTGGACAATTTTTAATTGTGATGACAGCAGTTAAAATTTCACACCTATTTTTTCTCTTCATTGTTAAGTTGTATGCTTAAAGAATGAATTTGTATTTTTATCAAGTTTTCTAGTGCATTAAACTGAGTGGAGGGAACCAGATCTTTGAAGAGTCTATTTATAGATGGAGAAAAGAACATTAAAATCCCTAATATATAATAGTAATATACTAATAAGCAATAAGCAGATTAGCTATGTTTAGGATACTGATAGCTATTGTTTTGAGTGTATTTTACTTCTGGATATTTCCTAGAATTGCTGTTGAACATTTCAAGTACATAGGCAAAATAGGAAAATTCCTCTTATTTATACATGGACATACTCTTGACTTTCTGTGGTAAACCGACCTTCAAATTAAGTTGTCTTTTTAGAAAAGAAACATCTTGTGCAGCTGTGAGGGGAGAAGGATTGGTGTAACAAAGGAAGGATTTGGAGATTCTCCTTTTTTTCCTTTAGGGCAGAATGCAGAAGCAAAGCATATTAGAATAAGCAGTGTAAATTTGCAGGTCTCAAATGACATTGGTATATTTAATTTTGCCTAATTTTTTAGTTGTCTTTTTAAAGAAAAATTGCATCTTTGGTCTTTGCTACATATTTCACTGATTGGTTTTCTTTTTCTATTCAGTACATAAGAAATCAAAGTTCGTCATTTAAGCCTTAGTAAAAATTTTTTGAGAACCCATTGTTAAAACTGCCCATTTCATAGGAATTGGTCATTTAGGTGTTTGTCTAAGAAAATGCAATTAAGATTTTATTCTTTGACCAGTAGGAGGCAGAGAGAGATTCTGCAATTTCATGTTAAGAGATAATCATATGAGGGGCAGAAGTCATTACAAGATCACTCCATATCTCTCTCTCCTTTCTCTCTTCTCGTTCTTAATTTAACCTATGATATGTGAGGGGAAATATTTCCTCTTTAGGGGAAAGTTCTTTTCTCTTTACCAGAGTTAACTGAGAGCAAGTAGCAGGACATTAGTAAGTGTACAGGAATTGCTTTCTCTTAATTTCCCGAAGGTGGACCTTAGAACTAGTCAAAGAAACAAAAATCAGGAAACATTTTTCCTACAGTAGAGCTATTCTTTCTGATCTTTCCATAGTGATTATAAATATTGAACTGCCTGTGGCATTTAGATTAAATGGTCTTGCTTGACTTTTAATTCAGTTAATTTCTAGTGATTTGAGTGCCTGGGTTTTTTGTCATCTTAACAACCAAGACTTAAGTATTTCTTTTGATTTCTGTTGCATTAGAAGGGGTGTGTGTGTGTGTGTGTGTGTGTGTGTTTTAGGAACAAAGGAACATTCCTTCATCCAAGATGGTGAACTTAAATGCTGCCTTATAAAATTAGAATTTAAATTCTTAATTTCAGTAATATAATGATGCCTACCTTGTGATTTTTTTTTAAATGGTGAACACGGAGGCTGAAAATAACACTGTAGATTACTCATAGAAATTCCTTACAATTCTATTAATGATTTATTATATTTGAGTTACTAGTATGAAGTGAATGTGTTCTATACAGAAGTGGTTATAAAGAGGAGGTCAGAACACAAAGAGAAATGTTTACATTATTAAAATTATTTAATATTTGTCCTTTTTAGCAGATTGTATGTAATCTTTAGTTTTGTTTTGTTCACCACCAGAAAAATCTTCACCAAGACTTCATGTGTGCTTTATGCTTTCCCCCTTCTCACCCCTTGCATAAGGATTAAGTTTAAAAGGAAAAAATTCTTGTAAAATAAGTGATTTTAAAAGGTACAGATCAAATTTGCTGAAGTTGCTTTGATCACAGTTAATTTTTTCTGAGAACATAGTTAGGCTTCTTTTTGTTTACTTGAGATGAAAAATGCAATAAGGTGCACCTGAAATTGCAACCAAATCTTAACATTTAAAAATGCTAGAGCAGCCCTGGCTTGTGTGGCTCAGTGGATTGAACGCCGGACTGTGAAGCAAAGGGTCGCTGGTTCAGTTCCCAGCCAGGGCACATGCCTGGGTTGCTGGCCAGGTCCCCAGAAGAGGGGGGAGTGCGAGAGGCAACCACACATTGATATTTCTCCTTCTCTCTTTCTCCCTCCCTTCCCCTTTCACTAAAAATAAATAAAGAAAGAAAATATTTAAAAAAATACTAGAGCACAGTTATAATACTTTGCCTTTGACTTCTCAGATTTGAGGGTATTTTAGCCACTTAAATGAAGACAAATGATCTTAAGTCTTGATCCGTCACCAGCTATTTGAAATTCTCTTGCAGAACCTCATTTGAGGGCTGTATTCAGAACTTCCCCCATACCAAAACAAAACAAAACAAAACCTGTCTCTGCACTTACCCACCACCACTGCCCCCAGCCCCAATGAACCACGCTATATACCATCAATGTAGTCTGTAGTCACAGAATTACCAAGATCTTTGGTTATTAGCTATTGAAATAGAGATTTTACTTGTTGTAGTGGATATTATCATAGTGTTGCTGGTTCAAGAGACTTTTTAACCAGTAAAAGACTTTTTGATACAGAAATGTGATTTTAACATGGAGTTCAGCTGATGATTTCTGAAAACATATTGAATTTTGTTTTTCAAGGAGAAGGTTGTGTTTATTGCTTACGAAATGATAATATTTTAGCTGTTTATCTGTGTCCTGCAGCTGGCAGAGGAATGCTAGTACGCTGGTCATGAATTTGCGTTTGGATACCTGAAAACTCAGACTTTGCTTAGTGTTTCCAAAAGAGGTAGACCCTAGCTGGTGTGACTCAGTGGATTGAGTGTGGGCCTGAGGACCAAAGGGTTGCTGGTTTGATTCCCAGTCAGGACATGTGCCTGGCTTGCCAGCCAGGTCCCCAGTGGGGGAGTGTGCGAGAGGCAAGCACACATCGATGTTTCTCTCCTTCTCTTTCTCCTTTCCTCCCCCTTTCTCTAAAAATAAATAAAGTCTTTTTAAAAAAGTAATTAAAAAAATAAAAGAGGTAGAAAAAAGATGCAGATCTTTTTTTTTCCCCCTTGTTTGAGGATCTCACAGTCAGGACACTGCCTCAGTTTCATTTACTGTTCCTTTTTATCTTTTTTGAAGCATGGTTCTAATAAGTAGGGGGAGAAAGTCACACTGAGGGCATTCAGCCTGTGAAATATTCCATTGACACTGGAGTTGCAGCTCCATGAGAGTAGGAACTTTGTTTTGTTCACTGCTGCATCCCCAGTGCCTAGAATAATGCCAATCACCTGAAAATATTTTGTCAAGTAATTGAATCTCCACCACAGTGAAGTTAGGATAGGTAAATGCATCTGTGCTTTTGCAACTCGCATTGTTTCTATTTTCATTTATAGTTCACATCAACAGCAAATGTTTTAGAAAACCTGAGATTTGGGCTCCTGCTCAGGGGGTAAGACCAAGCCACAGTAGTTTTATTCAGCTGATAAATGCTTGAGTTTTGGTTACTGCTGGTGAATAAATCATCTTCCCACCATGGAATAATTTTACCCAACGTACCATAGAATCTGAGTTTGGGAAAGTATATCATTCATCAGATACACAAAAAGTTATTAGGCATAAATAAACAAACTCTAAAGCTGAAAACCTCGCCCAGGGTAGTGACAGTTGTGAAGCTGCTACTTAAAATTAACACCTCTGAATTACTTTGTATTGCTTCCACCCTCAAGTTTGCTATGAATGTTTCTTAATATGTAGTACATATGTAAGAAAAGCCATTTCTTTAACATTGAAAATAAAAAAATTTATTTAAAATTATTCAGTGTTGCCTTCTGAATGTTTTGAAGGCTTAATTACCCTGCATTTGAAAGTGAAACAAGACTATGCAAAAAATAGTCCATTGTTCTTTTGAAGTTAAAGTGCACCTTAGTCAAAAAAAGCACTGCTTAACACACCTCCCCTGCCCCTCCTCCCCCACATACACAAATTTGTAGTTTGGATTCTTTTATTATAGAAATGGTCCAAATTCATGTGCCTCTTTGCCCTTGTTGTAGCTGATATGTTAGGTGGCATACAGGTGGTCACATAAGCTGTTTCTTGCAGATGTCTATTCCTTCTTGGCTTTCTCAGGGCCTCCATGCCCTTCCTCTGAGTCATTCATTATCTTCCATAAAGGGATTTTGTGTTAGGTTTTCCTGTCTAATGCAGCTTCACAGTGATATCCTATATTATCTATTTAATATTCAGTTATATTTATTTTTATTCTTTAGGGTTTTCTCTTATAATAGATAAAATCCTATCCGTAGTATAATATGTGACTGTAAAAGTTTTATCTCTTATTTCAGGTAACTTCAGATATTTTTTTTACCCCCCCTTGGAGATGAAACTTAAGGATGACCATAATTAACCCCTTCCCCTGGCTATTTCTGTTCATTAACGCTTAATGTGTTTAAGACATTTGTAATTAGACACTTTAGGTTGCTTAGATTTAACATAACTACTTTATATTCTACTTCTTCAATGTAAATATTCAAGGTCACTCAGACATAATTGCTCTTAGTTTCTGAGGGTTACATGATTCATATCATGGGATACCCGCTGGTACCGTGGGAAGGTAACTCGGGGCACCAGGGATTTCGTTTCAGATCTGTGGCCTTTATGTAGCAGTAAATAGTCCTAACAGGCATGGGCAGCTTTAAATTTTTGTTGGAAATGTTTCACAATTAACATACTGTTTGCAACCAAGTAGGTGTTTTGATTATGGCCTGGCATGACAGTTACAGAGAAGAATCATTGCAGTAGACCTACCTGAACATTTTTGTTGTGTTGAATCAGCCTGTTGTTTGGTTCACCTCTTGGAACTTTTAGCCTGTGGAAACTTTACACAGACACTTCTGTTTTAATGGACTTCTCATATCTTTGACAGAATAAATTATCAAGTAATTTCTAAAACATCAGATGATTTTTACAATACATACAGTGATTTTCTTTAATTAAATCTAGTACCATCAGTTTATTCTTGCCCCTAGACTTGATTTCTCTATTGAATTTAATGCCATTTTCTCTCTTATTACCTCTGGCATACATCTACCTGGGAGGCACCTTTGAAGTCAGCATGTCTTAGCTGGCACAGCTTCCTGGAAGCTACCCTTGATTGTCTTTATTCTACTGGCCACAGGCCTTAAAATTTGCAGTTAAGATCTGACAACTTGCTCTGCTTTGGGGGATGGCGGGATCTATTCCTAATCAGTTACCAAATTCAACCAACTAATGGTTTCACTTTGGTGTCCTCCTCTATATTTTTTTGGGCCCTTTGCAGTTTATATCTGAACTACTAACTAGTTCATCCTAAGTGACTTTTCCCACAAACCATTCTGCCTGCTGCTTTCTACTGTTTAACACCACCATTTGTGTAGTATTAGTCTCCTGCTCCTGAAGATATCGGTTTCCCACCATTGAACAAAATCTAGACTCCTTAGCCTGGCATTCAGACTCCATACTTGTGTCCTGTCTTTCTACCCTTCCTGAACGCTCTCTTGATAGTCTGACCTATTTTCTGTTTCTCAGAAATGTGCTTTCTTCCCACTGTGGTATTAATAGCTATCCTCTCTTGAATTACTTCTGTCCCTTCTTTCACTTTACTTAAAACCCACCCAATTTGTAATATCCACTTGACAGTCTCCATTTCCTGTGAAGCCTCCCTCCAAATTGTGAGCTCACGCATATCATTGGATGGTTAAACTCACAGCACTCCAGCACTTCTTGGGTTATAATGAGCTATGTCTCATCATGTTCTGAATGTACGGTAGTCTCCCTTTACTTGCAGTTTTGCTTTCCGTGGTTTCAGTTATCCATGGTCTGAATTACCTGGGGTCAACCACAGTCTAAAAATATTAAATGGAAAATTCCAGAAATAAACAATTCATAAGTTTTAAATTGCACACTGATCTGAGTAGCATGATGAAATCTCAAGTCATCCTGCTCTGTCCTGCCTGGGCTGCAGACCATTCCTTTGTCTAGCATATCTATACTGTACATGCTACCTGCCCCTTAGTCACTTAGTAGCCATCTTGGTTATCAAATCAACTGTTGAGGTATCACAGTTCTTATATTCACATAACCCTTATTTTACTTAATAATGGATCCAAAGCACAAGAATAGTAATGCAGGCAATTTGGATATGCCAAAGAGAAGCCATAGAGGGCTCCCTTTAAATGAAAAGGTGTGTATATATTGGAAAAAACTATATGTAGGGTTCAGTACTGTCCATGGTTTTAGGCAATGCACTAGGGTTCTTAGAATGTATATCCTCAAATAAGGGAGACTACTGTAATACTTTTCTAAGTGGAATGTGCCTTCACATAACTATTTTATGTTTGTGTAAGGACAAAGAGAACAAACATCTGTTCCTTTTTTTCAGTGACAGTTTATATTTAATATTATTCAGTATTATTCGTTTCAAATGTATAGCATAGTGGTTGGACAGTCATGTACTTTACAGACTATTTCCCCTGATGAAGTACCCACCTCGTCCCACACGTAGTTATAACAATATTATTCGCTATATTCCCTATGCTGTAGTTTAGATTTTTGTGGTTATTCTGTAACTACCAATTTGTCCTTCTTAATCCCTTTACCCTTTTCACCCAGCCCCCCAACCCCCTGCCTCTCTGTCAATCATCTCTTCTCTATATCAGTCTGTCTCTCTTTTGTTTGCTCATTTATTTTGTTCTTTAGATCCCACCTATGAGTGAGATAATATGGTATTTGTCTTTCTCTGACTGACTTATTTCACTTAGCATTATACCCTCTAGGTCCATCCATGCTGTCATAAACCAACATCTGTTCTTTTTAACAAATGTTTATTCTTCTAAAGTAAAATTAGGATAATTTAATGTGCCTACAGACTTAATTTTTGAAATTTGATAATAACCTTAATATAATACAAAGGAAAAACAAAAGGAAAAAAATTATGTATTTCAGTATTCAAATACTCACAAAAATTATACTCTCGTAAGAAAAGTCCCTAGAAATTTACAAATCCCCAACTTTTCTGCTGTACTGTGTTGTTCCTTCTTAAACAATTTAGTAAGAGCAGTCTTGATACTTAATGTGGTTTATATCTGAAGTTACAGATTATGAATACCTTTATTGCCCTTCTAGTACAGTATCTGGTTAATATGGCATGAGTTAAAAAATTTGAATTAAGAATTACTGGGAGCCAAAAATACTGCTTGTAAAATGGTTAGGACACTTTTACTATTGCATAGTTAGGTTTCCCTTTTATGGTTCTCACTAAGTTAAAAAAATAAATTACAGAGGTTAAGGGAATAATGTGCTGACCCTCACCCTCATTCCATTGCCCCCAACCAGTCCTTTACTTACACATAAAAGATCCCTCCATAGAAGCCAATTCTGTGTTAAACTATCAAGTCTAAGCCTAAGTCTCTTGTAATCATAGTTTTTTTTCATTTTTTGTTTTTAAATCTTCACCCAAGGACATACTTACTGATGTGAGAGAAACATTGATCTGTTGCTTCTCTTACGTGCCCTGACCAGGACTTGAATTCAGGACACCTCAGTTTATGGATTAATACTGCAACCAACTGAGCCATACTGGCAAGGGCCCTTGTAATCATAGTTTATTGAAGTGCTTGTACTGTAGTGACAGAGGTTTAGTGAGAAACCATCAGAATGATGCTTAACTGATTGAGGAAAACCTTTAAGTAGGGTGTATCTGTAGGTTCCTGGAAAATTCTGCTTGTGCAGTTCTGCAGTTTCTAAAGGCATGCTGAGGTCTGATTTCACCCATTTTGTTCAATTAAGCATTCTAAAATCTGCAGTTCACTAAATAACATTGTAACAATTAAAAAAATAATGTATTATCCTAACATTCTAACTTGTAGAGAAAAGTCTTGTAGGAAGATATAAGTGGTCTAACTTGATTCTTAGGATATTCTTCATTATATAAAACTACTGGTTTTTCTTTTGCAGATTTCCTTGTGAAACCTTCTAGTAGAAAAGTTCCTTGGACGGACTTCATTTGGTAAGTTTGGTCTCCCCCCACCCCCACCCCACTACTCTCACCGTGCTGTTTTGAGGTAGCTAAAGTGAATTTAGATACATTTTGGGGATCCATTTGTCCATGTACACAATTATTTAGATGAGCTCTTATATTTTCACTTTAATGTTAAATCTTTAAGCATATTTTTTTACTAGGACTCAAGCAAGATTGCATTTTTCATATATAATTGTACCATAATACAATGTATTGTGCCTGGAAACTCATATTTAAGTAGAGATTAAATGAGCTATAGCCCTAATCTTTTGTTTAAAATAGATAGTCCTTAACAATGTGGACTTCTTTTAAATTGAAACTTGATTCTTGTTTTGAATTTTCTTAAATTGTTGTTATATATCTGTATGAAAACCAAGGCCTCATTACTAAACTTGGTGGTACTAATCTGATGTTTAACTAGAAAACCAGTTCTAAAAACTTGTTAGTTTTCTCCTCAGTGTGGATATTAATTCCAGAATACCTTTCATGTCCTTAAGCTTTTATTCCATTTGTACTGCATTCTAAATCAAGCCACCTTTCTTCTTTTGTAATTGTTTCCTGATTCTCTCTTTATTCTTTTTGTTCTTTAATCCAGTAAGTACACAGTAGCCAGAATGATCTTAAAATCAAATCATGTCACTCTGCTGTTTAAAACCTGTCAGTGGCTCGCCATCACACTTGGAAGATAGTTTATACTCCTTACTATTTATATGGTCTTTCTGTTACACATTTCTTCAGCTTTAAATTGGACCACTGTTGTGACTCAGTACATTTGAGCTGCACTGATTTCCTTCTTTTAATCCTTCAAAAATGCCAGTCTTTCCTGTCTCAGAAACACATGCTGTTTGTTCCCTGTACCGGAAACTGCCTTGCCTTGCCAAGAGACCTTTTCCAACCACTGATACGGAGTAGGACTCCCATAACCCTGCCCACCCCCCATCTCTGTCTCATTGTGTCATTTGTTTCCTTCATCACATTTAGCAGAATTTGTAACTATTATTTTTTTGTTTCTATCTTCTGTATTGGAATATAAACTCTGTAGTACAGAAACTAGCACAGTGTTGTATTGTCTGACACATACTAGGTTCTCTGGTAATTATTAACCGACTGCCTGCCTGCCTGCCTGCCTGCCTGCCTGACTGAAGTGTAGCACACCATTTTAGTCTTTATTTGGTGCAGAAATGAAAGGTTCTTTCCTGTGCTTCTGACACCTCCTCCCACAACAGTCTAGTCTATTCCCACTCAGTAGTCAGAGCCATTCTTTAAAGTAAGTCGCCCATGCCACTGTGCTCACAACTATGCAAAGCTCCACATGTTCTGGTCCCTACTGCTTCTTTATTGTCCTCTGTTCCTTCACAGTGGTCTGAAAGAGTTTACTTTGAATATTGAATCCCAGACTCCCTAAAATACCCTGTATTCATGGAAGTTTAGCAAACCAGAAATGCTGGCTTTGCATGAGAATATTTTTTAAGGCAACTTCTTAAAGATGATAGTGCTCTTACTAGCATGTCTTTAAGTTTGTAGTTGGGTATTCCTTCCCAACCCCTTTTGTTGTTCTTAAAAACCTGGTAAAGGTATTAACACAATTTATGTGACTTTTCAGATAAGTTTAGAATATTGGGGAAATAACACAATTTTTTGGTATTTTGCCTGCAAAGCCAGTTTGGTTCTCACAGATAGGATGATCCATTTTGAATGTACAGATAAAATGTTCCATAGTATTACAAGAATATTGTTTTTGTGCTTGCATGTTGGTTTTAATTATTGCTGTATTATTGTCATCCATGGTTCATAACATTTTTCATATTACTAGCAACATTAGGAATATGGACCCTTGCTACTTATTAGCCCCAATAAGTTGGGCCCAGAAGGATTTTCACAAAAGCATATGGAGTTTGCATTTGACTAGTGAAGACTGGCTGGGTAATACTCAATTTTTTCTTGGCTGACTCTGGTCAGGTCTTTGGGTCTATGTATATGCAGTTTCTTTAATTAGGGTATGACCACATAGGGGAAAATTGCCAATTTTGTCCCTTTCCCCCAACTCTTTTTAAAGATCCAGGCATAAAGGAAAGAAAAGCTTTGGCAGACACTGAAGAAGAGACGGGGATTTATCCTCCTAATCTGGGCCTCCTGTCATGGTAAGTAAATAAAAAATTGGAATTGAACTCTTATCTCGACAACTAAGTGAACATTAATATACCCACACTTAACCCATTTTTGTTGTTGTAATAAATCATTTCATTTTTCCTTTCCCAGAACTGTTTTCTTGTCTCTTTCTTTCATTGTTTACTTAATAGTATAATTATAGAGTATTCTAATGTATTAAAGCCATTTCATTTCCATTAACTTTAATTCTGTGAGTTAGATATTCTTTCCAGTCAGGTAGTAGATGGAGTCAAGCCTAAAACCCATGATTCTTGGACTGTAGGTTTCTTTTCTTTTTTTTTCCTAGGAAGCAAGATGAAAACTGTATGTATGTGTATGGGTAAGAGAATTATGATATGGTCATACATGTGTTCTTTATGAACTTACCTATCTGGATAGGAGCAATTCTGTACCATCCCCATTCTGTTTAAGGCAGTGTTTGTAGCCCAGAGAAGGTGAAGCATCTCTGTGTATCTCTTCCTACATCTTTGACTACAAAGAGCATTTAATGGACATTTTAGTGACCTGTGGGCCATTTAAGACCCAGGCCCAGTCCAGGCAGAGAAGATGGAGCAATGAATCAGACACATTTCTGTCAATCCTGAGAATATGTAGATAGTGCTTTAAGGCTTAAAAAAGAATGGTCCCCTGTAATATTGTCCTGCTTCTGCCTTGTGATGTTTCCTAAATGCAAACTGTTTAATGCTGGTGCACAAAGAAGGAATTGAAAAGGCCATGTTAATTTCAAGCTCCATTAGGGACATGGGTGGAAAATGCTTTTCAAAATTAAAAACAAACTAAAACAGAAAAACTAGTTGTGCAGAAATGTCATATTAAAAGGAAGAGAAAGGTAACGGCTCTCATTTCAAGCTGGGCCACTTTTTCCTTAGTTTATGGGCATAACAACTATGTATCTTAGACCCAACTGATGAACTTTTAATATTATTTCTCTAGACTATATTTTATTTTATTGGTTTTCCCACAGAGTTTTTAATGAATTGAAAAGCATTTTCCTAATATTTATATGGTGTGTATGCTGGTGCTAATGAATAGCAAACGATGAGCTTATTAAAGCAGCTCTGTTCTGTACTGAGGGGTTGTCCTTCATCGTATTCCACATAGCTAGCAACAAAGTGGCTTCATCCTGGTGCTACTGGGTGGGGCCTTTGGTGCGCTGCAGACAGTCTTTATGGTGGGCTCTGGAGATGCTTCTTTGTGCAGTAGTTGGGGAGCAGTATGGCCATGTGTCTTTAAAAATTTTTTTTTTTCATAAAGCAGCAGTATAACACATTTTTATAAATACTTTTATAATTCTACTACCAAAACCTATGGCTGTTTCATTTCTTTTTTTTTTTTTTTTAAAGATTTTATTTATTTATTTTTAGAGAGGGAAGGGAGGGAGAAAGAGAGAGAGAGAAACATCAATGTGCGGTTGCTGGGGGTCATGGCCTGCAACCCAGGCATGTGCCCTGACCGGGAATCGAACCTGCAATGCTTTGGTTGGCAGCCTGTGCTCAATCCACTGAGCTACGCCAGCCAGGGCTGGCTGTTTCATTTCTAACTAGTCTAATGTGCGTATGTATATTTTATATAATTGGAATTAAAACATATTTAAGTTTTACCCTTGGCTGGTGTGGCTCAGTGGATTGAACACTGGCCTGCAAACCAAACGATTGCTGGTTTGATTCCCAGTGAGGGCAAGTGCCTGGGTTGTTCCCCGGTGCAGGGCACTGGGTCATGCAAGAGGCAACCATACATTGTTCTTTCTGTCCCTCTCTCCCTTCTTTTCCCTCTCTCTAAAAATAAATAAATAAAATCTTAAAAAAATACTTAATTAAAAATGCAAACTATTATCTAGGTCTTTGTGTAGTTGCATGCAACCTTTGGGGGAAAAAACCTTAAGTTTATATTTTGCTCATTACTAAGTGAATTTAAAATTTTCCCATGTTGATTTATTGGTCCCTAATGTTCATTTTAGTCCATGTAACATTTTGTAACATGGACCATATAACATTGATTTAATTAATATTAATATATTCTATTGTTTTGGCATTTAGGTTGTATGTCTCTTTTTTTTTTAATTTTTATTTTTATTTACTTCTTGTTAGATATAGGGGAAAGGTAAGAGAGAGGGGGAGAGAAATAACTATGTGGTTGCTTCTTGTGTGCCCCCTGCTGGGGACCAGGTCCTGGCCTGCAACCCAGGCATGTGCATTGACTGGGAATTGAACCAGCAACCCTTTGGTTTATAGGCCAGTACTCAATCCTCTGAACCACACCAGCCAGGGCAGGTTATATGTCTTTAATCCTGATTTTGAGAGGATAGTCATATACTGTATCAGTCAGCTGCAGTAATCTATGGCCACACTTGTTTCTTCTTACTCCCTTACCCCCACCTCTTTGGATTATTTTGAAACAAATCTAAAGCATTATATCAAGGTAAATTGTATTTTTGATGTTCTTCAATACCAGTCTTAAGCTTAGTGACTGGAATTGACAATGAAACAGATAAATACTTTCACTTTTACATTTTGCTAAGTGTTTATACATACATTTTATTTCACTCTTAGGAGTAGGTATGGTTTTGTTTTGTTTTTATCCTGGAATCCTACATTTGAGTTTAGTAAATAGGCATTTTGACTTATCAGCAGTCTCTGCTCCCCATGTTTTTAAAATATTTATCTCTAATGTTGATTTCCCTTCTGAAGAGTAGGTTTACCTCTCTTACCTGCATAGCTTAGCCAGTAGCAGAAACTACCCTGAAACTATGGTCACTGATCTCTTTTTAAGATTTTGTAGGTAACTCCTCTGACCTTATGGAGCTGGTAGACAGGCAATGCCAGATTCCACAATGCCTGGTGTTCCTCAGCAGTACCGGGAAATCAACCGTGTGGAATACATTCTAGTACTACTAGAGTACTACTTAAATATCACTTCTTGGCCTGTTGGTGAAGAAGTGTAAAATACTGCTCATAGTGCAGGAGAAATTTATTTCTAAGGCTCTTACTATGCCAATACTTGCTAGTTTTTTTCTTCCTTCCCTTTGTCTCCTTCCAACTCCTTATTTTTCTCAAGTTTGGCCTCCTTTTTTACTTATGAAATTCAGAAAGTGTAAAAAAGAAATTAGGTAGTTAATTAAACTTGCGTTAGCTAAGTAATGTTTTTTGAATCACCATTCTTCTAGAAAGTCAACAGGTAGTTTGTCCTAATGTTAATTAAATCTTTGGGGATTAGATGCATTTTTGCATCGCTGGCCTTATTTCAGTTCTCTTAGGCTGAAAATCATTTATTCCATTTTCAGTAACTGTTTTGATTATATACATTGGCCTGCGTTAGCACTCAAGTGAATGTGCCAGCAAGAATGAAATGGTATTATAGCTTCTAGTTTTTTTTTAAACCTGTTAACATGATTTCAATTCTGTAATATTTAAAGGTCAGTAAAATAGGCCAAGGAGTCAGTTAAAGAAGTACTGGGTACCTCTGTAAAATGATACTGAAGAGAATAAAAGTTTAGGGTATGAATTTAAAAAGTTAGTGTGATGCTGAGGGAGGCATATTTACAATGTATTTTTATGTCATAATTTTTAAAAAGCTTTCCCCCATACGTTCTAGCAATTTTTACCTACCTCCTGTTGGTTTATGAGAAAAATCTTTCTAAATTTAAGATTCCTCAGATCTTTTCTCTTTGGTTCTAAGTATAAAATACTCAGGGTTCTTTTAAGTCAAGAGCTATCTCTTAACAATGGAAATAGAATTACTATTCAGTGAAATGATACTGTATGGTGTCAGATGGGTGTTAGACTTAAAGTGATCATTTTGTAAGTTATATAAATGGCTAATCACTATGTTGTACACCTGAAACTAATATAATATTGTATGTTAACTGTAATTGAAAAGTTAAAAAACTTTTTTTAATGGTACTTGAAAAAAGTGGCTCATTCAGCTTGTAGCTGAAAGAGTTGCACAAGTGCTTGGCTTTGAAACAACCATAATACTTCAGTGTACAGCGTAATTATTTCATGTGTATTTCCAGTATAAAAAAGACTTAAGGGTCAAAATTTAATAAAATTTATCATTTTTCTCCTGCTTTATCAAGAACATCCTAAGTGAAATTGGTGTCACTGCCTTGATTGTGCTAAGGAGCCAGCAGTTTTGCCCACCAGTTCTTTTTTCACTGTGTGCACTATTAGACAAATGTCACAGTGAAAAAAGACAGAGAATGTCTTAGTAATATTGGGAAGGTGGTTTTGACCTCATAGAGCCCCTGAAAGGGTCTCAGAATCTGTGGACCTCACTTTGAGAACCACAGTAGTAGGGTATTACGGATTTAAGATTAAGATTGTTTTTTGATAAAACCTTAAGTGTTACTTACAGATAGGATTTTTCCCTCTCTTTGAGGAGGTAGAATTGTTGGAATTGTGATAAGTAACATGCAGAAATGTCTGTCCACTAGTGATTTTAATTCTTAGTGCTGTCAGTTGAGAATCATATGGCTTTTGATCTTTACAAAGGTCACTGTGTTAAACAGATTGCATCATAATTTTACACTTGGACTTTTCCATTATATTCCTTTTTTCTCCTATTATACAGATTTATAATGTAAAGACTACTTTTTTAATATAGGTTGTAATTAGTTCAACTTAGGTGCCATGTAGAGTAGAATTTATTGCTTTTTTAAAATTGCCTTAATAGAAATAAATCTATTCCCGAATATATGACATACTAAACTAGGGATAGTGGTTCACACATATTTTCAGTTTGAGAAATTCAGTTCTTAAGCTTTACATTTTTTAAAAGCTTTGTATTATGGAAATCACACATGCAACCAAAGCAGACACAATGGTGGGCATAGTGAACCTTCACTTACCCAGTTTCATCAAACATCCCTCATGGACTATCCTGTTTCATTTATGCCCTACTCACTTCCTCCTTGCCTTCCCCCTTCTACTTATTTTGAAGCAAGTTCCTGATACCACATCATTTCACTCTTAATTCAGAATGTAACTTTCAAAAATAAAAATTTAAGGTTACAAATTAAAGAACAAAACCCCTGTATTTTGGTTTCTTGTACAAGTAATGACCTAACAGCTTATTAGTGCTTAATATAAATGTTCTTAACCTCTTTTTTTTTTAATCACCGTGTTCTCTAACTAGAGATACCTAATATAAATTGGATGAATATATTGGGGATGAGTATTTTTTCCTTTAGTTTTGTGCCTATTAACTTTGGTCACTGGACTCTCATTGTGATTACACTATTAAAATGGGGCAGGAAAACCAAATATGGTTTGAAATTATTTAAATGTTTTGGGTTTTTTTCAGGATGAAGAGACTCGGCACAGCCTTGAGTGCATCCAGGCAAATCAGATCTTTCCCAGGAAGCAGCTGATCCGAGAGGATGAGAATCTTCAGGTAATTACAGGTTACTTTTGATTCTAAAATAAGTATTTAGCGTCCTAGTATTAATGTAGCAGAGCTAATGGTTTGAAGTAATGTACTATATATCTTTGGGGATGAATATTTTTTCCTTTAGTTTTGTGCCTATTAACTTTGGTCACTGGACTCTCATTGTGATTACACTGTTAAAATGGGGCAGGAAAACCAAATATGGTTTGAAATTATTTAAAGGTTTCCTTTTAGAAAGACTTATTTCCTAAAAATTCACTGTTTGAGATGATCATCTCTGTGTCATTCCTTCAGTAGTCTAGAATTTGAATAACTAGGTATATTTGAATTATGTGGATACAAACCCAGTCTCTTTAAGACCCTTACCCACTTACATATTGTGTTTTAAGTTTGAGTGACAAAGGATTTATTATCTATTAATCTGATCTATGTTTGAAGACTTTGATTTAATGCTTTAAAACTTTGAAGGATTTCTGCTTCCATTTTAAAGGTTCCTTTTCTTGAACTTCATGGAGAAAGCACAGAGTATGTGGGCCGTGCTGAAGATGCCATCATTGCCCTTTCAAATTACAGACTTCACATCAAGTTCAAGGAGTCTCTTGTTAATGTAAGTGATTACCAACTAAAGTAGATAGAAAAGGGAAGTCATAAAATCGGCTAATGTTCTCAAAAAGAGGAGCGTTATACGGGGTTGGGTGTGAAAACTATGTGTGCTCTGCTTTTCTCCCAGTTTTTAGCACCCAGAGGACACTAAGTTAGCAAACAGCTATAATGCTCGATTTAAAATGTACACGTACGTAGTTGTGAGCTGAGGTGTCCAGGGTTTAGTGACACTGAATTGATGTATGCTAGGTAATGCTGTGTCATTAAGCTTTGGAAGGGTGCAAAAGGTGTATAGACTTTTATTTTTCAATCTTTAATGGTTACTACTGCCTCAGTTGAGATACTTTTCTGGACATTAATGTCAAATGATGAAATGTTTTGAATATTTTGAGCTCGTTGCAGACTGTCATAGGATGAAGTTAGTCTAATGGCTCCTTACTGGTATAAGTATAGAAGCTAAGTACAATATTTGTTTAATGGACTATGTATTACTGAAGAAAAGGAAGCCTCTTGATTCCTAAGAGTGCATACCCTTTTTAGTTATGAGGGTACTCTTAATGAACTGGTTCTTCCAGTGCACTGCTATTATTAATAGTTTTTAGTTAATGTGTCTTTCACCACAAAGGCACAAAAGTTCATGTACTTCCAGCAAATGAGTGCCTTCTTCCTTCTTTACTTGCTAGCATTGTGCCTTTCTGTACTTTGGTTCTAGCACAGAGAAGTGTATTGTAACATCTTATAAAAGCTCAGGACTATAATTTCATTCAGATTGTGTGTTTTGAGATTCAAGTGGGATTCTTTGAAATCTGTCACTTGAGTTTATTTTATTCAGTGGTCCGAAAGTTACTCAAATCCTTCATCATCATTATTTATTTATTTATTTATTTATTTATTTATTTATGTCAAAAGACTCAAATGGATGCCATTTTCTTTACAGCTGGCTTTTATTATTTATATAGTATTTATTCTTTGTAGTTAAGCATTTATATCCAACAGCCATTGTGGCCTGAATTCCTTCTGGATTCTAGATTTGAGCTATGATCATAGTTTTTACATAAGTTTTCTGTTCATCATCTAATAATACACATCAGATTCATCAAGGAAAGAGGCATGCTGTGCTTTCAGACCATATAGCACTTTGTTAAGAAGGGTCCATTTGGAATTGGGTGGTCATCATAGGAGGGGACAAGATAAACTCCAGTAAAATCCCAGCAACCGGAAATCCCCCACCAGCTACTGTGAAAGTAATGACACTAATATGGTAGTCCCCCACTGTTTGCAGTTTTGCTTTCTGCAGTTTCAGTTAGCTGTGGTCACCTATGGTCTGCAAATTCTAAATGGAAAATTCCGGAAATAAACAATTTGTTTTTAGTTGCACACCATTCTGAGCAGTGTGACGAAATCTTGTGCTGTCCCCAACAGCCCCAAAGTGCAAGAGTAGTGATGCTGGCAGTTGGGGTATGCCAAAGAGAAGCCATGAAGTGCTTCCTTGAAGTGAAAAGATATGTAAAATAGTCCCCCCTTATCCATGGGGAATATATGCCAAGGCCCCCAGTGGGTGCCTGAAGTTGTGGATAGCACCAAACTTTAAACAGTGGTGGGCAAAAGTAGGTTTACGTTTGTGAGTATGGAAAACCATATAAGAATAAAAAATGATACAAGCATAAAATTATTGCATACTCACACTGTAAACCTACTTTTGCATACCCCGTATACTATGTTTTTCCTATACATGCATACCTGTGATAAAGTTGAATTTATAAATTAGGCACAGTAAGAGATTAGTAATAACAAATAGTAAAATATAACAATTATAACAATATATGGTAATAAAAGTTATGTGAATGGCTTTGGGGCCATTATTAAGTGAAATCAGGATTATTTGAACACAAGCACTGCGATACTGTGACCATCGATCCGATAATCAAGACAGCTACTAAGTGACTAGTGGGCAGGTAGCATACACGGAATGGATACAGTGGACAAAGGGATAAATCGTGTCCTGGGTGCGATGGAGCAGGACAGTGTGAGATTTTGTGATGATACTCAAAATGTCATGCAATTTAAAACTTACAAGTTTTTTATTTCTAGAGTTTTCCATTTAATATTTTCATACCACAATTGACCTGTGGGTAACTGATATCACAGAAAGTAAAACTGCCTACAAGTGGGGAATGGGGGTGGCGGGTAGGGGGAACTACTATATGTATAGAAAAAAGCATAGTATATTTAGGGTTCAGTTCTCTCTATGGCTTCAGGCATCCACTGGGGGGAGGTCTTGGAACATATCCCCCACAGATAAAGGGGGAGTATTGTAATAAGTAGAATCACCCAACTTAGTGTTGTGTTTAAATTATGTTTAAGTCGCTGGAATCAATGAAATTCGACTTAAATTACATGTGGAGATGACTTAATTTCATATCATTGCCTTTTTTCCATACAGTCCCGTGTTTCTCAGCTTATTGGTTTATGGCAAAGTATTTTGGGGAGTACTTTTAGATCTGTTCCAGAATAGGGTCTGTGGGAGAGAGTGTATGGATTCAAGCATGTCATTCACAAAGCCTTGAAAATTAAAAGCCTTGAACACTTTTATGATGAAATCACTTAGTATGATGTCAGGGGAAATGGTCCTTGGTTCCTGCCAGCTTTTCTGTTTCCCTGTGTTTTCCCTTCTCCCGTTGGTGCTAATAAAACTACCCTCCTGAGACTGTTCAGCCATATCTCAGACTCTGAGTTCTCAGACTCTGAGAACACTCTGAGTTCTCTCTCTTTTCCTGCCCAGGGAACTTCCCTTCATCTGTCAAAACCCAAGTCAGGGGATAACATCTTCTGTGAGACCTTTCTCAGTCCCTGGCAGTTTATTACACTCCTCTGGCTTCTTCTGTATCTTGAACATACCTTTACAACATACCAGATATGTTATAATTTTTTCATTACTCATCTTTGTGTCTTCAAAATACAGCATATCTCCTGGTACCATGATATGTAGTAAATAGAAGAGTGGGCAAATGTAGATTTACTAATAATACAAACAGTAATATAAGAATAAACAGTTTCATGTACTAACAACTGTAAACCTACTTTTGCCCACCCCTTTATTATGTGAATTGAAGTTAATATGGGCTTGAAATGGGTATTAGATCATTTAAAACCCCTTTTTAGGTTTAAAACTCATTTTTAAAACAACGTATCTGTGTGATAGGCCTGTGTTATTGTCTCTAAGAGTAGTTGTATAAGTAGATTGTTTAAGTAGGGATTTGTTGGTCCCCCTTTGTGATTGAGGTATATACTTAAGAAAACTGAGCACTGTATATACTTTTGACCCAATTCCTTACCTGAAACTGTTTTCTCAGGTAGCATTATAACCCTCTGAGGCATAGAGCCTGTATATCACTTAAAAAGCCCAAGATAATGGCTGTGTACAGAAAGATGATTGTGCAAAAGTATTTTGGCATTGCAGTGATTTTAAACATTTCAGATGGAGGGAGAGTAGGATTTCTCCATACAAATAAACTAATTGCATCACTGTAAGTGCTAAGGTTCCTAAAACCCGTGGTTACTCCAGGAAACAATGGCTCCTTCTACTAGGTGCTGGATGGAGACTGCGGGTTGGTGGTGTTGCCTCTCCCTCCCTCATTTCCTTCCTCAGCAGATAAGTATTTCGGTAAAATACGTGAGATCAAGAGACTCCCTTTAAAGGTTATTAAATCTTAATCAAACACAGCTTAACTATCAAACCTCAAATGTACTAGTGTATATTGTGGCATGCTGCAGTTTGCATCATTTTGTATGCTTTTAAATCAGTAAATTTAGTACTTTAGAAAATAACTTGTCATGAAGTGTTAAATAGCTACCTGGTATCATATAGCCTCTTAACATTTTTTTATTGTAGTAAAATTGGTATACAAAATTACATACATATATTACAGGTGTACATTATAATTCAATATTTATATATATTACACCATTTCAAGTCTAGTTACTATTCATCATATACATTCTCTTTTAATTTCATAGCATATTGAGTGAAAGTCTATAGACTTAGATACCATAAACATCATTACTTGATATCCGATGAATGTGTGTGGATTAAAGTTTTCATTTTCTAGGGTCAAGAACCTCTTTAGTAGAGTTCATCGGTAGCATTTAAGGTGTGAATTGCTCTCATTCTGTGCTTTGCCCAAACTGTACTTTTACATATGTACAGGTATCTTTCTCTGATGCTCAGCTAATTTATAAACAAATAAGTGTTCAAGTGGAATTCATGAAAGTTTAAAACAGTTTTTTATTGTGTAATTCAATAGACTGTCTCTCAATCTCCTGCTTCTGAAATCACAGTAAGTAGCATGGGAAACCTAGGCAGTTTTTGCACATGTGCTTGGAACAAATTGGTTTTGAATGCCAGTTGCTCACCTTGCAGGTCAGCAAAATGTGTCCTTTCTGCATGAGTCTCTTCCCTCTTATTAGACAAAGTTCTAGTGGTACCCTATAATGAGAACAATTTGTGGGGTGAGGATAAAGCTTCACAGCTTATTCATAAGCAGATGGAATTGTCATCTACAAACAATGTAAACTGAATTTCAACTAGAAATCATTTGTAAAATAAACATGAGCATTTAAAAGAATATTAAAACTTCTGTTTTTTCCTGGCTAGTGTAGTTCAGTGGATTGAGTGCAGGCCTGTGAAGCAAAGGGTCACCTGTTTGATTCCCAGTCAGGGCACATGCCTGGGTTGCAGGCCAGGTCCCCAGTAGGGAGCAGACAAGAGGCAACCACACACTGATGTTTCTCCCCCTTTCTTTTTCCTCCCTTCCCTTTGTCTAAAAAGAAATAAATAAAATCTTGAAAGAAAACCCCAAAACTTCTATTTTTTAGGGCTATCCTGTAATGCTCCTGAGAGAAAAGGTGGATGTGTAGCAACTGGAAACACCTATCTTAGCATTTTTCACATTTTCTGTTGTCTTAATTATAGTACAGCAAAAAATCTTTATCCCCCAAATATCAGCAAGAGGTTGTCATTAACACTTAATGCACTTTCACCTTAGTATTCGTATACCAGTAGAAACATATGAAACCTGTGTTGGAAAAGTAGCTTATAAATACCAAAGGAGAACAATAAAAATTTGTGCCTTTAACTTGTGACAGTCCTCTTTTTAGGACTGGTTCTTGAATGATAAGATGTAGTGCCCAAATATTCCACAGTTTATTACACATTTTAGATTTAGAATTATCACTTGATTTATTTTCACTTAGTTACTATCATTTATACTTCAAATGTGTATAAAGATTAGTGCTTCCCATTCAGGCTATAAAAGTGTCATATGTTTTTAAAAGGTAGAAATTATCCCACTTTTAAATTTTGGTGCTTACAAACAATACACATGTGCATGTGTGAGCACACCCCTCCTCATGCCCCCAAATGAGACAAACTGTGGGTCTCTAATACCTGCGCATGTCTACTAAGTCTTTAACTGCTGCTCTTCTGCTTTTTTGGATTGATGCTCTTACGAATTTTGGTGTTCATGATGTAATTCTGGCCTTTTGCGAAATTGATTAACAGCACTGTGTGTTTTTGATGCGTTGTTTTGAGTGGGAGTTTGATGGAATTTATAAGAGGAAGAGCACTGTAAAGGGAGATACAATTTCCTGGCAGAAACAAGGTAGAGGAAAAAATTGCAAAAAGAAAATTAGTTGATATAAAACATTTGAATTAGTGGGCTAGAGAGGATTTGAGTGTGACTTTAGATTTCTTATTACTCTTCCATGGATAGAATTGCCTCTAAGGAATTTTGGTTTAAATTTTGTTTTCCTGTCCTAGCTGGTGTGGTTCAATGGATTGAGTGCCGGTCTGTGAACCAAAGGATCACTGGTTCGATTCCCAGTCAGGGCACATGCCTGGGTTGCAGGCCAGGTCCCCAGTAGGGAGCAGACAAGAGGCAACCACACACTGATATTTCTCTCCTTCTCTCTCTCCCTCCCTTCCTCTCTGTTTAAAAATAAACAAATAAAATCTTTGACAAAATAAATTGTTTTCCTCTTCAAGATCCCTGGTGGAGAGGCCTTATTGTGATAGAAGACCTAATGCAGTGCTCATACAGAAGAGAAAGGTGATCAAGAGGAAGAAAGATGCACCATATATATAATGGAAGGAGCCTGGAGTAGAGGGCAGACATGGACTGTTGTCCTGAGTCTATTACTAGCTTACTTCCTGGGCTGTAAAGTGGTGTTGCTCTTGAATCTGTAATGTTTGCTTATGAGATTGGCTATTGGGTATATTTAGTTACAGAAATGGTAAGAGATCCTCTTCATCTGTGAGGAAAGGTGAGAAACCTAAACCAAGGGAGTAGGCCTTAAAAATGTAGAGAAAGTTAGTATGTTTTGGTTGGAGAAATGAAGAGGAAAAGAAGGCCAGTTGTGCCTTTTTAGAATAGGAGGCATTCTGTGGAAGGAACAGTGAAGATGGGGACATTGAGGTAAGAAGGAGAAGAAAAGATGATGTTCATTTGATATAAAATCAGGTATTTTCCTTTTACATGTTGCTGTTCTTGCTGCATATTAAACTTTAGTGCATGTAACAATCTGCATGAGTATTAAAATCTGCTGTTTTCTGTATCTGTGACTTTAGTACACATGATGTACTCTGGTGGTTTCTAGTATTTGCATATCAGCAACCAACATTTTTATCCTTTTTCCCTAAATTTGTGATGTTAAAATACATGAAAATTTGTATGTCATGTGCATTTTAGGTAGTACATTATTCTGGAAGTCTGGGTATAGGTCCTTAGTCTCTGGTCCAGTAGGAGGGATATAAAACTTACCTGTTCTTTGTAGCTGAGTAGCACAGGCTGGTGTCAACTCTCTCCAGCAGCTGCTAATAGCATTAGTTGGTTTTCAAGTCATCGAGGGGAAACTGGGATGAAGGTGGCTGCTAAGATAGCAGCCTCTCCATGTGGATTTGTAAAGCTCACTCTCACTGCACCCCAGGCTCTTCCCATTCTCTATACCTGGGAATTCCTGAATTCTGACTACCTGAGGTTTAGAAAGCAGAGGCTGGTGGCATATGGGAAGGGGGAAAGCTTGTCTAAGGAAGTCTGGAAGCAGACAAAATTTCAGCTGATAAAATTTTAGAAAATTGAGATTAGAACTCAGGCCTCTTAATTGTCAGTCTTGCTGTCACTTCCCCTCCCAGGGCTGAGGGGGCTGGCTGATGAAGGGAGCGGTAGGTACATAAAAAAAAGAAAAACAATATGCGAGTCTTACAGAGAGCACCCCAAGGACTGTTCTAAGAGTGAATTAGTGTTCTTTTTAATCTCCTATTCCTCCTTTACTGAAATAGTGGTGGTGGTGTTTTCCTTCCTTGATATACAGATCTTGAAAGCATTTTTAGCTGAATCAGCCAGTTTCTCATAGCACAATAGGGTTAAGGACTTAAAAACAAAGGGCCAGTGCTCCTTTTTTTTTCCCCCTTAGAACACAGGCAAGATTTCTTAGTCTTTCTCTTGCTTTCAGTCCTATTACAAGTATAAGGGAATTTTGTAGACTTACAACTAAGCAAGAAGGCTCTGGTCCTGAGGTAGAAACTCCTAGCTAGTATCTGAATGTTGTTATTTTGCTTTCTTCTCTCTTTTAAATCCCTGCCCCAGTTTCTGTTTCTTTATCCAGCACTGGGCTTATTTTTGATCCCTACATACTTGTTCCGAGAGTTCTCTGCTAACTTTGGCAACTGCATGGTGGGACAGGGTTTCTGAAACGGCTTAGCTAACATGAAGGCCACCCTCTGCAGGCAGCTCTCTCTTGGTTCTGTCTGTGTTGGAAAAAACTGCCTCCCTCTTCTCATGCTAAATGAATTGTTTGAGTGCTCTGTTTGAATGCTACTCATAACTTGCATAGTCATTTTGGCTTGCATTTTGGCTAGCATGATACAATGTAAGAGGCAGTGGTCTAACTTTTCCCAAGGAGCAAGAGTATCCAGTATTTTTTTTAATCATACTTTCCTTAGAAGTTTTGCAAATTGCTTTTTGAAAGCAGGGGTTGAGTCCAGATGAGTGGAGAGCAAAGGAGAAGAGTCTCATGTCAATTTGAAGATTTGTCACCCTGATCAGATGCTTTCCCTTTCTATCTATCTTCTCTGTACTTTGATCCTCTTTACTGTTGTATTTATACTCTTGAGTTCATTTAGTATAGTCTGCTGATGTGATTGACAGGGAGAAAATCATTCTAGTTTGCTCATATCTCAAGTTCTACTTGGCAAAAGGGCTCCTCAGATTTGGTCTTTTAAAACAAATTAGACCTAGCTAGTTTTAGGACCTTTGCCCGCTGTGTGGACTGCTCCTTCCTCCTCAATACCTGTGGCTCTGTTCTACTGAGCAGAGTCTCTAGCTGGCCAGCAGCTACTGTCCTGTTGTCTTTTTTGTGCAATTTACATGCAGTTTAGACTTCTGGTCTTTTTCAGAATGCTCTTTTGCTGACAAAACCATAGGCTCACTTTGTCATTCGGGGCAAATGACAAATATAGTCCCACTAGCACTTTGATCTGCAGTTCTTTCCTGTAAACAAGACAGTATCACCATTGTAGTTCCCTTCAGCTTTCATGTCATTACATATCACAACTGACTATAGTATTTCAAGTAGTGCAGTACTTTGAGTGATGGAGCTTGTGAGTTTGATACCTGAGAGATGACATATTTCCCTGTTCTTCCAGAAGTGCCGCCTCTTCATGACTTGGGTCTTTGATTTAGAGATAAAGGGAAGAAACCCTGATCACTTAAGTACTATTGATCCAGATAAGTTTGCAGTTGTTTGCTCCTTTCCCCTGTGGAACTTCCTAATCGCTCTTATTGGACATTGAAGAACTGCGGGGTCAATGCCTTTTGGACTGAGGGGACTTTATCTCCTTTAATTGCAGGTTCCATTACAGCTCATAGAAAGTGTTGAATGCCGAGATATATTTCAGCTTCATTTGACTTGTAAAGACTGCAAAGTTATCAGGTATGTTGTGTGTTTATACTGTTGAGTGTGGAAAATCTTTTTTTAAAGAATGGATCCATAGTTTGGTAACAGAAAACAGCTTTTGAGGATCAGCCTTGTTAGGACTATTTTTCTGAGTAGTTAGTGCCTGAAATATTTTAGGTTACTTTGTTATTTGAAAGATATTTTTAAATTTTTTATTTGGAAATATTTTCAAATTTATAAAAAATAGTACAAAGAATACCTGTATTGTTAACATTTCACCTCCTTTGCACTGTTGCTTGCGGGGGCTGTGTGTGTGCGTGTGCGAGAGAGAGATTCTTTTACCTACCTATTTGAAAGTAAGTTAATATAATCATGGCTCATTATCTTGAACTACTTCAGTGTGCTTTCATAAGAATAGGAATATTTTCTTACATAATCACAGTATTATAATCAACTTCACTATTTTATAATTATGGTACTTTTATCCAATCTACTATTCTTGTTCCAAACTTGTCATTTGATGTAATAATGCCCTTTGTAGCATTCCGCCTCCTGGATCACAACAGGATCCAGACAAGGTCAGACACTACATTTAGTTGGCATGATTCTACTGCCTCCTTTAGTGTGGAACATTTTTCACCACTTTTGTCTTTATGACATTTTGAAGGATACTATCTTTTATTTTAATAGACTGTTTCTTATTTTGTCTGTCCGTGTTTCCTCATGGTTAAATTTAGGCTGTACATTCTCAGCTGTTACACTATACGTATGAGGTTGTGTCCTTTTCAGGGTGTTGTATTACATCTGGAGGCAAACAGTGTCCACTGTACCTTATTGGTGATGTTAACTTTGATCACTCTATCAAGGTGTCAGCTGATTTCTGTATAATTTCAAAATTTTCTCCCTTGCAACTAATAAATAGTCGATGGGAGGTACTTTTAGACTATGTAGATTCCTGGTTCTCATCAAATGTCTCCATAGATTAGTATGGAGACATTTAGTATCCACTAATGTTTTTTATTTGATCTAGTCTTTAATGGTTGCAAAATGATGCCTGAAATGCCTTTTTTAAATTTAATAGCTCTGCAAATTTTAAATTTCCTAAGTTTTTACTTTATCTCTTTAACCTATACTGGTGTGCCAGTAAACTTGTATGTTGGCACATTGATGAGCCACATTGATTGGGGCAAGGGAGAGGTTTAAGTGACCTCCTTGGTTAAGGTAAATATTTAAAGTTGCTTTTTAACCATTGATATTTGGCTTGCTTTTCATAGATACTGGCTGTAGCTCACAGTTTAAAAAGCTTGCTTATTAATTACTCAATTTTAAACACTGCCTTTGAAAAGGTAAATAATTTTACAGTAATTAGTTTAACCTCTTAGTTATATGTTCTGAAAATTGCAATCAATAATAGAATTATTTTGTTCCCTACATGGTCACATGAATACTGTAAGATTTTGCATCTAAAGTTGATGGTTTATTCTAAGTGCTGAATAGACAAATTTTGAAATTATTCCAAGTGACAAAAAGTATTGCTGTGATTTGAACTCAGCCTAATATATCATAACAAAGTGGAAAGAACTTCTGTAAACATATTTCTCAAGAGGGTCAACTGTAAAACTTAGATGGAAAAAGTAGAAGGAAATTGCACTCACGGAGGAAAATGAGTGCCATTTTACTTTAATGATTGACATTAATCAGTCTCAGAAGAGAGTCTAACAAAGTAAGTTTTCCACATGTCCAGGTTTCCTCTTTTTGACATTTCATACCATTGCCTAAAATTTGTTGGCCTGTTTTTATTATAAGTGATAAACATGTGAATGACCACCTCTAATGCTTTCTTGACTGTAGTTACCACTTCTCCATGAGTAGGCACTCTTGAAATGGGGTTTCTGTTAGGTTTCATTGTTATGTCTTCTGATTGCATCCGTACTTGTTTGGCTTTACAAAGGTGTCAGTTTTCAACTTTTGAGCAGTGTCAAGAGTGGCTTAAGAGACTGAACAATGCAATCCGACCACCTGCTAAAATAGAAGATCTCTTCTCGTTTGCATACCATGCTTGGTGCATGGAGGTCTACGCCAGTGAAAAAGAGCAACATGGAGACCTGTGCAGACCAGGTAGGCCTTTTCTAAAATATGCAAATGGTGGCTTTATCAAACTTTACATGAAATGGGGTTCCTAAGCACTCATATTTTCAATCAAACATACATTTTATGCAGCACCTAGCATGTATTCATCATTCTTCTAACCTCAGTAGAACATGTTTCCTGCTATTCAGGGGAAGGAAGGAACACGAGATTTGACATCACAACTCACTGGGCCTAAAAACTAACTATAGTAAGATTTGGTGGTAGTTTTGGAAGCCTGGTGGAAAAGAGCTATGAGTGTTGTATACAGGTGTGGGAAGACTTCATGTTTGAAGTGGCTTTGAAGTTCAAGTGAGAGTTCATGGACTAGAGAATAGGGAAAAGAATGATAGATCATGTAGCATGAACAAAAAAGTATACAAGTATGAGATTAAGTCACATAATAATGGAGTACAAAATGGTCTTTCACTGTCTTCGAATTTTCAAGTCATAGAGTTCTATTGTCACCTCTTTCTTACCAAAGATGATAAAACAGAGGTCCAGAGAGGCCAAGTGATTTCCTTTAGGACAGTGAAGCTGAGACTGTACTAGAACCCAGACTTCCTGGCTCCTCATTAAATCTTTGTCCCATTTACTATCTTTTTCCCTCAGAAATGGCTTTTACTAAGTTCATGTTATTTCTCTGCATGTAGTTGTCTGTGAACTTTATGTTGTTATAAATAGAACTTTGCTGGTCCAACACTTAATCTTTGGTGTATCCAGTTTGGGAGGAAAGTCTTGAATTCCTAAGCAGTGAAGAGTTCTGAGCTCTCTTCCAGTAAAGTTTACTTTTGGGATGTTTTTCTTTTATACCTCAGTTTTTAATTGTGAATCTTGAATCTTAACAATTCTGCCCTGAATCATTTTAAACATTTGAGGTTAATCTAGCTATGTTTGCATTAGCTTCCTCCTAGCTCATTCACGGGTTGAAGTTTTTGGTTTATATTCTTGTTTAAATAAAATACAGCAAACATAAGAATCTTATTTTTAAAGATGCTTTGATATGTATTTTTGTTTGGCTCTTATGATCTCATCAAACAGGCAGGATAGGCTGGTATCTCTGTTTTGGGAGCCAAAGAAAAGGAGACTCAGAAGTAATGCTGTTGCCAAGTCCCACCGTCAGATAGTAACAGAGCTAGAACTTAAACCCAATTCTCAGCTGTAGAGAGGTGACCATGTGAGGTGCTGTGGATACAGAGATAAAAAACAGAGGCCCCTGCCCTTGTTCACCTTCAAGAAAAGCCTCAGGAATTTAAGCTTCCCATGAGCCTGATCAGGCCAGCAGAACCCAGAGTCATCTGCAAGAGACCACACCAACATTGGAAAATTATGATAATGAACTTTGAACCAACCATCTCTCACTTCACTCCTGTATCCACTGCATCTCTCATTTTCTTTTTTCCTCTTTATTGAGATGCCATTGTATTTTAAAATTTTTTTATTCCTTTCTTTGTTACTGGTTCTCAAGTTTTTGTTAAAGGTAAAGTTTATACACAATGAAGTACACAATTCATATGTGTATATTTGGTTTAAGACTCCTAACTCCAAAGGTATTGCCCTCATTTTGGGTTGCCAGCATTTAGACAGGAAGGCTTGCTTTCTCCTATCCTGTTTTGTCACACCCACACACTGAAAATTCCTCATCTTTTTAGGTGATTCCTTATTCCCTGGTTAATTTTTAGTTGTTTCTTTTGGATTTGAGCCAGCTCTTAAGATATTCCTAAGATATACCAGGTCAGAACTTCATTTTAGTCTTTTAATTGTGGATGATTTTGCCCTGAGCTGGGATGCTTTTGGTCCTCAGGTCCTTCCCTTCCTGATGTTTGGTGTTCTTTGGCCACCAGGCTTTACAACTGTCCACACTGTTCTTTGTTTTTTCATGGATTGTGATGCATAGAGGCATTTGGTGGGTAAAGTACTCACTTAGGGACTAGAAAAACTAAAATCACATCCATATTTCTGCCATTTAATTAAAAAAATAAACTGAGTACACCATTTATTTGCTCTGTTCTTTAGTTTCCTTTGTTCTTCAAACTGGGACATTCTTGTTCTTTCTGCACTAGCTGATTTGGGTATCCTGAAGATCAAATATGTTATGCTAGAGAGTTTAATTCAGTAAATGTTTGTATACCTCCTCTGTACCATGTTTGTGAAAACATTTTAGAAATTATGAATATATAAGGTGATGCCATGCCATTGTAACTGATTAGTTGGAACTTAAGTAAAGGTTGTATTTTGTTTCTTTGCAGTATATACAGTCCACATGGAAGTTAACCTACTACTCACATGGAGTCTTATTGTACTTCACTGACTTGGTTTGCATGAGTGTGTATATATGGCTTTTTCCTTTTATATATTTTGTGGAATATAGAGGAAAAACCTGCTGTTAAAAAATACCACGGTGGCATTTTGGAAGCCAGTCAACCTGGTTCTTCTGTCTCCTCCCAATATTGTTGAGTGTTGGTGGTGCCAGCATCATTACTCACCAGAATGTGCATACCAGACAACCACATTTTTATAAGTTGGCTTTAGGATGAGACAGCACTTGAAATATTTCAAAGTGATGCTTTTGTATAATTTGCCCCAACACATGAGATCACAAGCATAGATGTGAGGGGTGGAAGTTAGATTAGTCTTTCAGTAGTAAGTAAAGACTTTTATGAATTCTCCTTTGCCTATCCTGTTAAGAATAAAATGTGTCAGAGAGGAGGGAATTGGGAAAATTACATTATTACCTTATATTTATATAAATCTAAGTTTCTGCCTGTTGAACCTGCTATGGTTAAGCCAGCCACACTGTGGCCACAGCTCTAGGTCTTCTAGGTCTCAATCTGCTTTGGAAGAAGTATCAATGTTGCTATCAGAGTTCATCTGTGAAACTTGCAAAAGCCATTGCAAACCTCTTGACTCTGCTTTTAACTCCATTTCAAATGCTAAGAAAGGAATGGGCTAAAGGTTAAATGTTGTCTCTCATATGCTCAGCTTCCTTCTCATTGTAATGGTCTTCTTGGTGATTGTTCTGTACTTGAGCATTAATCCACAGTCTTGACAGGTGACTGGGCAATTCAATATAGTAGCATTGGGCCCACTTCTCTGACCTCCTTTCTGTGAAGTGCCAATTAAGCACATCCTGTTTAACCATGAACAACATACGACTCTGGGTCTTAGACAGTTGTGCAATTGCCAGTTTAGTATAAAGTAAAAGCCCTTTCCAGCAGAGTCTGTCTTCTAAGTTTGAATATTGTCCACTAACTATATACATCTAGATGACTGTAGTGGAACTTTTATTTGTAGAAGAGAATGATTTCTCTCTCCATATTTGAAAATTGGGAGGACTAGTTCTCACCTTCTTTGACTTTGGTACTGTTTTTCCTGAGATAGGTAGGGGCCTAGGCCTTCTATCCCAGGCATTTAAGCTGTGTGTGATTGTGGGCTTGAATATTCAGAATCAGCCAGGGAGCTAGACATTTTGGGAGGGGGGCCCATTTTTAGACTACTGATTGACAGTGTGGTTATGTTAGAGGGACTTGTTGCTTTTCTTTTTTTTTTTTTAAAGATTTTATTTATTTATTTTTAGGGAGGGAAGGGGGGGGAGAGAGAGAGAGAGAGAGAGAGTCATCAATGTGAGGTTGCTGGGGGTTATGGCCTGCAACCCAGGAATGTACCCTGGCTGGGAATCGAACCTGGGACACTTTGGTTCCCAGCTCGCGCTCAATCCACTGCGCTACACCAGCCAGGGCTGGGGACTTGTTGCTTTTAAAAAAAGTTTCCATTCCCATAAAAACAAGAAATACTGAATGTTAAAAAGGGACAAATCCTCATTTGAGGATGGGAGTGGTGGAGGCAGACAGGAAGGGTTGAAATGGAAATACAAAGCCAAACAAAAAACTATGACCTTAATATGTAATATAAATTGGGATGGCTTCCAGCCAAGATGGTCAAGATTTACCTAATCTTGATTAGGTAAATGTGATACTCGAACCCCCCCCCCAATCACATCAAAATAACAATGAAACTGTAGAACAACCATCATTCAGAAACACTTGAAATCCAACTGAATGGAAATCTTGTAACAGTTTATAAAGTAGACGATATATCAAGACTGAACCTGATTTTGTTTGGGGTGAGTGTATGCCTAGGAAAAATGTCCAGCCTCCCAGATTTTTTTGAAGGTAGGTTTGGCCATGTGACACAGTCTGGCTAATGAGATAATCATGGATGTGGTATCTAGAGATGTGAGATCATGGAAGTGGAGCAGACATAGTGAGGACATGAGGCATTAAGCATGAGGGCAAAAGCTAACTCACTAAGGATGTTGTTGAGGCTAGAAAGCCTGGGTCCTACCAGCATCGTAGAGCAGAGACAACAGTCTTAGATTGCCTACATCCAGATTCACTAATACATTTTGAAGCAACAGTTTTGGCTGAGCTCTGTGTTACACTCTACCCTGAAACACGCAGTGGACCTCAGCTTTTACCTCATTTACAGAGCAGTGCTTCTCCAATTCACTGTAAGTTTCCTGAGCACAGGAGCAAAGCCTTCTTTATCTAAGCCTTCTCAGTGGTGCCTGGCTAAAAAGGATGAAGATCTAGGGAATACCGAAATAATTTTACATCACAAAGGCATACAGGAAATCTAAGGCTTCTTTTACATTGTTGATTCTTAACCAAGATCACACACCAGAGTCATCGCGTGTGTATATATAAACATGCAAACATATACATACCTGGGCTCCATTTCCAAACATTCAGATCCAGAAGGTCTAAGATGGGATACTGGTATCTGTATTTAAGAAATAAAACATTTGTAGGTGAGATTGAAATTCTATCTTCATAAAATTGCCAGGAAACTTGGCTTTAACTTCATGTACTATACATAACCACCCATCTCTGTCTGTCAAATAGTACCATCCAGAAGAGTCTGCCATTCACAGGCTTCCTGAACTTTTCAGTAATGCTTGAAACCTTAGTGGCCAGAACTCCCACCACAACTCCCCGATTAATGAAACATGGTTTAGTGCAAGGGTGTTAAACTCATTTTCTCGGGGCCCTACATCAGCCTGAAGTTGCCTTCAAGGGGCCGAATGTAATTTGAGGACTGTATAAATGTTAACTACTCCTTAACAGTTAAGAGCTTGGCACTGCCACCCGGTAGAAACAAGGTGCTAGGCTGGATTTGACCCTTGGGCCTTGTATTTGCCATCTGTGGTTTAGTGTAATACCCAGAGCCTTTTATATTTTAGCCATTTGTGAGGAACACAAATTAGAACAAACAAGAATTAAATTGTGGCTAGCTAGTCTAGAGCATTTTCAGTGAGGAAGCCTCAAGAGTGTACCTAGTAAGGAATTAACAATTATAGCATCCCTTAAGGAATAAAAAAATTTCAAGGTGGCTAAATAATGCTGTCTCTGGAAGGGTTAGGGTAGGAACTTGGGTGCATCCAATCAGGTTAGAGGTACTCTGGGACTTCAGAGTGGGACTGTTTCTAGAAGTGGGTTGTAGGTGGATATTTGCTCTCTATATGCCTTGTATATGCATTTAGATATATGCTTATGAGTATGAACTGGTTCATTAAAATACTGCGTAATTCAGGCAAAACAATAAGTTGGGATAGTAAGCATATCTAATGTTGAATCAGTGAAGACAGGATTCTGAGAAGGATATTCTTAAGCAAAATATAGCGGTGTATGTGCTTTTTACTCAACTTTTCTGGCTAAACAAACATAAGTGAATTTCTAACAACTTGGCAAAAAGCCAAATGAATTGATGCAAGATCTGTAGCGAAATTTCTTTTCAGAAAATAGTGGTTTTCAAACTAGGCTGTGATCCACTAGTGGGTCATAAAATCAGTTTTAAGAAATGAGCTCTGGCCAAGTAGGTTAGTTGGTTAGAGCATCATCCCCATTCTCCAAGACTGCAGGTTCAGTCTTTAGGCAAGGCATGTAAAAGAATCAACCAGTGAATACATAAATAAGTGAGTCAATAAAGAAACAAAAAAAATTTAAAGAAAATTAAATATGAAATGTAACATTTAGGATAGAAAATATCAAATAGCATCACATATAGTGAGAGTGGGTATTATTTTGTGAAGTCTTTTAAAATAAACATGTTGTATGAATTGTGATATAAAATATAAATCTTATTGTGGGTTGTGATGGTCAGTTTCAGAGTTTATGAAGTCACTGTTTTAGAGGTTACAAAGATAATTAAAACTCACTCCTTGCTCTCAAGGAACTTTTTTAAAAAAATATATTTTATTGATTACAGTTGTCCCATTTCCCCCCTTCACTCCCCTCCACCCTGTACACCCTCTCCTACCCACTCCCCCCCCTTTAGTTCATGTCCATGTGTCATACTTATAAGTTCTTTAGCTTCTACATTTCTCATAATATTCTTACCCTCCCCCTGTCTGTTTTCTACCTACAATCTATGCTATTTATTCTCTGTACCTTTTCCCCCTCTCTCCTCCTCCCACTCCCCTGTTGCTAACCCTCCATGTGATATCCATTTCTGTGGTTCTGTTCCTGTTCTAGTTGTTTGCTTAGTTTCTTTTGGTTTTGCTTTAGGTGTGGTTGTTCATAATTGTGAGTTTGCTGTCCTTTTACTATACATGTTTTTTCTTTACCTTCTTTTCTTAGATAAGTCCCTTTAACATTTCATAAAATAAGGGCTTGGTGATGATGAACTCCTTTAACTTGACCTTATCTGAGAAGCACTTTATCTGCCCTTCCCTTCTAAATGAAAGTTTTGCTGGATAGAGTAATCTGGGATATAGGTCCTTGTCTTTCGTGACTTGGAATACTTCTTTCCAGCCCCTTCTTGCCTGTAAGGTCTCTTTTGAGAAATGAGCTGACAGTCTGAAGGGAACTCCTTTGTAGGTTACTGTCCCCTTATGTCTTGCTGCTTCTAGGATTCTCTCCTTCATTTTTACCTTGGCTAATGTAATTATGATGTGCCTTGGTGTGTTTCTTCTTGGGTCCAACTTCTTTGGGACTCTCTGAGCTTCCTGGACTTCCTGAAAATCTATTTCCTTTGCCAGAATGGGGAAATTGTCCTTTATTATTTGTTCAAATACATTTTCAATCTGTTGCTCTACCTCTTCCCCTTCTGGTACCCCTATAATTCAGATGTTGGAACATTTAAAGATGTTCTGGAGGTTCCTAAGCTTCTCCTCGTTTTTTTGAATTCTTATTTCTCCATTCTTTCCTGTTTAGTTGTTTCTTTCTTCTGATCCACTCTATTGTTTTGAGTCCCAGTTTCCTTCCCATCACTATTGGTTCCCTGTGCATTTTTTTTTTTCATTTCTTTTATGGTAACCTGCATTCGTTCATCTAATTTGCAACCAAAATCAACCAATTCTGTGAGCTTCCTGATCACCAGTGTTTTGAACTGTGCATCTGATAGGTTAGCTATCTCTTAGTTGCTCAATAGGATGAGTTCTGGGGCACTGATTTGTTTTTCTATTTGAGCCATCTTTCTCTCTCTCTCTCTCTCTCTCTTTTTTTTTTTTTTTGGTCTGGTCGCTCCTGTTATGGTGAGGGATGGAGCCTTAGGTATTCACCAGGGCTGGGCACCCCAGTCGCTAGATTGTGACATTGTATGTGAGGGCAGGGTCGAGAGGGAACAATGGCGGTAGCTCCGTTCTCTGTGGGACCTCAGTCCCTTCCCTGGGATCTTGGGTTGCGCGCTCTGCCCTGCTCCACAATCGCCGCCTCAGTGGGTCTGCCAGCTGCTGCTTGCATACTCAGGGTCCACCTGCTGCAATCTTGCGCACCCCAGATGCCTTACGCGCTCCCGGTTGCCTTATGCACCCAATTCTCCCTGTTCTCTGCGCTGCGCCCGGCTGCTCGTCTCCACCCCTCCTACTGGTTTGGATGAACGGGTCTATTTCAACTTCTTGGCTGTCTGACTTCTATTCAGATAAATTTTCTGTCAGTTCTGGGTGTTATTCTGCCTCTAAATTGTTGTTGTTCCAATCTTGGTTGTGCGTGGAGGTACGGTGCGTCCACCTATGCCTCCATCTTGGCCAGAAGTCGCTCTCAAGGAACTTGAAATAACATTTTCTGTGCTTCTTATACAGTATATATTTCTTTGTGTAGCTCAGAATTTTATGCTCCAGATGGTAGTTCTAAGTCCTTCTTTGGGCAATGGTTCTATGTAGTGAATTGCCAGTGGTGGCAGTGATGATGATTATTTTACCAGTGATTGTTTTAAAATTATAGGATCCTTTTAGGGTATCTATGTGTAAGAGGTACTAATGTAAAGGACCATTAATTAAAGTACTTTAATCTTTTGCAAAGACTTGGAGCTGTCACAGGATGGGAAAACTCGGCTCATTAATTAATGAATTTGGAAGTTGCCATAGTGTTACAGCTTTTAGACTGGGATTGTAAGTGAAAGACTCCCAGTCTAGCATTCTTGATGGTCACCATTCCTGGCAATTTGTAGGTAGATGGCACCCCAGTTCAGATAGCTTTTTTCCCATTTGGAAGCCTACATTGCTTCTAAAACTTTTCCAAAATGGTATACATTAATCTAGTTATTCCTTCTTGCACCTCTGAACCTCATCTTTTTATAGCATAAAACAGATAATAACTAGTTTAGTTTAAGCTCAAGAAAAGCTGTTTAAATGGGAAGTAGTTTTGTAGAATTGTCGTTCATTCAAGTAATTGCCATTTCCTATTTCAAAGCACCTCTCCCAGTGGAAAAAAAAAAGCTTTATACTTTGATCATCATAGCAGTCGATTTTGTGTTTTTGTTACTGTAGTTTCTGCTAGCCCCCACCAACCTTTATTTTACAACATATAACACTGTATATTTTTTTCTGCTTAATAATTTTTCTCTTTTAAATAAAATTACTGCCTTAGGACTCTGAGGTATTTTAAATATTTAAAAAAATAAAGCCATTTCTTAAAAAAAAAGATTTTATTTATTTATTTATTTATTTATTTATTTATTTATTTATAGAGAGGTGAAGGGAAGGAGAAAGAGAAAAAGTTGCATTTCATTCGCCCATACTGGAGACCTGGTCTGCAACCCGGGCATGTGCCCTAGACTGGGAATTGAACTGCCAACCCTGTGGTTTGCAGACCTGCACTCAATCCACTGAGCTACACCAGTCAGGGCAGGACTCTGAGTTTTAAAGGAACAAAGTTATTTCACATTTAATGCCTGTGTTTCTCACTGTCTTAAGGAAGAGAAAGCCAAATTCAACAGGGCAAAAGTTGATGGGTTATACATGTTTGGGTGCATAGTCTTATAAATAATCAGCACTTTAGTGGTAGTATGCTGTTTCCTGAGATTGCGGGGTGCTGGCAGTTACAGTTCCCTTTTCTCTTATCTGCAATTCTGTAATCTATAAGGCTCTGAAATTGAAAGATTTTTCTTATTCCATTTGGTGGCTTGAACTGACTTGAGCTGACATGACACTTTGTTGCTTTATTTACCACATTTAGTTTGAATTATCCACACATTTCTTGTAGAAATACTGACGTTTGATTAAGTTGACCCCGTTGAGAGTGTTAACCTAATAGTATATGTACCATGTGTACCATATGATCCAGAAAATTCTTAAGTTCTGAAATCTGGCCTAAAGGGTTTCTGCTGGCCTAAAGGGGTACATCTATCTATGTTATTGGATTGGCCAAAAAGTCCATTTAGTTTTTTCTGTAAAATGGAAGGCACGTTTTTCATTTTCACCAGTAACTTTATTGATTTGGATATTTTGGCTATCTTCCATGTAACATAACATTGGTTGTTCTCAGTGTCTCTGAATTTGATCACGCTCAGCTTCAATGTGTCTACCCGACCGCAGAGCGTCATCCAGTAAGAAATCTCCAGCGTGAAACTTTGCAAACCACTTTTGATGTTCAGTCAGTCACAGTACCTTCTCCATACACTGCACGAGTGGTTTTTTTTCTATTTCAATTTTTTTTGCCTTTCTTGAAACAATAAAACATGATATGCCAAAAATGTTGTGTATTTTCTTTCATTTTCAATATTAAAATGGCTGCACAAAAATTTACCAATTTTATGTTTATTTAAATGCATGCTGATATGGCAGCTGTCACAATATAGTCTAATAAAATTGTTTCAAATGAAATTAAAGTCAACGAAGTGCTACTAGATCTGTTGTAAGGAAAAATACCAAACATACATTTTGGCCAACCCAGTGCTATACTTGGTGAACTGTTGATGTTATTTCTTATTTATACCATCACTGTGAGCGTGAAAGTAGGTAAGCAACCAGACTAGTGACAAGCACATGAGTTTTGGAATCAGACAGACCTGCCATAGTACCTCTCTCAGTTTCAGTGTTTTCCTCTGTAAAATAATCTCAGTGATAACTCTCCTCAGAGTTGATGGTAGAGTTTAGATAACATACTTCTTCATCAGAATTAATTTATTCACTCATTCATTCAGTCAGTCAGTCTTACCCTGATAGAGATTTTTTAAAAAACTAAAACCAACTATATGTTATTTTATTTATATGATACCTGCCTTTTCCCCCCTACCCGCCCCCCCCTTAAAAAATAACTGATCAGGGTAGCCATGCTTTTATTCCACATGTTTTGCAAAATGGTGTTCATTTCCTCTTTTCTGCTGTCTTTGGCTCCTAGGGGAACACGTAACATCAAGGTTTAAAAACGAAGTGGAGCGGATGGGTTTTGATATGATCAATGCCTGGAGGATTTCCAACATCAATGAGAAGTACAAGTGAGTAGTATGGGTCCCCATGGACTGTGTTTTATAGCCACTGCCTTTGAAAAAACCCCATTTCTCATGGGGCAGAACATTTGAACTTAGACTTTTCTTTCAAATAGAGTTTTGTATATTAAATCTAAGTGCATGATCTTTAGAGTGCTTCTTCAGTCTTCTGTTCCCATTGCTATCACTGAAGTGGAAAGTGATCCTTACTTAATAGGATTCTGGAACCTTCCTTTCTACCTCCTCCAGGTCTCTGTTCTTCCTGGCACATACGTGCCTAGATGACACTGTGTTTACCTGTAGGCAAGTAGCTTCTATTCTCATCAGCACTTGACATCACATTGGATGTAGGACCAATGATTTCATAGCAGTGATAAAATTCTTAGGAGCTAGTTTTTATAACTGTTTTACTTCATATCCTATGAAATAGACATAAGTATTATTCTGTTTTTAAATATATATACTGACTTATAACTTCACAGCTATGATAATATTTAACCATTAAATGTTAATGTAATCATTATTAAATACTTCTCATTACCTGTTTCCTTAGTGGATATAAATATTTTGGTGGGGGAGGGTACTTCTGTGATTTTGTGATCCAAATTTCTCTAAAACGAAATTGTCCAGAAGATTTAAATTAATATACCCTTCTCCTCTTAAGTTTTCCTGTAGCAGTTGGAAGCATTAATCATACTCCTGTCCTTGGAGCTGCCACAAATTATGATAGCAGTTTTCCTGGAGTTACTGTGGCTAGCCATCATTTCATTTTTCTAGGAAAGACTACAGCTAATTACTATACACAGCTCTGAACATGGACCATGGCCAAGAAGTTAAGAACCTGGGGTGTTGTGAAGAATTGGGAGCTAGCCCTGTCACACCATTGCCTGTTCTCAGTGATAAGTCAAAACAGAGAATGGAGGTGGAGACTGGAGAGGAGGGGCTTGAGAGCGCCTGTGGCTGCTACAGGCCTTGCTTATATGTAACTTTCCTATCCTGAAAACTGCTTATCTACAAGTGAGCAGCTACTACTTGCTGAAGAGCTGATTATTAGGTGGTAGTATATATAGGACAAGGCATATAATATTCAGAAAATAGGATGAAATAAAAAGAATTATGAATTAAGACAGGCTTGTTAAAAAAAGAGTTCAAAAGCCATTGGTTTTCAAAACTCCCTATTTTATATGGGTTTTAAAAATTAACTTCTTTCCCTGGCTGGTATGGCTTAATGGATTGAATGCTGGCCTGCAAACCTAAAGGTCACTGGTGTGATTCCCAGTCGGGCACATGCCTGGCTTTTGGACTAGGTCCCCAATTGGGGGCGTGTTGAGAAGCAACTGATTGATATGATATATCTCTTGCACTTAGATGTTTCTCTCCCTCTCTTCTTACCTTCCCCTCTCTTGTAAACATTCATTCATTCATTCATTCATTCATTCATTCATTCATGTCTGTGAGCCCACTACTTCACCTCAAAACTAGTCTTAAGGAAATTTAAAAGTTTTTTCTATTATAAAAATGTATGTTTAACTTGAAAACAGGATAGAATGAACAAGACTTATGATAAGAGTTTTAACTATGATCAATGTGTCCTAGGTTATTTTTAGGAGTTTATGGGTAGGTGTTAGGAATTTTATAGAGCTACTCGTGGTCATAGCCATTCTCCTGGTTCAGTAACTTTTAAATTCCTAATACTTAATCTTCTGGAAATTGAGCATAGGAGAGAGATGTTTAGTGCAGAATGATCAAAATCTCCCATTTCTTAAGCTACGTTGTGTTTTTTCTGCATGTTCCTGTAGGATGCATAGGATAGCTTAGGACAGGTAGTGTGGTGGTGGTGTAGGTTTAGTGTCATAGTAGTAGTATTTTGGATTTGGATTAAAGGTCTTAATTGCATTCACTGTTGAAAGGAATACTGAGTTACCCGTGGAGAGACAGCAGATTGTCCTATAAGTAAAAATCCTATCAGAAATACTGCTTCCTAGGGCATCAGCTTCACTAGTGCGCAACCATGAGCATCTTCACAAATGAAAACAGAGCTTTTATCCTGAGTGTAGTTTGTTGTGAAGTGTACTTTATAGAAATTATAATTAATGGCTTATTCACATTACCGAGTTGGCTGACTGGGACTGTAATTATATATGCAAATAGACTGACCTGTGGTACTGTTTCTATATATCCCTAGCTGCATCTGCTACCTATAATTAGGACGCCCTGTTTGGTTCACATCAGAGAATACATTAATAATCCTATGAGGTCTCTGGAAACTTGAAATTGGGGGTTCTTGTCCTTCTTTACTTGTTTCCCTTTGACAAAAGCCTGAAAGACTGAGGATCTGGTAGAGGTAACACAGACCTTCTCTTCTTAGTTGGACTGGGCACTTGTGTAGTTCGAAATGACCTGTGTATCTGTTACAACAGAGAGTTACAATGGGGTAGTAACTGCCTTTCAACTGCCCATTTTGTCATTGATAGTTAAGACTGGCAGATTCCCAAAAGGCAGTATCAAGTGGAACGGTCCAAGACAATATCACTTGATATACTTGTATACATAAGTAAACACACACGGTAGCCCATTCTGCTGAGTAGGCCAAGACTCAAGTAGTGCTTCTCATTGCCTTTTAACTGGCTCTGGGTGGCTTGATCAATATCCTTATTCTGATTTCACCAAGTTTCTCCCTCTTTCACCTTACCTGTTAGGCTATGTGGTAGCTATCCACAGGAGCTCATAGTGCCTGCCTGGATCACTGACAAAGAACTAGAAAGCGTAGCAAGCTTCAGGTCCTGGAAGCGCATCCCTGTTGTCATCTACAGGTAAGTGAGCCTGGCTGGGCCCAGCGTGGTCTGGTGCTACTGACCATTGCATGTGGTTTTCTGCCAACCTGGGAAGGGAGGGGAGGGTTCAGGAAACTTCGTAGGCAATTCTGTACTTCCTTTTTGCTACAGCTGCTCTTCCAGTCACATACCAGTAATTATTGCAGCCAGAACACTAGCTGATGGTAACATTGACACTGTTAAAAAAAATTAATAGAAAAGTGGCTAGTCTTGCTATTAAGATTTTTGTGGCATTCTGTGGGGAGGTAATATGCTTATTGCATTTAGCCTGAGATGCGGACCTTTGGATCAAGAAAGATGAGTCCTAGAAATCGGGAATACAGAGTTGAGTCACTTGTGATTGTTTTTGTGGTTGAATAACTTTGACAGTTGAAAGAGCTATGCTTTGAGAGGACACATTTAGAAAAGAAGACTAGAAAGATCTTGGCCAGATAGAAGATCTTACAGATCAAAGACAGGAATCTAACATGCATTTACTAAATTTAGTTGTCTGTAGATTGCAGTAATGATTCCTGAGGTAGCTGCTGGGAGGCTAAGTCTTAGAAGGGGATGATAGCATAGGGACAAACACAGGTTTTGGAGTTTAAGTCTTTCCTCTAATATGTCTTGCTATGGTACCTCGAGTAAAAAGTAAGTTTCTTAACTGCCCTCAGCCTGTTCTAATTACTAAAATGGGAATGATATTCTTACTTGCACATATGCTATGACATCTGAATGGATTTATAAACACTGGACTTCTCTAAGCAGCATCTGGAGTAGGTTGTATATCTGATGGTGCTTTTGTAATTCAGTGGCTATCTTAGTTCTCACAGAATCGTGGTAAAATTTTAAGAAGTCATTACCTCTTATTTTCAAACTGTTTCAGATGTCATCTCCTTGTAATGTTAACATTCTCCATTTCATTCTTCCAGTTTGCAAACTTTTTGATCTCTTCATAAATTTGGGCCAAACCAGTAAGACTTAGTTAGAAACTGTTTTATGCCAGGAGGTGTTCCACTGAACGAACTGAAATTGTAGGAAGGGATTTATCTCTTTGTGTAGGTCCACTGAGGTAACCAGCTTGTCAGTTTACCCCATTAAAGGCAAATTCTGATGGCCATCCTGAATAGAGAGAGATGGAAAGAATTTGCTTTTGGCCTGGGGGAACGAATTAAGTTTTTAATCTCAATTTCATCACTGTTTTCAAACATTCCTAAAAAAAGTAGGCCAACACATTTACCTATCACTGAAAGGGTAAGGATGACACAAGAATTAGAGAGCAGTGAAAACGGAAAGGTTTCATGAGCCTTATCAGGGATCGGCCCAGTTCAAATGGGGAGAGTAGCCAGCTGCTCTCCGTGGCTGATAGCTGTGTTCAGTCAGCAACCCTGGCCTTTGTGTGGTTTGCTGACTTTGAACATAAGGGGTAGGACTCTCATTTTCAAAGTAAGGGACTTTAGGTGAATTCTCCCTGTTGATAGAGAAGCCTAAAAGGGCAGATTAAAGAAAAACTTAGTAGAACACACATGGGAAGCCTTTTCTCCCTTCTAAAATTTATTCTAGTGGGCACGAGTCATGGGTTCCCCCCCCCCCTTCTGGAGACCATACAGTATATATAAATGAAAATTTTTAAATTGCAATTTCTCAAAGAAAATCTCTCAAAAGATTATAAATGAAAGTTCTTGGTGTAGGCCACATAAAATCAGACAGGCTTCCAGGAACTGGCCTCTGTTTCAGAACAGGTGTTTTGTATCTCTGAGCTCCAGACTGGGTTGGAAGATAGAGGTAGCTGAAGAATGTTTTGGGATACTCTACCACTCTTTGCTTGGCCAGCCTGGATGGCAGGGCGTTTCCAAGTCCAACATGTATTTACTGAATTTAATTGTCTATAGACTGCAGTAATGGTTCCTGAGGTTGTTAGCAGCGGTTACTTGACATTACCACACTGAACCAGTGTCTGATGAGTGCTTTCTCCCACTGTGGTGAGAGTGCTTAATTGGATTTATCATTGAAGATAGAGACTGCTCTAACACAGCAAGATGGTGTGAAGGGTGCCCCTCTGTAGTGCAATTCACAGCTCCCCCTTCGTGCATTGAGTGATTATTACAAACTTCTAGTCATTTAGGAAGCTCGCCTAACACCAACTTAGGGATACTTTAAACATTTCAGTGTTTAATTTTTATACTTTTTATAGCTATGTTTGTTAAAATGATAGCAATGCTCTTTAGTGATTTTTAGCTTTAGTGTTTTAGTTCTCTTTCTAAAGCATTTTAGAAGACTGCAGAAAACCTGCCTACTGCAGTAGTTCAGTTGCAGTTGAGCTGTTGCGATGCCACAGCCCTTAAAACCAGAAACCCAGGATGAAGACTGCCATCTACTGTTCCTCCTGGGAGCTGCAGGGAAGTGTTACAGAGAAAGATGTTAAGGAAAGGCCCTGCCAAGCCTCTTAGGGATTTGGCATCAGTCAGCTCATTGGTTATCCAGCACCTATTATCATATACTAGTAGGCATTTTAAGAATCAGTGAGGTTTTATTTTTAGTTTGGTTCCATTCAGCAGGTGAGTAAGTGGAGCATGTTGGCAGCATACAAGTACTTGTTTCCCAATACGGGAGGATTTAAAAACTACAAGCAAACTGGTGGTTCCAGTAAAATTTGATTACTGCCAAATTTAATTTATTGCTTGTGAGCTTTAGGATTAAAAACAAATCGACTCATTAGTAGGTTTTTGTTTAAATCCATAGATGCTCTTCATATGTGTTATATGTGTGTATGCACATATGTGTTTAGAAACTGTTTTAATGGGAGGTAATACATTGGTGGTTTCCTCTGGGATATAGAATTGAAGGGCATTTAAATTTTTTGCTTACTAGCTTTTTCTGCTAATTTATTTTTACAGTGAACTGATTATTTTTATATCTCTTTTAAAGTGGCTTTGTTGAGATTTCCCCTAGCCCTGAGTTACCACTTATCTACTTTATGTCTCTAGATTTGCCTATTCTGTACATTTCCTATAGATGGAATCATATAGAATGTGACCCTTTGTGACTGGCTTCCTTCACCTACCATTATATACTCATGGTTCATTCATGTTGTAGCATGTATTAGGACTTCATTCCTTTTGCTTGCCAGATAGTATTACTTTATAACTTTTTAATTGCTAAAATTGCCTAACTGAAATTCCTAATTAGGAAAAACAGTTTTAATAGAATCTTAAAGTAGACTGTGAGTGTTATTTCTGGTTTTATTTCTTGAAAAAGAATAAAAAAATTACCTATGAGAGTATGGCTTATTGAGGTTTATGCTGTTCCTTTCCCTCTAAGAGCTTAAGGAAGGGTAGCTGGCTCATTGATTTGCCTATAGTAAGAGCAGTTTGTGATTCGGGAAATCTCAGGAGATTTTGTCAGCCAGTTCACTGTGGCCCAGATAAGTGTTTCAGTCCCAAAGGTGGGATCTTGTTTTGAGAATAATCCCCAAGTCAGCCAGTTGCTGTGGTGGGCCCTCAGAAATCAGTGAGGAAATAAATTTTCCTGTTTTGGCATCTACGAGGCTATTCAGGTATAGTATAAAAAGGAAAGAGTAATACTTCATTATTGATTAGCAGAATTTGTGTAGTAGTTGTAGATTATTTTTTACTTCATTTTCCGAAAATAAATATAAAGACACAGATATTTGCTTTATGAATATTGATTTGTTTTCTAAGAGTACACACTTATCATTTTGTTGGTAACACTACAGAAATCTCTAAAATGGTCTATAATTGAGAAAGGCCCAGGTAAGTTTTGCTATTTATTCTTGTTGCTGTATAAGATTTCTGCCCTGAGAGGACTTGAAGCTAACCCATCACTTACCTGTAGTCAGGCTGTTCATTAAGTTGTTTAAAATTCATGACTTGACTTTTGGTATGAGCACAGAGCATCTGAATGTGGTCTCTGGGATGGTACAATTATTGTGTCTTGTTCCCTGCACAGGCACCAGAGCAATGGAGCTGTCATTGCGCGCTGTGGACAGCCGGAGGTCAGCTGGTGGGGCTGGCGAAATGCTGACGATGAGCACCTGGTGCAGTCAGTAGCCAAAGCTTGTGCCTCTGACTCCAGATCAAGTGGCAGCAAGCTGTCAACTAGAAATAGTTCTCGAGACTTTCCCAACGCAGGAGACCTTTCTGATGTGGAGTTTGGTAAGGTGTTCCCTAGACCCATGGCAGCAGTTTTTATAGCATATGAGAACCTTTTATTGAAATGGCCTTTTCCTTATAAAACAGAATTTGTATCATAAAAAAGAAAGAGCAAAGCTTCGATTGATGGGATTGCTTGGGGAGTCATGGGTCTTGTCCATGAACCAGAATATCCCTTGTTTCAAATTTGGCTTAAGAGAACTAGAGTATTTTTGATCTTTCTTGCCGTAGTGACAAGAATGGAGTAAATGTGTACTAGGGGACCTGCAGTGTCTCCAGACCATGGGGGAAGCACCAGGCTTCACAAAAGGACTACCAATATAGAAACAAGGTATAGGAGATGTAGGCAAAACAGAAAATAGATAAGTCTATGTATCAAGAGTTCTGGTTTGGTGGATTTGACTTTTTTTTTTTTTTTTGGTACTGTAATATGTGCCCATGGTTCTTATTTTGTACAATTTTGGGAGAGACAGGTCACTTAGTATTTCCTCCTCACTCCTGATGTTCCTAGATTCTTCTCTGTCAAATGCTTCAGGAGCAGAGAGTTTAGCCATCCAACCTCAGAAGCTTTTGATCTTGGATGCACGTTCCTATGCTGCAGCTGTTGCGAACCGAGCCAAAGGAGGAGGCTGTGAATGCCCAGGTGAGGTGTACAGTGCTTTGTCCCCCAGCATTCGTTCCTTGTGAGTTCATGTGTCTGAATTGATATCTCTGTGCCCAACTGAATCTTAGTTTTCAATATAAAATGAATGGCAAGCCATATTCCTCAGCTATCTTGAGAGAGACAGAGCTCCTTGAATTCTTTTTAATCCTCACCTGAGGACATGCTTATTGATTTTAGAGGTGGGGGAGGGAAGGAGAGAACTACTGATGTGAGAGAGGTTGCCTGTTGTTCACGCCCTGACTGGGGACTGGACCCACAACCTAGGCATGTACCCTGATTGGGAATTGAACCTGTGACCCTTTGGTTTACGGGACAATGCTCAAACCAATTGAGCCACACTGGCCAGGGCCTCTTTGAATTCTTAATACTCTTTCCAGGGGTGAAGCAGAGGAGGAGGTGCAGTGAAACCAAATAATCCTCCTTCCCTGTGCCAACCTTTTGGTGATAAGAAAAGTCAATTCTCTCCCATAATAAGGTCTGTTCATATTTGGAAGCTGCTTCTTCAGTGGTTCAATTTATCAGCCTTCTAAGAGCTTTTTGTTGCTTTTGACAAGTGGGTATGCTCATCACTGGTCTCAGAGAAAACTCCTCACATGGCTTCTACTTAGAAAACCTGGCATGGAAATTGAAGCAGTAAATACTAAACTCGAGCAGAGCGCCCTCTCCTCACCTATGACATCCCTGCTGTTTGAATGCTGGTTTCTCCAAAGAAGGACCCCTTTGATGCCAGTTGTGTGCTGATGGAGCAGACAGATACAGGCACTGAGCTCCTCATTCAGATGTGATCTAAGCTAGAAATTAAATGCAATGGTACCAAGGTGAAGTTTGAATGCATGAAATGCTTTGTTCTTCCAGGTTCTTTTCAAAGAGATTCCAGAGCTATAAGTTAGCTAAGGTCCTAGAGAACATTATGCTAAGTGAAATAAACCAGTCAGAGAAAGACAGATACCATATGATTTCACTCATATGTGGAATCTAATGAACAAACTGAACTAACAAGGAAAATGAGGACAGACTTGTAGGTGGAAAGCAGGATGACAGCTAGTGGGGGGTAGGTTAGAGGGTGGATGGATGCTGCGGGGAAGGGTGTATAAGGGGACTAAAAGGTAATGGAAAAAATACAATAAAGATTAAAGAAAAAAAAGCTAAGGTCCAAGAAATAAACCTGAGATGAGACAGAAGTATATAGATTTTTTTAAGTAACAGCTTCTATTTTGTGTATCTTTACAAATCTTACCTTTCTTTTTGCCAAAACAGCTAAAATTTCAGCACTGTTTTCTTCTCATAAGGACTAGCCTAATACAGACATCAAAACACTGCAGTTTCATTAGCAGCTGCAATGGGTTTGTTAATAGGCATTTTGCTTCTTTTAAATTTGGCCATGTTGGCTTTAAATTTAATGTATTTGTGTTCTGTTTGTTGTTTATCTCTCCAGAGTATTACCCAAACTGTGAAGTTGTGTTTATGGGGATGGCAAATATTCATTCAATTCGGAGGAGTTTTCAGTCTCTGAGGTTGCTGTGCACACAGATGCCAGATCCAGGAAAGTAAGACCTTGGCCTTGCTTTAATTTGCATTGCCTTTTTTTTTTTTTAATGAGTTCAGAGTTGTTTTTTCCTCTATTTCATGGTAAACTTTGGTTTTATTGTCAGTCTCTATGGGTATTCTTTTTGTGTTAGGAACATGGTAGCGTAAATGATCTGGGATTAAAATCTAGCCCTGTGAAAGGTTTAAAGATGTGCAGTACATAACAGGCCTCAGCCTTCAGATGGAAGTGTTGCTTTCTTGTTTTTCCTGGAAACTTTCTTTTCTACTGTGTTTTTGGCCCAGAGTAATTTCTTTGGTTTCTGACATCCTGTAGTGAGGCTTGCCTGCTATGAACTGAGATGTTCTTACTGTGAAAAGTCGAAATTTATTTATCATGATCTAAAAAGGGTTAAACTAAAAACTTGCCATTAGGTTAGTTCCTTTTACATATGCTTCTGATTTCTAAATTATCCTCTCATTTATTAAACATATTACCTTGATTTTTATTGCTTATTAAAAATGAATGGCTGGCATTTGCAGTGAGGGAGGTGAAATAACACCCTCTCTTCCCAGGGGAACTGTGTGAATACAGGATAAATTAGGAGGAATGTTCTGTAAAACAAATATGGACAGATAAATATTTAAAAGCTCCTGCTTTACTATTTTAGGAAACCCAAAATGGTGTCAGAGAAGAGAAATTTTGCTGGTGTTTTTGCCGGAGCCCATAGCTGTTTCCCTGGGTTCTGTTCAGTAGATCTCATGGTCACATCAAGTTTTGCAGCATTCTTTATTTGATTTATTAAATCAAATGGCGGCCTGAACCATTTGTGCTAACTCCCGGTAGCAAATGATTAAATTCATCACAATTGTAGTCAGCCCAGAGGGTGAAGCACTTTTCCTTGAGGAACAGCCTGACTGAAGAAATGAGTTTGCTGTTCTACTTTGGGGATTAGCAACTTGCATCTGCCATAGATGTACAGAACCAGCTAGTAGCAGTCTCTTCCTTAAAGGTAGGGCATAGAAAGGAGGACTCAGGAGATTTGCCACTAATTGACTGTATGACTTTGGCCAAGTGGCTTAATCTCTGGGTATCAGTTTTCCTATCTATAAAATGAAAGGGATAGAATTAATACTACCTGACCTCTAATATCTTCCATATATTAACATTGTAAAGCTGTTTTTTAAACTCAGTCAAAAAGATGTAATTAGTGGTCACCTGGTCCAAATGAATGTCTGGGTGATTTTATTAAAGAAGTAGATAATGTTTTGTCTTTTTTTTTTAACTTTTATTTTTAATTGCAGTTTACATTCAGTATTATTTTGTACTCCTTTCAGGCACATAGCATAGTGGTTAGAATACTTCACAGTGTTCCCCCCAACATTTCCAGTACCCACCTGGCATCATACATAGTTATTACGTTATTATTGACTGTATTCCCTATGCTGTATTTTATATCCCCATGACTATTTTGTAACCACCAATTTTTTCTTCTTAATCCCTTCACCTTTTTCACCCAGCCTGCCAAGCTCCCCTCCTACTTTGACTATCTTTGGCAGCAGGTCATAATGCAGTACTAAAGCCTCCCTTGAAGAAAAAAGAAGCTATGGCCGTGATGGCACCAGCTGGAAACAAGCCTCCCAACACTTGTTTGTGGATGTGGAGGACTCGGGTGCAGTGTATTTCTACTCCAGTTTTAGAATAGGGTGAGGGAGTGTGGAGTCTCTCAGCATCCCCTTGGTTGGCAGATTTTAGACTGCAGCTTCCCTGTTAGGCGTGGGCAATACCAGCTGGTATGTGTAGAATAATTCAGTCAGGTCAGGAGAACCTTACACTGGTTTTCGTTTACTGTTTCTCCAGGGGCTGGGAGATAATTTAGTATTTGCTCTGCTAAACCTTATTTTTAGTTTCTTTCAAGACCCTGTGAGGAATGAGAATAAACAATTGATCCACTAGCAAAAAATGTTTCTTGAGTATCTATTAAGAGATAGAAAGTCTTGAGGTTGATTTATTTTATTTTATTATTTATTATTTTATTTTATTTTTATTCACAATTTAAATATTAGGAATCTCCACTGTATGTTAGGCACTGTACTAGGGGTAGGGGCTCAGCTATGCCTGAGATACAGAGTTTGCCATCTGAAGATTTAGAAGTCTGATTGGTAGACCAGGCCATTCCATGTGAAACCATTGCTTATTCACTACATCCTTTTTGCCTGTTTGCCTGGAAAGATCCTTCTCCTTGGACTTCATCAAAAATTGACACTCATTCTCCAAGATTTAATAATCCTTTATAGTAGTCTTGGAAACAGCCTTCTCAGAACCACCCAGCAGAAGCATTTATTCCCTCCTCTGACTCTTTAAAGGGCTAGGCTGTGTTTTTAAACAAATCTGGTTGCATTTTGGATAAATCAAGAGAGCTTTTGTGGGGGGGGGGGGTGAGAATGGAATTTATGACAGGGCATAAGAAACAAACTATCAACACAGTTGAAAGACAAGTGTGATCAGCTTGTGGTTGCTCTCAAAGAGCAATTCTTGGGATCTAAAGGCCTTTTGAAAAAGGACCTTCTAGATCCCTGCTGAATCCAGTCTCTGTTAAGTCCAGTAATACTGTGTAGCCATTGGTGTATTAATTTGCATGAGTCTAAATTAGTTTGGGCCTATCCAGTTTTAGTCAACTAGACATTCAGGACCTGAGCATTGACAGGTGTTAGGATGTGGTAGCAGGCAATGCTGTCTACACCATTCTCGAATGTGGCATCCAGCTAACTAGATTTGTATTCATGAGTGTTCTGTACTTTTTTTTTTTCTGAGAACTTGTTGGGCAGAGTTGCTGACCATTAAATACAAATATCTTCTGTTTTACATCTCAGAAGTGGCTGCATTTTCAAGAGTAGATTCCGGAAAGAATGACTTTTTATTTTTAACTAGATATATGCCTACCATGGACTGAAAAACATGAAATGTTAGTTCTCTGGGGAAATTAGCCAAATGACTTTTGGAACAAAGGGTGGTCCTATTAATGACTGTCCTGTTTCTAAGTGCCTCCTCTATTGTATAGTAGGACTTGGGCCTCATCCTTGTATGTGATTTTTAAAAATATGTTTTAGTGATTATGCTATTACGGTTGCCCTAATATTTCCCCCTTTCTCCCCCTCTACCCAGTACCCCCCATTTCCTCCAGCAATGCCCTTCGCCTTAGTTCATGTCCTTGGGTCATGCATATAAGTTCTTTGGCTACTCCATTTCCTATACTGTTCTTAACATCCCCTGCCTATGCTATACCTACCAATTTGTACTTCTAATCCCTTCGTATTTTCCCCCATTCTCCACTTCCCCCTCTCAACTGGTAACCATCCAAATGCTCTCCATATCTGTGATTCTGTTCCTGTTTGCTTATGTGCTCAGTTTGTTTTTTAGATTCAGTTATTGATAGTTGTGAATTTATTGCCATTTTAATGTTGTTGTTCTTTTGATCTTCTTTTTCTTAAATAAGTCCCTTTAACATTCCATAAAATTATAGCTTGGTGATGGTGAACTCCTTTAACTTTACTCTGACTTGGAAGCCCTTTATTTTTTTCCCTTCAATTCTAAATGATAGCTTTGCTGGATAAAGTAATCTAGGTTGTAGGTCCTTGCTTTTCATCACTTTGAATACTTCTTGCTAGTTCCTTCTAGTCTACAAAATTTCTTTTGAGAAATCAGCTGGCAGTCTTATGGGAACTTCTTTGTAGGTAACTCTCTGCTTTTCTCTTGCTGCTTTTAAGATTATCTCTTTAACCTTTGGCATTTTAATTATGATGTGTCTTGGTGTGGTCTTCTTTGTGTCCATCTTGTTTGGGTCTCTCTGTGCTTCCTGAATTTGTATGTCTTATTTCATTCACCAAATTAGGGAAATTTTCTTTTCATGATTTTTTTCAAATAAGCTTTCAATTTCTTGCTCTTTCTCTTCTCCTTCCAGGACCCATATAATGAGAATGCTGGTACATTTGAAGTTGCCCCAGAGGTTCCTTACCCTATCCTCGTTTTTTGAGGTTCTTTTTTCTCCTTACTATTGATTGCATCTTTTTCTTCCTTATGTTCCAAATCATTGATTTGATTCTCAGCTTCATCCACTTCGATGTTGATTCCCTATAAATTTTTCTTTATTTCACTTAGTGTAACCTTTATTTCTGCCTGAGTCTTTTTTATGCTATTGAAGTACCCAGTGAGTTCCTTGAGCATCCTAATAACCAGTGTTTTGAACTCTGCATCTGACAGATTGCTTATCTCCATTTCATTTACCTCTTTTTCTGGAGTTTCAGTCTGTTATTTTATTTAGGCCATGTTTCTTTGTCTCCTCATTTTGGCAGCCTCCCTGTGTTTGTTACTATGTTTTAGGTGGTACTGCTTTGATTCCCTTAGTAGTGTGGCCTAATGTAGAAAAGTGTACCTGTAGGTTAGATGGTGTGGAGCCCTAGGTAATCACCTGGGTGGGGCAAACCTTTTGAACCAGGTTGATGGAGTTTCTGCTATGTTGTTGCTACTCTTTGGCTCTGTGTGGGTGAGGGCTTAGAAAAGGGACAGTGGCCACTGCCTGGCCTCTGGAGTTTTGTCCAGGAGAAAGCTGTTCCCTGGTACTCACCCTAATGCCAGAAACTTTAGTTTCTCCCCATATGCCACTGGTGCCTTTCAAGCTACTGCCCCAGTGCTGGAGCCCAGAGGGAGTGAGTCTGCGTAAGTCCTAAGTCTGTTGTGCACCCTTTAAGAGGAGATGCCTGAGAATCTTGCAGTTTTTTCTGTTGCCCCAACCCCCACTGACTTTTATAGCCAGAAGTTATGCAGACTTATCTTCCTGGCACTGGAACACTGGGCTGGGGGGCTTGGTATTGGGCTGGGATCCCTTGCTCATGAGATATCGCTCCCAATTTTTGTCTACCTACGTGGGTGTGGGACCACTCGTTCCTCATCTCCTCCCCTCCTATGTCTGAATAATTGTGACTTCTTTAATTCCTCGGTTGTCGGACTTCCACACAGCTCGATTTTCTGATGATTTAGAGTGATAGTTGTTTTATAGTTCAGTTGTCATTTTTGCTGTGGTTGTGTGAGGAGGCAAGCCATGTTCATCGGTGACTCCATCTTGACCAGAAGTCTCTATGCATTTCATAAAGACAGAGCTTTCATGTTTGTTTTGGCAGTGTTTTATTTGGAGGGAAAACACTTTAGGAATTACTTTTTAATTTGACAGGTATTTGACCTGATGTAATAAAGTAAATCAGAAGAGTTAGCATTTCCTCATCACCTTCTGTTTTTATTTTTGTAGTTGGCTCTCAGCTCTTGAAAGCACAAAATGGCTTCATCACCTGTCTGTGCTTTTGAAGTCGGCGCTTCTGGTAGTACATGCTGTGGATCGTGATCAGCGGCCGGTGCTAGTGCACTGCTCGGATGGCTGGGATCGCACCCCTCAGATTGTGGCATTGGCTAAGCTCTTGCTGGATCCTTATTACCGAACCATAGAGGTGGGTGCATCCAGGGAGTAGGATTCGGTAATTCAGGGTGAGTAGGGGAAAAGTTGGAGGGTTTTATGATCAGTTTTGGTCATGTGGTTAGGTCTAATGAAAGCAAACTTTCCTTGTTTTTAAATCATTGCTCCTTTGTGCTAAATTAGGCGATGCCTACCACACAGTTCTTATCTCGTAAATTGGGCAGATTGTGGATAACAAAGTATTGAGAATACAGACATATTTCACTGTGTAGTCTGCCTACTTGGAAAAATATGGGCTAGCCCAGGAAAATGGGACTTCTATAGAAGGATCTTGGTATACTTATTATGGTTGTAGATATCACCATAGAATGTTCTGTAGAGGAAGAGGTCTACTCAAAATGACGACTTGTTGGGTTAAAGAAGTAAGAAAAATCATAAATGTGTGCTAAAATATTGAGTTGGCCAAAAAGTCTGTTTAGTTTTTTCTGTAAAATAACTTTTCACCAATAACTTTATTGATTTGAATATTTTGAGTATGTCGGCTGTGTCCTGTGTGGTATAATGCTGATTGTTCTCAATTAATATCTCAGTTTGATCACTGTCGATTTCAGCTGGTTTGCCCAACCATGGAGCATCGTCCAGTGAGAAGTCTGTAGCATGAAACTTTGCAAAACACTTTTGGCACATTTGATCAGTCACAGCACCTTCTCCATACACTGCAGATCTTTTTTTGCATTTCAGTTGTACTTTTACCTTTCCTGAAATAATAAAGCATGATATGTCAGAAATGTTGCATATTTTTATCCATCTTCAATATTAAAATGGCTACACAAAATTCACCAATTATGATATTTATTTTTTTAATGCACACTGATATGACAGCTTTGCAATACAATCAGAGTTGTTCTGAATGAAGTTAAAGACAACTGAGAGCTACTAGAGCCATCTTATTGAAAAGACCAAACGAGCTTTTTTCGCCAACCCAATATATGTAAATTAGGGGTTAGGAAAGGTTTTCCATACATGACTTTGTAAGTGTAACATGAAAGACAAATTAAAAAATAAAAAAGAAAGAAAAAAAGTGACTTTCATATGGTGAATGAAAAGGCTAAAAATATACTACATTAACTCAAGAAAGGCTTAGATAAATGCTTAGTACCCTTTCGATGATTATGGAATGGAGTTGAGAGAATGGGAAAATTGGCCTAAACATGTGTTTCATCAGGAATGGAGCCTTTGGCCTTGAGGCTGGATCTGGGCTTTCTTCTGATGGGCTTAGTGGGAGGCTGTTAAAAGGATTCACTGCTAGTGACACCAGGCTCAGGACTGTCACAGTCTGAATAGACAAGCACAAATGGTCTCTCTTGGTTGCTTTCTTGCAGGGTTTCCAGGTCCTGGTGGAGATGGAGTGGCTGGATTTTGGCCACAAGTTTGCTGACCGGTGTGGTCATGGGGAGAACTCAGACGATCTGAACGAGCGTTGCCCAGTGTTTCTGCAGTGGCTTGACTGTGTTCATCAGCTTCAGAGGCAATTTCCTTGCTCTTTTGAGTTCAATGAAGCATTCCTTGTAAGTTTGGGAATATGACTCTTCATTTAGGGACCTTCTAAATTCATGGGCTATCAGTGCAAATGTTAGGGGGCCAGTATTCCCTTGAAACTGTGTATCCTTTATAGAATTCAATGTAAGGGCCATTCTCTGTCCAATTTTTTTTAATTAAAAACAATAATAAGTATTTATTCCTTGAATCCAAGTGTACTAGATTTGTATAAAGTCCTGAGTTGGTTTAAAGTAAGCTTTTAAAATGGATGATAGAAGCCTTAAATAGCAGCCAGAAATAGAAACAATATCCTCTGCTCTCTCCAGTTTATCTACCACGCCCTCTGTGCCTGTTCCACACTCTCTGTCCCTTCCCCTTTGACAAAGAACATGCTATCTTTGCCTTCCTCCAACTTCTCCTTCCCTTGTTCACCAGCTGTTTCCTCTCCTTTGCTCAGCTGCATGGCTCTAGCATTTTCCCTCTCTGCCTTTTGCATTGGCATAGTTCCCTCTCTGCCATGTAATGGCCATCAGCATACAAACATGGTATAGTGGCTCTCATTTCATTACACTTTTCTCAGTCCTACAACCACTCCCCCCCCCCCCCACAGCTGTTATCTCATTTCTTCACAGCAGAGCTCTTCAAATCTTCTGTATTTACTACCTCAAATTTTCCCCATTCTTTGTTAAACCCATTCCAATCAGATGTTCTCTGGACCAGTTTATCAGCGCTCCTCTTGTTAAGGTAACCAGTGACCTTCATGTTGCTAATCTAATGATTAGCTTTAAGTCTTAATCTTTTTAAAAACATTTAATTCCCATTTATTTAAAAGTTCCATCAGCTGTGTACATTCATCTTTCTTAAATGGAGGAATTAACTAACATATAATTAATTTCAGGTATATGACATAATGATTTGATACTTCTATATATTATGAAATGATCACCACTGTAATGCTAGTTGACATCTATCACCATAGTTAGTTAATTTTGTTTTCTTGTAACAAGAACTTTTCAGATCTACTCCTTTAGCAACTATCAGATATGCAATACAGTGTTATTAATTATAGTTACCATGCTTTACATTACATCTCCATAATTTATTTATTTTATAATTGTAAGTTTGTACATTTGACTGTCCTTATCTTTGATCTATCAATATTTGGCACAATGTAATCACTTTTAAAAAAATATTTTATTGTTCAATTACAGTTGTCTGGGTTTACCACTCCTGCTTTCCCACCCCACCTCAGCCATCCCCACTTCCCTCCCTTGCTTCCAGTCCTCACTTGGTTTTGTCCATGTGCCCTTTATAGTTGTTCCTGAAAACCCTTCCCTGTAATCACTTAAAAAAATTTTTTTAAGATCTTACTTATTTTTAGAAAGAGGGGAAAGGAGGGAGAAGGAAAGAGAGAGAGAAACATCATTGTTGCCTCTCGCATGCCCTGACTCAGGAATCAAACCAACAATGCCCCCTGGTTTTCAGGCCGGCACTCAGTCCACTGAGCTACATCAGCCAGGGCTAATCACTTCTTTTTTGAAACATTGAAACAATTGACTTCCAGCTTGCACTCTCTCAGTTCTCCTCTACTTCACCAGCTGGTCCTTTCTGTCTTCTTTGTTGGTTGCTCCTTATGTGCCCAGATCTGAATTTTGGAATGCCCCAGGGCTCAGCTTCCAGGCTGTTTGATTCTCTATCTGTATTTCCTCTCTTGGGATTTCATTCACTAGAGTGGCTTTAATTGCTGTCACATTTAATTGGTATAAATGTGATTCCCACATTCATACATTATCAGCTCAGCTCTCCACTTAACTCTAGACTCACATATCCAACTGTGACTAATATTTCCACATGGATGTCTTAATGGTATTTCACACTTAACATTTTCAAAACTTAGTTTTTGATTTCCGTATCTTACCACCCCAAAACCTGATCTTCCACAAGTCTTCCATCTGATGAAATGGCAATTCAGTTCTTCCATTATTTAGGGCAAAAATTTGTCATCCTCAGCTCTCCTTTTTTTTTTTTCATACTCTACATTCAGCATGTCAGCAGATTCTGCAGCTCTGCTTTCAAAATATATCTAAAACCTGATTACTTATTGTTGCCTTTGCTGTTTCCACACTGGTCTAAGCCACCATCACCTCCTTGCCCCAATTTGAGAGAGTCTTTCCAGCAGCCAAAGGGACCCTTCTAGAGTATAATACAGACCACATCATTCTTCTGCTAAAAAAACCCTCCAACAATCTTTCATTTCACACAGAGTAAAAGTCCAAGTCCTTGACAGTGGCCTGCAGGGCTCTCCTGGAGGTTACCTATCTAGCTTCATTTCCTGCTATTCTCCTTCTTGTCCAGTGTCCTTTAGTCATACTGGCCTCTGTCTGTTTCTCAGAAATCATAGGCATACACTCACCTTAAAACCATTGTGCTTGCTGTTATCTCTGCTGAGCACCTTCCTTCCAGATACCCACGGGACCTGTGCTCTTAATTCCATCAGGTCTTGGGCCAGGGACTTTCCCACACTGCCTTGCACGTGCCCTGTACCTCTTACTCTGCTTTATTGTCGTCCATAGTACTTACTGGTTGTCCCTCTCTCACAACCAGAATAAGTTCCATCGGGGTAGGAGAGCTATGTGATTATTGTTGTATGTCATCCCTATAGAAATGTCTAGGGTACATGAGATGCTCTCTAACCATTTGTTAAATGATAACTTCTTTAGAAGTATGCTCTCAGTTCAGACTTGGGTTGCACACTGACCTCCTCCTATTTGCAGTTTATATGCTTTGTCGCTCTTGAGAGTGAATGTTAACTTAGGACCTCAGAGACTGTCAGGGAGGAAAGAGGAGTGGGTATGCCAATTATCTGTCTGCTCTTTTGAATCAGGAGTAATGGTGGTTGGGGTTGGTGCTCTGAAATTGGTGATGTGAGGAGGCAGCTATTGCTGTGAACTGAAATGCTCTCCGATGTCTGGAAAGACGTTTTCCCAGAGAACCTGTAGCCTATTGCTTGATTTTTGCCTCATTAAACTCCCATAGGTGAAACTGGTGCAACATACCTATTCCTGCCTCTTTGGAACATTCCTGTGCAACAACGCCAAGGAGCGAGGGGAAAAGCATACTCAGGAACGTACATGTTCCGTGTGGTCGCTGCTTCGGGCAGGCAACAAGGCTTTCAAAAACCTACTGTATTCCTCTCAGTCAGAAGCCGTATGTATCCTTTCCTTTCTGATCAGCAGAAGGAATTACCGGTGGGGGCACATGGGAATTTTTTTGAGCAGTGACTGTTTCTTTGAAGGCATCTCTGTTGTCTCTGGGTGGGTTGGTTCCATTTTTTTTTCTACCACTCTGTTCTGAGAAAGGCCTGTTTTCTGGTGATGCTTTGACTTCTGTTCAGGGCTGTTTGATTTAATATACATCTCTGCTTTGCCACTCTAAACATAATCTTTTCTGGCACCTCTGCCAGAGTTGGTTCCCAGTGTGTTCTGTCTAATGAGTGGTAGAGGCACTTAAGTTGTTCCCTGGATGCCCCTGATAGCTCAGAAGGAGCTGCCACCAGGCCCCCAGCACCCTTCCAGTATCAACAAGTGGTGACATCCACTGCAGTTTCTGTCTCTCAGAAGTCAGAAGACTATGTGACATTAGCATGTATTATCTTTGTGATTCTCTGCTTACATGGAGAACTGGCAGGCACTCTAAGACTTTGTTCCTCAAAGGCACACCTTCTGTTAAGCAGAGAGAAGGAGGCACTTACATCTGTGTGTTGACACATGCTAATGTTCCTTTTGTCAGAATGCATCTTATATTCCAAAGGAGTCAAGATGTGGAGGCTAATCAGAGGTTATATTGCTTTGCTGGACTATTAAGATGCTTCTCGCTACTTTAAGTAGAGATGCTTCTTTAAGTAGAGAGGAAAGATTTAAGCTAACTGCTTCTCTCTCTTTCACTGTGCCTGCTGGGGAAGTAACAGTACAAGAAGAAATTTCCCCTTTTCACAAGATTAATTTAAATGGTCCTATAAAACAGGTTTGACAGTGTCTTCTGAAGCCAAGTTTTTATACCAGGAAATCATCTAGTGAAATGGCTCACTTATGCATTAAAAGCAACAAATTAAGCTGATGAAAGTCAGCAAAGGTGACCGGAGAAATGGATTTTAAAAAACTCGTTAGGTATTTATGCCCACAAGAGCCTTTCAGGTGAAAAATGTTGCCCAAAACTCCTGAGAGGTAGGCTTGTATCCACAGATCCTATCTCCCTTTGAAGATATGCCAAGACTTGTTGGGTGTTCCAGCTTAGTGCTTGTTCTTGACCCTTATTTCTAGACATTTCTAAAACTTATTGGGACTTCTCTAAACCTGTGTCCTCTTTTTCTTCAGGTGCTATACCCTGTGTGTCATGTGCGTAACCTGATGCTGTGGAGTGCAGTGTACCTACCCTGCCCATCCCCGTCCACCCCTGTGGATGACAGCTGTGCGCCATACCCAGCCCCTGGCAGCAGCCCTGATGATCCACTCCTGAGCCGGTGAGCCCAGGGTTGATGCCAAGGCCTTAAGTCTTGTGTGGTGTATTCCTCTGTTAGGACACGCCCAGGGTTGGTCAGAAATCCTGACATTGGCTGGCTCCACACGTTTTCTTAGATCCCTGAAGTTTTTTCATTGAAGGTATTAGGGTTCTGGGCTGCTAGGCACTGAGCAGTTTATATGGAGCAAATCCTTTGGGTTCCTTGTGACCCTTTGGCTTGAGTTTCAGCCACTGAATTAACTTTATTGAATTCAGACTGATAAATAAAAAATTAATTTAAAATAATGTAATATCAGAAAAATAGCAGTATTTACTTTCCTTTGCCACTAGTTGAAAACACAGCAGTATCATGAAAAATGTCTTTTTAAAATAGCATTTGCTCTTAGTTTATGTGGATATATTGGGCATAGGGTAAGGGTGGTTCAAGTGGAAATCTGCAGATGTAAAGAAGGATGGGTCCTGGAGCTTTGCCTTTCTGGAAGTCTGAGCCTCACTTTAGAGATGCCATAGCTCCTTGAATAGTTATAATGGACCCAATTATGAAATAGCAGCCTATTAAAACCTGTTGTTTCCTACTTCCCCTTTGAATAGACTCACAGTCTCATTTCCTCCAAATCCCTTTCTTCTAGGCTACCAAAGACTAGATCATTTGACAATCTGACCACAGCCTGCGACAACACAGTGCCTCTAGCCAGCCGGCGCAGTAGCGACCCAAGCCTGAATGAAAAGTGGCAGGAGCACCAGCACAGGCGCTCTTTAGAATTGAGCAGCCTGGCTTGTCCTGGAGAGGAGCCTCTTGATCCTGACAGCCTGGGGAAGCCAACCAAAGTGCTGGGTGGCGCAGAGTTGTCTGTTGCAGCTGGAGTGGCTGAGGGGCAGATGGAGAACATTTTGCAAGAGGCCACCAAAGAGGAGAGTGGGATAGAGGATACTACCCACAGGGGGAGCATGGAGCAGGAGGTCACAGAGGAGGCTCTCTTAGAAAGAGGGAGCAGGGGGAAGGTTCCTGAGGGCTCAGCGGTTGTACCTCATCAGGTACCACCACCGGATGCTGCAGTTCTGAGGAGCCCTCCGGGCATCAGCCTTTCTCTCTTCTCACAGGGTATTCCTGAGCAGCAGGGTAGGCAAGGTGTTCTTTCCAGTTCTCTCCAGGAGTCCCCCAGGGAAGAGGATATCCGGGAGGTCCCTGTGGAACAGCCTCAAATAGGAGCTGTGGCAGAGGACAGGGAGGAAGCAATTCTTACAATCCAAGTAGATGCAAATATTGGTTATGGTACCTCACAGTCAAGTTCTCTGCTGCCCTTGCAAGTCCCATTTGAAGCCAGAGGACCAAACGTAGACAGTTCCTTGGACATGTTAATGGAAGATAAAGTGAAGTCAGAAAGTGGGCCCCAAGACCATCATAGACCTTGCCTAGTAAACAGTAGCAAGTTCAGTGGCAAGGACGTGCTTCCTCAAGCCGTGGAGCCCAGGTCTCCAGAGAGGAGCCTGGTTGAGAGGCCTCAAGGGGAATCTGTGGTGCATAGGACTTCCCCTGGCAGCACCCACAGCCCAGTACGTTCTCCTTGTGCCTTGCCTATAGCCGAATGTAAAGAGGGGCTTGTGTGCAACGGTGTTCCAGAGACTGAAAATAAGGCCTCAGAGCAGCCCCCAGGGCTTAGCACCCTCCAGAAGTACCCCACCCCCAATGGGCACTGTGCCAATGGGGAGGCTGGTAGGAGCAAGGACTCATTGAGCCACCAGCTGTCTGCCACAAGCTGCAGCTCTGCCCACTTACACTCGAGGAACTTGTACCATAAGTGGCTGCACAGCCAGTCAGGAAGGCCATCTGCAACTGGCAGCCCTGACCAGCCTTCCCGCAGCCACCTGGATGATGATGGTATGCCTGTATACACAGACACTATCCAACAGCGCCTGCGTCAGATTGAGTCAGGCCACCAACAGGAAGTGGAGACCTTGAAGAAACAAGTCCAGGAGCTGAGGAGTCGCTTGGAAAGCCAGTGTCTGACCAGCTCTCTACGCTTCAATGGGGACTTTGGGGATGAAGTGGTGAGTATACCATGCTCCATAGCTGCCCAAGGAAACAGAGCACACTGAGGTCGCACACCCTTTGTGACTGGTGCATGGTGATTGGTACAGATTTCTCCAAGAATGGGAAGGGTCCAGGGTACCCCTGTTGAACAAGCTGGAGAACAGCTTTAGCCATGTGAGTGGCAGTCTGCCTCTCTTTTTCTGCCTTGCATACTTTCCACAGGTGTCCTGTTTAGGCAGTTAAGGCTAAGGAATAAAGGTAGCACTCACTACATGGTTGGGCAGATCTCTTTGGAGAGAGGATCATATGTTAAGAAGGGCATGAACTCCTGGGCAGAATGACATTTGTAAGGCAATGTCAAATATTCCTGCTAAATTATAGTGCCTGTTTTACCCCATTAAGTTACTAGGTAACTTTTAGCTAGTAAACTGTTAGTGTCCCCAAACATGGGCTGTACCTGTGAAGGTTTAGTTCTTTTCTAACAGATACTTATATCTACTCTGTGGCAGGTGATGGCAGTGGAAGTGGGGAGAAGTGATTTCTAGCACTGTCAAGTTAGCACTGATGGGGCCTGGTAAATGGAAGTCGGGGTACCTGAGGGGAGGTTCTCAGGGAGGCTCTCTTCTCACTTGGTGCGTTGATATTCAAGTACTCGGTGTCGAAGTTCAGTGTGAGCCTGGCTCTGAGGCAGTCAGCGTACATTAAAGGCGGGCTCATCGACTACATGACTTTCAATTAAACTGACTTCTTGGATTTTCCTTCACACTAATGATGATTTCTCATTTTCCCAAAGAGTCCTTCAGAGGAAGGAGGACATGCCCAAAGTACTCAGTCTCAACACACAGTTGTGAGTGGCAGAGTTGAATTGACAGGCCCACTGGAGCAGCTGACACTGAGTTCCCACTCACTTCCTGGAACCCAAGGCCCATCTTTGCCCTCCACAGTCACTGCACGCAGCCTTAGACCTGCATATCTCTCTTCCAGCTGAGCTCAGCCCTGTCTCTGCACCTGCTCAACCCAATTCTTGATGGCTGATGTACCTACACATTCAGCAGCCCTAGCACCCAGGCCCACCCAAAGTCCCCGGTGCTTCCCTCTTTTCCAAGCCCTTTCTTCTTGTGGGAGACCAGGTTCATTTTCTTCAGCTGTGTTTGTTTGCCAACAGACTTCAATCCCCGACTCGGAAAGCAATCTGGATCAGAACTCTTTGTCTCGCTGCAGCACAGAGATTTTCTCTGAAGCCAGCTGGGAGCAGGTGGATAAACAGGACACGGAGGTACAGGCTCAGCCCCTGTTCTGAGTGCCACCCATGCAACTGTTTTGCAGTTCTTCTCCGTCCCCATCCCTACCCCATGCCCCTGGCCAAGGAATGACCTCATAGTACACTTAGCCTTGAGCCTCTGTGAATCTCAGCACCTGTGAATCCCCAGCAAACCTAGAATTTCTGAGCCAGGGAGACTCAGCAAGCTGGCCCTCTGTCCTCATTGCCTGTATGAACTGGAGTTTTGCCAGCTGTCACAGCGACCCAAGTTGCTGCTGCCTGCCATTTTATCTCAGGGGAGTTCGGAGTCCCCTCCAGGAAAACGATTTGGACGCCTTTCTTGTACTGCCGACATCAGACCTGCTGGTCTGGTGCCACCAGAGCCAGAGTCCTTGTGACTCTTGCTGCCACCAGCATGGCTCTGCTGGCTCCAGCTGGATGGCCCATATCCTGTCATTAATCTGGCCCCATCTGTTTTACAGATGACCCGTTGGCTCCCTGACCACCTGGCTGCCCACTGCTACGCGTGTGACAGCGCCTTCTGGCTCGCCAGCAGGAAGCACCACTGCAGGTGCCATTGGGGGGTATGGTGGGGTGGGCCAGGGTGTGGGGCCCACGGAGCCTGTAGGTTGGAGAGATGCAGTCATCTGGCTGGCAATGTTCTAAGGCAGGCCCCAAGGTCCATAGGGCCCCCCGACTACGTGCTTTGTGCCTCTGAAATCGGTGTTTGCAGAACTGTGTTTGGTGTCTTCCTTCCAATTCACAGTTATCATGACTAAATTTTGAAATGTGCAAATTATGTCCCTTCTTGTTTTGTTTTGTTTGTTTTGGTTTGGTGGAGCAACAGCCACCTCCCAAATCACCATTTCTTATTTTTAAAATAAAATTGCTTCCCATTCAACATGGCTTCTGTGAACAAAAGTAGTTTTCCTGCTGTGGCGGGGTACTTCATTTTCCTACTCCTTACTCTGTTCCCTGACCCTGTACTTATTTTCTTTATGTCAGTGGTGAGCAGAAATAGCTGGGGGTAGTAGTGGGACAGGTGAGGACATAGTCTTCAATCCTTAACACTCCTGACTTTTTCCTTCCTTCCTTCTTGGTTAGATAGTGAGTTGCTAGGGATGCTTTGCCCCAGCTGGGGTGGTGACTGGAAGATGTTCAGTGTTCTTGGTAGAGGAAGTTTATATGAATCATGGCGTAACTTAAACACCTGAGTGAACCCAGATTGAAAACGGGACCACCTCTTTGTCTAGTAATGCTATTTCTAGAACTCTGTATATCTCCCCATCCTGCACCCCAAGCTCAAATGTCTTCGGTTGGCTTTTCCTCTGAGCTCTTTCTCCCCTCCTTGCAGGGACACTGACCGTGTTGATCAAACGTGGTGAGCATTTGCAACAACCTGTCTGTAATGTCTGCACATCTACAATAACTTCACACTAACACTGCCATTTTCCCCTCTCTGCACTCATTGGGGTGTAACCTGGGGCTGGGAACACAGGCAGGAAGGTGGGCTTGAGAGAGAACCAAAGCAGCCAGCTGAGGAGACCATTAAGGCTGAGTCAGGCTGCAGCCCTGTACTTCCCTCCTGACTGCACGGGTCAGCTGAGCTGTCCTGCTTGAGACAAGAAGCTGGTCTTGCAGAGTAGCTCGTTGAATTTTTAGAGCTATTTCTTTTGGTCAGAGTGATGCTAATAACTTCAGTCAAACAGTGTCACTGCCTTTTTTTTTTTTTTAAGGAGACCAGAAAACTGTCTTAACATAGAAGACTTTAGGGGAACATTCCACTCAGGGTCTGTCAGGACTGTCAAAGAAGTCTGATTGAAAAGCTTAACTGACCAAATTCATGTCAGGCTTTTGAGCTGAACTCCAGCAGGTCTGTTAAATAAATGTAAGCAGAAATAGGTTTAGGTAATTTTTCTGTGTAACCAGAGGTTCTTGTCAACTTATGCTTTTCAGAAGTGGTTATGAAGTACTACTGTGTTCTAGAAGACAAAATTTTGTGTGTTTTAGTTCTCTGTCCTTCCATTGCCCTATGTCTAGACTTTCCCTTTTGTTGTATTCTTTTGCCCTGAAAGGTGTTCAGTGTTCTCTTCTCCAGGCCTAAGTGGTTCTTAATCCAGTAGTGGGTTTGCATTCTGAGGAGTTTAAACAAAAAGGTAGTGATTGGTTTTGGCTAAGAAGAATTTCCCTTTGCTGCTTTCCCAAGTCTTCGGCAGGCTGCATTAGGCTCCTTGGAGTCTCCTGTTCTTGGGCTCATTGGGATTGATTTGTCCTTTAGGGCCCAGCAAAAGTGGGTTCAGAAGGTGAACAAAAGCCCTCTGCCAGTTCCCTTTCCCATTAGCTGTGACGAGTATCTATTTGGGTGTGCAGATGTGTGCTGCACGGACACATCAAAGTTGGGTTTTCAAGTGGAGGAGAGGGAGTCCCAGGGCCTGCGTGCCTTCAGGTAGAGCTCTGATGGTCCCTGGAGATGCATGGGGGCAGGGGAGTGAGCCACAGTTGACTGATACTTATCTAATAAGGGGGTGTGTGTGCACGTGTGTTCATCCGTGTCCTTGTACTTTCACCCTGAGCATGTGTCTGTCACTGGTTGCTTGTCTCCTGGCTTTGCATGCGGGAAGCAGAGCGGTCCTAAATGGCGGCAGTCTATTTTCCATGTTGCTGTTGCTGCCTCTGAGCCTCTGGAGAAGTGGTCCTTTGGGCAAGTCTCCCCACTCCTCAGCTGGGCTGGGTATTTTTCTCTCGTCTGCTGGGCTTGTGGGAGTTCCACTGGACTCTGGCCTCTCTGTGATCACAGGCTACATAGATGCCGTTGCCCAGGTGGTGTGGCTACTGGGTTTTCCTGGGCCAGGACTTAACCCATAGAGCTAGCTCCTTCTGCCCTGGGCTCATTTGTTCTCACAGATCTCTCTTGAGCAACATCCTCCTGTACACCTGGTAACCTTGAAGCCATAGCAATGAGGCAGCCAAGTGGAAGTGGCTGTGATGTCTAGGTAGGGATTCCCTCCCTGCCTGGCTTTTTTTTTGGCTAGACAAATGAAAGTGTTTGCTCCTAGAGGAGTCTCCAACACATTTGAATTACGTACAACAAAATTCTGTCTTCCGAAGTTGGTTTCCCCATTCATACTTCCTACTTAAGCTAACATTGTTTTGTTTCTTCTCCTTATGTCAAGGAATTGTGGGAACGTATTCTGCTCCAGCTGTTGTAACCAGAAGGTTCCAGTTCCCAGCCAGCAGCTCTTTGAACCCAGTCGAGTGTGCAAGTCTTGCTATAGCAGTCTACATCCCACGAGCTCCAGCATTGACCTTGAACTGGATAAGCCCATTGCTGCCACCTCAAACTGAAGCTCAGTGACCTGGGGCAGGCAGAGGCCAAGCTGCTGTTCCTCTGACAGGCCCACACAGCCTGGGCAGACCGAGGCCCGTGCACTTTGGAATGGGAGCATGGAACCACCTGTGCGGAGTGACAGAAATTTGGGATGTACCACTGGATTGTAGATTGATTTTTCTTTCCTGGTTTTTTCTCTCCCTTTTCCATCCTCCCTCTGCTTCCCCAAAAGGAAAAAGTCCGCTGGTTATCTTTAAAATATTTTTTTAAATGGAATACCAGAGGTTGCCAGCCCCCCCTGTAACTATAGAGCTGCCTGTTGTCAGGAAATGCTGAGGGTTGGCTTGGTACCTCAGGATGGAAGGAGGTTGGTCAGGAGTGGAGACCTGAGATAGTGAACGGGGAAGAAAGCCAGTGCTAACATTTGTGACCATTCCTTGTGCCACCGCCACATCAGAGCTGGTTGGAAAAACCTTTGCTGCTGAGGAGGCCGGAAGCATCTTCCCTAAGAGCACTACCCTGCGTGCCCTCTCCCTCCCACCTCACAGACAGGATTGGCAAGTGGAAGAAGGAGCAAATAGTAAATGGATTATAGTAAAAGGGCTTCCCTTAGGGGAAGAAAGGTGTATGTTCTACTGAGGCAAGTGAGAGGGGAGGGGACAGAGGTGGATGGCCAGTATGTCCTCCCCCACGGGATTCCGTTTTTAATTTGATCTTGACTGTCTAAGGCTCCCGTCGCTGTCATGGGTCTGCTTTCCTCAGCCAGGCCATGTAGTGCTTCCCACCCTCGGACATGAAAGTGCAGACTGATCAGAGTGCAGTGTCCTGTTGCTGTGGCCATGGCCAAAGCCTGCCTGGAGCCCAGGCACCTGGAAGCCCCTTGTGGAGCTTGGTCCCCCAAACAATCTCTCTTCCTCAGCTAGCACAGGGAAATCCAGACTCAGGGTTCCAAAAATTCCCTATTCCCAAACCAAACCAATCATGGACCTCCCCCTTGAGGGGTAGAATCAGCCTTTTAGAGTGCAAGCCTCTGGAAAAGGGGGCATGTCCCATACAATCAGCCTTCCTCCTCCCCTTCTTGGAGCAACAGTTCTGCCCTGCTCCTGTGCTGCTGGCCAGCAGTGAGGGCCCACTTGGTGACTTTGCAGTCCTTGGAGAAGTGACAGCCTGTAGGCAATTCAGGGCCCCTTCCCTCAGTAGCTTTGATGTGGTCCAAAAAGAGCCTTAAGTCAAGAATATTTGTGGTGGAGGTGGGTATGGGGAAGGGGTGGTGAGTTTAAGTTTGTGCTTTGTAATCTTGGCATCCATGTTTTGTGCCTGCCCTCCCTCTTGGGGGAAGGGCCATGCTTGGCTCTGCTAAAAGCTGCTAACTGGTAACAGGGCTTGTGGTGGCGAGCAGTGTGGGTAAGACCAGGGAACTCTTCTGACACTTTGGAAGCGGTTCCCTGGCCAAGGGCAAGTTCTGTCTCAGGAAGGTGGCTCCTGTGTGTGCCTGGGTGTGATTAAGACGTGGCCCAGAAGCCTTCCCTGGAGTAGCCAGTCCAGGCAAAGCCAAGAGCATCTGAGCACATCTCCAGCTTCCCAGTGGCAGCAGGTTGCTCAGAGTTTGAAGTTAGTGAAACAGGGTGTAGTCCTTCTCCGAACTCTGTGTGGTTTGCCCGTGCGGGGAGGGAGAAGTCAGTCTAATTGAAGATTGTGCAGTTCTTAGTGACAGGTGCCAAGAGGTTATGATACGGGTTTCTTGGGTCTGATGTACAGTGTGAATAAATGCTTGCAGCTCTTAGCCCTTTTTTGATCAATGAAGCACTTTTTTATTAATATTTTCCTTTGTATGTAAAGGAGGAACCGTAACTCTCCGTAGCTGTACATATAACCCTTTTTTCCTAAAGAGGAGTCAGTCAGTGCTCCTATATTTTTCATTTTTTGTCAAAGCAAGAAGTAAATACTTTAGAATTGTTAAATATATAAATAAAGTGAATAAAGTTTAGTGTTCCGCATGGTAGCATTTGCTAACACATTCCGATTCTTTTCCTGTAGTTTATCCCCTCTTCATCTGTTTTCCCTCTCACACTGAAGCAGTTTGAGGTACTGCTGGGGAGCTGGACTTGAGCAAAGGAAAACTAGATTTCTTTTCAACTCTGGGCCTTGGCAAGGAACCATCCTATGACACCCAAGCACTAAAACACATCTTCTTGGTGGTTTTGCCCCTAGCATCTCCAGAGCTAAAAAGGCAGAGCAGCCAGGCATCTTAATTGTCGACTGTTTTTTTTTGCTAGTCTGATTTCAGGGCAGCCAGTGCTCGAGCCCCTGGACCCCACCTACCCAGGGAACATTAGTTGTACCTCTAGCAGTGGTTAAGCAGAGTCCTGCATGCAGTGAAATGAAAGTTGTTGGGGGAGGGTGGCTAGAAAGTGCTCCTGTCTGCTCTTGGATGAGAGTGTGAGTGGACAGCGAGACCTGGAGGCAGAAACTGAATTGCATGTGATTGGATTATGTGCCTCACTAGGGGTTTCTGTACTCCTTCCACAGAGGGCAGATCTCCGTTGCTTAGATCTGCAATCAGCCGAGCAAGGCCGTAGCCTCTAATCATGTCATGGCTAGTTCTTGCTCTTCACAGAGGTGAATTTTCTTTACTCTGCATCACTATAGGGCATCCCTCAGGGGCAGTATGCTGTGCAGTTCTTCCCTAGGGAAGGCTGGTGTTGAGGGGGGCTATACTCTGGGGTCCCCAGCCCAATACCTCTGTGGTGAGTTGGCTGGGCTTTGAAGAGCGACCTGCTCTGAGCAGGTCTGAGCCCCTCTTGAGGGCCTTAACTCTTTGGGGCAGGCTTTCCAGAATCATTTCCTGGATGGATGGACTCTGCCTAGAATACACAAGCACTTAAAAACAGCTCAGCTGGTTCTGGTGTGAGAGCTGCGAAGGTCTTCCAGCCTGCATTTGAGAATTGGCCTGTCCTCTGCGAGGAGAAGGTGCTATCTCAGCTGCCTTCAGTCCACCGGGAGCCCGGTCTGTGTTCAGACAAGTTTGTAAAAAACCTGTGTCCTAATCCACATGTGTCTACACACAGCTCCTCTTGTTTCTGAGGTCTAGTGGTTCAGCCCTCAGTGAGTTAAAACACTAGCAGAACCTAGCACAGCTCTTGATGCCCACAAATGGAGAGCTGCAGAGACCTGCACAGTGTGAGTTGAGGGCAAGGAATTGCCCTGTGAAGATGGCTGGCTGTACATGGGGAAATGCGGTTCTCCAAGGGCAAGGCCAGCTTCCTCCAGGCTGTCATGTGGAGGTATTTGGTTTGAAGCAGTGAGGTAGTACCAGTGAGTGAACTGCTAAACTTTCCTGCCCTTGCACTGTCTCAATATTTCCCTTCTCTCTACACTTTGGCCTCCTTAATCCCAGCCCAGAAAATGACCAGGGCTCTTTTAATTTACTGGGTTTTCCTAGTGAGGATGTACAGAAAATTTTTTCTTCAATAATTTTGTTAATAAGTTTCCTGTTCATTTCTATATTAGCAAAGAATATTCCAAGAATTAAGAAGGTACTGTGACACATTTAAAGAAAGAACAAAATGGTGCCAGAGGATCTGTTAAACAATTCCTAGCTATTAAAAAATACCGAAATTGCCCTGGCTGGTGTGGTGCAGTGGATCGAACACCAGCCTGTGAACCAAAAGGTCACCAGTTCAATTCCGAGTTGGGGCACATGCCTGGGTTGTGGGCCAGTTCCCCAGTTCGGGACATGTGAGAGGCAACCGATCGATGTATCTCTCACACATTGATGTCTTCCCTCTAGATGTAAATACATAAAGTCTTTTTTTTTTTAAAGACTTTATTTTTAGAGAGGGGAATGGGGGGGGCAGGTTGGACATCAGTGTATGGTTGCCTCTAAGACACCCCCTACTGGGGACATGACCTGAAAACCCAGGCACATATGCCCTGACTGGGAATCAAACCAGCAACGCTTTGGTTCACAGACCCGCACTCAATGCATTGAGCTACACCAGCCAGTACTAAATACGTAATATATAATGGGAATTGAGGGCTGATACACTTGGCTGCTACACATTGAGGCTAGGAGATCCCACACCTATTGAAGTTTTTCACTCTGGCCCTGACCTCTATTGATCTTTTAAGGATGAGAGATGATTTAAAGGGGTTTTTGCAGAATTTCATTTAGCTGGTTCAAGTGACCTGTCCCTAGCTGCACCACCCGATTGCATTAGTTGAAGATAGGGCTGATAGCAGGGCTAAAAATGGGCCCTGGGCTGTGGGGCCAAATGACTGACTCCATTTGAAGTTGGGATAACAGCAGGAGTCCCAGCTGCTTAGTTATATTTTCTAAGAACGTGTGTTCTAAGTTGAGGTTCCTGACGATTTCTCGAGGGCAGGACTAGAGTGTCTGGAAAACTAGCAGAAGTAGGAGGCGACCCTCCCAAGCCTCTGTTAAACACGAGTCATGTTGTCCTGCACACACAACTACACTGACGCTTTGTTCCTCTCACATGTGTAGAGTTCATCAGCTGCATGTTCCGTGGAGACACTAGCTGCCAACCCCAGCTGGACAGGCTTCTAGGCTAGGGCACAGGCATGAGGGTATGGGAAGGGGAAAGGGCATCCTCTGAAAAGGGAATTAACAACGTTGTAAGTGCTGCTGTTGTACTTTATTTACCACTTAGTCTTCACTTTCATAGCTGAGTTCTTAGTTAACTTTTCTTACAGTGCTTGTAGCAATTGCATTTCAGTTGTATTTTCAGTAACACTTGTTTTTTATTGGCATTTAAAATTGGCCTTTAACTGCTTCCTGGTTGGCTTATAAGGTTCAGAAAACAAGCACAACCAGTGAGGCTTGGGTGCCATTTACAAAATATACTGTGTGTTGCTGCTGACAGCAGTACTTGTGTATTGTAACAGCATTGATTCTGCTGTAGCCTCAGTGACCATATAAACTAAATAAATGTGTCGTTTTCACCACAAACCGTAGTTTAGCTCCTAGATTCAGGTTTCTAGTTAGTGCTGTGACTAGTGTGTTAGGCATGAGGGATAAAGCTCAGCCCTTTAGTCTGTCCAGGAGATAAGGAGGGCCTGGCCGGGTAGGGGCAACAGGGGTCAGCATTTGCGTTTCAGAGGTAGGGGTATGGACTCAGGTGAAAGGGACCTTAGGTTATCTAGTTTGAGGTTTTCATGCTGTTGTCAGGCCTTCATGGGGAGGGGCCCCAGGCCCTCCAGGCCCATTCAGAACTAGGCTTCCGGGTAACATCTCATTTGAAGAAAGGTTTTGGTGTTCCAAGTCAGTCTGAAAAACCATTACTTTAATCAAACCTACTGGGTTTTTTTGAGAAAACAGTTTTAGGGTGTGGCAAAGACTCATCCAAGGTTACCAATGAATTAATAGCAAAATTTGAATTAAAAAATTCTCTCCTGGCCCCTTCCCCTCAGTGTCTTTGGGCTTCTAGAGGACAGCTTAATAAACAGCTACTTTAACTTAGTTCTTGAGTTAGCCAAACCAGAAATCCTGGGGAAAGGCTCAGTAGTTTCTACCAACAGGCTTAACACCATGAACCTTCCTCTCCCTCCTAACCAAAGTCAAAGATTCTGACATAATCCACTGTTTCTATTTCCTTTTGACCTTTCAAATACATGAAAACAGGTATGTTATCAGCATGAATTGTCTAAGTTATGTCATAAATCATAAATCAGTGGGATTGAAAGGGAGCATTTTTGACTAGTGCAAATGGGTTAGCTGTGAACTATCTTAGCATCTATTTTATTTCTGGATTTGATGTGGGGAAAAAAAATCCTGATTGTATATAGAAAGGTGGTTGCCAATAGTAATAGTCACAGCTTGCCTGCAGTCTCTGGTTATTATTGACAAGACTGAAGTAGGTGCTTGAAAAGATGGATTAATAGAATATGCAACACCTGCTTTCAGTCCTAATCCTCCATATATCAGGTAAGAATCATCCAGAGGTTACAATCACTGCGATTATTTTATGGTGAGAGCCACTGACACCGAGTTGCAGCTGGGCTTGGTGAACAGCGCTGAGCTGGAGCCCTCTACCTAGATCAGCGACCCTGAGGACCCCACCCAGGCACAGCAACAGAGGCCTTACTGTGAGGTCTCAGGGAGCCTAAGTGAATACATATTCTGTACCTGAAGATGCAATTAATTTTTTCTTTTTAGTATTTAAAATGACATTTGAAGGAAGTGTTTGCAAAGAGCCCCTGAAGCATGGCCACAAAAGCTATTTTAAAACCACTAGTTTGGTGGGAAGGACCTGGGTTCTGAGCCCACAGACCTGGGTTGGAATCCCAGCCCGGCAGCACCAGCTGAGTTGCCTGTGGGCAGGTGAGGAATGGAGTGTTTCCTCATCGGGATAGAGCTCAGCACGTGCCACGGGAGAGGTGCTGAAGGCGGGTGCTTAGCACATGCTCCCTTCCCCACTGTCCACAAGACGAGGTGGCTTTCTGGCTGCCTGGCTGCTGGCAGACTTCTGACCAGTCCGAGTCAGATGGTGCTTCCATCCCACCACATGTTAAAACTGAAAGACAACACCTGGCTTCTTCCACCTTACAAAGGTAAAATTTTGACTTTGAAGCATTCTGATCTTGAGTTTTATAATAAACTTCAAATGTATCACTAGGCAACAACTTTAAGCTTCATATATGTATTTTACTAAAGAATTTTTTAAACTAAGCAAATGTAGGTCTGCAGGTACAGCGTGGTTTAAGACTGTATAAAAGCAATGGGAAGGGGCTGAGAGAGAGAAACTGCTTGTGGGGGTTGAGGTGGCATCTGAGAATTCTCCCAAGTCCTGGGGAGACTCACCTGGCCTCACTTGGCTGAAAAACTGATGAGTTTTAGTTCCTGACTAAAGACCCGTCATAGGATGTTGCAGACTAGCTGTGCGGGCTGAGGGAAGGGGCAGGCAGGGCCAGCTGGGCCTTACCTCCGTGCTGCACAGATCTCTGGGGCAGAGGCCTAGGCCCAGGTTGTGTGCCCTGTCTAGTGGGAGAGCTCCTACGAGGGGCCCAGAGCCCAAGGTTAGGAAAGGACGCGCAGGCCTTGCACTCAGATGGTCCTACTATCTCCAATGCCGCAGGAGCCCGAAGTGGCTGAATACACTTTAAGGTGTTAAAACAGATGTGACTTAGTAAGTGGTATTCCCACTGTATTTTGCCAACTGGAAGATGGATGCCTAGAACTGGGAGTTCTTTAAAGTCACCCAGGAGGCCCAGGTACTAGCTGTCACACTGCTCTGGGTGGCTCCCATTTTTGAAGTCCCATTAGCTATTAGGACTGGACATTGTGTCCCCTGACTCCTCAGGGTAGTATGATTCTCTTCTTTCATTTGACTTGACAATCAGCCAGCTATTGTCTCAGAGACTCCTAGTGCTCTCTTCCCCTTCCAACCCCCTTCTTGGGTGTTCCCGAGGATTATCCATACACTCCAGTCCTGCCCCAAAGCATCCCTTCTCAAGCACTCCAAACACTGGCAACCTTGATAATAAACCTGCTGGTTCTGCCTCTGCAACTGGCCTACAGGGGCTCTGCCGACAGTCCTTCCCCTGCTCCCTAAGGACCATAGGTGTTCCTGAGGTTCAGTTCTCTGCCCTCCTTACACACGCCTCCTCAGGGATCTGTAAATCAAGGTATTATTTAAAACCCACACTCTGCCAAGGATGCAACGAAGGCTTCTCCACAGGCTTGGGGAACTGAAAGCATCAGGCATCCCCCCTGAGCCAGTCTCAGGCCAGGCCTCGAGTACAAACCACCTCCACACAGCTCTGAGGCGTTAACTTGGGGACTATTTCTCGTGGGCCTGAGAACTCGCTAGCCCAGTCTCATCAGTTCAAAGGAGGGTTCAGCCCTCCTTTTGGTCCTCTGTGCCCAGGATATAAAGTACTGGGGTGTCATGGTTTTTCCCCAAGTAGTCCTTGGGCGGGGGCGGGGGGGGGTGAACATTGGTGCAAATTTGCCCTCTTTTCCCCGACGCCAAGTAGGAAGTTAGCCTCCTTTTTCCAGATTGTAGTTGAGTTCCTCCCCAAACCTGCACCTACCTTCCATAGGGCTGGGAAAATCTCCATCATTCAGTCTGTTTATGAAGCTCAGTCATAGGAAGTTCTGAACCAGACCACCTCAAGCCACTGCAGACTGCTTCTGCGTGCTGCCCCTGGGGAGGGCAGAAGGGCGGTAGCACGGGCTTCTGCCTCTCCTGACCATCCACCCTGGGTCGCCCTCGCCACTCTCATGTGCTCCATGTACTGCCCTCCAAAGTACTCCAGACTTGGAGATCACTCATTGCCTGAAGCCCCAGATGTGGACTGAGGACAAGAGCCTGGGTACCTGAGGTCACCCAGTCACTCCTCATTGCTGGGGACCCTAACTGAGGCCTCCACCATGGGGTCTTTGCTTCTGATGGCTCTGGATACGCTGGGTGACTCACTCCACATAACAACAAACTGAGGGCCATAGCATTTATCTGTCTCTGGCACTGTTTGACCTCAAGAGTGTGCCAACTGTTAGCAATGATTGGGCAGATTAAAAAAAAAAAGACATCCAAAAAGAACTGGAATCTGAAAAAGCCTCTTAAGAGTTAACCCACTTAAAATAGAGACCGTAGTTTCATATGGTAGATAGTGAAAAAGGTTTGCTTGGAACTTTATCTTGCAAAAAGAAACTATTACTAAAACAGGTATCTGTTAATAGCAACTATAGGCTATTTTAGAATAAAATATTTACATATACTTCCTTCCCACAATTATATAATTGCATAGTAGGACATCATTTCATGTTTGATTTCCACAGTGCAATCCATCCGGGCCATTTCTGCAAAAGTTAGTCAAAGGCTTCCTCACTTTTCCTGTGGGCCTCTCTCCATCCTTTAGCCCTTTGATATTCAAATCATCTCCTGGGAGGCACTTAACTAGATTACATGCAGCTCTGCTCTTCATTTGTTAATGGATCTCTCACTCAGATATATTTGCCCATGACTACTCATTTGAGCATCGGTTTTTCCAACAGTACTTTCATGACCGAAATTCTACATGTTTTGCAAAACTTAAATTCTACTTCGGCACCTATTTTGTGTTTTCAATGTCAGAAGTTTACAACATCAATCAGTAAGGAGAGAGAAGGGCTCTGATGGGTGGAGGTTGTCACACAGGGAGAAATGTCTAAGTGGAAGGTAATTTTATAGTGAACAGTTGTATGGGAAATACTTTTTATTTCTGACGACTTCAGCTTTCCCCCACAACCTAGTGGCTACAGCGGCTCGGATCCTGACTAGTTAGACACAGCTCAGAGGAGAAGGAAGGCCCACCGACAGGACTTCGCAGAGGGCCTAGCCTCAAGGGAGAGATGGGACTTCCACTGGTGACACGGGGCAGGCAGCATGAGGCAAAGCTGGAGGGCGGGTTTGGGGAACTGAGCTGGCATGGGTTAGTGAATGAGGGGAGGCAGGAAGTATTTGTTAAAGTCAAACAAAAAAGTCCGTAGCAGGCCAAACCCTGGTCTCAACTCTACAGCTATTTGAGGTTTCGGAACAGAAAACTGAACAGGATAATAATAGGTAATATATTTTATGGGCCAGATACTATTTAAGTACTTTCTATGAATTAATACATTTAATTTTCTTATCATTCTGGTGAGGTCAATATTATACCCTCATTTGAAAATAAGGTGACTGAGCCAGCATTGCTGTTAATGCCCCTTGCCTGAGGTCACGCAGCAAATAAGCAGAGCCACGTTCAAGTCCAGGCCATCGGCCTCCAGTGGCCACACACCCGATTACTGCACTACCCAGTCTCCTCCTGAGTCACAGCCAGGTGGGAGTGGGTGCTGGCAGGCAGGGGAAGATGAAGTGGAAAGAGCATTAAGAAGCCTCATGTAGAATAAAAGGCCTAAATCAGGGTAGAGTATGGTTCTGGAGCAATTCCAAAGGAGCCCTTCGTTTTCAAGTATTAGTGCTATTACACTGGATTTACACAGGACTATTTATTTCCCAAATCCAGAACTGTATTAAATTATGCACAAAGCAGTCCACATTGCAAGTTGGAATTAGCTACCCACTAAAATTTACCAGGTTTCTTAGGAGAAGCTCCCTCACTTGACTCTAAGGCTTCCACATCTAGCACAGGGACAGATTTGCATCTCAGATCAATTGGCAGCAGACGCTGAATATATCGGGCTGAGGCAACTCTCAGCCTGAGGCAGCTAGAGATTGGTGTCTGCTCTGGTCAGTGCCTAAGCATGCACAGCTCCGTGCTGCCCTGACCCAGGGACTGTGGCACTTGGGTCTAACACCTTGGTCATTTATTGAGGGTATGGGCTTAACCACTCTACTCTGCTTTATTTTCTCATCTGTGGGGATGTTTGTCCAATCAACGCGTTGAGGTTCCGATGAGGAAGTCGTGTTTTACAAAGTCTAGTTGCTCTGCAGTGTGAGGGGTGGCATCCTGCCAAAGTTCGTGCTTGACTGTCTACCCTGACTCCCCACAACTTACCTGATTTCCAGTGCAGTCCCAAGTTGAAGGGGGCAGAAATCCTGCTTGTTTTCCATGCAGCCTGCCCTGCTCCAAGGCAGTGGCACGCTTCCTCTTACCTATAGCTGCCAAACAAGAGAGGAGGGAATTACGCCAGGTCTTTCAGAGGGCAGTAGAGACTCCCAGCCATCTCCAGCCAGGATGGTCCCCAGTGAGATAAATGCAGTCACTATGGCTGGAGGGTTGCAAGGGAAGAGTTTTCTGGCTAGGTGGGGAGCTCTGCCCTGGGCTGCTGGGAATCTCCAAGAAAAGGGCTCCAAGGGACAGCCTTCCTTCCAGCGCAGGTGAGGGCTGGGCCAGTAGTAGGGCTTGACCGCCTTACCTCCATTCTGGCTAGTGTACATGTGCAGTGGGTGATTCCTGAATGTTATGTTCTTTTTCTTTTAAATATTTTACTTATTTACTTTTAGAGAGGGGAAAGGAGGGAGAAAGGTGGAGAGAAACAGTAATGTGAGAGAGATACATCAATCAATTGCCTCTTGCTCACCCCCTACTAGGGACCTGGCCCATGCAACCCAGGCATGTGCCCTGACTGGGAATCGAACTGGTGACCTTTTGGTTCACAGGCTGGCACTCAATCAGTCCACTGAGCTACATCAGCTATGGTGCTCCCTAAATTTTCTAGACACAAATCTTTTGATTTATGTCCATCCTTGGAAGGAAGAGGCATCAGAAGTGACTCCTTGGCCAGTTTGTGGTTGTTCCTCTGTCACTATAAGCTGCTTTGCTTGGCCACCTCTCTGTGCATGCAGAGATGCCCCTGCATCCCATCTAGCACAGGGACATCTAGGGACATGTGGGAGCAGAGAAGAGGTGTCAGGCAGCAGGCCTGCTAAACCCGACCATGGCCTTGGGCAGGCAGAGCACTTGCCCTCAGAGGGGAAGTGCACCCCTCTAGTCTCAGAGCAGGTGCAAACTTCAAAGGAGCCCTCCTGTGCCCTTTGCTCTACGGCACTCTAGTCCTGCTCTGAATATTAGTAGCCCAGCCTGACCAGAAAGTCCCACCTACCAGCCCCCCATGCCCACAGCTGCTTGTGCTTCCCCTCCCTTCCCTTCCCCCCAAACTCGCATTGCCTCTGAAAGTCATCCAGGACAGCCTTACACTAACGCAGGGAAAATATACAAGCCAGAAACAGCAAAAATGTCCATCAACAGGACAAGGGATAAATAATTTGTGAAACATTCACAGACTATAACACAGCAACGGATGAATAAACTAGTTACATATGCAGTCATATAGATGAATCTCATGAAACACTGAATAGAAAAAAAGAATAAAATTTTCATTCTTTAAAAGTTCAAAAGCAAACAAAACAAAACTATTATTTTGAGATGCAAAGACATAACTATACAAGCCAGCGTCCTGGTCCTCTCCAGGGGAATGGAAGCAAACAGGTTGGATAGGCTACGTGGGCTTTGGAGCGCTGATGTTCCTGGTCTTGGTCGTAGTGGTGGGTGTCGTGGATGCTTACCTTATAATTCATCAACTAATACAGGTGGTTTATGTACTTTTCTAAACGTACGTTATTTCACAAAGCTAAGAAGAAACCAGCCTTCCCCACTCCCTTTTTCGGGCACCTCAGGGTGCTGGCCCTTTAGTGTGCACATCTCTCATGCCGTTGGCCTAGCGGGGAACATCAGGGAGGAGTGGGCCGAGGCCTGAGGAGAAAGGAGCTGGCCCAGGAGCTCAGGTGGCCCTGGGTCAATGAGCCAGGGAATTTCACCTTTGTTCCTTCTTGTAGAGTGTCCACCTGCCCCTAGTGCTGTCACGTCCTTGCTCCAGCCCCAGTGCATTCTCAGGGAAGTTTGGCTGTGCTGACATGGGGCACCTGGTTTCTTGGCTGCTGTCAAAGCTGACCTTGGATGGGCCTTACCTGACCTAGGTCTGTTTCTTATGGAAGGGATCTGCTGTGATGAATAACTGCCAGTGCCCGAGGTGTAACTTCCATCTGGTGGGATACTTTTGGTGTTCACTGTTTGTTTGTGTTAATGTGTCATTTGCCCACTTATAGTTGGGGGAACATTACAGGGACCCCATGCTGGGAACCTTTGATTATATATGAGGATACCATTCAAATAGCAAAATAGGAGTTCCTACTCCATGTCAGGCACCTCATTAGGGAGAGGAAGCCAGGATCCTTGTCCTCTTGGAGAAGACTGTTAAGAGAGATGAATGTTGAAGAGCAGTCTGGGGGTCTGTGGGAACCAGCACTGAGTCTGTGGCAAGTCAGGAGAAGGATCCCTAAGGAAGTAATGCGTAAACTGAGGTCTGAAGGGTGAAGAGAGGAAGAGAGGGGAGATGCTCATTCATTGAGTGCGTACTGTGTGCTAAGACACTTGCATCATTTCATTTAGTCCTGACAGTAACCCTTTAAGATAGGTATTACTTTACAGATGAGGAAACTGAGGCTCAGAGAGGTGAAGAGAACTGCTCAAGGTTACCCAGCTAACATGCAGCAGAATGAGGACCTAAACTCTAATTTGCATGATTCAAAAGCCAGTCAAGAAGGAGGCTGTTATCATAGTAGTGGCCAGAAATGGTGGTGATAACGTCACTGGAAAGAGGTTCCCGCTCAATAGGGACAGTGAAAGTAGAATTGACGGGACTCAGTGAGCGGTGCTGAGTTAAAGGAGGAGGAGGAATCAGTCAAAGATGAACCCTAGTTTCTGCCTTGATCCACCCAGCTGGATCATTTACCAAGATGGAGAAAAGGGAGGAGCGGATTTAGAGGGGAAAAAAATCGTTCAACTACTTTGATACATTCTACTTCAGTTTTTTTTTTTAAAAGGTCTAACACCTTAATTAAATTAAAACAACACAGGGATAATTCCATGCCTGTAAACTACCCCCTCTTCCCACCTCCTCAATCCCAACCCAAGCAGATCAGGACTGAGGACCACCAAGAGAACACTCTTCTTGGCCACCATCCACTCGCTCAGAAGTGGAGCTCTGGCCACCCTGGGCTTTCCCTGGGGTCTTCCTGATTCCCCCTGCTCTGCAGAGGCTCTGCCAGCAGAGGATCTGCTTATGTGCCTGAGCTCCTTGGGTGGAGTCCCCCTCCTCCTAGTACTCAACCATTTTGTGTGTGAGCAGCCTCTGCCATTGTACCCCCTGGGGAGCACAGGACCCCACGCTCAGAAGGGCCCTGCCCTTGGTTTAATGCTTTTGTGCTGCAGTCTTGAAACTCGTACTATGTTTAACAAGAGCCCCATATTTTCATTTTGTACTGGGTCCTGCAAATTATGTAGCTAGTGCCATACATATGTGTGCAATGTAAGGATACAAGACAGTGGCAGCCTATCTCATCTGGGAATTTATCTCATTTCTAACTAGGAAGACCTATTGCTTTAGATTAGAGGGAGATAAAGCAAAAAAATGCTTTTTATTTATCTCTATGAAGTACAGAGTTTTATGTGCAGTTTTACGTTCCTTCCCGTGTAAAAACTTAGGAGGGAACCTTAAGAATAGAATACAGACATAACAAATTATGGGCTATTAACTGTGGTTGTTTCTTTATAGCTTAGAGCACCAATTTTCAACCAGTGTGCTGTAATTTTTAAAATATGCAATACCAGCCCTGGCTACTGTGGCTCAGTGGACTGAGTGCAGGCCTGCGAACCAAAGGGTTTCTGGTTTGACTCCCTGTGAGGGCGCATGCCTGGGTTGCAGGCCAGGTCCCCACTAGGGGGCATATGAGAAGCAACCACACATTAATGTTTCTCTCTCTCTCTTCCTCCCTTTCCCTGTCTAAAAATAAAAATAACATCTTTAAAAGAAAATGCAATACCTGACTCAGGGGCACTAACCTCTTTCCCCTTAGACTGTAAAATTTTAAAAATGACAACAGCCAACACAATTGCTGTCTGGTGTGAATCAATCAAAATTATACCTATCTTTTGTCAGTTCAAAAATATATTTTTTGGTATGCTGCAGAATTTTAGTAATTAGTTTATGTGTGCCATGAGATGAAAAAGGTTAAAAATCACTGGCTTAAAGTGGAGGCATGTCTCAGTTGCTCAGGTTGGAATGTAGTTGTGCCGAAATAATAACCTAGGGTCCCTTAGGATGTGGAGGGGAAAGCAACTGAGTAAACTTAGCCTGATTTCTGAAGCTGAAAATGCTGACAAGGCCTCGCCTCCAGTTGGAGTATGTTATCTCACAAGTCTAATCACTACACAGTTAGGGACCCCTTACCCAAGATCCCCTCAGCTCTGCAGGTGTAAAGGTGGTCTGCATGCTGTGTGGGCATCCTGCTGCAGCAGCCTTCGGGGTATAACTCACGCTTGTACCCCAAGTTGGTTTCATCTGCCATTGAAGCTCCAAACAGCTCCAAATCCTTGCTCACTTCAGTAAACACCTGTTAAAAAAAATGAATCCCTGCAAAAATGTTTGGATTCCTTGCTTAAAAAAAAAAGAAGTGCTCCACTGCCTATAATCACAGGCCTCTGCATTTTAATGAGCGATGAATGAAACACTATGACTGCTAAGTGGAAAGTGTTCTTCACTTACAGTAGTGATATCGAAGACTCGTTTAGTACCCAAAAATTATAATCCACCCCAAATTTCCTTGTTCTCAGAAATATAGCCAGTATCAACCCAAACGGATTGTTGAAAGCTTTTTTGAATGTACTACATCATCCCATTTATTCTCCAATGAGCTGATCATCTCACTGCTGTCCTGCCTTGAAAGCTTGCCTGACGCCCTGGCTGGCATAGCTCAGTGGATTGAGTGCGGGCTGCGAACCAAAGTGTCGCAGATTCGATTCCCAGTCAGGGTACATGCCTGGGTTGCAGGTCATGACCCCCAGCAACCGCACATTGATGTTTCTCTCTCTCTCTCTATCTCCCTCCCTTCCCTCTCTAAAAATAAATAAATAAAATAAAAAAAAGAAAAGAAAAGAAAGAAAGCTTGGCTGACTTCAATTCACAAAAATCAAACCTGAATTCCTTAGTCTGGCATCTGCAGCCTTCCCAGTCTAACATCAGTTGGCCTTTCCAGCTCTATGTTCCCAGAGCCTGCATCCCAGCCATGCTAGGTCCTTCTTCATCCCATGCACTTTCTGTTCTACTCTTCTTGTCTGTTTCCTCCCCCTCAAATTTCACATTTCTGTTCATGGAGTGCCTATCCTTGTTGGGCCTGTAGGATACAAAAGGAAACAGGCCCAGTCCCTAGCCTTGGGGGCTTTCAGTCTTGTGAATCAATGAATTATTCAAACCTTCACGGCAAACTGTGAGAAGAGCTGGGAAGGAAGAAACGGGGCACCGAATGCCCACATCAGGATTTTGGTCTAGTTTCATTAGAAAAGCTTTCCTTGATGAGTGAGATTTCTGTGGAAAGAAATAGATGTGGTAACTAGGCACCAACTACGAGATTGTGAGGAGGGCACACTCCCCATGAGGCAAGCAAGGGGAGGGGCCCTGGGGGAAGGCACTGACAGGCCACGGAGGCTGGAGCACAGAGGGCAAGGATGGGTGTGAGCCCTGGTCAGATAAGCTGGGCCTGAGCTTAAAGAGTGTGGTCTTCATCCCTAGAGCAATGGGATGCCTCTGAAGGATTTTTTAAAATTACTATTTTTTAAAAGATTTTATTTATTTATTTCTAGAGAGGGAAGGGAGGGAGAAAGAGAGAGAGAGAGAGAAACATTAATGTGCGGTTGCTGGGGGCCGTGGCCTGCAACCCAGGTATGTGGCCTCACTGGGAATCGAACCTCTGAAGGATTTTCAGTAAGGAGTAACATCAGAGTTGTCTTTGAGAAGGGAATTCTGAAAGAGGTACAGGGCACTTTTCAGGGAGATCAGGTACAGGGTCATTGTGCTCATGGTCAGAAGGGAAGAGTGGTACAATAAAGAGTGTTTGAGTTGCAGAGAAAGAAGCTAGATCTGTCCTGCCCAGTGAGGACAAAGTTGTCATCTACTGAGGGTTTGCATGTCCTGGAGAAGATTGGGGTTTTGTTTTGAAGAAGGCTCTGTGAACGTTGTGCTCAGAGAGAAGTCTGGGCTAGAGGTCGACATGTGAGAGTCAAGACAGAGTGATGGAACTGAAGCAGTGGGTGGGAAGGAGCTTGCCCCCTATGAGCGAATAGGAGGCCAAAGGCTAAGCTAAAGAGGCCAAGAAGAAATGGAGCTGGCAAAGAGGACCGGGAAGGAAAGGGAAAACAATGAGAATTATGGTGCCAAAAGATCAGGGAAGAGTGTTTCAGGAAGCACCAACACCAAAAGACAATACAAACAAGCCCCACAAGGAGAAGGGGAGAAGAATGGCAGAAAGAGGGAAAAGGAAGTTCCAAGTCCAGAAGGCAGAGCACAGTGAGTTCCAGGAGCTGCTGTGGGTGCCAATAGAGCTCGAAGGTGGCTAGGGGAGAGATAGAAGAGTAGGCCTGGAGGTCAGTGGAGCTGAATCAAGAGGGACCTCTGTAAGGAGTTTGGAATAAACTCCTTTTTATTTTTGTTTTTTAAAGATTTTATTTATTTGCTTTTAGAGAGGGGAAGGGAGGGAGAAAGAGAAGAGAAACAGCAATGAATGAGAGAGAACATCGGCAGCTGCCCACATGCCCCCAACCAGGGTACTTGGTCTGCAATCCAGGCATGTGCCCTGGCTGGGAATCAAACCAGTGACCCTCAGTTCGCAGGTCAGTGTTCAATCTACTGAGCCACACCAATGAGGGCTATCTCTGAGATTAGTGCTTCCTTTTTTCCTTCCTTGGTCCACCAAGCTAGGGCTTAACAAATCTGTTGCTCTTTTTACAAAGAATCAATTTTTGGCTTTGGTAATTTTCTCTCTAGTTTGTTTTCTATATATTAATTTCTGTTCTTTTATCTTTTTTCTGTTTATCTTGCTTTTTTGTTGTTTTTTAGGCCATCAATGTTAAAACTTTTTCTTTCTTAATTAAGAATTTATTTCCCAGATTTGAGATATAATTGAAATATAACATTGTATAAGTTTAATGTGTACCTGTTGACTTGATGCACTTACTATATTGTGAAATGATTACCACTATAGAGGTAGGTAACATTTCCATCACTTCACTTAAGTTTATAATACAGTATTGTAAACTATAGTCATCATGCTGTACATTAGATCCCCAGATCTGAAAGTTTGTACCCCTTGAAAATCAGTGTCAAGACCAATGTCGAGGACCTTTTCCACTGCTTTTTCTTCTAGGACTTTTATTCTTTCAGATCTTATGTTTAAGTCTTTAATACATTTCAAATTGATTGTTGTGAGTGGTATAAAATAGGGATCCAATTTCATTCTTCTGCATGTGGTTATCTAGTTTTCCCAACACCATTTATTAGAGACTATCCTTTCTCCATTGAATAATCTTGCCTTCTTTGTTATTTATTAGTTGGCCATATAAATGAGGGTTCATTTCTCAGCTACTGATTCCGTTCCATTGCTCTGTGTGTCTATTTTTTATGGTACTGGTATAAAAAGTACCATAAGTTTTTATTACTATAGCTTTGTAGTATAGTCTGAAACCAGGAACTCTGCTTCTTTAGATTTGTTTTTCTCAAGATTGGTTTAGCTATTCCAGGTCTTTTGTGGTTCTATATAAACTTTAGGATTGTTTCGTTTATTTCTGTGAAAAATGTCATTGGAATTTTTATAGAAATTGCATTGAGTCTACAATACCACATAGAAAAAAAAATCAGCAGTCTTTTGGCCTAATTGCTCAGTTTTTTAGTAACCTGTATCTCACTTTTTGGTTGTTTTTGTTCATTTGTTTGTTCATTTACTACTAATTACTAATTAAAAGGTAACAACCTGTTTCTTAATTTTCAATTTATTACACATTTCAATAAAATGTTGAAACCAAAAAAAAAATTGCCCTGGCTGGTGTAGCTCAGTGGATTGAGCAGGGGCTGTGAACCAAAGCATGGCAGGTTCGATTCCCAGTCAGGGTACATGCCTAGGTTGCAGGCCACGGCCCCCAGCAACCGCACATTAATGTTTCTCCCTCTCTCTTTCTCCCTCCCTTCCCTCTCTAAAAAAAAAAAAAAAATTGCATTGAATCTGTAGATAACTTTGGGGGTAGTATGAACATTTTAACAATATTATTCTTCCAATTCATAACATGGGATAGCTTTTACAGTTATTGTCTTCTTTGGTTTCTTTTATCAAGTCTTATAGTTTTCAGTGTACAGATTTTCACCTCCCTAGTTAAATTTATTCCTAAGTATTTTATTGTTTTTGATTCTGTGTGAATGGAATTGTTTTCTTTATTTCTCTTTCAGATATTTCATTGTTAGTGTATAGAAATTCAACTGATTTCTGTCATTTGTTTTGTATCCTGTGACTTCCTGAATTCATTAATTAGTTCTAATAGTTTTCAGGTTGAATCTTTAAGATTTTCTGTATATGAGATCATATCATCTGCAAAAAACATTTTTACTTCTTTTCTTATTTGGATGCCCTTTATTTTTCTCACCTGATCGCTATGGCTGGGATTTCCAGTACTACGTTGAATAGCAGTGGTGATTGTAGAAACCCTTGTTTCTGATTGTAGTGGAAAAACTTTCAATCTTTCACCAGTAAGTGTGATACTAGCTGTAGGTTTGTCATATATGACCTTTATTATGTTATGTTCCTTCTATACCAATTTGTTGAGAAATTTTATCATTAAAATGTAATTTATCAAATGTTTTTTTCTATATCTATTGAGGTGATCATGAGATTTTAAAAAATCTTTTATTCTATTACTGTAGTGTATCACATTTATTGATTTATGTATGTTGAAATACCTTTGCACTCCATGGATGAATCACACTTGATCATAGTATATGATCCCTTTACAATGCTGTTGAATTTGGTTTATTAGTATTTTGTTGAAAAATTTTTGCATCTATATTCATCAGGAATATTGACATGTAGTTTTCTTTTCATGTAATGTTTTATCTGGATTTGGTATCAGGGTAATGCTAGCTTTATAAAATGAGTATGGAAGTGTATTCTCCTTTTCATTTTTTTGGAAGAGGTAAAAAGGATTGGTATTAATTCTTCAAATATTTGGTAGGATTCACCAGTGAAACCAGCAGGTCCTGGGCTTTTCTTTGTTAGGAGGTTTTTGACTGCTGATTCAATCTCCTTACTCATTATTGGTCTACTCAGATTTTTTATTCATGATTAAGTCTTGGTAGGTTGTATGTTTCTAGGAATTTATCCATTTCTTATAGACTATCCAATTTTTAATGTGTAACTGTTCATAGTAGTCTCTTGTTCCTTTGGATTCCTGTGGTATCAGTTGTAATGTCTCCTTTTTCATGTCTAATTTTATTTATGTGAGTCTTCTTTATTTTCTTTCTTAGTTAGCCTAGATAAAGGTTTGTCAATTTTGTTTATGTTTTCAGAAACCAACTCTTAGTTTCATTGATCTTTTCTATTGTTTTTCTAGTCTCTGTTTTATTTCTGCTCTGATCATTACTTTCTCCCTTCTGCTAACTTTGGACTTAACTGGTTCTTTTTCTAGTTTCTTGAGGTGTAAAGTTAGATTATTTATTTGAATTCTTTCTTTTTCCTTATGTAGGTGTTTATTAATATAAATGCCTTCCTACATTGTTTTACTGCATCCCATAGGTTTGGTATGTTGTGTTTCCATTTTCATTTGTTTAAAGAGATTTTCAATTTCCCCTTTGATTTTTCCTTTGATTTATTGGTTTCTCAGTGGTATGTTGTTTAATTTCTACATATTTGTGAATTTTCCATCTATCCTTCTGTTACTGATTTCTAATTTCATATCATTGTGGATTCAAAACAGTAGTTGGTATGACTTCAGTCTTCTTAAGTTTGCTAAGACTTGTTTTGTGACTTATATGATCTGTCCTTGGGAATTTTCCATGTGTATTCTGCTGCTGATGGATGGAATGTTCTGTATATGTCTGTTAGGTCCATATGATTTAAAGTTTAAGTCCAATGCTTCCTTGTTGTTTTTGTTTGGATTCATGGTTGAAAGTGGGGTATTGAAGTCCCCTACTATTATATTGTTGACTATTTCTCTGTCAGATATGTTAGTATTTGCTTAATATATTTAGGTGTTCCAAAGTTGGATGCATATATATTTATTATTATATCTTCTTGATCAATTGACCCCTTTATCATTAGGTAATAATCTTCATCATCTCGTTACTGTTTTTGTTTTAAAGTCTATTTTGTGTAATATAGGTATAACTACTCCTGCTTTCTTTTAATTTCCACTTTCATGAAATGTTTCTTCCCATCCCTTCACCCTTCACCCTGGGCCTGTGTGTATCCTTAAAGCAGACAGGAGTCTTCCATAGGAAGCATATAGTTGGATCTTTTTAAAAATTCCATCCATCTATTTTATAACTTTGATTGGAGAATTTAACCCATTTAGAGTAATTATTGATAGGTAAAGACTTCTTAATACCTTATTATTGTTTTCTGCCTGTTTTGTAGTTCTCTCATTCCTTTCCTCCTCTCTTGATGCCTTTCTTTGTGAATTGATGATTGTCTGTAGTGGTATACCTTGACTCCCTTCTCTTTATCTTTTGTGAATCTACTGTAGGTTTTTGTTTTGTGGTTATCAAGAGGCTTATATAATACCTTAAAGATATAACAGCTTATTTTACACTAATAACTTAACTTCAACCTCAGACAAAACTCGATCCTTTTACTCGCCCTTCCCTTTTATGTTTTTGATGTAACAATTTATTTCTTTTTATATTGTATATTCATTAACAAGTTATTGTAGCTAATACTTTTGACCTTTAACTTCTACAGTAGAGTTAAGTGGTTAACACATCGCCATATTACAGAATTAGAGTATTCTGAATTTGACTATATACTTACCTTTGCCAGTGTGCTGTATATTTGGATATGTTTTCATATTAACAATTAGCATCTTTTCATTTAAGCTTGAAGAACTTCCTCCTGCATTTCCTCTAAGGTGGATGTTGTGGTGATAAATTCCCTCAGCTTTTGTTTGTTTGGTAAAGTCTCTAACTCTCCTTCATTTTTGGAGGATAACTTTTCTGAGTAAAGTATTCTTGGTTGGTGGCTTTTTTTCTTTCAGCACTTTGAATATACCATCCCACTCTCTCCTGGCCCATACAGTATCTGCTGAAAAAAAAGGGCAAATCACCAGGAAGATATAATAATTATAAATATACATACATGTAACATGAAAGCAATACATGAAGCAAACATTGATAGAATTAGTGGAAGAAATAGATAGAAACAAAATAATAGCAGGAGATTTCAATACCCAACTTTCAATAATGAATGAAATGATCAGATAGAAGATGAAGAAGGAAACAGAGGACTTGAACAACACTATAAACCAACTGGACCTAACAAACATACAGAATACTCCACTGAACAATAGCAAAATACATCTTCTCAAAAGCATATGAAACATTCTCCAGAATAGGTTACAAAACAAGCCTTAAGAAATTTAAGAGGTTGAAAAAAAAAGATTTAAGAAGTTGAAATCATACCAAGTATCTTTTCTGACCACATGGATTAAACTAGAAATCAACAAAAGGACAACTAGAACATTCACAAATATGTGGAAATTAAACAACACATTTGAACAACTAATACGTCAAAGAAGAAATCCCAAGGGAAATTAGGAAATATCATGACACAAATAAAAACAGGAAAGGCTAAGAACCTGGCAAGTGATTCCAAGGATGATCTTTAGTGAAAAGAATATACAGTTTGTAATAAGCTGACCTAGTTTTGAATCTACAACTTTACCACTTACCAGCTGTGTGACCATAGATAAATATTTTTAGCTTTCAACAATTCCATTTCCTAAGCTGTTTAAAATGGGGATAATCATAACTTCTTCATAAGACTGTTATAGGAAAAAATGAAATAATATACTATATGAGGCCTTATAAATGGGAAGGCTAGAAATGTCATTATTCTTTGCTCTCTTTGCTGCCTTTAACAGCACTCACCCTTACCCTAGTTGTGGCTACTGTTCAGGTGCTGTGTGTCATGTATTGTAGTCTGAAACAGCATTTCTGACCCACAAAACCTGTTTTCTTAATATAGTTGTTAATGTTCATGTTATAAAGTACAGAACTTAGAGTGTTAAACCTAGATTATAAAACATAATTAACTCCTGATTTTGCCAAACTCTAGGTATGTAAATGGGGCAGTTCCATAACATTTTAGGTCCTTCCTCACTTGCAAAATTGTAATTTTAGAATTGCAGAAGCAATTTGTCCATTGCCTATCTTTGAGGGTGGTCATATTGATCACCTGAGAACATATATGGTAGGGCATGCTTAAAAGATGATGATGATTATTATTAGCCCATCTGTCTGGCACATGATAGCATAGTAAAGGTTTGTCCTTTATTATCCTAATCAATAAGGATTAACATTAAGTGGACATCTTCAAATAGAATACAAGTTGGTTTCTCTAATAAAGACTAATGTCACCAAGAACTCCAAAGACACAGTGACAGTGTTAGAATGTTAGCTAAAAGTATTGGGTTGGCCAAAAAGCCTGTTTAGTTTTTTCTATAAAATAAAAGACACATTTTTCATTCTTACCCATAGTTTTATTGATTTGAATATTTTGAGTATGTCAGCTATCTCCTGCTATTGGCTTTTAGTGGGTAGAGGCCAGGGTGCTGCTAAAACATCTTTCAATGCATCAGACAGCCCCACAAGCAATAAATTATTTGGCCAAAATGTCAATAGTACCAAGAAACTTTGCAAACCACTTTTGACATATTCAATCAGTCACAACTTCTTTTTCATACACTGCACAAATCTTTTTTTTTTTTGCATTTCAGTTGCGTTTTTACCTTTCTTGAAATAATAAAGCATAATATGCTGAAAATCTTGTGTATTTTATTCCATCTTCAATATTTAAAAAGATGCACAAAAATTCAATTTTGATAAATTTTTTAAATGCATGCTGATATGATGGCTGTTACAATGGTATCTAACAAAAGTTTCAAATGAAGTTAAAGATAACTAAGCACTACTAAAGCCATGGTATGGAAAAAAACAAAAACAAACTTTTTGGCTAAACTGATAGGATCTGCAATCCTTTTACATTACCTAAGTTAGAAATCTTTTCCATCTCTCACCTTTCTAAACCTGTTCTAAACTCTACTTTCTCTAAGACTCCTGTATCATACTTAACCATCTTACTCTGAGCGGACGAACCTGAAAAAAGGGAGAGAAAACCCTAATGCTCTCTCTCACCTGAACTCTAATGTCTAAATGATTTTGATATATTCTTAGCACCTTCAGTCTTGTCTGAGAGAATAAAGCCTCCCTCCTTGTTTACAAGGTAGGTATTTCTGGTCCATTTCCCTCCTTCTTCCTCTAGAACTTCATGCCATCAGTCACTTCCTACACTATTATCTGCAGTCACTCACTTGCCACAAGATTCTTCACAGTTTACCAATCAATATGGGTGTCTCCCCTCCAATGTAATCACCCTTGATTTTTTATTTTTGGAAAAGTTTCGCCTGGTTAGGGAGAAGACAATGATTCGATCATGTTTAGAAAGAAAACCAGTATAGTTTAAATCAGAAAGGGGAGAGCTGGGAATGCATTGCTCAGTTTGGATGTTTCTATGGTAATCAAGGTAAGAAGTAACTGGGACCTGAGATAGAGTGATGACATGAGAAAGAAAGCAGGAAATAATGCAAGAAAAGTTATGTAAGTAAAACTAATAAATCTCAGCAAATAATTGCAAGAGGGGTAGAGGGAAAAGAAAGAATAAGAGAGAATGGTTTTCAAGCAAAGACTTCTATAGCCACACATAACAAAAAAATACAGATTTTGTATAATTTGTTCAGGAAGGTCACTAAACAAGCAAATAGCAACAATATGCTCTGGAAAGGCAGGGGATCTGATTTCCAGAGTTGCTACACTATATTATTTTAAATGTCCAGTTTTCATTAAAAATTATGACATGCAAAGAAACAAGGAAGTATCATACAGACACACAGTCAAGAAATTATCCCTGAAGAAGCCCAGACATTGAACTTACTGGACAAAAACTTTAAATAAGTTCAAAAAAATGTTCAAATAAGTCAAGGAAATCATGGACTAAAGAATGAAAGGAAATGTGAGAATGTTTCTCACCAAATCACTGTTTTGTACATGTTAAAGTGGTGACTTTTATGTATGTCAATAAAAAGTACATTTTAAAAAGAGAATGGTTTTCTGTGTGTGCACTATCCTTTAATAAAAAGATTCGCACACACAAAAATAATGGTTTCAAATTAGGATAAATGGAAAAGTAATACAATCAACAGAAATAGGAAATTGGACTATACCTTTTGAAAGATCAACACTATTAGGCATAATGTGAATCCATCCCAGTTAATTGCTTGGATAATATTTGGATTCTTCCAACAACATATGTGCATTCACTCAACATGTGTTTATTAAACATGTCCTATGTCTAGGCACTTTTCAACCAATAAAGGGGATGGGGATGTCCATCGGTTCTTGATAAAGCCATACTTTGAATTCTCACAATGCATCTTGCTATAATACATCTTTCTGTTCTGTGCACTGTGACTGAGGTTAATATAGCCCCTGGCATATTTGGGAATATGGCTTTCACATAAATCTGGCTTTCTGGGATAGTTTTCTTAGGTGTAAGTTACAGTAAACCTCTAATGATGCCTTCTTGCAATTCTTCCTCCCTTCCATTCTTAAAGCTATATAGGTAATTTTCCTGTGATATCGTACTCACTTTCTAGTTTTTTTAACTTTTCTCTGGGTAGGAAGACTTTGATTTTTGTTTGTTTGTTTAATGAGAAGAAATGTTAGAAAAGCCTGTCTTAGATGTTTCATATTATTGTATTCACATCATTCGAAGATCACTCTGAATCTTAAATTAGAAAACTTGTTATCAGAGGTCATTAGTACTTGCACATGTAATTTATCATAAGGTTAGTAAAAACAAAGGAAGAAAAAAGCCCCTCTTGTGACTGAGGCTGAACTGTGGTCTCATAGGAATTCTAAACCATTTTTTGGTAACTGTCATTTTCTAACCATCAAACTGTGTATAAAGTGAAGAGCCTCAGAATATGGGCTGTCAGTAGTGTGGTAAATTTTGAACATCACCTCATCTCAGATTCTGTGCAAATATACTAAGTAGCAATCGTCAAAAGCCAGTTTAAAATCCATTTCATTTCAAACCTTTTATATTAAATGATAAACATTAAGAGAAATAACATCACTTTACATGTCATCAAAACTTTATAGTCAGCAAAAAACAGAACCAAGTAGACAAACAGAACATTGCTATAATGTTTGAGAATTCAATAACATCCTTGACATCATTTCTTAGTTGGGGCACTTACGCAGGCAGCAGCCTGTCACTTACATCCCCTGTCATTTCCTGTTCCAATTCATTAAACCCTAGGCTTTCCCCAGAAACACACAACCTGCTTGGAGATTCTTTAGCCAGTCAGAAAGGATCAATTTGAAGGACACAGAAATTGATATGCAACTCTTGAGGCACGGGGACCTTAATAAATTGCCACCTACACATGGAATTATATTTTGTAGGCTGACAGTGAGTAGGCAGAAGCAGTAGGATCTCATACTTATACCTCACAGTCAGGGTCATATCATATTGATTGACTTCTCTTTGGCTGCCAGAGAATGGATCAAGTTCAGGAGCTAAAGCCAAGTTGGCAATCCTTTATCTTTGCCTTTCTCTTTTAAAAAAAATCCTAAATAAGTTAGACAGTATAATACTTTACACGAAGAGGCTTGATTCAAAACTTCAGTTATTTAAATCACTTTGTCTGTCTTTCCTTCTCAGTAATACGTAAAATTTTAGTACTCGAGAGTCACATTCACAAACACCATGAACAACCCTCCCACCACCCCCCGTCCCCACAAAATCATATGGCTACTTCATGCCCCAGTGAAGACCAGGATAAAATAACATTCTAACACAGAAATGAGAAGGCTTGAAATAATACAGCTGGCATGAGAAAGCCACATTTGATTTAACCTTAGTGAGGAAGACAAAGATGAAAGGAGACTCTTTTTAGCTCTCCTTTTAACCATGACTGAGGTACTTCGGATTTCAAAAGCAACATTGAGCCTTCAGAAGCGTGATGCTTCCAGGAGTAGAAAGGAAGGGTCTTACACCTCCTTTTCTTTCTTAGTTCTAAAATGGTGGGTAAATGTCTGCTTTTATTGGTTTGAAGTAGTCTAACCATTGCCAAAGAACAAGCAAAGGAAATTATATGCACATGCTGTCCCCCTAAAATGCCAACTCCTTTGTGAAGCTGTCTTGACTCTCTATTTAGAAGGCATAGCTTCCTTCTCTACCCTCTATTATGTAATTTATACCTCCATTAATATTTGCAAACTATTTTCTATGTCAGTAATGTGTTTACAATGTTTCCATCTCTTATTAAACTGTAAACTTCCACAGCTGTGGACCAACTTGTTATCTTTCTGATCTGCACAATGCCAAGCAGAATGCTTTATACTGGTAGGTGCAAAATAAATGCTTGATGAATGAATATATATGGTGGTGTCAGCTTTATGATGACTGAAAGTTATGATGGTTTTAAGAGTTCTAATAGAAGTTGGACGCAGCCCTGGCTGGTATGGCTCACTTGGTTGGAGTGTCATCCCATAAACCAAAGGGTCACGGGTTCGATTCAAGGTCAGGGCACATGCCTGGGTTGCGAGTTTGGTCCCTGGTTGGGGTGCAAATGAGAGACAACCAATCAATGTTTCTCTCTAACATCAATGTTTCTTTCCCTCTCTCTCTTCCTTCCTTCCTCTGTCTCTAAAAAAATAAAATAATAATATTAAAATCAATAAGCACATTCTCTGATGAGGATAAAAAAGTTGAATGCAAACAGAATAAAGAGCCACACTTTTTAAAAAGATTCTATTTATTTATTTTTATAGAGAGAGGAAGAGAGAAAGGCAGAGAAACATCAATGTGTGAGAGAAACATCAATGGGTTACCTCTCAGTCCACTACCTAGGCATGTCCTCTGACTGGGGATTGAACCAGGGACCCTTTGGTTTGTAGGCTGGCACTCATCCCACTGAGACACACCAGTAGGACAGAAACCATACTTTTTACTTAGGTGCTCACTCCACTCCAATGTCTTTTCTCTGTATTTGGAATCATCATATACACTGAAGAGGGAGATGCATCTAGAGATGTCCTCCAGTATGTCTATTTTTAAAACTCTCAAGTAAACTATCTTATGTAGAAGATTTTCAAGGTTAAACTGAACCTGATGGAGAGAGTTTCAATCAGTCAAACAAACGGTATCTCTACTTCCTGTGACATAGTGTGCTGTCAGATGCCTGAGAAGCAACTCCAAGATTCTGAAATCTGACAGCATGACTCCACAAGACTCTACTAACTAGGTATTGCTTATATAAAATGATCAAGAAGAGGAAAAAAGAAACCTGAATTTCTTTTAACTGAGAAGGAAAAATGGTCGTTAGTTCTCAAAGAACAAGGGTCTAACTAGAGACTGATTAATGAGAAATGACAACTACTTCAAGTACAAAGAGTAAAATTAAATGTGTCTAAAGAGAGAATGGTCAACTTTAGGCAATGAAAGCCATGTCAAATAAGATATCTTCCTCCTCTACTTTCATCTGTTTCACATTTTACAGGGCTTGGCAAAACTTTAACAACTCGTTACTTGGAAATTTCTAAGCAGTGATCAATTTCTACCACAATGTACATTTTTTCTTTTCAAAATAAACAAGGTACTTTACTTTGACAGGGACAATTTCCAATCTCTTATCACTGGAAGATACAAAAGAAGCTGGGAAGTTGTCTGAATATCACACAGCACTTTTGAGTTCATTAGGCCATTATCCTTAGGTTTGTAATCAAAAGATGAAGAGTACAAGCTCAAAAGCTTTTAGGTGACAGGAAGCAAGTCTTTGTTTGGGGATTTTTGTGTTTTAGTTATAAACCAGGCTCACAGAAATGTAATCAGAAACTAGACTGGCTAGAGATATGAAAGAGCCTTGAAATAAGAGGTATGACACCATATGTTATACTTGTGACTTGGCCTCTTAAGCTTAAGGACCTTGAGCAAATTACTTAAACTCTAAACTGTAAGTAAGAGACTAGAATTTGATGATTTCTAGAACCTCCTGTTGCATTATCAATTTTTTATTGTCTAATATTATACCATAAGTTATGGATTGGTTCATTTACCTATCTATTTGAATACCTTCAATGAATATAATAAAGGACAGTGTCACCAAGGAGTTAAGTCAGTGGGAAAAGTGAAGGCTTTATCCACAGCTCCGAAAACAGATGCTCATTCATCCATTCTAGTTCTAAGCCAGGGTTACAAGGAAACCAACAGGGAATGAGGATAGGAACGAGTAGGAGAAACTCCATAGCTCCTAGGAGGAAGAGAGATTAATTTATTGTTTCAGTCCAGCAATATTTATTGAATGATCATTATGTACCCAGTACTGTGCTGGGCACTGAGGATCCTAGGGTAACCCTGATAGACCAGGCCTCTAATGAAGTTTACTTGCATTCTAGGAGGTGGAGAGAAGAAAAACAGGCTAGTAATTAAATAAATAAATAAAAATCCAGACTATGATACATTCTATGAAGAAAGTAGTAATAATGAGAATAGTAATAATAATGAGAATAACTGTACTTGGGGGAAGGGGTGTTTGGCTGGAGTGCCATTAGCACAGGGCAGAGGGGGAAGGCTCTCTGGAGATGGTGGTAGTTGACTGAGCTAAGACTTGAAGACAGATGAGTATGAATCCAGCCAGCAAAGAGGGCTAGTGATTCACCTGGAGGGATGCAGGTAAATACTGAGGCTGGAAAGGGCTGGAGCAGAGAGACCATCTGTGTGTTTGGAGCTTAAAGAACAGTTAATTCTAGACAGTATAGTATTAAAGCAGCAGTTCTTAACTAGGGCGATTTTGCGCCCCGCCCCCCCCACCAGAGGACCTTTGACAATGTCTGGAGACATCTTGAGTTGTCACGATTTGGGAAGCGGGTGGGATGGAAGTGTACTGCTGTTGAGGTTGAGGAACCCTGCACTAAAGGAATATTACAGCCCAAATTTGGGTTTTAGTCACTATGCTATAAACTAATGTTTTTACCAACTTGAATCTTCTACCTGCGGAAACAAAGTTAAAAACAGATTTCAAGTAGCCCACTGCTTCGTCCACTCCCCTAGGAAATCTCATGGCAGAGGCTCAAGGGGCCTTAGAAAAGCTCCACAGGGGAGGTACTTACACACATACCTGAACGCGCGCGAAAAGGGATCTGAGGAGTCACACCCAGCCGTTCACTGGGGTTACCTCTGCGGGAGGAGCCGGGCTTAGGGGCCGTGTAGGGAAAGTGTATTCATGCTTTATTTGCATGATTACAAATTAATGTTAACAACAATGCGATGTTGGGTCCATGCACAGAGGAGAAGGGGAGACGCGCTCAAGGACTGAAACCTCGTTCGTCTGGGCGTCTAAATGCCCCTTCCGCGTTGACCCTGGGCAAACCAGGCTCTCGCCTCCTCTCCCGGACGCCGCCCCGCGCGGGCCGCAGGGCTCTCGGGGACCCGTGACCCCTGGGCCTTGGCCCGCATTAACCCTGGACCTCTCCCGGCCCGCGAGGGCCTCCCCGCCGCTGCCTCACCTCAACGCGGAGGCGCCTCCTCCAGAAGCCCCGCGGCACGTTGTCCTCGACATGCTTGTTGTCCTCGACATGCTTGTTGTCCTCGACATGCTTGTTGTCCTCGACGTACTTGTTGCCCAAATTGAAGACAACGTCAGGTCCTTCCGCGCGAGCTCAGGTCCTTCCGCGCGAGCTCGGCACGGGTCCCTTGGGCCCAGGAGTGCCAGGCGAACCTCCGGAAGGTCGGGAAACCGGGCAGCAGAGACGCGGCGAGGGGAAGCGAGAGAGCGAGTAGACGGGGAACACAAGCCAGGGTGTGGAGGGGGCCGGGCTCGCTAGGGTCCTATAAGCGGCGGCAGCTCGTCCCTTCTTTGCATATTCATGAAGCGAGAGGCTTTGGACACCTGAGAAAGCTTTGGGAGGTCATGAATTATTCATGAGGCACTTCGCCCCACCCAAGAAGATCTCGTTGATTATTCATGAGCCCGAGAGGCGGGTTTGAGCCGGAAAAGGCCGTTGAATGCGGCTCTGAGGAAGAAGTTCACTAGCTGAGGTGAGGGCTGACCAGACGCGGTCTGCGGAGGAAAAGGGCGCCTGAGGATTGTCCGTTCTTTAGTCTTATGTTAACTTTTTTCTTTTCTTTTTTCACTTGAGAGTTTAAGTTCGAATTGAACGTATATCGCTGAGGCCCCAGTTACTGAGAGGAGAAGCTTCGGGAAGGCCGGGGCTGAACAGAAAGACGGGGGTGCTCGCTTGTAGGTTAACATTTACCGGTCAACGTGTGAGGAGGAAACATTTCACACAGGCCAGGAAAAATAAAAGTGGAGAAAATTCTGCGAGGAACACGCGCATTCCCACCACCTAAGTAGCTTTAAAATTCAGATGGTGGTGGTAGAGGGGGAATCGGTCTTGGAGAGGAAGCAGCAGCGGCCACGAGCCGCCGGGCAGGTGATCAGGTCGGCGGGGCTGTGCGTGACGCCGAGTCGGTTGTGGAACTTTCGAGTTGTATTTCAGCCAGGTCGGGTTTTCCTCCAGCCGTGGCAGGTGTTCCGCCAGAATCGATGCCTGGCGCAGGCCGGGGGGTGGGATGAGCACCCGTCGTGACCTGGGCTCTTCTTCCACTTTATCCAGGATTTGCCACTTAATCTCTGTGGACTTCAGCTCCCCAAACACTCCAGGGGAGAGGGTGTCGGGAAACCCAAGATTAGCCAATCACCGAAATGCGTTCAAGTGCCCGGCATTGGACAGGACGTGCAGTACATCTTGTACTTGGCTGGTGACAATGGGGGCGGGGGAGGGGCGGGGGGAGGGAGACTAGTCCTAGCTCCGAAAGGAGTGCTTAATCTAATTAGGGCGATCATCTGATTTCTGCCTGGTTGGGCCATAAATCTCCCGAGATGTGAACAATTTTTCATCTTCGTAATCCTAGGGGAAGCCTAGCCCATTGTAGTCGCCCACTAAAGGCTGAATGAATGAATAATTAAAGTAGCATGAAGATATTAAAAAACCAAAAGAGCATGAACCAATACCCAGTTAATATAGTGGAAACCATTTACTCTGAGTGAACACGGAGTAGGGGAATAATGAGGGCCAAATGGGATTTGTTAAAATGGTGAGTAATATAACTTATGAAAACAAACTGTGAAACCTTTGAGTCACTGGTGGCCTTTGGCAAACCGAGTCCCCTCACTGGACTTCACTTTCCTCTTCTTTATAGTTTTATATTTTAAATTTCCATGGTTCGTTTTGAATTAATATTTGTATATGGTGTGAAATTTAGGTTGAGGTTCTCCCCCGCCCCCATGGATGTCCTATTGTGCCAGCGCCATTTGTATAAAGACTATCCTTCCTCCACTGAATTACCCTTTTCTTTATAAACAAGGGATTAGATTAGTTGTGCAGGATGTCTCCTGTTCCTTCCAACTCTGTATTGTGGAGCCCGTTTATGTCAATTGGCATGCATGTCCTTTAAATAAGGCCATACTTCATATCAGGCACATGTAAGGAAAAGAAAGGTCACCTACTTGCATTTTAGAATCTAGCTATTGGATATTGTTCACTCAACAGCAAGGGTATTTTTCTGTTTAAAAAAATGGTTGTGGAAGATTGGGAAAGAAGGGTGGAAAGCATTAGGGAATCAACTATTACTGTCTTTGGGCAAACAATAAAATTTTGGTTTTTGCACCACTCTAAATGACTCCCTCCAAAAAAAAGTGGCTTAGGCCTTTGTAAACTTAACAACAGCTGGTTTATCTTTATCTGAATCTTGTACTCACAAATAAAAGGGTGAAATAGCAGGTAAGTGTGCCACCATTTAAAATAGGGCAGTTGAGATATAGATCAAAAAGTAAGCCCAGAGTGAGTCTTGCCTCTTTCTTGCCTCTTTCTCAGAAGATCATAATCCTTGTCACATTTGGACATATCAAGAATAATAGTGAATGCTGTTGATGCCCTGTGAAGTTTCACATGTTTGTGGATCTAGTAAGCAAACAAATATACATTTGATAAAAGACATTGGAAAGTTAGAGTTCTAACCTTTAAATCCTTAGTTTTGAAATCTTTCCTAGATTTTTAGATGATGAGTCAGAACAAGGTGTTAAAAAAAATCAGTTATTTTCTAATAGTGCTTAATCTACATAGTCATACCTCTTGAGGCTGTCAGCTTGTGAGCTTTCAAAATTAAGCAGTTTGTAATTAGATAAGAGACCTCTACAAAATACCTACTCAAAGGGAAAAAAACAGTAGGAACAAAATAGTTAGTGTTTGAAAAGGGCCTATTTAAAAATATTATTTAGATCTTTTTTGCCTTCCTGAAGCAAGCTTATTCTAGAACACCAGAAAGAGACACTACTGCCATGTTTAGATATCAGTAAGCAAGCTCAACAACTAGTAAAAGTCATTTTAGATAGAACAAAACAAAGGAAAATTTAATTTTGGAGAGTCATTATAGAAAACCCCCTAAATTGTGAGTCAAAATTTCTTGATTTTTTTTTTCTTAGTTCTGCCACTGAGTGGTTGATTGACCCTGGATAATTCAGTTGACATTTCTGAACTTTGATTTCTTTATCTAGAAAATCAGGTATTTAAAGTTCTTTCTGCCTCTAAAATTCCATAATTCTTTTCTAGACACTTAATTCTTCCTCATTCTTGTAGTGCTTCTCTGTTGACTCAGCAGATATTTATTGAGCATTTATGTAATTTGTTCCAGTACTGATGGTGCTGAAGACTTAAGTATGAGCTAAACTAGACACAAAAAGTCACATATTATATGATTCCATCTACATGAAGTGCCCAGCATAGCCAAATCCATAGAGATGAAAAAGTAGATTAGTGCTTGCAAGGAGTGGGGGGGGGGGGGCGGGGAATGGGAAGTGATTGCTAATGGGCATAAGTCTTCTGGAATTAGATAGTGGTGATAGTTGCAAAACATTGTGAATAAAACCCACTGGATTTTTATTTTTATTTTGGAAGTTTAAAAAGAACTTAAAAAAATAAAGAATGAGCTAGACAGACACAACTTTGCCCCCATGTTAGCCCATGGTAGGGTGGAGTGGATGCATAAATGCAGCCGTGAAACTGTATATATCACAATGGGCATATAACCCAGATATGGTGGTAATGGTGAATCAGGAAATAATTCTTGATAAAACTATACTAAACCATGTCTAGGAGATGAATAGGAATTGGAAGTGGAGGAGTATGTTTCAGACAGAATGAATATTACAAAAGCTTGAAAGCTGGAGAGAATATAGTCCTTTAGGGTAATTAAAGTAGGTAAGAATAGCTGATGCATAAAAGAGTAAGGGAAAGTGGTTAGAGGCACGACTAAAGGAGGCGTGAGCCAAATCTTGGAGCTGTGAAAGGAATTTGGATTTTATCCTGAGGGCAGTGGGGAGCCACTGAAGTATTTCAGTCTAGGAAGTTATATAATCAAGTTTGTAATTTAAAAAGAAAACTCTGGCTGCAATACAAAGAGTATACTGGAGAAGGGTAAGACTGATAACAAGCAGACTGGTGGTTGTAGCAGTCCGGGCAAAAGATCAGGCTGATTTGGTCCAAAGCAGAGATGACAACGTGGATAAAGTAAGGAGTGGACATTTGAGAAATATTAAGATGACTAGATATAGGAGTAGTGGTGGTGGAGGGGGACAGGGTTGAATCACAGTTTTTAGGCCTGAGCAGTTAGGTATTTGATGGTGTCATTCACTAACCTAGGGAACAGAAATAGGTTTTGGGGAAGAGAATTCACATGTGAATGTGTTGGAAGCATCAAAGTGGAACTGTCTCAAACAGGTCTTGATCTGCAACTCCCCAGAGAGACCTGGGCAGGGGGTATATATATACACACACACGCGAATCATATATATATATGATTCATATATATATATGAATCTTCAGAAGAGAAATAGTAATTGAGACAATGGGAATGTATTTATACAGCCAGGAAGTGTATTTAGAGGTTAAAAAAAAAGGAAGAAAAGAGCTCCTAGGACAAAACCCTGAAGTACTCCAAAAGCTAAAAATGGTCAGGGAAAAAAGTCTGAAGAGGACAATGAAAAAGAACAACTGGGAGGCTGGAAAAAAAATGAGGTGTTAGAGTACTAATATATTATAAGATTTTAAAAAAATAAAATGCTTGCCCTGGCTGGTATAGCTCAGTGGATTGAGCACAGGCCTGTGAACTAAAGGTCACTGGTTCGATTCCCAGTCAGGGCACATGTCTGGGTTGCGGGCTGTGTCCCCAGTTGGGGGAACGTGGGGGGCAACCACACATTGATGATTTTCTCCCTCTCTTTCTCCTTCCCTTCCCCTCTCTCTAAAAAATAAATAAATAAAAACTTTTACAAAAAAAAATGCATGACATTTAAAAAATTAAAATGCTTTATGACATAATGAAATGTATATCAGAGTGTATTCCAAGTGTCTTGCAAACAATAACTCATGTAGTCCTCACAACAACGGTGTGAAGTAGGTACTATTACTATCCTTATTTTACAGATAAGGAAACTAAGATACACAACTTGCCCAAGATGCAAGGGAATTGTAGACTGAGATTTGATCCTAGGTAATTTGGCTCCAAAAGAGTCCATGTGCTTAAACCGCTATGCTATGTTACCTCTCAAGATAAACATTTGCCTGGATAAACAGCATAAGGGCCCTGAAAAGTTAGGTTTATTGTCTTCATTTTACAAAAATGAAACTGAGGCCCAGAGAGATTAAGTAACTTGATCAAGTCACAGAGCTAGTAGGTAGTTGAGCAAATTCTAGGTAGTAGAATTTGAACTCCAAAGCCTCTTTCTACTAAATTATACGCCTGATTATTTTCTCTATGTACCTACATGTGTGTATATAAAATTTAACTATTTATTTTATAAATGTTAATTCCTCAGATATTTACCAAATGTTAATAGCGACTAGCTTTAAAATCTTTCTCAAAAGCAAATGCCCCTTAATAAACAAAATAAACTAATGAGCAAAATAGAACCAGAGACATAGAAACATGGAACAGGCTGACAGCAACCCAAGGGTGGGGAGGGGATAATGGTGGAAAGAAGGAGAAAGGACTAGTCAAAGAACGTGTATGAATAACCCATAGACATGGACAACAGTAGGGGGATTGACTGTGGGAGCAGGGGGTGGGCTGGACAGAGGAGAGCAAAGGGGGAAAAATTTGGACAACTGTAATAGAATAACAACAACAAAAGCAACTGCCCTAGATGTCTCAGAATTTTAAGTGATAGTATTGATTTAATCCAGGTTATTCATATATTCCAAAAATATGGATGTAGTAATGCATTATGTTCTAATTTGTGCTATTCTCAGTACTTCATTCTCTAGAAATGCCATCAGAATGTCTTACTTATGATCATGGAGAAAGGTTTTATAAACACCAATATAGAAAGCTATTTAAAAATCATTATTCCTGTTATTTATTATCCTAAGACTAGTAACTACCATGTTTTGATGGGCCAGAACTAGAGCTTAAACTCTTGAATTATTTTTTCCCATTTTATTTCTTAAAGTCGTTTGATATGTTGAGTCAGATTTGAAGGTTATACTAAGAAATGAAGGTTATCCTGTGAAGTCAACAAAAGATACACTGGAATCGTTAAGGAGAAAGGAGTGTTAGGTGGTTTTCAGTCTGATATAAAACATTGTAAAACAGTGTCACCTAGTGCTGCTCTAAAGTAATTTGAGAGAAATTAGATATTACCTGTTTATTATCTCTGCCACCACCTTGTGGCCTCAAATAATTCTTTCCTCTTTTATTTGCGAAATCTTTCAGAATCTTGCATTAGTCTACACACACACACACACACACACAAACAGGTCACAGGCTATCCTGGATGATCCAGAATAGAATTTCTTTAAGTGGGTTATTTTATAAATATTTTGGTCAAAACTGTATAAAATCTTGAAAAGAAGCCACAATTTAAATTAAAGCCTTTGAAAAGATAAAGGGAAATTTCTTTCCCTCCCTCCGTTCCTTCCTTCCTTTTTTATGTTAGTAAAGGGAAAACTAGATGTACTTAATTTTATTTTTTTTTAAATTTTTAAAAAATTTATTTTTAGAGAGGGGAAGGGAGGGAGAAAGAAAGGAAGAGAAACATCAATGTGTGGTTGCATCTCACGCACTGCCCACTGGCAACCTGGCTGGAAAACCAAGGCATGTGCCCTGACCAGGAATCTAGCTGGTGACCCTTTGGTTTGCAGGCCAGCACTCAATCCACTGAGCCACACCAGCCAGGGCAGAAAACTACATATATTTTAAACCATGTTTTTTTTTTATTGTGGTAAATGTATACAACATAAAATTCACCACCTCAGCCATTCTCAAGTGTACAATTCAGTGTCATTAAGCTCACTCACAGAGTTAGACAACCATCCTCACTATCCATTTCTAGAAATTTTTCATCATCCTGAACAGAAACTCTGTACCCATTAAACTTCACATTCCTTCTAACCTTCATCCTTTGGTAAACACTATTCTACGGTCCCTATGAATTTGACTGCATTCCTTGTGTAAATGGAATCATGCAATATTTTCCCCTTTTTGTCTGGCTTATTTTACTTGTATACTTTTATGAATGTTACAGCATGTATCAGAATTTCATTCCCTTTTAAAGCTGAATAGTTTTCTATTGCATACACCACATTTTTTTAATCCATGCACCTGCTGATGGACATGTGGGTTGTTTCTACCTTTTGGCTGTTGTAAATAATACAGCTATAAACATTGGTGTACAAGTAACTGTTTGAATCCTTGCTTTCAGTCCTTTTGGGTATATACCTAGAAGTGGAATTGCTGGATAACATAGTGAGTATTTAACTTTTTGAGAAATTGCCATACTGTTTCCACAGCAGCTACACCATTTTTTATTCCCACCAGTTGTTTTAATTTCTCTACATCATCACCAACATTTGTCATTTTCCATTTTTTTGAATAGCCATCCTAATGGATGTGAAGTGTAAACATTAATTTTTGAATTGACTCTGAAAGTCAATTACACATGAAGTTAACTCAAGAAATTTTTGTTCGTGGTGCTGCCTCATAGAAAATACTATTATACTCTGAAAGAATAACAAGGAGGAATAAAATATATTGTTCACTCATTAGGTGATTTACAATATTTTTCTCCCTCAAATGTATTTGGTAACAAGTAAGTCAACCTCATTTTCATTGGGTGGTTGGAAAAACTGATCCAGAGACTTTATGCCAAATTTATAGAAAATTGGTAGTGTAGGTCAAAATGTTTATTAAACTAGCCCTGGCTGCTATGTCTTGGTGGATTAAGCAGCAGCCTGTGAACCAAAGGGTCGTGGGTTCAATTCCCAGTCAGGGCACATGCCGGGGTTGTGGGTCAGGTCCCCAGTTGGGGGTGTGTGAAAGGCAACCACACATTGATGTTTTCCTCCCTCTTTTTCTCCCTCCTTTTCTCTAAAAATAAATAAATAAAATATTTTAAAAAATGTTTATTAAACTAATTTTTCCAAAGAATATAGTGGCAAGGTCTCTAATTGATTTTTATTTTTTGCAGATTACATTTCTTAAAAGAATCCTGATACATTACTATAATGGCTACTGCTCAGCTCTCTCACTCCATCAGAATTCACAAGGCATCTAAGGTATTTATTAAGAATTTAAAGAAAATCGATGACTATTAGTGAGTTGGTTCAGAATCATGACTTTAATCTTTGGCATTTTTTAAAAACAGCAGTTTTATCAGTTAATTAGCACAAATTTCTGGCAGAGTATGTCTACATTTCAACTGCCTAATGGACCAAGGATGTTCAGAAAATTAGAATAGATTCCTACAAAATAATTTATGGGTACTTGCTTCATATTTATATATTTAGATTTTTCTAGGGTAAAAGAAATCAGAAACAAAAAAAATTTTTAAAGAGAATGGTTCTTTGTTAGACATTCACTTCCTGAAACAATTAGGAAACTTCTGATGCAAAGCATGATGTAGTTATAAGAACTGAAGAAGAGAACAAGAAGAACAACTTGGATGCTGGGGCCCTGGGGGAGCATGCCAGGTCTAGGCAGCCTTGCTGGGCTCACCTGGGCAAGCTGATCTTGTCCAATGACAGTCATGAATGAATCGTTTATGTATTCACTGAGAGCTTAATGTTACATAATAGATGTGTAATACTGTGTTATCCTCTGAAAGAATAAAAAAAAATTTTATCTTCTGGAAGTTTATCATCTGGTTAAATTCAGATTTGCAGAAGTCAGGATACAAAGTAGTATATGCATTACATATATGTGAGAAAGAGTAAAGCAATATAAATTATAAGAATTTATAGATTTTGTATAGACTGGAATAGTTTGTATAATCCTCATAAAGGATATGAGACTTAAGGAGGATCTTGAATGATGAAAATTATTTGGATAGAGAAGAGAAAAGAGAATTCCATGAGAAAAACCTAGTATATGCCTTCGCTCAGAGTGAAAAATGAGCAGGGCATGATTGATTGAGAGAATAACAAAGAACTATCTTTACTGGAGTGGAGTGTCATCATGTTGAACAGAAATGGGAAATAAAATTGAATAGTAAGTTTGGGGACAAAATAATATGGATCTTAATAGCGAGGAATCTATGCTTTATTCTTCAATAAATAATATGCTTTATTCTTCAGTAAAAACTCAGTGGGTTTGATCAGGAGAGTGAGTTAAATAATTGTTTCAGGAATATTAAGCTGTAGCAGAAGTAGGAAATATTGAAGGTGAAGGAGAATTAGGGCAGAGAGAAAGCAGTCATTTTTCTGGCTCAAATTCAATAGACTCACCAAACAGGCTCCTGATCCCATTTAGTTTTGTAAGTGTGCTTCCTTCCTGGGGGGAAAATGCTGAGCTAGGTATATGAATTGCTCTCAGCTTGGCAGTTATTTTTTGATATAAACAGATCTTTGTAGTTTGGACTACATGAGCTACTTCTCCCAGTATAAATGACTGTAATTTTGCTATTCAGTACTTCCAATAACAATAACTATAGAAGCTGACATTCATTCATTGCGTACCATGTGCTGGGCACTGTGCCAAGGGCTTTATATTATTATTTCAATTAAACCTTGCAATAAGGAAGAAACTGAAGCTCAGAGAAATAAAGTAACTTGCCTTGGGTCATGTAACTTGACAGCAAAGCTGTCAAACATCTCTTACGTCACTAACATACTCTCTTACTAAAATAATTTATAATAGTGTTGTTTTATTATCAACCCATAGTGTTTTCATGTATTAGACATTTATAAAAATGATGATAGCCTTTAAACTACTAGACCAGCTGAGCTGAGAAAAAATTCCCTGGAGTATAGAAAAGTAACAGAATTGCCCTGGCTGGCGTAGCTCAGTGAATAGAGCACGGGCTGCGAAACAAAGCATCGTAGGTTTGATTCCCAGTCAGGGCACATGCCTGGGTTGCAGGCCACGGCTCCCAGCAACCGCACATTGATGTTTCTCTCTCTCTCTCTCTTTCTCCCTCCCTTCCCTCTCTAAAATAAATAAATAAATAAAATCTTAAAAAAAAAAAAAGAAAAGTAACAGAACTCTGGAGTCCTTTTCTTACCATTGATCTTAATTACTATAAATAGGCTTTTAGAGTCTATATTTAAAGTAAACATCTTTATACTTTCAGGTTACTTAATTTTACAAATGATTATTACTCAAGTATTGCCTCTAAGTTTTGGCATGTTTTACATTAATTACTATGGCATGGTAAAGAGCCATGCTAGCTATTACCCACTTACCCAAAAGAACCTTAATTTTTTCAGGATCCATGGGTACAAAGATCAAAGAGAAATTTTTAATAAAATTTTATACACATACATACACATTTACACCACATACACATCAAATTCTCGTTCAGCTTCAATATTTCTTATTTCTGCTATGGCTTAATACTCCTAAAATAATTATTTTACTTACCTAATAAAACCTGTTGACTTTCCATTGATTGAAGAATAAAGCATAAATTCCTTAGCCTGGCTTTTAAGGTCCATATTAATTTCTCCCCAAAATTTTTATCATACGTGCAAGAGTAAATATTTCATTATATACTTTTTTTTTTTTAATTTCAGAGGGGACCTGGGGAGAGACAGAGAAAGGGAAAGAAACATCGATGTGGGAGAAACATTGATCATTTGCCTCCCATATACACAGGGCCAGGGATGAATCCACAACCTAGGCATGTGCCCTGACCAGGAATTGAACCCACAGCCTTTCAATTTACAGGACCAATGCTCCAACCAACTGAACCACACTGGAGGGAGTGGGAAATGAGGCTGGAGAGTTAGGCAAGGATAAGATTTAGATACATAGCTCTCAAATGCCACTCTGATGTACTTGAACTCTATTCTGTATTAACACCAGGAGTGTCATGAAGGCCATACAAAGGACAGATTGAATAAAAGAAACTGTTGCTCTGGCTGGTGTGGCTCAGTGGACTGAGTGGTGGCCTGTGAACCAAAAGGTCACTGGTTCAATTCCTTGTCAGACCACATGCCTGGGTTACAGGTCAGGTCCCCAGTTGGGGTGTGAGAGAGGCAACCAATCAATGTATCTCTTGTGCATTGATGTTTCTCTCCTGTCCCTCTCTTTCTCTCTCTCTCTCTAAAAAAAGGAAATGTTGGCAGGAAGATTATGGGGTACTTCAGTGATAAAGGGGAGAGGTGACTATGTCCTGAGCCAAGACAGTTGCAGTGCGAAGGGAGAGAATAGATTTGAGAACTTTGTTAGAGAAAATTAATAGAATTTAGTGATTCGACATGGGGTGTGAAGGAGAGAGAGGAGCCAAAGATGATTCTACTACTGTTCTGGATGACTGGAGTGATGCTGATTCATTTGTCTGAGTATGGATCTTGAGATTAGGTTTCAGTCAGCGATGACAGAGATAAACTGTGTTTGAGGGGGCCTATGAAGTGATCTAAGAGCAGATGTTCAGAAAATAGAAATATAGAACTGGGGCTCAGAACAGAAATGAGTATTAGGCTATGGCCATGGCTGAAGTGGTTAGACTAGATGAGATGACCCAAAAAAAAGAGAGTTTATGAAAAGTGTAAAGAATGAGGACAGAATCTTGGAATGGGACCAACATTAAAAAGACAGAAAAACTGGAAGAATAAAAGAGACTGAGATATATATGGAGGGACGGGTGAAAAATCAAAAGAAAATAGTGTTAGGGTAGCTGAGAGAAAAGAGGGAGAGTGTAGGCAAAAGTGTCAAGCACTGCGGAGGAGTTAGGTAGCATGAAGATCAAGACTGGGTTGATGACGGGATGTGCTTGGTGACTTTGGAGGGAATAGTATGGAATGAATGGGATAAAAGACAGGTGACTGGGTTCTGAGGATTGTGTGGCAGAAGGAGATTATATAACTATACTTAAATTCCAGTTTTTCCTCAAATCCATGGATCATTGTGAAATAAACTTGTTACTGGATAGTTTTGAATTACTTGGGTAACTGTCTCTGCCTTTCTCCTCTGCCTTGCCTGTGGAGATCTAATTTAATGCCATATTTAAAGCTGTTTCCTTTTGATTACCTTTAAAGGTGTCAGATTTGAAGTCCTGAAAAATCTTTCCATCATATCTGTGGTAATAGCATGATGGACTGTCAATATTAAAGAATACTAATCTTTTTCATTTTTGTTTTTTTCCAGGAAACAATTTTCCCATCCCAAATTACTAATGAGCATGAGTCATTGATAATGGTGAAGAAACTTTTTGCCACTTCTATCTCATGTATAACATATTTAAGGGGTCTGTTTCCAGAGAGCTCTTATGGAGAACGCCATTTGGATGGTAAAGTTTAAACGGTTACTTTGGCTGTTGTAGCCTTTTTCTGTATTTGGCAGGAGTAAACCTTTAATTTCTCAGAGAGTGCCAATTCCAAGGCATGGTCTTGTTCTTCAGGAACAATTTGTTAATTCATTTTCCATTTAAGTTTCACTGTGTTTAGTGGCTTTACTTATAGGAACCATTAGTTCCTGGCTAAATACCAAATGACAGGCCAAGGAGAACAGAATTCTGTGTAAGCTCAATAATTCTAAAGTATACCTATAAAAGCAGCAGTGAGATAAAAATCTATTTGGATGCTATGGATTTGCACAATTTTGTACCTCAATTGAATTTGTTTTTTGAATTATACTTTGGCATTGAGGAAGTGTCATGGAGTCAGGTGCAAAAGTCTTCTTCCTATTAACATATATATAAATATGCTGGAAAATGACATACTCATGCCAAACCCAGTTGTTGATTAGCATGGATATTTAGACAATTATTATTCTAATCAACTTTGGTCTTTTCTCAGTTGCCAGATCCTCAACTTTCTTTCCTTTTACTTCTTGTGCCCTTAAACACATCTCATTTTCTTATATTACAAACTGTCTCTAGCTCCTTTCTGTCTCTTGAATTTAAAAAAAAATGTACCTAGGACTCCTCAATTTTTCAAAATCTTATTATTTGTTTAAAATCTGGATTATGATAACAATTCAGAAAATTTTGCCGATTTGTTACTAAAGTGGGAGCTCCCATCTGAAAAATAGAGAGCTACAAGTGTCCTTGTAACATTTTTTTAAATCTAACTTTATTTTCAGGTTATATATCTGTGTTTAATGATATACCTTAGCCTGATTCCAATTTAATTTTCTTAACCATTTGATTCTCTATGTGAGCATCTATGAAATACATGTGTTCTATACACAGAAAAGCATGATATTTGTAATTATGATAACCTCACTTGTATCGTGTCCTTTTTTGGTTTATTGGATATAAATAAATCTATAATAGTGAATATGTTTATATGTAGCACATAGTTTTAGTTTCTCCTTTTGTTTGGAACATAGAATTGGAAAGAGACATGTTTGGGGTAGATAATTGTTAAAAACAAAATTCATCTGAGTAAATTTGAAGAGCTAATTGGCTTTATTTAGCAATTCATGAATTGAACAGCATCCTGTCTAGCAACTAGAAGGGCACTCTGAAGGGTTGCACAAAATGGAAGCTTTTTAGAGGGAGAATGGTGGAGCAAGGAAGCTATTAACAAAAGGATGGATTATTTTGGGGCCAGGACACCTTTTCCTTGGGGGAAGATAATGGGAAGGGTTTTTATCACGCAGATTTTTGGAGATGGAAAGAGACCATAGAGGCATATTACCTTACTGGGGCTGGACCAGAAAATTTTATACTGGTTAAGATTACATTTCCCATTTCTGGCCCTGACCAGTGTGGCTCAGGTGGTTGGGGATCATCCCACAAAGTGAAGGGTCACCGGTTTAATTCCCCGCTGGGGCACATGCCTGGGTTGCAGGTTCGGTCCCTGGTCGGGATGTGTACGGAGACAACTGATACATGTTTCTCTCTCACATCATGTTTCTCTCCCTCTCTTTCTCCTTCCCTTCCCTTCCCTTCCCTTCCCTTCCCTTCCCTTCCCTCTAAAAATGAATAAATAAAATTCTGAGATTACATTTCTGGGAGAGTTTGAAACTGTAATTAGATATGGTATTAAATCTAGGTTTGAAATTACAGGCTTTTAGCACAATTGACTTCATTTTGGGCCTGTGGCTTTTTTCTTTAATTGTAATTAAGCACTTAATGTGTGCCAGTTATTACCCTAGGCATGGGGGTGGGTAATACCATTTCTATTGCTTTATTTTTTATGACAGTTTTTGTGGAAGTTATATGTGTCCCTCTCAGTGTTGTACTTAAAGTAGCATATGTCATAAAAATGCTCAATACCCCTATGCCACTCTCTTTTTTTGTAATCTCAAGTGTTATAACAACATGGAATAATTTTACTATCCCTCAGTAGAGTAGAGGTGACATTTAATTTTAGGACAGAAAAGCAATATGAACAGGTTAAGTGACTTATACAAAGCCTTGCGTGAATCAGTGTTTGATTTTGGACAGATCTAAACCAAAACTCTTTTAATACAATTTTCTGTTCTCCCCTATGTTGACATAAGAATATACAAACCTAGCCCTGGCTGGCGTAGCTCAGTGGATTGAGCGGGGGCTGGGAGCCAAAGTGTTCCAGGTTCGATTCCCAGCCAGGGTACATTCCTGGGTTGCAGGCCATAACCCCCAGCAACTGCACATTGATGTTTCTCTCTCTCTCTCTCTCTCTCTCTCCCTCCCTCCCTCCCTCCCTTCCTTCCCTGTCTAAAAATAAATAAATAAAATCTCAAAAAAAAATAAATCTCTAATATGTTAAAGAACAAATTGTTAAAAAAAAAAAGAATATCCAAACCTGTAGAGAATTTTAAGAATTTGAGCCAAACTGACAATATGCTTGGAATCAAGATCTCAAGTGCTCTAGAGAATCAGTTTTGCAGTTTCTTTTATACATTTGGAGTTAAGAAGGGAATATAAGAAAGATTACATGAAGATGAGAGAGCAAGGCAGGGAATTTCTGTGATTGGATTACAGGATAGTTAACTACTCTTGAGGTGGTTAGGTGTAAAGGGGTCAGAAAAAAGAGGATTTACTCTGGAATTTCAAGGGTGTGTTAATCTAGATGCATAAGAACAATGTACAGGGCTTGCTTAAGGCAAAGATAAAACTTTTACTAAAGGTATTATATACCTTGGGTGTGACCACCCACCATGACTTGCCCAGTTTGGGATTTATGGTCAGATCATCCTGTTGCCAGTGGAAATGGGGTTCTTGAGATGTTGTGAAAAAAGAAAAAAAAAAGCACTTTAGGGACCATGCATGAAAGGATGAGTTGTAGTGGTAAGATTTATTGAAGCTGGAGCAAACACAAAGGACTGTCCCCAGATGTCCTGTCTCATCCACAACCAGGTGGTTCAGCTCCATCCCACTGTGGAAAAAGCCCAGCCTTGTCTTCATCAAGCCTAGAGAAGGACCAAGGTCCAGAAACCCTGTGCCATTAGTTCATTCCATCCCAAAGCTTATTCCAATTCAGTCTGTCTCTGTCCAGCTGGTTTAGTCTCTGTTCCTGGTTGTGCTCTGGCCAGTGCTGCATTGCTGTACCCAGGCTCGCACTTGGAGCCACACTTGGAGCCCATGCTTGAGTCTACGCTTGGGCCCATGCTGCTGATATGGAGAAAGAGTGTGAGAATGAATGAATGAATGAATGAGCAAATGAATGTATGTTACTGAGTGAAGCCTTTGTTAGGCTTTGATTATATTATCATGAGCTTAGGGAAGACCAAGTGCCCTTTCAAACTAACCATTCTTTTTCCCAATTCTTTACGGGCTTGTGCTGGGCCCTTCCCCTAACCAATCCATTTCCTAGGTCTTCCAGGTTTCTATGTCCCTTGTCCAATCTGATCCTTTTCCCAAGCTAGACTAATAGGCCTTTGTGGTTGGCATCTTGGCTCCTCCTGCACATGCCTCATAGTAGAGGGATGTCCCTTTGCACCATTTTGGCTTCTACTGGGAATGTGCCCAGCTGAGGAATTTCCCCTTTATTATTCTATCTCACCTGCCACCCCTGCTCTTTCTCTGGGGATATTGAAAAGCCAGTCCTGGAGGTATGTTAATCCCCTTGGCAGAACAATTCACCTATTCCCTGGAATGTGTGAAGCTGTAGCTTCTGATTTAATTAAGCTTAGCCAGTTTTGCTCCCTTCTCTTTTATTAATATCTACCTATCTATGCTACCAACCCTCTGAGGGTACTTTTAGTCACTGGACTTATCAGATGTATTACAGAGCCTCTTTTTTGTCTATACCTAACTATACAGTAGTTGAATTTCAGATGGAAATTAATATTTGAGAATAATCCATGGAAAAAATTTTCTTTTTTTTTTTCACTGAGAGGAAGAGAAATATCAGAGAAGTGACTTGAGATTGAGGTGTATGTTTTAAATTGGAGATGGTCTCAATACTACCTTATGATTACTTAGAATTCAACAGAAGCAAAGAAGTGACACAAGTTGATTTTGTAACCAGTTCAGTTGTGCTACTTGCTGTAGGAAATGAATTTTTTTCTTCTACTCTTTTAAATTCCTTGAATTGTCCAGTAATTAAGTTGATATAAGACAGATTAACATGAGAAAGACAAATTTAGTTTTGTACATACAGGAGCCCCATGCAAATATGAGACCAAAGGCATCAGGCAATTGAGGTTTATGTACCATCCTGAGCTAAGGAATGGGATAAGAGCCTGGGAGTTTCAAAGGGGAGGAGAGCAAGTCACAGGAAGGGAAGAGGAGTAGGTGTTTGGTAATCAGATGTTTTCCCTGTTATTCCGATAAAATCTTTCAGATAAAACATTATCTTTGGTAATAGCTCTTTCTGGGCCAGTCCCTATATCTAAATTCATTGTTTTTAAAGATTTTATTTATTTTATTTTCAGAGAGAAGGGCAGAGAGAGAGAGAAATATCGATCAGTTGCCTCTCGTATGCCCACAACTAGGCTCACAACCAGGCTTGTGCCCTAACAGGGTATCAAACCAGTGACCTTTTGGTTTGCCTTTTGGTTTGCAGGGTGCTGCCCAACCTACTGAGCTAGGCTAGTCGGGGCTCTAAATTCTTTTAGTCAGCAAGGGAAAGGGAAAAATTTACCTTGGGTCAGCTGGGTCTTGATTACCATCAGCTCCAAATCATCCACAGGCCAAAGTGGCACATTTTGGGATGTCGTATTCTGCTCCCCTTCACTACATTGTGTAAGAGTAGACTACTAAACTATAATCAAAATCAGAACTAACCTAATTATCAACATTGGATTTATTTTTTTAATTTAGAGATTCCAAATGTTTTCATAAGCTATAAAACTAAGTTATATAAATAAAATAGTTAAGGAAATACCTTTATTTAGGATGGACAGTTAGTACAGCAATCATTTAGTGGATGAAAATAGACTGTGTTTGTGTTTTTGTAGACCTCAGTTTAAAAATCCTCCGAGAAGATAAAAAATGTCCTGGGTCACTGCATATTATCAAATGGTAAGTAAGTGAAATTTTACAAAAGTTTAACATTATTTTTACCATGTCTGAAATAACTCGTAAGACTTTATTTAATAATAATCGTTTCTTTAATAAGATTTCTTTTTGTCTTTGTTTTACAATTTTCTACAAATTTGTAACAATTATTCAGTATTAAGATACTGATGTAGCCCCAGCTGGCGTAGCTCAGTGGATTGAGCGCGGGCTGCGAACTAAAGTGTCGTAGGTTTGATTCCCAGTTAGGGTTCATGCCTAGGTTGCAGGCCATGACCCCCAGCAACCGCACATTGATGTTTCTCTCTCTCTCTATCTCCCTCCCTTCCCTCTCTAAAATAAAAAAAAAAATCTTAAAAAAAAGATACTGATGTAGTATTGTTTTTAAAATAAATGGACTTGTATAAAGAAAGAAAAATACTGAAATTGGGAGTAAAAGGTAGAAAACTGTACTTGAACAATGATTAAAATAAAATTTAAAAAATACATAGAGTACTGTTATAAACTCTGTACAAGATGTTTAATTAAACATGTTTTGTACAAGGGAAAAAAAGAAAAATTCTAATCAATATTTAATTACTCATCATAGGCAAGTCAGTGTCCTAAACATTATGGACACCAACAAGAAAAATAAGATGTGAATCTCTGCCTCAAAATTGCTTACCTATTATTTATAATGTTCTATCAACATATTAAAAGATACTGGGAGGTTTTTTTTTTAATCAATACCTGAGGATATATTCACTGATTTTTAGAGGGTGGTGGGGGGAAAGAGAGGGAAACATTGATGTGAGAGAGAAACATCAATTGGTTGCCTCCCACATGCTCCCCAACCAGGAATTGAACCCAAGTATGTGCCCTGTCCTGGGATCAAACCTGCTACCCTTCAGTGTACAGGATGATACTCCAACCATCTGAACCACCTGGCCAGGGCAAAAGATACTGAGAGTTTTAAATAATTGATTAAATGGGAATGGTAAATGGTTATCAACTTAATGTACTTCAAAGCAAAATATGTAAATCAATTCTGTACCTGGAATTTTTTTGGCTTTGCCAAACTGACATAAAACATTTATTTCTTGACAGGATTCAAGGTTGTTTTGATGCTTTGGAAAAGAGATACGTAAGAATGCTTTAACATTTACACTATGATCAAAGACTCATCTTTTATCCCTTAAAAAAAGTTTAGCCTTTATTTCGCTTTCGTGTTTTAACGGTATATCAGTGCTGGCATTTGCATTCATAAACCAGTCTCTTTTTATTTTATGTCTTTATTGTCCCATTGATGTCTCATTTACATCAATTAGAAATGAAACCCTCAGTTTTCACTTTTCTGTACTCATATCTTTTGACCACAGAGTTTCCTCTGAAGTCACTGGAAGAGATCCACAGGATGTGGGAGACAGGAGACAAGAATCTGTCGTTTAGCACACTGAACATGTTGAAAATAGTGGTGATTTAATTGGCAGATATAAAAGGCAAAAATGAACTCAGATAATCCATTTTTGTGTTATTTTATTAATTTTATTTGGTGCATATGTATAACCTGTTTCCTCAAAATACCTAGTGTTGTAGCTCAAATTTTTAGAAATGCAGCTCAAATTTTAAGTGCATCAAATCTTTCTTGCTGCCCAAGATAGCTACAAAGGGCATAAAAATGGAAGTCTGGTCCTAGTTGAAGAGAAAAGATACACACACACACTTTCTGTCACTGCTTCCCCCACTTTATCTCTGTCTTCTTTTTACTCCTTCTCAATTTCTATTTCTTTAAGAAATCTTGAAGTGAGTAAGTCTTACACTGGATTATTTAGTTGCATACATACATTTCCTCTTTCAGTGAACAGTTATTATTTGTGATTTATTCAACACTGACCTGGGGAACTGTGGGATACAAAAATAAAACAGATATGGGATTGTGCACTTAAAGAGTTTATAGACCATGGCAGAAGATAAATGATATTCATATGCATGGCTGGTGATCAGTTGTTTCACACTGGCCTTGCTGTACCTGTTGTTAAAATCTCTGTATCAGGTGGTAAATAACTGCTTCTCTGAGACCCTGAATGACTCCCATAATGGCTTCCCCCTCACTCCACTAGCAGCTCTTTTGGGATCTCCCCTGTAAGCTTTATAATCTAGCAGCTAAAAGGTTAACAACCTGGCCCAGGGGAGCTTCCAGAAACCCAGACTCAGGGCTAAGTTTGCATCCTCTTGATTAGTCAATACCTGTGCCACATCGGGCTGTTAAATACTGTGTTTTTTTTATTTCATATTTTAACTATCACCTCTATCATAATATAAGTACTATAATACTCATTAGAAAGTGATGCATGCCAAAGGAATGTGTGCAGTGGCAGTATGGAAAAGGAAGGGTTCTATCCAATGAGGGGCAAGAGGGAGATCTTTGGGAGAAAATGACTTTTGAGCATAGAAGGCCCTTAGAATTTGGATGGTTGAGAGGGAGAGAAGGTCATCACCAGCATGCCAAATAGTGCCATTCATTCTTCTTCATCCATTTATTTAGCAGCACTTCCTGGGTGTCCATCATTGAGGGGCAGACAATATAGTTAAGACCTTGAGTTTTGAAATAAAAGTCTTAAGTGAATCCCAGTTTTGCCACTTGTGGATATAAAAACATCCAAATCTGTAGAAAAAATTTATGAGTTTATTTGATACTCCTAAGAATAACAGTTTTTTAAAAATAATATTTTATTGATTATGCTATTACAGTTGTCCCACTCCCCCCCTTCACTCTCCTCCACCCTGTACACCCCCTCCCACCCACATTTCCCCCCCTTTAGATAATGTCCATGTGTCATACTTGTAAGTTCTTTGGATTCTACATTTCCCATACTATTCTTACCCTCCCCCTGTCTATTTTCTACCTACCATCTAGGCTACTTATTCTCTGTACCTTTTCCCCCTCTCTCCCCCTCCCACTCCCCTGTTGATAACCCTCCATGTGATCTCCATTTCTGTGGTTCTGTTCCTGTTCTAGTTGTTTGTTTAATTTGTTTTTATTTTTGTTTAGCAGTTTCTTTTATGCATTTGAGATTAAGGAGGGAGCTAAGGAAGGTTACGTGATGGTGGGAGAAAGCAAAGTAGGGATTGGATTACAGGATAGTTAGTAAGATTATATGCTCTCCTGAGGGTGGTTATTTCAAAGGTGTGTTAACCCTAGATACATAGAAACAATGGACAGGGCTTGCTGAAGGCAAAGATAAACCTTTTCCTAAAAAAGTTCTATGTCTGGAGTATACCTCCCCACCTTGAGCTGCCCAGCTAGGAATTTATAATCAGATCATACTGCAAGGTTAATTTCTGTGGAACCCCTTTTTTCTGTCCACACTCTTAATACCTGTGTGGCCTTGGACAAGTAATCTACCTCTTTGTACCCTAGTTTCTTTACATATAAAATGGGGATAATAGTAGAACTTAGCTCTTAGGTTAAGAATTAAATGAGTTAATCTAAAGCAGTGGTTTTCAAATATTAGCTTGCATCAGAATCACCTGGAAGTCTTTTAAAACATATTGATAAGCTCTACCCCAAAATTTTTGATTTGAGAATTTGCATTTCAGACACATTCCAGGTGATGCTGAAACTGATGGTCTAGGGACCATACTTTGAGAAACACTGATCTAAAACGTTTAGAAGAATTTCTGGCATATAATAAGCACTATGTAAGTGTTCTTTCTTCATCCCTCTCTCCCTTGTCCTTCCCTCCCTCCCTCTCTCCTTTTCTCCCTTTTTCTTCCCTTGCCTATTCTGTGCCTGACAGAAATCTGAGTCTGATCATGTCATTCTTTTGCCTGAAAATCTCCAATGGCTTTTAAAACAAAATTCAGAATCTGTCACATGATCTACAAGGCCAGTACAATAGACTCTCCAGCTGCTTTTTAAAGGTGTCACTCTCACCATGCCCACTGTATTCAAGCCACACAGAATCTAGAACATGACGAGTGCTTTTTACCTTTCTACATATTGTTCCCTTTTGCTGGGAAAATTCTCTTTCTACCCTATACCCTTTACCTGGCAACTCCAATTTATCCTTCAGGTCTCAGCCTAACTATTTACTTCCTCAGGGAGCCTTTCTTCACCCGCCCCCCCACCCCAGATTGTCTCTCTGTTTAATGTTCTCAAACACCCTGTGCTGCTGTTTCTTTATGTATATTAACACAACTGACACCTATCTGTGTGATTTGTTTGTTTAAAAATTTCTTCCTTGCTGATCTGCATGTTCCTGCTCAGGGGCTGTGTTTATTTTTGAATGAATGAACTTTTAATTAAATAGTTAATATAAAATAGAGTTTGCACTGTGTAGTCTTAAAACCAGTGTATGCAGTAACCAAAGTAGCCACACAGTGTCACTAAAGTTTTAGTCCTTTGGTTGAAATAGAGGAATAATTTGTTATGAAACTGTGGTCCTAAAATTTTCTCATTTGTATTCTAGTTTTAAAAAAAATTTATCATAGGCTTTATTATATCTCTATTTGTATATCTATATATTCAAGCAGAGAGACTCTGTTTATAGTAATGTGTATATGTAGGGAGAGCAAGGGTTTTATAGATTTATATCAGACTTAATATTTTTTACTTTATTAGATTAGTTTCAAAAGGCACATTTTTAAAAATACTTGTGTCATATTTAATTATTAGTAATAATAAATTATTTTTATATCCTTTACCTCCCAAACTATGATATAACTTATAGAGAATAAGGATAGTTATTTCCTTTTTCTTATCCCTCCTCTCCCCAACAGAACCCTGGGTGTGTAGTAGGCACACACTTGAATGAAGAATTAGTAATCCTTTTTCTGGTCTTCTGCATATTTTTTTCTACTCAAATCTCTGAAACCTCTCTAAAACAAGATTTTAATTAGCCTTTAATTAAAATAACAATAATATAGGTGCAAGTATATAAAATGTAACAATGTTTTTTTTCTCTTTAAGCTACATGTGGCAGTACTTACAGTAAGTACACATTTAAAGGCCCAGCCTCTACCTCTGCTTCATTGTCTTTTGGCAAGTGAAATATTAAAACGGTACTCTTCTTCTACCCTCTTGAATTTCTTTATCTGTCCTGTGATATTTTAGAATTTTTAAAAATAGAATCTATCAGAAGTTTTAATAAAATATCACAAACTATGTATTTCCTTGGTATATTATAATGCATGGGAAAATATATAGAATATGCTCTCTGCTTCATCTGTTGGCTCTCAGGATTTCATTTTTTTGAGTTACTTTACAGATTGAAGTTTTGTAGACTCTCTTGAAGTTCTAGATACTTCTGTGTATAACATGGTGAATGTAATTAAGAAAAGAAAGAAATTATTTAGAATTTATTTATAGCTCAGTGATCATAAATACCTGGTTATCAATTTCCTTATAGTCAGTGTTTACAGAATACTCTGAAGACTGTGTTTACAAAATGATCTTGTTCCATTTCTAGCTTGAACTATATATCTTAAGATCTCTATCTCAGTACTCAATATAACACAAATTGAATTCTTCACATTGAACATGTATGTTGTGCGGAGTAATCTAATATCTTTCAGATACTAAATGCTGTTTATTTTTCCTTAAATAGCTTTATGCAAATCCCAAAGAACCTGAGGTAAGAACACACATAGAGATGGGCAGTATATGTACATTATATTTAAATATTTTTCCTAAGTTGAAGCCATAGACTTTGTTACTAGACTACCATATGAATAAAATAACTTGTAGTGAGCTCTTTCAGTGTTTTATTGAAAACTTCACCAAATTTTTATTATGAGATTTAAAAAACAACTTAGGAGCATTGAAAAAAAAGCATTGAGCCTATTCTCTAACATGTTAACATTAAGAATCTCTGCTTGTATAAAATCACATTTTATATATTTTAACTGATTGTGAATCTTTTCTGTTTGTGGCCTTTGGGAAGATATGGCATAATTCTAAACTTTTTTTTCCCCAGCTAAATTCTCCCCTTTTGGGCCTTTTCATAGATTTTCAGAGCTTTACCTCTTTGCCTCTTTTTTAAAATTTCTTCCCTCACTTATTGAATTCTACTCATACTCAGGGCCAATTTATGTCCAAATATTTCATGGAAGCCTCTTTGCCTATTCCATTCACATCAATTTCTTTCTTTTCTAAATTCCTTTTTCATCAGGACCCTGCAATTTAACACTCTCAGTTGATTCATGTAGAACACTTTATCTTCCCAACCACATTGTAAATTCTTGAGAACAAGAGTCTATCTTTTTTTCTGTCTCCCAAAGGGAATATTGTATATATCCTTGTGATGTTTCGAATGGAAGCTGTGGCTGTGGCATAGAAATGGAGGGAGAAGACTTCCATTCTTCTTATTCTATTCTTTTTATTTTCTTCCTAGCTTTCTTTTCCCTTTCCTTTGCTTTCAATTTTCCTTCTCTAAGCCAATGGATTTAGCCAAATTAGTCGCATTCAAGACTAAATTAAGAATTTTTAGTCTTTAATATTTTTTCTTGGCAAGATTATAGATAGCTTTTTGAGCAAGGTGGAAGAAAAACTGGTACATACAGATAGTTAACAATTCCTGAATGCCAAACTACCTCTCTTTGTCTTTGTTGCTTGTGTAACATCAGAATGCTTCCCCCCCCCCATAGGTTTAAGGGGAAGTTTCCCAAATGAAACCCTCCTGATAAATTGTTAATAAATTGGTCCCTTCCTCGCTGCAATAAATTATTACATTCTTATGCATGCAAAATCACTCTGAAACCAATGATTTTGAGGTAGTGAAATGTTAAGCAAATTAGGCTAACTGCAGACAAAGCTTACAAAGTGGGAAGAAAGCTATTAAATGAGTTTTGCTACATGCATTTTATATATCTAAATCTATATCTATCTATCTATCTATCGATAGTCCAGAAGGTATCCAACCATGTAATATGAAAAATAGAGACATTTATGGAAGAAGATACAAGATACAAGAAACACTGTACATAGGACAATGACCCTCAGTCTTCTTCAAAGTAGGCACCTTGGGACCTCACACGGTTCTCCCAATTGCCATCAGCTTCCCTGTCATATTTCCCTGTGTCATCAACGGTCTGAAATCTCTTCCCCTTCAAAGGTGATTTTAGTTTTGGGAGAAGCCAGAAGTCGCAGGGCACCAAATCTAGGTAGGCTGTAGGGGGGCTGAGTCTCTTGAGTGATTTAGTGTTTCACCAAAAAACTCTGCAGGAGACATGATGCATTATCAGGTGTGTTGTCATGATGAAGTTCCCAATCACCAGTCACCCATAGCTGTGGCCTACTAAATCATCCCAATAGTTTTTGCGGAGGAATGTTCAAACTTAACACAAAGTTTGATGCAGATTCATTGCTTTACTCACTCAGTCATTTTGAATGTGATGGCCACACAGTACACATGCTTATTCAACATCATCTACCACCCCCACTGACTAGTACAGTGAAGTCATCATTGTTCACACATGCACATTCCAGTCACTCTCCTTGTCTGCCAAGTTACATTGATGTACAAGCTATTTTCATTATATTAACAATGACTGGACTTTTTCTGGACAGATACATATATATATAATAATGAAGTTAAGAAACAAAACCTTATTCCTTATTATATGATAAGTTCTGAGCTATCATTTAGGGCCCTGAAAAAATATTTTGAATACTTATATATTCTTTCCTATTGCAGTGATTATTAACCTCTCTGTTTTCATGGCATACTTTTGAGTAGTAGAAAATTTGGTGGCATGTTTGAGGGCATTTGAAGACTCAAAAGGACCCTGAACAAGTCAGCAATAATTACAGTGTAGTTATGGTATAGCAATGTTCTTAGTGCCTGAAAGTATCCATGGGTTACTCTATTTTATGGTTGCTGTTAACATCAAGTCATTAATAAAATCATTTGCCTCACTGATCTCATTCTTTTATACACTCACAAAACACCATTCTCACATAAGTACAGTGTTTCTTTGGCATTTATCCGATATCGTGCCATGTTTCTTGACCCATATCTGTAGAAGTATATCCTCCCCTAAACAAAACTTCACAAACAATAACAATATTAATATTTACCTGAAGTAAAAATACATTGTACGCATGGATTAAATTTGTAGCATACCCCTGAAGAGTCTGTCACGGTACAATTGGGAACCTATATGTTAAATAAAGTGTTTACCCAGTCCAAGAGCCAACAGGAGTTTCGAGAATTGCATGAAATTGTGGTGCTTCTCCACTTGAAGTTTTGAGATGAACTGACAAAAGTAACTAAAATAGTGAAGACAGTGTAGCTTTTCTATAGAAACACACGACAAAATGTGTGGAGGGCATTAGTAAGAACTGTAAGCCAAAGTATAAATATGTTAAGGAAAGATTTATATAACCCAGTGTATGGTAGGCCCATAAAGAAGTACTGTATATGAATATTGTAGGGATATAGTTCTTACTCTTTCACCCTCTGTACCTTTGTGCCTGTTGGAGGGGGTGCAACACCCACTTTTAATAGACTGCTTCAGGAACTGAACTTTAGATGGTTCCTGTTTCTAGCCACAATACGCTTTTAGAAATTTTGTCTTAAAACTTTTTAAAAGATTTTATTTATTTATTTTTGGAGAAAGGGGAAGGCAGGCAGAAAGAGAGGGGTATGAGAGAGAAACATTCGTTGCCTGCCTCTAGCAGTCCCCTAACTGGGGACCTGTCCTGCAATCCAGGCATGTGCCTTGACCAGGAATTGAGCCAGTGACCTTTTGGTTCACAGGCCAGCACTCAATCCACTGAGCTACACCAGTCAGGGCAGTCTTAAATTTTTTAAAAATCCTGTTGAAATCCTAATTAGGTATAAAGACTATCTTGGCTTACTGTTTCTTCATTCAGCAACTATTAATTGGATTTTCAATGTGCCTAGCACTGTTCAAGATATAAAAACACAGGAGTTAATGGAATAGACATGGTACCTGCTCTAAGGGAGCTTAATTCTAATGAGGGAGTATAAGTAATACACAAGTACGTAAAGATTAGCAAGTGAATTTCAGGTAGTCATAATGCTGTGAGAAAATGAAAGAGGGTAGTATGCTGGGGAGTGCTGAAGTGGTGCATAGAGGAGAAGGGATAGGAGGACGTCCATGGAAGGCCTCCCTCAGAGATCACTGTTTGAGCTGAGACCAAACAGCCGAGGAATCAGCCTCTGCAGGTCTGTGAGAGGCAATGGCATTTGATGGCAGAGTAGCACTGTAGTTAACATTGCAGGTGCTGGAGTCAAATCCCAGCTCTAGCACTTGACTAGCTTCATCTAGGATAACAATACCTATCTCAGGATGTTGCTACATAAGAATGAAGAGATGTAAAGAATTTAGAGCAGTGCCCAAACATTATCATTATCGTCAGCTGAAGACAGCATGTTCCAGAGTACTGCTGTGCAAAGGTCCTAAGGCAGGAAGACCCTTGTGTGTTTGTAGACCAGGAGGCTGTCCTGAGCCTGGAACTTAGGTTAGTGGGAGGGGAAGAGGCAGGGGATAGGATCAGAGAGGTAGGCAGGAGGGGATGAATGAGTAAGGCCTTGTGGACCAAGATCAGTTCTGGTTTTATTCTAAGGGCAGTGGGAAACCATTGGGAGTTTTAAGCAAAAAAGTAATCTTGTCTGATTTGTATTTTCAAAAACTCTTTTGGTCTTTAGAACAAAGAATGAATTATAGGAGGAGTAGTTTGGAAACAAGCAGATCAAATAGAGAGAGGTGGTGGTGGTGTGGATAGGGCAATAGCAGTGAGGATAAGAGAATCAGATAGACTTGGGATATGTTGTGAAGATAGATCCAAAAAGTTCTATTTTTTGCCAATGGATTGGAATGTGGTGGGAGATGGAAAGGCTGTATATGTTACCATTGCTTTGGTCTGTATAGATGTATTCAGTGTGATTAATAGAAGCCATTGATAAGTAGTTTAAAGGGTCATTTTTATTAGGCAACACACTAATCTAAAAAGCAGAACATTTTATGAGGTGTTAAGAGACTAGCGCCTGCTGTAAATATACCTTCCTTGATCAATCAGTCAGATTGAAGTTATTAAGGATTAGCTCTCATGTAAAACAATTACAAACATAATTTTTTTTATGTCCTCATCCAGGGACATGCTTATTTGCTTATTGATTTTAGAGACAGGGGAAGGGAAGAGAGAGAGAGGGACAGAAACATTGGTGTGAGAGAGAAACATCAACTGGTGAACCTGCAGCATAGGCATGTGCCCTGCATGGGAATCGAACTCACAACCTTTTGGTATGGGATGATGGTCCAACCAACTGAGCCACACCAGGCAGGGCCAAACAAATCTTTTATTAGCCCTGGCTGGCATAGCTCAGTGGATTGAGCGCAGGCTGCAAACCAAAGAGTCACAGGTTCGATTCCCAGTCAGGGCACATGCCTGGGTTGCAGGCCAGGTCCACAGTGGGGGCCACGTGAGAGGCAACCACACATTGATGTTTCTCTCTCTCTCTTCCTCCCTCACTTCCCCTCTATAAAAATAAATAAGTAAAATATTTTTTAAAAATCTTTTATTGTTTCAGGGACCAAATAATAAACTGTTAAAATTATCAATTACTAAAGGATCTAATTTTGATACAATTTAAAAAATAAGAGATAGCTCTGAGCATCAAAGCTAGTGTTGGCTGGGAAACATGGGCAGCCGGGAAGAATAGACATTGTTTGTTTGGCAGAGAAATTACACCCACCGTCAGCAGAGAGAGGATGCTGGTAACTAGCATGTCCGAAGTGAAGGTGTTTCTGTAGGCACCTCTAGTCTCACATGCCTCTCCTGTTGTACAGTGGTTCCTCAGTATCCTCTGGGGATTGGTTCCAGGACCCCCGTGAGTACCAAAATCTGCAGATGCTCAAGTTCTTCATATAAAGTGGTGTGGTGTTTGCATATAACCTATGCACACTCTCCTGTAAACTTTAAATCATTTATAGATGACATGGTGCCTAATACAGTGTAAGTGCTATGTAAATAATTGTTATACTGTATTGTTTACAGAATAATGGCAAGAAAAATGTCTGTACATATTCAGTACAGATGCAGCCATTGTAGTCCTGATTACATAGTGCATGTCAGCAACGATATCGTGTATTTTGTCGAAATATTTTTGAGCCATGGTTTGCTGAATCTGCAGATGTGGAGCCCACAGATAAAGAGGGTTGACTATCCTTACAAAAGAGCCTTCTGAACTTGGTTTGATTTCTCAGGTAGACCATCTTGCTAGGAAAATATTTTTTCTCTATTAAAATTAACTCCATTACAAATCAGTCTTTTTTGAATTCAAGCAGATAAGCTAATTTCCCTAGGACCTGGTCACTTGTGGTTAATGGGATACCAAATCTTCTAACAGAGAAAAGTAACAAAAACACTGAGACTTTTTCTGATCATTCTAATACCTTCATTCCCACATTGTCAAGGCAGAAATAATGAAACAGATGAATGAAGGGTATTTTTTGTGTTCTGACATAAACTCACACCTTTTGCCTGTCTTTAACACCTTCTCCAGCTCTGTGGACATACTATAGTGTATTTGGGTCAAACGTTTGCTTCAACTGTTAAGACGATTGTTTTATTTTAAATGGAGTACATCTCTCCTGAGGAAATTTGCTCTTCTTTATTTCTAGCTTTTTTAATAGTGAGGAAAGCATAGAGTGATAGTACCTAGTTTTTAGTGCAGGTCCAAAAAAAAAAAAACAACTAAAACAAAAAACCAAGACCTGACAGCATAGACTCTAGTTCCTTTTCTAATTTTTCCAGTTTTCCTATTGTCATTTTAGTCTTCCCTGAATTACTGCAGTAGCTTCTTAATTGCTCTCATGGTTTTCACTTCTTCCCCTCCGCACTATTAAAATACCCAGGGTGATCTTTAAAAATGCAAATCCCTCCCATGTTTAAAACCCTTCAGTGGACTCTGGTATACTTAGAATAAAATCTAAACCCTTTCCTGTGGCCAACAAGGCTCGGAAACTTCCTCTGCAACCTCATCTCCTGCACTCTCCCCTTTGCTCACTCATTGCCAGTCACTCAGCCTCCTCTCTGAACCTGGAAGAGACTTTCTTTCCTGGTTTAGAGCCTTTGTATTGCTGTAACCTCTGCCTGTGACACCCTGTCTCCCCCAGGTGTGCACATGACCAACCCCGCTTGTCACTGAGGCTCGGGTCAAACATGACCTCTTTAGCAAGGCCTTTCTTGGGCCTTCCAAACCAAATGAGCACCTCTCCCCTTCTGTACTCTGTGCACAGCTTCGTAAGGTTCACAGCACTTATTACTACCTGAAATTATTTTATTTGTTTACCTAGTTATTGACTGTCTCTCCCACAAGGCTGTATATTCCACAAAAACAAGGACCGTTCTGTCATGTTCACCACTGTGACTTTAGTGCCTGAGACAAAGTTCAGCAAATACCTGTTACAGGAATGATTTCTCAGCCTGTTCTACTCTCATTTTACCTATGCTGGGCCATATACTTGACTCTGTGCCTTAGTTTTCCCAGCTTTAGAATGGTAGCAATAGCACTTGCCATCTAGCTCATTTTTAGCATGGAAGAGAAAAATTGTTCTCTCTGTATCTGCAAATATTACTCCTGAATAATGTAATGCTGTGAAATAAACAGGTAAGTAGGAAGTATAGTAGATATGCAATGAAAATGTTTCTTATCTATTATCAGAGAAGATTCTGGATTCCTTTTTAATATATTTTTAATTTTTCAATTATAGTTTACGTTCAATATTATTTTGTATTAGTTTCAGGTATACAGCATAGTGGTTAGACAATCATATACTTTACAAAGTGTTCCCCCCAATATTTCCAGTACCCACTTGGCACCATACATAGTTATTACAGTATTATTGACTATATTTCATATGTTGTACTTTATATTCTCATGGCTATTTTGTAACTACTAATCTGTACTTCTCAAAGGATTTCTTTTTTAAAGTAGTTTCTCTATTTCTTTTGATGTTTCTAGAAAGTGACTGAGATATACCAGTTCAAATTCAAATACACAAATGAAGGAGCCACTATGGATTTTGACAGGTAAATCTAATTGTTTAATGAACATGAGAAATATATATGATTGAACATAAGCCTTTTGAGGCCAAAGATAGGCCTTATACTTCCTTTGTAACTTTCCCAACAATCCTACAAAAAAAACCCCCACAACACTGTTAAAAAAGGGATTGTGATAATTGTTTAAATTTCTCGTGGGACTAGGGTCTTCCTTTGCTTCTTTCCTCTTTTTCTCATAGGTATGTTAGTAGGGTTTAAAGGGAGTTATTTTTAGTGGTTAAGAGTTCAAATTCCTAAGGCAGAAAGATCCAGCTTGGAACCCCAATTCTGACTATAACTGGTTATATAACATTGGACAAATTACTCAACTTCCCTAAATATTAGTATTCTCATCTCCACAGTGGAGTTAATAGTATCTATTTCTGCCCTGGCTGGTGTAGCTCAGTGGATTGAGTGCTGGCTGCAAACCAAAGGGTTGCCAGTTCAGTTCCCAGTCAGGGCACATGCCTGGGTTGCAGGCCAGGTCCCCAATATGGGGCACATGAGAGGGAACCACACATTGATATTCCTCTCCCTCTCTTGCTCCTTCTTTTCCCCTCTCTCTAAAAATAAATAAATAAAATTTTAAAAAATTATATCTACTTCTTATGGTTGTGATTATTAAGTTATAATGCAAAAATAATGCTTTGCTCATGCCTGGCACTTAATAAATATACAGTAAACGGTGCCTAGTGGTGGTGATATTGGTAATGGTCCTTGAAGGCAATGGTGGTTGGTAAACAACACAGCAGTAGAGATTATATTAATGAGGCTGTCTACATAGCATTGATTGAAGAACTCTGTAGGCTCTATCTATTCACTTAACGAAAATTTCTCCATTGCTATGCCAAGATATAGATCCTCTCTGCCCTCAGTATAGCCAGACTGAACTCAGGATAGATGAAACCCCTGCAACATTTGCTTATAGATATAATCATTCTCATCTGCTTACCTCAGTATGTCATACAGATATAATTTTCTATGTGTGTCCCAGTATGGCAATGACTGGAAAGCATTGCACTTTTCTATTAAGTCTAAAATTCCAAGGTTTAGATATACTAGTGGGTTAAATAGCAAAGACAGGACATTTGCTTCAGAAGGACCTTAGTGCAGATGGAGATGTTCTATTGAAGAACAACATTCATTTTCCTTCCAGGGGCTTTTGGGTTCAGATAGAGCTAAATATTCCTGATGAGGTAGAATAGAAGTGGAGGGTGTGGATGATGGTGAAAAGTGCTGGGTAATAGAGGACTCCATGTCAGGGGGATGAGTTTCCCTGAAAGGAATGTCTCTCTGATGAGAAATGTGGCCTAATTCTCTATTTTCCATACTATTAGCTCTGTTTTATCATTTACTTCAAGTTTGAGGATTTCTCTCCAAGATTTACTTCCTTAATTATTTTTTTCATTTGTAAAACTTACAAAAGGCACTAGGATGTAAAGAGGAAGTTCTAGGAATGAGAACTAAATATTAACCATCATTAGCTAACATTTGTGTAGCACTTTACAGATTATTCAGCACTTTTAATACATATTCTCTTCCATAAAACAGTTGCCCTATATTCTCTAAAATTCAAATGCAAATACTACTGACAATGAGAGCAATCTCTCTTGTTACGAAGGCATATATGTCAAGAGGTGAGCAGTAAAACAAATGTCCAAATCTTTCAGCTACTAAGAAGGAGAGAAGGCAATACACATTACTCATTTCCTAGAAACTGAAGGTCTACACTTGTTTAAATGATCATCATATAAAATTACCGTATCACCTCTTCCATGGTAAAGATAATTTCCCTTTTTTTTTAAAGATTTTATTTATTTATCTTTTAGAGAGGGAAGGGGGGAGAAAGAGAGAGACAGAAACATCAATGTGTGGTTGCTGGGGGCCATGGCCTGCAACTCAGGCATGTGCCCTGACTGGGAATCGAACCTGCGACACTTTGGTTCGCAGCCTGTGCTCAATCCACTGAGCTACACCAGCCAGGGATAATTTCCCTTTTAAAAAAGTGCAAGGGAGTCTTGAATATGATTCTTTTGCACTCATATTCAAGTTGAATTGCCAATCTGAATATGATTTTACATAAATATAATGTATACTGAAGGATAGCCCATGGGATCATGGGCTACATGGCTGTGTCTGGTTACCTGTTTGAAATTGGTTAAATCCTGGTAGACAAAACTTGAGGTGGTTCAAAACTGAAATAGGGACAAATGTATTTACTTAATTATGTTTGTTTTATGGATTCACACTGCCTCCAGTAGTTCAGTGATTTAGGATTATTTTTCAGTATTGAGTGCTTACTATGTGAAAGGCATTGTGCAAATATATTATAATTATACCTTTTTCTGGAAACTACTCAAATGTGAGACTAATTGGAGAAGAAAATTTTGGAGAAAAAGAAAGAATGTTTAGAGTTGGAAGGTAATTTAGTCCAAATTATTCATTCATTTCTTAATTCAACATGTTTATTGTATACTTATGTTGCTGGGCACCAAACTTAGTTGTAGAGATGCAAAGTATAGCTATTCATAGTCTAGAGGAGGACATACAAACAGTTATAAACAAGGGTGAGGTATAGGGTCATTGGGGAAGACATTCTTGACGAGGTGACACATGAGCTGCACGTGAAAGGATGAATTTGGGAGAGTCAGGAAGAGAAGTGGGAAAAGTACAATAAAGCAAAGTGCAAATGCACATGGATTAGAAGTAACTGGGTAGCAAGTGCAAATGAAGGTGCAGGTAAGGGCATGGCTGGTCATGAAAAGCATTGTACACACACCATTCTCAAATTTGATTGAAATTCTCAATCAAAAGTGATGCACTTTTGAGTACTTGAAATTCTCAAAAGTGATGGATGTAATAGAAGAATTTTAAGCAAGAGAGTGACACGAGCAGATTTTCCTGTTAGGAGTATTATTTCAGCAGTGATGTGGAGAATGTTTTTCCATGTGGACAAGAGTAGTCATTGTCATAACCCATGTATGAGTAAAGAGGGAAAACTTCTGAGAGATACCCAGATGATAGAAAGGCTCAGAGCTGATGATTGATTTTACACTTGAAGGGGTTTAGAAATGTGTTGTAAGCTTATCTTACAAATGAGCTAACTCACCTAGAGTGTCTAAGTGACTTGATCAAGGTCATTCAGCTGGTTAGCAGAGCCAATATTAAATGTCAAGTCCCCTAATTCTAAATCCATTGTTCTCACCATTACAGTATATGGCTACTTGTAAATCAGATTTTAAAAAATAAGGTCCTATTGAAAATACCTCAAGGGAACTTGCTATATAAGAAGTCCTTTGTGTATACATTGCAAAAAGTATAATCTCAAATTTACATTCTAAAAATAGTCTCAAGAGTGTCCTGATGTTTAATTTATATTTATTTGATCACATAATAAAAAGTTTTGGCCCTGACCAGTGTGGCTTGGTTGGGCATCATCCTGCAAAGTGAAAGGTCACTGGTTTGATTCCTGGTAAGGGCACATGCCTAGGTTGTGGGTTTGGTCCCCAGTCTGGGTGTGTGAAAGAGGCAAATGATCGATGTTTCTTTCTCACATCGATGTTTCTCTTTATCTCTCTCTCCCTTACCCCCTCTAAATATATATATACATATATATATTCTTCAGTATTGTATATGATTGAAAAATATGCTGTTTTTCTATGTGATTATAGCAGTAATACAAGCTTTGAAAGTGGGACAAAGAGTGAAGATATTAAGAAAGCCAGTACTCTGCTGATCCGTAAATTGTATATGCTAATGCAGAACCTTGGTCCCCTTCCTAATGATGTTATACTTACTATGAAACTCCACTACTATAATGCAGGTAGGTAGAGACCTCTAGTCAAATTCCTTCTTAAGTGTTGAAGTAATATTTTATGTAAATAGAAGGATTTTGTAAGCATCAGAAAAAGATGTCTGTTTCTACACATGAAAGATTAATCTGATTTGTTCTGTTGAAACTCAGTTTTCTTGGTTTTCTGCCCTTTTTATTTTACAGTGACCCCACATGATTACCAGCCCCCTGGTTTTAAAGAAGGGGTAAACTCACACTTACTGCTGTTTGAGGGGGAGCCTATAAACCTGCAAGTGGGAATGGTGTCAACTGGCTTTCATAGCATGAAAGTAAAAGTCACAACTGAGGCTACCAGAGTGTCCGATTTGGAGAACAATCTCTTTCAGGAGGATAGCACTACCGAGATTGCCCATCAGGGTCTAGACTGCGATGAGGAAGAAGAGGAATGCAACAATCACGTAAGGCAAAGCTTTAGTGAGCCTCTGTTGCTTCAGTTAAATACAGTGACATTTCTCAGTTACTGTGAGCCTCCGTTGCTTCAGATAAACACAGTGACATTTCTCAGTTACTGTGCAGGTCTTACTGCAGGAACAGGGTCTAACAGAGTGTGCTAGGTATCAAAATTGACGGAAACTATCCCCAACCTTAAGGAGTATTTTTCCTGAAAGAAGACTGTCTTTGTTAGATAAAATTGGCCGTGAGAAGAAAAAGACTTTCTAATATACGTCTTTTAGAAAAGATACCCATGAACTTAGAAAATTTTGGATTTTATTTCTTTAATTTATAATTAATAAACATATTCAAAAAGAATCTTGAGGCTTTGCTAGAAGTAAATGATAGAGATTTATTCAAGGGTCTTAGAATTTGTAAACTAAAAATACAGTTAGGCAAAAACCTAGGAATGTTCCAAAGAGAAGGAAAAGTCGTTATGACAAAAAGTACTTCCTGAGAATTATCAGTCCTTCATTCTTAGCCCTAGGACTGATCCAGGATAGTTATCAGTCAGATGATGGGAAGTTAGGACATTAGATGCCACATGGTCCAGAAAGATGAGCGTGAGAAGGTCTGGTAACATCCCAGTGGTCTAGGTATGGATGTCAAGTGGATATATATGTGAGTCCTTTTTTAAAAAATTGTATTTATTTATTTTAGACAGAGTGAAAGAGAGGGAGAGAAACATCAATGTGTGGTTGCCTCTTGTGTGCCGCCCACTGGGGGCCTGGTCCACAACCTGGGCGTGTGCCCTGACTAGGAATTGAACTGGTGACCCTTTGGTTTGCAGGCTGGCACTCAATGCACTGAGCCACTCCAGCCAGGGCTGTATTTGTGAGTCCTTTAAGGGGCAATCAGGTGGTCTGGATAAATGAGTCCTCCAGGGGGTAATTAGAGTGTTACCTGGAGGTCCAGATGTATATCCAGGTGTTGACACAGGACTGTAAAGTTGATGAAGTTGATGTATAGAAATATATACATTTACTCAGGACTGGAAGGTTAAAAAAATTTAAGTTTCCAGGGTAGTTATAACAAGAAGTGTCTTTCCTCATGCCTCACCTTTCATAATGTTAATAATTTTAGCAGTTTGGTTAAAATGACTCCATTTTACATATTCCCTGTCTTCACTCTTTCCTCAGTATTTTGAGATTTAAAAAATTTTCTAGGTGTTTATTTATATTAACTGGAAGTATAAATAAGTTATTGATTACTGGAGTAATTGGGTGGGAGAGGGTTGGGCAAGACAAAAATTATGGATAAACAGAAGTCAGAGTGAAAACAAAATGAGAGTCAACTCTTGGTCACATGGATAGAGACAAGCTTTGGGTCTAGGTTTCTACAGAAAGCCAGGGGACTAGGGAGAAGCCACTGGAACCAAATAGGCAGGGCTCTGAGCCCTTTACCTTCCCATTCCTTTGGGAGAGGCTTGGAGTTGTGTACTTGCTAGGGCCTCACTGTGTTCTAGGTAAATCCACACTCCATTGTCTGGATAATAAAGTTTACTGGATCCCAACATTGTATTAAAATGGTTCTGAGATAGACATAAAGAATTTTCAGATGCATAGTAGAAAGAGAGGCTATAAAATCTTTTTAAGGGCTATTTTAAGATTAGAATGCTAATTTGCTTAAGATTGTTTTGAGTCCTTGAGATCATTTTAAAGATAGATGTCTATAGTAGGTATAACCTTTGAAGGTTCCTGCTGGTTCTTTAACTCTGTATTATGTTTATTACATTAAAAAAGTCTTAATTTAATTAATATAAATAATCAAACAGGATTTTTTTCATTTTTAGTAAGTATTTTCACAATGTCACACATGATAATGGCTTTAAATTTGGGTGTAACTTTCTTCTGATTCTACTCAAGGAAGATATAGCTAACTAACATAAATTGGCTTAAAAAATAAAGGTTAAAAATATAAAGGTTAAGAAGAGAATGAGCATGTATCATACAGATTTTCATCTTTTAAAATTGAGAATTTTTTACCAACTGAAATGAAAACTGGGCAACTTGAGAATGAATAATTCAATTGATAAATAAGACGTGTGATGACACTTTCTAAGCATACATTTAGTAGGGACTATATACAGTTGATCTTTGAACAACATGGGTTTGAACTGTGCTGGTTTACCTATGTGCAGATTTTTTCTTTTCAGTAAATGCCCGTACTGTTTTTGGTCCACTCTTGGCAGTCTATGGATGCAGAGAGCCAATCTTATGTATTAATCTATACCATTTTATACAGGGAATTTAAACATCTGTGGATTTTGGTATATATGGGGAGGGGGGTCCTGGAATGAATCTCCCACAGATACTGAGGGACAACTTAAGTTTCAGGTGAGTTAAAAAAGAACTCATGTGAGTGCGGACTGGGAACCTAAGTGTCCCAGGTTCGATTCCCAGCCAGGGTACATTCCTGGGTTGCAGGCCATAACCCCCAGCAACCGCACATTGATGTTTCTCTTTCTCTCTCTCTCTCTATCTCCCTCCCTTCCCTCTCTAAAAATAAATAAATAAAATCTTAAAAAAAAAATTAAAAAAAAAAGAACTCATGGACACGGACAACAGTGTGGTAACTGCAGTGTGTGTGTGGGGGGTGGGGTGCAGTAAAAGGTGACTAAATGGTAATGGAAAAAATACAATTAAAAAGTAAGTTTTGGGTGAGTTAAAAGTTATACTCAGATTTTCAGTCGTTCCAGGGTTGGCACCCTTGACCCCCACACTGTTCAAGGGTCAACTATATACAAAGATCGGAAATTTGTGGTAAACTGTTAATTCAAGTTCCTCTCTCAGCTCTCCAATCACATGAGAAAATAAGTTAGTAAGTCTAGTGAAGCTTTCTGACATTTTCCCACTAAGAATTCTGTTGTTCCTTCATGGAATACACATACATATACATGTTCTATGTACAACCATTTGTTCCTTTAAAAATTATTTTGAAATATATCATGCATATGGCAGAGTATATAGAAACAGTATGTACAGTTTAAAGAATAATGAGAACATCCATATACCTTCCATTCAGGCTGAGAAGTATCTGTCATTGTCACTACCTTAGAAGCCACTATATGACCTTTCTTTATGGCACCCCCTCCTTCTCCTCCAAAGGTAACACTCTACTAAATTCTATGATGACTCTTCCCTTAATCTCCTTTATGGTTTTATCACCTGTGATTATATCTGCTTGTCTAAAATTTTCATACAAATGTAATCATACTTTAGGTGTTCTCTGAGTTGCTTGACCATCAAAAATGAAATTTGTCCATTTGTGTGTAGTGGTTCATTCATTTTCACTGCTGTAGAATATTCTATCTAGTCATAATATATATTCTTTTTTTAAAATTGTTATAAACATTCATGTACACACCTCATGGTACACACGTGCAAGAGTATCTCCAGGGAATATACTGAAGAGTCATAGGACTTGTGCATTTTCAACTTTATTAAGTAATGCAAAACTGTTTCCCAAAGTTAGTATCAATTGATACTCCACCAACAGTGGAGGAGAACGCCCTACATTCTTGTCAATACTTAAAGTTATCAGAGTTCATTTTTCTACCTATCTACTGGGTATAAAATAATAGTATCACATAGTTTTGACTTGCATTTCTTTGATAATTACTGAGTTTGAGCATATTTTCAATGTGTATTGGCCATTCTGATTTTCCTTTATATAGAAAAACTCTTCAAGTCTTTCATGCATCTTTCTGTTGGATTATTTATCTTTTCCTTATTGGCTTTTAAACATACATTCTGCATAATAATTCTTTTTGTGACTTAAAATAACACGAATGTATTGTTTTATAGTTCTATAGGTCTGAAGTTTGACATGGTCTCACCAGGCTAAAATCAATATTCTGGCAGGCTGTGGCTTTTTTTGGAGGTTGTAAGGGAGAATCCATTTCTTGCTCACTTGGGTTGATTGACAGAATTTAGCTCCTTGCAGTTGTAGACCAAATTCCGTTTTCTTGCTGGCTATAAACTGCCAATGATTCCCAGCATCTAGCAGGGGTATCCAGCCTGTGGCCCATGGGCCACATGCAGCTCAGGATGGCTGTGAATGCAGCCCAACACAAAATCGTAAATTTACTTAAAACATATGAGATATTTTGTAATTACATGTCATAATGTATTTAATGTGTGGCCCAAGACAACTTTTCTTCCAGTGTGACCCAGAGACGCCAAAAGATCGGACACTCCTGGTAGAGGCTGCTGCTTTCCCCAGCTCATGGTCTCCTTCCTCCATTTTCAAAGCCATCAGTGGTGTGTTGAATCCTTCTCACTACCCACATCTCTCTGACATGCATAATTACTCTTTTTTACTTATTCATGTCATTACTTTTTTTTCAAGTTTGTGGCTCATCTTTCAATTTTAAGATGTCTTTTGGTAAAGAGTTCTTAATTTTATTTTTTTCAGAAATAAAAAACATTTAGCTTTATTATTTTTTAAAATATATTTTATTGATTATGTTATTACAGTTGTCCTATTACCCCCTTTCATTCCCCTCCACCCTGTACCTCCTTTCCCACCCACATTCCCCCCTTTAGTTCATGTCCATGTGTCATAAGTTCTTTAGCTTCTACATTTCCCATACTGTTCTTGCCCTCCCCCTGTCTATTTTCTACCTACCATCTATGCTACTTATTCTGAGTACTTTTTCCCCCTCTCTCCTCCTCCCACTCCCCTGTTGATAACCCTCCATGTGATCTCCATTTCTGTGGTTCCATTCCTGTTCTAGTTGTTTGCTTAGTTTCTTTTTGTTTTTGTTTTAGGTGTGGTTGTTAATAATTGTGAGTTTGCTGTCATTTTACTATACATGTTTTTTATGTTGTTTTTCTTAGATAAGTCCCTTTAACATTTCATAAAATAAGGGCTTGATGATGATGAATTCCTTTAACTTGACCTTATCTGACAAGCACTTTATCTGCCCTTCCATTCTAAATGAAAGCTCTGCTGGATAGAGCAATCTGGGATGTAGGTCCTTGCCTTTTATGACTTGGAATATTTCTTTCTAGCCCCTTCTTGCCTGTAAGGTCTCTTTTGAGAAATCAGCTGACAGTCTGACGGGAACTCCTTTATAGGTTACTGTCTCCTTATCTCTTGCTGCTTCTAGGATTCTCTCCTTCATTTTTACCTTGGCTAATGTAATTATGATGTGCTTTGGTGTGTTCCTTCTTGGGTCCAACTTCTTTGGGACTCGCTGAGCTTCCTGGACTTCCTGGAAGTCTATTCCTTTTGCCAGAATGGGGAAGTTCTCCTTTAATATTTCTTCAGATAAGTTTTCCACTTGTTGCTCTTCCTCTTCTCCTTCTGGTACCCTTATAATTCGGATATTGGAATGTTTAAAGATGTCCTGGGGGTTCCTAAGCCTCTCATCATTTTTTTGAATTCTTATTTCTTCATTCTTTTCTGATTGTATTTTGTTTCCTTCCTTCTGGTCCACTCCATTGATGTGAGACCCAGCTTTCTTCCCATCACTATTGGTTCCTTGTGCATTTTTCTTCATTTCACTTATTATAGCCTTCATTTTTCATCTAATTTGCGACCAAAGGCAATTAATTCCGTGAGCATCCTGATCACCAGTGTTTTGAACTGTGCATCTGATAGGTTGGCTATCTCTTAGTCGCTTAAAAGTACTGGTTGTGGAGTTTTCATTTGTTCTTCTGTTTGAGGCATCTTTTTTTTCCCCTTTGGTCTGGTTGCACCTGTTAATGTATGAGGGGTGGAGCCTTAGGTATTCACCAGGGTGGGGCAACCCCAGTTGCTGGGTTGTGACACTGTGTGTGGGGGAGGGGTCCAAGAGGGAACAATGGCGCTTGCTCCACTCTCCATCGGACTTAAGTCCCTTCTGCCATTTCTCCTGAGCAAACTGGGCCCCTCTGGTGCCAAATCCCATGTGGGTGGGCTTGTGCACGCCATGGGACTTTCCAATGACCTCTCCTGTAAGGCTGGGAGTCTCTCCCTGCGCCTCAAACCCCACAGGAGTTTTCAATCAGTGCCCCAAGGCTCTATTTCCCAGCGCTGGGATCCTGGGTCTCTCACAGTGCCTTGCTTCACAATCGCCGCCTCACTGGGTCTGCTGGTTGCCACCCCTCGGCCAGCTGCCGCTTGTGCACCCAGGGTCCGCCCACTGTGGTCTTGCGCGCCCTGGATGCCTTATGCCCCTATCCCAACAGTCTGCTCTGTGACTGGCACCTGGCTGCTTGACACCACCCCTCCTACTGGTCTGGATGAATGTGTCTATTTTAACTCCTTGGTTGTCCGACTTCCCTGCAGTTCAACTTTCCGTTAATTCTGATTGTTATTCTGTTTCTAAATTGTTGTTGTCCCTATCTTGGTTGTGCAAGGAGGCACAGTGTGTCTACCTATGCCTCCATCTTGGCCGGAAATCAAGAGTTCTTAATTTTAATGTAGTCAAATCTTTTCCTGTAATATGAACTTTTGAATATTATTAAGAAATCCTTCTTTACCTGAGGTCATTTATAATATTCCCCTATATTTTATTCTAAACATTTTTTTATTTTTACATTTAGGTTTTTATTCCACCTGGAGTTTATTTTCATTTGTGGTATGAGGTAGACCAGACCCCTTAACACTTTTTAATTCAAGTATAATATATATGCAGAAAAATACATCATAATGATACAACTCAATAAATATTTACAGAATGAACACCAGGGCTGATGTGATGGTGAGGCAAACAAGGTGAGAGTGAGTTCCTCTTTAAATTTTGCTTCCTAGGTATCTTGTTTGCCTCACCCTTGCCACAGCCCTGCGGGGTAAACATGTTAAATCAACACCTAGATTAAGAAACAAAATACTACCAGTCCCCCCCCACACCCACAGAAAACCCAGTCTTACTTTATAGTGACTGTTCCACTCAACAAAAATCTTTCTATTCTGATTTCTATTTGCATATGTTAGTTTTTCTTTTTTCTGTTTTACAGATGTAGAATCACAGAGTATGAGCCATTTTTTTCACTGAACATTTTGTTGTGCTCTTTCTCCATAGTTGTGTATATTGTTGTAGGCCATTCTCACCACCCATCTAGTCTCTATGGGTAATTTCCTATTTTTGACTCGTATGAATAGTATTTCTCTGAACATACTGAACATGTTTTTTAGTGAAATATGTACACATTTCTGGTAGGAATAGAATTGCTTAGGAGTAGAATTTCTGGGTCAAAGGATATGTGTACATTTAGCTTTTAATAGATACTACAAAACAATTTCCAATGCGGTTGTGCCAATTCACACTTCCATCAGCAATATATGAGAGTTGTGGTTGCTCCACATCCTCACCAACGTTTGGCATTTTCCATCTTTTTAATTTTAGCCATTCTGGTGGGTGTGTAGTAGTATGTCATTGTAGTTTTAATTTGCATTTCCCTGAATGACTAATGAATTGAGCACCTTTTCATATGTTTATTGGCCATGCTGAATATCCTCTTTTGTAAAGTGTCTTTTCAAGGTTTGTCATTTTTTTGTCTTGAGTTCTATTGAGTTGTCTTTTATTATGACTGAGTTCTGCATATATATTCAATACATGTATTGTAAATATCTCTTTGACTTTATGGGTGGCCTTTTTACTGTTTTAATGGCATTGTGATGAAAAGAACATTAGTTATGTTAATCTTAATACAGTCCAACTTATCAATTAATTTAACAGTTTTTATTTAAAATTTTTTGTCTAAAGTTTACAGAAATGTACTGTTTTTCTCTAAAAGGGGGAAATAACTACAAAAAACAGAAGAGAGTTTTAAAATTATAAAAGACCTCCTGAATAACTTCATACCAAAAAATATAAATACCTGAATTTTCTCTTTACCACCTTCAGGTATTCGTATGTTTTGGTATGAGTTATTTATGGAGGTTTCATAATTTTAAAAATCTCTTCTGTTTCTATAGTTATTTCCCTGTTTTTATATCCAATGCTGTTTATTTGTGCCCAGTGTGTTTTTCTTGCTTATATTGGCCAAAAATCAGTATTTTTATTACTCTTTTCAAAGTCATCTTTTATTTGTGCTGATCACTTCTGTTTTTTGTTTGTTTGTTTGTTTTCTATTTTATTCAGGTCCTTCTTTTATCTTTGTCTTTTCCTATTTTTCTGGTTTGTTTTGTCTCCATCCAAATTGATCTTTCCATCCATATATAGACATATATATCCTACAAATACCTCAGATTCAACATCTCCAAGTGGAATTTCAACTTCTGACCAAACATGCTCTTCTCCCTCCCAGATTCCTTTCCATGGTATTGCATCATCACTTTACCAAACAGTCTGCTGAGGAATGTGTTCAACTCCTAGTTTCTTCACACTTCTCACATCCTTTTGTGTACCATTTCCTTCTGCTTTCCCTTTGAAATATTTCTCAAGTCTGGACCTATTGCTATTTTGCTGACTCAGACTATCATCATTGCTTTCTTGGTGAATGACAGCCGAGTCTCCTAATAAGTTTCCCTGATTGTCAGCATTGCCTCCCTAATCCGTCTTCCAGAGTGACAGAGAGTGAGGATACTAAAACTATGATGATCATTTTTAAATACTTCAAGTTGACTTATTTTGTGTAATTTCAAAGGGCAGAATGAAAGTCAGTAAATAAAAGACCATGAGGGGAGAGGGAAGAGGTTGAGTTGATTTCGGATCAATGGAAGGAAGAAATTTCTCTTTAAATGTAATTATAAAGTAATATTAAAATGACATTAAAGTAATTTAAAAAGCAATGCAAATCTTCCAACTGTCCTATCATCCTATCAATAATGTTTTAATTTTCATGTTCCATTCCCTCCAATTTCTTCTCACAGATATATATATATATATTTGTATATAGTTTTGATCATGATGTATACATAAATTTGTTTTACTTTTATACTTGACATTAATTATATATATATATGTCCCACCCTAATCTTCATATTTTTAATTTTAATGACCTTTGTTTCATTTAGGTACTTGCATTACCATTTTTCTATTTTTAAACATTTAAGTTAATTTCTGATTTTGCTATTATAAATAGTGTTGTAATAAATACCTTTGTTTGCATGACAGAATTTTCCCTTATTTTCTAAGGATATAGTATTAGGAGTTAAATTTTCAGAAAATTTGTATAGCTCTTAAAGGAGTATCACCAAAGCATTTTCAAGAAGCTTCCAGCTTCTTCACCTCTTCAGAATGAACTTCCTAGCAGTGACAGCTACTTAATAAATATGGCTGTCTTTAGAATGATGAACTCCTTGTCACCAGCTGTGTTCAAGTATAGATATATATATTGTGTTCAAGAAAGAGTATAGATGATTGTCTCTAGGGTGTTAAAATAGAAAATTATGACTTAGGGAGAAGGTTAAACTAGATTGGTCTGACCTCTGAGATCTCTTCCATGCTAAGATTCTCTGGAATGATTTTTTATTTCCCTGTAAGAGCATAATGCCCTTCTAAACACTGTGAGGAAAAGAGACATGAAATATAGTTTCCACCTTTGAGAAATCTGGCTGAAGAAATAATATGTGCACAATATAATGAAAAATAATATTAGAGAGTGTGTGAATGATAGGCATAATATTAACTAATAATATCAAGCATGTTCTCAGGCTTTGCATGTATTATTGCTTTTAATATTTCCTAGTATTTTATATAATTGTCCTGATTTTACAAATGAGAAGACCGAAACTCAGAAATTAGGCCAAGGATACATATACAGTGAATAAGTAGCAGGGCCAGAATTCAAATCAAAACAGTTTGACTCCAAAGTCTGTGTTCTTAGGATACAGCAATGAGGATAAATTGGTGCTGTGTGGGAAGGTTTCACTGAGTCGGTGATTTTATGGATGAATCATATTTTTATTGGCAGACATTAAGGCAGAAGGCATTCCAGGCAAGTTGGAAAGGACTTCTGTCTCTGACTTGGAATTCCAGTACTGAACTTTGCACACCTTTCCCTGTATTATACATGACTTTGCTGAAATCTCTACTTTTGGTAACTCTAACTCAAAGATTTTTAAAACCTTTTTTAAATCATAAAATTCTTCTACTAAAATAGAAAGTTTATAAAATATTGATCAAACAGCTCATATAGCTTTTTCACCAGTGATCCATAGTTAAGAAGTGACTTAACATAATCATCTTATGAAAGAATTATAAGATTGAAAAAAAAGATTTTAATATAATTTTCCTTTGCAAGTTATTCCTTATCTTGGTCACAGAAAGACAAATATAAACAAATTTCTACCAGTAGTTGAAATTATTCAATATTTGTACTGTTAATTTTCTAGTGTGATCCTTAAGATCAGAGGAAAAATGTGAAAATGAGATGGTAATTTGGCAATGGATTCAGAAATGATAAACAGCATACAGACTTGATATTAAAAAATTCTTAAATTGGCCCTGGCTAGATAGCTCAGTTGGTTAGAGTGTTGTCCCAATATGCCAAGGTTGTGGGTTCAATCCCCAGTCAAGGTCCATACATGAAGCAACCAATGAATGCATAAATAAGTGGAATAACAAATAAGTGGAACAGTAATATATGGCTTATGGCTTATTACCTGTATTTATTTTTTTTCCTGTGTAAAGTCTATTTCTCACCCTTTTGTACTAACATGTTTGATTAAAGTGCAAATGACTTTTTTTTAAGAAATTAAAATGTAAAGTACATTGGTGCCAAAGTAAAAGGTACCTTTTGAGTGTGGACTAAAAAGATATTTTCTGAATTTCTTAGAATTGCTTTGTATTCTAGCCAGTGGATTAAAACAAGAGCCTTTTCATTCAGAACCTGTTTTCTCTCACTAAACTGAACTGAGATATAGTCTGATGATTTTCATATCATCACATCTTATGCAGCGTATATGCCTTGTTTTGATACAAGGTAATGTTGGCAAAAACATCTTAGATTCTTGGAAGTAGAGTTGGTTATTGAAAACATTGGAGGAAGCACATCATTTGCAGAAAACATTCAGGCTTAAAAACCACACATCATTCTTTATTGTGAGCTATAGTCCTATTCACAAAGTTTCTCTTGTCAAAAGGATTTTTTTTCAATTTTCCTGTTTTGTGTATAGAATGTAATTGTTATCCTCTGTTAACTATGCAAAGAGGAGTGAAAGTTGGTTGACTTTCCAATCAGCCTTATAAGTCATTTCTTTTTTATATGAATCATTCTATAACATACCAGAGAAATATTTCCTTCCTATTGTGAGTGGGAAAAGCCACGCTGATGATCTGTGTATGTTTCACTTACACAAAGAAAAAAGAAGTATATTGATATATGTTATAACAGAAGAAAAGTTGCATATGGTGAGTAATCTTAGGTAGGAACACTTTAGATGTTACTATTATTAAATCCTAGCATTAAAAGAAAAAATTTTTCAGGAGTAAAACTGAGAATGTTCTGTTTGGTTTAAAAAAAAGATGCCTGTAATAGTCTGAAATAATACATTGTTATCATTATACTATAACCAGTGTAATACTAGGTTCTACTTAAATTATAATTTTTTCAAAATTAAGACTGTTGAGATTTAGTCAACTGCACATTGGAAAAAATATAATGATAATATTAGCTATCTAGAACTATATTCAGTTGGCTGATTTTTCTAATACTTGTTATATGTGCTCTAGTTTTCCATTTGAAGCTAAATTGTCTATTGCTAAACAGATGAGGTTATGGTTTGTAACAAATCCAGACAGGGTAGGGAGAGTAATTCTTTTAGCATTTATATTAGGATCTCAAAATTGAGATCTAAGACTTCAGAAGACCAGTCCTTTGGAGAGTGATAAAGAAGAACCAGAAACAGAAGTACATGTATTTTACGGGGCCCCCTCTCAAATTTGCTTCTTTTTTTTTTTTAGGTATTTTTTTAAAGATTTTATTTATTTATTTTTAGAGAGGGAATGAAGGGAGAAAGAGAGAGGGAGAAACATCAATGTGCAGTTGCTGGGGGCCGTGGCCTGCAACCCAGGCATGTGCCCTGACTGGGAATCGAACCTGGGATGCTTTGGTTAGCAGCCCACGCTCAATCCACTGAGCAACGCCAGCCAGGTCTCAGATTTGCTTCTTCGTGCATGATGGAGGACTCCGCCTGCTTTGATAAGCAAATTCAGAACAAATAGAAACATCATAGCTAATGATACTATTTTTTTTAAAAGATTTTATTTATTTATTTTTAGAGAGAGGGAAAAGGAGGAATAACGAGAGGGAAACATTGATGTGCAAGAGATACATTGGTTGGTTGCCTCTTGCATGCGCCAAACTGGGGATCTGGCCAACACCCAGGCATGTGCCCTGACTGATAATCAAACCAGCAACCCTTTGGTTCACAGGCCAGCACTAAATCCACTGGGCCACACCAGCCACAGTGCTAATGACACTATTTTGACATTTAAGCAAATCTACACAAAGCTCATTGTGAAGAAAGCTTAAAATAATATTCTAAAATATTCTCATCAGCCATAAGTTATCAACATTTATTCAGTTAACAGATTTATATTGGAGCCTATCATATTTGAGTCACTGTATAAAGGTAGTGTACACAAAAATAAAAAGCCAAATCCCTGATTCAAAGTGGCTTAGGAGAAACAAAGCATAAATAAAGAGCTGTTATACAAATAATAATAATAACCACCATTTGTTAAGTGCTTACAAAGGCTATATATACACATGGCTTCAGTTAATCCTATAGCTTTGCATAATATTTTATAGCTGAAGATAAAAGTTCATAGACATTAAATAGCATGTCCAAGGTTGCCCAATTAGAGGGCATCAGAATCAGTATTTAAACATGTCTCTCTGACTCCAAAGCTCATATTTAATCCTACAAGAAAGCAAACACCCTACAGAATGATCAAATTCCACTTTTAATAAGGAAGGAATAATGTAACAGACTTATTCTCCTCCTGAAAACAGCTAGGAAACTGAGTAAAATATATGAAGCAACTGTTTTCAAACATTAGACAGTAGGAAGTGGAGAACTGTGATCCCTGAGAAGAAAAACAAGATGAGCCTTAAAATTGTCCTGACTTACTGTCAGGAGGTACTTTCTGGACCACTGGTTCAGGGAAAGGGAACCCGCACAGAACATGGCAGTCTTGCTGGATTGTAAAACAGAGATTGGAGTTTGAGGAAGCCAGGCATTTGGGGACAGAGCATCAGAAATGAGGGACCTATAGATAGAAAGAGCCCCAAAAGTCAGCACGTGTCCCCTGAATCTTTGGTTGAATATTCAGCTTGTCAGGTGTGAGTTGAAATTCTATGAAGTTGGACAAAGAAAGCTGGTGGGGCGTTGTAAGTTAAACATTTTCAGAGCTCTCACGGGACTGGGAGATATATACATAATGACCAGTTACATGGAGAGACCTTTTTGAAGAGCTGGAACATTTAGTAGAGACTCAGGGTTATACCTTAGCCTTAGTGCTAAACCAGCCCTTTAGTGAAAGCCTCCAAACTTAACTCGAACAGCTTAAGAACAAATTTTCAAAGGACTGAAGTTTATTTGCCTGCCAAAACAAAATTCAACACTTTTTAAAGGAAGACAACAAAATCCAAACATTCAACTATGTAAAATTCTTATTGTCCAGAATCCGGTAAAAATTTATTGACATTTTAAGTAGCAGGAAAACTAACCCATAACAAAAGAAAATCAGTAGAAGCAGACCCAGAAATGTCAGCAATGATAAAATTAGATAAGGACTTTAAATTTCATTTTATTTTTATTATTGAATTTATTGGGGTGACATTGGTGAATAAAATTATATCAATTTCAGGTGTAAAATTCTATAATACATCATCTGTGTATTGTATTGTGTGTTCACAACTCCAAGCCAAGATGGACTTTAAATTTTAAAACAGCTATTACTACACCAAGTCCAATAATAACCTGTTTACACAAAAACATGTATACAAATGTTTATAGTGGCTTTATTTGTAACCTCCCAAAACTGTAAAGAACCTAAATGTTCCTTAATGGGGAGAATGGTTCAACTTAAAATTAAAAAACAAAAACTACTGATACATGCAACAGCATGGGTCACTTACAAGTACAGTTTATCCATTTAAAGTGTACAATTCAGTGGTCTTCAGTATATTCAGAGGTGTGCAGCCATCACCACAATCATACAACATTTTCATTATCTCATAAAGAAGTCCCATATCTTGTAGCTGTCACCTCCCTATTTCTCCATTCTTCCTCTCTCCCAAGCCTTAAATTTAAATTTAAGCAACCATTAATTTATTTTCTGTCTCCATAGCTTTGTCTATTATTGATATTTCATATAAATGACATCATTCAATGTTATCATTTGTGACTACCTTTTACTTAGCATTATGTTTTCAAAGTTTATTCATGTTGTAGCCTATATCAATACTCCATTCTTTTTATGTCTGAAGAATATTCCATTGTATGGATACATCCACCTCTTAACTATTCATCAGTGTTAGAAATATGTGGGTTGTTTCTGCCTTTTGGTTATTATGAATAATGCTACTCCAAACATTGGTGTACAGGTTCTCTGTGAACACCTATTTTTTTAAAGATTTTATTTATTTATTTTTACAGAGAGGGGAAAGGAGTGAGAAAAAGAGGGAGAGAAACATCAATGTGTGAGAGATACATCAATCTGTTGCCTCTCACACGTCCCCCAACTGGGAACCTGGCCTTCAACCCAGGCATGTGCCCTGACAGGGAATCGAACTGGCGACCTTTTGGTTTGCAGGCTGGTACTAAATCCACTGAGCAACACCAGCCAGGACTCTGTGAACACCTACTTTTAATCTCTTGGGTGTATACCTGGGTGTGGCATTGCTGGGTCATATGGTCATATGGTCATAAACATAACTCTATGTTTAATGGTTTGAAGAATTCCAAAACTACCTTCTAAAATGGCTGCACCATTTTATATTCCTACCAGCATTGTGTGAGAGTTCCAGTTTCACCAATACTTATTTTTTTTTTAAGATTTTATTTATTTATTTTTAGAGAGAGAATGGAGGGAGAAAGAGAGAGAGAGAGAGAGAGAGAGAAACATCAATGTGCGGTTGCTGGGGATCATGGCCTACAACCCAGGCATGTACCCTGACTGGGAATCGAACCTGCGACACTTTGGTTCGCAGCCCGTGCTCAATCCACTGAGCTATGCCAGCCAGGGCACCAATACTTATTTTTGATTCTAGCCATCCTAGTGGGTATGAAGTAAGTGGTATCTCATGGTTTTGATTTGCATCTCTCTAATCATCTCTATTGATGTCAAGCATGTTTTTGTGTGCTTGTTTTCCATTTATTTATGTATCTTCCATGGAAAAATGTTTATTTGGATATTTTGCCCCTAAAGTTAAGTTTTGGTTGTCTTTCTATTTGTAAGGTGTAAGAATTCTTTCCATTTTCTAGGTACAGTCTCTTATCAGATATATGATTTACCAATATTTTCTCCCATTCTGTGCGTTGTGTTTACACTTTCTTGATTGTGTCATTTGAAGCACAAATGGTTTTTAATTTGATCAAGTTCAATTTATCAATTTTTGTATATGTTTTTCTTTGGTGTCATATCTCAAAATCTTTTGCCAAATCCAAGCTTGTGATTTACCTCATTGATTTCTTCTAAGAGTTTAGTAGTTTTAGCTCTTACATTTAGGTCTTTGGTCCATTTTGAGTTAATTTTTGTGTATGGTGTGAAGTAAGGATATGACATTTTTTTACATGTGGATATCCAGTTGTCCCAGCTTCATTTGTTCAAAAGACCATTCTTTCCCCTTGAAATATTTCTAATGCACTTATGAAAAATCAGTTGACCATAGGCAAATGATTTCTGGGCTCTCAAATCAAATCCATCAGTTTGTATGTCTATCATGATGCCAGTACTACAGTGTCTTGATTATCATAGTTTGTATTAAGTTTGAATCAGGATTGTTTTGGCTATTCTGAGTCTTTTGCAATTTCAAGATTTTTACTTTTTATTTCTTATTGATTTTAGAGAGAGAGAGAAAGAGAGACTGAAATGAGAGGATATCAGTTTGTTGTTCTACTTGTTTATGCATTCATTGATTAACTCTTGCATGTTCTCTGCTGATCAGGTGTCGAATCTGCAATGTGGTATATTGGAATGATGCTCTAACCAACTGACCTACCCGATCAGGGCTCATATGATTTTTAGAATCAACTTGTCAATTTCTACAAAGAAGTCAGCTGTGATTCATATAGAGATTTCATTGAATCTCTGGATAAATTTGGGGGTTATTGATGATGATATTAAGCCTGTTGATCTATGAACATGTGATTTTTTCCACTTATTTAGATTTAAAAAAATTTCTTTCAGCAATGTTTGTAGTTTTAGGAGTAAGTTTTACACTCATTTTGTTAAATTAATTCCTAAGTACTTTATTCTTTTGATGCTATTGTGAATGGTATTTTCAAAAGTTTTTTTTTTTTTCATTTCAGTTTGGGTTGTTAATTGCAAGTATATAAAATGCAGTTGAATTTTATATTTTGATTTTGTATCCTGTAAGCTTGCTGTGATGGTTACTTTTATGTGTCAAGGGTGTTTGGATGGTGTTTTGATGAGGTTAACATTTAAATAGGTCAACTTTGAGTAACACAGATTACCCTTTATAATGTGAGTCAGCTTCATACAATCATTTGAAGGCCTAAAACAGCAGTATCAAACTCATTTTCACCGGCCCCACATCAGCCTCATGGTTGCCTTCAAAGGGCCGAATGTAATTTCAACTCCTTAACCGTTAAGGAGTAGTTACATTTATACAGTCCTAAAATTATTTCAGCCCTTTGAAGACAACTACAAGGCTGATGTGGCCCCTGGTGAAAATGAGTTTGACACCCCTGGCCTAAATAAAACAAAAAGATTAGCCTCCATAAGCAAGAGGGAATTCTCTAGCAGACTGCCTTCAGACTCCATTTGTGCTGTAGGCACTTCTGAGGCCACAGGCTGCTGGCCTTCAGACTGGAACTGCTTTATCAGCTCTCCTAGGTTTTGAGACTGCCAGCCCACATGGCAGGTTTTGTATTTGCCAGATTCTGTAGTCTCATGAGCCAATTCCTTATGATAAATCTCTTACTATATATAAAATTACACATCCTATTAGTTCTGTTTATCTGGGAAACCCTTACTAATGCACTTGCTGAGCTTGTTACTTTTAATAGTTTTTAGTGGATTCCTTAGGATTTTCTATGTACAAAATCATGTCATCTGCAAACAGAAAAATTTTACTTCTTCCTTTACAATCTGGGTGCTTTTTATTTTTTTTCTTTTTAAAAATTTTAAATTTTTCTATTTTATTTTACTTTTATTTTTTATTAAATTTATTGGGGTGACATTGGTTAATAAGATCATGTAAGTCTCAAATGTATGTTTCTTTTCTTTTTTTAATCCCCATCCAAGGATATGTTTTTTTATTGATTTTAGAGAGTGAGGAATTGTAAGGAGAGAGAGACAGAGAGAGAAACATCAGTCGGTTGCTTCCCATACACACCCCAATGGGGGATTGAACCCACAACCTAGGTTATGTGCCCTGACTGGGAATTGAACATATAACCTTTTGGTGTATGGGATGATGCTCCAACCAGTTGGGCCATTTGGCCAAGGCTCAAGTGTATATTTATTTCTGTGAAACATACTGTATTGTGTGCCCACTGCCCAAAGTCAAATCATCTTCTGTCACCATATATTTGGCCCCTTTACTTTTTGCTACACCCCCACCTTCTTTCCTCTGATATAATCACCATACTGTTGTCTGTGTTTATGAGTTTCAGTTTTATATCCCACATATGAGTGAAATCATATGGTTCTTAGCTTTTTCTGACTGATTTATTTTGCTTAGCATAATATTCTCAAGATCCATCCATGGTGTCTCAAATGGCAGTATTTCATCTTTTCTTATGGATGAGTAGTATTCCACTGTGTGTATGTACCACATTTCTTTGTCCAGTCCTCTATCAAAGGACACGTTGTTTGTCTCTATGTCTTGGCAAGTGTGAATAATGCTGCAATGAACACAGGGGTGCCTATATCTTTGCAAATACATGTTTTTGAGTCTTGGGGTAAATACGCAGAAGAGGGATTGCTGGGTCATATGGTAACTCTATTCTTAATTTTTTGAGGAGTTGCCATGCTGTTTTCCACAGTGGCTGTGCTAGTCTACATTCCCACATCAGTGAATGAAGGTTTTTTCCCACAACCTCTCCAACACTTATTACCTGTCTTGTTGACATTAGCCATTCTAACAGGTGTAAGGTGGTATCTTATGGTACTTTTGATTTGCATCTTCCTAATAGCTATGAAGTTGATCATCTTTTCATATATCTATTTGCCATTTGTATGTCTTCTTAGGAGAGATGTCTGTTCAGGTCCTCTGCCCACTTTTATTTTGTTATTTTTTAAAAAATGTATTTTATTGCTCTGGCTGGTATGGCTCAGTGGATTGAGTGCAGGCCTGCAAACCAAAAGGTCTCTGGTTTGGTTCCCAGTCAGGGCACTTACCTGGATTGAAGGTCAGGTACCCAGTTGGGGACTTAGAGGAGGCAACCACACATTGATGTTTTTCTCCCTCTCTTTCTCCCTCCCTTCCCCTCTCCCTAAATATCAATAAATAAAATCTTTAAAATATATATATATATATATTATTGATTATGCTATTATCATTGTCCCATTTTTTCCCCTTTATTCCCTTCCACCCTGCAGCCCCCTCCCACCAGCATTACTCCCCCTCCCCTTAGTTCATGTCCATGGGTCATACATATAAGTTCTTTGGCTTCTACATTTCCTACACTATTCTTAACCCCCGCCTCTCCCACTGTGTATTTTGTGACTACCATTTATGTCTTATTCACTGTACCTCTTTCCCCCATTCACCCGCTCTGCCTCCCTGCTGATAACCCTCCATGTAATCTCCATTTCTGTGATTCCGTTCCTATTCTAGTTGTTTGCTTAGTTTGTTTTTGTTTTTGTTCTTTAGGTTCAGTTGTTGATAGTTTTGAGTTTGTTACTTTACTGTTCATAGTTTTGATCATCTCCTTTTTCTTAGATAAGTCCTTTTAATGTTTCATATAATAAAGGTTTGGTGATGATGAACCTTTAACTTGACCTTATCTGGGAAGCACTTTATCTGCCCTTTCATTCTGAATAAAAGCTCTGCTGGATAGAGTAATCTTGGATGTAGGTCCTTGCCTTTCATGACTTGGAATACTTCTTTCCAGCCCCTTTTTGCCTGCAAGGTTTCTTTTGAGAAATCAGCTGATAGTCTGATGGGAACTCCTTTGTAGGTAACTGTCTCCTTCTTTCTTGCTGATTTTAAGATTTTCTCCTTATCTTTAACCTTAGGAAATGTAATTATGATGTGCTTTATAATGTAATTATGGTGTGTGCTTCCTTGGGTCCAACTTCTTTGGGACTCGCTGAGCTTCCTGGACTTCCTGGAAGTCTATTTCTTTTGCCAGAATGGGGAAGTTCTCCTTTAATATTTCTTCAAATAAGTTTTCCACTTGTTGCTCTTCCTCTTCTCCTTCTGGTACCCCTATAATTCAGATGTTGGAACATTTAAAGACATCCTGGAGGTTCCTAAGCTTCTCCTTATTTTTTTTTTTGAATTCTTATTTCTTCATTCTTTTCTGATTATATGTTGTTTCCTTCCTTCTGATCCACTCCATTGATGTGAGACCCAGCTTTCTTCCCATCACTATTGATACCCTGTGCATTTTTCTTCATTTCACTTATTGTAGCCATCATTTTTCATCTAATTTGCGACCAAAGTCAATTAATTCTGTGAGCATCCTGATCACCAGTGTTTTGAACTGTACATCTGATAGGTTGGCTATCTCTCAGTCGCTTAAAAGTACTGGTTGTGGAGCTTTCATTTGTTCTTCTGTTTGAGCCATCTTTTTTTTTTTTTTTTTGGTCTGGTCATGCTTGTTATGTATGAGGGGCGGAGCTTTAGGTGTTCACCAGGGCGGGGCACCCCAGTTGCTGGGTTGTGATGCTGTATGTGGGGGCGGGGTCCAAGAGGGAACAATGGTGCTTGCTCTGCTCTCCATCAGACTTCAGTCCCTTCCGCTGCTTCCCCTAAGCAAACTGGGCCTTTCTAGTGTTAATTCCTGTGTGAGTGGGCCTGTGTACCCCGTGAGTCTTTCCAATGACCTCTCCTGTAAGGCTGGGAGTCTCTCCCTGCGCCTCGACCCCCTCAGGTGTTTTCAATCAGTGCCCCAAGGCTCTATTTCCCAGTGCTGGGACCCTGGGACCACCCGGTCAGCCAGCTGCCTTGCACGCAGTGCCTTGCTTCACAAGCGCCACCTCGCTGGGTCTGCTGGTTGCCACCCTTTGGCCAGGGTCTGCCAGACGCAGCTTGTATGCTCAGGGTCCACCTGCTGCGGTCTTGTGCACCTGGGATCCCTTACGCTGGTCCCAGCACTCTTTGTTCCATGACCCCTCTCCACCTGGCTGCCTGACTCCGCCCCTCCTACTGGTCTGGATGAATGTGTCTATTTTAACTCCTTGGTTGTCCAACTTCCATACAGTTCAGTTTTCTATCAGTTCTGGTTGTTATTCTGTTTCTAAATTGTTGTTGTCCCTATGTTGGTTGTGCGAGGAGACAGAGTGTGTCTACCTACATCTCCATCTTGGCTGGAAGTCCTAGTTTCATTCTTTTGTATGTGGCTTTCCAATTTTCTCAGCACTATTTATTGAAGAGGCTTTCTTTTCTCCATTGAGAAAAGAAAGTGTGTTTTTGGCTCCTTTGTCAAAAATTATTTGCCCATATACATGTGGTTTTATTTTGGGGCCCTCAGTTCTGTCCCATTGGTCTGTGTGTCTGTTTTTCTGCCAATACCATGCTGTTTTGATTATCATAGCTCTGTAGTACAATTTGAAGTCAAGTAGTATGATACCTCTAGCTTTGTTCTTTTTTTTCTCAGAATTTCTTTGGTTATTTGGGGTCTTTTGTGCTTCCATACATATCTGGTGATTTTTAAAAAGATTTTATTTATTTGCTTCTTTCTTTCTTTCTTTCTTTCTTTCTTTCTTTCTTTCTCTCTCTCTCTCTCTCCCTCTCTCTTTCTTTCTTTCTCTTTCTTTCTTTCTTTCTTTCTTTCTGTTTTTAGAGAGGGGAAGGGAGGGAGAAAGAGAGGGAGAGAAACACCAAGGTGTGGTTGCCTCTCTCATGTCTTCCACTGGGGACCTGGCCCACAACCCAGGCATGTACCCTGACTGGGAATTGAACTGGAGACCCTTTGGTTTGCAGGCCTGCTCTCAATCCACTGAGCTACACCAGCCAGGGCTATGCTAGTTTAATTTCAGGGAGATGTGGTAATGTTACTCTTATATAGCTTTAATTTCTTTGCCCTCTTTCTGTGGCTTTATTGTTATATATATTATATCTATTAATGTTACAAACCTAACAATACATTATTATAATCATTACTTTAACATCTGTAGTCATTTCCTTAGCCCAGTGAAGCTTTGTTCCCACTTACCTCCTTTGTGCTCATATTGGAAAATATATTACATTTACCTGTGATATAGGTTGAACAATATACATATACATATTATCTTATACTTTTAAAATCAGTTAAGAGAAGAAAGTTAAGAATATACACTTACAGTGCCTTTTATAATTACATAATTACCAATACCACTGCTCTCTGTTTTTCATTTTGATTCAAATTATCTGGGTTCATTTGCTTTCAACCTGAAGCATTTTCTTTAATATTTCTTATAAGATGGACATTCTAAAATAAATTCTGTCAGTTTTTGTTACTCTGGGAATGTCTTTATCTTATCTTTGTTTTTGAAGACAGCTTTGCTTGATACAGGATCCTTGGTTCATAGTTTTTCTTTGAGCATTTTGAATATGTCATCCTACTGCCTAATTGGCTTCCATCGTTTCTGCTGAGAAGTTAGTTGTACTAGGTTCCATTGTAAGTGATGAGTTGTTTTCTCCTCTTGCTTTTAAGATTTTCACCTTGTCTTTGACTTTTAGCATTTTTATTATACTGTGTGTGTTTGTGGATCTCTTTGCATTTTTCTTACTTGCAGTTTATTGAGCTTCCTGAATGTAAAGGTGGGTTTTCAATACATTTGGAATGGTTTCAGTCTGTAAACATTTCTTTCTCACTTTTCTCTCCTGGTACTTCCATTATGTATGTGTTGATATGCTCTATGGAATCCCCCATTTCTCTGAGGCTCTTGTCATCTTCTTCATCCTTTCTCTCTCTTGTTTTTGGATTATAGGTTTGCAGTTGTTCAAATAGAAAATAAAACAATATCAATGAATAATAATAATACAAGAATAAGCTGTTTCCCATCTGACAACTGTAAACCTACTTTCCTCACTCCTGTATATGTTTATAAAATCTTATAGAAATGTACACTTTAAATAAATACAATACTATGTAAATTTTGTCTCATTACAGTTGAATTTTAAAAAGCAGTGATCCACAGTGTTAATCATTAAAACCCTATGTATAAATGTCATTCAAGAAGGATTGGTTGTGCCCTGGCTGGTGTGGCAACATGGATTGAGTATTGGTCTACGAACCGAAGGGTTGCTGGTCTGATTCCCAGTCAGGGCATATGCCTGGGTTGCAGGCCAGGTCCCCAGTTAGGGGTGTGTGAGAGGCAACCACACACTGATGTTTCTTTTCCTCTCTTTCCCCTTCCTTTCCCCTCTCTAAAAATAAATAAATAAAATCTTAAGAAAAAAAGAAGGATTGGTTGAATAAATTTTGGTAGACCAATAAAATAAAGCACTATGTAGCCATTGAGAATATATAGACATAATTAGAATATATTGATACTGAGAAAATATTTGTACTTTTTTGGTAAATGAAGATAAAATAAATCACCTAATAGTCTCCAAATATATAATTTAATTTGGGTTATGTCAGTACCTGTGCTTATATTTTTATATCTGTAATTCTGTACAGAGCTGCATTATGTAGTAAGCCATGATTGTTTTTCCTTTCTTGCATAAGTTTTTGTTTTCCCTGTGGTTAATAATTGTTTTCATTTTCTTAGTTTTCTCTATACTTATTTCTAATTCAACTTCAATTTATTTTTGCTGATTATGTAAACTTGAGCTGTCCAAAATGGTACTCACTAATCACATGTGGCTATTAAAATTTAAATTAAATTTAATTAGATAAAATAAGTTTAGTTCCTTAGTGACACTAGTTACTTTACAAGTGCTCTAACTAGTGACTATTGTTTTGGACAGTTCAGATATGGAACATTTGCATCCACAGAAAGATCTAATGGACAGTGCTGGTCTAAATCTTTTCTCAGATATTCAGAAGCAGTAATTTCATCCTCACTGAGAAATCTCTCCTTGAGCTTTTCACCTTTGACCAAATCTAGATGATGGCTCTTTCAGTCTGGTGCCTGCCCCTCATCCTGGAATCTCCCTTCATCAACTTCCAGGGAATTATTTGCCTCTCCTTGTGTTAGATCTCCTATTTCCTAAATTGGTTTGCTCTCTCATTTTCATGTAGCGTATCCTCTGATAACTTTTGTGGAAAGGTGTGATGGAATGTAATTTTTTGAGGGCTTACATGCCCTATAAATATCATTATTCTATTCTTATATTTGATTGAGAGTTTGGCTGGAAACAAAAATCTAGGAGGACAGTATTTTTCATTAAAATTTGTAGGCATTGTTTCTTCATATTCTACATTTCAACTTTGCTGTTAAGAACTTCCTAGCCATTCTGATTCTGTATTTTTTATATTATCTTTTTTTCCTGTCTGAAAGGTTTTTTCCTCTGAAATTTCATAATGTTGTATCTTGATGTAGGTCTGTTTTCATTATTTGTGCTTGTCACTCAGTGGCCCATTTGAATGTGGTAACTTTGGTACTTCTTTGGTTTTGGGAAATTTTCTTGAATTATTTCCTTGTTGAAAATTATGTCCCTTCAAATTTTTGTTCTTTTTTTTCTGGATCTCCTAATATTTAGAAGTAGACCTCCTGTACAGATACTCTTATTTTTAAAAAATCTATAAAGGACACAGGGACAAAACCAAGGAGGAAAGTGGAAGCAAGGGAGGGAAGTGGGTTTGGCTGGGGTCAGGGGGTAGTGATAGGGGGGAAATGCAGACAACTGTAATTGAACAACAATAAAGTAATTTAAAAATAAAAAATATAAATAAAAATCTATTCTCTCTAACTTTCCATATCTTTGTACATTTGTTCTGCTCTTATGGATAATATCTCAACATAATCCTACTCTTTTATTGAGTTTTCACTTGTGCTATTGTATTTTTATTTCCAAGAGCCTTTTGTTGTTGTTGTTCTTGGAATGTTCCTCTTTATGGCATCCTGTTCTTCATGTTTTCAGAATTTTCTCTTACCTCAGAGGATATTAATTCTCTCTAGATAGATTTATTTTCTCTGTATGTCTGTGTTGTTGTGTTTTTTTTTTGTTCTCTGTTTTTTTGCTGTTTCATCCTCTAGCCTCACCACCTTTTTTACCTCTCTCTCCTCAGAAGTCCAAAGATGGCTGGTAGCTTTTGGTTGTCTGCCTGCTCATATTTAAGAGTGAAAGGACTAGAAAGCTCTGAGCTTATGCATGATTATGATTGTGACCTTCATTGTAGAATGATCTGACTGGGCCTTTGGGAGAATTCTCAATATCTGTATTTTTAAAAATTTCCCCTTGTCAGTTTCCTCAGAATATATGTTGGCACCCAGTGTTTTGGGAGTGTCCACATTCAGTATACATATTTTCACTTAATTCTCTGTTTCCAGTACCATAACCCTGCCTCAACTGTGCTTTGTAGCCCGCTATTCAATGACCTCTGCCACCCTCTCCAGAGAATAAACCTCTGATTATATGCCCAGGTGGGCAAGGAGCAATTGTTTGGCTCTGCAAAGTTGAGGACAAGATCTGAGAATTCCACCTGTTTCATGAATGTCTTTCAGTTGGTCTTATTTTAGCTCCTCTACCCACCCTCTTTATCCTCTTTTCCAAAAGTACCCAACACTGGAAATTCTTTAGACTAATGTACTTTTGGATGGTCCTTAGTTTGTGCCACTGCTGATTAAATTGTCAGCTATATTAGTTACCTCTCATCCATCTGTTTTGCAGCTTCCAAAATTTTACTGCTGTTATCTTTTCTCTTGCTCTTTCTGTCCTTTTAGGTTTCTACTCTTCAAATAAATCTCTTTACTGCCATCCTACTGAGGTTTGGGGAAGAGACTAAGTAACATATATGTAAATCTACCTTCTTTACCCAGAAGTCAGTAAATATATTTCTTTAAAAACTGTCAAGAGTTAATTTATAAGACTAGCAATGCATTTTTTCTTTAGGCATTTTGGTCTGAAGAATAAAAATAGTATTACTTGCTTTATTAAGGATTTCTGAGAATTGGTAAAGTCTTGCTTAACAAATGTAACATGGAAAGCACTTCATAGTACTATAAAAATACCACAAGATTACATTTAAAATAATTTAAGTCTAAATGATCTGAAGAAGAGAATTTTAGCTTATAGACTTCCACTTGGAAATAAATACCTCAGCTGGGTGTAAGGCCACTGGATATAATCATGATATTATTTAAGGACATTTGTATGTTTTTATTTGTTAAATGTTTATTGATTTTAGAGAGAGAGGAAGAGAGAGAAAGAGAGACATCAATGTGAGAGAGAACTATCCATAGGTTGCCTCCCATACATGTCCCAACTGGGGATCAAACCTAGCTATATGTCCTGACCAGGAGTGGAAACTCCATCCTTTTGGTGTATGGGTTGATGCCCCAACCAATTGAGCCACATAGGCCAGGGCCATTTACTTGCATGTTTTTAATTTCTTATCCATACTGTATCTTTTCAGAACTTGCCAGAACACCTATAGTTTCAGCTGAGGAAAAAAATATTGGTAGAAGATAGTTTGAAAGTCTACAAAGATACTTTCCTATTAATTTATAAGAACACACAGAAAGATTAAATTCCTCCTCTTGGTTTGGGATGCTTCATGTCATAATTCTTACTTTGCTCAAAAGCAAGACCTAGAAATTCTCAGAGTGGAGGGAGAGGAGGAAAATTTGAGTGAAGTTGATCCTATGAGATAGAAAAGCCTTCGAGTGATCCTAATTACTCTGATTAGTGTGCTGTTTCTTTCCTCACCAAATTTCTCACAGGATGCTTTCCATTTATCGTGCCCCGCCTCACCTGCTCTTCAACTCAGAAAGCTGGTTTCTTCACTTATCTTTACTTTCCTAACTGTTCTCTTCAAAATAAACAATGACTTTTTAATTCATTGATTTCACAGTGTGTACTCATGTTTTCATTCTTGACCTATTTTGTCATGTAGTCTGTATACTCCCTTTTAAATGTTTCTTCTTATTTCTATGATATTACACTATTTTCATTCTCTTTCCATCTGTCTTACCTGTCATCTGTTTCTGTCACTTTTCTTCTTCCTCCCAACTCCTAACTGCATGTGAACCTGACATCTCCAAGGTCTCTGACCACATACTGTTCAATCTGTATGTACTTTCCTTTGCAGGATCTATCCATTCTCAGAGCCTCAAGAATCACATGTATGGTGTTAACTCCAAAATGTCATATCTTGAACCCTGACCATGCCCCAGAGCTCCAGTTCTATATTTAACCGTCTCTTGGGCATTTCCACTTTGGTGACTCACTGTCATGTCAAATCCAGTGTACTCATCTTTTTTTCACTATTGCCTTCCACCTTTCACACCCAGAACAAGTTTCCCCGCTTCTCAGCATCACCTTTTTCCTCTCTGTGTCTTGAGTTCAGAATCCTGAGATCATTCTCCTTATTTAGTCAGGTATCAAAACTCCCCCCAAGCCTTCCCTTTCTAGTCTGTTCTTTCTGCCAAAACCCGAGTCCAGGCTTTCGGTCTCTCACATTTGAATTGCTGCCACAGCCTCCAGGCTCTCCCACAGCCTCCTGCTATATCCCACATACCACTGCCAGTCTAATCGTCCTTAAATGTAACTTTCATCATATCACTTCCCTAAAGTATCTCATGACTCCTACTTCCTACTACATCAAGTCTAAACAGCTCTAATTGGCTTTCAGGCTGCTCATGATCTGCCTGCATGTTACCTGTCTTATTTCCCACTGTTACCCAACATGTTCCCCTTCCTTGTTAGGTCAGGGTTTTTTTTTTTTTTTCTGTCAGAAGAACAAGCCAAGTTAACTTGTGCCTTCATATTTTCTCTTGCCTGGAACGCCTTTCTTTTCATTCATGCCAAATTATATCCATCTTGCAAGAGAATTGTCTGTGCTTCTGTGTCCAATTCTCTGCTATCTATTCTCTTTCACCTACTTTAATCAGTTCTTGTTCATTTCTACCACTCCACTGTCCAATTCTCATAATTTTCCTATCAATAGTCACTTCTTCAGTCTTTTCATCACAGTAAATGACACAGTCATTTACCCACCTGCTCTGACCAAACCCTCAGAGCCATCTTTAGTTCTCCCTTGTAACCCACATCTAGTCAACCAACAAGTCCTGTGAGCTTTCCTTTTTTATTTTATTTTATTTTTTTGAGTTCTCCTTGTTTTAAAAATTAGTTTTCTGCCCTGGCTGGTGTATCTCAGTGGATTGAGCGCCGGCCTGAGAATGAAAGGTTCCTCAGTTTGATTCCCAGTCAGGGCACATGCCTGGCTGGCAGGCCAGGTCCCCAGCAGGGTACATGAGGGGCAACCACACATTGATGTTTCTCTCCCTCTTTCTCCCTCCCTTCCCCTCTGTTTAAAAATAAATAAATAAATCTTTAAAATAATAGTTTTCTTTTTTAAAAAAAAAATTGTTGTTCTATTACAGTTGTCCCAATTTTCCCCATTGCTCTCCCCTGTCCCTGCTTCCCACCCACAGTCAATCCCTACCCTGTTGTCCATGTCCATGGGTCATTTATACCTGTTTCTTGACTCGATCCTTCTCCTTATTTCCTCCCTTAAATCCCATTCTCCAGCCCTCTGGTTGCTGTCAGTCTGTTCCTTGTTTCCATGCCTCTGGTTCTATTTTGCTCATTTGTTTGTTTTGTTCATTAGGTTCCTCTTATAGGTGAGATCATATGGTATTTGTCTTTCGTCACCTTGCTTATTTCACTTAGGATAATACTCTCCAGTTCCATCTCTGCTCTGGTTTCTCTTCAGATCACATAAATCTTTCATCTTTTTTTTTAATACTCATCCGAGAACATGGTCATTGATTTTAGAGGGAGGGAAAGGGAGGGACAGAGGGGAGAGAAACATCAACGTCAGAGAGAAACACCGATCAGCTGCCTTTTGCACACACCCTGACTAGGACCAAACCTACAACCTAGGCATGTGCCCTGCCTGGGAATGGAACCTGCGACCTTTCAGTTTAAGGGATGACACTCCAACCAACTGAGCCACACCATCTAGGGCCAGTGAGCCCTCCTTTTAAAGTATATTTCAAATCTGTCCACTTATCACTATCTCATTGCTGCCACTTTACCCCAAGTAAACAGCACTCCTGCAATGGTCTCTCTATTGTCATTTTGCTTTCACACACTTTATTTGACATAAAACATTGAGTCATTTTTTTAAAGATATGAATCTGTTTATGTCACTACACTTTCAATGGCCTTTAAGGCCATATGTGATCTGCTCTAGCTCAAGGCTCTGACTCTGGCTCCTGCCAATTTCCCCTCACTCTTCAGTCTCCAGCTTCTCTGACCTTTTGTTTCTGTTTCTAGAACAAGTCAAGCTTATTGACACCTCCCTTACACATGGACTGACAAGGATGGATTTCAAAGTAATCACTAGGGAGGTTTGAACAGAATAAATGTCTTCAGTTTCCACAATATTTGTCTGTAAAATATGTATTATATTAACAAGAAAAAATAGAAAATGTACAATCTTTTAAAAATTAATATTTTTACAAAAATTTATTTTAATTTTGAAACACTCTAACTTACAGAAAAGCTGCAAGTACAACACAAATGTTTTTTTCTGAACCATTTGCTACACCACTCCAGAATACTGCAGTATGCAGTTACTAGAAGCATGGATGTTCTCCTATATAATCACAATACAGCTGAGAAAACCAGGAAATTAATTTTGGTACATTACTATCATCTAACCCTCAGGCTCCATTCAAGTTTTTCCAATTGTTTCAATAATGTTCATTATAGCAAAAGGATCCAGGTTAGGTCACATGTTGCATTTGGTTGTTGTTATTTATTTATTTATTTATTTTTGCCTCCTTTAGTTTGGAACAGTTCCTCAGTCTTTCCTTGACTTTCATGACTTTGACATGTATTTATAGAATGGGCCAGTTATTTGTGGGGGGTGGGGGGGGACAGCAGTTATTTTGTAGAAGGTCCTTCAATTTGGGTTTGTCTGATGTTCCTTCATGATTAAATTCGGGGTGTGCATCTTTTTCAAGAATACCACAGAAACGGTGCCCAGTACTCATACTCTTGCTTCCTGTCAAGTGGTACATGGTTTTGATCTGTCCATCACTGATCATGTTTATTTTGGTCACTAACTTAAGTTGGCTTCTGCAAGGCTTCTCTACTATAAAGTTACTTTCTTCCCCTTTGTAATGAATAAGTAGTTCGAGGGGAAGTACTTTGAAACTATGTAAATTATCCTGTTCCTTCTTCAGCTTCCCATTTATACATTATTTTATTTGTATCAGTATAGACTCTGAGTGCCTATTTATCCATTACTATTATTTATTTATTTTGATGCTCTCACTGTCTCAGATATTGCCAATGGGAGCCCCTTCAAGCCCCTTCAAGTGTTTTTTTGACATGTCTCACTTTCTTATATTCTGGCACAACAGGCTGTTCCAGACTCATCTTGTACTTTCCCTGTCCCAGTTCTGTCAGCCATTTCTCCAAGGTCCCCTGTTTTTTTTAGTGGCTCCTTTTAGTCCCCTAGATGGGGACTCTTTCAATGGAGAGAGCTCAAGAATATATGTATGAGCTTAGCCCCATACACAGGCATGTATGTATGTATGTGTGTGTGTATATATATATATATATCACTCAAATGCAGGCAAACTCCCATCCTTGCCACCTTCCCCATTCACATATAGATATCTGTCTCACTCCTAGGGCTCTGGACCTCTTCCCCTCTGACACCCTACCATGTGTCAATACTTGGGAGGCCCTCCTCACTTCATTCAGCCTCTGACTCCTCTTGCCAGGCCTGTCCTCCACCTGGACACCTTTCACCCCCCTCAGGCTCTGACACCCTTCCATGTGGATGCCTATCTTGCTTTGCCACACCTAACACTGGCATTAGGACTGAGCTATTCATCAAGGGATGGGAAGAGGAAGAAGAACTAAGATCAATATTTTATTTAGCAAAGACTTTCTAGTTAGTGTAGGTTTGACTACAAATCAAGAAGGCAATAACATTTCTGTTCCCTTTCCCCTAAAAAAGCATATCAGTCAGTTTGAAATAGCATGGTAATCAGTGGACAAGAAACCAAATCATATCTGCGAGAACACCCAACCCAGGTCAATGTAGAAACAAAACATCCAGATTTAAAGAGATTCCTCACATTTTTTCTATCTGTTGTTAAAATACTTCGATATTTAGAACCACTACGAAGTGTCAATGATTATGATAAGTTTATGAATCTTACATTTTGAATATGGTAGTGTCTGATGCCTGAGACCCTTGGGTCACAAGTAATTTTATCTTTTAAAACTGAGAAATGCACATATTTTGTCACAATAACATTGCTGTCATTCAGTTATACCACAAGACTTTGCAAGGCAATGTCTACATTGAATTAACTGTCCTTGGAAACTTTAGAGCTAAAACCTCTGCAAGATTGCCCTTGATAGCCATCTCACAGATAGGAAGCACCATTGAGGAGTCAGGACATTGCCCTCAAAAAGACTGCAGCCCCTGGAGACTACAACTTTCCCAGGACAAAAATGCCCGAGTTTGCCTCTAGATCCTTTCAAGACACAAACTAACCATTCCAAGAAGTAGCTTTCTCATTCCTACTCCTCAAATTTTCTTTGTCTGAGAAAGGCAAATTTAGCCTTTCCTCTAAATCAAGATATGATATAACTGGACTTTTATTTAATTCTAAGCCAAAACATTCCCAAACTCCCACTGCATTCCTGGGAAGCCCAAAATGCTATTGAAGTGCTCTCTTAGCCGTGTTCCATTCCTTTCGAGAGTCAAGCACTCTCCATCTGCACCCTCTTGGAGACCATGAAAGGGAACGCAGCCTCCACGACTGCTCCGACCAGGTGGGTCAGATTAGCTTTACAGTCCACTTACGAGGAAGCTAACAAGTCTCCTCTGTGGATGTTTGATCACACTTTACGAAACTGCTGATGACCTCATGAGCCAAAGAAAGCAGGTCTCACATTGTGGACTAAGCCTAAATATTAATACTACTTTATATTTATGTAGTGTCTTTTTTCCAAGGAGCTCCAACCTCTTTACAGACATTATGTCATTAATCCTCAAAGCATTGCTGTTTGGTATATGGCAAATATTCTCCCCCTCCCTTTTTTTTTACTGTGATGGAAACTTGCAAGTCAGTGATGGAACCCAGCCCCCTAGTTCTCAGTCTTTGCACTATACCATTAAAAAAAAAAAGAACAGATGAATAATTTTTCAAGCTTATTCATTGCTTCTTGGGTGGGATTTGAGAGGATGTCTCAGTTTGTATGATTTCAATCTTTGGTATCCCTAAGTTCCATGCTCTTTTCCTTCTTCATTTTAAGTTAAGTATTTTCAAGCATATGTAGTCCACCTTCCACTGTTGCTTTTATAAGAACACTAAAAATTTGTAGCTGAAATTTGAAGTGAAAGACTTTGTTACTGAATATATAATCTCACTTATCACTTAGAGATCCCTTATACTTCTCATGCCTCAAGATAAGTTAGATTATTTTTTTAATCCCCATGTCAGCTCAGGGCACGTTTCATTTAGAGCAACCACATAATTAATTTGTGTTGAGTGATTAACACGTACCATATATTGTGCCAAAGAATTTCAAATGTGTAATATTCCATGAGAACCATTTAGATTAAGTCTCATGTGTGAAAACACTCTCTTAGAGTAGGGCAAGAAAAAAAAAGGCACTAATAGAAATATGGCCTCAGCTGCTATAATCCAAAAAAAAAAAAGCTCAATTAACTTTAATTCCCTTAGTGGAAATCCCCAGTGTAAATATTTCCACAAAAAGGGAAAATGTGGGTAAATTCTAAAAACCACCAGGAATTAGCTCAGTACCCCCCACCACACACACACACAAATCTTAAAAGATTGTTTCCTGCAGACTCAACAATTAATGCAAAGCAGAAAGAAGAACAAAACACAGCCGGATCTAATGATGACAAATATTTCATGATTTCACTTGGTTAGACATTTCCTAATCAGGAATATTAGAACGGGGAATTACAAACTACAGTAGCATAATTTTAAATACTCACAAAATCAATTTCACATCTCATTTTTAAATTCTTTTTTATGACCAACTGTCTTGCTGTTGTCCAAACCGGGGGATGTCTGTACATTGCTGAATTAGACAGTGGCAGTGAAAAGAGATACTGGGGGGAAAATCAGAAAAACTCTTCTAAAACAAAGAGAAACTTTCAACTTTTAATCAATAAATTCTGAAAGCCTCAGAGTAAAGCATGCCAGATGCCCTGCAACAATAATTCTAGTCTACTCTGCTCCCTGGCCCAGCCTGATGTGAAATAACCCTATATTTCTAAATAAATAGTGCTTAATTTGAAACTGAGCAGCCCTACCCCATCATGGAAAATCTTCATAGGCTGGAAAATATGTCCAGTATGTCATACTTTAGGTATATAATCTAGCCATGTTCTGTAACATAGCTACACTGCAGTTTATACTCAACAATCTTGGGTTTTCAAGAAAATATACTCATAACATTCTAAATGTTTGTTTTTTCTTGTCATAGGAAACATTAGCCAAAAGGAATACCCTGTATTCCAAGAAAAAAATTCAATGATGAGGAAATTTAGAAAGTGGTAGTCAAAAAACTGATGTTTGCCCTAGTAGGGTTGCCACCCATGGTTGTATTGATTGTGAACTGCTCAGTTCCAGGGACACCTAAAACATAGAAAATGTGAGTGGTGCCCCCTGGAGGTGAGCAATGCCTGGCAACCCTGATTTTAAGTAAGTAGGAAAGCTTTTGAAAATGCTCGTGTTTTTTTCTCTGATTCACAACTGAAGACCAGTTGTGACCTGCCGTAGGACTTTTATTATTCCTCATGTTTTTTTGTATGTGCAGAGTTCTTAGTTTTTCCTCCCCACATTCATTCCAAAAGACTCCCCTACTGACTGAGCTTTAGCACACTGGTCTGGCATTCTCCCAGCTCTAGGTTTTCATGAGTCAGGGAAAACGTGTCAGTTTGAGAAGAAGCTTGTCAGACGTGCTCAACCAGCCCTGGACTTATTTTTGAAGTCCCTCCCCCTATTCTCCTTCTTCCTCTACATTCCCACATTCCTGTGTTAAATGTTGGTTAGACTTGATTGTGTACACATCTGTGTTCCTTACTACCTTGCAACACTCTGCTGCCCATTCCGGCTGTGCCATCCTGTTATTCCCATCACCAGCACAACACTTAGCATGGTACCTTGAATCTCTGCTTCCCTGTCCCGCCCCTTCTCTTTTACCCTTCCACTCTTTGATTTCCTTTTATCTCCTTTAGTCCCAGGGGAAACATGTTGTCTCTAGACAGGGAAGACAACTGGAGGCAATGAGAAGAATGCCCACTTCCATAAAATATGTGATCAGGCGTGACCCTGCAGATCACAGTGTTATTTGGTCATAACCCTCCATCCCCTCATTTATTTTTACTGTGGCCAGGCCTGCTCCAGCTTTAGTAAAACAAATGGAAGAGAGTAATTTTGTGACTTTTATAGCAGTTTAAGTTTTTTAGTGGTACAGTTGATTAAAAATGCAAACAACATACAGTTTCTGGAAGGTTGATTTCTGGGGGCAATCAAGTGGCTCTGGGATGGCAGGGAAAGTCTCACTATACCTTTATTTTTCCTTTTGAATTTCATACTATGTGACTATATTAGTAATTGAAATAAAAAATGGAAGCAGACAGTTAAATAACTAGACATGAACTGAAGTGATGCCGCAGAAAATTCTGTTAATTGTAGAAAATGACTCAAATATATTAAAAATAAAAGATCAGAAAGGGAAGTATGATTATTTTCATCTTGTTTTAGAAACTGAAAATATTTCACTGTTTGCTGGAAAAATAAAATAAAAATTAAGTTTAAGTGTCAGCTCCTCATATTAAACTTACTTTCACTCTAAACACCCTATTTCTTTTTCGGGGTTTTTTCTTTTGGCTTTTTTTTTTCAAGTGAACTTAAGGCCAATTTCAAGTGAAAATCTGACTTCTTATTGAATGTATCTTTGCCACTTTGCCTCCACCTCGTGTGGAAGAACTGTTCAAGGGATGCCGGAGTTCCTACTGCCATCTGCTTTGCCCTCTTCTTCCTGCCAGTGAGAGCAGGCAGTTAGGGCCTGAGGTTTGGGTACCACACTGATAGAGCTCTTCCATCTCAAACAGTCTTCACACCAGAATGGTCTCTTCCTGTATATTTTATGGGCCATATCTCTCTAGTCACTTCTGTACATACCATGTTCCTTTCAACACCTGCTGAAGTACTTTATAGAGACTCAGATTCGAGCAAATGACCTACATAGCAAGTCAATGAGAAGCAGGGTATCACATCTCCAATTCTGTATCTATTATCTGTTTATCTCTTTTCTGAAGAATCAGCAAACCTATGTCTAGTATATCTAATAACACCATCATGTCATTGCCTGTAGGTTTCCTCCTACATGCCACAAACCAAGAAAAAAGGTTTTCATTTTTGTAATTACTTCAAGTATGTGCTTGAGTGTGATTTTTTAAACTAAATTTATTGGGATGACATTGGTTAATAAGATCATACAGGTTTCAAGTGTACAGTTCTATGATACTACATCTGTATATTGTACTGTGTGCCACCCACCTAAAGTCAAACCATCTTTTGTCACCATATATTAAGCCCCCTTCCATCCCCATCTCTCTGGCAGCCACCACATTGCTGTCTGTGTCTATGAGTATCAGTTTTATATCCCATATATGAGGGAAATTATATGGTTCTTAGCTTTTTCTGACTGACTTATTTCACTTAGCATGATATTCTCAAGAATATTATGCTCAACGTCCATCCACATTATTGCAAATGGCAATATTTCATCTTTTCTTATGGCTGAGTAGTATTTCATTGTGTGTATGTACCATATCTTCTTTATCCAGTCTTCTATTGAAGGACACATTGTTTGTCTCCATGTCTTGGCAACCATGAATAATGCTGCAGTGAACATAGGGGTGCATATATCTTTGTGAATACATGTTTTTGAGTTTATTGAGTAGATACCCAGGAGCAAGGTTTGCTGGGTGATATGCTAACTCTATTCTTAACTTTTTGAGAAAGCACCAGACTATTTTCCATAGTGGCTGTGCCAGTCTACATTCCCACAACAGTGAACGAGGGTTCCCTTTTCTCCACAACCTCTCTAACACATGTTATTATTACCTGTCTTCTTGATAATAGCCATCCTAACAGGTGTGAGGTGGTATTCATAATAGTTTTGATTTGCATCTTCCTAATAGCTAGTGAGGTTGAACATCTTTTCAAATATCTGTTTGTCTTTTGTATGTCTTCTTGGGAGAGGTGTCTGTTCAGGTCTTCTGTCCATTTTTCAACTGGATTGTTTGTTAGGTGTTAAGTGTGTTTTTATGTAATTTTTATGCCTACCTTTAGCTACCACAGAATTAATAGTTAATTACTCAGGCATTTGAAACTAGGAAAGTATCATTTTTCTATTGAAAAATATATAATAATATTTTTGAATATTTTATAGCCATGAAAGTTAAGCCAAATAAATTTTAAGTTTTTTTATGTTCTCTCATTACCTTTTCAGTTTACAAATAAAAATAGTTTCATAATAAAGCTTTTATCACATTGAAATAAATGAAAACAAAGAGATGAAGTAATAAGCATATTGAATATAAATATATCAAGTAACAAAAGACAGAATTTTAACAGAATTAATAAGCAAATTAATGTGGAATTTTATATTTTTTATTTTAACTTTAATTGTACAAGTTACATATAACTGCATTCTCATAGGTAATGTAAAAATTACCAGTAAGGATATTTCATATCTTTGTATTTAAAATACCCCCCACACACACACATGCACATAAGATGTGCTGTCCAATATTGGTAGCCACTGGCTAAATGTGGCTATTAAGAACCTGAAATGTAGCTAATTTGAGTTGAGATGTGCTGTAAGTATAAAATATACACTGGATTGTGCAGATATAGTAAAAAAATATATAAACTATCAATAATTTTATACTGATTGTTGAAATGATAATATTTTATATATTGAATTAAAATAAAATAATTATTAAAATTTAATTTTTTTTTTACTTTTTAAAACATATTTACAAGAGTATTTAAAATTATATATGTGGCCTGTAATTGTGTCTTGAATTCCATTTCTATTGGGCAATACTATATATATGTATTTATGCATATATATAATGTATATACATATATATGCATCTATATATGTGCATATATTTAATTTGCAGACATTTTTAAAGCATAAATGTGATAATGCTGTCTTTTTCTGAAACTTGCTTTTTTAATTTACATATATATCTTGGAGATTTTTCCTTGTCAGTATATTTATATTAACCTCATTCTTTTTAACTACTACATAGTATTCCTTAGTACTAAAGTACTCTGGTTTATTTCAATTTCTGGTATTAATGTAACATTTAAGTAACATACAAAATATAAACTTTATCATTTTAACTATTTTTAAGTGTACAGTTTAGTGGCACATTTACATCATTTTGCAGCCATTACCACATCCATCTCCAGAACTTTTTTCATTTTCCTAAACTGAAGCTCAATACTCATTAAACACCAAATCCCCATCTCTCTCCCTAGTCTCTGACAATCACCATTCTACAATACTTTCTGTGCCTATGACTTTGACTATTCCAGGTACCTCATATAAGTAAAGTCATACAATAGTTATGCTTTTGTGCTTGGCTTATTTCACTTACCATAACATCCTCAAGGTTTATCCATATTGTTGCATGTATCAGAATTTCCTTCCTCTTTAAGACTGTCTATTCTGTTGTATGTATACACCACATTTTGTTTGTCCACTCATCCATTGATGGACATTTGTGTTGCTTCCACCTTTTGACTATTGTGAATTATACTGCTGTTAACATAAGGTGTACAAATATCTGTTCAAATTCCCACTTTCAGTTCTTTTGGGTATATATCTAGAAGAGGAATTACTGGATCATAGGGTAATTCTATTTTTAATTTAATGACAAACTGCCATTCTGTTTTCCATAGCAGCCATACCATGTTACATTCCTACCAGCAATGCACAAGGGCTTCAGTTTCTTCACGTCATCCTCAATACTTCTTTTCTTTTTTTTTTAATAAAAATAATGCCATCCTAATAGGTGTAAGTAATACCTCATTATAGTTTTGATTTGTGTTTCTCTAATGATTACTGATGTTTAGAATCTTTTCATTTGCTTTTTGGCCATTTGTATACCTTCTTTGGAGAAATGCTATTCAAGTCCTTTGCTCAGCTTTTAATTAGGTTGGTTTTTGTTGTTGAATTTTAGAAATTATTTATTTATTATGGATATTAATTTCTTACTGGACAAATAATTTGCAAACATTTTCTCTTATCCCATAGGTTTTTCTACTCACTTTTGGTAGTGTCCTTTGATGCACAAAAGTTTTTAATTTTGATTAAGTCAAAGTTATCTGTTTTTTTTTCTGTTGCTTGTGTTTTTGGTGTCATATTTCAGAAGTCCTTGCCAAACCCAATGTCATAAAGCTTTCCCCTATCTTTTCTTCTATGAGTTTTGTAGTTTTAACTCTTATTTTTAGGACTTTGATCCATGCTGAGTTAATTTTCTTATGTGGTATGAGGGTCCAACTTCATTCTTTTGCATGTAGATATTCAGTTTCCTAACATCATTTGTTGAAAAGATTTTCCTTTCCTCATCAAATGTTTCTGACACCCTTGTTGAAGCCATTTGACCATATAAGTGAGGTTTTATTTCTGGACTATCTATTCTATCCCTTGGTCTTTATATCTGTCTTTATGGTAGTACCACATGTTTTGATTAGTATAGTTTGTAGTAAATCAGGAAGAAATCAGAAAAGGAGAAGCCTCCAATTTTGTTCTTTCTCAATATTGTTTTTAGAATTTCAGGGTCCCTTGAGATTCTATATGAACTTTAAAGTGTATTTTTCTATTTCTGCAAAAAAAAGAAAGTCATTAGAACTTTGGCAGGGATTGTATTGAATCTGTAGGTTGCTTTGGGTATAGTATTGACATTTTAATATTAAGTCTTTCAACTTAGAAACATGGGATGTCCTCCCATGGTTTTATCATTTTGTGTTTTGCTTAAGAAGGTCTTCTCAATGATGAAGTTATAAATAAAATTTCCTACACTTTTCTAATAAGTTTCTATATTTGTTTATTGCATTTGGCCCCTTAAACTAGCTGGGATTTTTTTTCCAGTGTGAGAACATTTTCCCCTAGTGTTGATACCACTTGAATTGTCTGCCTTTTCCCTGCTAATTTGAATGCCACTTTTATCATAAATTAAAAACCCATGGATACATAGGTTTGGTTTTAGATTGCTAGTCTATTTCACTGATCCATATGTCTATTTCCATATTATTGCTATCGTGCTTCAATTACTATAGCTTTATATTGTAATTTGTTATCTGAAAAAGCAACTCTTTTAGTAGTTTTAAGATTTTCCCATACATTTTCTCTTCTGAGTGACTATTAGAATCAGCTTTAAAGTTCCAACAGGCATATTACTGGAATTTTGATTGGGATTGTATTAACTTGATAAAATAATCTTAGGGAAATTGAATTTTTTATAATAGTAAGTCCTTGCATTTTGAGAAAAAAGCATTCTAGGTTCTGTATTTCTATTATCACTATGGTCCCTAGCAAACTTTATGTTTACTTGGATTATACATACCTAGGTTGCCTCTGTAAAGCAGTTCTGTCCAATTTAACTTTCTGTGCTGATGAAAATGCCCCACTTCTGTGATGTCTAATATGTGTTATGAATGCTTGAATTGACCACTCACATGCAGCTATTGAACACTTGAAATGTGACTAATGCAACTGAGGAAATGAATTTTTAATTTTATTTATTTTTAATTAACTTAAACTTAAATGGTCACATGTGGCTAATGGCTACCATAATAGACATTGCAGCTTTAGGATATATGGATAACTGTGTAATTGAACACTTTTGTAGGTGGCAAAGGTAGGCAGCAAAAGAATTATTGATACCTACCGTGTGAAAGACACTGCATTAGGCATTATCAGAGTCTGAAGACCATAATATTAAATACAAATGAATTCCTAAAGAACTTAAAACCATCCCTGGCTGGTGTAGCTCAGTGAATTGAGTGTGGCCCTCAAACCAAACCTAACTGTGAACCTAGTTTGATTACCAGTCAGGGTACATGCCTGGGTTGCGGGTCAGGTCCCCAGTGGGGGCCACGTGAGAAGCAACCACACATTGATGTTTCTCTCCCTCTCTTTCTCCCTCCCTTTCCCTCTTTCTAAAAACAAATAAATAAAATCAATAAAATCTTTAATAAAAAAGAACTTAAAACCAGTTCCAGGTAAAGGACAAATTGTTTGAAAATACTTATGCTGTCAGAAAAATACAATTACAAAAAGTATGCTGTGGGGATTTGCTAAAGAAAGCAAGCTCCTATGTGACTAAAATGAGCAAAAAAAGGCTTTGTAAATGAAATACTTTTAGACACTGACCTTGAAGGAATTATTCAAAATTAAAAATGAGTAAGTAATAGAAGATTTTTGTTTTCTGAAATGTGGAAGAAATAAAGAGGAAAAGGAATGAGGTGTTTTGGGGGATTGTAACTAATTAGTTTCCTAGGGTGCCTATAACAAATTACCACAAATTTGGTAGCTTAAAACATCAGAAATATATTTACTCATTAGAAGCCAGAAGTCCAGAATCAGTGTTTCTGAGCTGCACTTAAGGTGTAGACAGAGCCATACTCCCTCTGGAGGATCTAGGGAGGATTCTGTTATTTGCCTCTTCCAGCATCAGGTGGCTGCTGGCTTTCCTTGGCTTGTGGCCATATCACCCCAGTCTCTGCCTTGGTGGTCACATTGAAAAATGGTGCCCCATTCTTTAGCCTCCTGCAATAATCCAGTTTGGCTGGAGTATGGAATACCTGAGGCAGTAGAAATGATCACAGCCATCAGTCACTGAGTGGCTTGCATATGTACTATGTTGTGCCAGGTGCTGTATCTGTGCTATTCATTTACTCATTATAAGAACTCTGTGTAGGCATTAGGGGATGAGAGAGGAATCTAAGGTGACTATGTTTTTGACCTTTGATGACTGGGACATAGTGATTAACACAAATTGAAAAGTCATGAGGAAAAATTGGTTACAAAGGGAAAACAATGAGCTTGGCTTTGGCTGTGTTTATTTCGAGATCCCACTAGGTTATGCTCAAAAGGCATCAATCCCGGACAGAAGCCAATTAACCCTACATAGAGTTCTGATGGCCTCGCCTGCAATTTCCTACCTTTGTTTCCCCTCTGGGTTGAAGAAGCAAATTTTGAGGAACACTAAATTTGAAATCAGGAGGTCTGGGTTTAAGTCTTACACTTAGTAAATGTGTGAACTGGACAAGTAAGTCATTTCACTTCTCTGAGCTTCAGTTTCCACACCTGTAAAAAAGGGAATAAAAACCCCTCCCTGCCCTCACACTGTTATTATGAGGAATAAATGAGATAATATTTGTGATGTGCTTAGCACAGTATATGGTGTGTTGTAAGCATTCAAATGTTCATAAAAAGAAGAGCAAAAGTTTTAATATGTCAAACAAGTTTTTTTAAAAAAATTATAGTATTTTAGGTTTAATTTAAAAGGAGCCAATGTCAAACTTAAGTTCTAGTTTGAAAGTGATATATCTGAAAGCTCTCTGGATCCTAAACAACAGTTAACATTAATTTAAAAAGTCGATTACTGACTCCCTTTTCCATTGTCCATAATTTCACAACATGTGTCTTAAGCACCACCCAAGACCAGTTCCCTCCCTTTTCGAGCTGCTGACCTAAACTCTACTTCATAGAACTAGTTAAATCTATCAAATATGAATCATTCTGTTTTCTGCCCTTATGTTTAAAGATGTACCTATATTTATGTTCCCTTTTATCTCCTTCCTTCTAGACCTCAAGTAATATCACATCTCTTGTCTGAAGTGAATACATCTTTCTATATGTGCTCTTGATGCAGTTTCGTCCATCCTGAGCCCTAGGACATGTAGTCAATGCCCTGGTGGACATCTTCATTTGGATGTCTCACCTGCAATTCAAAATCTTAAGACAGAGTCATTATTTCTCACTCTACCCTCCCTAGCATGTTCTCATTACCTACCTCTTCAGCTTTCTTTGTTTCCCATCCTGGTCAATGGATTACCAGAAACATGGGTAATTTTTATCATTTCTTACTCTTTTCTTTCCTTTGCTATCCCTGTGCCCGTTCCAATCAATGATCAAGTCACGTTAGGGTTTAGGTTCAGGCATCCATTTTCTCTCTCCTCAGCCTGTCTGCCTTATTAGTCCTCTCTAACCTCACTGCTGCTCTGTTCTTGTTCAGAAAAGTTGTCTTCTGAAGTAGCCTCATTGCTTCTTGTCTCACTCCTCCCCAGTCCACTTTTCACAGTGCTGCCATAAAGACCCTTCAAAAACAAATATGTCCTTAGAACCCTTTGGTGGCACACCATTACAGTACAAAGTCCAAACTTCAGAGAATGACAATGTCTAACCCTGTGCCATCCCTGTTAGCCCTAGTGAACTATTCCCAATTCTCCTGAGGTATTCTGCCTTGTACCCCTGTACCTGTGCTCCTTTTGTCTGGGATGTTCTCTCTGCAACCTCAATCCCTAATACCCCTTGCCTAGTGAATGTCTGCTCCTCTTGCACTACCTAGTTCAAGCTTCATAAGCCCTTTGAAGCCTTGCTAGTCCTCCCCAGGGAGATCTGATAAGATCTCTCTGGAACCTTCGCTTTACCCTCTACATGACTCTATCATTTCATCTGTAACCAGCTTGTTTCCCCCACCAGGCCCTCTTGGAGGACATGAATGTGTCTTGACCCGCTTAGTGTCTGTAGTGCTCATTAGCACAATGTCTGACACAGAAAAGATGCTCAAAAACATTTGTTGAGTAAATGAATTAATTATAGATCTTTTAAAGCCATATGATGCCTTACAAAATATGGAGGAAGAATTGACATACCGTAATAACTTTTGATGATTAATGGAAATATGTGGTTATGACTCTAAGGAAAATATGTACTTACCTCTTAAATAATGATAGCCATGGTCCAGAACCCTGGTCACAAACTACAGAAAATCAAGAATGTAAATGAATGAGCAAACTTCATTAATCCTAGTGAAACACTTCCCAACATATCAGAGAGCTCACAGCTCCACTGGAGTTGGAGGAAGTGTTCTCTTCCTCCAAATAAAGGTTTGATTTCCTACTCCTCCTTTATCACATGTTAACATGAGATACATTTATGTTAATAACATTTATTTTATAATTGCTGTTGATTTGCCTTTCATTGTGCAAAAAAGGTAAATGTCAAGGGAAAGGGATCAAAACTACAATAACATCACTGCTATAGCAACTTACTTTATCCCTGTAAATACAGACCTCTCTGAACCATAAAACTTCTTGATCTGGTAACTTCCAAACCCAAAGATTCCATTCTTAACACTTGAATATAAATCTGTTCTGGGTAATGGACTGATTGTCTAAATTTGCCAGATTTGATGTGACAAATACTTTTGAAGTAAGCAAAATTTGTTGCACTTTCACCCCACGCACATAAACTACTCATTTATTTCCTGGTTGCCTGGGGCTGCCCCCACTCCCTGCCTTGGTTCCCCACACAGATCTACTTCTTAATGCAAAGTACGTACTATGCCCTGACTGCTCTTTCTACACCAAAACTTCTCTCTCCTTGTTTCCAAAGCCTGTGAAGCCCTGCTTTCAGTAGGCTGCCACTTGGAGACCATTTGATAAGTTAACTTATACTAACATCATACTGAATAATAAAACTCCAGGGGAATTTACATTTTTAACAGAAGTAGGTTAGATACACAATACCTCACCCTAAGAACCCATCTAATAAAGGGACATTTCTCACTGTCCCATATACCTTCCACATCGTTTCATGATTCAGTGTCTTTAAACATGCTGAACCTTCTGCCTAGAATGACCTCTCCCACCCCAGTCTCCCGTCATATCCAGTCTGGCGAACTCCTGCTTATTCTTCAAGACCCAAGTCAATGACCTTTTGGTAAGAAGCTTCTCTAAATTCCCCAGGCTGAGTTGGTCATTCCCTCTTGACTTTTATAAAACTTTGTATACTAGTTGTCTCAATTTCTTTTATTTATAGCACTTTGTATACTTGCTAACTCAGTTTTTAAGTATATTTTCTTCACTTTCTTCAGCTGACTTCAAGGTGACTTCTCCCACCACCAATCCATTGCACCCGGTAGTCTCCATGTGGCTAAATCAAATGGACATATTTTAGTCCTCATCTCCCTTGACCTCTTAGCAACACCTGGAGCTACTGATCACTACCATCACCCCTTTTATTTTCTCTGCTCCCTCTTCTCAAGACTCTCTCCCATTGGCTTTCTTTTTTCTCTATTTTTTAAGTTAAACTTACTGGGGTAACATTGTTTAATAAAATTATATAGGTTTCAGGTATTCATCTGTATATTGTATTGTGTGTTCACCACCTGAAATCAAGTCTCCTTTTAGTCCCTTGGCTTTCTTTATATGACAATTTGCTAGTCCTCCTTTATCTCTTTCTCAGTCTCCTTTGTTGGCTCATCTTCTACCTAATCTCTAAATGTTGGAGTTCCTTAGGCTATGTCTTGGCCTCTTTCCCTTCTCACGGTCTGATCTCTCAATAAGCAAGCTCTTCCACACCCATGGCATTAATTAGCCTTCATATCCTGATGACTCTCAAATTTACATCTCCAACCCAGACATCTCTCCTGAGCTCCGGACTTCCATATACAACTGCCTATTCAATATGTCCATTTGGGGTTTCACAGGTACTCCAGACTCAACAGGTTCGAAACAAAACTCCTCATTGTTTTCTACGTGAGAGAACTGTTGCCCATCTATGAAGTTAGCTGAACCAGAAACCGGAGTCATTATTGACATACCTACCTCTCCTTTACCATCGTATATAATCGGCCATTTTTCTGACTTTACCTTCTAAATATTTCTCACTGCTGACTTCCCTTCTTCTGCACTGCTATCCAAGTTATCACCTGCCTACTACTACAGTGGCATGACTCATCACCCTGTATCCACTTCGTGCCTCCAGTACCTTTCTACGCTCCTGGCAGAGTGCTCTTTGAAGATTCATTCACTCACTGAAAAATATTTATTGAGTCCCTACTATGTACAATTTGTGACCAAGACCCTGATCTCCTGGAACTCTATTTAAGAGCACATGATTAAGGGCACCTCACTTAATTGTCATGGAGGTAAGGAAAATTTCTTTCAGGAAATATATTTTCATCTTTAAGGAAATATATTTCAGACATGAAGAATGACTAGTAATTAATTAGGCAAACAGAGGGCAGATGGAGGGGGAAGAACATTTTAGGCATAAGGAGCATCATGTGCAAAGGTCCGGAATCAGGAAGAAGCAGGATATGAGAAAAAAGAAAGCAGACAGTGAGAAGCAGTGAGGGAGAGATGAGGCTGGTACTGCTGGGCCCAGCCAGGCCCTGTGTAGTAGTGACTCCAACTGGTAGTTATTTAGAGGGCCTCGGAGCCCCCTCAACTGACCTGCTGCCGTAGATGAGCGGGTGAGCATTTTCCTTTTTTTCCTAAAAATTTTGTGAGCATTTTTCTGAGGTGAGAGTGCATAGCTTTCATCAGGGTCTTATAACCAATCTGTGACCCCCTCTCCTTCTCTAGAAATGTAAAGAACCTCTGATGGTATATGAAAATCCAAGGTATGGACTTTGGGCTTTGTCCTAAAAGCAGTGAGATACCATTGGAAATTATTAAGCCAAAAATGGCCGGATTATAAAATCTACAGGACAGGGATTTTTTTTGTCACTGATATGCCTCAAGTACCTAAAGCAGTACCATGCACAGAGCTGACACTCAGTAAATAATTGCTGAATGAATGAATGTCTATGGTGGCTATTGAATGAACATCTATTATTTTGTATTGCATTATATTATAATCATGTGCTTTATACTTCTCCCTTACAAGATTTAATTCTTGACAACAACTGTGTCCTATTCATTTTTATATTACTAGAGTTATGGTACTAGTGCCCAGCACGATGGTTGGCTTAAAATCAATTTCAAAATGCATTCATTCATTCAGCTAGTACTTTAAAAGCACCTACAAGATGCCAGGAACCTGGGAATAAAAAGATGATTAATATAGTGTCTGGATGAGAAGACTGGTAAGTGGACCTGATAATACTACTTAATACTGAGTAATACTGAGTAATACTGAGTAAATGCTACAGAAAGGGTAAGAATAGAACACAGCCCTAGAGGTGTAAGGGAAGGCCAGTAGGCAGGAGAAATTCAAGGGCTGACTCTGGGCCTGGTGATAAAGTGGGGAACAGAGCATGGGAGTGGGCATGAAGGGAGGAGAGGAGAGAGAGCAGGGCCCATTTGGAGACTTGCAAATGGCTAAGTCAGTCTAAGACAGGGTGAAGCTACAGCGATGGGCCAGGGCCATAGGGAGTCTGGACTTTATCCTGAAGACAATGGGAAGTCATTCATGTGTGGTTAATGAATCAGAAGAATGATGTGATCACATTTAATACAGGACTGCTTATGCTCCAGGGTAGAGAATGGATTGGAGAAGCTGTAATAGTAGGCATTCCAGGCCCAGTAATTGGGAGAGATCATGCTGGAGTGGGCTAATGGAGAAGCAGGGCAATAGAGAAAAATGGATGGACTTGAGAGATATTAAGGAGATAGAATCAGTAGGAACTATGACTAGTTAGATGTTGGGGTGAGAATGATGGAGCAGCCATGGATGACTCCAGGTTTTTAATTTGGACACCTCTGAGGGAATCATAGAGTAAGAACAAAGATTGGCAGTGGGCTTAGAGAGACAGATGATCAAATTCAATTTTGACACATTGTATTTGAGTTTTCTTTGGAACATCCATGTGGAGATTTTTATTTATTTATTTTTAGAGAGAGGGGAAGGGAGGGAGAAAGAAAGGGAGAGAAACACCGATGTGTGGTTGCCTCTTACACACTCCCAACTGGGGCCCTGACCCGCAACCCAGGCATGTGCCCTGACTGAGAATCAAACCAACGACCCCTTGGTTCACAGGCCGGCACTCAGTCCACTGAGCCACACCAGCCAGGACATGTGGAAACTTTTAGTACGCAGTTGATTACCCACATGGACCTGGAATTCAAAAGGAAGGTCTAGGTTTAATACATACATATGGTGATCTTTCCATCGTTAGCTGTGGACAACCAGTAGTTTTGTGTGTTGGCTGCCCTTCACTATGCTCTGTCAGTCTACAAGAGGAAAAGCAAGGCTGATAGAAGGAAGTTTCCTCAGAAGGAAGCAGCACTAAAAGCACCTGAATCAAGATGAATGGGAACCATCCCAATAAACACATTTGGATTAAAAAAAAAAGTGTCCCTGGCCGGTGTGGCTCAGTGGATTGAGCTCCAGCCTGCAAACCAAAAGGTCATTGGTTCAATTCCTGGTCAGGGCACATGCCTGGGTTGCAGGCCAGGTCCCCAGTAGGGGGTACACGAGAGGCAACACACATTGATGTTTCTCTCCCTCTCTCTCCCCCTACCCCTCTGTCTAAAAATAAATAAAATCTTTAAAAAAAAAGTGGTGGTCTTTATACATGGGAACTGATTCCTAGGAGTCACACTGAGAGAGTGTAGAAAGGAGAAAAGACAGGCAAAGACAGTAACAAGCACTCAAATACCAAACTTTTTTTTTAGTAAATGAATAAAGAAATAAAGAAAAGTAAACTCATTTAAAAGAGTACTGTTCAAATACTACTACCAAGTCAGCTAACTATCCTATTTGTGCTTAAGGCAAAACTGCTCTTTGGCTTCCCAAATGGAGAATATGATAGTTAGCAAACCAAAAATGGAAAGTAGGGAAATATCATATAGCAGAAACGTATCTCTAGGGCTTTTTCCAGACATATATGTACATACTGTATTCCTGAGGCTCTATTGGTAAGTGGATCATGGTAGCCTCTTGTTAGTCTGTACACAAGAAACACTTCAAAAGCTATCTGTTTGAAGCATAATATGATATGCACTAGAAATCATTTGACAACTGTCGATGTTGCTCGAATCACCCAGATAATCTGTCTAGCCTGCCTGATCGCTGCCTCATTGGCTTTGGCATCAAATATGCAAACTGAGTCCATTGGAATGCACCTGAAAAATGTTTCTTCATATGGATGTTTGTTGGTTTATATAGTTCATATAGATTATTCGTCCATGTTAGGAAGTATCTCCTGATGGATCAAATACTTGCTTTTGAACCCACTAGTTTTCTATAAATCATTGAGAGTTCAAAGGCCTCACTGGTGTCCTTGAGATTGTATACATTATTTAAAATGTTGCCATTAACTCACTTCAATAAAATTATAGTTCTGAAACTTGTAATAAAACTCTGGTTTACTTTTGAGCAAAGAAGAAGAAGAGAACAAAACTACCAAACCATCAGGTCAGCTGGCCATTTGAGGACTTGTATATCCATTTTCGTCTCTTCCCAGTGTGCTCACTTGATAGAAGTGAGGATAATTTAATGAGAAGCATGCCCAAGCAATATTTCTAAAAAAGCAAATCTTACCAAGTAGTTTTTCCTACAGCCACATTAACAAATAGATAAAGAAATTGGTTTTTGTGCCTTGGGTTTTAATGTTGTTATTTCCCTTTCTTTAGAGCAGACCGTTTAAACTTTTACATATCTAAGCAAACCAGTTATTTAGTGAGCAGCTCTATTTGTTTCCTCAGAGTTCTATTGTTTTATCTAGTCAATGTCTTAGTTTAAGCCAAAGGGAATTTGTGGTTTCTGAGATCAGAATTTCAACTGCTTTCTAAAACTAAAAGAAAAGTTAGTGATTAAATTAACCATTTGTAAACCCAATCTTTGATTCTAAATGGCACTTAAATGTTTTACTGACATTCCCACTATTTTGTAGTTATAACATGTCAAAAATAATAATAACCTATATCTGTAACAAAAGGAAAAAGGATAATGTTGGAACCTCTACTAGATATTCTGACAAGTCTTGCTTTAAAATATTTCTCTTATTTTATTTTTCTACCAAAGAAAGAACAGGGGACATGGAAAAACCTTCCTTCCCATCTAGTGGCTAGAAAATATAAAAATATCCTCTATGTGTTTTCTGGAATTCTAGGCATTAGATTATTTGACAGATTATAATACATTTAGTTGTTCATTCAGTTAAGCAAAAATGAGTTTTAGAATCTTCACCAAAGCTGAGCTCAGTGGAGTAGATAATTATATACCTATGATGACTCATTAATCAGCTTCCCTTTAATCAATAACATATACTTCTCTTCAAGAAGGAAAAACAGCCATGGTCCTTCCCAATTCATTAGTCTGAACCTACATGGAAAAGATAAGGCTGTATGCTTCTGTTAACTGAAGTTTGGTCTTAAATTATATTTACCTCTAAAGCAATTCAGTGCCCTAAAACTCTCGGGACCCTCAATTGTTCCTTGTTGGCCCCACATCTTGACAACTGTTCCCTCAAGATTTCTATGTGCTGAATTCACTATGTGCTGAATTCAGAGCCAAGAAACTGTCCCTGAAACTGGCTGCCTCCAGGGGCCTCAGCTCTTGAATACCAGACTAATACTGGCAGCAGGGCCAAACCAGCCCATAGGAAAGCAGGTTTGGATCCGTTATGCAGCCAAAAGGATTAATACTTGGTCTACCTGACTTGTATGTGCCTTGTGCAAACATCAGAATCTTTGCTGAATTGTGCCTCTCTCTGGTGATTCTCACAGATTCAAAGAACGAATGTTGTATACAGTCAGCAAAGTTCTGAGAGCTCCAGGAAGAAAAGGAAGGTCAGCGAACCAGCTAAAGTCTTCATCCCTGACAGAAAATGAAAGTTAGATGCCTTTGCTACATTCATTCCAAAATAACTTTGTTTTGCATCAAACTGCATGATGTGTCTTAGTAGGAAAGCAGGTTCCTATCCCAAAACCTTTTACTGAATTTGTTGCTCAACTTATTTTGTCAGTTTACTAAGTGGTAAATTACTGGCTAGTACACGTGTTCACTTTGCCACAAGGTAACATGGTCATCAGTGCTGCCTTGGGATAGCATTACCTCAAGACTGATTTAGAGATGAGACACCCTTCGTATTTATAAATGAACCCCGGCAGCTATTTTGAAAAGAAATAAGCTGTTCTCAAAGGAAAGAAGGTTTTCTTTGCATAATTAAACTCCTCAGGTATTTAGACTTCTGTGAAATGTTTTAACTTGCTGTAACCTGTGTATCAGAATCCCTCTATAGCTTTATTAGAATTCCCACAGAATTGCACAGGGTGCATGTGGTGGTGCTTATGCAAGTGTGATTTCTGTGCTAACTTCAGCCATGAGGTTGATCAGCTAAGTGTTGAACCAAAATGTACCCTCCCTGTAAAGTTCTTCGACTCTGGCCCTGCGCCCTGATCTGTTGGCCAACCTGAGACTGGGAAAGAGGCTGCAATGCAGGAGGCTGAATCCCTTTGTAAGGCCCATGTGGAATGCTTCCCGACTGGTCTTTTGCTTACACATTAGTCTGTAACTTGCAGATGATGTTACTGGTTCCCTCCTTGTTCTGGAAGAATTTTGGTAGACTTAATGAATTCTAAATGACTTAAAGTGTTATTTTTATTATTTATATAACATGGGATTTAATAATTTAATTTAAATGGATAGGGCCAATAAATGAAATGTTAAGTTTTCTGGTTAAATAAACCAAAATCCAAGGTGTTTTTTTTCTTCATCTTTTCTTCTTCACTTATATTAATGTTTCTCCAAGTGTAGTAAGGACATCAGCACCTGAAGTGCTTGTTAAAATAAAGTTTACAAGGCATGCTTCCTTTCTACTGAATCAAAATTCAGTAGAGCATAGGGACCTGTGAGAGACTCCCTAGATCCTAATGCACACAAAGGATTAAGAACCTGAAACCTCTGACCCAGCCTATAGGAGAATCTCTGTGGTCCAACATGCACGTCAGCTAGCAGACGGCTGTGTTATCGTAAGAGAGGAGAATCTGAGGGAGCCTGCCTGTCCAGCACCACCCTTTGCCAGACCATCATTCACTTCTGACCTTCTGTAGGCAGCCTACAAACTGGGGGCTTGAACTGGGCTGTACACCAGGGCCTGCCATACAGGGGCATTTTCTCTTCTCCAGCATATTAAGTACAAGCACATAAGCTTACTCTGCCACTAAAAGGAGAAGGAGGGGAAAGGTATTGCGTTTATTATATCCTTCATAGAATTGTAGCCTGAGTCACCACAATTTCTTTTGAGAGAATCCTATACAGGGATTAGCTGTCTACTAGAGGGATTAGGTTTATTTTGTGTCTCTCCAAAGGATAGATCTAAGACCAAATTGTTGAAAGCTATAGAAGGTTAATTTGGCTCAGTACAAAGACGAACTTTTTAACTCCACAGACTGTCAAGACTTTGAAATGGACTGTGCCTTGTGAGGTAGTGAGTGCCCCTCCACAACAAGGGTTTGAACACAGAAAAGCTCGCCAAAGACTTTAGGAGCTTTTTGCAAAGCCAGTTAGTTGTACAGAACAGTCAGTCTGGATTTCAGAAGGAACCATTTTGCTTAAAGGGAGAATTTAGCTCTCAATCTATGTTTACAATTGTCATACACTTTACCGAAGGTTAACAGATCCTTTAAGTGGAAGTCTAGAATCTGAATCTGCCTAGAAATTTGTATAGTGATTTTATCATCTTTATTAACACCCCCTGTCACAATGGAACAGTCTTTTATTGATGCCAGTACGTGGAAAGTATATGTCTAGCGCAGGGTGTGCGAGGCAGCAGAGAGGAATTGCTGGGCCTGTGCCCTTGGCCGGGCACACAGGGAAGGAGATCCAATATCAGGAGGGGCTGAGAACTGTGAACATGTGAACCAGCTGATTTTACACAGCAGAGTTCGTATATTCGACCAGATACCAAGATGGGAAGGTATTCAGTTCTATTTACTGGATGATTTAGTAAGAGAAAAAAATCTTTTCTCTAGTCTGTTCATTGCTGTCCTTAATGGCAATAAAATGAGTAAACACAAGTTCATCAAGAAGCTGGAACTTCAGTAAAAAGAATGAAAACTTGGCCCCTGAGCTGGAGAGCTGTCCCCCGTGAGCCATTCCCTCACCCCAGCTATGCTTGGTTCATTAGTGTGATTACAAAGATTAGATGGCGGTAGCTTGGAAACTAGGACATTGTTAAATTAAAAATTATGCAGGGGAAATTTGACTTCGGCTGTTTGGGTTTTTTCTGTCTTTACAGAAAGTGGCCTAGCTGGAAAGTGATGGGTTAGGTTCTTGACTGCCACCAGTCTTTGAAGCCAGGCACCGAAAGTGCACCTTCATTTCCCTTTTCTCAGGTCCCTCTGGTGTCTGGGTGCTTTCATTCTCCAGCTTACCTCTGCCAGGAAGAGGCTGGAAATGCAGCTGAATGTTTCATCAGTGTCAAAGTTGCACTCACACAAGTTCAACATCACGTATGTGTTTTTGAAATAACATTAACCATTACAGCCAATTTCCATTGGGTCTTAAAATAGTCAGTTTATGGTTTGAAACCCAACAGTCTTGGATCCTTAGAGATTGCCACAGATTCTTATAGTAAAAATACCTCTTAGTTTTAATCATCATCATTCAGAAGGAGGACCCAAATGATTCAATGAGATGTAGCACACTCTGCTTGTAAGACATAAAAAAAGGTCCTCCACATTGTATGATTCTAGATTCTGTACAAATGAGAAAATGCCTTTCTTTGTCCCAAATGTATCCTCTTTAGAAGTTACTAGTTTATTTTAAGGGTGATTTCATACTTAGTGTAATAATGTCCTGACTGAGACTTGCTGTGCATTTTTCAGTTTCTGCAGAGGATGAGGGCACCACTGAGGGCCTTAATGGACACCTTAGTTACTCATTGGAAGGCAGGACTACCCAGAAATGGAGTGAGTTGAGGTACTTCTCTGCTCATATAATTTCCCCTTGGGTGTACTACACCTTTGCAAGTTGGGTTTTACCTTCTGGGAATGTCAAAGTTGTTGAGACTTACTCTTGTAGGAGGCAGTGGTCTTACAAATACTGCTAGTTGGCTGTGCAGGGGCAGTGGGCAGACTACTGTCTGCAAAGTGGCTGGAAGTTGCAGGTGAGATTCACTCAGTAGGAGAACCTGGGAAAAACTCTTATTAAACATTTTAGTCTGGGCCCTGGCTGGCATAGCTCAGTGGATTGAGTGTGGGCTGCGAACCAAAACAATGCGGGTTCGATTCCCAGTCAGGACACATGCCTGGGTTGAGGGCCAGGTCTCCATTGGGGGCCACATGAGAATCAAGCACACATTGATGTTTCTCTCTCTTTTTCTCCCTCCCTTCCCCTCTCTAAAAATAAATAAATAAATTCTTAAAAAAAATCAACGTTTAAAAAAAAACAAACAAAAAAAAATTTTAGTCTGGTCTTAACTGTGCCATGAGGTTCAGCAGTACCAGGGTTTCCCCATGGCAGGAGTGGACAGGCAGGCTGGTTAAGATAGCCAAAAACATCTAAAACAGACTGGTGGAGCATAGAACATTCCTGGGGGACTCAAACCTTTAGGGACAGAAGCCTGGTATATAAGAGTGGCCTTTTTTGAAGGGGTGGGGAGTGTCTTTATTTGGATGTTGCAGGACTCTTGAAGATAGGAGAAGTCAGGGCATCTAGGTTCCATTTGGATAATTACTAATCAGCTCTAGGGGAAGCAGGCAAAGTTAGGTTTTCATATACCTTTTAGAAAGGTAATAAAGAAAAAGCCTAGGTGGCTGGCTTCAAAACCTGAGTGCATTTTCTAGGCAAGTTAGAAATTCTGCAGCCCTCATTTTACTCAATCTGTAACATGTAGAAAACAATGATACCTCCCTAGTAACACTCTTGTATGGATTAAGTGAGGCTATTTAAACTGCCCAGCATGCACGTAGTCAGTGCTCAACAGATACTCACCATAATTACTATTTTTTAACTTGGCCTGTCTCCTTCCTCAGTCTCAGGAGCTCAGGGTCCCTGTGCTGTTTTTTGCCAACCCAGAGATACTGCATCAACTGCTCTGAGCACTCTCTCCACTCCCCCCGCCACCCCGCCACCACCGAATCGAAACTTCTTTTCCCTCTCAGACAGTTCCATGGCAGGGAGAATCAGATTAAGCTTAATGTGCTTTCCTTCCACATTTGCATTTTAAAACAGAAGCTCGTTAAGAAGAACAATGAATCTCACCTAGGGAATGCAATATAAGAAGAGATTGCAACAACAGGGAAGAAGAAAGTCTGAGAACTTTGCAGCCATCTTCAACTATATGTGGAGCTGTTGTGAAATGCAGGGAACCACAGACTCAACCAGTGTGGCTCTGAAGACAGTACACAGACCCGGTGGGAAGAAGTTGCAGGGAAGCAAATATGGGCTCAACATGTTGAATGAGGAGTTTCTCCCCCATGCTCTAGCAAAGTGCCTGGAACATGAAAGGTGATCAACATTTTAATATATTTGTTAGAAACTTGAGCTGTCAGCTGGTGACTGCTAGCTGTAATGAGTTCCCCATCACTAGAGGTGTTCAAACCAAGTTGTCCAGGATGCTGTCTCTTTAGATAAGAAGCGAATCAAATGTATACTGAGGCCTCTTCCAGCTGTAATATTCTGTGATACTTTTATTAATGGTAGCATTTCAGTAGCGATATTTTGGAGCAAAGGAATATTTTATAAGTCCTTTTCCCAAAAAGCAGTAAAGTGGTTATAACTGAGGATTCTGGAGTTAGACATTGCTTAGGTTCAAAAACCCTGGTCACCCTACTTACTTGCTGTGTGACTCTAGGTGAGTTATTCACCCCTCTGTACTTCAGTTTCCTCATCTGTAAAATGGAGCAATAGTTTCTTCCTCGTGGAGTTACTGTGAGAACTAAATGAGTCAATACAGGTAAAGCACTTAGAATTCCTGGCACATAGAAAGTTAATGCTCAATACCTGTTTGTTATGAGGTATTATCCCATACTTTTGCCACTCTACAGCTTTTTATATCTTTTCAGTATGTGGAAGGAGGTGGTTCTTTGTAACATAATTGCCCCGACCTTGTTTTTTTCCTCAATCATATGCCAGCCTTGGCCATTGCAATAAACCAGGGGACTTTCTGTCTCCAGCAAGCAAGCTTTCACTTTAAACAAGCAGACAGGACCTGGGATCCCACTAATGAAACACAGTCGAGTCTGTGGGCACCTTAACCCTGTGCCTATAGGCCTGGCAAGTGGTAGAAGCCCAGAAAATATTTTTTAATTGCATAGATTAACTTGGCAGGGTTCTTATTATTTCCTACATTTTATTTATTTACTTTTGATTAAGTAATAAATTCATATGATTGAAAATTCAAAAGGAACTAAAGGCTACACTGAAAAATATCCCTCCCACCCTGTCATCAGCCACCTGGTTCCCTTCCTTGTAGGTAACTAACAGAACCACATTCTCATATGTCTTCCCAGAGCTATTTTAGGCCTAAATGGACAAATAGCAGGTTCTCCAATAACGTCGTTTTGTTCAATGTTATTTCATTATAACGTTGATGAGATGCCATAGGAGCTTACCTCTTGTTTATATCAAATTAGCCTATGGTAAAATTGTTTTCATTGCACGTCATTTTGCCACAGTTCCAAAAACCTATTGACAGCATTAAGTGAGGGACTTACAACTTCATTAGCGTATCACATTCGGTTCTTTCCCTCCTTTTCAAACAAATGGCAAAATACACTGTTCTTGGCACGTTTATTGAAGTGGTCCCGGAAGTGGGGGTGAGCACAGGCACACTAAGGAGGAATTAGAAAAGGAAAAGGTCAGACAGAAAATCAACCAGGAGACTTTTGTATTAACCCACATGTAAAGTGATTAGGAGGTAACCAGGGAAAGAATTGTTTAAGTGGGTTGCTTTTTGTTTTTTTGAAGTTTACACTAGGGTAACCACCACCACAATCAAGATATAGAGCATTTCTCTCGCCCCCAGATGCTCCCTTGTATCCTTTTATAGCCAGTGTGCCTCCCTGGGCCCACACACCCACTCCTCTGCTTTTGTCGGTTTGTCAGCTTTTGTGTTTTGGACCCACGTGGCACGGTGGGACCTGCTGCTTAGCAGAGCTAACTCTAGTATCCGTTGACATCAGTGGTGCTTACTCTGAGCCAAGCACTCTTCCAAGCACCTACGTGCGCTTATTCATTTAGTCCTTTCCACAAGCAAATGAGGCAGGTGCTGCTATCATCTCCATCAGATGAGATATCTAAGATACAGAGAAGTTAAATCACTTGCCCAGGTTTACACAGCTAGTACATAGCAGAATTTTGAAGTCAGAGTAATCTGCTTCCAGAGACCGTATGTGAAAATAATCAAGACAATAGTCAAACTCCAACAAAAAAAAACTTCAATGCTATTTAACAAGATTCAAGGGAGCGGGGAAAAATCCTTAGTAGATTATTATAAAACGGATTTGTCCAGCAGCCTTCAGGTGTGCTTTAAATGACTGGTAGCCTCTTTGGAGAGGTGTTAGTGGGCAGAGTTTCATTCCCTTTCCTTCCATGTGCACACCAGCCACACTGCTTTCTTCTAAGAAATTATAACATTTAGAAGTACCTCTTTACGTTAAAGGACTGGTGTGGTCGGGGCATTACTGAGAACAACTATTTCTGCCTATCTCTGTGTCCCAGAATATGCATGTCATTCTGAAACCACAAGGAATGCGGTTAAGTCCCCTGGTTACATCTCTCAACAAAGATTTATCTGTTTCACTTTGCCTCCAAAGAGCTTTTCTCCTGGACTAAGATGTTAATTCATAGTGATGTCTACTAATGGGCCCTCTGAGAAGAGGAGCCTATTAAAGGAATTAATTACATTGCAGGCTCAGAAACTTCCCAGCAGAATGAAACGGTTCTGCGGCTGTAATAGTATGAGAAACCGCTGAATTAAATCATAACTGAGATGAGTTCCTATAAAGTGGGAGGCCCATCTGCAGAAAGATAACTGCAGAAATGAAGGAGAAACAGCATAGTGAAAATGTTAATAATGAAACCAATTTTCACTCAGTGATCGGGTTTTATTAAATATAAATCATATTTTTCCAAACAGTTCAAATTTGTTATTACCAACTCTTATTTGAGGCCCATGTTTGCCACTTACTAATATTGCCATTTTACTTTAAAATGCAATAGCAATGTGTTTTTAATAGAAGTTATCTCCAGTGAACATAGAATATAATAAAATGGCCTTTGGATGCATTATGTGACATTCAAATTTGTGAGAAGGTGGTGAAATGATCTTTTCTTAAAGTCTAGATTGGTTTCAATGCAGTGCTTCATAGGGCCTGGGGAATAGATTAGATGACTTTCTGGTCTCTTATTCCTCTGGATGGCCCATTTTCACACTGTCCAAATTTCCAGAAGTGACAAAGGCAGAAGAAAAAAAATATGGCAAAAGCTTTACTATAGTGCTAGTTAGTGGTAAACCACCAATTCATTGGTTTCTAGGTGAATTGGGGAAGGTTGTGCAGGGTAGCAAGATGTGGCGAATTTGCTAGGGATTTGTCTATTGAAATCTGGAGTTTCACCTTAATCTTGGTTCTTCCTCTTTTTCTGGATGAATTGTTTATCTTCTCTCTTCCTCTGTTTCTTCAGCTGTGAAATGTGGATGGTAGGGACCCACCTAGGGTTTTTAACAGCCAAAAGGTAGAAGCAGTGGGTAGTGACGGTCTACCGTCACTGGCATGATGCTTGGAGTCCCTCTGCCTGGGCTTTGGGACAGTGTGGAGGGATGTAGAGTTAGTTCCCATGGAGGGCCAGCCCATTCAGCAGCGGTTCCAGAGAGAAGCTGAGGCCTAGGAGCCGAGAGAGACCAGACAACTCGGCCCCCTCTTCCAGACAGTGAGATGATTGTTGAGCGTAAGTGAGATTACGCTCTGAACGTTGGTGAAGGGATTGACTGACACGTGGGCTTCAGTCAGATGAACTCAGCCTTCAAGATGGGGCCCAGGGGAAAGTTTTTTTTTTTAATTAATGAAACTTATTTATGATTACAGTATACATGGAAGAGTCATTTGCATGCTGTAAACTCCATAAGAGATTATGGTGATGACACACTATATACAAAGTGAGTTGGAAAAGTTACAGAAGTTGCAAGATGGTAAAACACCTTTCGCTATTTTTCTGTTTCTTGGATTTTGTTTTTCTCAGAATGGACAAGCTGCATAAAGTCTAACCTAGTTCTAGCTAAAAGTCAGGTCGTTCTAATGGAAACTGTTAAACCAATTCTGTAACCAAAAAGATAAATAGCTTAAAACTGCCAGGTATCAGTATTATTGTAATACTCCCTTTATCAAAAACCTATAACTGAAATTTATAGGTAAGAATTTACAGTAAGCAGCACTACTTGGAAACTTGTCAGTTAAGGTTTCCCTTTATAGAAGAACTGCTGTAAGCTTTTTAACTCTCTAAAGTCAGAAAATTAAAAAAAAAACTTTCACAATTAGTTTCTAAGGAAATTATATAAAGGTCAACAGAAAAGCTTTAGATTGTCATTGCCAATAGGACGTAGACTCCTAAAGAAAAACCACCCTGTTTGTTTGGGGGAGAGGGGTATATAAATAACAATCAAATTTCTTTTCTTGATATATTTCTTAAAAAGATAGCTAACTAAATCACTTTAAAGTGACTTCATTTCCTGCTGCTCACCAGCCTCCTCAAAATTGAAAATACAACAAATATTTGCATAGGTTTATTATTCACATTTAATCATGAATAATTCACTTTGTACAGACAGCTGGGTAAACAGGAGATTTGGAGTTTCCTTCTTCTAGAGTACTTTTCCCTTGGCTAAAAGGAAACAACATCAGTGTGGTTTTAAATGATTTTCAGTGCCATCTTGTCTGCCCTTCCCTGGGCAGGAGACACCCCACTTTTGGCACTGTTTATTAGGGTGTTTTTTTTTTATTTATTTCTCTCTGTCAGTTCTTGGCTACACCTGGCCAAAACATTTTTATTACAACATGACAAATGAGCTCAATCATTCAGTTCTTAAGTCTGCAAGACAACATCAAGTATGTTTATGGATTTGCTTTTGTGTAGATACTCTCTTAATGTTGGGAAAAGATCTCTCTGAATGCATTCAGCCTCGTCATTATATCCTTCATCTTCTCCTATCAGTCATTAACAATTTCACAATTATTTGATTATCTACCACAAAGCTGGTTCTCATTTCCCTCTGCTCCTCCCAGGCCTACGTGAGGAAGTGAAGCACGTATCACCCAGCACAGGTTTATCCGGGGCATTTTAGCCTGGGCAAAGGGGCATAATTTACCAAAGGTCAAGGATCCTTTCAGTCCATGAACGTCATGGATCAGACTGTGATAGTATAACTTGTGGTTTAGGAGAGAATTAGACTTGCCGTAATTCAGCTATGACCAAATTGGCAGGGGGAGAAGGGGGTCATAGTATACCCTTGGGAAATTCCTGTTCTTTGTCACAACCTGGAAAATAACTTTTCAGAATTTTAGCTACCCATCAAATGTCATCTACCTACCCGAACTATATTAGTTGATGGCAAACATAAATGTAGGGATATATGTATCTTCTCCTCAGCAACACATATCGTAAAATATAAATGTAATAGAAACACAGCTGGTAACATTCCAGGGAAAATCAACCACAATTTGACTAAAGTTAAAATTACTGTTTTCTTCATTTAACAAACACACTGTACTTACTATGTGCTAGACATTTTCTAAGCACTTTATACATATTGACTCTTTAATTCTCATAACAACCCTATGGATAGGTTTAATCTTTATCCCCATTTTATAGGTGAGGAAAATGAGACACAGGAAAAATAAGTAATTAGCTTAATGCCACCACAGGAAGTGGTAGAGCAAGGATTTGAACCAGTCAGCCTTGCTCCAAAGTCTGCTTTTAACCACCATGCTCTGCAATGGGTAGGATACCTGCTTCTGGTGGGAAGTTTGGAAAACTCAGAAAAGCATAAAGAAAAAAAAATTACCTGTTGTCCCACCACCCATTTTAGTGTATTTCCTTTGTTATATATGTGTCTGTGTGTATACAAAAAAGCATTTAACCTAGTAGAATCTCTCTCCCCATCTGTCTGTCTTTCAGTTAACTGTATCTTGTGAACATTCTCCTATAGAAGGATACTAATGTGATTGAACATTCAAACAGTTTTCTTAGTCAACTCTGTAAACAGCAGTCCCGCCATGGGTGGCTGGCAGGGATTACTGATTCTGTAGGTGTCCAATTGCCTCAAGCTCTAAGAGCTTCCTTGAAAATGGACTCAACTTGATTTCTTTTAAGTGACCTGAAAAAAGTGTTGTCGCCTCAAAACATAGCGTGACTTTTCCCTTCAAAGCATTTCATGTTATGTCCTCTTCATACTGTTCCGTTTTCTTAGGGGTGGGATGGGGGTGGGGTTAGTCTTGGTGCAAAGAAAAATGTAGGCTAGTCAACAGGAAACCTAAAGTCCTTGATATGGCACAGTGGCCTCCCGTCAGACCCTGGTGTGGCTGCTTTTTTTTCTCTCTGTCATATGTGTTGCAAAATAACAATAATAAATGTCCTGCAAAAAAACACCTGATAAACAAAACTGTTAGTATATGTCAAGATATTGAACAGCAGTCTCTGAAGCCAAGACAATAGCGGTTACTGCAGCGGCCAGCGAGAGCTGTTGGCCCAGTCACGTGCCCTCCTGTCAATGGCCAGAGAGGTAAACAGCACAGATATGTGCTGACCTAACCTCAAAACCTCTCATGCACACAAGGAAATTGGCTTGAAAAGACTCTCTTTTTAACTCCTTGTTCATTGAATTTCTAGCTCTGATTCTAGAGGCAAAAACAGAAAACAGTATTCAAAAGGGAGAGTCAGAGAGTGACTCCAATCCGTGAAAAAAATGTCATTGAGTCATTAGAAATGTGGTTGTATCGATCTTCACTCTTTCCTTGAGCTGTTTCACCCATTCGCAGGTGAGGAAGTGGAGAGGAGGGCCAGGGGCCAACCTTTTCAAAGGGCCCTCTCTGGGAATTACTTTCATATGCACATAAATTTCCACAATAAGTACCTTCTGGAGTTTGCATGAAACTGCATTGCTCTCTCCAACTTCCTGTCCAATGTTCTAACTTGAGTTGTGCTACCAGAAAAGCAGGTGTATCTCAGTTGCTAAGTCCAACTTAGCTTTTTTTTTTTTTGGAAACACAAAATACATCCCTTCCCCTCCCCCCTTTTCCCCTTAAATTACCTTTTACCCAAAGTCACTGGTCCTAGGTCCCTGTGGAGCTGTTGCAGGCAGAAGTTGTTTGAAATTTAAGGTGCAATACCGGGCAGCCAAATGGGTGAAATGAACTTTTTCCTTGACCCTAAAACTAGGGTCAAATCTGCTGTCTCTTTCTTTGTTGCAGGTGTTTTACAAACTAGTTCTGCTTCTTTCTGTCTGAGTCTTCTACTCCTGGGGGAATGACAAGGCACTGGGACAGGGAACTAATCACTTCTTCCAACCAACAGCCTCCAATTCTTTAGAGACTCTGACTCCTTCAAGGGTGGGGTTGAAGATCTGGGCAGCAGTGAGTGGCGAGGACCAGACTAACAACCTGTCTCCAGAAAGGGCTTGAGTAGATAATTGCACCTCCGGACAACAGAAAGCTCACCTTCCCAGAGGACTTACAATGTGCTTCTAATATGTATCATTTCATTGAAGTTCTACAGTTGTCGTAAGGCGGGTCATGACCATGGTCCACCGCCCAGAGGTTGTGTTGGCTGCCCCGGATCACACAGTTTGCGTAAGAATGAGTCTGAGTGCCGTGACATGTGCTCTGAGGCCTTCTTCTCCCCTCACCCTCAGTCTTTCTCGTCCACACCTCGTCCAGCTCTAGTGGAGCGTCTTACACTGCAGTCAAAGGCTGTCTTCCTCCAAGGCATACTGATCAGTTAAATGATTCTGTTAAATAGTCCATGGTTGGTCTTGGTGTGCCCCCACCTTGTTCTGAAGGCTCCTCTCCAGAGACCCCTCCTGCCTGCTGTCCTCATACCTTCCATTCTCCCAAGACTCCCTGAGGCAACACCACCCCAAGGCCCGGTGTTATCTCCTGGATGACCACTCATGCTTTGAACCTCGGTCTTTTCTCCCACAATTAAACTCACTCTGCGCCCCATCTCTCCAAGTCCTATTGGGGAGCCTATTTGTACTACGAGACTTAGAGCTGGCAATAGCATGATATTCAAATACCCCAAAGCCCTAGGGACTGACTACTTACTAGCTGTGTAAGTTTGGGCAAGCTGCACCTGTAAAATGGAGAAAATTCTTTGCATGTGAGGATCACACTCAGAATGTTATGTATGTCCACTGAATTCCTTCTCTCCCCCTAAACCCTTCTTTCTCTCCTAAAGCAAATTTCAAGGCACTGTCCTCTCTCTCCCAGATTATTGCAGTGGCCTCTACCTCCAGACCTGGTCCCCATCACACATTCTCCACCCCTGGCCAAAGGGATCTTTCCAGAGTGTAAGTGTGACCAGATTTACCCACTACCTAAAACCCCCAGCAGCCCAGGGCCTCAGAGTTAAGTCCAGACTCCCTGGCATGGTCCTTGAGCCCTGCAGGCTCTGCCCTTGCTCACCTCACCAGCGTACCCCATGCTCAGCACCTGGTGTGTGCCACACTCTCCTTCACCTCTAGGGCACCGAGCAGACAGTTTTCTCTTCTACACAAAATACTCTCTCTCTCCATTCTTCTTATTCTCTAGTTTAAGCAAAATTTCCTCTGGGAACTCCCTTTCCTCCAGGAAGTCTCCCCGAGTTTCATCAGATGCCTTTCTCTGTGGCCTGTCCTGTCCTTCTTCCCAGCCTAGCACTTAGAACACACTCGCTGCCTGGCTGCCCACCCCTGGCTTGCCCGTAGCTGTCTGGGGGCCTGAACCATGTTGGTCCCAGCCCCTACTCCTGACTCAGGGAAGGCAAGAGAAGAGTGAGTGAATATTTCTGGTACTTTTCCTGAAACACATAAAGTGCTCAATTCTTTTGTAAGTATGTTACTGTTACTTGAAAATATTTGCATTTCAAAATCCCCTCAGCCTTCAATGCGTATTCCAAATAGCAGAGTAACTTTGGGATATTAAGTGTAGTCAATACATACAATATTTTTTGTCCAAAGGGGACAAGAGGGAATTCAAATAATAATACCATGATATAAATTAGCATTAATACTTCTATGGCATGTTCATATAAATATCTCAGTTTATTCTTATAATATTCCTATGAACTGGATTGGACTCTTATTTTACAAGGTATAATAGTTATAACTCAGCAATTGCAAGTGGCAGAAATCATCCTGAGTTAGCTTAAGAAAAAGAAAAAAAAAAGAATTTGTTATAACTGAGCAGGACTATCTCATGGAACCCAGGGCATGCAGTCAGTTGTTGCAGCCGGGCTGGAGCAGGAAAGGGCAAAGCATTTAGAAGCCCAGGGTACCCTGGGTCTTGTTTCTGCTTCTTCCCACACTGCAACTCTTTCTTCCCTTCCTTCATAATGGCTGTTTCTGCTACCCAGTTTACTGATGAGCAGAGGGGCTCCTAGAGGGGGAGGCAAGTTCCCAGAGGGAAAAAAGGGGTCTCTTACAGAGAGGTTAAGAGACTTGTCTGTGATCAAACAAGGTGAGACAGAGCCAAGATGAAGGTAGGATCAGACACCAGCTTTGCCCAAAGATCAGCAAACATATTTTATAATCAAGAGTTAGAATTAAGCCCTGGTTGGTGTAGCTCAGTGGATTGAGCTCGGGCTGCAAACCAAAGTGTCGCAGGTTCGATTCCCAGCCAAGGTACATGCCTGGGTTGCAGGCTATAACCCCCAGCAACCGCACATTGATGTTTCTCTCTCTCTCTCTCTCTCTCCCCCTCCCTTCTCTCTCTAAAAATAAATAAATAAAATCTTTTAAAAAAAGAGTTAGAATTATTGAAATTAGGTGGAGTTATGACACATGGATCAAAATATGCACTCTGCAGTGCCCATGTAGTACTAAATGTACGTACTAAATGTCCATTTACAGAAATGGGCTGTCGGCAGTTTGGCAGGAGAAACATCCAAAGCTCTATGGAAACCTTTGGCCAGAGCTTAAAATTAAATTAAAACAACCTTGTATTAAATCCCCGGCAAGAGAATTCAAAACCAATTAAGTTTATAAAACAATCATGCTTAAAACTCAATGATAATTCCAAAAATACATTTAGTCATTTTGAAACTCATTTCAGGAGAAGTGGTTTTTAATACGATCCTACTGGTTTTAAATTTGCTTCTAAGAATTCTGTAGACTCCTAGAGGCAAAAGAGATAAAGCAAGTCCTGCCACTTCTCCTTTGCTCTGGTGCTTGCACCCGGCCACCTGGGAGTCCTCACTGTCCCTCTAGAAAAACCTGGCATTCTGAGCAACAGTGCAACCCCATTTGAAAATTCCAGTGTAGCCCCAATGGAGGAATAAGGCTTAGAGCAGTGGTTCTTGAACGTGAATATACAAAAATACCTGGGGAGCTTTTTAGAAATATAGACCCTCAAGACAAATCCAAGGAGTCTGTGATCATTCCGAGGTGGCCCGGCTGGTTCTGATGCAGGGGCTCCTCCAGTCCACTTTGGTGGGAGCCATCGGTTCAAGGTCACCTGCTGCAGAGCTGGAACATAGGTTTTCTAACGTTCGGTTCAGTGCTCTTCTCGCCATATGCCACTGACTCTTCAATTCCCCAGTTGTGAAAATACAAACTCACTATTTTTTAAAAACCAGAATCAATCAACACTGAAGAGGTAAATGAAATGTGGTGAATGCATTCAATGGCATATTATCCAGCCTTAAAAATCAGGAAGAAAATTCTGACACGCGCTACAACATGGATGAAACTTGAGGACATTATGCTAAGTGAAATAAGCCAGTCATAAAAAGGCAAATACTGCACTTATTCCACTTGTCTGCAGTACTTAGAGTAGTCAGAATCATAGAGACAGAAGATAGAATGGTAGTTGCTAGGGGCCGGGGGAGAAGGATGAGTGGGGAGTTAGTGTTTAATGGGTCAGAGTTTCATCTGGGGAAGACAGCGAAGTTCTGGAGATGGTTGGTGGTGATGGTTGCCCACCAACGTGAATGTGTTTACTGCCACAGTAAACTTTAAATGGTTAAAATAGTAAAATTTTATGCATATTTTACTACAATTAAAAAAAGGAATCAGTCTTTCTTTGTACTTCAAACAGATTTCATGTATCACCTTATTTATGGATGGAAAAACGTATTTATAAGCCAGCTGGTTTCCGGTTGTGGGTTCTGGACCTTACGTTGACACAGCCAGTTTAATTGTATGCCTTCAGCCACCCTCAGAATGGTTCTGTCTTGCGATCACACCCATGATGTCACCTTTTTTTAAAGATTTTATTTATTTATTTTTAGAGGGATGGGGAAAGAGAAAGGGAGAGAAACATCAATGTGTGGTTACCTTTCACACTGCCCACTGAGGACCTGGCCTGCAACCCAGGCATGTGCCCTGGCTGGGAATTGAACCAGCAGCTCTTTGGTTCGCAGGCTGGCCCTCAATCCACTGAGCCACACCAGCCAGGGCCATGATGTCGCCTTTTGAAGCTACTGTTAACTTCTGCGTTAGTGCCTGTTCATACCTCGGCCTAACACCTGCTAAGGGGGCGACAGAGGCAAATATGCTCTTGTGTAAGTCATGGAGGCTCACCCCAAAGGGAAAGAAGAGCAAAAGGAAATGAGGGAAGGAAAAGTGAGGCTAGAAAGAAACTGGAAACAGTGAAAGTGGCTCTGAGCCCACATGAAGTGAAAGCCAGTAAGTGTTAAGATTGGAAACTTCAATGCGGCCCTTTTTCTAGAACAGCTGTAGCACTGCAATTCCTAGAAATATGGACAAACCCGTTGAAGACAGTGACTCCCTGAGTGGAAATAACGAGAAAATAGGCTTCCTCCTGATCTTGGAATGCCCCATTATGCAGAAGTTACAAGAAAGAGCAACTGTAAGAGCAGGCCAAAAACCCATGTTTTAAGTTCTTGGCCGTGGCAGGGACCCCAAATTTCATTCTTAGCTGATAAAAGGAGCACGAATTGTCCATGAGCAAGATAGGGGAACGAGGAGAGAATGAAAAAGAAATGAGGGTGAGGTCAGTGCTAGCTTTCGAGAGATGAGTTTTCTTTCCCTTCTCTGGGAAGTTTAACTGGTGGTCGTAAGTTCATGGTATTGGGCTATCTTCCCAATGTTTGGGGAAGTTACTCATGAGGAAGAATCCAGACCCAGACAGCTCTCTGGGAAATGTGAAGAGTCAGTGCCTGGGTGGTTTATGTACTAATCCAGGGTTTATTAAAGCTCAGAAAGCAAGCAGCAAAGAGTTTTTAAAGTGAGACTTTCTATAAGGAGAGTCCTCGACATTCTGATAGAAAGGAAAGTTTCTCTCTGGCCTGAAGGTCAAGGTGGGCCCCAGGAGGCTGGGGACTTCTTTTGCAAATGCTGTGGTGGGTCCAGAGAACTCCCACAGCGGCAGAATTATTCCTTTCGGAGCCCCCTCCTAGCAGGGAAAAACTTTTCAATTGCACTAGGGAGGAATTGAACTGGATGATCTCATAGAGCTAACTTTTTCCTCTCAAAGTGGTATGATGTGGCATCAGCATCTCTGCCAGGTTCCAATGCTCCTCGGGGGATGTGAAGTGCAGGTGGACTGCATCTGTAACACTGACTTGTTCCAAAGTTCTATGGGAATTAACTCACTTTAAATCGACCAAGATTTCTACTTGAACTCTTTTGTAAACCTAAACATGCTTGGAGAGGTGAGTTAACACTTTTGAAAATATTTTTGCTCATAGCTCTGCATTTTGACTTGTCTTCTTTGCCCCTGGAACATTTAGGATGCTGTAATGTTGTAGTTTAGACTAATCATCTGTCACTACCCATCTTGATTTCCCAGAATGTTATAACAAACAGATTGTTTTCCCTTAGTGTGAAAAAATATCCAATAATTCTACAGCTTCCTTGGAACTTTATAATATTTCACTAAATTTTTCTTTTACCCTCCCCCCCAAATAGATGTAATATATGTATATTTTTAAATTTCCAAACACACTGGAAGACCGCATCATCTGGCCCTTGAACACAGCTTAGGTTGAAGCTTTAATGAAGGGCATAAGTGGATGCTGATTTTTACTGGCCAACTGAATCCACACATTTTATAGGGTGAGGGTCTGTACCAGGCACAGCCTGGACATCACAAGAGGAAGGCCTGCGCCATTCAGAAAGTCTGCCCAGGCAGTCTGGAGCAGCCCTGGGGCAGGAAAGGGTTAACAAATTCCACAGGGACTCAGAGCACAGAGCGGCCTGGAATGGTGAGGGACAACTTCATAGAGGGGGTGACTTTCAAGCTAGTAATAGGTCTTGAGGGGAGGTCAGTCAGCATTTGGATACTCAGAGTCAGGTAGGAAGAGCATTTCCTACCAGAAGGAACAGAGTGACTGCTCAGAGGGGTGAGGATGGAGGAGCATTCTGGGACAGGAAATGGGCAAAGTGGCAGGGCTGACAGAGGGAGAGGAGTGTAGATCCTAGAAAAGTTTCAGAAGAAATGGTTAACTAAAGCTTTGCAAATACTTATGAGAGAACAACAATCGTTAGGTTTCACTACATATGGATTCACTAGAAACTAGTCATTTACAGTTTTTATAAGGTTACTAGCCTGGAAAACTAGAGGATGTTGTCAAGGGCATTCTTGCCACTCGGCTGGAAATTTCCATGATCCTGGAGTGGAGTGGAAGGCCCTGGATTATGCTGTGCACCTCAGTGTCAGCAGAGCGTCTGACACAGCCAGGCTCAGTGAGGTTCTTGTTAAGAGCATACTTTGTATGAGTAGACACCTCACCGAAGGGCACTGATGGTGGATTAACAGCAGTACCAGGATGGGCTCTGGTACTGACAGGGGCTCTGTCTTTGGCCCATTTGCCCTGACATAAGGAAACATGCAAGATGCATCTATCAGAGTTTTGGATAATATGAAACTTGAAGGGAAAAATAAACATACAAGGCCCTGGCCAGGTAGCTCAGTTGGTTAGAGCATTGTGCCGATATGCCAAGGTTGGGGGTTCAATCACTGGTCAGGGCACACACAAGAAGCAACCAATGAATGCATTAATGAGTGGGACAACAGATCAATGTTTGCTTCTCTCTCTCTTTTGCTTCCCCTCTCTCTAAAAAATCAGTAAATAAAAAACAGAAAAATAAATGTATCAGTTGATACATCAAAACATGTCTCTTGGGGCTAGAAAAATAGACAAAACACACAGCTTAAATACAACAGGTGTAAAAAAGAGTTGATTTTTTTTTACCGTATTTAGGGTAAAAAAAAATCAACTCTTCAAGAAGGTGATGGAGAACTATGTCTCAGCCACAGCTGACATGAAAAGAGACCTGGAGCTATTAGTTTGCCGCAAACGACCCAACAGCATGGTGTGTCGGCCTCCCAGTGTCAGGCACTGCGCTGGGCAGAGCACACACGGGGGAGCAACACAAAGTCCTGTCCTCATGCAGCCTGTAGTTTTTTAGGAAAAAGAAACAAACACCAAAAAAAAAATCACTAAACTATGGGAGGACTGGCAAGACACCAAGGAAGGCTGGAGACAGAGGGGTGAGGGGCCCACTTTTCCTGGCTGGGTAAGGGCAGGCCTCTCTGAGGAATGGCTCGTTCAAGCCGAAGGAAGCAGAGGCAGGGAGGCAGAACATTTCAGGCAGGACAGGGAGTGCTTTGGCCCTGAGTGTGAAAGGAGTCTGAGGGGTTCCTGAGGCTGAAAGAACAATGAGGCTTGTCCATATTCATGCCTACAAACATCCATTCTCCTGTCTGCCACAGTGTGGAGATACTACATTGCCCAGCCTCCCTTGCAGTTGTACTACATTGCCCAGCCTCCCTTGGAGCTGAATATGGCCATGGGACTCAGTTCTCACTAGTGGGATGCTAACAATTGGTCTGTGTGGAGAGCCGGGGCCCTTAGGAGGCAGGCACACCGCCTCCTCTCACTCCATTCTTTTCTTGATGACTGCCTCCGGGACTTGGCAGCAATCTAGCCTGGGAATACCCTGTGGAGTACTGAAGCCCCAGTTAGAAGGAGCCTCGGTCCCTGAATGACCGCAGGCAGCAGGGGCCACTTGCTAACCTGGATCACTCACCTCAGTTACCTGAGCGAGAAGAAAACATTCTCCAGTTCTTTCAACCACTGAAATATTGTCACATCTCTCACTAGCCTGTTCTCGAAGCAAAGGAGATACTTGCTCAGCCAACTGGCCCATATTTAGAACACTGCATTTAGGTCAAAGAGTCACTTTTTAAAAAAAGAGACATTGACCACTTGAAGCATGTTCAGGGAAAGTGTAAGGACGACAATGTTTAGGAATCAGAAAGCCAAGTCCCTGAAAATCTACTAAGGACACTGCAATTGTTTAGCTTGAAAAAAAAGATTTCTGGGAGGTGGCAATGAGAACTGTCTTCACACCCTGAAGAAGCGAATGACTTGGGGTTGGACCGAGGGTCGTTGGGATGATGAAGAGGCAGATTCTGATTCCACATAGGGGAGAAGTTTCTAACAATCAGGGATGATTTGAAAAGTATCAGAGGCATCTCCCCCCCACCACGTCCAAACAGAGACTTTCTGCCCACTTGTAAGGGGACATTTACAGGGTGATTGTGGCATCATTGTGGAGGTTCTAGCAAATTCTAAGATTTTTAGATAGGAGACGTAGATAATGCAGGTTGAAGCCAGGTCATAACAGGGATTGAATGTCAGTTTGGATTGAATCGTAGAGGTAAGGGGGTGCTTGACGGTTTCAGAGCATAGTAGCAACATAACAAAAGCAAGGAACATTGCTTTGGCCAACACAGGAGGGAGAAATCCCGATTTTCATAGCCCACGCTGGTTAACCGGTGCTTACATTCTCTGAACCAGTAGTGATTTAAGGAAAGCCAAGATTAGAGAATATGGATTTTAATTACTTTATTCTTGGCCAAAAAAATATTTGGGGGCTAACATGTTTTTAAACTTGTCTTCCAAGATAAATAAATAATCATTTTAGGCCAAGAAACTCAAAGTACTTTACACCCTAGTATCATTCCGGCTTGTCACATATCTAAGCTGCTATGTCAGGGGCAAGACTGTTGAGCCTCCGCTCTCAGATAAGGAGAAAGACTCACAAAGAGAGCCAGTGAGTTCTTCAAGGCCATGGTGAGTCAGTGGAAAGGCAACGCACTTGACTGAGGTCTCCAGGACTGCCCCCAGCCCATGCTGTAGTGCCTTCAGCTAGAAACATCTCACATACACCAGAAAAACCAGCCTGGACCAACAGTCTTTCCAGAACTGGAAACTGCCTGAGACATTTCAACTTCAACCAACTCCATTTTGCAACTGAGGAGAGTGAGGCTTAGTGAGGTCACACAGGCAAAGGCCTAGTTATGCCTTGAACCCGGTTCCTGGGATTCCTTGTACCACCCCACCTGCCTGTACAATGGGAGGCACGGGACACCCCGCACATAATAACCTGCAGTCAACATGGCCATCACCATGAGCTCCACTGTCTGGAAACACAAAGGCTTCTGTTGGCTTTGGCCACCAAAGAGAGGAAACATTCTGCAATCCTTGAAAATGCACAGCTGAGGGGTGGGGGTGGGGAGAATTGTTTGAGCTTGTACTACAAAGTCAAAAGGGAAAACATGTGTTTCACATTTGTCTTGGGATGGGAAAGAAAAACTTTTCTTTTCACTTAATCTCAGTTTAAACAAACAGAGAGACTGCCCTTTTTGTAAACTCATCCAGCGTCAAATATTGTTCACCCACATGGCATCGGCTTACTAAGCCACTACAGAGCTACTTTCCTCACGTAATGCCCTCAATTAGAAGGCACTTCAGCTTGAAGAGGGGCGACTAAAATAATACACGTTTCCTCTGATGAATTAGACCAGAGTCAGCTGATGGAATCAGATTTCCAAATCTATAACCTCTGGTTTCAGCCAGAGACCCGAGGCGATAAAGCTTCAGTCATGACTCAGGATTTTGGGAGTGAAAGCAAGCACGTCAAGTGATGTAAGAAAATTCCCCCACTGCCCCATCCCACTAGTGTCCTCCTCCCTCGGGAATTTCATCTGAGAGCGTGGGGGAGGGGTTGCCTTGTCACCGGGTGCCTGGCATACCTCCTACCACCATCACAGTGGCCAGCGTCAGCGCTTGACAAAGGAAGTACTCAGTTACAATTGCTTTCCTGTTGGCCTGAGCCCTCAGATAATTGCTCCGTGATGTGTGTGAGAACCTCATAAAGTAAACCAAGAAACAGAAGGGCCAGGTCTGGGCTAAAGGGAAGTGTCAAGTGGGGGAGGCTAGTGATGCAAGCCTACCTTTGAAGTCACTTTGTTTGCGAAGAGTCTGCTGTGTTCTCTCTTAAGGAAACTCCACTGGAATGAGGTTTCTGAGCATGTGGGGTTTCGGGCTATTGTTTTTGGCCCGGGCTCTTACCTCAAGCCCTAGCTAGGACATGTAAAATCCCATAACAACAGCCTGACATGGAATTGCTCACCCTTGCATTACATCAGGGGACTTTTACTCAGGCGATTTTGAATGCCTTATTGTTTAATAGGACAGGAAGTTTACTCTTGGTGTAAATCAGGAATCTTTTTTTTTTTCCTCCTTACCTCCTTGGAAGATTTTTACAGAGGCTCGCCTTGTCATCCCCAATCTAGCTCCTTGCATGAGAGCAGCTGCGGCTGCAGTGCTGCCCAGGTTCCTTCTCAGAATAAGGGTTTTCTGAGGACCAGAGTTTTAGGCAGGCTTTTCCCTGGAGGGGACGCTGGGTGATGGGTTCAGGGCCACCCAGGGACAGGGAAGGGCTGGATCTCTTGTAAAGGGTTGGATTTTCTCTAATCAGTCTCTTCAGTTCTGATCCAGACCTATGTTTCTTTCTTACACACACACACACACACACACACACACAGAGGGAAGCCTAGTCCCCAAACCTCACGATGTTTTCTTTCTGGGGATACATCACATGGTGACCAGCTCACACTGGGAATTTGGGCTAGGACTCTGAAGGCAGAATGTGTCTGACTAACTGGCCTCAGCAAGAAGATGCCTAATTCAGAGCCATGACCCTCCCCTCCCCTGTAACAAATCCTTGAGAAAGAAACTTCCAAAACAAGTCTCGCTGTCTCCCCCATCTCATGACATACTCTGTAGTCAAACTCTTTTTAAGAGGCACAAGAAGAACCCTTTCAACCTTTTGCTGATGGCCTCAACCAAGACACTGGCCAAGAAATACCCTCGAAGCAAGAAAGGGTTCACACATACCACTACTTCTAGTCAGAGGAAACCAGATAAGTATGATGAAGAGGTGAATGACGGCGACACTGACCTTGTAGGATGAGTAAGCTCTAGTTTTTTTGTTTCTGTATCTCCAGAATCTTTTTCCCCCTACATACCCACAAAGACATCAATAATGAGTTAAAAAGGAAAAAAAGTCAAGCACTGCGAGTAAGTCCTAGAGATGAGGCCAAAGCTGAAGCATCGTTGCAATTGTCATCTGCACACAGCATCAACACATCCTCACGACTCACAGCGCTACCTGACAACATATGTGCTAAATGTTTCCTTTTGTTCTTGAAATTGCAGTGTTGACCAGGACTTCCACATGTGTGTGCATGCTTTCATTTGCACCCAGGCAATGACAACAAAGCCAGAAGCAGCAAACTTCTTTCCTGTACTAAAGCTCTGTTCTCAGACCTGCTTTCACACTAGAATCACTTGCAGAGCTTTAGTCATGAGACACTGAGTGTCTCCCCCAGAGATTCTGATTTAATTGGGCCACACTTGGGATCTGGGCACAGATATTTTTTAGAGCTCCCCAGGCTTTATAATGGGCCTCCAGAGTCACTCACTAGCCACTGAACTAGGCCAGCCCCCTAACTGGCCCACAAGATTAGCCATGCCCGCCAGCTCCTTGCGCAACTACCCTCTTCTCTGGCATTTGTCTCCTGTCCCTGGTCCTAACCCTGGCTTTACTCCAGGCTTTGGTATTTGGGCCACCCCTGTGACCATCACCATGGTCAAAAGTGCTCTGAAAATGCCCTTGAGTGTAACTTAACATTTTACGTCACAATAACAATGGCTGTGTGTAGCACCTCCAGTCATTCTTACGCAATGAGGTAAGAAGCACCAGGTTTTGCTCAGTGGCACTTCACTGCCTGGCAGGACACTTCCTCGGTGAGTCGGAGTCCCCACTTCACAACGGGCCAATGCAAATCCACCCCATGCAAGGCACCAATAACTACATGTCCTGCAACTGCAGAGCCCTGGGCCCTGGCCCAGAGCTTGGCACATCATAGATGCTCGGCAAACTTCTGATGAAACTGAGCATATTAAGTCTGTAAATTCAGGGTGTTTCCCTAACCTAATTTGGTTCTGGAAATTCAAATGACTGGATTGAGAAAAAGATGTCCCGGTGATTACAAAACCCCCTCTCAGAGAACACAGTGAGCAGCAGAACTAGCCAAGGAAAGGCAGCAGCTATCAGCAGATATGCATATCCGCCGAACCCTCCCTGCCTCTCCCGCCACGCAGCTCTTCCTGGGGAACGGCATTTCGTGGCGTTGCAGAAATAGGACTCAGCTCAGGGGCTTCCTTCCTGCCGAGAAGCAGCTTAGTCGATGGGGTTCCACACCTCTCTGGGTGGAGGCCATGCTCCACGCTGCAGCTTGTAAGTAGGGATTTTCTTCAGCCTGTGAAAGCGCCCAAGTGCCCCGAGTTCTCAGCATTGCCATTTTGTCTTCTTCGGGCCCTGTCTCACACGTCACACCTCACTTTGAGGTCATTTCTGGAAGGGAGTAATAGACACTGAACCAGCATCTGTTAGTGCATGGTACTATTTCGTATCATATGCCTGAGTATTTTTAGTTAATATGTTCTAATGTCTGGCCTGACAGGACTCTCCCAACCCCACCTCACCCTCTTTTTCCAGAACTGTCCTTGCCATTTTCTCTCATGTATTAAATATGGATGTGTTTCTTTAAAAAAAAATCAGTGAATCATCTGGGAGTTTGATGAGAGTCACAAGGAATCAACAAATTAATCTTGCTAAAGACATTTTCTAAATTGAATTTTTCTGTTTAGCAACACCTATTTTATTTGAATCTCTTAAATGCTCCTAAATAACTGTGTGGTGTTCTTTATTGGGGTCCCACACAGGTTTAAGGAAGTGGTCTGGGGCGTCAGGTGTTGATGTGAATGGAATATCCTGACTAGAACCCTCAGCTTGCTGGCATACAAGAATGCTTTAGCCGGTGTGTTTATCTTACGTCCAGTCATTTTTCTAGATACTCCTAGTATTAACGCCAGTAGTTCTTAGATGGTCCCTTTACATTTTTGAAGGGTGAAACCACAGTGTTGCCAAGAGTGATGTTTCGTAGCGAGGTCCTACTCAAGGGCAGTAGTGGTCAGTGCATTAGTGTCTGGGGGCCACCATAACAAAGTTCCACAAACCAAACAGGCTATATCCAGAATTTTAGGTCCAGCTCATGAACCATATTTCCAGATGTCTGTGGAAAACATCGCTCCTATCTGTATGATATGGAGAATGGTTGTGGAAATTACATGCAGCTTGGATCTGCGGGGTGTTTAGAGGAAGATAATGTCTACTCCGTTTCAGGGCTTTGTGGGACAACTCATCTGTGTTGGTCCAGAGGGCGACATTCAGAGGGAAGCAAATGCTGGCACAATATAATTTGATGCAAAGACCCAAGGGAATCTTTGGATTGAGGCCATCTGTCTGCAGCAAGTTACCTCATCCTGCCCCCAGCTGACAAATCCTTACCCAGGCCTATCATGTGCCAGGCAGCAGGCCCAGGCCAGGTGCTGGGGTGAGGACAGGCTGCAGAGCGATACAGGTCTTTCCTCAGGATGCTGATATTCTAGTGGTTCCGCAAGCATCTAGGCAGGTGGGGTGGGCACAATGCTTGACATCATGGAGAAGATTCTCTATGGAGAGGGTGCGGCCAGGCGACCACTGTGTCCCCTCAGAGTTGAGGCACCATAGCCTTTAGGATCCCTGAGAGGTGAAATGAATTTAAGAAAAATTAAAAAGGGTTTAAATGAACACAGGTGCTTTCCCCAGCAGGACAAAGGCAGAAAAGCAGGCTCACTCTGACTACCACACACAGCTATCCTGGCTACCGGCAGAAGAGAACCTTTATCTGCATAAGCCGCAGGCTTCACTCTGTGCTTCGATTACAGCAGTTCTCAGCCTTACTCCACCCACCCTCAGGAACAGACGCTCAGCAAACAACCAGCCCAGACCCCCTGGGGCTGCTGAGGCTAGAGCCACCTCAGTGGGGAAACCAAATCCGTCTCCCCTATCTCAGCAGACAAAACAGCCTGGCCCCTAGGTGTTTCCCCTTCTGCCTGGGTCACCCAGCCAGGGAAAGCAAAGTGAGAAGCTCTAAATCAAGTGTTTTCAGCAGAACCAGGCCCGGGGGTGGAAGGGAGAGGCCTCTGCTCTCAGTGTCTGCTCCTCCTTAATGAGCCAAAACACAGCTGGTGCCAAGGAAGTTAATCTGCCCTGAGATAGGAGGAGCCACACCCTGAAGTGTAGAGGGAGCAATGCCCAGGGCACCTTGGAGCCCAGGAAGCTGGGTCTGCAGAGCCCGGGATGTCCAGGGGGGAGCAGGCCCAGTCCTCCAGGAAAAGGAACCCCCTCTTTGCTTGACTGCTGCCCTTTGACCACGTGAAAAGATAAACACACTTTTAAAAAAAATCTGTCGTCGGTGCTGGGAAACGCCTGGTACTCAACACCAAGGAGGTCTAGAGAAACAAAGAGTCCATCTGGTCATGATCACAGTGTTCCCAGCCCAACCGTCCATCCGCTCCCCGCTTCCTGATGCATGCACATGAGTGCTCACATGTGGCTGCCCGCACATGCATGAGCACACCCTCTCTCTCACACACACACACACCTGGGCACACATGCCAGCACGCACTTATTCAACACGTTTTGCCATTCTGTGCACACACCCACACTTGCCCTCACACATGCACACACACATGCCCTTGCACACATACATGTACGCAATCACACATATGTATCCACTCACAAACACTCTGCACACATGTCCACACACTCAGACCCTTGGTCCTCATGCATGTATGCACCTATATATATGCACATGAGAAGATAAATACGCTTTTTAAAAGGTCTGTAATAGGTGCTGGGAAAAATGCCTGGTTCTCAACACCAAGGAGGTGTCGCTAAATAACGAACTCCCATGCACAAGCACACAGACTTTTACACATAACTGCACCTTCACATATAACCACATGCAAGTTCACATTCTCACACCACATGTCTTTGCACATGTAGGCTCACTAGTCTTATGTGCACCCTCAAACACACACATCCTTACATAAAAATGTGCCTCACACATGAATGCACACACACACACACACACACACACACACACACACACCTTTTTTGCTGATGCTTCTCCAGGAGTTGATTTGACTCTCCTCTTTGATAAGCCAAGGCCAGCCAGTGACTTGCTGACTGAGCCAGGTTTCAATTAGAAGCCTGTGGTCTGGCACTCAGTTTGGCAGATGACTGGTTGCAAAGGCCCAGAACCCAGGCCACGCACAGCCTGTGTGGGCATGCTCCCAGCATCTGTCTGTCATGGAGAGAGCCAGCCTTCGGAGTTGGGCCAAGTTGGGCCAACATGGTCATCTCAGTAGCTCAGCGACCTTGGCCAAGTTACATGGCTTCTCTGAGTCTTCGTTTCTCATCCAAAAAAGGGGGACTAATATCACCTGCTTCAGGGTTGGTGAGATCAGGTGGGAACACATAGTAGGTATTCAGGAGAGAGCTCATTCTATTTTGCTGCCCTTGGTCACCAGAACTCCCCAGGCCACCATTTCCCAGGGCCTTGGGCCCAGGTGCTGGACTGGGTGAATGAAATTGGACTGTGAAATACTAAAGGCAGTTAAAGTTGCTACTGGTAAAAGGAACATTTGATAAGGTATCCAGCTGTCCCCACTCTCTCTTTGAGGCTGGACAAAATATTTCCAGGGATCTTCTAAGAAATAGACTGTGGTCGGGATTTCACAGGTGATGAAAAAGACATAGTTGTTTGTTTGTTTTTTTGCTATAAAGCTACAATGGCCAGTTGGGGGAAAGCAAAGAGAAAGGAAGCTACCAGAAAGGACATCCAACAAAACAGAATCTGAAAGAACTCCACGGGCTGCTGCGTGAAACATCTGGAAATACGCTAATGCGCGCGAAGGAAGGAGCACGGCGCCAAGCCATGTCCTGGCACGAGCTCTGAGAGCCGCCCGAGGGGCTGGAGCAGACACTGTGGGACTTTTCCCCGAGTTACTGCAGCTTCCTTCTGAAGCCTGCCTGGTGTGGCAGCCGGAACATGGAAACATGGTCTGGAATCTCTTCCCGCCAACCGCCAGTGGGCCTCGGTTTCCTACTCGGTAAGGCCAGCAGTTCAGTGAAGAAGAGCAAGCCCATATTTCTGTGGAAAAAATAAAAATACCGTGTTGTGAGTGCCAGACGCCACGCTGAGTTTTTGTTTCATGTATCATCTCGCTTGATCCTTACAGCAACTGTGGAGGTGGCAACTGGAATGTTCATTTTCCAGAGAGTGTTGCTGCTCAGAGAGGGTGTGAGCCCTGCCTCAGATCACAGAGCCGGCAAGGGGACAGCGTGGGGCTTTTGTTTCCTCGTCCCTGTGTTCCCCTAACGAAGAGGTACAAGTATCCATCTGCCTGGCTCTGGCGAGCTCAGGAGCCAGAACCCTCCCGGGACCAAACTGACGGAAACATATGACTTCAACCAGCCTCCTCCTCTCACAGACGCCAGGGAGAGTGAAGAAGGCCAGCGCATGGCCCCAGGTCACGTCGCGCCCCGTGTCTCCATCCTCATTCCCGGACTCCACTCTCCCCAACAACCCCCAGACGGAGCTGGGGAAAAACCTCCAGAGACATCCCCGGGGAGGACAGCTGGAAGGTTGCTCTAGTGATGCAGTGATGAGGTGATGACAACAGGACTGTATTTCCCCTTTTGAGAAACGCGCTGGCAAGACTCGTCTTGGGGGGCGGTAGGAGGGATTTGGCAGGGTTGTGGTTACGAGCCATCTGGAAGCCAGTGTGAGGACCAGAAAAGCTGCTGCCTATTCAGTGTGGTGTCATTCCCTGAGTGTGGTCACAGGAGGTTCAGCTGTGGCAGACAGAGAGGTTGGCTCTACCCAGAAGCCCGAAGCAGGGCAGGGACATTCCCACTATGCGCTTTGCATCCTTTGTCCTGTGGGACCCAGCGAGGGCCTATTACATGCTCACTCGCCTGCCCGGAAGAGTCTCACGTCACTGCATGGAAAGGGTGACATTCTAGCACAAATCGCCATTGTTAAGCAACTCTCGTGTCCCAGGGATTGTGCTCATATCTTATCCACATTTTCTTGCTTCATCCTCACCACTCAGAGTGAAGTTGGAACCATTTTCCACCTCTGTTTCCACTCGAGGACACTGAGGCGCAGAGAAGTTTGACGAGGTTACGAAGGTAATAAGGATGGAGCGAGAACTCAAATCCGGGCGTCCAAGGTCCCGGCCCAGGCTCCCACGCACAACACCATGCTGCTCCTGTCACTGCTTCCTGGGACCTCAAGGGACACCTGAGCATCACTGAAGCAGAAATAGCCGGAATCCTGGCCATCACAACCCCCTACTCCACTTTCCCCTCTTCACTGGGGACCTGGACAAGGACAGAGGCAGAGATCCAAGAGATCCACCCGTCCCCTTGTCTTGGCCCTGCTCACCCACGGATGAATCAGCTGGAATTTTTGGACATCTCGGGCTCACGGCCGTGGTACCAGGAGCCGTCAGGAGGCAGGAATGCGCGGAATGCCACTCCCCGTGCTCCTGCCTGCCTGTGCCCTCCTCCCCGGCCCCCTGGGCCAAATCCACAGAGAGGCTGGGAAGGTGAATGACACAATGTTTGTCAAGGGTTTGGGACGACAGGTGCACCCGCAGATGAGGACAAAGACTGATTCTTTCCTTGAGGCTGCCGGCACAGTTTCGCATGCCTCCCACGCACGTCCGCGTTCCAGGCCCGGATGCTCCAGGCCCTGGGCTCTGGTGAAAGGCAAGAAACCGCTGGTTAGGAAGCAAGAAGGAAAAAAAACATCCTGGGCTCTTAAAAGACAGAATGTTCAACCTCTTTGCCGAACTGTGGCTCGTCCTTGCACCTCTGCCATCCTGAAACAGGATGACTTTGTCACTCGGCTGCCCAGGTGCCTTTACACATGCCACGTGGACTATTTCCGCACTTCGTCTGTGCAGGGCTAGAGAGTGGTGACTAGGCAGCGACAGTCTTTCCCTCTCGCAGCTTTCCTTCTGGGGGTGGGGCGTTCAGGGAATAAACAAATTCAACCAAGGTGACGGGGACAAACCAGTTCTGGAATAGAAAGGGGTGAGGGTTACTTTAAAATAAATTCCACCCCTCAGAACTGTGTGCTGCCTAAATTTGTCACCTGTTTGGCTGCTTTAGCCCACATCATTTCCCTGTCCATCCCAGTTCCCTTTCCTCCCCACCTTTCCAAGGAAAAGCGGGGTGTGCCACTCCGCCACCGCAACCGTGAGACCTTCCTCGCCCACTTGACCGATTCGCCCTGTGGATGTTGGCTCACCTCTCCTCTCCCTCCTTGGCTGTGAGTCCCTCGGGGGCAGGAAACAGTCAGCTCAAACACCAGAGCCTCGTGGGAATTCCCTCTACTGCACATGCCCCAGAACCTTTGATTTTGGCACCAGGCACTGGGGAGACACACACTAAATACTTCTGTAGTGAATGGGCAGCTCCAGGCTCCGGCTGACTGTGCACGGTGGGGAGGACGCGGGGGTCTGAGCAAGGAAACCATACGCAGGAAAGGCTCGGTCCAGGAGCCAGTCTGGAGCCCCAGGGATTCAGAGGGTCCACATCACAGACATGCCGTTCGGGAAGGAGGAAGGGCTGGGGGTAAAAACTGTTTGATCAGCCCCTTTTCTGGAAGTTGGGGCCCCACAGATGTTGCCTTGATTACCTATCGAAATGAGCAAATGCCAGCATTTACCCTTGCTGACGCAGGGCATGGGAGGGGGAGAAACCGCTGGGCTGATTATCTTGGCTCTATCCGCCACATCTGTTTTAGCTCAGCATCTCCGCTTTTCATCTTTAAAGAGATGGCTGCAGCCGTAGAGAATCTTCGAGCTGGAAGGGGCCTGAAAAGACCTCACGTCTTACCTCCTCCCTTTGTCGATAAGGGCATGTCACTCAGGAAGGCTGTGACTCACCCACGGTCACACGGCTGGTGGGAGGCTCAGCCCGGACCACACCGTGGCTCTTGCCTCCCAGGCAGCAGCTTTTCCCGGTTTTCCAAGCTGCCTCTCGGATCCTGCCAAGTCATTTCCACATTCGCCTCCGTTAGGCCTCATTAGCAAGAGGAGCTGGCCATGGCCCTTTCTCCCTCCCTCCCCACTGCCTCACAAAAAAGGAAAGCGATTCCATTCCAGAACCAAACAGGGATAGTTTTTCTTGTCATCTGATGTCTTGTACTGTCCACGCCAGGCTCTCCTCCAGGGGTGCATTCCCTGTCCTCACATGGTGTCATAAAAGAATGTCATTCACCCTCCCATCAACCCTGAGAACAAGAGGCTATTTCTCAGCTAGTAAATCAAGCCACCGTGCATGCCAAGGCGTCGGAGAGACTCGGCTTCTCCCTTACCAGCCACGCATTCCTTGGCCAAGGCCCCCCCTTGGAGAGTGGCTTCTCCCAAAGGCATCTCAACCCCATTTCCTAGCCCCTCTGTTGGGACAGTCACTACCCTTGAGGCCAAGTCGAAAGTCTCTCTGGAAGGTGATTTACATCTATGCTGGAAGAGAGGGATTATTATTCCTATGCCCATTCTATTTATTTAAACAGATATAGAAAGTGAGGCTCAGAGAGGTTAAGTTACCTGCCCGTGGTCATCCAGGAGTAAGTGGCAGAGTCAGAATTCGAACTCAGGTCTGACTCCAAGGCCCATGTCTTTCTACAACACCTCTCCATGTGCCTCAAAGGAGTTGAGGGGCCTCTCAAGACAACCCTGAATGTGTGCTCAAAAACAGTTTCCCTGATCCCCTGCCCAAGCACCTGAAATCTCCCCATTGGAGTCCCCATCTGCTGGTGGCCCCAGCCTTCGGTGGCCAGTGGCTGTTTTGTGACAGGAGAGGCCAGGGATGATGGGCAGGAGGAGGGTTTGCAGGAAGCCCCTCAGCAAAGGTTTGATTATGGTGGGACCCACCCAAGGCTTGACAACAGGGCCCAGGGTGAAGGATTGGGGGGGCGGGGGGCGGGGCTCGGGGTTGGCAGGAGGAGAAGGAGGAGGAACAGAACACTGGCCCTGGAGAGAGAAGGCTGACCAGCAGGACCCAGAGGTGGGCAGGAGCAGGGCATGAGGGCAGCTCCAACAGGGAGGGGGAGCCTCCCTCAAAACCCAGCAGGGCCAGGTCCGGGGCAGGGGCTGGCTTTGGGGTGGAAGGGCCCAGCGTGACTGGGAGGCATTAGTCAGCAGCGGAGGTTATGAAAGGAAGGATTGTCCGAGGCCGCCTTACTCACCGGGCCGATCGGGTTGTCCCCAGAGCCTGGGAGCAGGGCCGGTATCAGAAGGAAACTGGGAGCTCCGTGCGGCTCGCTGCCCAGGTTGAATGGCCGGGGCACCGGGGCCGAGCGTGGGGGCTCTGTCCGGCCTCATGGCCTGTGAGTCACAGCCCAGGCTGGCAGGCTGAGTGTCTTCATTGTCCACTCGGCCATGGGACAGTGAGGCCGGAGCCCTGACGGGGGACACAACTCCCTCCTTTTATGACAGAGGAAGCCCAGGGCTGATTCATGGGGTGCCGGCCCCGAGTTATCACCCTGCTGACCCGCTGCCCGCTGTCTAAAATTCTCAAGAGTGGGAGCCACTCCTGGGGGGCCCCCAGCATTCACCCACCCGTCCCTTCTCCAGTCAGTCACGTCATCACACTTTTTGTTGGGGTTTTCATCTTTTCTTTCTAATTGCAAAAGTCATCTATTGAGCGTTATTCAACCGTAAAAAGGAATGAAATTCTGATGCATGCTACGACACGGGTGAACGTTGAAGATACCGCGCTAAGTGAAACATGTCTGTTGGGGATGGACAGATGCCATATGAGCCCACTCACAAGAGGTGCCTAGGAGAGTCAAAATCATGGGGACAGGAAGCAGAGCAGAGCTTGCCCGGGGCTGGTGGGGCACAGGCGTGGTGACTTAGTGTTTGACGGTACAGAGTTTGCGCTGGGGAGCACGAAAAGTTCTGGAGACGGTGGTGGTGGTGCACAACAACACAGGTGTACTTAATACCACTGAACTGTGCGCCTAAATGGTCACGACGGGAAGTTTTATGTTATGTGTATTTTATCACAATAAAGAAACAAAAAACACAGAAAGGAATCGTTCGAACGATGCATACAAGTAAGAGATAATCGATAGATGCCCTCATTTCACCCTCTGTAATGAGCAGTTCGGAATATTTCAAACTTTCTATGCCCCTCTATGTGGGTATAATCAAAGTCGGCCCCGAGGTAGGGAGGAAATGTGGTACCCGGGTGCCAGCCACACTCCTGGTCTCTCTGTCTCTTTGAAGGACAATGTCATATCTGCATCTCACTCACAAACCCCAGGTGCCAGCTCAGGACCCGGCGACAAGGTCACCCCAAGTTCATGTCATTGACAATAACCACCATCCAGTGAGAGATAGCCATGTCTGAGTCAGGGCTAAGCTCTCACGCGTGAACTCGGCTAGTCCTTACACCAGTGCAGCGAGGAAGGGATGTCGTCTGCCCGCCTCAGAGCCCGCTTCATGAATGAGGACTCAGAGGCTCTGAGAGCAAGGGAGGCGGGAAAGGAGGTACTTCTCCCCTGAACCGTTAGCTGCACTCAGGGCTTACAGAGATGCCTTGGCCGCCCCATGCCCCCTCCTCCAGCAGAATGAGCATTTTCTCACTCTGTAGTAACCCCTTCATTTCCGGCCTCCCAGGGGCTGGGCTCCTGCGGCCTCCTTCTCTGGTCCTCTTGGAGCCCTGGAACCCAGAGGTGTTCATCAAATATTTGCGGAGACAATAGTTCCCATTCACATCTCTGTTTGATCTTCCCTCACACCCCAGTGAGGGAGCAAGTTAGGAAACTCGATTGCTGCTACTATTAGTCATCTGGCTAGTGGGCAAGTTGGAGTGGCTTCCTCCTGGCCACATGACCCGGCCACCGTGCCGGAGCCCCCGGCTTTCCCAAGCCTTGCCAGCTCTACTGTACTGTCACTACCCGGGCCCCTGCCTTATTGGGGCAATGATAATAATTGGGAGGAGGAATCCTTTGACTCATTACCAGCAACAATAATACTAAATACAGTCATGCTCATTGTAATCTTTATTCACATAAGCCTTCTAGCAATAGTACTGATGAGGTGCCTTCCTATCCCAGTTCTGTAGTTAGGCCTGGACAGGCGGAGCAACTTCCTCAGCATTACACGGCTCAGAAGGAGCAGAGCAGAGATCGGGATTCAGACTCTGACTCCAGGGCCCGCGTGCCACATGCCTCTAACATTTCAGGATCAATTAGCAACCTCAGTTGGGCCCAACGAGGCTCACAACCTAGCCAGGCTGAGCGTGGGCCAGGGATGAGGCGGAGTGGGATGTCCACTCATTCCCTTCTTCATTCATTCTGTCCGTCAGCGAGACTTCACTAAGCACCCCTGGAATGTTCTGCCGAGTATCTGGCCCGTCCCTGCCCCCACACAGCCTTTGCCTGGCAAGAGAGGACAGTGTCATGATTACCCAGGTAGTTGTCTCACTAGAGCAAAGATGAGTGCCACCGAGGAAGGTCAGGGCTCTGCCAGCCCCTCTGGGACACAGAGCAGGGCTGGGAGCGGGGGAAGGCTGCCTCGCAGGGCTGACATCCCAGCGGAGCAGGTGAGCGGAGTGGGAGAAGACTCCGAGTACAGGACATGGCCTGGGTGGCAGCTCGGCTCTCACTGGGGTGGATAGACGGCCTGTGTGGCTGGAGCTGGCGCAGGAGGAGGAAGGGAGTTGGAGGTAAGGGGTGCCGGGCCACGTGGGTTGGCACCAACCTGCCTCGCACCCGGGCCCCATACAGAACTAGAGCTACTGTAATTGTCCTTACTTTCTCTATTACCCTTTGAGAGCAAGTGGGAAAGTAAACATTAAGAATCCCCATTCCTCCCTAGCTACCTGGGTTTGGGTAAGTCCTACAATAAGCATTCACACCACCCCACCGCGAGTTTGGGCAGCTGTCTGCACTTAACAATGTGCTCGCTGTGCTGTTTGACCCCAACAACCACCTGGAGGGAGGAAAGGAGAGCAGGTGTCAGGCCCCTGTGCAGCAGACAAAACAGGCCTTCCCAGTGTCAAGCCTTTGGTACCAGACGAGGTGCAGGCCTTCCTCTCATGGCGACCTTGTCTCCTCCTACGAAGCACTCAGTAGCTACGGAGTCTCTGGTTTGTGCAGCACGTCCAGATGAAGAGCTACTGAGTGTCTGGCGTTGCATGACATATCCCGGGAAACAGCGGGCAGGTGAAAAGCTCAAGGTCATTGCTCAGGACACAGTGGCTGCCATCATTGCCATCATAACCATCATCGTTACTCTTAGGATTCCTGCCCTTGCTTCCTTCTGAGCACTTGTGCTCCTGGCACCGTGCCAGGCAGTGGGAGGCAGAGAGGTGTGGGACGTGTCCCTTGATCCTAAGGCACTTACGGTCTAGCAGCGGAGGTGGTTACCTAGTGACCGGAGACAGCAAAAGAGGAGCCGGTCCCGGGGCAGGCATGGCAGGGGACGCCCAGAGGAGATGGAATTTGAGAGGCACTTTGATGGCAGCTTTGAACGTCAGAAATGAGAGTGGGCGAGGGACACCTAACATAGTTAGTGGTAGGTGTCCCCGGGGCTGCAGCGGACGGGCCCCGGGGGTGCTATCTGCCCTGGTTAGGAAGGGAAAGGAGCTAAGGAGCCGGGCAGTCTGGGCAGTAAAGGAAGGGGTGTGCGGGGACCTTCCTCCGCTGGGTCCCGTGCTGCCGCGGCCTTATCAGGACACTGCAGATCCTGACAATCGCCACTGCCCTTCTGAAGCCGGGCTTCTTGGAGCACAGGCCTGTCACCCTTGAAGAGATAAGGCAGCCCTTGCAGGTCATGTGGCTGTAACTGTTGGTGACCAAGCAGATGGCCAGCTCAGAGGAGGCCCCGCCGGCGTCCGCTGACCGCCTTCCTTGGGCTGCTCTGGGCGGGGTAGGGGAAGGAAGAGGGTAGAAAAGGCAGTGAGAACGACAGGCAAAGCCCCTCATGCTTCTACCGTGATTTTACGGTTTGCATAGCGCTTTTATTCCCATTCTCAGCGTGAAAAGGAAAGATGGGGCCTTGGCGCTGGCTGGGGGTTCTCCAGCCACCGCTCACTGCCACCGTGTTGACGGTCAGGTGACATCACCTCTCTGAGCCTCGGTTTCCTCATCTGTCTAACGGAAGCAGCGATACTGTCTCTTTTTTTTGAGCTCCGCATCCATCCAGTCTGTTGCCACCGTCCTCCTGGCCCTGCTCCCTCCCGGTTGCCTCCCCTCTCCCCAGAGGGCACCACCTTTGCACCGCACCAGACGCCGGGCCTCTGCCAGGCTGGGAGCTGAGTCAGACCTCAGTCCACCAACATGCTGCTGGGGTGGATGGGCCCAGACAGCCAGAGGATTCTTGTCCCGACTCCCATCCGACAGCCAACGTTCGCCAGGCCCAGCAGAGGCTGGGAGGGAGGGAGGGCCCGGAGGAGGGGAGCTCCCAAAGAGGAGGCTCCGATTTTGCCAGCAAAGGCTTTTGTGCTCTGGGCTGCCAGGCCGGGGCAGGCAGCTCTGCCAAGGCGGAGACTGGCCTCCAACAACAATGTTTTTCCCTGGGTTTTCCAGAAGGCATCAGCTGCTTTCTGATTCAAACCATCAGGAGCAGGCTTACATGTGCTGAGTCTCCAAATGCCTGTGCAAAGATAACTGTTCTCCGGGCCAGACAAGAGCTGGCCTGGACGGGGCTTTAGCCAACAGGCCCCTGTGGTCCAGGCCAGGTCCTTAGCTGGCACCCTCCCCGGGGCACTCTGGCTGCTGGTCACTCCACCCCCACCCACATACAGGAGGGCCTGCCATGCACCAGAAACCTTTAGAGTGGTCAGCATAGCTGCTCCTGTGGTTCACAGTGAGCACGTGTCACATGCCAGCAGCTCTGCTACGAACTTGACATTCACTGTCTCTGGGCCACCTACCTTTATTCCATTCCACGGGAGAGAGTCATGAGGCTTAGCAAGGAGAAGAGACCTTGCCTAGCCCTGGCTGGGTGGCTCAGTTAGTTGGATTGTCATCACGTACACCAAAAGGTTGCGGGTTCGATTCCCAGTCAGGTTGCATACAGGGGACAACCAATTGATGTTGTTCTCTCTCTGTCTGAAAGATCAATAAACATAGCCTTGGGTGAGGATTTGTTAAAAAAAGTGTTTTTCCCTCTGTTTGTTGAACCTCTATTTAAGAGAGAGAGAGAGAGAGACCTTGCCTAAAGTATCCCCCCAGCCAAAGTGAGGAGATGGGCTTCCACCCTGGGTCTGCCTGCAGGCCCTGCCTTCAGGCCTCTGCTGTGCAGCAAATGAAACATGTAAGGCTCCACACCTCGAACCCACTAAAATCAAAAAGTCCAAGAACTAGACAGGATGTGGAGACCCTCACGCACCACTGGCTGCCACAGTTAAACACAGTCACCTCTTGACCCAGCAGTCCCCCGCCTAGGCGTGTACCCAAGAGAAATAAAACATGCGTTCACACGAAGATGTGTACAGGGATGTGCACAGCAGCGTTATTCACAATAGCCGAAAGGTGGAAGCAACCGGAATGGGGAAGTGTGGTGCATTCATACAATGGAGTCCTACTCAGCCCTAAAGAAGACTGAACTCTGATGGGTGCTATATAGCACGGGTGAACCTTGGACACATTATGCCGAGTGACAGTCCCAAAAGCCGACATATTGTAAGAGTATATGCATGTGAAAGGTCTAGAACAGGGAAACCCAGAGGGGCAGGCAGGAGGTCGGGGGTCGCTGAGGGCTGAAGGTGGCCGATAGCCGAAGGGCAAGGTCTCTCTCTTTGAGGTAATGGAAATATTCTCAAGTCGGCTGTGGGAATGGTCGCACATATTTGTGAATATACTAAAAATTATTTAAATGTGGGCCTGGCATGGTGCATACATTCTATCTTAGTGAAACTCCGTTAAAAAGAAAGGGGGTGAGGTCAGCCTGTGGGGAGCTCACCAGTGAGGGAGGGCAGAGGAGGAGCTTCGCTCCGGTACCTGAAGGCCCGGCGGGATGCAGGGCACCGCCGGGATGCTGGGCACGGGACTCTCTGAGAATGAGCTGGGGTGCTGGGGTGAAGGTCGCGCGGTCTACACGTGGGACCGTGTTGGTGTCCTGCCGTGGAGAGAAAGAAGAAAACACTTCTCGGCCCAGGGAACTGGGGTGAGGGCGAGGCGATCCAGGTGGGTTTCCCGGAGCAGGTGATGTGGGCTGAGTCCTGAGAAACGAATTGGGCAAGAAAGTGAGAGGGAGAAAGAGAACACAGGTGGAAGGGGCAGAGGCTCACTCAGAGGACGTTCTGAGGGGCTGGAGCTGGGGAGAGGCTGAGACAGGATTCCTGCCTAGTGTGGCGGAAAGGGCAGGGGCTCCCGTGTGCCCGTGTGGGCTGTGCTCCCTCCGGGAGCCCCTGCCCCTCCCTGGGCCTGACGTCCCACAAGACCCTCCCGTCTCTGCAGCCCTGAGTCTCTGAAGCTGAGATTGGAGTGAAGAGGGCAAACCGACACACAGAGGAGGTGGCGGGGGGATGGGCGGTGCTGTCGGGGGGTCAGGGCCTGGAAACAGAAGCTCCCGGGCCTGGGGGAGCTGGATCCTGACCTGCTGCCCTCGGACCACGTCCCCACCCTGACCTTCCCGGGAAACGCGGGTGCCTGAGGAGAAATTGAAACAGAAACACAGGTGTTTCTCTCTGGGCAGATTCCAAGAAAGAAAAGAAAGTGGCTTCTAAAGGAGAGAACCCAGCTCTTTGAAGGGAGGAAGGAAACGCAGGCCGCGAGAGGAAGCGCGAGGGGAGGGGAAGGGTGAGGGAGAAGCAGGTGCCCTGGGCGTGGGCCTGTGGCCCCCCCAGTCGTGTTTGTTCGGGTGAACCCCACTCGGGGCAGCTTCAAAGGAACAGAAAAAGTGCGTGTGAAGAAGCAGCAGCCCCAGTGACGGTGCTTCTCATCAATGGGGCCTGCCAGCCTCCCAAGCCTCCTCAGCCTGACATTTCACTTCTTCTCCTCGCCGGGGCTTCCTTCTGCCGCTGCGGCTCTGGCATTTACAGCCCTGAATTTGGAGAGGATGGCGTTGGGTATTGGGTCCCGCAGTGTCTTAGCCGCAGTCTCTGCCCCGCAGCTTGCTCCTAGGGTACTGCCCCGCAGTAACGTAGGGTAACTGATGAGGCTCTGCCTCTGTCAACAAATGGGGAGGAGGACAGTCACATTCGTGAAAAGACCTGGCTGTTGGTGGAGACCTCTGGCAGCCATGGGCATGTGTAGTGTTCTATGCAGGGTTCTCACCTTTCAAAGCATCTTCCCACCTGTTACCTTCTCCAAGCATCAGGGTGATGAGCAAGGAAGACCAGGCAGGTGACCTACCTACCCATTTGACAGAAGACAAAACTGAGGCTCAGAGAAACCCTGTGATGGAGAACACCATGCAGCAGGCAGGAGACTGGGGGCCTGGACCTCACCATCAGCCTGCCAGGCTGGCTTGTGAGTCGGGGGTGGTGACACCCTTGTGCTGCTCATACAGGCAGGGGACCACTCCCAGGGCAAACCTCCCAGGTCCTGTGGAGGGTGCTTGGCCTGAAGCAGGGAAGATTCACAGACACAGACTCAAATATTTGAAGGCCTCTCATGAAGATACTGAATTAGGCTGTTCTGGGTCCAGCTCTAGGACAAAGTCTTAGAGGTTTTAGGAACATGGGAGGGTTTCGGCGCATTGGGACAAGAAGAACATTGTGAACACGCTGAACTTACAGGCAGAACCAGCTGTCTGAGAGGAAGTGAGCTCCCCATCTCTGGGGGCGCCCAAGGGAAGGCCTGACAATCAGCTTGTGGAGATAGCCCAGAAGGGAGTACATGTTGAGGGAGGTGAGCTGGACTTCTCAGCCTCAGCACGATGGACATTCTTTGAGGCAGGGGCTGCCCTTCGCACCTGTAGGATTTTAGCAGCCTCTCTGGTCTCCACATACTCGTGCCAGCAGCGCGGTGCCCCTACACCCCAACCTCTGTGACAGTCCAAAATGCCTTCAGACATGACCAAGTGTCTCTGGGGCAAAATCACCCCTCTTGAGAACCACCGGCTTAGGTGACCTTTAAGATCCCCCAATTCTGTTATTCTAGACAAAGAACCACAAGAATTGCTGTCATAGTTCGAGTCCCTTGTGGCCTGTCTGATGCTGAGAGTCTTACATGCATCATCTCATTTAATGTTGCAATCTGCCTTGGTCCGTCTGTCTTCTTACACCACCCCCCGCCCCCACCCCCCTGCCTGGCTCACTCCAGCTCCAGCTTCCAGCGTCAGCTCCTGCCACTGCTCCACTAAACAGCACAGAGCCTCAGCACCTCCGCCTCTGTCTTCCTGCGAGATGGTGGGCTCCTGGAGGGCCCCCGGGGTCCTGCTCCCCAAAGGGTCCCACGCAGCAGGGACTCCATACACACGCATGAGGGAGGGAGACCAAGATGTCATCCCAGTGCATTGCCAGCCCACTTCGTCCTCGGCGCTGAGTCTGCGGCCCAAGCTGACCATCACCTTGTGCTGCCCACGGGAACCCCAAATGCCCCTTGAGAAGCCACCACTACTGCCCAGCTGCTCCCCTGCTCGGCTCAGCACAGGTCTCTGACCCAGAGGCCAGCCGGTGTCCAGACATCCGGCTCCACAGGAAGGATGGAGGGTGGGACGGAGGACACTTCCTCCACTGCTGGAGGTGACCGCCTGGATGCGGAGAGTGACCGCAGACTTGTCAGCAAACCTCAGAAGCCCTGGGTCCCTGAGTAGGTCCCTTTCCACCAAGCCAGAAGGAGGTCACTTTGGGATAAATGAGGGAAGCCAGTCGAGTCCTGGCCAGGGACGGTCAGGGACGAGGGTGTTCTGACTCAGTGGGAGTGGTGGTGTGGGACGGCAGGAAGCCCACTGCCCTTCGTGGCCTTGCCCCCTCCCTACCCCCGCCACGCAGTCAGCTGGGTGACCTCTGCCAGGTCACTCCAGTGCTCGGGACCCCAGAGGTTTCTTTTGTAAAGTGAGGAAGGTTTGACCTACAGTAGTGGTTTCCGAGCTTTTGTGGGTGTTTTTATTTTGTTTTTAGGGAAGAAACCCCCCTTCTTAATGGAAACTCTCGTGTGATACTCCAACATGTAAGGCTCTGAATGCCTTCTTGGCGTGCCCTGTTCCCCACCCCACCCGGAATGTCCCTGGGTCACCTCCCCACCCTGCTGGGCTCCTGGGACCCGATTTGAAGCCCACGGGTGGGGGGAGGTTCTCTGAGGCCCTTCTAGCCCCAGCATTCTGCACTTCTACAGCTGACCCCACCAAATGGTGAAATGCAGCCGAACATGGTGTGTGTGTGTGTGTGTGTGTGTCTGTGGCGGGCTCTCAGGGTCTTGCCAGGCCCAGGGGACAGCTGTGACTCGGGTTATCTTTGAACATGCTGAGATGGAAAATTCTGGTCATCTGAGTATTTTGTTTATTTCTGTGTGTGCCTGGATAAACACGAATTCACAGTACCCCACAAAGATAAACTTACAGAATTCATCCTCCCTGAAAGGGTTACAGGCCAAAGCCATGAGCACACCCGAACAGCCGCCCCCCACCCCCCGCCAGTGTCTGGATGACAGACCAGAGAGGAGACACCCGGGTCTCATCCCAGCTTGACGGCAGCAGCCACAGCCCCGAGAGAGCAGCTGTCAGGAGGCTGTCACTCTAGAATGCCACACAAGCACTTTCTTGTCCCTTTGAGGTTTGCGGTCCTATTTTTTTCTTTTTCTTACTGAATAAGAAACTGAGGCTCAGAAAGGTAGGATCACGTGCAAGTGGCTGGAGCCAGAGTTTCAACTTCACTGTCAGGGGCCTCCCACACCATCCGCCCAGTTGCCGTGAGCAAAGCCCAGCTCGGTCCCCTCACTTGGAAACTGGGGGTGTTTGGAGCAGGCCTTCCCATCAACACACGTGGGTTGAGCAATTGCTCCGGGCTGGGGATTGAGTTAGATGCTGATGATAGAGAAAAAAAGACAAGACGTGTCCCCTGCTACGTGAGAGGTACAAGGGCCCGAATGTACTCTGCCGGGCAGTTGGTAGGTGAGCGTTTGAAGAAGGTTTCTTCAAGAAGGGGATGTCTGAGCCCATTTGGAGGCTAAGCAGCCAAGTGGCAGATGGAGGCAGTGGGGAACAGCACTTCCCTCAGAGGGAACAGCCAGTGCTAAGGCACAGAGACAAGAGGGAGGGTTTTAAAGGGTTCCTCCAGCTCAAACTGCCTCGGGTACTGGTAGGTCCTCAGGATGGAGAGGGGCAGAAGGGCAGGTGTTCCGGGATCAGTATCTCAGAGAAGGAATAAGGCGTCGTCACCTAGAGTCAGAGTCTCAGGCTTCGAGGACCCTGAGGCTGCCCGCGGGAACATGTCTGACGGTTGTGAGAATCTCTGAGTCAGTCCTTGTCGGCGCGAGGAGAGCCCTCGAAGGACCGCGTTAGTTTCCCGCGACGGCCATAACAAAGTGCCACGAGCTGGGCGGCTTCACACCGCAGACATTTCTCCTCTCGAGGTTCCGGAGGCCGGGCTCTGACACCACGGTGCTGGCAGGGTTGAGTTCCCGCTGAAGGCTCCAGGGGAGAATTCTCCCTCGCCTCTCCCAGGTGGCTTCCAGAAAGTGACTCCAGGCATTCCTCAGCCTGCGGCTGCCTCCCTGCAATCTCTGCCTCTGTCTTCACGGGGTGCTCTCTTCCATGTATCTCAGATGCCCTCCTACAAGGACACTTGTCAGTGGACTCAGCCCTACTCAGATAATCCAGGATAATCTCATCTAGAGATCCTTGACTCAATGACATCCGCAAAGGCCCTTTCACCAGAGAAGGTCTTGTCGGCACGTTCCAGGACATGGACGTATTCTTGGGGAGACCCGGCTGCCATTCAACCCACAACAGGGATCCACAACCCCACAGCCTTGCCCTGGCCGGGTAGCTCAGTGGGTTAGAGCGTCGTCCCGATGTACCAAGGCTGGGGGTTTGATCTTCGGTCAAGGAGCATGGAAGAAACAACCGATGAGTGCGTCAATAAGTGGGGCAGAAACAAAACAAAACAAACAACCCCACAGCCTCACTTCGAGGTTGGGAATGCTGAGGCTCGGCTGGGAGAAATCTCCTGCCCACACGGCTAGCCAGCCAGTGACAGAGCTGGCACAGGGACCCTGGTGCTAATGCCACCATTGTCATCGCGGCATAACATGCATATCACTTAGCACAGGCCAGACATTGTGCTCTGCTGTGCATCTGTAAACTCAGAGTGACTCACTCTGCAGACGAGGAGAAGGCACAGAGAGGCCTAGAGACTTGCCCAAGGCCACACAGCCAGCATGCGGGCCCACGCTCTTCCCTGGGACACCCCATGTGTCTCCTGATATGTGGGAGTTGATGCACACTTGTAGATGTCAGCAATGACACGGTCTCTGGGCAGCTCCGAGGCCTTGAGGGGGCAGGACGGAGGCCTGCGGTCTAGCTGGGGAGATAAACGCACACAAGATTGTTTCCTAGAATGTGAGGGCGAGGCCAGCCCGGGGCTACTGGGAGAACTCTCCCAGAAGAGGAGGAATGAAATCACACAGAGGAGAAAGAGTAGGAAGGGTGTTCTAGGCGCGGGGCTGGGCCCGCAGAAGCAGGGGAGCAGTTTGATTTCGTTGGAGCATAAAGCAGGAAGTAAAGGGGCTCAGGGGTGGGCAGAGCAGGGGCTGAGGCTTCGGACTTGAGCTTGAGGGTACTGGGTAGCCACTGAGGGTTTTAAACAGGAGCTGCATCAGTCAGTTTGCGTTTCAGAAAGATTATTTGGGCCCCAGCCTTGACACAGACCCTGGTCTGGCTGGGAGAGGAGAGGGGCGTCTCTGCAGGGACACCCCCTCCTGTGGGCTCCGCGTGCCCTGCACCTGGAGTTCGCTCCCGACCATGGCTGGACGGGTGTGAACCGAGGCTGCGATCCGGGCGGGCAGGAGCTGTGCGCGGTAGACTTTCCTCGCTCTCCCCTTCCGCTCAAGAGGCCGGGGTCACGCTGGCAGTCTGGGGGCGGGGAAAAGAAAAGGTCTGCAGACAGATTGAGCCCGGCAGCAGCCTTTGTGCGGGTTAGTTAGGCAGGTGGCGGCCCCTGGGAAAGACGCCTAACAGGACGTTAGAGGAAGTGGACGGATCCCCACTTCCCAAAGCGGGTCGGTGGCACCACGTAGTCCCGGACTAGCCGCGAGCACGCTGCGGGCTCCACCCCACCCGACGTCCGGCAGGCCCTGGGAAGGCCCGCCGTGAAGACACCTTTTTTATTTTATTTTATTTTATTTTATTTTATTTTATTTTATTTTATTTTATTTTATTTTATTTTATTTTATTTTATTTTATTTTATTTTATTTTATTTATTTTATTTTATTTTATTTTGTTTTGTTTTATTTTATATTTTATGTAACCTGGTGTCTCCTACACTTTTTTGATACAGAGTTGGTTTTTTTCTTTTTAATGCTCTGACCACCAGTAAACTTCCCTTAGGAATGGAGAGCCGCGGGCTCGGCTTTGGGCCATGCTGGTACGGAGGCCGGAGCAGAGCCCCGGGGCAGAGTGGGTCCTGGAGGGACGGACACCCGCCGCTTCTCTGAGGCTCCGTTTCCTCCCGGCCCAGTTTGGCAGTTGTCTGCTGCATTACAGTGGCCACATGGCCTCCTGTAAGAGGGAGCGTGTGTTTTCACTCCGGGGTTCTGGGACCAGGCACAGCGCCAGGCCCTGAATGACTATGTGAATGAAAATCGAAAATGACACCTGCCTCTCTAGCAGGGCTATTATGAAATCAAATAAATGAATGCCTACGAGGTGAGTTTTACATTAGTAAGCTTTATAGCCCTGTTCACCTGTGAGGGGCTGTTTTTTTATATATACACTGTAAGGCAAGGGGCCTTACCCCCCACTGACTTGCCATGTGCCTAAAATTCCACCATTAGTCACTCGTTGGCCTTAGGGCACTCATGGCCCCAATTAAAATGTAAATGTGTGACCTAGTGGTGTCTCTCCTGGGCCACCAGCACCTCTGACATGGCCTCATGCCATCATCGCTGGCAATTTATTCATCACATGAAGCCAGCAGAAAGCTGGTACAGATGAGACAAGGATTGGGAGGCTCAGAGCTGGGAGGCTCCCAGGTGGAACAGGGAACGTGGGGCATGAAACGATGTTGCTGGGGCCTTGGGGGTAGAGGGAGCATGGGTGGGGCTATGAACCAGGCTCACTGCGGTGGAACCACCACCCGCGACCTCCACTTCCACCCAGACAGGACCGGCCGTGTTCCTTCCCTCCCAGGACATCCGGGTCAGTGGCTGGGAGTGAGCCTCTGGCCCATTTTGCCCAGGGCTGCCCAGCCCAGGGGGGCGAGCTGTGCTCTTCAGGAAGTCCATTCGGCACAGCCCTCCCGGTCCTCCGGCCTGGCCACTAGGGTCAAACCAGCTTGGCCAGCTGTGGGCTCGGGACAGAACACTCCTGGGAACGGGTACAGGAAAACAGGAAGGGAGGGAGCTACTGGCCACAGTCAGGAGCAGGGCCTTCCTACCTCCTGCCCTCTCCACCCTTCACTTCCACATCCCCACCCTCACCCCCCAGATGGCAGCCCTTTGGGTGGCCCCCCTCTCCATACCAAAGGGTGAGATGAAAGGCACCTCTCTTAGGGGGTCTCGTGCAGAGGGGTTTAGGAGACCGGTTGCCTCTGGGCCGAAGCTGACCGATTCCTGCCCTGAGCAGCCCGGGCAGCCCAGAAGGCAGTAGCAGATGAAGAAACTGAGGCTGCTCCTCCTTGTCAGGTCTCCGCACCAATGTCACCCCCCCAGCCACCCAGCTTGGCCACAGCATCCTCGGTGTTTCCTCCAGGACATTTCCTCACCTGCTGACACCAGCTCTGGAATTGTGGACATTTTCATCACCTCTCTCCCCGCCACTAGAATTGAAGCCACGTGAGAGAGGGGCCGGTATCCAGTGGCATCCAACAGAGTAGGGATTTCGTAAATATTTGTTGAACAAATGAAGGAAGTAAGGATCAGGCCCAGAGAGGGGAAAGGACTTTGCCAAGGTCACTCGAAAATCAGTGAAAGGCCAGGCCTAGATCCCAGGACCCTGTTCCCCCAGGCCAGGGCTCTTCTGATTTCCTGCAGGCTGTGTCCCCAGGGTAGGCGGAAGTGCCCAACTTCCTCTGCATGTATCTCCTCTATCTGCAGCCCCAAAAGGGGGCCAGTTACTCCATGGGTTGCAGACACACACACCCCACCCCGAGACAAGTATTTCCAAACATAGTCCAGGGCTCAGCAAACCTTTCCTGTGGAAGAGTCGGATGCTATTTTAGGCTTTGTGGACCATTAAGTTGCATTTCCTTGACTCTACTGAAGCACAAAAGTCAGCCAGAGACAATATGGAAATGAATGGGCGTGGCTGTGTCCCAATAAAGCTTTATTGACGAGGGCAGGCAGCAGGCTGGATTTAGCAAATAAACATACATCCAGTTAAATGTAAATTGCAGTGTCCTATATTTTATCTGCTACCTCAGGCTGGTGGGCCACGGGAAGCTGATCCCTGCGAGCGTTCTGGGTAGATGTGAACCTTGGAAGTGATAGGAAAGAGCCCTGTGGTGGGATGCCTACCATACAGGTGCCGCTGCGTTGGGCGCCTTCTGTGTGTATCTCTTTTTGTCTTCCCAGCAATTTCCCAGTGGTCCTTTGAGGTGAGATGTGGGCTCCCCATTTTACATACAATGAAATGGGGATTCAGAGAAGGAAAGTATGGATCCCAGCCTCCTGCATCTGGTCAGGGACAGATCCAGGACCCAAAAGCCTCTGCTCAGTTAAGCCGATCTCATTTTATGATGTGAACGCCGAAGTCCAGACGGGTGAAGTGATATCTGGGGCACACGGTCAAGGGGAGAGGCCCGTCCAGAACCAGGAGGAAGGCTTCCTGGCTCTCCATCCTCTGAGATTTCCAGGGACCGCCCAATGCTTCTAGGCATGAACTTGGGTTGCTATTGGCCCCTTGGGTTACTGTGTGTGCATGTGTGCGCCCAGTCAGTTTCTGGGGAGCCTGGGTCTTGTCTGGGAGCAGAGTAGGTGCTGAGAGATGATGGGCTGGTTGACAGATTCATTTTGACCCGGGCTTCTCAACCTTAGCACTAGTGACATTTGGGCCGGTGATTCTCTGTGGTCCTGCGCATCGTAGCCGGTTTAGCAGCATCCCTGGCCTCTACCCACTAGATGCCAGTAAGGAGCACACCCACCAGTGGTGTCTGACAAACAGCGTCTCCAGACCCACGTGTCCTGGGTAGGGGCAGGGGAGGGTTCGGACCAAATCATCCCCAGCTGAGAACAACTGATTTCGACTCAGAGGTTTGAACCTGCTCAAGAGTCTGCTGAGGGAGCCCGTACTCATCACAAACCTCCCCAGGCTTTTGGCAAAAAACATTCTGGACATCCAGAAAGGGACCATGGGGAAACCCTGAAAAGCAGAAGAAAGGATTTGTCTTGGCCAAGGGTTGAGACAAGTCACTGAACACAGAATAAACTACAGTGCACGCGGCTGTGTTCCCCGGGCAGTGGGTGAGGACTGGAGCCAGAGATCCTGGAGTCCGCCTGTGCACCAGAGCACTCCTGACCTTATTCAAAGGCCCACTCGGGGTCTGTCCACATGGAGCTGTGCAGACTCTGGAGGGTGGTCTGGGAATCTGTCTGTCCATGTTTCTTTCTGCTCTGTGCACACAGCTCCGTGCCCTCACCAGGTGTCTGGGGCTCATTCCTGAGGACCCCCAGGAGGGACTGAAGTGGAGAGAACTGGGGGCCCAGGCTGCTGACAGCAGACTCAGGGGTGCAGGAGTCCTGCCATGTGGGTGGCTGACTTCTTTGCATCGAGCTTGTCTGGTGGAGAGAATGACCTCACCTGCTTGGAGAAGCCCTTGGCGAGTGCTGGGATCTGGGGTCGGGGAGGGGTCCTGAGGGCCAGACAGAGAGGAGCTCGGGGGCTGAGAACACCTTCCCCCAGCCTGGCGGCAACCCAGCAGTGGCTGCCTGTGGTCTGGCCCCAGAGCAGGGGACAGACCTCCCCCGTGGCTGGCACCAGCTCAGTGGCCTCTTCCCAGCCGCGGCGTGGAAAGTGAGAGGGGCTGACGTGGGACTGACCTCACACTGGCTCCCCTCCTCCAGCGCCTCCCTGCAGGGGTTCACTGCTGCTGGGAAGCAGGACCTCCCGGGGGTCCTGGGCGGGGGGGGGCACCTAGAGGAGGTGGCAGGCAAAACTGAGTGGGGGGGGGCGGTTCTGGAGTCCCAGCCAGAGCCAGAGGCAGGTGTGGGGGACACAGAAAGTCCCCCTCAAACCCCAAACCTCCTCTGCTGCCTCTAGGAGATCTGAGGTTTCCCTTAGAAGAGTCATGGTGGGAGGGGGGGGCTTTCAAAAGTTCTACGGGGGAGAGGGGACTTGGGCATTCATATGTGTGCTACCTGGCCCGCTTGCCCTCTGTGCCGGGCATCGTCACATCCTCTTCTCTCAGTGGCCATAGGGGTTCTGTGACAGGTAAGGAAACTGAGGCACAGAGAATTTTAAAGACTTGCATACATTCCCACCGTTGGAAAGGATAGAGCCAGGACTAAAGTCCAGGCACATCAGAGCCCCAGCCCCACGCTGGGTTCTGTGGATCCGCCCTTCTCAGACTGGAACGCACAGCATCCCCCTGAAAACCGCACAGAAAGGCGGATTTCAGCGTGGCCTGTCTGAGGTGGGTCCTCGGTTCTGAGTTTCTAGAGCCCCGTGCCAACACGCAGCTGAGCTAGAGTGGACTTAAGAGAGTTAAACTGAAGAAGTCAAGGAAGACTGCATGGAAAAGGTGGCATTTGAGATAGACCAGAAAGAATGGACCTTGAAGGACCAGAAAGAATTTTCCATGCAGCAAAGGAGGACAGCCAGAGCAAAGGTGTGGAGAGGTGAACAAATGTGACATTTAACAGACCATCGAGCTACCCTGTGGCCAGAGGGAAGGGGGTTTAGGGGAAGTAGGCTGAAAAGGTTATGCTGGGCGGGATACGGTTTGCAAAATGAAAATGCATAGCCCCTTGAGGGGGGGCGGGGATGGCTGGGATGGAGCCCTCCAGCTGCTGTAACCCATCATCACAAACTGTTCAACAGCAGCCGCTTGTGTTCTCACAGTCACGGAGGCCAGACGTCCCACAGCCGCAGGGGAAGGCTGAGCTCCCTCCGAAGGCTCCAGGGGAGGGTCCTCCCTGTTGCTTCCAGCCTCCGACGGCCCCAGGCAGTCCTTGGCTTGTGGCCGCATCACCCCGGGTCTTCCTCTGCTTTCCTGCGGCCTTCTCTCCTCCGCTCTGCTCGGCTCTTCTGAGGACACTTGTCCTTGGATTTAGTGCTCCCTTGAATAATCCTGGATGACCTCACCTCGAGATCCTTAACTTAATTACATCCGCAAAGATTCCTTTTCCACATAAGGACACGGTCACAGGTTCCACGGACTAGGACGCGGATTTATCTTTTGGGGGGCCGCCACTCAGCCCGCCGCAGTAGCGGGCGATGCAGAACAGGCAAGGGAAGGTGCTGAGTTCTGCCCCGGGGGCTGCCGTGTCTGGCCTTTGCCTGGGACGCAATTTCTTCAAAAGACTATCCTTCTGGGGATTGGGAGGCTTCCAGCTGGCCTGCTGGGGCCAGAGGGGTGGGGCCTTGGGGAGCAGGGCCAGGAGGAAGCCTGCTGACAGGTAGAGCCATTCCTGGCTTTGATTCATTGACCGTCTGGGCAAGAGCTGGACCGAGCTTCTTGGAATTACAAAAATGCCTCACACATATTTTCCCCCGGCTGGCGGTTTTGTTCTCAGTCTGCAGAGAAGGCCTGTCTGCTCGGTTAACCCCGCTCAGCTCCCCATCCCCTGTCCCGTCTGCACGCCGCCCACCGCTTCCCCTAGAGACTCCCTCTCTTCACTGCCCGGTCATTGAGGCTGGAGTGGGCCGGGCTTGACCACGTCCTCATAATTGAAATATTTGGCCCCTGAAGCGAGGCCAAAGCAGGGTGGTGCTTCCCCAAGTCAAAGGGAGGGTTTCAAGCTGGGCTCTGCTCCGGCAGGAGGGGGCGCAGGAAGTGTGCCGGATGCTGAGGCCAGTGGCCGAGCAAAAGGCTTTCTGCTGGGCCCCAGAGGCTGTCCCAGCAGTGAGGCTGGGACAGAGACTCGAAGCCCACCGACCCCCAAATCCCTGCTCCTGTCCCGGGGGCCATCTTTCCCACCCTCCCTCATGCCCCACCTGGCGTCATCCCAGCCTCACAGAGTCTTCCAGAAGGAAGTTATCTGATGTTCATCTTGTAAGCAGACTATACATCCATAAAAGGGCTGTCAAAACCCTGAGGACAGGGACAGCTCCGGAGGCATATTCAGCCCCTGCCATGCCCTCAGGACTCAGAAGTCCAATTCCGGGTCAAGCCAACGACCCCGTTCATGCCTGTGTCATCCTGGGTTCTTCTAGAAACCTCTTCATTGGGTCGCAGTGGATGCTGGGCATTAGCTTTTGCAAAGCCCACCACAGAAGCAGCAGGTGGAGCCCATCACCTACCCCGAGTGGGTCTCAAGGGAGAAACCCCCCTCGGAATCTGTTTCGTCTGAGGCTCGAGAAAGCCCCCTCCCTTGCTGCCTGTGAGAGCTGTTTGCTTACTGGTCACATTGCTCTTTTTCCTTCAGCTGCCAGGGCTCTCCAGCCAGCTTTGAAGCTCAGCCGTGGTAATTCTGTGGCCCGTCGTGACCTGGAACATTTATTTTCTTTCTTTCTGTGGTCTTAGTTTTCTCACTGTGTTGATATCTTCTCTGACGCTGATTCACTTTATCTATTTTATCAGTATTTCCACCAAGTGCCTTCTGCTGTAAGTCGCTTTACATGCTGTTTAGAACAAAGAGGACCCTCATTAAGGACGGTGGTTCCGTTATGAACCGGTCGATTTGATTTTATCACTGAGAATGTGGTTGTTGAGTGTGATAAGTGAATTCCCCATCTGCAGAGTCTGAATTTAGGGCAAAGGTGACCTGGGAAGTTCTCTTTCTTCTATCTCTAAGCCCTTCCTTGTCTTGACCAGGTGAGCGATGAGTAGAAAGATGAGCAAATATTTCACAAGCTGAGGGATACCAAGATCGTCCCCCAGCCTCCTAGAGCCTCAATTCATAAAGTAGACACAGGCATCTAGACCCGCCCTCGCAAAGGCTGGGAAGCCCCCAATGAGGGCTGAGAAGATGCTTTGCAAACTGGACAGCACAGAGCCAGCACGGACGGAGCCTGCGGCCTTGTGCGTTCAGGCGCATGGCAGTTGGCCATCCTCTTCCTGGGGCAGGCGTCCCTCTCTCCCCTTCGCCACCCGAAAAGCCGAAAAGCTGGGAGGGCAGAAGACTCAGCTGGGTCTTGGGCCACCCCTGACTCCACCCCCTCTCTCAGGTGAGGAAGCCTCTCTGCAGGTCTTCTCCGGAACTGGAGCCCCGGGCACCGTCGGCTGCATGTTTGTCCACCCTGCTCACCCCCTTCCCCATCAGCCTGGCCCTCCGACCTCGGACTCAAGGTTGTCAGACCCTTCCTTCTGCATCCCCTGGGGGAGAGGCTCCCTTTGCCCTGCAGAGGGGGCTTCAGTGTCTGAGATTCATCCTGTCTCCACCTCCACCTGGGGATGCGCCGGAGGGTCCCGACTCATGCAGCATTTCCGTCACGAGTTCCTCTCCGCAGCCTTGTGAAGCAGATAGGACAGCATGCACCGCTGATTCCTCGTGCAGTTTCACAGATAAGGGAGCTGAGCTCACCCGGGAGGGTCACAGGACTGCTCTGAAGCAGAGCCGGAGGAGGACCCAAGTCCCAAGGCATGGGGGGTGGGGGCCTCCCTTCCTCCCACCAAGTGTCTTCACCTCTTATTGGGAGGGTGACCCAATCACCAAGTAATAGTCTCTCTGGCCAGGGGGACAGAGACAGGGGACCTGCCCTCTCCTCGGGGGCTGAGAGCTCCCCAGCCAGGGCGAAGAAGACCCGAGGGCCCGGTGGCCCAGCCCGCCCCAGGGGGCCTCGGTTAGAACCTGATATCTCTGAACTTCCCTCGTTTTCATGCTCTGGCAATTTGTTTTCCTCTAGTTTCCCAGTAAAGTTTCCTTTCGAAAAGCTTCAACCTTGTCTCCCATGAGCAAAAGGGAAGGGGAAGGACTCTGGTGAGGTGAGGCCCAGCGTGAGATTCAGCCCGCCCGGCGTGGGAGGGGCCCAGGTGCCAGAAGAGCCTGAAGCAGCTGTTTCAGAGACACCTGGTTCCCGGAGCCCACGGGCCGCACCCCTCGGTGCCTGCCTGCACGACCCTTGGCGGTTTGCAGTTGGTGTCTTAATAGACTCAGGAGGAGCGAGAGCTGGAAGGAGTTCGGGGTGGCTATTCTCAGACATCAAGGTGCACACGAGTCCCCCGGGATCTTGTTAAAAGGCAGATTCTAACTCAGCGGGTCTGGGGTGGAGGCAGGGTCGGGCAAGAGGAGATAAGATTTTCCTGATCAGCTCCTGCAGGGTTGTCCAATGTGGGTCAAGCTCCTTCACTGCCCAGAAAGCAGGGCGACCCCCGGGCTGAGTGCCCTGTGGACATCCAGGGCAGTCTCTCCACCTTGGCCTTGGCACCTTTGTGTGCCTCCTCCGTCACTCACATCCTCCTGGATGTGCCCATTCACCGTCCCCACTGGCCTGGGAGCTTCCAGAAGGAATGGGCTGTATCCTACCCACCTTTGGAACCCAACACAGCCCCTGACATGAACATTCGTGAACAAGCAAGTAGGTGACAACCAGAAAAACTGCCCGGGGCCCCAAGGGAACCTCAGATGGGGGAGCCCAGACCCAAACCAAACCCTAGAGCAGAGTACAGCGAAGATACCTGGGGCTGCTCCCAAGCCCCTGAGTCTGTGCTTATCGGGTTCCAACCTCTTGCTCCCCCAGGGAGGGGTTCCCAGAGGCTGGGAGAAGACTGCAGCGGTTCTCAGGTGTGACACAGGAGGAGGATGGCAGTGTCCACCGTGGAGAGCTGCTGAGACCCAGAAGAGCCCAAGGGAAAAGCCCTGGTTGGGCCCCGGCATCCTGCGTGGTTCTGGACAGGAAGCTCGAACTTCCTGCCCCGGAGTCACTCACGCCCGCTCACCTCGTTCCCCTGAGGACAAGGACGGCCCACGGCCCCTTCCTTCGGGACAGAGGCCTTGGCGGCTGGTATTGTCTAAGTCTCTGAAGTTCCGTGTAGGGGGCAGAGCACGAGATTTGGAGTGCTAAACACCTTGCCAGTGTGACCCGGGCAAGCGGCTTCATCTCTCTGAGCCTCGGTTTCCCCCTCTGTTCAATGGGACTTCAGCAAGAGGTGAGGGGCTGAGCGTGAAGGGGCTCAGACATCAACTGACACCCTCCCCACTTCTGGGCAGCTCGTCCCTGCCCTTGCCCGGGACGGCGCCCTCACCAGGTGCAGCTTCCCCCTCCTCCCACCCCTGCCCTTGGCTGAGCAGAGCCCCACGCAACCGGGTGCCCCGGACAGAGACCGTCCCAGCCCCTCCGGCCCCACTGCCCCACAGAAGGACACTCTGAGCGCACGCCAAGAGCAGATTCTTTATTAGTTTCTCTTTTTTTCTTTTAAAAAAAAAAGGATTCCTTCAGTATAAAAAAATAAATATTTTAAATATTACATTGAATAAATAAAAATAATTCTGTCAGTATGAAACATTCCCACAGGGTACATTCATCAAACAGGAATTTGTCCCCAAGGCCACGTCCTTTCCAGTGGAAAGAAAGGAGGGAAGTGCAGAGGGCCTGGCGGGGCGCAGCGCAGAGCCAGAGCCGGCAGTGTGGGCGGCAGAGGCGCCCAGGTACTGGGGTTCGGCGGTGTGGAGGGCGGCGGGGGAGGGGGGCTGGGGGGACCCGAAGGTAAACACATCTGTACCATCTGAAGGGAAACGAACTTCTCACTGGATTCCAGGGTCCAGCCCCACACACTGCTGTGTCTGTTCTGGGGGGGCCATCCAGGCAGAGCTGGATGGCTTCTGTCAGGGAGGAGGTCCCCAAGGAGGGGACAAAAAGGAAGAGGACAACAATAAGGAGGAGAGACATATAAATCAGTGGAGCGATTTTGCTTAAAATTTTTCTTAAATAAATAAGGTCCCCAAGACTCCTCTCTCAGTAAACTGCAGAATGACTGTCCTACACACCGTCCTCGGCCCACAGCCTCTTCCCCCTGCTGGGCCCAGCCAGTGACCCAGGGTGCAGGGTCAGGTGAACACCAGCGTATGAACAGTGAGGGAACAGATAGCTTCCTGCCCTGCAGAGGCAGAGCGTGGGGAGCCGGGGGCACTGCTGGGCCCTGGAGAGGAGATTTTCTTGCTCCCTGAGCCTCGGAGGCTGCCTAGGTTGGCCTGGCGTGTCCGTGGGGGTGATGAGATGAGGGGAGACCCAGCCCGCCCCGAGCCTTCAGAACCACATCCTCCCGAGGAGCAGAGAGATGGGCGCAGGCAGCAGGCTGAGGTCCGGACCCACATGAAGACAGCATCAGAACACATTCGACTGCCGTGGGCTCCTCCGCCACCCCCCTTACATCTTAGGCTTGTGATGGGACAGACAACTCTCAGCTCCATCCCCTGCCCCCACCCCAGGCCTCAGGGCCTGCCTGCTGCCTGCCCACCTGCCCTCTGGGGCGGGTGTGGATAAAGTACTCAGAGAAGACAGACAGAGGTGCAAAGTGAGTGCAAAGTACCATAATTGCATTGGTCAAACGGGAACTGCTCAGGATTTTAGAAGAAGCCAGACGCTGCTCTTAGCAGCTGCCCCAGCTCGAGCCCTCCTCCCCTGTTCCCAGACGAGAGGGCGTTTCTCCACTAGCCTGGCCCCAGCACAAAGGAAAAGATCAGGTTCCCTGCCTGGGAGCCCAGACATGGGTGGGGGAGTCGGGGGAGGAGGGCAGGAGGGACCACAGCTTCCTGGTCCACGTCCCAGGGCCTCCCTGTCCTCTCTGGAGCAGGGGGCTCCTCCCTGCACAGCTCCAGCTTTCTGAGGTCCAGCCAGGCTCTCTCATCCTCTGTGGGTGTTCGGGCCACCAGAGAAGGAAGGAGCTTCCCCGCTGTGTATGAGCACGCTGGGTGCTGGGTCCTGGGTCAGGACTGTTCGGGGCCCTCGACTGCTGGTCTAGAGACAGGCAGCATTGGGGACACGGAAGCAGGACAGGCCACCAGGGCTGCCTTGCCCACTGCCCCTCTCAGCACAACTCCAGGGGGCACCCAGAGAACACAGTGTTGGGGGACCTCCTGAAGCCAAGCCACGTGGTGGCCCTGGGAAAGGCCTCCACCCCCAGCCACTCCACAGAGTGCTCCGGCCTGCCTTGCAGCCAGGACCCGGACATCCTTAAAGCAAGTCACAGCCGGGGTGCAGGGATGGAGCTGGGTCCCCTGCTCTCCCACCCAGGCTGACCAGTTCTCTCAGATTCTGACGCTTCTCTGACCTTCACCCATTAGGCTTATCCTACTTGTAACATCTTCCAGACCAGGCCCTGCTAAGGCTGGCCCTGGCCTTGGCTCCTGAAGAAGGAGCCATCATATTATTGCTATCGGGTAAGGAACGGGGAAAAGGACATTAACTTTGCCATTTAAAGCACCAATAAGTTAATATAAATAGGGCATCATAATAAATAGACAATGGTGCTGGATCAAACACACAGCACTCTTGGGTCTCAGGCTTCCCTGAGACCCTGACCTCAAGTTCCGCTGTCCCCTTGCTCTGGGGACCAGAGATGACCTCTGTCCCCCTCAAGTACCTTTGTGTGACCTCACGGGGCCTCCAAGGGCCTCCGACGTGAGCTGTCACTCTAAACAACCCCGCCCATCCCCTCCCTCACAAACCCGCACCCAGAAGGAAGGCCCTGGGTCCTCTCAGAACCTCCTCACTCGACTTTGCCGCCTGCCCACCCCCACATGTGCCACCTCCAGGCCCAGCCACCGGACCCTGGCCATCCTGGACTGCGGGAAAGACTGCAGGGAAGAGGAAGGGGGGCCCATCAAGCCTTTCGGGGCCTCCCTTCCTTCCAGTGCCTTCCTTCCCAGGCCTAAAGGTGGCTTCTCTGTCTCCCCAGGAGCCTGAATGCCCGTAACCTCCTTCTGGAACCTTCTGCCTAACGGTTGTTCGGCCTGAGCTCTCCAATGATGCTCAAGGAAAGGCAGCATGTCAAATCAGAGTCCCCTTCTCTAACCTCCACTCACCACACTTACAGGGGCCAAGGAATCTTCCCGGATCCCCGCCCCTCTGCCGGCCCCAACCCAGCCTCCCGACATCTACCTAAGGGGCAGCGAAGGCACAGATGGTGGTCACTCTGCTAAGGCCGGGCAATTCCCCTGACCCTGCTCTCCTGCCCTGTGGTCAGGGTCACCTTAGATGACATGTTCGGTTTAGCCACGAAGTCCCTGGCTGAGGGGACAAGCGGGAGCAGAAGTCCAGCCCACATTCCCCTCACCAGGGTCAGCCTCCAGGGCCTGGCTGCGGTCTCCCAGAAGAAGGGGAGCCTTCTTCTAGCTGGCGCTGTCTATAGGCCCTGCCTATGGGAGTTTTGATTCTGCTCGGTTTCATCACAGTCCTCTCTGGAGGGGACTGGACTGGCCAGGAGCCCCTTGGGGTCTGCCAGCAGCCTGCACTTGGGGTTGGTGATGCTTCGGGCCCTGGCCACAGTCCGAGAGCCACCTGAGTCCGAGATCTGGGTCGCTGCACGATTCGAGGCCTGCCGCCTAGAAGGCCTGGGCCAGCACCGCGATGACCTGCTTATACTTCCCCAGGAGCTGACAGCCCAGCTTCTTCTTCTGGAAGACATCCTTGCCCGAGGTGTCGGGGCCGTAGGCCACCTCCACGTGCGCCACGTGGTACTTGCTGCACAGGCGGCAGAGCACGTTGCTGAGGAGGCCCCGCATGATGTCCGAGGTGGCGTTCAGCTTGCTGTGGAGGCTGGCGGCGCTGGGATTGAGGGTCTTCTGATCCCGCGTGATGTTGCCCAGGGAGGCACCGAGGTAGGCGACGATGCGGTACAGCTCCACCAGCCGGGCCTTCTCCGTGCCGTTGGCGTGGAAGGGCGGGAAGTCCGTCACGTTGGGGCCACACAGCTTGTCCAGGTTGTTGGGGAACGGCTCCCCCTGGGCCGTGTACTGTGGGACAGAGGAGAGGTGACCAGGGTGTCAGGGACAGGTGTTCCGGCCCTGTCACCAACCCTCTGGGTGAGACCTCCAGTCTCAGCTCCCCGCCGGTAGCACAGGGACACAACTACTTGTCCTGTCGGCATCTCAGGATTGCCCCGAGAGCCAGGAGTGATCACAGGTGTGGCTATCATCATCGCCGCTGCCGCCACCGGGACCACGTAGGGACAGAAAGGAAAAGGCCACGTCTCACCTAGAACAGGCCCACCACGCACCTGCCCTCTCACCCCCAGACGCCCTCAGCCACTGTCTCTCCCCGCCTGCCTCCCCACCTGCTTCTCTGCTGTCTGCCCTCAGCCTCTGGCTCCATGTGGTGGAGAACTCCCATCTCCCCCCAGCTCTGCCCGACCTAACTGGGCACCCCGGGAAAGTGACTTCCAGTCCCGGAGCCTGGGCTGGGGCTGGGGCGGAAGCTGTGAGAGTCCAGTGTGGTTGAACCCAGTCCCTTCCCTGTTCTCACCTTCCAGGAACAGAAGAGCCCCTTCCCTGACCAGTCCTGCCAGCCCAGGTCTCTGCGGCAACTCCCCCCTCCACCGTCCCTCCTTCCCAGGCACCTGGGGGGTGACTTACATAGAGAATGAAGAGCGCGTTGGCACTGCTGTTGAGCTGCGTCAGCTGGTTCCTGATCTGGCTCATGACGTTGCTGTGACACGGGTGGCGTGTGACACAGGTGGCATTGATGGGGGTGATGGGAAGCGGGGTCCCCGCCCCGTGTTTCCAGTGCAGAACCAGCAGCAGGGGCACGACTCCTGGGAATGGGCAGGAGGGAGTTAGGAGCAGGGGAGCGGGCGTGGGGGGGGGTAGCCAAGGAGGCTCCTGGCGGAGGATGGTCCTCATCCCCCCACCGGGACACCGATGTCCCCTCTCAGCCTCCAGCTCTGCCTTCTTCCAACCCGGCCATCCCTAGTCGGCCCCTGGTTTGCCATTGTGTCTGCTTCTCTCTGTCTCCCCGTCTCCAGCCCCCTGACTCGCTGCGTCCACTCTCTCCGCCTTCTCAGCTCTCCCTGCTTTTTCTGACAGAAGGGGCCAAGGGGAAGGAGGGAGTTGTCCTCACCAGTTAGAAGCTGGGTCCAGAAGGACACCAACTCTCCAGCCCTTTTCCTCAGGAGTGCAAGAGACCCGGAAGCCTCCTGGCCCTCTGGCAGAGGCGCAGTGCCCAGCCCCAGGAGGGTCTGAGAAAGGGGAAGGCCCCCATCCTCTCCTCACCTGCCCGGGATGGTCTGGATTCCTGAGCATCATTTCACAGTTCCTCAGCTGACCCGCTATCCCTCCCAAACCTGTCACGTGATTCTGGCTCCCTGGGCCATTTGTTCTCTAGTTCTGCGCCCCCCCCCCATCTCCTCTATCTCTACCCTTCTCCAAACGCGGTGGGTCACGCCCCTACTAGGACCCTCAACTCCCTCCAGTTCTGTGGCTCTGCCCCCTCGCCCATCTGCAAATCATCATTCAAAACTTTCTGCCCCCCAGCTCTGCCCAGCTCCTCATCTCCCTGCCCTCCCCATCTTGTCTGCTACTCCTTGTCCCAGACCCTGGGTCAGGACAAGGAGAATCCAAGGGTCCCACAGGCCCTCAGAGCCTTGGGGAGGAAGAGGAAATGGTACAACCAGAAAAGGGAAAAGGTCGCAGGCAGACAGGTGGGCGGAGGAGGAAAGAAAGTGAAAGGTGACAGGAGAGCTGGGAGCTGTTGGGGCCTGTCCCGGATCGCCCCTCCCCCAGTGTGCCCACTTTCCCCCTTCACTCTTAGATCCCCTCCGAGGGGTCTTTCCAGGAGGCTCAGCAGCAGGGGCTGGGGCCAGCAGACCGGTGAGGCTGGGAAACCCTTGAGGCTGGGGAGAGGGGTGGAGCAGGAGCTTCCTGCTCCGATCCCCCTGCTGGGACAGCGGCATCCTCAAGTTCACTTTCCTGGTGTCCCTGCTCCTCCCAGCATCCCCAGGCAATGCTGAGTTCCTGGGATGGCTGGGGGGACCGCACGCCCCCCCCCCGGCCCCCCCCCCAATGCCCCCAGCTCACCTAGCACAGACCGCAGCTTTTCAGGTACTAGCAGACGGAGGCAGCACCTGCTCGCGTCCTAGCCAGAGTTTGCAAGCTGCTCGGGAGGCCGGCGCCCCTCCCAGGGAGCAGCGGGGACGCAGTTGGAAAAGAGAAAGCGGAAAGACAAGAAAGAAAGAAAAGAGGGAGGGTGAATCCCAGAGACAGCAGATCGGGAGGTGCAGCACCAGCGAGTGGCAGGATTGAGGAGGAGGAGGAGTTGGAGGTGGAGGAAGGCTGTGGCGCCCCCTCCCTGGCCCGCCAACCTGCTGGCCCTAGGGCGGGCGGGTGAGCTAGGCGCACGGCGCTGGAACCATGTGCCTGCGCTCGCCCCCGGCCGTCACCCAGCGCCTCCAGCGGCTGGGCCGGCTGCACGGGCGCCCCAAGCGTCCGTGAGTCTGCGGCGGGTAGGTGTCCGGTTCGCGATCGCCCAGTGCCCCGGGTTGCCGCTGCACTGGCAGCGAGGCGCGGAAGCCAGCTCGGGGCGTGTGGATTTACCTGCTGCCAAGACCTTCATTATGGGCTGGACTCCCGAGGGCCTTGGAGGAGACCTTAGACTCCGGCAGTTTTCAGAGGTTCATGCTCAAATGGGGAATTTGCCTGATTTATATACTGCAGCCTGTGTTGTAAGACAGAGAAACGGCTATATTTAGCAGGGATCCCCAGCAGGAAGTTGTTTGAGGTGCATCATAGGAAATTATGAATGGAAGAAAGTGAGAGTGAAGGGGGGAGGAGTGAGGGAGGGGGGAGGGAGAGCAGACTTTTTCCCTCTTCTAAGAATTTGATTGATAAAATTATAATGAACTCTTCGACAAAACACCCTGTGGTTTTCCTGAGTGGCTTGCCCTGAAGATGAGGAGGGGGAGGAGGGTCCCCAGGCCGAGTCATCAGGGTCCCCGGGTAGTGGGCGCCCCAGACAGCCCTGACTCACCTGGGTTTGGGGAGGCTGGCTTGAGACTAACCAAGCTGATGGAGGCTGGCACCTGTGGCCCCTTGATTGGGGGTTTTGGGGGACAGTGGGCAGGAGGCAGGCTGGGACTTGGCTGACAAGGAGGTTCCAGGAATTGGGACTGGGACCCAGCCTGGACTTTAGACAGTAATAAAGCAGAACTGAACTCGGGCCCTGGGAGCCACCTCATAGGTAGCCTCCTTCAACCTGCCCATTGCCACTGGGCAAAGTAGGGCTCCCAAGGGAACAGGGTCCAGGGTCCCCGAGGGTCCCCCAGGGTCCCCCAGGGTCCCTCAAGGTCCCTCAGGGCCAGGTACCCTGACTGCCAGCAGCAGCCTGCACTGCTGACCGCAGGTACCCGGGAGGCTGAGCAGATGCAGGGTGGGGGTTGCTGCGCCTGGGTTATTTGGGGACGGCCTGGGGAGGAGCTTCTGGGAAGGTGTTTTGTGTCTGGAGTTTACCTAAACTCCTTGCAACCCCACCTCCCCCTTCGGGGGAGAGCCGTCCAGCATCCCCACTCTGGAAGGACACCTGAAGCAGAGACCTCGAGGGGCCAGTAGCAGATGGGACCTGGGTGTCCTCCTCAGGACCCCGAGGGACAGCTGCGGGAACAGGAATAGTTTGCCCCTCCCAGACCTGCCTTCGAAGCCCCCTGGGAGCCTCCAAGAATGATGGCGGCCCCCAAACGGTGCTTCCAGAGTCTCCGAGGCTGGGTCACAAGTGCCATGTGGAGTGAGGAGAGAGGAAAGAATGGGGGGACCAGGGCAAAATGGGCCCAGGGACTCCTCCTCTGTAAGAGACATTTAAAAAAAACGAGGTGCAGGAGTGCTGGGCAGAGAACAGACACCTGGAGCCACACTGTCCCACAGATTGCGAGGGGCACCCCCATCCCAGCAGACACCTCATTTCTCTGGGGACCCCACTGCAGCCCTCCCCCCCCCCAACCCTGACTGGAACACGGGGCATGAGAGCTGGCCTCCAAGGCCAGGGAACCCCGCAGCCTTCCCCTGGCCCCGAATGTCCTCTTCCCACCCGCTCCCATCCCCCACACATCGCCCCCCACTCCTGAGTTTTGCCACCCATCCCAGACCTGCCCAGCCGGGCACTCCTCCCTCGTCATGCCAGGACGGGCCCCGGTGCCCACCACTGTCCCCCCCAACACACACACACACACACCCTGCCCCTTCCAGGCTCGCCTGCACCGTGTTTGGGGACCTGGGTGTGGGGTGGCAAAACTGCCGATCCCACCTGGCACTTCCCAGCAGGGGGGAGGCTGGGAGGGCCCAAGCCAGCTCTCCTCCCTCCTCCCTGCCTCCCATACCTGCATCTCCCTTGGGGAGGCCTTGGGAGGCCCGGTCTGGCACTCGGCCTCCCCGTACACCTGCTGCGTGGCCGGCACACACCCCCAGGATGCCCACCGCCCCATCCTGGCTCAGGATATCCCAGCTCACCTCCCTCTCTCTCCTCACCGCCCCCCACCCCCAGCCCCTCTTGCATAAAAGCCCAAACACTTGAATCAGCCTCCGGCCCCATCCCCGCATCTCTCAGAGCCCTGTCACCTGCCTCAGCCTGGCTCTTTCGACATGGACCCCAAGTCCAGTTGACTGCGGTCCCACTTGCCCCATCCAGGGATCCTTTTGCTTCCCTGCCCAAGTCTCTCACTAGGTGTCCTCGTTCTCCTGGGGCCGCCTGCCCCCCTGAGCGGCCAGTGTCCCCTGGCCCGGCCTCGGCCTCCCTCCTGCATCCTTCCACGTGGATTTCTAGGGCCTTACACTGCCCTCTGCCTCCCGCCCCCTGCATCAGCCCTATGATCACCCCCAATCGCTGTAAAACTTCAGCCCCGCCCCACAGGAGACAGAAAGTGGGGGCAGAGTTTAGGGGACACTAAACTCCTGTCTGACTGGCCCCCTCCCGTGCCTCGGTTTCCCCTCTCATGGTACCTGACTTGGTCCGTGCTCCCCAAGTGCTGTAGGCCCCTCGGCACCCTGGGCCCAGCCTCCCTCTCCTGTCCATGTCCTGGCAGCACCTGGGCCTCTGGGGGCAAAGCTGGGCAGGGTCTCGGAGACGCCAGGCCCTGAGCCGCCTGCAACGTGGCGCCGGTCCCCGGGAATCGGCAGCCCAGGCCGAGCTCCAGGCCAGCTTTGGTCTCCTGGAGTTTGTTTTCTTCCCTCCCTCCCTACACTGCTGTGTGTGTGTGTGTGTGTGTTTTCCCCAGCTTCCTCACAGAAGGCATCCTCCCCTCTTGGCGGCCCGCTCCCAGGGTTGTGACCCCAGGCCCCACCCTGGAGTGGCAGCCCCAGCCCGGCCCCTTCCAGCTGTGACCTCATCCCCAGCCTGTCCTGCTCCTGCACATGGGGCCTGCTGGGGATTTGACAGGCTCAGGGTGAAGGCGACAGTTGGGGCCCACATGGGGCCCCCTCAGACTTGGGCAGGGGGCTGCCGAACCGGGGCGGGCCACCCACTTGCTCACCTCTCCTCTCCTCTCCGGAAAGACTGCCCATGCGCCAGCCCGGGGCCTTCTCAGGGCCCCGCAAGCTCTTTCTCTGCCACACTTGGTGCATGCCCCAACCCAGCCCCTGCTCTTCTGCTGGTTCTCCCCCCCCAAGCCTCTCCTAGAACAGCACAGATATTTTATCTTTCGGGTGCGGAAGCTGAGACTCAGAGAGGTGCAGCCCTGGCCCGGGGCCGCAGAGAGAGTTCATTAACAGTGGAGCGGGATCTGGAACCCAGGCCTCCGGCTGCCAGGCCGCAGCGGGGCCTGCAGCAAGCACCTCACGCTACGAGGGGCACTGAGGCCCCTTCTTCCAGGCTGCCTCCCGGGGCCCAGAGGGGCTGCGTCTGGCTGGCGCTGCCCACTGTCCTTTGGAGGGGGGGCATCTCTCACTCTCCAGTCTTTGCAGACCTGGATGCAGGCTGGTGCTCATTTGTATCCTGGACAGCACCTGCCTCAGGGTCACCCCAGAGCAGAGGCTAAGTATTTTTTTAATTGATTTTAGAGAGAGAAAGGAAGGGAGGGGGCAGGAGAGAGAGAGAGAGATTGATTTGTTACCCCCCCTATTTGTGCGTTCATGGACTGGGGGTCAAACCCACACCCTTGGTGTGTCGGGGTGACACGTTAGCCCACTGAGCAGCCTGGCCAGGACAGGCTAAGTATTTCTGAAAAGCACCTTCTCATTTCCAAAAGCTGTCTGTGCCAAATCTGCATGGAGAGACAGTGCGGAGTCTGGTGGCTCGAAGCTTGGACTTCGGCCTATGTCAGAGCCGTGCTGGAGTTTGGCTCTGCCCCGTGATGAGGTGGGTGACTCTGAGGAAGTGATCACCTCCTGGTCTCAGTTTCTTCATCTGTAAAATGGGAACTACGGCACCGCCAACGTGGATTTGCTGTGGGGGCCCAGAGCGCCGTGCAGGTCTGGGCACCCAGAGAGCCCTCTACAAACCAGCATTGACCCTCACCACCTCCCTGTGAAAGAGGGGTTCTTGTCCCCATTTAACAGATGAGAAAACTTGAGTTCACTCCAGGGCTGAGAGGAGAAAGCTGGGCAGGGGAGGAGCCCTTTCTGATGGATAATACAGGCATGGAACCCTTCCAGCCTCCAGCCTCAGAGGGGCCTCAGGAAAAGAAGATGGGTTGTATGTGGGGCTGGCCAGACAGTGGGCTTGCTCTCCCCCCATGTCCCCTCCTGGGCCCTGGGCACCCCCCACCACCACAGGCCTAAGCTGAGGACAGTTGGCTGACCCAACCTCGCCGCCCCCAGGAGCTGATTCACCCCCAGGCCCCATCTGAGAAGGAAGGAGACACAGCTCAGCTCAGAGGGGCTTGAATCACCAGCCGCCCCCTGTGGAGCCCCAGGAGGTGTGGGGGCGGGGGCCAGCCCCTGTGTTTCTGTCTGTCTATTTCCCAAACCCCAGGGCACTCCGGGGAGAGGGCAGTGTGACAGTGGCAGAAAGGTGGCAGGGAGGTATCCTGACAGCCGTGCATCCTGTGTGGGCAGCCAGCAGCAGTTAGTCACCAGGTAAGCTGCCCTCCGGGCACTGGGGAATTCCGAAAGACCAGTGACCCAGAAACCGAGCGCTCTGGGCAAGCCCCACTGCCCAGGCTGCCCCCCTCCTTTCTTCACCCCCCCACCCCCGCCGCACCCTGTGCCCAGCTACGGTCTCAATTCTCTGAAAACCCAACCAGCAGCTGCTTTCAAGCAGCGGTTCGAGGCCAGCTCCCACCTTGATGTTCTCACCTGGGAAACGAGCAGAGAGGAGTCAGATGGCCCCAGGAGAGGAAGTTGAGGGCCCAAGGGTGTGGCCCAGGGCCAGGGCCAGGGAGGGGCAGCCAGAGGGGAAGGGAGAAGCTCAGGAATTCCTGGCACAGCCCTGGAAGTTGGGTGTCTTGTCCAAAAGGGTGAAAGCACCTCATTATTCAGCACTTGAGAAACGAGGGTGTAGCTGCACCCGCGGACCCCACACCTCCACCCTGTAGCAGCAAGGAACCAGCCACGCACTCTCGTGGGCGTTCCTGTGGCCCCTGGCTCGGCTTTTCAAGTCAATTTTGGGGCTAGGCTGGTGACGGCACCTGTGGGGAAGGGCGTGGCTTAGTGCCCGGTGAGCCTGGGTTCGAATGCTTGCCTGCACTACTTACCATCGGTGTGACCTGGGGCAACTGACCTCCTCTCTCTGAGCCTCAGTTTCCCCTCTGAAAGTGGGGGTTGCTGTAGTGCCAGCCTCGAGAGGCTGCTGTGTGTTCGTTAAAAAGGAAAGGCAGATGAAGTGCCAAACAGGTGATGACCACTCTCACCAGGGCTCGGGGCAGCCACGGGAAGGGATTGTGTTGGGCCTGGGGCCAGGGGCCAGTGCAGCAACTGTGGTCTGAGAGTTTGGCCAGGGAGGGCTCCTGGGTCCTCCCAGGACACGGAGCACGGTGCAGGTCCCGGGGGGACAGGCGGCAGCTCAGAGCCTCGGCGAGGAGATAAGCGGTATTTCCCCCCCACACACCTCCACCCCGGGGCCCTGGGGAGCCCAGCTGCCTGTGGGGCTCTTCAGGCCCAGGCTCCGGGCCCATCGCCTGCCCCCTTTCACCCTCACTCCATCAAATCTCTGGCAGGGACCAGTTACACCCCCTGGGGCCAAGGAAGTTACAGAAGCTGCCCTGGTTTCCCGCCAACTGCCCCCAGCGTTACCCTGACATTTCCCCACTGGTTCTGCATTAGGAATGAACTCCCTGGAGGTGAATCAGAGAGGCTGCATTTTTTCTTCACTTCTGATAGGAGATGGAGCGGAAGCAGTAGCCCACGGCACTCCCGTCGCCGGCAGGGCTGGAGGCTAGGCTCCAAGGGCCACGCTGCCCGTCGCGTGCTCTGCCCTCAGCGTCCCCACCTGGAGAACGCGCCGCCCTCCTCCCGGTCGCCCATCAGCACTCGGGGCGGCAGCGGCTGCGCCTCTGCCAGCACCCCCACCTCCTCCGGGCCCTCCCTGAGGCTCACACTGGCCCGAGACTGCTGCGGGCTCATGGAGAGCGTGACATTTTCCCACTGCGGGTCTCTCTGCCTCTTAAGGGGTCGTAAGTTCGACTCCGAGGGCTGCTGCCAGTGATTCCGGAAAGGAAGTGGACTAGCAAAGTCACCGGCATCGCCTGGAGCCAGGGCAAGCTCTGCCCCACAAGTTTTTCTTCCCGTCGTTTGCATGTGTCATCTCGGGCATCACCGTCCTCTGGCTGCAAGGTGCAATGTGTCCCTAACTGCGTGGTGGTCAGAACGTGTGTGAGCTGCCGGTATTGATGATGAAAGCCAGGCCCTGAGGGGCCGGGGAGTGCCTTGCCTAAGGCCACTCAGCGGTCGTCAGCTCGGGGCCCCTGACGGTCCCTCAGCTGCCATGCCCTGCAGTTCAGGATTGGGCAGGAAGCTCTGCGGGCAGGGTGGGGCAGGCAGGTGCTCACAGCGGGGTGGTGGAGGCCGGGCACCGCCTTGTGCAGGGACAAAGGCCCTCCCAGGGCCCAGCCTCTCACTACCCACTCCCTTTTGTAGCCTCAGACCGCCCCCCCCCCGCCACCCCGGCTCCCGTCCCCGCCCTGCCCCAGCCGGGTGAGGCCCAGGGTAGGCACAGGTCTCTCCTCATTCTGCCACGCACGGGAGCCCCTCAGTCTCCCGGAGGCCGGGGAAGACGGAGGCCCGGAGACCCAGCCTGCGTCTGGGAACCCCCAACAGGCTCACCATGGGCCTGTCTGTGTGGGCCTAGTGGGCATTCTCGTGTGTGTGTGTGTGTGTGTGTGTGTGTGTGTGGTCAGGGCCTCTGTGTGTCTGCACGTCTGTGTTCGGCTGTGTCTGGCCCTGTGCATGTGCACACGGGCACGCGCGCGCGCGTGTGTGTGTGTGTGTGTGCTGTTCTGCTTGCCTGTGTGTGGCTGGGGGAAAGCCGCAGTGTGCATGCCTCTGGCTGACTTTGCGAGCCCTTCGGGTGACCGTGTGGCCGTGTGGGTGAATCCAGCATGAGTGCATCTGACCCCGTGTCTGCATGAGTCTGTGCGTGATGGGCGTCTCTGGGCACAAGTGGGGAAGTGTGACACTGTGCGTGCGTGTGCACGTGTGCCTGTGTGTGTCTCCGATGATCCCTGCTCCTTTACCCTCCAGCCCCCGCTCCTGGGAACTGGGTGGCAGCCTCACGTCACAGGGGCCACCAGCAGCTGGTTTCCTCCCCGCCCCGCCCCGCCCCAGGGCTCCCCCCCCCCCCCCCCGCACCCTGGCCACCCTGACTCTTGGCTCAGGGACAAAGCTGATGTCAGAGCTGAGCTGACAGCTTCCTTCTCCCACTGAATTTTCCAAAAGAGAGAGACCACAGCTCGGCTCCTATTAAATAATCTCGGGGCAGGGGGTGGAGAGGATATTTCACTCAATGATTTCCTGAACTCAGAGGCAATAAACAGAACAGGAAGCAGCCCCACGGACCCACTCAGCCTGAAACTGGCCAGCACCGAGGTGGGGCCCGGCCTCCCACCCCCCACCTTTCGCCTCGAGACAAGCTCACTGGGGCCACCCCCACTCTACCCCAGAGATGACGCTGGGGAGGTAGCCAGGCCCTCTCCCCAGGCTGCCCCTCAGTGCCTGTGGGGACGGAGGACAGGTCCTGAGGGAGGTGGGTGGGAGGTTGTGAGAGGGAAAGAGTAGACTGGTCCCGTGCCGGCAGGTGGGGAAGGTGGAGGGGAGAGGTCTAGCTGGGGTTGGACCATCCTCTTCCTCTTCCCTGGGAAGAGAAGGATGAACCCCCTGAAGTCAGGGGAGGGGTGTGGGGGATGGGACCAGGTAGGACAGCAGTTCATGGGGAGCTGGGAGGAGAGGGCTAGGCCTCCCCCTGAACCCTCTGGGAAAGCTGGGTGTGATTCCTACCTCCACCAGCCCTGCACCCTTGGGCGCTTCAGCCTGCTCCCTTCCCGTTCTGGGGCATGTGGCCGGCATGTTGCCAACCCCAAAGGCCTCCGTGAGCCTCTCTCAAACCCACGTCCCCCAGAGCAAACCACTACCAGGTGCTTGCGGGACCCCCTGTTATCTCCAGTGCTGACTGCCTTCTCCAAGGGGGCATTCTACTGCAGGTCTCACAGACGTGGAAACTGAGGCTGGAGGCTGGAATACTGTGTTCTCGGTCTCACAGGGTGTGATGGAGTCGGCTCCCCACCCACGCCTCCTCAGCCTCCTCAAATCAGGAGCCAGGAGGCCGAGTGTGGTCTGGGCAGCCTGGCGGGACTCACTGGCAGCAGGGGGCACGGGGGTCCTGAGGGTGACTTGTGCCAGGGGAGCCCCTCCTTCCGTCTGGGCTGGGCTCTCAGCTGCTTATCAGCCGCAGGACTCCATGACACAATCCTGTCTGATCTCCTGCCCAGCCGGCCTCCTCCGCCCTGCCCCACCCTGGACCCCATTTCCGAGTCCTCCCTTTCTGGGTGGGACCAGCCTGCCCTGGGGTCACGGTGGGCTGTCTGGAGGGCCAGCAGCCCATGCAGGCCCCCCAGCGGTCATGCCTCACCCACGTGCACTCTGGCCAGTGAGCTGGCAGCAGGGGGCTCTCACAGAAGCAGGACAGTGGCCTGATGTCCCCACCCTGGGGCTCCCCTCCCAGAGCCCACCTCCCTACTGAAGGGAGGTCAGCCTGGGGGAACTTAGAGTCCATCCCAGCCTCTGCTGGCCTCAGTGCCCCCACTAATAAAGGGAAAAGGCTGGACAGATGAGTCTGAGGAAGGGAAACAGGGGTGCCGGGGGGCTCTGCCATCAGGTAGACCTCGAGTCTAGTCCTAGCCCTGCCATTTATAGGCTGTGTGCCTCAGATAGGTGACCTCATCGCTCAGGCCTCAGTTCCAACTGCCACGAAGTGGGACACAATGTTATCAACCTTCGAGGTCAGCAACGCCCTTCCGAGAGCCCTGGTAGGCACCGAAGATGTGCCTGAGTTACTCATGTCATCTTTGCTAGTAAAACTTCACAGGTCGGACCCAGAGAGGGGAAGTCACTTTTCCAAGGAAACACAGCAAATCAGCAGAGCCTCCCAAACAGCACGTGGACTGCTTGCCTCACCTGTGCCCTTAGACAGGGACCCTGGGTTTCGGCTCTGAGTGGCTGTGAGAATTCCAGAAAGGGGCTACTCCCCATCTGTCAACAGGGCCTAGAGAAGGCCATCAGTCTTGAAAGAGCTAGAAAGGCTCTTCAAGGAGTGGACTATGGGGTGAGTTGTGGGGATAGAGAAAACCTTGCCAGCCCAGTGGGAGTGAGGGCCAGGGCCAGGGCCAGGGCTTGCTGCCCAGCGAGCTGAGCCGCTTAGCTCAGCTCCAAGCTGCGGACTGCAGCGCCCCCCACTGCCTAGCAGGCAGCAGGTGTCAAGGCCAGGACACCACCAGCTCCAGGCCGGCCTGGTTTGGTCAGGGCCTCTTCCAGAACCCTGCAGGGCAGGATTTGGGTACTGAGGAAGCGGATGGGGTGTCTGAGGTTCAGAATGGAGGGTGGACAGGGACCATAGGCCAAGCCTGGGTAAGGAGACACAATTCCACAGGTCGTGGAGGGGTCTCCACACTGCCCGGCAGGCACCTCCTGGCGGGAAGAAGTGGGGAGGGGAAACAGTAAAGACTGGCCACTAGGGGGCGCCAGGACCCTGCGCACTGGGCCTGGGTTGGGGGCGGCGCCTTGGGCCAGCTGGAGCTCTGGGAAGAGGAAGAGGGGGAGGAGGGACACCACTGCCATTTCCCACCCACCTCAGGGCCCAGGACCACCTAGTCCCAACTTAGGACAGGCCCTGGGGACGGTGTCCCCGCCCTCCCGGAAACCTAGCCCCCGTCCTCAGGGACGGTGGATAAGATTGGGTTCAAGCCCCTTGTGGGATTATTTGTGCCCCCCCTCAGGTTCCAAGCCCTGTGCAGACTTCGTTTCTGTTTTCCCCTCAACCTCACCATGGCCCCTGAGCTGGTGCTTCCACAACCGGGCCCATCTTACAGAATAAGCAAAGCACAGAGTGGTCCAGTCCTGGGCTGTCCCAAGGTCAAAAGCAAAGGGGCCATGACCTTGACTGACCCACACACCCCACGCCCCACACCCCAGAGCCTTGCATAAGGAACTTCACTTTCGCCAAAGCCATCATCACCCTTCTCCCCAAAGCACAGCAGACAGATGCCACACGGTGACCCACCAAGTCTCCCCTGGAGGGACAGGGACCCTCTGCCCACCTCATCTTCATCTGCAGGAAAAGGACCTTGAAGGTCCCTCGGGAATCCGGGAATTGAGAGCCCTAGAGGGATGACTTCTCTGGGTCACAAAAAGCCAGGATTCAGTCCTCCCCATTTCAGGTTCTCTCCTCTGCCCTTTAACCTCGAGATGATCTTTAACCCCTCACGTGTCCACCTGACGCTTTCACATCTGGTCTTTCCTCTTTACCTCAACATCCACCGCGCCCGTCACACAGATGGGAGGACTGAGGCCTGGAGGGCGTGTGGGCCACCAGGTGCCTCCCAGGCACGAGAGGGAGGAGGTCTTGTTTGCCCTGCTGAGGATAAACTGGGGGGCTGGCATCCACCCACCCCCATCTCTGCCCCATCAGGGAAGCCTACCGTGGTCTGCGCCCGCACAGGACCCTCCGGCGTCTTGCGGGGTGAGCGCCAGGTCTTCAGTGGGACACTGTCGTCTTCGGGGCCAGGGCCCCTCCGCTTCCCTCTCCTGCTGAATCCTCTCTGGAGCCGGCTCCTGCCCCTGCCCCCCACTTGACTTCCGTCAAGGGCCGGGTGGCTCTAAGGCTCCCCCCACTTCTACCCCACCCCCCAGATGAAGAGACAGGGCCCACAGGGGCAGAGAACCCCAGATTCCTGGCCAAACTGCACCTGACACAGGTAAGACAGGATCTTCAGGGTAGGTGAGGGGAAAAGTGGGGCCGGAGGTGGGGAGGGGGCGTCCCTGTGCCTCAGGCCCCTTCCTGGTGCCTTGTGGCGAGGCTGCCAGGACCTGAGTCACAGCCGACTGGGCGGTGCCCAGCCCTTCTGGGTGACCCAGGCCGGCATAAGGCGATGACTGGGCAGCCCTCCGCATGACCGGCCGGGGTCGGCCTTAGGTGTTTTGACTCAGACCTGCCACAGGCCGTGTGCACCAGGGCCATGCTCCCTTGTCCCTGTCCCCAGAAGAGTCACAGGGCTGCAGCCACCCCCCTGGATACAGTCCCATTCCAAGCCACGGCTCCCTTCCCTGGCACCCACCTCAGAACCCTGGAGCCACCTGACCCATCCGGTCTGCCCTCCGCCACAGTGCAGGGCCCCACCTGCCCAACCCCCTCCCTGGGAGACCTTCGCCCCTCCCCGAGCCCAGCCCTCGGGACGCCCCAGGAAGCAGGGAGTGGGGCTGGCCTTGCCAAGGGCCTCCCCACTCTGACTGTGGACTGTGACCCTTCCCTCAGCGTGGGAAAGGGGTTCTGTGGACAATTCTGGTTCCGGGCCTGGTGTGGGGGCGGGGGGGTTGCAGGAGCAGGGACAAAGAGCTGGAAAAAAAGAAAACCAAAGAAAAGAGAAAAGGAGAGAGAGAAAACAGAGAACGTTGCTCATGCACCTTCTCAGTGGCAGCTTGTGACAGTCCAGCTGCAGGGCCGTGTGGGCGCGGCCTCCAGCCCGGGAGGGGGCCGAGTCAGGCCCTTGTACAGAGGGGGAAGCTGAGGCCCAGTCTGGGAGGTTACACGGCATAAGGGCAGGGGGGCTGGGGTTTCAACTCTTTCAGTTTAACACTCAAGCACTTTCTCATCCCACGAGGAGAGGGGGGAAAATCACCTTAGAACTGGTGGCAGCGAAGGCAACCAGGGAATGGAGGCCAAAGACCTGGCTCCGCCATTCGCGGGCCGTGATCTTGACTTGCAGGTGGGCAGTACGTGCCAGGACCCCGTTCCCGCCTTTCCCCTGCAGTTTCCCGGCCTCCAGGCCCTCCGTCCCGGGGACTTCCCATGAGGCAGCATTGACTAAGGGGCTATGACTGTCACCCTGAAAGCTTGAAACAGAAAACCTGGTGTGGAGTCGACTTCAGCAGCAGGTTCGCATGAGGACTCCTCTGTCTCCCCAGCCTGCGTGGGCGCCCCCGTGGCCCAGGGCCACTCTTTCCCTTCTCGCGAGCCGTGGTGGAGAGCGTTGCTGTGGCAGAACTCCACTCCGAGGGAAACGTGTCTCGTCGGGGGTCGACACACTCCGTGGCACGAAAGCTACTGTTAGAACCCTGCCCAGCTGCCCGTCACAGCAGGCGGCCCATGGGAACTGCTGTCTCACAGCAGCGGGTACTGTTTGTGTGGGTCGAGGGCGATCAGAGAGGGGTCGTTCTGGCTCCGGACCTGACGCCCTGCAAGCTGCCCTCCGCCCAGGGAAGCCCCACAAGCCCCCTCTGGATCCGGGCAGTCAAGAAGGAGGGGACATGTGCGCAGACCCTCGGGGGGTGGGGGGGAAATGCAGGCAGTGGGGCGGTCAGGATGCCGGCTGAGTGTGTGAGATGGGCCGGCGGTGTTGGCCTGGCGTGTGGTGATGAGGACTTGGGGATTGATGCCACGGGCAGTTGGACAGGAGGGAGTCATCGAAGGTTCGTGAACAGGAGACATGCGGGTGAGATTTTAGACCGTGTCCAGGGAGCTGGGACCCGGCTGGCCATAGGGAGAAGAGAGGTCATGTGCCAGAGACAGGGCGTAGGGCTCTGTGATCAGCGGGAGGAGAGGAGAGGAGGGGCCGCGGGAAGAGAAGGGAGTGGGCTGGGGTTCTGGAACTTCAGTGAGGGCATCCGGGAAGCGGAAAGGTGTGAGGCTGGGTGTGAGCTTGGCCTGGAGGTGCCCATGGGTGTTCCTGGCAGCTGAGTCTATGGATCTGGGTTTGGCGAGAACCAGGCTGGAAACAGCAGTCTGGGGACACCTGCCACCGTAGTCTCATCGGGAGACAGTGTGGCGGTGACGAACCCTCACCGGTGAGACCCCTGAGACCCCAGCCCCAGAGCCTGGAGATCCTCGATCTGCTTTCTGTGGGGTGGGTGCCGCTCCAGCTCTAAGCCAGCCCCAGACCCCTCTCCTGCGGCTCACCCTCAGAGCAGGGGGCTGGGAGGGGCCCAGCCAGAGGTGGGGGACGGCCAGCCTGGGCTTCCCAGTTCTTCCTCCGTAGACCAGCATGCCCTCTCCGTGGGCAGCAGCACTCCTGCCACAGCGCCAGCCCGCCTTCCGCTGCAAGAGCCTGAGTGTGCCTGGCTTCCAGTTGCCACCTCCCACCCACAGCTCCCCAGCAGCCCAGCCCGAGGGAAGCCCCCAAGCCTTTGCGGGGCCAGGGCAGAAAAGAGGCCATCTGCTGTCGATAGCACCTGGGTAGCACCTCTCTGAGCCAGACTGCCCAGCACGCTCCGCAGCGCTTTGACGTCCTCTTCTGCCTTGCTCTCCGCCGAGCCCCTGCTGAGTGCAGGCGCCGTGCTGGGTGCTGGACACAGCAGAGAGCAGCAGGCGTGGTCTCCTGCTCTGCAGCCCCAGGCCAGTGAGGGAAGTGAACGGTAATGCAAATGCCCTCCTGCTGATGGGGCGGTTTTGAGAGGACAAATCACCAAGTTGCTGGGCCCAGACCGTGAGAACAGCATTCCAGACAGAGGGAACGGCATAAGCAGAGGCAGCGTAGGAGGACAGAGCCCGCCCAACGGTGGCCAGCGTGGAAGGAACACGAGTAAAAGGGAGAGCCCAGTGGGGGGCAGTGGAGAACGCTTACCAGGTCCTTAGTAAATAGCCTGGACCACTTTGGGCCGCTGCTCGCTGCGCAGCAGGACGGCTGGTTTGGAGTGGGGGGCTGTGTAGCCCAGGCCCTGCCCTGTGACCTGGGAAACTGTGACCTGGAGCGAGATAATTCCCTCTGGGCCTTTCTGATAACTCCGATCCTCGACTGCTCAGAACCTTTGCCCCAACCGTGCCACCTGGAGGCACCTGTATCCTTTAGACTGCAGAGTGGATGTCACCTCTTTCGGATGCCACGCTGACCACCCACATCACTTGGCTCTCACACTCTCTATTACATCACGCTGCTTTGTTTTTGCCGAGCTGGCACCGCCGCCTCGGATGCACCTGTTAGCACTTTCGCTTGTCTGTTGTCTGCCAGCCCCTCACCTGGCAGCTCTGTGCCCTCAGGGACTCGTGAAACTGTCAGCAGAGCTACAGAGGCTGACAGGTAACAGGAAGACGCTCCCACCCCGGCACCTAACAGACCTGAATTCAAAATGTGCTCGCCTGCAGCAAACTGCCCCCAGGACATGGGCAGGTGACTCCAACTCTCTGAGCCTCAGTCTTCTCATCTGGCAAGTGGATCGTATCTGTTGGAGAGAGGGAGAGAGTCCCACATGGGGATCTCCTCCACTTTTGTTATCAAATCCTGTTTCCACCTTTGGCCCCAATCCCAGGAAGTAGGACTAGGCGGGGACTGATCCAGGTCAAGTTCATGGGCTCCCATTAAATTAACCCTTCCTGCCCTGGCTGGCATAGCTCAGTGGATTGAGCGCAGGCCGTGAACCAAAGTGTCACAGGTTCGATTCCCAGTAGGGGTACATGCCTGGGTTGCAGGCCATGACCCCCAGCAACCGCACATAGATGTTTCTCTCTCTCTCTGTCTCCCTCCCTTCCCTCTCTGAAAATAAATAAATAAAAATCTTAAAAAAAAATTAACCCTTCCTTGGTAGCATCTGCCTTAGCATATCATCCATCAGCCTACAGGTACCCCTCCTGAGGTGGTGCCATTGGGAGGCAGCCCAGTTTTCTGGGGGGCCAGATGGAATCCCCACCCCCCTACAGCTCTTCAGGAAGCCGCTTTAAGCACACAACAAGGTCACAGGCCACATCTGAGGCAGGATCTGTTATTATCTTGTTCGCTTCATGTGACACACATCAGCACACTGCCCCCAGCCACACACCCACAGGGGCCAGAGCAAGCCAGACACCCCAGCCTGCATCCCCCCCACCTCGTGCTCCCAAACCCCGGGCGCCCCTGGTCTGCATCGTCTCAAGGGCAACCTGTTCAGACACAACAAACTCTTTGTCTGTGTTTGAGACGCCCCCACAGTCAGAGTGGCGCATGAGACTTCCCTCCCTGGACAGGCAAGGAGCTCCAGCGCTCGGGGACTCAGACAGAGGGATGGAGCTGCTCAGATGGTAGCCGCTTGTGGCCTGGCCACCTAGGGACCACCCCCTCTCCAAGAGGCCAGCCTACCCCAAATCCTTCCCCACAAAGCAACAGAGAGACACAAGGGCTTTAGAAACCAGGCAAGTTTTAAATATATGTTGGCACAATATTAACATTAAATATACATCATAAATAAGCCTCATAAATTAAAAAAAAACAGATAAAAACTGATAAAAATTGATAAATTAATTCTGTCCCTGCAAGGAATTGACCCATAACCCTTCAGATGGACAATGGTTTCAGCATGAGAAAATTCCAAGATCCACCACCAGGGGGAGCACTCAGCAGCCAGAACCCAAGACCAGGCTAGACACTGGAAAGTCTCCTGCAAAGACCTCAGTCTGCACCCCTGTCCATTTGCACCACATGTCCCGATTTATGGAAAGAATTTGAAATCCACCCTATGTCATGGAGTTCCAGCAGCTGACAGGCAGAGAGGGCTTTGCACGGCCCCCAACCCCTTCGATTCACAAAAGCAAAATTGAGGTCCAGAGAGGTTAAGTGGCTTGCCTGAGGCCACACAGTGAGTTAGGGCCCAAGCCAGGACCTGAGCCCCTTTCCTTGGACCTCCCAGATCAGTGCTTCTTACATGACACTGTGCCCCTGTCATAGCTGCCTAAAGTGAGGTCACCCAGACGTCCAGGTGTCTGGTCTGAGGCTGGCGATGAGGCATAGGAGGCCAGCTCAGACCCTGACCTCCCCCTTGGAAGCAAGCCACCATGGAAAGGAGGAAGTCTGGGGGCAACAGCTCTGCAAGTCATGAGAAGGAAGGGCCGGCAGACCTCCGGGGAGGAGAGTCGGGGGGAAGGGGGGGCAGTCAGTCTGGCCGTGAGTCAGCCTGTGTCATCAGACCCCTGAATCAATGGAAAGTTGGCCCCGCGTGGCCTGACCCAGTCACCCCACTGGGACTGGGGAACTCACGGCTGGGGAGGCGTGATGGTCTGATCCTGTCCCCCAACCTGGGAGGGGGTAGAGGAGCCCGCCTGGCTCTCACCCCTTAAAGTGCACTTCTGACAGGTGGGAGGCAGGACTGGAGACCCTGAGGTGGCACCATCCTGAGGAGCACCTGCTGATCCTTCACCTGCTGCAGGGTCCCTAAGGCTACCGGGGCAGCTGCCCCCTGGGCACGAGCCTCTTGCCCCTCATGGAGGGTGGCATCCTGTGAATCCCCCTCTGCAGAACCCATTGGGGGCTGTGTCTCCGGCTCCTGCGGCTCGGGGTCTCCCGCCACTTGCGGAAGACCTGGCCCACGGAGTGCATGAAGCGGTGGTAGCCGCGCAGGAACCGGCAGCCCTCCAACTTGCGCTGAAAGGCGTCTGAGGCAGGCGTGTGTGGTGGCCAGGTCCCCGGGCTGGCCCGAGTGGGTTTGGCCATCTCCGAGGAGCCTCGAAGCAGCTGGTCCATGCAGTGGATATTGTCCCTGATCCCACGGATATACCTTGTCACCATCCCCAAGTCCTCGACTTTGGGGTGGTCCTTCTGGAAAGTAACCAGTCTGGGTAAGACATGGCCAAGTATGGTGTTGAGGGTCCGCAGGAAGTCCCTCCTGCTGAGCTCCTGCAGGTCCTGCTCGCTAGGAAAGACCCCGGGGCGCTCTTGGCAGTGCTCTTTCAGTCCAGACTTGTCAAGGCCTTGGATGCGGATCTGGGGGGGAGAATCGGGGGGTTAGTGCTGGAGCCCGCACCATACACACACAGGCACACCTGCTCTGGTCAGCCTTGAAATGCTTGATCGCGTCCGGCCCCTGTCTAAGCTGCCCATTGTACAGATCCAGATGCTAAGGCCCAAGAGGGGAGAGGACACCCTGGTCACTGCAGGCAGGGTCAGAGGGTTGCAGGGGTGACCACACACGTGGCAATTGTGGTGTGGGGCGTGTCTGTGGGAAGATGACCGTGAGCTTTAGGAGAGCAAACTGTTTTGTTCACTGCAGCACCTCGGGAGCCCCGAGCAAGGCTTGCGATAGGGGTGCACTAAACACGCTGCACAAACAGAGGGATGGGGTCACGTGACCGGGGTTCACACTCCGGGCCACCGAGCTAGGGGAGCTAGGGTTAGGCCTCGAATGTTTGGCATGGTCCTGGAATAACATCGGGACTCAGTTTCTCCACCCCCACCCCGTATTGAGTTGGGGCTGAGCAAATGGGAGTTGGGCCCAGTCCTCTCTGGGGCTTAGTCATGCCCTGACCCCAAAGTTCTCGGAGACTCAGATGCCCCGGGGGCTGGGCGCTCACATAGTGGTCCAGGAACCGGCTGGTGTCTTGCATGAGGTCCACCTGACGCTGGAGCTTCTCGAGGAGCTCTTGGCCATTGCCTGAGCAGCTGCCCGTGGCCACTGGCTTCAGAAACAGGAGTCTGAGGATCAGACCTGGGGCAGAGAAAGGGGGTGTCACCTGACTTGGCAAGGAAGCCCTGGGAGGTCAGCTTTTGGGGGGAGGGTGCTCAGAGGGTGCAGCCCGCCATCCAGCCTCCGTGCTGTGGGGGGTGGGACTGGGTGTTTTGTGTGCACAGGAGCACCTGCTGGGGCCACTGACACCCATCCAGTGAGTTACTGCCCAGCACCTGAAACAGCGATTCACCACGTAGGCCTTTAGGAGCAGGTCGTGGGGCCTGGTTGGAGCTCCTGTGCCTGTCAAGCCTACCTACCTCAGGAGCTGACATGGGGCAGCCCAGGTGGGCAGCTGTCTGCAAGACCTCCAGCTAGGGATAGCTCTTGCCACAGGGCCCCCTGCCACAGGACCGGAGCTGAAGAAGGGTTGCCCAAGTTATGCAAGGCAAGCCACTCCCCCAACCTTGAGCCTCCTCCTCTCTCCATAAGTGGCCACTCCTGACAGGCTCACAGGGATGCTGAGGGCCTGGCAGAACACTCTGAGGGGCCGAGCTCAGTTACGGCTCCTCTGCCTCCCCCCACCCACCGGCAGCCACGTGGTCGGAAGGGGCCTGTGGTGCAATGGCCCGGAAGGCAGTGACACCATGCTCGCTTCCTAAGAACCATCCGGCCCCTTGGGGAAGACGCTGCTGGGGAGGGCGGAGGGGCTGGGCACCCAGGCACAGCGACCACGGCGCACCTCTCACCACCTCCCCAGGGATCTGCCGACTGTGCAGGTGGGACCAGGGTGTCTGTCTGGCGGGCATCCGCCAGGTCTGTGTGAGGCTCAAGGGAGCAGCTGTGGCCCATCCCGGGCTGCATGAGGGGGCTCCCAGGTTGGTGAGATTGAGGGCTCTGGATGATGTCACATGGCTCGGTGTGTGTGTCACCCTGTGGGTGTGGCTATGTGTGCTGTGTGATTGTGTGGGCTCCAGAGCCCCTGGGCCTGGCTGACTGGGTCTGTTCATCCCAGACCCTGCAAATCAAGGCAAGAAGGAGGCCCCTCCAGACACTGCACCATTTTTCTGCTCAGCTTCTGCAGCTTCCTCCTCTACACTGCCCAGCTCCCACCTCCCCCTGCTGCCCCAGCCCCTCTCCTAATTCGTGCCCTTCCCTTACTCCCTGGCTCCTTGAGTTGCCTTTACGTTGCCTCCCCCTGGAAGCCCTCCTGGGATACCCCTTCTCCACCCTGTGAAGATGCTGTGTTCTCAGTGGAGCCCTCTCTTTGCCTGACCTCCTGGCTCTCTTTCCATTTCAGCATCCTCCTGGCCAGTGCCTGGTCTCCCCAGCTCCCCCAGGACAGAAGGTACCCCTGCTTCCCGCCGGCACCCATGGTTCAGAGAAAGCAGGTGCTGGTGGGGAGGAAGGAAGTACTTACTGAGTAGCGCCCTCCTCGTGTGCTGTGCCCACATGCTGGGTGTCCAAGCTCTGGCCTGTGCCTGCTGGGGATGACACCTCCAGGCTGGGAGTCCTGCGGGCTGACAGCCACTTTATTGCCTGCCAGAGCGATTGGCCAACACCTCGTGAGGTGGGTGGGGAGGGGGAGGGGGGAGGGCAGGCCTTCTGGGAACATGACCCCAAAAACCAAAGTTTCCACGAGCCAATGGGTGCTGGGCACAGTGGCATGCCTGCTCCTCCTCCCGTTTTCTTCGAATTCGTTCTTCGAGGTCAGCCCCACGCCCAAGGGTGATGCAAACTGCAGCCTCAGCCTTCCTGGGGCGAACGAGGAGCAAGGGGGTCCACGCCATCCGCAAGGTGCCGGGCCTGGGACAGAGGGGAAGCCTGCCAGCCGGGCCCCTTGGCTGCCCGAGGGCCAGTCTCGGCCCAGCAGCCGTCGGCCTCACGGGGCGCAGGCCAGTGTGGTTTGGGGCCGAGGGGAGCAAGACATCTTCCTTCTTGAGCACCCTTCCCGCCCTCCTGCCGGGGCTGTTGGGACATCTGTGAGCGGAAACCACCGGGCTCTGGGCACAGAGCCAGACCCAGGCTGGCAGCCCCGAGATTGTGGTTCTGGCCCCAGGACCTCCACACCCCCAGCGGGGCTCCTGGCTGCCTCCTTCCCCCGAGCAGGCCCCGTCCCAGCCCAGGCCCACTGCAGCGGCCGGCCCTTTCCCCGCAGACAGGTCCCCCAGGGGGAGCCGGGCACTGGAGCAGGTGGACCGAGCCCACTGACTCGCTACTACATGACCTGAGGCAGCTTGATTCACCTCTCTGGGCCTCGGGGCCCCACCTGTAAAATGAGGATTTGAAAAGCGTTTCCCAGCCCACCTCACAGGGCTGCTGCCGTCATGGACATAAAAGGCAAAAGTTCTTTGAAGGAAAAAGGAAAGATGAAAGTCTAATTCCAAGTACTGGCGGGTGGGGGGGCTGTCGTGGGGTGGGGGGTGGAGGAGATGGGGAAGCGATGAGCTCAGAGGGGAAACCGGGGAGGGGGAGTCGCCGCGGTGACGGTTGGGGATCAGGTTTCACTTTCTCTGAAAGATAGTGATCATGGGCTGGTCCTCTGTGTCTCACAGGCTTGTCAACTTCGGAATGGAGGGGCCCTGGAGGCAAGGCCTCACCGGCCGGCCAGCTACTTCACCGTGGTAAACTGAGGCCCAGGTGAGGCAGACAAGAAGGTAGAGGGGCTGGCACAGGCCTGTGGGCCGTGACTGGAGGGCCCCGCGTGTTTGCCAGGCCTGGAAGGAGGTCACTGGCCGGCACCCTCAGGAGCCTTGAAGGGAAGAGGGCGTCAGAAGGCTGGGAAGCCAGGGTGGGCCCCCAGTGGGGGGGCGGGGTGCAGGTGGCCAGGGCTGACGCTCTCCCGTCTGTCCCCACCTAGCACCCATTCTGACCCCCAAAGCAGTTCCCATCTGTCTCCCCTCTGTAGAGACGACCGTCGTTGATCCTTTCTTCATCTGACAGTCAATCCCCTGCTCTGTGTCAGCCACGATCAGGTGCTGATAGCCCAGCAGTGCACACAACCACTCCCAGGCCCCGCGGGCGGCCCTGCAGCCCCTGCCCGCTCCCTGGCACCCCCGCAGGGCGCTCATTGCACCATGCCCACTCACCCCACCATCGCCTGAGGGCCAGTTCTGGATTCTCCTCCTGAGAATGTTGCTGCCACCAAATTCCTCATTTCTGTGCCCACCCCCGCAAGGCTGCTTCCTGCGCCCATGCCAAGCCGGGGTCCTTCTTCGTTTCACATCCCCGATCTCATTTTGCAACCGCCCAGTGAGAGAGGGAGCGGCCGGTGGGCAGGGGCGTTCGGCTCCCTTGAACGAGGAAATTGGAAATCGGAGAAGCCCGGGGCCTGGCTCCAGGGCCGGGTCTGGTCAGAGAGCTTCTAGCCCCTCTCGGCCACCGCTGACCAACCCCCACCTCTGGGGGACAGCCGAGACTTTCCATCCTTCCCCCTTCCCCCTGGTCCAGGGAGACCAATCCTCTCTCCAGTTTACAGAAGCCTCTCAGGCGCAGCGACGTGAGGTCACTGCCTGAGGTCACTATGCGTGGTCACATTGAAGAGAAGCAGGGCGTCCAACCAGCCAGGGCCGTGGAATCCAAAAGACCGGGCTCGGAGCAGCGCCTGCGCGAGCCCCAGGGGCCTGGGCTGCCAGCGGCAGGAAGGGCTCCTGCCTTGTTCTGCTCAGGCCAACCCCGTAGCCAACCCCGCAGGCTGGGAGGCTCATGTCCTAGAAAGGTATGTCCTCACAGCCTTGGAGCTGGGAGTCTGAGGTCAAGGTGTCAGCAAGGTCGACTCTGTCCTGCGGCCTCTCTCCTTGATTCGCACACGGCCGCCCTCCCGTCGTCTCCTCACACGATCCTTCCTGGGTCTGTGTGTGTGTCTGTGTCCTAATCTCCTCTTCTTACAAGGTCCTCAGTCTTATGACGTGAGGGTCCCCCCGTGACCTCATGTTACCTTAATCAGGCGCCACCTCCACACACATTCACATTCTGAGGTACCAGAGGTTTGGACTTCAACCAGTGTATGGGTTAGGGGGACACCATTCAGCCCGCCACGGCTTACAAGAAGAGGGCGTGGTGCAGGGCTACAGGAAGAAAGGACACTGGGGGAGATTCCAGAGCTGGGTGGGAGGGGGCAGCGACGAGCAGGAGGACACAGAGTGGCCCCGAGGTGGGGAGGCCCGGCTGCCCATCCGAGTGAAGCATGAAGGAAAGATGCGTCAGCACTTCTGGTGAGGTCAGCACCCAGTGACGTCCCTGTCGCCAGCAGGAAAAGCTTGCGACACGGCCCAGTTAGTATAAATAGGCTCCCTGACCACAGGACCCGAGCTCTCCCCGCTTCCAGGGCCGTGTCAGCCAGTTCCGCGTGATCTGGAGGGGAAGAGCGGGCCGGCCAGGTTCCTCAGAACTCTGCTCCCTGGCGCACCCTCTGCAAGGGCAGAACCCGGGGTGGCCTGGGGGGCGGGGAGGAATTGCAGGCCACTCCCCTCATAAAAGGGGGTGCAGGGGGGAGGCAGTGGCCCCCGGCCTGCTGGGTGGGAGGCGGAGGCCAATCCACCTGCATGCAGGCCTGGTGTTCTTGACCCAGGCGCACCTCCTCTCCGCCTGTTTCCCCTCTGCAGACGACAGTGACACGACTGACAATCGAGAGGCAAACAACGCAATTCAAAAATGGACAAAGGCGCCTCTCTCGGGCCCTTGCTTCCAAGATGACCAAGAAAAGAAGGAACGACTCTCTTGCCAAAAAATGCCGCAGCCACGGGCAGCCCATTCACTGAGCCAGCTACCACGGACACGTGCCCAAGGGCAAGGCCGTGGCAACGTCACTTGAAACACAGTAGAGGCCGCAGCTGTTGGGTGCGTTTCCGAAGTGAGTGTCTTTGAGGCCTGTGTGCTCCCCAGGCTGGACCGAAACCACGCCCCCATGTGAGCTGCACCGTCCACAGCGAGGGGGTCAGCAATCGTCCCCACGAGGCCCGGGAGGACCGAACACCCCCACCCCAGCACAGACCCATGGCGCTGCCCCACAAGCTCCGCCAAAGCCCACATAAAGAGCTACGTCCTTAAGGACTGAAGAAAAGTCTTCTGGGAAAACATAAAATGAAAATTATACTTAAAAAAAACAAACCCAAAAACAAAAATGGGCAAAGGGTTTGAATAGACATTTCTCCATACGAGACAAATGGTCAATAAGTGCATGAAAAGATGTTCAACATCATCCTTAGCCAAAAAGGAAATGCAGATCAAAACCACACCAAGGTGCCACTTCACACCCACCAGGGCGGCTGTAATCACAGACAGACAGTGGCAGGCGCGGGAGAGGATGTGCAGAAATCTGAGCCCTGGCACACTGCAGGTGTGAGTGTGCAGTGCGCATCACTCTGGAGGCGAGTCTGGCTGTTCCTCAAAGGGTTAAACACAGAGATGTCAGACACCCAGCTGTTCCATACCCAGCTGCATACCAAGAGAATGGAAAACGCATGTTTACACAAAAACTTGCACGCAAATGTTCGTAGCAGCATTTATTTGCAATGGCCCTAAAGTGGGAGCAACCCACATGTCCAGCAACAGAAAATGGATTAAAAAATTGTGGTCCAGCCCCGACTGGTATGACTCAGTGGGTTGGGCGTCCTCCTGCAAAGCGAGGGGTCACTGATTGGATTCCCCGTCAGGGCATGTGCCTGGGTTTCGGGCTGGGTCCTGGGTTGGGGGCGTGCGAGAGGAAACTGACCGATGTTTCTCTGGTGCATCCATGTTTCTCTCTCTCTCTGTCTCCCTCCCTTCTTAAAAAATTACACTAGTCTCTCCCTACAATACACTATCATTCAGCCACAAACCGAAGTGAGGTATGTACCCACCACAAAGCAGACGAACCTTGCAAACATCGTGCTAAGTGAAAGAGGTCGTTCACAAAAGGCCACGTGTCCTATGAGTCTCTTCGTAGGGAATGTCCAGAGCAGCCCATCCGCAGAGACAGGAGGCAGGTCGTGGTTTCCAGGGGAGGGGGCCGGTGGCCTGGGGGTGAGGCTGACAGCTAACGGGTACAGGGTTTCTCCTGGGGTTTTGAATTAGGTGGTGTCGATGGCTGCCCAGTCTTGTGCCTACATGGAAAACCACTGCCCATGCACTGTGAAAATGACACATGTGGTGGTACGTGCATGTGCATTGTATCTCCATTCTTGAAAACCTCAGTGGCACACGCTGCCTTGCAGGGCGGTCAGCGCGGCTCAGCGAGATCGTGCTCGGAAGCACCTGGCCCTCAGCAGGCGCTTGATAAACTCTCACCCGCCAGCCGCTGGGGCGGGGGGAGGCTCACGTTTGCTTATGTCACAGGGTGGCTTTGAGGACGGTTGGGAAAGACGCTGTTGCATAAACCTGGGGTGAGCAAGACTCTACCCATGAGGTCAGCGAGGTCATCCTGGGCCGGGGGATCCTTTGGCTCCCGAACTGCGACATAGCCCTTCGGGAACCTGGAGCATCCACAGGGGCAAGGAGGCACGTCCCCTCTGCTCCCAGCGACCCCCCCAAATAGATGGCTGATCCCCCTTCCAAGGAGCCCAGACGCCCATTCAGGGAAGTGCAGCCGAGGAAAGAGAGAACTCACTTCTGTGTAGGAACCTCTTAGTGTCTGCCTTCCCCCACACCTAGACGGGGCCCCCCGCACGCCAAGGAGAAGGCGGCACATGGGGGCCAACACATCTCCTGTGAGGTGAGTGACCGGGGGACAAGGGGCCTGCCCTGCTGCCTACTCTCGGCCTGGCCTGTAACCACCCCCACCTCCACCCGGCCACCCTCTCTGAGCCCAGGGCCTCTGTGAGGTGAGGGGACAGGCAAGATGACCACAGAGAGCTCACCACCCTGCAGAGCCGGGCGGGGTCCCGTAGTGGCCCTAAGCACGGAGAAGTAACTGTAAATAAAACAACCCCCAGCACCGACCGGGGATCAGGAAGTCCAGCGAGCCCTGCCTTTTCTCACAATGACAACATACACTGCGTGTTTTGAAACATCACAGTCTTGCCATAAATGGTTCGGTGCCCTGTTGTGTGCCCAGTGGTGACAATCGTGTGTTCCTGGGGTTTTTCTGCACGCCGGGCCTGGTCCCGAGCATTTCACACGGGCGAGCTCCCTGACTCCTCACAAGCACATTTGGAGGCAGAAATCATTGTGTCTGTCTGCTAGATGGGGAAACTGAGGCCTGCGAGGTGGGGCACTTGGCAGAAGGTCACACAGCTGGGAGCGAGCAAAGGCTCAGCTGGAAGGGGTACAAAGGGCTCTCACGGCGGGGAGACAGGAGACCCACTCCCTGGTGTGGGGCGGGGGGCTTCCAGGGCAAGGAGGAGGCCGTGGCTGAGGAAGTCATATTTGTGCAGGTCTTGAAAGGCGGCACTGTCCTTGAATGCAGAATGCAGAAAAAGAGATGCCATAATTCCGCGGGTGCAGGTGACTGCATAAAGCCACGCGCAACCAAGACCCTGCAGGGCAAGGTCAGAGAACAGCAGGTATGGCCAGAAATGACCAGAGAAGGAGGAAGGTGAGGAAGGAGGGGGACACGGAGTTATTTGCAAAATAGCTTTGCTGCTGTCGCGGCCCCTCTGGAGGGGCCTGTGCAACACGGCCTCGTCCCACTGCCCCGGCTCCCCATCGCCACTCGGGAAAAGCCCAAGTCACTGCCACGGCCGCCAGGCCCTGCCCGTCGCCTCAGCCTCCCCCACCTCGGCAGCCTGCCATCCTCCTGCCCCTCTTCAGTCCCTCAGGGCTCAGGGGAGCCCAGTCCTCAGCCCAGGGCCCTTGCACAGGCGGCCCCCACTGCCCACTGCCGGGACACTCCGCCTACTCAACTGCCACCTGGACATCGAAGTCCAGTCCAAGCTTCGCCTCTTCGGGAGAGCCCTCCCTCATCCCCCTCCACCCCAGGCGGGCTCCGGCCCCTGCTCCCCCGACCCTTCCAGAGTACCACGTTACCCCTTGGTAGCTCTTCCGAGTTGTACCTCTGAAGGTACACGGCACCACGTTACCCCTTGGTAGCCCTCTTTAGAGCTGTGAAGTTTTGCAACTGTGGGGTGGTCTCCTCGGGCAAACTAAGCTCCGGGGGTGTGGGCTGTGTGGTGACTCCCCAGCACCCTTCTCTGGAGCACACCCACAGCCCTGAAAGTAGTGAGTGCCCACTGAATCCTGAGTGAGCGGACGAAGGCGTGGTCGTAGGTGTGCGGTCACCTGCAGAAGCCCCGGGAAGGCCATCTGCAGCCTTCAGGCTGCAGGACCCAGACGTGACCCCGCCCCACATCGAGTGCCGCCGAGGCCAGGCCCCCTCAGGGGACCCACCTCGCTGCCAGGCAGGAGCGGGGTCGCCTGGAGCCTCCGCCACGCCCTCTGCGGCCGCCTCTCCCCGAGGACAGCAGAATCGCGTCCCTCACAGCACACCAAAGCACATGATCTTTTGGGGAAGCCTCGATGCCAAAGACGCTGACTTTTTCCTGTGTGAAAACTTTTCTAAAACCAGTTCGAAATCTATTCTCTCACTCACTGCAGATGTCAACATTTTCCTGGGAAATGAACTGAAAAATGAAAAGTGAAGTCATTTCCCCGGCTTCCTTTAAAGAATTCACACCAGAGCAAACCCAACGTAAGTGCCACCTGACTGCCCCACAGAGAGGGGCCAGGCTCACGTGCAGGGACAACCCTACGTTTTGAAAACCAGACAAATCACAGGTGCTTTTGAGTCTGTCGTTCAACCTGCATTTAAGTGACTCACCGCATGTGTGGGCACCAGCCTTGGCGCAAGGGATAGATCGGGAAGAAAGACAGAGCTTACAGGTGAGCGGAATGACCATGAACGTGTTTTGACATCCAGGTTCTGAATGGTGAACAGACACACAGGCCAACGCACAACATGTGGGTGGACCTGGAGACCCATTTGTCAAGCCGCTGGTTTCTGGCCCCAGGCCACAGGAGGTGGACGCCCCCCGGCCTGGCCTTGGTGGTACCCTAGGGGCCAGCAGTGCAACTGTGAGCTGAACATGATCACCCAGAACCCTCTCCCAGGGCTACGTCAGACCCAGGAGACGGGCCTCTCTCACGCACCTGGCGTTTCTGAGCCAGGATCTCATGGGTCCCTTGCTTTGGAAAGCCACCTTCCCGACACCAGCGGGCAGGGGTCGGGTCCTGCTCGGCAGGCAAGGAGAGAACGTGGCTGGTGCCACCAGGGACACTGAGCCATTTCCCAGAGCCTCCAGTCCCTGCTCGGAGCCCGGCCCGTCCTATGTAGTCCCAGCTACACAGGACGTGATGGCAGTTTCTTTTCTGCTGGTTGGACTGGTTTCTCAGCACTCACAGGGGGAGTCCTGAGTTCAGCCACAGTGTGAGGATAGGGTAGGAGGGGCTGAGGGCACCGAGGGAGGAAGTGGGATGGGCTGGGAGCCCGTTCTGGGTACCAGCTGCACGGCGCAGCGAGCGCGGCCGAAGCTCGGGACCTCTGCTCAACAAGGAAGACAAGTGGCAACAGACGGGGGGAGCGAGCACAGGTCGCCATGCGGCTGTCTGCAGATGACAGCCCTGGTCCCAAGGGGACCCTGGGACACAGAGGTGGGACTCACTTGCAGGCCTAGAGAAAATGACCAGGGACAGGTGCCGGAGAGACCTGCTTTCTCCCTGCTCTTGTTGTCATGGAGACATCAAGGAACCCCTGGGCATCTGTCTTGATCTGAAAAAAACAAAAACAAAAACAAATCCTGCAGCTCCTTTTGGGGATGGGGAAGACCATCAAAGCCCGTTCTGTCCAGGAGACTACCAGTGGCCACTCCAGGGGCAAGGGCCCGGGGCGCCCTGTCCACAGACCGAGTGTGCGAGGAAGAGAAGCAGACAGTGTGCCATTAAAAGCAAATGCTGGGCACCCCACAGTCAAGAAGGCAAAAGGTGAGAAGCCCCATGTCCATCGATGGATAAGGGTTAAAAAGTGAGGTGTCTATACTGTGGAATATTACTAAGCCGTGAACAGGAGCGAAGCGCTGACACACGCCGCCACCTGGGTGCACCTCAACATTATGTTGAGTGAAAAAGGCTAGACGTCAACAGTCAATTATTGTATGATCCCATTTATATGAAACGCCAGGAAGAGGGAAATCCATGCAGACAATGCAGACTGGTTGTTACCAGGGGCCGGGGAAGGAGGGGTGGGGAGGGATAGCCCATGGATGTGGGATTTCCTTGCGGGGGGTGGGGGGGCGGTTAATGAAAATGTTTTGAAACTAGAGGTGATGTTCATACAACACTGTGAGTGCATGAAATGCCACTGAGTCAGTCACTTTGAAATGCTGCATTTTATATTATGTGTGACTTACACCCGAATCAGAAAACCTTTTTTTTGAAGGCAGAGCTTAAACACACAGCCACCCCAGGAAAACCAAGGGGCTCAAAAGCAGGCGGCTATAAGGGGGCAGGAGAGAGTCAGAGGGCCTCCCGCAGCCCGTCCAGTGTGACTGCCAGTGAGCACCTGTCCCACGGCTCCTGGGTTAACTTGGAAAGTACTCACTGCAGCGGAAAGACCAAGGCCTGCAGCTGCCAGGGGTGGGGAGGCTCCTGGCTCTGGGCGAGAGCACGTCTAGGGCGAGGCGCTGGCAGCAGGAGAGCTGGCGCAGGCTTTTGGGGAGGGGGTGGCTCAAAGGCAGACTTGCTGAGGAGGGGGCCGCTGGAGGCTGGTGATCAGGGAGAGAGGGGACATGCCAGGGTTGTGTGTGTGGGAGGGAAGGGGGGTGTGTTTGCACAGCCAGACGAGAGGGAGACCGACGCAGGGAGACCAGCGGGAAGTCTGGGGCAGCAGCGCAGGCGAGGCCAACTGTGGGCTGAATCAGGGCCCTGAGAAGGGAGAGTGTCACTCTGCAGGGCCCAGGTTAATGGGCTCATGCAAAGTGGGCAGAAAGCAGAGCCAGGCTTGCATCCGGCTGCAGACAGAGGAGAGGAGAAGGGACAGAGCGGGAGTAGGCAGATAGGCAGGAGGGAGGCCAGGGAGGAGGTGGCTGAGGCGGTGAGGGATGAGGGGGGGAGGGGTGGGGGAGGGATGGAGAGCAGGCCCAGCACAGCCCACCACTGCCCCCAAGACTGCAGGGAGCTGGGCCTTCTGGGACCGGGGAGAGGCAGGAAGGCCTGAGGGGCTGTGGCTCCAGGCAAGGAAAGCAGACAGGCGGTTACACATGCCCTCGTGTGTGCATATGTGTGTGCGCACACGCAGGGACATGATAAAAACTTGCCAACCACAGTCAGGAGTAGACACACAGAAACGTGTACCACACATGCTCACATATACACACAGGTACAGACGCCCACTGCAGCCACACACACTCAGGACGAATGCAGTGACAGCGGGCACACAGCTGATGCTCGTCCAGTCAGAGGCACACACAGCCACAGACGTGCAGACTCCACACGCCGGGACATACTGACCCTTAGGCACATGTGCAGGTGAACATGCACACGCTTGCCGCCGGAAGGCTGGCCCACACGGATGTGCACGGAGTCCTGTGCTGACTGCAGACACAGCCCTGCACATCACACCCACGCAGCCTGCGCGTCCACTTGCCACAAACCACACCCTGGGAGGAAGCTCCGGGCAGCCCCATGTGAGACAGCCCAGGCTCTGGAACCCCAGCACAGGCTGCCCTGGGAAAGTGAGACACAAATCACAGCCATTGCTCAACACATCCATCCGGCCAGGGCCAAGGTCAGGGAGGAGCCAGGGCCAGGCCTCGCGTGCCTGCCCACGCACTGGTTGCCACCGGCAGCAGACACCCAGCCACCAACGCAGACAGCTGGGGTTGCGAGGGATCTTACTAAATCGCCTCATCCCTCCGGGTTCAACTAAAGTGTCCCTTCCTCCAGGGAACCTCCCCAGGCTCCTTGTTTTGGAATTCTGTTCCTGCCATGCCCAGCTGTGTGAGCTTGGGTGAGTGACTTCACCTCTCTGCGCTCATTACCCCGTGTTGAGGGGCACAAAGAGCACGTGTTGAATACATGAATTAATGGAGTCCCCCCCCCCCCCCCCCCCCCACACACACAGGGACGTGGGAAGCTAGCTGCAGACTGGGCTTCCCCTCCTGGCTCCCGCTCAGCCCTTCCCACCCGGTAGAATCCCGGGGCCTGGTGGGACATGACACTATACTCCCCTGCACACGGAACCGAGAATCCAGCTCTGCAGCAACTTGGCAAGCCTGGGACCACATGGACCTGCCTGGCAGGGGTGGCAGTGAGGACTTTACACCCCGAATTTCTGCTTAAATATCTTCAGGGAGGACTCAAGAGGTCACTTCCTCTGTCTAGGCGTGAACATCGGCAAGGGTGGAAATGAGCTGTGCTGACTCTTCCCGCCTGAGGTTTCCCCGTGTCCCGTCCCCACCCACCCAAGAACCCCCCCGCCCAGGTCCACATCCTCCCTGCAGATGCCGGACACCCGGCTGGCGGTCGGAGGGCTGTGAGCACCTTCCCACTCAACGAGGGGCCGTGGGCAGGGCCCTCCCAGGCCCAGGCTGTCGTCTTCATGATGACAAGCACTCGGGCTCCGGGCTGGGGCACTGAGCCCTGCACCTGGGGTGGCTGTGCTGATGCGGGTAGGTGGACTGGGGCTTCCAGGGCAGGAGGACAGGGACAGGGGCTGCATGTCAGCACGCGTCCCCAGCCCGGGGCATGACTGACCCAAGCTGAGCTCAACCCCAGGCCTGGGATGACCAGACTGACTTCTTTGTCCTAAACCCTCCCCCGCCACAGGGCACGGGCGGAACAAGGATGAGGTTCCGTGAGCCACCCCCTCAGCCTGGGACAGCCCACGGCCTGTCTGATGACAACACTCAGAGCATCAGCAGTGGGTGCGGTCCAGGGTCACATGCCCCAGGTACTTCCCAAGCCCTGTATGCCGGACCCCGGTGGGGCTGGGTCTCCCTCTGTGTAATTCACTGCAGGTCAAGAGCTGGCCCAGTGGCCTGCAAGGATACCCTGGGAGCTAAGAAGTATCCGCCTGGACCCATGTGAGTGACACACGTGGGGACGCTGACCTCTAAGCCTGACGTGCCTGAGTACGCCCCGTATACCTGACTGGGTACGCCTGTAGCCCCCTTACTCCCGTGGGCAGTCCCGTGGGCAGCCCTAAGAACTCACCGTTGTGGGGTCTGAGGGACTGGGTGAGGCCCGAGGCGCTTGGAAAACCACGAAGACAGAAACACTCAAATCGAGCAGGACTCAGAGGGACACAGATGGACGGAGAGGCCCCTCAGACCAAATGTGCGGCCAGGAGCTCTCCAGCCTCAGGTCAAGAATTCTGGTTCTAAACCCCCACCTCATCCCCAAGCCAGCCAGGGTCCAAGACGGGCCCTTCAGGAAGAATGGGACCCCTCCCCCCACAAAAGATCACAAAGAAACGCCCCCTGCCCAGGGCCACAGGGCACACGGTCCTAAAGGAGCGGACTCCTAGGTCTCCACGCACAAGGGGAAACTGAGGCCAAGGGTAAATGGCTAGCCCCAGGGTCCCTGGCTGCTCACTCACCGGGCCAGGATGCGCTCTCAGCTCCTCTGATCTGTGGGTCCCCAGGTCCCCGGGGTCAGGGCGGGCGCACTGCCAGAGGCCCGGCCCCGCTCCGACTTTTCTGGGGAGCCACCGCAAGCTCCGAGCTTCGACGAAGTCACACCCTTCTTCCCTTCCTGAGTGCGGGCGGGTCTGGGCTGAGGGCACCTGATAACCTCCGCGCTGCATCTGTGGGGCCCCATCAGGCCGCAGCGGAATCCCAGCCTCACCGGGGGGGAGAGGCGGCCCCTCTACGACAGGAAGCTCAGGCCCAGATGTACTGACTGAGCCCCCAGCCCAGGCGGGTAGCTGACAGGGGAGCGGGCTCCAGGAGGCCTCCAGGCCCCCGTCCCGCCCTCCTGGTGGGGAAAGACCACTGGGCAGACTCCCAAGTCCCTGCTCTGGCTGGCCCCCTTCCACCACTGTGCCAGGAGACCTGTGGGGGCAAGAGCGGACTGATCTCTGGGCCAGCAGGGACTCCTGTGGGGGCCAGCCAGACTCAGGCGTGGTCCAGAAGAAAGCAGGCGGCAGCCTGGAAGAAAGGTGCTCTTAGGTCCCCCTTGAGGCGGTTTTGCAATAGGTGAGCCGTCCCTGAGGGGGCAGAGAAAGCTGGGGGGTCCCCAGGCAGGAGGGTCTGGGAGACCTTACCCACGTTCAGAACCTTCTGGGCTACTCCGGGGGCAGCAAGGAATGAAGAAAGGGCCCGGACTTCAGAGCCAGGCAGCCCTGGATGGGAATCACGTAACCTTGGCTAACTCACTTCACTTTTCAAAGCTTCGGATCCTCGTCTCAAGTGGAGACGGTTCGCTAGCACCCTGGAGGCGAGGGGAGCCAGGCCCCAGCCAGCTGCACGGGACACCGGACCCTCAGGCAGGAGGCCCGAGCAGCAGCACGGCCGCTGCAGCTGAGGCTCAGACGACCCCCAAAGACCACAGCCCCGACTGGTCACTGCAAGCCCTTTATTAACAAGTTGAATTTTTTTAAAAAAGAAAAAGAGAGATGTAAAAATACTTTTCCTGGAGGCCCTGTGTCGGGGAGGCACTGTTGGAGCTCACCCGGCGAGGGAAGACCACCCAGCCAGAGGCAGAGCGGCACTGAGGGCCCTGTCCCGGGAGCAGCGGGCCCGGGTGCGGGGAGCGGGGAGCGGGGGTGACTTGAGCCTCAGGCAGGGAATGTGCAAACGCCGGAGGCTGTGCAGGGAGTGATGGGTCGAGGGCTTCCTCGTGGAAGCCCGGAGCACCGTGTTCCCCTGTGTGGGCAGACACGCGTGTCCACGTGAGAGCTGGTGCCTGCACGCAGCTTACATACAGAACGCAGGGGGGGAGGGTCCTGCGTGAATGAGGGAGGAAGGAGAAGGAAGTGGGCTCATCCAGAGCTGGAGGAAATAGCTTAAAGAAGTCTCTGGAAGCCTGGGGACAAGGGGAGAGCACAGAGACTGCCGCTCCCCTCCGGCCTCAGGAGCCCAGGCCCTCCTGCCGTCGCTGGAGGACTTCGATGACACTGCTGATGCCGTCCTCAGGCACCTGTGGACAGGTGGGGGAAGAAGCGGTCAGGGCCGCTCCAACTTCCTGGCCCGCTGGAACCACCTCTTGTCCCCCCCATCCTTCTGGGTCTCAGTGTCCCTCTGGGAGCCCCAACCCCAGCCTGTGGTGCTCACCAGAGCGTGGTCAAAATTGAAGGTGCTGATGTAGTAGGCAGAGATGTCGGCCGCAGCCAAGGGACCTGCGATCTGGGCCACGATCCCGCATTCGTCTGAGGGTTGAGGAGAGGTCCATGTGGGTCACCCTGGTCACCCCACAGGCCCTCCCCACGCCCCCAAACACAGGGAGTGCTCCTCACCAAAACCCAGGGGCTGCCCCCCGATGCGCACCATCCTCCACAGCTCGCCTGTGGAGCTGGTCAGCAGGAGGTCACTGGGGAACCTGGGGAGGCAGGGGGACCTGGTGACTCCCGAGTCTGATGCTCCACCCCCTTCTTCCCTGGGCCTGGCTTAGGGTCAGGGGTCACATACTTTTTCTGTGTCTCCGCATCCATGACAATGGAGATGTAGCCCTCGATGAGGGAGAAGGCAAAGAATGTGATGGAGCTGGGTCCAGGATCACCAGCGGCTGCCTCTTTGGGGGCACTGGGAAGGGACAGGAGGCTTAGGTCCTCTGCCAGGCACGCAGCCCACGCCATCTCCTCCTAGTCGGCCCCCAGACTCCTGGGCCGGCCCTCCTGTCTCTGGGCTGCTTTCCTTCCCTGTCCTAGGACCCTGATCTTCTAATGGTTCCGAGTGGGGGTGGGGGTGAGGGAGGACAATGAACCCTGCCTGTTCCAAAGGACCCCAGGGCCTGAGGGCCAGACCAGGGCCTGGCTCCTGGGTGGCTCTGCCCACACTACAGCCGAGGGCTTCAGCTGCAGCACTGGGGCCTTTCCTGACAGCACCAGTGGAGGGTGTGCAGGCATGAAGGCTGCCAGGAACCAAGACACAGAACAGGGAACAGGGTTGCAGAACCAAGCGACGGGCGGAAGGTGGTGGGACAGAGCATAGCGAACAATGATGTAAAAACAAAGACTAAATGCAAACTGGGCCCACCTGTGGGAGTAGAAGAGGACGTCAATGAGGGTGGTGGCGATGGCTGGCAGTGTTTCAGGGTCCAGTGTGAGGACACAGAAGCGGTTCTGAGGGCTCTGGATGGGATGCACTGTAGGGTTGGGCCCTACAGGGCGGAGCCAGGAGGTGGAGGGTGAATAAAAGGACTGTGGGCTGGGGCGCCCTCTGGTGGCTGGCCAGGGAGGGGCCTGGGCTGGGTGTAGCATCCTGTTCTGCAGAAACCTGCCTTGGTTTCCCCAGCCCCAACTCCCTATCCTGTCAGACAGTCAGTGGCAGCTATTCTCCCCACACGCACCGACACACCTGCGCAAGGGCCTTAGTGGGAAGAGGACTGCTCCCCCCCACCCTGCCCGCCTAGGTCTGGGTATAGAGGGCGCCCTCACCATGCTGAGCACGGGGAAAGCCATTGCTGGAATCATCCCTGGCAACAGGCACTGGCTCCCCGCCCACCTCTCGGTAAATGTCGAACTCCTGGGCCAACGTGTGGATCACCACAGACAGGTCCTGCTCCCGCACCTGGGCCACAGGAAGATGGCATATCACACTGGTCCCAGGCAGCCATACCCACCCTGCCCTACATTGGCACCTGCGGGAAACTCACCAGGATGAAGTCCGTCTGGTAAGTGGACAGCATCAGCACGGACACGTGGTGCTCGGCCAGCGGCGCAATGACTGAGCGGGCAATCTTGGTGACCCCAGCAGCTTGCACTGCTGCACCGCTGTGGGACGACACGTTCATGACCAGCCACGTGGCCTCGGCCACTTGCAGGAACTCGGATGGGGGCAGCTCTGCAGGCAGAGGCCACATGACCAGTCAGGGCCTGAAGGGCTGGCCCCTGCCCCTCAGTTTCCCTGTTAGTGCCTTGGAGGGCTCTACCAAGGTAAGGCCAGGTCTGAAGACTGGGGCTATCTCCCTCCCCCAAGCTCTGCTCCTGACACCTGCTTGTATGCAAGGACAGAGATGTGCTTCAGGTGCTGGCCTGCCAAGGATTCAAACTTTCCAGTCAAGAGCTCCAGATTTAGACAACCTGGGTTCAAATCTCAGCTTTTCCATTTACTTACTGTTGACCTGGTGCAAATTATTTAACTTCTCTGAGCCTCAGTTTTCTTATCTGTAAAATGGGGTAACAGTATGTACCTCCTGACCGTATTTTGTGGGTTGACGCTTTATATTGCGTGGCACCACAAGAGGGCGCCAGGAGACCAGGTTGCCTGGGATATGCCCTTCTTCCTTAACAGACCCAAACTTTCAGATCCAAACTTTTCTGCAGTACAAACAGGGAAACTAAAGCCTGAAACAGTTCAGTGGGAGATGGGTCAAGCCCCATTTGGCTGGCCTGAGACTCCAGGCCTGTGAGGATAGGTCAGGCTGGCAGGAGTAGGAGCCAGAAGTCAGCTCCAGAGGCCAGGGAGGGGCCAGGCTGGTGTCCAATCCAGATCAGGGGCTGGGGCCAAGGTGGCTGCTAATTGCCCGAGCATGGCTAAGACCTCCCCCTACCCCAACCCCCAGGACCCTGCCCTGGGCTGGCTGCCTGCTTCTGCATTCCTTCCCCAACCCTCAGAATCTTGGAGCTCCCAGACAGCCAGGGAGATGAACAGCACTAGGGAAAAAAAGTCCAGGGGAAAATAATGGCTATGGGGATATAACAGCCACAGGAACCCCTGGTTCTTGTCAGCAAGTATAACTGAGGTCCTGCTGCCAGTCGGAGCCTGATAAGTGCCGTTCGAACACAGTCCTCATGGGACCCTATCAGATCAGAATTATAACTCTACCCATTTTCCATAAGAGGAAACAAACAGCTCAGAGAGGGGAAGTGACTTGCTCAAGGGCACACAGCCAGTGAGTTGAGGAATCCAAGTTGAATGCAGATCCTGCTGCCTTGAAGGCCTCAGCTCCTGAGTCATTCGATCTCAGCATCTAGTGAGAATCCCGCGAAGAGAGTGCAACACCTCTCCCCAGCCCAGCCCCCACCTTTGAAGCCCTCCTCGTCCACCATGAGCGTGTAATCCTCAGGAGTCTCCGTCAGGCTGAAGAACTTGCACCTGGTTGGGGGTGGGGAACATCTTCAGCCTGGGTTGGGAGGTGGGGGCGGGTAGACTTCGCTCCATCCGCCGAAGTTACCCCTACGCCGGGAGTCTCCCTGCCCCCTCATGCCTCAGTTTTCTCCCAATGGCTGTGGGGTGTGGGCCCCACGTCCGGAATCGCGAACTGGTTTTCGCCTCCAGACCTCCGCAGGAGCCCCCCGCCCCTCCATTCCGGGAGGGAGGAGAGGCTCACCCGCGGAGACAGCCCCGGGGCATCGGACCTGGAGTCGCCTACACCGGCCCCTCTGAACAGATGGGAGGCGTTTGGAAGAAGTTCCCCGCAGTCGCCAGGAAGGAATGCCCCAATCTGATACCGCTCGGAATTAAGCATTGCCCACTTTAGGCTGTTTGCGCCTTAACTGGCCCCGGATAGGCGGCGGTCCCAGGGAGGGTAAGGCCCGGCCGGATGGCGGCCGGGGGTGGGGTGGGGTGGAAGGGACCTCCCGCCCGCTCCGGTTCGCCCCCGCTCGCCTCGTGGCGACTCTAATCTCCAGACCCTGTCCCGGAGCGACAGTGGAGCCCACCCTAATCTGTGCCCCCGAACCCGGGCGCGCACCGGCTTCGGCGGGGCAGGAATAGCAGCTTGATGAGCGGGTGGGTGTAGAGCCAGAGACCGGAGCGGGCGAGGCTCAGCACCCGCACCCGGTGCTCTAGGATGTGCAGTTCCATCGCGGTCCGCGCGGACCGGACCCCGCCACCAGCCAGCCAGACCCAGGCCGCGCCGGGGGCGGGGTGGGGGGCGGTGCTGGGGGCTTAAAGGAGACGCCGCGCAGCCCAGTCCACGCCGCTGCGCCTCGGACCGCCCAGCCCCGCGCAGCGTCGGGCTCCCTGAGGGCCACGCCCTGCGGGACGCTCGGCCTATCCAGAGTGGCCGCACCCCCTTCTAACGCCAGAGCCTCACCAAGCTCCTCCTGGCCGCCGAGCCCCGCCCCGACTGACTCGGCTACTTCAGCTCTGGCTTTGGGATCACCAGCTGACAACGCCCGGTCGAATCCTGTAGACCCCGCCCATGCCGCGCCCCCTCCCCGGGCTCTGCCCTTTCCGCAGGCTGATGGTGTATCCTGAGGTAGGAAGCTTGCAGGAGGCATGCGGTCGTTTCTGGTTTTCAGGCCCCCAAATGGGTCTTGTGATTGAGGTCATTATGGGTTGGAAGGGCCGCGAGGAGAATCAGGGCTTCTCTGGGACCAGAATGCTGCCCCAAACCTTTGGAGCGTGGAGGGGTAGGGGTCCACTCTGCAGCCCTGGGGACTCATGCTTCTCTCCTAACAAAGTATCCAGACACCTTTCTGCCTCCTTCCTCTCATGGAAGAACTCTCCCTACCATGGTCACAGAGGTAGGAAGGGCCCCATCCCCCTGCGTCATGCTTTTGGGAGGGTGTTGAAGGTGGCCAGGCCTAAGGACGCCCCTGAAGACTACGCTTGGGCCAGGAATGCCCAAGGCTCAGACCGCAGGGCACAGGCCCATGTATCTGGGGCTCACTCGGTACTCAGGTCTCAGACCTGGGACTTGAGCCCTGTTGAGGCCTCCCAAAGCCAGCAGCCATTAGAAGAACCCATCTAGCTTGAGCATATCTAAACTTGCTTCATGCCCTAGGAGGCCCGGGGCACTCACTGGCAGATGCCCCAGGCCTGAGGCTTATTAGGACTAACTCGGGCTCATTTTGACGTTAGGACTGGGCTCTGCTCAGGCCTCCTCAGGGCTAAGACCCCAAGGCTAGCAGGCATCAGCACACCAAGGCTGGCCCAGTAGCAGGACTCAGCATGCTGGGGGGGTGGGGGGGCTGTCTGGCTTGAGCATCCTCAAGCCTCAGATCTGAGGCTTTGAACCAAGCAGGTTAAAGCAGGCCCACACAGGCCTCCCGCCTACTTGGGAGCCTCCACTGCAGGCGGATGGAAGCTGGGCAGCGCCCTCCCTCCCCGGGCTCTGGCTCAGTGGGTTCCTGTGGAACACTGTGCAGCCGCCACATCCTGACCTGTCCCCTGGAGGGTCAGGGGGAGGGGACTGTCCTCAAAGGCTAAACCCCTCATCTCATTCATGGTGCAGATGTGGTGGAAAACCACAGGTGTCAGGGTTGGGAGGCAGGAAGTGATGGCCTGCCTTGACCTTCTCAGGCCTCAGTATACCCAGCTGTACCAGGACAAGATGTTCCAGGCCGAAGCCCTGAGATGCCTGAAAGCTCCTAGGGAGGCTCCACTCCTCCCTCTTCTCCCCCCTCCCTCCATGGCCCAGCCTAGCTTGGTGGCCTGCCAGGAACAGCCGCTATTGTTTGACTGGAAAAGCTGCTTCCTCAGCAGAAGGGGGGCCTCTCCCAGGGACACCCTGTCCGTAACCTCACCAGTCATCAGCTGTGACCACAGAGCCTGCCTGGGCCCTCAGTGGCAGCCAGGTCCTCTGGCACCCTGGTCAGGAGAGGCAACTGAGGGGCTCTGGGTATAAATTTGGACCAGCCTCACCTTTCTCACTCAGCAGCTCTGCTGCCTCATCTGTCAGATGGAGATAATGGAGCCTGCCTGGTCAGCTGGTGACACAGCCCCGCATGGCACTTAAATGACAGATGGTCTTTTATCCAAGACCCAGCCTTCTGCCCTCTCTCCCAGTGGTGACCTGGGTTATACACGTGAGGGCCTTCCTGGTCTCCCACCTCTGGCACCAGCACCTGACCCAGAATGAGCACTTAGAACCTTATCAAGGCCACAAGTAGCATCCAGGCCAGGCCTTGAGGATGGAGACTCTGAAGGGATCTCCTTAAAGGACCCCCTCCAATCAGTGATGAGTAGGATCAAGGCCTGGGGAGCAGGCCCTGCTCCGCCCCAGCACTGGGATCCAGCCCTCACTCTCCTGGGTTGACCCTCACCCATGGTAGGTGGTGGACATGAGGCAGAGGGATGGCATGAGGGAAAACAGGGACCAAGAATAAGGGCTGGCCCTGGACTTGTCTTCGCTCTGGCAAAGGTACTTCTCAGAGAGGGTCTGGTGCTTGGCTGGGGCCAGGATGACAGCTCTGTAGGGAGTGGAAAAGATATGCTACGCACCAGGGGTGGTAACCCCTTCCCAGTACCTAGCTGCACACCAGCTCTCTACACAAGCCTGTTTATTTCTGTACAAAAAACCCATGTTTCTATTTTACACAAAGAACACCCCACCCACTCCCTTAATGTCAGTGCCCTAGTCCTGGGGAACATCCCCCGAGGAGGAGGCCCTGAGTGAGGCCCTCACTTCTGCCTGCCCCAGCTGGGCTGGCCTGAGCTCCACTCTGGAAAAAATAAATAAGGAGGCTCAGGCAGAATCTGTGCTGGGCCAGCCAGACTCTCTGCACCCAGTGGCCAGGCAGCTGAGCCCTCAGAGGGTGGGCAGGCCCTGGAGTGTCAGTCCGTGAACCATGGAGGTGTGTGGAGACCCCATCCTGGAGGCCTGAGATGCCAGGGTTACAAGTAGGTGTCCTCACTCTCCTGCGACGTCAGGCTCTCCTGGGAGCGGTGGTGGGCTGAATCCAGGGGAGCTGAGTCCTGAGGGGCTGGGGCCAGGTGGACTGGGTCCTTCAGGGGCACATCCTGTGGGGGACATGCGTCTCCTGCAGCGACTGCCACCTTGGCTTGAGTTGGCACTGGGGTCTTGTCCAGCTGCCCACTCGCCTTCTCCTGATTCTGCTGCTCCTGCTCCTTATGAATCTTCCTGGACGGCTTCGGTTTGCCTTTGGAGCCAGGGAGCAGGGCATCTGGGGGCAGGCGGATAGACGGTGAAGGTTGCAGGGTGGGCCGGGGGCCTGGCTCCGCCTCCAGGATGGCCTTGGCACCATGCAGCCTAGGCAGGGGGCGGGACTGCAGTTCACCCCGGGTCTCCTGCCAGCGCCGTAACTGGATGAGGTGCTCACGCTCAATCTGGCGCTCTGTCACTGGCAACTCTACCACCTGTGGGAGCAGTGACAGGCAGGTGGGCACCAAGAAGAAACTTCCTCTCTGCCTCCCAGCCTGGGCACCCCCCTCTGCCTTAGAGTCCCCCAGTTCTGGTCACTAAAGTCTGACCATAGGAAGGATAAAGGTCTGGTCCCTGTGGTGGTCACAAGTCTCCTGGTAGTGGTGAGCCAGGCCCTTGAGACCCAGGCCTCAGAGGAGAAAGCTGCCTACAACTCATGACTCTATTCGCCTAGCTATATGTCACCTAATTACAGCCTCCAAGAGACAAAAATCCACAAAAGACAGAAAAAATGGAAATTAAAGCCAAGGCCATGAATATGGTACCAGGGAAGAAGAGGGGGTGGTGGGTTGTAGCTCTTCTCATTTCCAAGTGGTGCAGTACAGGGAAGGCTCCACAAACTTAGACCTCTCTGTGCCCCCTCTTCTCACTGACAGGAGGACGAGGTCCACCCACACCGTGCTGGGCTGCTGAGCACTGAGCCTGGCACCAATGACCCACTCTCGGGCAGAGGGTTACCAGGCTCCCCTCCAAAGGGCCCACACATCTCCCCCTCCAAGTGGTGAGAGGAAGGTATGGGCCTCACCTCCTGGACCAGAAAGGCTTCCTGCATGATCTTGGGGCTGAGGCTTCGCAGTCGCTCGATAGTCTCGTACTGGCCCTGGCAGGCCTTGAGCTTCTCCGGGGAGCCCAGCGCATGCTTCAGCAGCACCAACCCCACCCGGAAGATGATCTTGACTCCTGTAATGGGAGGGTGGGGGTGGGCACTGAGTGCCAGGGGGCCTTTAGAGACCTCTGAAAAGAGAGGCTCCCCTGTGGACTGGGCTGGGGGCAGGGGGCTGCTCCCTGGAGCTCGGCCCAGTACCTTCGCAGAAGAACATGTCCCAGACGCGCAGCACAGAGCTCCAGGGCAGGGTGCGGGCAAAGGCACACATGAACCACTCTGTCATGTAAAGCAGGGGGTCGATCTTCTGCCGGCTGAGGTGCTTGTGGGCCACGGGCGACACCTTCTGCAGCAGTGAGAAGAGGATCTCCCCATCCAGCTGGATCGCCTCCTGAGGGGAGAGTGAAGTCATGACCATAGGCCTGTACCAGCCCGGGCAGGGACCTCACCCAGGCCCCCAGCACCAGGCAAGCATTCATTCATTCCTCAGGTGGCTTCCTGCCTGCAGGGAGCCAGTCTCATGCTGGGTTATGGAATACAATGATGAGCCAACAGACAGTCCCCTTTATGAGCATGTAGTGAAAAGGGGCAGACAGACATGAGTCGCAGGAGCAAAAAGACTAGGGAGAGTGGGAGGAGGGCTAAGTGCCTAGAACATGGCAGGAGCAGGAATGCTGAGTGGCGTGTGCCAGGTGTCCTTTTCGTCAGGGTCAAGGACAGCTCCCTGAGGGCAGAAAGATGAGGGAAAGGAGTTACCAGAGGAAGGAAGGGAAGGAAAGGGGCAGAAGTTTAAGTATATGCCAAGGCCGAAACAGGGAAGAACTTGGTGCACTAGAGGAAATACGATCCTGCCAAGTAGCCAGATGGCTGAAGGCTGAAATGGAAACAAGTGTGGAACTGATGATGCTGGAGCCTGGGAGACCTGACCCTGGCTGGCCTGGGGACTTCAGCTTGAAAGCAACAGAAGAAAGAAAGAAGGCCGGGAATGGTTCAAGCAAGGGCAGGAGTGTCTGTGGGGAGAAAGTCCTGGAGATGCCACAAATGGTGTCCAGCCTGGGGCAGGTCCCAGTCCAGGTCCTGGGCCCAGCAAGCACTCACCAGTTTCTCACTGTAGTAGCCGGGCAGGTACTTCTCACAAATCTGCACCAGGCACCAGAACGCTTGCTGTGGGCAAAAGAGACGTAAAGCCTTGCTGCTGGGTGTTCCTTGCCCGCCCACCTGCCCGCCCAGAGCCTGGTGGTACCTCAGCAGGCATGTGCATCAGCAGAACAGCGGCAATGGGTGCCTGGGCCTGGCAGTAGCCTTCCTCAGGTCGGTACAGCGTGTAGGCCTTCAGCACACGGAACAGGTCCTGCTGGCTGTGGAAAGGCCAAGCATTGTAGGAATGACAGGTGTGACTCTGCTACCCACTGTCCTCACCTGTGCCCCATTAGACCAGGCTTGTCTAAGAATTCATACTTCTCTGGAGAGGGGATGTGACTTGACAGTGGTCACTAAGGGGTCAGTCTCCGACTGTAGCACATGAACTCTCACATGACCAGGGGATGGAGGAAGAGAGGTGCTTCCCGCATTTGAGAGGTGAGAGCAGAGCCTCAAAAGAGAAAGCAGGGGGCAAGGCCAAGCCGGGATGCCAGATACAGGGTAAAGATGTGTTGGGGCTGGAAGTATGGGCTCCTCACCCAGAAGCTGTGGCATCTCAGCCAACCCACTCTGTCCCAGGGGTCTGTCTTGGTGTCCTGGCCTGCCACTTCTCTCCCTTCCTACATACCCTCTATTCACCTCACTATCTCTAATCCTCTTTCTCCCCACTAAAACCTGTTTCCAGGAAACAATTGGGCTGGGCAAGTGCTAACCCTCTGGGGAGTAAATAATGAAAGTTGCCCCAGAGGTAAGAGGAGAGGCCAAGAGGACCCATTAAACTCAAAGCAAAGAAGGAAAACTCTAAAAGTGGAGTTCGGGCCCTGGTTGGTGCAGCTCAGTTGATTGAGCATTGGCCTGTGAACTGAAAGGTTGCCGGTTCAATTCCCAGTCAGGGCACATGGCTGGGTTTTGGGCCAGGTCCCAAGTTTGGGGCATGTGAGAGGCAACTGATCAATGTTTCTCAGGCACATTGATGTTTCTCTCCCTGTCATTCTCCCTCCCTTCCCCTCTCTCTAAAATAAATAAAACCTTAAAAGTAGAGTTTAGGCTCCCTAGCTCCTGAGCCCCCTAAATACCTCCACATGCATTTACCTCCTCTGATTTCTGAGGGACAGGGCCTAAAGCCATCAACAGACTACCATGCCCAGGCTGCTCACCCATGGCCCCCCCGGGACACAAACATCTCATGGAAAGGGAACTGCCGGTGCAGGTCACGCTCAATCACGTCCAGCCACTTGGAGTCCCCAGGGGACATATCCAGCTCCTAGAAGCAAGGTTGAGAGAATCTATTAGGAGTTAGGGATGGCTAGGAGGATAAGACTACCCCAGGTATTAGAGGAGCCCCCACCAGGGGCAGTGCCCACCCAATCCCATCATGAACTGGCCCTTCCAGAGATAGGCCAGGAAGCCCAGGTGGAAAAGCCTGGGCAGGGCAAAGAAGAAAGGGTAAGGCAGGGCCCTGGAAACGCTGAGCGGTAATCTTGGCCCCAGGACGACCTGTGTGGGTAAGGATGTGCACCATAGCTGTAGCTGGAAATAACTTACAAAAATTTCTTTTAGAATCCACCTTATGTCACATCCCTAAGATGGAAGGCTACCATAAAGGTCCTCGCATTACACTGTTCACAGAAGAGGGAGAAGTCATTTGCCCAAGACCTTGTAGTTAGAAAAACGGTGGAGCTGGGCCTGGAAGCCAGGTTGACTCAAGCCTGCGCCTTCAGTCCCAACTCTTCGGCTACCTGTCTCCCTGTGCTAGTGGTGTCGCCTATTCAGGAAGGGGGGTGTGTGTGAGATCTGCACACAGTGCTGTCTGGAAGGACATGACATTTGTCAAACCATTAACCTCAGAGCCATCTCTATGTGTTAAGATTTCAACAAAGTTTAACTGTTTTCTTTGAATTTCTGTAAACATTTTAAGCATGAATACCATTTATGAACCCAAGTACAGTTGACCCTTGAACAGCACAAATTTGAACTGTTGGACTGCAGGGGTCCAATTATATGTGGATTTTTTAAATGTATTTTTAAATTATAGTTGGCATGCAGTATTATATTCATTTCATGTATGCAACTTAGCAATTAGACATGTATATACCTCACAAAGTGATCACCTCAATAAGTGTAGTACCCTTCTGATACCATACATAAAATTGCAACATTACTGACTCTATTCCCTATGCTGTACTTTATATCTGTGACTATTCTGTAATGGCCAATTTGTATTTCCTAATCCCTCATGTTTTCATCCATCCCCTATCCCCTTCCATCTGGTAACAATCAGTTTGTTCTCTGTATCTATGGGTTTGTGTCTGTTTCATTGTTTGTTCATTTGTTTTGTTTCTTAGATTCACTATATAAGTGAAATAATATGGTATTTGTCTTTCTCTGTCCAACTTATTTCACTTAACAAAATACTCTCTAGGTCCATCGATGTTGTCATAAATGGCAAGATTTCACTCTTTATGGCCAAGTAATATTCCATTGTATATATGTACCACATCCCCTTTATCTTTGTCTATCAATGAACACCAAGGTTGCTTCCATACCTTGGCTATTATAAATAATGCTTCAGTGAACATAGGGATGCATGTATCTTCACAAATTAGTGTTTTCAATATATGCAGATTTTTTTAACCTTTATATAAGTGGACCCACACAACTCAAACCCATATTGTTCAAGAGTCAACTGCAGAGGGCCAACTTAAGTTATAGGTGGACTTTCCAACTGATGGGGGGTCAGCACCTCTCACCCCCACGTTGTTCAAGTGTCAACTTTATGCCCTGGTGGGTGGCTCAGTTGGTTGGGGCACTGTCCATGCATCAAAAAGGTTGTGGGTTCAATCCTGGTCAGGGTGTGTACATGAGGCAACCAATCGATCTCTTTTCTCTTCTCTTCTCTTCCTTTCTCTTCTTTTTTGTCCTTCCCTCCTTTCCTCCCCCTCTCCCTTCCTTCCTCCCTCCCTCCCTCCCTTCCTGCCTTCCTTCTTCTCTCCCATTCTCTCCCTCTCTCTTTCTTTCTCCTTCCCTCTCTCTAAAAAATCAATAAATATATCATAGGGTTAAGATTTTTTTAAAAAGGTCAACTGTACTACATAAAGAAAAGTAATTTCTTGGTCATTTCAAATATTCTATATCTTGATCTGCATGTTAGTTACATGCATATTATTTGTCAAAACTCACTGAACTACACAGTTAAGATCTGTCTATTTTACTCTATGTATATTCATACCCCAACTTTATGAAGAAAAAAATTGCCCTGGCTGGTGTGGCTCAGTGGACTGAGTGCTGGCCTGGGAAGTGAAGGGTCGCCAGTTCAATTCCCAGTCAGGGCACATGCCTGGGATGCGGGCCAGGTCCCCACCTGGGGGGCATGTGAGAGGAAACCAATCGATGTATCTCTCGCACATCAACGTTTCTCTACCTCTCTTTCTCTCTCCCTCCCCTGCAATAATAAATACAATCTTTAAAAAAAAAAAATAAGAAAATCAACAAAAAGGAAATCTAGAAGGCTGAGCAGGGAAGCAGACTAAGTACACGTTGTCCGTTGTCCGCAGGACTGGGCCAGCATCAGGGAAGGCCCCCAGGAGGAAGGCTTGGTCCTCAGCAGACACACCAAGTGGGTGCAGGCACAGGACTGGGCCCTGACTGGCAGGTAACTTCATACGAGCCCTTTTCCATTGGTGGGGGTATTCTAGCAGTGAACTAAAGGACCTGGGGTAGCAGGTAACTTAATATGTGAGAGTGAGCACTGAGAGAAAAGCTGATGGAGCAGTCAAGGCTGGAGGGTGGCAGGAGGAGCCAGGAGCTTCCAGAGAAGGCCCTGGAGCAGGCACACAGTTGAAAAGGTGGGTGTGCAACCTCTAGGGCCCCACATACCCTCAAGACAAGGGCCTGTTTGTGTCCTATGCATCCCTAAGTCAGGCCAAGGGCTGGATACTGAGTACAATTCAGGTTTGCTTTTGTCAGAAAGGGAAGGAAGGCCCCACAAATTCTCCTGAGGTTCCGTTGAGGTGGCGACCTTAGAACACAAAAAAGTCAGTTCCTAGGATGTGCTCACCTGGTACCTCAGCAGCCCAAGGTTTTTAATCACACACAAGTGGGTAAAAATGAAAACAATGTAGCTGAAGGACCTGTAGGGAGAAAGGCTGCTGAGAGTAAAGGGCAGGTGTATGTTGCTGGCACTACTACAGCCTCCACGAGAGCCTGAAAGCACTGGTGTCATCATGAGGTGAAGCCAGAGAAGAAAACCAGGTAAGAAATGGATGGAAGGCGCTGTCCAAGAAAAGAGGAAGAAATAGGAACTGCAGGAGAGGCTCTGTCTTAGAGCCACCAGGTACTGTAGCACCTGCCCTGACAGCTGAGATTGGGGTTGGCCACTTCAGTCTGCATGGGAGCACAGAAACAGGTATGTGCTGCCACCAGCAGCCCCCCCTCATCATACCTCCTCTTTGGGCTCATGTGCCCTCAGCAGCCAGAAGGAGCCTAACACCCCTGTCTATTTCCTCCATGTCATTCACAGGCAAAGCCCTTCCAGGTGTGCTCATAAACCACTGTTCCAGCCCCTAGGACTGTCTCAGGACATCCTGAAGACCTTTGCTTCAGGGCATCCTGAAGACCTTTCTTGGCAAATCTACCTCCTTCCACAAGCAACCTTCAAGACTCCACAGGAGTGGCCCATTCCTCTCCTGACACACCACTCAGCACACACAGCTCTGTGCTCTGCTGTTCACACAGGATGCATTCACATTTGCTAACAGGAGGCTGGCCAAGCTGCCCAAGCTCTCAGCTCTCATGCTGTACTCTGGCAGCCAGAAGTAAGCTATGGACTTAGGTGGGGCTCCCTCCCCTGAGCCTCCCCCTCTGCCCAGGATGTAGCCCCATGAAATGAAAGACATATTGCCACTGGGAGGAAGACTCTGAAATTGAGAGGCTGCTAGAGTGGGGCCTGGTATTGGTATCCAGTCCAACTGCCCTAATGCAGAGCTTCACCCAGGCAGACACACTCTACCAGACTCCTTGACTTCCAATGCCAAGTACTGCCAGCAAACAGCTCTCACCCTCTCTAGGTCAATGCAGAAACTCTAGGCTGCCCTACTCCACCCACCCTTGTCTGGGAACGGTGTTCACTGAAGCATGAAGTATGCAAACAAAGAGCTGGTGGCTCACAGCCTTCTCACTGTCTTTCTGTCATCAGTTCCAAGAGCCTGGGAGAAAGCCTCATGCCTGGGGCCAGGTCCAATAGGTAAACCGGGGCAATCCCAGGGAAGCCAAATGCCTCCCACAGTTTCCTAAGAGAGCATGCTAGAGGAGCTGCCCAGCCCAGGGAAGCCCAAAAAGCCCCATGAATGGAGGACAGAGTGTTCTTACCCTGGCCACTAACTGGCTCCTGACTCCTAAGGATATTATATAGTTTGGCTTTGCCACACCCTGGGCTAATAATCCCACAAGCAACACAGGTGAACTGTGTCTGACTGAGCATGAATGAGAGGAAAGAAAGAGTAGAGGACAGAAGGCCAGGAAGTGTTGAGGTTTCTGTGGCCCTACTAGGCAGGTCCCCAAAGAACCTAAGCACAGGGCCACAGGCACTCAGGGAAGTGGTCTGTGTGTCCCCTCCTCATGAAGAGCTGGGAGGTGGCCCACCGAACCCAAGAAAGCAAACCTGATTGTCAAGAGAAAAAGCTAGAATGGACAGTTAGGAACTTCATGGGTGGTGGTTCCATCCATTGCTCATACTGCTGAGGTCCAGGTGGACACATGGAGGATCACTGCCAGGAGAAGGATGCCAGGAGATGTGGAAGGAACAACAGAGTGAAGGAAGGGCAACTCACGTCAAACTTTCCAGGGTTCTGCTGTAGCTTCACCTTGCCTCCTGATAGGTACTGCCAAGCACGGCCCCGTAGAGAAGGTGGGATACCCTTCTGGCACCGCAGACGGATCTGAAAGTCAAAAGGAGGGCCATGCCAATGTATCCACCCAGGAAGCTCCCCTAGAGGCTGTGGGCCAGCCCAGCCTCTCTGCTGGTACATGGCAGACCTTTGGTGAACACATTAGCAAGAGCAGAAAAGGGGAGAAACTATCTATTCCCTACTATTATTGCTATGCTACTATTGCTATGATGCAGATCCAATGACTAGGGGTGTGGGTGAGTGCAATTAAATGTGCAGCCAGCAGGTGATGGCAGAGTCCTTATATCCCCTGATCCAGTGACAATGCAGGTATTACTGAGGTCTACCACAGGTTTCTGAATCCTGATCAACATTTTCTGAATCAAAATGAAACAATACAAGTTGGAGAAGCCCCACAGGATATCACCAGGAAGGGATCCACATGGTGTGGGGTACAGCTTTAGCCACTGGAAGGGTAGCTCATGAAATGACCAAGAAAGTGGCTGGGTCACTTTCACGGCAGTCTTTGTTTAAGAGGCCATGTAGTAGGACATGGCCAGCCTAGAGAGGAGAGGTCTCAGCACAACTCAGAGGGAAGATGGGAGCTGATCAAAATATCTTCCTCTTTGTTTTGATCAAGAAACCCTCCTCTTGTCTGCTCTCCCTAACCCTGAGTGTCCACAATCACTAGCCTAGGGCAGAGGCAGCTGGCCTGGGTGCTAAAATGTCATAGGCCTTCCACCATCACTCACAGACTAGGAGAGGTGAGGGAGAAAGTGTTTGGGGTAGCTCATGATCCACAGCCAATGCTCAATTCATATCTAACTATTTTTATCAGAAAAAAAGACTTCAATCACTTACCAGCCTTTTGGCTAAAATCAAGCAGTTATCTGTTCTTATCAGCTTAACATCTGATACATCCTCCATCTGAGGACCATGTGTTAAATGGATGTTTGGAGCAGGGAGATAGAATAGGAACTTGCTCCACATCGACCTGACATTGTAGTACCTCTGGGAATGGTGCACCTCTTTGGGGATGAGAGAGAGAGAGGAAGAAAAAGAAAAGAAAAAAAGGCTTCCACTGCCAAAATCCAGTGTGCAAAACCAGTCTTTTACAAATGGGGAAAATGAGGCAAAGAGTGGGAAAAATATTAAGGTCACACCATCAGAGGTGACCACGCAGTAGAGGACCCCACTGTCTCCTAGCTACACTACACAGGCTAGAGGGATCCAGCCCCATGCCTTTCCACTGGCCGCTCAGAGCCAGGCAGAGAAGCAAGTTCCCCCTGGGCTGAAGACTGAATGAGGCTCTGAGGCAGCTGCCCTGATTGTCCTCCTTGACCTCAAGGCTAAGAAGGGTCAAGAAGGGTGAGAATGGGGGTGGGGGGACTGACACTCCCCTCAACCTCTATACTAAGCAGCCTGGCTTAGGATGAAAAAGATGGGAGCTCAGGGCAGTAGGGAGAGCACCTGCGTGTGCATTTGGATCCAGCACTGAGCCAAGCATTTCTCATTCATAGTAAGATCAGAATGACAATACCTAGGATTCTATTAGAATGGGGAGCGGGGGGAACATGCCTAGCAGTCTGTCTTCAATAAATGATGGCTTCCTCTCCACGCCTCCACCCCAGGAGGATGCCTGACAGAGAAGGCTCAGGGTCTTGGGCTCACACCTAACTTCCCCTCACCTGGAAACCCCCTCAAATAGTCCCACTGCAAACTCTCAGAGGAGGGTGACACAGAAAGCCCAGCTTCCTGAAGACCAGCACAAACAAGAGAAAATTTTCCAAGGGTCAGAAAGAGTCAAGAACCAGGAAGGAGACAAGCAGAGGCTGAGGGCAGTGGGGGAAGAACAGAGTGACTGGTCACAGGAGCCAAACTTAAGTTTCTAAGGCTGTCTGTGCAAAGTGGGGAGAGTACAGGAGCGGAAGGGAACTGCCCCAGACTCTGGGAGCAGTTTCCGGCTGCTGTGGGACAAGGGTCTCCTTAAGGAAGCCACTTGGTCTGGGCAGGTTTTGGCAAAGGGATACAGTACGGCCCAGAGTTACTGGCCCTTTAGGCTCCCCTCAGGGTCAAGCTCAGCCAGACCAGGCCCCACATGATCAGAGCCCTGTCATACTTGGCCGGCCCCAGCAGAGCCCAGGAATACCTTCAGTCCACTGAAGTTCTCAAAGAAGCCATGACCTCAGGCAGGGTCGGGGCTGGGGAGTGAAATCCAGGAGTTCGGCTAGCTTTTCCCAGCTCTGGCCTGTGGAATCCTCCCAGTACAAAGATAACCTCCACATGCCTGCCTTAGGGAGAAGGTAGTAGTGGGGATTAATAAGGAAAGCATAAGGGATTATCATTCTCTGAGTCAGTGCCTTAGGAAAGGAGGTCTCTGACTGTTGAGTGAGGCCACACTCTCACCCTGCTGGCTGAATTCAGACTGCTTGAGCAGAGCCCTATGGGGGAAGATAGCATTTCAGCCACAGGGCTGGGCCCCTCTCCTGGGGACTTGGGATAAGCCCAGAAGTATTGGGTCTGGACCCACTTCCTGAAACAGGTATTTTCCTTCCTGTGCCATGACTTCCTCACCACAGGGAGAGCCCAACTCTGCGCAGCCAGGCAGGAAAGCTCCCGGGGCCAGTGTGACCACTGCTGAGGTGGCTAGTGTAGAGCAGAGGGCTACAGCCTCTGGGTAGAGTGGGAGGAAGCCTCTTGTGGTGGCCCTCAGCCTCTAACCACAGTGCCAGAGAAGCAAAGGGGAAGAGGAAGTGGTGCTGGCTGCTGTGCTGAGAGGAGCTCCCCAAGGCACCCCTCTGGAATTTCCATTTGCAAGGGAGGCTGCAGCAAGAAAGTCAGAGCCACTAGTCACCACGAAAGACAGTGGAGAGAGAGCTGAAGTTCAGGGTAAGAGCTGAAGGGTGAGAAGGCAGGAAAACATACCCCCGAGTCAGAGCCCAGGCCTACTCCTCTCTTCCCATGAGCACAGGGCTCTACAGTCACCACCTCAAAGGAGCCTTGAAACAGGATTATCATTCTTACTTGATGAGGGAAACTGAGGCTAAGGGTGAAGTGACTCACCCCAAGTTACATAGCTAGCCACAGGCATGAAGAGAAGAAGGCAGTGGGGTGGGGCCCATTCCTATACCTGACCTTTGATCCTGAGCTTTCTGCTAGACCCTGCAGCTAGCTAGCTATGCCAGCCTAAACCACACCAGTGTGTCAGCTGATGACAGAGAGCCAAAAAGTTTGCTCTCTGCGCTGGGAACTTGTGCAGAGAGACCCTAGCTGTGAGGCTCTGGGCAGGCCTCCACTAGGCTAGGGAGTAACTGAACCCTGCTGGGGTGGCCAAGGGCATCAGTGCACACACGTGAGTGGTGGGCAAGGACATTCCTGCTGGGCAATAGAGGTGGTGCGTAAAGACAGCCAGACTAGAAAAGGCCCAGTCATGTTTTCATTTTTATAAGACTATTAAACTGTGAGATTATTTTTCTTTCTTTTTGATTTGGCCAGGAGGCAAGAGAAAACTGATTAAATTAATCTAGAGGGTGAAGAAGTCCCCCTTATTGTGGCGGTGAAGAATAAAGGCACTAAAATTATTAGACACCTGGGTTCAAATTTTGATACTGAGGTCATCTGTAAACTGGGGATACTACTACTACCAGCCTGACTAGGTTATTATAGGGTTATCCAATCAAGCGCCCAGCACATGGCAAATGTTTGACACATGTTAGCTATTATGAGTATTATAAAGTCCTGCTCCATAGGTAAGCAGCAGTGAAGACTTCCTCAGGAAGGAATGGAGGAAAGCTGCCTATAAGGGCTTTTGGCTAAGAGCAGCTTTGAAGTTTGCCCCTTGGACAAAGTTTGCATGAGTCTGAAGTCAGGTGGGAGAATCAAGTGAAGGCTGGGCCCTGATCTCCAAACAGCTTCTGTTCTCATCTCAGAACTGGTAGATGGGGCATACCTACAGCAACTGGCAGTTGGAAAAGCCCCTACTCCTCTAAGCTGATATAGTTCTCCCCTGTTCCTCTTCCTCCCCAGGCCACCAACTGCCTACCCAAAGCCCAAAGCTAGGCCCCTCACCTTTTTGTGCTTCTTGGCCATCCACTTGTCCCAGTTGTTGAGCATGTCCAGCCACTTGGACTCCCTCTGCCTCAGCACCTCCAGGGGGACTTCCTCCAGCCTGTGGAGCAGAGGGCAGGGTGATCAGAAGTGCCAAGACAAGCAAAGGCCTTGGCTTAGGCCTTAGCCACCAGTCCAGTTAGTCGTCCTTTCTTCCCTCTGCCCTCCATACCTGCTGTTCCCTTTGGGACTGCTAACTCATGAACACCCTAACACAGATGAGAAGAACTCTGCCCCCTCCCTAAAAGGCATAGGCCAAAGAGACAGCAGGTTCAAGTGCCTACTCCCCCAATGTGTCAAGGGGCCAAAGGTCACAGTGTCTTTCTGAGGAAGAGGCCTGAGTGTCTGTGATCTGTACATCAAAGCACAGCATTCCTTTACTGGATCTGTCTTGATAAATAAGCCTCTTCAGAGGGCCTACATGCAAGGTACAGAGTTGGATGAAAAAACTAGTCAAACAAGTACAGAAATAACATAATCACCTCTTCACTCCAGCAAAACTAGTTACTCATAGTTTCCCCAATTACACCCTGGCCCTTTCCCACCTTTCAAACTTTGTTCATACCAGTCCCGGTGCTGGAACGCCCTCCAAGTTGTCTCTACCAATCAAAATCCTACAAACACATCAAAGCCCCATCAAATACTACCTATGTTTGTACATCTACTAACTGAGCAGCTATCATAGCTGTGTCGGCATTGTTCTAGGGCTAGGGCCTCTGGGCAGGCCATGGGGAAGCACTCCTGTGCCCAGAATAAAGTCCTAGACCTCATGGTATTAACATTCTACTGGCACTGAACGCTCACTAGAGCTGGTGGGGAAAACACCTCAACATAGAGACCCACTCCGAGCAGGCAGACAGGCACCAGAGCACCTGGGGCAAGCTGGGGCGGGAATCCCTGGCTTTGCCAGAGTGTACTTCAAGTGAACGAGTTTCCTCTAAGGAGTGAGTCACCAGGAATTCATTAATTCATGCTCTACTATTTAGCCTACAAAGCAATATCAGTAAAACAACAAGAAAATGTATATGTGTACCTCTCATACACACACTCTCTCTTTTTAAAGTTATTTTTAAAGTGGTGGATTATGTATTTTTAAATTTTGTGTGTGTGTGCTTCATATTTTTCCCCTATTTAAAAAAGTCCTTGATGATATTGAGAGGTAAGATACCCAGAGAGGGTATCTTGCTCAGAGTCAAACAGCAAATCAGTGGAAAAACCCAGATTCAAATCCAAGTCAGATCCTAGCCAAGAGCCTGCACTCAGTCCTGCCTGACCTCCCAGAAAGGAGAGCAGGGTCAAAGGCATTGAGGCGGCTGGGAGGAGGCTCTAAGGAACAGGACATGGTGAGGCCAGGGCCTGGCCCAGTCCTCAGTTCTGATTCTCTCTCTCTGCCGGAAGGAAATGCACTGCTGTGACTTTTACTGGTTGGAAGAGCAGAGGGTGGGGCCCTGGCAGAGTAGAGGCCTCTGAGACACAACAGGGCAGGTCCTCTTCTTCAGTGCAGTTTATCTGGGGAACTGCACAAGCCAGAGAATAGCCTTAGAGCTGAACAGCTGAGGAGGGACAACAGGCTGAGGCAAACCTGGTCAGCCTTGACACACAAACACCGGTCATCCCAGTCTTGAACTTCTCACCCTCTCGCCACCTAGAGGCAAAACCAAGGAGGGCACAAATATAACTCCCTTTCCCTCCTTGAGAGGAGACAAGCAGAGACCACACCTTTAGATCAGGTCTGGCATCCCCACAATACCCAGGGACTAGAAACCAAAGAACCATGCATCACAGGCCATCCTGCCTTCCACTACGTACAAAACACTCAATTATACAAGTCAGAGGATAAGCCTGCCAGTTAACTAAATGAAACGGAGTGCCCACACTGAGTCAGCAGGAAGTTCTGGCAGTCATGGATATGGATCCTGTCTAGTCCGATCCCCCACTAAGCAGATGAGAAAACTAAAACTCACGGAGGGCACAGCTTTCACCTGAGATTACCAGTTTTTGAAGAATTCCCAAGTAACACATGCCCATTTGACAACTCAACCCTCGGGTCTGTTTTTGTTGATAAGATCTGATTGCAGGGCCTCAGAGATACCCATTCTCCCAAATGCACATACACAGGGGAACACATTCAAGTTCAGTGTTTTTTCTTTTTTAACTGATGCCAGATAACAGCTTCAGTAGTTTCAAAGCCTGAACATCAAACCTCAAACCGGAATTTTAAGTGGGTACAAAACAAACGACCATATTTCCTGAATTCTAAGACACTACTGATTTTAAGCTACACCATTGATTTGGCAAGATCTTCTCAGAAACATACAAAAAAATCCATCACTACTTTAAATGTACATGTGAATTAAAAGATTGTTCTGATTTTTAAAGCCTTAGATTGGGAAAATTTTGAGGAAACATGGTCATTTGAATGGCTTCTCCTGCAACAGCAGAGGAGTTTAACCCACTTGGAGATGGTGAGAAGGATGACACTGAAGATCCGATTGTACCCCAGCACTTAGCACATCATATGCTCTCTAACTGCAGGTAGATTTTATGCACAGGATGTGCCTTTAAGAGTTGCAGGCTATCCACTTACTAAAAATCAGAAGATTCAGCCCTGGCTGGTGTGGCTCACTGGATTGAGGGCCAGCCTATGAACTGAAAGGTCACAGGTTCCATTCCTGGATTATGGGCTAGGTCCCGAATGGGGGAGTGCGAGAGGCAACTGATTGATGTGCAATGTTTCTCTCCTTCTTTTTCCCTCCCTCCCCTTCTCTCTAAAAAAAGTAAGTAAAATCTTCTGAAAAGTGAAAAGAAAAAAAAATCAGAAAATTGAGCTATGGCCAGTGTGGTTGGAGGTTCAATTCCTGGTCAGGGCACATACCTAGGTTTTGGATTTGACGCCCAGTCAGGGACCTTATGCAGGGCAGTCAATTGATGTTGTTTCCTCTTTCTGTCTCTCCCTTCCTCTTTCTCTAAAATCAATAAACATATTTTTTAAAAATCAGAAGATTCATGTATCCTTTGGTCTAGTCAGTTAGGACCTCAGAAGGCATCTGATCAAGTTGCTGTCTGATGTAGAAATCCCTTCTACAACAGGCAAGTCCCTTGCCCTCTCAGTTTCTCTATATGATTGGATGGCCTACACTGTGAATTGACCCTGGTAGGATGCTCAGAAAGGAGCCATGAGATGGAGTTGAGGTCAGAATGTCCCTGCAAATAGCATGATGGGATAGAAGCCCTGAGGTAGCTTCCTATTGATAGTGGAAGGAGAGTGTGAGCCAGTTTCTAGTGACAGGGAAGCTGACCATATGGCCAGTTTAAGGGGCCAAATGGCCCATGGGGGTTGCTTCAGGTCTGAGAACTTCACTCACCCTTCAGAAAACTCCTCGTTCCTTAAAGTGGCCTGAGGGAGTCTGCAACCAAAAGAACCTAATGAGAACAGTCTCTAGCAGCCCAGCCTCTGCTGGAATGCCACCAGGTATGGGGCCTCATTATTGCCGGATGAAGCCACTCTATTGCTGAAGTTTCTTACTGTGAAAACTTTCTTCCTCAAAAATAAAAACAAAAACAAACAAAAAAAAGTGTTCTTTATCCTATAATGCCAAAATTTTCCTATAATCTCAACACCCCCTTCTAAGGTTGCACAATTCTCATGCCTGGTACACACACTGCTAATTTATCTCTTGTGCTCATTCGTCCCTACCTGGAATGCCCTTTTTTCTCCCCTCCCCAAATCACCATAACCCTTTCAGGGCTCAATATAACTTAAAAGCTACAACTTCAATGGTAACAGCAGCAATTGTAGTTATCATTTGTACATGATTTACTACTTACCAATTTCTTTCTAAATGTTTTATATACATCTCATATATATTTCATAATAACCCTACCATAATATCATTCTCTCTATTTTAAAGTAGAATTCAAGACTTAGTGAGGTTACATTCCTCATTCAAGGCCATGTAGTGGTAAGTGACAGAACTGAAACTAAAACCCAGGCCTGCCTGACTCCACAGCTCCTGACTGTTGCACTACAACCTTCTGTCTCCATAGGTCAAGCCCTCAGCTTCCACACCTGCTTAGGTTTCATTGACTGTTTTCCAACCTAAAGACTTTCATCCTGACTTAGAACACTGTTTCTCAAAGTTTTTAAACCAAGACCCACAATAAGAAATACATTTTACACTGAGATTTAAATATATACCTATATAACTGAATTTTATAAAACAACTACTTTTTAAAAAAATCCTCACCTGAGGATATGTTTATTGATTTTAGAGAGAGAGGAAGGGGGAAAGAGCAATAGAGAGAGATCAAAACACATGTGAAAGAGAAACATCAATAGTTTGTCTCCCATACTTGCCCTGTCCAGGGATCGAACCCAAAACTTAAGTATGTGCCCTGACAGAAACTTAAGTACGGGTTCAAATTGTAACCTTTTGGTGTACAGGACAACGCTCCAACCAACTGAGTAACACAGCCAAGGCAAAACAATTTACTCTTACGTGTACTAATGCATTGAGATATTTTAGTTCAATTTTATATTATTCTATTTTATTTGTCTTAAGGCTGTGTTAATCCCCTCAAATTGATTCTATCACTAATTTATTAATGAATCAAGACATGAAGTCCAAAATGACATATTACAGCTTGCTCATATTGCTCTGTATATCCCTCCATAACTGGACTGGGTCTTGAACTTCTGTAACTCCCACCATGCACCTCACAGCTGTTCAACAGGTGCCTGTCTGGTTTTCTCCATGGCGTGGTTACTTTCATCTGCATTGCATTCAGAGGTATAAGCCACTGCTGTCCATAGCAATTTTATTTGTGCCCCTAAGAGCCCAGTGAGGTGGATCCTCATAGATTAATTACTATTTCCATTTGGCCCATGAAAAACTTGACCCAATCAGAGAGGTTGTATTACTTGGGCAGTCACAAGTTAATAAATGGTAGAACCAGGGCTTCCCCTCTGCCACAGTGACTCACGTGCTTCTTCTGACTCCCTTGGGAAGGCTGTGGGGAAATAAGGCCATTCTAAAGATACTGTCATGGGGCTCTATCTCTGGCCCCCAAGCCCCTAGAGATGGTCTAATCCCCCTCCTCCAGTGTTCAGACTGCCTCATTTGAGTAGCCAGCCCATACGTAACAGTGCTCAGTGAGGCCAATATGCTGAGTGAATGCAGCTTGCAAGGACAACCTCAGTTGGAGACAGCAAGCCTAGGCAATCTGTCATTTGCCAGTCGCCCTCTCCTGAGAAAGTGCGGCACAGGACACAAAAGTGAGACTAAGGACTTCCAAGAGCTCAGAGGAACAAGACCATTTCCCAAGGCTTCTGGGACTGCAGGCTGGGGGTCTTGCTCCTCCCATCCTTCCAGCTGTCTGCTTTCTGCCCAGGCATACCTCAGCCCCTCTGGATGGCAGGCTCGATCAGGTATGGTTCCTGTGCCTGTAACTCTTTTATGTGCCAGTGGCAGATAAACCTTGGTTCCAAGAAAACAGTCTAAGCCCCTCTTTTACTCTCCAAACCAGCCCAAAGGAAGAGAAACACAGCCCCAGCAGAAAGCCCAACGTCACAAACCACAAGACTGATCCTCCTCACCTTGAGGCCTTGAGGCCTTGTGGGGTGTGGCAGAGAGCAGAATGGGGACTTTGAAGCCTACCACCCTAGGTTTCCATTGCAGGTCCTCCCCCTAGGAGACCATGGGCAAAATACTTGCCCTCCTTAAGTCTCAATGTCATCTTTAAGTGGGAACAAACACACCCCTCACAATTATAGGGCTACAAGGAGGAATAATAAAGGTATATAAGGACCCAGCCTGTGTGGGTGGCTAGTAAATGGTATTTGCATCTCACCTCACACTTTCACATCCCTTTTCACATCTGACTGGTCCATATACACAGACACAAAAACATGTAGCGGGGCAGGATTATCTCCATTTTACCCAAAAGCAATTGAGCCCCCAAGAGATTAAGGGATTTACTTCATGATATACACACTACAACTACTGGTTTCTGATCCCAGCTCGACCACTTTATGGCTGTGTGAAAGGGGCAGGATGCTCCGCTCTCTGAGCCTCTGATAATATGGAGGAAATGCCACCTCCTCAGTAGTCAAGATCACACGAGACAGTAAGAGCTGACATGTTTCCAGCACTCGCCATGTACTAGCTCTGCCAAGCACTACATAGGCACACAATTCCCTAAGGAATTAGCTTTTGTAATCTCCATTTAATAGAGAAAAACACTAAAACTCAACATGGTTGAGTAATCTGCCCACAGTTACACAGCCTAGAAGTGGAAGCTACCGCTTGAGCACTAAACTATCCAATAAAGAGAAAGTGCCCCACCTATAATACTACCTCAATACCTGTCACATTCCCTTACCTCTTCTTCACCGCCCAGTGGAGAACCACTTCCCTCTGTGCCGAGAAGGGCTGTGGTGAGCAATATGAATATATGGAAAATTGAGAGAGAATATGGCCAACCACAGATCCAGGGACAACAGGGTGGGGGAGCTCCCCTCTCCCACCTGAAGCCAGAAAAAGAAGTGAGAATAAACAAAAAGCTGAACTACTTTGCACAATGGGCAACAATTTCTGGAGTTCATTAACCTAAGAGGTAGTAATGACTGAAAGTATAAATAGTTTTTATGCCAGTACCGTAATAACTGATGATAAGAAACTGGAATGCAAGAGAGGGTGTGTTGGTGGTGTGCAAACAGCCAATGGTCAGGGCTGGGAAGCCTGTGAGAGCACCCAGTGAGTCTACCCCATCCCCAGACAGCCATGGCAGCTTGTAGCCCAGATGATAAGTGATCTGCCCAAGGCCACACTGTGAGTGTAGAAAAGCAAGAGTTAGTCAGTAGCAGCCTGGTGCTCCCTCCTGGGGCCTGGCAGCCCCTGGCTTGTAGGTAGGGCAGTGTCTAGGCTTCCTGTCCGGGTGAAAGAGAGTCTGGCTTGCTTCACTCTCCCCAACTCCCAAAGCAAGCTAGTGCTGGGCCTGCCTCCCTTTCCCATACAGAATTTCTTGGCTTTGCTCCTTCCAGCCCTGGGTCAGTGCACAATGGTAAACAGGTTCTCTCCACCCTTCACTGGCCTCAGTGCCCTGGGCCTCTGCCCAGCTCTCCACTCTGCTCAGCTTCAACCTCCCCACCCCCACCCTCAAGATTCAGATGGAAGAAATGATTCCTTTAGGAACCAGCCTTGCTGGCTCCAAACAGCAGGGATTCCCCCCTCCCCCACTCCCACTCAGCTAGGGAAATGCACTGACCAAAACAAACCCCTAAGGCAACTCCCCTTGACAACTGTAGAAAGGTATACAGACTATTTCAACCAAAAACATCCCTTCCCCAAGTCCCAACCCCCTACCAGGAAGAGTAATGCTTAAAATTCCCCATCTGGCAACTGGGTCCTCAGATCACAATCTCACTGTGGGCACCCGCAGCCACCCTGACTCATGTTGGGCCCCCTTACGCATCCTTACCAAACTGCTAGATCTTATTGATATATCTTACCAAATTAGTCTTGACTCACTGCTTACATAAGGTCCCTCTTCTACCAGACTCCTTCAGGGCCCCCTACTGCCTTCCCTGTCCAACAGAAATCTCAGGCTCCTCCTATTCCCTCTAAACATCCTCTTTTCTCTCCAGTCTTATCTCTAGGTAGCTCCCTCTATGAGCTGTCCTCCCTCACCCTTAACCCCACTATTATTTAGTCCACTTATCTTCCGAGGCCTCATTTAGAACTTCCTCTCATCTCTACAAAGTCTTTTCTAACTACTCTAGAGACAGAACACGATCAGCACCTCATTATATTCCATACACATCTCTCTAGAGGCTGTGTTCCAGGCCCTAAGTCTACAAAAATGAAAAACTATATTCCCTGCCCTTGAAGAGGTCAATCTGGCAGAGACAGATGGGTGAGTAAATAAGTAGCACACATAGAAGTGCCACCGCAGAGACATGTAGAAGGTGCTAGGAGACTGCAAGAATCCCCCAGGGTAGAAGTGTGGGTATTTAGGGAAAGCTTTAAAGGAGAGCTGACTTTTGAGATGGTCCTTGAAGGGTGACAGGAAGTGGCCAGGTTGAGAAAGGGGAAAGGGCACACCAGGTGGAAGACCCAGTATGAGCAAGCACAAGTCAATAGAAAAGGGCCCGGCTTATTTGGGGAATGTGAGCAGTCCCGTAGAGCAGGTAAGGTTTCTCCAGCTGACTGTCTACTTCGCCGAGGCAGCATTCTACAAAGTCGTCCCTGGAGAGCAGGGGCTCTGCCTGTCTCGTTCTCTGCAGTGCATCCTGGGCCTAGAACATAACCTGGTACCTGGCTGGTTCCTTGTTGACAGATTCATTAGCTTTGTGACCTCAGGCACTCCGAGTTGCAGTTTTCTCCTCAGGGAAATGGGAATACTGCCCCCTACCTTAAGATCAGGTGAGTAAAGTACAGACAGTGCTCATAAAGGACACTCCCTCTGTGACCTGGCACCAGCTCTGGATATTCCTTGAAGCCCAGCACAGGGCTGAGCACAGACGTGCTTGATGATGGCCTTTTACAACATTATAATTCTAATATTCAATTAACGTAACTGAATGTCTGTTATAACACTTACCAGGCACTTGCTATGAACCAGACATTGGTGCTCAACACTTAACTTACACTATTTCATTTAATTCTGATAATAAGCCCATGAGAGAGGTCCTCTAATTATTGCTCCCCTTTTGCAGATGAAGAAACTCAGGTTTTCGACCGTTCAGTAACTATCCAAGGTCCAGGGTGAGCAGAGGACACAGCTCTAGGAGGTGAATCCAGGCTCTGCTCTGATCCTGCCCTGTCACTCACCTCCAGAACTGAGAGCTGTCTACCAGGCTGGATGTACACAAACCCTCCTGCCAGGGAATTTGGAGCTTAGTGGATTTAGAGCCATAAACTGATGCTTGGCAACTCATTTTACCTTTCTGGAGTTTGGTGTCTGCCCTTGCAAAATGAAGATTATAGTGATAAGTACATCTCACAGAATTAAATGAGGTGGTATCAGTGAAGCCCAGTCCACCATGCAGCCTCTTATGTGAAATGGCGTTACCAAATGACTATGCTGGGAGAGTGGAAGGGGTCACACAGAGGCAGGACAGGACGGCCTGGATGAAAGTCTACAAAAAACACAGGAGGGTGGTGGTAATTATGAAGCAAACTCTGGCTCCTTCCACAAGTGATTGCCATTACCCAGGAGGGCATAGGCCCCAGGCAGCCCTATGGCTGCATGCTTTGGTTAAATCTTTCAGGAGACCTACCACTGTTCTCATTTCTGCTTTGTCTTCACAGGCCAAGGAAAGAAAAGACCAGGGCCTTCAGAGTCAGGCTTCTAACATCTTTCAGACAAACTCTTCAACATCATCCCATTAAAACTGCCGTAGTTTATATCTAGGGGAAACTGAAACTTAGAAAGATTAAGCAATTTTCTCCAAGTCACACAGCAAGTAAGGGGCCCAAAGAGGCCCTGGACTCAGGTCTCTTGACCCCTGTTCAGTTTCTATTTACATTTTCTCCTAATCCAGTTATCTCATTTGATCCTCACAATCCTTTTATATACAGGCCAGGCCTTTAACTACTTGCTGGATATCTGACATCCCTGCTAGGCTGTAAGTTCTGGGAGGGTAGGGCAAGGTCTGTATCCCCTGAATCAAGCACATGGCTGCACATATAGTTAAGTGCTGAATGTAAAACAGGGAGCATTAGAACCATAGTCAGGCAAGGGGATATGCCTAAGTTACATACCACAAAGGTCTGTGGTGGAGTCAGCAGAGTCCTTTCCCACTGCTAGCCTAAATCCATATTTCCAGCTAGAATCTCTTAACTCAGAGATGGCTGGTTGGGCTCCTAGATGCTAAAGTGTTAGCCTCCTCCTAGGCACTGGACTTGCTTGTACCCATCCCAACTGAGACACCAGCTGAGACATCCAGCTGAGACACCAGCTCCAGGAACACAGTAATGATTCAAGGTGAGGTCAAGCCAGCCCTCAGCTATCATCTGCCTGCCCTTAATCAGCTAATTCTGTGCCCAAACCCTAAACCTACCCTCTCTATTTGCACACTGCCCTAAGGTAGATTTTCCATGCCCTCAGACTTTACTCCTTTCTCCTTGAAGCCTTCCTTGCCATCCAATATGCCTACTGGATAGAGACCACAAAGCTCAGTACCATTCACCCCACCCCCTCCCAACCAGGCCAGCTAACCCACTCTCCTACTGGAGAGAGACAAAGAACGCCTTGATGTGCCCTGGGCATGCCAGCTATGCCAGGCACCTTGGGGAGCCCAGGGCTGTGACAAAGCAGAGTCAACAGCAGCCTGCTGTCCACTACAGAGGAAGGTCACAGTTGCCTTTCTCCCACTGTGGCCAGATGGCCCCAGGTTGGGTTCTGTGAAAGTCCAGGGCCACTTCAGCCTGTCATCCCAAGCCTTTCCAACTCCCTATCAGTCCACATAACCAGTCAGGCACCAAGCCCTACTGATTTGCTGGTCTCTTCATCCTCATAGCTCCAGACCTCTTCCAAGCTTTTCCATAGCCCTTTTGGGCTGTTCCAAACTCTCCCAACTAGTCTCACTGCCATCTTCCATACCAGTACCAGACTGACCTTAATGAAACACAGAAGGCCTCAGTCTGACATTCAAGGCTAGGCAAGGTCTGCCTAAACTACTTTCCTAGCCTCCCCTTGCTTTACAGGATCCTCCTGCTTCCTGTTCTTCTTGTCACCTCTGCATACCACATTTCTCAAACAGCTGGCTTCTAGGGGTCACTTTGTACATGGTTCCCACCCATCCAATGGAATATCCTCCCTTGCTCCTTCTGAGGCCTGGATCAAATACGAGGCCTTTTTTCTTGGCTCCTATATGTGAAGTTGGCTGCTTCTTCTTCTAAATTCCCAAAGCAACCACACACCTCAATTATAGCCTTCATTGCTCAACATTATAATGATTTGTGTGTGGTTCATTTTCCAACAAGTCTGTGAACCCCTTGAGGGCAACAAGAAAGACACAGATAGATGTCTTTTTCAGTTCTGTATCCCTTGTTCTAATCACAGGTGCTGATAGAGTAGGAGCTCAATAAATGTTTTGTAAATAAGCCCACTGCTAAGATGGATAAACTAGCAAAAGTAACCTTGGCTTTCTCTCCCAGCCTCCTGAGTCTGCAGTCTTATTTCCCTACCTAAAGAACAGTGAAGAGCTAAATTGTGACAGCCTCTGAGGAACTGGTCAGAGCACAGAATGGAGCACGATGGGGTGAGATGAAGAAGGGAAAGAGAAAGATGAAATAAGGAGCTTAAAGCTGGCAGCTGCCCTTAAATCCTGGATAGGGGGCTTCTAAGCAGGTAAAGCAGCAGGAGTGTTGGTTTTCCAGTGGAGGAGCCAGGATAGTTTTCTCCCAGGGAGGGTTCTTGGGCTCAAAATAGCAGCAGATTTGCCAGGGGCAGACAAATCAGCTAAAGGAGGCCTCCTCCCCCTTAGGTGTGATGGCTACAGGATAAAGAAAGTGATCAGCTAGGGCACTGGCAATGCATGGATGATGGCAGGGTTCTTCTATGGTGGGCAATGCACCCTGGCCTAGAGACTCAATTGGCTTGAAATAAGGAAGAGAACAGGTGGTGCCATATAGCTGGAATAGCAATGGGCTGAGGCAGAAGATCTGGAATCTCTCCCTAATCTGGCTCCATTGTTACCTAAAACTATGAGATTTCTTCAGGCCTTGGGTTCCTCACCTGTACACAAAGCATAATCCTTCCCTTACCTACACAAAAAGACTTCTTCCAAAAGGTACGGACTGGATATCAAAGTCAGATGGCCATTATACAGTAGTTTGGGATCAACAAACGGCAATGCAGTATGGACTCTGCTATGGGAGGGCTAGACCAAGCCTAACCTGGACATGCTTCCAAGGCCTCCCCAAGGATCTTTTTTCACCAGGCCTTCTTTGACTTAGGGGTCCATGGACTTTCACTGTACTGAGACATGCCTTGCCCTCCACACTGGAATGGGGAGGTAGCCAGTTCCTGTTAATTCCTGCTCTGGGTATAGGGGCCTCAGGGACCAGCAAGCACCTAACACCCTGCCTGCTGCCACCTTAGCAAAGCTTAGTCACTGGATTCAGCTTTGAGAAACAGGTTCTAGTCCCAGTTCTGCCATTTACTAGCTAACAAACTTCAGGCACTTTCTTCTCCAACCTTTAGAATGCTCATCTACAGAAAGGGGCTAACCATGTCTTTTAGAAGAAAATAAGGGTTCACCATTGGTTAGGGTTGACTCCTGCCCACAGAGGATGGACCTCACTGATACTCATCATCAGAACCAGAGATGGAAAGTAGAAAATGAAAAGATAAGACCACTAGCTACTCCAGTCTTTAAGAGGGGTATTCATCGGACACCTACTATATGAGCAAGGCTCTTTTCAAACATCGGCTCATTTAAGCTTCATAAAAACCCTGCAAAATCAGTATTATAATAACCATTTCAGTGAGAAACAGGCTCAGAAAAGTGAAGCAACATGTCTAAGGTCACACAGACAGCCGGACTCCAGAGCTTGTGTGAGGAAGGAGCACAGAACACCTTCTTTCCTCCACCTTAGCGTAAACAGATTGGGTGGCTGGACCACAGCCAGGCCTCACTGGCCCTTTAGAGGTTTTGTTTCAGACACAGATGCTAGGAGGACAAAACATCAAGCAGGCCCTACCACCTTATCTCTTTCCCACAGCTTAGAATTTCCCAACAGGCGGACACACAGGCACCTTCCCGGGGCAAGCAGCTGGTGCACTGGCCCCCTCCTTCACCAAGTCAAGTCTTGTCTGAGGCTCTAGAACACTCACAGGGCCACCAAACCGGATTTTCCTTTGAAGCCGAAGGAAGAGAAGGAGGAGAGAAAATGGAGGGCCTGTGGTCTAGAGTCACAGAACAGGGCCCCACATATGCATCTGCCTCCTTCCAGATGGGCCACCCAGAGAACATTCTATTGCCAGCTCCATGCACTCTTGGGAACTGTAATAGTTCAAGAAAATAGGATGCTCTGAGCTTATAAACTGGAGAAGGTAATGGTAAGGCAGGGAGGCAGGCTGTGGCCTGCCAGGAGGGCCCTGGCCATACCCCAACAAAAACTGGCACAGAGCAAACTACAAGGATGCCAATTAAGCCAATTCTATGATTTACAAAGTCATAGGGCTTCCATAGTTGGCTAGGAGTAGTGGAGGGCTCAGGGGAAAGGAGAACTGAATCAGCAGAAGACAATATTGCTGTTCCAGATGTTTCTCCCTGGGCCCAATTCAGTTCCCTCTCTCCCCTAACAGGAAGCCAACACCCATGGGATCCCAGAGAGCATAGCTCCTCACCTCATCTGGCCTGCTGCACTGAGCAGACGGAGGCTGGGTGGGAAGTTTCAGCCTCAGGAGGCCAGTCCTGGCAATCACATGGGGAAAGAAGAGGGAGATCAGGGACCCACCTCTTTCAGGCCAGGAGATCTGGTATCTGTCTTTCTTTCCCTTCCCTATGCTGGAAAAAGCCCCCTGCCCCCCTAAAAAGGTCTGTTATTCCTACCCCCAAAGTTATAGAAATCGTAACATTACTCCTCCCACTCTTCCCTGCTGAGGGCACTTTTCCCCCCTCTGGTCCTTCCTGGGCTTCAACAACCATCTCAGTTCCCAGCCAAGCCGAAAGAACTAAGGCTGCCAGCTCCTGTCTGTGTCCATGCCACCCACAGGGCCCTTTGCTGGCTGGCTGCTTTCTTGCTTTTCCCCACTTGCTACTGCTCAAGAGCAGGTAGTTCCACCAAAGTTTCCCTGCAGAGCAGGTTCAAGTGACAGACAAGGTGAAGTAGAATGGCCTAGGGTTAGGAATCAAGAGTTCTGGGTTCAATTCCTGATGTTGCTCCTAACAGACTGAAGAGGTAAGGCTAATCACTTCTCTCAGGCCTGAGTTTACCAATCTGTATGATTGGCCATCTCTAAGGTCACTTTCAGCTTTCTGACTTGAAATGTCTATCAGTAAATGCCATTCAATAAATAAATATTAACTGAGCATTTACTTTGCTGCAGGCCTGAGGAGAAAAGGTGAATACCTCTAGTGCTAGCCCTAAAGCTGATCAGTCTAATGAACTGGTAATGACAACACACTCTTACTCTTGCTGGGCTGTTGCTGTTAGCCTCCTACACTGCTGAGGGAGTCAAAAGTGCTGAGCCGAGCCAGGGAATGTGAGGGCAGGCAGGTTCCTGCCAGGAACCCTACGTTCTACCTGTCCAGCACCTAATTTTCTGCTAGGACCAGAGGCCATATTAAGGGATGGTGAAGGCAGTGAAAACTCCTGACCTGGGAGTAAGGAACTCCTAGTTCAAGTTCTGGTTCTGCTGCTAATATGCTGTGTGACCTTAAGCAAGTTATAATTCTCTCTGGGCCTCATTTTCCTCATCTGTATAAGTAAGGGCTAAGTTGATCAATCTTAAGATCCCATCCAGCTCAAACACTCTATGATTTTAACATCTACTCATGCCAGTTATCTAACAGTCACCCAAGCAGGGTAGCCTCTGGCCTGCTTTCTTCCCCATCCCCCTATCCCCTAGCAACAGCCTAAACTTACCCACTTGAGACAACCTTTGGTCTAGGACGGCTGAAATGGACCTTTAACTGGAGCCAGAGTTCCCACCATCTCCGCTGCAGCCATCAGTGCTAATGTTTCACTTCTCTGGGATAGCACATGGACTCCTAGCCCTCAACCACGAGACTGGTTTCAGGGCAGTCACCCTGAAACTTCCCATAACTTCCCTTCTTATAGCTGTGGGCAGGGACTTACTTTTGGCTTTTTTGAAACCACAATATAAACAAAGCAGAGAAGATCAAAGCCTTCAGACACCCAAGATTTGAGTTTGACCAACAGGGTCAAGAAAGTAAGGCAGGGAGAGGAGGAGACCTGGGATCCCACCTCAGCCCCAGGCTTACAGACACCAGTGATGCAGAGGGTGTCTGCAAAGTACGGGTTTGTGGTTGGAGGGTGGGGAAGACAGATGTCTGGCAGCCTGATTGGGGACTACAGCCAAAGGGAGGTGCTCCCACTGGGGCCTCTCTCTATCCACAAATACCAGAGGTATGCCCTCATTTTTCTCCTCAATTTTCAGACCCTTAGAAGGAAAAGAAAGAAAACTAACATTTTCTGGGCCACTACTTGTGCCAGGCACTGTGCTAGGTACCTTCACATACCTAATCTCATTTAATCCCCACGTTAATCTTGGGAATAGGTACTACTATTGCCCTTTATGGTGAATAAACAAGGCTCAGAGACTCAGGATCTTGCCCAAGGTCACACAGCCAGCAAGCGTGAGTTCTTCCTAAGCCTGGCTTTTTCCCACTATATCACACTGCTCTGTACCCTGAGATCTGGTTAACTGCCTGATAAACATATAGTAGGAATTCTCATCTCCTAGAATTCACAGCAAATCTGAGCACATCATGCCAAAAACCCACAAATATAACTCCTTTACTACTTCTCAAGACCCTATCCCTCCCAGGGCCTAGTGACTATTCCTCAATTCAAAAATATACCTTAAATCCCTTTTGGGTTCTCACAAACAAACCCCTAGGCAACTCTGACAAACCACCAAATCAGGATGAGGAAGCGGAATATGGGCTGTTCTGTGAGTCCTAGACTGGACGAGGCTTAGCCTGGTGTGAGCAAATGGAAAGAGGTCGGAAGAGACAGATCCAGTGGGTAGGACAGAACTCTCCTTAGGGGAGGGGCCTACATTTCTCCAAAGGAAAAGGAGGCCTGGTGCATATGAAGCTTTTGAACTGGAGAAAACTCCAGAAGTGACCTCGATGGACCTGCTTATGTGTGTGGGGTTCTTATACTTCCATAAGTCATAAGAGAGGGTTCAGGAGCCTTGGGCAGTCACAACTGGTCAGAGAAGGGGAAGAAGGACCCCCTGGAGTAGGGTGATGGCACTCAGCAGTGCTGTAGGCTCCCATAGGTGACTGTATGCAGCTATCTCTGTCGAAGGGAAGGCACATCATGGGGAGGCTTGTCAGTTCTGTGCAGAGCACTGGTCTCATGTCACGGGACAGTTGGGGTAAGAATGGAGTCTAGAGTCCATCTCCCCTAAGGGGACCGCTAGCCTATAGGATCTCTCTGAGGTCTGGGCTCTGGGGTTCTGTGGGGCAGAGTGTGGCTGGCTTCCCAATTTACCCAGCTTGCAGGGAAGGTGGTGGTGCACTGCCTCACATTCCTCTGCCTGACAGCTGGGTGCCTGGGTGCTCTGGGGTGGAGGATTGGATCCTGCTGTCTTCCTGCCTGCTCCCCCAAGAGGCAGTGCACATTTCCATAGCATACACAGAGACAGCCAACACTCTGTCCTAGAGGGGAGGCACTGTCACCATGTGGGCACTAGCAGAGGGGATTTTCTGCCCACTGGTTGCCAGTGTCAGGAAGAAATCTGACTCTGAGTGGGAAGAGGAGCACACTCAGACCCTTCTATGAGAGGAAGGAGCGGTCTGTCCCAGAGTGGAAATGTCTGTTACTGTCACTGACCAATGTCAATCCATCCAGAGGTCTTTGTTCCTGTTCTGGAGTGAGATGGGGGCAGGACAGTCTGTCCCTTTGAACCCTGCCTGAAGTGTTCCCCTGAGGAGGGGGTAGTGAGGTGGTGAGACAAGGGTGTCTATGGGTCTTGGGGGGACAGGTGTTGACAATATCTGTTGGGGAAGGGGCAGCCATCAGTGAGCCTGGGAGGGGGTTAGCCCTAAGGCCGGGGTGGCAGCAGTGATGTTGGGACAAGTATCTGTCTGTCCTGAAGCTGGGAGGAGAGCATTGTCCGCCGTTTCTGGGGTGGGGGGTGCGGTGTGTCGGCAGGGAGGGGGCAGAACGGGGGAGGTGGGATTCCTGTCAGTCCCGCCATCCCTAGTGGGCTCCCGGGTGTGGGGCGGGTCAGTTTGCCTAGGGGGATGGTGGGGGTGGGGTAGCGGAGAGACGGGGTAGGTTGTTCCTGGTTGGGAGGGTGACATGTCGGTCTGTCCCGAGGGCGCTCTGTCCCCGTCTAGGGCCGCCCCCAAGCCTGGTCCGGCGCGCGCCTCCCGCCCCCCGGCCCCAAGTGCCTGTGTTACTCACGCGCCCTCGGCGCCCTGCGAGCCCACGATGAAGCCGAACTTGTCGATGCGGCGCTCGGCGAAACCGTTGGCCTCCGAGTCGGAGCCGAGAGAACTGAGCTCATCGGAGGCTACCGCTTCTGGGCCCGGGCACAGGCTCTCCCGGGTCCCTGACAGGCTCCCTCCGGCCGCGGGCGAGCGCGGCCCGTTCTCTCCAGGGCTCTTCGCCATCCCGGCCGCGCCTCAGCGGCCACCTCAGCCACCTCAGCTGCCTCAGCTGCCTCAGCCGCCCAGCCACCGACGCCGCCGACGCCCCGCCCACACGCCGCACCCATTGGCCGCCTTAAGGAGAGGGGCGGGGCCCTAGGTCCTCCAGAGCTCTATCTCCCCCGAAGCCCAATGGGCGACGCAGATCTCGGGGCCCGCCCACCTCCCCCAGGATGGCGCCAACCAGCCCGATGAGGAGGCGGGGCAGCCGTCACCCAGAGCCCTCCCCGCTAGGGCTGCCAATCACGGAAGCTTACCTGAAAGCACCCTTCTGGCCTTTCCGGGTTGGATGGAGCCAGACCTGTCACCTGTAACGCAGCAGCGCAGGCAGAGGCAGGATTCCGCCGAGATTCCCTCAAATTCCTCCCGAGCCCTGGCTCCTCGCGAGACCCCAGGGACGTGGGCGAGGATTATTGTATACATTCATTTATGAGGATCTCTGAGGAGATCCAGGATGGATTTGAGGACTAGCCCAGGGACACAGTAGCTTAAAGACTCAGGCGGAGCTAGAAGTTCGACAGCCTTTCTTTCCCCTTGCTACCTGCTTCTGGGGCTTTAAGTTAGCTAATGGGAGACCTAATAAGAATGATAACCAATGTTTATTGAACCATGCACTGTCCTAAGTTCTACCTACCTTTTCTTGTAATCTTCACCCCCCAACAGGTTGGAGATACAATCAACATACTGTAAAAATCATCCGTTTAAAGTGTATAATTCAATGTTTTTAAAAAAGATTTTATTTATTTACTTTTAGACAGAGGGGAAGGGTGGGAGACAGAGACGGAAACATCAATGTGTGTTGCCTCTTGCTCACCCCCTTCTGGGGAACCTAACCCACAACCCAGGCACGCGCCCTGACCGGGAATCCGAATGGCGACTCTTTGGTTCACAGGCCAGCCCTCAATCCACTGAGCCACATCAGCCAGGGCTATAATCACCATGACGTAATTTTAAAACATTTTCATCACTCCAGAAAGAAATTCCTACCCCTTAGCTGTCACTCCCCAACCTTCCTCCCTCGTCCCTGGCAACCACTAATCTGTTTTCTGCCTCTATAGATTTGTCTTTTCTGGACATCTTATATAAATGGAACTATATAATGTGTGCCTTTTGTGTGTTTCACTCATTTCACTTAGCATAGTGTTTTCAAGGTTCATGCATGTTCTAGCATATACTACTACTTCATTCCTTTTCACGGCTGAAAAATATATCCCATCATCTGAACAGACCACATTTTGTTATCCATTTGTCAGTGATGGTCATTTCAGTTGTTTCCATTTTGGGGCTATTTTGAATAATGCTGCTACGAACATTGAGGTACAAACTTTTGTAGGAAAATATTTTTGTGTCTCTTGACTACAAACCTAGGAGTGGAAATTTCTGGGTCACATGGTAACTTGGATTAAACCTTTTGAGAAACTGGCAAACTGTTTTCCAAATTGGTCCCACCACTTATAATCTTTTAGCAACAAGGTAGATAACATTATTAGTCCCATTTTACAGTTAAGAAAACTGAGGTGCAGGGAAGTGAAGTCAGCTGCCTCCAGTCCTGGAACTAGCTTGTGGCAGAGCCAGAATTTGATCCTAGCTCTTACCAACAGCTTATATTGAGAGGTATGAGCCAATTGCATCTACATAGACTTAGCTCCCAGCAGCCTACTTCTGACCCCAGAGATTGTCAACACTTGGAGCCATAATGACAGCTCCCTGCTTAAATCCAGTACTATGTTGTCACCTGACACTCTGCTGTAGACCTGTAAGGCAGACAGGCCTAGAGGCAGGAAGGGACTGAGAGAGCCAGACCTGAGCTGCAGGGCCTGGGTCAGTCAGGCTGCTGAGGGACTCAAAGCAAGCCCTAAGCCGGGGCAAGCTCTTAAAAATTCAGTGATTTCACCATTTATCTCCTTGATGCCACATGGCCCAGACATTCTTGAAGACTTTGCTGTGCAGTCTTCACATTCCATAGGCTTCTGGTTTCCCATAAACAGGGCAATTGCAGACATGGGAGTGGGCGTGGACTATTTTGGTCTTAAATTCTCAGTCTGGGAGAATTTTCCTTTCCTCCAGTGGCTTCAGACAGAGTGGTGGACTCAGTCCCAACTACCAAGAGGGGCAGAGTGGGTCTCATATTGGGATGTGGGCCTATCCCAGGAAAAGGAGCAAGGAGCCAGATACACCTGGAGCAGATATTAAGCCCCAATCCTGGCAAAGTATCTACAACCTTTTGACTTCTTAATTCTGGTCCTAGGATCATATCCCAAACACTTTCAGTTCTGTAAAGGCACATGCACAATGATGTTCACCCCAGGAGTATTTAGGGTGTGGTGGGGGGGTAGGTTAGAAGGACGAGAGTGTCCATCTTTGGGAGACTAGATAGATGTTTCTCAGGCAAAAGCCTTTATGCCCCAGCTTCTAATTTTCTTGTGTACAACCACCCAGGTTTCAAATCTGTGCTCTCTCACTCTGTGACCTTGGGCAAATCTCTTCTCTTTGAGCCCATTTCCTCATCTGCAAAATGGAAATACTGGAAAAATACGTACTTAGAAGTTGTTCTGAGACTTCAGTGTGATAATATGCACCAAACATCTGGCACATGGAGATACCCAGTAAATGGAATCCAGGAGTGGCGGCATTTATAGTTTGCAAAAGCATGTGCAAATTCATTATAGTCTTGTGTGTTTCCCACCACAGCCTTTGGCTGCAGCTGGGAAGTTTACCTAATTAACGAATGGCACATGGCTTGGGAGCCTTTGTTTCATAGCTGTGCCCTCTCAATAACTGGATGTTCTTGTGCAAAATAGTTTAACTTCTAAGAACTTGTTTTCTCTTCTGAAAAATAGGAATGTCAATAATTACTTGGTTAGCAAGCTATGTCTCTGGAGCCTCCAGCACATAGTAGACACTCAGTATAAATGTTAGGTTTCTTTACTGCAAACTCCAGAGCTCTTTAACTTATTTGATATTACTTTAGTGAACAAAAGAGATGAAATCCTGGCTCAATAGAGTTTATATTCCAGGGTAGGAGGGAGAACATGAACAAGCATAGAACATTTGTGAGGTAGTATAAAAAGGAAAATAAGACAGGGTAAGGTATAGAGATTGCTGGGGGCAAGATGGAGCTTTGGGGGAGAGGTGGAAACGAGGAAGCCTCTCTGTGAGGGCCTGGGAAAATAGTGTGAAGTAGGGCAGCAAGTGAAAAGCCTTTGAAAGAGAAGCAGGCTCAGATGATGTGGTCAGAATGTAGTGAGAAAGCAGGAGTGAATGAATAAATGAATGGTTCCAAGGAATGGCCTGCATGAGAGGCCTTTGCCAATGCTGTGAAACATCCTGATTGACTGACTGCTGTAGAAGTTCTCTTGAGGATGAGATGCTTGACCAGAGCTACAGGAATATATTGATAACCTGGAGTTCATCCTACTGGGGTCATTCCTGAAAGTTTAGCCCAAGGTGCTCACACAGGCTCCCATGTAGTCTCCTCTTGACATATAGAGCTTGCATATGCTCAGGAAATGTGTCAGCTATCCAGATGACATGGTCTTTATTCATAACACCAGTGGTTCAGAAGGTAGTTCTGGTGCCCAAACTATGGTGAGTAGGCAAACTATAAAGCTTCTTTATCTCTATAGGAAGGACAACAGTTAATCTTTTGGTCCAAGTAGCAGAGAACCCAGCTGAAATGGGCTTAACCCAAAACTGAATTTAGTGGGTGCCATACCTTTAAACAATTCAAAGGTAAATAAGCTTCAGGAACAGTTTGATCCAGAGATGGTCACCAGGGCTACTGGCTTCAATTTCTTTTTTTCTCCTTTTTCTTCCTGTGGTTGCTTCACCCTCAAGCTAGAGCACCCCCATGGCAGCAGCTCCAAGCTCACATCCTTCCTCCGCACATCCACACAAGGAATGACTCTTCTGGTAGCTTCTGCTCAATGGAGACTGCATTCCTCTCCTCTACGTATCATCTGTTTATACAACACAGGTCTATCCCTAATCTAATCACAACAGCTCAGGGCTAGGAAACACTGACTGGCTTAAATGAATTCATCTTAGAGCAATACCTGCTTTAATGATACAACAAGGAATAGTAATTTATCTTGTCTACCTTCACAAATTGTTTGGCTAAGGGGTACCTAGAATTACTCACTTTTTAAATATAACAATGTAGGATAGTTAAGAGCAAATCCCCAAATCAGGTAGAATTAATAATCTTAACCTCAAAATCTTACATTTTACTTTTATTTTTAAAAAGTAAACTTAAAAAATTCTCATGGACTAGTATATGTATTCTTTTTAAACATATTTATTTACTTATTAGAGAGAGTAAGAAAGGGAGAAAGAGAGGGAGAGAAACACCGATTGGCTGTCTCATAACCACCAGGAGTGGAGACTGAACCCACAACCTAGGCATGTGCCCTGACTAGGAATCAAATCAGCAACATTTTGCTTTGCTGCCCAGCCAACTGAGCCACACCAGTCAGGGTTAGTTATGTGTACTCTTAAATGGGAGCTATATTGTACTTTTTTGATTTTTGTATTATAGGGGTAAATGAAGATTGCTATAATTATAGTACACGATTCAAGTGTATATCCTAATATATCTTAATACAAACTTGTTTATTCTCTAATGCAGTATTATAATTTTAAAAGGTGAAATGGGTGTCATCATGAGTGGCTTCCTCTGAACTACATGACAAGTGCTCATTTCAAGCAGCAGGTGCAATTGACAGTGAAATTCCTCAATGCCTACTACTCCAGGAGCCCTCTTCAAGCGAGTCTTTAAACTTACAGTGACTATGAAAGCATCGAGTTGTGTCCTTTTCCCAGCAGTGCCACACCAGGAACATTGGTCTCCAATTCACAGTGCAGCCTGATGAAGCAGTGGGGACAGTGTGGTCACCAGAAATGGAAGAGCTGCTTTGGCCTTCGAGCCCTCACTGGCTCCATGACCCTGGATCCACAGCTCATCTAAACAACGGGGCAGATAATCCTGAGGATGGTGATGAGAATCAGAAAAGCCATGCAAGGAAGGAGCTGCCTGCACGCTACAGGCCCTTCACAAGAAATGCAGAGTGCTGGGCCCATGGCCTTGGACAGTCACAAGGCTGCCTGTGGTCAATGGGCCTTCTGCAGCTGAGCCAGGACAGATGTTCATTCAGGAGCTCCGGGAATCTGGGTTTGGGTCCCAGAGGGCGGCTCAAAGGTTCCATTCACTCACTTTCCACCCAGCAGCATTCTTGACCTCCGGTCACAGTCTCAGTCATGGAGGAGGGCCTGTGGGATCTGCCAGTCTAAGCGGGAGAGTGCCCTGTCTATCGCCAAAGCCAATCCCAGGCAGAAAGAGCTTGGAGTGTGGGATGCCCCATATTCCTGACCCCACCCCTTCCCTCTTGGAATGAGACCCAGGTGGGGTTCACAGCAATTGTTGCTGTTGGCCAGCCATGGAGAAGCAACTAGCAGTGGACTCATTTTAGGCATCCAAATCACAGAGATCACTTCAGAAAGCCAAATTTCAGCCGGGGGCCCCTGGAGAAATCTTTCAGCAACTAAACAGGAGGCAAATGTCAAAAAGGGTGAGGAACAACACCCCACAGACCAAGGGAAAAACTTGGCCCAGCAGTTTGTAATGGAATCATACAACTGGCACTGTAGAAGGGCCACCTGAGCTTGCTTAGGTCTGGAGTTGGGAGCTCTGTGCTTGATGGGGGGTGGGGTAGGGTAGAGTGGTGACTATAAAACTGGTTCTATGACCCTGGGAATGGCCTCACCCCCCTGAGCCTTGAAGATGACCTCATGGGGCAGCCAGAAGGATCAAATGGAGGGACTGCAAAGGAAAGGCATTGAGAGCTCTAAGGAAAAACACACTTGAGACAGAGTAAAATCAGCTTTAGATTTAAAACCAGGCGACAGTTATCAACAGGCTTTCACCCCTACCCCCAACACCTGATAGCAGCAGCACACACCTCCCTGAGACAGCACAGTTCCGAAAACATCAGCCTGTGTCTGGCCCCTGCTCGGAGCCAAGGACCGAGCGAGACAAGTGTTTTGCACACATTTGCTTTTCATCCCCTTATTGTGTGACTGTGGGTATATGACACGCCTTAGTTTACTCAAGGGTTAAAAACAGGAATACTCAGTAGTCAGAGATTCAGGACGTGAGGAGAATTCAACACGCCGTTGCTGACTATGAAGACGTAGAGGGCCAAGTCCCAGAAAACACAGGTAGCCTCAGAGCTGAGTCGGCCCCGGCTAACAGAGCACCGAGAAACAGGGACCTCAGTCCTACAACCAGAAGGACCTGAATTCAGCCAGAATGAAAATGAACTTGGAGCACATTCTTCCAGAGCCTCCAGAGGGAACGCAGCTCAGCCAATGCTTTGATCTCGGCCTTGTGAGACCCAAAGCAGAGAACCCAGTCACACCACGTCTGCGCTTTTTACAGACTGCAAGCTAATAAGTAGGTGCTATTTTACAACGAACAACAGGAATACTCACATCAGGATTACATGAATTAAAATTGATAAAACAATGACGAAGTGCTTAAGACAGAAGGGAACTGGTTAAACTTTATAGTCCTTAGAATAGTTCATGGCCTTGGCAGAATTATGCATTTTTAAAATAAATCCATTTTTTAAAAGGTTTTATTTTTAGAAAGAGGGGAAGGAGGGAGAAAGAGAAGGAGAGAAACATCGATCGATTGCCTCCTGTACTCGCCCTGACCAGGACATGAACTGGCAACCCAGGCACATGCCCTGACTGATAATCAAACCAGCAACCTTTTGATTTGCAGGATGACGTCCAACCAACTGAGCCACAGTGGTCAGAGATAACTTTTCTAAAAACCCAAAAAACTCATCACGTCCCTGTGCTCACTCAGGGTAAGCCACCTGAGGTCAATGAGCCAATGTGGTGACGGGTGATTTCGGGCCTGCAGGAAGCTGCTACCCTCGAGCCTCATCTGCGTGTGTCTCATTGCTGTGCAGGGACCCAGGAACTGCATCTCACCCACCCTTGTTCTGTGGCATGTTGACGACATCTGTATTAGTCTGTTAAATATACAGGGCTATGCCTTTAGAGAGTCCGAAAGTTTTAAAAGGACAATAAATGTACATCTTTTCAAGAAAGATTCATGAAGGACTTGATGGTGTCAATAAGTCAGTTCACAGCCAGCATCCCCCAGAGCAGAAGAGGCCCAAGGCACCATGCCGTGTTCCCCCTGCCTTGAGCGTGGACAGGGTGCAGGTGGCCAAAAGATAAGTCTTATGACACTGACTGCACAAGAAGGATCCAACAGGTTTATTAGACAGCCTGTGGCAAGATACAAAATGATTAATGACGACAAGCATATTCTATCAGGTAAGTGCCAATTGGCACTAAGATACTATCCCACAGAACATCCCTAGGTTCACATTTCCTAACGGGCTGCTGGAAGAAATGGATCCAGTACTCGAAAATAAAGGAATTCCAGAGTCCACTGGGGAGGAGAGTGGTGTAGGAAGCCCTCTCTTAACTAATGTGGGAAGGGGATAGGGGGAGGAAACTGCAGGACAATTTGAATTTCCAAACTAAGAAAGAGGGAAACAAATGTACAAGGCAGGGTCTCCTGGCTCTGGGACAGGGGGTGGGGGACAGGAGAGGCAAAATGGCAGTGGCTGGGACCTGACAGCAGGTTCCTCTCTTCTACTTCTTCCTCCCGCCTCTCTCCTTGAGGGCCAGGTGGATGATGGCACCATTGGCCATGTTGTAGTAAGCCAGTGAGTTGGAATCCTTGATGAAAATGCCCTGGAAAACAGACAGTGTGTCTCAGCACGGGTTGATTTGGCCTGGAGCATACTGTGCAGACTCACTCCCAATGTCCGTTCACTCTGAACTTAGTGAACAAAGGCCTGAAGGAAGGCTGGGGACCAGTGGCGAGGGGTGGGGGGAGAGGGGAGGGCAGAGCGGTGCAGGCACAGGACAGGATTGAATGTCTCTGGTTCCTCCCAGAATGCTTTGCTTTTCCTTCCTTCCTACCAGGTCATGCTCTTCCCTTTTGTCAGTGCTCCAAAAAGTTGGCCCTGACCAATCCCACAGAATTTTAAATCGCAAGACCTTTAGAGATCAACTAGTCCAACAGCCTCGTTTACAGAGCAAAAAGCTGAGGCCCAGAGTGGGAATTTGTCAAAGTCCAAAGTGGGAGAATACAGCTGCCCTGTGAGACCTGGTGAGCACCAGGCTGAGCTGGACTATCACCTCCGTGTCCATGCACAAAGCCAGACTACTTGAGACCACTGGCTGCGATGGCTCCGCCACTAGACCAGAAACCCACCAGAGCATGCCCAATACTTGTCCCCAGAGTCCACCCCAGTCATTGAGGCAGACAGTGTTTTGGACCCCACACAATACTATACTATGACTCTTCCGGAGCCTCACTCTGTCAAGCTAACCTGCCCCAGCACTCCCAGCCAGCGCCATCCTTTCTAGGATGTACTCAGATGGCCACATTCAGGCATCTTCCCACTCCTTTTGTTCCACTGAGAATTTGGCTTCTAGGACGGCACAGGTGTTGGGTCCCAAGAGGCAGGACCAGACACTTGACTCACCTCATACTGCAGCTTCTGTTTCCCTGCAGGCATGCCCGTGGCTTCGTGAATCTTCACCTTGATAACAGAGACCTGTAGGACCAAGGAGAGGTCAGTCACACCTTTGCCAAGGTCAGCTTAAAGAAGCTGACCTGTCCTGGCTGGTGTGGCTCAGTGGATTGAGCGCTGGCTGGCAAACTGAAGGGTTGCCGGTTCAATTCCCAGTCAGGGCACATGCCTAGGTTGTGGGCTGGGTCCCCAGTTGGGGGGCGTGTGAGAGGCAACCAGATCAATGTCTCTTACACGTTCATGCTTCTCTCCCTTTCTTTCCCCCTCCCTTCCCCTCTAAAAATAAATACATTTTTAAAAGAAGAAAAAAGAAGCTGCCCCCTGACCCTTGGGTTCCCCTGCAGCAACTCATACCTGGTCTGTGAGTGGGAGGGTGAAGACCAGCACCTGTCCATTCAGTTTCCATTCCGTCTTATCCTGCATGTTGGGCACCTGGACTTTGATGGACACTGGACCCTGCAAAACAGGAGGTGGCCGTTATGCCTGGGATCCCTGCGCCCGTCAGGAACTATGCTCTCCTATTCCCGGGCCAGTCTAGACAATGTTACCGCTCCATCTGGGCTCCTGGACTCTGGCCCCTGCTTTACTACCGATGCATCTTGTGACACAGTACAAGATTTGGTTTCTCTCCTTTACCACGACCTCTACCCTGCCTCCTGGTATGCCTGGAGCTGAAGAAGTGACCTGAAAATGCTCTGCAAATCCCAAGAATCACCACAGGGAAAAAGAATATGAACAGTGAGGTTGGAAGACCTGGGTTCCCAACTCAGCTCCCCTGCTAACCAGGGCTCTTTGAGCCTCAATGCCATGTCTGAAACGCAGCTGATCACAACCACAGCACTGCACTACACTACTGTGAGCACTAAATGGGCAAGGGCCTGTACAGTGTTAGCTCTACTCTGGCACCAGAGTACTGAAGAGATGGGAAACGCTATCAGAAAAAAATGGAAGAAAAAAGATTCAGTCGACTGCATCAGGGAGTGCATTCCCCACTGGAGCCTAACAGCGTCCCCAGGGACTGGCAGTGCCAAGGTTCTCACCTCCCCGTATTTCTAGCACCCCAACAGGACCCCCCAAAAGGTAGGGATGGCTCCTAAGGTGAAGGCCACAAAGAAATTAAGGCCAGGATTTCCTCTAGGGCAGCAATTTTCAACCAGTGTGCCGAAAGAATTTTTAAAACAAGCAATTCCTGTCTAGCTAGTCAGGAGCACTGTCCTCTTACTTTAGACTGTCAAATTAAAAAATGACAACAGCTGGCCCTAGCTGGTGTAGCTCAGTGGATTGAGCGCAGGCTGCGAACCAAAGCACCACAGGTTCGATTCCCAGTCAGGGCACATGCCTGGGTTGCAGGCCACAGCTCCCAGCAACCACACATTAATGTTTCCCTCTCTCTCTCTCTCTGTCTCCCCCTCTCCCCCTCCCTTCCCTCTCTAAAAATAAATAAAATCTAAAAAAAAAAAAAAAAATGAACTCAAGGGTGCATATATTCTGAAAAAGACAATAGCTAATACAACAATAGCTATCCAGTGTGAAAGAATCAAAATTATACCTATTTTTCTGTCAGACTGGCAAAAAATATACTTTTTGGTGTGCTAAAGAATTTTAGTAATTAGCCCTGGCTGGTGTAGCTCAGTGGATTGAGCGCAGGCTGGGAACCAAAGTGTCCCAGGTTCGATTCCCAGCCAGGGTACATGCCTGGGTTGCAGGCCATAACCCCCAGCAACTGCACAATGAAGTTTCTCTGTCACTCTCTCTCTCTCTATCTCCCTCCCTTCCCTCTCTAAAAATAAATAAAATCTTAAAAAAAAAAAGATTAGTTTAAAAAAAAAAAGAATTTTAGTAATTAGTGTATGTGGGCCATGAGATGAAAAATGTTGCAAGTCGCAGCTCTAGGGTCTAGGGTCCCTTTCACACCCAAGTCCCGCTGCCTGCGCAGCCAGGTCTCCCTGCTGGCCTCTACCACAGCTCACACTGGGGACCACCACTGCTGTCTGCTCCTCCAACCGCTGACCCCACACCTAGTATGTGCTCAGGAGCCCACCCAGGCCTCTACTGGCTGACCTAGGTCCTGGAAGCCAAAACTGCAAGAACAGAAAAGGGCGGGCCAGGGAGTGCTTGAGGCAGGACCAGACTCCCCAGCCACACGCTGCAGGCCACAGGGAGCACTCTGGGATCACGTACTTTGTTTCTGCGAAGGAACTCCTCCTCGGGCATGAGGCTATCCTCTGTCTTCAGTTTCTTGGAGGCAGGTTCATCTTCCATGGGAGGCGGAGGGTGGACAGGGGGCATTGGGGCTGGAGCTGGGACAGGTGCCACAGGTGGAGCGGGCACAAAGGCTGGAAGGACAGGAATACGCAGCTGTGTGAGTGGGGGAAAGGGCCCAGGACTAAGGGCTGGTGAGAACTGAAAAGGGAGATTGCGAAGGTTTACTCTTTCTCCCAGAAGTATGAAGGGCCGCTCCTTGCTGCATCTGGCAGCCAGCCAGTTCCCTAGCAAGAGGATCTAGGAGGCTGCCCAAAATGGGCAGGAGGGGACTAGAAGAGGGGCAGGACTGATGGATGGAGTGGGTGCCTGCTGACAGTAAGCACCGCCAGGCCTCCGCACCTGCCTGGGCCCCGACTCCTCTGGGTGCACAAACCCAGCTCTGCCAACTCAGCCTTCCTCTCCAGGAACCGTGGCTCCCTGTGGCTCTCCGAGCTCAGGGATCCCTCACACGGGGAAGCCATGGCTCTCCTCTGGGCTAGGACCCCAGCTGGCGCCAGCACTACAGCATGAAGGACACTGACCTGTTGGCACAATCATGGGGGGCGGGCGGGGTGCCATAATAGGAGGCGCTGAAGGAGGCATGGGCACCACGTTGATCCTGGGCGCGTGGATGATGGGCGGCATGGGAGCGATCACCGAGCCAGGGGGCAGTCGGACCACGGAAGCCATCGGGGGCCGGGGCATGACGGGTACTGCGGACACAACTGTGGTACGGACAGGAGGTGGCATCTGTGGGAGAGAAGGGACCTAGAAGTCATAGGAAGCCAAGGCGGGACTCACAGCTGGCAACTGGTCACCTGTAGACTCTTGAGGATGGGGCTGGCCCTGACTGGTATGATTCAGTGTGCTGGGTGTTGCCCCACAAAGCAAAACGTTGCCAGTTCAATTCCAGTCAGGGTACACGCCGGGGCTACGGGCCAGGTCCCTGGCTGAGGGCATGTGAGAGGCAACCAATGTTTCTTTCCCTCTTTTTCTCCCCTCACCAAAATTAATAAATAAATAAAATCTTAAAAAAAAAAAAGAGGGGTCTAGACAGTTCCAACTCAGCCCCCTGGGGTTGAGACTGCAGCTTCACCCCCATCTGACAGGAACGTTGCTGAGACACGCCAAGGGTGACACTCTTTACACTTGGGACTCAACCAGATACTGAAAAAGCCACTGAAGAGGCTGACCCTGACTTAGCCTCCAGGAGCCAGCAGTCCTCAAAGACCCATTAAGACCCGCAGTCCTCCTCTGCCCCGAGCCTGCTTTACACATCTACCACTTGCCTCCCTCCCTGCCCCATCCTCCCACACAGTCAGAAGGTCAAGCTAGAGAGGTCCTTCCCATTAAAGGGTTCTTTCTATTTGACCCGTTCGGCACTCGGGCCCTGCTATAAGGCAGCTGCTCTTCTTACCCACTAGTGTCCAACCCCAAGGACCGCGCTCTAAAAGATCAGTGACAAGGTGGCTGTTGGCTTACTGTCGGAGGCCGGGGCACGGAGGTGATGGGTGGGGCCGAGCTGGGAATATTGGTGGCTGAAGATGGAGGTGGTGGCTGCTGGGGGATTTCATTGGGCTTGCTGGGGCCAATCTTCTCTTTTGTATCATCTTCCGGCACCAGGCCCTTGGCCTTGTGGATGGCCTCGATCTGCTCCTGGAGGGTGATATTGGCCTGGGCGGCCTGCTGGGTTCGAGCCATGCTGCCTGAGTGACCATCCCAGGTCACCTGAAAGGGAAAGCAAAGACACAGCTTGTCAGGGCTCCTGAAACTGAGCTCAATGTGGGAGTCTGAGGGTCGGAAAGGCATTAGGATATATCCAAACTGCACCTTTTCTTCTGGCTTCTGGATCTCCTCCTCGCCAATCTTCTTACCGATGGCTGTCTCCTCCACACCGAAGATGTCAGTACGCCGCTCAGCCAACTGTTTTAAGCTACTCTCGATATCCAGACCTGGATACAGTCAGAGTGGAGACAAGGAACGGAGAGGGAATTGAAACCAGGTGCCCTTCTGACAAGGCAGCAGCTCTCCTGGGGTAGGGTGGAAGAGGCTGGTCCCGTGGGACAAGGCCCACTCTGAATCCCAACTCAGCGTGCCCATCCTCCGAGCCTGAGGAAGGTTGCCCAATCGGCACTAAATAAGCCTGTAAACCAGAGCTTGTCCAACTCCTTGACTTATGAAAGGCAACTGAGAGGACAGGGTCACGTGAGTGGCAAGCAGCAGGGTCAGGACTAAACGTCTGGTCTCTTGCCTCTGGGGCAGTTTCCTACCTATGGGCTGCTTCTCTCGCAGCAGTCCTGGGACCACAGTGTCGGGTCTCATTTCCAGGTGCTCGCTGGAGCACCCCTCCCAGCTATATTCAGACCTGGCTCTGTGACATCAATGTGCACACGCCATCCTTGCCAGGCGCCTGCCTTTGAGAGTCTACAGAGTCATTCTGGAAAACGGGGAGTTCTCTGTAGCATTACAGGCTGTACTTATCCTCAAAAGCTTTTGCTGACCTCAATCGTTGCTTTCTATGTTTGTGTAAGGCAACTTAACTGTAGTTTAGAGATTCCCGTGGGCCAAAGTGAGTCAGGGCTGAGTCAGAGAAGGGGTGTGAACTGGGTGGTGGAACTCCCACCTCACCTGGAGCGTACACCTCATCGTCACTCTGCTTCTCACGGATGGAGCGATCTCGCTGCTCTAGCCAGCGGGGGTCGAGAAGCCCAATGCGCATGTGTTCCTGCATTTTGCTGGCAGGGATCTTCTCTCCCGTGATGGGGGACACAAGATACTCATCCGGAGCAGGCGCTGGAGGCAGGGGCTTGGAAGCTGAAAGAAACAGAGATGTCTGAGTGAGAACACAGGGGGACAGCCTAGATTAACAGGTGCTGTTTCATTTGCGCGTCATTCACTCAAGTACATCCGTTCAGTGCCACACTGTATCTGGAGGTGGGCAAGTTGTCAGGGCACAGAGATGACTGTGTCCTATTCCCCAATGCAAGGCTTGGGACAAAAGGTGATCAATACCTTTAACAAGCCACCTTGAGCCATACTAAAAATGGACAGGAACACATGGGAGAAGGAAAGCAGACCCTACCTTTGGGGTCGTAGTCCTTCCGTACAATGACCTGGTCTGGAGTCGGGGGCAGAGGAGGCGGCATGGGTGTCTCTGGGGGTGGGGGCACTTTTTGCCCTTCTTCTTCATCATCTGAACCCTGAAAAGCAAAGCAGTGGCAGGACTCAAAGAGGGGCCAAGAAGCCACCACCTCTCTGCCGCTGAACCCTGGTGGTTCTCAGGGTGGCAAGCTGCCCAGGGCCCTGCCTGCCAGCATCCATGTGCTAAGCCTCCCCGGGCAGCCGAGGCCAGCCGGCAGCCAGCCAAGCCACTTCCTCACAGCATGAATGGGAGCGCTAGGGGCTGTGGTGCTAACACTCTACCCAGGCATTTCCAGCAGCTGGCACCAGGCTGTCCCAGGAGGCCAAGGGCACTTAACATGCCAGGGAGGGGTGCGGGGAGCAAGTTGGCGCTTAATGGTTGCTGCTCATGGAGTAATGCTGGGAGGGAGAGAAAAAGTCAATTCCCACAGACACAGGGGCCTTTCTTCTCAGGCTGCACACAAATTCTTTCCGAGGGGAGGAGAATAGCTTGGCTGTGGGGCCTCTATGCCTGCTTGGAAGGCCTAGCTCAAAGAGGGCAGAGGTGGCCAAAAAGAAGCACAGGCTACACTTAGAAAAGCTCTGGGAACTGCTGATCACTTGGGCCTCAGCTCAAACGCATCAAGGCCTGAGGTATAGAGGGTTCCCTAACTGGGAGTTGGCGGGAGGATGGTGGGGAACAGGGCCTCTGGGCAAAGGGGCAAAGTCAGAGAACAGGGCGGGCACAGCTTTCAGACCCTTGCTTGTGAATGAATCTTTGTTGCCCAAGCTGGAAAGGGGCCCTGCGCTGCCTGGGTTTGGGCAGCTGCTCGGTCAGGATGCCTCGGGCAGGACCCACGCCTCCCTTCGGGGGTCACAAGGGAGCCGGATCTCTGACTCTGGTGGAGAGCACCCCCACGTCCTGGGGCTCCAGGGGGAAAGGTCGACCCGCAGGCCTTCCCAGGGACATACCTCATCCATGTCTTGCACCTGGGTATCCTGGTCCAGCTGAGAAGGAGGCTCCTCTGCTTTCTCCTGCTTCTCATCCTCTTCATCAGACTCGACCTCCATCTCGACCTCCTCACTCTCCCCAAATTTCTCATAGCGCTCCTGAATGAGGATTCGAGCCCCCAGCTCCTCCGGGGTGGTAGGGGGAGGGAAGTTCCCTGGTGAGAGTGAGCCAGAGTCAAAGGGAGGCCTCCACAGACGCTCCTTGTCATAGGCCCACCCATCTACTCCCTGCACACTGTGAGCTCCCCGAGCGCTGGGGCTGATTCCTCTCCTATCCCCAGAGGCCCACCCGAGGTCTGATACAGGAAGTACTTGTTGAGGTTTAACTGGGACCATGTCACAGAACTGAAGTCTTCTGGAAGCAGAGATGAAACGGACACTGACAAAGCCCCCTGAGGCATTCTGCTATTCTCTGGAACGCCTGTGCGAGCTCTCCCAGGATGGCTCTGAGCTCGCGGCTCCCCATCGGGAGTCACTGACCTACCTTGCTCGTTGGGCTGGAAGTCCACTGTTTCCACCACGACAAAATCATGCCAGTCAATCTGCGCATAGGCCACCCGCTCCTTCTCCTTCTCCTCCTCTTCCTTCTTCCTCTCACGCTCCTGGAACTTGGCCCACTCCACTCGGTAACACACCTGAGGAGATGGAAAACAGCAAGGTGCTCAGCTGAATCAGGGTCTGCTCCTGGTAAGGATGTTACCTCTAAGGCCTTCACTAAAGCCAGCAGCTCCTCCAGAACAGAAAGGCTGTTCTGCCTACAAAGGGGAACTGCATAAAGGAAATTATGGTATTTGTATCTATTTTCAGCCAGGCCCAGAGTTTGGACAGGATGAAAATTCTAAAAGCCACAGACACCTTCTGCCTGGGCCCCAAGGCCAGCTGTTTGTTATAACCTCAGATTTCTGCTTGAGTTGGCAAGGGGCCATGTTCACCGAGTAGCTAACTACCGCCCAGGAAGTCCACATGACAACCGAGAGCCCACAAGAGAAGTGGCAGTCTGAGAGCCTGAGAAACAAGACCCCGTACAGCCACCCAGAACAGCTAGTGCCAATACGCCCTCTGTCCTCAACTCTGAAGACTTGGGGCTTCCAAAGGCATCTGCTTTAGGAGTGGGCTGCTAATGAGGGTAGAAAAGAGGAAGACCTAGAGAGGCTGAGAGCAGAGCAGAAAGTTAGAGAGCACAGAATCCCGGTTTCTTTGGCCTTTGTAGCCATAAGGCCTCTCTTTCCACCACTGTGCCTGGAACATAGCAAGGTTCTATCTTAGAGATTATTTACAAATGTGAAACAGAACCCAGAGAGTATAACTTGCACTGATTATACATAACTGGTTATAAGAAATTGAGTTTACCTGGTCCAAAACTTCTCGGGGGTTCTCGGCTTCTTTCTTGAGCTTGGCAAACAAGCCTTTGGGCGGAATCAAGATCTGAAACACAGAAGGCGTTAGTGCAACTGTCAGTGCAGCACAACACAGAACAGAGAGGCGGCCTTCCCGGGCCCGTGGAAAGGCACGGAAGGGAGAGCATGGGATTCTGGGTCCCACTCCCAGCTCCACTTGGCTGTGTGACTCTGAGCAAGCTGCTTAACCTCTGTAACTTGGTTTCCTTCTACAAAATGGTGATATCACCACTTGAGTGGCACTAACATTTAAAAGGTTGCTGTAAGAATTAGCAGTTAAGTATGCAAAACCACAGGCTGAACATGCAGCACACAGTTGGTATGTGATGGCTGCTTTCAGTGTATGGACCCGCTCCTTCCTTCTGCACGTGCTACCAGGTCTCCCCTGACCACCCCATTTAAGACAACAGCCCACTGACCCCACCTCCCTACATTTCCATCCCCTGCTTTCTTTTTTTCCCCAGTATTTATCCCCATCTGACACACACTGAGATTGCACTTGCTTGTCACCTCCTCAAAAGACCAGAAAACTCCACAAAAACATATTTCTGTCTTTTTTTCACTATTGTTTCTCCAATACCTGGAATAGTGTCTGACATACAATGTGTGTATTTGCTGGCTCTTCTCAAAATAGCCCGTCATTCCAACCCTAACATTCCAGCCTTAACATTACCTATTATCACTTGCAAAGTGGCTCAGCCTCGCCCCATCCTCCCTGTATTGCTCCTAGGGTCCCCATGGGTAGAGACAGACACCAGTGCCCTCAAATTACAGCACTAAATGTCCACACCCAAGTTCTGAGGGAGAAGGCACAGGAAAATAAAGAACAAGATCTGGGGACCTTTAACCCCAGAAGCAATACACTAGGAGATATTAATCCAGGGCTCACTTAAAATTGATACTATATAATTACAGTAGTCCTCTGGCTCTGGACCTTCAATGATTGTTATTTGAGCTACTAACTTCTGGATATCGTCTTTTTCTAAACACACAAATTTTTGTAATTCTTTCTATTTATACAGAGTGAGTTAAGTTACAGGAAATCATTGTGAGTCCTTTAAAATCAGATCTTTAACATATTATTTCCAGATATCAAGAACAGATGCCCCCCCCAAAAAAACCCATACCACAGGAAAATGTGTACCAGTGTACACAATAATAATATGATCATTTTAAATGCCAGTACTGACTTGCCCAGATTCTTGACTGCAACAATGTAGTATGATAATTAAGCTCTTAGGGTCTGAAGTAAAAATGCCAGCTCTGTGACCTAGTAGCTGCGTGATGCTGGCCAAGTAAACGTCTCTGCACCTCAGTTTCCTCTTCTGTAAAATGAGTATAATAACAATGGCTACCTTATAGGTTATCAGGGATTAAATGAGGAGATGCTGCATGTGTAAGCACTTAAATACTAGCTACATTATGTTACATTGTTTCCCAATACCTACTTAAAGAATATTTCTAATTCAAGTATTGTATATTTTAGGGTGAAAAGTAACTGGTTTCAGAATCAAATGTTGGGTTAAATTTCACTGTAGCTACTTACTAGCTGAGAGACCATGAATAAGTAACTTCACCTTTCTGAGCCTATTCCTGCTTTTGAAAAAGGGGGAAAACACCTCAAGGGTTCTTGTGAGGATTAATTTGGGTAATAAGAGACAATTGTGAAGGCCTGGCTTCCTTCTCAGGCCCCACGTTAGGAACCTGAAAATTTAAATGCACTTAAAAGCAGCTAGCACCACTTGGCCCGTCACACAGCAGGCATTCCCAATGGCAGTTATCAATCACGCATTTCATTTCCCTTTACAAACAGCAGCCAATGCTGCATTTAAAAGGGAAAACTGAGTAGAAACCAATATTTCACACGGAAATGACATTTTAACATCCACCTAGGGGCACCACAGAGGAACACTGTCCTTGTAGACAGTGAGTGAATGGAATGATTATGGTAAAATGCCTTCCTTCCCTGGGCCCAGCACCCTGGCCCCCACCCTGACCAGGCACCTTGGTATACTGTTCCACCAGCTTCGTGAAGTAGTTGAAGAGGCTGTGCTGTGGGCGGAGGAAGTCAAACTGGTAGTTGCGCTGCTCTTTCTGCATCAGCTGAGTCAGAAACTGGCGCCCATTCCTGGCCACAAACTGAGCTGTCAGCTTCACCACGTCCAGGTCAAAGGCTGAGATGGAGGGGGGATCTGCGATGAACTCAAACTCAGGAGGGGGCTCTTTGGGTACGATGGTCTCTTGGATCACCTGGGCTTGGACCTAGGATGCAGAAGGCGTGTGAGGCAAGAGCTGGAGGAGTGGCCTGGCTCCAGAGAGGGGCTCTGTGACTCTGCTAATGATGTGTACCGCACTGGCCCATGGTGGGAGAGAATCCCAACTCGTATGAGCAGCGATTTCTTGGCCAACTGTGGCCTCAACCACCTGAAAGGCTTCCGGTGAGATCCATGCCCTTCTGCATCTCTGCTGCTGCCCGGAAATCAAAGGCCAAAACTGGGTAGCAGGAGATCTGACAGGAATACAGCTTCTGAAATCCCAACCGAGGGGGCCAGAGGATGCAGTGGGCCTTCTCAGTGCGCAGGGGGCCTCACCGGATGAAGGGCTTACATATCTGTTACCTCACCTGGCCTCCACATGAACCATGAGGTGGGGCGAACAGGCCCCGTGAATCCTTTTTATAGATGAGGACACTGAAGTAGCCTGAGGCCCTGCGAGTGGTGAATTGCAATGCAAAGTCCCAAAACCCACGTCAACCTTTACTTCCCATTGTAAAACGAGGAGCGGCCTTTGCCACCATGGTCCCGGGACAAAGCAAAGGGACCAGTCCAGGTCTACACAGGAAGCAAAATGTGCCTGCCCTTCCTGTCCTCATTGACAACCCTAACTGTCCCTAGTGCTGGGCCTAGTGCTGAGGAGTATTAGGGCAGGCCAGACAAAGAGGCCCCGGGGAAAGTGAGACAGAATGATGGCACAAGGAAGGACCACGAGCCTTGGCAAGGAAAAGAGGGGGCTGAGAGCATGGACTTTAAAGTAAATCCCATTTCCCTGAGCCTCAGATTCCCCATCTGTAAAATGATCACTTTCCCAGCCTCCTCGTGCAGCCCCTGTGAGGTGCCAATGAAGCAGCCCTCAAAGCACGGAGCACACAGCTTGACAAGCAGTGCTAAAAAGATGCCAAATGTCGGCAAGACTTTGCTATCTGAGCCTCAGCATCGCCTCTGTAACATGGGAATAAAAACCTCACGTCTCTCCTTGGGGCGTGTGCAATTTGGAGAGCAAAGTTCATCATCTTCGCCTCCCTCCCTGTCCTGGCCTCTCCCTCTCAGGCCTGGGGAAGTGAGGGGAGGGACTGGCTCCAACCTTCTGAGGCAGCTGCTGCTGGGTGGCTTGCTGCTGCTGCTGCATGACCTTGGGGATGGCGGCCGAGGGCTCCTGAGCCTTCCCCTCCTTGAACTCGCTGACCTTGTGGCGGTAGTAAGCATGGTAAGGGTCGTTGGGGTTCAGAAAGTTGAACTTGGGGTTGTTGATCTCATTCTGCCGTATCCTAGCTTCAAATTCAGGTCCATTTCTAGAAGGAGGAAAACAAAATTAACTCTACAACCCTTGCAACTGCTGAGACCCAGAAGTTCAAGCCACCTTCGTGCCCCACCCATCGCTCAAACAGCCCATTTCTCAGCACAGCAGAGGTCTTCCTTGAGACTCCTGCTATCAGCAGCCAGTGTCATCTGCCTCCTCCGGACTGACCCAGGCCTCCTCTACCAAAGGTCTCCCCGACTTCATCACTCCTGCAGCTCCTCTGCCAGCCTCGCCATTTCCAAAACACCACCTGAACTACTGCTTTAAAAAAAAAAATTTACTTTAAAAAATGTACTTACAAAGGAAGACATATATTACTACTTCAAATAAAAATCAGCATAGCGACCTGGCTGGTGTGGCTCAGTGGACTGAGTGCTGGCTTGCAAACCAAAGGGTCGTTGGTTCGATTCCCAGTCAGGACATAAGCCTGGGTTGCAGGCCAGGTCCCCAGTAGGGGCTGCACGAGTGCAACCACACACTGATGTTTCTCCCCCTCCCTTCCCCTCTAAAAATGAGTAAGTAAAATCTTTTTAAAAATTCAAAATAAAACCCTTAATTAAAGAAAAAAACACTACTTAAAAAAATCAGTATGGCTTTACTAACAAAAAGCAGACTTAAAATTAAATACAACGAAAACAAAGTAATAGTATTGTTTAGCTGCAAGTTGCTACGACTGAGGCCAGTTCTCTTAATTAAAAAGAGGGATTTACTGAGTGCTGGAGCGGTGTCAAAGACGTACTACACCAAACTGAGACTTTGTCCTCTGGGTAACAAGGAAGATTGAAAACAAGCATGAAAATGTAGACAACTGTATATATGCCTCATCTAAGTGCTGCTTAAAGTCACCCCATTTACTGCTGGGTGAGGCCCAGGCAGGAAACGCTCCCCAAAAATGCAAACCTGTGCTGCTGGGTAAGGCACACGCAGACGACGGGGGCAGTGAGAGCGGCCGGGAGGTCTGCCACCTCTCTCTGGACCTAGGGCAGTTTCCCCCACACACCCTATGTCCCCAGCTTGCATGCCTTTAATAGCCTCAGAATAAAAACAAAAAAAGTCTCTTTTTTTAGAACCCACTGACCTTGTGCTGGTAGTAAACCTCATAAGGGTCATTGGGACTCTTTTTTAGAGTCCCAATAGCAATATTCAAGGTGTCACACATACATGGTGTGGCAAAAGTAGATTTACAGTTGTTCATATGGAAGATAACACAATAATAAATAAAAACATAAAAATCAACCCTGTTTCACATACTCTCAGCTGTATACCTACTTTGCCCCACCCTGCATGTAACACCTGTGTTGGTCAGAAAGCGCACTAACCTTCAAGACACAAGATAAGAACACAGTCAAGTTTGGGGTTCACTCCAGAGCACCAAATTACCAAACTTCTCTTTAACTCGATTTCCCACATGTAAAATGTGGCTACTACCATCTCTGTCTTGCAGTACTAAGATCAAATTAGTTAAGGAGATGCAGTCTTCTCGAATCACATGGTGGCCTGCGAGTGAACGAGCGGTCCCTCCTACACAACCAGAAGGGCTTTTCCGTAAACGTCAGAGACGATCTGCTCGTTAGGAGGCGACTGCAGGGCTTCCATCACTCGCGCAGCCAGAGCAGGCACTCAGAGGGGCCCTAAGCACACCAATGGGCAGCTCCAGGGGCTGCTGGGCAGCCAGGTTGCTCCACTCTCCTCAGACTTCCACACCCTGGCCCCATCAGTTGAAGATGGGGAGACAGGGTACAGGCAAAGCGGTGCCCCAGGTTAGCCGCCATAACGAATGGTACCGTGGTGGTGGCCAGCAGCATCCAGGCTAGCTCCCCCACACTCTGGTCACACTCTGTGGCATGACTAACACCATGAGGTCTCAATTTAACAGTGAATTAGTCCAACTAGAACCTCATGCTCGAGGAAGCATCATTTGTCCCACTCCTTAAACAATGCAAACTACACACAAGGAGGAGAGTGAAGGCACACTTAAATACGCTAACCCTCCGTCACGACACCCAGCAAACGCCCAGGGCAGAAACCGCTGCTAGAAAGAGGGGGTCTGGTTGTCTCCTCTATGGCCGCCTCTGAAGCCACAACCTCACTGCATCTGGGAACAATCTGAAAGGTTGAAACAATGAAAAGGCAGCCATGTTCATTCCCAGCTCTTGTTGCTTTCAACTAGTTGAATGTTAATTTTAGAATTGTATTCTCTCACACAAGGAATAGATTTCAACAGAAAAAGCCAGGATTCTGACTCAATCCAGCTGGAAGGACTTGTAAGGGTTATTTCCACTTTAGTTCCTTGACAGGAAAATGCAGAAAGGGAATAGCTAACCTGCATAGAAAAAAAACCTTCTTTTGGAAAACTGTACTGGTTGATTCTTACTGTATGTTCCGACAATCACTATGCGTGAACCCCGAAGAAATGAAGCAGAAAGTCCTGCATCTTCGCTTCATTCCAGAGTGAGAGCTGACCTGTCCCTTCGCTGTAACACCAAAAAAAAAAAGCAAGCACAGAGATTTTGGAAATGACTACAAGGCCATCATCGCAGCCAAAAATAGATGTAGAGTGCAGATGTACAGATTTATTTTTAAGGTAACTTGGATAGACTCTTATTTCTGTGGCAGAAGAGACTGGTAGAAAATTATTGGAAAGCTACTTGGCAAAATGTTTAAGAAGACTTCAAAAATTCTCTTTCAGCCAATAATGCATCAGAATGTACCACACAATTTTATTCTAAGGAAACCATCTAAAAGGGAAAGAAAATGCTCGGAAACTTCCCCACCGTTGCATGTGCCAAATTGCAAGGTTGGAAACAATCTCCAAGGAAGAGAGAGAGGGCACAGCCAAGTCAAGGAAAGCCCGCTGCTGCAGCACGGTGCAGCCTCCCCAGAGAGGACCGTGCAGCGTCAGAGCACAAAGCAACATGGGAAAATGCCTACAACACAGCACAAAAGGGAAAAGCAGGATGTGAAAGTATCTCTGTTACTGTTACAAGGATCTGAAAAAGGATGCCAAGGGCCAGAAGGAAATAGGAAAAAGTGAAAACAGCTAGCAGAAACTATTCTGGTAGTAGATTGTGTTGGTTCTTCCTCCAACTCCCTTTTCCTATTTGTTGTTTTTAAAATATCAGGGGAAAAGGGGAAGCAGGAGTGTTGCTACGAGACATTAAACATTTATCATAGATACAGCACCTCCTGCCCTAAATCTGGCACGGCCTGATAACGTTCAATCAAGAGCAGAGTAATTTTAACCCAATACCCAGGTAAATCAAAGCCCTTGAAATGATGAGACGAAGCCGCATGGCACCTAACACAGTAAAGGCAATAACCAGAGTAACCTCTTTCCATATTTCATTAATTGGGAGACTGGGAAAGGAATACATCTACTAAATGATGTATTACAATGGGAATGCAGCCTCAGAGGTCAAGGCGTGGCCCCCTGGACAGCAAATGCCCTGAGGACAGCGGTCTGCTCAGGGCCAGCTACTGCCACCATGAATGCAGTTGTCTAGTTTGTCAAGAGAAGACACAAATCCAGTTTCATTGTACAATCTCGTTTTTAAAAACTGGCAACTTGCCTTGACTGTGTGGCTTAATTGGCTGGGAATCGTTCTGCAAAGCAAAAGGTCGCCAGTTCGATTCCTGGTCAGAGCACATGTCTAGTCTGTGGGTTTGGTCCCCAGTGGGGGCACATGAGAGGGTTCCCACTGATGTTTCTCTCCCTCACTTTCTTCCTCTCCCTCTTGGAAGGAAGAAAGGAAGGAAGAAAATAAAAAAGTGACAACTAATTCGAATTAAAAAAATATATTGCAAAGACAAACAAAAAGATCTGTAGGCTGGATGTGGCCTCCTGGCTGCCAAAGGAATACTTTAAATACCCTCACCTAGGGATGTGCTGACCTCTGGAGTCAAGTGGCCATCAGGAAGATCCATCTAAGGATGCGTGAGTGTGTATAAGCATGATGGGGGTGGGGACACAAGAGGAACTCTGCTGGTTTCAGAGCCATCTGAGATGACAGCTAACACCTGCATGATGTAACACCTGTGTTCAGTCCCATTCCTCATTCCTTCCTCACAACAACCCTGAGGTGGCATTTTATTCCTCTGCAGGAGGGTCACCTGAGGCTCTGGGGAATGCAGTCCTTATATAATGAGAATGATCAACCCCCTTTTTTGTCTTCCTCAGGCAAACACTTCCCAGGCACTTCCTCAGGCCTGTTTTGGAAGCACAGGTTCCTGGTGACCCTGGGGCTGGGTGTGACTCACATGCTGCCATTGCCTTGCTACATTACAGATGCCAGTCCTGACCACTGCCCACCTCACTGCCATGCTGTGATTTCAGATGAGCCAACGGGCCTACGCTGATAGCGCCTCTCTACTGTGGCCTCAGTGTCTCTGACAGGTGAACTAACTGCTCAGGTGACTTGTGCTTTCAAAGGTGCATTAACCGTTGATGCCACTTGAGTGCCAGCCTAACAGCACCTCTTGAAACCCAGTGTTAACCTGTGTGCATTTAGGTGCTAAAATCCACCCGTAAGTCACATGAGCAAAAGTCGCTATGTTACCTGGCCACAAAGCTGGCAGTCTTGTCAACAATATTCCTGACCTCTGGAGGAGGGTAAATAATCCCCACCACTGGCTTGGAAGGGGTAGAATCCTCCTTTGAAGAGGCTTCTTCTTCTGTGGGCTGTGAAAAAAGAAAAAGAAAATACAGTGTTGAAGTTACTGGTTTGGGGCTGGGCCCCCAAATCCACAGATTAAACCCTTCTAGGCTGCTACTGAGAGCATCGGACTCTCCCCCACAGACTTCCTTCGGGGTAGAGCCCTCTGCTCTAGAAGAGTGGTTCTCTTAACTGCACTGTGCTTGCCAGGGCCCCTCCCGGGGAATCAATAAAAAAGCAACTTTTCTGGCTCCACCAGCTGGATTATGCCAGCAATGCCGGGGATATGCATTTTTACCAAGTGATTGGGAGACTCAGATGCAGAGGATCTCTGACCACAGTCTGAGAAACCATGTTCCTGAAATCAGAAGGCCTCCACACCAAGGGATGTGCCCAGCGTGGGATATTTAGTTTGCCAAATAAAGAAACAGAAAACTCCTTGAGGGCAGCTCCTTCTGCCTTAAATGCCCTTTCCCTCTGCATCCATTCCATAGCCTTAACCACCACTCAGTGCTCAAATGCCTAGTGAAACTACACTGGAATACTCAGCATCAACTGCCCGGAAGTTCTAATATTCTTTCCTCACCAGTCTTCCTTTAGTAAACAAAGGGTCAAATCTCTCATCTTAGAAAAATAAAGTGTCTTCCTTGACCTTCTGTTGTTTTCTGCTGCTGACTTCTCCCCCCACCTCCCTTCCTCTCCGCCAGCTAAACATCCTGAGTTCTCTTGGCCTCCCTGTTCCCAGTTCCTCACATCCCATCTGGTCCCGGTCCACTTCAAGTCCTCTTGCCAAAGTCAAAAACAACTGCCGACAGCCAAGTACAGCAGTTATCTGACTGTGTGATCAATGACCACTCCTTCACGAAACTCTCCACTCCTCCACTCCCGGGCCCCATTCTCACCTGTCTTTTCTTCTTGCTCACCATTCCATTCAACTTTCCTTCCTGGTTTTTACTGCCTTCCCTAAAATGTTGGGCATCCCCAAAATGCTGTTCTTGGTTCTCTTCAGTGTTCACACTGTCCTCAGGCACTCACAACCACATCCTCCATTTCCTCTAGCACCTCTGGCCTAAATAATCCCATCCAAATTGACGTCCCAGGTCGCTGTGTGTGCTGGAGCTCTAGATCAGTTGATTCCTAGGCACTTTGGTCACCTCTGACCTCTTTGCTCATGAACGGCCAAATAGGCACCGGCCAACCAGGCCAGAAACTTGGACCTCCTCCTCTTTCCTCAGTCTCCAACTTCATTGGCAATAACATTTATCAAACACAGAGTAGGTGCAATATACTTTTCTAAGCACTTTAAATATATTAGCTTTGATCAGAGCCCTATGAGGGAAGTACTTTAAATATCCCCATTTCACAGATGACAAGACTGAGGAATAGAGAGCTTAATTCGCCCAAATGGCAGCAGAACCAAATTTCTAACATGTCACTCTGGCCCACGCTGGCCGGAGACCCTGTACTATCTGCCATTTTGTGACATGAGCTTATCATTAAACCCTCTGCCCCTGCACCCCAATCTAGCCAGACCCTCAACATCTTTTGAATACAGTGACTAATCCCCCATCCTTGTAGCAATTGTCCACATCACTGCCTATCTACCTGAATTTCTGAAACACAAGCAGTTTTTATCCTGCTTAATATCCTTCCTCTTCTCTCCATTGGCTACTAGGAAAAGTCCAAATCCTCAGAATCCAATCTCCTGCTACCACTCCCCAGAACTAGGCTTCAGCCACACTATCTACCAATGATCAGAAGCACCGTCTGATTTCTCTCTTAGTGCCTTTCCACTTATTATCTGGTATCGCCTGGTTTATCTTCCCCAGTGGCTGGGAAAATACCAGGGCACAGAGATACTTAAATATTGTGGGAAGGGTGTGAACCTCTTCTGTCATGTTCTCCACTGTATTCTGAACCCAAAGCAGTGGTCAGCCTACAACATGTGCTCAGTGTCGGCTGAATGAATCAAGAATACTATTTCCTTCCCCAAATAACCTACCTGGGGAATTCCTATTCAACCTTCTAAAAGCTACTTACCTCTCACTCCTATTTGCTTCACCTACTTTAATCTCCCCTCCACCAGCAATGTTGATTAGATTACCGTTTCCTTTGTAAATGAAACCAAACTGCAAATGTTTACGTCTTCCCCCATGGGCTAATTACGATCTTTTTTAAAGGACTGTATGGAACTGTATTATTTAGAGTGATGGGGCAACACACATTTGTCGAATGTACACACATACCTGCCTCCTTACTAGACTATGAGCTAGCTCACTAAGGCAGTAGTTGTGCATCATTCATTCCAGTAACAAGGGAGCCTGGCTCAGTGTCTGGCTTAGACCAAGCACCTAGTAGATGCAGAAGAATTAACATTCAAAGCTGTACCCTGCAGGCTGGAAAACTAGGCATTACTGGGCAAAGGCTGGGGATCGGTGGGTGCAACTGCCACACAAAACCAGTATATGGGCTGGATCAATGTTTCTCAAACTTGAATGAAGCACCTTGGGATCCTGTTAAAATGGAGACTCCTATTTGAAGATCTGGGGTGGAGACTATGTATTCCTTCTTTTACATTTAATTTTATTTTTCAATTATAGTTTACATTCGATGTTATTTTGTATGAGTTTCAGGTGTACAGCACAGAGGTTAGATAATCACACACTTTACAAAGTATTGCCTCGATATTTCTACCTGGCACTATATACAGTTACTGCAATATTACTGGCTATTTCCTACGCTGTAAAGTACCCCTTTACGCTGTACTTTACAGAGACTCTACATTTCTAATAAACTCCCAGGTGATACTGATGCTGCTGGTCCAACACACCACACTTTGAGAACCACCGTTCCCGGGAGCTCAGCTCGCGACCAGAAGGCAGCGCATTGCCTCCTGGGACTTGCAGTCCCTCTAAGCCCTCCTAGTAGCCGCTTCTTAATGCAAAAGTGAGGCGCACCTAGGCCTACGATCGGGCTGCCGATCAGCATAAAGGGGGCACGGTACCTGTTTGGGCTCGGTGGCCACGGGCGGCGGCGGAGGCACCGCCTGCACGGGTCCCGCCGGCATGACTGCGACGCTCAGGGCTGCCAGTCCGCCTCCGTGTAGGTGAGCGGTGCTGCGTCAAAGGAGTTTGCCCGCAGCGTTGGGACAGCAAGTTCGCAAGATGGCGGCAGCCGAACGAGCCGTCACCGAGGAGGTGAGGCTGACGCACTTCCAGGCCCCACCCCTTTTCCCAGACGTAACTTCCGCTCCACCCCCGCGGGAGGACCGACTCCAGACGCCGTTGCCATGGCAGCAGTCGGGGCGCCGGGTTAGGGTTTCCAGGAGCTGCAGGCGCACCAGGGGCAGTTCCATGAGCTGTGCAGACGACACTGGGGCTGAGTCTGCGACACCAGAGACTGGTAAGAAGTTTTACATCAGATGCCGGACGCCCCCAGCACGCACCCCGCCGCGGTGGCTCCCCATCTTTCCTCCAAGGGCGGGTTCGTGGTTCCCTCCAACCCCGCCTCCCAAGGACCCAGCTCCCTCTCATTGGCCGTTCACTTTAGAAGCATCTTCCCTTTGGGCCCGCCTCCTCAAAGCTCCACCACCTTACCCTCTTAGCCTCCTTTCGATTTACGCCCACCTCCTCCGAACCCTCTTCCCTAGCCCCAAGCTCTGATTACCACTGGACCCTTTTCCTTTGTGCCCACCCCCCTGCCTTCTAGGTCCCACCCCCTGCCTTCCATAGCCCCGCCTTCGGTGCCCACGGACTATCTCAAATAGGGCTGTTTCTTTAGACTCCACCCCTGACTTCCACAGGGACCAGCCTGCAGGCGCCACTATCTTGCTTCCCCGAGGAAACCCGCTCTTTACACTTCCACTGAGATCCGCTCCCTGTCCTTTCTCCCCTCCTTTCCAGCTCCTGAATGCAGGGGGGCTCTGAGCCTTTTCCTGGCCTTCAGTTCTTCACCTGTGAAATGGCATGATAGCAAGAGATGCCCTCCCAAGTCTACTCGCCAGCTCTCTCACACACCCCATAACTAGTTTATGTCATGGTTGTTATTAATGTAGAATAATAATGATAGCTAGGATTTCTTGAACACTGCCATGAGCCAGACACTGCCAAACACCACAGGCATTCCATCATTTATTTCCTACAGCAACTTGTTTACAGATGAGGATAGAGAAGTTCAGAGTTGGTGGAGTGGGAACCCCAACCCAGGCAGTTCTTATTCCTCTGCTTGTGAATTTACGTATTTCTTTGTTTTCACTCACTTTCTTCAGTGACCCCAGGGATCTGGCAATTCTACTAACAACGGCCATATACATGGTTTTAGAGTTTGGAAAATGTATTTTTATGGTGGTGACCTTGAATCTCAGTGGGTGCCAGGTTAGGAGGTAGGCATGATCTTTTCCAGAGGGGTAGGTCTAGGACTCAGAGAGGGAAGGAGCTTGAATGTTGAGCGGGAGTGGAGGAAAGTTTCCCTGTCTTCTCTGTGAGTCAGAAGTCCACCTTGAGCTCAGGGGAACTGAGGAGAGGCAGTTAGCTGCCCCTCCTACCTCAGGGCAGCGCTGGCTGGGTTAGTGCCATCACCTGTGTGATCTCTGAGGCCGTGCAGGGCTGGCAGCTTCAGGCCGAGGGCTCCACTCAAGACCCTGGAATTAGAAAGCTTGTGCATCAAATGCTCCTTCACTTGACACATGCCTAAGTGGTACTCACACCCTGCTGGTGTCTGCAAATCTCTAATGTTCAGAAGAATGGACACAGGAGACTTGGCTGTTTTCAATTCTGTGTTTTCTTCTTGAATATTCTTGCTTCTGTGGCATTTCTGCTGCCTATCTGAACCGGCCTCTAACAGCAGTTGGTATCTCCGATGGCCCCAGGTGACAGCTGTAGTTGAAGGTGACCTGGTCAATGTTTCTTGGTGTCTTCACCAGCAACCTCCTTAATTCCAGGGCCTCCTCCCAGGATGAGGTTTCTTGCTTGCTTTATTTCCATTCTCCCTTTCCAGGAAGGAAATCAGGGATATTTCGGTCTTTTTTTGTTTGCGTCTGCCTCATTCTTTGGGGACATAAAATCTCATGGGTGACCATAGCTCATGAGAGGCAGTCACTGAGGCAACGTGTGTGTGTGTGCTCGCTCATGGCGTGTGGCCCTGTGTGTGTGTGTGTATGTTGTGGGGAGGAAACTCTTTGCCCTGTGGGTGGGACTGACAAAGCTGACACGCCCAAGACTTGCCCCCTGAAGAGACTGTCAGATGTAGATGGTGGCTCTTGGCAGACAGGGCTCCCTGTGCCCCACTCTGTTCTCCTCTTGACACCATGCCCAGCATACAGTAGATACTCAGGCACCGTTTGCTGCATAAACACACAGGATCTGACCCTCTATTCCTGCACCAGTATGGTAGCCACCAGCCAGTGTGATGGTGCATTTGCAAACAGTGTCTGGTCCACATTGAGATGCACTGTAAGTGTCAAATGGATGCTAGATTTTGAGACTTAATGTGAAAAATAAAAGGACTGTAAAAAACTTAATAATTTTATGTTAATTTCATGTTTGAGTGATAATATTTTGGGCATATTGGATTAAATGTATTATTAAAATTAATGTACTTGCTTCTTTTTACCCTTTTAATATGGCTAGTAGAAAATTGAAAGTCCCATATGGCTTGCATTATATTTCTTTCGCACAGAGCTGCTCTAGAACCAGCTCAGCCTGAGGACAGAACAGAGATGTTGGACTCAAGCATCCCAGCTCCCTGACTGACCTTGGGCTAACCCCTAACTCTTCAGAGCCCTGGTTTTCTTATCTGTGTAAGGAAGCAGATTTGGAAAGTGGCACGCAGTGGATCCTGTGGTCAGAGCCAGCACTGTTAAAGCTTGCTGTGCTCGTGCTTGAGGCAGGTGACCCCACCTGCCCTTCCCCTCACTTTATTCCTCCAGACTAGAACACCCTCCCCTTCTTCTGGGATAGCCTCTTCCATGCCCCCCCCCCCCCCCAAGGAAGCCCTCCCTGAGTGCTCACTCATGCACTCTTCATTCATTCATTCCCAGGTACTGAAGAGCTGCTTGGGGCCAGCCCTGCACTGGAGACAGGAAGTCAGGCACCTGGATGAGCCTCTGACCCTGAGCCCCCGAGCCTACAGGCTAGTCTGAGACTCAGGCAGGCACCTGTGCTGACGTCCAGCTTCACAGGCAGGCACCCGCACGGAGGTGAGAATAGGGCATAATCCTCTGTGAGACTGGAGGCTCAGCCCTCCGAAACTACCCCTTGGTGCCTCTGAGCTTCCTAGCACCCTTGGACGCAGGCTGGCCCCTCAGGCATCTCGGCCCAGGCAGCTACCAGCTCACATCCCAGTGAACTGAAAAGACAGTCCATATGCTCACAGGTAGAGAGACTGCCACCCACAAATAATTACTCAAATAATGATTCAGCGCCAGTGCAGTGTCTGCTGAGATGGAAAAGAACAGGATGCTCTGAGAATGTGTAGCAACGGGAGCTCACCTGGCCTGGAGACCTGAGGGAGGTGTCTTATCTTAGCTACATGAAGTGGGGGAGGGGACACATTCCGAGTGGTGAGAGGCTGAGGTGGGGGCAGATCCCTCAGGGCTGGAACCTGGAACTCAGGGCAGTGTTCTCACCTTTGTGCTGTAGAAAGTCTTTCAAGAAAGGGGCCTAAGAGGGATGGAGCAGGGAGGGTAGAGAGTAGGAAGGGGTGAGGGGGTAAGTTACCTTTTTATTTATTTTTTAAAATGTATTAATTTGAGAGAGAGAAAGGGAAAGAGAGAGAAACAGCGACCTGTTGCTCCACCCATTCATGCATTCCTTGGTTGACTCCTGTATGTGCCCTGCCCTGGGACTGAACCCACAACCTTAGTGTATGGGGGTGACACTCTAACCAACTGAGCTACCCGGCCAGGACATGAGTTGCCTTTTAGAATTATCACTCTGGCTGCCATATACCCAATGAGCAAGGTGGTGGTGAGCAGAGGAAAGGAGGAGATGGAGGGTGGAGCAGTTTATGGATAGAAGTGGTGGATTCACAGTGTGATCTGGACATAGGATTGGCAGCACTGTGTGCTTGGATGTTAAAGGAAAGGGATTCGAGGAAGTGCCCAGGTGAGCTAAGTGAGGGTGCCATTTCCTGAGATGAGAGGTGAAGATAGGTAGGAGGAAGAGAGGTTTCCCAGCTAGGCCTGGACTTGCTGGGGGCCAGAGAGGCCACGGCTTAACTACTGCTGAAGCAGCACCTACATTGCAGGGAGTGGCTGTGGTACATGGAAGCACTTTCTGCTGCTGAGAAATCCACAGGGGACAAGGGGGCCCCTGCTACAGGGTGGGGAAGGACCAGGGCTCCGCATCCACAGGGCCGCCCAGCTCTGAACAGAGTGCGATGGAGCGTGCGATGAGCCGCAGGAGGGGCCGGCACAGCGGTGCTTCTTTACCTTCTGCGTCAAGGGCTCATCTACTGTCCTCCAAATCACTGTCTTCAGATGTCCACAGACTCCAAAGTTCATCCAAATCACTGTCCTCAGATGTCCACGGACTCTGAAGATGGACAAGAAGCATTCTGTGTGGGCCGCAGGGGCAAAGGGGAAATGCAGAAGGCAGATGGCAGCTCCAACAAAGGTGGTCTTTGCTGTTGTCACTGATGATAATCAAATCACAATAGTAATAGTTACCATTGCTGGAGAACTTTTATTGGTGTCTTACACTGAACCAAGCTCCTTAATTATAGACACCTTTGCAGGCCTCACAACCACCTGGCCTGGTTGGGGAGGGGATGGCGTCCCCATCTTACAACTGAGGCAGCTGAGGCTCAGGGGTGAAGTGACTTGCCTGAGACCGCTCAGCTAGGAAGGGGCAGAGCTGGGACTCTGCGTGTCAGCATGTGACAGGTCTCCCGTCACCAGAGTGGTTACGGTAGGCATCACACACATTTTCAGATTTTCCTCTCTTACACATTATGACCTGTTTTCCTCCCCAAATCAACGTATTTTAAAAGTTTGGGGGGGATTATTTTTCTTTTTTCCATTCAGTTACTTAGTCATTCACTTATCAGTGAGCATCAACAATGGGCCAGCCCCCCAGGCTGGCCACCTCGGACATACTTTAGTGACTCAGGTGGACTAGGGACCTGGCCTAGAGAGGGGAGGCCATCCTTGCAAAGGGATCAGGGCTGACATGGAGAAGCCTAGATGAGTTATCTAGCCCCGCCTGGAGGGTGCTCAGGGAAGGCTTCCTGTAGAAGGTGATATCTGGGAACCCTGAAGGATGAGAGGAGGTAGCCGGGTGATGGGTTTTGGGTGGGGGAAACATAATTCACATGGAGGGGACAGACGGGAGTAGATGCAGAAACGAGTACCTGTGCTTTAGCAGCCCCGTAGCTGATGGGGGCTGGAGTGGAGGATACCGGTAGAGAGGGGGCGACTAGAGAGGTAGGGCGAAGAACATAGCTGGAGGGGGCCTTTCTCCCAAGGGCTGCAGGGAGTCCTCAGTGTTTGTGGTCCAGTGTGAAGTGATCAGACAGGGCTTGGCCCAGATCTCTGGGGCTGAAGTGGATCAGATTAGAGCAGCCAGCCTGTGGAAATGACAGCGGCCTGGTGTGGCCCAGCCCTCCCCATCAGGCTGTTACTATGACTGCCTTTAGTTGTCAGTTGCCTGTTCGGTGGTTCATGCTGAGGGGAGGGACTGTAAGTACATCCTCCTTCATAGCAGTGTCTGCCCAGCATTTAGCAGGGGCCTGGCGTACACAGGTATACGCCAGGTGTTGTACTTGTGGAACGATGGAATTGGCGGTATAGGTGCAGGCTAGGGCGGGTGAGAGGAAGGCTGACGAGGTCACCCACAGCCAGCTTCCAAGGGACCTGGTGACCTGGGTGGGTAAACAGACTTCTTTCCAGGGTGTAAGACAGACTTGGGCGTAGGAGAATCTGGGCAGACAGAGGTCTTAGGGAGGTTCCTCTTGCAGTGGCCACATGGCTAATGGGGCTCCTCTCTGCCCACCCCAGGAGCCGTGAGGATGGCTCACCTGCTGGGCAGCCAGGCCTGCATGGACAGCCTGCGCAAGGACCTCACTGACCTGCAGGGGGCCATTGTAGATGTCTTTTCCCGCGCTGGACCCGTGCGCTTTCCCTCCTGGAAGTTTCCTGACCGTGTGGCCTGTGACCTGGACATGGTGGCCCTGCTAGAGCACTATGACCATGTGCCGGGTGACCCTGAGTTCACACAGCTGTCTCACGCTGTGCTGTTGGAGCTCGTCATTGACAGGTGAGGGCATTGACCAGCCTGGTGTTCTTGGGATTATGATATCCACCCCTTAAACCAGTAGCAGCCACGGAATCCCCTCCAGTGGTGGTGAGGACATTGGCAGCAACAATCACCTTTGACTGAGTACCCCTGGGGGCCAGGTCAGCTCAGGGCCCTCACAGTGATCTCATCCACAGCATGTGCCATGCTATGCTATCCTTTATTGTCCACCCTCAGGGAGATGCTGGCTACACTTTTGGTCTCTGTGGCACCCCAGCTCTGACCTCTGCTCTCTGGCTGTGGCCAGCTGCCTCCTCAGGGTTTCTGTGTGTCGGGGACACCACAGTTGCTATTCAGAGTTTCTGTCCCAGTGTCTTGTGGGATGTGCTGTTCCCATTTGTATTCTATGTCATGTGACCAGACATGGGGTATGTTTTTCTAAATCCTGGCCCTGCTTGGAAGAGGCCAGTAGATTTTAACTTCCATGCTATTATTAACATTAACATGGTCGTTAGCCTTCCACCTCCTGGGGACCCCAACCCAGGTTCCTCATGCTCCAAAACCTTTCACACTAATGAAGTCATGGGGGCCTGACAAGCAGGGACCCCAGCAGCATGGGGTGACCCGCCCAATGACAAAGAAGCCAGGGTGACCACTCAGAGGCCTGGAGGAGCCCTTGGTGTAAAAGCACAGTTTGGAGCCTGTGAGGGGCTGAACACATGAACACAGAACACACCTCCCTTCCTCCTTGGCTTTGCATGCGCTGTGCCTTCTTTTAGGAATGCCCTGCCCTCCTGTTACTGGTCGGGCCCAGCTCCACTCATCCATCAAGGTCCACTCTATGGATTCCCTTTCTGTGAAGCTGACCTGTCTTCGCACCCCTTGCCTCATCCCTCTGTCTACCTCTGGCTGTCAGCCAGAGCCTCCCCTGGGCTTCTATGTGTGTACATAACTTCTGGAAGAGACCACTGGGTCTGAGACCTAGACCAGCCTGGGGATCCTGGAGGACAGGGCCATGGTCACCAGCTCAGGGTATAGCTTTTGCAGGTGCTCACTTCATGTCACGGGTGGGATTGTGGCTGAGGATGAAGGTAACGTAGGTAGCTCAGCAGTCTCCCACTGAGTGGGTCTCCCTATCTGAATAGACAGATCGCTATCAGGGACATGCTATATCCTCCTTCCAAGTGCTTGCCTGTCCCCCATTGCACTCACCTGTGAGCAGGCACAGTTGTCCTCATTCATAGTAGGACACCTTGGGCCAGAGGGAGGCAGGGCCTAGGGGTAGATGGCACACCCTCCCCTGGGCCCTCTCCGCCCAAGGCCCAGTGGGTTTGGGATGAGTCCCCTGTACCTGCAACAAGAGAAGGGCACTTACCTGCCTGGTATGTTTTGTGAACATAATACCTCTTCCTTTAAAACAGCTTGGTTCCCATGCAAATGCAAACATCCTTCCAGTAGCCCGTTTCCTTAAAATAAGCCCGACTCTAATTTTGAACTTCGAGGTTAAGATAGAGACCAACTCCCTTCACTCCATTGTCACAGAAGCAGCTTGCCCTTCAGAAACCCCTGACTGGAATTGGGAAATTGCAAGGCACCCCCCGCTCTGCATGCTCACCCTGAGGCTGTGCACACCCTCCTCCCCTTCGGGGTCTCAGCTCTGTCCTCTAAGGCAAAGGCTCTGAGCCATGTGATGTAAGGCAGCCCCCACCCAGCGCTTTGTGAGCACGCAGGATACAACTGAGGCAAAGGCCCAGCCTCCCAGAGCATCTTCCCAGAGTGACAAACTGCCAGGCAAGAAACTGCCTGCCATAGCGGGAAACTGCCAGGCAGAGGTGCTGCCACCCAGGAGGCCCAAAAGAGGCCCCCAGGCTCACCCCTCAGGGAGGGCTTCTCAGAAGAAGTGGCTCTTGGGTTGGGTTTGAGCATGGAATGGCAGAGCTCCAAGTCCATGGCACCTGGGCCAGTTCCCCAGAGCCAGAGGCTCCCGATTGTATGGCATGAGGGCACAGTGGCACTGGGCTCTGCCCTCGCTGACCTTGCTATCTCTGCCCACAGGCTCTTGCTGCTGCTTCAGAGCTGTGCGAACTACCTGGAGAACCTCACTTTGGAGCAGACAGTGCCCCCTGCCCGGGATGTGGGGCCCTGCATGTCTGTGGGACTCACGGTGCAGCGCTTCTGGAACAGTCTGCTGAAGCTGGGCATGCTCTACCAGCAGATGCCCCCCCAGGTGAGTCAGCTACCCCCCACTCCCCAACTGTGGTCACCCTCACACCAGTCCACCATGCCCCAGCCTCCTAGGACACCATAGGAGCACCATACCTATTGCCAGCTCCACGCTGCCTGAAGGAGAGGGTCAACTCTGGAGCCTCCCGGTCAAGGCCTTCTGTCTCAGCACAGGCCACAGGGGACATGCTTGGGCTCCTGGGCTCTGCCGTTTACACTATGGGGCTTTGGAAAAGTCCTGCCTCCTCGGAACCTCAGTTTGTTCACCTGCATGATGGGAGTAATGACAATCTCTGCCTCTTGGTGCATTGCTGGGTAATAGTGTTAATATGAGCGCCATTCCTTGAGGGTTATCCCGTAATTCTCACAACCAGCCAGTGGGAAGGGCCACCCTCACCATGATGGGGAGGAAACTAAAACTGAGAGTCGCTGCAGTGAGTAGTCTCATCTGCCAAGAGAGAGCCCAGTAACCAGAAGCTGTTTCTGACTGCTACTCTCTCAGTACCCTGCATGTAACTGCATTGAGCCCGGGGGAGGGGGTGGTGGGCAGCACAGAGGAGGTCTGGGCTTAGTAACTTGAGACAGTGGAAAGAAAGGAAAAGGTTCTCTTTCGTTCACATTGGTGTTAGATAACATCTGAGGGTCTGAGCATCAGGAGAGGCCATCACAGAAATCCCCAGGGAAGTGGTCACCTCCCAAGCCTTTCTCCCTCACCTGCTCTCCCTTTCTTTTCCTGAACACAGAAAAAGGCAACCCAAAGGGAGATTCCCACCTCCAAGCCCACAGCCAAGGGCGAGCCAGCCAGGAGCCCTGAGATTGTGACTGCCAAGTTCATCAAGCCTCCCTCTCCAATTCCAGGCTTGCCCCCGACCTGCCAAGAACCGGGCAGCCTCTCCGTCAGAGTCTCCCTGCAGTCTCCAGTCAGGGCCACTGAGAGCACCAAGAGTGTCCAGTCCCAGACTGTGGAGACTGCCCTGGTGCCCTGTGATGCGTGCGTCCGTGTCCAGGGCAGCCTGTGGGAGGTGGGCAAGGTGGTCATCAGCCTGTGTCGGAGCCAAAACTTGTCCTCATCCCTAGGACAGATCCAGCAGCTGGTGCAGGACACCATGGGGATCAGGCCGCTGCCCGCTGCCACTGTGGGCCACTGGGCGGCAGAACAGAGCAAAGACCTGACCCGCCTCAGTAAGCACATGGGGGCCCTCACTCAGCTGGTCGGCGCCCTCCGGGCCCAGCTGGAAGAGGCTGAGGGGCAGAAGGATGGACTGAGGAAGCAGGTGGGTGAGCTGGAGCAGGCACTGCGGCAGGAGCAGGGGGAGCGGCGGCGGCAGGCAGATGAAGCCCAGCAGCGCCTGGCCAAGTGGGAGCGTGACAAGCAGCAACTGCTCACAGGTCTGTGCCTCAGAGGCTGGACCCTTAGTGCCTGGGGCTCTGCTATAGCCTTTGTGTGGGCTCTGCCCGTAGCAGATCCTGCGACAGGGCTGCTTGCTGTACAAGGAGTTGGTGTGGAAGAAACCCTGCCAGGGAGTGGGCCAGAGGTGCAGGGAAGGGAAGGCAGGAGAGAGAGAGACGGGGGGAGAGAGAGGAGGCGCACTCATCGAGCCAGTTACACCACAGGCACTGGAGCTTAATCCCACTGGAAACACTGGAGCAGGTGTAGAACGCGTGCCTCAGAGTTACCCCTATGGAGGGGCGGGGCAGCTGGGGCATTCATCCACTCACTCCTGTTGGTCACTGAAGGTGATTCCCAGCGGAGTTCTCTCCCTGGCACCTCCAGCCAGCAGAGTGACCTCTTTGGCTTTGGCAAAAGTGGTTAGGCAAAGAGATGCAGCCACTGGCACTGGAAGGCAGCCATTGCCCATGACCATGAGGCTCTGGAGGGATTTGGGCAAGTCGCTGCTGTTTGGAGCCTCACTGTTGCCTTTGCGGAGGACACTGCAACCCAAAGAGGGATGGGGACGTAGCGGCCAGCCAATTGGAAGCAGGGGGAAGGGGGTCCAGGCTTCCTGGCACCTCCCCAAAGCCCACCCTTAAAGCCAGGTGGCCCCTCCACATGGCAATGGCTGCCACCACTCTGTAGGGTACACTGAGCATGAAGGCCACTGGCCAGGCTCAAAGGAAACTCTGAAGGGACTCTCTCTTGGCTGCACAGAAACGAGTGACCTCAAGAGGAAGGTGGCCGCCCTGGAGGGGGAGCTGAAGCAGCACCAGGAGTCCATGCAAGCCATGGGTGAGGAGCCCCGTCATACAGCCCCGAACCACGAGTCCTGTGCTCAGTGGTCCTGCAGGACGAGCACCCTCTACCCTGTCCCCTGGGCTTCTGGGGCAAAGATAAAGGCCACCACCAAAGGAGGGTGGGCCTGACAGCCACACTATTGGGTAATGACTCGAATTGGGGTGCCACCTTCTATTTTCAGAAACCATCTTAGGTGGGGTTCAGAGCACCATTCTGTGGCCAATGACACTGAGGCCCAGAGATGTGCTGAGACACACACACACACACCCCTGGCCCCATCCTGGGTCAGAGGCAGTGCAGTGACTCGCACCCAGGGTTCCCTGCCCTATCCCTTCCCACGCCCACTCAATCCTGCAGAGACAAAGACCCAGCAGCTGCAGGAGGAGGCCAAGCGTAAGGTGGAGGCTGAGAGGCAGGTTCAGCAGCTGGAGGAACAGGTGCAGCTGCTGGCAGGGCGGCTGGATGGGGCCAGCCAGCAGATCCGCTGGGCCAGCACAGAGCTGGACAAAGAAAAGGCCCGCGTTGACAGCATGGTCCGCCACCAGGAGGTGAGGCTGGGGGCCTTGCTAGCACCCTGGGTGCCTGCAACATAGGCTTCAGGGAGGGAGGCACCTGCTCTCCAACACATACCCAGGTTTGGGTTTGACTCACCTTTATGGAGGGTCCGAGCCCTCCCTCAGCCAGGCAGTGGAGGAATGGTGATCCAGGGACAGATCCAGCCAACTGAGACCTTGCTCTGGAAGAGCTCCCCACTCAGCAGCGGCAAGCAGTTGTGCCACCACATTCTTCTGCCAGGTGGCTAAGAGGGGCAGGAAAAGTGCTGCAGGGATCCAGGGAGGGATAGTCATAGCTGCCCATGGGAATCCAGGATGGCTTCTGGGAGGAGGTGGCCTTTGAACTGTACATCAATTGCTGGTGATTAGTTTATCAGTGGGAAGAATAGGGAGTACAGAGGGTGAGCTGGCAGGGATAGAGCTGTGCCCCAGGCAATGGAGTCTTGCAGGAGTCCCCACTGGGTTGGCTATGGGAGTGACTGACTGGCCACACCTTTCACCTAGAGAAGGGGCAGGTCTGGGGGCTCTCTAGGCTGGGCTCATCCGCTCTCTAGGCTGGGCTGGGAGCCACAACCCCAGGTAAAAGTCCCCAGGGTCAGGCATCACTCAGGATAGGAAAGCCTTTCATCACCAAGTGAGTGCTTTCCTCAGTGCCCTGCAAAAACAACCATGGTCACCGCGCATCAGGTGGCTTCTGTGAGCTGGGCACTGGGCTCAGCCTCTGCATCCCTCCCGTTCTTCCTCTTCACCACAGCAGGAGGCGGCACAGACTTGTCATCCTCATCTAATAGATGAGCAAACAGGTGGAGTGAGATTAAGGAAACCGCCCCAGGCAGCACAGTTAGCCGGAGCTGCACCCAGGGCTCAGAGATGAATGGGGCTGGTTCTTTTTGCTTTGCACTCAGTGGGTTTGAGGGAATGTGGCTTCCAGGTGACATAGGCTGAAGACCTAAAGAGAAGAAGAAAAATATTTCTTAAAATTCCTCTCTGAGTGGAGACTGTGACCAAAAAGAAATGGGGGTGAGGTTGATAGTCAGCCACCTGTTTTCCAAGGGGGCAGGGTCTGCAAACTGGGGGTTCCAGCTCTGACCGGGCTGGGGTGTGGATTGCCCCTTGCCCTCTTCCCTCTGCCTTCCACACGTGTGCACAGCCTCCCCCACACAGACCGATGTGGCTCAAAGGGGAGGACTTGGTGGGGGGCACAGATGCTATACCCTCCTTAGTCCCATGTGGCTGGGCCTAGCCCCATGGGCCTCGCCCCATGGGCCTCATGGCTTCCCTGCCTGCCCATCTCGGCTTAGTCCCTGCAGGCCAAACAGCAAGCCCTGCTGCAGCAGCTGGACAGCCTGGACCAGGAACGTGAGGAGCTTCGGGGCAGTCTGGACGAGGCTGAGGCCCAGCGGGCCCACATTGAGGAGCAGCTGCAGAGCGTGCAGAGCGAGAAGGAGCAGGGGCAGTGCCAGCTCCAGGCCCAGCAGGTGGGAGTGGAGCCTCCAGTCAGCCGGGGAGTAGAAGGGGTGGGGTCTCCCTGAGGGAGCCAGGAGGTATTCAGCAGGCCAGATCTGAGCCTCCCTCTGTCTCAGGAGCTGCTGCAGAGCCTGCAGGGGGAGAAGCAAGGCCTGGAGCAGGTGGTGACAGATCTGCAACTGACTGTCTCGGAGCTGGAACGGGAGCTTGTGGAACTGAGGGAGCAGGAGCGGCTGCTGGTGGCCTTCCCAGACCTGCACAGGCCTGTCGAGGCCCAGATCCAAAGTAGGGGCCCCAGGATGGTGCAGAGGGCACATTGGGACCCTGGGGGGCAGAATACTAGGGTTTGCAACCCCTTAGCAAGGGTGATAGAGCTGGGGTGGCCAGCAGCATGGTCCCTACAGAGCCCCCCACAACATGTAATAGCTTCATGTGTTACACTCTGTGTAGACGGGGGACATGGAGGCCCAGAGGTGAGGTAACTGCCCGTGGTCACACAGCTGAATCCAGACACAGGTCCGGCTGCCTCTGTAGCCAGTGCTCATTACCATGTCACATGCCAGTCCTCACTCAATTTTCCTGTGGCCTCAAACCACACCATGCAGCCTGCTCCAGGGGCACAGCCCCAACTGTCCCGTGTCCTGGACCCCCTGGCACAGGAGTGCTATGGACCCATCTCGACAGAGGACTGGATGCCAGGCCACCCGGGTTCTCATCCCTGCCCCACCAGCCCTCTGAAGCTCTAGGGGTAAATCCATTCACAGGACCGTCAGGAAGATCCACTGCAATTTGACTAGTCACGATAAGCCATCACTCCTGAGAGCTGACTGTGTGCCAGGCCCTTCTGTTGCCCTCCCAACTGCCCTGCCAGGCAGGCAGCAGCCTCTTTTTACAAACCCAGGACCGGAGAGGGCAGAGGCTTGGCCAGGTTACGTGAGCCCGAAGGAAGCATCCATCCCCCAAGTGGTGGGAAAGAACATCCTTGCTGAATTCCCCACTCGTACCCAAGAGCAGCTGTGTGACTTTGGACAATTCATGGTCTCTTTGGCCCTCCACAGACAGTCCTTGTCTATTTGCTAAGTCTTCAAAGAGCCCTGAGTTCCACCCAGCTCTCAAATTCTATAATGCTGTGATCACCTTTCAGCCGGTAGGGGGATGGGGAGCGAGGACAAGTCCTCAGAAGGAAGATGGGAGGCCCAGTACATGGGCCCTGTCCAGCTCCTCTGTGCCTGCTGGGCCACCAACCCATGCCTGCCCTCTAAGGTCCTGTCCTATTGGTCATAAGCAGCCCCACCTGGTGGGGCGAGGTGCCAGACGGCCTGTCCCTACAGGCTCCGGCAACGTCACGGATGACATGGAGAGACAGGTGCAGGCCAACAACATCCGCATCCGGGTCCTGCAGGAGGAGAACGGGCGGCTCCAGTTGATGCTGTCCAAAATTCGGGAAGTAGCCCAGCAGGGGGGCCTCAAGGTGGGCATCCTGGGTCCTCGCCTCAGAGGGCCAGCCCCTGGGGACTTGGGGAAGGCCCTGACCCAGCTGAGGTCTTCAGACACCACCCTGGGGACCTGTTGAGAGCCCACCTCGTCGCACGTGGCTCTAGGCGACACTGTTGTGAAGCATCTTGCACATTTCAAGAAGATAAGAGGATGTTTCCGTGCCTTCTGGCTCTAAATCCACACTGCGCCCTCCCCCTCGCTGTCCCCAGCTCTCTGTACGTTTATTCCAAGTGCAACCAGGAGCCTTATTAGAAAGCAAACCTTCCCATACTCAGTGCAGCTGAAGTGACCCTGGAAGGCTTCCCAAACCCCGCCCCTCAGAGGAAGGGGCCCTGGGTACAGGTTTGGGCCTTCCCTCGCCCTCTCTGGCTATGCTACCCTGGCTAAACTGTGGGGAGGGGACTCCTGAGCTTTTCTGAGCTTGGCTTTCCTTGCAGCTGATCCCGCAGGACCAGCTCTGTGCCGGTCCCAGCTTGGGAATCCAGGGGGCAGCACCTCCAGTCCAGGCCCGGAGAGTTTCCCCAGGGTAAGTAAGGCTTTGCCAGAGGCAGGGCAGACAGGGGCTGGGCCTGTCCCTCTGGCTCACAGGGGCTCTCGCTATCTTGTCCTCCCTCAGGCCGCTGGGCAGGCAGCACCCACCTGCCAGCAGGTCTGCCAGTGCAGGCGGCACCCTGCCAAGACAGCCCCGGGCATCTCCACCTCAGCAGCCCTCTGGCCGGCCCAGCAGATCCTCTGTGGAGGATGTGATCCACTCAACCACCTGTGCCCAGAACCCCATCCGGGTCTTGGCCAGGCTGAGGAGGAGACTGTCACCAACCCGAGGTCAGGCTGGCCCTGCACACCAGCCCCAAGAGCGGCCCATGTAGCCTGCAGTGGGGAGGGGCGGGAGGGCTGGTGACTGGCGACCCACCCAATGTAATAAAGCCCTGGCCATGTACTCACAGCAACCCTGACCTCACAGCACTGCCTGGGCCAGGAGCAGAGCCCGTCTTTCCCCGTCCTGGGTAGGGACTCCTGAGTCCCCAGCCATCCTGCAGGACCAGCGGGCCTAGCACACCCTGTGCTAGGGTGTGCTATCCAGCAGCAGAGGCCTAGCACACCCTGGATCCTCAGTGAATGGGAGTTCCTTCCTGATGGGCAGTGGGTGAAGAGGGAAGAAAGAAACTTCTAGCACCTGGGTCAGGTGGAAGGCAGTTTTTTGATCCCCATAACAAGGGCTGAAGGGTAGCACAGACTTAGTGACATCCCCACCAACAAAGAGCAGGGTCAGCGTAGTGGGTATGCAGGGGAAGGAGGGCAGTGTGAGGTGGACCCAATGGTGACATCCAAGGCCAGGAAGGAGTCTGACACTGGGGTCCATGCTCTGGGCCCTTGGCACAGGGCAACAACACCTCCCCATGCCCCAGGTCTGAACTTGGGGGTGGGGGCGTTAAGGACCTAAGAAAATCAGCCCTCCTTTCTCTAAGGAACTCCTCCCCTTCAGGAAATGTAAGTCACAGAGGGTTTCTCCAGATCCAGGAGGCTGCATCCCCAGGATGCGTCGGAAAGCAGGGCAGGGCCTCACCCTGCCAGAGAGCGGGATGCCCAGCCAGCCCCGGCTTCCCTGGGCCTGACCCCTGGGACCTGGATGCCACCAGCCACCCCAGGCCCATCACAGTCCAGTTTTCCTCAGGAAGCCTCCAGTCTTCCCTGGGTCACCTCGTCTGTGAGGGGCAGGCCCTAAGACCTTGCTGAGGACTCTCAGGGTGGATGCTCCCAGCTTCCTATGACATGTTCCCCCTGCCAATGCCAGCAGGTAAAGCACCTTAGTTTACAGAGAATGTTCAAGAGGGGCCCTGTGTGCAGCTAAACTGGCATGGCCAGGGTCTGTCCACCTCTTGCTTCTATGGAGTCTGGGGGTCCCTGAAAGAGGCTGAGATGCCCTGGCCCTCCCCTCACAGGTGAGGGCCAGCCCTGAGGCTGGGGGCTCCTGAGGCAGGAGGCCTGGGTCTGAGCGCAGGGGAAGGGCCCCTCACAGCTCAGGTCCCTTCTGCATCCATTTCCTGGCTCGCAGTTCTGTGGTTCAGAAGTCCAGGCCCTGCAAGGCTGGATTCTTTGCTCAGGGTCTGCCAGGTTGCATTCCACTCTGACAGCTCTGGGGAAGCATCCAGGCTCATTCTGGTCCTTGGCAGAATTCGGATCTTGCAGCTGGAGGCCTGAGGTCCATTTCCTTGCTAGCTACTGTCAGCTAGGGCTGCTCAGCCCCTAGAAGCTGTCTGCCTTCGCTGCCACGTGGCCCCCTCCACCTTCAGGTCAGCAACAAAGGATTTCTCATGTGGTCAGGTTAGGCCCACTTGGATACTTTCCCCCTCAAGGTCCACGGTGCCATATAACACAACCTAATCACAGCAGTCAAATCCGTTCAAGTCATAGTTCCAGGGCTGTACAAGGCCTGTTCATGGGGGTTGGGAGAATCTTGGGGGCTGTCTTATAACGTTTCTTGTAGTTAGTAGAGCCCAAGGTGCTTTGTTTTTATCTTGAAACATTCACACAAATTTTACTTCTTATGTTAAAATATATCCATGTTTATTTTAATATTAAACCTCCCCTACCCCAAAACTTCTTAAAAAAAAAAAAGTATGTGCCTTTGGAAGATGTACCACATTTATCCTGTAGCTTCAAGTTTCCTGGTCAGCAACCCACAGCCCCACTGAGAAGCACAGGACTGGATGGTTTCTAAGGCCTCTGGTCTCAGCCAGGCCAGGAAGGGATCCCAGCTGGACAGGCAGTAGGACACATGGATCCTAGTGTCCGAGGACCGAGGGTAGCAGGCTTCTGGGTTTAACATCCCAGCCTTGACCAACATGTGTCCTGAAAGATGGTCAGGCCAGGGTGCTCCTGAGGCCAGACAGTCCCTTCCCCACCCTTTCCCCCAATAAATAAGCACAAAACTGGTCACCGCAGCCTCAGCCCCCAGGGAGTCCGAACAGGCAGGCAGGAGTGTTCAGAGCCCTGGGAGCAGCCGTGCTGCTCACACCCGCATTCCCCAGGCCCCTGCCCAGGGTCTTGGGGGCTGCCTTCACGGAAGGCAGACACACACCTCAGGGTTGTACAAGAGAACCTCAAAGGGCCTCTCTCCCTCACTTCCCAGCAGGACTGGGCCTTGCATCCTCGGCCTGGGGGATGTGGCACCTCCTTCCCAGACTGGAAGTGGTGGGGTTCCTTGCTCCTCAGCAGGGGAAGCCCGTGTCCTTCCTCGCACCCACAGTTTTCTGTCTTGTCCATCCCACTCTCCTGTCCCGAGAGCCCAGGCAAGAGCCCGAGCACAGGCAGGAGGGGTCCCATCTCCAGTGCAGAGACCCAGCTGGGGCAGCTAATCATCTGAGTAGCTGTTTCCTGCAGGGAGGAGGAAGAACAATAGGGAGGGAGGTGTCAGGTGGGGCCCAGGTGGAGCCAGCCGAGGGCCCCCGCCTTCCATGCTCACCCAGGACGTTGAATTTGCACAGTGGGCAGGTCTGCTGGAGCATCAGCCAGGGGTCCACGCAGTCCCGGTGAAACTCGTGCTTACAGGGCAGCACCCGGAGCCACTGTGGGGGGCGGGAAGGGCTCAGGCCACAGTGGCAGACCTTCAAGTGGGGGTGCCTGGCCCCGTGTCCTCACTTGAGCTTGAGAACTAAAACCCCTGTGGTCTGCCCCCTCACCCCGTTCTGCTTCCTGTCGCGCTAGCAAAGGTAGAAGAGAAGGGTCTGGTTGGGGCGATCCCGAGGCCTCAGGAGTCGGGTGGGGAACATCACAGGTAAACCAATGACTGGCCTCTCTGCCTAGGGCGCTAACCTGCTTGTTGCAAAAGTAGTCCAAACACACGGCGCAGGTATCGGCACCAGGCTCCGGGGGACACTGTGTGGCCCTCCCCAACCGGCAGCGCCGGGTCTTGAGGGATGCCAGTTTTTGCAACACACGGCGATTGAGCAGGTCCACCTGTGGGGGAAGGGCAGGCACAGTTCGGCAGGCCCGAGGGCTGGGGGCACCGGGACTCCCTCGGGCTGGCTCCCACCTGGCCTCCGGGCTCCCTCTGGCTCTGCCGTGATGCCTGCCGCTGGGCCTGGACCACGAGGCCTGTGCACAGGAGCATGGCCACCAGCAGGATGGCGTTCCACAGCTGCTGCAGGGGCTTCTGGGGAGGGGAGCAGGGTGTCAGGGACGCTGGGGCCAGCCCACCCTCCTCCCTCAGTAAATGCAACACAAGGGCCAGGCAGGAGAGGCCCATTGGCACTGCGTCCCTCGGCACCAGGCTCCTGGCTCCCTCTTCTGAAGCCCTGTTCGAGGGTCTGCCCAGCTGTCTCTGCCCCAGGCTACACAGTGAGGGGACCCGCCTCTGGCCCCAGCCCAGCCTCTTCTGAGCAGCAAGGGGCACTCATGGAAGTGCCTGTCGGGCAGCCTCACAGACTCCGCAGCCCAGGATCCTCCCCACCCCCACCCGGACCTGCACTTCTGGTCTGCTTTCTAGCTGCCATCACCTGCCACCCCACCTCCGTCCAGGCTGAGCATTCACATGCCCTCTGAGAGGGCACCAGTCCCCAGGGCCAGCTGTCCTGCTCTCCTGGGGTCTCATGTCCCCCCTGTCCAGCCCACTTCTCTACTGCTTTTTGGGTCCCCTGCCTCACACACCCATTTTCCACCACAGCCATCTCACCTGCCGACCTGATCACACAGCAGCCCCCACCCCTTGACACCCTTCCCCAAAAGACCTCCTTTCCACCATTCCCGTCGCCACCTTCAGGAAAAAACCCAAACCCCTTCACCCCACACCAAGGCCCTCAAGCTCCCACCCCACCCTCCTCTCCGTGTCCCTTGCTCATTGCCCCCGCTTACGTCCATGCTTTTCCTTCCACTCTGTCCCTCTCGGGAACCCTCTTCCTCACCCCTTCCCTCGGCTAATGTCTTTGGCGCCCCTTGCTCTGGAAGCAATCCCTGACCACCAGTGTTGGCCCAGTGCTCCCCCTGCCCAGCCCTTCTCTAAACTTGTGTCTCCTTGAGGCTGCCCTGGGTGGTCCTGCTGGAGGGTGGAGACCGTGTCTGACATGCCTTAGACTTCGAGAGGCCCTGGGGCTGGGGTGTGGGAGGCTCGGAGCTCCTGGGGAGCAGCCCTGACTTAATTCTCACCATACACAGTGTGGCAGCCAGGCTAGACCACTCAACAGCTGGTGCAGGAAGCGATACGGCGTTGTGAGCACGACCCAGCCTGCTCGCCGCGCAGGCACACGTCACCACACGGGCCCACTGTTTCACCGGGTTGTGGGTGTGCGATGACTAATAAATGGTTTCGAGTAAAGGCTTTCTGCATTCTCCGTAGCTTTCTGCCATCATGTTCTTCCTCAGCCAATGCCAAAGCTCCACTACCATCACGTGGGGGAGAGGGGCCAGGAAAGCATTTGTTGTTAAAAGAGGCCACCACTCTGGATGAGGCTGGGTGTTGCTGATGCATAAGATGCTGCTTTTGCTCAGGGCAGGGGCACTCTGGGGCCCACTGCCGAGAGGCATCTGTGAGTTCCCCACTCTGTCCTGTCCTCTCCCCCCTGGTTTCTGTGTCCCCATCATCCATTCCATGGTGGGTGGTGGTACCTGCTCCCAGGAAGCTCTCCCCACAATCCTAAGCTAAGCCCAGGTGCCTTCACTATGCCCCAGAAGGCCTGTGGCCACCTCCAGCTGAGCACTTACCCCAGGAGGGCGGTAGTGTCTCTGGCCTACCTCCTCCCCAGAGGGCCCCCATGAGCCAGGGCTGGAGCTGCCCTGCTATCGTGCCCCCTGCTATGCTGAGCTAGGCTGACACACGGCTGGACTCACTGAGTGGCCATTACAGTGTAAACTCTCAGGGAACTCCGTGATTCGGAGCGACCAGTGAGCAGTGGGTGGGCCGAAGGCATGGCTGGCCTGAAGTTCTGCTGTAGGCCCCCGACCCAGCCTGCCCAGGCTCAGTGAATCTCGGGGGCCTGCAGGTGAGGAGGGGAGGTGGGGCTGGGGCTTGTCTATCGGGGCAGTAAAGCTGTGGTTCATCGGGCCTTTCTGACACACCAGTGCTGCAGCTGATTCCCAGGGGCTGGAGGGTGGTGACAGCTCTGCAGATGGGACCGAGAGCTGGCCCCACCAGCCCTTCAGACGCCTCAGCTACTGGAGCCACCCAACACCTGCACGCCCACCCCCCCCCCCCGGCCAGCAGTATGGCGGCTCAGCTTTGCCCCTTGTACCAGCCAGACCCGCCTGCAGACTGTCATTCCCACCTCCAGGCCCCTCAGGCCCACTCCCAGCCTGCTTCTCTCCTAGCTCTAGCCTTTGTGCCCAAACCTCCTCCTGGCCTCTCATCTGACAGCCTCTTACCAAATGTCTGCCCCGCCCAGAGGTCTGTGTGGGCTGCCCTCCAGGTGGAGGCACGGTGGGGCTCCCTCCTCTTTCAGATAGCCCTCCCATTCCCCCAGCCTCGGTGCCTGCTCCCTCCACAGAGGGAGGGAGCGCAAACATGAATCAGTACATGCCATCTGGGCTGAACTGCCAAGGCCTCCTTTGGGGAAGAGCTCCTCTCCCCTGCTTGTCTTTGAGTCCTTCGAGGGCAGAGCCCAGGCCTTAAAGCCTTTCGTACCTTCCACAGTCCTTCCCATAGAGTCCCTAGTGCCCTGGGATCTCAAAAGTGATTTGGTGACTGCTTATTTATTCAAGCACTTATGACAATAAAGATATTCAGAGTAGCAGCAGCTGCCCATTTGCTCAGCGCCTACCATGAACTTTACATACACAATTCCCCGATAATCCTGTGGCCATGTGCTGTCCTTGTTCACAAATAAGGAGCATGAGACCAGAGAGGTAAAACACTCAGCCTGAGATCCCTCGGCTAAGATTGCAGGCCCAGGATCTGAACCTAAGTCTGCCAGACTTGAGCTGCCTTGCACCGCCCAGGTCCTCAGACACTTGCTAGAGGCAGCATACCATGAGACTGGGGCAGGCCCACCCTGCACAGAGTAGGGACCTCAGAAATGCTTGCAGACAGAATACCTTTGAACCCTCTCGATGCTGAGCATTGGGAAATCCAGAGACAAATAAAACACAGCCCCAGCCTTCAGGAGACAAAGTCACGCTCTCCACACACACAGGATGGGCTGTCCTGAGAGCCCTGTGAAAGGCCTCAAGAAGTGCTGCTGTGATTTGGAAGAGGGAGAGAGGGACTGGGAGCTGAGGGTGCTGGGGGCTTTCCAAAGAAGGCAGGCAGAGTAGGCTGTGAGGGCTCAGGCTGCACTGGGACATGTGGAGGAGACACAGAAAAAGAGGTCCATGCCTGCAGAAAGCATGGCAAGGTCTAGCGGCAGGAGACCAGGGAGACTGTGAAGACCAGTAGATGGCACAAGGTGGTGGAGTGTAAGGAGACCAGGAAAAAATAAGTGATCAGGAGAGCTGTGAAAGCCAGGCTGAGGAGGCTGAACTTGATTCTGCAGGCAATGGGGAGCCAAAGGCGGCTTCTGAGTGGAAGAATGACATGAGAACAGCAGCTACCATTGACTGTGCGTGGTCGTGGATCAGGTACCACCCTGAATACCCTCCGTGTCACTGAACACTCACAACAACCCTGGGAGGTGGGAGAGGCAGTCCTCACCACCGAGGCAGGGAGTGGCCACAGGATTTGAGACAAGGCATGTGTGTGGTCCCACCCAAGCCTCCCCTCCCCAGTACCCACCTGCTCCTGGGCCCGGCTGCCTCCCAGGCACACCAAGTCCTGCCATCCTCCGTAGCCGTCCTTAGAGAGGCCACAGGTGGTCCACAGCGTCAGCTTCCACTCAATGTTGGCCGACAGGGATTCCCCACTAGTGATCTCGGCTGTGGCCTGGGTCCTCCTGGGAGGGAAAGCCACGGAGGAGCCAGATGGAAGGACTCTTGGGAGGTGAGACCCAGACCCCCACATACCTCAAGTATCCTGCCACCCTTCTGCTTTGGCCCCCAGGCCTTTCCCATATATAGGTTTTTCCACTTCTCATATCAGCCAGGCCAGAGAGGCCCACAAGCCCAGGGAAGAGCCTGTCAGTCAGAAGTCAGCTTCCTCCTTGCTAGGGCCAATCCCCTCTGCTCACAGAGCCATCTCCTCGTGCCAGGCCCTGCCCGACACCTCCTTCTGGTCTCCTCACCCATTTTTCAGATCAGTCTTAAGGACAATAGGAAAGGCCCTGGTCCCAAACCCGAGCCCATGGCGAAGCCAGGGATCCTCAACACTTAGGCTCCCAGGCCCAGTCCTTTGGAGCTCAGGCCCCAACTCACCGCAGCAGTGCCTCCAGCAGCTTGGTGACATTGGAAGAATAATGGAGGACGATCACCGGCCTGAGCAGAAGCTGGGATATGTCTAGCTGTAGGGGAACAGGGAAGTCAGCTGGCCTTGGTGCCCCATTCCCCAGCCTGCGTGCCCCCAAAGCCTTATTCAGTTTACCTCTCGGACCACGTTGTGGTTCAAGATGAGGAGAAGCAGGGCAGAGGCTCCCAGGAAGAGCGCCCTCCGCATCTGCGGGACAGAGATAGAGGCTAGTCCACACCCTACCCACACCTCACCAATACACCTGTCACCACAGCTATTCTCAGCTCCTGGCACCACTGTGTTCCTTTCTTCTGGACAGACTGGTTATAAGCTCCTTGAGGTCAAGAACAGAAACCCTTATTCCTACTGCCTTTCCCCCAGATGCTCTGTGGGACCCAAACAATGCTGTTTCCCCTGGTCCTAGCAGGGCAGGCCTGCCATCAACCCCCATCAGGAACTCCCTGTTGGAAATTCTCAGGGCCTGGTGGAGCTTCCTCACTCTCTGGCCTCCCCCACCTGTTTCCACACTACAGTGACTCGATTTTCCAAACTGGGGTCTCTTTCCCCACCCAGACCTAAGGGTTTTCTAGAAGCTCCTTAGGATCCCACATGGTAGTCTGGCTCTGGCAAATGCCTTGAAACCCCCTCCTCGAGCCCCCTTCCCCACATACATCCCCTGCACCTGCTGGACCAGGGCCTTGGGATAGGCCTGTGGGCCACTGCTCTGACTCTCCTGGTGGAACTGGGCCTCCTGCTCCTTGCCCACGTATGTCACTGCAATCCAGTCGTCTACTGGCACCTCCTTCTCAGCATCCACGATGTCCATCTGTGGGGCAAGAGGCCAAAGGCAGAAGGAGGAAAAGAAGTTAGCAGCATCGGACACACAGAGATGCAAGGCCAGGGTCTGGGAACGAGTTTGGAGGGTAGAGCATCTGGATCTCAGGTTTTGGCAGCCGGAAGGCTGGGGGCCTGGGCAGTCTGGGGAAGGGGCTGTGGGCTGCCAGGGCTTGGTCCAGGACGAAGGCCGGTTCTGGGTGCGGGGCTGTATGTGGCGACCGGGGCCAGGTGGCTGGGCGGCGCTCACCAGCAGCAGACGGCCACTCAGCGGGGGCGCCGGGTCGGCCTCGGGGCCGATCCTGACGCCCTCCAGGACCAGAGAGTCCTGCCGCGGCAGCCTCACGTCCACCCGCACGGCGCGGGCCCCTCCACGCCCCGCACCAGTCGCGGGCTCGCCGCCGTCCGCCGCGGCCCCGGGCCCTGCCAGGCCAAGCCAGAGCGGCAGCAGGGGCAACAGCAGCAACAGCGGCGACGGCGGCGGAGGAGGAGGTGGTAAAGGCGACCTCAGCGCAGGGCGGGCGGTGGGGCCCATGGTCGGACCCAGCAAGCAGATAAAACAGGGGCACCGGGGGTTCTGGGCACTGGGGCAGCAGAGGGAGGGACTCCGTGGCCGGACGGGGCGGGGCGCCGGGAGGGGGCGGGGCTGTGGCCGGACGGGGCGGGGCGCAGGGAGAGGGGTGGGCTTTCGGCGGCTTGGGCTCCCAGACCAGGCCGCGCGCGCCCCCTCGTGGCTGCGGGGAACTCGGGCCCCGGCGGCCCAGGAAACTACAGCAGAGCGGAGCCCAGGTCACTGTGGCTGAAGCGGGAAATTAGAGAGGAGGTGCTCACAGGCTGTTGGATTGTCAGAAGCCAAGACAGGACGGTGGAGAGCATGAGAGGTAGTTGGAAGGGGCGACTGTGTGGAAGGGATGACAAGGGGGGATCAGAGCTGGAGAAGGGCAGGAACCAGGCATGTCTAGGGGCTTGAAGGCTGCAGTGGCTGGATGGTCCAACAATGCGACCTGGGCCAAATCTTAACCCCCTCTTCCTAGGGTCTGTTTCTCCCCCAGGCGGAACTCCAGGAGGCAGAGAACCAGAGAACTGCATGGGAGGCACACAGGAGAGATGGAGGCAAGCGTCCTAGGGTGGCAGAGAGCCAAAAGCCTGGGTCCTCGGGGAAGTCACTTTCTTGGGCTGTGAAACGGGCACACCATAAGACCATTACTGTCTCTCCCCCAATAAGTAACTTCCTACTGGGATGTCCTAAAACTCGTCCTTTTCTCCAAGGGTTGCAGCTGCTGAGAGCTGGCTCAGTCTGAAAGCCTTTTAAAAACTGCACTGTGAGCAGGGAGAGGTGTATTGAGGGGACTAGATGGCAATGGAAAAGATATAAAAAGATTACATATTTAAAAAGCCTGCACTGTAATAAAAGGGCAAAAGCCAGACGAGCCACAACACTCTTTTCCCTAATATTCTATTATGAAAAATATCAAACATACAGGAAAATTGAAAGACTTTTACAGTGAACACCGGTATAACCACCAACATTGACTGAATCGTCAAGATGCTCCAGAAGAACACAACGGCGAGAATTAGCCCAGAGACAGACAAATGGGGCATCAAACAGAAGCCAAAACCCGTAAACATGAGTATGTCAGAGAAAGCAACTCAGTTGGGGGCCAGGGAGGAGGAAGTATGAAGGACTGTTGGATAAACTGTGCTAAGAAAATGGGTTAACCGTAAAAAAGAAATGCAATTGGACCCCCCTACTGCACATCATCCACAAAATATGAATTCTGTGTGGACTAAAGACCTAAAAATGAAAAGTCATACTTTAAACATTTTTCAGAAAGAAACATAGACTATTTTGATTACTTTAAGATGAGGAGATATTTCTTAATACAGAAAAGCAGATTATAAAGGCAAAGCTTGAAAAAAATATTATCAACAATAAAATGAACAACTCCTGTTAATGAAAACATTGTAACAAAGTGGCAAGGAAAACCACAAGTTGGGAGAAGGTATTTGCAACCAAATGATTCATAGGCAGAATATATACCTGATATGGGTCACAAGATGCAAATAGGCATTTGACAAAAGAGGAAACAAAAATGGTTAATGCATATGAAAAGATGCTCAGCCTAGTCAGGGAAATACAAATTAAAGTCACTGGCCCCACTGAAGAACCATGTCTGGCTCGCTCCATCCCAGCCCCTGTCTCTGGCAAAAATGTAAGAGTCTGACAATGTCAAGTGTTGCTAGGGATGTGGAGCAACGGACTCCATGCACCGCTGATGGGCATAGGGCCTGGTCGTATAGCCAGGCTGGAAACTATTTTACATCAGATAAAACCACATGCACATTCTCAGGAATTCCACTCTTGGGAGCATGCTCTAGGACAGTGGTTCTCAGCACAGACTGACAATAGAGTCAATTGAGGATTTGCTACAAAATATTGATGCCCGACCTCTACTCTAAATCACTGAATTGTTATCTCTGGAGGTGGGAACTTCTTACTGGAAATGATTAAAACAAACAAACAAAAACCTCGCAGGCCAGGTGACTGCAATGTGCAGTCCTGGCTGGGAATCGTTTCTTGGGTATGTGCAGAACAGCCCTGTTTAAATAGTAAAAACTGGAAGCAGCCCAATTCACCATCACTAGAAGAGATAAGCTATGGTAACTTCATGCATAGAATACCATGAAATAGGAAAAAAAATGAATGAATTAGTCATGTGTATAACCATGGACATTTATTTATTTTTTAAAGATTTTATTTATTTATTTTTTAGAGAGGGAAGGGAGGGAGAAAGAGAGAGAGAGAGAGAGAGAGAGAGAGAGAGAGAGAGAGAGAGAGATCAATGTGCGGTTGCTGGGGGCCATGGCCTGCAACCCAGGCATGTGCCCTGACTGGGAATCGAACCTGGGACACTGGTTCATAGCCCACGCTCAATGCACTGAGCTACGCCAGCCAGGGCTACCATGGATATTTATTTATGTTTAAATTTTATTTCCCAATTTCAGTTGACATATGATGTTATGTTAGTTTCAGATGTGCGACATAGTGATTAGAGATTTATCTACCTCACAAAGTGATCACCCTGATAAGTCTAATAACCATATGACACCATACAAAATCATTACAATGTTATCGATTATATTCCCTATGCCGTACCTTATATCCCTGTATTTTTATTTCTATTTATTTTTTCATTGCTTTAAGAGAGAAAGGAAGGGAGAGAGAGAGAGACATCAATGTGAGAGAGAAGGAATGGGGATTATACACACCCAGACTGGAAATCGAATCCGCAACGTAGGTATGGGCCCTGACCAGGAATTGAACACATAACCTTCTGTTACAGGAGGATGCTTCGTCTCACTGAGCACACTTGCCAGGGCCCCATTACCATTTTCATAACTGTGTACTTCTTAATCCCTTTCAACTTTTTTTTTAACTTTGTTTCAAAGTTTTTATTGTGGAAGACAATACATTACACAAAAATGTCAAAATCATATACAAAAATACTTGAGATATAACCTTTTAACTTTTAAAAAAATTTCATTTATTTATTTTCAGAGAGAGAGGAAGGGAAGGAGAAAGAGAAGGAATGAAACATCAGTGTATGGTTGCCTTTCGCGTGTTCCCCACTGGGGGCCTGGCCCGCAACCCAGGCATGTGCCCTGACTGGGAATCGAACTGACAACCCTTTGGTTCACAGGCCTGTGCTCAACCCACTGAGATACACCAGCCAGGGCTCCCTTTCAACTTTTTCACCCATCCTCCCAACTCCCTCCCATATGGCAACCATTAGTTCTCTCTATCTCTGAGTTTGTTTCTATTTTGCTTGTTCATTTATTTCGTTTTCTAAATTCCACATGTAAGTGAAATCATATGGTATTTGTCCTTCTCACCATGGATATTGTAACAATGCTGAGCAAAAAACGCAAGTCTCAAAATAAGACATTCTACTTAAACTCAAAACTATCAGGACTTACAAGAGTATCACACAAAAATCAGTTGTGTTCTATACACCGGCAATAAACTATCCAGAAGGAAATTCAAACAACAATTCTGTTTACAATAGTATCCAAAAGCATAAAAGGCCTGGGACTTTGACACAAAGAGGTAGAAGACGTATGCCCTGAAAACTACAAAACATTGCTGAAATAAACCAAAGACAACCTAAATAAGTGGAAAGAATTGAATTATCTTATCTTAATGAATTGGTAAATTTAACTTTGTTGTTAAGGCAGCAAGACTACCCAAAGCAATCTACAGACTCAGTGCAATCCCTATCAAAATTCTAATGACCCTTTTTAAAGAAATGGAAACACTCATCCTAAAGTTTATGTGGGGTTGCATAGGGCCCCGAAGAGCTCACGATGTAAAGACAAGAACAAACTTGGTGCAGCGGCAGTATCGTAGCCAACGAGGTTATCCAAGGTGTGTCATTGCTGATGGAAACCTATCCCAATACCCCTCCATGATGACTTGAAGTATATAGTCGGCATTGGCAGTTTTTGACAGTGTTACAGAGGCTGAATTTTTTAAAAAGAAGAAGAAGAAAGAAGAACAAAGCAGATTCTCATTGTCCAATTTAAAAACTTACTATGAAGCTACAGCAATCAAAAACAGAGTAGTACTGGCGTAAAGACAGATATTAGATAAATGGAATAGAATGGACAGAAATAAACCCAGATGTCTGTGGCCAGTTGACTTTCAACGAGAGTTGAAAGGGCCAAGGTCAAAAACAGTCTCTTCAACAGTCTCTTTAACAAATGCTGTGACAACTGAATATCCACATGCAAAAGAATAAAGTTGGACTCCTACTTCACACCGTATTAAAAAATGAACTCAAAATTGATGAACAGTGGGAATGCAAAATGGTGGTTCCTCGAAAAATTAAACATAAAATTACCATACGATCCAGCCATTCCACTTCTGTGTGTGCACCCGAAAGAACTGAAAGCAGGGACTTGCACAGATATTTGTACACCGGTGATCAGAGCCTTGTTCACGAGAGCCAAAATGGAAACAACCAGAATGTTCATCAATGGATAAGTGGATACACAAACTTTGGTGTGCCCATAGGATGGGATATTATTCAGCCATAAATAGGGATGAAATGCTGACACATGCTAGGACATGGGTGAACCTTGAAAACATTACACTAGATGAAACAAGCCAGACACAGCTTGTATCGTGTATCCAGAACAGGTACATCTGTAGAGACTGAGAGCAGATTGGCAGCTGGGGAAAGGGGAGTGGGACGTGACTGCTTCATGGATACAGGGTCTTCTCTTAGGGTGATACAAACGCTTGGGACTAGGTAGTGGTGATGGTCACACAACATTATGAAGGTACGAATAGCACTGAAGTTTTTACTTTAAGGGGTTAATTTTGTGTTATGTGAATGTCACTTCAATCAGAAAAAGATGCAGGACTAACTATATGTTTTAGGGATTACATTCACATGTAACAAAATCGTAAAGAAAATCAAGGGAACGAGAACCTCGGAGTTCACTTCACCAAAGTGAGATGTAATTGGGAGGGGCAGCCAAGGGCACGGATGGTATCGGCGACATCCTACTTTTTAAGTTGCACGACCGTTCATTCTATCATTCGTTATTCTTGGTGCAAATTGCTAACTTTCTTTTGTACGCGTGAAATCACTCGTCATGCGTTAGAGGGCCCCTTGGTGTCCACGGAGAGTCTTGCTTCTCCAATTCGGCGGATCTCCCAGCCCATCTGTCAGCCCCAATGACAGGGCTGCAAGGTCGCACCCTGTAATTATCCCGTCTGTTGGCTTCGCCATCTGCTCATGCCTACTCCCACCACTGGTTCCCCACCACCCACCCAGGCAGGGGGTCCTCACTACCCCGCCAACACACACACACACACCAAACAGACACAGATCGTTGCTAACACCGGACCCCACCTAGAAAGCGTTTCTGTTGCCCCACAAGCAGACACATCTGAGCCTTCCATGAGTGGGAGCCGCAGCGCCCTGTGAACGTGGTGAGTAACCAGAGCTATTATCCTGTGGTTACCTCCTACGGAGTAACCCTTGGTTATCCTGGAAGAGACAAGTACAGTCATACCTTGGTACTCATCAGCTTCAGAACTTGTCAGATCCTGTACTTGTCACATTTTGACGAGAAAAAAAAAATGTTTCAACAGTCGGCGCTTGCTCGGGACTCGTCACACTTGCTAGAACTTGTGTGAGTCACGATGTCGCCCTGCAAGAGAAAACGCTTCATTGTTCGGTGCTCATCAGTTTCCACACTCATCACAAGTTCCGAGTTAATGAGGAGTGTTGAGGTCCCGCTGTAGTTGAGAATGTGGTCTCAGTGTGGGAAGGTGTAGCCCAGCCCGGGCCTTCTGCTGTTGCGTGGGGTGGGGGTGGAGGGGGCTGGAGGAGAGGCAGTAAAGTTGGAAGTGGCTGCTGGAGGGAGTCTGAGCTCAGGAACAGAGCAGCAAAGGACCAAAGATTGATGCAGGACGTTGAGTGGCAGGCACAGCCCTGCTCCGGAGCAGAGTGCCTGAGGTGGGGGAGACTGGAGGACCCCAGAGGGAAGGAAGGGATCCCAGCTGGGAGAAGACGTAGGCCACCAGGCTCCCAGGTGGACAGGCAGAATGCTTGTCAGTCAGAGGAGTCGAGCCCCCGGCACCCAGCTTATTTTGCTTCTGGGGCTGGGTGGGGAGCTGGCAGGGGCAAGGCCATCACGTCACTCTCTCACCATGTACCTGTAGGCAAGCCAACTCCTTTCTCTTGGCCTGTGTCCATCTGCAAAATGGGAGTTGGACTAAAAGGTTGGGGGGGTGCGGAGGCTCCTTCCAACAGACACGCTGTAATTCCAGGTGGGGCTGTCGTCCTGCATACGAGGTTGCCTGGCCCTGGGCTGGACTGTGAACTGTATGGAGTCCCCCACTGCCCTCCTCTCTCCTCTCACACTAAAGTTGTAGGGGGACCTAGGAAGAAATGAAGCTGTTAATAAAAGTGTGAGTCATGGGGTATGTTAGCCCAAATGGGAACAAAGTAGGGGTGATGAAATGGTTTAGACTCAGTACCAGGAATGGGGTGTGTGGTAAGGTCAGTGAATTCCCAAGGTGTGAAATGAGTCCTTCAATGTGGTGCCAGGCTGGCATAAACACCAACAAGGTATCCCGTGAGTCCGTGGGTGGCAGCGCTGGCAGGAGACTGAAGGGCAGGGAAATCCATACTCAAAGTAGGAGCCTGCTGCAGTGAGCTTAAACCTTGGCTCCCTCTGCGATGCAAGGGGCCAATGTAGTGAAGTGGCCACCAGGGGGCACGCTAGTCCTCAGGGAAGAGGGCCACATTGGAGCCCAGGGTCGGCTTCTGCTGTTTTTACCAAGGGACTGAAGGGAGGCGATGCCTAGCTCACAGGAAGGAACCGGCCTTGGGAACTTCAGGCCCAGTGAGAGCAAGAGAGGGTTAGGCTGGGGGGCTGGGATCCCTTCGTTGTAGGCATGAGCCCCAGGGCATATAACAAACTGTCTTAAAGAAATCTTCGATTGTCCCTTGGTTGCCTAGCTCAGTCACCACTTCCCTGCAGACACCCAGAGAGGAGCGGAGACTTGCCCAGGACCAGGCAGGACAGGTGCAGAGCAGCGGCGGCGTGACTGTGCTGTGCGGGAGAGGAAGGGCTGCGGAACGGAGGGGTGGTCAGGGGCAGAATGAGTGCGGGTCACACCCACAGATAGATGTTGAGCATCTGCTGGGTTCCAGGGACCGGGCATAGAGCAGTGACCGTGACCAGCAGTGGTTCCTGCCCTTGAGAATCGGTAGTCGACCATGACCGCATCCACAAGCAAGATAATTTTAGACCATGGAAAGTGCCATGTGAAAGAGATAAAATGACATGGAGAGTGACCGGGGCTGGGGGCTGCTTCAGCCCTGGTGCCAGGAGAAGGAAGGCGTCTCTGAGGGGTGGTGTGGAGACCTGACCGGCAAGAGTATCTGGGGGAAGAAACTGGAATTCAAGCAAAAACAGCCGGTACATTTACTGTGCTCCGGGCACTGTTCTAGGTCCTGTGCGGGAATTAGCTCGTGTGACCCCGTCACGACCTTAGGAGGTAGTAAGATGACCACTGCCACTTTGCAGACGGGAGACTGAGGCAGAAGGGGTCAAGCCGCCGTGGCAGGCGAGAGAACCGGGCCCCGGGCCCCGGGCCCCGCAGGGCTGCCGTGGGGTCGGTGGGTGCTGCTCTGTTTCCCAGAGGCACTGGCACGGAGTGGCCGCGGCCAGCTGTAGAATCTGCATTCTGTCTTGACTGCGGGGCGTGGGGTAGGAATGGCAGCCCGCCCTTCCCTAGGGAAGGCTTGTGCCAGCTCGTGTCAGAGCCGGGGCAGATCTCCAGCACCCCTCCTGCCCTCCCCACCCGAACCCTCTGGGGGAGTTATTGTTTTATTTTTTCTTCAATTGCAGTTTACATTCAATAATATTTTGTATGGATTTCAGGTGTACAGCATAGTGGTTACGCCTGACATTTCCAGGACCCACCCAGCACCATACATCAATACTACGATACTACAGACTACATCCCCTAAGCCGTACTTTACATCCCCGTGGCTATTTTGTAACTACCGATCTGTGCTTCTCAATCCCTTCACCTTTTCACCCAGTTCCCCAGTCCCCGGCGTGAGGGGCGGGGGGTTCTGAAGTCCCAGCTCCCTGCCCCCAGCTCTCTCTTCACAGCTAACTGGGCCAGCTCATTGTGAAGGGATTTGACTCCAGGAGACACCTGGAGACGGGTGAGAAAGGGCTTAGGGATTAGACAAGGATCTCTGGGAAGGTAAGGCACTTAATTAGGGGGCTTTGGGCGTGGGAAGTGGGGCAGGGAGAGGATTGGTGTCTCCACAAAGCCGGGTGGACTGCGGAAGTGAGGAGGAACTGGGCTCCTGGGGAGGAGCCAGAGAGGGCTCAGTTTCCCACCTTCTGTTGTGTCTTCAGAAATAACACATAATAGTATTAAGAGTCCCTCACATTTGTGCACCCATCACTTTTCCAGCCTTTATTTCACTTGGAATTCTCACGATGGCCTTGGGAAAGAGACAAGGATTACATTTCTCCCCAGATTACTGGTACCCAGAGAAGGCAGACGACTGCTACCCGAAGGAGCTGAAGGAGTTGGGGCCTGGGACTGGGACGGTTTTCTCTGCGCTCTCACAACATTAGCGCAGGGCAGGCAGGGTGGTGGGGGGGTGCGGGGGGTGGGGCAGCTCTGGGAGAGGCCAGAGCAGGGCCAAGAAGCTGCAGCACACTCCACAGGAAGGCAGGCTGCTGGCTGCTAGGCTGAAGTCACCTAGAGACCAGTGCTCCATCTCATTCTGGGCCTGCTCCCCCACCCCAATATTCCAAGTTCCACAAGGGCGTTTTTTTTTAAGGTTTATATTATTCTCATTTAAGAGAGAGGGAGGGGAAAGGAGGATTGATACGAGAGAGAAACACCAGTCAGCTGCCTCCTGAACGCCTCAACCCGGGATCAAGCCCACAACTCAGGCACGCCTCTTGACCAGGAATCGAACCGGCGACCTTTCTCCATTACTGGAGACACTCCAACCAACTGAGCCACATGGACCAGGGCCACAAGGGCAGTTTTTTCACTCAGTGATTAGCACAGTGCTCAGTTAAATACATGTTGAATGAATGACTGTATGAATAAAAGGATGGAAAGGCCTCCTCTGTAATTTGCCTGACTCCTGCTCGGCCACCAAGTTCTCCGGGGAACCTGGGATGCCCCCATGCTCTGACTGGTGGCACTGGCTGCCCTGTCCTGGAGAGGGAGGGCAGGTGTAGAGGTGGCCTTGACTGCAGTCCCCATAGACCAGGAACTCCTCGAGGGCAGGGCCTGGTTGACCTCATCCTCAGAGCTGTCCCCATGCCCGGCACCCTGCCTGCTGCATAAGCTGTACTTAAGGGCAAAGGAATGAAAGGTGCTCTGGCTCCCAGGTCCGATCAGGAGCCGAAGCCTGGGCTACCTGGCGGGGGAGGCCAGGTGCAGGAGTGAACCTATTGCCCTGCTTCCTCATTCTACCATCGGGGCCCAAGCCCCAGACGGTTCTGATTTCTTCATTCCTTCTCCGCTTCCTGGGGAAAGGACCTGAGGCGGCTGCAGGCACGTAGCAGGGCTGGGAGGAGGCGAGGAAGCCAGGAGGCTCAAGTCAGGGCTTTTCTGCCCGGCCACCTGCCAGCACAAGGGCTTTCCAGAGAGTTCCTGCTGGTGTGGCCTCGTGGAAGTCGAGTGTTCCACAAATATTTGTACAAGGGTGTAAAGACTGTTCTCCCCAACTCTCAGTTCAGTGTGCCAGTCTCCGCACCACCCCTTTCCCCCTGGCACCGGAGAATCAGAGGACAGGGAACTTGGCAGCCTTTGATCTCCAGGTCAATGCCCTTGTGTTAAAGGAGAGGCATCCAAGGCCCAGAGGTCAAGGGCAAACAGCCCTGAGGGGGCCCCCTGTGTGCTCATCGCTGAATTGTCACTACAGTCGTTTTTACTCAAGAACTTGGCCTAGCACCCAGGCTCAGGACTCCCCATCCTGTCCGTGTCCGGAACTGCTTCCCAGACAAATCCTGACCCCAGGACACTAACTCCTGAGACTAGAACTGGCAGCCTATGTTCCTGCTAGGTCTCTCTGCTCCAGCAGCCTGCTCGCAGCTATTCACACTACCTGTCCAGCACAGTGGACGCAGAACAGCACGCTCAGCCCAGAGCTGCCAAGTGGCAGGTCCTGGATTTCCACTCAGGCCGGTCGAACCCCTGAGGCTGGGCTCTTCCTGTTGGGCCAGGCTCTTGCTTGAAAGTCACCACTGTAACACAAAGTCGTCAGTGTCACCGTCAGGAGACAGAGGCTTCAGGTTGTCTTGGCTCGGGTAGATCAGGGAGAGATTCCTGGAAAGAGCATTGGATCGGGCCCTTTTTTTTTTTAAATCCTCACTCCAGGATATGTTTATTGATGAGAGAGAGAGAGAGTTGATGTGAGAGAGAAATACCAATCAGTTGCCTCCCATTCGTGCCCTGACCAAGGATCAAACCCTCAAACTTTTGGTTCAGGGGATGATGCTCCAACCAACAGAGCCACCTGGCCAGGGCAGTTCCAGGGCTTTGAAGGCCAGGGAGGATCTGGCGGGTGGGGGGGGGGGGCAGGGAGGATCTGGCGGGGGTGGGGTGGGGGGGTGCAGGGAGGATCTGGTCGGGGTGGGGCGGGGGGACCAAGTGAGGGCAGCAGCTCAGACAGAGTCAGGAGGGCAGAGGTGCATCTGAGCGACAGCATGGAGCGTCTCTTACTGAAATGAAAGTGTGAAGGGAAATGAGCGGCACTGGAGGCCACAAGGGATGCTGGGAGGAGATGGGGGTAGATCTTGAATGCAAGTCAAGGAACTAGGGAGCCACTGCAGGTTCTTGAGCAGAGGAGCAGCATACCTAGCAGGGAGGGAGAATTGCTGGGTAGGGGTTAGGGTATAGAGAAAAGGTGAGGATGGGGAGGAGGGGCTCTCTTAGTAACTAGCTTGGAGGAGTTTGCCAAATTATTAGGCCAGGATTTATATTATCAGATTAACTAGCGGTTCCACAGTGGGCTGATGATAGGTAAGTTTCAATGGAGGAAGGAGAAGAAGGCAGCCACAGGACTGGGAAGAGCAGACTGGAGGAAGGGTGCTTTCTTTAGGTCTTTACCTCAGATAACTCGAGTCCTGGGGCGCAGGGGCGTGCAGTGGGGTAGGTCAGAGCAGGGGACTACTTCCTGCTGGGTGAATGTTTTCCATGTGCTTCCTGGGGCAGCCCATGCAGGTGGTCCCAGGTGAGTCTATACCCTGGCCCGCAGGCACCTGGCAGCCTATGGCCCAGAGACTGGAAACTTGGATTCCCCGCCTCTGCTCATGCTCATCTTCAGGTTCTCAAGTAATCACCTGTCCTTCCTGATTTAGAGGGTCTCCATGGGCTTACATGAAAATCTAGATCAGAAAATGCCTTGTAAACTGTAAAGTGATAAGCCAACATAAGGGTTGTTCTTTTTTCCTCTGAATAGGCCGCACGGTGAAATGAACATTTTGCTCCTGGACGGGCCTTTAATAAAGGTCTCAGCCACGTGTCCCGCAAGGAAGGCAGCCATGCCCTGCCTTAAGCCAGAAGCCGATGATTCTGTAACTGGGGCAGGACTGCTGGGGCTACCTGAGGACACACAGAGGTGGGGTGGGGGCTCTCAGCCACAGGGCTGGACCTGAGACCCTCACTCTGCGCCCTGCAGAAGACCTCTGTGCTGGGGCCGCGCCAGGGCACAGACAGCATGGGGAGTCCAGAATGAAGGCCTCCCGAGTGTCTGTGGAGCCACTTTCCACTTGGAAAGGAGGAAATGGCTCATTCTGTGGGGAAGAGGCAGTGATTGGGGTGTGGCAGGACGGCTAGGCTTGTAGGCACTCAGGGGGACCCGCAGCACTGGTCCCTGGGTATAAGCAAGGGAGGGGGTGAGGAAGCAGATAAGCTGATAGTGGGCCTGACTTTCTCTGTGGTTCCCTTCTCGTTCACCCTGCACCCCCCACCCAGAGGTCGGAGCCTGGCCCTGCAGGCGGCAAAGGAAGTGCGTGCAGGGTGATCTAGGGAGGGCCCTGGGCTAGGCGCTGCACTGAGCGAATTGTGTCCTTCAGCTCACTCGGTCCTCTCGTGCTGACTCGAAGTTCAGATCATCTACCTCCACCACGTAAACGAAGAAGCTTCTATCCAGAGAGGTGTAGTCACTTGCTGAAGTCTCCTAGAAGTAGAGGATTTAGAATTCAAACCTAGGTCTTTGAAGCATTCTTCCATGCTGGCTGAGAGTGTGAGCAACTTAGGAGCAGCTTTCAAAGTGCTGGGAAGGTCAGATGCCCAGGACAGGGCTCTGGGAGGGGCGGCCAGGCCTGGGCTTCCTTGTCCCCGCAGCCTGTCTGCCCCACGGGAGGGGATAGGCTGCTGACACTGAAAGGCTGGGAGCCGGGCTAGCAGCAGCTGTCCAGAACCGAGGGCAGGACAGAAGGGCAAGGGTCTAAGAGAGAAGCGGCCACTACCTCAGTTCCCAGAGGCAGGGCCATGGCTAGGCTTAGGGGACCTGACCCCCCACCCCCTGCCCCACGGCACCAAGCAAGTTCCCTAGAGTGTGTGGGGGAGACTTGGTCCTGTGCTGTGGGTGGGTGGGGGGGCTGATCTTAGAAGAGCTCATTAGACAGTACCTAGATGGGGAAACTGAGGCCCAGAGAGCTCAGGTGTCTCATCCAAGGCCACAATGTGTGGCCTTGAGCTAAGAGTAAATTTGGGACCAGAACCCAGACTTTCTGAGACTCCGACTCCGTCTCCTGCCTAGTTACCGACTTCTGGAGAGCGAACGCCGACGCATCAGAAGCCCAGCCCGGAGCATCTCCAGCTCCGCCCCTCGGGATCCTTTAAAAGGCGGGACTTGGCGGCCAGCCACCTCCAAAGGCAAGAAGGCTGGGACTTCGGCGGCCGAAAAGGAGCCCGAGCTACATCAGCTCCCGTAGCCGCAACCGGCGCACCCCGACCCAAGATGAGCGGCAGAGTCGGCGACCTCAGCCCCAAGCAGAAGGAGGCTCTGGCCAAGGTGAGCCCTCATCCTGGCCCGCCCCCACCCGGGGCGGCGGCCCTCTCCCTCCCGCGGCGGCGAGCCGGGAAGGGTCTAGGTAGGAGGCGTGCAAAGGTCCTCGGCGGGCTGGTGACGGAGGAAGCAGCCTTCGGCGGCACCTGGCGGCCCGCCGCCCAGCGCCCACCGAGGGGATTCCCGGGGAAGTTTGCCACCCGGGTCCCAGCCCCGAAACGAGCCCTTGGAGGTACCACCTGGGAGGAAGTGGTTGCTTGGAAGCCCTTGGAGGCAGCTCAGGGCACAAAGGCGACATTCATTTCGGGACTGGCAGCGGGGCCCTGGGACCGGGCCCCGGGTCTCCTCCCATTTCCGGGAGGTTTTCCTCCTCCCGGGGCAGGGGCAGGGATGGAAGGGGCCCTGGACGGCTCCTAAGGATGTTTGGATAGACCCTCCGCTGGTCCAAGGCACTCTGTGACCTTGGGCAAAATCCATCCTTCATCTGTGTGCTCTCTGATGAACCGAAACAAGGAGGTTGGACCAGGCGATGTGGAGGGAGGTCTGGAATCCTACTGGTGGGTGACTCCGTGGGCTGGGGTTAGTTTGAGCTGAGAGGAGTCCTCCCTTGTCCTGCAATCCTGGCCTTCCCTGACCGGTGACTTGGGGTGTTGCTCTTGAGGCTGGGAGGTAACCTTGGCTTTGCCTTGGCACCTGGGCAGAGGAGGAGGCAACAGTTCGAAGGCTGCACCCACTCCCCACCACCTGTATCTCCACTTCTGTGTTGTCATTACTGAGAGGGGAGGCTGGCTGTTCTTGGAACCAGAGCCAAGTGGGTCCAGTCTCCACGTTTGCAGGCTCCAAAGCAGGGCAGTGTTCTGCTGCTGGGAAGGGGTGGGGGCATAGGGGTCTCCTGCTGTAGCAGTGAAGCTGAGGCACCAGCTCTCGAAGGCTTTGCTCAGGCCGGGCCTCCCCCATCCCGGGGTGGCTGGAGAGGGAGGTTTCAGATTTTACTGCTGACCTGTGGGGGAAGTCCGGCAGATAAGGGATTAGGTGGTGATTAAACTGGAAAACAGGGGCTGGGTAGGGTCCTTGGCAAGTGGTGGCTTCACGCCTGAGCCCTGGATGAGCAGTTTACCTGGGAGTTGTTTGGGGAATGGGATGGTCTGCATGCTTGGCTGACCTAGGCAAAGGGCAGAGGTGGCTGGTCCTCATTGGTCCCCTCTGTGGCTGCCCAGGAGGTCAGTGACCAGAGAAAGGTGAGTGGCTGGGAGCAGGAGGTACGGGGAGAGCATGGGCAGTGGGTGTGCTCATAGGGCAGAGAACAGCTGGAAGTGGGTGTGGCCATCCCTTGGGGTCACTGTCCACGTTCCTTGTTTGGCACTCCCTGCACTTTCCCCCTTGGTGGCTTCTCACTGCAACTGCTCCTTCCACCCCGATAGCCCTCCTCCCTCCTTCTGCTGCCTTTGATTTCTTTCAAGATTAGTTCAAATGCCATTTCTTAAAACATGAATCCATAGGAGACCACCGTCTTCCTGGCCCCAGTCAGAATCAAACTCTTCCTCCCCTCTGCTCTGCCAGTCGCGTTGCTCTCCCTTCCATGACAACGGGGGTGGGGAACCATGGAGGAGTGTGCGCACTGGCCTCTCCCAGGCCCCGCTTTGCCTCCAGCGCTGCCGATCTCGAGCTGTTTGGCTTGGGGCATGTTACTTAGTCTCTCTGAGCTCCAATTTCTTCATCTGTATAATGGGGACAGTAATACCTCCAGGGACACTGAATGAGGCAGGAATAAGTGCCAAGTTCAGTGCCGGGCACACGGGGAATACGTGGGAAACTGACAGCTTGTGCTGTGGCATGCCCCACAGTGTCTGCTATCGCAGTTAGCCGGGAACACCTCCGGTGGCCCGCCACACTGGAGTGTGGAGGTGCACGCAGCCAGGCAGGGGCAGTGTCTCACTCGCTGCCCACCTCCTCCTGCCACCCGGCTCCCTCTAGCATGATGCGCCGTGCAGCCCACATGCTCAGCCAGTGCCTGCGGAGTTGACTGGTGTTGAGAGGCATCCAGCAAAGCCTCTTTGGAGAGTCCTGGGTAGAGGGCGGTGCAGGCGGGACCTGTCACTCACCCAGCTACCTCTCCCTGCAGTTTCGGGAGAATGTCCAGGACGTGCTGCCCAGTCTGCCGAATCCAGATGACTATTATCTCCTGCGCTGGCTCCGAGGTGAGGGGAGAGGGGGCTGTGGGGGGCTGGGGCAGGGTCCGGTTCTGGGTAACAGAATAGCGCCCTCTGGAAACCCTGGCTCTGGCAATCAGAGAATTGGAGGATTCAACCCTTAGGAACAAAAGGGACCTCTGGCAGTTACAAACCTCCCTACTGGATGGGTAACACTGAGGCACAGAGAGGTGAAGTCACACGGTGTTTGAATTGCAGAAAAAGAGAGGACTAGAGCCCAGGTTGGCTGAGCCCCAGCTCAGTGCCCTTTCTGTCCACTCTGCTGATGGACTCAGGGAAACAGTGGGAGGAAAAGCCAATAAAGGGTCCAGTCATGTGGGAAGTCGGAGCCAGAATCAAGTTTAGAACCAGAGTTCTGGCCCCTGGGAGAAACTGGGCCCCTCTGTGGCCTGTTGGGACGGCAGGGCTCCTGCTGGCAGCAGATTAGGCAGCTTGAAGTTGGGGCGAGAGCTTGGGGAACATGGGGAACACGGTGGGGCGCACGCAGCCTGAACTAGGTCGACAAGACCTCCCTCAAGCCACCACCAGGCTCCAGAGCTCCATGTTCCTTTTCTTTTCTTTTTAAGACTTTATTTATTTATTTAAGAGAGAGGGGAAGAAAGGGAGAAAAAGAGAGAGAGAAACATCGATGTGCAAGAGATGCATCGATCAGTTGCCTCTTATATGCCTGCAGCCGGGGACCTGGCCCGCAACCCAGGCTTGTGCCCTGATTGGGAATTGAGCCAGCCTTTTGGTTCACAGGCCGGCACTCCATCCACGGAGCCACACAAGCCAGGGTAGAGTCCCACATTGTAATTCTACTGCTGCTCCGGCCTGGATGTGGTACCTGGGCCAGGGGTGAACATCTGCCCTCGAGACCTCTCTGGGATAGCAGGACGAAAGAGGGTGCCCAGCTTCTAGCAGGATGTGGAATGACGGAGCTTTGAGTACATGAGGCCAGGTGCTCGTTTCTATTAGCAGCAGGATTAGACTCAGCCCCATGCCCCAGCTCCTGAAACCTTCCTGTTCTTTTTCCTCTTCTCTTGTGTGATTCAAGTCACGTGCCACCCTCTCTGGTTCTTGTGACACATGATCTTTTTCGGTATAGAAACTTTATTACTAGGCATAGAAATAATAGAGAATAAATTCCACTTTCTTAGATTAGCAGAGATTAAGTTGTGAGGGGGAACCGCAGTTCAAAAATTAAAGTACATATTATACCTGATTATTTACTTATAGACACATACACACTAGCAGTCTTGGGGTGGGTGGAGAGCTGGGTTTTGTTTTTCCGTGCAGAAATGGAAGAGACCGACATGCTCTGGGGGACTACTGGCAGGCACCCAAGGGCGGGTGTAGCCAGGAGAGCCACGTGGGGCTCCGTGTACCCCTGGAAGTGCCACCTGCCATTTTCTCCTGGGAAAAAAAAAAAGCTTCAAACCCACACCCCCAGCCCCTTCAGAGAGGGTGGAGGGGCAGTGTGGGGGCGGCAGTGGAGTCAGTCCAGGGCCAGAGGATATTCTGGCCCAGCAGTTTGGTAAAGAGCTGTAGCTAGAAGTGGGCGGGTGGAGAGTGGGAAACCAGCACTGCCTTAAAGGGCCAGCTGTTAGATCATCAGACAAACTACCAAACTGATCTTAGGTGGAGGTGTGGTTGCAGAGAGCTGTGAACAACAACACAGCTCTCTTTTATCTAAGAGGCCAGCCTGGGGTCCTGCAGCTGGTTTTGCAGGCACCCTCAACAGCCCCGGGCCTGGGATACCCTCTTTCTTTGCAGGAACAGCGAAGAGTGTGGTCATCCTCATTTGCCAGCTGAGAAAACAGAGTCTCAGAGAGGGGAGGGCACTTAGCCGAAGGCACACAGCTAGCGTGAAGCAGAACCAGGGCAGAAATCTGGGGCCCAGAGTCCCAGGCCACTGTTCTCTCCAGTGAGCCACGGCTGCCCCTGAAGCCACGCTGTGCCTCTTCCAACAGGACAACTATGTCCTCTGCACTTCATTTGGTGCCTCACACTTCCTGGGCAGGAGCTGAGGCCTGGTCAGACTCTGCTATGAATTTCAATTAGGGTTTTTGTTGTCTCTCTCTCTTCTTAGAAACCATTTCTCTGTCTCCTTTGGGTTCTAAAGGGAACATCTGCAAGGTGCATGACAGCAGAATCTTTTTCTAGCCTAGGTGTGAGCTGGGGTTCCACTCTCACCGCCCCCTTCACCCAGGTACACTTAGTTTTCCCCTGGCCCCAGGCCCCGAGAGCGGGCCCACGAGGCTCCACTGCCTCCCCCTGACTGGGGCGCAGCTCTGGGCACTCCAGCAAGGAGAGTCAGGTGGCAAGATAAAAACCACGAAGTGGTGGCAACCCTAAGAGGGCGCAGAGCAGGTCTGAGTGTACTCACTTTCCAGACCGAGGAAGGGATCAAATAAGAACCCGGGACAGCTGCTGCTAGGTGGGCTTCTCTGGCAGTGCCCTAAGCCACGCTTTGAGCTGCCCCTGACCAGGGAGGGCAGCAGGAGCCCTGGAGAGGCCTGATTCAGCAGGCATGCGGGAAGCCCAGGCCAGGTGCTGCCAGAGGCAAGTGACAACTAGGGGAGGGCTCTTGAAGAAGATTCTGGATGTTGGACCCTAGCTGATAAGGGTTAACTGAAGAACCACGCTGAGATAACGGGGCTCACAGTTCATTGCCACTCCTGTTCCCTGGGAAGATAAGGTCTCTTCTCACAGTTCGGGGTGCCCTCCTATGGAGGATTCCCACTTTCACAGTCCAGCTGGGCTTCCCCATCATGATGTTGCCTTGCATCTTCCCAGTGTCTTTAGCTCATTAGATGATTCCCTCAGAGATGTGCAGTATCTTGTCCAAGGTCAAACAGGGACGTGCGAGGGCTGGGCTGCAGACCTGGATTACATTCCGCTAAAAGCCGCCCCTGCTGCCACGATGGCACATAAAGGGCAGTGGGGAGGGACTTCCCAGGACTGAAGACTGTTCAGCTCTCCTAACGTGTGTCTAGCACCCAGGGAAGGTGTGGCATCAGTCAGATCTCCCGGTGCGCCCTTTGTAGGCATCAAGAGTGGGCTGAGTTTCATGATGGCAGAGTCCGGGGATGTGCCTGGCCATCCTGGGGAACAGCGATTAAAGGTCCAGCGACAGTCCAGAGGGCAGCCCATCTGGCCCAGGCTCCAGGGCTCTCAAGCAGATCTTGATGTCAACAGAGCACCTACCGCTTGGGAGGGACAGTTCATAGGTCAGATGACAAAACTGGTCAGAATCTGGATCTCCAAAGCTCTTGAAAGAATGAAATGAAACTCTGACCAGTACGGCTTATTAGTTGGTTGGGCATCGTCCCGCAGAACTCAGGGTCGCCAGTTCAATTCCCAGTCAGGGCACATGCCTGGTGGTGGGTTCGGCCCCCGGGGCAAAGCGTGCACAAGAGGCAGCCAATCAATGTTTCTCTCCCTCTTTCTCCTCCCCTCTTCCCTTTCTTTAAAAGGAGAATGAAATAAAGCTCATTCTAACAAGATAAAATCGGGTAGGGGGGGAGCCAGAAAACCACCTCACAACATCGGGGATGGATGGAGGCTCAGCTGCAGAACAGCTGAAAAGGATTGGGGGTTTCAGCTGACTGTGTGTCCCACCAGAGTGAAGGGTGTGATCAATGCCAAGAGCGTCCTTAGGTTTTATCGGAGGAGGGTAGACAGCACCTGGTGCTGTGCTCAGCTCTGCACAGCACACTGGACAAGGGGCACTGGCAAACTTGAAAACTTCCGAAGGGACGTTATTTGGGTGGACTTGAAATCAAGCTGTGAGGAACGGTGAAAGGATCGACTGATGGGCAGCGTGAAAGCAGCACAGTATTGGAAAGGTTGTCCCATGGCTGAGGGAGTTGTCCCCTCTCTCTGAGCGTCCCTGGAGCAGATCTCCACTCAGTATAGCCGTGAGGACTGAGTGCGCATGGTAACTCGGATTGTCTGGAAGCAGGTGGCTTTCCAGGGCAGTGAAGTCTTTGTGTTCAAGCTTTAGCAAGACAACTTTTGGGGGTTAATGCATAAAGTAGAGTTGGCCTAGGTGAACTTTTCTATTCTAAAACTTTACAGGAACCCTGAGAGGAGGGCACTCTGTGTCGCATTGGGGTATGCATGTGTCCTTGGAGGACATGGCAAGGTCGACTGGAAGCTCATCGAGCCCTCCATCCTACTGGGATGTTCTGCCAGCTCTGCCCCAGATTACGGGGCAGCTATGTTCATCTTTGAACTGTGGCTCAAGTTCTCAGGACTGGATGTTAGACTGGGGAAGAGATTAACTTTGTGTAAGGGAAAAGCTAAATGAGAGAAAGTCCAGGGTTCACTTTTCCTGAGGGCAGATAAGACCTTTCACCAATTGCATCGACTAGGGCAAAACTCTTTTGACTCTGAAGTTTTAATGCTACTCCTACCTGAACTTAACTTCGACCTGCTCTCCAGGGGCTGTGGTGCTCCAGACGCCCTCAGTGAATGTCCTCATATTAGCTTCTACATGTGGGATGATCTGGGAGGTAGGTGGGATGTTGAGAGAGAGGAGCTGCCCCTAGTATGAGAACAGGGAAATCTTGTCCTTGGATGCCCAGTCTAACCCTGACCCCATTTCCCTGTTACAGCAAGAAGCTTCGACATACAGAAGTCTGAGGCCATGCTCCGGAAGGTGAGATCCATTTGCCTCCAAATCCCATGGCTGCCTCCGTTCCTGCCCATCAGAATCACACTGTGCTTGTTCTTTTGCCCATCCCACTCACCTCCATCACAGCCAGTGGCTTGTGTGATGTAGCTGAGTCTTAGCCGACCACTACTGCCTTGTCCCTCTGGAAAAAGTGCATTCCCTTCCCTGGAAACCCAGAGCTTTCATAGGTCTGGGCTAGCCAAGAACTGGTGTTCTGCCAAGACTTCTAAAACAGGCATTGCCTTCTTTCACGTTCCTGCCAGTTGTCTTCTCATGACTTACCTGTTCATGCTGCCACCTAGTGCTAGATGTCTACTAAGGGGTCCCCCTGCCCCGCTCACACCTTCTTAAAGCCCTGACTGTGTGTTTGCAGCATGTGGAGTTCCGGAAGCAGAAGGACATTGAACATATTACGAGTTGGCAGCCTCCAGAGGTGAGGACAAGTGATCCTGGCCCGCCCCTCTGTCAGGTCACTAGACCACAGTTTGTGTCCTGGGTCTGTGGGACCAGAAGCTTCAGAAGAAAGTCCTGGCAATGCCAAGTGGACACCAATGGTTCCCAGAATGGGTGTGCACTGGTACCTAGGGGAAGGCTGTTGAGGGAGAGAATGATGAACCCAGAGGAAGGCCCCAGGATACATGTAGTTGCCCTGAGTCTGCTCACCAGGGGCCTTGCCTTCTCTGTGTTTTTGCCCAGGTGGTCCAGCTGTATCTGTCAGGAGGCCTGTGTGGCTACGACAAGGAGGGCTCTCCCATCTGGTACGATATCATTGGACCTCTGGATGCCAGAGGCCTGCTCCTCTCGGCCACCAAACAGGACTTGCTGAAGACCAAGATGCGGGACTGCGAGCTGCTCGTGCAGGAGTGTAACCGCCAGTCTGAAAAGGCGAGTGGACCAGCATGGTTGACAATGAGCTAATCGCGGTAGCGGCATTCAAGCAGAAGCAGGGATATCACACAGGGACTTAAACCCAGCTTCAGGGCTGAGGCCTGGGCCTTTGGATTTCAGAGACCAGTGGAATTTTGAAGTTTTAGAGACTAACATGTTGCCAGATTTTAATTTTTCCAAGTAAGGACTTAAAAAAAAATTGCCAGCTACCATCACCATAATGAACCCTCAAAAGTATAGGAATGGCAAAATCTCAGAATACAGGCCAGTCCTTTAAATAGTAAATTTAGTTTCATAAATAACTTAACTACTTCGGGCCCTGGTCGAATAGCTCCGTTGGTTAGAGCATCGTCCTGATACACCAAAGTTGCGGGTTCCATCCCCAGTTAGGGCACATGCAAGAATCAACCATTGAATCACAAATAAGTGGAACAACAAATGATGTTTCTCTTTCTCCCTACCCCCGGTCTAAAAACCAATTGAAAAGGAGAACTTAACTACCTTATTGTTATGTTTCTCATTCATTTGGGCACCAACCAGATCTTTGTCACAGATGACCCTGTCCTTAGACAAGTATTTGGGTATCGCTGGTGTGGATGAGCTAAGAATCTACATTCCTCTAACTCTGCATTTCAAAAAAGATAAGGACGGCTGATTTCCTTACTGAGAGAAAGGCTGAAGAGCAAGCTGGGGCTGCTACCATGACCTTCTCTCCTTCCTTCCCCTCAGCAAATGGAAAGGTCCAATGAGAGGATGCAGTACGTGTGGGGCCGTTTCGACGCTGTCACCCACAAACACGCACTGAGACCTAGTGTGTGCAGGGGCCCTGCAGCCTGGGCGGGCAAAGAAGCACTAGGCGCGAATGCACCTTTAAGGGCTTGGGTTGCACAGAGAACATCTCCGTGCATGAGAAAAGTGGCTGCACAGAGCCCCACAGACAGAGCACTACTGGGTGCTGCACACCAAGGAAGAGGAAGGCCACCAGGTCAAACTGCAGAAGGGAAGGGACCTCAGATGCAGTCTCCGTCCGCCCAGTGCCTGACTGGATGAGAACGAGGAAACCTAGGCAGGAAGGTGACTTGCCTGGACTGCAGTTCTGGCCTGGGGTGATTCTCTCTGTTTGGAAAGCCCTAGGTACAGCCCTGCCCAGATCCAGCTGCAATATGGGCACGAGACACAGTCAGCACTTGCTCTGAACTGGGTGGGCTTCTGCACTGGGGCAGCCTGCTGTGACATTCTGCCCCTCTGTGTCCTGCAGATGGGGAAGAAGGTGGATTCCATCACCATGATTTATGACTGTGAAGGGCTCGGCCTCAAGCATCTCTGGAAGCCTGCTGTGGAGACCTATGGAGAGGTGAGGGGCAGGACTGGAGAGGCAGGGTGGGGGGAGCTGGGACGGGGGGAGTGGACCCCTCTGCTGGGATGCCCTGTGGGATGGGTGAGGTGGCAGGGGCAGAGTCGGGCCTGGAGGAGGCCGGGCCTTTCACCCTGACATGGAAGACTGAGCCCGCTACACTCGGTGATTTTGTTTCCACAGTTTCTCTGCCTGGTCGAGGATAATTATCCTGAAACACTGAAGCATCTTTTCATCATTAAAGGTAAGTTGGGAACTCCAAGTGAGAAAGTCAAATGAGCAGAAGGGGCCAAAAATGTTACCGGGACAGATTCAGGTGGGGAGGACAGAGTGAGCCAAAGGAGAGCATCGAGGACCCTTGACACGCGGGAAGTGCTTTACAGCTCACGCAGCTGTTACCGCTTATTGCTGCCTTGGAGCCGTCCAGCCCCGCGTGAGAGGAAGACCATCCCCGCTGGACTCCTCCCACTGTACCGATGGGGAGGCGCCCTGCTGAGCCTCATTCCCCGGGGCTGCCTGCGTGGGCTGCGCAGCACTAGCACTGGGGAACGTGGGGCCTGAGACACGGGGCACTGTGGACAATACCGTTTGGGACAGAGTGGGCACTGCTTCCAATCTCCCCCTGTCTGGTCTCTGTTCCAGCCCCCAAGCTGTTTCCTGTGGCCTTTAATCTCGTCAAACACTTCCTGAGTGAGGACACTCGTAAGAAGATCATGGTCCTGGGGGGTGAGTAGCTCAGATTCTCCTCAACTCCACAGGATGGTCTGTGGCCCAGACTGGCGATGACTTTAGAGACAGGGCCAGCAGCCACCAGGGCAAAGGTTCCCTCTGCTGGTTTGGTAGCTGCGCGACCCAGGAGCAAGCTGGGGCTGGGCTAGCGTCTCCCTGTCTGTGTTCACGAGAGCACTTTCTCTCAGACACTGGAAGAAAGTACTGAGCTCAGCATTATAGATTCAAAGATGAATGAAACATCAGCTCTTGCCATTAAGGGGCTTGCAGTGTAAGAGGAGAGAAAAGACCTGTAGAGAGAAAGCTATGACAAAGAACTGGAAAAGGTAGTAGAAGGGGCCTGGAGAAGGTGCCGTGGAGGTCACATGAGCCGAGCTTGCTTTCAGCTGGAGGCAACTAGGCATGGCTTCATTTGATGAGCACCTACTATGTGCCAGGCCCTGGACTAGGAAGGTGAAATAGACAAATCCCTTGAAAAGCTCTAGGTCTCTTGGGGAGGCACAAAGCCCACTTGACCTAGGGAGGAGGTGAGACCTACCTTGGCCAAGGGCAATGGGGTGAGGAAGAGTTGCCAGATGAAGCAGGGCGGCAAGCTGTCGGGCAGAAGGAACAGCACTGAGCAAAGGCCTTACACACTACGGCACAGGCAGCTGCAGAACGTTTGGCAGGATATCGCAAGTGACGAGGCTGACAAAGGAGCCAAGAGCAACTCACAGAGAATCTGGGGCACTATGCTAAGGAGCTGGGCCATCACTCTACAGGCCTCTGGGAACCAGAGGTGAGCTGTGAGCAGGGGATAACCAGGATCAGATTTTAAATTGAGACACCGTATTGGCAGGATCGTGAGGGACAGATGCCAGTTTGCTCACTGTGGGCACAGTCCATGCAGCAGGTGTCGCAAGCCTGCGCTGGGGCAAAGGCGGTGGGCACAGAGGGGAGAGAGGATGGGTTTAGGACTTGTTTAGGAAGTAAAACAGAAGAACTCAAAGGACTGGATACAGGGAGGGACGAAGAGAGATCTAGAATGACCCCCTAGTGTCTGGTGTGACTAAGTATTGCAGTCACTGTAATGCAATTAGCTCAGTGGAGGAACACAACTGGAAGAGTGAGCTTCAAGTGAAGTCTGAAGAGTGTGTGAGATGTACAGATATTGGAGATACTTGAACCTGAAGCCTAGGGGAGAACTCCAGCCTGGAGATTTGGGAGCTGTCAGATGTTGGCAGCAGCTAAGACCTTGAGAACAGATAAGACTGCCCCCAGAAGAACAGAGGCTGAGCCTTGGGGGATATCCAAGCTCAAGGGCAGGCAGAGGAAGAGGAGCCCATCAGGGAGACTAAGAAGTGATGGGGAGGTTGTCGGAGAAGCAGGTGGGCAGGGGTTGGGTATGAAGGAGGCAGGGAGGACATCTGGGCACAAGGGAAGCCAGTGGGGAAGATGCACGGGAATCGAGGCAGCCGGGGACAGACAGGAGTCAGTTCTGTGGCAGCATCAAGAGGAGAGGTGGGAGAAAAGGCTCTGAAGGTGGGTTGGGACCAGGTAGATCATGGGAGACTTGAGGCCACCTCCAGACTTGAACCCGGGGGTCGGTAATAGGGACTCTGGAGGTTTCTGAATGTTCACCTTCAGGCAACACACTGAAAGTGGAGATTTTCCAAATGTGTCCTAGGAGTGGAGTGAGGCCTTCTGGAAAGTCCAGAACTCCTAGGTTCTTGTCCTAGCTCTGGCAGCAACGAGTTCCGCTTCTTGCCTCAGTGACTCTGTAAGATGGGGAAGAATCCCCTCTGGCCTTTTCCGACTCTCCAGCTGAGCTGGGGGGAGAAATACAAAGTCCCAGCAATGGCTCTGGCGATTTTGGCTTCTCTGCCGCTACCACCCACCGTGAGCATGAGACGCTTAGGTTTCCTGGCAGCAGAGCCGTGGAGGAGGTTCAGTCTGTTCTTCCACCCACACCCGAAACCCTCTCAACCAAACCCACCTCGGGCTGAGAAGGTACAGGAACTTCAGCAGAAAAGGGAAGAAATTCACTCCGGGCTGGTCGCTGGAGCTTAGTGGCACAGATTGAACCAGCCCGCGATCACAGGTGCTGCATGGACTTGGGTCTCTGCACCCTGAGGCTGGGAGATCCGGGACAGCCCCTGTGGGTTCCCGGGCAGTGCTGCCAGCGGCAGAGTGCACCGGGCAGTGCGCCAGACCTTGGAGCTTTGGCTTCCAGCATCAGCATGGAAAGGTTTCTGGTATCAAAATATTGTACGTGGCTGGTGTTTGTTGAGGAGCTTGGAATGGTGAAGTGGCGCAAAGTATGGGTTGTGCTAGAGTCAAACTCTCGTAGTCAGGGAAGGGCTCAGTTACCAGAAAATGAGCCAAGTCATTGGCAGCTAAAGAGCCTAAAAAAATAACAGGAGCAGACATGAAATTATGGCTGGGGTAAAGCCAAGTGTAAGCGGTCCCTCCCCATGGATGAGTTCATTCAGTCACAACGATGTGCAGACAAAGTGGGGACAAGACACACAGCTCTGCCCCGCCGAGGTCAGTGGAACCAGGACAGGTCTTGGTGCTTCTGGCCCTCCTGCCTGCTACGCGCACTGTTCCCTCTGCAGGGAGCACGCTCCCCTCCTCCCTCTTTCCCTCCTGCTCGCGCTACAGATGTTTGCATCACCTTCCTGGGAGTGATAACACACGCTGCTCCCACGTGGAGGGCACTTCAGAGTTCACAATACCCTCTTCAATGACTTAGGTCACTTCACTCCCACCACAGCCTGGCCAGAGGCCTGGGGACAGGACCCCACGTCTCCTGACTCCTGATGCAGGGCAGGGCACTCCTGGGGGGGGGGAGGCAGGGGCTCCTCCTGAAACCCAGCAGTACTCTGCCCACATCCTGTGCCCTAATACCTGTGTTTTGTGTGCGGGGGTGGATGGAGGGGTTTTTTTTTCCTGCCTCTTCTGTGCAGACTGCTAGGGCTGTGATGAAATCTTACCTAGTGGTCACCCTTCTTCCTCCTTCTCTACTTCTCCTGCCAGCAAACTGGAAGGAGGTTTTACTGAAATATATCAGCCCTGACCAGCTGCCTGTGGAGTATGGGGGCACCATGACTGATCCCGATGGAAACCCCAAGTGCAAATCCAAGGTATGGGCCCCAGGGGCTGGAGGTGACCAGGGAAGCCTGCCTCTAATGCACATTCCAGCTCACTCCATGCTCTGCTTCTAGATTAACTATGGGGGTGACATTCCCAAGAAGTATTATATGCGAGACCAGGTGAAACAGCAGTATGAGCACAGCGTGCAGATTTCCCGTGGCTCCTCCCATCAAGTAGAGTACGAGATCCTCTTCCCTGGCTGTGTCCTCAGGTAGGGTTCTGGACCCTTCCGGGGTACCTCAGCCCTTCAGCCGCAGGTGCTGGTGGACGGCTGGGGTGAGAGGAGCCCTGGTGGCAGAACCCCAGAGACGCCCTGATCATGCCGGCGCGGGCGGGTGTCCCCTGCAGGTGGCAGTTCATGTCAGAAGGCTCGGACGTCGGTTTTGGAATTTTCCTGAAGACCAAGGTTGGGGAGCGGCAGAAAGCGGGGGAGATGACAGAGGTGCTGCCCAACCAGAGGTACAATGCCCACCTGGTGCCTGAGGATGGGACCCTCACCTGCAACAATCCCGGCGTCTGTAAGTATCTCTGTCTTGGCTTGAAGCTCCTGCCCTAGATGTCTGCCTCTTGGGTCCCTCTTTCTCCAGAACTGTAGGCTCTCGGACAGTTAGAACTAAATGCAGAACTCCATCAGTTCCACTTTGCCCTTGCACAAGGGAGGAGACTTAGACTTGGGGAGCAAAATGACTTGCTCGCGGTGACCCAGCTGGTTGAAAGCAGGGTGGGATTCTGACATGATCCTCCCAGGCAGAGGCCAGTCGCAGAGCTAGCCAATCCCAGGGGATGTCGGTCCAGGTCTCCCTGGGTTTGTGACTGCGACCAGACACCTCTTGGGAATTCTTCCCCCCCTCCCCCAAGTCGGAGTGGCCAGGTGGGTGCAGGGATCACGGGGTGAGCAGGGCCCTGGGAAGCCCAGCCTTGACACCTCTGCACATGGAATGTGAGCAGGAGCTTTAACCCAAGAGGAGTAAGAATAGCAGAGAGGCACTTGAAAAGGCGTTTAACCTCACTCAACTTTGCAATTATCGATTAAGATGTCCTTCAACTCAGCAATGCCACCTCTAGAAATTTAGTGTGCAGAAATATTTATACAAAGATGCAAAGTCGTGAGATGTCCTCTGAAGCCTGGAAACTGGCAGTACAATTCAATGGCCTTAATAAGGTCTTGTCAAATAAATTAAATAAATTATGGTCCATCCATACAATGGAGTATCATATACCCATTAATGAGAATAAGTTGACATGCAAGATGTCTGATACCTGTTAAATAAAGTACAAAATATAGCATATATGGTATACATTCACTTTGGTTAATAACAAGTGTACTCAGAAAAGGACTCCGGGGGCTCTACAGTAACTCTCACGGTGGCGACCTCTGGGGCGGCAGGAAGCTCACAGGGGGATTTCATGGGCAGCATCCTTGTATTCAGCGTTGTTTCATTATAACGTTGATGAGGAAAAAAAGATTCCCAGCCAGGGCCAGTGTCTGTGCGGAGTTTGCACATTCTCCCCATGTCTGTATGGGTTGCTCTGGGGACTGTTTGTCATTTTCCCCCATGTCCCAGAGATGTGCACGTAAGGTGAACGGTGTGTCTTACCTGTCCCAGGATAACGAGTGCGTGTGAATGCGCCCTTCAAGGGAATGGCGTCCTGTCCAGAGCCGGTTCCCGCCATGCTCCCCGAGCCGGGGGCGAGGCTCTGGCCACCTGCGACCCTGAACTGAAATAAGCTAGTTGGAAAATCACTACTTTACTCGTGTGTATTCACCTTTCTTAAATGTATGCATAGCTCACATGTATTTCAATGTTTAATATTAGAAGAGTTCGGGGTATTTATTTAGAATTTTGGTGATGTTTTTGTGACCAGAAATATGCCTTAGGAACTATACAAATTGGCCTATGGTAAAACTGGTTTCATTATACTACGCTGTTTCACTGAAAGGCACAGAGGCTACTGATGAGGTTAAGTGAGGACTTACTGTAGTTCTGCAAATGCAATTTATTTTACAATGACCACATACTACATTTATAAGCAGAAAACCACACACACGCACACACACCATCAAATCTCTACACTCTTTCCTGTCAGAGCCGAGGGACCAGGCGGGCACGGAAAATCAATGAGAGCAAGGGCTTTAGCATCGAGTTGAGCAGGACTTGACTACTGACTGAAGTCCTTAAGCAAGTGACTCAGCCTTCCTGAGCTTCAGTTTCCCAGTCGCTCCAATGGGGATCAAACTCTCTACCTCACAGTGACCCGTGGTAATTTAGGTGTGATAAGGCCTGTGAAGCACTTACATAATACCTGGCACTGGCGAGCACCGAACACACCTGAGCCACCATTATTGTTATGTGGGCAAGACCTGCGGGAGAAGGGCCATCCGGGAGCCAGTGCTGGAGATGGGAGAAGCCCTGGGCTCCCTCTCTGCAGCGGCACTGCCAGGAGATCTGAACTAGCCCTGCAGATATCTTGGCCTCCGGACTTCACCATCTACACCATCTGCACCTCAACACCATCACCCCAACCCCAGAAACTGTGTCCTCTCCCACACCCCGGGCAACTTTCGGTCTCTACGGCCACCTCCTCACAGATGCTGTGTGGCATGGCTCCCCGAGGAGGAAGAGGATTCTTGTTAGTGAGCAGCCAGGTCCTGGGGGAGAAGGCACGTACAGTGTGCTTTGGCAGGAACCGGGCATAGTACTAGCCCAGATACTGTCATCCACAGAGCGTAGATCATTTGTACATGTAAGTTTGATTTCCTTCCTCTCTCCCTCCTTCCTTTTTTTTTCTTTTCTTTTCTTTTCTTTTCTTTTCTTCCTTTCTTCCTTTCCTCCCTCCCTTCCTTCTTTCTTTGACAGGAAAGCTGAAGTAGAGAGAAGGGGTGTTCTCTCTTGCACAAAGTAACTTGCATAGATACCAAAAGACAGAAGACGCCAGAGACTCTTTGGATCCTGGTCCAGGATCTCTTGGCTGGAGACTGCCCTAGAGATGATCAGGTCCACCCCTGATGTGATAGAGGAGAGAGTCCCAGGCCAGGGAAGTCATTTATTCAAGATCACACAGCCAGTAGCAGAGCCCAGCCCATTTTGCAGCCTTGCCCACTACCCTTCTATAGTTTCTGAAGGACACAGGTTGAGAAAGGACCATGAAGCTTTTAACACATTCAGGCTTAGGCCTGCAAATCCCGAAATTATTTTAGCTCCTCTTGGATACATTCCCGGATGGAACATTCACCTGCCTGTGGGGCCTTAACTGGGAACTGCTTGTTGTCCAGTCCCAGGGGGAAGAGAGGCAGGCCCCAGTGTCCACGTCCCCTTCCCAGGAGCAAAGACAATGAGGTGGGTCAGCTGTTGTCTGGGGCCACAGCCCAGGTTAGACCTGCGCCCAGAGAGAACCCGGTGTTCGGGTACAAGCTCACCCGTGGGAGGGCAATGTCCCTGGAGAACCAGGCAACCCCTGCAAAGTGGAGCACGGTCCCCCAGCGGAGAATCGCAGACTCTGTGCCTGCCTCCGGTGGCAGGAGCCCATTAACTCTCCCCAGGCCGCTCTTGTCCTTGACCAAGTGTCCTCAATTCCTGAGGAGGAGAAACAAAGTCCAAATTGATTTCGCTTTTTCCCCCCTCCTTCTCCACTATTTCCTGAGGGCCTGGGCGTAGAGTACTCTACTAGGAAAGAAAAAGATTCAGAAAAAGAGATCTGGACGTTGCCAGGAGTGGCAGATGCGGTCCAGAAGGCCTGCCGCGCTGAATGAGGGTTAAACAGCACTGTGGGCAGCGCAGAGACGAAAAGAGCCCAGCGGGCAGCAGGGGGCCTGGCTTCTGAGTCCCGCTTGGCCCCTAACTCTCTGACTGTTTTGAACAAGGGTCCCTAAATAATTCAGTTTTCCTCACCTCCTTAAAATGAGGGGAATAGAATAGGCTAGAGCCTATTAAAAATCAATGGAATTTCCTACTTGGAGAAATAAAAGGAAGCTAATTTAGAATATATATATATTTCAGTACATTAATGAGAGGCCACAATACAGCCACTGCCCCCCCCACCCTTCAGAATGGCACCTTTCCCACGGGAACCACTGCCCCAGAAGGTCCATGATGGACCCCAGGGGATCTGAGTTTGTGTGAAAATTCCATCTGATGACAAAATCGTCAAATTCTCAAGGGGGTTGTTTCCCCAACAAAAGTTAAGGTGTCCTTGCTTGGAGGATCTCTGGGGGCTCTGCGAGTCTGTGACTACATGATTTGTGTCAAAATGAACCTCATAATTCATGACCTCTACTTCCCTCGGGACTGGGCCTTGGAACAGCTCCTTCCTTGTTTCTGAGGGTCGACTATCTTGCTAGGCAGAGCCACCGCGATGGTGCGTGGTCCAAGGAGCTCAAAGCCTTCTCCTGCACAGCTGACTCTGGTTGCTAAAGCTCTCATCCATGGCAGAGAGGAAGCGCCTCTCTTGCCAGAGGGACTATGGGTCTTGAAACACCTCTGGCACAGAGAGAAAGTCAATGACTGATACTTATTTCACACCAGGAAGAAATGGTGGGTGGTGTGACTACCCTCAGGCTAAACTATGCATTTTATCTGGGGGCAGGAAAGGGGAAAGGTTAAGTCTCAGAATTAAAGATACAGTTTTGTTTTTTTTCTGGGAAAAGTGAGAAAAGACCAGGATAGGGAAGGGGCAGAGCTAGCTTTTGTTTTCACACTCTGTTCTCTTGAAGGAGTATTTGACTGAAATGCAACAACCTGTCAAATCAATCAATCAATTGATCAATCAAAGGAGGGTTAGATTAAAGGCAATCTGTCCCTTAGCCAAGGCTGGAAAAGCCCTTTCTGCCAACCATGTGCCCATTTTTTCTCCCTAGAGGAAGCCACTCCTAACAGATCTTATCTATTAGCTTATCAAATACTTCCCATCCCTTTAGACCAGGGGTGTCCAACCCGAGGCCCAAAGGCAGCATGCGGCCCAACACAAAATCATAAATTTACTTAAAACATTTTTTTGCTCATCAGTTTTCATAAGTTTGTGTATTTAATGTGTGGCCCAAGACAACTCTTCTTCTTCCAGTGTGGCCCAGAGACACCAAAAGGTTGGACATCCCTGTGGGGTAGACGAGTTACATATTGCCATAATACACAGGACATGTGCACACATGTATACAGTCATAGGAATTACCGGAACATCTGTTATTCAATGCATGTTTGAAGGAATTTTGAAATTGTAAAACCTGTCGCAGGATTTGAGAAAACTCTCCTTTCAGGCAAGACTGGGTGTGTTCAGGGCATGTGGTCATACCGAAAACTTTCCTTTTAGAACAAGAACCTGAATAGAAAACTTGGGAGTGTAGGTAGACAAAGTGGCAGAGCCAAAAAAAGTTTTTTTTACATCTATAGTAACAAAAATGTTACAAACTATTTATAAGATGTTCTGCAGTTTGCTCTTTTGGCCTAAGGATACATTGCGGATAATTTCCCCAGTCACTTGTGAAGCTAACCTCTTTCTTTTAATATCAGAACAGTTATTTCATCATATGGATTGCAATATGAACTTTTTAAGCAATTCTTTGAACATTTGAGCTTTCCCAAGCTTTTAGGTCTTACAAACAGAGGTGCAATGAGCATCGTTGTCTGTTTATATTCCTGTGAGGTAAATTCCTGGTTCAAAAAGTTTACACAGGGTGGGGCTCCAGCTCGGGGAAATTCCGGCTTTGTCACTTCCTCACTCTGCAACGTGGTGACCTCCTTTTTTACAGAACATAAACCAGGACTAATGCTGAACTCATAGTTATTTTGAGGAAGAGTGAAATAACATATAGATTACCAACCTAGTGCTGAGACACATAAATTGCCAATGTTACCATTACTATTATTATTGTAACAACTACTGCCTCTACAAGTTCTGCTCCTCCTCCGCCCCCACTTTCAAAGCCCAGTTCAAGCTCTATAACTCCTCTAAAAAGCCCTTCACAGAATTGCAGTTTATAGGGCTTTCTCTTTCCAAGTGTTACAGATGTGGTTGTCTCACTCATCTGGCACTTGGCATGGTCTTATATATATTTTTCTGTCTCCATGATCATCTTGTCAGTCCAGCTAGACTTTTTTTGCAGAAGGTAAAGGACCATTGCTTATGCTACCTGCATCCTCATTAACCTACCGCATTGCCTTGCTCAGTCAATGAAAAGCCCTGTCCCCAAACCCTTTGTCAGAATTGCCTAAATGTCTGGTTTTATGCCTCCCCTCAGATGTCCTGCGGTTTGACAACACCTACAGCTTCATTCATGCCAAGAAGGTCAATTTCACTGTGGAGGTCCTGCTTCCAGACAAAGCTTCAGAAGAGAAGATAAAACAACTGGGGGAAGTCACCCCAAAGTAACGCCTCCTCCCACAGAAGGCCTGGCTCCCTCAGTGTCTCCCTGTCAGTTTCTACCCCTTATAGCAGTCATTTTCCCAGCACCCTGATGCCAAAAGAAACTGGGCTAGAAGAAAGACTCAGCTGAGCCTGAGAACTATGATTTCAGAACTAGGAAGAGGGAGCATAGCAGCAGTGAGTCTCCTTGCCTTTCAAGTTAGAGTCCCTAGGAGCTGGGGACTGTGATAGGATCTATTTGTCCTGCAAGCTGTGCCAATGTCACCTACCTGTGACAGCTGAGACAGGAAGATGGTACCACAGGGTGGCAGCAGGGAAAACATTAGAGAAGGGGAGAGATTGAGACTTAACATTTCAGGGAAGCCTGTGGCAGGGGAGGAATGTGCAACCAAATGAACATATAACCTTAGATCATGAGGAGTAGCAAGGTACCCAGTTGCTAGTTATGGTGGAGGTCAGAGGCTCTTCTAAACTTTCTATCACTCAGGCTGGGATCCTTTGGCTTTTCCCAGGTCTCAGGAGATGGTCCAGGGTCAGCACTGATCTTCCCACTCAGGGGTAGCCAGGCAGGTCTTTCCCTCACCTTGAGAACTTCAGCAACTCCTGGGTACCACTGGCTGCCACTTTGATTACTAATAATTGTCATTGATTCAGAGCTTCCTCGGACAGTGAGCTTTGGTCTGGTACCCAGCCACTGTCCTCCAATGAGAACAAAGCACAGGGAAATTACCTCCAGGGATCTCGGCTCTGGGAAAGGGATGGGAAGAGAGGCTGGGGTAGATGTGAGTCCTGAGACTTCCACTCCCCCGTTCAGTGTCGCCAGCTTCTCATCAAGTAACTCTTCATTTGATTAGCCACACCAAAATGATAAATGGGATCCAGACAGAACTCAGGGCATTTGCCCGCTGAGTCTTCCATGGTGCCCGCCAACCCGCTTCCTGACTGACCTGAGCAAAGTCTTGGCAGTATGGTGGGTGCTATGGGTTCCTAGTGCCCGGTGGGGCCAGCAGCTGGCAGAGCCAAGGTCAGGCCCCACCGGGCCTCGAAGGTCTCCAGGTCCCCCCCCGCCCCCCCCCCCACGGTGATAATCAGGGATAACCACGGGGCCGCTCGGGGACCAGGAGCTGGAGGGCACGGACCCTGCCGGTAGCCACAGCACTAATCACAATCCCACTTCCTGCAAACGCAAACCAGTGTCTGGGCTGCACAGGAGCTCAGAGCGCGGAAAAGCGGCCCAGCCTGGGGAGCTGGTCTGGAAAAGCTGAGGGAGCAAGAGGAAGGGGCCCGAGGCTGAATGGGCCCCAGTCAGAACCCTCAGGAGGACATCCCGACCTTGGTTTACAATGCTCTGTTAGGAAAATTAACCAATGAATAAAGCAACGTGCAGTGCGCAGAGTGCAAGTCAATGCCTCCTGCATCGCAACTCACTACTCAGCACCCAGAACCTTAAATTTCTGCTTCAGAAGCCTAGCAAAGGGTACCTGCCACTGGCGGGGCACATGCGCAAAAACCTCACGCTACTTATCGGGCGTTTGCTTTCCCATGGGGCCCGATGGCCAACTTGCCTTCTGATTGGCCTGGCTGGTGGACTGTCTTCGCCCTCTTTGTTACGGGCACTAAGAATACTCCTGGCTTCCTTCACAGTCAGGGCAGAGGCCCCGCCCCACTCGGGCTTCTCAGAGCGCAGGACGGTTTTTGCGCGTGACACTTGCGGGTCTAACGGCGGGTCTAACGGTAGCGCCCAGTGCTAGCGGTGGGCCTTCTGTGGGAGGGAGGCTGGGAAGCAACAATCACGTGGTATTAGGGATCGTCTCCTAATTCCGCGCCAGCATTGCCAGTGTTTCAGGGGCTGAGGATCTCTTTGAGCCTGGAGCCCAGCTTCCGGAGAAGCGTAGTAACCTCTAACCGGGCTACGGACTACCCGTACACGACCCTACAGAGACAGCGACACCCAGGGCTGAAAATGGGAACCTCAGTAGGGAGTCAGTGGTCTTCACATTTTCCAATTTTATTTAATGATAATAAAAGTTAATTCTTTAGTGAAAGCCTACTGGGTAGCATACAGCTCTATGTTTACCGCCTTGGGTTATTGCAAATATTCAAGGAAATAATACATGCGAAAGAGCCTGGTACAAGCGAGCACTCGGTAAGTGTTGGCTCTTCACTTTTTCAGAGGTGGCTAACTGCTGATAGGCGCCACAGCTGGAACCCAGGACTGCCTTCTTTAGTGGCTGTGTCTTTGCTCGCTGATACCCCTTGTTTCTCCGGCCTCTCATTCATTCATTGATTCATTGATTGATTGATTCATTCATTCAAGGTCCTGTCCCCAAGAGATTCTTAGAGGCATACGATACAGTTTATACCCAGCGCTTGTTCATCTAACATGGCATCTATCGGGAAGGGACATCCACCTCGCCAGGGTGCTCGCCATTCACTCCCTCAGGCTCATTTACTGAGCTCGTTTTAAGAGCAGAGGAGCTGAAGCCAGCCCCAGCTTCACCACTTAGCAGCTGTGTGACCTGGGAACGTGACCCATCTTTTCTGTACCTCGATTTCCTCGTCTGTAAAGTGGAGGGTCACAGGCTGATGGGGGAGTTGAAGGAAGTAACCTGTCTAGTATCTTTAGCGGGTAAAGTCTGTAGCTGTTCTTTGGCCAAAGGTCTGGCCGTTAATAAACACAATAAATGATGACATGTAATAATCATCATGCCAAGAGAAACAGTGTCGTGCTCCCCATTTAAGAAATGAATAAAGTGAGGCTCGGAGAAGTACAGAAACCTGAGGTCACACAACTATGAAGTGTAGCTGTGAAGTGTAGCATACGCCGTTTGAACGCCAGCCTCTTAGGCTGTCAAACTACAGTCAGTCCTGTGAAGAGGATCGTGCCAACCTCTCAACCGCCGAAAAAACGTGAAGGAAATTAATCTGTAAAACTCAAGCCTGTGAGAGGGGCTTCTGTGCGCGGGGGAATTTACAGACGCTCCCTGCTGGTGGGGGACAGCACTACCTGACCTTCAGTCTGGGACCTTCGATCGGTCCCGCGGCTTTGGACGGGAGCGCCAGGTGGAGGCTGAGGCTACAGCAGCCGTTAGACGGGCTGCAGTGGCCGGGCTGCGGCAGCAGCGCCATGACTGAGTCACCCCCGCAGGGAGCGGAGCGCGACCTTTTCCGGGACACGTGGGTGCGATACCTGGGTGAGAGTGGGGCGAGGGGCATGGCGACCGCTCCACCACGTAGCTGGAGAAGTAGGGGTCGCCGGTCGCCCGTTCGGGTTCCGGAGAAGGTGGGAGGATCTTAGTTTTTATTCTGTTCAGACTAGAATTTGAGCTCATAGAGGGCTAGGGATTTGCCAAAGGTCACCCAGCTCTGGTCAGCCAACCGTGTCCTTGGAGTCTCGGCTGGTCCCGTCTCCCTGGTGGAAGCTCGGACCCTGCTTGGAGGTTGCCTTCTCTGGCATGCCTGGGCAGTGGCTGTGGAGTCAGAGTGTCTGGTCTATCCCAGCTTTTCACTGGCTGTCGGAGCCTCAGTTTCCTTGTTGGCAAAAAGGAATGAACACAGGGCCTCTCTTCAGGTGGTAGTTGCAAGGGTAGAATGAGATAAGGCAGAGAAAGGCCTGGCACACGGCAAGTGCCTGGTCATTGGAGCTGGCCTGGGTCAGTCACTGCCACTGCCTGTACCCCCATTAGCGCAGATCCTTCTAGAATCCAGATTGGGAATGGGAGTGAGTGAGTGATAATAGTGACTGTTCTCAGCTTTCCCGTGATGGTCCTAAAGTTGAAGTGGGCACCATGGGTGCTGTTTTATAGGCTGGGAAACAGACTCAGGAGATAAAATCACTTGTCTAAGGTCATCTAGCTTCTGTTTAGCAGGCTGGGATTAGAAGCAGCTCACTGGAGTGCCTCATTGTGGAACAGTCCATGGGCCCCAGGATTAAATGTCCTCTTCCCTGACCAGGCTACGCCAATGAGGTTGGGGAGGCCTTCCGCTCCATGGTGCCAGCAGCTGTGGTGTGGCTGAGCTATGGTGTGTCCAGCTCCTATGTGCTGGCTGATGCCATTGACAAGGGCAAGAAAGCAGGAGACGTGAGTGTTAATCTGCCCCTCAATACCTCACCCCAGTCCATTCCCCTCATGGTTTAGTCCACAGCCTTGCATGTGATAAAATCACTGTGATAAAATCACTGTGGTTGAAGCATGTGAACAGTCCAGTTCCCAAAACCTCAGCTGGTGCAATCCCTCCCCCAGTCCTGTTTCTAGGATTGGGAACCCCACCCCATCCCCTGCCCTGTGTGTGACATAGTTTATAACCTAGTCCTGGATGTGGACAAGTCTATCCCCAGCTCTAAATATGGTACAGTCCAGAAGGAAATACTAGTGTGGTCTGTCCCTACCCCTCCTACACTTCCCCCTTCCTGGTTCAGCCTCATGCCGCTTGTCCACAGGGTTTCCCGACTCTGCCCCTGCTGGGTTAAGTTTCTCTTGTGCTCCGCAGGTACCAAGCCCTGAAGCAAGCCGCAGCACCAGGGTGACCGTGGCTGTGGTGGATACTTTCGTGTGGCAGGCTCTGGCCTCTGTGGCCATCCCAGGTTTCACTATCAACCGGGTGTGTGCAGCCTCTCTCTATGTCCTGGGCACTGCCACCCGTTGGCCTCTGGCTGTGCGCAAGTGGACGACCACTGCACTGGGACTGCTGGTCATCCCCGTCATCATCCACCCTATTGACAGGTGGGTGCTGCTTCCAGCCTCAGGGAGCATTCACTACGTGGGTGGAGATGAGCCCTGAGAGGTGGGGGTGGTACTCACTGTGCACAGAACAATGGCAGCAGAGGGAGGGCTGGCACTCGGCCCCAGAGGCATATGACCTGGCAGGTACTTTGGCAGTAAAGGCAGGGGTTACCTGGAGGGTATAGGATACAGGACAAGTAAATTCCTAGAAAAAACAACAACTTAGAATTATAAAAACAACCCAAGCAGGCCAGAGCAGGTGCACCCTGGAGGGTTTTAGTGACAGAATTGTTTTGTGAAACTGAGAAGTTATTATGCTGCTTTCAGATATGGCTGAATCTAGGCACCCAAATGATGTCATTAGGGGTCTGGGTCTCCTCATCCTACTACCCTTTTCTCTGCTCCACCCCATGTTGGCTTTATTCACTTTCCCCACATAGAAGCTGAGATGGCCCTTAGCAGCTCCCACCCCACCAGCTTAGAAAGCCCCATAGTAATCTTAGTAGTAACAGCAAAAATCCCAAGGAGGGCTGTCATTGGTCCATTGTAGACTGGGTGCTCACCCTTGAGCCAGTTTCACTTTTCCGATTGGCTAGGCTTGGGTCATGTGCCTGCTCTTAAAACCATAGACGGGGCCAGACCAATATGGAGTGGGAGGAGGAGTCTTTCTCCAAGGGAACAGAGCTGACCCTGAGGCCCTGAGCGAGTCTTTTACCCTCTCTGTGCCTCACTTATCCCAACTGAATAAAGAAGGAGGTGATAGTTGTATGGCACTTGTGCCCTGTATCTGGAGAGTCCCTTCCCCAACCCTGACCTCCTGCGTCCCATTCCCCCATTAGCACCCCTTGGTCACCTGCTCATCACCCTTCATTGTCCCACAGGTCAGTGGACTTCCTCCTGGACTCCAGCCTGCGCAAGCTCTACCCCTCAGTGGAGAAGCCCAGCTCCTCCTGACCTGGCCTGGGGGTTCGCCCACTCCCTGCTTTGTTCCACCCTCCTCCTCCTGCCAGGGGATGCGATGCTTGGCTCCCTGGGGTCCGAGGCCCTGGCACCTGAGTGGGTTTGAGCTGGATGAAAACAGAGACAAAGGCCTCAAGGAGCAGCAGCCGCAGCGACTCAGACAGGGGCAGGACCCGACCCCTGGCTGCCTCCATGAAACTCATGATACTGAGAAGGAAAGGAGAAGGAAAGGACCCTGGGTGGGCTCAACCCTGTCTTTTGCCAGGAAAGTAACATCCTCCCATGGAGGATAAGGAATATGACCAAGATCACTTGGCACACTGGGGACTCAGGCCCCCCGGAAGCTCAGCTAAGTCACCCCATGGCAGTGTGGCTGGACAGAGGAGCCGCAGGCACTGGGGGAACGCTGGTGTGCAGCAGTGGGGACCCTGAGGACTAATCCTCTGGCCAGCCCATCTCTAGAGCAGGGGCTGCTGGGGTCCGAAAGGCAGGACAGCCCCGGTCCAATAAATCCTCAAGAAGTTGAGTTTTCTTCTTTTTTGTTGGGGATGAGCAGGGATGTGGTGGTGGAGAGCAGGGCTGAGGGCCCTCAGGAGTGGAGGCTGACTCCTCAGGCCAGGTGTCGCTCACAGTGGCCAACACTGGGCCTTCTGGTCCCTCCCCGCCCACCAGGGCTCCCCTGCAGCCTCTTTCAGGGAAGGCATTGCCCTCTTCCCGCGAGCCTCCTTAAGCACCCGCGCCTTTGGGAGGGGAGCCTGTTGGGCATATACCACCTGAGCCTGAAGGTGCTTGAGATGAAGACTGCCCCCAAGGGAGTATCACATGGGACTCCCACAAAGGGACCCAAGAGTCCTGGAGAAAAGGGAGTGACCCAGAGCCCACCCCACCCCACTTACCTGCTTCCCCACACCCCCTTGAAAGTTTGACCCAGGCAAAGATCAGTTCTGGCCAAGGTCCTGGCCCTCCCCTTCACAGCCTAGGTACAGCTCAGTGGGCTAACCCCACTCTGCAAGAAACCACCCACACCTAGGCAGGGACTTACAGGGGCTGCAGGCCAAGGGATACTGGTGGTGAGATAGGATGGGGACTCAGGGGTTTTGGCTCCTCCTGTTGGGGTGTCTGCCTCTGCAGGGTGAGTCTGGTGGCCTTCCCCAGAGCTAGGGTCCCTGAAGGGATGGGGTGGGCCTTTCTCTGCTGCCCTTCTCTTCCCGCACTGGCAGGATCCCCTTCCCAAGCTCCCCATGACCTCCTCTGCCCAGTTTCCAGCGGCTTCCCTGGGTCTTAAATGCTCTGAGCCCCCCTCACTCCTCAGCCTTGTCTCTGCCTCCTCCCACACCCCTCTCCAATTCAGCACCATCTCCCCCCAGGGCCACATCCACACCTGCACCCCTGTGACATCTGGGTCCTGCCAGCATTCCTTGTTCACTTCTCTCTTCCACCCTCAGGGTGTCCCCTAAAGCTGGATGCTGCCCAGGCCAGCCAGGCTTCTGTGCTCTTGGGCACAGTCTAAGCTCTCAGCCTCGTGTACCTCCCCATCACCTGCCCTCAGAGCACCCCCCTGCCCCATTCCTCAGCTGGAAATTCTTTCCTCTTGGCCAACCCTGAGTTTCCTTCAGAAGCAGCCCCTATGGCCCCTCCTCTGTTGCCCCTCAGCTCTGCCCTGCTACGGGCCCCTCTGGCCTCGGCCACCCCACTGGTGGCTCTGCCCTGTGAAGAACTACTGGGGCCCAGCACACACAGGAGCTTGCAGGCCTTCTCAGGCCAGGCTAGTGGGAACAAGGTCTTTGGTCAGCTAGTCTGTGGCAGGGAGAGACTTCCCTCACCTGCCTCCCTCCACCTGCCTTCAAACACACACGCCTTACCCCACTCCCTGCTCCATTGGGGAGATGCAGTGGTTGATTAGGGGGGGCACATTAGGGGAGGTTTCTGGGCAGCAGGCGGACAAGCCTGTGGCCTGTGGAGGGGTGCTGGGCTCGGGCACTGCTCTGTTCCTTAATGTTTGCTCAGAGACCCAGAAGCCCCCTCGGGCAGAGGTTGGGCCTCTGCAGGATGTCGGAGACCCAGATCCAGCTGGGTTCCCTTTCCACATCCCCTTGCTGTGGGCCAATGAGAGCGGAGCTCCAGCCTCTAGAGCCCGTTGTTAACTCGGTCAGGAGTTTGGTGAGCCAGTGGTTACACACAGCCATTATTAAAATGAAACAATATGAATTCGGATTTAAATATATTAGAAACAAAGGTGGTAAAAGGTCCTCATCACAGGGAAAAAAATCGTAATCATATGTAGTGATGGATGTTAATTCGACTTGCTGTAGTGATCATTTCAAAGTGTATACAAATATCGAATCGCGTTATACAGCTGCAACCATGCAGGGCCCGGCAGAAGTAACGCCCACCTGAGTGTGGTTGGCGGGGTAATAATATGGGTGTAGTAATTCATAGTTTCAACTTGAACATTTCACCTAAAATGTCATGTGGTGGTGTGCTTGAGTATGCTATTGTTATGTTACAGAATTACATGCTCGTGATTTTGTAATACAAGGTTCTGTAATAAAAAGGGGGCATTATTTGTGCTGGGCCCTGTATAATGTTATATGTCAATTATCTGTCAATAAAAAACAAACAAGCAAACAAAAGACAAGTAGTAAGAGCTCAAAACTTACTCCTTCCTAATTATTTTACTAGTCTTGACAATCGTCTGTGTTTTTGCGGTTGTTTGCCTCTCCTGTGCGTTTGGTGGAAATGCCATTACTAGTGTGCTGCTGCGCATTGTGTCTCAACTCTGTGGTCCGACTTCACTTGGGGAGCTTGAAACAGGCCGTGGTGGCAGTATCTACACCACGGAGACCAACACATCAGGGTCCCCTGCCCCGGGGCGCCAGTGGCCAAACATTCACCAGCACCGCTCTCCTGTTCACCAAGGAGGTTGTCAGTAGCACCATCTCCCTTTCCAGACCCCGTATTCTAAGGATCAGAGAGGGCAGGTGGCATGGCTGAGGCCTCACGGCCCATAGGGCCACAGATCATCCTCAGCCCTGGTCTGCTCTCCTTTCTCCCAGTCAGCCGGGGAGGGAGAAGGGAAAGCGGCCGGGGCTGCAGTCCCTGCTTGTCTGGATCCCTTGCTCCAGGTTTCCTCCCACCTGTGGCTGCTACCCCAGTGCCTGATATTTGGGTTCAGACCCTCGTCTCTCTTCCCTGGCTACTCCCTCTCACTCCAGTAGCTCCTGTCCCCACTTCTCTGTCACCACATCTCCTATCTGTCCCCTCCAGGTCTGGATGAGCGCAGCAGCCTCTGGCTTGCCCCACTCCAAGCTTCTTTATCTTACCAACTGCTTCTTAAAATGTTCAGAACCGAGTCCAGACTCCTCATGGTGGCTTTCAGAGTCCTTTATAACCTGGACAACCCCGCCCTTGCCCCCCACCCCCAATTTTTATTTCAGCTATTCTTCCCTTTGTGGTTCCTTGGGTCTGGCCATTCTCTTGACTGGGCTTTCTTATACACTGTTCCCTCCAACTGGGACACTCCCTTCCAGCCTTCTCCCACCCCTTCCTGCAGGTGCACCACCCTCCCGATTACAGCCCACTCCTTCCTCAGTTCACGCCCTCAAGTTAGCCTCTGATCCCTAGGGCTGGCTTGGAAGCCTCCTCTGGGGTCCCTCCAATCCAACACTCCCTGCAGGGCCTGGGAAGATGCAGCAGACCCCTGTTGGGATTGGAGGGATGTGCCTTTTCCTACCCCCAGGTCTTTGTCTTACAGCAAGCTTGAGAGTTAGATCCCCCACTTTCACACAATTCTAAGCATCACCACAAGGAGGCAGCACCTCCCAATGTGCCTGTGTTGGCTGGTTCAAACTGCCCCCAGGGTTAGTGAGAGCAGTATCAATGAATTGCTCCTAGTACCTGCCAGGTCCTGTGCTAAGTGCTTCCTGTGATGTGGCTTATTTCCTCCTAGCACCCACGTCATCGTTAGGGCCTTGTTGCCTGGAGTCGGAGTCCCTGGCCCAATCTCACCCAAAACACCCCATAGCCCTTGACCTTCCTAGCACCTCACCTCAACTTTCCCCTAGCCCAGTACTGATTCCCCAACTATTGCCTTCAGCCCGCAGCTCTCTACACAGTTAGGGAGAGAGCCAACTCACAGGCTGCGTGACCATGGATGAGTTGCCTGGTCTCTCTGGGCCCTGGTTTCCTCATGTCCAACTCTCTGTACTGACCTCCTGAACCTGCTGGGATGGTTACAGGAGAAATGGCTCACAAGCCGTTCAGCCAGAGCAGGGGATTCACAGAGGGAGCTCCACAAACACTAGCTGCTCTTAATGAGGCAACAGGTGCCGCCTCAATGGCGAACAACTGACTGTTCCATCTGAGGGCAAACCCAGATATAAAGTATGCCAATTACATGATTCAGGGATTCCACCTTGAAGAATTTATTCGGAGGAAATAATTGGATGATTATGAGATGTGCACCTGAGGACGATCATCACGGTCTTACTTGTACAAACTAAAAGCTTGGGATCTCCTTCAATGCCCAGTGCATAAAAGAGCCTCCTTCTGGTCTGAGCATGCTGGTGGCTGAATCTCCCCAAGTGTTCTGATGCCTTCCCTGACTCCCGACAGCCTCCAGGAACCTGTCTGAACACCTCGGCCTGGCATTCACAGCCTCCCGGCCTTGGAGGCTCACCTCTCACCACATCCCAGCCCTGCACCTACATCCTCACTTCCACTGACCCCTCACCATTCCCTGGATGTGCCCTGCACATCCGGCCTCCGTGCCTTTGCTCAGGCCATGCCATCTGCCAGGAATGCCCTCTCCACACCCATTTCCCTCTGCTCCCAGCTTCCAAGGTCAGCTCTTGTGGTACCTGCTCCATGAACCCTCTTCGGCATCCTCTCCCAGACAGAACCATCTTGCTGTACAGCACCCTCCACCATCACATCCCCCCTCCCATGGACAAGAGTTATGAAATGACACCCACAGAGCACATGAATGGGGCTCTTATTCTGTGCCAGACACTTTGATAAGCATGATGTTATGCAACCTCTGTAAGAGCCTATGATAATGCCACCATTATCATCCTACTGGTGAAAAAATTAGGTCCCCTGTGCAGTGAGCCTTCCATCGGCATCAACTATTACTATCCTTATTAAATCCTATGTGAGTGAGGAGGACTTGGGAGCCTTTTGTGAAGTCAGGAGGCATTGTAGGCAGCTGGGGGTCACAGTGGGGAATGGGGAAGTATGTGGCCTGGGCCCAGCTCAGCCATGCCCTAGACCCACCTGTGGGCTCCAGGTAAGGGTTGTTTCTTCCCCAGCCTCCTCTGGGCCAATTTAAGGAGGCCTGTGGGTGGCAGGCAATGTTTTTCCTAAGGGGGCTTCCATGGGTTGCTCTAATCTTGCTGTTAGGTAAAGTCTGGGCAATGGGGCTCCCTTGGAAGCAGGGGTAGTGAGTGAGGGTCCTCCCCTTGCCCTCCCTGTCTCTGAGCTAAGCTTCCCCCTGCCAAGCACACACCAGGCAAGCCCCCTGGAGGGTAACTCACCCCACCCACCCCCTGGCCTAGACTGCTGCAGGAGCCAACTCACCACCCCCATGAGTCCAAGAGTTGTGCCAGGACCTGGGGCTCAAGCCAGCATTTCTGTGTCCCTAACTTGCAGCAAGAAAGTCCTGAAAGCCCTGGTGTCTCCCCCAGTCACAGAGTTCTGGTGGGTGTCAAGGGGGTGAGCTTTCCAGGGCCATGTGAAGAGGGGCAAAATGCTGGGCTTTGAAGCACAAGCCCTGCCTGCTCTTCTGTGAGTTTCCTTGGACAAGTGGCTTCAGCATCATGTGTCTCCACTGCTTCAGCTGCCCAATGGGCGTAACACCTCCTCTGCCCACACACTGGGATTGGAGAGGGTGACATCTAAGACACTTCTACTTGGGAGACCTAGGACAAACAAGTCATTCCTCTTCTCCTTCTTCATAAAAGTAGGGCCTTAGGGAGAGGCTATTATGGGGAAATTAAAAGCGATGTCTTTGAGTAAAGAAAAAACAACACACACAAAACCCTTGGGTTTTCTAATCGACTACTTAACAGCTGTATGATGTTGGGTGTGTGACTTCACTTCTCTGAGCCTCAGTTTCCTTATCCATAAGGTGGCCACAATTAACAGCCTCCAGTGAGGCATGAAAGTAAACGAGCTAAAGTCATAAAGCACTTGGAAGCAGGTGTGGCACACAGAGAACACTCACCAAAAGATAGCTGTGATTTTTTTATTGTTATCGCCAGGCAGCCGCTAAAGCCAGATATGACTTCCTTTTCTTCCAGGGAAGTTTCTTTAATTGCTGAAAACATAGGCTGTGTGTTCCAAGGAAAAGAAATGAGAGTGGAAGAAATGGGTGGGGGAAGCTGTGCACCCTGAGTCAGACAGAGCCTTAATGGAAGCATCTTTCACCTGCCCAGGGAAGCAGCCACTGCCTGAAATCTGGGGGCTGATTGCCTGAGTCTCTCTTGGGGAGAGTTCATCCCCTCCAGGACTCTGTTCCTGTCCAAGGTGCTGAAATCTGCCCAGGGAGGGCTCCTTCCTGTCATGCACATCCGTGAATTAGCTGCTCTCTACCTCCATTCAACTTCACAAGGATACACTATGAAAATGTACCTTTAAAAAAGTCTACTCTTTATGTAAATCAACTATTTAAGGGCTAGATGTAAAAAAAAATAGATACATCTCCAACCCAAATTGCTCATAGTTCTTAGGGAAGGAATTCAAGTGCCTCAGGAGAAGTGAGGGCAGAGGGTACATTTATTTTCCTATTCCTTAGGTTTCAGTGATATCCACTTCTTGCTTTTACCCTTGATTCTTCCTCTCCTGCAACATTGGCACCTTGCAAGGCTGTGCCTCTCCTACCTTTCCTGATCTAACCACAGCATATGAGTCTTCCCCAAAGCAGCTCCTTCTCTACTACTCATTAATGTCCAAGTCAGGAGAACTAATGATCAGTTTCTGGTGGGAGGGTAGACTAAATAGAGAGAAAACAGAGGGTCAGGGGTCTCTGAGAAGTGAGGCAGCAGCCTAGACAGGGGTGAGCTCCTTGTCGTATTTCTGCATGCCCTCATCCGGGAGAAGTACCTCCACTGTGAAGCTGATCTTCTTGGTATGGACAAAGCTATAGGTGTTGTCGAAACGCAGGACATCTGGAGGGACAGATGGACAGGCAAGTAGCTAGTCCTGTTTAACACTCCCTGTGTCCCTGTTCCATACCTGGGGGAGGACAGGCTGCATTCCCACCTGCTGTGTTTGCCAAGCTGAGCCAAGTTCCTACCACTACTGTTTCCTTCCCCATGGGAACTGCCACCCCCCAGCAGGGCCTGTAAATAGATACTAGCCTCCTAGCACATGTTCAGGCTGGCTTTAGTCTCATAAACTGGCAATGAGAACAATGGCCACTGCATGACACATGCATGATGGGATTGGACACTTGTATGATAGAATTGGAAGGGGGAAATCTGAGGATGTCAGAGGCTTCCCAGCCCCCTTAGATGAAATGGGGTGCTGGGACAGGCCTGTGCATGTCCTCTGTCTCCCCAAAGGCACCCCAAGAAGAAGAGGTTGTAACCTCTGCTTCACAGGTGAGCAAACCAAGGACCCAGATTGCAAAGACTTTCGCCCAAGATTACACAGCTACCACAAGGCTGAGGTGGGACCCTGGCTCCACACTCAGATGCATGACTATGGATAAGCTGACTTATTTCCCAGAGCCCCAATTTCCTCCTGGGGAGAGTTGCATATACCCTATCATCCCTTGCCTGTATCCTGTGGTCCAAGGGCTCTCAGCCCCTTCAGGGCCTGTTGGCCTCTGGCTCTTGGTGCCCAGTGGGTGCTCATGAGTGTGGACCAAATGAATAGCCTTGTGAATGAATGGCACTAACCTAGGCTGTGTGTACCTGGGTGTTGGTAGGAGGGGCCACTACCCCTCTAAACTGTGGGACAGGTGATTTCAGCTTTCGGAGCTGGGTCCCAGCTGGGGCAGACTTACAGACACCAGCTTCCGAGCAAGTGAGGCTCCCGTCCTCAGGCACCATGTGGGCGTTATAGCGCTGGCTGGGCAGAACCTCTGTCATATCCCCTGCTCGCTGCCGCTCCCCCATCTTGGTCTTCAGGAAGACCCCGAAGCCGATATCTGCACCATCAGATGAGAACTGCCACCTGTGTGTGGGTGGGAGGAGAGGGACAGGTTACTACTCAGTCTGATGGGTCCCTGAGGGGCTAGTACCTAGCCAGGGGTGGGTCAGTGGCCTGTCCCTACCTGAGGACACAACCTGGGAACAGGATCTCATACTCCACTTGGTGTGAGGAGCCGCGGTTGATCTGCACTGAGTGCTCATACTGAGTCTTCACCTGGTCCCGCACGTACATGGACTTGGGGATCTCTCCACCATAGTTGATCTGCAGGCACGGGATGGGATGGGATGGGCTTGCTCCCCTCTTCCAGCTATTGTGTTGTTCATGCTGCTTCATCTGCCTGAAATGCTCTCACTATTTCCTGGAAGTATCTTGCTCATCCTGCGCTACCCCACTTCACCCCACCCCAACCCCCTGACCCTCCATGTTGGGTCAGGGCCTTCTCTGGAAACTTCCTTTTCCAGCTCATTCTTCTGAGCCAAAGTTTTCTTATTTCTTGTTTGCCTGCACAGCTTCTGAGAGCCCTGTGGGGGCAGAGCTGAGACTGTTTAGCTCAACACCTTGCTCACAGGGGTCTTTCCATAATCATTTGTGGAATGAATGAGTGAGTGAGAAAGGAACCCAGCTCTACCCCTCTCCCCTTCCCTGTCTTGGGGCTCTTTGTACCTTAGTTAAACATTTGGGGTTGCCATCTGGGTCAGTCAGGGTCCCCCCAAAATGGGCAGGCAGTTCCTCAGGACTGATGTGTTTCAGCAAACCTTCTTTCCAGTTGTCTGGGGGGCAGAACGGTTGAAGGGCAGTTATCAGGAATGAAGGAAACCTGTCAGCAGCTCTATTCCCATATGAGGCCCATAGCCCAGAGGTTGACTAGTAACCAACGGAAACCAATAAGAAAGAAAGTGTGCAAGCCTTAGTCACCAGAAATAGGGAATAAGGCAGAGGCAACTGGATAGACTTTACAATGTAAGACCCACCTCACTTTTGAGAAGGAGGAGCCTCTGACTCTAGGTGCTATGTGAATTTCTGGATGGGTGATAGACCAACCTTATTCCAAAGCTCATGCACAGAGCTCAGGGGATGGAACTAAAACTACTTACTTCCCAACACTATAATTTTTCTGCGAGTGTCTTCACTTAGGAAGGGCTTCATGAGGTTGTAGCCCACAGGGAAGAGTTTGGTGGCTGGAAAGATACAAGCAAAGATAATAAGGAGAATATAATTCTATTGAGCCGTTCTCTCCATAACAGTCATAGCTAATAATATGGAAGAATCATGAATTACCTTGGAAAATTTCAATGCTCTGCCCCGACAAACCAATCAACCAATTGGTTAACCAATTAGCAAGCAACAACTAACCAACCATATAATCATCCAGTCTATAAACCAACCAACCAGCCAACAAATTGCCAATCAATTCATTTTCTAACTATCCCACCAATTGCCAACCAACCAATCAGCCAACCTACCAGTCAAACAACCAATTAACACATCAGCTAATCAGCAAACCAATAATCCAATTAAACAACCAATTAACTGCCCCACCAACTACCCTCTCCAGCCAGTCAACCTTTCAAACAACCAACAGCCAGCCATCCAAGATCCATCCAAACAACAAACCAGCCAGTCAACTAACCAATCTGCCAACTTGTCACTCATACAACCAAACAACCAAACAACCAAAATGCCAACTAGTCACTCAATCAGTCAGCCAAACTAACAACTGTCCAACCAGCAAACAATCAACCAGCCAATTAACCAGCCAGCCATCAAACACACATCCATCCTTCCATCTACCCACTCTAAATGACAATCACCCAAAAACCCATTGAGCATCTACATGGCCCCAGGCCTGTGAAAGATACAACAGAAATGGAGAATCAGAAGACGTTGACTTCAAGGAGTGGACAACCTAGCAAGGAAAATAGGATGAACACACACAAGACCACTGGTGGCCCAGGAGACAGCAGACAAGAAAGGCCAGACTGGGCTGCACCAGTCACCAGTGTCAGAGGCAGTCTGAGTAGGAAGAGATCAATGAGGCAGAGAAGTGATGGGAGATTCCTGGAACACCTGGGGTTGGAGCTGCTTCCTCTTGCAGCAAGGCCAACCGTAGAAGCTTCCATTTAAGGAGCACTCACTCTGTTCCAGGTACTCTAAGTGATTTGCATGCAGCCAAGCAATCAACTTCTCTTGCTACAACCCAGGGAAGAAGGCAATATTATCATCCCCAAGGTACAGGTGAGGAAAAAGAAGCACAAGGAAGTAAAGTCAATTGCCACACACCTTTCACAATGAACATGAACTTCAGGGTCTCTGGATAATTCTCTTCAAGGAGGCTAAAGAACTGTGGAACCAAGAAAGACCCCATCAGAGCCCACACCTCATCTTACTCCACTCCCATCACCTTTGCAATCTCCCTTCAGGAGGGTTCAGAGAGCTGTGGAGGGTTTCCTTTCTCTCCATTACCTCTGCTGGCCCCTAGAGGGGAGCCTCTCACCTCAGACTATTGCAACCATGACACTATGATCATTTGAAAGTAAAATTATAGTAATGATGGTATAGTAATAATAATGACCACTGTTTATTAAGTGTTCACTATTTGCAAGCACTGTGTATATACTTTACATATCAATTCACTTAAATATCCCTCTACCCCTCTGAAATGCAGGCAATCAGTCTCCCTCAAAACTTGTCCAAGTCACAGAGCAGGGATGACAGGGCTGGGAAGGCTTTGGAGGAAGCTGGCCCCCATGGTCTCAATACAGTGTTGTCCCTGGGGCCTGTGGAAATGTTTCCTTCTAGGAAACATTATCAATGAGCATGAGGCACATGGTAGATCCAGGAAGGCTACCAACTTGTACCTAATCTTGGCTATGAGTAAGCAGCCAGGGCACAGCAAGCCAAGCTGGTTGTTAAAGCAATCAGGGGGTGCTCTGGGGCTTTCTCCTCACCTCCTGATATACTTCCACCAGTGGTTTCCAGAAGTGCTTCAGTCCCAGGCCCTCGCAGTCAAATATCATCACAATGGTATTAATCTTCTTCCCCAGCTGCAAGGATGAGAGCAAGGACCAGTTCCAAGGTTCAGGGTGCAGGCTCAGAACTTGGGACATGGTGACCCTAGCACATGACACCTCAGGGTTTCTCCCAGTCCCCTACTCTGTCTTCAGAGGTGTGGTCAAAACAGTGAATACATTTATATATCCATCTATTCATCAGCTGACCCATCCATCCACCCATCTATCCATTCATACGCCATTCATTCATTCCTCCATGTGTTCATCTGATACTTATTAAGCACCTATTTTTTGCCAAATACTGAGAGCACAACACAAAATGCCCAATTAATCCGTACTGCTTGTCTTCAAAGAGACCACAGTCTGGCTGGGGAGACTGACAGGCAACCAGGTCACCATAGTCCTGAGCTGTGCTGGGATGGGACAGCATGGGAGCTGTGGGAACACGTGTTAACCCAGAAGGGGGCCACCGAGAAGGTGGCATTTAAGTTTGCGACCTGAAGCATAGGCGGAGAAAGCCAGAGGAAGTGTGGCAGGCAGGTGTGCATGCTGGGGGTAGGGTTCTCAGACAGCAGGAAGAGCGGGGGCAAAGACGCAGCAGGACTAACAGTAACTAGCATGGTTGAGAAATACGTTAGGCCCTGCATGCCAGGCCATGTACTTGCATTATCTCATTTAATCTTTGCGACTATTATTTATTATTATTCGTTTTCTAGGTGAAGAAACAGGCTCAGAGACATGACTTTTCAAGGCTGCACAGCTGGGAAGTGGCAGAGCTGCTGTTTGACCCCACAGCCTTCTGACCATAACTGGAACAGGTACGACTCCTGGGACCACGTCCCCCGGTGGCCTCACTGGGCCCAGCTGCCTGCCCCACCCAGCCTGGGCCTCACCCGCTCCGTCTGCAGGTCACACTCATGCAGGATGCGCTCACAGTCCCTCATCTTGGTCTTGAGCAGGTCCTGCTTGGTGACGGAGAAGAGCAGGCCCTTGGGGTCCAGAGGCCCGATGATGTCGTACCACACGGGGCAGCCGTCACGGTCATGGCCACAGAGGCCCCCAGGCATGTATTTCTGGATCACCTGGGCATGGAAAGATACATGGCTCTTGGCATCAGGCCCCTCCCCGGAGACCCCCAGACCAGGCTGACCTGTGTGCTCTGAGCCCACACACAGCGTGGAGGGCAGCACTACGGACCTGGTGAGGAAACTGAGGGCCTTCAGGGAGGGTCTTGCTCACAGCAGGCACACAGCAGAGCCAGGCCTCAGCAGGGCCTGGCCAGAGGCTTCTGGACTCCTCAGTTACGCCCCCCGACATCTCCCACGGCCCTTTTCATGGGGATAAAGACATGGCTGCTGTCCTGCTGTGCATCCTGAGCAAGTGACACTGCCTCTCTGGGCCCCATTCTACCTCCTCTTCTGTAAAATGGCTTGACTAGTTCCTCCCTTAGGGGGTTGTTAGGGTAAGTCCCCCAGATCATGTCAGCAAAGCACAGAGTCTGGCCTGGAGCTCATACTCCATAAATAAAACTGACCACTGACCATTGCTTTCCTAGGATGTCAGTGGTGGGACTGTCCTCCCTATGCCTTGGTGAGTAAGTTTCCTTCCCACTCAGACAAGGTGCTTTGAGCAAGGCCCTAAGTGTGAGGCTCAGGGCACAGGCTCACTGTGGTGGTGAAGACCCAGGCTCAGGGACAGACAGGTCTGAGCTCAAATCCCAGCCCCACCTCGGGCCTGTGGGCCTTTGCGTAAGCCTCTTAATCTTTGCTGGGCCTCAGTGTCCTCATCTGTAAAATGGGACAATAGTATCTACCTCAAGGGTTGTGAAGATTAAAAGAGCTTACACAGGAAAAGTCTTAACCCAGGCCTGGGCCTCATAAGCCCCCAGGAACTGTTCAATATTGTTACAGTAGAGGTACCTGCTGGCCCGGGGGGTTCCACAGGGTTCTCAGGCTGGCTGCCCTTCACGCACAATCCCCAGTGACCCAGAGGCTGCTTAGTGCTATGTCTGTGGAAGATTGGTGTGTGTGTGTGTGTGTGTGTGTGTGTGTGTGTGTGTGTGTGTGTGAGGGGGGGTGCTGGCTCACCTCTGGGGGCTCCCAGTTGAGGATGTTGTCAATACCCATGGTCTTCCGGAACTCCATGTACTAGAGAAAGATAGTGGTAAGGCTCCACTGAGCTTCCAGCACCCCAGAGGAAGGGATAGACTAGAGGCCAGGGGCATGCATTGGCCCCCAGGAAGCCCCCCTCCCAAATCTCCAGCAGGGATGGGTCTCACCTTGCGGAGCATGGCCTCTGATTTCTGCAGGTCAAAATTCCGAGCTGTGGGAAGAGAGAAGGGAGGAGTGAGGTGGGGAAAAGACTGCCTCACAGTTGCCTTGCCCTGGTCCTGGGCAGTGGGAGCTATGGAGGGCACTGGGGGCCTGGGAGGGGCTTTTCTTCCCTGTGCCCTCTCCTCTCCTGGACCGAACATGTGGAGCCAGGTGATGTGGTTGGAGACTGAGAGCCCGTCGTCTGGAGCAGTTCCCCCTTGCCACCCCTTCACCATGAGCGTTCCCACCGCTGCCCTCACCTCGGAGCCAGCGCAGGAGGAAATGGTCATCAGGGTTGGGCAGGGCAGGCAACACGTCCTGGACATTTTCTCGGAACTGAAAAGGGAGATGCTGGTTAAAGTGGTTTTCTCACAGAGCCTTGGCTCCCAGACCCAGAGGCATGAATTTTCCTCCACCCTCCTTCTCTTCCACGTGCACCTGGCTCACGATGGCGGAAGGATGGCCAGGCAGGTGAATAGGAAACATAGGTCATTGGATGGGTGAGTGGATGCAAAGGTAGGATGGAAGGAAGGATACATGGATGAGCGAATGGAGAGAAAGAAGAATAAATGGGTGGGTGCGTGGGTAGGTGCGTGGACAAAGAAGAAGGAGAAAACAAAGAACGAGTGGATGGAGAGAAGGAGAGATGGGTGGGTACGCAGAAGAAAGGAGAGTTTGGTAGGTGAAAGGGTAGAAGGAGGAATGGATAAATGGGTGGGTGGGCGTGGGCGTATGGATAAAAGAAAGAATAAGTGGGTGGGTGAGTGGATCGGCACCCCCTTATTCCCAGAGGATACATTCTAAGAGCTCCCTGACCCCTATATGTCCTATGGTTTTTCCTATCCATATGTAGCTATGATAAAGTTTATTTAACTTGTAAATTAGGCACAGTAAGAGATTGACAACAATAACCAACAATAAAACAGAACAACGATAACAATGTACTGTAATAAAAGTTATATGGAGGTGGCCTCTCTCTTACTCTCTCCAATAACCAGTCTGACAACAGAGACGGTTACTAAGCGACCAGCAGGTGGATAATCGGGACAAAGAAATGCTTCTCATGTAGGGTGAGTAGGGCGGGACAGACAGGGAAGGCAGGAGATACCATCACACTGCTTAGGACAGTGTGAAATTTAAAACGTAGGAATTGCTTATTTCTAAAATTTTTTATTTCATATTTTCAGACTGCTGTTGACAGCAGGTGACTGAAACCATGGACAGCGATGCTGTGGATCGGGGGAGACTGCTGCCCTCTTCATTCCTCCCACGTGTTAGCCCACCAAGGCTCCTGCCTTCTTTTTTTCTTATCCTATTTTCTACAAAAATTTGGTTAAGGATCACGTGTCCTCATCCCCACTGACTGTGCTCTGTCTCTCTGGCTCTTACAGACCAGTCGCCTCTCGGGGTCCTGAGGAGGGATGCGACCGGAGCCAGAGGGTGGACCATCAGCACCCTTCAGCTCCCACCTGAGGGGCCTGGGGGGGAGGGGGAGGGCCACTTTCTGACAAAGCTCTCTGGGTCTGGCACCTGCATGCCAGCCGGGCTCAATCTGCCACCCACACTATTGACTAGAAGTGCTGCTGTTCCCTCAGCCCCTTCCTTGGAAGGGTCACTGAGCACTGTGACACCTAACCTTGGGAGAGGTGACAGCAAAGAGACAATGTCAAGGACATGCTGAGCCTACCGAGTAAGGCAGAGTTCCAGCCACCGCCCATCCTCTGCCCCTCAGCCCCTTTCCCTGGAGCTCTGGGGAAAGGGGCTCTCACCTTGGCCAGGGTCTCTGCCTGCTTGGGGCTCAGGTCTCCGACTCGGCCGCTCATGGTGCTGGGTGAGGCTGCAGAAGTAGGGGCCACTGAAGGCAGAGGCCAAGCCGGGTCTGTGGCTCTGATCCAGCTGGGCCTTTTGCCCCCACTCCTGGGTGTGGCTCCAGGTGCCTCCTCCTTGGACAACTGTTGAATGGCACATTACATAATTGGGATTAAGTAAGGTCCCGTGTTTGGCTCTGGGACAGGTCTGAGGGGCCGGCAGGCACGTGAGGACGTGTGAGAGGTCCCCTGCCAGGTGGGGAAGGCTGGGAGAGAATGGGACTGGCCTCCCATAGTACTCGAGCCCAGGCTGAGGGCCTGTGGGATGCCCATCAGTGTTCCCAGGCCTCCAGGGGTCACTGTCCTGGAGAAGGGAGGTATTCTGGGGGAGTGGAAGCAGAACCCTTTCTCTTTGAGCCTCAGTTTCTCCATGTCACTAAAGAAGAGACTCCATACAGAGGCTTCTGCAAAAGACACCACCCAGCCAGCTCTGACAGGTAGGAATCAGGGGCTTGGTCAGTTTAGGAAAGAGTTCATCACTCTGTCTGGGAAAAAGGCTCACGTCCTTTTGCAACAAGCATTCATATTTAAGAAGAGAGAGGCTGGAGCAGAAAAATGGCACTCAAGAAAAATAGAATAGAATTCGTCCTTGCTGAAGGTTCGTTTTCTCCAAAGGGCTGATGCTGCTTTCCCTGATGTCTCCGATTCCACCGTGCAGTGCTGGCCCAGAGCCTTCAGTGTGGGGAAGGCTGAGCACCCCCCACCCCACTGCAGCCCTCTCTTTCTGTTGCCGAGGGCTTGTCCGGAATCCCGCATCCACCGGGCCCTAAGGGAGAGCTGGCACGTGGGGACGGCCTTCAGATGGTAAAGGTATTTCTTGGTATTTTAACCACCTGATCGGTGAAGGGGCATCCACCATCTATTGCCGGTGATGAGAAAAGTCCAGAAGGTTCCCCTGTCCTTTGATTTCTGTTGCGTTGCCTGATAGTCTCTCATTAGATGTGACTGCAAGGCCTGGCCCCGCTCCCCCATAAGACCTCCACTTTAAGATGACATCTCGGAGTGTCACTTGCTTCACTTATAGAATGGGGACATGGGCCAATACTCGCCCTGTCCTCCTTACATGGCTGGAGGGAAGATCTAATGAGACATATGGACGTCTGAGGGACTGCTCTCCTCCACCTGTGAGAAGCTCTGAGGCAGCATGGGCCCCGTTGTCCGAGACCGCCTGTAAAGAAGTCAGGAATGTGCATCGGCTTGAGACCACAGCACGTCTGTGTGGCCACGTCTTCCAGTGCTTGAGGCACCACAGGGGCTGAAACCACCCCTGGGCTGGCCTGAACCACTCGGTTCACGGGCTCCCCCGGGGTCCCCTACCCCTAGGGTATCCTGGGTCCCCACCTCTGGGCTGTCCCGGGGCCTCTTTAGGCCAGCAGATGTGACTTGGTGCTGGACACCTTCCTTGGTGCTGGGCTGTCCTGGGCCCCTGACAGAGCTGGGTCCAGAAGGAGAAGGAGGGGCCAGCTTTGGCCATCTCCACCTGGCTGGGGCGCCTGCTGCGCACACTCGGGAACAGTTAGATAACTCTTCACACCCCAGTCCCTCCCCACTTCACATTCCAGCCTCTTTCTGCAAACCCTCAGCTGTTGTCCATGCCCACTTCCTGCCCAGCTGGCAGCCTGCAGAGATTGGGTTCCGTCATTAGCCCCTAATCCTGTGGCTTTCTCACCAGTCTCCCTTCTCGCAATAATCCCTCTCACGTGAGATGCCCCAGGTACTTCTGGGGACATCAGAGGTTGGCCAGAAGGGGGTTTTTGGGGGGGTCTCTCCAGGAGCTGTGGGCCTTCAGAGACACTCCTAAGTGCTCTTCCTGACCCAGACTACAAATAGGCACAGAACACCTACTGTGTGCACGGTCATCATTGTCCACTAGAACTTTCTGTGATGGTGGGAATGTTGTATATCAAGGCTGTCCTACTGGGCAAACTTGGTAGCCACTACTCATGTGTGAAATATGGTTAGAGAGACCGAGGACCTTCATTTTTAAATGGTTTGAAATTTAATCTGATTAATTTGACTTTAGATCAGCCTTTATGGTTTGTGGCTACCATATTGTAGAGCAAAGGTTTATTGCATCAACTGAAGGCCTATTACATGCCTGGCCTCCTTGTGAGTGCATTACCTCATTTAAACCTCAGAACTCCCCTGGGGGAATAGGCGCTATTATTAAACCCATTTTACAGATAAGCAAACTGAGATATGGATCATGCGATTCATGATCCATATCAGAACATGCAATTAACTGCTCTGCGTGGGCTGTTGGCCTATGTGGCTCCAGGATCTTCCACACTAATCAGGGGGATGACCCAGGCACAGAAGTTTCCAGTGGGATGCAGGTGGCCTTTGAGCAAGACCTTGAAGGAAGGGGCAATGCTGATTAGTGGAGATCAGAGTGGAGGGGTTGGCGTGGGCAAAGGTACGGACGTGGGAAAGCGAAAAGCACGTGGAGGGGAGTGCTGGGCATAGGGCAGTGAACAAGATGGATTCGGTCCCCGCCCCACGGAGCTCATGGTCTCCCACTGGTTGAGCATTTCCTCTGTGCTGAGAGCCTTGCCTCAGCATCAAACCCTTTAGAAACAGGCAGGGGTACCCCCATGGTACAGTCAAAGAAGTAGAAGGTCTGGGGGATTAAGAAACTGCCCTGAGGTCAGTAAATGGACAGCCAGGACTGGAACCCAAGCCTGTCTGACTCGGGAGCCCTAGCCCAGCCCTGCCTTCCCTCGGAGGGTTTAACGCTGTGCCTGGAAAATCGTAAGTGTTCAATAAAGGGTCTAAATCATCATCGCATGTCCCCCAGGGCTGCAGGGTGTCTTGAGGCCAGCAGAATTCATCTTTCTCCCCTGAAACAAAGGCTCTGGCAAAGGAGAACTCCCCCCCCCCCACCCAAAGAATACATCGTCTCCAAGTAAGTCCCCAGATTGTGTTTAGCTCCTAGTTTGCCAAGCTCTCAGGGGGCCATGACGACAACCACAACATAAGCAAACAACTGCAGGGCGGTGGGCAGGGCTGCCCACATCATGCCCTGGAACCTCTCTTTCTGGGCCGTTACTGGGAAGTGCGAAAGGGCTGCCACGCGGTCCTCAGCGGGCACATTCCTGTCTGCCTTCCCCTAGATGGCTCGCGCCAGAACCAGTTGGGCGAGTACAGAGGAGGTCCAGGGCGTATGGGAGCCTCACCAAAGGGGCAAGCGTTGCTGGGAGGAGGCAAGTTAGTGTGTGGGTGGGGGCGGGGGGCAGGGGGCTCAGACCTCAGGAAGGTGAGGCAGGGGTGGCCAAAAACGGGAAGGTGGGAAGGGAGCTGGGGGCACCTCGCCGGAGTCCCAGTGGTGCCCTGGGGAGCACCTCCCCAGGGACAGTCTATGTTCCATCTTCTACCCGTGGGCAGTTTCGTTTCCTTTTTTAGGTAAAAAATGTGTGCGTGTGATATAATTCCCATAACACAAACTCACCGTTCCTAATGTATACAACTCAGTGATTTTTAATAGATTCACGAGGCTGTGCAATCATCACCACTATCTAACTACCAAACATTTTCATCATCCCCGCTCCACCCCTGACACAAAAACCCAGACAGACACAGAAACAAACAACCCTGTACCGTTAGCGGTCAGTCATTCCCATTTCCTGCTCCTTCGCTCCAGCCTCGGGGAACCGCTCATTTCCCTCCACATCTCTCTCCCCTGGGCATTGCCTATGAAGGAGATGATGCAGTGTGGTGTCTCCTGGGTCTGGCTTCTTTCTGTTGGCATAAGTTTGCAGGGTGCATCCATGTTGTGGCAGGTATCAGTGCCTCATTCCTCTTGGAGGCTGATTAATACCCTTTTGTATGGATACACTGCATTTTGTCTGTCCATTCATCATTTGCGGGACGCCTGGGTTGTTTCCCCTTTGTGGCTGTCATGCACAACGCTGAGATGAACATTTCTGTACAAGTTTTTTGCGGAAGCATAGGTTTTCGATTCTCTCGTGCACGTCCTTAAGAGTGGAATTGCTAGATCACACAGTCGTTCTGTGTTTATCCCTTTGAGGAACAGCCAGGCTGTTTTCCAAAGTGGCTACGCCCTTTTACGTTCCGACCAGCAAAGGGTGAGAGTTCTAGTTTCTTCACACCCTCCCCAACATTAATTTTGTTTCTTTTTAAAAATTATGGTGGCCATCCCAGTGGGTATCACGTGGTAGCTCACTGTGGTTTTGATTCGCATTTCTTTGCAGACTAGAGATGCCGAGAGCGCCTTTTCACATGCTTACTGCCACTCGTACTTCTGCTGCAGGGAAATGTGTGTTCACATTTTTAAAATGTCTTTACTCATTTTTATATTAGGTTCTCGGTCTTTGTATTGTTGACGTGTAAAATTTTTAATATATTCTGGATATAACTTGCAAATATTTTTTTTCCTCTCTGTGGGTTGTCTCTTCACTTTCTTTAGTGTCCTTTGATGGAAAAAATTCTAAGTTTTGATGAAGTCCTACTTATCTATCTCTTCTTCTGTTGCTTGTGCTTTGGGTACCACAGCTAGGAAGACATTGCCAAATCCAAGGTCATGAAGACCTTACCTCCATGTTTTCTTTTGAGAGTTTTATGGGTTCGGCTCTGGTATTGAGTTCTCCTTAGGGAGGCACACGACTTTGGAGTCAGACACCCCGAAATCCAACCCTGGCTGAGCAAACGGCTGTGTCTCTGAGCCTTTCCTTTCTCTCCTGTGTAACAGGGACAACTATATGTATGTCACAGAGCTGTTGTTGACGAAAGAAATGTACGAACCTGTAGAGAATTTTTATAATTTTATTTGCACTAAACCGACAACAATGGCTAGGAAGCAAAATCTCAACAGACAGAGAAAATGCCCCGGAGTGGGCAGTTCTGCAGCTCCTGTCGCACATTAGAACCGAGGAGGAGATGTGAGGAGGGTTACAGGAAATCCATCGGTGGTAGATTAATGGTGGGGGTAGAAAGCAAAGTGGGGGGATCGCCGGAATTGGATAAAAAGTAAAATGGAGAGATCCATACTTCTTTTCCGGCATAGTTGTGCATGATACAGAGCCATTGACACTTATGGCACACAGGGGTAGCATATGGGAACCAGAAAACAACGAGAGGCTCTGTGGTCTCTGCTCTGGGGAGGTAGGTGTCTCCTCGGGGTCTGGAAAAGGGGATTGCTCTGACATTCCAAAGGTGTGCTATTTTAGATGCAAACGGACAGTAGACAGGCTCACCTAAAGTAAACATCAATCTTTGTCAAGGAAGCTACAGGCCTAGGGTGTGACTATGTACTTGCTTTTAGTTAAGAATTTTTATGTTCGGACCATCTGAGGTGGTTACTTTTGGTCTCTGAGTTTGTAAGGCCCACCCTGCAGGCCTCCCCGGAGCCTGTCAGGGCTAGTACGGCGCCCCTCTTCTACCCACACTCACAGGAAGATTAAACGAGACGGCACAGGTGGGCAGCAGGCCTGCACAGGGGCTCAGCAAATGGCACCTGTTATTCTTTGCAGGGCTTTAGGGGGTGCCTTGGGAGTGCAGCCCGAATGGGCAGCTGGGCGTGAACAGGAGACAGACACGAGGTGGACGGTGACTCTGTTGTGAGGCGAGCCCTGTCCTGTTGCTCTGAGAGCTTGGAGCAGGAGCCCTAACCCTGCGAGGGGCTGCGTGGGGAAGGGGCCACGGGAAAGCTGCCCAGAGGATGGCTCCAGGGGCCTTGCGGGTGCACAGAAGAAGACTGGGGAGGGAGTCCTGGGCTGTGGGCGCGGCAGGAGCAAAGGTAAGGGGGCGGGAAGGAGCTTGGTGAGCTGGAGAGTGGGGGTCGTTAAGTGAAGCTGGAATGCGGGTGCTGTGGCCAGGTCACAGAGGGCCTTGTAAGTCCCCAGTGAGACTGACCTTTCCCAGAGGGAAACAGGAGGCCAGTGAAGGGCTCATGCAGGGAATGGTGTGAACGGAGTCTCATTTTGGGAAGGTTTTCCTGGCTGCCCTGTGGAGGCAGGAAGGATGGGAGAGTGTAGGAATGGGCACAGGGAGACCCCGAGGCTCCTTCCTCAGAATCAGGGTGGAGGCCCTGTTTGGCACAGTGGCCGTGGGGAGGAAGACAGGGTCCAGAGGTGTTTAGTAGCAAGCCAGCAAATGGCAGAACCAGGATCTGAACCAGGTCAGATCTTTCCCCCACACCAGATGGCCTCGAAAACAACCTGGGCCTGGTGAAGTTTGGCCTTTTGAGCCTCAACTCACCTGCAAAGCTACCTTTCATGAGCTAGATGCTGGGGGACCCTGTTTATACTTCACAGGGTGGACACATGGCTGGCCCAAGGGCGCTCCGTGGTGGCTGAAGATGGAGGTCACCTGAGGGCCCCTCGGCTCAGGCCTGGCACAGTGGCCTCCCCTGAAGTACCAGGTGGGAGCTGCCCACCCGCTGTGCTCATTAAGTTCTTACGCTGTCTGCATGGGGTGGGGGGGGGGTCCTGACTCACGTCTGGCCTCCTTGCCTATGTTGTATGGCGTGACAAGTTTCTTTTTTCTGTGAGTCGCACTCTCCTCACTTGTCAACAGGAGGATGCTTCCTGCTTCAGCTCGGGCCTGGCACACAGCAGGTGTGCAGTGTAGCCAGCACTGCTACATCTGATCAAGAGGCATAAATGTCCAGGAAACTTTCTACAGATTCCGGAGCCTCCTCTAACCCCAGCACCTAGCTCTGACCCACTCAGCGGCCCCTACACCAGTCCGGCCCTCCCTGGCAGGGCCCACTCGCTCCCTCGTTCCCTCGTCCCCTGAGAGGCAGGGTGGGAGTGCACTGCTGGAAGCACCCTGGGGTGCCAGCTCCAGCTCTGTCATTAGACACCGAGCCTTTGGCCAAGGCACTTCCCCTCATGAGCCTCAGTTTCTTGGCCTGAAAAATGGGGCTGCGACTCCTGTCTCTTCCAGGGCTGCATGGGAAGGGGCAATGCACACTGTGGAGTGCTGCGCCATGGTGTAGCTGTTGAAGACCCACTCTGGGCAGCTGTGCTTGGCCCACAGTGGTGTCCCCTCTGTTCCTCTCAGCCATTAGAAGGTGAGCTGAGCTAGAGTGGAGATTTGGGGGACAGGGAAACCTTTCCAACTGCTCTCAAACACCCATATAGTCTCCCCCTTATCTCCCTGCCTCTCCTGGAAGATTGGGGGTGCTTTCCAGGGAGGAGATGGCCAGGAAGCACAGGCCCTGCCTCCATTCCTCTGGGTAGGTGAGGCCAGGTATTTCCAAACACCATTTGAGCAAGAGTTTTGATCTGTGGCCTCTTGCCAAGGTTTTGTCATTCTTTCCTGACAAACAACAGACTCCGTTTCATAACCGGCATTGTTAACAACGAAGTGTACACAGTGATTCACAAATAGCAAACACCAGTCAGTGCTTACCACCATCACCTGAGAGCCCTCCTGGCTCTCCTCCAGCCTCAAACACCCCGCTCCTTGGTCTGGGAGGCTGAACCACACCTGGTCAGCCCCACTTACGCTTCAGCTCTCCCTTCAGGGGTCCCCCGCCTTGGGCAAAGCACATCTGACACCCCCAGCGGCATCCCTGGCTGGATGCTCGCCCCAGAATTTGTCCCCCCCAAGCACGCGTGGTGAAGACAGGCTCACTGGATAGTGGATCGCAGAGTCACCTCTGCCTCTCTCCACACGAGAAACCTTCCTGCTGGTGGCCTCCGGTCAGCCCAGCGCCTTGGCGTCCCCAGGGCCTGCCGTACCTGGTGTTGGACAGGCGCTCAATAAACGTTGATGAATAAATGAATGAACAGAGAAACGAACTTCGGGCAGGCCAGCCCCTCCCTTGTCTATATCTGGTCTACCGTCTTTTTTATTTTTTTAAGTGACAGTGCTAAGAGTCGAGGACGGGCTGCTGAAGACACGGCCCCTTGTGCAGCTCCCAAAGTGCCCCTGCCCCCTTGGCAGGTGGGAGCTTCTGTTCTCACCTCTGCAGGTGACTGCTGCTGTTCCTGCTTAACTCGAGTTGTGCTCTGCCAGGCCCGGGATTCAGAGTCACTGGAGCCCGCACCTGACTCCCTTGTTTTAGCTGTATCTGCGTGAATTCTCTGGGATTGGATTTTGGAAGGAAACCAGATGAGGCTGTGCTTGTGGTGGGTAATCGGCTGTGGGTGGTTAGAAGGGCAAGGGTCAGGGGTCAAGTCCATAAACCCCTTGTTTTTAAGCAGGAGGTTGTGAAGGTAGAAGTGAGGCATTATGGGCCTCTGTCATAGGAAAAGGTGGGCCCAGCAAAACCAGGCAAAGGGTCCCCCCAACCCCAGTGAGCGCGCCCTCCATAGCCTGCCAAGAGCAGTGGGAAATGGCTCTGAGATGCCCGAGGGAGGCCCTCAGGGTTTCCCAGACAGGGCTGCATCCGGGGTGGCTACGTAGAGGGTGACCCCGCAGTGCCACACGAGCGGTGGGAAAACCTCGCGTGCCTGGGACTCGGAGCAGCCCTGGAGCACGGGTGTCCTGGGACTTCTGCCTGACGGCCAGCCCCAGGCCATCTCCCTGATGCTGCCACAGCAGGTTCTTTTCTTGCCACACGACTCACCCATTCTGCTAGCCAAGCAGTGCCTCACAGCACTGGCTTCTGGCATTGTGTTTCATTTAGTTTGCTTTTTATAGCATCAGAACCTGTTCAGACCCGTGGGGAAAACCGTGAATGATGGTTTCCCTGCCACAGATGCAGGGCCTGGGGGTCCCAGGCCCTCACATAGCTCACCTGAAGAACCCCACCTTCCCAAGTCTCATCATTTTCTTGCTAAAAATAGGTCCTGGGAAATCTAGAAACTTCCTATAAACTGGAGAAAATGAAATCACAGACTCTAAGGGCAGGAAAGGGGCCAGAGCCTGGCCTTTTGGTCGCAAAGCACCTGGACAGTGGTACCTGCTGAGATTTCCAGTCCCTGGGGAGGACCTGAGCAGCCAGGGTGCTGATGACTTACATGGAGAGCCCCTTTCATAGAGACATTGGGCCACTCACTCCTGGGGACATCGCCTGCTGGATGGCACTCCTTTGCCCCATGGGACTGAAGGACAAACAAGCAGTTCATGGGCAGAGATCCAGAGCCCAGGGCCAAGTCATCCAGAGCCAGGTCTTCAGAAATGCTGGTGGCCACTGGCCAGGCCCAGCCGGAGAGCAGGGGGCAGGGAGGGGATGGGGCAGGGCACAGCAGCCTGGACTCCCAGACCCCGTTCGATGACATCTTTGCCAGCTGGAGTCCACCAGTAGAGCCACACCCAGTTCGATGGCTTCCTCTGTTCATTCCCCGGCAAGCTTGGCTCTGCTGGGTGTGGTCCACCCAGCAGCGCAGGTGGTGGTCCCAACTGGGCTGCGGGCACCAGATGGGCCAGCTTTAGAGAAATAGAAGCCATCACTGGCCAGCTGCTGGGTTGCATAGTGGGGTCAGAGGTTGGCAGCTGACCTTCAGCTGTCCACTTGGGAGACACAAGAGTGGAGGAAAAGCTGAATGCTTCTCCAAGAAGCAAGTCAGAGCCTGAGATGGGTGCCCTGTGATGGCAGCACGCTCCACCTCATTCCAGCACAGTCCAGCTTCCTCTGGCTCTGCTTCAGTGTCGCCCCCGCTCTGAGGCAGGAAGAAGCCAAGCCAAATGTCAGCTGGATCACAGCAGGTCGGGAGGGGAAGGGGGTCACTGGGAATGCCCTGGAGACTCAGGCTTCACCCACTCAGCTCTGTGTAAAGCTGAGCATGGCCTTTTCTCCTGGTGGTTACACCTGCTGGGTCTTGCTCTCCATTTCTGATTTTCCCTCCAAAGGCAGAACAACCCTGGAGGGTCCTTAATGCTCTTCCAGAAGTGACACCCTCAGCCCTGTCCTATCCCTCCACCCAGCTGCCTCTAGCTGGCCCTGCCCCTCCCCACTGAGCTGCTTTGTGCAAAGAATTCTGCCTCCCTGCTCTTAGGGCCTGAGGCTGTGCTCCCTGCAGGGCCCAGGACTTAGGCCCCCAAGCCTGGATGCCAGGTAGTGGCTGAGCCCTGGGACAGGTGGACCTTGTCAGGCGGACTCAGGGCTGCTTCTGCGAGCACGATCCTTCCTCAGTGGATGCTGTTTCATCCTCGGGGTTCTCATTCTCAGTCTTTCCAAGCAGGGGATAAGATGCTCATCAGAGTCCTCAGGGTGGCCTACGCACTGGGTGTCCCCTTCCTGCTTGGCTGCTGTGCCAGGTGGTCCCATGAGGAGTTGAGATGGCCACGTAGGGTGAGTACTCTCTGCGCTCACCTCCAGTACCACCCTGCCTGCGAGGACAGCAGACAGGGAGTAGGGGGCAAAAGGGGTTGGAGGGCACAGGCACAGGCACAGAGGCACAGCCAGGGTCTTTCTTCATTGTGCTGGGGACGGTCCTGTCTCCTCAAGACCCTGAATCTTCTCCTGGGAGGCCTTGTCAGGGAGCAGCACCTCCACAGTGTAGCTGACCTTCTTGGAGTGCATCAGGCTGTAGGTGTTGTCAAAGCGCAGGACATCTGCAAGGACAGAGAAGTAATCTGGCAATTCAAGCCCAACCCATCTGAGAACCTGGTGCCCTTGGGAACCAGCTGCCCAGGACTGTGAGTGGGGCTGGAAGGTCAGCTGCTGCTCAGCTCCCAGCCCATTGCTCATGGCCATCTCTTTGCATGTCGCTTGTGCTCAGTAAAGAATTAATAACAGCCACCAGCATGCATCAGCCCTTCCTAGGTGCCAGGCATTACAGCAATACTCACAGCTCCCTGAGGCCTCAAAGCAGCCCCATGGAAGGTACCATCATTTGCATTGTATGAATGAGGAAACTAAGGCTTAGAGAGGTTGATGTGACTTTCTGACGATTACAGAGCGAGGGAGGGGAGGGACCGAGGTTCCCATATCCCAGTGCTCCAACCCAGAGAGGAGCCCTGCTTTCCCCAGAAGAGAGACTGAGCTCCATGAGGCGCTTTTTCATCATGCCTTTCACGGAGGGCATGTCCTTCAATGCCAAAGGCCCACGTGGACGCTGGGTCGTGGTGATTCATCCAGCATCTGTTTCCACTCTCCTAATTCTCCCTTTCCACAAAGATAAACCAGGTACATATTAACTAAAGCATTAGCAAAAAAACCATTCTCCTTCTCCAGAGGAGATCAAGCTTGGGTCCCCCTTCTAGCTCCGCTCTTGACAGGGGTGGTAGGTCTGTGGTGCTGCTGGGCAGCACTGCTGCTGATAAAACTGACTGAACTGTGGCTGGCCTGGGCAGCTTGTGAAGGAAAGGTAAATCATCTGTTCAGGGTGCCCAGCGTGGGGTGGCCCACGTGCCTGGGCAGTTTGGGACCCCTGACGCTAATCTCATGCTGTTTACTTACCCGTCTCTTAGCCTGCCCCACTCAGTGGGGAGGCTTCCCAGGAGCTGAGCCCACGGCCCCAGGCTATGCATCCCACTCTCTACAACGAGTCTGCCTTGTACCCACACCTATGGCTACTCATCAGATCCAACACCCTGAGCCAACTCCCCTGGCACCTCTAGCGTCTAGGAGCTTGCACAGACCCCCACACCCTCCGTGAGGGCTACAGATAGAAGGCAAAGGGGAAAGCCAGGCTGGCAACACACATCCGCTCATCTCTTTGCTAGGAGGGAAAAACGGCTCTAGTGAGCCCCGCAGCTCTTACAGACGCCAGCGTTGAGGCAGGTGAGGCTGCCGTCCTCGGGCACCAGGTGGGCGTTGTAGCGCTGGCTGGGCACCACCTCTGTCATCTCCCCGACTCGCTGCTTCTCTCCTTTCTTGGTCTTCAGGAAAACTCCGAAACCGATGTCCGCCCCATCTGATGCAAACTGCCACCTGCAGGAGACAGGGCCCCACTGATGACCACCTGCCTGGGCTCCAGGTTCCTCCCAGCTGTACTCAGGTGAGTGGCCTCCGTCCCTACCTGAGCACACAGCCCGGGAACAGGATCTCATTTTCCACCTGCAGGGAGGAGCCACGGCCAACGGTCGCTGTGTGATCGTACTGCACCCTCACCTGGTTGTGCAAGTAGTAACTCTTGGGCACCTCGCCTCCGTATTTGATCTGTGGGTAAGGGTGGGTGAGTGAAACCACCAGGTACACCCCCACCCCACTCTCTGGGCACCCTGTACCTTGGTCAGGCACTTGGGGTTGCCATCAGGGTCAGTCATGGTCCCCCCAAACTCCACGGGCAACTGGTCGGGGCTGATGAACTTCAGAAGCTCCTGCTTCCAGTTGCCTGTGGGAGCGAGAGAGAGGCCCCGTGGGGGCGCAGGCTTGACAGAAGGCAGAGGGGGCCAAGCCTTGGGAAGGGGCCTGATGTGTCCTTAGCTTGCTCTCCTGGGTGCCCACTCATGAGATCACCCAAGAGCTATACACGGCCACCTAGGTTGGGGTCTAGGGCTCCAAAGCCTTGTCTGAGTGTGCAAAGGCTGCTGGGAGTCAGGCCAAGATCAATGCCTGGGTAAAGAGGAAGAGCCAGGGAGAAATGGGGCCTTTAGCCCTGACCTCTGCTTCCGAGGCAGACGGGCGCAACCAGGAGGCCACATCACTCACCTCCCAGGATCACTATCTTCTTTCGAGTCTCCTCACTTATGAACGGCTTGACCAAGTTGAAGGCCACAGGGAACAGCTTAGGGGCTGAAACACATGAAACTCCCTTGGGAAGCTGGACCAGAGAGGACTTGGATACATAAAGTCACGCTCGAGGGCATGGGCTAGACAGGAAGTAGCCAGATGGAGATTCTCACTCTTCCTGCTCTGTGACCCTCAGCTGGTTACGCACCCTCTTTAAGTCTCAGAGCTATTAACGACAACTACAAGGTGGAGGCTGAATCTAACAGTGTAGGCCTCGCACTTGGCACAGTGCCAGGCTTTGATAAACAGTTGCCTTCCCTCTTGAGCTGGAGGGCTCCAGCAGCGTTGACTCCCCAGTGGTGCCTCTTCCTTTCCACTCTCAGGGTTTTCCCAGGTTGCCTTGGAATCCTCTTGGGCGCCAGTAGATGGGGCACCTGCCTTGGAACGCATGTCCCACCTGAATCACTCCAACTCGCTGGGCCATTTCTGTGTGCCAGGCTCTGTACTATGCCTTCTCCACACACTGTCTCCTTGAACTTCACAACTATCCTAACGGGAAGGCGCCACTGCATCCCTATTTTACAGAATGGGAAAACTGAGGCTCAGTGAGGTGCAATAGACTTGCTCAAAGTCACAGAGCTAGCTAAGCAGGAAGCCAGATCATCCGGCCCAGAGTGCATGTGGTGACCCCCTCACTGTGTTGCTGTCATGGACAATGACCATTCCCGCCCACAGTGAGTCCACCAACCTGTGCGGTCCGTGGAGCACATGATACTCATCCACACCCAGATAAGTAAAGAAAATAACAGCACACACTTAGAAACTTATAACTTATTTGACATTGCTGCACAGGCATTTGTATATTCCAAAAGTATCAGTCTGCGAAGGGCTGAGCTAAAACACACACACACACACACACACACACACACACACACACACACACACAAACCAACCAACACAAAAACCCATTCTTCACAGAGGATGGGTTGAGAAACCCTGAATTCAGAGGCTTACCCACTGCCCATCCCCCACTTCCTACTCCTCCCTTGCCGCCCAGTGAATCCTCACCTCGAACAATAATTAAATTCTTCACTATCTCAGGATAATTTGCGTCCAGCATGAGAAAAAACTGTAGAGTCAAAAAGAGTCAGGGTTAGGCCATACTCCAATATCCCTGCCTGGCTTTGGCGGCCTCTGAGGCTGCTGAGACAAGAGACCCCACCCCCTACTCCCTGGCCCACCCCATCTGCCCACAAGCATGTACTCTGTTCTCTTTCTCCTTGCAGGGGGTAACCAGGGTGAGCTTCACTGGCTGCTCTGTGGGACCCCTGGGTGGGGGTGCATTCCCCTCCTCCATGGTCTGAAGCTCATGTGGGCAGTGGCTCCCTAGAGGCCTTGAGCCAGCTGCTTACCTTACCTGCTGGTAGACCTCCACAGCTGGCTTCCACAGGTGTTTCAGGCCCAGCCCCTGCATGTCAGCCACCATGATCATTGTCTCTATCTTCCTGCCCAGCTGTGTGGGACAGAGCAGGTATACAGGTCAGACAACAGCTCCAGCTGGGAGATACTGGCCAGAGAGAACTGGCCGCAGCTCCTACCTTCCTGCCATCCCCATCCCCGGCTGCCCACAGTGTTTTCCAAACAGGGACACTTATCCAGGGTCTGCATTTAAGCCCTGGCACAGTGGCCCTTATCATACAATTTGTTCAAAACTATTGCCTGAAATTGGCTAACCCTGGAATTAAAATCATCGTTCCTCATGCATTGGGCTCTTTGGATACAGCAGTATGCTATGCCGGACACCGTCTGCAGGCTCACAGCTGTGTCCATGCCTGAGCTGCACTGTCAGCAGGCTGTGTGGCCTTGGGTGCGTTCTTAACCCCTCTGAACCTTACTTTTCTTTTTCTCTGTAAAATGGGGATAATCCCAGGCTCTGTTAAATTCGCTGTGAATCCATGAGCCTAGTGCCTGGCACATGGCTGGCCCTAATGAATATTAACAGCTCTTGTTAGTAGTATCATCATCAGCATAATTATCGGCACCAATGGAGACGTCCCTGCCACGGAAGACACTGTTTTGAACCTTTGGCATCAGCCATCTCGTTTGACAGGCACAAACCTACTCAAACCAGGCACTAAAAACAGTGCTTTGCAATTCTCCCCTGCTTGCCACAGATCTCTCCCGTGTCTGGTGCTGAGCCAGAGGCTGCCGGCCAAGGCCCTGTCCCGGCCACTTGGAGTCAGCCACTCGCCCAATCATCCCACAGTCACAGAGCTCCCTCTGGGGGTCAGTCTTCTTCTTAGGCTCGTTAGACACTTAGATTCAGAAAACCGAGCCCTGGCTGACATAGCTGAGCCCTGGCTGGCGTAGCTCAGTGGATTGAGCACGGGCTGGGAACCAAAGTGTCCCAGGTTTGATTCCCAGCCAGGGTACATTCCTGGGTTGCAGGCCATAACCCCCAGCAACCGCACATTGATGTTTCTCTCTCTCTCTCTCTCCCTTCCCTCCCTAAAAATAAAATAAAATAAATAAATAAAATCTTAAAAAAAAGAAAGAAAACCAACAAGGTGTCAGATTCACTCTGAAGGTCACAGGCCAGGGAACTCAGAGTCAGGGGCAAGAAGACCTGCAAAGGTGGGGGTGAGTCCTTCTTGGCTTAGAAGCCCCCGTGTCTCATAGGACTTCATACATATTTTTAAAGATTTTACTTATTTATTTATTTTTAGAGAGAGGAGAAAGGAATGGGAAAGATTGATGTGTGAGAGAAGCATCGGTTGCCTCTCATATGCCCCCAACTGGGGACCTGGCCTGCAACCCAGATATCTGTCCTGGCTGGGAGTCCAACCAGCAACCTTTTGGATCTCAGGCCAGGGCTCAGCCCACTGAGCCACACCAGCCAGGGCAAGGACTCCATATTTTTTTAAAGCAACTCCATAGTAGTTTCTAGGGACACACAAGGGGATGGGTCCAGTTTCCGGGGTCACTGCTCTCTAGGACATCCAGAGTAATGGCTCCCCCATCAGGTAATTACAGTCATGCAATTTACAATCACAGGATGTCTTTTCCGCAAGCAAAGTTGACCACCCATTGTTCCCAGAGTTCCTGGGGAACAAAAGGAGAGCATTCATTGCACCCAAGGTCAGTATCTCACTTAAGGTCAAGGGAGAGGGGAAAGGACTTTGGCGACCCTTGGCTCTCGCTAGCAGAGAGGGCCACACTCATGTTGGACGCTCGTAGGTGGGAGACTGCAGGAGAAGCCACGTTTCACCAGAGCCTGGAGTGCTGAGGGCTGGGGGGAAGCTGGGGCAGGGTGCCTCCCCTTCCCGGTCCTGCTGCCACCTTTTAGACACACTAGGCCTAGCATGAGCCTGTCCCCCAACCCCATCCCTTTAACACTCCCCGCCCCTGACCCTGGTCACTCACCTTTTGACTCTGCAGCTCACACTCACGCAAAAGCATCTCACAGACCTTGATACGTCTCCGGATCAGCTCCTGCTTGGAGGCTGACAGGAGGAGGCCCTTCGGGTCAAGGTTCCCAATGACTTCGAACAACACAGGGCAGCCATCATAGTCGTAGCCACACAGACTGCCCGAGTCGTACAGCTGGATCACCTGGGGTGAGGTCCTGACTCAAACCAGCCCACCAAGCCATGTCCCTGCTCCATCAGGTAGCAGGACATGGTGGTGGGGAGTGAGGTGGGGGCTACCAGATGGCCTGGGGGATGCTCTGTGAGGCTTACCTCTGAGGGCTGCCACGTGAGGATGTTGTCCAGGTCCTGTTGCTTCCGGAACTCCAGGTGCTGTGGAGACAGGGCAGGACCTGAAGACTGCCTGTCCCAAAGGTCCCCCCGCCCATGGCCACCAGATCCTGCCAAAGCATCCCCAGCCTCTACCGACATTGAACTGGGCATGGGGACACAAGGAGGAGGACTGTGGGGGGCCTGGTTCCGATGCAGAGAAAGGATCCAAGGAGGAGAAGAAACATGACAATGGGACAGGGCAAGGGTCCCCACCCTGTGTCACTAATCCCTGGGGCACAGCGTGCGCGAGGCATGAGAATGGGGCCTCACCTTCCGGAGCATGTCCTCAGACTTCTTCAGGTCAAACTTCTGAGCTGCAAGGAGAGTCGAGGTGAGAGGAGGCTTGAGGCCAGATCTAGAGCAAGCTATGCTCTGAAAAATCATGAGGAAATTGTGGGGTGCCCCCTGATTTTCCTGACACCCCAAGGGTACAATGGGGGAAGGAAAAGTTGGTTAAAATGCAAGCATATTTAATTCTCTAGAAGATTTTGAAGGGCCCTTGATTTCGGTTTGCAGGCCTTTTTAAACTCTTCTAAAGGCTGACCTAGCCTGTGGTATTGGCCATGCCCCTGGGAGCAGAAGGCCCCTTGGTGTTAGGGGCGGTGCAGAGCATGGGCTCTGGAGTCAGGCCAGCTTGGGCTCCAGGTCTTGTTTTGTCCTTTGATTTGCTGTGCAACCCTGAGCAAGTCACTTAACTTCTCTGAGCCTTAGCTTTTAAATCCGTTAAATGGGAATAGTATCTTTTTCAGAGTTATTCAAAGAATGGCATGAGACAACGTGCTTAGCACGTTACCTCGTCTGCAGGTAGTGCTCAATACCTGACAGATAGTGTTGTGATTACTTATTTTAAAGAACTAAATGAACTTCGACTGAAACATAATGCTTGCTCTATTTTAGAAACGCAATGACTGTTGCTCTCTGAGACTGCTGGTTCCCTGAGCAATTTGTCCTGTGATGGGCCGTCGATGAGACCCAGGGGCAGGGATTTTCAAACGGAAGCGGCTTGAGGTGCCACCAGGCTCCTTCCTCCGCTCTCATCATGAACCTCCAGGAAAGAACCACTGAGGCCACCGGTTCTGTCTCTTTTTTTAATTCTCACCCAAGGATATTTTAAAAAATATTTTATTTTTATTTTTAGAGAGAGGGGAAGGGAAGGAGAAAGAGAGGGAAAGAAACATCAATGTGTGGTTGCCTCTGGTACACTCCCCACTGGGAACTGGCCCACAACCCAGGCATGTGCCCTGACTGGGAATTGAACCGGTGACCCTTTGGTTCCCAGCCCATGCTCAATCCACTGAGCTACACCAGCCAGACCCAAGGACATTTTTTAAAAATTGATTTCAGAGAGAGAGGAAGGGAGAGAGACAGAAACATTGATAGGTTGCCTTCTGTATTTGCCCTGACCAGGGATTGAACCCACAGCTTAGGAATGTGCCCTGATCAGGAATCCAACCTGCAGTTTTTCTGGTGCACAGGATCATGCCCCAACCAACTGAGATACCCAGCCAGGGCCATCAACTCTGCCTTGATTATCAAAGGCAATCCATTCCATGGGGTATACTGAGTCGAAATGAATTTCTCCCTAAGCTCTGGGGTGGTTTCTGTTATTATAATCATTTTACACTGTTCAGCAATTCCTAGAAGAAACTCCTCCATCCTTAATTACATCCACTTCCTGAAGCTTTTGCTGGGCACCTGCTTGGTGCCAGGTTCTCTAAGGGGACCGCATGGCCTTGTCTTCGAGGAACTGGAGATAGACACAAAGGCAGGTCCTGAACACTGTGTTCAGCGATACCTGACTCAGAACTGCCATCCTGAGAACTTCCCAGGTGTTAACCAACCTGGACCTTGTGCTAAGCACTACGCCTCTCACTTTAACACTCACGACAGCCAATGCCGTGGGGAGGTGCCATGCCGATGTGAAGGGGAGCTCAGATTCTAGCCCAAAGTGGGCTGATTCCGGAGCCCACACTCTTTACCACTCTGTGGCCCTGCCCCCCAAAGTCTCCCACACCCTTTCCTGAGACCCTCCGATCCCACCAGCCTCACCTCGCAGCCAGCGCAGGAGGAAGTAATCATCAGCCTTGGGCAAGGTGGGCAGCAGGTCCTGGAGGCTGTCCCGGAACTGAGGGGGCAATATGGTTTTAGAGGGGCTCCCATGACCCCCAGGGCCCCCAATCTCGTCCCTGGATCTCTCCACCCTCAGTCAGCAGTCAGCCCTGCTCAGGGATCCTGCAGAGTTGGGGACTGCACAGTCAGCAGCAGCTACCTGGACCACTTTGCCACCTGTGGATGGGGCACACCTACCCCTTCAGCTCACCATGGCGGGAAGAGTTGTGTTCTTCTCAAACTTTGGGGGATCTCCGCTCCCCAAAACCCTCATTCTGTAAGTCTGAGGTGGGGGCTCTGCCATTGCCTTTTTTGCAAACATCCCTGGTGAATTTGGTACAAGCCAACCAGAACATTTTAGGAACACTGCCCCTGGTACTGCATCTTGAGGGCTCAGATTTCAAAGCAAGTTACTTAACCTCTCTGAGCCTCAGTTTCCTCATCTGTGAAGTGGGGATAATGATAATCTTGTGCCAATCAAAGGAGTTTGTACAGGCAAAGCACAGCACCAGGCCCAGTTTACAGCAGGTGCCACATAAATGTGGGCACACAGCAAACACGGACTGCCCGCAGTGCTGGACCGTGGAGTCCGTGGAAACAACCCCGGGCAAAGGTCAGGGCTGAAAGAGAAGCCAGCGCTGCCCCATCAGGGCTGGGGGAAAAGAGGGCGGCTGACCAGTGGGGGTTGCCTTTGCTTTCCGGGGGAGTTTGTGGAAGCGTCTGGGAGTTTGGTTTGGAAATGAGGCTCGAGTGTGAGATAAGAAAAGAGACCCCAGTTCCACGGGGATGAAGGGAGCTGAAGACAAGGCCTGGAGGGCTGGGTGCGCAGGGGAACCCGTGACTGAGAACTTGGGATCGGAGACAGATGCCAGCAGAGCCCTAGGAAGCTGTCTTGATGACCATCCACCAAACCATCGTTAGCTCTATGGATGACGTCTAAAATAAGAATGCATTCCTATATGGATCCCGTAATTAAAAATGAGTAATCATCTTAAACATCGCCATTGTTAACGACGTGAGCAGCAGCATCTGCTATAATGATGACCAATTGGAGATCATCATCATCATCATCATCATCATCATAATCTAATAATCACCAGGCACCTGAACTGGAGCTTCCCACACATTGAACAGCTGTAGACTCTGGGCTCCGAGGAAGCTTCTATGCGGAGGTGGGGGCAATACTACCGGAGAAACAATAACCCCACACCCCTCAGCTCCCCCAGATGACCAGATTCCCTCCCTTGAACCTTAGGATGTGCCCTGAGGCAGGTGGAGCAAAGGTCACAACCCCGCTTGGTAGGTGAGGAAACTGAGGCTGGGGGAAAGAGGGGGAGGGGGTCCTCCCCAGCAACAGAGTAAGGAAGCTGCAAGGTCAGCAGGAGTCCGAATCTTCCAATCTCAAGGCCGCTCCACTTTGGAAACTCATGTCGAGGAAAAGAGAAAACCACTCAGCAGGTGCTGGGAAGGGACTGGAGCATCGAGGAGGAAAAACTGGTGGTGCCTTGTGGGAAAGTGGCAGCAGCCTCTGGCAGTGGGGCCGCCCGTGGTGGGAACTAGGTTTAGGCAAAAGGTAGAAGGAAACATTCGGAGCATAGTTGTCCAGAACGCTGTGACCATGGGTGGCGGCTTCTCCCCCTTCTTTCTACCTTTCTCTTTTTCCCTAGTATTAAAAATAGAATCTGTGTCTTTTAAATAGTGGTAAAATAAGAATAAACTCTTTTTACATTGTTTAAAGCTCTTTGGTCCACAGACATCTCCATCGTAATTCTCCCCCTAAAACCAGGTGTCCAGTCCCTCCTAGAAGCCTGGGCTGCAGGCTTCTCTGAGGTCATTGCCAATGGGGGAGGGAAAGGGTTCACCAGGGGGCCCCCTTTCTTCCACTTGAGGACTCTTCCTTCGTTCATCTGGGACCCTCTGCTGCTGGAACCTCCTTCTTTACTTGTGAATTCACCCAGGGGACCCCTCATTCACCGGGGACCCCTCTCTCCTTCACTAGGAATTCACTCAGGGTCCCCCCCCTTCAGGGGGGATCCTCATCCTCTCTGGAGGACCCTCGCATCCTCCCGAGGGTAGGAGCCTCAGCAGACATCACTCTGCACATGTCTGAAGCTGTTCTTTCAGAGGCCCAAGGTACAAGCCGGGCTGTGCCCACCCCTCCCCCAACTTGGAGTCACAGTTTGCAGCGCCTGGCCATCTGCAAACCACATTAATGCTGTGGCACCTAGGCTTGGATATGCTCCCCCTTCCCGGTGGCCATGACACTCCCAGGTGTGGCCTGCTGGACGGACTTGAAATCCCCCAAGTCTCCTCCATTCCCCTTTCATGAAAACACTGACAACAGCAACAGAGCTTAGGCCCTCGGGAGGCAGAAAGCCACAAAGGAAACCAAACAAATGTTGCAATCTGGGCGGGATCTGGGAGTCTGCCCAAGGCTGCCTAGGAGTGGGATGGCAGCACCCCCGCCTCACCCCGCCCCATTGCCCCCTAACCAGGGATCAAGAGCCAGGACTCTGTGGCCTCGGGTGGGCAGGAGTGGAAAGCTGGATTGGGAACCACTGTCGCCGAGAGGAGGGCTCCTGTCCCATGTCCTGTACACAGCTGCCTGGGCAACTGGGAACAGAACGTCTGGTCAGAGGCGCTCTCCAGGGTTCCCATTCCCCTCCGTACAATAGGGGTCTCAGCCTGGGTGGGCAGCGTCAGGCTGCTCGGTCCCTCCCCAAGCCTCGCGGCCCTCGGCCATCGAAGACCCTCACCGTAGCCAGTGCCTCCTGCTGCTGGGGGCTCAGGTCCCCGACTCGGCCGCTCATGATGCTTGTGGAAGGCAGGGTTTGCCGCTCATGGGGCTCCTGGGCGCCCGGTTTTGCCCGGGTGGTCAGATGTGAGTCCCGCCCCGACGGGACAGCCCCGCCCCTACGGGAGAGCCGCGCCCCTCTGGGTCTCGGCCCGCCTAGTCTTGCCACTAGTTTCTCCTCCCGTCTGGGATTTTTGCCACCGGCAGCCATGGATTCGCACTCTATCGGGGCAAGGGGGTGACTCACCCCCAGAGGGGTCCCAGAGCAGACTTCAATCGAGGAGAGCGCGCATCCCCCACTCCCTCCAGGTGTCCTCATCCCAGGAGCCCCGCATGGCCGCAAGGCGAAGGCATAAAGTACGCTCGGGCATGTTTCAGGGAACACCAAGACCCCCTTCCAGCAAAATGGAGAAACTTTCTATAAACGTGGTTCAACCTTCTAGTTGGCCCCTGGGCCTTCCTTCCCAAGGGGCTTCCCTGCCAGCGTTCACTAGCTGATAGGAGAGCCCTTGGGTGCAAAAGGGTTCCACCTTTAAGGATGGTCTGGAGGGGTAGATAAAATGATGGGCCCTGGGTTTGCCCCTCATGCACGCCCAGCAAGTGCTGGCTGGTAAAAATACTGTCTCTCACTGCTGCTGAGGGTGTGAGGGGGAAGCCAGATGCAGCGGCGGATGTCTGGGGTTGGCCCCCGTGCGACCTCCTGGTTGGGAGCCGCAGCCTAAAGGCAGGAAGTGGGAGGTGGCAACGGACAGATGGAAGCCCAGGTGGGGTGATGCAGAGGGTGGGAGGCCAAAGGTGGGGAGGCTGCTGACATGGGTGTCTGGGTCGGTATCTGAGAGCCGGGCGAATGCCACTGGGGAAGGTGAGGAAACTCAAATCGGCTGGGCAGAAATTTCCAGAGAGAGGAGCCAGTGGGAGGCGAAGGTAAAGGGGACAGGAAATCAGGCTACCAGAACCTTTGCCCTCTACCCTCCACTGGGGTCAAACCAAGTTTTAGGCCTTTGTTGACTCATCTGGTGGCCACGAGACATGTGTGGCGGCTGAACTTTGGCCATGTGGCTTGTCACTAGTGAAAACAGAGGTGGACTGTAAGTGTAAAATACACACCAAATTTCAAAGACCTAATAGTATAGGTATAGTATAGGAATAGTATATATAGTATATATAGTATAGGAATAGTATAAAAAAAAGTTAAATGCGGGCTGCGAACCAAAGTGTCGCAGGTTTGATTCCCAGTCAGGGCACATGCCTGGGTTGCAGGCCATGACCCCCAGCAACGACACATTGATGTTTCTCTCTCTCTTTCTCCCCCCCTTACCTCTCAAAAAATAAATAAATAAATCTTTTAAAAAAGTTAAATATCTCCTTAATTTCTTATAATGATTACATGTGAAGTGATAATATTTTGGGGTGTATTGGGTTAATACGATTAATTTCACCTGTTTCTTTTACCTTTTGTAATTCAGAATTTGATAAACGAACAAACTTTATTTTTTAGGGCAGTTTTAGATTCACAACAAACTTGAGCAGAAAGCACCAGAGAACTCTCACAGACTCCCTGTCCCCACCCCCACAGAGCCTGCCCCATGAGGGACAGCCCCCGCCACAGTGCTGCCGTTTGTTGGAACTGATGGACCTACATTGTTATCCCCCAAAGCGCACACTTTGCATTAGGGACTCACTCCTGGTGTTGTACATTCTGTGCGTTTGGACAAATGAATAATGACAGGTATTCACCATTGTGGCATCATACAGAATAATTTCACTACCCTAAACATTTTTTTCTCTGCCTATTCTTTTTTATTTTTAAAAAATGTAGCTCCCAGAATGTTTAAAATCACGTGTGTGGCTTACAGTTTTAGCTTGCATTATATTTCATTCCGTGTTGTCCTAGAGGGATTTTCAATCAAGAAAGAAAGATAGATAGGTAGATATTGCCGACGGCAAAAAAGATAAAGTGACGCTTATCACATCTCTAGGAAGGCGTGGTCTGCACTTAAAAGCAACAACAAAAATCACAATAGATTGATTTGATTGTATAAAAATACGAAAATCTGTTAAACAAGAAACATAATTAAGGTATAATTAAGTCAGCAGTTGCTGATGTGAATTTGGGGAAAATACAATGTACAAAAATTGATCTTTATAAAGACTGCATGCACATTGGCAAGAAAAATAGTAAGACGCCAAGAAATGGACAAAAGACTCAAAACACCAATTTGCAGAAGAGGAAATGCAAACAGGTGAGTAAATGCTCGACCTGCAGGTCACCAAAGAAATGTGTACAAACAGATGCCTTTTCCCTGCACCAAATCAGCAATAAAACAAAAGAGACAACATGTACACACACACACACACACACACACACACACACACCCTTTCTAAAGGTAGAAGTTGGCGAAACAGAAACATTCACACACTGCTGGCAGAACTGGAAACTGGTTCAGCTTTGCTAGAACACTGCTTGACAATATGCATTAGGATCTTTCAAAAGCTTACCACTCTGCCTAATAATAACCCTAACTGATGGAACGTATTTTCAGCTTCGAGCTGTTTGTTCACTGTTAATAGGGAAATTGTAAACGATTTTTCAGGAAACCACGGTGCTTAACGTAGTTGATGAAGAGTTTATAATGACATGGAAAAAAATACCACAAAATAATTTGGAAGTGATAGGACCACGTTGCATATGCTTTTGGAATGTAAAACAAAATCTACTCCTTGAGGAAGAGCCAGACAAGAAAAGAAATTTGTCCCAGCTTTCCCTAGTCTCTGAGGAGTTGGAAGTCGTGTTTTTAAAATGCCACAGGTAGCAAGTCACCTCCAAAGAGAGCCTTTATTTAACCAGCTCTTACAGGTGTCTTCTGTGGGCCAAGCCCTGTTCCTCAGGCTTTGTAAATATTAGCTCAGCTAATGGGAGCCACACAGGTAACTTTAGTGTTTTTGAAGTTTTATTTTTCGATTACAGTTGACATTCAATATTATTTGGTATTAGTTTCAGGTGTGCAGCATGGTGGTTAGACCATCATACATTTTACACAGTGCTCCCCCACCCTGATGTTTCCCGTGCCCACCTGGCCCGATGCATGGTTATTACACATTCTTGACTGTGTTCCCTGTGCTGGACTTTATTGATACTCCTTGACTATTTTGCAGCCACAAACTTCTACTTCTTAATCCCTTCACCTTTTAAACCTAGTTTCCCAAGCCCCTCCTCTCTGCCAACTCCCAATCTGTTCTCTGTATCTGTGAGTCTCTTTCAATTTGTTCCTTTTTTAAAAAATATTTCATTTATTTATTTTTTTAGAGGGGGGAAGAGAGGGAGGGAGAGAGAGAAAGAGAAAGAGAGAGAGAAACATCAATGTGCGGTTGCTGGGGGTCATGGCCTGCAACCCAGGCATGTACCCTGACTGGGAATCGAACCTGCGACACTTTGGTTCACAGCCCGCGCTCAATCCACTGAGCTACGCCAGCCAGGGCCTCAATTTTGTTCCTTTTCATACAGGTAACTTTAAATTATCTGGCACCTACATTTACATTTCTCATTTTAATAATATACTTTATTTAAAATAATGTATCCAAAATATTATCATTTCAACATGTAATCCATATGACTGACAAATTAGATAAATTAATGATCTCATTAATAACGAGAGAGCTTGCTTTTTTTGGTGCCAAGTCTTTGAACTCCAGCATGCAGTTAACATAATAGCACATTTCAATTCCCACTAGCTGCATTTCAAAAACTCAAATAGCCACATGTGGTATCATGGATTGGATCGTGTCCCTTCAAAATAAAAGTCATATGTTAAAGCCCTAATTCCCAGCACCTAAGAGTGTGACCTTACTTGAAAACAGGGCCGCTGCAGATGTAATTAGTTAAGAGGAGGTCAGAGTGGAGTAAGATTGTCCCCTAATCCAATATGACTGGTGTTCGTGTAAAAAGGGGGAATTTGGACACAGGCATGTACACTGAGAAAACTCTATGTAGACAGAGGCAGAGACTGGGGTGAAGCCAAGGAAGCCGAAGATTGCCAGCAAACAATCAGAAGCCAGGGGAGGGGCATGGAATGCACTCCTCCTCACAGCTTTTGGAGGGAGCCAAGCCCGTCAACACCTTGATCTTGGACTTCTAGCCTCCAATGATGCATTTTATTGTTAAAGCCACTCCATCGGGGACTTGTTGGGCAGTGCAGTGTTAGCTCATTTAATCCTCCAGACACCTTCAGAGGTAAGCACTATCATTATCCCTGTTAATGGCGCAGGAAACGGAAGTTCAGGAGCCTCCTGAGGGCTCACATCCTGTAAGCAGCAAAGCCAGGAATGGGGCACAGGCAGGCTGGCGCAGGGCCACATGCTTGCCAGGCCACACCCTTCTGTCTGCTCAGCTCTGTGCTTCCAGGTCCCCCCCAAGTCCTGTCTTTCCAACCCAGGGCAGATGTTCTCCCCTGAGCCTGTATTAAGCCGCCATCTCCTCAGTGTCAGCTGTTGCTGGGCTGGAGGACTTGGGCTCTAACCCTCTGGGTAGCAGTGGTTTGGGGGCCAGACGACTCCCCTCTTCCATGGTGTGCCCCTCTCCTCCCACCTTCCAAAAGACGACTCATTGCTTTGGTGCCTCCTGACCCATGTGCTGAGAAGCTGGACTATGATGATGGTGCTGTCTGGTATGTAACACCGAGTTCACACCTCCCACCCACTCACTGCAGTACCTCTCCCTCCCACCTTCCAGATGCTCTGAAAACTCCTGGCATCTCTCAGTGCCAACAGGTAACTCAAGCCTGTAACCTGCCAACAGAAGGAAACTCTGTTGGGTGAATGACATCTCCGTTTCTGGGGCACCATCAGGCTTTACAGGTGTCCCTGCCTGCTCCGTCCCTCATCATGGCTAAATTAGTCCACCCTGTGGACATCCAGGCTGGACAGATGCTATTGGATGCTCCACCAAATGTATAGGACTGGGCTCGGGTTACCCTTGGGGGAAGCATTGGGAGGGAGCGTCTGCCTGACACAGATGCCCGAGGCACAGATGCCCGTGCCTGCTTAGGAGGTGGAGATCAGGCACTAGGGCAGCTGGGGGAAGGTTTCCTTGACTCCCCCACCAACTCAGGGTGACCCCAGGGGAAGGCGGAGCCTGGTATGGCCACATTCCCTGTACTCTTTGCTCCCTAAAAAGACAGATGGCCTCAAGGACCTGGGAGAGAGAGGGATGGGCAAGGGGAGCCTGGCCCACTACCTTCGGAGACCTGACACACAGCGGGAAAGGTGGGTCAGGGATCTGGGCCTACAGTTGGATTTCTTCCTCTACAAAATCCAGGAGGTCCCTGGCCTTCCCAAGCCCCACAACGTCAAGTAGGCAGTGCATGGAGCTCTCTTTCTCTTTGCTGCTTCCAACCTATCACAGGGCCTTTGCACGTGCTAGTCCCTCCGACTTGAACACTGTTCCCTCACTTCCTCCTCCTGCTGGTACTGCCATCTCTGATCTCCCCAGTTAAATGGTCAAACAGAACCCTACTCCTCTTTTGCACGTATTGCTCTCATTTGACATTGTAAGGTTTGACTATTGGACTCACCCCCTTGACTGTCAGCCCCATGAAGGCATGGGCCACAATTTCTGTGCTCAGCATTGTACCCCTGTGCCCATTTTACACGTGTGAAACTGAGCTGCAGAGTCTGGTAAGAGCCAGAGCCAGGATTTGAACCCTTATCTGTCGACACTCAAGGTCTGGATCCTTAACCACCACCTGTCCTAGCTCCCTGAAGGTAGAATGTTCTAGCGGAGGTCTAAGTAAGAGCACTGCACTGGGGGGAGAGGCCCTGGGATGGCCCCCAGAGGAGATGGTATTCGAGTTGAGCCTCTAAGGTGGGAATAGGGGCATGATGTTCTGGATGGAAACTCACCCAAGGAAACTCACAGAGTGGGAAAGGAGATGCCACAAGGACAACGGCCTCAAAACATTGAGGTCAGGTCATGAAGGAACTTCAGGCAGTGCTGGGGACTTTGGGCCACATGCTAATCAGGGTAGGGAGAAGGTGAAAGTTCTAGAGGAAGAGATGTGATTGCACCTGTGCTAGGAAGATAAGCCTGAGCCCAGTGTGAAGAATGAGACACAACAGATTATTCAAAGCAGGAAAACTGGCTAGGAGGCTATGGCATAAATTCATGGCAGATGTGGGAGGGGCTGGGGAGGAGCCTCACCTCTGTTTGCGGCAGAGCCTGGAGAGGAGGCTTTGAGTGAGGCAACAATGTAAGAGGAGGCAGGTGGGACCAGCCGTGGGCCAATGGCTCTGGCCTTCAGCCTGTTTCCAGGGAGAATGTGGCAAAGATGGGTGTTAGAGAGGATGAGGTGGCCAGTAGGATGGGGCAAATCATGGACCAAGGGGTTGGACCCCAGGAAGACCCCTCTGTCTTTGCCTTGGCTCCCAGTGCCCACCCCTCGTCCACTGGGCTGCAGGCTATGGAGCACTTTTTAGCTGGCCCCCACCCTCAGCTCCTTGGCATCTTCTGTGCAGGAGAACAGGAAAGAATCATGGAGGATGAGAGGAACCAGATGATGGGTTTTGGAATCTATTGAGTAAACTTGTTATCAAAATTCTAGAATAGATTATTGAATAGGGCTGCGTGGTGAGCTCTTGAAAATGAACGCAGTGATTCCTGGGAACCTACATAGGGTGTCCGAGAGCAAGACCTGCTGAATGCCCACATTTCCATGTTTGGGCAGGATTGCCAGCAAAGTGGCCATTTATGAAATATGGCTGTCAACTGGGGCTGCCACTTTGAAAGCAAGCTGGGGAAACGTGCATGCAATTAGACAGAATCTCAGTGGACCACACAGCCAAACCCAGGGCCTGACCCGGGACAGGGCCATCCCAGTGGGGCTATCGGGCCTGTGGAGCTCAGTGAGGGGCTGGATCTGAGATCTTAATCAAGAGCTTGGATGGAGCCCCAGACAGTGAACCAGTTCTCAGTCACCCTAGCACTGGGGAGGAAAGTGTGTGTGTGGTGGGTGGGTGGGGGTGTGAGGCAGAATCAAGGGAGAGCTGTGAGGCCGAATTTCAGTTCAGAGCACCAGTTGCACAGCTGCTTGCTGGGTAACTTTGTTAACCATGGCGTTTATTTTCTGTATTCTGATGCTTTGACACCGAGGGCCTCGCCGTTTCTGGAGAAACTGTCCCTCCCAGGAATTGCCAATTCCTAGACAGGGTGAACAACCTGCCCACAGGTGGGGCATGTCAAGGCACCCACTGTTGCCGCTTTTCAAATACAAACCAACTAGTGCAGAGCCCATACTGCAACCGCCTCCTCTATTGAGCTGTCACACTTGGGGCCACTGTCTCCCTGCCCTATGCACCCCACGGCCAGGTACCAGACTCCCAGGGACAGCCCCAGTGCCCCAGAGCCCACTGAAATTATTCCAGCTGCCTAACTCTAGGCCTGCTTCCCCGTCTCCCTGATTCCTTCCTGCGGAAACCACAACTAGTGATTTGCCACAGTTCCTCCCTCTCCCTCCATCTCCTGACCAGCCCTGGTGCTTCTCCACCTGGCCCCCACGGTGCGGCATGCCCCCTCCTTGGGAGCTGTGAGTAATTAATTCACTATCTTTTCAATGGCAATTGTTTCCTGTAACTGTTGGAAATGCCCCCAAATTTCTAGGAATACCATCTATTTTAGAATAGTAACTCATGCCTTGGGATTGGTTCATAAAAACGGACCTAGAGTTTTTGCTGAGCTGGAGGTCCGTGGGGGTAGTAATGGGGATAGAGTGTCTGTGTTGCCCTGCTGTGGTCCTCTGGCCACCACTGGGCCACTGCCCCAGCAGGTCTTAGATGCAGACCCATGGTGACAGATGGGCTGAGACCAGCTGTCGTAGGATCCCGTCCCTGGGGAGGTTGAGGGTTCTGACCGGGGAAGGCTGTGAACTCATTGTGGTCACAGCGATCAAAGAGGGATATGGGAGCCATGAGGCTCACCTAGAATTTCTCCATCCTCTCCATGAAGTTCTAATCCAGAAGCAACACTTCCAGGTGTGGCTATTGTGTTTGGAAGGAACCAGGCTATGGGTATTGTCAAACCTTAAGACATTTGCATTGAGGGTATAGGGTAGACGGGGGCAGACTGGCTCCCTCACCCAGTCTTCCGGGCAATGAAAGAAGCAGTTTCCCATAACCTTGAGAATGGGCCTGGGAGAGAGTGTTCTCATAGCCTTGAAACTGGGTCTGATAAACAGTTCCCATAATATTAAGTGGGCTCGCATGCACAGAATCTCGTGTTACACCGTATATTCTGGCACCCTGCAGGCTTTGTCTGTATTTAGAATATAAGTGGGGAGGGGCTTTCCACTGGGGACACACAGCTTGCAGCGTGCGTGGATCACCCACCTTTGAATAAAGGGCATGTCAAGCATCCTATGGCTCCATGACTTTCCTTCCGTCTGACCGAATCCAGAGTGAACCTGTGGGCCTTGACAGGCTACAAGACAGAGGGGCATTCAGACAGGATGCCCTGCCTAGGACCTTGGCCTCCATGGTGGTAAATCCCAGACCCGGAAGCCATTGCTATGCCTGAGAACCCACAGCCAGCTTCACTCTGTGCCTGTCTGATCCAGGGACCTTACCTAGTGGGACCTGGTTGCATGTTGAGGCGCCCATTCTTGCCCCTCGGCTCCCAGCTGGAGCTATTTCCTGCCAACACTTACAGACACCCACGTTGAAGCAGGTGAGGCTCCAGCCCTCAGGCACCAGGTAGACATTGTAGCACTCGTTGGGCAGCACCTTCGTCATCTCCTCTACCCGCTGCGGCTCCCCTTTCTTGATCCTCAGGAGAACCCCAAAGCCAATGTCTGTCCCAGCTGATGCGAACTACCATCTGCAGGGGACAGGGCCCCGCTAATGACCATCTGTCTGGGTGCCAGACCCCTCCCAGCTGTGCCCATGTGTGCGTGGCCACCGTCCCTGCCTGAGCAGGCAGACCAGAAACATAATCTCCTTCTCAGTTGCAGGGGAAAGCCGTGGCCCACAGTCGCCGGGAGCTCCTCCTGCACCCTCACCTGGTTGTGCAAGTAGCAGCTCCTGGCACCTCGCCCCCATAATCGATCCATGTGTGAGGGCAGATGGGTCGGCACTAGACCACAGCCATCACCCTTCTGTCCCTGACCTGTGGGCAACCTGTACCTTGATCAGGTACTTGGGGTTGCTGTAGGGATCAGTCGTGGCACTCCCAGACTCCACAGGTAGCTGATCGGGGCCCACGTACTTTGGCAGCTTCAGCTTTCAGTTGCCTGTGGGATTAAGAGGGGGGCTTTATGGAGGTTCAGAGAGGCTTGACAGAAGGTGGGGGGCAAGCCCAGGTCTGTCCTGTGGCTTACTGTCCCCCTGTCTGGTGTGCTCCCGGTACCCGCCAGGACAGAAAGCGAGAGGCTCTTGGTCTAGAGTGAAGCCTTGGGATATGTTCCCGTGCTGAGAACTTCCTTCCCCAAGCCTGCCCCTCCAGACCCAGCACCCTGCCCCAGGTGTTGGCCCACGGGGCCACGTTGGCAGGGGCTCAGCCCAGGACCTCCTGGAACCTGAGGCTGAGGATGGGCTGACTCTGCCCCGGGCTTCCCTTTCCCTCGATGATGGAAGTCAGCTCCTGCCCTCAGCTCCGGCAGCTCCAGCATCCTCAGAACTGGGGGCCAAGATTGTGTCAGCTCCACCCCCACCAAGACACTCTGAGATAGCAGGGTGGTCCACAGGCAAAGGAATAAGGGCATTGGGGGAACATAGTGGAAGAAAGCAGAGGCGAATGCCCACATACCCTAGGATAGGTATGGACTGCTTAAGCATAAAAGTAACAGAGAAATCAATGGGAAAGCCCCCCGCCCCCAAATATGATAGCACTGCACTAAGCCAAAAATTAAAAATAGCAGGCCAACTACAAACTTGGGAAAGTGTTTGACACCAATATGACAGGAAAGGTCAATGTGCTTAATATGTAAACAGCACTTATAAATCAATAACAAAAATACTTTTCTAGAAAATGAGCAAGAGACACTGGGAGGCAATAAACAAACAAAAAGTTAAAGCGTTAAAAAAATTCTAATCTCACCAGTCAGAAAAGAAATCATGTAAAACAATAATAAATATCATTTTCCACTTTAAAGATGGCAAACGTCTTTCAAATGATTAATGGTAGCCCTGGCTGGGTGATTCAGTTGGTTGGAGTGTTGTCCCATACACCAAAAGTTTGCAGGTTCAATCCCCAGGTCTGGGCACGTTTGGAAGACAACTTTCCTTCCTTCTTTGTTCCCTCCCTCCCTCCCTCCCTCCCTTCCTTCCTTCTTTCCTTCCTTCCTTCCTTTTAATCACTAGTCTTTCAACATTTATTAAGAGCTGAAGGTGTGCCAGGCCTTGGCCTGCGCGCTGCAGGCTGATTGTGTCAATAAGACCCAGTCCCAGGAGAAGTCCACTGTTGGGAGCTCGCAAACAAGCTAGTCCACAGTTCTGGCCCTGAGTGAGCAAACTGAGATGGGTGAGCCTGGAGGCCCCAAGCTAGCCTGGGGGCTGGGCTATCAGGGCAGAATGCCCAGGAAACAGCAGAGCTTGCTTTGAAAACACATAGCAGTATTAGGCCTGCGAAGGGAAGGGGGCTTTACGACAGAGGGAACAGTATGTGCAAAGCCACCGATGCACTCAGCTGCAGGACTCCCCCCTCCCCCAAGGGTGAGGGGGACCACAGCGGGTTCCAAGCAGAGGACAGATTGGCTGCAGGGGGAGGGTGGCTTGTAGGGGTGAGTCTGGGGAAGGGAAGCGAGGGGGGGGTCCAGGTGAGGGGCAGAGGCCTGACCTAAGGCAAGGAGAGGGCGTGGAGAGTGTGTTAAGGTCCAGAGGCTGCTTAGGGTTAGAGTGGCTTAAAACAACAGAAATTTATCCTTTCACAGTTCTGGAGGCTAGAGGTCTGAAATCAAGGTGTTAGCAGCGCCATGTTCCCACTGCAAGTTTAGGTGGAATCCTTCCTTGCCTCTTCCAACTTCTGGAGGTGACCATGGCTTGCAGCTGCGCCACACCGATCTCTGCCCTTCCTTGGCGCTGTCCCCGTGTGTCTGTCTTCACATGGCATTTCCACTGCTTATAAGAACATGAGCCACATTGGATTATGGCCTCACCCTCATGACCTCACCTTGATTACATGTGCAAAACCCAAATTTCCAAATAAGGTCAATTATAGGGAACTGGGGAGGTTAGCACTTGAACTTATCTTTTTAGGGGATACAGTTCAACCCATTACATAGAGGAACAGTTAAGGTTGTCCCACTGAATTTCTCCAGGGGACCGCCCTGTCAGGTCTACATGTGACTGGTCACTGTGGGTGACCCCAACTGGACAGAAATGTCAGGAATGTCCAAGACCAAATTTGGAGCCATGGCGCCCCCTGCTGCCTGGTGTAGCAAGAACAGTCTGGCTCCTGCAAGTGACAAGCAGTGGAGATCCTTGGAGACCTCATATTTTTATTTATTTATTTATATATTTTTAGAATCTTGTCATTTATTTTCACATCTACATTTCCTCTAAATGGATCTCTTTTTTTAAAACTGACTTTAAAGAATCACAAAATTGATGACTAAGGGTTTTCATATTCTAAATTACATATTTCTTTAATTTTCTTAAAATAAGTATATACTACTTTGGAGTTCAGACATACAAATGATTAAGAATAACAGCTCCAATGCAGACTCCTTCCTACCCATCCTGAACCACCATAGTCTGTAGAAATAACAAGCCCAAACCATCGACGTTGATAACCAAATGAACATCCAAGGTCAACAGCACGGTTGCTGGTCTGACCAGTACACCTTGGAGCTGACCACGGAGCCACGTCTCCGCGACCTCTGAATTCCCTGAAAAAGGGCTATACCCGCTCCTCAGCCAACTCCAGCTGTGACCAATGGCTGAGAGCTCCCTCTAATGGCGACATTGGTTTTCTTTCCTGGTGGGGACTGACAACCGCATCCTTCAACACCCGCAGGAAATCAGACCACAGGCAAGTCTGGATTTAATGAAAAGGCAGATGACAGGGCAGTTCTGAAACTTGCTGCTAATGATCTATGGTGAATACTATTATAAAGATGCAAGGAACTGGGTGGGGAAGGAAGCAAAAGTTGATGGTGGCAGACTGTCTTAAAATTCTTTACGAGGCCAAGATAGACTTAGATAGAGCTAAATTTAGATATAAATAAGAGACAATTAAGAAGTGAGACCTTAAATGGTCTCTAGGGTATCAAAACTCACCCTGGGGGGTGAGTCTGTGCGTCTATGAGATACTGAGTACTTAACGACAATGCTAATCAATGATTTAAATGAATATAGATGTTAAAATGCTCACACCTAATAACCTCCTCCACCGTAATCTGTTAAGAAGCTGGTATTCACAGTACTGTTTGAAATTCTGCCTCAGGAAGTATCTCACCGTCTTCAGCAGAAATGGTATGACCTAGACTGGTCATACACTTGTTCACCAAAACCACTTCTGACCTGGAAGATAAGGAATCGTGACCACCAGGGAGAAGAGGAAGAATAGATTTCCACCATTTTTTCCCCAAAGCCATCTGGGAGAATGGCATCATCACCAGCCTCCTGTGCACCTAGGGGACAGTGCTAAGCAGCACAGAGTTGTCCATATGTACAAGTCCAGGTCCAGCCACTCAAAGGCAAGGACGGGCCTTTTCCAGGAGAGCTGCCCTGCCAGGCCTTGTACAAACAGCCTGGCATCCAGCTCTGCCCAGCCGTGCCTTCAGTCTCAGATGAGGAGTCAGTCAGGACCAGTCCAGTGTGAAAGAGATCCCAGGAGAGGCTTCCTGGATTTGAGAGCAATTTTTCAGCATAAAACCATTGGATTAAACAGAAGAATAAGGGCCCTTGAGTCCCAACTTTCATCTGCTAAAGCTGATTCAATTTAAAGACCAAATGTGACCTTTTAACACTTGACCCATAGTCGTGGACGAGAACTCAGCATCACAGGGTCAGGAGATGGGAACAACCATGGGGCTGTGACCAGAGGCGGGCAGACCCCACTGGCGGGGTGTCCCACCCCCAAAGCCATCACTGGGGGAGGACCAGGGTGCGGCTCCAACATCCTGTCACATTTGCGATCCCACTGGCCAGCCTTCCTTCCTCCTTGGTACATTTTTGTGGCTCCAGTCTACCTATTTTTATCCAGATTCCAACAACCAGGTCCTTGAAGATTTTTATTTTGAGGAGTCAACTGTATTCTTTGTTTCAATGGCATACAACGTTTTCTCTGCTGCTTTAGAAAATGAAACACAACATATGATTACGCATACTGCAGACTAGGGTAATACTAGGTCATGTAGCTTAAGGAAGGGACTTAAATTTACTGAAAACACATCCACAAATTATATAGGAAACAGTTTGCTACGTAAGGGCACTGCTGTTCGCAGCCACACAACCATACCAGTCTCCAAGCTCCTTCCTTCAGTGAAAGCATCAGTTTGTTTTTCGATGGAGTTTAAGTTTTGGGTACAGTTTCTCTCTACACGTTTCCTCAGTTTCTCTTGCTCCTGTATTCTCTGATGTGCCAGGAAGTTTTAGATTATAATCTGTCGTGACGGAAGGCATGACCCCTTTGAGCCCGCTCTGTTGAAGACACGCTGTGGCCTGGACATGGCTCTGACCAGCGAACAGTTTACGCCTCTTAGCTCTTCCGGGGGCACAGGAGTGAGAATGGGTAAAGCCTCTTCTTCATGTCGGTCCCTCTACAAACTCGGAACCCCAAATAGTCGCAGACTGGAGTCTGGGCCAGCAGGATGGGCTCATTTGCATATCCTCTGACATCATCCAGGATCTGGCAAACACCAGCCCAGCTGGAATTCTCAGCATACAGTACGTGGGTAGGAGGGGCATCGGCGTGAATGCTCCAGAGGGCAATTGCATGGGAAAGGACCTGGTAGAATGTTAGGCCACGTGAGGCACAGAGCGGTTTTGGCCTTGGGGGTGGCAGCTGGCCAAGGCTACCTCACACCTAGTGCTTGGAGTTTTTTCTAAACACTAAGTCCACCTGGAGCGCATCAGTTACTGTCCAGTAAACACAACCAGACCCTTCTTTCCTTGTCAGCAAATTCCAATTTCTCTGCAAATTCGGCCAGATGGGAACCTTAGTTTCTGATTTTGGGTTTGCTTTTCATGAACAAGCCGTTGCTGTCACCTGTGCAGTCAGAGGAGAGGCCTAGCATCTACTTACTTCAGCCCGACCCGCACTGAACCACGTGGCTGGAGGACAGCAATCAGATTGGGTCCACAAGAAGCAGAAGTCCATCCGTCACCTGGCCCGTTGCGTCACAGATAAAAAGGGACTCTGTCTTGTAGGAGCTGAACACATGCTTTGTCATCTTATCGTAATTCTTATAGTTGTTTTTACAAATAGGTTTCCTGAAATACGCCTTTTTTTGTGTGTGGTGTCCTCTGGTGGGTGAAAAGGTGGCCCTAGAATTGGTTCTGTAGTATTAAGTAAAGAGACGCAACCTGGAGGGTAACTTCTGTCTGTCCCAGATCACATTCCAAATAGTCAAGACAGGAAGACTGTTTAACAACTGGTTCATCAGGTGTCTGTTCAATGTGGCCTCCCAGTGTCCTGAGACCCATGAACCGGAATGATAGGACAGAATGACAATGCCACAAGAGACCTCAGCTAACTCTTCCAGGGCTCAAACAAAGGCCATAGTTCCCCCTCCCCCTCTTTTCTCATGCCAACAGACCCACGGGCCAAAAATGCTCAGTTAATTTAGAGAATGGGACTCTCTTGTACGAAAATCTACTGATTTGCTGATTATGAAGTTTACAGTGGAGGTTTTCAGATTTTCTGGCATCACAAAGGAACCCAGAGGAGAGAAATTCTCCATCAACCAACATCTGTCAACCCGGTTAAGATGAGATCTGAGCGAAGTTCGGGCTTCCCTTTTACCCCCTTGCTTTTCTCAGGATCGAGTCCAGCGCTGCACTGACAGTGAGCTGCTGAGAGCGGGTGCAGGTCGAGAAGACATCCTGGGAAGGCCGACCTAGGCTGATGGTGAAACCCAACACCTGCACATCTCCAGAAAGGCAAGTCACGTGACAGATCCCCCTAAAAGTAAAACTCTGCTGAAGCAGCCACAGTGGCAGCAACTCGCAGGCCAGGCTGGGTCCCCTCTGTCGAGATGCAGAGGCATCGGGGCGGAGTCCTCATCCGGGGCGGAGTCCTCATCCGGGTCGGGTCGGGCTGGGGACCCCGGTCCAGGCAGCCTCCCTCCGCCAGTCTGTGCGTGGCTGCCCGGCAGCAGCCACTGCCACAGCCTCCTTGGGCTGCACCTTCTTGGGGTCCTGAGCCGTCATCGGGGCGGGAAGCTGAGGATGAGGTGGAGGGTCTCCCTCATCCTTGCGGGGATGAGGGGCCCCCAGCAGCAGGGCCCTTGCTTGGGCGGCAGCAGTGAGTCTGCCATGCTAACCCGGAGACCTCGGACTTTTTCTGCCACGAAGAGCCTCAGTCCTGAGGTTGAGGTGGCCAACTGGAATGGCGCTGAAGCCCTAGAGGCCTTGAGGACCGGCCTTGGCATCTGGTCGACCTGGTTTTGCATCCTGTCTCAATGGCTGCCTGGCTGGGTGACCCCTGCGCTGATCTCTCAGACTCTGTGTCTCAGCCGCAAAGGGGATTGTGTACGCATTCCGGCAGGGCACAGGGCTGGGCACGGAGTGATCGCGCAGTGACTGCAACTACTTACTGTGACAGTATTAATTATGTTAAATGAATGAGTTAGTAACTATAGAGAATGCTAATGAAGTAACATATTCTTAGCACCTACTACCTGCCGGATTTGGATGCCTGAGGGCCTGGAAGTGCCAGTATTAATAATAATAATGTAATTACATATACATATTTTTTAAAAGCTCAGAGATACAGAGAACAGATTGGTGGTGGCCGGGGTGGGGGGAGGGAATGGAAGAAATGGGTGAGTTGATTTTTTCAGTTTAAATAAATTTATTTTAAAAACTAATGTATAATAATAATATTATTGGCATTCTAGGCCTTCATTTGTCCAAGGAAATATAATTTCAGGGTTCCCACAGACCCACCCAGGACGTTATTGTATTGCACTGAGTCACATCTATCTTTAATTAATAAAAGGGAAAGGATATTATTTCATGAATTTGAGGTCACTAACATCTGTTCCTGAGAATAGTCTTAAACTATTGTCAGTTTTTTTTATATTTATTCATTTTTGGCTTAGTTCTGTCGATATGGATTAAACGAAGGCTTCAAGGGCATCCTTATGTCTTGCTGGCAGAGAACAGTGATGAGGGTACAGGCAATGGAATGGCTCCAGGCCGGTGGGGTCTAACTTCTCCCAGGCTGACCCACCTTCCTGGTTGCCCAGAGCTGAGGAGTTTCCTAGGATGTCAGGCTAAGACTGGCATGGTCCCAGGAAACAGACCCTTGGTCACCCTAACCCCTCCCCACCCTGCTTGGACCAGAAGCTCACCCCCAGGGGAAAGACTGACTGAAGCTTAGGGAGGGGTTAGGAGTTGATTGATCTGGCTTTGCGTTCTGGCTTTGGCTCTAATTAGCTGCGTGACCTTGGGTCGGTCACTTAACCTCTCTGAGCTTTGGTCTATATAACTGGAAGTGGCACATATTCTAATAAGGTGTATGAACACTTATCTCGTAGCCTGGAACAAACAGGTCTCCAGTAGAGTCACACTGTGGTTTCTGCCTTTCACATCTGGTTGCTGGCTCCTGGCTAGAGACCCAAGAGTCCCAGAAAGGGCCCCTGTCCCCCTGGGGAGACTGAGGGAGGCAGATGGTTAGAGTCCATGCATCCCCACCCTGGTTGGTCATACCAGACATGCCTTGGTTGCTTGGAGCCCCTCTGGACAGGAGCCCAGGCCAGCTTGCTGACTGCTGTATGGCTGGGGCCAGCTCAGGGCTGGGGGGCACAGCAGACAGCTGATGAACACCAAGTAGTTTTTGGTTAATACACTGAGTCTAGGGCGGAAGGGGGAAACGCAGGGCCACAGGAGCTCAAGCAGAGGGTGAGGCAGCCTGGAGTGGCCAGTGGGGACTAAGGGACAGGCGGATATGGGGTAAACAGGATCTGGGGTTGGAAGGGATTTAGGGTCCCAGGGAGATGGGTTACTTCTGGGTTTGATACGTGACCTTGGGCAAGTCCCTTCCCCTCTCAGAAAGTCAGCTCTCATGTCTGCAAAACGGGAGCATCACTGTGCCTGCCTCAAAGGGTTGCTGTGAGAATAAGATTGTGCAAGAAACCTGTAGCTTGGGCCCAGGGCCTGCTGCTCAGAGTCCCACTGAGGGTTCCCCAACTCCCTGTCTCACACACACACACACACACACACACACACACACACACTAGGACTCTGTCCCCATGTGGCCGCACACTCTGCCTGATCCAGTTCCTGCTCCAGTCCTGTCACTTACTTGCTGTGTGATCTTGGCCAAGTGACTTTCCCTCTCTGAGCTGCCTTCCTCATCTCTAGCACGAGACAATAACAGTCCCCATGTCGCTAAGTTTCTATGAAAATGGGCTCAGATAATGCTCACAAAGCACTTAGCCCAGTGCCAGCTGCATAACCAGTGTTCAGCTGGATTAAGCAACTGGTATGGTCCCCTGGAGGATCCCCCCCCTCACATGATCTTCCAGGTCCCGGTAGCCTGTGGGAGTCCTTCAGCCACACAGGGCTTCAGTATGTAGCACAACAAATTTTGGTGCACACCAAATCCTTGCCACACCACAGGACTCTGCCCCACAGAAACATTCACACAGGCACCAACCATGCTCTCTTGGGGTCCCCTGCTCCCACCAGTCACCCCCGACCTGGGCGCCGGCAGTCACCACGACTGAGGCTGATTAACAAAAACACAACATCAAATGCCTTTACTTCTGAAGTCTCCCCTTTAAGGGGAGGCAGGAAGTAGAAACAGGAAGGGGGATTTACTTTTAAAAACTGTATAATGAATCAAACGCTGATCTCAGGCCCTCTCTGCACGCCTCGGGCCCAGTCCTGGCCACCTGCATCCCCACGGCAGCCCCACCTTACCTCGGGGACCGAGGTGGCACCAGGAGGGGGTCGGGGAAGGTCCCTGCCTGGCCCCTCCTCATCAAGTGAGCAGGTGGGGTGGGCCGCTGGGTGGGCAGGATGTTACCACTGCAGAAAGTCTCGAACGAGCTTCCAGAGCTTGGTGATCCAGAGGTTGACGCCGAGGTCCATCAGGTACTGGATCTCGGGGGTGAGCATGCGGCGACAGAGCTGTGCGTGTCGCTGCCCAATGCTCTTCTTGAGGTTGTAGCCCAGGATGGACTTGGCGCCCAGCGGCTGCCAGGGCTGCATGGCCGAGTCCTGGATGGCGGCGGCGTCCACCGCGTGGCCCCCGTCGATGCAGATGCGCCGCATGCGCTCGTTGGCACGCCGCAGGGCGGCCACCTCGCGGGCCATGCGCTCCGGCCCGAACGCTTCCACCTTTCGCCAGAAGCTGGCGTTGAAGTGGCGGTAGAGGCGGGCATCCAGCACGTTCCAGGCCGTGGCGCGCCGGTACAGGTCCCCTGACAGGCGGGGCACGGCCGAGGCGCGGCGGGCGTTGAGCTTGAAGTAGAGCACGTCCTCCAGCTCCCAGCACAGCAGGTCCTTGAGTAGCACCAGGGACTCGTCGAAGTACTCCTGCAGGAGCACCAGGTGGAAGCGGCGCTCCACCTCCAGGATGTGCTCCTGCACCTGCGGGCTGCGGGGGTCCAGGCCGCTGTCGTAGCCCAGGTCGAAGAAGAGCAGGTTGCGGAGGTAGTGGGCGTTGTAGCCGTTGGGGTCGTAGTAGCGGTCGGGGTCCTGCAGGAACTCGGCCAGCTTGTCCCGGCCGGAGAGCTTCCAGGTGAAGGGCACCACCGAGCCGAAGTAGTGGAAGGAGGACTCGAAGAGGCGGGCGGGGTCGCGCAGCACGGTGATGAAGGTGGCATTGGGCGGCACTAGGCCCCGGACCTCCTCGTAGTGGAAGCGCATGTGGTTGCAGATGATGTTGAAGCAGGCCCCCGGCCGGTAGTCCTGCACCAGGCTGCGGGCGAAGAAGGCCGGGTAGTCGAAGTCGTTGCGGCCATTGGGGAAAGCGAACTTGAGCCCGTGCTTCTGGCCGAAGCGGAACAGGATGTTGAGCAGCGTGCTGCTGGCGGTCTTGTGCGTCTTCATGAACACGATGTCCCGCCGTGGCTGGCACCCTCCGGACGAGCCGTTAGCAGTGGCGGCCGCCTCTGCCTCACCCGGGGCTGGGGAGCAGGATGCTACGCCTTCCGGGGTCCTGCTGGGCACAGAGTGGTGGGGAGAGCCTCAGGGGCTGCGGACCCAGGTGTCAGAACCTCGGGCCCTGGCCTCTAGACAGCGAGTTTGTTGGGGACTGCGGGGTGGGGGGCAGCCAGGACAGGGGGCCAGACGGGCCCTCACCCAGGCTGCAGTGCCGGGGCCCAGGGGTTGGCCTCTCTGGCCTCACGTTCCTCATCTGCGGAATGAGGAGCACAGCAGCCTCTCTTCGTGGGGCTGGTGTGAGGTCAGAGTGAGAGGACATGCCAACTCTTGTCTCCCTTGTGGCCACCGTGTCCTTGTACCTTTATCGGGAATTGTCTTTAGGTTGAACCACAGGAAATTCTGTAAGCCAAAAATGGTAAATTTTTGACTAGAAATAGTCAGTGATCAGTAATTTCCTCTAGTTCAACTTAATGCCACCTAACCGAGGGCACGGGTCGTGCCAGGCCTGGGCTGTGCAGCCCCGTGGGGAGGTGGGACAGCCTCCTGGTTAGGAGCCAGGCTTGGAGGCCAACAGACTCCAGCTTGAACGGAGGCCCCGTGCCAGCCGAGTGCTCTCGGACAAGCCACGCCCCCTCCCAGCCCCACTGGAGCCTTGGCTGATGCCAGTGCAAGCCCTGCACACAGATGGTGCTATCTGATTCCCATGCCGTGTAAGGCAGGCTCTGTTATTACACCCACTTCACAGGTGAGGGCACTGAGACCCAGGGTACACAGTGAGTTCTGTCCTCAGTGGAATCTCTGCCCAGCATAGCACGGTGCAGAGGGCGTCCCCTCACCCCACCCCCTGGTCGCCCAGGAGGGCCACTCACGCAGAGGGCAGGCCAGCGTGCAGCGGGGGCACCGCATACGAGTACAGCAGCAGCAGGAAGCTGGTGAAGAGTGCTCCCAGCACCAGCCCCTTGGCCATGGACTCCCAGCGTTTCCTCTGAGGCAGCGGCATCTCAGACACCTGCGGGGAGCATGGAGCAGAGCGAGCGTCAGAAGGCTGGCCCCAAGGAGCGCCCACCACTGCCCCAGGCCCGGCAGGGCTGGGGGGCAGCCTTTGATATTGGGCCCTGCCTCTGCCAGCTCTGTGGGCCCCCAGCAAGGTCCACGTGGAGAGACAGTGACGGGGTTGCGTGCAGAGACGGTAAAGCAGACACGGGGCGAAGCTGGAGAGTAGGGAAGGGAGAAGTCTCTGCTGCCTGGTTCGGTGTTCATTTTTAAGCTGAGTGGGAAGTGGGTACCTGGGTGTTCATTAGTTTACTTTTTGTATCGTTTCTGGCTTCATTGAAATCGTTCACTAAGAAGGAAAAGAAGACCCTGTCCCATTGCCTGTCCCCCCAGGCCTGGGCCAGGGACGTCTGCAGGGAGAGAGAGAGGCTGTGAATCCCACACCTCTCGGATTCCAGCCATTCCCACCGTCCCTGGTGCCACCCAGTAAGGAGCTGAGGCTCCTGTCTCTTCCCTGGCCCCGGGTTCCGGGGGGGGGGGGTCCGTAGGGCAGGCAGGAGGGAACCGAGGCTCAGAGGGAGTGGGGAGAAGGCTCAGGCCACACAGCCAGCCAGCCAGGCCTTGGCCCACACCCCACCTCCTCTCCAGCTGCCAGCAGGCGGGGTTGCCCAGGTAAATTTGAATTTCAGATAAACAACAAAATTGATTTTAGTATAAGTCTGTCCCAAATATTGCACTGAAAATTATTCTGTGTTTATCTACACACCTAATTTAACTGGGTGTCCTGGGTTTTTGTTTGGTGTTGGTTTGGGGGTGGGGTGGCGACCCTGTCAGCAGGGGACTGAGGTGTGAGCTGCGATGGGTCCAGGAGAGAGCCGGGACTCGGGGGCCTGCCCACCTCCCCTCAGCCGCAAGGCTAAGGCACAAAACTTTCCACTCCCGTTCTGGCACGGGTGGCATGGAGCCCTGGGCCCCTGAGGCCACGAGAGGTCACGGTGCTGCCCCATAACTACACGCGCTGGCACGTCACCACTGTCCCTGGGGGCAGAGGCCAAATAACCTGCCTGGAGCAGAACCCCACATACTTGCTCCTGGAAAAGTCACCTGAGAGACCCACAGACCGTTCCCGGAAAAGGGGGACTCGGGCCCACCCCTCCAGCCACAACAGGCCCGGGTCCTCTGCTCATCGTCCAGAAATGTCTCCGCACAGGAAAAGAGGTAAAGAAGTGATCAGCAGAGGGGGGATCCGTACGAGAGGGCACGTGGCCTCCCCATGATGATGGCCCGTCTCTGTTCCGTCTCAGACGGACGGGCCCTCGGGGTGCACGAGAGTGTGGGAGGGTTTCTGGAGGGCGTTCTGTCAAGGGAGGAAACCGCAAGCTCTCAGAACGCCAACTGTTTTACGGAGACGCCTGGGCACGTGGGGCGTGCGAGGGTGTTCATGGTAGCTTGGTCAGAAAAACAATACAGTTGGAAACAACCTTAGCTGCCATCAGCAGGGGCCATGACACCAACGATGACCCATCTCCAAAAGGAGTCATTTGTACCCATTCAGAAACACAAGGCAGAGCTGGGGGCCTGGCTCAGAAACACACCGTGACTCCCAGAGCTCGGAGTCCACCAATCCGCGTGCATGTGTGAGAAAACACACAGGAAGCTCGGACAGAAACAACAGTGGTGGGGTGGGGGGGGGGGGGCGGCATTTTACATTTTAACAGTGGCGCCCTCTTCAGAGCTGGGGGAAGGGTACACGCGGAAATATTTTTCTATGTCCTGCATTTCTGCAGTGGTTGCATTTTTTAAAGGGGCATGTATGACCTTCTTGATCAGAAAGACACATATATTTAATATAGTTAAATAATAGGTCAGAGAGCTTGTGAGGCGGGGTAAGCCACCTGGGATGGTCTGGTCACGGAGGGGCCCCAGGAAGGAGAGGTGCTGGCCTCAGGCTCTGGAAGCCCCGGTCCTGGTCCTGCGTCTCAATCACAGGAACCCCTGGGAGCCTCCATTTTCATCAGTGCAGTGGGGAGCTGGTTCTCACTGGCTTTCCCTGAGTCGGGGCAGGCAGAGTGGCTAATACAAAGTAACTAAACACAGAGAGGGCTGGGTTAGCTGCTCGCCTCCTCAGCACCCAGGAAGTTTGGGTCTGTCTGTGTCACTCTGAGGGTGTGCCCCCGAACAAGGAAGGAGTGGCTGTATGTCCCAACCCCCTCCCAAGTTCAAACCTGCACCACGCCTCAGGTGGCCCCACAGGCCTCCCGTTCCCTGGGGACCCCGGGGAAAGCGGGGCAGAGCCCTCGGTCAGGCCACAGCCTCAGACGCGGGCCCAAGCCCTGAATGGGACATTGAGTCTCAGCTTCTCTGACTTTAAGATGGGGAGGGCTTAGGATTCCTGCCCTCAGAAAATCTCCAGACCCCCCACCCCCCACAACCTGAGCTGCCCGACTCACCAGGGTACTTTCTGGAACTCTTGGAAGCTGATGGCAGAAGCTCTGGGGCAAAAGCCAGGCAGTAGGGGGCAGACTAGCCTCCCGGAGCCATCAATCAGGCTCTGTCTGGCCCCGCCCAGGATGTTCCCCAGCCTCCATCACTGCCTCACTCAGTCACTGGTTCATTCTCCCACTTGGGCTTCCTCAAAGCGTGCCGGGCTCTGCCGGGTACCGAGCCCTGGGCCTCCGCACCTTCTGGTGTCACTTTGGAGCCCCTAGTGTGAGCCAGGAGCTGGGTGGGGTCTTCTCCAGAGCATTTCACTGACTCCACTCAGCTATCCTGGGAGGCAGACCCCACTGTCACCCCCATTTTGCAGATGAGGAAACCGAGGCTCCAGGAGGGGATGAGACTTGCTCGGGGTCACTCAACGAGGCAGGGTTCGGGGCTGGAATTCAAACCCGGGTCTGCCAGCCTCCAACGGGCAGCCTCCAGCTTCGTGCACGGCAGCCCCTGCCTGATGTGTCCCGGGCCCAGCCCCCAAGCCCTTGGGGAAGAAAGGCGTGTGCAGCAGGAAGTTCCACCACAGAAGGCTGAGGTGTGGCTGTGCACCTCTGTCGCAGCAGGGTCTGGCCTCTGTGGGCTGGGCCACGGCAGCCAGGAAGAAGAGTGGGGGAGCAGACAGGGCCCCGGTGGCTGGTCCCGGCTGTCTTAGCAGCATGAGACATCCAAGGTTGGTGGTTCCCTTCCTGCCTGGCCTCTGTGAACTTGGGCACGTGGCTCACCCTCTCCGAGCCTCAGTCTCCTGTGTACAATGGACACACAACAGCAAGGTCAGGGAAGACAGTGCCCTTGGTGACCACAGGCAGAGCCCTGGGTAAACTGAGGCCCAGAGGTGGGCTGGCTGGCAGCCAGGAGCCTGGCTGGTGGGAAAATAGTTATGAGGCTATGAGATTTCAATGAGACAGGCGGAGATCAATACATATTAATGATTATGATCATTATTGACCAGGGCTCCGCTGCAGGCAAGCCTGATGGTGATTCAGTGCTGAGCTCTCTGAGCCTGGCACCTGGCGAATGTTTGGTAAATGAACCTTCACGACCCTCAGGGCAGAACGTGGCCAGGGCTGGTAACATACGTGTGAGGGCCACATGTGTCAGTCATACATGTGAAAGTCACACAGAGCCAGCACTTTGGGGCCAGGAGCCTGGATTTGAATCCCAGGTCTGCTGTTCCCCTGTTGCCTGCCTTAGGCAGGTCTGCACCTTAATTTCTTCTCCAAAATGATGATATGAACTCTCTCTTCATCACGGGGTGGTGGGCAGACCCTCTGCCCCCCACAAGGAAAGTGACGGGTGCAGAGCAGACACTCCCTGAGCCTGGGCTGCCACGCTGTTATCATCATCATTAGTATCACCCTCCCAGGGTCCCCGTCATGGCCCTTCGAGGCAGATGCCCACTTACCCACGATGGGGGATCACAGGCCGCTGACAGCCCCAGGTCTAAAGCCACGGGATCCCGAGGACAATCTGTGTGGCCGAAGCTTCACAGCCTCCAGTCTGAAAGGCAGTGCAGCAGGAAGAAGGCTGAGGCTCAGAGAGGGCAGGGCCACCCTCAAGGTCACACATCACGGAGGCAGCAGAGGCAGGACTAGGACGTGGGTCTCCTTTCCCTGACTACAGTGGTGACAGTCCCAGGGCAGATGGCCCCCCTTCCCTAGTCCATCCCACCTACTCCAGCCCTTCTGGGTCACCCCAGCCCTCCATCTGTGCCCACGGCTGGCCCCAGGCAGGCCCAGCAATCCTCCAGTTTGACTGGACCAGCACCCTCCAGGGAACAAAGGAGAGATCAGACTACTCATCCCCCACGGCGTGCACACAGGCAAATGAAGCCAGGATGGCAAGCCTCCTGTCGGACAGCATCAGCACCGGGCAGCTCCTGGCCCCAGGGTGTCCTGCTGTCCCAGGGACCTCTGTGCAGGGGCGGAGGAAGACGCGCTTACCTCGGCTCTTGACTGGCTACCCTTTTCTTCTCCCTGCCTGAGCCACGTCTGACTCCCAGGCTGCCTCTGCGGTCACTGGGAAACAGGAACGCTCCAATGACACCCAGTAGTGTGCCGGCTGGCTCCCTCCCACTCCAGGGGTGTGAATATTCATGAGTTCCCTCCCTGGGGATAGCAGGTGGCATGTCCCTGTACCCTGCAGGTATACCCTCTGCCCCCTGGGTGGCCCCTGACCTTCTCTGGACCTCAGCAGCTGGGCAGCTCCTTCATCCAAGGGCTCAACAAGGTCCCTGGTGTCCTTGGGCCAAGGACACAGCAGCCGCAGAGCCCTGCAGAGAGCCCAGGACAGGCTCGAAGGCCTCGGGAGCAACAAGGAGGCCACTGGGATGGGGAGGCGAATTGCTCCTTGAACCACAGCTCGTTTAACCCTGCCCTGTGCATCAAGCACCACCGTTAGCCCACTCCCCAGGTGAAGAAACCAAGGCTCAGAGAGGTGAGCTCGCCTGTCCAAGGTCACACAGTTAGCAGAGAGCAGACAACTGGACAGAGTCCAAACTCGGACTTGCCAAACTCCAGGGCTCAGAGGTGCTGAGGCACGACCTCTAAACTCCGGGGGAGCCCGGTCTCGGAGCAAATCACCCCAGAAGGCCTCCTTGAGGGGAGCTCTTGACCAGGGCTGGGAGGGTGGGCCTGATGACATTTCACCTCTCTGAGCTCCAAGTCCTGCGTCAAAGAGGTGCCAGCCCAGAACCCGGCCTGTCCTGCCCTGCCTCCACCCGTGTGAGGGATGCTGGCACAGGTCACCCTGGAGGGGCCTGGAGGGATTTGGGCCAATCAGGGATGCTAGTGATCCTTCCCAAGGTCTCAACAGGAAGAGGCAGTGTTAGGGGCCTGGCCTTTGACGAGAGGGTACCTCGGGCTCAGCGCCAGCGCTGGAACCCCTCACACCCCACTCTTAGCTGGGTTTAGGTCTGTTCTCTCTCAGCTTTGCCCACAGACAACAGGTGCTCAGGAAAGCCCCCTGCAACCTCCCTTCAGCAGTGACGACGCCCACAGCCCCCAGCACGGCCCAGGCGCAGGGCTCTAGGTGCCCGAGCGTCAGCATCAATTAGTAATAATCATTATCCCACACTGAGCACTTTAACAGGTTGAGCCGCTGCCAGCCCCTCCCAGGGAGCAGCAGGCGTCTGACACTTTGCTATGATCTCTCTTCCCCCAAAGCCCTGCCCAGTCTGGGAGCAGCCCCCCGCCCCCAAGCACCCATGAAATACCAGAGCTTACAGGCCCATGAGGAAGGCCCAGAGTCCTGATCTGAGTGCTGAATCGGGACCAGGCACAGGCAGAGTCGTTTCCTCTTCTCTGGGCTTAGCGAGCTCGAAGGCAGGTGTGTGGGATGAGTCTGGGCCGAGCTGGCATCAAATAGCCAGGATGGCGGTTTATGAACATGGATTGTGGACCAGAGTCCAGTCCATGCTCAGGACTTTGCATGCGTCACACACCCCCATAATCCTCTCAAGAAGTCCCTGTTATCACCCCCACTCTATAGAGAAGGGAGCTGAGGCTCTGGGGTGGGGGAGTGACAAGCCCAGCATCACACGGGGTTAACAGCCTCATCCAAGGGGGAGTGGAGCTCAAGCTCTTGAGCAGGAGGCAAGCTCCTGGGTGAGGGCAAGAAGAGCCACATGCAGCCAAGCTTTCCAAAGCAGGGAGCAGTTAATGCAGAACCCGCGCCTCCAGCCCCGCCAGGGAGGGCTCTTCCCCACGTGACATCATCTCTAGCTGGTTTTGTTGTTGTTGTTTTTTTAAGATTTTATTTATTTTTAGAGAGAGGGGAAGGGATGGAGAAAGAGGGGGAGTGAAACATCCATGTGTGGTTGCCTTTCACGTGCCCCCTACTGGGTACCTGGCCTGCAACCCAGGCGTGTGCCCTGACTGGGAATCGAACCCATGACACTTTGGTTCGCAGGCTGGCACTCAATCCACTGAGCTACACCAGCCAGGGCTGGTTCTTAATTATAACAACAGTCCTTGCTCACTGAAAAAAAAAAAAAAAAACTTTGGACAATTACAGAAAAACGTAAAGACGACCATGAAAAGAGCTCCACCCCCAGACATTTTTTTTTCTATCTATATATGCATACAGATGACCAGAGGGCTCTCTTTGGGGGAGGTAATTTTGTCTTTAACTTGCTTTTTCCCACATATCAATAGGTTGTGGACATTGTTTTGCGACCACAGTGAGTTTTAAATTGATCGGTTCTGCAGGTATTTGCCGAGCACTCGCACTGTGCCTAGCGCTGGGGCTCACGGCGCCAGGCGCACAGAGCTGGGGCTCAGAGAGCGGGGCAGACACCCGTGGGTGCTGTGATGGAGGACACTTGGGCAGGGCTGTGGGAGCACGGACTAAACACTTGATTCAGCCTGGAAGGTGGGAGGGACAGGCTCAGGGAGGCTTCCTGGGGTGTCTCCAGGGGCAGAAGCTGCTGTGTGTTTTCCAGTTTCCAAAGGCAGTCCGTTCCCTTTTCCCCCTGGGTGCATGGCTGAAGTATGTTTCTCATCCTCCCTGGCAGTTCAGGGTCCTCACGGGACTGAATTCTGGCTGATGGACTGTGAGCATAATGACAGCTGATGGGTTAAGTGGGCAGAACTTCTGTGGTCTTTTCCCTCCACTGGATGAATGGGGGTGGTGTCTAAGGACCTGGAAGTGGGAGGGGCTATACGATGGGAGGAGCCTGGGTCTCCACATCACTGCTCACCAAACACTAGATTGGATTTTATGAAAATGACAACTAAACTGACATTGTGGTAAGCCTTTCAAACTTGGGCCTTGCCTGTTACAGCAGCTGGCATTAACTATGCACCTGTTACCCTAAAATGAGCCAGACAGAAAACAAAGCATGTGCAAAGGCCCAAGGCAACTGAGAACCTAATGAATGCTTAGTCTGGCTGGAGAGTCCGGTGTATGAGCATGTCAGAGGCTGTGGGGCAGGCAGGGAAGACTAGAGGCACAGCTAGAAAGGGGGCAGGGGCTGGGAGGACATGCAGGGTCTTGGGAAGTATGCTAAGGAATCTGGCCTGGGTCCTGTGGGCAATGTGGGGCCCTGGGAGCATCTTCGGCAGAGGAGTGAGGAGATAAGATTCCCATCAGGCTGCTAGACAGAAAATTAACTATAGAGGTGGAGAAGGAATGGGAGAAGCAGGCAAGCCTTGACAATGGCTGTTCTGCCTGTCTAGGTGTGAAATCACCGGAGCCAATGATAAGGCTGGGAATGGACTGGAACCATAACATGGGAGGGGAGAATCCCTGTTGGGGTCACTGGCTGGGGGTGCAGCTAGTCCCAGAGTGGAGAACACTAAGAAAGGAGCAGGTTTAGCATGGGGTTGAGCAGGCAAAGTCAGTTTTAGTTCGGGACACGCTGAGTCTGGAAAATGCGTGAGATGCTTACAGGCTGTGCAAAGAGCAGTGGGAGCCCTTGTCAGTAGCTCAAGAAGAAGGTCTCAGGGGACAGAGGCTGGGGGCCATGGGCACAGAGGTGGGAACTGAGGTTAGAGGAGCAGATGGCGTCACCAGGGAAAGGCTGAGGGAGGGGAAGAACTTGCACCTATGGGAGCAGGAAGGGGAAGATTTCCCCCTGGGAGATACAGATAAAAGACCCCCAAAGCCACTGGCTGCAGAGCATCCTGTGGAACCACCATCCCCATGAATCACTCCATACTGTGTGCACACAGGAACAGGACTCGGGCAGAGAAAGTGGCGGGATGAGCGACCTAGGGCTGTTCCTAGGGAGACTCTCCTGGGGACACTGGAGGAGACTTTAAGAGCAGAGCAAGAAGACATATTTGACAACAACTATTATAGTCCTAAAAGTGCCCACCCTCGGACCCAGCAACTCCATCTGCGGGAATTTGTTCCAAGAAGATAATCTTGGACAAGATCTCAGACGGAGCATAAGGATGTTCATTGCTGCGTTATTTAGAAAAGGCAAAATTTAGAAAACAACTAAACGTCCAACAACAGAAAATAGTTAAAAATATTAAGTGACATTCACCCCATGGTCTATTACGTACTCATTAAAATATGTTCACAATATCTAATAAAATAAATATATATATACATATATGTGTACACACATACACACACATATAATTTGGTTTTACAAACAGCCTGTGTTACTTGGGGGAAAAGGTAAAACAAAAAAAATTAGGGCATTTCCATTTTGAAAAACTACATTCTGGCTGCAGGAGGAGGGGGACGTGGCTGGTTTGAACCATGCCCCACCGTGCTGTGTGACCATGGCCAGCGTGCTGCCCTCTCTGGACCTCAGTGTCCTCAAATGGGGAAGAGGCAGCAGGGCCCGGGGCAGAGAGGAGGCTGGGAAGCGTGGGCTGCGCAGGTGAAGGTTTGGATGGGAGAGGTTGACCCTCTGACCAGGAGCACTTGGGGCAGAGACTTGCAAGGATCTGGAAGCTTCCTCACTCTGAGCCCCTCTGGAATGTGCTGCTGGAGTAAAAAGGGGAGGGTCGCCCCGAGGGGCACTTCAGCTGGACCCCAGCTTGCTGGCTCCCAGGACCACGTCCGAACTGTCACCCCCAGCATGTTGCTCCGACTGCCCCCTCGGTGTGGGGAGTGGCTGCCTGCTGGGTCCCAGGCCTGACTACGAAGAGGCCGATGTTCTTTGATGATACAGGAAGCTGTTTTTGATCTTGCAGGGTCACCTATCTCTACCTCTTCAAATGGCAACCACACCTGTGACCTCTATAGGCCCTCCCAGCATCACCTGCTAGCCCACGTGGCAGGTGAGAAAACTGAGGCTCAGGAAGGTGTGGGGGGGCTATACATTGAAGCCAGAACTAGAAGCGAGCTCACAGCGCTTCCTGCTGCACTGCCTCATCTGGGCACACTCACCACTGCTCCCCATGGCACGCTGTCACCCCAAAGCAGCTCTAAGTGTAGGGTGACAAAACATAGGTTAACTAAAAAGTCAGTCACTTCTTTATTGGTTCCAAAATTACTGAGAGCCCTGGAGGTGAGTACGGGGGAGCTGGTGATATCCTTCTCTGCACCTTCTAGCATGACTGAAATGTTTTTGTAAAGGAATGTCACGCACTTGTTTGCATAAGAACAGGAAACAACATAAAGGGTTTTCAAAGGCGCTGGGCACTTGCTATGCACAATGCCCTGAATCCACCCACCTGCCTCTCCGCTCCTGCAGGGGCCGAGGTGCCCTGGCTATGCATCCTGGCTCCCCCACTCCCCAGCTGGGCCGCCTTGGGCAAGTGACCTTGGGCAAGTGACCTCCCCTCTCTGAGCCTGTTTCCTAAAAAATGGGGATCCTGCCACCCTCTCAGGGGCTTGCTGTGAGGACCAGATGGGACGAGGCACACACGGCCCTTTGCACACACCTCGGAGCATAGTCATCACCCCCCAGACGCCCTGGGCAGGAGAAGCAGGAACTGCCAGTGCAGACTCCTGCAGGCCACCCTCCCCATCGAGGGCACCCATATTCCCAGGCTCCAGACCCAAGATCCGTAAGATTTTGTATCTGAGGAAATTGAGGCACAGATAGGGAAGGACTCACCTAAGGTTACATGGCAAGTCAGGACACCTCTGGGACCAGGTGTGGGGGTACGCAACCACACCTCACCTTTGCCCTGGAGCCAGCAGGAGGGAAAGAAGGACTCATTTGGGATCCCACTACCTCCCATCACTTTTCACCTGGCGATTCCACCAGCCCCTGCCCACTGATCCTCATGGGCACCTCTGCTCTGTCCAGCCCTTCCTGTCTGAAGCAGGATGGGGCTCCTAAAAGGGCTTGTGTCTATTCCTCACCTAGTCAAAGCAAAGCAAGAAGCCCTTCGAGAGCCTGCTGCCATGCCTGGGATCCTACCGTGTGTCCATCCTCCCAGTTAATCGCTTCTCTCACTGGGGTGGTGCAGGCAGCCCCTCAGACCCCAGAGAGAGGGAGGGACCAAAGGGACACATTCCTCCCTTGCTGGGTGACACGAGGGTATCGGACCCAAGCTCTCAAACATCAGACCCATGCCCATCAGGCAAGGGGATGAGCGGGAAGCAGGCAGGCTTCTTCGTCCACAGGGAGCTTCCTTCAGGCGGGGATCTGCCCGAGAGAGAAGCAGGGCATGAGGCTGCCCCAGGTGGCAGCTGGGGACAGGCCTCTGTTGTCTCTGCTCCCAGCGCAGCAGCCTGCTCACCCGCGAGTGTCAGGCAGAGCCGGGAGCCAGGGAGGCAGGGGGGTGGGATCCTGAGCCGGCAGTTTGGGGCAGCCCAGGCAGCTCCAAGAGGATAGGACCCCAGAAGAACTCGGAAGTCTTGAGCAGGGCTGGGATCCTGAGATGCAGGCTGAGGCAAGATTCCTGTGATTACAGCCACCTTTGAACTATGTGACCTTGGGCAAGTCCCTGAACCTCTCTGAGCCTCGGTTTCCCTTCAGGATAACAAGGACAGCAGCAAGGTCTCCTTGGCAGGGCAAAGCATAGTGCAGCAGCGCACAGGGCTGTTCTGGCCCAGGCTTGCCCTCAGCCTTGCCCTCTGTGGGCCTCAGGTCACCCCTTGGTAAAGAGAGAGATTGGATTCTCCCAACTGGACTGTCCTGAAGATTTCCATGGCACCTGTCACCTCAGCAACCCAGGAGATCAGGTGTCAGGCTTGTCACCTCCCTCCCTCCCACCAGTATGGGTCACTGCAGCCAGATGTGTCTCCATCACCTCTCCCGTTCTAGGCAGGTAAGGAGAGGAGAGGGTCTCCATTGGGAAGGGGCCACAGGCTCGCTCTGTGCTGTGACTGAAGTGCTGGCTTGGTACCAGGCTGGTCCTCCTTCCTGGGCACTGGTCCAGAAAATGGGGGAACTGTTGGATTTTCTGGGGGACCAGGGTTTGTCCCATTCCCACCAAGCCTCTCCTTGGTGGCCTTGGCCCCTCTGTGCTACAGGACAGGGCCTTCCCCAAGCAGAAGGGATCAATCCCTTACCCGGGCTCCCAAGCCCTGTCCTGACAGACCCCCCCTTCTGGGGGAGGCCTGGTGGGAAGAGGGGAGATTCCTGCCCCTCCTCTTCCAGAGCACAGGCTGCTGTGTCCAAGATTAATCATTAATGGACTTGCAGCTCCAGCCCAGCTCCAGCTCCACCCATCCCACGTCCAGTGACTGGGAAAACCCTGGAAATGGGGACCCAGGGGGAGAAACCAAATGCAGGATGAGAACCAGCCTGCACCATCCCGGCCCCAGCCTGCCCACCCACCACTGTCAGCAGGAAGGGGCACCCAGGCCCGGAGCTGCAGTAGCACTTCCATATCACTGAGGTCTGAGAGTCCGGGCGGGTGCGCCGTCCCAGTTGGGAGGTTGGGATGGTGTGGGTCGGGACCCAAGGGAGTAGGCTGAGACAGGGTGCCAGATGGCAGTGGGTGCTGGGCCCCCAGGACGTACCTTCTCCCCGTTCTCCTAGGGCTCGGTGTGATGGTTCGGCCCGGGCCGCGCCGCCCGGGCGCTTACTAGGCGGCGGGGCGTACCCGCCGGAGCCTCCTGCTCCGCGGGGCCTGAGCCATGCTCCCGCCCCGCCCCCGACGCCGCTGCGCGGGCTCCGGCCAGGTGCGGCCGTCAGACTCGCCCAGCCCCCTGCACCTCGGCCAATGGGCGCCCCGGACCCCGGTCCCCTCCCGACCCTTCCACGCGCGCCCGGGATGCACAGAAGCTGCATTCAGCGAGTCCGGGACAGCATCGCGCCCCCGCCGGCGGCCCAACAAGGCTCATTTGTCTCAGACGCGCCAACGGGGCCATTGTCCCGCCACCGGACCCTGAGGCTCGGCTGAGCTCCCAAGCTCTGAGGGGATTCGAGGGTGCCTGGGAAACGGCGTGGCGTGGTGGTGGTGAGGCCTGCCCTGCCCTAGGAAGAAGGCGGCGGCCAGATGAGAGGGTTCAGTGGAGGGCTTGGTCCCCTGCCCCAGTCAGTGCAGACTGGGGACACACTTTTCGACTTCTGAGACACAGTTGGGGGTTGGGGGTGGTGCCGGAATTTCTGAGGCTTGCCTGAGGCTCAGGCAAGGGACCCGTCCGCAACTGGCCAGCCCCTCAGAGCTCTCAGCTGACCCCACCTCTCCAGAGCACCCATCAGGGCTGAGCACAGTGCCATCAGCATGCAGGTGCCCCCCACCCAGGATCCACCCTTTTCCAGCTGGGCTTCCCTCCTTCAACTGAGGAGCAAGGATGGGGACTAATGCCTGTCTGTGGCGCCATGTAATGCTCAGCTCCAGCTGGAGGCAGTGACAAAGGAGCTGGATGCCCAGTGGAGCATGGGCCATGTCATAGCCCCACTGCACGCCCCCCCCCCACCCCCACCCCCACTACTGGGCGACTCTGGAATGGGGAAAATTCCACACCAGCATGGCTGCCAGATTTTTCCATATCTGATGGGCCTGCTCTCCCGCCCTGCCCTGGCTCCAGGATGCACAAGCACCCAGGCAGGCCGCAGTCATGCCCCAGAGCAGCAGGCTTTGGCTCAGGGGTCCTGACCCTGGCTGTGGGGCACTGCCCCACCACCATGAGCATGGCAGAACGGAACACAGCCCTCTCCTCCCCCCAGCTGAGACAGGAGCCCTGGGCCGTCCGATCCCTCAGCCAGAGCCCACTCGAGACCTCCCTCCCCTCTCCACAGGTCGGACCTGCAGCCACTGCCCAGAAAATGTCCACGGAGCCTGAGCAGTGGGAGGCAGGGGCAAGGCCCTCCCTCAGGTGCCTCCCTGTAGGGAAGGTGGAGCCGGTTCCAAACCCACACTTCCTTGCCCTGGGCCGGCTCCCGACAGCCCTCCCACTGGGGCACCCGGGAAGGCTCTTCAGAAACTCCTTGCCTGACCTGGGAGGGGTTGTGACCATTCTGAGCCCAATTCTGGCCTTGGCTCCTCCGTGAGACACTGTCAAGCGTGGGTGGGAAGCTGTGAGGACAGCCTGGCAAGGGCAGCAAGTCAGGCTGCTGCAACTGGGGGTTATTTGGCAATGCTGCCCAGGAGCCCACAAGGTGAAGTTCGTTCCCTCAGCTCAGGCCCCAGAGACCCTTCGGGCACTGGCTCTTCCCTTCTGGGCTGACTCAAGCAGCAGGTAATGACAACCCCAGTTGGTTTCCTGAGCACTTTGTTAGACACCTGACACCACTGAGTTCGCATAACTATCACGGAGCATCTCCACACCGCCCTGGGAAGCAGGCTCCAGAATTTCTACTGATTTACACAGGAGGAAGCAGGCTCAGAGTCTGGAAAGCACAGGGGCTGGGCTGCAGACTAAGGGCAGGGTCCCAGCGCAGAACCTCTGTGCCTACCCTCTGGCATCCTTGGACATACAGAGAACTGATCGTGACCAGGCCCTTCTCTGTAATACCCAGGCCTGTCTAGCCCGGAGCACAGGGCACTAGGTAGCCCTGTTCTAACCTCAAGTAGGCTCATGAACACAGAATCCAACTGGCTGCAAAACCCCAGCCGTTTAATAACCAATGCTTCCCCACCATCCCCCCATCGCAATGCCGGGGGGAACCATGGGTGTGCGGGGAACTGTGAAAGCCACGCTGCATGGGAGCAGCGGGTGAAGGGCTGGTGGGGCCCTGCTCCCCAAGTCGCTGACTTCTAGGAGACGCAGCTGGGCTGGGCACAGACATCTCTTCTCTGCCAGAGCTCCATCCGAGGGAGGCTGGGGCTGTCCACGGGCCCAGCCAGAGAGCAAGAGAGGAGGCCGGGGCCGGCAGGGGGAGGAGGGGAATGAAAACAGAAGAGACTCTGGGGCTCCGGCTGCCACCAAGCCCGGGTCCTCTTGCCTGCCTGTGCCAAGTCCAGCTGGCCAGAGCTGGCCTGGCCCGTCAAGAGGCTGCTGCCACTCACACGGGCCTTGCCTTCTTGGCCTTCTTCTCAGACCTCACGGCCTCATCGTGGGCCTTCCGCTTCTCTGCCAGTTTGTTGGCCTGTGAGGAGAAGGAGGGGAAATCAAGCTGGTGGAAGTGCACGGGGAAGGAGACTCCCTCTTCTTCTTCTCGAGGACATACCTTAGAAGCAGCGCTTCCCGAAAAGTTAAGACAACTACCACGGGGAAAAACAAATCTATCTGAACAACCTCAGGTGAGGAAACCAGCCCTCACTTTTGTCTTTAGAGCTATTATTTTATGGGCCCACAGCGAGTTAGGAGGATCTCTGGCTCCCAGGGCTGGAGGCAACTGCCCCCTTTATCCGCTCCCCTTGGGAAAGCTGGGTACCATTCAAGCCTTCACGAGGAGTGGCCGGGGAAGGGGTCAGGCTGAAACGGTCTTCCCCCAGGGCCATCTGGCAGCACCTATTACCAAACAGGTAGGCCTTTTGACCTGGCAATTACATTCCTAAGAACCCTACAGAGACTTTGGGAGGTAGGCAGGGACAGCTCAAGCATGTTTTCTAAAAATGACTATAAAATGGAAATGACTACAAAAGTAGAAAATAATATAATCCTATCAGCAAGCAACAGCTGCTGTGGTTAAATAGAAAACATGCCAAACAATCTATACAGGGCATGGCAAAAATAGGTTCATAGTTGTTTGTATGGAAAATAAGTAACAATACAAGAATACACTCTGGTTTGTGTACTCACAGTGGTAAACCTACATTTGCCCCACCCTGTATGTAGCTTGATGGTCCAAAAATAATGTCTGTTACTGCATGCACAAAAGAAACCTGGGGGGCTGTGACTACAGACCACCCCAAGGGCAGGCCTGCAAGCCACTTCTGAGCCCTCCATTACAGAGTTCAAGATGTACACAGAACTTTTATTTTTGTTTAAAACTCTCACAGGCCTCCCTGCTTTAGGCACTTAGGTTAAATGATCCTTCGTGAAAGCAGGCCGGTCTCCTGGGAAAGGCCTGTCCCCAGACCCGAGCAGATCCGGCAACGGCCCGGTGCAGGAGGGAGACTGAAGCCCTGAAGAGGGCCCAGGCGGGCAACCTCAGAAACAGGCTGGGCGCGAGCCCACAGTGTGCCCAGGGAAGAGCCCAGGGAAGAGCCTCAAAGGCAGCCATGTGGCCACAGCTGGCAGATGACAGGAACTCACCTCACGGATTTTGCGCCTCTTGCCAAACATGATCTTGTTGTACAGGTACTTTTCCCGCTTCTTCATCATCATGATGGCCAGGCGCTTGGCCTCACTCTCCTCCTCCTGGGCCAGCCGCTGCTTGTCCTCCAGCTTCACGGTGCCCGCCACCACCTTGGGCTTCTGGGAACACGGGGTAGGTGCCGTGGATGCGGGTCCCCACACCCACCCCTGCCAGTGCCCCGGCTCCCGCCCTTCCGGGCCAGGGCTGGCACCAAGACGGCCAGTGGGCCGCTGCCCAGCCACACCCCGGTGAGCTCCCCATACCTTCCCCTCCATCCTCCGCTCCTCCAGAGCTGTCAGCTGGGCCTCCTCCTCCTCTTCTGAACCAGCCTCCAAATCTTCCTCTTCATTTTCTCCCTCTTCACCACCATCACTGTCATTGTCTTCCTCCTCCTCCTCCTCTTCAGAGTCATTCAAATTTCCTATAAATAGCCAATGGCTTCTGAATGCCCTGGGAACCTGCTCCTTCCCTGGCCAGGCGAGAACTGGTGTCGGGCCCCACCCTTTTCAGCCCTGGGGACATTCCAAAGGTGCTGCAGGGCTGTCCCAACCGTGCCCCACTCTGGCACCTCTCCCCACAGTCCCAGATGCCTTCAGAGGAAATTCCAGGACCCCCTCCCCACTCCTGAGCTATCTGTGCCTCCTGCGTTAACCACCATTCTGCTCAGTTACTCTGGACATCCAGAGCTCCTGACTGGAGGACACAGACGCTCTCTTGTCCTAAACCTTAGCCCACGGTGAGTTTGCAGGGGTTTGTGCCTCTGCTGCCCGCCCTGCTCTCCGGAGCTTGCCACCTTTGAAGTCGGCAAGGGAAACAACCAGCCGAGGCCCAAGGGCAAAGACGAACACGGAGGGGCCTGCCCACCCTGGCCCGCCCCTCGCACTCACCAGGATGCTCTCCCCGTTGCAGGGCCAGCAGCTTCAGCTTCTCAGGGGGAACGTAATCTCCTTCTTTCTCCGACACGAAGGGTGAGAGGTGCGGGGGCAGCTGCACCCCAGGGAAGTAGTCTGCCACAGGGAGGAGGAGCCGGGCGTTCACCGAGTCAAACACCCACTGCGGCTGCACGTAGTACCTGCCACAGAGTGATGGCAGAGAGGGGTCACGGGGGCCGCCCGAGGCCCTGCTGCACTCGCAGAGGCCTTCAGACAGACCCCCGCACTCAGAACCCCCAACAGGCGAAGGAACGAGGGTCCTGGGGGCCTACCTGCCGATGACAGGCATCTGCTGCCCGGGCCGGTCAACAATCTGGTGGGTGACGCAGGAGTCTGAGACATCATAGGTGGCCCCGATGCACACCGACTTGTCCCAGGACACATCCCCTCCAAAGCTCCTGCAGGCACAAGGGGAGCCCATGGAAGTACTCAGGCATGAGGTGCCCACGCTGGGGTCTACTGGCCCCCAAGCTCACCCTCCCAGGACACAAGCGTCCCCTCCTCACCCTAGGATCCGCATGCTGCCCTAAGCTGGTGAGAAAGTGATGCCAGCTGCACCCTGACGGACCCTTCCTGTGTGGTTGGGGTGTGCCAGGCACTGACCAAGCACCGTTTTGCTGAACTTTCACGACACCCTAAGAAGTGGATGCCGACACCATCCCGAAGTCATTGGCGGGCGTCCACGGCTGCCCCGTGCAGAGCAGACCCAGCCCGGAGTGTGGCAGAGCCTGTGCTGCCGACCTCCCTACCTGATGATGAAAGCCAGGGCCTCACGGGGCACCTCGCGGCTCAGGAAGAACTTCAAGCCCTCGAAGAGCTTCTTATGCTTCTCCTGCGCCTCCAGCTCCTTCCTGCGGTCCTCCTCCTGTGCCGCCATCTCCTACAGAGAAAGGGCCCAGGCCTCGAGCTGTCAGGTCTGCCCACACCCCCAATGCAGGGCCGGGGTCAGCGGTGAACCGCCCCCCACCCCAGCTTCCTTCCAGATCCCTCAGTCCTAACACCCCCGCTCCCTCCACCTGCTCCTTGAGGAAGGCAGCACAGTCCTCACCCCGTCAGCAGGAAACTCGTCCACCTCAGGCTCCTCCTCTGCAGGCACCACCACGCGGGCCAGACTGGCGCCGAGGGCTGCCAGTTTCTATGGGAAAGAAGCAGGACTGCAGGGCTGCTGCTCGCAGCGGGGGCGGGGCTTAAACGAGGGGGTGGCCTAGGTGGGGCAGAGGTAGCGGTGACAGTTCTAGGACATCAGTGGGTCTGGGTTCTGAGGGAGGCCCTGAAACCGCGTATGTAGCCGTGACCAACCCCGGGACACGGACCGCCACTCTGGGGGACACAGGGCCGATGCTCTGGAAGCCTCTCTCACCTCCATAGAACTCTCAGAGTCCAACGCATAGGTGTCCTCATGGGCTGTCACCTCTGTGCGGGCCTGACCCTCGAGCTACGAGGCAGGGGGAGGTCAGAGGAAGAGGCTGCCCACAGCCCCTGCCTCCACATGGGGGAAGAAGGAGGCACCGGGCTGGGCCTCACCTTGGGTGGGTAGTGCAGGTTGAGTGACTGGTAGAGGCGGAAGTTGACGAAGCCCAGCAGGGTGGTGTAGAACTCAGTGAAGGTGGCCATGACCCTGTAGTCCACGTCTGTTGGGTGCTGGGGGACACAGGAGGCATGTCAGCAGGGTAGGTACAGAAATGACGACAACCCACGCAAGGTGAAAAGCTCCTCCAGGGCAGCCCTGCCTTGAGATTCTGCCCCTCAGGAAAGGACTACATGGCGTGTCCCCACCCAGGAGCATTCTGGGCACCACGGAGGCTCTGGACATGGGTCCCAAGGGTTAGGGGCGTCCTGGGGGCTGGTGCCAGATACCCAAACCACGTAGGGGATCCAGAAAGGAGCAAAGGGAAGTCTCTGTCACGCCGCTCCCAGGCCTGGCAGGCAGCCCCACCCCCTCTCAGGCTCTTGTCCTCGCAGAGGCCGCCTTCCCTGACCAGTCTGGTCAGAGCTCATGCTTCCCGTTCGTTACCCACCCCACCATCTTCGTGTAACGTCTTCTCTGGGACTAGCCCACCAGGGCCAGGGGGCAGTATTCCCAGAGCCGAGCAGCACCCTAAGCTCTGGCAGGAGCCTTGGGACAGACATTCAGAACTGCGTGACCTGGCCTCAGACCCATCTAGAAACAGGGGACAGGTTAGGGTAGCCTGGGACGGGCTACGGGGACACGGGACAGGTTAGGGTAGCCGCCAGACTCAGCCCCAGGGAGCTCTGGGGAAATGGCGGGCAGAAAAGGGTCCCCCTTAGCCCTTAAGGAGACGATAAAGCAAATCAAGGCAAGGGTCTGAGAGCCAAATCTGAGAGCACCTCAACTCAAGCAGCACTGTCCCCCACAACCAGCAAGGCTGGCCCAGCCTTGCTGACCTCAGGACCTGGACAGGAGCATGTGCCCAGCAATGTCAAAATCAGTAACGATCACACCCCTCTTGTGCTGGGCGTGCCTGTGACTCTCCATCCTGCCAGCAGGCAGTGACCTGGCTATGGGGGCAGAGGGGCCAAGAGGTACCCCACTTGTGCCCACACTGACACCTCTGTCCTTCTGAAAGCATCCACAGGACCCCCGATGGGCCTGGTGTGCACCTGGGCCCCTACTCCATTTCCTACAGCACAGTGTTGAGTGGGGTTTTCCCCCCACCTGCGTGGGTCCTACTTTGAGGGGCCCAGCACTGCCACTAAGGGGGAGGGGACACATCAGGGCCTCACCTACAACCCAGTACTGGTCCTCCATCCTCCTGCTGAGAGGAAGTAGCGGCAGTGAGCTGGCCAGGGAGGAAGGAGAAAGAGGCGGCGGTTCCCCTCCCCGGGGCCAGCTGTGTGGAGGCTGGCCTCCACAGGGCCCTATTCACTCCCGGGGGACACACAAAGCCCAGTCTGAGCAGCACGGGGGTGGGACATCAGAGAGGAGGAAGGAGCAGGAGAGCCACAGAGGAAGGAGGAAAGGGAGGGGGGAGAGGCAGGAAGGAAGGAGGGGGAGAAGAGGGACAGAACAGGGAAGAGGAAAGACCCACAGGCTCTGGCACACGAGCCTGCCCCAAGGAGTGGGAACAGGGGCTGCTGAGGGCCAAGCCCGCCTCCCGCCCACACACGGGCTGCAGCCTGCACCAGCCATCACCCCTGCTCCACACTCAGAGTGGTTCTGGCCCTGGAACCCCCACCAGCCCGGGGTAGAGGAGAGGAGCCCAGAGCCTGGCTTTGCCCTGGAGCACCCGAAAGCCTGGCAGCAGACTGACTGTCCAGTCAGGCTGGTGCGTCTGCTCTCCACGGAAGGCTCCAGTGCACAAGCAGGAAACTGGGCCGAACACAGGCCCACAGAATGACGAGTCAGGTACTGAGCCTGGCTGGGACCCTGCGGGGGACTAGAGGCTAATGATGCCCCTGTAAGGGGCAAAACCAGGATTTCTCTCCATGGACCCCTGCCAAAAACTTCAGTCTAAAAGAAGATAAATAAGAAGCAGTGCCACACACTGAACTCTTCCCTTGTGTTCACCCTCCCCAATGTCCCCAGCCCCTGAGCCCTGTGTGGGGGGCGGGAGTAGAGGAAGCTGAGGAGTTCAGCAAAGCAGCTTGACCAAGGTCTGGCAGCTGCCAGCAACAGAGCAGGATGAGGACCCCAGTGGGTCGGAGAGTAGGGCTGGGCTTGGCCACAGTCCAGACCCCAGCAGTCACTCAATATTCCTTGGGCTCCCCAGAGGGCACCTTGAAATCCTCACAACAGTGCTTAGAAGGGGAAAGCACATCACAAACAGAGAGGCACGGAGAGGCGAAGGAACACGTTCAAGAACCACCAACTGGGGGATGCTGGAGCTGAGCTGGCTCGAGTTCTTCTTACGACGCCGTCCCCACACCCCAAGCCAACATTCAGGAACCTGGCGCACACTGGGCTTTGCAGGACAGCAAAGCCCCCTCTTTGCTCATTTGCCCTCATCTGTCTGGGGGCCAGAGGAAGCATGGCCCATCACAAGCCCCTCCCTCCCCATGGGCACACTCACGTCGTGGGAGAAGGCATAGGGCGTGATCCACACAATGGGCTGCCCCAACACATCGGCCTGGTAGTATATGCCTTTGATGGACAGGAAGACCTGGGGGGAGGGGAGGAGAGCATGGTAAAAACCAAGGGGACAGTGAGGGAGAGAGCAGGTGGGGCCCTGCCAGGTTGCCCCAAGCTCACCTTGCGCAGGGCCCGAGCGGCGATGACGTAGTGCATGAACTCCACAGTGAGCCTGCGGCACAGCTGAATGGTCTGCACGTGGCACTTGCCGGTCCGGGGGAAAGTGGAGAAGAGAAAGCACATGGAGAGGGCGTCATCCAGGTCCCGAAGGGCATCGATGAATGTGGGGTACCTGCGTGGCCGGAAGGTCAGTACTTATGGGTTCAGCGGTGGGCCACCCTGGAGGCCCCATCCCCAAGCCAGGCCTTGCACTGCCACCTCCTGACCATAAAGCCAGGCAGTGCCAGCTTCCCCACAGCCTTGGGAGGAACCACGGAACCAGAACATGCCCACTTAGCTCCGAGAATCTAAGAAACCCCGACGGAGTCCCCAAGACACCCACTGCAAACTAAGGACGCGGCCTCAACCCACTTCTACACGTTGTGGTCAGAGAGGGCAGACTGACTCAGTGGCTCGCTCTCTCTCTCAAGGGGGAACCTTCAGATCACGGGAAATCTGTCTGGAGGGTCAAGACAGAGAGCAGAAAAATGTGGCGCTGCCCTGGTGGACCAGCGTGGAGGATGGGGGCATGCCTGTCCTCAGCAGCACTCATGGCCACTGGTCACCAGAGTGGGTTGTCCGGTTCCTCATCACCTAGACCTCCGTCTGGTTACAGAACCAGTTAGAACCAGACAGTGAGAATGCTGGAACTCGGTCCTGGCCAGGAAGGGCCAGAGCAATAACGTACTTCCAGAAATCCTGTGGTAAATCAGGAAGCCGATGGGAACAAGCCTTCCTGGCAGGACCCACTACTGGGTGGCTGCCCCGCTGAGGGAGGGAGGTGCGGGTCACGGGGAGGACACTGGAGTACAAGCACTGATACCCGAATCCCTGTCCCGGCTGTGACCCAGGGTGGCTCACTTTGTTTTGCTCCATCCCAGCAGTTTCATTTGGAAAACGACAATATTGGAGCTCGCTGTTGGCTTAAAACTGGGCTCTTGCAGCTTCCTGGAAACATCTGGGGACCAGTGGACGGACAAGGCTTCAAGTCTCCCTCTCTCAGCCAGAGCAGCCATCAAAGCCTCTGGCGTCCACACTGCCTTCCAGGAAGCTTCCTTCTGCAGAAAGCGTTCTGTTGCTTCAAAAGGGGGACTCTGAAAGCCACGGGGCCAGAGATGGCCAAGTCCTTCCAGCCCCGGATGGCATCACTCACTGCAAATGAGTCAGGAGGAGCCTGCCAGGTCTTCAAACCCAGACCAAGATGGAAAAAAGGCTGCAGGAACTTCAAGTAAGACAGCAGGAGGAGAGCATCTGTTTTCCAGGTGCACAGGCCAGAACCTCGGTGGGCCCCCTCTGGTACCTCAGTTTCCTCACTCTCCCCCTCCCAGCACCCACACTGATCCAGGCCCTTTGCAGAAACAGCACCATTTCTGAGCCACCTGCTTTTCTTTCTTAATCGATGGCTAAGAAGATGGGGGGAGGGGAAGGGGTGACATGGAATGGGAACACCACGGCCACACTGGCTCCGTGCATGTGCAAGAATCCAGACACTTGCTTTTTCTTGTGCATTTTTCACTTGTTCCACACAACAGCTGTGTCACAGTCGGGACAGGAGCTATGGTCATCTCTGTTACAGGGGAGGGCTTGCTCAGAGCAGAAACTGTTCTCGGGCCACCCAACTCCCGGGCTGTGGGGCTGGGGTGAGAACACCAGCTGTCGAGTTCCTAGGCCAAGGCTCCTCCCGCACTAGCCCATGGCTGGGCTGACTCGGTGAAGCCAAGTCTACCCAGCCCAAAGCTAAGTGATCCCACACCATCAGCCCCCGAGAGAGGATGGACGTTCATCTAGCCCAGGGTTTCTGAATCTAAGCACTTTAATGTCTTGGGCCAGGCTGTTAGGTGTTGTGGGGACTGCCCTATGCACTGTAGTATGTTCAGCAGTATCCCTGGCCTTTACCCACTAAAAACTAGGAGACCCTCCCAACCAAGTCATTCTTACCCTTGGTTAAGAACCACTGATTCAGACAATGAATGAGTGGGACTGCTGAGAAGGCTGGGCAAGGGATAGTTAAGGTCAGGTATCCAGCCATATCCTCCAGGTCTGACCATGTATCTGCTATGCATTCCCCAGGACTCTGGCACTCTCTTACCCCCAGGGCCTTTGCACTTGTTGTTGCCTCTGCTTGGACTGTGCTGCCCCTCAGCGAGGCCTCCTCTGACAAGCCTGTGACTACAAGTGTCCCCCAGTTCTCTGCCCATAGCTGGCATCCCTGGTGGCACTCACTATGACTTGCAATCATTATAGAAATTTGGCAGTTTGGTTTTTGGTCTGCTTCTCCACCAGGATGCCAGCAGCTTGGGCAGGGTCTTGGTCTGGTTCCCGACCGTATCCCCAGTGCTCAGACTGAGCCCCCAACTCACCGCTCCTTGACAATGTGGTCTAGCTTGTAGTAGGGCTTGTTGTCCTTCAGACGCTCCACAGTGTTCCACTCACTCTTCCCATAGGCCTTCCGGAGCTTGCGGACGAACACCTAGAAGAGAGGAGGAGAGAGCTGACGCTGGGGCCGAGGGCTCCTGGAGACCCGTCTTCTGCGTAGGAGGGCTATGTGGGGAAGGAAGATTCTCAAGGCCTCCTGAAGCTGTCTGATTGTGCCGTCTCCTCCCTCAGCCCAGGATTTGCAAAACAGCTAACTCTAGGGAATGTCAAAACTGACCCCCTCTCCCAAGCCCTGACCGGTGTGGCTCAGCTGGTTGAGCATTGTCCCGCCAAGCGAAAGTTGCCAGTTCGATTCCCCATAATGACGTTTCAGTTGACAGACTGCATACAGGACAGTGGCCCCATAAATTATGATGGAGCTGAAAAATTCCTATCACTACTGATATCACAGCCACCGTAATGCCACAGCACAATGCATTACTCGTGTGTTTGTGGTGATGCTGGTCTAAAATCTACTGCATTGCCAGTCCTGTAAAAGTACAGCACACTGTGTAAAGTATGCATTGCTTGATAATGATAATAAATGACTGTGTTACTTGTTTATGTGTTTATTATACTATGCTTTTTGTTTTAGAGTGTACTTTCTCTACCTATAAAAAAAGCTTGCAGTAAAACCCTATGCCACGTTATGCTGGCAGCTGCCTCATACATCTCAAGTTTACTGTGTCTGCCTATTGCATCATTTTCTCTTGTGCTTCATTTAATATCATGTTTCTTTGCATAGCAATATGCTGTACAGATTTGTGGCCTAGGAGCAACAGGCTATTCCATATAGCCTAGAACTACATAACAATGGGACTAAGTCCAGAGAAATTCATCATTCGTGATCATGACTGTAGTTTTAAAACCCAGAAGCAAAACAGGGCCAGCCACCCACTTCAGTGGACTTGGTTGGACGAGAGGGCCATCAGCTAGCAGTGGCCGCTAGGTGGCACCCCACCCCTCCACAGAGGGCCTCAGCCAGGCCCTGCAGTTCTGCAAAGGATTTCGCAACTGTGGTCTACTCCCAATTACATGCATTTGGTATAAACAGGTTTTTCCTTTACCTGTGGTATTGAAGCATTTAATGGTTTATGTCTGTGGAATGAAAAGCTTGGTCTCTTCCAAGCAATTCCAGAAAGCATCACCTGAGAGCCCCTGAAACAGCACCATCTTTGTCTTGGAAGCAATACATTTACTGTTTTACAAAAGAACCAGGGGAAAAGTACTACAGGTAAAGCATTAATCATTTGCCAGGTCCTGCGCACGTGATCTCCACCTATGACCTCAGTCAATCCTCGAGACACTCCTTTCAGGTAAAATTATGTCACCCTCTCACAGGCTTGCTTGAAGAGGCTACACAGACTGCCCACAGTAACAGTGAGTGGGCCACGGAGCCATGATGGGCCCACCCAAACAGACCCGAGCCCCGGGCCTCACCTTGTATTCCCGGAACTTGTTGACGATGGGTTCATGGAGGAGGAACCTGATGTCTTTGATAAGGTAAAAAGTCCGGGGTGCCGTGGAGCCCTTGTTAACCTTCTTCTTGTGTTTGGGCTCATGGGGATAAATGCCCTTCAGGATGCAGAGGCGCCTGGAAGACAATGCCCATTCCTTCTGTCAGTGAACGTGCTGAGCACTGGCCAGGCTGGGCCTGGAAAACTGCACTGAACAGGGAACATGGGGGCCTGCCCTTGGAGAACTCACGTCCTAGTGAGGAGCCCCATAATCACAAGTTGCCCCAAAATCACATACTGGAGACTGTCACGAGCACCAGAGAGGAAATAATCAGGGTGTTAAAGGGGCCAGATGTCAGGTACCCTTTTTAGCAAGATAAGTCAAGAAAGGCCTTGCCAAGAAACCAACATTTCAGCCATGTAAAAGTGGGAAGAGCATCCTGAAAAAGACGAAGGCTGTAAGGGTGGAAAGTGCAGGGCACAGCCGAAGCACGAAGAGTGGGCCAGGCGGCAGGGCCCACCTGCTGTGCAGGAGTCTGGGTTTTACTCTATAAGGAGTGGAGAACCCCTAGCTGTAGGGTCAGGAGTCTCTTCTGCCAGAGGGAGGGGACGGGTGACAAAGACCCAGAGAGAGCAGCAGTGTGCTGCACCAGTGGGCTCATTTTGATGACCCAGGGCGGTGTAACCCAGGGCTCCTCCAGCTTTCCCCCAGACCACACCTAGCAAAGAACAGCTTACTAAAGCACAGCCACTCGACAGAGAGGAGGAATAAAAGAATTCCAGAAGGAGTTTGTGGCAGCGAAGCAAAGACAGAGATGCATTTGAGTCTTCCTGGTGTGGCTCACTGCCCAAGCACACCCAAGGCCCCCTAACCTACTCCTTTCCAACGCACCTGAAGTCGGGCAGGCTCAACTGCAGTTTCTTCCGGGCTTTGTTTCGGGTGATGTAGTTGGTGGCAGAGCCTCGTTCATACTTGGGGAGAAAAAAACAATTATCCATTAGCAGTGACTGAAATGACTGACATCAACCTCTGGGCATGTCTCCTGCCAGAGGCAAGTATCACTGCTAAGTGGCTGAGAGGCTCCCGGGATAGGAAACACTGTAGGGAGGGGGCCCACCCACCTGCATGAGTTCTCCTGCACTGTCCTGGCAGTAACCAACATAACGGACACAAGTATCTGCACAGCGCTGGGGACTGTGAGGTTGCTACGCATCAGGTGCCGGGCCAAGCATTAATAACAGCTCTAAGTACCGGCCATTATAATTAGCAATTTCCACATATTATTTCATTTAATCCTCACAACACTGTGAGATGGGTGCCATCAAAACTGCCATTTCACAAGGGAGGAGATGTCTCAGTAAAATAACCCGCCCAGATCACATAGCTTTTTAAGATCTGGGGCTGGGAGCCAAACCTAGGTCTGAGTCCAGAACCCGAATGCCTAACCCCCGAAGCCAGTGTTCTCAACTTTTTTTCATTATGATCACTGCCTACCAGCAGAAGTCTTTTTAGACCTTTTCCCTCTTAATTGCTCCCTCTTACAGCCCATGACATGTTGACACCACAGGAATACTGAAGAACTATTTATGTAATGTGGTCCTTTAGAGGGCCACAAACCACTGCAATATCTAATGCTCCCCCAAAAAACTTTTGTTCCCTTGGGGAGAATACAAGAGCTCTAAGTGGCAAAGCCTCCCCCTTCCCCATTCATTCATTCAACTGATGATAACAGGACCTCTACTATGCTCCAATCATGAAGCTACATGCTATGAGGGCAATGGAAACAGAAGGCCTAGTCTCTACCTACTCCCAAGAAGCACACTGCCTTGAACAACCATATGGATGTCTATGCTGCCAAGATGCTGCCTCACATTCACCTCTCTGTCTCCTTGATAAAGAGCAGCAGTGCACTGTACCAAGCAGCATGCAATGCTAACCAAGTATATCCTTTCTAAACCTGATCTCCCTCTGGAGTCAGACAGCAGGGGCCTCAATGGTCAGGTGTACCTCTAAAGAAATAAACCTGCAGCCTCCTGAGGGGTATGTTTATGAATCACACAGTCACAACACACTCCCTTCATTCATTCTTTCCTTCAGATATTTGTAGTCTATCAAGCCCATGCCAAGCCCTGGGGATACAAAGATGAGTTTCAGATTGTCTCAAAAAGTTGTCTTCATTAAAAGTGTTTTCCATTGCCCAGTTCTCAACAGGGGTGATTTTACTCCTGTGTGTGTGGGCAGGTGTGTGGGTTGGGGTTGTTGGGTGCTAATGGCATCTAGTGAGTTAAAAGGTCAGGGATGCAGCTAAACATCCCATAGGGCACTTTCCACAACAAAGCCTCATCTAGTTTAAAGGGCTGTGAAACCCAGCTTTAAAAATTGACATGATTAGCCCTGGCTGGCGTAGCTCAGTGGATTGAGCTCGGGCTGTGAACCAAAGCATCGCAGATTCGATTCCCAGTCAGGGCACATGCCTGGGTTGCAGGCCACGGCCCCCAGCAACCACACACTGATGTTTCTCTCTCTCTCTCTTTCTCCCTCCCTTCCCTCTCTAAAAATAAATAAATAAAAATCTTTAAAAAAAAAACCCTGCCATGATTTGTACATACCTGCATCTGTGTTACAAAGGAAAACTTTCCATTTTCTATCTTTGCAGTTCCAAACACTAGTGCTTAGTGGGTGCTTAACAGTGTGTTGGATTAAACACAAATCGGCAAAAGAAACTTTCAAGCTAAAGGAAACACTTCGGGCAACTACATCTTCCTCACCCTCATCCCTTCCCCAATCTTTTCATGACAACCACCTGATTCTCCACACAGCACCAAGAACTCCTTGAAAAATCCATCAGGTCATTCCCCGTTTAGCTGATCCTACTGCGTTTAGAATAAAATCCAAGCTCCTACCCGTGGCTGACAGGCCTTCCAAGATCCGGTCCCTATCCAATCTCAACAAACGTCATTCTTTCCTTGGTTTACTATACCCCAGCAATCATGATGTCCTTCCTATTCCTTGCCAACAGCAAGCCTGTCCCATCTAAGGGCCTTGGTACTTAGTTTCTCTGCCACGCTTGTTCAATAAGCATTCCTGTGTCCCAGAGCCTATCTGAGGTCCTCTGGCCTTTAGATCATTTAACAATCTTTTGAGTTCTATCCGGTTATTTTAGTGTTCATCTTCCCCACCAGAAGATGAGCTCGGGGAAATCAGGTACCACATTTGATTGTTCAGGTCTCCATCCCCAATGTCCATGGCAGGGCCTGGTTCCAGAGAAAAGGGGATGACAAGTTTTTGCGAGGTTGAATTCGACGTAACGGAAAACTTCGCGTAGTGTTTATCACCCTTTACTTAGTAAACAGCTGTCCTTTGGCTAGGCTCCTTTTGGGGTAAAGTTATACTTGGTTATCAACTCTCTTACATCCCTACTCCCGGGTTCTTTCCCGGGTTTCACCGGGTAGGTACTGCGTTCCTTGCCCATCCTCAGATCGGACCCCTTCTCCCAGCTGTCTGCCGTCGCGTTGACCCCAATCGTTTCGGTAACCACAAGAGACCAAGACCGGGGAAAGGCGCAGTCCCCAAACTTCGTGGCACCCGTTTCCCACCTCCCAAGGCCCCCTCGCCAACCCGCCCCAGGATCTCTCTCCGACTCACCTTCTTCTTCTCCAGGCCTCCCATAGCTCCGAGCTGAAGAAGCTATTAAGTGCCGCGCGGACTGACAGCGCCACTTCCTCCTGCACGTGCCCTGCGTAAGGCCCGGAGGCCCCAACGCCGCTGGTCGGCGCAGGCTGCCCAACAAGGTGCCCGAGCGAGGCTTGGAATAGGTGGGGCTTTCCTCCTCGAGATTTAAGGAGGGAAACATCAGTAAGACTGATCTCTTGCGCTCTTTCCCTTCTACGAGTCTATTACAGACAGTTTTAACGTTTAAACAAAGGGAGATATTCAGGCATTTCTATAGTCATCCTGATGACGATCACACGGCATCTGAGCCCCGTTGCATGTTGGGATGGACGGGGGCGGAAGGCTTAAAGATAGCGCAGGGACTTCTGGGATGCAGAGGGGAGCCACATTTCCAGGTGCGTGAGCGGGTTATGTTGTTATGGTAACGGTTGCTAGGCGGCTTCGGAACTTAACACTCGATTCTCAAAGCTGCCTCTAGGGGCACCAGGTGAGGTTGCGTTTGGTTAGGCACCGGATACGGGCTTTTCATAAGATCATTCGCTGTTGTGGGGATAAAATAAAGCAAAAGCAGACATTTATCCTACAGAGGCGGAGAAACCTGAGAGGCAACTTACATTTTCTGGTTGAAAAATGACTAAAGGCCAAGCAGAGTTATAGAACTCATAGTATATTTTAAATGTACATTTAATACGTTTGAGCTTTTAATATGTACATACAAATTTTGCACTGTGTTCCTCAAAAGATAATTACAAGATTTATACAAATATTCACACCAAAGTGATGTAGTTTCTTAAGTAGATAAAATTTTAAAGTTCTTTGATGTCTTTTTCATCAGGCCTCCAAACTCGATTTGAAGTTTGCCTCAATTTTTTTAATTTGAGGCCCTTGTGAATGTGACCTGGCCCAAGGTCATGGTTATAGAACATACCCTTTAGAGAAAGATACATCATTGGCCAATACTTGCTTTGAACAATGTGAATTTTATTATCTACTTTAAAGCCAGAACAAAATTAAAACCCAAGAACTCCACAGTGAAAAATGAAATGAAAACTGGGGAGGGAAAAGTGAGGTGGCAAAGTCTTTGAGAATTACCAGGGCCATGTGGTGTTCACAGCAGAGGACTGAGAGTGTTTCAAAGAGGAGTGGGACTGGTAAAGGGGATGGAGAAACAGGCCGTTGAGCCAGAGGTAAATGTTTGGGGGATTCAGAGAATGACAGAGTCCATTAGGACGGGGAGAGGGTAGAGGAATGGATCTGAGAGGGCAGTAGTGGCTGGCTCTTTCATGCAGTGATTACAGGAGTAAGGCCAGTGTCAGAGGCCTGTGACCTAGGCAGTTGCCCACAGTCCAGTGTTGATCCAGTGCTCCTTGCTGTCTTTGAAATTCTTAACAACTTTTCACCAAGGCACTCTGCATTTTCATTTCTAACTGTCTCTCGCAGATCATGTAGCTGGTCCTGCACAGGAGGGATCCCATTTTGCTCACATTGAATTTGCATGGTTATAGAAGATACAGATAAAAGGTGTCTAGGAAAGCAGTTGTACCTACAGGTCTACAGCTCAGGATACAGGTGATGTAGGTACTAGATTTTACAGATACGGAAACTGAGGCTCGGGGAAGTGAAGGGACTCACCTCAAGATCACTCAGCTGCTAAGCAGTGGAAAATGGACTCTTGGCTGCAGAGCCGGCTGCTGAAACCACACCCCACTGCCTACTGAGTTGTGGATAGGCCTGGGCATGCATCACTTACTTGCCTCCTCTCTCTTTGCAAACTGTTACATGACTCCAGGACCATGCAAGGCAGTTTATATCCATAAAGGGAAGAAGTTTTAATGATCAGAGCCGTCCACTCACAGAATACTTTGTGACTTACCAAACCTCCATCTCCACTGTGGTGGAGAGGCCTGGACTCCGCAGGCAGACACAGCTGGCTTTACCACGAAACTATGACCAAGCCACTTTACCTCTCTTCTTCATTTGTAAAACGGGGACAACACCAACTACATAGATTGTTGTCAACTTAAATATTTTTAAATTATTTTAAAAAATAGATAATAGTGGTAAAGCCACTTTGGAAGACACATTGGCCATTTCTTACAAAGCTAAATGTGGTCTTACCATTCAAGCCAACAATGGCATTTCTAGGTATTTCCTCTATTGATGTGAATGCTAAATGTCCACACAAAGTCTGCACATGATGTTTATGGCAGCTTTATGCAGAGTTGCCAAAATTTAGAAGTAACCAAGATGTCCTTCAGTGGATGAATAGATAAATAGGTGAATAGATAAAAATATCCATGCAATAGAGTATTTTTCAGCAATGAAAAGAAATAAGTTATCAAGCCATGAAAAGACATGGATAAATCTTAAATGCATATTGCTACACAAAGGGAGCCAGTCTGCAAAAGCTACACATAAGACTTCAATTTTATACCATTCTCAAAAAGAAAAACTATATAGAGTTAAAAGATCAGTGGTTCATGGAGGCTCAGTGCTAAGGGGGATTTTTAAGGTGGTGAAACTATTCGGTACTGGAGGATGTATGACACTCTGCATTTGTCAAAACCTGTGGAATGTCACAGCACAAAGAATAAATCTTGTATGCAAATCAGCAAAAATAACCCGGGAGATCAGTGGGACCCCGGGGTGGAATGCAAAATGTGACAAGCTAATCTAACAGTTTCACAAATGTGTGAAACAACTTCACTAAAGAGGGTGGGAGAGAAAGGTGATGACATGAGTAATTTGTCTGTGATCACTTGGCCATATACTATGTGAGGGTTTATTTCTGGTCTCTCAGTTTTATTCTGTTAGTCTGTATGTGTTTCCTTATGCCACACTGTTTTGCTCACAGCCACTTCATAATAAGTTTTTGAAATCAAGAGTGTGAATGTTCTAATTCTGTTCTTCCTTTTCCAGTATTGTTTTGGCTGTTAAAAGCCCCTTGCAATTTGATATGAATTGAAGATAAACTCTTTCAGTTTTGCAAAAAATATGCCATTGGAATTTGATTCTGGAGGATGACTGTGGACTCAACCAAGCAGTATCACAGTTGCCGTGGAAATGGTGTTGCTAGAGCAGATTGATGAAGCTTGAGGCATATGGTTTGCTGCCATCAATTTAGTGAGTACATTTTTTTCCCATTCGATTTAGGAAAGAGGCTCAGAAATAGATCTCATTCTCACAGAACTGACAAAATATTATTCAGAGTTTTATATGTGTTCATTCTTTTTCCCTCTCTCATAATACAGTCTGAAGAGACCTGGATCACTTGGACAGGCTGCAGGACATCACACTGATCTGCCACGCTGGTCTCACGCTGATCAGGCAGGACAAGCACAGAAAGCAAACGTGCAGCAGAGCAGACAGCGCCCCGCTTGGACCACTGCATCCAGCCAGCCCTGTGGTTCTGAGTCAGTGCTGGGAAAGATGCAGAATGGAGCTCATGGCAAGTCCCAGTGGGAGAATCACAATGCAGGGCTCTGGAATTCTGTGGCAAGGTCATGCCATCCACTGCAGGGAATCATATAGCTTTTGAGAAAGTTCCTGGTTTGGCCCTGGGCCCTGGTAGAGACACCATCAGTGCAAAAGACAAATAATGTCTTAATATTACTTAAAAGTAATTTTGAACTAACAGACTCCCTAAAAGGGTCTTGGAGACCCCCAGATATCCAAAGGCCACACTTTCTGAACCGGTCTCTAGAGTTTGGGACTAAGGATTTTATTTTTTTTTTATTTCTCCTTTTTGTCCTTCTTCACTCTCTTCCTCTTTTTTCCCCCTCCTTTCTTAACAAGTCTGTATTTTCTAATTTTTTATGCAATCAACATGTCACTTATGAAATTTTTAAAAATTAATATTAATTATGGAACAATCTGAGAGTAACCAGAGGGGAGGTGGGAGGGGATAATGGGGGGAAAGGGGGGACAGGATTTCAGAAACAACACATGGACAAAACCAATGGCAGGGGAGGTAGGATCGGGAGGGAGGTGGGGATGGCTGGGGTGGGGAGGGAAGTGTTGGGGGAAAATGCAGATAACTGTACCTGAACAACAATAAAATAAAAAAAATAAAATGATTAATTATGAACATCTTTCTACATTAAATGAGCTCTAAAATAAGAATTTTGTATGTCTACATATTTAATTAAATGGATATTTTGTATATAACCATGTAGTCCTGTAACTGTTATATCTATTCTTCTCACACCACCTTCCTGCACACAGTTTTATTTTTCTCTTTTGAATTCTTTCTTTGGCTACGTCCCAGCGCAGTCAGCCTAAGACCCTCAGGAACAAACCTTTAGTCTGACGGTTAGCTTTGTTGGCACACTGCAATGCGGGAGACTGCCCAGCAGGGGATCTCTGGGTGTCTGACCACCCAAAAGGAAAGAGTTAAAGTTTTGGAGAGAAGGGTGGGATTAGGTGAAGTGTAAACCAAGCAATGTTTGGATAGGCTCAAAGCAGAGCTGCATGAAGAGGGTCAGCTTCAGGTCTGGACATCAAAGTCGACCCAAAAGCCCTGTTTCCTGGAAAACTACAAAGTCAAGATAAGTGTGGAATGTTGTTCAATCCGGAAACTTCTTACCTGAAGTTATTTCTATGTGTCACAGTGACTTAGCTCCTCCGGGCATGTTTCATTCTTAGTAGTAGGATTTCAAACGGCGGATTTCTGATAGTTTGTGATTTTTAGGGAGAAAAAAAGGGAAATCTTAATTTCATAAAAAGGTATAGCCCCTCAGAGAACATGGTTCTTGGGACAGTTTACAGCAGCCCCACGGCATCGGTAGAAGCAACGCTCCCCGTTCCTGTTGCAGCGGCTCACGCACACCCGTTCGGAGGCACTGGCAGGCCCTTTACCTGCTCACTCCAAGCTCATTTTCACTTTTCCAGCCATGGACTCCCAGAGGCAAATCCTGAACCAAATGATTTAGTCTTTTTTTTTTTTCCTTTCCCTCACTGCGTGATCTAAAACAGCCCAGTCCACCCTCGGCCACTCTAATGGCGGTGAGAAATGCACCTCCTCCCAGATGGTCACTGAGGTACGTGGAGTCCTCAGGGATCAGAGGAGACCTGCCCAAAGGAAGCTGCTTCTCACCAGAGGCCAGGCAAGCGGGAGCCCCTAACTATGGCCACCTCCTCCATGCTGCCCTCCAGAAGGTGGCAGGAACCAGCATCTCCACCAGTCACCACAGGCAGAGGATTGGGGGGTCAAGGCACTCCTCTCCCTACACTAAAGCAGCTCCACTGCACACAAATTGCTCACAAATTGCTGAGGCTTCTCTGGAGTTCTGAACCCAAGCATCTGCAGAAGCTGGGCCTCCAGCTGGGCTCCTTCCTTCTGCAGAATCTTACCCCGATGGGCCACACAGAGCCTTTCTACACTGGACGGTCTAATTTTAAACGTAGAAAGTACTCCCGAGAACAGACGCACATCTGAGACAGTCACGTGTCACTTGACGACAGGGATACCTTCTGAGAAATGCTTCATTGGGTGACAACGTCGTCGTGCGAACATCATACAGTGCGTTTGCACAAATGTAGATAGTATCACCTACTCCACACTGACGCTGTATGGTACAGCCTGCTCCTAGTCTACAAACCAGCACAGCATTTTACCGCACTGAATACTGTGGGCACCTGTAACACAATGGTACGTATTTGTGTATCTACACATATCTAAACATAGAAAAGGTACTGTAAAAATACGGTACAAAAGATAAAAAATGGTGCATCTTCCATTCCAGCTCCCTTCCAGGAAGGGAGCACGCAGGACTGGAAGTTGCTCTGTGAGATTCAGCGAGGGAGTGGCGAGTGGCGAGCAAGTGCGAAGGCCCAGGGCGTTGCCGTGCGCTGCTGGAGGCCGTGTAAACACTGAACACGCAAACTACACTGATACATTAACCTTGGGTCACTGTAACATTTTTGCTTTAAAAACTTAAAAAATTTTTAATTTTTTTACTTTTTGATAACACCTAGCTTAAAACCCAAACAATTGTACAGCTGTACAAAAATATTTTCTTTCCTTGCTGGCGTAGCTCAGTGGATTGAGCTCAGGCTGTGAACCAAAGCATCGCAGGTTCGATTCCCAGTCAGGGTACATGCCTGGGTTGCAGGCCATGACCCCCAGCAACCGTACATTGATGTTTCTCTCTATCTCCCTCCATTCCCTCTCTAAAAGTAAATAAATAAAATCTTTAAAAATATATATACATTTTTTCTTTCTTCATATCCTTATTCTATAAGCCTTTTTCTATTATTATTATTATTACTACTACTACTACTACTACTTTAAATTTTGTTGTTAAAAACTAAGACACAAACACACACATTAGCGCAGGCCCACACAGGGTCGGGATCATCAATATCACTGTCTTCCACCTCCAGGTCTTGTCCCCCTGGAGGGTCTTCAGGGCCAATAAGCACATGGAGCTGTCCTGGCCTGTGGTAACAATGCCTGGTTCTGGAGGACCTGCCTGAGGCTCTTCTAGAGCAGGTTTTACTCTTTTCAGAAATACGTCAATGGTGGTTTGCTTGATTTCTTTTTTTCCACCACACACCTGCCTGTAAGCAGAGAATTCACCTTGAACTTTCTTCCCTGTTCATGAAAGCTGGTTGGTGCTGGAGCGCCTGTTTTCAAATTTTTAAGGAGCTGGAAGGCTTTTGCTAAACCTTTTCCTGTGGATTTTCTTGGGGGGTGGTCTTCTTTTTCTTCCCCTGTAGTTCTCTTTTCTCTGCCTCTTCTTTAGCTACGTGTTTCTTTCCAGTTCCAACAGCTTGCCAGTCATTTCCTTGGGAACCACCTCTAGGAGCTCCTCAGTGTCATCCTCATCCACACCCAGGTTAAAGTTGTTTGCTGTCTTAATCTCAGCCATACTGATCTTTGTAACATTTGTGGTACGATGCTATCATGGCTACAACATCACTGGGCAATAGGAATTTTTCAGCTCCATTACAATCTTAGGAGACCACCATTGTACATGCAGTCCATCATTGATTGAAATGTCGTTACGTGGTATATGACTGTTATTTATCTGTCCCAAGGGCTTGCCTTGTGATAAGTCAGACACAAAAGCAGATTATCTTGAAAGAATGAACCTTGGCCGTTTGCCATAAAATGATTGCCATAAAACACTTATTTGGAAATGATTAGAGGTGTTTTACAGGCTTCACATTTTCACAAGTTGAGCTGGAAGGGAGCTTAGTTAGGACAGTCTTGTCCAATTCTTTCATCCCACCCAGAGTGACCTGGTCAAGGTCACACAGCACAGCCAGAGTTAACTCTTGTACCTCAGTTCTTCTGTGGGACTGGGCAAAATGAGAAATCCTTCCGTTTCTTTCCGTGCAGAGATTTTTTTTTTTTTTAGGTTACTCATCTAGTCCTGACAAAAACCCCTGCTACTCATGGCTTTGTGTCTCAAATGATTAAATTCTGTTCCTTAACTTGTTTTGTTTTGTCTCCGGGGAGCTTGGCTGACTAAGAAAACTAGCTCGTCGGATCGGGTCCAGGTCCAGCCAGCCCCACCCCTCTGGGCGGGCAGATAACAGCTGACTCCGGCAGTCTCGCTCATGTGACCACCTCGGCTCCGGGGTCTGCTCCGTCCCGGGCCCGCCTAGGCACTTCCAGGGGCCCCTTCTGTGAGGGGCAACAGGTAGGCACCCCAGCACTGCCCGTGCACGCTGCAGCAGCCGGGGGCGTACCCGACAGGTGCAGTCGAGCTGACTTGGGCACATCCGATGGCAGGCTCTTCGGGAGCAGGACAGAGTGTGGCTGGCCTCAACGACGTCTCCCACCACCCTTGTTTGCCCTCCCCCTCCCCTTGCCCCTACCTCCAGGAAGACCTCTCTGCCCTTCCTTCCTCTGTTCTTTGGCTTTCCTTTCTCCTCAGCCACAGACATTTCCTTTTTTTTCTCTCTGCTGACTTAGCAGCACCCTGCGAGGCACGGAGAGATTAATCAGTGACAGGAAGCTGCCTCTTTGGGAGCAGTGACCGGCTGTGGTCAGGACAGACTCTGCAAGGCCAGCTCCAGGAGTGTCCGGCTCCCTGCCCGCTGCTCACCTGCCTGCTGCTGCCATGGGACACCTTGGGGCCCTCCTCTTCCTGCTGGGGGCCCTGGGGGCTCTCGCTGATATCTGCCGTAAGTAGCTGGACCTACCCTGTGCCTTTGGCCTCCAAGGTCCTTAGAAGGGATGACTATTTTGTCTGAGCCCCTCATTATATAGCTGGGGAAACCGAGGTGCTGGTGTTGGGGTGAGTACAACTTATCTGCCTGCCCCTTTGGGCTCCCAAAGCAGTTGGGGCTTAGCTGGACCTCAGCACTTAGCATGTTGTATTGAGATTAATTACATGTCTGATTCCCCACCAGACACGGTCACCTCCATTAATTCAGTCATTTGTTCATTCATCCATTTGAGACACATTGATGGAGCCTTGTCTGTATTAGATATGGTGTTAGGGTTTGGGGAAAGAACAAAGAGCAAGACAAATCCAGTCTCCATCCTCCTAAAGCTGCTGTCCTAGTGGAGGGACACAAAGGAAGTCAAGAGGCAAATCAGTGCTGCGTTTGGGGGCTGAGGTGAGTGTCAAAGGAAGGCAGGAAGTTTGGGGAAGGATTTCCAAGGAGCTGGGGGCAGCAAGGCAACTGAAACACAAAGGAGGAAAAGACACTGGCAAGGAAAGGAGTAGGGGACAGGCCTCCCAAGCAGAGTATGGAGACCCTGGTGGGGAGACAAGTCCCAGAGGGTCAGGGAGGGCCATGGTGAGACATTTGCATTACATTCCTTATGTAATATAAGGGCCGGGCCCCCAGGAGCCTCTCTGGACCCGTCTGTGAGTCTGAGTGCGCAGGTCTGGGGCTGTCTGGGCGCTGGGGCCGGACAGGAAGCAGAGCCCAGTCAGGAAGCAGGCGCCAGGAAGGGAAGCCTCTGAACTCTGGAGCCACCCACCTCTTTCCTTTCTCTTATACCCTGCCTGTGGCGTTATGCCCTGCAATACGCTTTCACCACCAGGATCTCTTGTGATCCTTGGAGAAACCAAGAGACAGATTCAGTCATGTCAGGTGATAGATGACGGCTTCATCTATCACCGGAACATGGAGGGGCTAGGTGACCTGCCCAAGGTGCCCCAGCTTTCCGGGAGTCTGGCTTTGCCAGGAGACTTAGTTCTCAGAACTCCAGAGCAGGGTCTTGGGCTCCACAAGTGCAGCCAGACCCCTTAGCTCTTGGTTCCTGTCTAGATAGTTCCCAGGGTAGACCAGGGACCTGGTCCTCAACCTCACTGATTGTGAACATTTTAGAAGTCCCCTTCCCATGGAGCCTGGAGAGCCCTGGACTGGGTTTGCTGGTGCAGCTGGCCACTGCTGAGTCACTCAGTCACCCCCAGCCTCATTCCCTCACCTGGAAGATGGACTAAGAATGCTCCCTAGCCTTCCTCCTTTGTGTGTGCCAGGGTCCCATGCACCTTCTTTACCAGCTTAAAGCTCTCTGCAATTAACAGGGATGCTGCACCAATGTTTGTGCACGGTGGGCTCCTGTGCTTCAGAATGTTAAATAGTACCCGTCCGAGCTGCGTGGCCCCGTGAGCAGGAGGCTCTGGCCGGGGGAATGCTAGCCCAGGGCCACTTTTATTACCCTGGGTGACTCTGTCTGGCTCCTTCCTTCTAAGGAGGCTGTTTAGAGCTCCAGCCTCTCTTCTTATCACTTCGAACCCCAGGGCTGACTCATCTGCTGGAGGTTAGATCCCAGGGTGAGGCAGGGATTACTTCACCATTTTGAAGAAAAGAAAAAGGAAAGGAGAAATGTGGAAAGGACAGATGATGACCAGAAAGACAGGCTGAGGGAAGGAGGCAGACACACAGAAAGACCCTAAGAGATAGAAAGGGCAAGGGGAGAAATTCCCACTTACCTCCCCCAGCCCACTCCCCCTACCTTCCTGCTCTCATAGCAACAGGTATCTCCATCTTTGGGGGAAATAAGCATAAGATGGTGGGACCCACACCGGAAGAGACGGGTCTATGTGAGAGGAGGCCCCGGAGGTGAAACCAGAAGAGTCGGCATTCATGCTGCCTTCACCACCAAAATCAATTAGTAGAGACAAGGATTGAGTCTTTATGGGCACTTTATTCGGGTGCCGGTGATCTGAGATGACAGTGGGTTACGTACCCTCCAAACTGTCTTAACCTCTCATCTCAAGCCAACTTTTTATAAGGAGAAGAAAAGAGTAGGTAAAGGGTTTGGGCTAGAAGGTTAACTGGATAACAGCTGCAGGCGAATTTCCTAGTCCTTCTTATCTTCCGGCCAACAACTCTCCGTCTGCATCACGGTCACCAGCGTTCCCTCCCCGGAACACGATGGCTGAGACACCGTCTCCAGACACCATCTCCATCACGAACCCCTGGGGTCGTGTGGGTCACTCCTGCCAGTTCCTGGAATAACAGCTTTCCACCTGCTTTAAGCACTTAAGCCCATCGACTATAACTAAAGCTAAAACCTTTAACTCCTGAGTCCCCCTATCAGAGGCACTCTGCCTGGCAGTTCCTGTGGGAGGGGCGGCCTGCGCAGTATCCTGGGACAGGGCACAGAGGACACAGGTGGAGTCCTGCAGTGACCTGGAGGCAGTAGAGGGGGAAAAGTCCAAGGTGACTGCAAAGCTCAGGTTCCTTCTCTAAAAGCAGAGGTCAGATGGAGGTCAGCGGGATCTGGGAAATAGGTCAAATGCATCTGGGAAATATCCCTAAGGCTTCAGCTTCCTGGGTATATCCAGGTATGTTCATGTTTTAGTTACACAGTTTTAGGTAAATTCCAAAGCACACAGATAAATGGTTGAAAAGGTGATGGCTTTCTAACAATTCACCTCACCATCTCGGGTCCCCGTTGCATAAACAGAGGTGGCAGGAAAAGGGTTATTTTGAGATCTGCGTAAAAGAAGTTCACCAGGCAGCCCCAGGTAGCCAGTGGGCAGTGTTTTGAAACTGGATGTGTTACTCGTTCCCCGTGTGGGTTGAAGTGTTTGGAAATGGGTAGAACATGCGGTCAGCACAGTGGCACAGAGCACTCAGGGGCTTTGCAGGCAGGTCCACCCTCGGCTCAGCAGCCTCGGGTAAGACACGACTTTGAACTTTCATTTTGTCATTTGTTCAAAGCGATGATGACAGTGCACATGGCATGGGGCGGGCGCAAGCACCCAGTGAGTGAGGTCAGGCATGGAGCCCCCCCCCCCCGGGCACACCGCACGGCTTGGCCTCCAGTCGCTGTCACTCCTCATGAGCAGAGTACTAGCCTGGTGCAGGACCCAAGAGGACCCGAGATTGCACTCGGCCCACCTCCCCTCCCCGGGCCACCCCAACTGCTCTCTCAGGACACCTGCTTCCCCCCACCCCCATTTACCCCTCTGCCTTTCATTCTGGCCAGATTTCCCCATACAAGTAGGGTCTGTTCTGGGTGGAGTGGGGGTGGGGACATTTATTCCCCGGAGAAGGCCCTGGTAAGGTAAAAGGAGTTCCTTGCTGGTGGCCTGTCCCTGCGACCTCACTTGGCCTATTTTCTTTCCTAAGACATACCGGAGGTGGACAGCAAGCTGGTGCGGAGCCTGGCTCAGCGCCTCTTGCCCTGGTTGGACCAGCTCTCTCCAGAGTACCTGAACCCCAGCATCTACGTGGGCCTGCGCCTCTCCAGCGTGGAGGCCAGCGCCAAGGAGGACTTCTACCTGCACAGCCTCAAGATCGATTATCAGCAAAGCCTCCTGGAGTATTGCCATGCTCTCTCTTCTCTTTTCCCCATGCTCTGCTCCACATCCTAAGACAGGAGACCTGAGTGCTGGTTTTCCACCTGCCACTGCTTGGTTGGGAGACCTTAGACAAGTTTCATCTCCTCTGGGCCTTTCTTCATCTGTAGAATGGGGCTGGTTTGACTGGGATGAAGATACCAATACAGGGTCCCTGTGCCGCTCCTGCACCCGCCCTCCTGTACCTGAGGCAGACAGCACTAACCCACGACCACACTCTTCCATACCGAGCCCAGAAGCAGCATCTGACCCTGGGCTCCCTTTCTAGAGGGATTAAGGGGAGGCCTATTCTGAGGCCCAGTGGCGGGATTTGAACGAGAGATGAAGGATGGGGAGCACCATGGAGCCCCTCCTTATTGGACCCCCTCTTGAGGAGCGGGCACAGGGCATGGAGAAGAAAGACAGGGACAAGTGCATGGGTGAAGGGTCACAAACACGGTGGGGCAAGCACAGGTCATTTGGATGGGGGAAACCCTCAGAGTTTATCCTTGAGTTTAATTTCTCATCTTGATAAAATATATGTGGCATACACCTCACAAACTTACATGGCTGACTATATCTGCTTTGGGGGGATTCTAGTAGATTTTCCAGCTGCTAGGACATTTTCCACTTTGCAATGTTGGGGGGGCACCCCAAGCCAGGTTTACTTGGGGGGCATTTTGTCCTGGAAATGTTGCTAACTGGCTTTGTCCTGGGTTTGCCTCCAGCGATGACAGCAGTGACCTCCAGACCAAGCCCTCGATGGGCCAGCTGGCTCTCTACATGCTCACTCTCAGGGCCAACTGCGAGTTCGTTGGAGGCCACAAGGGCAACAGGCTGGTCTCGCAGTTGAAGCGGTTCCTGGAGGATGAGAAGAGGGCCATTGGTGAGGGGATGCAGTCTGCCAGGGGTGGGGAGGGCTCATCAGAACTTGGGGATTTCTCCCTAGGCCTGCTTCCAGCCCTTCTTCTGCCTATCTCCCTATCCACTTAGAGGCTCGGGTCTGCCCCAGTAGCCATCCTTGATCAAGCCTTTCCTGCACTCCACATCACTCTGTCAGCAAGTTCTGCTACTCAGCCACCAGGATTCACCTGACTATCTATCTCTGGGACAACAGCATAGCCTTCTTTCTACTTACCCCTCACCTTTTCTCTGCTAACTTTCTTGCTTCCTGACTTGACCAGCACACACAGAGCGAGCACTTTAAATATAAATCTGATCTTTTAGTACTGTTTTTAAATCCTATAGGGACTGCTCACTGCTCTGTTCACAGCCCACAGGCCCAGCCTGTCTGCCATTTTCTCCTCTCTGGGCTCTGCCCCCCCACTCTCTGGTTCACACACTCACACCACATTCCTCCATGGGCTCCAGCCACACTGGCCTTCTCCTAGCTCCCAAATCAGGGTCTCTGTATAGGTTCCCTGTCTCTGGAAGGTTTCTCTCCCCTTTTAGCTCTCTCCCGCCTCACCTCTCTAGCATCACTCCCTTAGAGACTCCTGCCCTGACTCCCACGATACTCAGAGACCTTTGTTGCACCGCCCCGTGGACCTCCGTCCACATTTCAGTTCTAACCATGCTCCCGAGAGTGTGGATTGTATTGTTGTCACAGGCCCCAGCTGCACTGTGCCTGGCCTGTTGTCACTGTATTCCTACCTCCAGGCACAGCACATGACACTTAGTGAGGCCTCAGCAAGTAAGGGTTGAAGAGATGAAGGATCCCATGACCCAAAGGAGGATGTCGGAAAATATAGGCCACAGGGTCCTGTGTGCTGGTGGGGCTAGTTCCTGGGAGGGGGCAGACAGGCAACCCCTCAAGCCTGGCGGTGACCCCCTCGCCCCTTGGTTTTCTCCCTCTCAGGGCATAACCACATGGGCCAGCCCCACACCAGCTACTACCAGTATGGCCTGAGCCTCCTGGCCCTGTGTCTGCACCAGAAGCGGGTCCACGACAGCGTGGTTGGCAAGCTCCTGTATGCCATGGAACACGACCACCATCTTCACCAGGGCCACCAGTCTGTGGGTGAGTGGGCAAGACCCCTCGAGGCCCAGCGGGGGCTCCTGCAGCCCACATCCCCAGCTAAAGGCCACAGCCTCATGGCCCCATGCTCACCTGTCCCTGGGACCCCTCCTTATTGAGCCCGTTAAGAACAAAACGGTGAGGGCTCGTGTGTGGTGCAGTGGCTGTGATCCGAGCTGGAGCTGAACTGGGGTCCCGACCCCAGCTCTGTCGCATGTGGTCATTGTAGGATGCCCTGGGCAGGTCAGCTGGCCTTTCTGGTTCGGTGTCTCCTATACAATAACCTCCCAGCAGCGTCTCATTAAAACATGCCTTATGAGTCAAGGGCTTAGCACAATGTCTGGCATGGAGAAAGTTCTGGATAGATAGCTGTGATCTGTCATCACATGAGCTGGGAAGCCTGAGACCTGGATTCTGGACTTGCTTCCTCTCTGTGTGACCTTGGGCCTCCTGTACCCTTCTGGGCATTGTATTTCAAGGCCTGTTCTGTGAGTGAGCATGGGTGCGCCTCCCAGGGTGGGGGAGGGTGGAGTAGGTTGAGGGGTGGTCAGAGGCCCAGAGAGAAGAAGGCAGCAGGGCCTCTGCCTGCAGGGAGCTTGTTCTGCCTCAGAAGCTTGTAGAAAAACATCCCCGGGGCCACCCTGACTGGTATGGCTCATTTGGTTGGGCACCATCCGGCAAAGTGAAAGGTCACTGGTCTGATTCCTGGTCAGGGCACTTGCCTAGGTTGCGCGGGTTTGGTCCCCAGCCAGAGTGCGTGCAGGAAGCAACCAATCAATGTTTCGCTCTCACATCAATGTTTCTCTCCTTCTCTCCCTCCCTCTCTGACCCTCTCTCTAAAAGCAAATGAATAAATTAAACTTCCTTAAAAACCCCTAAGGCCCAAGCAGTGTCCTGGACTTGTTGAAGCAGACCGCCTTGGGGTGAATCCAGGCATCAGTAAACTTGCCTGGTGATTCCAGTGTGCGGGCCGGTTTGGGAGTGAGTGGTGCAGGATAAAGTCCCTTGGGGCCTTCCTCCTCCAGTCTCTCCCTGACCTCTAACCACCAACCAGTATATAGGGGCAGGGTGACCGACCATCCCAGTTTGCCCAGAACTGAGGGGTTTCCCCAGACACTGGACTTACAGTGCCCACACTGGGAGAGTCCTGGGCAAACTCAGCTGAGTTCGCCCCCTGGCTGGTGGAAACTTTCTAAAATGCTGACTGACAATGTCGATCCCCTTCTTCACGCCTTCCGGTGGCCACGCGTTGCCCCTGCACCCTGCCTGGGCTGGCTCCCATTGGCTCTGTCCCCTGCAGATACAATGGCCATGGCAGGCTTGGCCTTCACCTGTCTGGAGCGCACCAACCTCAACCCCAATCTGAGACACCGGATCACCCAGGCCATCAAGACAGTGAAAGGAAATATCTTGAAGGCCCAGACCCCAGAGGGCTCCTTCGGGAATATCTACAGCACCCCTCTGGCGCTGCAGGTGGGAGAGACTCTGGGACCTTGGGCCCCCCCTGGTGGCTGGTGGGAGGTGAGCTGCTCAACTGTTTTCTCCCTGCTGCTGACCCACCCCCTCCTTCTCTCCCCCATTCTGTCACCAGCTGCTGATGACCTCCCCTATTCCCGGGGTGCAGCTGGGCACAGCATGCCTCAACGCGAGGGCTGCTCTGTTGGCCAGCCTGCGGGATGGGGCCTTCCAGAATGCTCTCATGATTTCCCAGTTACTGCCTGTCCTGAACCACAAGAGCTATGTGGATCTTATCTCCCCAGACTGCCTGACACCAAGAGGTAGCCAAGCCTTTCACGAAAGCTTGGCTGTTTTCAATCTGCAGGGCGCTCATTGAAGTCTGCATGGCCCAATGAGGGGTGGTTCTTTGGTCCAGATTTGCTGAATCAACAGGGGTTTGTGGGTGTGCGTGGGACACATTGGCAGCTGAGAGGTGGTCATAGCTTCTAGAAATTCACAGCATGGGGAGGGAGACACTAAATGGAGAGCTCTGAGCGGGCCAGGAATCTTCAGCCCTACTGTGAAACCCAGGACAGAGATGCTTGAATGAATGAATGAATGAATGAATGAATAGATGGGGAGTGACACATTTTGGTTAGCTCTTATACACAGTGAGTCCCAATTAGCTGCCAGAATCAGGGCTTTCCCTGGGGCTGGAGTTGGGGAGTGGGATCTGCCAGTGGAGAAGACAGCAGAGAAGAGGCAACAAGAGCAAAGGCACAGAGGTGTGAAGACTGGGGTTTGGGTGAAGGGTCTTGCTAGAGAGCGGGGTCTGGGAGAATGAGCTAGAGTAACAGGCAGGAGAACAAAAAGGAAAGGAGAACCTCAGGGAGGACAGGGGAGTGCTATGAGCAAAGCATATTCTAGAAAGAGCCCTCTGGGGTCCTGTGTAGCAGACAGGTGGGAGGGGGTTACTGGAGGCAGAGAAACCACTGAGGGGGCCCGACCCTGGGGGCTAAGGGACGGGGCAGCCTGGGATGGCAGTCAGGTTTCGGCTGAGCAGGTGGCGGTGGTGCTGACTGAGATGAGACCACATGGAAGGCGGAGGTCCTGATTGGTCACAGTGTCTTCAAGGGAAGGAAGGAGGACTGGCCACCAGGCCCCCTGCCCTCACGCTAGCTGATGCTTCCTCTCTCCTGGGTACAGTCATGTTGGAACCAGTTACGGTGACCCCCTCCCAGACTGAAGCCCCAGAAGTCATCCAGGTCACGCTGACGGTCCCTAGTGTCTTGCCAAGATACACACAGTCCATCCATGTCCCTGCTGGCTCCTCCTTGGAAGATGTCCTGAAGAAGGCCAAGGAGCTCAGAGGATTCAAGTGAGACCCCCCACTCCCAGCGCTCACCCCACCCGACCTCACATCCCTGAAACGGGATCATGCCCAAATAAGATGGGAGTGCCTCTCGTGTTATCAGCGGGGAATCTGGCCCAGGGAAGCTCAGTGCCTTCCATCAGGCCTCCCAGACTTCTCTTCTGAAAGATGTGCCTCAGTTTGAGAGGGCCCCCCTTCTGCCCTTAGGTGGATTTCCCAGGGGACAGCCTCCTGCAGCCAGGGAGGGCCCACAGCTGGTGCCTTGGGGTCATCTGGGCCCAGAAAACTTCAGGCCAGGGAGTCAGAGCCAGAAAGAGAGAGAAAGAGAGAAGAGAGAAAAACAGAGACAGACAGTGTGCAGAGAGAAGTACTCTGAGCAGCCATGTGATACCCGCCCCCTGCCCCCAATGTTAGGTACCATATGGCCCCACAGATTTAGGGAGTGACTGGGGAAAGGAGGTTGTTTCATGATACCCCCTAAAACAATACTTTCCTTTTGCTTAAGTCACCCTGAATGAGTTTCTGCTTCTTAAAATTACAAACCACCCCCCTCTAAGACCTAAACCATTGATAAGCCTTTTGGAGAGAGGAGGGCCATGACCCACGAAGTGCTGAGAGGATCCTTTGGCTGTGATGTCCAGATGGATTGGAGAAATGCAAAGTTGGAGGCAAGGAGTTTGCAAGGGGGTGTGATTGAGGAGATTCTTGTTTGCAAGGGCCAGAAATCTAACTCCAGTACTCTGCTAATGAGGAGCATGGTGTATGTAGAGTCGGAGAGAAGCAACCCAGCCACAGGAAGAGGGGAGCACCACTGAACCACAGAAACTTCCAGAACCAGGGATCCAGTGCCACCACCACATGTCCCCGCGCCCATTCCAGCTTCTCTCTGCACATTGGCTCCTCCCTCTCTCACTGGACATTGGCATTTTGTGTGTGATGCTGGCAGCTTCTGATTCTCGCCTCTGCAACCTCAGCCCTCAGAGATGGGCCAGCTGCTGGGTTGATAACGTAATAATAGATGCCCCTTCCTGCAGACCATGGTCATGGTCAACACAAAGGGGATGAAGGCACCTGAATGGGCAGTGTCAGTGAGGCTGGGGAGGAGGGGTGGAGGTGAGACCCATGGCAAGGCAGCCCAGGAAGAGTCTGGCTAGCAACTGGCCCTGACTCCCTGCTGTGGGTGAGCATCGCTTTTGCCCTTGGGTCCATGGGAGCACAAGTCACCTTTTCTCCTTTTCCTGTCCCTTTGGTAGGTATGGAACACAGGCCACCTTGTCAGGCCCTTACCTGACCTCTGTGATGGGCAAAGAAGTAGGGGAACGTGAGTTCTGGCAACTTGTCCGAGCCCCCGACACCCTGCTGCTGCAAGGTGAGTCCGGTGCCTGGCCACCTCTGGGCGTGCCCCCCACCACAGCCCCGACCCACAAGGGAGGCGTCGTTCACTCGCTGCGGCTTCCCCCCAAACCTTCCTGGGCCCCAGCCTTGGATAACACTGATGTTCAAGTTCACATCATTTATTACTGAATTCTTAAGAATCTTTATGTAAGGTAGTGTGGCAATTCTAAGAAATCAGATAGGCAAAAACAAAAAAAAAAAAGACAAAGAAGAAAATTCAAATCACCTGTAATTCACTACCCAAAACTAACTTCTTTTAACTTTTGGTGTATTTTCTCCCAGATAGTTTTTAAATATGTAAGTCGTTTCATAAAGATAAAAGGGAGGCATACTCTATAGCAATGTTGTCCAATAGAAATAAAATGTGCTCCCCACATGTCATTCTAAATTTTCTAGTTGGTGAAACTAATATTAGCAATATAATCTCATCTAACTCAGTATATCCCAAATATTATCCTTCCAAGAGGGAAATCAATGTAAAATTACTAATGACATTTTGCATGCTTTTTTTTTTTAATATTTTATTTATTTATTTTTAGAGAGGGAAGGGAGAGAGAGAGAGAGAGAGAAACATCAATGTGTGGTTGCTGGGGGTTATGGCCTGCAACCCAGGTATGTACCCTGGCTGGGAATCGAACCTGGGACACTTTGGTTCCCAGCCCGCACTCAATCCACTGAGCTACGCCAGCCAGGGCCCACATTTTGCATGCTTTTTTAAAACTAAGATTTCAAGTGCTCCATAGCCATATATGGCTAATGGCTGGCATATCAGATGGTGTAGCTCTATATACTGTTTTGCAATTTATTTTTTTAATTCTTAATATATTATAGACATCCTTCTGTGCTGTTATGTGTAGATCTCATTTCTTGGTAATGGCCACATAGAATATGTTATCCACTAGGGCTCTTCAGGCTGCAAGTAGCAAGAAATGCAATGTGAACTGGCTTCCACAATTTGACGCCTATTGGCCAGTGTGACTGGACTCCAGAGGGAGCGAGGACTTGAGGCTGGTGTAACCTGGGCTCCAGCCCACCTCCCTGGGACTCCGACACCCTCTCTTGGTTGGCTTCCTCCTCCAGCGAAGTCCTGTGTCTTCCCAGGGCTGTTCCCTTTTAGGACTGAGTTAACTTGTCTGACTCCCCAGCAAACCTCTCCTGGCGTCTCGAAGGTGGAATGTTGACACAGGCGCATTTCTGGGTCCATCCCTATTGCTAGGAGCTGGCCCAGGTTCAGCAGCCACCAAGGGCTGGAGAGAGGGATCACCACATGACTTGCTTAGGCCAATCAGGGCCCACCCCAGTGCTGAGTACTGGGAAAGTGGGTGTGGAGTAGGATGAATGGACTTCTAGGTTGCCTCTGGTTTTATGTCTTATGCCCCAAATGGTCATAAGCATCCTTGTGCAACAATTCAGTCACCAGACAGACTCTTAAAGGTCATCTGCCTGGCTGGCGTAGCTCAGTGGATTGAGCGCAGGCTGCAAACCAAAGTGTTGCAGGTTCAATTCCCAGCCAGGGTACATGCCTGGGTCGCAGGCCGTGATCCCCAGCAACTGCACATTGATGTTTCTCTCTCTCTCTCTACCTCCCTCCCTTCCCTCTCTAAAAATAAATAAAATCTTTTAAAAAAAAAAAGGTCATCTGCCCCTGCTCCTGCTACCTGGAACTTCAGCTGAGCACTTACCTGGTACCAGCTATTGGGCCAAGTGCTGTGTGGAAGGTGGGAGCTTTCTGAGGAAGCCCCGTAAGGAGCATTGCCTTTCCCCGCCTCGCTTCTGAATGAATTGATAAGTGAAACAAAGGGGTGGCAGATGAAAACCCCAGATCTGGCCTCTGTGACTGATAAAGGCTGGACTGGAGAGTGTGGCCTGGAGGAGAGCCTGATGGACTCGGCCATGGAGCAGGTGTGGACAGTTGTGTCCTCTATCTCCCGTCCCCTTGCCCCGCCCCCCCACCCCCCTACTGCTGCGGGAAACCCACACCTGTAGGAAGAAGGAGGGCCTGGTTGTTGATATCCTGATTACCCTCATTGCAGAAATGGGGATACCAGCACTCACAGCAGCTAAATAACTTGCCCAAAGTCACACTAATAGTGAGTGACAGAGCTGGGGCTTGAAGCCAGGTGTCCTGCTGGAGCCTGGGTTGCCTCCCGTGAGTGACGGCTGGCTCCCGGGGGGGGCTTCACTTGTGGTCCCGGTTCCACCTCCACACCACGCTGAACCGTCCCTCTTCCTGGCAGCCCCTCGGGGACTCTGAAGATCGTGACCATCAGGTGCTGTCAGGGTCTCTGGTTCCTTTCACCTTGGTTATCCAGGATGCTGTCCCTCACCCCCAACTTCTGGAGACTGCCCCACTGCAAAATGAGGCTGTGGGCCCCAGGGACCCTGGGTCACAGCTGAGTGCAGGGTCTCCACACTGGCCCTGGACAGCCCCCGCTTTCCTACCACCAATGCCCTGAGCAGACCCAACAAACCATGGCCTCGGGTGGAGGTCCAGAAGCTGAGACGGGCGGTGGGACACTTTGCCCTGTTAACACCCCTGCTCCACCTGTTTCTGCAGGGATTGCGGACTATAGACCCCAGAATGGAGAAACCATCGAGCTGAGGCTGGTCGCCTGGTAGCCCCTCAGCTCACGGACCCCAGCTGCCGCGAACAATCTCTGTACTTCTGCCTTCGGTCCAGACATCCCAGAAACAGACACGTGCCTGACCTTGCCACCACCTCGAGTGCACTTAGAGCCACGTCCTCGGTTCACCCAACCACCACCCCTGCAAGGCTCCTAGGCCACTGCCCACCTGGAAGAAGGGGGCCAAGCATCTCCCCCGGGATGTCTGTCTGCCTAGGTCTGGCCCAGCCTGGCCCTGCAGGCAGCCCGTGAAGGCCACTCAGTCTGCACAAAGCATCTCAGACTCCTTAGCACAAGAAGTCTGCTGGCCACTGGCATTGAGTGCCATCTGCTTTGAGATTAGGGTCCCACAAGGAGACCTGTATGGCCCAGGGGCCGCAGCCCCGAGCCTACCTCTCCGGTGCACTGTCAGGGCGGCAACCCCAGAGCTCGCTGCTCAAAGCCTACCTTCAGAATGATTAAAGTGTTGGTTATGCCCACGCCCCAGTGTCCTGGTGCCTCACTCTGGGGAGCAAGTGCAGGCGCCCTGTGCAGAGAAAGCGGGGAGGGTCCTCCTGGCAGGGAACACAGGAGGGTAGGTGAGTATTCTGGGTCCTGGGGAAACGATGCTGGCAGTGGCAACGTTGATGGCCATTTAGGGAGCATGTGCTCGCTAGACACTTTCTTGCATAACTTTGAGGCCGTTGATATTTTTATTGAGACACCACAGTGTGAAGCACAGCTTAGGAGATAGACAGACCCAGCCTGGGCAGCCTCTTGGCTCCATGCAAACACTGGAACCTGGAGGCTTCACTGATTGTTATGGTTACTTGGCGGAGACCAAATTCAACTGGAGGCCCAGGACCCTGGAGCTTGGGTTCTCACCCCTGGCCTTTCCCCAGCACAGTCAGGACACCAGCCCCGGCCTTAGCAGCCGGGGTGTGGGGACTCTGCCTCTCAGTGGGAAGGCTCTGGGTATCCTCTGGGAAGTGGGGCTCAGGCACGGAGACATCCTACTCGCCCCATCCCACTGACGTTAGGAAGGGGGCCTGCCCTAGGAGGGGTCCGTGATTGATAGCCTGTCGGTCAGGTTTTATAGTGATGCACACAGAGTCCTCAAAACCACAGATTAAACACGGGCCTCTCCCTAGAATGCCAGCTTCAAATATGTCGGGTCCAGGTAGGTAGCAGAAGTAGGCAATTTACGAGTTCTTTCATACTGAAACAAACATCAAAGTATGGGAAAGCCCAAATGAAAAGTGGCCTCTGTTCTTAAGCGAGGCGTCGGTGTCCAGAACCCAGGGGGCTTGCTCACTTGTCCTCCCACAGCCACGGCCTGGGCTTCTTCCAGGAAGACTCAGGACCCGCCCTGAGACTCTCCCCATAACCACCCTGTCACCGGAGAGCAGCGACTCAGAAAGGTCTGCCGCTTGCCTCAGGTCACACGGTGTGCAGGGAGCAGAGCCCGGACCCTCACCCATTGACCCCAGCCCTCGGCACTTGCCAGTGCACTACCCTGCCACCTTGCCACCCGGTGAGACACCAACTGAGAGGGCCACAAACCCTTCCCATGTGGGGCAGAAATGGCTGTGGCTGCTCCTCAGCCAGGTTAGCAAGAGGGCAGGTGGCAAATGCTGGGAATGCCCCTGCACTCAGCTTTTAAGAGTCTGTGCGCTGGGTATGACCCACCCTCTGGAGACACTGTCCTAGGGTGTGTTTGGCCACTGAATCTTGATCACATCAAAAGGTCTTTGCTAAAACGACCCACCTCACCAGCTTGGGGGCAGCCAAGAGCAGTAGGGAAAGGGAAGTTGGGGCTCAGGTCTCTGTCATTTCCACTATCCTCTCTGCAGCTACTCCTGGAGTGGGGAGCCACAGAGAGCTCAGTGGGGGCCTTCTCTGAGTCCTCCCATCACCCTCAGTCTGCGTGTGGCCCCAACAGTGACTCTGCCCCCTCTCAGTTGAAGTCCCCAGCCCCTTCTTGATTCTCTGTCTGCACCAGAGCCTGGCGAGGGGTCTGACCAGCACAGCCCACCTATGGACACTGACTGGGTCAGGTGTCTGTCTGGCACAACTGGCTGGGGCTCTGAGAAGGGGTATGGGCGAGAGAACAGTCATGTCCAGAGCAGTCTGCTAAACAGAGGCCCTCCTTGGGGACCAGGGACCAGGATAGCGTTTAGCTTGTGTTCAGATCTGGAGGACTCCAGACAAACCGCTTCCCCTCTCTCAGCCTATTTCTTACTCCCAGGTATGGGATGGTGCCTTGGCTGACACAGCATGCTTATGCCTATGACCTCGTCAGAGATCACAGACAGGGAAACGGACACCCGGGGAGTGATTTGTCTAGAGACATACAGCAAAAACGGGGGAGGCCTGTCCCACAGCCTCTGTAGCCCCATTGCTAGAAACGGGCCCTTCCCTCTCCCGTGCCTCCCAGAGTCCCTCCCCGAGTCATCCGGTTCCACAGTAGCACCATGGGCCCCCAAAGGGCAGCACTCAGATATGGGGCGTTTGGGAGCCTGTGGGCAAGGGCAGGGTGCTCGGGGTGTCCTAGGCTTTCAGGCAGTCCTCAAAGAGTGAGAGGGAGCCCCTTGATGCCCTCCATGAAGCTGGGTGCCTCAACCCCCTTTCTCCCAGAAGGGAGAGCCCAGGTTAAAAACTGGAGCTCTGGACCCAGACAGACAGGGTCTAAATTCCCCAGCACTACCCTGGGCACCATGATTCTGTCCCTCACTGAGCTCTCTGTGGCTCCCCACTCCAGGAGTAGCTGCAGAGCAGGTGGGATGGAGCCCTCTGTGCCTGGCAGCGAGTGCTGTCAGATCTCTCTGCACCCTGGCCCTTCTGGACCGCCACCTGGGGTCATCCCCTGGGTCACCTGCTTTGGGGTCTAACGTCAGCCCTCCCGGGCAGCTCTCTCCACTCACCAAGGCACCCAGGCTTCGTCTTGGTTAATCCTCATTCTTCATGGCTGACCCCTCACCAGGCAGGGCAAGTGGGAGCCACTTGGTGGCAGTCTCGGAGGAGGTGTAGAAAGATTTGCACTGCCCACCACTCCCCCACCAACTCAGCTCTGAGAAGGTCAGGGTGTTTATTATAAAAATTGTTATTTTTTTTTTATTAAAGGAAAGTTACTGGAAAACTAACAGAATCCCACAAAGAATATCACCCTTAAGGGGCCTCGATTCCTCCTATTCAGGAAATGTAGGGGGAGAGCCATGTCCCTTTGGCTGGCTCAGTTCCCCTCCTATAACCCCTTGTGGAGAAACTCTGTCTAAATACCCCCATATTTTTGCCCTTGGCCTGGAAATTCCCTGCCATACATTTTAGTATATTCAGCAGTGATTTGCAGGCTCCAGCGGGCATCAGAATCACCAGAGGCAATTGTGAAAATTCAGATTCCTGAGCCCACTTAGAGCTTCTGATTGAGCCGGGTCTCCGGTGAGGCTGGGACTTTTAAATTCAGTTTCAAGTATGCTTAATGAGGGTTGGGGACACTTGCGGCCATTCTGCTATCTGACCACCAGAGGGCGCCAGGACCGGGCTGAGTGGTCGCTCTGTGCGGTCCTGTTCTTGCAGACAGGTTGCTGTCATCAAAGACAGGCTAGGGATCCGCTGAGTCCAGTGGGGAGGAGCTTTCGCAGAGAAGGAAATCCCACGTCCGGAAAGACTCTGGCAGCCCGCACTGGACACCTGGCTAGTGCTCAGAGAGGCCAGTGCAGAGCTTGAAATGTACATCAGCCTGTTCTGCGCTGGGGCATCCCTGGTTCAGACGCGAACGCTGAGGGGCAAGGGCTTAGTGGCAGCTACTCTGCCTCCCAGCCAACTCAGGACTCTTTGTCCTGCCAGGGCTGAGGGCAGAAGGTGGACCCCAGTAAGTCCAGTTATGAGTCAGCTCTGAGTGCCCAGGTGATGGGACAGGGGCTGGCCAGGGATGGATGCTGGCCCTCGCTACCCTGCTTCCGCAATTGTAGCCTTGGTGATTCAGCTTCCTCTGCCAGCCTAGAGGGGGCCCTCCCTGGGCTGGGGAGAGAGGAGGTGCTGCGACTAGGGAGGGACAATGGAGAGGCCTTAAAGGGTCCCCGTAGTCCAACTCTTCTGAATGCTGAGGTCCCACGAGATGACTGTGGCTAAAGATCGGCCCTGGGATGGGGGCCCCTGGGGGGAGGGCCCTAGAAGATGGAGTCTCCTGTGATGCTGGGGGTTTTATTGGGCTCTCGCAAAAAAGATGCTCCAGTGTCTCCTTCCCTGATTTGGTCTCTATAGGAGACTCGCCCTGGCTCTGGGTGGGGAGGGATCTGATCCTCTACTAGTCGGGGGAGGAAGGACCGACAGGATAACCATTTCAGCTGCAGGGTGAGTCTACTGAAGGAGGGAATAAAAGGCGGATAGAGGAGTGTGGTGGAGAGGGAGGCGGGGCTAGACATCGCTCCGGGCTTCAGGGACGCGGCCCGGCCGGGGGCGGGGCCAGGGGCTCAACCCAACTTTCCGGGTGGGGCGCGGGCGGTGGCGGCAGCGGAGGCGGGGCCAAGATCGTGGAGCCTCGCCCGCCTGGCCTGGCCTGGGCTGGAGCCGGGCGGGAGCTGCTGTCTGATCCACAGCCGCAGCTCGAGCCGCAGCCGAAGCACCGGCTCGCTGCCGGAGTGAAGCCGAGCCGAGCCGAGCCGAGCTCACTGCCTGGCACCCGCCGGAGCGCGGGCCTGGGCGCAGTCGGAGGCAGCGAACCGCGACTACCAGGCACCACCGAACACGGGCACAGAAGGTTGGATCACCCCTACCAGGCCTGGGCATGGCCTGAACACGCAGGCGATCGCGGATTCTGGACCAAAGAGGACAAGGAACAAGGATTCCATCCAATATAGCGTGGGCACTAGGCAGGAAGAAGAATAGAGACCTCACCTGGCAAGGGGCAGAGGTGCCCCGAGCTTACTAGGCCAGGACTGAGCACCAGAGAGCCTGGCATCTCCAGCAGCCGCCACCTGGGCTCTGCCCTGCTTGAGCCGGAACACAGCTCTTGGACGTTGGCTGGCACAGGCCTGGCAGAAGAAGCGGTTCTCTCACCTGTCTGAAAGGAAAGTTGGGATCTGAGAAACCAGGACCTGGCCTGGACCAAAGGGGCTCTCTGGTGGCTCAGAGCTGGTTCCTGGGGAGCTGGCCTCCTGCCCCAGCCCCACTGGTCCGGATGTGCCGCTGTCCTCTGGAGCACCATGACGGCAGGATGACCTCTGCTGAGGCAGTGGCAGAGACTAGCGGTGCCCGGGTGGCTGGGTCCCCCGAGTGGCCCCCTGATACCCACCAGGCCCCCGGGTGGCCTGGCCGGACCCGGGTGGCCGTGGCAGCACTGGTGTGGCTGCTGGCGGGAGCCAGCATGTCCAGCGTCAACAAGTGGATTTTCACGGTGCACGGCTTTGGGCGGCCCCTGCTGCTCTCGGCGCTGCACATGCTGGCAGCAGCGCTGGCATGCCACCGGGGAGCGCGGCGCCCCATGCCCAGCGGCACCCACCGCCAAGTGCTGTTGCTCAGTCTTACCTTTGGCACCTCGATGGCCTGCGGCAACGTGGGCCTGAGCACTGTGCCCCTGGACCTGGCACAGCTGGCCACCACTACCACGCCACTGATCACACTGGCCCTGTCGGCGCTTCTGCTCGGCCGTCGCCACCACCCACTGCAGTTTGCCGCCATGGGCCCACTCTGCCTGGGGGCTGCCTGCAGCCTGGCTGGGGAGCTCCGGTCACCACCTGCCGGCTGTGGCTTCCTGCTGGCCGCCACCTGCCTTCGCGGCCTCAAGTCCATTCAGCAGAGTGAGTACCCGGGTCTCTGTTTGAGGAGGTGGGGATCAGGGTGGGTGTGCGGCCTGGATGGCCCTGTGAGGGATGTGGCTGTTATCCCATTTTACAGAGCAAGAAACTGAGCCTGATGGCTTTGGAAGAGGCAGAAACTGAGGCTCAGAAAGAGCCAACAACTTAGTCAGTTCCAGGCCCCAAATGTAGACTCTGGAGGCCCAACTAATATTTAATAATAGCTGCCACTGACCTGTGTCCCATGTTTTGTCCCCTTACCTCACTGGGTCCCCATACTGCCCTGATCAAGGAAATCACTGTACTGTCTTGTCCCCATTTGACCAGCAGAGAGGGTTGCCCTGGGCCGTGTGGCGAGTGAGCAGCTGAGGTATGATTTGAGGCTGGCATTCAATCTCCATGCTGTCCAAGATGTGGCAGAAGGCTGTGGCCCCAGAGGGAGACCTGACTGCGGGGACCGGGGAGGGAGAAAGAGGGCAAGGCCTTGAGCTGGGGTTTGGAAGGCCAGGAGGGACCGTGTTTACTGGGAGCTGCAGTGTAACAGGCCTGTGCTGGGTGTTGACCTTGAGTCATCAGTGCCCCCCCAGCTTCCCCCCCGCCCATTTTACAGATGATGGAACTGAAACCCACAGAGGTTTGTGATTTGCCCAGGGTTGCCTCACCCCTGATGACAGGAGACAGGGGACTCTGAGCAGAGAGTGGGGGAGGCTCCAGGCCTAGACCCCACTAACTCACCCTGTCTGAGGGTGGAGGCCACCATCCTACCTGTCCTTCTGAGGGGAGTCTCTGTCATAGCCCTACTCTCTCTCTGCCTAAATCAAGGGGGAGGGCGGGACACCCACTTGGGGCAAGGAGGCCACACCTCTGCTCATATGGGGTGACCTTGGGCAGCTCTGAGCCTTGTCTGGGCCTCGGTGTCCCTATCTGTTTGGTGGAGAAGGGTCAGAGTCGATGGAGTCCCAGGGGCCTCATGCTCTCCCTCCCAACGCCAAGATCCTGTGACCCAGGCATGTGAGAAGGAAGGGGGGCTCCAAGGGCACTGGGCTGGGGTTGGGGGGTGGCCCGCAGCCATGGAAGGTTGAAATCAGGATTCAGCCCTGTCCTGGCATCTTCAGAGGCAGGACCCGGAGGCCCTGTCCCCATCCTCCCAGGTCCTGTGTCAGGGCCGAAGCCTGGTTCTATTTTTGCCCTCAGGTTATATGAGAGCTGGTGACTGAGCTCAGGACTGAGTTCTGGGCATGAGTCGGTAGTGGGAAACCTGACCCCCTGGGCACACCTACTCCTCCACCCCCCAAACCAGGCAGGGCCACAAGGCCAGGAAGGCTCAACCTTGAGGCCCACACCACGCCTGCTGAGGTCCAGAGCTCCTCACCCAGAAGGAGCCCCGGCCTGCAGAGTGGGCTATGGCCGGCCAGGACCCAGGCACGCAGGCACGGAGTGGCAGGTGCCTGGCATCAGGCCCCTTCTTGGCCTTCACCAGCTCCTCCTGTCTCTCCCTTGTCAACTGCCTGGCCCCCTGAGGGGGTAGGGTGCTTGTTTCAGACTCCCACAGCACCCTCTGCTTCCCCCATCAAGACTCCGAATGCCCCACATTATAGCCACTTGGTTACCTGTCTGAGTCCCATCCGACAGGAGCTCCGAGAGGCCATGGACTAGGTTGGGGCAGCTCCGTGTCCCTAGCCCTGGCCTGAGACCTGGCACTAGACAGGTCCTCCTGAGGTGGTAGATTTATCAATGGTGCTGACAGCAGAGTTGGCAGGCTGGCTGGGCTACGTGGCTCGGGGTGCTCATGAGGGAGCTTAGGAGGCTGGGGGCCCCACAAAGAGAGAGGGGGCCCAGCAGAGATGGGGAGGAACAGACTGGAGCCAGGGGGGTGGCATGGGTTTTGGACAAGAGGATGTTTCTACTTCCCAAGGTTCCAGGAAAGGTGCCAGGGCCGGATTTAGATTACAGCAGACTGCACAGGAGCAGAGGGCGATAGTCCCAGAAGAGCAGCACCCAGGAGGCCACAGGCAGGGCCAGCAGCCTCCCTCCTACCTGGGCCAGTTGCAGACTCAAGGAATACGTGGGGGAGGAGTGATGCCAACTTCCCACTCGCAGATGGGCTGGGAAGTAGGGCATGAACTTGTTCTCAACTGTACTCACCTGCATCAGGAAGCAGCCTGACCTGACCTCTGCCCTCTGAGCTATGAGGCTGGGGGGGAGACGCCCTCAGAAACAGATATCACAACGACAGGAGGGAAACTCCAGAGCCAAGGTGGACACAGGTGTGGTCGGGCAGTTACTTACAGGGGAGACCAGAGAAGGCTGCCTCAGGGAAGAGGAATGCAGCGAGTGATGACAATAACAATAACAAAATCACAGCAGCAAACACTTGCGGAACCCTCACCGTGTACCCATGCTGTTGCCCAGCTCTTCGCACAGCAACAACAGGAAAGGGCATTCTGGGAGCAGGAAACAGGCCGTGCCCGGGCACGGGGCGTCAGCCAGCAGGAGCAGAGTGTGTGGCATTGAGACAGCTGCAATGGTGAGCAGTTACCACTGGGCACCAGGCCCTGTGCTCAGCACCACACACAGCCCCGTAAGGGGGGGTATTGTCATGTTCGCGATGCTACACAGGGAGAGACAGCGCCTAGAGAGGGGGTGGCTTGCCTGATAGTATGCAGCTAGTGAAGGAGTGAGGATGGGATAAGCCAGTAGCCAGCAGAACAGGGTCTAGAGAGTGTGTCTGTCTGCGTGTGGCAGAAGCTTAGGCATGTTCAGATGCTCCAACAAAAATGCCTTTGGAGAAGGCAAGGTTGCAATGGAAGGCTTGGGGGTGGTGTTGGCCAGAGGAGGGGTCACTAAGAAGTCAGGATGACAGGCTGGCATTTTGGGGGCTTTGGACGGGGTGAGCCACATCTGGCAGAGGATTGCCGCCCTTTCCCTGGGCTGCAGGGGACTGAGGCAGAGGGCTGGGTGGGGTGCAGAGCAAGCCCAGAGGCTGAGGGAGGAGGTTAGAGCCTTCCTGTCCGACGGTCTCCTGGAGGTGAAGTTCACCTGAAATCCTAAACACCTTCTGATGCTTGGCCCTCCAATGCGCAGGCCACAGGCAGCTCGTACAGCGCTAAATTTGGAGCGAACGAGCAGGAGGTATTCCAATTATCTGTTCATTTCTAGAAATGCTCGAGCCAGAGGGACGGTTGCCTAGAGAACAAAGCCAAAACATCAAAATGAAATAGAGAGAGATTTCCTATGCTGAGCGTAGCCTCTGAATAAGCTCCTCGGTGGCTCTTTGGAAAGGGTGTGTCAGAGAGACGCACAGAGGCTTGGAGAGCCCCCGGATCGATTACTCATCCGTCTCCACCAAAACCCGGACGAGGTCCCACCCATCAGGGCCTTCGTGCGCACACCGCCCTTCATGTGAGCTGCGTCTGACGTTCATGACGGCCCCACTCCCTTGGTGAACTGCCTGGGTGGCAACACGCATACACATGCGTGTACACACAGAGGCACGCATTCACACAGGTGCAAAGTGGCAGGATCCCCTCTTTCTTACGAAGCCAAAACATTTCCCCTTAGTCCCAGACTCATCTCCGCGAGCCCCAGCATTGGGAGCGAAAGATGCTGATCAGTGGGGCACGGCCAAGCGCAAACAATGAGGTTTTTGTTGTTCTCTCGGTCCCAGTGGTCATGAGTGAGTGAAGCAATGAATGGACCTAACATTCAACTCAAACAATTTAATATTTTAAAATTCTCTGTTTTTTTTTTTTTTTTTAAATGTAAAGGCCATGTTGTTGAGTAAGTGGTAGAGCTGGAGGCTTCTGTGGGCCTGTCCCCACGATGGGGGCGGGAGCTGCGCTGTGGCCTAGTGGGTGTGCCAGGGGCTGAGGAAGGCAGGTTGGGCCACGGAGTGCAGGGCCGTCACAGCTGGGCAAGAACCCAGGCTACTGCTCCCCAGGGCCCGGGGAGCCCCTGAAGATATTTATTTATTGGGGGGAGCCACACTTCATATTTACCGATCGTATGACTGTCGCTACTAGGTGATTGTTTTAGCCTCATGGAAAGCAGTTTAAAGGGGTTGATAACAGGCCTATTTATTTTATTTTATCTTTTTACATTTACTGAACACCTACCTTATGAAGGACTTTATGTATGTTATCTGTTTTAATCTCTATAAAGACCCTCTGTTTTAATCTTTATAAAAGTCCTGTGTACTAGCTTTCATTATCACCTAACTTCGCAGATGAAGAAACCTAGGCCTCCACAGGCGACGCGAAGTGCCAGGTCACAGCTAGGAAGGCGAGGACACAAGTCAACAACCCGGGCAGTGTGATTCCGGATTCTTGATTATCGCATTACAGGGGCTGGGCGCCATGTCCTGGAGGATGGGCCTTGGAGGTCACGCTGGGCTGGCGAAGTGGGGGTTTTCTGCCCACAGGGTGCTGACTGACGGTTGCTGTCCTGGTTGCAGGTGCCCTGCTGCAGGAGGAGAGGCTGGACGCGGTGACCCTGCTGTACGCCACCTCGCTGCCCAGCTTCTGCCTGCTGGCGGGCGCGGCCCTGGTGCTGGAGGCCGGCATGGCTCTGCCGCCTGCTCCCACCGACTCGCGCCTCTGGGCCTGCATCCTGCTCAGCTGCCTCCTGTCCGTGCTCTACAACCTGGCCAGCTTCTCCCTGCTGGCCTTCACCTCTGCCCTCACGGTCCACGTCCTGGGCAACCTCACTGTCGTGGGCAACCTCATCCTGTCCCGGCTCCTGTTTGGCAGTCGCCTCAGCGCCCTCAGCTACGTGGGCATTGCGCTCACCCTTTCGGGAATGTTCCTTTATCACAACTGCGAGTTCGTGGCCTCCTGGGCCGCCCGCTGGGGCTTCTGGCGGAGGAACCAGCCTGGCAAGGGTCTTTGAGACCTGGGGGGACCACATGGGCTAACTGGGATAGCCCCAGCCCAAATCTGACCTTAGCCAGTGGCCGTGGGCAAGGTGGAGAGCAGGCAGCCACTGGGGCCGTGGGAGAGAGAGGCGCCTTCGGGAAAGGCGACCTTGGAGGCTGGAATGGGACCTCCCAGAGAGACCCGCCTGTCCCTGCCTGCCTCCCCTCGTCGCGGACCCCACTCACCACTGGATGGTGGGTTCAAGCCTGGCACGACCACCACGCTTGTCAGAGTAATTATTACTGATATCAGTGACTATGCCAAACATCGCTGGCCAAACTTAGAGAACCTCACGGTGTTCCGATGACGACGATGACGATTCTTGGCAGTTGCACAATCCTTCCTCCAGGGAGGGGGGAGGCAGCTAGGGCGCCCAGAGAGGGGCTTCTTGCTGCTGGGCTCCCCTGGGGAGGTGGGGGTCTTGTGTGCCAACCCCTGGCAGCTACTGTGGCCTCACCCCTGGGCCCCCCAATTTTGGGTCTTCCGTCCTCAAATAAACTATTTTTGCTTGTACACCTGTGTCATTCCTTGGGGTTACAGTCAAGGAAATATAGGGAGAGTGATGGCCTCTAGCCACCTACCTGCAGAAAAACAAGAACATCCTCCCTTACCCACCGTGACCTGTCCGGGCCCCAATTTAGCCCCATTATCTGAAGTCCCTCCATTGGCCAGGCCACCATTGCCCATCTTCTGGAGGGCAATAGTGGCTTCTTCTCTGCTCTGCTCTGGGCCCTCCACTCCATCTTCCTCGCGGCCCCAGAGGGATCTTTCTGAAAGATAATGCCTTCCGTAGCTCCGTACCTCTCTTGGGAAAAAGTCAGAACTTCCTGCCCCAGACCACAAGGCCCTCTGCGTCTGGCCCCTGCAGGCTCGCCGGGCTCCGGTCTCACTGCTCCTCTCTCAGATCTCCGTCTTCCCGCCTCATGACTCCCTTCGAGTCCCCCCGCCCCCCCCGATGCCAGGCCCACTCGCCAGAACCTTTGCACACGCTGTGCCCTCTGTCTGGTGTCCTCTCTCTGCACATCCTTTTCCCTTTCATGGCCAAACCCTTGCCTGGGGGAGAAAACCCAAACATGCAACTCTCTGAAAGGAAAACCAAAAAAGGAAGCCTGATGAAGGAAGGACCTTAATAAGGGGCTGTGCCCAGGCTGTGGCTGCAGAGGGCAAGGAAGCAGGGTGTGTTCACGGGAGAGGGAGCACTCGTCAGGGAGGATCTTGTGGGCTGACCCAGGGGACCTGCAGGGGGGGCAGGGCTGTCGTCTTGAGAAGTTCGGACAGCAGACCTAACCCCTAGAGCCATCCCAGTTGCCCCCCTTGACCTACTGGCTGAATTCAGCTTCACTTCTCTCCCATCTTTTGCTTGGCCCTGGGCACTGAACTCCCCCCACCCGCCCCCACCGAGCTGCCTCTGCTGGAGACTGCCTATTAAAAACAATAAGGACTTGCCCTGGCTGGTGTGTCTTAGTGGATTCAGCACTGGCCTGTGAACCAAAGGGTCGCTGGTTTGATTCCCAGTCAGGGCACCTGCCTGAGTTGTGGGCCGGGTCCCCAGGGTGGGGTGCACGAGAGGTAACCACACATTGGTGTTTCTCTCCCTCTCTTCCTCCCTTCCCCTCTCCAAAAATAAATAAAATATTTTAAAAAAACAAGAAGGACTCTGTCTGGATTAGGGAAAATGGGGACCTAATTCTGCTTTGCCCACTTCACTGTGTACAGTGTACCTTAGGTAGGTAGCCTCCCCTCTCTGAGCCTCAGTTTCCTTATCTGCAGAGTGGGGCTGATGATCTCCCCGTGGGCTCCAGTGAGGAGCCCGGTGGGCCCGGCCAGGGAAAAAGAGGGGTGATGGTGTCAGCAGGCTTGGTCCCTATCTTGGGCTATCATCTTATCGTCTACTTTCTCCAGCCCCATCTGGAAAGCGAGACAGTATCCCCCTTCTGTGTGAGGATGGGAGCTAGATTAGGTTGGGGCTGGGGTCCAGGGGGCCTGGGACCCAGGGAGGAATCATTCATTCACACAGCTAGAATTCACGGAGGACCACTGTGCCAGCCAGTGCTAGACAGCGCAGCCTGAGCAAGGCTGGGAGTTACCTGGCCCGGGAAGGACATGTGCTAGGTTTCCTGGCCTTGACCTCCATCCAGGCTGGCCTTGTGGAGGGAAGTGGGCCCAGGATGAGTCACTCACCGCACACCCTCCCTGTGACTCAGAGATGCCAAAGGCTCAGCCCTGTCCTGAAATAGCCTGGGCATCTCCAGCATCCATTCTGTGGCTTGGACAAACAGGACAGAGGACAGTCACCCTTGGGTGGGCAAAACATCCTCAGTACTCAGGACCCTTCCCCATTCAAGGCGGCGCCCTGTCATAGCAGGAGCCTCCCTGCAGCACCCTTGCCTGGGCTCCCGGGCCCAGTGGAATGCTTGGCTTAACACAGAGCCTCCTGTCAAAAGCTAGCCCCTGGTGGTTGTAGGGGTGGGACAGGGGGGAATTGGAGCAGTGCTTGACCTGGGGGCAGGCATGTCACCAGACTCAGGACTATTCAGCATTGAGGTGATTTCCCCAGGCTCCTAGTTGAAGTCCACCCTATTGTTCCTCCCAGCAGTGGGCGGAGAGCACTCAGCTGGGAGTCAGAAAGCCTGAGTTTAACTCTCCTTTCTCACAATATGACCTGTCTAGTCTCTCCTGACTTCACAGCATCTTGGAAGAGAGGATCACAGGACTAACTAGCAGGAAGGGCTTAGAGGGTGAATCTCAGTGAAAGGCCACTGTCCCTCTAGGCTCTGCCCCTTCCTAGTTCTATCACCTCAGGCAGGTCACTTCACCTCTCTGAGCCTCAATCTTTGTACCCAGGCCCTGCTGTGAAGCCTCCTTGGGATAACAGATGTCACATTCCTTGGGAAGCCCTTCCCTGCCCCCACCCTTGCTCTGCCCCAAGCCAAGCTGAATTAAAGATCATCCCAGCTCCCTGCACTTCCCCAGGCAGGGCTGGGTGCACATTCTATTCTCAGAACTGCTTTATCACCTTTTCTCCACCGGCCTCGGCTCTGGGAAGGCTGAGACAACTGTCCTGCTCGCCACTGTCTCCCTGGCACTGGCCCAGACAAAGCAGGCAAAAGAGAATGTTAGTCAAGAGCAGGGGCCAGACCTGGTCAAATCCCAAATCCGGCATGTCTAAGCTATGTGACCCTAGGCAAGGGCCTTCCCCTCCTGTGCCTCTGTGAGGTGGGGACAGCAGTAGAACCTAACCTCAGCTAGCTCTCAGAAGCTGTTAAGTGCTTAGCAAGTGCCTAGAAGCTAATAGGTCCTCAAGAAAGGTTAGTAGACAGACTTACTATAGACACCCAGGCACTGCCCAGTTCCTCCCGCAAGGCTTCTCGTGCTACCCCCACCCCCAGCCTTCCACTGCACAGTGAGAGTCCCCAGGGCATGCTCTTGCTGGAGCAGGGCTGGATGGATACCCTAGCTCCCACCACCTACCCCTGTCTCGGAGGAAACGGGAAGCTGGGTCTTTGCTGGGCCTTTGCTGGGCATCCTGCCATTGTGAGTTCAGGACAAAGCTGCTGGCTCGTTCAGCCCCAGCTGCCAGGGGCCCCTCCTGGCCTCCCCAAGGGGCCCTTGGATGGTGATTCCAAGGGCCAGGGCAAACAAGGACTCTTCTTGCTTTCTACTCTGCTCCGAAATCAGCTTAGGGATGCCAGAAATTCATGCTGTTCCTGCTTGGTTGCAAATGTTTCCTGGAAATAACAAAACACAATGGAGAGCCGTGGAAGGTTTTGAGCACGCAAGAGCCCTGATGCTCAATAAACATTTCTGGGCAATGGACATTCAATTTGGTCTGGGTCCTATGTGGAGGAGATACTGAAGGGGCAGGGACACCAGGGAAGGGCTATCATTGTGGTCCAGGTAAGCAGATGACAGTGGGGACAGTGTCTTACGTCCAGCACGTAGTAACATCAGTTGTATTGATTTGGGGTGACAAATTATGCCCAGACATTATGGCTTAAAGCAACAAATATGAATTATCTCACAGTTTCTGTGGATCAGGAATTTGAGGGTGGCTTAGTGGAACAGTTCTGGCTCAGGGTCTGCCGGGAGACTGTAGTCCAGATGCTAGCCAGGGCTGCAACCACGGGGAGGCTTGGTGTGACTGCATCCACTTCCAGGATGGGCCCACTCACATGGCAGAAGGCCTCGGGTCCTTGCCATGTGGGCTTCTCCGCAGGGCTCCTGGGACATTGAGGTCGGCCCGCACCAGGGTGAGCAATGCAAGGCAGCAGGGAGCCACAATGTCTTTGAAAATCATACTCATTTCTCTAACGCTCTTATTTATTTGTTAATTCTAATATCTTCATTTCTCTAATATCTTACTGGGTACAGATGGACCCCATTCAATGTGAGCAGGAATGCCAGAAGGAGGAGATCACTGAGGTCATCCCTGAGGCTGGCTACCAGATCAGTGAATGTTGAGTGAGTGATTGAGCAGGACACAGCCTGGGGCCATGAGGAATTAATATGAAAGCTTCCTGATCCAAAGTGGGATATCTTGTCAGCCCCACCTCTGCATCCTCCCTGACACAGTACCGTGCAATCCTGGCCCACAGCAGGCACTTGGCACATACACATGGTGATGGGCCCTGGCCAGGTGGCTCAGTTGACTGGAGTGTGGTCCCGTACACCAAAAGGTTACAGCTTTGATCCCTGGTTTGGGTGCATATTAAGAGTCAACTGATCGGGCCCTGGCTGGCGTAGCTCAGTGGATTGAGCGTGGGTTGCAAACAAAGTGTTGCAGGTTCAATTCCCAGTCAGGGCACATGCCTGGGTTGCAGGCCATGGCCCCCAGCAACCGCACACTGGTGTTTCTCTCTCTCTTTCTCCCTCCCTTCCCTCTCTAAAAATAAATAAATAAAACCTTAAAAAAAAAAGAGTCAACTGATCGGTATTTCTCGCTCACACTGATACTTTTTTCTCTCTCTTTCCCCCTTTCTCTATAAAATCAATAAACATAACCTCAGGGGAAGTTTAAAAAAAAAACCCATGGTGGTGGATTTCAGAGAGCCACATTTGGGGCCTCGGTCAGCTGTTTCCAGAATTGGAGGCTGGGGGGCACAGTCTTATGGCCGCCACAGATGGCACTGTGGCTCCTGTTTACAGAGTAAGCAGAATTCCAGAAAAGCTCCAGGGTCTGCATGAAGTCATAAAGCAGGATAAGAATCCACAACTCGACTCTCATCCCAAGCTCCTTCCCAGATGATATAGATCCTCAGTCCAGAGATGGAGGTTGACGGAGTCTCAGGGCATTTGGACTTAACAACCCAGGATAGGTAAGCAGGGCTGTGTACTTCAGGGTCAAGAGGTACCTGTCACTGGGCTTTGTAATGAGATCACCATGTCAACAGAGGTCATTCAAGGGAAATCCCCAGGGCCACGGGCATTTCCCTATTTATCTGACAGGGTATTATAAATTGCACAGAAGCTTCTCAAACCAAATTTAATTGACTTTAATCCATCATAAAGAAAGAAAGGGATTCTGTATTTTTGGAGTGGGAAAGTTAAAGATTCATGAAATCAAACAGAGGCCTGGGATTCCTGCTCCAAGCCAGGCTTTTGGGCCGTGAGGACCATTTGATTCTCCCCCGTGACAGACTTGCACCAAAACTCCAACATGACTTCCTTTCCTAGGTTGTCTGGTTAAAGGGCCACTCTACTCTTAGTCCCAAAGAAACAGACTGAACTGTTTGGGAAGAGGACTTGGACCCTCTCGAGAGCCCTCCACCTCAACCTCTCCCACTTCACATGTGAAATCCTGGTCCCACCACATCCAATTCTGAATATAAAAAATATAACTTAGGAAGAAAGAGCCAACATTATATTTTCTCAACTATAAAAATATGCATGAAAGGAAGGAAATAGACCACAATACTCAAATCTTGACCTGGTTACTGCTTGAAGATAGTATTGTAGATGGACCGTATTTGTTTTCCTTTTCCCACAAATGAGCATGTGGGAAAAGTAAATTTCTCAGGGTTCTAGTGCTGAAGAAGATAGAGTAGGCAGAGTCTGTCCTCCCCCCCAAATACTACTGAAAACCCTGGACAGAATGCACGAAGCAGCCATCTGACGACTCTGAAGAACTGGTAGGTGGCCTGGGAAAGGAACCAGAACTTGAAGTATAAACAATCTGGTGGCAAGTTCCCTGTTTGGTTCCTGTCTCTCCCAGCCTAGCCGAAAAGGCAGTGTGAATCATGGAATGGTGCACTGGACACGAAAAGAACTCCAAGAAAAGCCCTGGCATTGTCTTCTGAGGAGTAGGACGGGGGGGGGGGGGTGGCCTCCCGTCAGGACAGATAGAATGAGGGAAATCATCTTTTTTCCTTTCCCATCGGCCCTGCCCCCAGATGAGCCTCACACTTAAGTTGAAACTTGGCAGTGGCAGTGGCATCTGAAAAAGCACCTAAAACTCTGAGGGGAATCCTTTTCTCTGACCAGAAGAACCGTGGCCTGAAACGTATGTGTGTGTGTAGGGATCTCCATTTCCTTTTCTCTCTCGTCATATTGTCACGTGGCCCCGGAGCAGATCCAGTCCCCGAATGTGTGTGGCAGAGCACGGAGACTGAAGGGGCGCCCTGACTCCTAGCTGGGGGACTAGAGAATGAGCACTCGTGAGAACTAGAAAGTGCGAGGAAGGTCGTGGAGAGGAGGGCGCCTGAGAAATGGACCCCATACAGCTGCAACATGAACTGCTCGGTTCACATGGGTGGGTCTGGTCCTGAACAATATCCCAACGACTCTGAGAACTAAACTTTCAGGCAGACGCCCCGGATTTCAAACTGGCCCCCGGGTGGCACCAGCTTAAGACAGATCTGACTTACATTGGAAGTTTGGAAAACTGAACTGATATTGGAACTCTGGTCCTGTTAAAAAACAAAATTCAAGCAAGTACATTTTTAGAGATCTTACTGGCTTTATTCAATGATTCATGAATTGAGCAGCATCCAATCTAGCAGATAAAAAGGAGCTCCAATGAACTGTACAGAATAGAAGACCTTTATAGGCAAAAGGGAGCAGGAACAGAGAAGTCATTCTAAGCAAAAAAAAAAAGTGGGTTTGTTAGCAAGGTTATCGGGAATGACAGGATCTATCAGGCAATTCCTGATTGATTGGTTTGAGATTACATGTCTGGGAGAGCTGAAACTGTAATTAGGTCTCGATTTGGTGACATGGGGTTTAGCGTAAGTGACTCCATTTTGGACCTGTTGTCTTATTTCTAACAGCCCACAGGAGGCAGATCAGAACTGAACTGAAATGCGTCAACTCCTAAAACAAAACCTCAAAATTTTCCAAAGGATTTAAACAAGGCCTAGAGTCTCAGAACATCATACTCAAATGTCCAGTATACAGCCCAAAATTATTCTACATACAAAGAACCAAGAGAGTCTGAACACATGAGATGACCCAGGTGTTGGAATTATCAGAAAAAGTCTTTAGGAATGGAAGGACAGAAAGCCTCAGCAGAGAAATAGGAGATACAGAAAATAGCTAATAGAAAATTTTAAACTAAGAAAATATATTAAAAATTTTAAATATGCTGGGTGGCACTGGTTGCAGAACAGATGACTGATAGTCTGTGAACTTGAATAGACCAATAGAAATTATCTGTGGTAGGCAGAATGCCTGCCCCTGCTAAAGATGTCCAAATAACACCTTTTGTGTTATTTTATATAACAAAAGGGACCTTGCAGACAAAACTGACTTTAAAACTGGCATTATCTTCATTTTCTTTTTTTTTTTAAGATTTTATTTATTTATTTTTAGAGAGGGAAGGGAGGGAGGGAGGGAGGGAGGGAGAGAGAGAGAGAGAGAGAGGGAGAGAGAGATATCAATGTGCGGTTGCTGGGGGTTATGGCCTGCAACCCAGGCATGTACCCTGGCTGGGAATCGAACCTGGGACACTTTGGTTCCCAGCCCGTGCTCAATCCACTGAGCTACTCCAGCCAGGGCAGATTACCTTCATTTGCAATGTGCTGAATCTAATTACATGAATCCTTAAAAAGCTGAGAATTTTCTTTGACTGAATTCAGCAGAAGAAAAAGTCAGAGTTATTCAAAGCATGGGAGGGCCTCAACCCATCACTGTAGGAGAGGGCCACATGGAAATCACTAGAAGGAACATGGCAGCTTTAGGAAAAAAGACCAGCCCCCAGCTGATAGTAAGAAAATGGGGTCCTGAATCCTGCGACTGAAAAGAAGTGAATTTGGTCAACAACCTCAATGAGCTTGGAAGTAGAATCTTCCCCAGAGTCACCAGTAAAAAAATGCACTTCCCTTCAGCCTTATGAAACTCCTTCATTTTTGTCTTGCGAGAACCCAAGCAAATGACTCAGTCAACCTGACTCCTGACCTACAGAAATAACAGGTGTTCAGTCACTAAGTTTGTGGCAAATGTTATGGCAGCAAGAGAAAACTAATATGTTATCCAGTATGAACAGCAGAGAGAAAAAAATTTAAAACAATAAACAGAGCCTCAGGAATTCTTGGACAGTATCAAAAGGGCTAATGTTCATCTCGTCAAAGACAGAGAATCGGAGAACATGGAGGAGAAAATGTGAAGGTAACAGCTGGGAGTGTTACTGTAGACAGTGAGTCAGAGCGCTGATTTCAGGGCCTACCAGTGGGGCCCACTCATTCATCCCGTCGGCACCTGCCCCTATGGGCCCCGGTGGGTGAGCCAGACCAGGCCACTGGCTCTTGACAGTCAGTGATCTAAATGAGGGCTTCTGGGGGAAGCTGGAAGTATGCTCCTTGCGTTAGGACCCCCAGGTCGCACACAGATTAAACAAAATGAGAGCTCTGAAAAAGCTTTGAAGTCTGGGTGTCCTCTGAGGCAGCATCTGAAGGGATTTAAAACTTTTTTTCCCCACACAGGATGACTTTTTGAAAGAACACTTTATAACAGTAAAGAACTGTGCACAGATGCGGGAAATGCCGTTATGAGGATGGCTGTGCTGACTTGGACCAGGAGGGCCCCAGCGTCAGTCATGACGAGAGCCGCCAGTTGCATGAAGCACCCGCCACGTGCCAGGCACCGTGCTAAGGAATTGTTGAACGGTCACAGTAACCCTGTGAGGAAAGGGCTGCCATTGTTCGGACAGATGAGGAAACAGGCTCCAAGAGGTCCAGGGTCAAATGGGGAGGGGGTGACGAGGCTTGGTTAGGGTCTGCAGCTCCCCAGATCACCAAGCCAAGGCCTGTGAGAGGAACCTCTGAGGCCTGGTTCTAGGCCTCTCCACATGTACCCCAGAGAAAACTAATGCCACCTTTCATCAGAGACTGGCAGGGGATTGTCAAGGGCACTTTGACAACTTATCATGTACATCGGCACTCAAAAAAGTTGAAAAATTTTTGATATGGTGGAATGCTTTCTTTGAAAATTATCTTATGTGTAAATCCAATCCAGAAAACTGCCCCTGTGGTTGCAGATGGGAGTGGGGCTGGCCTGGGGCCCCGAGGGCTCCCAGAGCACTGTTGAGGTTACTTATCCAGTAGGCTGGCCCTTCCTGTGAGAAGCAAGGAGGTGGCATGCTGCTTAAGGCTCTGGCTTTGGGCGTGAAAGAACGAGGTAGGACTGTGGCAGACCCATTCCTGGTGAGCTGGTCTGGGGCAAGGCTGCAGGGTTCCAGTCCTGCCATATCCTTTGAGCACTGGTCCAGTTGACAACCAGCCGCCACTCGCCTTACTCACTCTCCCCTCCGGCCCACAGCCACGACCTATCACTCACAGGGTAGGAGACTTATCTTTACCATTTTCCATTTAGTGAGTTTAATCTTTAAAGATATAGATTACAAGATTAAAAGCTACAGCACGCTTCCTTTTTTATTGCTCTGATAAAAGGCATCATCTGATTGTTTCTGTATCACAAAAGGAATGTTTAAGTTCAGATCTTAGTGTAGGATTGGCGGCAGATCCACACTTCTGACCCTGGTGCAGGAGCTGGTGGCACGGCTCACAGTGGAACCATTAAATGGACTTCCTTCTCGTAGATATCAGGGATCAGTCCCATAGAGGAGTTCACCATGTGCACAGTGTTCTTGCCAAAGAGCCGGAACTCATAGTGGATGAGCTGCTCCCAAAAGCCATTGTTGGGCCGGATGATGGGCCGACAAGATTTGGTCCACGTGTGGGCCTCCAGCAAGGACATGGCGTGGTATTTCATGAGGTAGGCGAGGCAGAGGGCAGCTGAGCGGCTCACACCAGCCACACAGTGGAGCAGCGTGCGGCCCTGCTTCATCTCGACGCTGTGGATGTGGTCGGCAATGGGGTCAAAGAAGTCACAGAGACGCGACATGGGTGTGTCAGCCACAGGCACCTGTACATACTGGATGTCCTCATATAAGGTATTCACCACCTCCACTGAGACATTGATGATCGAGGTGATCTGGTTGCTGGAGAGCATAAGTTTGTTGTTGGCGGCCACCCCATTGCTGATATACAGGCTGCTGGTGATCTGTGAGAGGCCGCTGACCGAGGGCTGTTGGAACTGGACTGGGAATGTACTCAGAGGTGCTGTCATCGGGCCGGTGGGTCAGCGGCCAGTGAGACATAAAGGCTGCATCTTTCTGCTAGGCTGTGTCCATGGAACACTGCAAGGAGGGAGAGAGTGTTTAGAGGGCAGGAGCCCAGCTGGGCCAGACCAACCCCAGAGGATTTCTGGGAAATGGATGGATGGGCTTATAGCGGAATTCCCCAAGGTGGTCCTCTGATCATAGCACTAGGATGCCCCAGGGAACTTACTAAAAATGCAGATACCCAAGCTCTTCCTCAAATCCATTGAGTAGGCCCTGGGGTGAGGAACATGAATACACATTTTCACCATGCTTCTCAGGAGTCCTAATGTGCACTGTAGGACAAAGGACCAACCCTCTAGTGTGAGCCTGGCACTAGAGGTTTCCCCACATTTTTAGTTGGGCAGGCCAACTGCTGAGCTTTGACCTAACTCGCCACCTAGGCTCACACAGCCTTCTTCTCCCTTCTTTTCAATATCCTCTCTTCCCTACCAGCCCCTCTAAGTGGGAACTCACATGGCCCTATCCTCATCTGACTTTATGCTCAAATCATGAGACTCTGAACCAGTGTCCTGACACCAGAGTCCAATGTGCTGGGAGTCACTGGGGTAGAAGAGAGAGGGTCTTAGCTTCCCCTCTCCAAAAACCATTTCTCTGAAGAGACAAAACATGCCCATGTGCAACAGTTCTACACCATTAGCCATGCTCCTACACAGTGCCTCTAAGGACGGCCTGGGGAAGAATGCCGCTGAAAGCTTCCCGGAAGCCAGCGTAAGGGGCACCACACCACCTCCAAATGGCAAGTGCAGAGAAGCAAAGGGGCTTCATACAGGCGTGCCATACCAGCATGACGCTGTATACAGCAGAACTGTGGCGTGTACTCCAGGGTGGGGCAGAACCTCCCGCCTTCTCCTAAGAAATCCCAGGCCCCTTATTCTCCCAGTCTTGAACAAAGCTGTAAAAATAGCATTATCTTCACAGGTTTCACTGACATTGGAGCATTTGGATTCAGAGCACCTCTCAAACCAAATGGCAGTCTTCACGTGGCACAAACAAGTAAGGAGCTGAAGTTCTGTTCCCCTGCTGAATGTATTTCAGTAGCTGCCCACTGTCAAGAGTGAGATGGAGCGCCTTAGCTTGGCTGTCAAGGCCGTTTACGCCTTGGCTCCTGCCCATCTCTTCATCTGTTGGCCTTCCCTATGTCCTGAAGGGCCTCAGCTGGGCTGAGCCACTTCCATATGGATATCTGGTCCTCTCTGGCCTTTGCTGCTCTCAGTCCCTTTCCTTCCAAGGTTGTCAGACCCTAACCTGTTACCTTCAGCAGAGGACTGGTGAACCAGCGGCGTTAGCCAAGGATCACTTCCCAAGGGAAATCTTCCGGGATCACAACCCTCTCCTGCATTTGATCAAGTCCCTGCTCCAGGCTTTCTAAGCCCTGTGTGTTCTCCTTAACACTTCCTGAAGATGCGGTTTTGCCTTGATCTGGGAGTTCTATTGCAACATCACTGTGTCTGTCTTCACTCCTACTGTGTAACCAGTGCCAAGCTCTATGTCCCCACAAGTAGCTGCTTGATGAATATTTGCTGAATGAAGGAATGTTTCCAACCATGACTCTGCCTTCTGAGAAGACTTCTGGAAAGGATGAGTTCTCTGGCTATATTTCTCCAGAATTTTGGGGAGGGGTTGGGTGGAGGTGAGTGTGGTTCTCAGGCTGCTTGAGAGGAAGGACAAAGGCTGCATAGGCAAATCCTACCTACTAATGCCCCAGAATCAAACGTATCAGGCTCACCCCAGGAACAGCATATGGGGCTGGGTTGTCCTTAAAAAAAAAAAAAAAAAAATCCTTCCTTCCCCAACCCAGTTGGAAGCCTAAATGTTCTGGATCTTTCTCATCCAAAAACCTAGAGAAAAGTGGACTGAGGTCCTCCTCCCCTTAGTGCCCAGTGGACAATAGGAATAGGAGAGACTGCTGTTCATTACAGTGGCAAAAAGTTGCAGGACACTGCTCTTGAGCATGAGGTTCGTGATGGCAGGAGAGTCGTATTCATTAGGTGCTGGGGATACTAAAATGTACACAACAGCCATGGCCCTGTCTCTCAGAGCTCACAGCGTAGTAGGAGACACAGATATTAAACAGGCAATTACAGGTGCAACCCAGTTGGAAAATAGGGGTAGAAGATGAAGGATCTTCTACTGATTAAACGAGGTAACCCAAGCAAAGTAGTTAACACAGACCCTGGCACAAAGAGAGCCCTCTAGAAATAATAACTATTCTTGCTTTTGTTAAGGAAGTCAACATGCAGGGCATTAAGGCAGTGAAGACTAAAGGAATTTACTTCTGATCCAGGGCTAGGAAGTTGCAAAGTTCACCTCAAGAAATGACACAAGATCTCCAGAATGTTTGGAGTGAGGGGGAGGGAGGTGGAGAAAGAGCAACTCCACTGCTGCTCCGTTTCACCGTTTTATAGCCTGCAAAGCCTTTGGCTTCCCTCCTCTGCTTCCACCTTCAAAGCAACATAATAGACCCATGTCTGGAGTTAATATCTACATTTCACACATGGGGAAAGTAAGATAGAGAGGGGGAAAGGACCTGTCGCCCTGACCGGTGTGGCTCAGTTGGTGGGGCATCATCCAGCAAAGAGAAAGGACCCGGGTTTGACTCTGGGTTGCGGGCCAGGTTGCCGGCTGGGGGTTGTGAGAGGCCACCGCTCGCTGTTTCTCTCAAAAGTCGATGTTTCTCTTTCCCCCTCCCTTTTCCTCTCTCTAAAATAATTTCTCTAAAGGACCTGTCTACGGTCACAAAGCATGTCCGAAAGCCGGTCCTCCTGGTCTCATTACGTGTGGGAAAGCTTGGCAAACACCGTGGGGCGTTTGTTAATTCTGGGTTATACACGAGAAACAAAGTCCACTGATTGAAAGGAGCAAGGTGCCATTTCCAGGCGAGAGCCAGATAGGTTTCTTGGGAAGTCGGCATTGTAATGGGCTTCCTCCTCTGCTGGGTTTCAAGACCTAGATGGTCTTACCTCACTCCCGCCGGCGCGAGGGCAGGTTCGTTCAGGAAGCAGCCGCTCCCAAAGACTCGGACGCGGGTCTCGGGGAGAGAGAAGACCGGTCACGACCCGGGAGCCACAGTCCCTGGCGGCCAGGTGCTCTGGTTTCCCTAGTGAGGACTTCGCCGTGCTTAGTCTCGGAGAAATCTCGGCCTCGTCTCCCCACCCTGGAGCTGCCCCGCCCGGACACCCCCAGTTACCCGCCCCAAGATCACACGGCGGGGCCAGAGCGCCCCACTCGAGCAGTAGGATCTGCTCAGCAGGCACAGCCCATTCCGTTGGCCTAGCCCGTCGCCATGGCAATTGGAGGGCCGCACCACGGCAGCCGCCGAGGGACAATCTTAGTGTCCTCAGCCGTTCGGGCGCCGGAAGCTTCCGATCCTCTGGGTCCCGCCCCATTCTCTTGTCTCCCGGGCAACCAGCCGCCGCTCGGTCACTGTGTCTCCGCACCCGCTCACCGCGCGTCATTGCCAGTCCACCCAGAATGGCTCCCAATCTGGCTCCTAATCCTGAGTCGTTCGCTGACGTGGAGAACGAGACTGCCCAGCAGCAAAGGCCTTCGGTCTCGTGGAACTTAAGCTTGCCCGCTGTCAATACGGCCGCCATCCAAGCGACCCCCACTTCTGCCACCTATTCGGCCTCATCCTTTCTCCGACGCCGCAGGTTCGGCAACGGCCCCGAAGTCAATTTAGGGAGCCAGCCGCACATCGTCTTCCTGCGCCCGCGGACCGCGCAGCCGCTAGTGCTCTTCAGGTGCGGCCCGGGTGCCCGGAGCTGTCTCAGACACCTCGGGGGAGCCCGAACTCCTGTGCACCCTGGGCCCCTCAGCTGGTCCCTGGGGTCCCGACTGTCTCTCCCACAGTCCAGCTCTTTCCTAGACCCCGGGAGAGGCGGGATGCCTCACAGCCCCGGGCCCCAGCTCCTTCCCGGTTCAGCTCTTCCCACCCGCAGGAGGCCGAGTCCGCTCGGCCCTGACTCCGGGGAGAAACCGGAAATCCCACCTCCAACCCCCCCCCCCCGCCCCCGCAAGCTTAATCTCACAAGCTTCACGACGCGTCGTCCCGGGGTCCCAAGCGCCCTTGGGACAGAACCTTGAACTTACTTAGAGCCCGGAGAGGCGCAGGTCCCCTGCGGCCTGACACCCCTCTCCTCAGCCTCTGTGTTCTCCAGTGGCCCTGGGAAAACTCCAGTGCCCTCAGCTCGGCCTCAGTCTGGCCTCAGTCCCCGGAGAGAAAGCCCTCAGTTCCCTCAGCCTGGCCTAGGTCCTCCCGCCAGCATGCTCCAGGCTCCCACAGAGGCCTTGCTTTGGAAGACAATTTGGTTCAAAACAACCATTTATTACTTAAAAGGGATTATTTCCAATCACTGCCTTTTTTTTCTTCCTTCCCAGGAAGTACTGATAAATTTGGTGCACCCCTGAATAGGTAAACAGTATTTTATGTCTTTAAATATTTTAAATCTTTTTTTAAACAGGATTTGGGGGACTTTTATATGTGATATCTCGATCTCTAAACCAGACTTTTTCATCACCTCATGCCTTTGGTGTCTGAAAATTGTAAATGGGAGATCGGGGTCGTTTATTTCCACTAGTTTGTTAATGTAAAAGCCGTGGATCCAAATTGGCTGAAAATGAATTAGGAAAAAATTTTTTAATCCTTCGAAATGTTTTCTTTTAAAAATTGTGGTTTTTTGTTTTATGAAAGTAGTATACAATTATTATTAAAAATTTCATACAAGACAAATTAATATGAATGACCAGAGATAATCACTGTTAATATTTTGTATATTATTCTGGATCCATTCATATATGTTTTTACTACTACATGCTTACACATTTTGGGGGGGGAGGAATGTCACCAAAAAGCTCACTATTTTGTAGCCTGCTTTTCTCACCACTTCATACATTATGAATATCTGTTTCATTCATAACTACAGAGTATTTTATTGAATGACCTAACCACAGTGCATTCAATTGCTTCTCTGCTGTACATTTAGTTTCCACATTTTAGAAAGAAAATATGAGCAATTCTTTTGAAACGAGCAACAACATTTAAAGGTACATAATTGCAAAACCATTTTGTGTTGTAACCAAATGATCGAAAAGTGAAAAGTCGGTGCCTGATATTATCCACTTTTGACCAGTTCCTCATTTTGACCAAATCCTTATCTCTAGTTTTACCTGGCTCCATTTCACTGCACCCCACCCCATCCCATGCCACCTCATTTCCCACCTCTCACCCCCCAGAGTCTCCTCAAACATTTGTCCTTCCCATACTTCTCTCACTGACGTTTTCCAAACCCTTTGCCCTTAGAATTCCCCTGTTAACCAACCTAACCTCTGTCCAAACTCTTTATTTTCTCTTTTCCTGTAGCCCCCTTAGACCTGGGCTCTGGAGCAGGTACCCCCACCTCAGCTCCCCTCAAATTCAGCCCTTTGAACCCAACCTTACAACTTTTGCTCCTCCTCTTTGAGACCCCCGTTTCCCATTTCATCCTGCAGTTATGCCTTAAGATGGCTGCTCCAGTGGCCAGTTCTGAGTCCTTGCTGACACTTCCTTTGTGGACTGCTCTTTCTACTTCCTTTTCAGGATGGCTTTTCCTCTCAGCATCCAAGAAACTACTCCTTTCACACACATTTCCCACAAGAAGAAACCTAGGCCTCCCTTGCTCCTCTGACAATTACGGCAGAGCTGTGCCTCTCCCCAGAAACCTGTGGAGGCCTCAGCTGCTACCCCAGGGCCCATCATATCAGGCCCCAGCGGTCTCAACCTGTACCACCTTCCTCTGCCCCTTTCAGCTTATTGAATTCCAGTGAAGCAGCTGTGACAAAATTTTTACCCAAGAGCCACTTATCTCGGGTGATTATTCGTGACAACCTCAATGCACAACGACTCTATGAGATGGAGGTAAAGTCCTCACAAGCTTTTGTGTTTTGGAGGGCGTTAGTGGCTTGACCCACATTTATTTCACTCTCACTGACATGTTGGGGGAGATGGCAGATCTCAGAGGTGGTAGGGAGCCACCATGGTGCTCTAACGCAAGTCCCGTTTTCTAGAGGACACTGAGACTCTGGATTACCGATTTGCCCAAAGTGGCACAGCTGTTCCTGTGCTGAGGGAGCTTGGGAAAAGGATTTCATGTTTTGGCTCTAGTGACATTTTTTCCCCACTCAAAGCACATTATTGCCCTGGCTGGTGTGGCTCAGTTGGTTGGAGGGTTGTTTGGTGGACCAAAAGGTCGTGGGTTTTATTGCTGGTCAGCACACATGACAGGGTGGTGGGTTTGGTCCCCTGTCAGGGAGAATGTGAGAGGGCGACCAATCAATGTTTCTCTCTCTCCCCCTTCCACTCTCTAAAAGCAATGGGGAAAAAAAAATGTCCTTTCTATTCAGGGAATCTGTGAATGGATTCCTACTATCTCCCATAAAAAGGAGTCTTGGGTCCTAGAGCTTGCAATGGCATCAACACAGTTCGGTCAGTTTTTTCCTTTAGGGATTGTTCCCCATTTCTCATATGAGAATTGAGGATCTTCTAGTTTTTGCTTACGGACAACTAGGGTTTGACCTGGTTGAGCTGTTGCCCCATTCTTCTATTGAGCCCCGCTCTGTGTTCCAGGGCCAAGTCTGGATGGGCCCACGGGATTCTGACATTGAAAAAGGAGGAGGAGGCCTAAGAGATGGTGCCAGATCCCCTTAAGGGCCACAGAGGCCAAAAGAAGAGTGGAGGCCTGGTTGTTTCTCCCTCTGCTGAAATTCCAGTGACCTACTGTAGTAGAAATAGGGTGGTGGACTTGAAGATGGGCAGGCCAGCTTCGTGTGACCTTGGGAAATCACATGTCTTTCAGTACTCTCTTTAATCCTTTGTAAAAGAGGGTCTATCAGAATTCTCTCAGTTGCAGGTAACACAAACTGAAGTGGAACTAGTTCAAGCAAAACAGAGAACCTCGAGTTCACATTAATGAGAATGGGTAGAGTAGGGTCACAATGTTTGAGATGAAAGAAGCCAGGGGCTGCAATACCAATGGATATGTCTTCCACTGTCCCTCTTTGTCTCCTTTTCTGTTTCTTTCTGCATGTTGGCATCATCATTAGGCTAGCTGTCTGTGGCCTCCCCTGGGACTGTGGCCACAGGAAATTCTGGCCTGCAGCCCAGAAGGGAAATGGAGTGATTTCACTGTTGCTTGAGTTAGACAAATCCTGAAAAAGGACTCCAGTTGGCCCAGATGACCCATCCCAGCACCAATGACTGTGGCCGGCTGATATAGGCCACTCGGACTGGCCCAGGAGAGGTTGGGTCCAACTCTTATAACCAGTGGGTGTGGGGGATGTTGTACCTTTGGCAAGCGGGGTGAGTATCTCTGAGATACTGTAACTGGAAACTCTCTCAAGTTTTATGTGTACCAGAGGACTGTGCCATCCAGAAGTTCTTTTAAAGCTGAATTGAGCCCTTGTGTATCTTACGTATTCAATATTCAGTAGGTATTATTGCCCCATTGAATAGTTCAGGAAACTGAGGCTCAGAGAGATGGAGTAAATTCACTAAGGTCACAGGGTGCATCATCGCAGAGTTGCAAACCTGGGTCTGACTGACCGTGGTGCAGGATGATCTCCCTTAAGGAACAGGACTGTCTTGTGTGTACCCAGTGGGTTGTTCAGGGCTCAGTTTGTAGGAACTCAGCAGAGTTGAAGCTTGAGTGGCAGCATGGATGTGTTTCTGTCTTCCTCCAAAGTGCTCACTTTAGGGGGAGAGGCAACTGTGACTAACCACTGATTTCTCAGGATCTTAAGGAGTGCAATCAAGACCTAGTGTCTTAGGAATCCTCTGAGACCACTCTGAGAACAATGATGCTGATATCTCTTGTCATCCCCAGTTGAAAGAGGGCCATGGCTTTCAACTGGGGATAGTTTTGCCCCTCAGGGGACATTGGCAATGTCTGGAGATGTTTTTGGGAGCACAAGTGAGAGTGGGGTGACTCTACTGACATTTAGTAGGTAGAGGCCAGGGACGCACAGAGCAGCTCCCCACCGCAAAGAATTACCCTGCCCTAAGTGTCAATAGTGTCAAGGCTGAGAGACCCTGATCCATAGTAAAAGTCAAGCTCAAGGTGAAATCACTGGCTTAGGCCCAAAAGCCTGCTGTCACAGGGGTGAACTATTAGAAAATAGTGATACAAAGCAGCCACTTCTCAATGGCTATATCAGCATCAACTCAGGTACATGATAAAAATATAGATTCCAGGGCCCCATCCAAACCTGACTAAGCTAGAATCTCTGGGATCTATATTTTTATCAACTAACTGAAAGGGATTTGCACCACATCCTTTAGTATCTATATTTTCTGCCACCCACCCTCCCTCTTTATCCTTTGCTCCCAAGATCCACTCAGGCACCAACTCTCTGTGTCAAATAATTATGACAACATTGACCTTATGGAGCTCTCCTTTGCTTACATTGTGCGTATTCTGAGACAATGTCAGTGCTTAGAATCCCCAGGAGAGTTTGTTAAAGTGTGGACTCTCAGGATTACCTCCCGCCTGGGAGGTACTGCTCAACACTTCCCAATCCTTCAAAACCCAACCCTCCCCCACAATTTATATGCCAAGTCCCCATGAGGCTTTTTTTGCTATCTCCCTTCTTTGAACCCGATGCTTTTTAAAGGGCTGTATCACTCTTTACCTTGCTTAGGAATATTTGGGCATGTGTCTCATCTTCCTGACTATGTTGTAATTTCTGTGAAGACATGCAGCTGATTTTTTCTTCATATCCTCTCCACAGCTAGCTTGTCGGAATAAATAAATGAACAAGTAAATAAGATAGTGGATGGGACATACAGAGTGTATGTCCCATTGGGGACATGGCAAAAATGATATGATAGAAGAAATAACTAGAGTTCAATGTGATGCAGGGGATGTCTCACACAATATGCGGGAAGCACTAAATGAGTAGTAGGGAATGACGATAGAAAGTAAAGAATGGGAAAGGGAAGGAATAAGATGTACCTGTGTGCTATACCCTCCTCCAGCTCTCTCTGACCAGTCTTCAAAGAGAGGTGGTAAGGTCAAAATCAGGGTCCTAGGCTGCATACTGTCAGAAGGGACCCTAAGAGTTAGCTAGCTCAATGTCCACATTTTACAAATAGGGAAACTGAGGTTCCCTGTGAGTCAAATTATTGATGGACTATTGGGTCCAGCTGGCACCCCCCCCCCCCCACCCTCGCAACCCGTGTCAGCAACACAGATGTCTCTCTTGTGGAGTAGTTTCTTTATCCTAACTGCATCTTTTTGTTGTTGTTGTTGTAAGATTAAAGCTACAGAAAAGACCAAGAAAAAGATGAGCCACTTGCATGACCACCTGAAAAAAAAGTTCATGACGGACCAGATCAGAAAGCTGGGGCGCTGGAAACGGGAATCCATGAATATCAGGCATTACCTGGATAGCTTCCGAGTAGCAAAGCCACTTAATTCTAACAAGAAAGCCAACCGCTCTAGTCAAGGCAGTTGGTATGCCCGGGGACCATGACAACACTCTACTGACAGGAGGAGAAGATGCGGGAGCTAGCCAGTTAACACCATTCTACAATAAACGGAGACCAGCAGGCAGTGGAGCACAAAAACCTCTACAATTCTGATGTCTCTTGCCCTGCCCCATTCCCTCCGTTCTGTTAAAGGAGATCCTGACAGTCCCCTAGCTGCCTAAGTGGAGGGGGCTTCACTGAACCAGCTTTCATGGTTAAAGCAAAGATTGACCTTCAGTGCCCACATGTCTGAGGTGAAATGCCAGGCCAGGTGCACTGGGACATTGGGAAGGGCTCTGTAATGCCTAGCCTTCATTTCAGTGGTAAGGAGGTCAGGGTGGGGCATCAGATAGACCTAGGTCAAGTGCTGTTTCTCCGTCAGCAGTGTGACTTGTAAACTCTCTGAACCTCTGTGTCCTTATCTGAAAGAATGGGTGAGTAACGAGGGACTACCTCCAAGTGCCTGGCCCAGGGCCCATCATTTCCAATGGCTCTCATCGTGATGGCTTCACTCGGCTTCCAGTCTTTGCAGTCCCCACTCCCTGGCCTGCCTGCTGTCCCAACTACACCCCGATAGTCCCCCATGTTGTGCCTTGACTCGCAAGGTCCCTTCTCTAGAATGCCTCTTTATTGTCCCCAGGACTCTTGGGAAATTCATCCTTTAAGGCTTATCTCAATGCTAGTTCCCCTGTAAAGCTTCTCTGATCTTCTGCCTCTTGCCTGCCCCTTACCCCACCCTATCTAAACCACACAGGTTTCCCCTCCCCCTTGAACTTGGATTACCTGTGGTGGTTTCACTCTGCCTTGTGTGGCAGCTGTGTGGATAATTGTCCCAAACTCCTGATTAGACTGTACAGTCTGAGAGCAAGGATCTAAGATCCTCCAAGATCCAGTTCAGGCCTCTTCTGTGACATTTCCCCTGACCTGGTCCCAATAGAGAAGGCCACTCTTTCCCGTGCCCAGCAGACACTTCTGTCTGCACCAGGCATATATGGTTGGCCATTTCTTGTTTGCTCCCTGTTTCCCTCACTACATTGTGAATGTCTTAATGGCATCTCTGTAACCTCAGTGCCTAGTAATCAGGGTAGTTGGTGTTGTTTTTTTTTAAGTTACTATCTGACTCTGTTACAGCTTCAGCACAGTGCACAGAGTAAGAGCCTGGTACATATTCTTCAAGTTAACCACGTGCCCTCATTTTACAGATGAGGAAACAGAGGCCCAGAGACATGACCTGACTTGCCCAAGGTCACAACAGGTTAGTGGTAGAGAACTAGAAACAGGTTTTCTGACTGCTGTGGGGTGGTCATTTGTCTCGGCCACCAACCGGCAGTGACTGCAGAACACTGCGGATGGCTCATCAACATGCAAGAAAAACACACAGACATCCAGGTCCTGTGCAGAAGTAGGAAGGGAATGGCACTCTCTCTAGTAGGGAGCGCCCGTTCCCCCGAGAGGCTTTTTATTGGTTTCATTTGCATAAGAATTCAGGTAAAGCTCATTACTCATTTTTAGGAAGTAAGGATCAAACAAGGAAGTCTGAGGGCCTATTTTGAGTCAGGGTCAAAGAGCTGTAAAACTCTGAGGAACAAACTTACTTCTTCCTTGGACCCTTATCATTCAACTGAGAGCATTCTAACCAAAGCAGGTTTCACAGGATTTTACATATTCTTTCTTAGGCCTGATCACCCGGGGAACCCACCCTTTCCAGCACAGGGCTGCACCACCATCTGTCACTGTGAGCAAGGTGGAGCAAGGGAAGTAAGGCAGCCAAGAGATTAGGAGAATTTCTCACAGACGATGAGGACTCAGGTTTTGTCAAAGCCAAGGGGCGAGAGTCCATCACCCCCTTTTGCTGTAGCCCCCAAAGTCCTTCCTTAGGGGCCTCCCACATGATCATGCCTGTCTTAAGTTGTTCCCCCCTTGGGGAATCTTACCCATCATTGGCTAACCAACCAAGCATTGGGGGCCAGTTATAGATGAAGTAAAAGGAGCAGAGGCAGTGCTCCTGCCAGGGAGATAAACTTTTGTCTCCTTGGTGGCTTAAGGTTCCAAGGTCACCCACTCAGCCTTAGCCTTGGCGGGGGTTACAGCTTCTGATACCAGGCAGGGCTGTTCCCAACAGTCATTCTGTATCACTACAGCTGCTAGGTAAGGACCTCAGTCCTCTTGGCTTTCAGAAGTCTTCCTTTACCTGTCCTCAACCTCATTACACCCTTTCAGCATTGCCGCCTGGCCATTCAGCAGGCTTTCCTCTGAGCTTGGTCTCGGCGATCCCCAGCAATGGGACCAGAAAGGGATGGGGAGCCAGATGTTCACGATTTCTCCCCTTCAGGATCTTCCTCGGAGAACTAGAGCATGCTACTTTTCAGCAGGAGCCAAAACAGTCTTCTTCTAGGTACTTGCCTGTTTTCTTGGCTGAGCACAGCCGATTAGAATAATTGATTTTAAATACTTAAATTTTGTTTTACAAGCAACTTGACCATATTTGCCCCCCCCACCCCCCGCCACGCCAAACTCCTATTAGATTAACCACTGCTAGCATTTTGGTATGTTTCTTCTATTTGATGTATTTGTTTCATTTCAACATCAGTCTTTTTCCTTCACACTGTATCTAGAAAGGGAAAAGGCTTTGGGGATCCTAAAGTCTTCAGGGGGCTTGCAGAGCAGGCCCGGCCCTGTTTTCTCCAAACTATCCCAGGAACTCTCTGTCTTCTAGATCTCCTAGGCCTCTCTGAGCCTTATGCTTGTCTAGCCACCAGCCACATGCACCTTTCTTCCCTGGATGGCTGGCCTTAGCTAAGGGTCTTTGTGTCTCATGCTGTGGTCCAAAGGACTGGGGGCCCCTGGGAGTGGAGTGGGTGGGGAGTTGGTATGTCAACCTAATGAGCCACTGTATTAGCCACTAACTCATTTCTGCTTGTGTGGACTTCGCCTTCCCACTTTTGCATTAAAAAGCAGAGGATGTTGTATTTAAGTAAGGAACAAGAAGTGATGAAATTCTGGAAAGGCCACTTCATTACTGGGAGTGAAAAAGGTTAAAGATAAGGAAAATCAGTGAGGGAAGAAGGAGGGGTGTTTGATGGGAAGACAATGCTCAGGAAATAGAATCTTGGCTTGAGGGGTTTAGAGATTCTTCAGTGGACACATACCCACACCTGGGTCTCTCAGTTTAAATGAAATTTTACCTGCAAGCCCACTCAACTAATCAAAGTCATCGGCATATTCATATTTATTGAACACTCACCTGTGAGGCACAGCTCTTTTTAAATATGATTCACTGAATCCTCCAACAACAAAGTGGTAATTTTATTATCCCTGGTTAATAGATCATAAATTGAGGCTCAGAGTGTAAGAATCCCGCCTAAGGTGGCCAAGAAGTAACAAAGCCCACCTCAAGCCTGTCTCACTCCAAAGACCTCCTTCTAGCAACCATGTGATAAGCTCCCTATCTGTATCACTCTAGTTGGAAGTAGGAGGCCTGGGACCTGCAGGCTTCGGAACATGATTTCACAGATGATATTGCAGGAACCTCAGCCGTAATGTCAGTTACATGTGGTCAGATACTTAACAGAGAGCTACAGGGGTGGCTGGTTTTTCTTCTACCAGGTGGCTAAGAAGATTAGCATCCATTCTGGGATAAATAGTCTGTTAGGGAGAGCTAGGCTGGGCTCTCAGAGATGTCGGCAAGGGAAAGGTTCACCCCAGAAGTGGAAGAACAGGACACAGCCCATTGCCCTGACCACTGCCCATTGGTTAGGAAAAGATGCAACCCAAGCTTTTGGTGCCGGGGCCAAGACAGATCCCACAGAGACCACAAGGGGTCAGCAGACGCTTGTGTGCTCAGCTAGGATCGGTGCCTGGAAGGCCTGTGCCTGTGTGTCTGGGTCTGAGAGGGAAGCCAAGTCATTTAACTCCTGAGGACTCCAAACACAAACAAGAGGCAGGGACACATCCTGTCCCAGCCCCTTGAAAAGTGTTGACTTGAAAAGTGTTGACTTGAAAAGTGTTACTCTGGGTACATAACATTCAGAGCCTGGCCCAGCTGCTGTCTTTGGAGCTCGGCAGGGCTGAGGGAGCAGAGCCAGCACGGGTTTACACAGGGATCCCTACCTGCCCCAGTAACTTTTCTCCGGGCTTCAGCCCTCCCACCTGCAACTGGGGTGGGTGCTGGTGGCTGGCCTCTGCACTTCCTTTCAGTTCTCAGGATCCAAGACGTGGCACAGAGCTTTGCACACGCAATGCTCCCTACGTATCTGCTGAGTGACTGAGAGCAACTCCTGCTCTGGGCAAAGCCAGTAAAACCCAGGCTTATACAAAATATTCATCCGGGGTAGTTTTGCTTTACTAATTAATATACCACTTGACAAGATGATTCCAATGGAATGCCTTTAGCCAGCCCATCTGCTCACTGGGAACATTTCAAATGTTCTTTCATTAAAACACTGTCATCCAAATACATATCCCTGCTGGGTTCAGTTGGGTCTCTCATTTGCTTGAAGTACCCCCCCCCCCATCCAAGCTTTGTATGACAGTCTTTCTCAGTTCTCCCCGTGGCTCACTTAGCATTCATCGAGCCCTTCATATGGACCAGGCACTCCTGTAGCTGGAAATCACCTGTGAACAAACCTGACTCAAATCCCCTGCCAAATCCCCTGCCCTCGTGGAGCTTACACTGGAGCAGTCCGTAGGGACAAATAATGAATCAGATTTAAAACCCTGGCTGTTGGTGGCTGGTGCCTCCTTTGGGCTTTACAAGGAGAGTACGTTTCACAATTGCCTTGCTCAACCCTTTGGCCACTGGAATTCTACCCACAAGCCTTGAGCGCTCCGTGTGTCCTCACCCCCCGCTGCTGCAGTGAGGTTTTATTGGATGTGCGTGGGCCCTGCAATCAGATGTCTCTGAGTTTGAATCTCAGCTCTGACTCTCAGGGGAAGTCATTTCACCTTCTCACAGCTTCAGCTTCCTTGTTTGAAAGCCAGGAATAATTGTAGTAGCTAGCTCACAGGCTTGTTCTCAGAACTCCGTGAGCCAATGTGCATCAGGAATTGGCATGAGGACTAGCATCTCATGGGGGTAAATGTGAAGTGGGTTGTCAGGACAGTCGTAATTGCTCTGTACTTGGAGTTGGTGTGTGAACCTGTAGACGTAGCCTGGTGCAGGACCGTGAGCCCCAGAATAAGGATCTCAGCTCTAAGACCCTGGGTAACACACACCCCATCTCTGGGCCTGGGTGGACTTCTCTGTTTCCTCATATTTCAGCTAATCCCTTAGGAGGAGGAAGTTGAACTGAAATATATTCATAGCCTGTTAGGGTCCCCAAGTCAGAGAGAGCCTGTTGGGAACCTGGCCGTGGAGCAATGGTCGCCGGATCCCCAGCCAAGCTTCCCTCGGGTAGTTCTAGGAGGCTGAGCGCATAGTTTCTACCAGGGTGAAAGGGTCACGGGGAAAATTGTTCCTTAGGTTTGTTCAAAGGGCCAACGGGGAAGGTCAGATCCTGTGGAACTAGCTTTTCAGCCTTGGTTCCCACACTTCTTCCCACAAGCCAGATCTCAGGAATTCTTTCTCTTCTCCAAAGAGGCCCCTCGATTTTTTACCTTTGATCCTACTGTTCACTCTGCTGGAGACAGAGCCCTCCCACATCTCCAGCTGAGGAAATTCAGCTCATACCCTTCGGGGCTTGGCTCCTAGTCCGCCTTCCTCGTAGCTTGTCCTGAGACGAGCTCTTCCTTCCTAGACTGGATCCACTCCATCCCTCTCACACTTTGTGTCGTCATCAACCACCAACCTGCGTTCTCTCATTGGACCAGGGGCTCCTGCCAAGCAGGGGCTGAACAAGGTGGCAAAAGGGAGGCTTACTACCCTTTTCTTTGTGAAATTTGCATCCTGTACCACCAGCCATATTCTCTGGAGCCACTGACTCCCCAGAAAGGTTTTCAAACAAAACTTATGGTTTCTATCACACTAACAACAGGACAAAGCAGAGCTTGCTCACTAACACTCCTCCTGGGGCTGAGAGCAGGGAGTGTTGAGTTGGATCCATACCATGTTTTTCACGCCGTTGAGTTTATGCACTTTGGGTAGGGTCTGAAAGCCACAGCTCCCACTACGGCCTATTGTCCTAAAGCCAAGTGCACTCACCACACCCCTGGCCCCTAAAGGTATGTGAGTTTGTGATCTCCCCAAGGTATTAGAACACAGGTTCCTTTAAAACATTTAACTAGTTTCACTCTGACTGGTGTGGCTCAGTGGGTTGGGTGTGATCTCGAAAAACCAAAAAGTCGCCAGTTTGATTCTTGTTCAGGGCGCATCCTGGGTTGCAGGCCCATCCCCAGTTCGGGGAGTGCAAGATGGAACTGATAGATGTTTTTTCCCCTCACTTTTCTCCTCCCTTCCCCTCACTCTAAAAATAAATAAAATCTTTTTAAAATATTTAACTAGTTTCTAAAACTTTTAAATTGTAGTATATGCACTATACACAAAACTGAAATATAAAGGGTATATACCATATTTTTCAGACTAAGATGCACTCCCCCCAAATTTGGGAGGAAAGGGGGTGCATCTTACAGTCCGAATGTAGCTTACCTGGCTTCCTGTGTGTTGGGGGAGGGGCAGTGGTGGAGTGGGGTCACAGGAGGCAGGAGCAGGGCCGCTGCTGCATTTTCCTCCCAAACTGGGTTTGGGGGCTGCGTCCTATAGTCCAAAAAGTACGGGTAATGACAGGAGAAATCCCCTCTTCCACTTCTCTGGGGCCACTGTGTTAAGAGTTTCTGTGCATCTTCCAGAAACGTTCTGAGAGCACAGGTCCTTGATGAAATGTATGGTCTTCAGAGATTGCATGTAAAATTTTAAGTGTAAGTGCTGATTGGTATATCCTCTAAGTCTCATAATAATATTAAAGGGGTCCGTGACCCCTCACTCACTATGAACCACTGACTTTGAGACTTCCTGCTGGGAATGTTTGACTAGCACCCAGGTATGCTGCTCATTTTTCTTGAGACCCCACTGAAATAAATATATAGAGCATTCAAAAAGTCCTCAACAGCAAAGAGAACTACAGTGAAGACTTTACTCCACAAATATTCATTAAGTTCATGCCATATGCCAAGTCTTCTTCTCGGCCCAGATGATAGAGCAGGGAAAGAAATCCAAAAGAAATGCCTGCCATCCTGGAGCTTACATTCTAATAGGAGGAGACAGAAATAAACCAAAGAAATCGTTTAGATGGTGACAAATGCTGCGGAGAAAAAGAGAACAGTTAGGAGGACTTGCGAAGGCCAAGTTGGGGTGTTTCCATGTTAAATAAAGACAGATCACTTATGGATGAGCGGTTTCAACAAGCCCTTGGAAGTATGGAAAGAGGATGTGAGCGCTTGATGAACAAAACAGGTGGAGGCAGCAGGCGGGAACACTCTCCTAGCCAACTGAAGAGGAGGTGGGAGCCAGCTGGCTTGAAAAAACCCAGGGAGCCTTTGGGCTCAAAGTCAGCAGATTATGGGAGAGGGTAGGAGGAGGAACAGGGAACTGAAATGGGGGATTTTATTACTAAAACCGGTTAGTGAGTCTTTGGGTGTCTTGTATTGTTATTTGTATGCCCTACCCATATTTTACAATATTCTTTATCTGCCCAGTATGTATTAAATATAGACTCACACACGACCTGGGGCAGGGGAGGAGGGATAACTGCTCCAACCCACTGCCCTACTCTGCTCTACTCCCAAGTTTGCAGAGTACAGGTAACGTGTTTCCCAAGCAGAAAACAGACGGGTTCTTCTCCAAAGGGATTGAACTAAATACCCGAGGTCAACGAGGGCTTACAGCCAGGATGTCAGCACCACAGAACTGAACCCTCCTTACTGTGGTAGTTACGACTCTGCCCCACACAGAGCTTAGGGGAGTGTCTGCTCTTCCTGTTTCTAGGATCTTCCAGTCTGTTCAGCTCCTACCATCACTTCACGTAGGCGTGGTCCCCGCACAGGCCGTGTCTCTCCAGCAAGATCAGGGATAACCCCTGGGTAGGGGGAGGGTCTAAAACACGTCAGTTGAACACAGGGGAGGCGCCTGCCCAGAGGTCTAGAGCCTCGAGCGCCTGGGCAGAAGCCCAATATCCCACCTTTCTACTTGTATTTCTGATTGTGGTAACCATCGACCTTTCTTTTCAGGATGGATTCTTAATCAGTGACGTTTAACATTTCTAGATCACAGACTCCTTTGGGAGTCCCATGAAAACTATGGAACTTCTCCCTAAAAAAAATGCACAGACACGGAAAACTCCACGGACCACTGCGAAGGCATCACAGACCACCCGCCAAGATTACCAGGGATGTCCACGAGGTCCAAGTTAAGAATCCGCTTTTAGACACAATTTCTGTACTTGTACGGAGCCTGAACTATGCCGCCGCCGGCGGTGCCCTGGCACGAAGCAGAGGCCAGCTGGCCCAGGAGGTGGAGGCGGCGGTGGCTTCGCGCCACCAAGTCTGGTCGCCGCGGGAAGGATCCGCAGCCAGGTAATGGCTGCCGTGGGGGGCGGTGGGCGTCCTCCTCAGCGTTCAGCGTCATCGGGCCGGGCCCCTGTGCTGCGGGCGCATTTATTGGTTTGCGAGCGCGGCACCTGCTCTCCGCCTACCCCTCACCTCCGCTTCCCTGGGTTTCGGGAGCGAACTCGCCCTGGACAGAGCGTCGGCGCAGGGGCCCGCGGGCAGAGGCCGCGCTGGGAGAGGCTGCGCCGGGAGCCGGCGGGCTCCGCATTCATCATTGTTCCGCCGGCGCCTGGCACGGGCTGGAGCTCAGGCTGGGATGGTGGCCTGAAGCGCGCCGTCGCTTCCCAGCCGCCCGCCCACCGCGGGCTGCGCCCCACAGGTGTTGCTCCGAGGGCGCCTCCCGAGTGCCAGACGCCGAGCCGGGCGCCGGCGACGCCGGAGAGGGACCCGGGTGCCCGCCCGCCGAGCGCGAGGAGGAAACAGCCAGCCGACGCAAGCGGCGCCAGGGGCACGGGACAGCGGAGGGCCCCGCACGCGCCCACGCCTCGCGCCGCGCGGCCGTGGGGCCCCGGCCCCGCCCGCGGCCCCGCCCCCCGCCGCCCCCTCCCCCCAGCTCGGCCGCGCTCGGGTCCGCCGGCTCTATGGGGAAAGCGGCCGCTCTGTGCCGAGGCGGCGGCTGCGGCGGCCGCTCCCGCGGGCTCTCGTCGCTGTTCACGGTTGTTCCCTGTCTGTCGTGCCACACGGCGGCACCGACCATGAGCGCTTCCACGCCCGGCTCCGGAGTGGAGCCGAAGCCTCAGCCCCAGCCAGTGGCTGAGCCGGAGCGGGAGTCGGCGTCCGAACAGGTGTCGGAGCCAGTTTCGGAGCTGGTACCAAGATCGCAGTCTGGGTCCCAGAAGACGTCTTCTCCAAGGCTGGGACACAGACAGGAATCGGAACTGCTGCTGGGGCCGGGGCCGGGGCCGGGGTCAGGGCCCCGGGAAGAGTTCGGCTCAAATGTAGGGGCAGCCTACTTCGCCAAGGCCTCATCTGAACAGTCGCCGTCTCTGGGGCCAGGAGTGGGGAGCATGTCCTTTACCAGACCCGAGTCAGGGTCGCAGCCCGTGTCAAAGCCCCCACCTCCCCTGCGACCTGGACAGGTGAGGATGCCTTTGGGGGTTCAAGTGTCAGGAACTGGCACTACCTCCACCGTCCCAATGGCCTCGCTCCCTCTGGATAGCTTCAAGGGCTGGCTCCTCAAGTGGACCAACTACCTGAAGGGCTACCAGCGCCGCTGGTTCGTGCTCAGCAACGGCCTGCTGTCTTACTACAGGTATGAAAGTGCCACCGTGGGGCACCTGAGTCTGGAGGATGGTGCTGCCGCAGAGGGCATTTGGGGTCGGAGGACACCACTACTAGCCTAGGGATGTTTGGGAACATGCACTCTAGCAGAATTAATGTCTTCAGCCAACCTCCCAGGGCTGGGCGCACTGACCTCTGGCAGGGGAGCCCCCTGTGGACATGACCTCTGGCAAGCCAAGTAGATTTTGGGTGTGAGCAGGAAGGTGGAGTGTGGGAGTGGTCTAGTGCCTCAGGGCCCCTCTGATGTTGGTAATGGTGGGACCTGGGCCCCTAGCCAGAGTTAGCCCCACAGAGTCCTTGGTTCAGGAGCTTTCTGGTTCAGGAGCTAAGATCAGTGTATCAGGGATTGAGGGGGAAACTAACCTTGTTCAGTCCTTGGGGCCCATTCATGGTTACCTCCTCAGTTGCTCACTCTGTTTTCCACCTTTCCTGATGCCTGCTAATTGCCAGGCCTTGGGCTGGGCACAGCAGACTCACAGATGTGTGAGACACAGCTCCCGCCCTTGGAGAGCCCATCTTGGCATTCTGCGGAGACTCAGGAAGCAGCCTGCTATGGCCTTCCTTATTCCAGAAGCCACATGGGATTCAAAACTGTTTAGTGGTGGGATATAGCGAACACTGTCTGCCCACTGAAATGGTTGGAAAGAGAAAGATACTGAAGGCTTTCTCTCCTTTTTCTCTTGTAGCCTTGGTGTATTTCCTGGTGATGGTTAGTTTAAACTTTGAGATCTCAGGCCACTCTACATACCATTGATTCTCAATCTGAGAGCATCAGATTTCCCTGAAGGGCTTGTTGAAACACCAAGTGCTGCCCCGCCCCTCCTCACACCTGCTGAGTTTCTGATGCAGTGGATCTAGGAGGCACCTGAGCTTGAGTACGTCTATCAAGTTCCCAGGTGACGCTGCTTCCGACCATAGTCTGAGAAGCACTGCTCTGCTGTCATTGCAAACAGGAGGGCCCTGCCCTGCTGTTTGCTCAGGTCACTCGGCCAGGCAGTGTCCCTTCAGGCCACCCACCATAGGACTTAACGTGGTCTTTTCTAGACTTTTTGGAACATAGCTTCTAGAGGATGGTTGAGCGCCCCAGAGAATCTGGGAACTCCTCTGAACTTAACTGATGGCTCCCATTCCAAAATGGGGATCACCTGTCTTTAAGTCCGGGCAGAGGAGAAGGCTGACATGTGTTTCCAATATTTCCTTCTCGTGCGGTGCATTGAGGCTGCTCAGCCCACTCAGCTGTGCCAATACACATCCCACAGAACATGGCCTTGGAGTTAGGCAGTGGAGCAGAGAGATCCTTTTCCAAGTGTCTTTTTTATCCCATTTATCGTACTGTCAGGTAAGTCAACATTTCACTGACATGCGGTAACAGGGATTATCAGTGATTTGGTATAAATATCACTTTGTTTTCTTAAAGGCAAGGGATGTAACACGTAGGGCATGTCGGTTGTGGACCACACACCCTGTTTTACGTTGTGTTCATTTACGTGTATTTCAGCCTCACAATGACACTGTCAGGTGGCTCCAGGATTGTCCTGTTGTACAAATGAGGGGTTCTGAGGCTTAACAGGGGGATGGTAGGTGCTGGAGAGAGATTCTGATCCAGGCCTTTTGCACTCGAAAGTCTGAGCCTGTTCCAGACTCCCACTCATCCTTGAGTTCAACACTTCTCAGTTGTCTTGTATTGTACCAGGTACTGCTAACCTAGAGGAGTCAAGGTAATGCTTATGAGTACAGGGTCCCACAGTGGTAGGAAGTTCTAGTGGAAGGAAAACCTGACCTCGTGCATTTTTGTTTGATTTTAATTGGAAGAGCAAAGACGTCCCATCTTCTTAAAATAACCTCTACAGGCCTACCTTATTTTATTGTGCTTTGCATTGTTGCACTTCACAGACCTTGCATTTTCTTATTTTGTTTTTATTTTGAGCGTACATTTACTAAAGCCGGGGACAGTGAAACACAGAAGGGCTTAGGACAGAAGAAGCAACAGGGGAGAGCCTAGGTGGGGGCTGCTTTGGCTCACTGGAAAGAGAAAAGGGGCCTAGGAGACAGGTTCAGGGGCTTAGCCCGGGGGATGTTGTGTTTTTTAAAAATTGAAGGCAAGACCCTCCATAAGCTGAAAGATGACGACTCACTTTATTGCGATACACATTTTATTGTGGTGGCGTGGAACCAGACCTGCAATATCTCTGGTGTAGGCTGTATAGACAGTTGGCACTTAAGGTAAAATTTCAAATGTGTGGATTCTCTGGGTAGCTAAGAAAACTTCTTATTGCTTGTCGATAAAGTTGTGGGGACAAACACTGGTTTGGGGGGAGGAGAGCATGGGAGCGAGGTTCTTGAGTGCGTGCTTGCACAGTTCAGCTCTGTGGTTTTTGGTTTGGACGTTTGTAGGTTCTAAGGTGGACAGAATTGTTGCTCGACTCCCCTGGGTGGGACGAACGATTCCCAACATTTTACCTCCCCGTGCTCTCATTTAGTCCCATGTGAGGCCGGCCGTGAAGATGTCCTCATTCCCATTTTATAAGAAGGGAAGCTGAGGCTGAATAAACGGACTTCAGTGGCTTACTCAGGGGCACTCAGCTTGCAGGCTGTCCCTGAATGCTGCAGGAGATGAGTAAGTCTCTGTGTGCAGAAAAGACACTTTGCAGTGGAGGCAGAATTACCACGTTTTCCCAGGTACTCCAGTTTGCCTTCTGGGAAACACTGGTCTGCCCCTCCTTGCGCCTCTCAGCACTTTCGATGTGTGACACCACTTTCTGGTTCCTGCTTCTGCTCTGAATCCTGGCTTCCAGACCAGGCAGGGCCATCCCGCCTGCTGGGGTCCAGGACTGAGTGCCCTCCAGGGCGGTCACTCATAACTGACAGCAGCAGGGTGGGTTATCCGGGGCCCCGTCCATGCCCTGCACCATGCATGTGCGCTGTCTCTTCCCACCCAACCCAGACCTCCAGCTCATGGTAGCCAGAGGTGTGTGGTTGGAATAGAGACAAGATTCAGGTGCTTGTGAGCTAAAACAGAGGGAAAGAATTTTTATTATCTCTCCCTTAGGGGCCAGGCAGAGTCAGGCTTACCTGCTGGGCGATGTGGCTGGTCGAGAAGAAATCAGAGTCATTTCTCTTACAGGCTTCCCTTCTGGAAAGACCGCTCCATTATTTTTTCTTCTTTTTTCTTTCTTTCTTTTCTTTAAGTGAAGCCTGGTGTTTGGAGAAAATGTGGGCACATATTTCTTGTACTCCCTCCCCCATCCCATCCTCCGACCTGCCCCCATCTTCATCTCAAGTTCTAGTCACTGGCCCCTTTCTTTCCTTCATATTTAGGTTTATTTCATCTACATGCCGTTCCAAAACACCATATTTTTCATTGCAACTATCTTTAACTTCATTAAAAAGGGTGTTTTACAGCATATGATTTTGGGGGACTTATTCTAATTGCTTTGTAGCAGTTGAGAATGTGAGTGTACCACTTCTTATTTATTCATTTTCCTCTTGGTGGGTGACTACGAAATTTCTTGGACACATGAAGGAATTTCCCTTGGGTGAAATCGCTGGAACGTAGACAATATGAATGTTCGCCTCACATTTGCCAAACCGTTTTCCAAAATGTTTGTACCAATTTATACTCCCCCCTGCAATTAATAAGAGATTTTGTGGATATATATTCTTTGCAGAACTTGATATTATCAGCATTGACTTGAATCAAATGGGTATACTATGGCATCTCACAGTCTTGACCTGCATGTCAGTTCCTATTATTTTTACCTTAATAGAAAAACCACGGGAGGGTTGGGTTAGACTTTCTCCATTAACAGTGGCTTCCTAGGGTACTTCTGCCCTGGATTTTGCTGGAGAAGCTCATTTGTTCACTTAAGCTTATTCTAAGGGAGAAAATACATAATGCTGAACAGCTGGGCTTAGTAACATTTATATTATCAGGAATGAAAAATGCTTTTGGTAAATATCGTCACATATAGAAAGAATTTCTGGGAAGTTTGGGTAATTGTTAGCAGGCTTTTCTTTCTTTCTAACAATGTAGTAGGAACATAAATAAATATAGGAGATGAGGTTCTTATCCTATTGCGTGGCATTCTTAATCACACATCTATTTGGGTCCCAAAAAGGAGAATATGGTTTTGTGCTCAGTTTTCTTTTTTTTTGGGGGGGGGTGGAGGGAGGTGTTAGTTCACATTAAAAAATTCATTCCCCGGTTCTGATCTCACAGGAAACATGAAATTAAAATATTTCATGAAATTAAAATAATTAAAATACTTGAAACATGAAATTTCACAGTTACATGAAATTAGGGAAAAAACCATAAATGATGGGGTTCCAAAGGTGTTTGGCATCGGCGAGTCCTTTAGGAGATAGTGTGCCAGGCATTAGCTTTATCCACATTAATGACAAAAGTGATTCAGTTAAGCAAAATTCTATTTTGTTGTATGCCAGTTGCCTGTTTGGTGACAATCTACATGACATTTGTTCACCAGGAAAATATTTCAAACAGAAACATTTGTTTTTAATTAATTTGTTGTTCAGATTGACCTATGGGTGGGAATGGCTAAGCCAGTTAGCAAGGAAGGCCTCAGAGAAACTAGTCTGGGTCTCGAAGAAAGAAGGCTTCAGCCAAGTGAAAGTACATTTGGACAGTCCTCTGGGTAAGGAAGGCCACTGAACATTTGGTGACCTGGACCCTTTCTGGGGTGTTGGCTAGGTAACAGAAGATGTCACACCAAGACATCTTCGCCTCTAGGACGGGTCATGTACTCATTGCTCCGGGAGGCTGACTCTCAAAGGCAGCCCCTCCTGGGGACTGGGCCCCAGGGAATGGGGTTGATTCAACGTCGCTGCAGGTAATCCTTGAAGGGCGGAGATGGAGAAGGACTATTCAGGTGCAACGTGTCCCTGAAAACGTTGACGTTGGGGTCTCCCCCCTAGAAGGGGCTTATTATATTGGATTCAGCTTTAATTTGGAATCTCATTCAGTCTTTTATACCATGAAACCATTAGGAGGCTGAAAAAGAGCTCACAGGTTGATAACATATAAACATTTGTTTGAAGTTTATTAGCATATAGCACAAGAGGTCTTGAGTGGACTAGCAGCGTGTTTTGGAGGAGCACAATGGAAAACAATGTTCTTAGCAAGGTCTAGTGACAAATTGTAATTTCCTCCACAAAACCTGCTCCTCCTCCTAACTTTTCTTTCTATGAATAGCTGAAAACCTCTGAGTCATTCTTGCTGCCTCCTCCCTTCCTCATCCCACATCAGATGGAATCGACACACCCTGCTTCGTCTCTCTCCTTTGGTCCCTCCTCTCCATTCCCAGTGCCACATCATGGTTCAGGCCCTCCTTCTGCTAAACTGGCGTCCCAGCTTCTGCCCTGGACAGGACAACCCCCCATGGTGCCTGCTCCCTACCAATGGCCCTGGAGTTGCTTCGTCTCTTCCAGGATTCTCTTTCAGTAGTTCCATGCCCTGGGTTAGCAGTTCCCTGGTTTTCTCCCATTTGGATTTCTCCCATTTGAAATACCTGCATTGGCCCCTGACCGATCCAGGGACCACTGGGAGTTGACAGGGAGTGGATGTGGGCATCTCTGCAGACAGCTCTGCATCAAAGGGACACCATGGCCCAGTCCATGGCACCTTTGTATTCAGCATAGAGCCTGGCATGGTGCTTTGCTGCTGATAAGCCCTCAGTAGCTTGGCTAGTCTGAATGGTTGAGTGAGTGAACGCGAGTTGCCTGTGATTCTGGGGGATTTCAGAAAGCCAAGGATATTAGTGCAAGTTTGCATTTTCTTAATGTTCTCAATTTCCAAAACTCGTTTGCTGAGGTAAGATGGGGGAAGATTAATTGGAGATTGCTGGCTTAAGCCAGGAGGGCTGAAAAAGTGACAGTTATAAAAATGCAGATTATCTGGGTATTTTATGTTGACAGAGTCTGAATGTGTTGGAATAGCCTTCTCCGTGAAACAATACCCCATATCTGTGGTCCTCCTTTGTGTTTACGTGGAGTTGCACGAGTTGTCTGTATATACCTGGAATGATGTCCTTTTGAAAGTGCGGTAGTGGCTGGAGGAATGGGGAGCAAAGGTAAAGCTTTTAAAGGGGCTTTTAAAATCACAATCACATAACTCTTTAAGTGGTTTCATGTGTGCTTGATGGTTTGCCTTGCACACGTGAAGTATTCAAGACCCTGTGGGAAGCAGGCCACGGATCAGAGGTGAGGCCTCCACTCTGTGTTAGATCCAACTGGCTCATAGGCCCTCACATCGATGGGATTCTCTGCAGGTGTCAAAGTGATTTTTAGTTTGCAGCTTTGGTGAGGAGTGCAGGCTCTTCCTTATTTTTCTGTCAAATGGAGGAAGAAGTGGGAGCTCACGAGCAGCATCAGGACTCAAAAAGCCTCCCGACTTAGTCTGTGCCGAGGTGACTACCCACCACACATTGTGGAGACTCCCCGCTGGGGTCCTGTGTCGAGGTCTCTGAGACTAACTCCAGGTTCGATGGCCACTAGGACTCCAGGACTCACTCATTAAGTTGTGCTCACAGCTGTGCCTTATGGCAGTAAAGCTCAATTAGCAAAGGGAAGGTGCTGGCTTCCAGGGGTCCTTGGCCATTATAGTCACAGAGGAGACACTAATTCCTCCAGCAACAAGTTGTGACAACACATGTGAAATGTTGCCCACCAGGGATGATTGTTAGACATTCAGTGCCCAGGGTTTTCCCTGGGGGCTGGTCACATGGGCACCCTCAGGCACGTTGCCAAAGTTCAGACTCCCAGAAGGAAAGCAGGTGTTCAGCATGGTCCACGTTGTACAAGCAGTTAGGTGCAGTCAGCCACCCTTACCAGTTAGGGAAGGGGAGTACTCTCCAAATCCAGACTCCCGGACTCCAGCCAAGGGCCAGCCTTGGACACAGGCCTTTCAAAGGATGAGCAGTGTGAGGCCTGCTGTATTAATTCTTTCCTGCCCAGGTCTGATCTTCCTCTTTGCAGATTTCAGTGATAGCAGTCAGGGCCAGTCTTCACCGTGATTCAAGTGTAAGAGATGAGCGCTTACACGTGGCTTTAGGTGGCAGAGTGGCTTCTAGTTTCCTATCGGATAAAGCACATGCCGGCTTTGCAGAACGTCTAAGCCACCGAGGGGTCTGCTGCTCTGTGTGCCAAGGGCCTTCTCTGCGGAGCCTCTGACCATGTGGTTGGTTTATTGCTTCAGAGATACTTTTCTGATACATACCTTCCCCAAGGCTTTTTTTTTAATTTACTTTTGGGGGGGGGGACATTGATTCATTCTTCTATCTAATTATGCATTCATTGGTTGATTCTTGTATGTGCATTGACCAGGGATTAAATCTGTAACCTTCATTTACCCAGGTGATGCTCTAACCAGCTGAGCTAAGGCCAGTTGGGGCCCAGCCACGGCCCCAAGGCTTTTGGTGGCTTTGTTTTTGCATATGACTGGGATATACTTGCCACATGGACCTCCTTCATCTGAAGGTACTCTTGTGACTTTGGTAGGATGTCTGGTGTGAGTTCTCCAGCTGCTACTGACCCTGGCCCCTTCTTTAGGGAGAGTCTGTTACTCCAAGCTTGGGGCCTGCTGAGCAGTCTGGAACATTGTGACAGTGAGAATATACCAGCCTTGGTTGAATCATTTATTGAGGACCGACAATGTACAAGGCAGTGTGGGAGATAGACCTGCATACCATCATCAAACCACACCATGGAGGAGGAAGAAGCGGAGGGGAAGAGGAGGAAGAACAGGAAGAGGGAAGTCTACATCCATCCTGGCCATGCAGTAAAAGGCCAGCAGGTCTAGGCCACGTGCTGTGGGGCAGCCCCCAGGGAGCTGGGTATTCAAGTATGTGGCTTTCATACCTCGAGTAGTCTTCTGGGATGTAGTTGGCAAACTGTGTCAAGAAAGAAAGCCAGGTCTGCAAAAAGGGTGTGAGGTTCCTTAATGTACTTACGTCATACAGAAATGGAGGAGATTGGGCCTGTTTCCTGGACAACTACTCGATACTGACATGTGGGGAGGAAGAGATGGTAAGAAACACTCTGGACAAAATTGAAATTGGCAGCTTGATGTGTGGTGAATCACATAGCAGGTGTCGCCATGCAGAGATGTGGCTTTAATCACATACATGAAGCAAACTGTCAGTGAGTTCTGAGGTCATGCTGGGTGCTGCATGCTTTTTTTCTTTGAAGTGTGACTCTTCCCTGAGTCTGTTTCCATTTTTAAGAGTTCTCAGAGTTTTGATCACTTAGCTTCACTCCTTGACACCTCATCACATGCTCAGCCATAGCCCTGTGCATTTAATACCGATTTAACAGTCTTGACTCACACCATTTGATCTGCATCGCTGGGCCACTGCCTAAACCAAGAAGAGGGCAGATGGCATTGCTGAGCTTGCATAGGGAGCTGCCAGATAGTGTTGTCCTTTGAAGCAGCAGTAGGTGCTGTCTTCCTAAAATATGGTGTGTGGCTTCCCTGGGCTCACCACTCTCTGCCCTTCTCAGTCAGGCCCCTCTCTCATTTCTCCTCCTCACCCCTCTTCCCCGGGCTTTGTCCTTCTTCTGCCCAACTCACCTTATTGCCCCTCGGCAAACCACGTGCCTTTCCCTCTCCCCTCCAGATCTCTGCACCTGCCATCCCCTCACCCAGGAGAACCCCTTCTCATCGCGGCAGGCATCCTAGCAGGGCAGTCTTACTTCCAGGTCACCTCGGCATGGACCTACCTGGACTCCCCTGCAATGAGCTGGGCTGGTAGAACCATCCTTCCTCTGACACTCTTGTGTATTATGATCTGGGTGTGCACTCCTTGTTGGCTGGGGTGTTGGGGGAGCCTTCCCTCATTCTTGGCGCCCCACCTGTTACCTTTCTTCAGGAGATCCCCTGCCTGGCTCACCTTTCTTCAGGATTGGCTCTGCATGTGACCATGCAGCAAGAGTATTGGCTCGGGAGGCTTCATGAGAAGCTCGTTTTGTCCCTTTATGATCAGATGCTTGCCAAACGCTCCAACAGTTGGCAAGATCAGCTGCCCATGTGCACTAGGTTGGTCAGTTATCTATTGTTGTATAACTGCGAGGCTTAAAACAACAAAGATTTTATTATTGCTTGCAGTTTCTGTTGGTTGGGAATTCAGAAGGGGGTTGGCTGGACAGTTCTGGGTCAGGCCCTCTCATGGGGCTGCAGTCAGATGGTGGGAGTGGAGTTGGCAGGAGCCGGCCCATCTGGAGGCCGGCGGAGCATCTCTCTTTCTCCATAGAGCCCCAGGGCTTCTCCGTGAGCTCTGCCCACATGAGCTCCTGGTGGCTGGCTGACTTTAGAGTGAGCATCTCAGAAGAATAAGGTGGACGTGCGTGGGCCAGAACTGAACCAGAGACCACGTTTTCAGCAGTACAGTACTGTCTTAATTGCCGGACCAAGAATTGAACTAAAAATGTTTCCTAGTAATTTTTACCCTCTGAATCAACAACATGGGCCATATTGAACCCAGAAATTAGGTCGACAGTTGTCTTGATTTTTTTTTTTAGGCTTTTTTGGTTGCAAGTGGCAAAAACCTTCCAGAGCAACTCGGGCAGGAAGGGTGAAAGATTCTCTTGTGAGACCACAGAAGAGTTTTACAAAGCTTGCCCAGCTGTTTGCACTGTTGTTGTTGTGTTTGTTTGTTTTTTTTTCACTTCTCATGTCTGCGTCTCTTCTTGTTCTCCTCTCTTGTAGTCCAGTCTTGTTTCTGTTTCTCTCCTTGGGCCATGTGGCAGGAGGTGGCTGCTGCCCACAGCACCCTGCCTCGAGCCTGCACAGCCTCACTCTGGGCCACATTCCACTGGCTGTTTCAAGGCACATGGCTCTCTCCGATACATCAGTGAGGTGGAAACATGCTCACACCCCATTCTAGCGGGTGATTCTGCAAAGTTCCATGGCACAGGGTATGGACAGACATAGGATTTTAATTCAGGGAGGGTGTTAAGAATTGGGCAAAATGCGCCAGTCTGTTCCAGGCTCTGACCTTCCTTCCAGCGATCTCGTCCTCATCTGTGAGGTAGCATGGCTGGATTAGGTGATCTTGGGTGCCTTCTAGCCCCAGCTTCATGAGAACGTGATGGGGTACCAAGTGGAAGAAGTGGGGGGAGAGATTAGATGTCACAGACCAGCGGCCCTCAACCGTTTTGGCACAAGGGACTGCTTTCGAGGAAGACAGTTTTTCCATGGACTGGGGGTAGGGGGATGGTGTTGGGCACAATACATTCAAGCTCACCTCCTTCTCTGTGGCCCGGTGCGGGGGCGGGGATGTTGGGGGACCCCTGTCATAGATGATCTATACCTGGCATGGGCTTGGCACGTTGAAATGCTCAGGAAATGTCTATTGACTTAATGGCTTGGAGCTAAGAGCCCAGATGTCTGGGAAGCTGGTGGCTGACCTGGCAGAGAAAGAGTTGGGGATGCTTTTGCCAGCCCAGATGTTCACTGGCTGTCTTGTCCCTGGGGCCACAGGCTTTGGAAGCAGTTAGGAGTTGCTGGAAGCATCCAGGTGCTTCCATCCCTTTTTTTCCTGCTGTCACTAATGGATTTGGCCCAGGCCTCTTGCACCTGAGCCCCAGGGGAGCATGGGAACAGAGCTACATGATGTATTCCAGTTTCCAGTCTCGGGACACTTGCAAGCAGACTGAGTGGGGGCCCCACCTTTTGCTGAGTTGTTCACATGTTATGCCAAGAAAGGTGCCTGCCTAGAATCCTCCAGTTTTAGAAAATGAAATTATTTTGCTAGATGCAGGCACAGAAGTGATTTTCTTCTTCTGGGGCCTGCAGTTCTCCTAAGTTTGCATGTATTTTGCCCGTCAGCTTGAGTCTTCGCCTCCTGGAGATGGTGTAAGGCATTCTTAACCTCTGAGAAGATTCCTGTAGTGCCTTGTCTCTCCCGAGTGCCTCATGACCCGCCTTGCAGACGTTATCTCTGCCTTCGGGCTGCAGCCCTCCGGCTTCCCTTCCCCTTGCTGCCCTAGGTTGTACTTGGTGGCACTATGTCATTTATGTGCATGTAAAGCAGCTTCAGGGCAGGACAAGTCACTCACGTGTCATCTATTTCCTCCCAGGAGGCTCAGCACACGTGAAAATCAGTGCTCAGTAACTGTTAGCTGCCCACACATGGCACAGACGTGTCTTCAGTGCCTGGGGGGCTGACGAGCGAGGTTCTCCGGGCCCCTGCTTAAGTTGCACAGTGTGGTGGTGGGAGACTCTCTAGGTAGGAAATGAACTTCAAGGTCATCTAGTCCGACCAGCTCTCTGTTCAATGACTTCTTCCTATAGCATCTCTGCCCCATTAGCACCAGCCCCTGAGCAAATCTTTATCTGCCACGACAAGCTGGTGTGTCTTAGACAACTCGGAATGTTAGCAAATTCTTCCTTTGTTGAGCTGAGATGGGTTTCCAGGCAACAGCTGTCCTTACTGGGATGTTTCCCTGTCGCACACAGCTGGACTTACCCCTTCCATATGGCTACACTCTTCCTCTTTGGAGAGACTGGCTCAGTGTCCCTGTGTATCATCTATTGCTACCTAACAAATCATCTCAAAATTTAGCGGCTTAAAACAGTAATAGACATCTCAGAGTTTCCATGGGTCAGGGATGCACGAGTGGGTGGCTAATTGGGGTGACTCTGGCTCAGGATGTTTCATGGAAGCTGTGCTCATCTGGAGGCTTGACTGGGGCCAGAGGCTCCACTCCAAGGTGGCTCCCCCACCTGCCTCACAAAGTGATCTGGTTGTTGGCAGGAGGCCCGGCCCCTCACTTCGTGGACCTCTCCAGAGGGCTGCTGGAGTGTCCTCTCTACATGGCAGCGGGCTTTTCCCAGGGGGAACGATGCAAGAGAGGGCAAGCAAGAACCACAGTGTCTATTCTGAGCTACCCTTAAAGTCACACTCTTATTTTCACCATATCCTGTTGGTTACACTGGTCAGCCCTGCCCAGTGTGGGAGGAAGGCTCCGAACCTCTGTGACCCCCACTTTCCTTATCTGTAAATAGCCCTGCTTTGTTGTTTGAAACAAACCGTGAAGAAGTACTTGGCAAACTGTTTCACAGGTGAAAGGGATGTTTTGAATGTAAGGGTTTTGCTAGTAGTGATTGCCCAACTAGTGAAAACCTCCTGTTTAACCGCAGGAAGTAAGGCTGGATTTGCCAGAGGATGAGGAAGGCGTATCTGAGGCCTCTGTTGGGGGGTAGCCAGGCTGTGGGCTATCCTTCTGGAGTTCAGGATCCTTGTCGTGGGGAGACGCCCCTCTGTTGCCAGGGCCCTACCCTCATTCAGTCCAAATGGTGGAGGGGACACAGAAGGTCACACACTCTTGTTGGGTGCTGTGGAGGCCCAAGAGAGTTCCTGCCCCATGGACGCCCAGAGCTTGTCTGTCTTGTTCACTGATCTGAACCCAGTGCCTGCCCAAGCAGCAATGATGGTTCTTTTAAACACAGGCTCTGTTCTGGGAGTTAGGCACTCCCCATGACGTGAGACTTTCAGGTTTGCAGGCTGCTGTCACATTTTGACAGGAGTTGAGCTGTCATTTCTGCTTCAGTTGCAATGTGGTGGGAGTCACTTTTATGTAAGATTATTTCATCTAGTATTAATATCAGCGCCTATAATACTGACGGCCATGAAGAGAAAAAGTAGAATTCCTGAATGAATTCCATGTCTCGCTATCAGATCTCTAAACTCGCAGTCTGTGCATTTAGATTTGTAACTGGCCTTGGTGTGTTAAATTTTGACTCAGATGTTTCCTTAATGAACCTCTAATTCATAGCATTTCAGTCTTTTGCTTGGCTTGGTAACTGGGTTTCTTTTTTAGAACCTCCTTGGCTTAGTGTAGTATTCTTTGGGGGTATATTTTTGTGCTGCTGGGTTTTTAACAGCTCACTTGTAAAAGGGAGAATCTAGGTTGCCGGAACATCCTGTGGATTGTGGCTGCAGCTATAGAGGTTGTGTGATGATTAAAAAAAAAAAATCTGTTCAAGAATCCTGAATTGTTCTGTGCAGGAGAATTTGGATTTGCAGGCCTACAGCCCCGTTGGAAGTAGATCCGGCCGTGTGCCTAGGGCCCTGCTATCCTTCCTCCTTTTCCCAGGGTGCTTGGCCTCGTCCCTGCGCCGGCCCGCTGGGACTGGAGAAGTCCCCTCAGTCACCAGAGCCATTCAGCACTGCTCTTGGCCCTTGCTCTGCACGGGGAAGAATTTACAATACCTTGGGTCTTAAATAGATTTTGGGTTTTTTTCTTATGGAAATTTTCAAGTAGGGATGTTGGTGTAATGACCCCCATGTCCCCGTCACCCAGTATCGACAAGTCTCACCGTAGGGTCAGTGTGTGGCCTCCCCACCTCGCTTAATTTGAAGCAAATCTCAGATAGCTTTAATTTTAATAACTGAATTTAAAAAAAATAATTTTAGGCCCTTGCTGAGTAGCTCAGCTGGTTAGAGCATCGTCCTGATACGCCAAGGTTGCGGGTGTGAATCCCACTCAGGGCACATACAAGAATCAATGAACGTGCAAGTAAGTGAAACAACAAATCTGTTTCTTTCTCCCTCTCCCTCCCTCCATCCCTTCCTCTTTCCCCCTCTAAAACCAATTAGAAGTCATTTTAACAATAATATTTATATTTTAGTATGTATCTCTTTACATATGAAGGCTTTTAAAAAACAGCATTACTGTCCCTGAAATTTTACCAATTCCTTAACATTATCAAACATGCAGTCAGTCGATATTAAAATTTTTCCCATTGATTTAAATTTTTGTTTTTTACAGTTTCTAGAAATTAGGATCCAAATAATCTCTATTCATTGTAATTGTTCCTATTTCCTCTCAGGTTTTAAAAAATAAATCTTTTGTTTTATTTGAAATTATTTCAAGTTTAGAGGAAAGTCACAAGAATAGTACAAAGAACTCCTATGTACTCTACCTTCAGATCCCCCAGCTGTTATTATACTATACGTACCTTATTCTTTCTACATACTTATGCATGTATTTTAAAAAATATTTAATAGTGAGTTTCAGACATGATGCTCATTATCACTTAATACTTCCGTGTATATTCCTTAAAACAAGGGCATCATCTATGCACATCCAAAGTACAGGCATTGATATTATGCTATCATCTAATCCACAAACCCCGTTCCTATTTTGCCAGTCGTCCCAATAATACCCTGTATATGTACAAGATCCAATCCAGGATCATAGATTACATTTGGTGGTTGTGCCAGTTTAGTTTCAGTCTGGAATAGTTCTTCCATTTTTCTTGTCATTCATGACCTGGACATTTTTGATGAATACAAGCCAGTCACTTTGTAGAACGTGACTTGACCTGGGCTTGCCTGGCCTTCCTTTCTGTTTAGACTCGGCCCTGCGTCTGTGGCAGGAACACCACAGGCTGTATCGTCCGTCTCAGGCGGCTTCTGATGTTGCTTCGTTCTACCACTGGTGATGGAACTTTTATCGTTGGGTTAGGATGCTGTTTGCCAGATTTCTCCACTGTGAAGTTAATTAATTTTGTAATTCTTCATAAGTAATTAGAAAGCATTTTTATGGGGAGACACTTTGAGGCTATGTTAAACCCTGTTCATTAACAAATCTTCACCCACTTGGTTGTAGCATCCTTTGGTGGTTCTTTCCTGAATTAGCTATTGTTATGATGGATGCCAAATGGAGAGTTTCTAGTAACAGCATTCCTTTTACATTTATTAATAAACATTGTACTCTAAGGAACTTATTTATGTAATTTATTTATGTCAGTATGAACTCATGGATTTCTGTCTTATTCAATGCATTACTAGCTGTAACTGTTAACTTATTTTGATTCTCAAGCTGTCCCAGCTTTGTCCAGGAGGAGTCCTTTTAAACAGCCTCCTGTGTCATTTTTCACATTCCCCGTTACTCTTTGAACACTTCCTTACTTTTTGGCACAACAAAATATTCCTTGTTCTTCTTGTACTGGAATCTGCCTTTTCTACAATGAGCCGTGGTTCCGTTTAGGGGACAGTGGTATCTAGAAGCCAAAATCTGGGTGCTAGGTGTGTTCATCATTACTGGGACATCATTTCTTCTGGGTTCTTTTCACAGATACCTTTTGGTTTTTTCTAACCTTCTCCTTCTGTATTTCCAACTGCAGACTCTGACAGTAAGAGATCTGGCTCCAATTATCCTCAATATATTTACTTGTTTGTTCAGTCCGTGTATAAAACCGTCCTCCCTGGCGTGCTGGTCAAATCCTCTTAGTTCCTGCACAGCCAGTCATGCCGGAGAACATTTCTCTTGACTTTAGTGTTATTACTGACCTTGCTAGTGACTCTGGCCAGTGGTTTTTGTGATGAAATTAAAGGTGGTGAGAGCTAAGTTGATTCATTTAACAAATATTTACTGAGCACAAACTACGTGACCAATACGTGCTAGATTCTGGAGATACAGCAGTGAATGAGACTACTACCGCCCCTGCACCAGAAGGATAAAGCACTGATGAGAACATTGATCTGGTAAGAACTGTCAGGGAGGAAGCCTGCAGAGCTGAGGGAGATAGCAGGGCCCATAAGAAAAGTTTCTTGAAAGAAGTTGCATTTCAGGCCAGGGGGCTAGCAGGCTGGATTGGAAGCAAGGGGCAGGGAGGAGCTAGCCCAGAAAGAACTGGTAAATCTTACTCAGGAGTGAGGACTTCATCCCAAGGAAAGCAAAGAGAAGTTGGAGGGTTTAAAGCAGCGTGTTGACAGGAGTCAGAGTGAAGTTTTAGAAAACAGTGTAGCATGGGAGTGGATTAGCAGGGGCTGGGCAAGATGCAGGAACCTCTCGGCTGTGGGTATTGCCCAGGCAGGAGACGACCCTTAGCCAGCGAGAGCCGAGCAGGGCAGCCGCAGCAAAGGGGATGCACGTGAGAGGTTGGGGAGGGGTGCCGGAGAGGGCTTGGAATTCTGCCTGGTGAAGTCCGAAGGTGAGACCTGAGGCAGACAAACCTCACCATTTAAAACTTTAATAACTGGGAAGTATGTTGTTGGTTATCATTGTGTTGGCTGGAAGGGTAGCATGTTCCTACATTTTCTGCTTTGACGTGACCTTTTCGTCTAAACTTGAAATCTGAAGCATTTGCCTAATATTCTGTGACAAGCTTTCCACTTAACCATAGAACCAACCACCCTTCGTGTTGCTGGGTGGTGCATGGCATTCTGATACTTTGATGGAACCGCAAAAAGCATCTAATGACTTTTTAGTGAGGAATGTTAATGGATTTAGTGAGGAATATTACCCTGTTATTGTGCCTTCAGCGTGTGAGGTCAGCAGAACTTTGTGGGGCGGTGGGGTCATGTCCCTGGGTTTGCTCCACTGCTCGTGTAGCACTGATGTGTTAATTCATGCAGCCAGCTCATCGTCTCAGAGCTGTCACCCCGTGTCAGCTCTTGGCTGGGCAGGGAAAAGACAGGCCTGGTCTGTGTCTCATGGAACGTAAGTTCTAGCTCTGTGTCTCATGGCAAATGCAATGACCAAGTAAAGCAAGACATATTTTCTGGATCAATACCCCAGTATTCTCCACGGAAAGAGCCCTGTGCTGGTGGCGAAGAAACCAAGTTCCATTTCTGGCTTTGTCGTTTACCATTTCAGTGGATCAGGACACAAGATTTACCTTTTCCTGGTCTCCCCCACCCTTTCTTGGCTCCACAATGAGGCATTAATTTCCCCCCCACAAGTGCCTGCCGTATAGAATATGTTTGGTAAGTATTTGCCGAACACATCAGTGGTTGTGTTGCCCACTTATAAGCCCTGGTGAGGGTCACGAGAGCCATGTTTGTGACCGACGCCGACGCAAAGTGAAACGTTGCCTGGATGTGAGGCGTGCTGGCGGGGATGCTGGGCTGGACTGTCTGTGGGGCCGCGTGTGCGAAAAATGAGGTGACATGCACTTCAGTAACCGGAGAATGGCTCTCAAGCCTCTTTTTAAAAAATTTTAAAGATTGCATTAGAATAATCCTTCCTGCAGAATGTATAACAGCTTTTATTTGACATTCCTCAAGGGAAGCTTTAAGTGGTAAAGAATGAGGCCAGAGGCAAAATAAAATGGTGTCAGGTCTCGCAGTAACAGTCCCGTCCCCAGAAGCAAACACTGCACAGTAGATGCTTGTGTTTGACGGGCCGCTTTGGATGCTGAGCGTTTTCTGAATGGTGCCTTTCAGCCGGCTCTGAGGGGACAAGTGAAACCTGGGGGGCAAGTCCAAGCAGCCTGGTGGGGTGGGTGGGTGGGACTGGCTCCTAGTAGCCTGGTCCCCCCTTGGGACCTCCAGTGAGCTGCCCACATCCCCTAGCCTCAGCCTCTGCATCTGGAACAGAGAGGTAACCTTCCTACCTTTCTTATCGCATCTTAAAGGGTTATTAATTCACGTGAGGCACTTCTAAGGTAAGCCGCCAGGATGCCCTAGTTAGACTGAATAAACTGAGACCCAGAAGGATCCCAACAGCATTCCTGTGGCCTCAGAGGTAGAAGAGCTGAAAACTGCTGCTTCTCTTGCCTGTGTCTCTTGTACGACCTTCTTCACTGCCCTCCCTGCCTCTGACGTCCCTTCTACAGCCGCCGCCTGTGTGTACCAGCAGGTTCTTAGTCAACAACAACAGAAAACCAGCTCGGGTATATTAAGCCAAAAAAAACAATGTTACTGGGAGGCTTGTCAGGAGCTCACAGGATCCCCCAAAAGGCAAGAGAACGGAGCTCTCAGAGGAGAGGTGAGAACAAGGCAGGCTGGGAAGCCAGAGCCATGACTGAGGTCATGTCACAGAATCATTCTGGAGAGACACTGCCACCCAAGCACTGGACATTGATGTCACACAGGCACCCCTACCTCTGCTACCCCTGAAAACCAGTCATTGCTACTGCCACCACTGCCAGGAAGGAATTCTCCTCATCCCTGTTCTTTTCAATATGAACCTTTAATAAAGTACAATATGCATAGCGAAAAGGAGGCAAGGAAATGCACAGCTCAGAGCGTGCTCACAAAATGAACACATGGAAAAACCACCGCCCCCCCAAAGAAACGAAACATGACCAGCCTCCCGGGAGACCCCAGGAGCTGTCCCCCCAAGGATAACTGCTGTCTTGACTTCCCCTCAGTGCTCAGTTTTGCCTGTGTTTGTGCTTTCTGTACGTGGAATCACGCAATACGCTCTGTTTGTGTCTGGCTTCTTTTGCTCAACATTGTGTTCGAGAGGTTCTTCTCAGTTATTTGTTGTGTGTAATTCTAATGCATTTATTGTCATTGCTGTATAATGGCCCGCCATTTGGAAAGCACCAAATGGATAAACCACCATTTGTTTAGTCATTCTAGCGTGGACAGACATGTGGGCTGTTTTCAGTTTGTGGCTGTTAGGGAGGGTGCTGCAGACATTTCATGCATGTCTTTTGGTAGCCAGATGTACATTCCTGATGGGAGGTTGGTGGGGGTGGAATTGCTGGATCATAGGGCAATCTGTGTTTATTAATAACTGAAGAGGGTATCTATCCTCTCTTATGAAGTGCCTGTTCAAGTCTTTTGCCCATTTTGAAATTATGTTGTTAGCTTTTTTCCTTACTGATTTTCGGAGTTCTCTGTATTTCCTTGATACAAGTTCTTTGTTGGCTATATATATTGTGAATATCTCTCCAAGTCTGTAATTTGTGTTTCCTGAACATACCATTTTGTATCTCTAGATCCAGGTTTAAAAACCTCTGCCAATGGCCAGGATTGGCTTTTGTGATCCTCAGCAGCAAACAGCAAACCCTGTCTGCAGTCATTCTAGGATGTCCGTTCCCAGGTGGCGTGGCCTCTGGGGAGGTGCCTCGGCCAGGACTCAGCTGCACACAGTAGAAACGACTCTGGCTAGTGTTGGCAGAAAGGCTGAGCTGTCAGGTTGAGGCAGCTTCCTACCCCCCAAACTGCTGCTGGGACCTGGCTTAGATAGCGCTGGGTTCCTTCATGCTGGTGCAAAGTAGATTTTTGTTCTCCAGGTCCCTGCTGTGGGCTGGCAGTAAGCGGTGCAGGCCCAGGTGCATTGGTTTGGGGAGTACCTGAGAGAAACTTTAATCTTATCCAGGAGAGGCTCAAAGAGTAACTGAAGTAACTGAAGAACATCTCCATGTATCTTAAGAGAAGCTAAGCCTGTGTCCCTGGGAGGGTGGAGGAGCAGCTGGGGGCTGACAGGCAGGGTCCCCTCTGCTGTGATGGGATAAACTGCAGACATTAGTGCAGGGAGCCATGGACTCTTGGAGCCGATGGCTGCAGAAGCTTGCTCCTATGTCACAGTTCCTGCCGTGGCAATGGATCCCTCTTATCCTGCTTGCTGCCCTCTTAACTTGCTGTCCCATTTAAGTCTTGTGTGATGCATGTCAGTGGAACAACCTGAATCCCTGGAATCTTTGCTGCGGGCCGTTTTTGGTTCTCTAGCCTCTGTGGTATGACATGAGGGCAAAAGTCCAAGCGGGATGGACCGTTCTGGGGCACGGCTGTTCCAGTAATGAGAGGAACCATGTGGGTGCCACATTAGCTGAATGTTCTGGGTGGGAACTCTGTGGAAAGTTCAAGTGCAGCCCATGATTGGCATGTGGGAATAAACCAGCCCAGCTGCATGTGAGGTTCCAGAAGGTCATTCCTCCATTCACCTGTTGAGCCATTGTGTCATGCCCTAGGGCTCTTGTTAGAAAGCAAGATATTGTGGAATTGTGCGCCTGAAACCTGTATAATTTCAGTAATCAGTGTTGCCCCAGTACATTCAATAAAAGGCGGGGAAAAGACGCCATACACTGGGTGGCTTAAAACAACAGAAATTTATTGTTTCACAGTCCTGGAGGCTAGACGTCCAAAATCAAGGTGTCCGCAGCGCTTCCTGGCTTGTGGCATTTGTCAGTAGCCCCTGGTGCCCCTTGATTTGTAGATGCTCACTCCCACCTCCGCCTCCATTGTCACGTGGCATTTCCCTGTGTCTGTCTCTTCCTCTTCTTATAAGGACAACAGTCACACTGGATTAGGGTCTACCCTAGTGACTGACCTCACATTAACTTGTTCATATCTTCAAAGACCCTATTTCTAAATTAGGTCACATCCACAGGTACTGGGGGGCTAGGACTTCAACATATCTTCTTGGAGGATGCAGTTTAATTTACAACACCCACCATCATTCCGGCCATGGCTGGACCCTCGCCTCAGCTGCTCTGGATCTCCTGGCTTTTCCAGAGCCACGTTCCCCCAACGCACTGCTGTGGGTTGGCTGGGCCCTCCTAGTCTTTGCCGGGCAGAGTCTGCCCGTTGTTTGCCCAGTGTACCCGCCCAGTCCCTCTGGGACAGAACAGTCATTCTGTTCCCGGAGCTCCTGTCACCGACAGCTCATTCTTTCATTTTGAGTTTGTGTTTAAAGCCAACATTTCATGGACAGCTGATAGGTATATAACATAGAACATATTGCATATGGGTGACATACATACAGCAAAGTGGTAAATTATAAGGGTAGATAGCTCAATAAATTTTCATAGTGAACACGTCCTTTATTTTGAATTTATTTCCCTCTGTTTATTAAATGGTAGCTTGCAATTTATAGGCCTGTCTGTTTCACAAGATGAATCGTTCCTTGAAGCCTCAAAATGTGTCTGATTTATCTTAATATCTATGCTTTCTCCAGTTTCTTTATATAGTAGCCCACAGGAAGTACTTGCTGAATTAGAATTTGGAAGCTGGTGGTGGGGATATTTACGAAGTGACTCAGAGTCAGCTGGAGCTGCCGTTGAATGAAAGTCACACACGGGCCATGTGCCTTGCCCCAGATTAATAGCTTTTGCCTTCCCATGTGTCTGGTTTCAAATTTGCTGCCCTGTCTTTCTCTTTTTTTTTCTCTTGGTCCATGAACATTCTCTGAAGGTTCTCTAGAAAACATAGCCCAAGGCAAAGATTAAAGAGCTCACTTTACTTGGGAGATGCAATCCCAGAGCGTTGAAACGAAACGAAATGGAAAGTGAAGCAGAGGAGAGAGAAAAGGGACACGTAGCACGGTGCATGACCTTGCCGACGCCACTTCAGGGAGCTGCAGAGACACCGCGCACAGCTCCGGGGCGTGAACTTCTCTAGAAGGCGTGTAAGGAGAAAGCATACCTCCGAGCAGTCCGCGGAGGGAAGAGCAGAGGGGGGATTTGTCTTCCCCATCCACTTCCATCCCCCATTTCTCAGTCTGGCATTTCATGCAAGTCCAGAAGTGGAGGGACCACTGGGTGAGGAAAAGGCACCAACCGAGAGAAATAGAGAAGGATGCAGCTGAGGGAATCTGAGAAGGCACACAAGGTTTGTGTCCAACACTCGCAGACCGTGCGCGGTTTAGGTCCACCACACCCTGCCATGGTGTCAGCTCTCCCACTGTGATGTGGGGACTTACATTCTCCTGAGAAGAAGTCATCTTTAGTCCTTCTCTGAGATGACAGGTGCAAGCCCTAGTCAGTGACAGAGTCCCCTTCCTGGTGTCTAGCTTCAGTCACCTGGGAACTGAAGCAAAAAGGTTGTGAAACAAGCTCATTCATTCTCTGCTGTGTGGCTGGTCCTGATGCTGTAATTGATATTCACCATCCCCCTTCTTAGCCTCCTATTCTAGATCCTGTTCACTCTGCCTGAGCTCCCTGGCTGGTCTGTGCCGTTTGCCCTGAGGGGTCTGAGTTCCCTGTTGCCTTCCCATTAACAGCCATTACCAGACATGGAAGTATTAAGAGATGACCCAGGGAAGCCCCTGGGCTCTATCCAGACATTCTTCTCCCTTCCCCTGATGTGCCACTAACCTGATTCTTCATGGCAATTAGCTAAAGTGACCCCAGCAGTATAGTCCCTCTCTTTTTGATCTGTTCCTCCCTGATATGAGGAGCGAAAGGTGGCCAGGTGGTAGACTCAGCTTTCCATTCAGTGGGAAGCCTTATTGTGTCGCATTCCACCACGCAGCCTGGAACTAGAACCCCTAACCCAGCTGAGGCCAAGTGCATGGGGATGGGAAGTACAAACTCTGCAAGGGGTTACCACGTGTGATGGTGAGCAGGGCCACTCCTGGCTGATCTGCTGCAGTTAGAGGGGACATGGCAACAAATGTCAGTTGTCAGTTCAAGGCGACTGCATCCTGGAGGATAGAAGCTCAAGCCTGTAAGCCATCTCCCCAGTCAGGTCCTCAGCCAAGCCTTCAGTAGGCTGTTCCGTTGTCCATCAGACTGGCTGCCCATGAGTGATGGCAGCGCTCATGGTGAGACCAGTGAATTCCCCAGTCGGGAGTCATTGGTTCACCTCCTTGGCTGAAATGGGTGACTTGGTCTGAGGCCGTGTTGCACAGGAATTGAGGCCAGCAGGTGAGGATTCGATAACTGTGGACAGTGGTGCTGCGGGAGGCCACCCCAGCCCCAGGAAACTCATCGTAGAAATTAAGGACAGATGGCCAAACCCTTGGCCTTAGTGCCTGGTTTGTCTTGTGGTGGTGAGGCCACTGAAGCTGCCCAGGCTCAGTGAAAATAGACAGTTCTGAGTTGTGTGCCTCCAAAGGCCCCCGCTGGGAGAGGCGTTGCTACTGCACCTTACAGTGTGCATGAGTGGGGCCTGAACTTTACCACCCACAGAGGTTTGGGGTCGCTCTGGAAGGTAGACCTTTGGAGCGAGCCTTTCCTGAGCCAAAACTCAAAGCGGGAGAAACAGACCCTTTTAAATGCACCATGGGTGCATTTGGGTGCACCACTCCCAAAAGCAACCTGAATTTTAAGATATGTCCCTGAATTTGAGGCCCTTTCAGGACTGAGTTGGAAGCCATTGAAATTTTTAAAAACTTGACTAAACAGGACAAAAAATATCACTTGGGCTACTGGTGGAGAATGGATTGGCCACAAAACATCTAAATGAAAGGAAAAAAAAAAGAGCACAGCTAAATTCCAGGATGAGAAAGTTCATTGAAACTTGATTGTTTTGAAGGGACTTTAGACCCAGATTCACAACTGCCTCTGTATGAGCTCTTCCAAATAACAAAAAATAAAGCTGAAAAATGAAGCTCCTCAAGTCCTGAAATGAAAAGTAGCTCTAATTACAATGAGTTCAAGTTAAATTTAGATTTGGGTACTAGGCAGATGGTCCAGCTTCTCTGCTGTATCTTCACTTTCTGAAATTCTTGTGTTACTTTTTCATATCTACCTGTTCTCGCTTCATCTTTTATATGCTTTTGTTTCACAAATATTGTTCCTTTTATTGGATGGTATTCCTTCTTCTTGGAGAATCCTAAACCTATTTACATTTATTTTTTATATTCTGATAGTTCTGTTCCGTCTCAAGTGATTCATCCTCTGAGCATTGATTGTCTTCAGGGATTTTTGCATTTTGGTTTTTCAGGCTTGTCTTGGCTGGGAAATGCTCTGCCCGCTCCCCGCCCCGCCCCGAGCCTCCCTCACCACTCTCCTCTTCTTGGTCTAGTGGTTTTTACACACAGAACCTCCACCTTGGAGAGCCCTCTCCAGAACCAGGCTTTGTGCTGGGGGCTGGGGGCTGGGGACTTTGACCTTCGGTGACATTGGGGATATCTCCAGCCCAGTCGCTAAGCCTGAGGGCCGGGCAGTGCAGGTTCTGGTTACAAAACTTCTTATCATCTGTGACCCTGGGAAGAAATGATGGCATCATGCAATTTTATTTTTATTTTGAAATAACTCAGACTCGCAGAAAAGTCGCAGATATAGTACAGAGTTCCCGTATACTCTCCATCTAGCTTCCCCTGAAGTTACCATCTTACCCCACCAAAGTACAGTTGAAATGAACATTGTTGTAATACTATTACAAACTTCATTTGTAATAGTTTCATAAAACTTTCATAAGTTTTTCCATTAATGTCTTTTCTCTATTTTATAATTCAATCCAGGATCCCACATTACATTTAGTGATTTTTCTATTTCCATAATTCCATCCAATCTTATTAAGGAAGATCTGTCCCTCCTTCCCCATGTATTTATTCCTTCCATTATTATATCAGTACAGGCTCATGGATATTTAGCTTCACGATGGGTTGTAATCCAATACAGCAGCCGCTGGATATCTTCCAGCTCAGCCCTGCCTTCGCCCAGCGGCCCGGCTTCCATCTCCCACTGCCAGTGCGCAGTACTTTTATCCTGTTGCCCTCGGGAGCTTCTGGAACTCCGGGTCAACCTTGTTTCTTTCCTGCAGGAGGCCCAGGAGGACCACTATTTTAGTTTTGGGTTAAAAATCTGTGTAGGTCATGTGGCCTGCAAGGTACTGTACTTGGTCCCTGCCTCATTTTCCAGCTTCACTTTTTCTCACCTGCTGTCTTATTCTCCGTGCTCCGGCCCCACGCAGACTTTTTCTCTTCCTTGAAAGCTGTACACGCCCTCCTGCCTCATAGTCTTTGCGCCTGCTTTTCCCTTCGCCTAGAGCGCTGCCTCCACCCTGCTGCTTTTGTGAGCTAAGCCGCATTGTCATTTTGGGTTACCGTCTTTTGCCATGTATAACGCACACTTTTTGGCCGAAATTTTTGAGGGCAAAATAAGGATGTGCATGATGTATGGGTATAATGGTTACATACTGTGGGTATAATCATGGGTATAATGATCCCATGTATAATGCACGCAAAAACCAGGGTGCGCATCATACATGGAAAAATATGGTAATTATGATCCTGTTTAACCCCCGACAATCTCCAGCCTGAGAGGTCCTTAAATCTAAAACCATAGGCTTCCAACCGGCATGCCTAGCACTGACTGTTTTGTAACTTAGAATGAGTTTCCTTCAAGCAGAAGATGTCAGCACCCAAGAACTCGGCCTTTCTTCATGTACAAATTACATCATCTTCTCTAAGGAATGTCAAAGCAGGAGGGAGTCAGAAAGGCAGCAGCTGGTCAAATGCAAGATGAATGAGCATTAAAGGGCAGCAAAATTGCCAAGCGAGCTCCTGCCCCTGCCACTGTTACATGCTGATCGGTTGCGTGTCCTTTTCCAGCCCCCTCTATGGAAGGAGATTCAGTACGTCTTGGGGGTTCTGAATTCCCTTTGAGTCTCTAAGGGAGAGTGAGTTAAGCAGTCGTGAGAGTTGGAACTCAGTTTGCAGACACTGGTCACAATTGTATGTGGCCCCCACTTTCGTCACCTCCACTTCCCCTTCCTTTGGTACCATTAGCTCCATAACTTTGTAACTAACAGAGGGCCACCAGTCCCTTGTCATAAGGTAGTATGTGTTGACCCAGCCCTTGCCTTCGCTGTGGAGCTAGAGGAGGGTGGTGGCGTCCTGGCTCTACAGATCTTGGTTCCCAGGTCACCCCCACCAGGGGATGCTGTCGAGTTGTCCCCTGGAGTTCGGGGCCTCTAATCTCAGCTTTAGGGGCAGGTTTCTATCCTGTCCCATCTCTGTTGTTCTAAGGCTTAGTGGGAAGAGCCTGAGGTGGAGTTAGAGGTCCGTGCCACCTAACGGGACCCCGGGCAGTCGCCCTTCTCCACCTCTGGATGTCTGCAAGGGCTGGAACCACAGCAGGCAAGCCCTGCCCATGGCAACAATGCAGGCCCTTCTCCCTCTGGCACTCTGCCCACTGGCAAGTCTCTGCCAGTCAGTCCCAACAGTCATCATCTCCCAGCTCTGACTCTTGGGGCCTCTCCCAGCTCCAAGGGTCCCCGAGGCTTTCTTCAGTCTGGAGCTATTGAGTTTGGGAGCCTCAACCCATTCCTTCTCTTGCATCCTACAGAAATCATGGTGAAATGGCCCACACCTGCCGTGGCACCATCAACCTGTCCACCACGCACTTTGACACGGAGGATTCTTGCGGTATCGTGCTGACCAGTGGGGCAAGGACCTACCACCTCAAGGCCAGCTCGGAGGTGGAGCGGCAGCAGTGGATCACCGCCCTGGAGCTGGCCAAGGCCAAGGCTGTCCGCATGATGAACAGCCATTCAGGTAGTGAGCGCTTGGCGCAGTGGGTGTACGTGCAGTCTGATGTGTCTGGTGGAGAGAGTGGGAGTTGAAAGCATTTGGGGGATGGTGGCAACCGGGAGACCCAGTTTACCCCAGACCAACCTCGGAAGGTCGAGGTGTGTGTTCGTTCTTCCCACTTGGCTCCGTGGGTCCTCAGCCTCGAGGTGCTTATGTGGTCCGGATGGCTGGCAGTTCTAAGGATGGAAATGTTTGTGGTGGCTGAGGCCTATTGCCCCCTTCTTTGGAAGAAGCCATCTTCTGGACTTGAGAAGACCGTTCAGGTGCTGCAGTGGGTCGGCTCCAGAAGCAGCAGTCAGGGGTGGGAGCCCAGGGCTGTGCACCTGTGCCTCGGGCCAGACTTTCTCCCAGGTGCGTGGTCCACTCCTGTGTCCTGAGCAAGACATTTTTTACTTTAATACATTTCTTTTTAAAAATGCATAATGTCTTTGTATGATTCATAAACCAGTGACTTCAAAAGCATATGCAGCGGCTTCTCCCCTTGTCTCTGCCTCTAGCCCCCCTCCCTACCCTCCTACCTGGGGGCAGCCAGAGCTGCCAGTGTCTTGTGTCTTTGCATATATATTTAACCAGGTACTTATTTTAAAATACATGCAGTTCCCCACTTTGCTTTTTTTCCCCATTTAACAATATATCCTGGAACTTTCCCCTATCAGTACCTAAAATCTTCCTCCTCGTTTTTACAACCGTGCAGTTGTTTCACTGTGTGGATGTCCCGTGGTTTGTTTAATCTGTGACCTGTTGATGACCACGTGGGTTTCTTTGCTCTGCAGTGAGTAACCTCGCCATCCATGTCATGGGTGCACAAGTACAAATGAAGTGTGTGCCCCAGGAAGTGGGGCTGCTGGGTGCAGGCGAGGGTGCATCTGTGATCCTGAGCGCCTGTCAAGCTGCTTTGCACGGGGGTCGCCCCGTGAGATGCCCGAGATGGGGTGTGAGATGCCTGCCCGCCCAGAGCCTTGCCCGCCCCCAGCAACGGAGCCAGTGTTTCTGCTGGGTGAGAACTGAGTCCACACAGGTAGAGGGGGGACTGGGAAGCTGTGATCCTTCCAAGTTTATAAGCAGAATGGTGTGTGTGTCCATAGATCTGTGCACTGATTCCAGGGAGGCAGGACTCCAGGTGAGAACGAGGCACAGCCCCTGCTCTCCGGGATCAGCTCACGGGCTGGTGGGGGAGCCAGTGAGTCCTGTGGAAGGAGGAGACTTAATGCAAAGCAGGATGAGGGGCTGGGGACGTCGGCCACCATGCCCCAGGCCCAACCCCCCTGCCTTGCTTCTCCCCCAGCACTGGCTTCTCAATGCAAATTGAAGGTCATGGACTATCATCAATCTGATCTTCTCCTTCAGTCTCACCCATTTGGAGCGTGGGTTCCCCCACAGCAGTGACTCTTTTCCTTGGGGTCAGCACTCATGTGTTACTGAGCTTGGCGAGGGGTCTCCAGGGTGCTACTCCATTTTGTGGTGAAGGGGGGGCATCAGGACCATCTCTCTGGTGTGGGACAGGTGGTCTCAGTGGGGATGCCTGTGGAAAGCCACTGTGGCCAGCGGTGTGACTGGGCTCAGAGCGACACTGTTGGCTAAGCGTGGGGACACTGGGGCTCATGGAAGAACTAGCTTCTTCTTTCCAGATTCCCCCAAGTGAAATAAATAACAAATTGCTTCATTTTCTAGGAAGTTCTGAAAATAATGTAGCAGGTAGCATTTATTGAATTCGTCATTCTGGAACAGTTTTCCTGGGACAGCCATTGGGAGGGGGTTTCTTTGCAGCTGGATGCGAGTGCTGGTTAACCCCCCGGGCAGTGCTGGGGCTGCTAGCCCGGACCTCCTCTGGGGTAGCCTCAGGCTCCCCTTCCTTCACTGCCCGCCCCTTCGGCTTGTCGGGGCTGGGGGGGCTGGAGACGCAGTACATGCCGTGTGTTTCCAAGCGGTTAGCCTTCTGGGTGAGGACACAGGACAAACATTCAAGTACAACTCAAGGTACCACATGCTGCGTGTCAGTCAGAAGTGGTAGGATTCCTCTCCTCTTGGCTTTTTGGAGCATGAAATAATGTACTGAGGGAGAAGCCTTCAGGCGGGTACCGTGCTTACATATATATAAAGAGTGAGGCCGCCTGATTGTTTCTTGAAGAACAGTGCCTGCGAAGGCCCCCTCTGCAAGGCGGCAGCCTTCTCCCACAGTTCTCAGGCCCATGCTGGAGAGTTGTGGTTTGACCTTTTGCTTGGGGTCAGCTTCAGGTAACCCTGAATGAGGGAAGTCTGCCTGGTTGTCTGGCTGATGGTGACCAGCTGGGTCAAGGGCACACACAGTACTCCCGACAGATCCCTTCAGGTCATCCTGAGGCCTGTTTGCCCTTCCCAGGTTGCAGAGCACGTATCACCCAGCAGGAAGCCAGCTTTCTGGCTGCTGTTCTCCAGCTTCTCTGCCACCCCACGGTCTCCTCTTCTCTTACCTGGTGCCTGCAACCCTCCTCACTGCCTTCCTGCCTCTGGTCAGATCTTGAAACAGGAGGCCATGTTAAAAATGGGGATTTGGTCGTATGACCGCACTGCTGACAACTCTTAAGTGCTATAAACCAATGGGACTTAACAGACATGTACAGAACACCCCGCCCGACAGCAGTAGGACATATTCTTCTAAGACGCATGGGGAACATCGTCCAGGGTGGACTGTATGTTAGGTCCCCAAACAAGTCTCAGTAACTTGAAGAAGATTGAAATCGTACACATTCCACAGTGGAATGAAGCTAGAAATCCATGAAAGAAGCAGCACTTGAAAATTCACAAATATGTGGAAATTAAATGACATTTAAACAACAAATGATTCAAAGGTGAAATCCCAAGGGAAATTAGAAACTACTTTGCGATGAATGAAGATGAAAACATACCATACCACAATGTACAGGATGTGGCAAAGGCAGTGCCCAGTGGGAAATGTGTAGCTATATGGTGGTACATTTAAAAAGAAGGAAAATCTCCAGTCAGTAACTAAACCTTACATCTTAAAGGAACTACATAAAGACGACCAGGTTAAACCCAAAGCTAGCAGAAGGAAGGAAACAGTAAATACCAGAGTGCTGCAGACAACATCTGCTCCTGCATAGGACACGGCCACCCAGCATGCCAGGCCTGGGGAGTCTGGGCACAGCGAGTGCATGGAGCTACAGGTGGCTGATGGCTGGGGCCTCAGGTGATGTCCCGGGCGGCTAATCCCAGGACCTTTCTGTTAGACTGGTGACAGGCAGGACCCAATGTCACCAGAGAGACTGGAATTCACAGTGGGACCAAGCAGCTTTTCAAGACAGTTTGTTCTTATTTGTGAATTCACTAGCCCTTTCCTGCGTGTTACTAGAGAAATCCATGTGAGGAAGGGTGTGGAGTTTTCTGATGTTCTGATGAGCAGTCTGTCCTTGGATGGTAGCTTCTGAAGTGTGAGGTTTGACTTTGGAACCTGGCATCTACACTGCCACCTGGTGGCGGATCCAGGACCTTCTGAGGGGATGGTAGGGGAGGCTGATCAGATCCAGAGGGCAGGGGAGAGCCAAAGAAAGGCTGTAAGTCAAACTTGCATTTTATTTTCAAATTGATATGCAGTAAGTTTTGTACTTTTGGGGGCAGTTATATGCATTTTAACACATGTACAGATTCGTGACACACCTCCACAACCAGAATCCGGGGCTCGGTGAAGAATTCTTAGACATCATGTCTAACACATGAAAAGCATCCTCCATGGAAAATATTAATAAGTTGGATTCCAAAATTGAAAACTCTTGCAGTGCAAAAGTCTGTTAAAAGGATGAAAAGACAAAGTACAGACTGAGAGAAAATATCAATATTGGCGAGCCGCTTGTCTGACAAAGGACTGGTGTCTAGAATATACACAGAACCTCTCAAAACTTAACATTAAAAATACAGTCTAATTACCAAGTGTACACAAGCAAGAACAGACATTTCACTGAAGAGAACACACAGATGGCAGAAGCGCACATGAAAAGTGCTCATTATCATTCGCTATTAGAGCAATGCAGACTAAGATCTCTGAGATACCGACGACATGCACTTACTAGAACTGTTAACATTTAAAAGTGGTGAGAGTGCTCAATGCCAGCCAGCGAGGGTCCATCTGGCATCTGCTGCTGTTGGGAATCGCCACTTTGGGAAACGGTTTGGCAGTTGCTTACAAAACTCAGCATGCACTTAGGGGTGACCAGCAACCACACCCCTGCACATTAACCCCAGAGAAATGGAAGTTTCCATGCACATGAAAACCCGTACACCCATGCTCATAGCATTGTTTTTAATAGCAAGATATTGGAAACGACACCAATGGGCTTCAGTGGGTAAATGGTTGAGCAAACCCTTCATACAATGTACATTTGTACAGTGGTGTACTACTCAACAGTGACAATGAGCGAGCAATTTGGATGAATCTCAAAGGAATTACACTGAGTGAAAGAAGACACTTTTAAAAAGCTGTATGATTCCATTTATCTGACCTTTTGGAAAAGGCTGAAACCGTAGAGATGAAGAACAGGCCGGTGGTTGCCAGCAGTGAGGGGTGCGGGGAGGCAGTGATATAAAGTTACGGCATGAGGAAGAGTTTGGGGGTGAGGGAGCCCTGTATCCTGCTTGTGGAGGTATGTCATGAATCTATACCTGTGCTGAAATGCGTATAACTGTACAGAAGAGGGTAAATTTACGGCACACTAATTTGAAAATAAAATGCAATTTTGACAAATAGTCCTTCTTTGGCTCTCCCCTGCCCTCCAGATCGGTCCGGCTTCCCCGGTGCTCACTGGCACACTCTCTTGCTGCCAGGCCAGTGTGTGTGCTGAACCTCTTGCCTGCAAACCCTCTTCCCTGGCACCTAGCCCCTTCCTGTGACCTGCTTCCCCTTAGGTTTGCTTAGCCTTCAAGGAGGCTGTTCTGGAAACCGCCCCTGAGCCAGCCCCCTGCCTGGACCAGATGCTTGCTTTCTGCAACCTGGCCCAGCCCTTTACGCACGGTCGCAGAGTGGTTCGTGCAAACCTGGCCTTCCCAGAACCTCAGGTTCCCCATTTGTCAGTCCACTGGAGGCTTCTATTATGGTGCTCCTAGGGTTTTTCCAACTCAGAGATTTCTAGGTCAGCCAGTCAGACAGCCTTCTTGGGTTCAAAACCATGGCTGCCTGACTGTGTGACCTTGGGCAAGTTGCTTGCTGTCTTGTCTCATTCCTCTGTGAAGCAGGCTGACTAATAGAACCACCTTTTAGAGATGCGGTGAGGATTAACCTAGATCATGCATAAAAAGGACTTACCACATGGCTTGGTAAGCACTCAGGAAGAGTTAGCTGTAGTTATTGATAATAGTCACCTTGGCAGCTTAAAAATAACACAGGTTCCCAAGTTGCCCTGCCCTGATAAATCTGAATGAATGAGAGAAGCCCTGGGGGCCACCTGCATTTAAGAAAAAATGTCCCTGGGTATGATCGCCATATTTAGCAAATAAAAATACGGGTCACCCAGCTTAATTTGAACTTCAAATACACAACAAATAATGTATTTGCATAAGTGTGTCCCATGCAGTAATTGGGGCATACTTATACTAAAATTTATTTACTGTGTATCTCAAATTCGGGGGTAAAGGGTATCCTGCATTTCATCTCCCCCCTGCTTTTAACTATATCCCTGGGGTGGGGGCGGGGCGGCCCTCCACAGCCAGTCGGCTTGAGGGCTCTGCTCCTGACTCCAGGTAGGGACCACCAGAGTTGGAACTTCCCAGTGAGAAAATAGAAAATATTCTTTCACTTGCCACAGGGGGGAGCCAGAGGATGATTTGTTCACTTCCTTTGCCGTGGGATTGGTGTTTTAAGGAAGTACCAGTAGGTTGTCTGGCTCGCAACAAACCTCTCTATACTTGAGAATCATATTCAGATCTTCAGGTTCGCTTCCCCTCGGGGTGCTGTGGAGGGGGGGCATGTAAGAATGGAATACAGAGCCGGCCAGCTCTCTGTCTTGGGCCTTACTTCAAGGTGCGGGGGCTAATCCAGCCCCTCCGGGGTTCCCTCTCTCCTGCCCTGCTCCCCCAGGCTGGCCAGCCCCCACACTGATGTCATAGCCCTATTCTGATATCACAGCCCAGCACTTGGAAGGTTCCCAGGCAGCCCAGATTCTGCCCTTAGAGCAGCCAAGGCTGACTGACGTCTCTGAAGGCGGCGAGAGGGGCTTGGGTGGTTGGGGGCCCTGGGGGCTGACCCTGAAGAACATCTGGGCGGCCTGCCATCCTTTTGCTCCAAAATGAAAACCTTCTAAAAGGTAGGACTTGGAAGGCCTTCCTGCCGTCCCTGTTGGCTGTGGTCCCCCGAGGTGGAGATACATTCTGGGCAGTGTGGCGTTGTTCTGGCTCTGCAGACAGTTCCTGCAGAACCTGCTGCCTCTGTGCCTTGGGATGCAAGTGGCTGGAGAAGTGGTGGCGTCTCCGTGGCCCACTCAACGTTCTTCTCTTCCTTTTGAAGGAACGGCTTCCTGAAGTGCGGGCTTTCTTGTTGGGGGGAGTTGCTCCTTAGTGCTTGGAAAACACCTGCAAGTGCTGTGCCGTGGTGGGTTCTTCCAGGGCCACCTCCTTCGCACTCCCTCTCTAGAGACCGGGCAGGGACAGGGGTGTGTACCCTTCCCAAGACAAAAGGAAAACATAGCCACATGCAAACTATTAACTCGCAGACCCCCCAGTTGCAAGGAGAAGCCCCATCTGCTTGGCTGCTCAGAGGGTGTAATGAAGTCTCTTGTGAGCTCATTAAGTTAGTAAACTACTGACTGGCACGGATTAAACACAGTAACTTTTCTCCAACTTCGGTGGGCATGAAGTCCCCTAGGGTGAGCACGTAAAAAATTCCTAGGAGAGGATTGCCAAAATGTGGATCTGATGGCCGGGTGGCTCCCAGAAGTTCCCATTGTTAATAAGCATTCCATGCAGGGCTTGTGCCAGCCCCCCATGGAGCTCGTCTGGAGAAACGGGGTCTGCCCACACTCCCTGGGTTGCTTGCCACAGCTGGTTTGTTTCCCCCACTTACGGATCCCATGCGTTCCATGGAATAGTGAGGGTTTAATTCTGCGTGACTGTCACTTTTGTAATGCTCTGGGTCCAGAGGGACAAAAAGGACTGTGTAGGGTGTTCACCAGGTGCACCCAAACACAAATTCTTGGCCCCCCTGTATGCCTGTATGGGGAGTGCCGTAGCCTCCACCAGTCACAGACTCTTCACGGTCCTCCCCTGACCTGAGAGGGTGGGAACATGGGTCTGAATTTCGGGTCGGTGAAACAGGTGGTGCTAAAGGGTGTTGCTGCCAAAGGGACTGGTGGCCCTGGGCTGGACATTTAGTGGTGCCCACAAGGGCAGCCATTGCTCATGGTCCACAGCTTGACATGGGTATTCCCTGCCCACTTTGGCTGTGAATTCCAGCTTTCCCAAGAATGTGACACAGCCCTCAGAACAAACAAACGCTGTCTAAGCCTACTTTGGAGGGGACACTGGCATCTGCTTTGGCGCCCTTCGGGTTAGGCAAGGCTCAGTGTCCAGGCATCCAGGCCCGCAGCCCTTGTGGTCTCAGTTCTTCCTTTGTGCTTCTGGTCCAGGTGCGAGGCGTCACATGTCCTGCCCCTTGGTTCTTGGTCCCCGGGTTGCAGGACGGAGGGGCTGACCTCACCCAAACCCTTCAAAGTGTGGATGGTCAGGCTCCCTAGTCCTCAGACGCTTGTCTGTGCTCACTTGTACCCGGGTCACCACTTGCTTTCACTTTGCAGCTTCAGCAGAACCTCGTGTGTAGTTGTTGCTCAGTACACACGAGTCAGTTGAAAGAGGGTAGGAAGTAAAAGCCGTAGGTAGGACAGTTGGATTCAAGGATGTTGCAAAACTCGGCGATAAGATTTTAAAAACCTTTGTTGTTGTTGTTGTTGTTGTTATGGAAAATTTAAGACATAAACAGAAGTGGGACAGAAGCGTCTCAGGAACCTGCACATACCTGTCACCCAGTTATCAACTCAATCTCGCCTCTATGCCTCCACCTTTTTGCCCGTCCTGTGTCATTTTGAAGCCAATTGGAGATACTGTGTCATTCCATTTGTCAGTATTTAAGGATATACCTTTAAAAGATAAAGCTTCCTTTTTAAAAAGAAATTAACATAACCAAAGTACTGTGAACACATCTAAAAATTTAACACTGCATTGGACTGAGGTTTATTTAAAGGATCCAACACTCTCCCTGCTGTCCTAGAGGGTGTGAGGGAGCTGGAAGAGGGGAGGGAGGGGCTGAGAGGCGGGGACACGCGTGCTCCAGCAGAGAAGGCTGGGATTTGTCCGGTCTGAGGTCAGCACTTCTTGGCTGGGAGAGAGTCCTTCCCAAAGAAGCAGGCTTGGCGCAGAGCGGGAGGTCACTGAAGGATGGGGACTTCTGGTGGCGTGGCCTTGCCAGGGGGCCCTGCAGGGTCAAGGCTGGGCCCCGAGTTGGCGTCAGTTCTCAAGCGTCCACACCGGCAGAGTCCAGAGCCGCCAGAGAAGAACGTAGCAAAGTAATTGAATTTTGTTCTGTAAGAGGCATTGACCATTTGGATTTAGATGTGGTCTGTGACCCATACAGATGGCAGCGGCTTACCCGTGAGGCACCCATATAAATCAGTGCCCGCTGACAGAGGCTCAGGGTGGATGGGTCACCAGCGAGTCTGAATATCTGTGCAGGATTCAAGGAGACTGATGCTCAATTCCCAGAGAAAGTGAGCTGGATTTTCACCTAAGGGGGCAGGCAGTGTCTGTTCTGACCTTGCCTCTTCCCGTAGAAGCCTCCGTCTGCCTGCTGAGCCCACCCAAGAGCCAGCCCAGAGGCGGCCCCCTTATTTCAGTAGAAAAATAGGCGTTCTGAACTTTTTTTTTATCAGGAGGGGGTCCTTCATAAGAGAATGAGTAGAATCAGAAGGTCAGAGTCATTTGACAAGAAAAGTAGACAAAAAGGTCAGTCTGTATTTGACATGGCCTTACCATTAAGGTGGTTTAAGAATCATTTCCCTGCCAGGGCAAGTAGCTTGATTATTAATTGCTTCCTTGGTAACTAAAGGGCATGAGAGCACTTTCCTTTGTGGTTAGTCACAGGTTGGAAAGGATTATGCTTTGTTGCCATGCAGATGTTAGCCTGCTTGTGGAGCTGCAGGCATGAGCTCCAGGCTCTGATGCAGGTGAGACTGTGGCTCGCTCACTGTGTCACTAGTTCCTGAGGCAGGGGGTCTTGGGGGACAGGTTGGAATGCGTGACCTAAATGCATTCGTGCCTAAAGGCATGTGGGGCTGGGATCTCTCTCTAGGCACCTCCTGCCTTTCACTCTGCCAGTTAGAGCTTTGATTGGGAGATAAACCTGGAAAGGTCAAGGCTAGGTATTCCGGGCTATGGAACTCAGAGGCCGGCTCTGTTGCACCTTCCCCACCCCCGGTACCCCCCACCCTCAGCAGCTGCAGAATCTCACTTGCACCGTGGCTTGAAGGGCTGTGACTAATAAAAGGGTGCAACCTTTGGGATCCTGGCTTTGCTGAGTCCCTTTGCAACTTTGGACAGGGTCCTCAATCCCTCTAGCCTCAATTTCTCTGCCCATCAAAGGGAAGAATAAAGTCTATCATGAGATGGCTGTGATGATAAATAACAGCAACAATAATAATACAGCAAAAGAACACAAAACAACTTTAGGTGAGAGAGAACCCCGTGGTGCAGGTGACAAATACCACTTGCTGCCCATGGATCTTCAAGCTGAATCCGTAGTTGGTAGAAAAGTCTGTGATGGTAGAAAAGTCTGTGATCTCATGCATGTCGGGATGTCTCCTGACTGTGCCGGAAACACCTTTATAGACATGGGCCTGTTTACTAATATTTTTTAAATTATCATTTTGTCATGGCTTTCTATTCAGGGCCAGCTGGTGGCAAGGAACAAAAACCCACTCCAACTGTCTGAAGTAAAACTAAGGGACTGTGCTCAGGACGCATCCTGGAGCAACGGGATGTGTCAGCAGCTGCTCCCTCTGGCTTCCCATGTCTGGCTCTCTCCCAGGGTCCCCTGCGTTTCCTTTCCTTCTGCAGACTGGCTTCTCTGTTCCTCAACACCTCTGCTCTCCCCTGGGCCTGACCTGGCTGTGCCCGGCCTCAGGCTGCTCTCTCTGTGTCCCAGCTTCATATTCCTGAGTGGGAGGCCTCAGTGCCGCCCGGAGTAGGTACCAGCCCTAGTCCCATCATCGGGCGTGGCCAGAGGTGGGCAAGGTCTCATCCTGGAGGGGCAACCTGAAAGTGTCTAATGAGGGAACATGAAATCCTGCTTCCCTTTTGGGTTCTCCTGAGATGCTATCTCTTCTGCAGGCTCTTCCCTGACCACCTCCAGCTTCCATCCAGTGGTCCTCCACTGCCCCCACCCCACCAGGAGCAGGAGCAGGAGCAGGAACAGGAGGAAAAACAGGAGGGCTGGCAGCAGCTATATGGGCTTCTTTAGCTCTGGCCGCCGTGGCCTGGGCCTGGCCGAGGCAAGGGAACTGCTGTGGACTCAGACCCAGCTCTGGAGGAAGGCCAGGCCAGCAGGCAGGTGCAACAGTGGTGACTTGTGGCAAGGACACATCCCTGGAGGCAGGGGAAGGAGGCACAGAAAATTCTAGAGGCCCATGACAGGCAGGCTGGATTGCCAGGAAGGGCCTGTGAGCACGGGAAGAGTTGGGCCCAGTGGAGGCAACTACTCCAACTGCCTCTGTCTGAGCAGGGTGCACCTGGGCGCTGTGGCGCCTGCAGCCCAGGGCCTCGGTGTGATTCCGGCACCATGGGCCGGTGTGAGCTGCTGTCCTCCTCTGCCGGGGTTGCCCAGGGGCGGGGTCAGCTCCCACTCTGTCAGCTTAGGTAGCTTCCTTTGTTCTGTGGCCGGCGGTCTCTGGTGGTGGATACCTGTTTGAAAAATGGGTTCCACTGCAGAGGTTTTGAAAACCGTTAGTCCAAAGCTTTCACCTGACATCCGGATTGGCTCTCCAAACCAACGCTGAGCCTGAGGGTGGCAGGGGCTCAGGCAAGGGGCAGGGCTTTGTCATTTCCGTGACCTCCCTGCTCCCCAAACCGCAGTCCCCCACTCCACACGTGAAGGGGAGCGTGGGGGCAACTCCCCAGGAGGCTTCACATACCCTGGCCAGGTTTGCCCAGCCCGGGTTTAGCTGGCAGTGCTCTCCAGCGACCGCCATGTCCCAGGTCCTTTCTCTGTCCACGGAAAGGATAGGTTGTGCTCACGTGTGTACTCAATGCCTGGACGCAGGAGGAACATTCTGTCCTGCCCCCAGATGTTGGGTGTGCACAGGGCCACACACTCGTAAGCCACTTTTGTCCAGGCGAGGAGAGCCGGGGAGAGTGGAGCTGGGCCAACAGGGAGCCATGGCGTAGGGAGCCGGGTCGAATGCAGGCTGCCCAGGCAGGAACCTGCCCTCTGTAGACAGACGGGAAGTCCTTGTAGCGGGTTCGAGTGGGACCAGGATGGAGACGGCTAGTCTGGGCGGGTTCTGGTTTCAGATGACTGAGTGGTAGGCTTTCGTCTCCCACCAGCATCCAGTTTACATTTTTCTTTGGAAGACAGTTGGAGACACTTGACTGCTCACAGATGGAGTAGCTTCTCTTGAGGATTAGGATTTCCATTTGAATAAGACTCTTGAGTAGCAGCCCCCAGGCCCTCCTGGGAAGAAGCACCCCTCCACCAAGCCCATCTTTCCTCGGCTCCGTTAAGCAACAGAAGGGGGAAGCCAGACTGGCTCACGGGATGTCTTGTCACTGACTGGCCCACGGGGCATCCTGTCACTGACTGGCCCATGGGACATCTTGTCACTGACCGGCATCGGTGCATTTGCAGAGGGCTCCTGTTCACAGGTGTTCTGTGAGCTCAGCCAGAAGTGTCACCTTCGGTGCCTGGCTACAGAATCCTTAGCCCTGGCCATCCTGGCAGCAGCTGTGGTGGGCCCAGGCGAGCTTGTGACTGACTGGTCAGGCCTGCTTTTTTTGTCTCCTCTGCTGAGCACCATCCGCCATTGCCTTTGCCTCTCGGGGCCCCAGGTTCCTGTCTGCAGAAGGGAAAGGGTAAGGCAGCAGTTAGACGGCTGGTGTAAGCCCCGTGTGCTGTGGAGTGTCTCTGTCGCTCTGTCTCTCAATCTCTCTCTCTCTCTCTCTCTCTCTCTCTCTCTCGTGCACACGCGTGCGTGCGCGCGCACACACACACACACACACACGATGCCTATTATGCCATGAGTGTTCTCCAAACACCCTCCTGACTCCCCAGCCCAGATGTACTCCCCACCCCCAGTGGGTGCTCTCCTGGCTCCTGGTGCCTCTTCTTCACAGCACTCACCACAGCTGTGGTTACTACTCACTTGCATACGTATCTGTCTAATGTCTGACTTCCCTGATAATCCCAGTGCCGAGAGCCTTGCTCATCTCAGATGGATAAAGGGAGGGAGGGAGGGAGCACGAATGAAAGAATGAGGTGAGAAGTGAGTGCCTGATGCTTTGGCTAGGCACAGTGGTTCCTTTGGCCTGTCCACGCCGGGTGCAGAGCCTCCAGAGCCTTCAGATGAGGATTGTGTAGGGGTCCTCACGGAGCCACATTTGAATAGCAAGTCATCTTAAAGGGCATTACTGGGAATGCAGGAGGGCAGGAGGGACTCCAAGGTGACTCTAGGTAGCAAAGCCAGAGAGATCAAGGTGAGGGCAATGGTGTCCTTAGCAATGAACGGTCCAGGGGTGGTTGCCATATTTAGCCACTGCTGTTCCCTCGAAATGCAGTGGGGGCAGGAGACACTTGGCTGTAAGTGATAATACAGGTGTCTGAGCTTCGCACCTGTGCAAGATCAACATAGAGTGTTCTGTGTCTCCTTAGTGGAGGGCCGGCCCCGGGCGCCAGCAGCAGGGTCCTGACCAATGGTGAGAGGTGGCTCCTGGGAAAAGGAAGGGTTTGTGTAGGGCAGGGTCCCACTTGGCTGTTCAGCTGTGGTTTGTGGACAAACCTACCAGCTTTGGACTCCTCATCTCTGCAGCAAGGGTGACCTCGATCCTGGCCCAGCGGACCACAGGGTGCCTGTGAGTCTGGGTGAGCGTGTGCAGGAGAAGGAATTGCTGGGGTCACCACTGGGGTTGCCGTTGTCATTGGCAGGGCGTCCAGTGGACTTGGGCCGTCCTCAGCCCCTTGTGGTGTGATGGCCTTCGTGGGGAGCATGGTCGCTGGAGTAAGTGCCAGGTGCCAGGAAACTAGCTCTGTGCTTTAGTCAGGGATGCGCCGCCACCCGAGACCACTCCGTCAGAGTGCGAGAGGTGAGAGGGTGTTCTTGAACATTCCTTCCTTTTAATAAATAAGCTTTATTGTTTTGTAAAAGCACTCAAGGTGTAAACCATACTGAAAAATACATAAAAGGGAGAAAAATCTCTAATCTGTGAACCCTGAAAAGATCACTGTAGGATCTTTACTGAACAGCATTTCAATCATTTCTTCATGCAGCTACATACATTTAGATGGAAGGTATATACTTTCATATCAGTGGGAAAATTCCCAATGTTCAGTTGTGTAACTGAATCATTAACTTCAACAATGTGCCATCACTTTTTATGTATTATGGAAGACATAACTTTGTATTTTGGAAACTCAAATAAATTACATACATGTGCATATACACCTACATAGAACCCTGTGTTCTTATCACTCACCTTTCAACAATTAACAACTTAGTGGCCAATCTCATTTCATTTCAGCTTCATATTCTGTGGCCCCCCATTATTTTTTTCGTGTGGTGAATACACATAACATAAAATTCACTGTTAGTGGCATTTAGCATTCACAACGCCGTGTAACCATGACCTCTATCTAATTCCAGAACATTTTCAGCACCGCCATACTCATTACACTGCTTTCCCACCTATTATTTTAAAGCGGCCACATTTTACATTATATGTGTTCATTTATAGCTCTAAAAAACAAGGACTCTTAAAATGCAGAACCACCGTCACACCTGAAATAACAAATCTTTAATATCACCACCTATTTAGATAGCTTATTAAAATGTCATTTTTAATGGTGTGCAATATTCCATCAAATGGCTGCAGCATACTCTAATCAAACATTTCTAAACTAGTTAGGTTGTTTGCGCTGATTCCCTGTTACCAAAATAGACACCAGGACGGGATTTCTGTACTCACCTTTTTTTTTTTTTTTTTTGCATTGGTATGAATATTTCCTAAGGGTAAATTCTTAGAAAAGGGATTACTGGGTCAAGTGTGTGCTTCCCATTTTGGTACTCTTACCAAGTTATCCTCTGAAACAAAGATTGTTTCGGTTCATACTCTCCTTCAGCAGAAACGCATGGCTTGGTTAAGGGAAGGTGCTCCCTGGAAATTCTTCTCTGTAGCTCATGTAGATGTGCTGTTACTGTTCCATTTGTACAGAAATGCTTGTTACCCTGGGCTCAGGGTCCCCCAGGGCTATCTCAGCTCAAGGCCGTGGAGTGATAACTGAATGAGGGAGAAAAATGTGGCAGCGCCCATAGTGACAGCCCTCAGGGCCCTTCAGGGAGGGAGGGCAGCCGCCTCGGAGGGCAGGTGGGCAGAAGGCACAATTAGCGGAGCCGGAGCCGGAGCCGGGCTGGTTCGCAGACGTGCTCATCAGTCTGGGAGCCACAGAAGCTGGTGGGAGGAAATCAATACTCTGTCTCTTGGAAGAGAGCGAGTCAAAGGAACCCGTGAGAACAACCCTTCTGTGCTATTCTCTCAAACTGGATTTCCTATGCTATTTAAAACCTTATAGTGACATTAAAGGGAATTTAAAACAAGTGAAAGCATCGCCATGTTCCCAGTCATTGCCATTCCCTTGGGGCCCCACTCCTGGCACGCACCCCTCCCCCCCCCCACACACACACCTGAAATTGTGCAACCGACCGTGAGTGCATTCCCAGCTGCTCTGCAACCCTAGGTATCGCTTCTTTATGCTCTGTTCTGTGGATGAGAGTCGAACCGTTTCCCAACCCTGCTGGTCTTTGCTTGCACATTTGAGCCGCTCCCCGTGGTGGCCTGTTACAAATGTAACACCCCCCTGAACATGCCCTCAGACATGTCCACGAGTATAGCTCCCCTCTCTCCTCTGATACTTCCCGAGGAAAGTCGTGCTGGGGACGAGGTGTGAATGGTATTAAAGCTCTTGATTCCACTGTGCTCTGGCCCAGTTGTTTTCAAGGAGAGGAGTGCCTCTCAGGAGGGCCATAAGCTCATAAATCGTAAGGAGCACAACACGTGTGTTATCTAGAAATAATCATTCATATATTGTGGCACGTGATCACACTTGGTTTTTGGTGGAGTACATAAGCCTAGTGACTGGGACACCTGGCTTGTGGGTTCTTGGAGGCCCAGCGCCACCTCTCCTACTCTCTCTGCCCGGCACCCAGAACAGAGTGGCCGTCCACAGACTTGGGCAAATGCTTCCAAAAGGTGGTCCTGGGCAGCCCTGCCACCTGGCTTGCTCCAATGTCTTCCCGCCTTGGCCTCCCTGTGCCTGCTGGGTGCGCTTACTACTGTAATTACTGTAGAAGCTGGACAGGAGTGCTTCCTAGTAACCAGGACCCACATATCTCCATCCTCCCCTGGGAGAGGTCCAGAAAGTTTCCTTTTTTAAAAAAAGTATCCCCAGTGTCTTTCCAGAATAAAATAGAAATGGAGCCAAGGAGACAAAAGAGGGATTCAGTTTCGTGCTTGAGTAATGGGCAGAAGGACTGTGGACCCTTTGCAGGTTGGATACTCTTTCCCTGCAGATGGCTGGTCCTTGCTGCCTGCCCGGGCCACCTGCGCAGCCCTGCCCTGGGCTGCTCCTTTCCTCCCCGTGCTCCCTCCCACGCATCCCCACTCCTCAGGCTCGCCTGAGGCTCTTCAGCATTCCTTTTCTCATCATTTTTTTAACCTCTGTGTTTCACATGTGCCAGTTGATCACCATTCAGCACAGAGCAAAAACCCTTCATCTATTTGCAGTCTATTGAAAACCAAATGCAGGTGCCTGAATTGAATGATCATTCAGGCTGAGTGGTCTGAGCCCTTAAGGGGCTCACAGCCCTGGGCGGCGCGTGGAAAGGCAGGTTACCGAACAGCTGGGAATCACCCGGTATCAGTGTCCGGCTCCCAGCGTTGATGCTTCTCCAGCAAAAATACCGTGATGCTCCATCTCCTCTCAGAATCTGGCCAAGTGACCATGCGGTAGCAGCTCCTGGGGACAGACTCAGCCACCAGAGAGTGGCACAGCTGCTGAAACTCTCACCCATGAGTTTTACTCGGCCCTACTGTGTGTAACCTGACACTTGCGAGGTGGTGACAGACGCCACAGGGCGGAGGCTCTGGCATTTTCCACACTCAGCTGTAATGTACCCTGGCCACTGAGATACCCTTAAACTGTTCTAATTTAATCCCTTTGGCATCTGTGTGACCAACTTCTGTCCACTCGCCTCATTTTGAACAACCCAAAGGTAAATGCAATGTACTAATTTTATTTTAACATTGAAAAGGTTTCTCTTATCCCACGAATACACACACACAGGAGTGAAAGCAGTGCTGTACTGAAGGGCAGCTGTCTGGCTCCCCTGGCCCTCCCCTCTCAGCAGCCCTCCCTACGTTGGGTTAACCCCGTGTTCCCTGCCACACGCCGAGTCACTTGTACTTCGGCTCAGGCCCCAACGTGAGTTGTGGGTGTGGAGAGGCCAGGGCAGGAGCTTGGAGGTCTCTTGGCTAGCATGCCCACTGTCCACCTCCCCGCTGATAGGCTGACTCTTTGCATTTCTTTGTGTAAAATGCTCTGAAGTGGGTTGAACCATTCTGACCTTGGGCTGGTTGGAGGGAAGGAGACCCACTAAAGGACATACCCCACGACCTTTCCCTGCAGCCGGGTGCTGAGGCTGACCGTGAGAGGTGCTGGGTTCGGGTTAGGGCACGTGTGGGGCATCTTCTCGGTGAGTTGAGTCGTCCACTGAGAGGGCGGAAGCATTACCTCTGTTCATGGAGGAGGACCTCGGTGTCTTGCCCGCAATCATAGTTAAAGTGGTAATGCTTTGATTGACACCTGTCTGCTCGACTAGACTGTTGGCTCCAAAGAACGCCAAGTGCAAGGCCTGACACACAGGAGATGCCCAGGAGACGCCCAGGGAATGCATGGTGGCACCAAAACCCAGACAGACTTCCGAAGCTTCGAAGCTGTGCCTCGCTGCGTCCCCCGGGTGAGAACACAGTGAAGGCCAGGAACAGGTAGGGCTGCTTTTGTTTCTTTTTTGGTAGGGGACCCCCAAGAGTGGGCCGGTTTTCTCAGGAGGTGGCCCTGGAGATCTGGAGTTCGTAACTCGAAAGAGGCAACACTGCCTCCCCAAACTCCAGGTGCTCTCTGGCCGTGTTGGAATAGCAGCCGTTTCGTTACGCTGACCCTCAGGGAGAGGGAAATTCAGCTTGTGAACTGGATTTTTATTGGCCTTGCCGCTGACGCCCTCCTGCCTAAAAGCCGCTGGAGAGGATGATCTGCAGCCACAGACCGAATCCTGTCAGAGGAACACCTGTGCGCCTGCAGCGGTCCTAGCCCGCTGAGGCACAGATTCTCAGGGAAGACAAATCGTGGCCCTGATTGGACCCTGGACCATGCACTGGCCTTGTGTGGGCCAACTGGGGAGTGGGATCTGCCCGCTGGGGGGAGGTGCTGCCCTGAGGGAGCCAGGAAGTAGCTGGGCTTCCAGGAGGAGGTGGAGGATTTGACCGCAGAAAGGTCCTGGGCCTTGTCGTCTGGGTGGCTTTCGGTGACTGTCCCCCTGAAGGGCGTGTGGAGCACAGTTTCTTCATAGACACCCACTCATTTTTGTCACCAGTACACGTCTTTTAAAAGAAAAATATTTACTGGCGTACAATTGCCATGCAATAAACTGCCTATAGTTAAAGTGTAAAACTCGGTGAGCATTGACCTGTGTGTGCGTCTATGAAACCGTCACCACAATCAAGATCATGGGTGTCACCAGCACCCCCAAAGGCTCCTATGTCCCTTTGTGATTCCTCTCCCTCCCCTTCCGCCTCCCCAGGCAACCACTAACCTGCTTTCTGGCACAAGAGGTCAGTGTGCATTTTCTAGCAATGTCTGAAAATGGAATTACACAGTATACACTCTTTCTGTTTGGCTTCTTCCCCCCGGCATAACTATTTTGAAATTCTTCCATGTTGCTGCACGGATCACCAGTTGGTTCCTTTCCACTGCCAAGTGGTATTCACTGCTAGATGTGCCCTCACTTTGCCCACGGCCTGCTTTGGGGCATTTGGGTGTATGGCAGGCTTTGGCTGTTACAGGCAGCTGCTACTGTTACCAGCCCGATTCTGCAGCAGGGGCTGGCCCTGCCCGGGCACGGTCCAGGACCTGTTTCATGTCAGGCACCCTGCAGGCTCTTGACGTGTGCAGGACTGAAGACAGGAGTCGAGGGGAAAGTGAGAGTAAGTTCATCAAAGCCCGGGACAGCGAGGCAAAGGAAGGGCCCTCAGGATAGAAGAAGCCGCGTGTGCGTCTGAGGAAAAGGAGGCACGGGCGTGCTCGACGAAGAGCGCGAGCTGGTGTTCTGGGTCCTGAGGGTTCTGTCTGTTTTCCGTGGGCAGGGATTTTAGGGCAGGTCCCGGGGGAAGATCTCAACAGAACAGTCATCAGATCTCCAGGTGCCTTGTTTAGTATGCTGTTGTATCAAAATAAGCGTATAGTGGGGTCAGGGATCATTGTCTGGTTAGTTTCACCTCTCTCTTGAATTAGTCTGGCTCTAATTGTTATTTTGTTTGTTTTGTTTTGCTATCTATCTCTCTGACTAAGGTGATATAAACCATCTGCTCTTAGCGTCTTCACTAGGGCAGATAGGGCCTTGTGATTTATTAGCTGGCTGTTAATTGCTCAGCTGTTCTGGCTGTTTGTTCAGCCATTTGTCTCAGTTTCCTCATTCCATTTGCCAGGGAATTTTTCTAGTTTCTCACTAACCTGCCTCACTATGAACGTCTGTGTCCAAGCCCTCGTATGGACATAACGCTTTCTGTTCTCTTGGGTAAATACCTAGGAGTGGAATGGCTGGGTCATAGAGTACATCTGTGTCTGACTTTTAAAGAAACGGCCACCCTGACTTCCAAAGAGGCTGTGCCATTTACCTGTCTACCACACATGGCAGAGTCAGGGCTTGGGGACACCGAGTCAGCCCTCCCAGGGCAACCTGAGGGAGTGCTCAGCACAGGTTTTCCTGATGAACAGATACTCATTTTGCCTTTTAAAAATGGTTGTATGTCTTCCCAAATATTACAGTGTCTTTCTTATATGCCCTCTTTCTTGCAAAGAGTAGGGACCTGGGCATTTACTGGTTCCCTGGAGGGGAATCGGTCAAGGCGGCTCACTGCAGACTCAGGTTCTGCCTGTTTCCGTTCCCCCGGGACATGAAATAGCACATCTCAGAGGCGGGGAGGCTTGTTCTGAGAGCATATTTCTCTCTAAAGGTAAAGGAATAACTATAATACTGCTAATACTGCTGTTCCTCAAACCGGACTGGTCAGGGAAAAGATTTGCCTTTGGGAATGTTGGAATAGAAGGCAACTTTTGGAGAGTCCTTCCTTTGGAAGTGGAAAAACAGTGACTGCTTTACACAAGATGTGACTGGCGTTCTCAGCCTGGCGTTCCTCACCAACACTGTCCCGGGCCTGGAAGCTTCCCACAGTGGTTGGTGCCAGGCAGGTAGCAGAGAGGAGGGCTGGGATCTCGGAAACGTCCCCGTCGTCACTCAGCACCGGGTTTCTGGCGGTTGTTTTCAGCCCGTGAGTGTCTGCAGAGTGACTGTTGGGCCCCATGGCGAGGCTTCAGAAGCAGGGACAGCGCTTTCAGAGGCGGTGTAACTCGGCCGGCCCTGGCGCCGTCCCGAGTGGGTCATCTCGCAGAGCCAAGTGTGCAGCTGCCTGTTAGGATGCAACAGGTGCAAGTCCCCGGTTTTCCTTTTAAAACCAGAGCGGCATCTCCAGAAATAGAGTTATGCATTTACGGGAATTCACTTAGTGCTGAAGGTGCCGTTCAAATCACTTGGGGAAGAAGAGACCATTAATGAGTGCGCTTTGAGTTATAGCCTCCTGGACTTTGTTTCTGCGCAGGGTGTGAGGTGAGCGTCTGGTTTTACGTTTCCCAAAAGTAGTGCAGTGGCGCCTGGGTGCTCGTCGGTGATTCGCTCTGACGACGAGTGGTGAGCAAGCGATGATGGATGAAGCCCTGTCTCGTGCAGGGCAGCGTGGGGACTCACGCAGGTTCTAGCAAGTGCAGTGAGGGGCGAGCAAGTGCCGAGGGCTGAAACACTTCTCATCCAAGTGCAGTGAGTACCAGGTCGGACGAGTTCTGAAGCCGACGGGTGCCGGGGTACCACTGTACATCTAATTTTCCCAACAGGATTGTTTCCATTTTGAACACTCAGCTCCCCATTGGTCTCTTGGTAGCAATTCCTGTGCCCATATCTCACAGTTTAATAACTGTAGCTTTATGGTATAGTTTGACAGCTGGTAGGATAAATCCTCCCTCACTGTTATGTAATTTCAGGAATGTTATGTTTTGGGATCTTTTCCTATGTAAATTTTAGAATCAGTTTAATTTTATTTAAAATACCCACTGGGATTTTGTTTAGGGTTGCATTTTAACTGTAGATTAGTTTTCCTCTCTAACTGTGTAGTGTGCGGACCGTGCTCTCTTCTTTGGGTAACTGTAATCGCAGACCTGGGGCAGCCAGTGCCATGCACATGTCAGCGCTAATATCTCTGAGTTGGAAAACTTGCTTTCTTACTACGTTGTATGTTTACTTATATGTTTCAAGTCAGTACATGATAAGGATTTACTGCACAGTACTTAGTCATCTCTCTGAGCCAGAGAGGGCTAGGAGGTGAGGATTCAGTGGAAAACAAAACCAGCCCCAGCTGCCAAGGCCCTCACGGTCTGCTGCGGGGAGGCAGACAAGCCAACGGGAAATCCCGGTGAAGTGTGTCTGATGCTTCACCCTGGCAAAGGAAGCACCGAGAGAGGCATCTAGCCCAGTTTGGAGGGTCAGGGAAGGCTGCCTGGAGGAGGCAATGGGTAAACTAAGACCCGCAGGGCAAGAAGGAATTAGTCTGGTGAAGGTGAGTGGAGTCCGAGTGAAGGTGAGGCTTGGAGGTGGGGGAGACAGCATGGCCCTCTAGAGAGCTAAGGACAGTTCAGAGGCAGTGGGAGCAGGGAGGGGGCGGGGTGGGGAGTATCCCAAGGTGAGGCGGGTGAGGCAGGGGTAGACCATGAAGGGCCTTCCTAGCCAGACTCTCTGCTGGATCCCAAGGGCTGCCAGTTGCAGCCTGGTACTCTCTGTTGTGCTGCTCTGGCTGCAGGGTGGAGAGTGTCACAGAGAGGCAGGGTGGTGGCTGAGGGGGCCAGTGGGCCCAGGTGACAGGTGACGCTGGCAGGGAGCGGCCTAGGTGGGGAAGGAGAGATGCAGCCTGATCTGAGGGAGCTTCACTGAGCAGAGACAAGCGCTGTATCCAATTTGTCCCCCCTGGTGCTTACGGTCATGTAATCAACCAAACTGGGGTCTCTGTTGTGTCACTTTCCAGCCACATGACTGGGACAAACCCATCCCCCACCTTTCCCAGTCTCTGTGCCTTTATTTGAAGAATTCTGCTGTTGTGAGGCCGTGTAAAGGGTCAGCACTGTATCTGGTCCCCATGGCATCAATACAAGTGGCAGTGATAATGGCGGAGGGTGGCAACAGTTTGATCAGCTGCAGAGTGTCCCCTTGTGCTGAGTGAGAAAGAACTGGGGGTGACTCTGTCTCCTTTTAGCCACTGTTTCCCCAGGGCCATGTTAGTCACTCTGAACTTGCTGCCAAGACACCGAGCACTGAATCCCACCCGGTTCCCGTGGAAGATTTTCCTCCAAGGATAACACTTGAGGAGGGAGACCCCAGCCCTTGCAGCTTGGAGAGCTGGTGGCGGGTGGCGTGCCTCTCAGCTGAGTTACTCCCTTTTTACTCAGGACCCTCAGTCAAAGCACCAGATGTGCTCTGGGGTGGCAGACGCACTGGCCACGGCCACGGCCTTCGGTGTGATTTCATCTGACAGAGTTGAAGAGGAGCATAAAATGATTTTGCTGTGGCTCAGACTTGCAAAGCTCCTGCAGTCACACGTCTCTCGTCATGTAAAATTAGATTAGCACTGTAGCTCCCATGTAATGAGTCTTTAATGCCCAGGACTGTGTTAATTAGTAAGTTGTAAATGTTGACTTTTGATTCAGGCCTTCTTTGGAGCGGATAATTAATTTTAATAGCTTTGGACAAGTCTACGTGTAATATCGTGAAAGAGCATAAAATGGCCAGGCATTCCCCACTTACGGGCATGCCTGAACTATCTGGTGGCCGTCTCAGAGAGTATGCCACAAAGGAAAAGATGAATATGCAATGTTTGCTTCTGTGTTGAAAAGTGTTGAAAGCTGGAAGTGTCAGCTTTTGATTCTTGCTGGAATTTTGATTTCCTCCTGGAAAGAACTGCACTATTTTTAAGTGCAAATGAAGGCTCTTGGAGGATTTATTGTGCAGTCTCAGATACACCCCAGAGGTTGCAGAGAGAGGTTCTAGAAGGAAGCCCAGCCCTGACCAGAGAGAGAGGGCCCAACTCTGGTAGTCGGGGGTGGGCCATGTCCTCTGCTCATTCAGAAGCAATGATTTTAGGGCAGTGAAATCAGCCTTCTCATAAAAACAGGGCCTGGCCCACCTCTCCCGATTGCATACGTCCCACCGTTTCCGGGAGCCGCTAGCTAACGCAAGTCAGTGAGATTTCCTCTCCATTGACCCCACCGATGCAGCTCAGATACTTGCAGAGAGAGTCTCACAGAGCACATTTGCTTAGACTCCCAAGTCTGCTGGTGGACCCTGAAGGGAGAGAAATGGTTTGATTGGAGGTGGTTTGGGTGCAGCCTTTCCAGAAGGCAGCAGAAATGACCAGAATGCGGACAGACTTCAGTTCTGGCCCCAAGAGCACAAGGGAGGGTGATACTTGCTCTGAAAACGTGGTCTGCCCTCGAGATTCTTTCTCTGGAACAGTTTTGCCACCTCCTCCGGTGGAACTCTGTTCCCATTTTGGAGCGCAGCTCAATTTTAGTTTGTGCCGTGTTATTTGGGGATAAGACGGATGCGACTCTCAGTGAGAGCACCTCTCTGTACATGTGACAATGGCTGTCATCAGAAAGAAGCAGGGCGGTGGGGAGAGGCTGACTCCGTCTCCACGGCAGGTGACTGGGCTGAGAAGGAGGACGTGAGCCCCTGGGCTTGGCAGACGTGTGGTCTCGTTGCTGTGGCCCATCGTGTGTGGTTCCTTGGAGGCCGTGGTGGGCTGGCGACACAGGGGACTCAGTCTCTTTGTCCTCTTAAGTTTTACCCTTGGCAACAGGCGTTCCCAAGTTCAGGAGAGACTTTGAATATGTAGCTCCGTGAAAATGCGTGACACCGCCGTTGACTAGGGAGGCAGAGGGAGAGAGGTTTCACCGCTTGAAACCGTATCACCCATATGTAGCGGTTTTGGCTGCTTGTCTGGTTTCCACACACACGTGATCCACGACAGGGAAGGGGACAAAGCCAGAGGCTCAGTGTTAGTCTTGAGAATTGGAGGATATCTCAGTTTGGGTGCTGCTGGGTTTGGAGTGTGTGTGTGTGTGTGTGTGTGTGTGTGTGTGTGTGTTCTCCAAACATTTTCTACCGCTGCTTGCTCCCAGAAAGTGTCTGCCCATAGCTTTCAGGCAACAGTTCAGCAAGACTCTAAGCAAAATTCAAAAAGCAACCCCAAAGAGACGTAACCAATTGTATTTGAGAGACAGAGAGAGGGAGGGAGGGGGAAAGAGAGAGAGAAATGTTAGGGGACACTGTATAGGTTAAAAATGTTTTGTTTTAGACATAACTTGCTGAGAATCCATTGGCAAATGTGTTCTTGGATCAACCATTTAAAATCAGTTAAGGGGTGTTCCTTCCATTATCTCTATGCTTGCCTCATTGTGCCGCATGGCTGCCCGAAGCCAAAGGGAATGGGATCTGTGTAATTAGTTTTTAAGTTCCGTTACTTGGAAGGGCTTGGACAGTCAAGGCCAAGGCGATTCCTGTTGGAAACACTGCCCTTTTCCAGGTTGCAAGTGCTTGTATCTGTTGCTCTAGATACGATCGGTCTTGTCTCTTTACCATATTACCACTTTTTTACCATATTTACCATATTTACCACTGCCCAGTCTTCTGAAGTACATTGTCAGTGTTTGTTACTTCTACTTTGTGGATAGAGAAAAACAGACTGTGGAATGGCAGGGTGCCTCAGCTGGTACAGAGCAGTGAGGCTGAGAGGGTCATAGTCACCTTCCCGGGCTGGGTCCAGGCCGGTGGGGGTTTCAGGAGCCTTTGCAGTGAGTAGTTTGATTGAGAACCCAGCTAGCTTCCTACCATGTCCCCAGATCAATAGGTAAATAGATAAATATCACTAAAACACAGTAATAGAGTAAGAGAGCTCATGATTAAATAATCCATAATTGTTTATCAAAACAGCAAAAAACTACGTATTCAGGAACTACAAGCAGAATCTTCAGTCACCATGGTTTGCATGATAAGAAATGGTTTATGAATGCAAATATTTTTTCCATCAACCAGACCATCTGCAGTATTGTTTACTGAAGAAACTGAGGTTATAAACCTTCCTGCAGATAGCTATTTGCAAGACCATGAGTAAAAGTTTGCACTTAACGGTTCTTAATGAATAGTCCCTTTAGGAAGTTTAATTAGTCATTGTGTCTATGCATGAATCATTCATAATCTGGGTTTGCCACCAGCACATGGCTGTTTAAGTCAGATGAATAGAAACAATATATTTTTAAAGATTTAATTTATTTTGAGAGAGAGGGGAAGGGAAAGAAAAGAGAAAGAGAGGGAGAGAAACATCAGTGGGTTTCGCTGCAAGAAGCAAGCCACCCACTGGGGACCGGCCCGCAACCCGGCACGTGCCCTGACTGGGAATCGAACCAATGACCCTTTGGTTTGCGCTCAATCCACTGAGCCACACCAGCCAGGGCTAAAAACAATACCTTTAAGCAAAATGTAAAATATTCTGTGGCTGATTATCATTGGTTGACATGTTTTATAAGATAAAAGTTGATGGGCAGCTGTTTTGGCTTGTCGCCTTGTCTGTGGAGGTGAAGACAAACAATGTAAGAAGTACAAGCCTCAGGTGTTTTCTACACCAGTGTTTTGAGGGCCTCTGCCCGCCACCCCAAGGCCAACTTGGGAGGATGTGGCCTGGGGCTAAGGAGAGAGAGAGAGAATAAGAATATGAATTAGATAAAATTCCAAAGAAGGTTTGAAATTATGCCATTTTTGGTGGTTCCTGTGCTGAATTTGCTCATTCAGGAACTATTGTGCGCCCCTCAATAGTATTATGAACACTTTGCTGAGAACTGACAGCGCTCCCCGCCCCCCCAAAAAAAAACACACAACAGAACACAAGGACTCTTGTAGACTTTCTGGAGAGGAAGGATGCTTGAGCACCAAGCATGGAGGTGGCAGTGTAGATAGTTAGAATGGTTTTCTGGTGCATGGTGCTGGCAGGGGGTGTTCTGGGGCTCAAGGAAATGGAGGTGGAGGCAGAGGACAGATGCGGAGCCACCCCCCAGGACGGTAAGCGTCTGCACAAGCACCCACGGCAGCAGGCCCGGCACTGCAGCGCCGGGGAGAACTTCTGAGTCAGGGCTCTGCAGTTCCAGCAGATGAACAGAGAACCAGGTTTCCAGGGGAGGGATAGTGGAGCAGAGGCTCAGAGTTGACAAGGGACAGTCAAGGTCATGAGGCAAAGACTTGAATATCATAGCAGGAGAGCAGAGCTGTCACCAGGGGGTCTGGGAGATGGGGTAGAGAGGGTTAGGCTTGGACATTGAACTTGGTCAGAAGCAGGGTGATGGCATTTAGGAGGCAACTACAGGCGGTCCCAGATGTCTTAGGAAGCGTCACGTGGCCATCCAGGTCCTCACTAGGGTCAGAAGGAAAGAGCTGGCTAAGGAGGCGCTTGTAGAACCTGGGCCTGGCTGGTCATGAGGGAGGAGGAGGGGACGTGCTTGTGTTTTCAGGGCATAAGAGACGTGGCAAAGCACAGCTGGGCTGGGAGGGCACAATGGGGTAGATTTGGTTGGGATTTGATAGCAGCACTGGGAGTAAAGGTGGCGTTCTGGGCAGGTTGGGGCAGGGGTAGGTTACTAGTTGTTAGCAGCAAGGGCAGTCCTCGTCTGCCTGCCCACCAAGGTGGGAGCACGGAGAGGGTGGAGGAGGACCTGGGGCGGAAGTGTCCTCCTGCCTCTGTGGGTGAAAATCAATAAACTGTATTCCAGGTTTTAGGCTTCTCCAGAACCTAGAAAATAACTGAATAACAACTGAAATTTAAAATCTTGCCCTGTGACTTGGATTGTTTCTGTTAGTTACAAATTCTGAATCTTTTGGGGTCTTCAGTATAAATGTGGGCATATCATGTCAAATTCTGACAGTTCAACACAAAGCTAGTGAGATACGTGTGTGTGTGTGTGTGTGTGTGTGTGTGTGTGTAGGAGTGAGCTTCACTGGTCTCCTGGAAGGTGAGGATGCAGACAGCTGGTGATTGCTGAACGTGCCGTAAGTTAGACAATTAAAGGAGTTAAATGGAAGGAATCCTTTGTCACCAAATCCTCAAGAAATTCCATTCCAAATGAGGAAATGCACAAGGACAGACTTGAGACCCTCCTTGCAAGTGTCAACATGTCCACTTGGCAAATGTTGGGTGTTTGGAAGGGGGTTGGGCACCCCACTGTCCCATCTGATGCCTGGGTGCATTGCAGCAGGCTGCCCCCGTACCTGGTGCTCCTGGAGCCTGATTTGTTTCTTGTCTTTGGATTTCGATGGTATGCTACTTTAAAAAAAGTTCTTAGAAGTAATTTTCAAAGGAGAAGATGTTAAAAGACTGTAGAGGTAGTGGTTTGGTTTTGTTTGTTACCACATGCAGGTCGTGATTCTTCTTCCTTTAATATGAAACTGAAGGAGCCCCTGCCCGCCCCACCCCCCACCCCCTGCCACGCATCCTGAGTGATGAATGCCCACTCCTGCCCTCTCTGTGCCCCTCGTGGACGGTTCAGCTCTGTGCTCTCTGTGTAGTAGCCACAGCCCATGCGTGTTTGAGCAGAGTCCCTCACGCCTGCTTGGGCAGCAGCTGCGATATGAACCTCAACTTGAGCTCATTCCATTTGGTCTTTCCCCTTCACAGTGGGGACTCAACTAAATGGTGAAAATGAAGATGTCTTTGAATTAATGAGGCATAAAAGTTGCGGTTACTTTAAAAAGAGTTAGGGAAGAATTGCTAATTCAGTCTAGTGAAGGGAAAGGTCTCCTCTTCTTGGACCCCAGAAACACCTGAGGGAGGCCAGGCGGTGGGCAAGACCTGGGGTGACTGTCCAATTGTGGACCCCCCTCTGGAATCAGAGGGTGCCCCACCCCACCCCCTCGGTCCTAGAGGAGAATCTGAGGCTCACTGAGGGCATAGGTGAGGGTGACCTAGGCCCTATATCAAGGGCAGAGCCAGAACCCCATCTTAGTCTGGGACTTTCCTGGTTGGAAGCAAGGAGCAGTGGGAGGGATTTGAACAGAAACGAAAAATGTGGAAGTGCTTCTGCATTTCCATCTGTTGGCTCATTGATACTCTGACACCAAGGGTGTGGGGGAGGGAATTGAATTCCAGATGGAAATGGGACCTCCAAGGCCCTCCCTCCCCTACCTCCTGAGACAGACTCTAATTGGTTAACTCCTTGCAACTCCAGGGCATAAGACAGTGGAGAGGTGAGGGATTGGGCCAAGGGCTACCCAAGGGCCGCTCCCTGGCTAGGGCTAGGCAGGCCCAGGCGAAGGGCCAGCCTTCTTTGGCCTCGATTGGGCCGCGATAGCACCTTTCATTAGTGCTGGGTCCGGTTTCGAGCCATGCTTGTGTATTTTAAGAGGTTGAGCTGTGGTGCGCTGGTGTCCCGCCACGGAGAGCTCGTCTTTGTCTTGCCAGCTGGGTGGGAGGAGAGTGCTGACCCGGCTCCTCGAGACAGGGCTGTGTCCACTCCTCCAGGGACTGGCAGGTGGCCTCTCGCGGCACTCTTTGGTCTTGGAGTGTATCCCTGGGGGACAGAGGCAGCTTCCTTGGGCGGGTGGGAGGGAGGCTGGAGGAATGAGGACGCAGCGTGCAGCGCCCCTGCAGCGCTCAGGCTGAAGGACCGGGGGACAGAGCAGGGCTCACGGTCCTCTCGGCTTGGCTGCGCTCCGAGAGCGCGGGCTGGCCGCTGTCCGTGGTGCTGAAGGGGCGCCCGCAACGGGGAGGCGGACCCGGGTCCGCGGGGCAGCACACACCCAATCCGGGGACCGCCCTCCTCCTGGGCTTGGCGCGGCGGTGGCAGCCGGCACTGCACCGAGATGGACTGAGAGCACGGCGACGGGAAGGCGGAGGCAGCGGCAGCGGCAGCTGCGAGAGTCCCCGCAGCCTCGGAGCCGGACCCACTTCCACACCCGGGAGCCCCTCTCTGGGGTGAGTTGGGGCAGGCAGGGCAGGGGCGGGGCTGACGGTTCCTGGGGCTTCTTGGGCTCTCTTGGGCTTTTAAATTTTCCTTCCCCAGTGTAAATTTCTCACAGACCTCATCTTGAGCATCTCATAGGACTGAGGGCTCAGCCCTCCCTGACTTGGTACTTCCCCAGTCCTGGGATAGGGAGCAGGCCCCTCTGCCCTCACAAGCCAGGGGACAAAGGGCTTAGCCAGAAGTCTAAGGACAGTCACAAGGTGTATTCTCCTCCATCCTAGGTGCAGCCCCGCTACACGGCGCTGGGAACGGCTCTGTGCCCAGGCTGGTGACACAGGGGAAATACCTTCCCTCCTCTGTGCAGGGGGCTGGCCCCAGGGAGCCTAGCCACTGGAATTCGGCCCAGAGAGAGGCCAGCCATCTTTTAGCAGGGGAGGCAGGCTTGAGGCTTCACGGGGACTGCAAGCCGGAGGTAAAGCCCTTTCCCCACCTTTCTCCAGTCCCCTTAGGCACCTGAGCTGCCGTGACTAGGGAGGGCTCTAGGGGTGAGGGTCACTGCACCGCACCTGGCTGTTGTGAGCTGGGCTCGGGCAGAGGAGCTCTGGAGTGGAGACTGGGAAGGCGCTCCCTGCTAGTGTGTGTGTGTGTGTGTGTGTGTGTGTGTGTGTGTGTGTGTGTGTGTTCCCAGCACGCAAAGGGGATTTTAAACTCCGGTAGTGCCCGTCACAGGAAAAGCCCTTCTCCAGCCAGCTTGTGCCTCTGAGTAAGCAGTTTGGGGTCACACTGGGCAGCTACCCAGCCAGAGGAATCTTGGGCTTCCTCGGTCCTAAAGCTGCCCCCCTCCTGCCTTGAGCCATCTGCTGAAAGGGGAAATGTGTTTAAACTTGATGGGTCACCTCTGCCTTCGATCCCACCACAATTCAGTTCCCATCTCCATCACCTGGCAAGGTCAGACAGCTAGACCTCTTGACTCCTAGAACCTGATGGGCAGACTGCTGGGGGGGCTTTCCTACCTTGACAAAGGACTTTTGATGTGTTGGGAGGTGAGGGGGTGGAAGGAAGGGGGGTGGAGGTGGAGGGGCTGTCCTCCAGAGCCCTGGAGAGGTCCAGTTGTGCTAGATTCCAAGCCGTGTGCGGCGCCCTAACTGGTTCTAACCTAATGTGTGCAGATGAAGCTTCTGAATTATTATTCAGGCGCATGCTGGAGGACCGGGTGTGTGTTTTGTTCTGTCTGTGTAGCTAAGCTGTGTGCATCAGATGTGACTCTGGCGGGCAGTTTCCTTAGATCGTCGGATGTCTAACAGTGCCGATGAAATGAGAGAGAGAGAGAGCGAGAGAGAGAGAGAGAGAGGGAGAGAGAGAGATGGCAAAGATGTGGGAGATGATGTGCTGGTTTTAGGGTCAGCGTGAGCTGCAATGGTGCTGCAGTGCTGGTGGCGATGCATGCCAAGAACGTGCTAGCATCACTTGCATAAAGCAGACCACTTGGTACCCAGGTACCATTTGTCTCTGGCCAGTGTTCTGTAGAGATGAAAGGTCACAAGGGGAAAGTAGAATAACTGCACATCTGCCATATACTCAATTTACATTATTATTCTTGACCACTTGTTTTCATGGTCAAGAAAAGCATTTTTGTTTTGAGTGGGTAGTTTCTTTACCTATCACATAAACACTTTGTATTTTGGCCAGATGAAGAAATCTCTTTAGAGAGTAGTTGTCTGGAAGGATGTCTGACTCAGAACTGTACTTTGACATCCTTGCTGACTTGTTTCGTAAAAACGGGAAATCCAAAACACGTACCAGAAGCCCAGCTAAGCAGCAGGCCATTGCTTTTGTTTTGGGAAAACAGAGTGCTTGAACTTTGCATGTTGTTTGTTGTGAAAATACACTTATTAGCCCAAAAGTTTGCTGTAATTAGAACAAGTTGGGATATATATATTCTACACCTGTAATGAAATCAGCCTACCTGTTTTTATTCATAGTCTGACCAACTTGAAACCTCCTCAATAATTAAGGTGGGCTCAAGTTCCCCTGTGTAACTGAGGACGATCCCATTGGAGGTTGACTGGGCGACACGCCGCCCTAGGTCCAGCTGTCTCGGCGCAGAAGTCCTGCGCTTGGTGGTGGCACACGCAAGCCTGCGTCTGTGCACACTTATGAAATATGCATGAAAAATCTGAACAAACCCTTTCTGACTGGATTTCTTGAGGTGAAGGCAGCAATTAAAGCTTTGGTGATGAATGGTTAGCAGTGGAACAAATCTCATTTCAATGAAAGCAATTGATCTTGGGATCCTGGTAGAATGGTGTGAGGGATGGTGGCAACAGCTCCTTTTTGTAAAGGAGTAAAAGGAGGCTCAGCCTTGGTGATGGAAAGACCTGAATTCCAATTCCCACTTTACCTCCCAGTAACTCTGCCATGATTTAGTCTCTCTGAGCCTGTTTTATCCTTTGTAATGTAGAGAAAGTAATAGCTGCCTGGTATGTAAGCCAAGGACAGGATTGTACTTGCCCAGTATTGTTATTCTTAATATCTCTTGCCATCGTCTGCCACCACTGGTGATTAGAGGAGTGTGAGTGCGTTGAGACAAAATCCTCACACACTGGTGTCTATATTCAAACCGTGAGGACCATCAAAGCACTCGGTAGTGTGCCTTGGGGTAGCCTGCTCCAGCCGGTGATGGTGTTTCCAAGGTGGGGACTGCCCTTGGATCTGTTCTCATCCAGGGGCTTTGGCTGGCCGGCCGTGGAGCTTGGGCTAAGGGCCAGTGCACTGTTCCCGTCAGGAGAAATAAAGCCTCAGTGTCCAAGGCCATGAGAGGTCTCTTTCAGAGAAATCCCTTCAAGAAAGGGGAGGTTTTGTTGCAGGGAGAGGCTGCCACGGTGCCCCCAGAGGTTCTCCCTGATACTGGGTTTTCATGTGTGTCCCGGTCATGTATGTCTTCTTCTGTCCCACATGCTCGTGGTGATTGCAGGCAACGGTGGCTGAGAGATTATTCTGGACCAGGCTTTCCTGTAGTAACTCCATCCTCATAGCAACTCTGGGAGATAAGAACCATTACCACCCCTGATAAAACCAGTGAGGGAACTGAGGCTCAGAGAGGTTAGATCACAGGTGCCCAAGGTCTGACTGTGGCGCCTACCCCTCCAGGACAAGGAAAGGGCCTCACAGATGAGCCAAGGGGTCACCCTGATCTCCAGTCTCAACAATCCAATATTCCATCCTCACACGGAGGTGACGGCTCCCTTTCTTCCTGACTAGTCGGAGCATCCCTTCCTCACCCAGGGATGGAGCTTGTGATTGGGCCACAGGGACAGCAGCCACTGGAAGCAGGTCTAGAAAGTGGAAGGGTCCTTGGAAATTAATGAGACTGATTTCTCAGGATGTGAAGAACCTGAGGCCCAGAGAGGGAATGACTCATCCATGGTAGGTAGAGGTGGAAGGGTGGGGGGGTCTTTATTTTATCCCTCCTCGTGGACTGCTTCAGTAGCACCTCTCTGGGCAGCCTGAGGGGTTGCTGGTGGCTCTGACAGAAAGGGCTTTCGAAATCCGGGGACCTCTGTGGGTCCCAGAGATGCCCCCACAGTGTGCAGCTCCCTCTGGCCCTGGCTCCTCTGCCCAGGAAGCAGTTCCATCTGGCCTCCGCTGGCACAAGGTTGCATTTGCACACTGCATTGATTTCCATTTCCCCGGTGAGGAGGTAATTTAAAGGTTATTCAGTTGAGTTTCTAGTTCCCTTGGCTTGAGACCTTTCTCCAAAAATGCCTGCTGCTAACAGCCTGGGAACAAGGCACTGATATAAAAAGGCATGCTTGTTGCCCATAAACTTGAATTACTTATGAAGCGTGTAGATCTCTTATAGCTACTTTGCACAGATGCCCCGCCTTGATGGTTATTTAATGAGCATACCTGTGAGTTTGCTTTCTTAATTGAAGGGCACTTCATGAGGCTAACCCAGCTGCCATTTTTGCAGGCACACTACTCTCCCCGAGCTACTGTTTCGGTCACTGACCCCCACCCGCTTCTGTCTCCTGCCCTGAGCTGAGCTCCAGCCCCTGCAAGCTTCAGCTCCTTCCTCTCCTACCCCCGAGGCCATGCTCTCTCTGTTTCCCTACGACATTTTCTCTGGATACTGTCCTTTCCCCTAGGCCTTGCTGCCACAACCCTGATTAAGTTCCTCATTATCGCCGACTTTTTGCAATATCCTTTGACCTAGCTGTCTCTCAGCATGGCAGGCATTGGGTGGGCTCCCTTTAGACTCGCCCTCGGATGCCTTAGGCAGATTCATCTTTCAGGAACACGGGCTCTGCACTTGTCACTGCTCTCCTGACAAGCCCGCCCTGGCCCCCTGCTGCCTCCAGCATGAGGGCAGATGCCTGAGCCCTGACTGGAACACCTTCCCGCAGGCTGACCCAGCTCCCTGCATTGCAAAGCACAGAGCCAAGGCCTCTCCTGCAGCCTGGCTCTCCCTCCTCTCCTATGTGGTGCTCGTCCTTCTGTCCGGACCTGTCCCTTCCCTCTCCCACCTCCTCCACACCCAGCTGCAGAACTGCCTCCTCCAAGCTGCCTCCCTCCTCTGCCCCCCTCCCCCACCCAGACCCAGAGCACACTGGCTCAGTCATTCATTCCCAGGGATCAGCTGAACCTTGCTGCAAGTCCAGTTCAGAGCTGGGTACCAGTTATGCTGAAGTGTGTGTTGTTGGTTGTGTTGTGTCCCCCTGAAAGACATGTTGAAGTTATAGCCCCCAATACCTGTGAGTGTGACTTCATTTGGAAATAGGGTCTTCCCACATGTAATCAAGTTGAGGTGATGAGGGTGGTACCAGACTCAATAGGATTGGTGTCCTTATTGAGAAAAGGGAAATTTGGACTCAGACGCACACCCAGAGGAAAGGTCACATGAACACACAGGAAGGTAGAGGCAGAGATTGGAGTTATGCCACCATAAGCAAAAAAAAATGCCTAAAGCCATCAGAAGATGGAGGAGGCAAGGAAGGGTCTGTCCCTCCAGCCTTTGAGGGGAGTGTGGCCCTATCAGCACCTTGATTGTGGACTTTAGCCTCCAGAACTGTGGGAAAATGAATTTCTGTTGCTTGAAGCCACCCAGCATGTGGTAGACCAAGGAAACAAATACAGCCCTCAGGGTGCTGGCCATTTGCAGGGAGACAGACAAACTCCTTACGAGTCAGTGTACTGAGTGTCACGGGAGATACAAAATGGTGTGATGAAAACCCTGAGGAAGGACCCTCCTCCAAGTAGCCGTGCATTCCCTCTCTGGTGGCAGTTGTCAAGCAAGGCTGCCTTTGGGCGGGGAGAGGCCCACACCCCAGTGCCCAGCGATGACAGGAGCCAGCCAAGGGAAAGGAAGGCAAGTGTCCCCGGCCAGATGAGCAAAGGCACGGGGCGGAGGAGCAGCAGGTAGGGCTGAGGAGTAGGGAGTGTGATTGCTGAGGCCCACAAGCTTAGTTCTTAGGGGCTATGGTTTGCCAAGGAGTTTGAACTTGGACTTGCTTCTGTGGGTATCAGCGAACCATGGAAAGGAAGTGACAAGGAGCAGATGGTCTTTTTCAGTAAATTGTCTCATGTTCACACGAAGGATGGATCAGAAGGTTAAAAGCGTTAATAGAAGCTGATACCTTGGAAGTGAGCCAGGGGGTGGTTCCCCCAGGTGGAAAAGAGGCTATGGATTTGCAAATTATTTTGAACTTAGCGGCATCAGAACTTAGGAACTCATTGCATGCAGGGGCCCGAGGAGAGGGAGAAACCACAGGAGCTGACTCTTAGGTCTCCAGCCTGGTCCCTGTAAGCAGATCTAGAAGCTGGAAGGGTCCTTGGACACTGGTGAGGCTGATCTTTTAGGGTATGAAGAGCCCGAGGCTCAGAGAACTCTCTGGAGAAGAAGTCGTTGTCATGAGGGAGCAGAGGAGAGATGCTGGGCTGAGTTAGGGACAGATTGAGTGTGGGGGACACCCAGGTGGCTGTGGAGGTCTGAAGCTTGGAAGGGAGGACTGTACTGATGGTTCAGGTGGGAAATAGGACCTGGAGCCATGGCCTGGGCGCCATCGCTTCGGTCCCAGCATGGAGTGGGAAGAGCGTGGGGGGTGAGAACTGACTCCTGCCTGGGAGCTGGGAGGGAGAAATTTGGAGGACAACAGTGTGTGGCCACAGCACCAGGAAGCAGGGGGTTCCGAGAGGGTCAGCTGGTGTGACTCAGGTGCACCACAGTGAGACCTTAAGGAGGGCATCCAACAGGGCCACTGCTTTCAGGAACGACTTTCCGAGCAGCAGCATGTCCACCACTTCTTGCCTTCCCTGTGTCTTCTGTCAACACTTGTATATGGCATCCTCTCCTTTTCTGGCACCTCTCCTGACGCGTCTCTGAGCCGTGCAGCCCAGAGCAGGCCTGGCGAGGGGAGCACAGGTGGATGCCCGGACACCCATACAGTGGCCTCTCCTGAGCCTCATCCCTGAGCCAGGCATTACCGTCAGGATCACTGGTGTCTGCGGCTGTGAGCATCTAACAGCAGCCTGGTGACTGAGGGTAGGGTGAGGCTGCAACCTGGCCCGATGTCAGGTGCCCGAGCCTCCTGCCCCCCGCACCTGGTTGCAGCTGTGTCCGTTCTTTGCAGGGCCCGTCACCATGGGCGGCTCTGCTCCTCCGCTTCATGGGGATTGTGCCACGGGTGCGCCAAATGATCCAGCCCCTCTCTGATTGCTGCCTGCCAGGTTGGTCTGTGTGCATTGATGTGGTGGCTTCTCTGATGTGACTTCTGGGCCCTCCTGCCCCCAAACTCACCTCTTATGCACCTCCCTTCATGCCTGACCTTCCACCATTAGAGAGTCTTCTGTGGGGTTTCATAGGTTTCACCATAAGCAGGAGTTGATTCTGGCACTTCCCTTCTGATAGTAATTGGTTGAGAAATTACTTTAGTGCAGAATCAGATTGTAAAATATCCAAATGAGTCTATAATAATACAAAAAAAATGTAGTCATCTTTCATCCCCTCCTTCCATCTCACTCCCCTCCCAGCAGATACGCACCCTTTGTTCACAGTGGTGCTTTCCTACACCCTGCCCCGTACGTTCACAAAGCCATGTGAGTGCACATCCCCATCCCCCCCACAACTTACATATTATATAAATGAAATCGAGTCATGCCTGTTGATAAGAAGCCTGCTTTTCCCCTTACCAATAACCAATATATCTGGAGACCTTTACACATCAATACAAATAGACCTCTCGTTTTAAAACCTAATCAATAGAATTCTGTAGCGCATCATAGTTTGTTTCCCTCTTGATGGACAGTTAGGTTCTTTACATGTTGTTATTTTTCCAGAGAGTGATCTTACGGACCTTCTTGCACATGCTTCTTTGTGCGTGTGCGTACGTCTCTCCATAGCGTAGACTGCTGGGCGTGGCATTGCTAGGCTACAAGAGCATGCCCGTGGCAAATTCAACAGACACTGTCAAACTCTCGGCTAAAAAGAATGCATACATTTATGTCCCCCAACAGTGTGGATTCGTCCATCGGGGCTAGCCCATCTTTTACTCTTGTTCCTCTGATGGGTGAATGAAAAGGCATTTCCTTGCTCTGTTTTCCATTTCTCTTATTACCAATGACTGAATATACTTTTATCTGTTTATTGACAAGGCATATGTATTTGGGGACTTGTATATTCATATCCACTGCCATTCTACTGTTTAGATATTTGTATTGTGTTATACTGAATTATAGGAGCTCTTTCTAAGTTATTTTGTAAATAATCTTCCCTTTGTTGCTTATCTTTTAACTCTGTTTATGGTGGCTGTGGTGCTGTGGGAATTCCCAAACACTTTTGTTGTAAGATCCATCAGCCAGAGGCTCCTTTTTTTAGTAGTACAGAAAAATGGAGCTTGAAGGTTTGCAGTGTTGCATACTCGACCCTTCTCTGGTCTGTTTGCTCTTTGACTTTGATCAAATCTCCTTAACTTCACTGAACTTCAGTTTTGCCAACTACATTAGTCCCTCCTGCCCAGCCTCACCCCCAGCTGCCACAGGGATCATGGGAGAAGCTTGGACAAAGCCTCATAGCTGTTCTGAACGTCACAGTTAAGTGAGTTTACTGATGACAGTAAAGAGATCTGCTTCTCCAGCACAGGTCTTGTCTCAGGCAGCGGTTTTCAGGGCCGCAGTGCCTGCCCCAGACGTGGTTCCCTTTCCTGGGTGTTTTCTGAGTGCCTGCCTGTGCTGGGGACGTCAGCTCACGGCTCCACAGAGGGAAGTGTATCGGTTTGCTTGAGCTGCCGCACAAATGACCCCAGGCTGGGTGGCTTTCCCAACCAAAATGTTTTTTTCCTCACAGTTCTGGAGGCCAGAAATTCAAGATTATCAACAGGTTTGGTTTCTACTGAGGCCGCTCTTCATGGCCTGCTGATGGCCACCTTCTCATTGTCTCCTCCCGTGGTCATCCCTTCGATGTGTCTTAGTCTCCTCTTATAAGGACATTGGTCATCTTGGATCAGGGCCCACCCATATGCCCTCGTTTTACCTTAACCACCTCTTCAAAGACCCATCTCCAGATACATTCACATTCCGAGGTCATGCAGGTTTGGACTTCAACATGTGAATTTGGGGGGCACAGTTTGGCCTGTAACAGGGAGATGGCACTGTGTCTGGATGCGAGTCAGGGAATTAAGGCTCAGAGAGGTTCCTGCACTTGCTTCAAGTCACTCAGTACGTGGGTTGCTGATCTGAACTCAGGCCCATACATTTGACCCCTAAGTTCAGGCTCTCCACCCCACCCCCCATCCCCCAACCCCCAACCCCCAACCCCCAGGCAGCCTGCCTGATGTTAACACTGGTTTGGTTCCACTGCCCTGACTTCCTGCCTGCTGATGGTCTTCCTGTGTCTCTGCCATCCTGTGGCCCCGTAACTCACAGGGTACCTCACTGTTCAAGGTACCTACTCACAGCTGACTCTTCTGTACTGTCTTTGTCCCCTTGGAAAAGGGTTTCAAATAATAATTCAACTGACTGTATGCAGCTTGTTCAACTGCTGCTGTTTTTTGTGGGAAAGATTGCATAGTAAGTAAGACAAAGGACATTTGGAATGCAGGAAATTCTCCAATAATCTCACACCTTCACAAAACTGCTCTTGATGTTTGCACGTTACTGTCTCCCCTCTGACATACACTTACATTTCACATATTTGGCATCACATTAGACCTGGCACTTCATGCTCTGCCTTTTCACCCACATCGTAGCTAACAGTTTCCCTGTCTTTACAGTGGTCATTTCAGTGGCTGCATAATAGTTCGCTGGGTTGATGTACTCGAATGTTTGGACGCATCCTCCAATTGTTGAGCATTTGAATCTCCCATTTGTGGTGTTATAGACAATGATGCAATGAACGTCTTTGTGCGGGAAGCTTTTTGCTTCTCTTGAAGTACTGTCTGAGGAAAACTTCCCAGGAGTCAGTTACTGAGGTAAGGGCGGCAGCAGCCTCACGGTACCTTGATGAGCTATAACATCTCTTTATGGAATTAGCATACCGGTCAATATTCCATGCTACCGCCACAGAGTGACCATGCCAGTTTCACTAGGCTGGCACTGGCATCAGGTGTTAATACGTCTTGGCCATTTTCGTCTACTGCGAAGGGTACCTACCTCAAGGTTGCTTTAATTTGTGCTTTTTTAATAACCAACAAAGAAAGAACAACATTCTGCCATAGATTTTTATTTTTAATTCTTTTTGTTATCACTTTCTTTAAAAAATATGGCCCTGGCTGGTGTGGCTCAGTGGATTGAGTGCCAGCTTGCGAACTGAAGGGTGGCCCTTCAATTCCCAGTCAGGGTACATGCCTGGATTGTGGGCCAGGTGCCTGGTTGGGGGTGTGTGAGAGGCAACTGATGGATGTTTCTCTTGCACATTGATGTTCCTCTTCTATTTCTCCCTCCCTTCCCCTGTCTCTAAAAATAAATAAAATCTTAAAAAAAAAAAAAGGGAATACTTTCAGTGTAGACAAATGGGTAGTAGTCCCTTGGGGAATACGAGCTCTTTGACTATCTTGAGGAGTTTGTTGTTGACACAAGGAATATCTAGACTTCAACAAGCAAAAGACCTTTTGGTCAATAACAGACATAAGCCATCAGATGGGGCCAGATGGGCCGGCCCTTTCTGGGAGCAGACGGGGCTGAGAAGAGGCCAGAGTCCTCGGAGTCCCTGGTGGGACCTGACACCAGTTGTTTGCAGGGTACTCCAGGTGACCTGGCTCTCAGGCAGGCCACCCCTTCCACACACATGTGCAGGGATGCCGTGCAGACCCTAGCTCGCCCCTGAGCAGAGCCTGCCAGCCTCCGGACCCAGATGGGGGGCCTCCACCTCTGCTGTACTTGGCACACACGACAGGCAGGGTCAGGCCTAGGCTTCATTCCCTAGTGAAATCTGTCTCATTTTTGCCTTTTTTTTTTCAAACTCACTTGAATGGTGCCCTTTCCTCCATTCTGTTTTTCTGATCTAAAAAGATCAATGGTAAATTGCAGTTTTTTTTCCCCTCAGAAGTTTACTTTAATTGCCTAGCAACACATTATCATAAATTGCTCTCAAATTAATTCTTTGGCTTCGGTGCAGAATCGTTTATTAAAGAGCATGGCAGTCGGCATCTCTGCAGGGCTATTCTTAGAACACTGCCGTTTAAAAGGACTTCATTCTTAAGATACCCCCACAAGGAGCTCATGTGCTAGACAGACCCTTGGAGAACTTGACTGATTAGACAACACAGGGAAGGTCAGTGCCTGTCTCCTGTGGGCCCGAGCCCCTCACTAGTGAGAAGCCTGAGGCCCAGAGGGGAAAGCAAAGGTCTTTCATTCTCGCCATGGTGGAAGGCTGTGGCCAACTTGGGTCTGGAAGCCACCACCAGACCTTGGCCCGGCAGCACGCCCCAGCCTGTGCTCACCTCTGAGTGGTGCAGTCAAGGTGCAGTCAAGGGCAGTGGTACAGGGCAGAAGGGGCTGTGTGGTGTCGGGCACAAGAAGGGTCAGGAGGGCGGGCAGCGATGGGAGGCTTGGGAAGGCAAGAAGACGGTGTGGGTGTGAAGGCTGGGCCCAAAAGGCCTTCTGATGAGTAACTAACTTGCTTCCATCCATCAGTTCATTAATCCACTGATTGATGTGTTTATTCCCACGCTCATTCGTTCTGTGCGTGACTCCCACGGGCTAGGCCACACTGCAGGCTGAGAACAGTGAGAAAAGACCACTGTGTCTGCCATCAAGGAGTTCACAGTCTGTCGTGGGAGAACCGGAACCTATAGCAGGGCACGCTAGGGCCTGGGAAAGAGAGGAGTCCGGGGCATTCTGGCAGGCCGGGTTCAAGGAAATTCGCCTGTGATGCTATTATTTTAACATTTCTGTAGATGCATAGTTCTTACAATTATACTCTATTGCATGATTTGCCTTTCTCATCTCCGCATGTTGTTTTTAAGCACAGTTTCTTATTTCTGCAGAGCCATCACATACATAAGTCTAAATGGCTCCATGCCATGTTTGCAAAGTTGATGAAATAAACATTCACCTACTGTTAGACTCTTAGGTTGCTTCTAGGCTTTGGGACAAATGACGTTGGATATGGAGGCTTGTGCTCCTTTCCCATCATGCACCCTGGGCTGAAGGGCATGGACTTGCCTGTGGTTCTCCTCGTGCACTGCCACGGGCTCTCCTCCCTGCCCCGCCCTCACGCTAGCTTCCGGTACTGGGATGGGCAACAGGTACACCCACCCCAGACACACTCACGGATGTGGATATGTGAGCTTCAGTTGAGTGTGTGTGTGCCATGTTACTGAGCAAAGGAGGGAGACATTGGAAACTGAGGCTGATTAACAGTGCTCTGGCAGCAAGTGGGAGTGGGGAGGCTGGTGCGTAGGGAGGCTGTTGCAGCAGCAGCACCCAGGTGGGACCTGACCAGAGAAGTGGTCACTGTAGACAAGAAAGGAAAACCAAAGACTTTGAAGTGGCCAAGTCCTCTAGTCTGGATGTGCAGGGTCAGATATAGCTTCAAAGGAGGGTTGCAGCTGCCTTCAGGGTCGCCAGCACAGGGTATTTGGGATGAGTGGACAGACCTCAGGAAGGTTGCAGAATTGGCTTTAGAAGGTTGTGTTTAGAGTGTTGGGGGCCTTTTTCCTGGACCTGTTCAAAAGATGCCTTCCACACATGCAGGCAGATGGGGGGTCAGGAGAAGGGTGGGGTTCAGCGCCACCTGCACTCGGGCAGGAGGGAAACTAGTGTGAGGCCCAGGGCAGTCAGCAGAACAGCTGGATTTATCCATCGGTCATCGTATGCTCAGCCTCAGTCAAGGCTTCCTTGTCACTGGGTAACTAAGACTGTCCAACTAATATGTCTTCTTCTTTAGGAATAAATTGGCCCCTTTTTGGGTGCCTGTTAAGCTATGTTGTAGATTTTTAAGTATTTCACATGAGCAGAATCGGACCACTGTTTGATGTGGCCTACAGCTTAAAGTAATTACATAGACGGGAGAAATTGTGTGTGTTTGCCTTAGTAAGACTGCACGATCTGCTTTCATACTTTTCTTTACTGTTTTAGTTTCCTCCTGGCTGGCTGTTGTTCCCTATTTTCTCCATGACACAGCTATCAGACTGCCATGGCTATTGGTGAGGGCGGGGAGACAAAGGAAATAGTGACAGTGACCATGACGTTGACTTGCTGTGACAACACCACAAGGCATGCAGCCCCTCTGCCCTCCCCTTCCTCAGCTCTGAGACGTGGCACGGCCATGCGTTCGAACGATTCTTCCAGCTTCCAGATCCCAAGATACTCAGAGCGTCTCATTAAATATTCTGGGTTGGGTGTATTCTTGCCCATGTAAGTCCTGCGAAAATCACCTGTATGTGTATGAGCATTTCCCAAAGCACTGAGGACACTGCTCTGGTCTCACCTCATTTTCCCTCACAGGAGAGCCTAGGCTGGGCTGCCTTTGCTCACTGGGAAGTCAGAGAAAAGGGGGCTTTGGGGACAGGGTCAGGGGATCAGCCTGGGACACGCTGCCAGCTGCCCATTGCCTGCAGGGGTGTCCAACCCTCGCCTGCAGGCCACATGCAGCCCAGGATGGCTATGAATGCAGCCCGACGCAAAATCGTAAATTACTTAAAACATTTTTTGTTCATCAGTTTTAATGAAAACACTAATGAGTGTTTGTGTATTGAATGTGTGGCCCAAGACAACTCTTCTTCCAGTGTGGCCCAGAGACACCAAAAGGTTGGACACCCCTGCGAGAGTTTAGGAGATGTGCACCTTCGAGGAAAGAAGTGGAGGAAGACGAGGGAGTGGCGAGTGCCTAGTGCCCCCGGCATGGGCCGCACCCCGCAGGGGGAGCACTGTGCCCTGGGTCCGCCGTCTTGAGGCTTTTATCTCTCTCTCGCTGGCGGGAATCTTAGGGGAGGTCTCAGGGGAGGGTCTCAGTAGAATGTTCATCTGTTCTCCAGGTGTGCCCTTTCAGGGTCATGGTCTCCACTGATGGGCCAGTGACAGGGCAGGGGGTCTTCGGTCACTGCATTTGGCTCTAGCAGCGTCCACCTGGTTCTGCTGCTTTTCTGGGCCTGGGGCTGAAATGCAACTGAGGCCTAGATGTTATCTCTAGGGAGGGGACCTTTTGATTCTGGCTGTAAGTTGCTCAGCCATTGGGTTCAGCTACCTGCCTCAGTCTCCCTATTCCCCTTGCCAAGGAATTTTCCTAGTTTCTTACCGTCCTGTCTCACAGGCGTGTTGATCCTGGGCAGGTCACTTGCCCTCCGAGCCATGGTTTCCTCATCCACAAAAGAGGAAACAGAGCTGTTCTGCAGGGATTTGGATGAGGAAACGCAGGTGACGCTGACACCCTTGCACCTGGCACTCAGTCAGCATGCCATCGCTGGTTGCCATTTGCAGCCTTACAGTGGTCTTCATTATGTAGCCAAAAACCCAAGGCCCAGAGCGGCTAAATGCCTTATGTCGCTGGGGACAGCGACTCTTGATGCAATTGCTAAGGGTTAATTCTGTAGGTAGAAGGCATACCGATACCCAGTTGCTTCAAAGACCTAGAAAGGACATATGGACCCAACACCATCTTGTCTGAGTCTATTACATGTTATAACAGGCGCTCATTGCATATATGAAAACCTTTAAATTGCTGAAAATTGGTTACTTCCAGTTCAGTAAGTTACAGTTGATAAATTCTGTTGACTGAGCCTCCTGTGAGGTGGGGTGTTTTTTTGGGGGGGCGGGGGTTGCTTTGTTGGGGATGGAACAACGGCTGAACGCCAATGCTGGGGCTCAAAAAGAGTCTGCAGTCCAGTGGGAAAGACATAATCAGGGCAGAGTGAGGTGGGGGCCAAGGCCAAGGACTGGGGCTGGTCCCGGCGGGGACTGCCTTGCAGCAACTGTCTGTTCAAGCCAAGATGCCAGTGTGATCAGCAGAGAGAGGGAGGGGGACGGGATGGACCTGCTGGTAGGGACTTGGGGACCACAGAGGGGACGAGTGACGGAGTCTGACATACATTGGGACAGGGTCTGACTTGTATTGAGCATGGTCTGGGGAGGTGGGGGTGGGCGCTGAGTGGAAGTAGGAGACCTGAGGGGAAGCTCTGGAACAGTCCGCAGGCATGATGGTGGCTTGTTAGGCCTCCGTGGCAGCCGTGTAGGGGGCGGTGGGGGGTGGGGGGTGGGGGCGTGGAGAAGGGAATGGGTCCTGGCTGTGCTCTGAGGGTAGAGCTGTCAGGAAGTGTTAGCCAACTTGGAGCTGGGTCTAAGACATGGAAAGGTCAAAGATGACTCCAAGGTTTCTGTCAAGGGCGAGTAGGAGGATGGCGCTGCCGCTCACTAGCCGAGGTGGCGAAGACTAGGGGAAGGTTGGGGCACGTTGAGGGCTCAGATTTGGAGAGCCGGGTTTTTGATGCCTTTGATGCCCCTCAGACATCCCTTGGAGAAGTCCTGCGAGCAGCTGGACAGGCCTGTTTGTTCTGGGAGGTCTGGGTGGAGACAGACGTTTGTCCCCAGATGCCCGCAGCCCTGTGGTAGCGGCGCCAAGGGAGCCCAGCTCCCTGGAGCCCCGCCTGTTGCCTTCTTCCGCGGCAGTGGACCGGTAGCTGCAGGTGGCTGGACACAGGTGCACCAGCTACTGCAGCAGAATCATAGGTGACCCCGATTTCCTGGAATCATCGCCAGGGCCCCAGCCACCTCCATTTCCCACGTGCCCCTTGGCTCTCAAGGGCGACTTTCCCTTTGAAACGCCAAGCCTGCTGCTGCAGTGGGGCGGCATTTTGCTCAGACTTTCCCCTTAGCTGTGACGTTTAAATGGGGAGCCCGCCTGGCGCTGGGTTGCCCTGGGGTTCGCTGTGGGAGCAGGGCGGAGGAGAAGGGGGCGGCCGCTGTGTCGCTCGTGCTCCGCTTGGCTCCCGCGGCGCCGACGGGGTTAACGGGCTCGTTCGCCGGGTGGCGGGCGGCAGTGGTGCATTGTGGTAACGCAGCGCTGGGACCCACGAGTGCCCGCCGCCTCCGCCGGGCGGCCCACCGAGCTGTGCATCTGTGCGAGTCCCCCAGCCCGAAGCCATGTAGCGCCCGACTGCTCGGAGGCCGCCCCGCCGCGGGGATGAAGGGACGCGGCTGCTGGGAGACGGCCTCCGTGCGCTCCTTCTGCAGCTCCGGCTGCCTGAATAAATTTAAGAAGGGTTAGTGTTGCCCCGCTTCCGCCCCGAGGCCCAGCTCCCCGCGCATTCCGGGCGCCGGGCTTGCTGCATGATTAATCCACGCGAGCTTCTGATGTCACTCCCTCGTGGCGTGGGGAGTGCGGGGAGCCTCGGGGAACCCCTGTCCTGGTACCTCCCCATGCGCGCTCTGGTTTCCCTTTAAGCGCAGGGCATTGTGGAGAGGGGCTGCCCCTATAGACGTGTCTGTCTGATTCACTTCTGCAGAAAGGAATCGAAATATAGTCCAGAGCTTTCTTAAAAGAAGGGGGAAGCAGCAGTCCATGTTTAATCCACCCATGAGTCTGCTTGGGCCCCGCATGTCCTGGAGCCTGGGCAGGATGGCTGCTTTGGCCACAGCGGCTTTGTCCTGGGGCTACCTGAGATGTCAGCTGTGCTCCGTGCATGGCGCAGCCCCCTCCCCTTTGCCCCTTGAGCAAGCTGCGACAGACCAGGAGAGTCGCTGTAAGTGGCCGCCAGGGTTTGAGCAATGGCCAGCCCTAAGGATGACCTCCTGAGGGATAGTGGTCCAGAATGACAGCTTCAGAGTGTGCAGGCACGATGGATTGCCTGAGAGCCCCTTGTCAGCGTTTGGGGAGTAGGGGGTGGGGCTTCGCTGTTGGTTAAAGCAAACTCATTAAGCACTGGCTTGAAATTCCTGATGCTTGAAACCTTCATTACTGGAGATTTTGCATGAGTGAAACTCGCTGTGTTTACCTTAATGAGTGTTTCTATTATAATTTGAAAGTCTAGGGGAAAATTAGGGTTCTTTGACCCGTAGACCTAAAACACAGAGACCGTTCATTTTACTTACCACTAATTTATTAAAAGCAGCTTCTTTTAGACATTAACGCCCTCTGATCTGTAATAAAACTTGTAATTAGCTTTGCCTGCTGACAAACTTTAGCTAGTCAGTTGTGCTAACGATAGCTTCCTAAGGCCCTGGCCCAGTGCAGGCGCCCTTGAAGTTGCAGACTTCAGGCCTCGGCCCTGGAGTCAGGTTTAACCATGCAGACTCTCCTGAAAAAGCCATCTGAAGTCTTAGCGTGTTTGTAATTGCAAACCCTGGAAATTTATTTCATGGGAGGCTGGTCCTATAGCTCTGTCTTAGGAACCCTTTAAAGAAACTTGCAAGTGAATTTTGTCCCAGGTTTGATTGGCCATGATTTCCAGTTCTCATGTGGGACACAGTGCCACTTCTAGTGCAGTTATGTTCCATATGCAAAGTTTAAATGACGTCCCTGTCATTTGGATGGATTTATTCTGAGGGTGAAGCTTGGAGTTAGAAAAAAAGGAAAGACAAGAACAGAAAGTATGCATCAGTTGGGCATTAAAAGGCTTCTCTCCTTTCGTCCTGCCGGATGGTTTTCCCGGTTGCCGTTCTCTCAAAGATTTGCTGCGGACAAGAAGCATGGGGCCTGGGGTCTCTGTATTTTCTGCCAGGTTATGGGGGGGATGCCCACCTTGCCAGGCGGGACCAAAGCAGTTGCACCTCAAGAATGGTGACACGGCAGCCAATTTGATTGCCAGACCCTGCGTGCCAGGCCTGCCTTCCTACCCTTCTTGTCACTGTCCCCTGTGCACAGTAGGTCTGGGGACGAGGGGTTCAAGGAGGAGGTGTGTTGGGCCTAGTGCTCAGAAAAGGGCCCAGAGCAGAGCTTGCTGCACTGGCAGAAGGAGGCCCGGGGCCATCGCAGTGGTCAGTTGTAGCAAGGACTCAGCCTTGATGTCGGAGGCTCTGGGGTGGTCTAGAGTGTCTCCCTTGGGCGCCTTGTGTGAAGGTGGGCCTAGGAGGTCCAGAATGGAGGAGTTTTCAGGAGAAACTGGAAATCTCTCAGTGTTTAAATGTTGGCCAAAATGCATATTTTAAACACTTGGGTAGGACAATGCCTATACACCTGGGCAGCTAAAGAGCGAGAGAGGCTGCAGGTGGCCTGGCTAGCTGTCAGCTTTGGGAGGTGGGAGCCTCCTGGCCCCTCACACTGTGGGTGTGGCAGGCATGGGGGTGGGGCCTATGTCCCCAGCATGCAAATGGGATGCGACTGGCCTCCTCTTACCAGACACCTCAAAAGGTATTGAAATGAGAAGTCTCTCCAAACAAATTTTCCCTTAAAACAGGGTCCCAGTGAAACTGTGTCACACTCCTGAGCCCTCCTTCATGCAGGTTGAAGGGGAGCTGGCCTTGCAGCCTGGGGACTGAAGTCCAGCCAGTGACCATTTCAGTGGCAGGACAGCACTGGGGCTTGACCAAGGTCCATCACATGGGCTGGTACTCTGGAGGTCCCGTAGCGTAGCTGGGACATTAGGGGACTTGGGTTCTTGTCCTGGCAGCCTCCAGGTCGTGTGGCTGTGAGAAAAATCCCTGCCCCCCTGTGGGCCTCAGTTGCCCCCACCTCCACAAATGAGAGGAGGGTGGGTTGAGAAGGACTGGCCTCCGCCCTGCTCTCAGGCCTGGGGACAGGCCTGTTGATACCAGGCTGCTCCTCAGTGGTCAGTGGCATGTTCACATTGCTCCTCAGCCACTTGCCTCAGTCAGCTAGCCTCTTAGCCTTTTAGAGCCTCAATCTCTTCATCTAGAAGATGGTATTAAGCCTACTTACCTGGCTGGAAGGTTGACATGGGATAATATGTATCTCTAAAGCTGCTAATTAATCAGTCTGTCTCTCCGTGTGTCTGTCTGTCTGTCTGTCTGTCTGTCTCTCTCTCTCTCTCCCCCCCACTGCTTCAAACAGAGCCAGGCACCACAAATGGGGAAATGCCCATTTGGGCCTCTTGTAAGCTCTGAATTTGCCCCTTGGCAGCTCACTGCTTGGCCTGTGTGTGTGTGTGTGTGTGTGTGTGCGCGCGCGCGCACGTGCGCACATGCACACAGATGTGTATAGGACCTCTGCATCTTTTCTGGTCAGAATGCAAAGCTCTGAAATTGCAGACGATAGGGACCCCTCACCCTGGCCTTACCAGAGGTCGGGGTCAGGTGGCCTTGGGCATCCCTGCTCATGGCAGTGCTAAGGTCTCCACTTTCTAATTGGGTACCTCAAAGAGCTGCTGCGTGCCCACCAGCCAGCCCCCATCTTCCAACTGGCAGCACTTTGTGTTGTGTAGGTTGCGGACCTGAGCTTGGCAGGGAAACCGGAGGGATCAGGGATGTGAGTGCCAGGTACTTGAATGATCTGAGGGCTTGTTTTGAGGGTTTTTTTTTTTTGTTTTTTGTGTGGGGGGGGGTTCCCCCCATCTTTGAGGCTTGGAACAGGTGCTGTTCCTTCAGAGAAGGAGCCTCACGGAACTTCAGCAGAGACTTGGGTGTAGTGTCCTTCAAAAATGTACAGGTAGGGTCCTTTTGGGCCTGGCTTGCCAAGGTGTCTGCTGTCATATTCCCTGCTGTTGGCGTCTGCTGGGGTCCTTGGGAAGAAGGTCCAAGGCCTGGAGTGAGGGACTGGCTCTCTGCTCTAATCACCTTCCTTGGACGTGCAGAGTAGCCTTCTGGTGCCGGGGGATTAGCACCTGCCCCCTCACCAGGCCTGGTGTCAAAGTACTCTGCTCTCCCCGTTTGACCAAATGTCCTTGCCTATTCCTCCCATTTTAATCAAATCCATCCTTGCAGGCCCAGTGCCCACTGCAGCTCCTCCCGACGCTTTCTCTACCCCCAAGGCTGGTGGTGACCCCTTTCCTCAGGCCTCTCCTGGCCTCCCTTCTGCAGCAGCCTGGGTTGTTTGAATGCAAGTTCTCTCTTCTGTGGCCATAGACCCCCACAGGTGGAGGCCAGGTCTCACCTGTGTCTGTGATGTGCCCCAACCACCACCTCCAGCACTCAGCATTTTTGCATAATTGCCTTTCCATAACCAACCTACCTGCGTAGACATGAACAGAGGGAAGGGCCATCTGAGGACAAATGGCAAGTGCATGCTTGGCTGGTGTTTTTCCCTTCCAGCTGGGGTTTCTCCTGATTCACTGGGACTCTTCCCAACTCAGGATTGGAGCAATGGATGGAGTCTGTCCTGTCTCTCCTCTCTGGTCCCATTATCATGAATGGCTCCCTTGGAACAACTGGGGAAGCTCAGAGATGTGGGAGGTGGAGGCTCTTAGGTAAACCAGGGCATCTCGAAGAGCTTTCTGGAGGAGGTGACACCCAGCTGGGTGTTGGAGGATGAGGATGAGTAGGCAGGTGGAGGGCAGGGGCAGACAGGTGCTCAGTTAGGTTTGAGTGAGGTATCAAGACCTCATGACAGGTGAGAGGTGGGAGGGGGCCCCCCTGGTGGGTTGGGTCATAAAGGCCAGGCGAGCAGGAAGGGGCTTGAGCTTCGTCGGCTCGGAGGCGACGTGCGGCTTATGGAAAGGAGGCTTCAGGGCAGCACCTACCTCGCTTAGTCCTCCCTGCACCGAGGGAAGGGAAGGGCATCTCGCCTCACGAGAGTTCAGTCACTTGGTGCCATACCTGGGTGTATGACAGTCTCTGATAGACATGTCTCCTGGTGGATCCTCTGTCTGCTTGCCTGTCGAGTTCTACAGGTAAGAATTCTACTTGGTGAATTAACCTGACGGCAGTACTGTATAAGAGCCCCACCTCTTCCTGGCACATGGCAGCTGCACATTATTATTATTATTATTATTATTATTATTATTATTATTATTATTATCATCACCATCATCACCATCATCATCATCATCATCCCTATGTGGATCTCGCCCACTACACTTGTGTGCGTACGTGTTATTTCACACGGAGGCACCTGTTGGCGGAGCGGTGTTTTACCACTGTGGTTTTCACAGAGGCTGGGGACAGTTTCGGCGAGCCAGCCTGCCAAGGCAGCCATGGGCTCTCGTGCCCGGCACAAGTCTGGACTCCGGAGCCAGACAAGACCTGGGGGTGGCCACGCCAGCATTCCCGTCTGGCGAAGCGAGGCTGCCTTGGAGCACGTGCCCCTTGGCACACCTAAGGGGCTTCGTCAGTGGCGGTGAGTAAGCCGATGGTAGCCGTGTCATTCTACAGAGGGGACAACTGTGCTAACAGGAAAGAGAGGTGACTTTGCTAAGACCCCACAGGCAAAGGTGGGACCGGAGCCTGCACACTCTGCCAGCACTGACCACGGGCGGGGAAGGCCGCAGACTGGACATATGCCGGACTCTCAAGGAGCCTGGCTGAACGGAGGCCACAGTGGGTGGGGCCGGGGGCTCGATTTCTGGGGCAGAACCTGGGGCATGTTGAGCGTGGTGATTCGGGGGGATTTCTTGTGGAAAGAGGCTAAATACCAGGGGGAAGTTTCAAGTATCTTGATGATTTGAGTCAGAATGAGGAATGATGAGCAGTACATGGTAAGATAAGTCAGAAGTTTAGTCTCCTCTGTTTAGCAGAACATCTGGCCAGTCATTCATTCTGTGCTAAGAACTGTCCTGGCAGCTGTGTTGGGTACACGGCATCCGCAGCCAAGTGTCAGGAACGCAGAGGGGCTACAGCCTAGCCAGCGTCCTTCTGATCTCCCCACACCAGTGAACAGATGATGGGGCATGACCCTGGCTGGCCAGACTCGGAGCCCAGGAGGTGCTGGTCACACCAGAGAGAAGATTGGAGAAGGTAGACGCACTCTAAGGTGCACAGGAGGCCATGAGCTCTGAGGAAAGGCACCACCAGAGGGCAGAGAGGCAGGCATGGAGCCTGGCATGGGGGGCCCTCTGCAGGCCAGTATCTAAGGGGGTAGGTTGGGTGGGCTACATGCAAGGGTGCCCTAGGTTAAGGGAGCAGCGTGTTGGAGGCGCTGAGGAGGACCACACACATACAGGCATGAGGGTGTCCCTGTGTGTGGGCAGGCGGACAGGTAGGGGGAGGGGAGAGCTACAGGCAAGAGAAAGGGGGCGGAGGGGAGGGAGATGTGGGCAGAGCAGGCCTCCCCCGACCCCGCCCCCGTCGCCCCAGTGCTTCGGATTAGCTGTGCTGTAGCTCATCTCTGCGTAGAGGCTTCATGTCTGTGCCAGCTCTGGGCCTCTGGGCTGCAAGTGGACCACCGTGCTGGACTGTGCAGGCCGGCGGAGGAAAGGGGGTCGTGGTCAGGAGTGACCTCTGCCTTGGGGGCGGCAGAGAATGGGAGCTGGCCATGCAGTCGTGGCCATTTCCTCAAACAACAGCATACCAGTGAGGAGGATATTAGCAGCGTGGGGGGTGACGAGGCTGTGACAGGCCCTGGGCTGCCTCTGGCAGGGATCTGTTGCCACCAGCGGCCCCAAGGAACCCGGAGAACGCAGTGCGCTCTGTCAGGGGCCGCTCATGTGCTCACAGGCTGCGTGCAGGGTGGTGATGCGCCCACTTGGCACCCGTCTTTAGAAAAGGGCACTCCTTCCTCAAGACCCTTTACTCCCACCTCTCCTGAAATTGCGATAATGTACTGACTCTGTCAGAGCAATATCCTTTTCTTCCACTTGTTTGACACGTTATTAAGAACAAATCTACAGTGTCTATTGTGAAACGTGCTTCCTAGAGATGTGCCAGGCGCAACCTGCTCAACCGTATGCAACAGCCCTATTGATCTAAACATTGATCAGGAGCGGAGTGTGGTGGGCACGGAGGACTATCAGTGACCTCTGTGGCCTCCAGGCAGAGAGAGAGAGGGCTGACCATGTGCCAGGCTAGGAGATGTGACCCTGCAGGGGGCTCAGCACAGGCCAGAGTGGGAGCCGGGACATGGAGAGGCCCTGGGAAGCTGGACGGGAGGCCCCAGGATGGTGAGAAAAATTGGGGAGAGGGGCCTCTGAGCCACTGTGGAGAAAGGGGCAGCCAGAGGCTGGCAGGACAGAGGTGGTCAGGCTCAAGCCCCAGGCCCCTCCTGCCCGGGACTGACAGACAGGCTTGCCCCCCATATATCTCCCTCTGACCTCGTCAAGGAGTGTCACACGGCACGCGGCACCACCCTCCGTGGATGTGAGTCATTCCCCTGACACCTGGTTTTCCTGTAAAGTGGCAGTCAGCTCAGACCGGCAGCAGCATCTGATCAAATAGATGAGCAATATGAATAAAGATGAAGCTAGGGGCTTCGGGCTGCCAGAGATAGATTTCCTTTTATGAACTGCTTCCCTCTGACGTGTGTGTTGAAATGAGGCCTGACGCACATCTTCAGAAATAGTAGCTGCTCGGGCTGGGTGCTGTGGGGAGGTGGAAGGAAGCCACAGACTCGGGGAATGGAGCCCCACCCGGGCAGTGCCCTCGGGCGGCCCTCGGGGCCTGGCATGCCCAGCATCCTGGCTGTAGGTGGGAGCTGGTTAGAAGACAGATGTTTTTCCTGAAAGGCTAGAACTGACAGCCAGCCAAGCCCCCTGGGGACACCCCTCCACCCGGGATATTTTTATTTCAGAAGCAGAACAGTTTGTGTGGGGTGGGGCCCCTAGAACATTTGGCAGCTGCTCATCTGCCTGGTGGAATTCCCGGCCCAAACCCACCCTCACCTTCCCCCAACACCCACACGCACACGCACGCACACACACATGCACACGCTTTGCCCTTGGCCAAACTGGGAGGTTCATCCGGGCAGTCCTCTGCCCCTCCATGTAAACATCCTCTAGTTGTAGGGGTTATTTAGTGAAGGCAGCAATTCCAGATGTTTAAGATCATGGTGTTTCCTTAGCTCCATTGCCCCTCGTGCTACTGTTTTTAGGTCTCTATTCCTAGCCTGCATTTTTCCTTTATGTGAGCATCCTTTCTACATCATTGGGATAAAAAAAACCACGCCGTCTGCACATGACTGTCTTACGCACTTCCCCACATTCCTGCGGGCTTGGCGTGTGTCTGCGCGACGGCTGGGGAGCGCCGTCTCCTTCCGTCAGCCACTTCGGTTCGTCCCAGACTGTCGGAGCCCAGCTGCGGCCTGAGCATCTTTGACGTGCGCCGTTCCTCTTCACTGTTTCTTTCCGGGACAAATTCCCAAGTGTGTGATCACTGAGTCAAGGATGTGACCTCTTCCCTGTGGCACCCATCACCCTCTGGCCGAAGTGTCCTGGTGCGTGACGCTCTCGGGGCTGGGTGTGGACACCTGCCCGGCATCAGACTCCATCGTCCCGAGAGGGACTTTTGACCAGGCATAAAGTTGTGCCTTGTTAGTGTTTCGACTTGCATTTGACTAATCAGAAAAGGATGAATTTCCTGCCCAAGTTCAGTTATTATTTGTAGTTTCCCTTCCATTGCCCATCAGCTGCATCTTCTCCTGCCCTCATGTGGAAACCCAAAGGGAAGCGTTAGGAATGTTGGTTTATGTTGGATCTGGCTGGAACCCAAGCCAGACGGGACTTCTCAGAACCCTGGCACCGCTGCACTGTGCTAGTAGGGGTGGGGCTCAGATGAGCGAGTGGTCCCTGGGACTCTCATTCCCTAGCAGGATCCACTAGGGTCCTGGTTAAAAAGTTAGGATTTTAAGACACAGACAGCTGAGTAGTAAGCCAAGTGTGGGGCCCCTCTGACTTCAGCCCCGGGTGACATCACAGGTCACATGCCTGGGACGCCCACACTCCCCCATCCATCTGGTTGGAAGTGGAGTTAGAAGAGTGGCTGCCCGGCTGCGCTCAGTCCACGTCTTAGCTTTCCCCCAGGGCCCCTCCAGATCCAGGCATGGACCGGCTGCTGGTGGGCTGCTTGTGGCCACCAGAGGCCAGTGTGCGTGCTGCCCTTGACCAGTGTTGGCTGTGCACCCTCCCTGGTGTTCTCAGCCCTGGCCATTTCCGTGTCCACATTCCCCCCCCCCCCCCCGACGCCTGGCAGCTCTTACTGGTGGGGAGCTGGCTCTTCTGCTCCTCTCTGCCCACTCACACTGGGTGGGACAGGAAGCATCTCACCCACGTTTCTCTTACCTTCCCCTTCCCAAACTTTTTATTGCTTTTTTAAAAATATAGTTTTATCACAGTCATTTTGTTGGAAGGGTGTACTGTTTAGTTTTTTTTTCTTTTAGTTCAAATAAAAATTAAACTGCATTTTTTTAGGACTTGATTTTTTTCTTTGAACATTGCATTTCTAAGATTTATCTATGCTGTTGGGTGTAGCTGTTGTTCCTTCATTTCCACTGCTTCTAATATTCTGTGTGGCCGTATTACAGCTCATTCACCCTTCTTTGTCGGTGGACATTAGCTATGTTTCCGATGCTTAGCAGTCATGAACTCTGCTGCAATATGAACGTTACCGTACACATTTCCAGGCACACGTGTACAGAAGTTTGCCAGGGGTGTCCCCCGGAGGGCCGTTTCTGGCCACGGGGTCTATGGGTGACGAGCTGTAAAAAACAACACCACATCGTTTCCCGAAGCGGCTGTGCTGCTTTCCACCGTCAGCGGGCGAGTTCCCTGTGATGGCCGTGTCTCCAGCACCGGGTCCTGAAACACATGTTCTTGCAAGTCTAATGCCCCTGGAATGGAGTTTTTCTACAATCTTAATTTTCCTGATATCAAAATACTGTAGTATGAGCATTTTATTGTTGAGTGTGTTTCTCCTTTGCGAAATGCACTTTTCTGTTGGGTGCTTTGTCTTTTTTCTTCTGTATTTCTTCTGTATCTTTGTATGATATGGACATCTACCATTTGTCAGTTATAAGCTTTTAGTTTGTATTTTATCATTTTATGATGCCTTTTGGTGAACATGTTACTTTTTAAAAAGTAGCTTTATTGAAATATTCATATACTATAAAAGTTGCTCATATAAAGGGTACATACAGTTCACTCTTGCAGTAGAATCACAGATGTGTGACCATCACCACAGCCTCAATACAGACCATTTCTGTCCCTTCGAAAAGAAACCATGTGCCTGTGATCAGTCAGTCCCATCCCTTCTCCCTCCTCCCTTCACCAGCCAACCCCCAGCTTTGAGCAACCACCGATCTATCTGTTGTCTCTACAGATGCGCCTGTTCTGGATATTTCATAAGAACGTACCTCTACAATGTGTGGCCTTTTGGGTCAGGTTTCTTTCACTTAATGTTTTCAGGGTTTGTCCAAGTTGTAGCATGCACCAGTGCCTCATTTCTCTTAACTGCTGTGTAATATTCCATTGTGTGGTTATACCACATTTCATTTATCTGTTCATCAGTTAACGGGCATTGGATTCCTTTCAGCTATCACAAACAATGCTGCTGTGAACATTCGTGGATAAGTTTTTGTGTGGACACATGTTTTCATTTGCATAGACGCCTAGGAGTGGGACTGCTGGGTCCTGTGGTCTACCTTTTAAAGGAACTGCCAACCATTTTCATAGCATTTTGCATTACTGCAGGTGGCAGTGTATTAGGGTTCTGACTTCTCCACATCCTGGCCAACACTTGTTATTTCTGTATTATTATTGTTATTGCCACATCAGTGGATGTGAAGTAGTATCTCATTGTAGTTTTGATTTGCATTTCCCTAATGACTAATAATGTTGAGCACTTTTTCACGTGCTTATTGACCATTTCTCTATCTTCTATGGAGAAATGTCTATTTAAATCCTTTGTCTATTTTTGAGTTATTTGTCTTTTTATAATTGCATGAGCTCTTTCTATATTCTGGACACTTGGAAGGACCATTAATGGAAACTGATCAGTGAATGCAGAAAAATCAACTAATACTGAAATCTCTAATTAAGGGAAGTAGCCAAACCTAACCCTAACCCCAAACTTAGTTATGTTTTCTGTGATTACATTAAATAAGTTAAATTTCATATCCCCTAGAAATTAGTTTGCCTGGTTATTTATTAGTGTATTCAGAGTTCTTAGTTTTTCATACTTGATTTGAATTTTTCTCAGCATGAAGTTTATTAAAGAGCATTAGAATATAATAAAAATTACTGTTTTAATATTTCAGCAACAATTTTATAATTGAATCAAATGATTACAAAGTATTCTAATTTCTAATGTACATAGTTAATGTCTAAATAGCCATAAACCTTGATGTCTAATTTCTGACATCTCCAGATTTCTGTAACAACATTAAACAGACATCTGGATTAGAAGAAAACTTGACATTTATCTTTCCAAAGGAGAGGCACTGGGTGGAAAAATAAAGCACACTCAACAGTCTCCTACAGTGGAAACTCCCTCTCTTGGCTTTTTTTTTTTTGGTTACAAGGCATCTAGATGTGCTTTATAATGATAAATGTTGATTTTTCTAACAGTTTGTAATAGCCTGTCTGCTAACAACAAGGAAAACTTGACTTTTTCTGTAGTGTGCCCTGTAAATTGTAATAAAACAGCATGAGAGCACTAAAAAAAAAGCTTTTAGTTTAATTTTTCCATTGTTATTATTTTCTGTTTCATTGATTTCTGCTCTTTATAATTTTATTTCTTCTATTCATTTTGAATATAATTTGCTTTTCTCTTTGGAGCTCCTTAAGGTAGAATCTTAGATCATTAATTAAACCCTTCTTCTTTTATCTAGAATAAGCATGTAAAGCTATGCATTTACCTCAAAGTGCCACTTTAGCTGCATCCCATAAATTTTGATCTGTTGTGTTTTCTATATAATTTATTTCAAGATGTTTTCTAACTCCCCTTATGATTTAGTTGACCCATTAGTTATTTCAAAGTATGTAGCTTCATTTCCATGTATTTGAGCATTTTTTAATCTTATCTTCTTGTTACTGCTTTCTAGTTTAATTCTGTAGTAGCCAGAGAATGTACATTTTATCATTTTAAATTTGAGAGTGATTTATGGCCCATTATATGCTTTGTCTTGGTCAGTATTTCATGTATTGTTGAAAAGAATGTGTATTCTGCCATTGTTTTGTATAGTGTTCTATAAATGTCAATGAGGTCAAGTTAATTGATAAAGGATGCTTGAAGATTCACATCTTCTACATCCTTATTTCTTTTGTCCATTTCTATTAGTTGCTGAGAGAGTATTGAAATCTCTAATTATAAGTGCAGATTTCTCGTTCTCCATTCATTTCTGCTTTGCTTCATGTACTTTCAAGCTCTGTTATGAGGTGCATGCACATTCAGGAATTTGTGTCATCTTGATGAATGGGCTTCTTTTGTCATTATGAAATTTCCCTCTTTATCTCTGTCCCCAGGCCTCCTCTCGAATGTTAAGGCCAATGCAGCTTTCTTGCAATTGCTTTGGCCTGTGTTTCTTTTTCTAATGTTTTTCTCTTAAGCCATTGGTATCTTTATATTTACAGTGTGTTTCATGTAGAAAGCATATGGTTGGTTATTTTGTCTATGCTTTTATATTTAAAGGGATTTCATTATAGATAGAATATAATGAGTCTTGCTTTGCTTTTTAATCTAGTCTGATAGTCTCTGACTTTTAATTAGATTGTTGAGACCATTTTAAGTTAATATAAGTGTTGATGTGGTTGGGTTTAAAGCTACCATTTTGCTATTTGGTCCAATCTGGTTTATTTTTTGTTTTTGTTTCTGTTTTGTTTTGTTTTGTTTTTGCATGTGTGTTTTCTCTTTTCCTGACATCTGGGGTATTATTTTTAGTATTTAATGACCTTTATTAGCTCATAACTATACAGCTTTCTTTTCTTAGTGGTTGTCAGGGTTCACACCACACATCTTTAGCTTATCACAGTCTCCCTTCAAATCATGTACCATTTCAGCTGCAATGTAAGCACCCTACAGTGATGTTATTCCATTGCCTCCCACCCTTTCTGCTGCGCCCTGTTTTACTGTTGAAGATGATATAAACCCTCCAACACACTTTTGTCTTGCCCTGTTTAGTCAGTTATTTTCAAGTGAGAAAACCAGCATCTTTTGTATTTACTCACATACTTATCTTTTCCAGCACTCTTTATCCCTTTGTCTGGACCTGAGTTTCCATTGGTATCATTTTCTTTCAGCTTGAAGAACTTCCTTCAGGTAGCCACAATTCCTTCAGGTTTTATTAGCCCGAACACATCTTTATTTTACCTTCATATATTTTTAAAAAATTTAAATTATATTTATGATAATAAATCCAAAAGTAAAACTTGATGTCTATCAAATCACAATACTTTTAAAAAACAAATCTGATACGGCTGCTAAACAAAACTATGAACAGTATTTTTAGATCAGAACCATTACATTTCTAGATTGAAGTAAGCCATAGTCACAATTTAACAATTGTTACTGAATTTAACAGAACAAAAGCTACAGTTTCCACCAATGGAAAATAAGACAACTCTATTTCATAGATATTGTAGTTGGTAACAACCTCTTCTATGCCTCCCCAGGATATTCCAATATAAACAAACTTACCCTTTAAGTAGAAAGGACAAAGCATCAATTGTAAACAAAATGGAAGATTACCACATTGAAGTCATACCATATATAGTCAGCTACCAAGAAAATTAAATAGGTTTATCTGAAACTTAGCAAAAGAGTAATTTCTCATTTCATTAACCAGTGAAAATAGTCTTCATTTATACACACTCTCATTTATAATAGGAAACATATGTGAATGATGAACACTCAGTAAATAGGTCTCCATAATCGCACCTCAAATGCATTGGTGACTTAACAATGGAAAGATTTTCTAAACAGATCTGCTCTTCAATAGAACTTCATGAAATACTAAAATTCTTTCATGGACCGATCTTGTAGCAAGTAATGAAGAGCACCTTACCTACTTTACCTAGATTAGTAGTATCCTAGCTAAAATATAATTTGGTTACTTCTCCACATTTGAGACTGTCACAGCAGGAAATTACAGGCATTTGTTCATTTTAGTTGGGTAAAACAGAGAGATTTCTGGGACGATGGAAGATAGTACAGTTGGCCATCAGATGTTTTTCCCCAAGGATCCTGGCCGTCCAGAGTCTAGTCTTTGTTTGACCTTAGGGCTTTCTATGTCCCCACCCACCATGTTGTACATCAGCTACCATTGGTCTGAAGTTGTTCATATGGCTAGGCAAAGCATCTTATTCTAACATTTATTTCTACCTCATTTCTTCCAGTTATTAAAGAGTCTTTGCTTAAGATAAAAGGAAAGCCCTGGCTGGTGTGGCTCAGCGGACTGAGTGCCTGCCTGAAAACCAAAGGGTTGTTGGTTTGATTCCCAGTCAGGGCACATGTCTAGGTTGTGGGCCAGGTCCCCAGTAGGGGGCATGGGAGAGGCAGCCACATGTTGATGTTTCCTCTTTCTCCTCTCACTTTCTAAAAATAAGTGAATGAAATCTTAAAAAAAAAAAAAAAGACAAACATTTAACTAGGGCTTATGGTAGTTATAATTTGAGTTGCTATTTTGTTTTCTTTATTTTTTGGTGGTTGTTTTAAAAATGTAGGCCAAGATTCTCAAAAAACAATCAACAATCTTGTGGAAAATGTAAATGATACATTTACATTTATCTTAAATTAATCTTTTAAGATACAATGTACTGAGGTTAAAGTAGCAATAGGAGAATCATTTAAAATGTGTTTTAATTTTATTTGAAAGTATGAAAGATTAAATTTCTCTGATTCTTAACAACAATGATATTTAGCAAAGGAAAATTTTAAAACCTGAGGAAGCCTTAATTTCCTTAATTTCATAGATTTTTTTCTAGTGATATTGTATAATTGTCAGTGGAAATTATTTTAAATTTCAGAAATTCAAATCATAGTCATTAAATTACTGGGTAAAAATCCCAATAATAATCTAAATTCAGAAGCTAATGAACACAGAATAAAAGTCAACCGCATCGGTGCTTTTGAGTGAAAGCAAACGCAAGAAAGAGCGCTGTCTGCCAAAGGAGGCTGACCGAGGTGCTTGGGCTGCGTGAATGCGTCACATAAACATGGCATCTGTGCCTTTGTTTTTGTGCAGCACATGAATACAGAGATTTAAAACGACTTTGAATTCAAAAGAAACCGAAACCTTTACTCTACACTTTTCTTCTGTAGTACTTCATTGCTAGACATTTGGTGCAATTTTCGAGAAAGATATTTCAGATACACCAACTCATGCCAGCTTGGTCAGAGTCATCTACAAAAAAAAAACAACAAAAAAAAAACGTCCCTCTCACCTTTCAGCAGAACACAGAAAGCTGTCCAGTCTGTCAAGGTAGAAACTCTCTGGAATTTCTTAAAGCACTGGACAGTACAGAGTGGCAAAAGAAGGCGTGCCATATACACAGTGTTCAGGCATTCTGTAATACCTGGTGTTCTTAGTGTGAATAGGTGCACCTCCTTCATGTGTGCACACGAAACGTTCCAGAAGCAGGGGAAGTGACCAACGCGCCGGTCCTTTAGATCACACTTGAGCACGTCTCCGTCACAGTCCATCCTGCTCCACGGAGGCGGCCCGGGTGCCGGCAGGTCCTGCCTGACCCTGTGGTAGTTCCACAGTGAGATCAGGACCGGCTTCATCTGCCGCTCGTTGAAGCAGCACATCCGCTTGGTCTTGTGCTGGTGTTGGGGTTGTAGCGCTATGCACTGTGCCTTCCATTTGTTGTGTTTGAACATCCAGTGTTTCAAATTGGTGTGCAAATGTGTCCAGCAGGGCAGAATCTTTTTGAGGTTCCTGCTCCTCGGTGCAGCATCGGTAGACTGCACCCACCGTGGACGCGGTCACCACTCCCCTTGTCACGGCAGTTTGACCTCGGGCTGTCGTGGCGTCCACCCTCGCACTCATTCCCAAGAAGTTAATGGCTCGGTTCTCCTGGCGGACCACATTTTCAGCGTGTGTTCCTGCCACTTCCATGTTGCCTTTCTGAATGGCCTTCTTTGTCTTGACCTTTTCTGCCTTTTCTTTACCGTGCTTCTTGGCATTCCTATTAAGCTCCTTTCCAACAAATTTCCGGTTAAATAGGTGCTTCTCTACACTCGACCTTGTTCCACAACTCCTGGGAGGCCACAGCCTGGGGCATCCGCACAGGTTTGACGTGGGGGCGCTCAGTTCCATCCTAGTCCGGACCTGCGGCCTGCGGCCAGCTGTGCCCCCAGGTCTGCGGCCCCACTGCCTGTTTCTGCACACGGCCGCCTCTAGTTTTCCTTTATTGTGAAGGGCATTTTTCTTTATGAGATATACAGTTCTACGGGGTCGGGGGTGGGGGATGGTTCCCCACTATAAGAAGCTGTTCTTTTGTCTCCTGGATTGCGTGCTCACTGCCCCCACATCCTTTCTCAGGGCCCCAGTAGCCAAAGTCCAGAGTGAGACCTCGCCCCCCAGAACCTGGGCACCCCTGACATTTCAGGGGGGCAGAAGTGGTAACCAGGGCACAGGGGTGTGATGACCCTGCGGGGGACATGTCTGGCAGAGTGCCTAAGGAACTGTAATGCGACTGTGTTGTCAGCAGGCACTGGCTGCTGCTGCTGTCTGGGCCTCTGCCTCGGGCTCACCTGCTCCAGAAAAGGGGCCTTTTGTAAGACACAGCCATTCCAAGGCCCCAGGTCCTCCAATCCTAAATGGCCTTTGATATTCCTCTGCACAGCCCCTCACCACATGCCCCTGCAGGCCCTCCCCGTTCCAGTGAGGATGGGTGTGGTAGGAAGACACCAGAAAGTTGTCGGCCACAGGGTGACCTATTTAAGGGGAGTATGAAGTGGGTCTTGGGTGGAAACTTGGCCCAAAGATGTCGGATCTCTGCAGACTGTCTGGTTGTAATTCAAGCCCCCCTGACTGTGGGGTTTCGGATTTTGCCAGATCATGTTCTGATGCCCTCACGGGCTGTGTGGTGCGCGTGTCTTTGGGTGCATCTCAGTTCCTTCCTCAGTCCCATGGCAACCGTGAGAAGTCCTTGTGCTGGAGTGGCTCCGCAGTTGAGGAGAGGGTCCCAGCCTGGCCCAGGCTGTGGGGGGCTCCCTCTGGGCACAGCTCCTGAGCAGAGAGGTCCAGCAACTGGAGGAGAGAGCCAGCTGGCACCGCCTGAGGTGGGCGAGTGGCCCTCCTCACAGGCTTCGCTCTGACTAGGTTCCTCCTTCCCCATCCTGACCTTCTCACCTCTTCTCCCTCCCTCTCAGCCCTCCCCCCTCCCCTGCTCTCACAGAGGCTCTCATCTCCACCGGTCCCTGCACCACCGGTCCCCACACCACCACCATTCCCCAAGGCCAGGTTTCCTGACCAGGCACCAGCGCCCGGTCACCAGGACTTGGCCCTTTGAAACCGCCCCTTGTCGTTTTTAGGAAGTCACCTTCAGGTTCTTGACAAACGGCATCACGTGATGGAGTTTCTTTTTCTTTGTTCCTTTGTTTTTTATTGTTGTGCAATTGCAGATATCCCTACCCTCCTCCCACCCATTACTCTCCCCGCCCTACCCACCTCCACATGTTAGAATTTTTCATTTCTGTTTCTTTTAGAAAATACAAACTCCAGTTTATTAATTTACAGTAAGAAATATAACTGTCAAGGGTCTGAGAAGGAAGCTCGCGGGCCGGCAGAAAGCAGTTCTCCTCGGAGGGCGGCTGGGCCAGCAGGTGGTCGGAACGGGGCTGCGGGGCGGCTGGGCTGTGGCCGTGGCCGCACGCTCTTCCTCCCAGGGAAAGGGCCGGCTCAGTCCCGCTGCATCAGTCTTGGCCCGAGCTCCTCTGACACAGCTTCCTTCCCAAATACGGACTTTTCTGGGGCCTCCTTATTTTCAGATTGATTTTCCTTCTCGACGGCAGCTGCTCAGAGAGCTTTCCTCGCTGGTCCTGCTGATGGGTTCCCCCTGACCGGGGTCGTGGGGGGGGGGGGCTGTGACTGCAGTCAGCAGGGAGGATATGGAGGGGCCCAGGCCAGGGTGGTGGTGGAGGACCTGGGGGCGCCGGTGCAGCCTCCGCAGGAGCAGCATCACGCTGACTGACACAGGGAGGACCCGTGCAGAGGGGTGGGGGTGCTGGTGAGTGGCTCCCTGAGTCTTTCCCACTGCAGACCGCCTCCAGCCCCTTCCCTTCTCCCCACTCTGGCTCCGAGCCCTGGGGCCCGGGTCTCCCAGCCGTCAGGCCTGGGTCTGCGTGCCCGGCTGCCGCAGTTCCTCTCACAGTCAGCTTTCTGTTCCACCACAGGGTCCTGCGGCCCCTGGCCCCTGGCCCGGCTCCCAAGGCTTCTTCGTGAATGACCAGTCTGTCTCTAACTCGATTAAACTACAGGCGCTGCTTCAGCCCCTTGTTTCTCTAGGACATGAGTTCGCCTGTCTGCCTCACATGGCGCAGAGTGTGAGGCTCCAGCAGGGACTGGGTCCCCTCCTCGGCTTCCCACAGAGCTCGTCCCAGGGCCAGGACCCCCACCCACCACTCTGCAGACAGAGGAGGTGGGAGAGCACTCCAGAATGTCTACAGGGCAAAAGAGATTCCTTGCAGGAACTGCCTAGTAGCCAAGGCCAGCCAAGGTCTGGCTGAGGTGGGGCCGGTCGCAAGGGCAATTGGGTCGGGATTCATGTCCCTTTGGGTTCCTGTATTAGCTCGAAAGTCAGGGCTGGCACGGGGAATGTCCTGAACCCAGCGTCTTCCTCTAACCCTAAAGTGCCTTAGTGCCCCTCGCGGCTCACGCCCGCGCACTGCCTTGCAGTTCACGAGACACTTGGCTCCGCTTTTCCCTCCACTTGTCGGTTCACTCGACAGGTCTGTGTTCAGCACCTCCTGCATGCTCTAGGGTGTGGGGAGCAGCCAGACAGGCGCAGCCCTTGCCCCTTCAGGGTCCCTTGGCTCCTTGCTGGCAGGAGCCCTCTCCCCACGCATGGCCCCCACCTCAGCTCACTCTCCGTCAATGACACCAAGAGCCAGCTGCACGTGGAAACTTCTCGAGTGTGATCACATTGGCATCAGATGATTTCCAAGGATAAGCAGCCGTGGCTGTCCTGGGGCCAGGAAAATGTAAATTAGTAGTTTCCAATGACCTGCTCAGCCGTGCGGACGCCGTCTGGGACAGACCAGTGGGTTCTCATGTGTGGTCCGCCAGGCCTCGCTGTGGAAATTAGTCCCACTTGCCTCGAGACAGACATTTGTGCTGAGCAAAATGAAACACTCACATAGGGGGCTTCTTGTGCACGAAAGGCTCCGCTCACTGGTCAGGCAGTCAGCCGGGTGACGGGCTCCCAGCGCCTCCCGTGCCCACTAAATGAGGGCTCGGGAGAGCAGCAGCGGCCCCCCTTGCCCCATCAGTTCACACAGGGGAGTGGGGTGCAGTATCACAGCCTAAGCCCAGTTGGCATAAGGCTTAGCCCTCCTGCCCCCACCTTGGAGTGGCCAGGGGGCAGCCCACCTCTGCACCTTGGGACCTTCCTGGACAGGGCAGGTGAGCGAGCTCGGAAGCCCCGGGGAGGAGGGTCGGCTCCCTGCAGTGCTTGACCCGGGAAGGAGACCCCAGTGAAGTGTGGAGGCTGTCGTGGGCTGGGCACTCCGCCCGCTGGAGACGGCCGTGGGCCGGCGGTTATCTTCAGCATCACAGCAGATGCCATAATGGGAGTGTGCCTTCTATTTCTGTGCTCGTTTCTGCGCCCGGGTGTGCTTCCCGGGAGGAGGTGGGCCTGCTGCCAGGGCCGTTCGTCATCCCGAGGGCGCTGTGTGGCTGCGAGGTCACGGCCTTCTGTTGGCACCCGGTTCTGTGGGCGTCCTGACACCCTAACATCACTCATGCACCTATTTTTCATCCTTCATGTGTCTCGTGGCTTTGAACCCTGCGCCCGGCCCCCTCCTGTGCGAGGAAAGAGGCTTGTTCCTTTGTTCTCCAAAGTGTTTGCCCAGCCTTTTGCTGCTTGCTGGCCTCTGCCCCACCAGGGGTCCTGGAGATGTTTTTTCCTGGGAGGATCAGAGATGCAGCCGCCACAGAAACAGCCCCGCAGGCTCCTGTTTGTGGGGTGAGGCGTCTGCCCCTGCAGCTCTGGGAGAACGGAAGCCAAGCCTTCCCAAGGAGGGAAGGCCCCGCCTTGTCCTTGTCGATAGCTGTCTCCGGTGAGGGTGCAGCCCCTGCATCCTTCCCCTGAGGAGGTTGCTAGAGAGCCCCCACCTGGTTGCACGGGGTTCCCGATGCCCTGGACACACCTGTGCTGACACCAGTGAGGGAGGAGGAGAGCCGGGCCCCAGAGGGGCCGTGAAGGTCAAGTGGTCGCTGGTATTCTGGCTTGTGGTTTCCACCCGCCTGCCAAGGTTTCACGATTTATTATTTATTATTATCTGATTTTCCACCAGATTAGATTCTGACATGCCTTCCAGTGTCCTCAAGCCCCAACTTCTCAGCGTTAAATCACCCACCCCCGTGGCGGGGGGGCGTCATCCTGCTTGCTGAAGTGGTCTGTTTCTGCAGAAGCCCCTGCCGGACTCGCGTCCCGCGGGACCCACTCCGGGGCAGGCAGACCTGCTTTCCTCTGGGAAAGTCAGGAAGGGTTGGCCGGGCCTCAGGGGACCCAAGGGCCCTCATGGCTTCCTGTCGCATCTGACCCGGTCCCCATGCTTCGTGTTCAGGCGCTGCGCTTTAGGGGTGCCCATACTCAGTGCTGCGCCAGGCACTCCTGCTCCGCCTCGCCCTGGAGTGCACCCTCTTCCTTGTCAGCGCCACCGCATCACCCTCCCACCGTGTGCACCCACAAGGCAACCACCAGGCCACCACCTCCTCCCAAAGACCTCTCGGAGGGCACCAACCACCGCCCCTGCCCCTGCCTCAAGACATTTCTCTAACACTCCTGCCCCTGGGGGCTCCTGTCTGAGCCCCTTCCTCATCACTGGTCTTGAGCGATCTATTCTCTCGGGAGCTCCGGGGAGAGCTCTCAGTCTCTGTCTCGCCATTGTGGGAGTGGGGCAGAGTCCCCCTCCTGCGCAGGGGACCAGAGGACAGCGCCCCTCCCCCCAACAGGCGGGGCTCACCTCCCCGCCCGCCCACACCAGGGCAGGTTGGAGGGGAGGGGCAGGCTCAGGCTGCATCTCAGGGCCGGGGGTGGGAAAGCTCCTGTAATCTCTTGACCTCCAGGGCCATGGGGTGGCAAGTGCCACCAGCCTCTCTGTGAAGACCGTGCCACCAGTCCCAGCGCTGCCCCCTGGGAGCCTTGGGGTCTCAGACACCACCCTTAACTCGTGCCGCCCTGTCCTCTTTGCGTGGGGTTCCTGCCGCGTGCGTGTCACCCGTGGGAACGGCAGGGCACGTGCGGGCACAAAACAGGCAGTCACGGGGCAGCCTGACTGCTCACTCTCAGGCCCACTGAGGTTGTCCCACGGACTTGTCCCGAAGCCTTTTTCTGTCTCTCCTCGGCACTCAGCTGATTGCTTTCTGTGATCCAATTGGGGCAGCTTAACAAATCTCCGGAAATCTAAATGGAAATCACCAAACCTGCTGTAACGGAATGTTTGAGGCGCTAACGTTGCAGGTTGGAAACGGCTGGGTGTCGCCAAGAGTGTGGCACTCCCGCGGTTCTCACCAGACACCGACACCTGCTGTGTTTCTGCCTTCCCAGAGGCCCTGCAGTGGGGGGGGGGGGGGGCGTTCGGGGGCACTTCGCTTTGCACAGCCAGCCAGTGAGTGTCCTTTGTGCTCAGGAGGGGTGAGAGCCCCGCCCCCAGTGGGGGTGGTCTGGGAGCCCCAGGGAGGTGTGGCCACCCAGGGACTGAGACTGCCAGCTGGAAAGCTCCGAGGGCTCAGGAATTAGGCAGAGAGGCGTGAGAGCAGTGCCTGTCCCCACTAACCGCGCTGCTACTGGCCCAGTGGATTGCCGCTGGATCAGGGTTAGTCTGCTGGCGACCCAAGTGCTCCTAGGCCACTGCTGGCCAGGTGGGTCTCAGGACCCTGGTGCAGTGGGTCACCTGCCTTGTGTGTAGGGGTCCTTCACCACCCTCTCCTCCCTGTGCTCTCTTTTCTGCAGCTCAGCAGGAAAGCAGGACAAGGGCCAGTGGGGCCAGCCTGGGGTGAGCAAGGACACACAGAGACAATGTGTATCCCTGACTCCCATCCCCATCCCAAATCAGCCAGTGACATTCTGTGGCTGCCTTAGGCCTCCATCCGCCTTGCTCCGCCCCTCCTGCAGATGGCTGTTTGGGTCTCCTAGTGTGGCTGCCTCCTCCGCCTACTCCCAGAGTGGGGCACGTCTTCTCTCCTTGTCTCCCCCCAGGACCCTGCCCTCAGAGCCCTGTGGCCTGGTGCCCAACTTGCCGCTGGGCCTGCAGAGATGAGCAGTGTATGACCCCGGTCCTCCAAGAAGCCCCTGGTTCTCTGTATGTGCCTGGATGTTATTCCAGTTGGCTGGAGACTGGTGAAGAGGCCCAGCTCTCGGGAGCCCAAGAGACGGAGCCCACGGGCCCAGGGCAGTGGCTCAGTTGCCACGGCCAGTGCCGGGCCTCGTGGGGAGCGGCCGTTGCCAGACAGAGGAGAGGGGGAAAGAAGTCCAGGGCTGGCGTAGAAGCAGGGAAGCACCAGGGCCCTCGGTGTCCACCAGTGTCATGGGAGGGGCTGAAGAACCGAGGAGGAGGAAGGAGATGAGACGCTGGCAGATACTGCGCCAGGCCTTCTTGGGCACGGGTCACAGGGTCTCCACCTTCTTAGCCCCTAGACGTAGAGGAGCCGCCTGGCTGTCCCTCCCTGCTCAGGACCCCCCTGGGGCTCTTATGCTTGCCCCCCCGCCCCCACAGACTTTTTCCCTTACCTGCAGTCCTGACCCTCTGTCAAGACCCATCTCAGCATCCCATCCCCCCAAAACTTGTCCAGCCCAGCCAGCACTGGGTGTGGGTGCAGAGGGAGGGGTAAGCACTGGGCTTCCCCATGTGCTTGACCTTGCGTGCCCTGAGGCCCCCACCCTGAGCCAGAGCTGTTCTCACTCATCTCCAGCCGTGGTGTGTGAGGAGGAGGAGACCCCCCTCAGTCATCCTGCGTCTTGAGCCAAGGAGGTTGTGGGCATGTGAGGGCAGAGCCATGTTCCCCAGAGCAACAAGCAAGAGACGGTGCAAAACGGGGTGGCCGTGGGGCCTCTGGCCCCCCACCTGGCCACCACCCTGCCCCCATCCAAAACCAGCTGTGCAGCCTTCTGGTTTCTGGGTTTCGGAAAGCTGCCTCCTGGCAGGGCTTCCCAGCCAGAAATTTGATCCATTTTCCTCTGAAGGTGTAAAAAAGCTCCACTTCTAAAAATAGCTTACCTAGCTCGCTGAGCTGGCTGCTTCCATGGCAACCCACTCCTCCCCAGGAGCCCCCCCACAAAAGAGGATCCCAGCCCTGGCACAGGTGCCCTGTGGGTTCTTCGGCCAGCGCCGGCTCTTGAAGGGCTCCAGGGGGTGGGGGCAGGGGGCAGAGCAAACACACGGGCTCCCACCAGTTCCAAGTTTCTGTGATTTGAAGTACATTCAAAACTGGTTATTTGCAAGAGTGAGCTGTGCTGATGAAGGCACAGAGATATCGGTGGGCGGATGTTCTGCATGGGTTGTGCACTGGGGGCGTAATGTCCTTTTGCAGAGAGGTGTTAATATCCCCAGTGTGTGGACGAGTGCACTCAACCAAAGGCACATGGGGTCGCAGCAGGACTGCCTGACCCAGAACCACGCCCCGTACCCTCCCCCCACCAGTCAGGAGGCATGGGTGCCAGGCTTTGAGGGGAGGACAGAGGGACTTGTGAGGTCTCCATGTCCGGGTAGGAGCCTCGGTGATTAACTAGGGAGCATCTGGGGACCACGTCCTAGGCCAGTAACACAAATGTGATGGTCGATGGTAGAGAGAGAGCACAGCCCGGTGTTCAGCTCAGCCTCAGGCACTCGGTGCGGTCTCGCAGTAATGGCCCCCAGTGCTGTCCATGTCCTTATTCCCAGAACCTGTGAATGTGTTATCATACAAGGTAAAGACCTCTCTCACTGGGTCATCAACATGCATGAACAGAAGCGGTGCCCCCCCAGGGCCTGGCATTAGCTATCGGAGCCTTTCTGAGGCGTCCCAGAGAGAGGAGAGGCCTCCATGCTGACCGACCTGATTCAGATCTGAACGGGTGGCTAGTCTTCCAGGAACTGGGACTTTCTCACCCACAGAGCAGGGGGCCTAGGCAAGGTCTGCTCCTAACCCCCGCGAGGCTCAGTGTTCACGTCCACAGAGCCAGCGGCCCGCAGCCTGGCCTGGCGTGTGTGGTCTCCAGCCACTGGTCATGTGGGGGCTGCAGTTGGGCGGGCCCGGGGGAGACATTCCTGTCCCCAGCCTGGATGCTAGCCCAAGGCTCCTCATGGCTGCAGGGACAGAGTGTACAAGGGGTGCCCCCCCCCACCGCCCCCTCTCAACTGGGCCCCACGCCCCTGGCTGGCCTGGCACTGCCACCAGCTCAGGGCACGCTCAGAGCCGTGACTCGGCCGTGGCCGCCCCCACACATCCTGCCCATGTGGGAAAAAATCTGTTCTCTCACAATGTGCACTTTTTAAAAACTTGTGTGTCTTGGGTTACAGACTTCCTTTATCTACAAAACAAAAATGTTTCTTGCTGATCGCTTCTGGAAGAAGGCATTTCGGAAACCCCTCAGCGGTTACAGGCTCCGGCACCCCCAGGCCTCTGTTAGCCTCTTGGTTGCTCTGTGCTCGGCACTGGAGCAGGAGCAGGGCGCAGACCAGCTGCCACTGAACCTCCCAGAAGCTCCCACAGCTCAGTGACCACTTGGTCAGCAGTGGGCCAGGAGCTAAGGCACCCCAGACTCCCGGGAAGGGGGCTCCTGGGCAGCTGTGCGGGAGGTGGGAGGGGGAGGAGAGGGAGTACCCACCTGGCCGGCCATTCGATCCGTGAGACTGGCCTTGCTCCCTCAGGGGAGATGGGTTGGGTGACCTGGAGGGGCAGAATCAGGGACAGGGAGCTGGGACTTTGGCCTGGGGGTCTTCAGGCAGGTTTTGGGCATTGGTTGGGTAGGAGAGAGACCTCTGAGGAGGGGAGAGAGGTGTCCCCAGCAGCTGGACCAGAACTTGGACCCTCTGAGCTGCTTACTAAAGCATACTGCTTAGAAACAATCTCAGTCCAGGTGAGGTGAGGGGGGACACAGTGGGGAAGGCCCCCAGTACGCGCACTTGCGTGTGTGCAGGGAACAGGGGCAGTTTGGAGTGGCTGGGGGAGGCGTGTGGCAGGGACAGCTTAGTGAGGCTGGCGGGAAAGTGTAGGTTGGTTTGGGCTAGGCCTGTAGTGTGGAGAAAGGAGCTGGGCTTTGTCTGGGGTCTCCGGCCTGGGGGTGAGAGCTGCTCCCACACAGCATCTCCCTCTCTCCACACAGTGTGGCCCCCCCTGTGCGCACATCCCAGCTCAGGGGGGCTGGTACCTGTGTGGGGGGGGCAGGCCCACAGCCTCAGGAGGGCCTGCGCCCACCCAGGGAAGGCTGGTGGGTACCTCACCTTGCCTGGGGGCACTGTGTGGAGCTCTGTCCTTGCTGAGTGGGCCCCGGCTGGGCGGGCCTCTCCTGCCGTCAGTGATAAACACAGCAACCCTGTGTCTCCCCACAGATGACTCGGGGGACGACGACGACGAGACTACCACCCCGACGGACAAGAGTGAACTCCACACCACCATCAAGAACCTCTCCTTGAAGTTGGATGACCTCAGCACATGCAATGACCTCATCGCCAAGCACGGCGCTGCGCTGCAGCGCTCCCTGAACGAGCTGGACAGCCTCCGGATCCCCTACGAGAGCAGCGAGAAGCTGAAGGCCGTGAACGAGCGGGCCACGCTCTTCCGCATCACGTCGAATGCTATGATCAACGTGAGTGCCGCCCCGTCACCCGCGCCTGAGGGGAGCCGGGGTGCGTGACAGACCAGGGCTTCGTTTCGGGTGGCTTTGGGTTGTTCCTCAAAGCCCTCTCCCGTGTTTTCTGTCCTGTTTGTCATCCCATTCGTTTGGGCATTGCTGGGCGAGGACATTCTTCTTAATTGTCTGGTGGAAACCAGGGCCGGGCGCACAATCGGGTTGAGGCCGCAGGAGGTGGGTCCTGGCGGAGGAAGGCCAGGGCTCCCCGCTGAGCAGCTGGCTGTGCCCACACGGTGAGCACGTGGCTGCCGCTGCTGGCCTACAACGGCTGCTCCTGCTTTTTTAGGTACGAGGCAGATGCAGCAGGACTGGGGCCACAGGGGCGCGCACACGTGGTAGAGGCGTGGGGGGTTCCCTTAGCCAGGGGACCTTCAGAACTGGGGCTGCTGCAGGTCAGGCCGAGCTGACAGCAGCCAGATGAGTAACTAGAGTCTGAACGAGAGGCAAGTCGCAGGAGTAGCCTGGGGCGCGGGGCTCTGGAAGCCTGCTGTGACAGGGAGCCAGGAGTGGCAGAGAACATGGTGGCAGAGAACATCATGCTTAAGCATGCTGCAAGGCCCTTCTCCTTTCTGCCCGGTGAGCGTTCACCAGAGACGTGCATGCACCTTCAGGCCTCCGCCCTCCAGACACAGGTCTGACCGCCAGGGCTTTCGCCTAAGGACAGCTGGGGGCACGTCCTGGCCAGGACACATGCGCTGGGAGCAAGGGGCTCGGAAAGGGGAGGCGCAGGGAAATGGAGTCCACGCAGAGGCAGCAGCCTAGGTCCAGAGAACATGGTTCTGGCAGGCCAGAGACAGTGGGCAGTACTGGCGCCCAGGTGAGCCCCGGGTGGGGGACGCAGCCTCCAAAGCAAGGGGGTGAGACCGGAGCGTGGTCAGGGGTCAGGACCAGGCTCTCTGCCCAACACCAGGAAACCCAGAGGTGGGGGGAAGATGGAGCCCACTGCAGGCCAAGATCCCCAGGCGAAACCCTGGGTGTCTGAGCCTTGGCCCAGGCCTGCTTCACTGGGCCTGTGGGCAGCGTGGTGGTGGCTGGGGGGCCAGGGGACCAGCCCCAGATCAGCCCCCAGCCTGATCCCGCCGCTGACAGGCCTGGGCCTGGAGCAGCCCGGGAGACAGGAGGAAGCCTCAGGAATCCCCACCCCCAGGCCTGAGGCTGAGGAGTATACTTCTTTCCCAGACTCAGGAAACATAGCCACAGGTCCCCAAGCTCCGCAGGTGTAAGGACCCATGTTCCTTGTGCTCGGGGCGTGATTGGTCCCCACATGCCGAGGGGCTGCTGGGTGCCGCTTCGTGGGGCCGCCCTACGTGCTGGCCCCATCGTCATTCTGCATTCACGTTCTCCTGTGACCACCCTCGAGGCCTCCTGGCCTCCTCCCTGCCCCTCAACTCTGGGGGCCCAGGTCCCTGCATTCCCTGCACGTATATTAAGCATTTAATGGCGTAACGATGTGTTAATGTTTCCCTATCCATGCCCAGGGCCACTGCCGCCCACAGCTTCCCTGGCACTGCCTTCTGCCCACTGAGACGGAAGCCACTTTGTCTTGAGTAAGCGGCTTTGGTTTCCCCCGATAATGAGCTTCTCCACTGGCATCTCCAGCGCAGTGTTTTATGGGGTGTCGTAGTCTCGTCCTTGCTTGCGAGTCACAGACACGGCTCACCCTCCGAGGGCACAGTGAGTCGCCTCCTGGGAAGGATGGCCCCTGGGTTTGATGATGACCCCTGTCTTCAGTTCTGGCACCAGGAAGCTCAGACAGGAGTGGCAGGAGAGCTGTGCTCTGGGCGGGGCTCCGCCACCTGCTAGCGTGCACCCGACGTCAGGGCCTCTTCCCGTCCCCTCCACTGGGGAAAGGGTGCACAGAAGGGGGGTGCCAGCCCTGACCGGCCACGCTGGTAGCCCAGGTGCATGCAAAGGCCTGCATTTCTGCTGGGCGGCCTTCCTGACAGCTGCTCCTCACCTGGAAGGGACTCTTAATAGGTCAGTTCTGGGAAGGTGGTTTGCACAGCTGTCAGACACCCAGTGTCCAAAGCCCCACTGTGTGCAGAGGGGCCACCTAGGCAGAGAGCATCCCCACCTCCGGCCAGGCCTTGACCTACATCTGATAAAAGGAGGGGGTTGGACCAGGGACCTGTAACTAAGGCAACAGTATGGCTCCCACTCCCCCACCCCAGGCCCAGGGAGAGCCCCCTCACACCCAGGACCACTTCGTGCCCCCTACAGCCTCATTAGTATCATTAGATATCATTAGTGCCAGAGTGGAAACTGAGGCTCAGAGAAATCCCCTGAGCTGCCCAGAGTCACCCAGCCAGTAAGCAGCCGAGCGGGGGTGCCAGTCCAGGTCTGTGTGGCCCACGGTGGGCGTGATGCCCTCTAAGCTGGTGAGGGTAAGGGGGGCTTTGGAGGCCCCTCCCACTTTGAGGTCAGCACACAGAGGGTGACCTTGCATCTGCCCATAGTGAACTCCCAATCTTGGGGACCTGAGTCCCTGGCATGCCTTTTACCTCTGGGTTGCAGCCCCGCCGGGGCCCTTTCTAGGAAGTTGGGAATGGAGAATGGGGGGAAGCCACTGCAATTGTCCCCAGAAGGCACCACTCGGCACCCCTCCAGTCCCTCCGGATCTCACTGTTAGAGGACGTTGCTGTTTTCCCCACTGCCGGACCCACGGCAGCTCCATAGCCCTGCCCCTGCCCAACGCCCGTGAGCCGCTACCCGACCCGTGGGGAAGCGTCCGGCAGCCCCTGTGCCTGAGCTGGGGGAACACCTGTCCCCACTGCGCGCTGTGAATGGGCTGTCCACCTCCTGGGCTCCGACTGAGCCTGGGTCATGCAAGCAGACTAGGAAAGGGGAGATGGCCAGCCAACCGGAGCCCGCAGGCACGTGCGTCCTTCAAAGAGCCCTGGGCAAGCAGCACCTTCCCACGGCGGGCGAGACCGCTGCTTCATCTTCGCTTTCCCCAAGACGGCCGAGAATCTGGGGCTGTTCCGCTTCCGGGAGAAACGCAGAGGGACAGTTTTCTAACCTCCTTCAAATGTAGGAAAGGCTGTCTGTACCATAAACCTTCAGGGCACTGGCTCCCAGAAGAGCAGGGTTAGTGACAAGGCCCGTTCTGGGGAGCTGATCTCACCTGGTGTAGGGGATGGCGCCCCTTGTAGGTGTCTGAGGGAGCCAGGTGCATCCAGGAGATTTCTGGATCAGGACTATTGAACAGTGACACAGTTTCCCCCGTTTAGGCCTCTGCCCATGACCCCTGCCCATGCTGTACCCTCTAGGACACCCTTTCCCCACCTCCTAGATAACTGACAGGTCCCTTGTCGTCCTTCAGAAGCCCCTCATGGACGTCACCGTGGCCGGAGGCCTTCCGAGCCCCCAGTCAGGAAGCCGGTCCTCCTGGCTAGAGAGCCCTGGGACCCAGGGGCACTGCTGTGCCGTGCTGAGCCAGCCACATGGAGTTCAGCCTGTTATTTTGACCTCTGCCCTCTCACGAGGCTTTGTGCCCCCTGAGGTCAGGTTCAGGTCTTGCTTGTGTCCCAGCGGGAGTGCCCAGAATGTGATATTTTATAGCGGGACTCATGTCTCAAGAAAAGCATTCCGAGGAGCCCGCATTGCCTGCCTGCCTGCTACATCACCCTTTGCAGAGCCACCCAGCCCCACGTCCTCACCTGAATGAGGTCAGTGAGAAAGCACAGGCTCTGCACGCAGCCCTGGGCCACAGAGCCACCTGTCACCACCCGCTGCCACCTGGTCACCTGCCTTGCAGAGAAATGACCCAACCTGGCTGCTGAGAAATGGGGACAGTGTTCGATGAAGTGAAGCCACAGGAATGTCATACTGAGCCCCGGCCTCCTCCCCGCTCTGTGGTTCCCGCTGCCAGGACTTGGAGCGGGGTGCTGGGTGGGCCTTGGACCAGCCCTCCGGGGGCAGCATCTGAGCAGGGCAGCAGCACCAGAGTGCACTCAGGGTAACCTTCCCCCTCAGCACATGGCGAAGCCGTGACCACATGGCTCGGGCAGTTAGGGAGGTCCTGCCTGACGGGACTCAAACCCAGAGCTGAGCAGCTGCCGGGGGCCTGTGCCAGGCGGGGACTCAGCTCTGTCCCTGGAGCTCACAGTCCAGAGGACTCTCCCAGTGACGCTGCGTCACACGTGGGTTCAGCAGTGTGGCCTTCTTGAGTGCTAGCTACGTAGGGGCAGCAGCTCACGTTCGCACCTTTGAAGGCCAAGTTTCTAGAGGGCCTGGGAGGTGGACTCAGGCCAAGCTGACTGCAGCCCAGCAGCAGAGTGACCCTGGGATGCCAGCTGTGTGTCCTGTCAGTCAGCGGGTGCCTACAGAGGGCAGAAGCAGTGGCCACGGAGCTGGGCCTGGGAGGGTAAAGAGGGTTTCTCCCAGGCCGGGGAGGGAAGTATTAACAGTGGCCGTTCCTGGGCTGTCACCGTATGCTGCGCACTGCACTCCTAACCACTTCCCTGTAAGAGGTGCCCTGGGACAGGGACCCACACTGGTTTATCTCTGAAGCCCACCCACCCTTCCCAGGCTCTGTGGACGGTTCTCCAGTCGTGGGTAGGACCTGGCTGTTGGGCAAACCTCCCTGACCGTGTGGGTGGCAGCCTCACCACCCTGCTGCCTTGCAAAGGAGAGCGGACACATTTTCCCTTCTGGGCAGCGAGGGAGGAATGGAGCCCGGGACTCACACAACTCCTGAGCGCCCCCTGAGGGCCCAGCAGCCCCTCCCCAGCCCTGTCTCCCACGCATTCCCCTCTGGCCACTTGTCCTGGGGTTCCCGCCAGCCTGGACAGCTCACCAGATCTGAAGACGCCAGTCTCTCAGCCCCTGCCCACCTGTCCCACCTCAGATGGAGGTTACTTTTTCTGGGAAGCTGCCCATGTGTCTCCCTCTCTCTCTCCCCCCACCCTCTCTACTCCCAGGGCCCCTTCTCCCAGTTCACCCAGCTGAGTCAGCCCTGGGTGCTGTCTTCCCTCCCAGATGGCAGTTCCTCTGCCCCAGGCCCCAGCTCCCAAGGGAGGGGCTGGGGGGGGGGCTTGGGGTGGGCCCCCGGCCAGCAAGGAGCCAGGACAGGAAAAGGAACTAACACCCCATGGTCGCACTGCGTCCCAGACCTCTGCACACCGACCTCTCCTCACCCACTCAGCGTTACAGTGGGGAAACTGAGGCAGCTGCAAAAGATATGAGTCCACGTCTTCCTGATTCCGGAAGCTTCTATAACCTGCTGCCTCACAGGGGAGAAATAAACTCACCCCTCCCTTGTGCTGGGCTGGGAGGGTTAGGAGACCCACCCCTGCCACCCTCAACCCAGTCCCTACCCCCCACCCCCGCTGAACACCGCCCTGCCTGTGGGTCCGGCGTCTCATAGGCTTTTTCACTGCAGCATCTTGGCAGGGCCTCCCTGCCTCCCGCAAGGACAGGACATGGTCTCCCTTGCAACCCCAGTGGCCCGGAGCTTCCGTGCCTGGCACTGTGCCCAGCACGCAGCAGCCTCAGCGAGCGAGGGAGCGAGCATGCGCACAAGCAGGTTGTGAAAGAATGCAGCAGCGAATGAATGAACCGCTTAGTGTCTGGCAAAATTCCCTAGTGGGTGATTCTGTGAGTCTGATCAAAGGCAGCCCAGCAGTTCCCTGGTTGGATTACTGTTTGGGTAAGTGTGAATTAGCCTGTCACTTAGGAGGAAGCCACAGCACTGGAAATGGCTTTGGCTCTTAGACTGAGCCTGAGCCGCGGACGCCTGTGCACCGGTGCTCCGCCGGCCCGGTGCGCCCGATGTGGCCGCACTGGATCAGTCACACGGTTTAGGGTGAAGGATGATGGAATTGGCACATATTACTCTCTCAGGCTTTGGGTATTCGTTTTTATAAAGTGAGGAAAATAAATTCAAGGTTTATTCTTTTTCCTATGACTGTATCTTCGTGGTGAAGCAGAGGGCCCTGGTTGGAAGGACAGGCCTCGGGGCTGGTGGCAATGCGACCACAGCAGCCTGCCCCACTTTCCTCCCCTCACTTCGTCTGCTCCTCAGGGCAGCCACAGGAGGTGGTGTCTTCACAGCTTCCTTGTCCTCCTCATTTGTGTTATTCAGGCGCCGCCCTGAGGCCAGAGCCGTCATTTTGCCCAAGGGTCTGTGATTGGACCAAGGGCCACAGGCGCAGCTGCAGGAGGCCTTGGTGTCACAGCCGTCAGCCTCTGGGCCATCCCCGGTGTTGGCCACGGGCTGTGCGGAAAGGGCTGTGTCACCTATCACCACACCTTGTATTTGGTACTGTGGCTGCCTCCCGGGCCAGGGCTGGGAGGAGATGTGCTCAGTGTTCCCCGGCCATGGGGTGAGTGCAGAAAGGTTACGTCACGTGTCAGCTGGCCCAGCACACGCGCTCTCCTGGTGGGCCTGAGCTCCCCACGGGTGGCTCTTGATTTCTGTCCTCACGGCCACTGCCCTGGGCAGAGGAGCCCACGGTACTGTGTGGTCGTTCTGGGGGCGTACTCGCCCCCGCCCCCCACCAGGCTCCCCGTCTGGCCGGTGGGAGCAGGCTGTGTCTGCAGGCCCAGGCAGCCGAGACTGGCCAGAGAAATGCTGCTTCTGTGCTTTCACTTCCAGTTCCCTGCCCCGTGCGCCCTTGGGACCTCCGTAAGCCACCCACCCACATCTCCTCTTACCCTGGCCCCAGGAGAGGCGGCCACAGGCCCAGTCAGAAGGCGCTGAGAGCTGCGGGGCAGGTGGTGGTGGTCGTCTCCCTCTGCAGTGTGGGGCCCCTCGCTGGGCTTGTTTCCCCACAGCTGCTCCTCCAGGCCCTGGAGGTGGGGCTGAGCAAGATAGACTGCTCCCCACGCAGCCCCACAACTGAGCTGGGAGAGGCTCTTCAGAGCTGGTGACTTGCCCAGGGCCCAGGACACGGCCCCTCCAACCACGTGACCCTGTGGCCCTCAGGAGTCGTGAATTCAGGTGAGCCCAGCTCACCCCACACCCTACCCAGCACTTCTCGACAGGGCAGCATGTGGCTGCTGGTGGACACTGAGGCGTGGGAGGCCCTCCATGGTCCCTCCACAGTCCAGCCAGGTCCTGGCCTAGGCCCTGGGCACACGGTGACCAAAGTCTGGGAACTGTAACCGTGGAGATGATGGGACGTGTCAGAGGCAAAAAGATGGAGAAAACAGCAGGCTGGAGGTTGCAGCAAGAGGTCTCGGACAGACTGGCTGGAGGGGAGGGCAGGGGAGGGGTGCAGGGAGGTGGGGAGAAGAGCCTGAACCAGGCAGGCTGGGGTGACTGTGGGAGGGGCGCCTGGGGAGATGGGAACCGGTCACGGGAGGCCTCACGTGTGGTCGTGGAGAGCACTTTGCCCTCCACTCTGGATGAGGGGCTTGTGCAGCCAAGGAAAACAGTCCAACCCGCATTTCAGCGAGAGCTGGCCACTGCTCAGAAAAAGGGCTGTTGTGAGGCGGGGCGGGTAGGTGGAGGCCCCTTAGGAGGCCCCTGTTGTCGCCTAAGGGTGAGTGGTGGCTGGGCCTGGGGGAGAGGAGCCGGAGAAGCGGTGGCTACTGCTGTGTGGCGCGAGGGAAGGGCCAGCGGGGTTGCTCCGGGGCTGAGAGGACAGGGCCGCCAGGAGGGGCTGGCAGGTGTGGCCCCGAGCCACTGGAAGATGGGGCGGGGGATGTGTTGTCTGACCCTGTCCCAGCCCTCACAGCAGGCTGTGGACCCACTGGTCGGTCCCACGGATGCTGGCAGGATGCAGACCCTTTCCCGGGGACAGGTTTTGTGCAGCCAGCCAGTGAGCTGAGCGGGCGGGAGGGCAAGCCCCACAGGAGACCAGAGGCAGTTGGGGTGCCCGGTGGGGGCAGAAAGCAGCAGGGAGGCTGCCCACCGGGCTCACCTCACGGGGCCCAGCAGAACAGACGCTGCACTCTAGGTCCCCTGGTTCACCGAGGCAGGCCCATGAGGGTCCCATTTCTGGGCCTCCAGTAGAGCCGGTTGGGCAGGACCCTGACTGGGCAAGACCCTGACGGCAGGGACTCGGGAAAGCCCCGAGCAGCCAGAGGGGGAGGCCGTGGGCTCCAACTGCAGCTGAAGGAAGCTGCAGAGTGCAGTGCAGCACAGCGCAGCGGGGGCATTGGAGGCATGAGGGTGGGGGAGGTGCGGAGGCCAGAGTGGGTCACGGGGGCAGGAGGGGAGCGGTGGTGGGGACAGGTTGAGGGCAGGTGCAGCAGGTTTGCTGACGCAGAGACAGCAGTTTAGAGCCAAGGCGTCAGATTCGGGGCATCACAGGTTTAAAGGCCCAGATCCGAGGAGTGTCTCCTGCTAGAGTCACTCGGAGGCTCCTCTGAGCCCCACGTGGCAGTCACATGGGGCCCTCGCACTCGCCCAAGCGGAGCACCGTGAGGCCCCAGGGCTGCCCCGCCTCCTGCTTCCGGGCCCACGGGCAGGTTCCTGTCCGGCCGACCACTGCTCTGCTGCTGACAGCTTGCTCATTTGGGTCCTAGGGAGGTGAATAAAAATAGATTCCAGAACGGTCTAAACTCAGTTGGCACACTGGTGGCCAGATGGTGCTATTCTATGTGCGAGGACTAAGCTATTCTGGATGTGGGAAGGGCTATTTTAAAGTTTGAATCAAAGTGAAAAGCTGCCTCCCTGGCGCCGTGAGTCCATCAGGGAGATGCGGTGACTGTCCCTGTGGTGTCGGGGAGGGCTGGCTGGGCACCACGCGAGGAGTGGGCAAAGGCAGGTGCCCAGCCCACCCCAGCCCTGGGAGGAGCTGCTCAGCCTCCAGGGGCCCGGGGGCAGTCGATACACAGATGGTGGCTCTGGTGGCTCGGCTGGTCCTGACCCAAAGGAACATCCCCCCCGCCCCCCCAGTCCAAGCCCAGGATGCTGTCACAGCTTCCAGGGCCCCACTTGCGCTCTCGGAGGCCTGAGATGGCCGTGCTCCTTCCTGTGGGGCAGCCTCTGAGCCAGGCAGCCCTGGCCCGGATCTCAGTGCCCTGCCCCTTCCTGCCTCTGCGCCATGTGTCCTGAGGCCAGCCGGCTGTTCCTCGGCAGGAGGGGAAGGAGAAGCCCTGTTGGCCCCGGCGTGTCCCCTGGTGTGAGTTTCTGGCCACACGGACGGGCTGCAGGAGGCCATGACTCCACACAACTTCCTCAAATTCTTCACCTTTGGGACTGAAGGCCAGTGTGGGGCATGCCCCCCCCCACAACCCCCAAAGCCTGAGTGTTGCTGCAGACCCAACACGTCACCGTCACACACCTGGCAGGTCCAGGTTGGCTGCAGGTGGAAACAGCCCTTCTCCCGCCCTCGCTGCACCCAGGGTCCCTGGAACTTTCTGTGTGCTGTGGAGACAGAGCCGGTCACCACGCTGGCCCTGTTGGCCCAGGGCACCCTCTCGGCCCAGCCTGGAATCTCTGGGCACTTGGTTCATCCCCCACCTCCTCTGTGAGTCCCGGGCCTCCAACCCCAATGTCCAGCCACTCTCTAGCACCCTTTTCACGCCCCTGTCTAGGAGGGCAGTGATGGTGCAGGAGAGTGACTGAAGGTTTCCAAGCAGCCACTGCAGGGCAGGCCCCAGTGGGGTCCTGGCTCCGCAGACCCTCCCCAGGGCTTGAGAGGCTTCCCTGGACCACACACCGGACAGGCAGGGGACCCAGGCTGGCTGGCCCCACGCCCTGCTCACCCACCTGCCCGCATTTGGGGAGCAGTGAGGTCACAGTCAGGATTAGGATTAGGAACTGCAAAAGCGATTAGAGTGTGTCCTCCCGGGCACAGCCGGGCAGGGGCTGCAGCTCAGAGAGGCCCAGTCCCGTGGGGACGGCCACTAGGGTGACCCGCAGCAGGTTCCCTTGGAGTCACACAGCTTGGCCCCACCCCAGTTTCCTCTCGGTGGGCAGCCTCACAGCCCCCTTCACCAGGCCAGGCTCTGGGAAGGGGGGTCCCTCCGTGAGCAGGCAGGGCCCACCCCGTGTGGGAGCCGCCCTTCTGTGCCGGGCTGTTCGGTTCCCACTCTCCTCTGAGCGGTTAGTGAGCTCCCTGCCCTCCCCGCAGAGGGAGAACCGCGCTGCCTGCAGGCCCCACACCTTCTCATCTCAAGGAGCCTCTCCGGAGCCTTGGGGGTGGGAGGAAGGGGCAGGGGCAGGATCCTGGAACCCCCTTTCCATCCTGGGGACAGTCACCCTGATGGGCCACAGAATAAGGGGTTCCTTAGGAGTCCTGGGGTTCAGCCCTCTGTCCCATGAGGATGCCAAGGCCCAGGGGGTCATAGACCCACCCAGGGTGGGCAGTGAGGCAGTGCCCACGAGGGGCCCGGATGCTGGGCTCCTTATTCTGCCTGCTCTCTGCCCCTTGCCTGACTTGGGAGCAAGCGTAGTGTGGGTAGGAGGCTCCGGGTGCCCCCGATGCTGCTCCTGCTCAGGCCTAGGCAGGAGCTCTGAGGGCTGTGGCAGAGCCTCAGGGGAAATGTGACCCTGGGTTTAGATCCTGGGAACCATCCCCCAGCAGCCCCCTGCTGGGCCCCAGGCCTAATCCAGCTTAGTGAGCACACTGCAGTGCACCCACTAACTCAGCATTCCGGGTGGGTGGCAGGGCCAGGCCAGCACCTGCCTCTCCGGGCTGTGCGGCCAGGATGGGGCCTGCAGAAGGGTGGCAGAGCCAGAGGAAACCCTGGGACTTGGGGGTGGAGACCAGGTAGGTGCATTGGGGTGGGGTGGAGTGGGGGGACGGTTGGGCTCTCCACAGCCCACGGGGTGCCAGGGGCAGCCATCTGCTGCAGGTGGCCTCCCCACCCCCCACAGCGGTGGCAGTGGCAAAGGCCTGGGTCCAGCCACACGTGCCCCTAGGTGCTGGGGCACAGCAGCCTCAGCCCTGGCCCCCTCTTTAGGTGACCATGACACTCTGATCTTGTGTGCACAGCCTAGCCACACGTGGCCAGAAGGAAGCCACAGCTCTCCTGGGGACTTCTCTTCTTGTCTCCTTGCTGCTGTACAGCAGCCTGTCCTGCAGTGGCAGCAAGGAGGAGGTGACACAGCCAGGTTACAGCCAGCAGCCCTGGCTGTGTGGGCGATGTCCCCAGCAGCAGGACCAGGGGCTGGGAGGCAGGCATGGTCAAGGCAGGGCCGGGTCCTGTGGTTTCATCAAGATTAGTCCCTGACACCTTTGCCGGTGAGCCTCTGTGGGAGCCCAGCTCCTGTCCAGCAAGGCCGCTGGATGCCACACCACCTGTGCCCTCAAGGGACATCCGGGTGGCCATAAAGATGCAGCTTTACCAAATAAACAGTGACAGTGCCGGTCCCATGCCCTGGGAGACTTGCAGGTGGGGACCAGGGGGACTTGCACCTGGGTCCTCCCACATAGCGCTTTGTGGCCCGGGCTAAGTCCCTGGGCCTCCCGAAAACGGCTGCCTCGGTACTTGTGAGGATGCGCAGACAGCCCTGGCCCCCGGTGGCTGCATTGGAGTACACAGGGGTGTTTGGGATGAGCCACAGAAGGGGATTTCTCAGCAGGGGACAGTGTGCCTGGTGGGGAGTACTCACCGGTGCGAGGAGGGTGGCGCCCTAGGAGACGTGGCTGGAGAGGATTTAGGGCCGGGTCCACGAGGGGCTGTCAGCGGCCCTGGCATGTACAGCCCACCTGCACTTGCCCTCGGAAGAGAAGATGGTCATTTCTAAAGTATTGGAGCTCATGAGTGTCAGGCGTAGGAGGTAAAGAGCCTAATTCGTCTTTGTGGGGTTACTGAACTCAAGGGGTTTGCCATGTGGAGTGCTCTCGTCAGGAGCTAGATGTGGCTGTGGCAAGGCTGAGTCTTATTTACTTGCAGCAGGTGAGGGAGAGGGGATTCACACCTGGAAAGCTCTGCCTTCCGGAGGGGAGGCTCAGCACCGCATGTATACACTACGTGCAGTGTATCAACCACAGGTGGAGTTCTTTCCTTCTCTGCACCTGGCCACATTCATCGGGTTGCGTGCGGGTGAAGTTCACCTTGTTTACAGCTGCATCTGCCAGATACCATGCCGCATTCTAACATTTAGGCAAGGGTAACGTTTAGAACTGCCCGGCTCTCGAGGCCCTTGTCCAATCGAACACTGCAGTCGTCTCACCCGCTTTGCTTTTGCTGCTAGGAAGCCCAGAGACCAGATAGCGCCCTCTGTTGTGAGTTCACGGGAATTACTTACCGTTGCCTTTGACTACTGTGTTCTGCTCCTGTTAGTGACTCTTTTACAAGTTCTGTTGTAAATGCCACGAGCGTCTGCTCAAACTCACCGGCGACTGCAGGAGCCGTGCGGGGTCAGCAGGGACTGGCGGCAGCAGACACGATGGAGGGGAGCTAAGGAAGGGCGAGGGCGGAGCCAACGGCCTCTTGCAGCTGCCAGGCCGGTCAGGGACCTGCAGGCGCCCACAGACTGCCAAGAACTGGAAGACCATGAAGCACCTGTCGTGTGCCTCACCCACGTGTCGCACCCGTATGAAGGCTCTGTGTGGGACGCAGGGCGGCCTCCGCAACCTTACTGCAAGGCAGGAGGGTTAGGGTTAGGCAAGGGGGCTGTGCCTCGTGTGGACGGGACCCGGCTCTGCAGGGGAGACGTGGCTCTGGGGACAGACAGACCTGGGGTCCCATCCGCTTCCCCCTGTTGGCCTGGGCAGCACCGTCTCCCTGGGCCTCAGTCTCAGGGGAGACAGGGGGACCCGGCAAGGGGCGTCCCCGAAGTGGTGTGCCCTGTGCCCGTCCGGGGTCACGAGGGCGCTCCCCCTCCACCAGCGCCAGACCTCCTGTGGAGTTTCCGACAAGCACAGCACACCTGCCCTGGCAGCGGCCTGAGCCAGCCCCAGAGCTCCCCAGCGCCCCACAGTGGTGGGGCTCCTTCCTCGTTAGCAAGTGGGCGGTGGGTGCCAAGACTAACATGGCCGGGCCCTGGGGCCAAGCTTCGGGCTGTGGCAAAGAAGGGTGAGTGGACAGGAGTCTCACGGAAGTAGGAGCTCGGGGTGGACCGAGCTCTGTGTCCAGGCCCTGGGTTCTGGGACCGGGTCGGCCACCTCCTGCTGTGTGACCTCAAAGACTCCGTTTCACTGTCCGTGGAATGGGGTCAGGGGTCCCTGCCCACCCATCTCCCCGGACTCCTGTAAGGGTCGGGAGTGTTTCTGCCCAGAGTGATCATCTGCCCACCTCTGCCACCCACTGGCACACAGCCGGCAAAGAGGTGCCTTATAGTTAGGCCCCTGGACAGGCGCTCCCTGTATCCACTGTCAGGGCGCCGCCCTGAGGCCTGCAGTGGTAAGGAGGGACGGGGACTGGGCGAGGTGGAGGCCAATGTAGGCCCCAGGGTGAGAGAGCCTTGGCTGCAGGTCCCAAGCCAGGCAGCAGCAGTCAGGCCTGGGGCCAAGCCTCATCTGGCTCACCCAGGCCCACCCCAGGGCCCCCAAGGAGCTTGGTAGTCAGTGAGTGCAGCTCCGCAGGCAGCAGGCGAGCCTTGCAGATCCATAACTCACAAACTCAAATAGCCCCAGGGCTGCCCTGGACGCAGGCTCTCGCATCCCCAGGACCTAAGCGCCTAAGGAGATTTCTTCCGAGGTCTCTCCGCTCCCAACCTCTGCCAGGACACCTGTCAGTATAAATCCGTGCCTCTTCTGGAGAAGCCGGTAACAGTGGCTTAGGCGTGGCCACCCTTGACCTTTGGGGGAGGGTTGGGAGGCCCGAGGTGTGGCGAATACACCTCCTCCCCAGGGTGTTGCAGGGGAGCTGCTGGGGCCTGAGCCCCCATTTCCCTACCTGTCAGGTGGGGATGCCCATCGTCCTACCTCAAGGATGTGGCTGGGTAAGCGGAGACGGGAGCCATGAGCATGGGGTCAGGCGTCACTGTTCCATCCCACAGACAGGACATAGTGCAGAGGGCGGAGGGGCTTGTGCAGGAACCCTGGCCTCTTGGCTGATACTGCGCCCTTCCCGCTGTACTTTGCTGGTTTCCTTGGGCCTCCATTTCTACGTCTCCAAAATGGAGGGCAGGCAAGGGGCCCTTGCCCTGCACATTCTGTGTGGCTGCTGGGGGTGAGATGATGGAAGGCAGGTGCCCAGACGGTTTGTTAAAGGAGTGACGTGCCCGGGGCCAGCTGAGCAGCCAGCCCTCTGGAGCTCCCGGCCGAGCCCAGGTAGGGGGCTGGCACAGGGCCATGAGGAGCCTGCCCCAGGGGCGGGTGCTGGTCCATCCAGGACACCTCCCCACGGGAGGCACTCCCTCCACCAGCAGAGGTGCTGGGCCAGCTGCTGAGTTTAGGGGATTCCATGAGACAAAGAGAAACAGGCACAGTCACTAGAGAAGCTGACTTTGCAGACGTGACATGACGGGGAGGCGAGTGTCTGAGGGGCCCTGAGTGGGGTCAGGGCCCTCTCCTGGGGGGGCACGTGAGAGGTCTGAGCGGCACCAGGGGTAGCAGGGGGGCGGAGGCATGAGTGCTGGGTGTGGGGCCGATGCTGGCGGTAGCCCCGAAGGAGTGTCCGTGGAGTCTCCACATCACCTGGTTCTTTGTTTTATATATATACATGTGTGTGTGTGTGTGTGTGTGTGTGTATGTATTTTATTATGTTATTACAGTTGTCCCATTTTCCCCCCTTCACTCCCCTCTGCCCTGTACCCCATCTCCCACCCACATTCCCCCCCCCTTTAGTTCATGTCCATGTGTCATAAGCTCTTTAGCTTCTACATTTCCCATACTATTCTTACCCTCCCCGTCTATTTTCTGCCTACCGTCTATGCTACTTATTCTCTATACCTTTTCCCCCTCTCTCCTCCTCCCACCCCCTTGCTGCTAGCCCTCCATGTGTCCTCCATTTCTGTGGTTCTGTTCCTGTTCTAGTTGTTTACTTAGTTTCTTTTGGTTTTGCTTTAGGTGTGGTTGTTCATAATTGTGAGTTTGTCCTTTTACTATACATGTTTTTTCTTTATCTTCTTTTCTTAGATAAGTCCCTTTAACATTTCATAAAATAAGGGCTTGGTGATGATGAACTCCTTTAACTTGACCTTATCTGAGAAGCACTTTATCTGCCCTTCCATTCTAAATGAAAGCTTTGCTGGATAGAATAATCTGGGATATAGGTCCTTGTCTTTCATGACTTGGAATATTTCCTTCCAGACCCTTCTTGCCTGTAAGGTCTCTTTTGAGAAATCAGCTGACAGTCTGATGGGAACTCCTTTGTAGGTTACTGTCCCCTTATCTCTTGCTGCTTCTAGGATTCTCTCCTTCATTTTTACCTTGGCTAATGTAATTATGATGTGCCTTGGTATGTTTCTTCTTGGGTCCAACTTCTTTGGGGCCCTCTGAGCTTCCTGGATTTCCTGGAAGTCTATTTCCTTTGCCAGACTGGGGAAGTTCTCCTTTATTATTTGTTCAAATAACTTTTCCACTTGTTGCTCTTTCTCTTCCCCTTCTGGTACCCCTATAATTTGGATGTTGGAACATTTATGATGTCCTGGAGGTTCCTAAGCTTCTCCTTATTTTTCTGAATTCTTGTTTTTTCATTCTTTTCTGTTTGGTTGTTTCTTTCTTTCTTCTGGTCCACTCCATTAATGTGAGACCCAGCTTTCATTCCATCACTATAGGTTCCCTGTGCATTTTCCTTCATTTCACTTAGCGTTGCCTTCATTTTTTCATCTAATTTGCGACCAAATTCAACCAATTCTGTGAGCATCCTAATCACCAGTGCTTTGAACTGTGCATTTGATAGGTTGGCTATTTCTGTGTCACTTAGTTGTATTTGTTCAGGAGCTTTGATCTGTTCTTTTGTTTGGGCCTTCTTTTTTTTTTTTTTTGTCTCAGCACACCTGTTACATAGTGAGGGGCGGAGCCTTAGGTGTTCACCAGGGCAGGGCAACTCAGTCACTGGGTTGTGACGCTGTATCACCTGGTTCTTCACAACAGCCCTTTAAGACAGTGCTGCACTTGTCCCTGTGCCACAGGTGAGGGTCCATGTGCCCTTCTCCCTCCAGAAAAGCATGTCTCTGAAGCTCAGGGTCAGACAGTGTGTGGTGTGCATGGAGCCCAGTAGCTGGTGCCACGAGGACTGGGAGGGGCATGCTGGGGAGGGGCAGCCAGAACCCAAAACAGGTTGGGCCGAGGAAACATGTCTCTTCTTACCCAGTTAGGAGTCCAGAAAGGGCATATCCAGAGGTCCCCGGCCTGGACCTCGATGCCCTCGGGGGACAACAGCTGAGGCCTGGGTCCTCCTGTTCACTGTGATGACAGGGGCAGAATGACCAACCCCTGCTGCACGAGAGTGTGGTGGGACCGCCTATGGACCTGGGAAGCTGGAAAGAATCTGGGCGTCATAGTGGGCCCCAAGTGTGAAGAGGGAACCTTAAAAACAGCCTTGTGTGATAACAGCCTTTGAGGTAACTCCAGTCCCAGTTCCTCTACCAGACAAGACTCCATCACTTGTCTGAACCGGGCAGTAGAGCCAAATATGGTGGCTTTCCCTCCTTCTGTGCCAAAGCCAGGGATTGGTCTGAGCTGCCGGGGGCACCTTGGGGCCCAGTGGGGACAGGGGTCGTGACAGATCTCAGGTGTAGCACCACACTGAGGATGTGACAGCTGAGAGCTTGGGCCCCAGTCATGACGAAAAGCCAGCGTCCCCAGCTGCTGCAGGCCGGGCGGCCTCGGCCAGCACACCCCGGCTTTGGAGCTCTCAGGTGGCATCGAGACTGTGGAACGCTGACCAGAGCAGTTCCTAGGCTGGCTCTGAGAAAGCCAGGGTCCCCATGTCCCCATGAAAGCCAGAGGGGGACATGGGGGCAGCAGAGCTGTTTCTGACCACCCAAGGGAGGGGGAGGGGAGGGGAGACAGCACCCTAGGGTCTTCCTCACTGCCCTGCGGAGGTGGGGTGGGGTCGGGGGGAGACGGGATGGGAGCAGACGCGCCCTGTGCTCACAGGCCCCCGCCCCCTCCCTCCCCAGGCCTGCAAGGACTTCCTGGAACTAGCGGAGGCACACAGCCGGAAATGGCAGCGTGCGCTGCAGTATGAGCAAGAGCAGCGCATCCACCTGGAGGAGACGATCGAGCAGCTGGCCAAGCAGCACAACAGCCTCGAGCGGGCCTTCCGCAGCAGCGTCCCCTGCCGGGCCTCCAACCCCACCCAGAGCTTCAGCGAGGGTGAGAGGGCCAGGGCCGTGGGACTGTGCCCATCCGACTAGCATGCCCTGTCCGCTCCGCCCTCAGCCTCCCCCTCCGCCCGCTGGCTCCCCCTGCCGTGCCCACGTTGGGTCTTGCTGTGGCCGACTCTGGCCGGCCTCTCCATGGCTTTGTGTTCCCCATGCCTGCCCCTGTGTGGCAAGTCTCCTGTGTCTAGGTTCCAGTTCTCAAAAGATAAGTTTAGCGAGCCCAACTGTCCCCTCTGTGGCAGGGCTGCCAGGTGACCACCTCAGGCCAGGAGTCATGGGCACCCTGGGGAGGGCAGAAAGGGCAGCTGGGCCGCAGGCAGACGGACCAGCATTACTGAGAGGTCAGGGGAGGCTTCTGCAAGTGAGGAGGCCTCCGCGCCAGAGCACTGAGAGGAAGGCACAACCCGGAAAACCGAGGGAGGCGGCCACAGCCTGGCCAACCAGGACCTAGGCGGGGAAGCACGGAAGGGGGAGGAGGGGCCCTTAGGCTGTGGGCTTCCCCAGGCGGGCGGGCGAGACGAGACTCTGTGAAGTTGCCAACTGAGGCGGCAGCTCTGCCTGTGTCCCCAGGAAGCTTCCTGACTCCCAAAGGAGAGGACAGTGAGGAAGATGAGGATACCGAGTACTTTGATGCCATGGAAGACTCCACATCCTTCATCACCGTGATCACAGAGGCCAAGGAGGACAGGTGGGCTCCCCCGGGGACGGCTGCCCTGGAGGGACCCTCTCCCAGGTCAGCTGTGCCTGCCTCGTTCTTGCTGTGCTCCGTCTGTTCCTCTCTGCACGTGGGGTTTTAGGTCTCGGTCCAGGTGGCATTTGTGCTTTGCCTGGCTCTTTTGTTCCTTAGGCAAAAATGGCCCAAGTGAAGTCGGTATCAGGGTTTCATTTTAACCAGGTCCAGCCTGGAGGAGTGGGGGTGGGGCTGCCCCTCGGCCCGGCTGCCCGCTCTGTCTACACGTCGGCATTCCAGAGTAGACGGGACGCAGGAAGTCTTTTATTTCCCAGCTCCAAGCATTTGTTCTGTTCTTCATAAAAGCCTGCTCTTTCAGAATATTTCTAAGTGCACAGTTGGGACACTGACGATCACTGAAAGTCACGCTGTCGCACACTGTGGGGACCCTGGACATGCCCGTGGGGTGCCCCTGCTGCTGCATACGTGCAGAGCGAGGCGTCAGCCAGGCGGGTAGGCTGGCCTCAACCTGTGGCTGGGCTGGGGCTGGAACTGGCCACTTTAACATAATTGGGAGTTCTGTCCTCATTAGGATCTTGATTCTCATAATCAAATAGCTCGAGGTCCTAAAAACAGAGGTTTTGGCGAGTGCAGCAGGGGTTGGGGGACACAGAGGTGGCGATAAGCTCCACAGGCATATGGAGCCCTACTGTAGCCTAGAAGGAGCTGAGTCCTGGGCACAGTGATGTGACTGACCGCAGCCTGTGCTGCGCACTGCCACCGTCACCCGTGGGGTCTGTCACAGGCACAGCACCCCCCAGGTCTGCCCAGGAGTGCAGGAGGAACTGCAGGCTTCCTGGTGGCCTCACTCCCCGTGTCTGTCCTGCTGCCCCCCACACCCCGCCTGCTTTCCACAGGCCCCTGCAGCCCAGTCCAGGGGAGCAGGCTGCTGAGAACCCCTGGCCGCTCCTTTGTTGCCTCTTGGACTCAGGTGCTCCACCGCCTTCCTCTCGTGGTTTCCTCCAGGGAAAGGGCTGTTATCCCTCTTACCCCTCACCGGGCTTCTGGTCCCATCAGCAGTGTATTTCCAGCTCAGAATCACTGTCCAGTTCCCAGTGCTTTAAAGCTGCTTGTATTGCCTTCCAGGTGAACGTGGCTGGGCCATTCTGGACTTCCTTCCACTTCATCAGGCAATAGTGGCACCTTCCGGGCTCTGCAGCTGGAAGGGTCCCGCTCAGGCTCCCTGCCCTCCCCACCTGCACCTGGAGCCCCAGGGCCTGGGGCTCAGCTTCCTTCCTGCCCCTCCCCCGGCAGTGTCGTACCTCAGCCACAGCCCCAGGCCTCTCTGCTCCCACCCAACCAGCAAGCAGGTGCCTCTCCCGACACAGCCGCTCCTCCCTCGTGCTGTGGCCCCGCTGGCCAGTAGCAGGTCCTCTGCCTGTGCGCCCCTTCTGAGCACTCCATGCCACCCCCACTTCCCCCAGTGACCCACGTGAGCCCTTCCCATTCCGAGCCCTGACTGACAAGTGCCAGTCCCTCACCCCAGCTGGCCTAGGTCACCCCTCCGTGGGGCTCCCTCAGAGCCTGGGGCCAGCAGCCACAGTGCCTCTGCTGCTCTGGCCTACCATCCATCCCAGTCGTCATGGGTACAGGGATGCTTCGGACCCACGTCCTGCCCTTCTGGAGCCCATCTAGGGAGGGAGTCAGACTAGCAGACAACACAGTGGAGCAGATCTGTGACAAAGGGGCCCTCGGGACTCTAGGAGGGTCGTCCTGAGAAGGGACCGCCCCCGGCCTCATCTGGTCCTGGGCGAGCTGGAGGCCGTGTGCAGGGACCTTAGGTGAGGGATTTACCAAGCATCTGCCACCATGAGGCATCAGGCAGTGGGATCCCCTCCGAATCACTGCCCGGGGGTCCTGCAGCCTCACATGAGTGTCCTGAGTTGAGAGACGCCCCCCTGGAGAGGGAGCCTCAACCCCGCGGACCTCCCTGCAGGGTCTGTATAGAAGGCAGCCACGTCCTGGGGAGGACTCTGGGTTGGTTAATAACCTGCCTTTTGTGTTTCCTGCAGAAAAGCTGAGGGTGGAACTACAGGCTCTGTGGAGTGGACCCCGGCAGACAATGTGAGTGAGGGGGAGCTGGCACTTTGAGCTCGGGGCCCCTGGGATGGTCCCACCCGCAGCTGGTCCGCAGACTCCCCTGGGGGGGCCAAGGGAGTGCTCTTGGCCTCTGCTGACGCACACACTCTGCTTCTCTGGCAGGTGCTGGACAGCGCCTCACTTGTGCCCCAGGGCCCCCCCAAAGTCAAGAGGCGTGCCCGCATCCCCGACAAGCCCAACTACAGCCTTAATCTCTGGAGCATCATGAAGAACTGCATCGGCCGGGAGCTCTCCAAGATCCCCATGCCGGTAGGGGTTCAGGCCGGGCGGCCGCCCCGGGCCCCCGGGGCTGTTTTCTTGTGTGTGGACAAGAAGTAACAGCCTGTGTGAGGCACAAGCAGCCCCGAGGGTCATTTTCTTATACCTGAGGAGCGGACAAATTGTTGACTCACATTCAATGGCACTGCCACGGTCCCCCAAGAGCAGAGTCTCCGGCCCCCGGAAGGGGCTCTGTGTTGAGCAGAGACTTGGGGATGCCCAGAGCGTTGCTGCCTCTGACGGGGCCTCACGATGTCCCGGCTGTCCTGACCTCGTAGACGAGGGATGGCAGGATTGGGCTGTGTGTGTGGACAGGCAGGCCCTCTCCTGTGCCAGGAGCTGTCCCCCGTGCCCCCTCTAGCAAGGTCACACAGTGGGCACAGGGCAGGGCTGACTGGCATGCTCCTGCTGCCCGGCCACAACGGCCTCTCCGCAAGGGAGGAGGCTGGGGGCTCCAGGCCAGCCTTGCTGTCACTGAGTGATCCAGGACAAGTCCCTTCACATGGATCCAGCCTCGGCGTCCTTATCTGCAAACTGGCGAGAAGAGCATCACCCACGTCTGAGTGTCAGGGAAGCCCCTGCCCGACAGCTGGCCCAGGGCCGCAGACCAGCACCGCAGGGGGCAGTGACTCTGCCCTGCTGAGGCCGAGCTGGGGGCCGCGCCCCAGGAGCTCTGAACAGAAAACTTGCTCAATAGCTCGGACTATGAGGAAGGCCCGCTCTGTCCATTCTTCCCACATTCACTGATTCCTGTCAGGAGGGGTCAGAAGCTCAGGCCTTCCTGGCGTTTATGTCGTAGGACAGGCCACTGACAGCAAACATAATACAAGTGTGCAAGGCACAGCAGGCCGAGGAGCGGTGAGGGCTGTGCAGAAAACAGGCAGGTGGGGCTGGGGAGGCATGCAGGTGGAAGGTGTCACCTGAGCAGCAATGTCCTGTGCTAACCCCAGGTCTGAGCTGGGAGCAGCTGTCTCAGCCGGCCTGACCCCGCCTGCCCACAGGTCAACTTCAACGAGCCCCTGTCCATGCTCCAGCGGCTGACGGAGGACCTGGAGTACCACCACCTGCTGGACAAGGCAGTGCACTGCACCAGCTCTGTGGAGCAGATGTGCCTGGTGGCCGCCTTCTCTGTGTCCTCCTACTCCACCACCGTGCACCGCATCGCCAAGCCTTTCAACCCCATGCTGGGGGAGACCTTCGAGCTGGACCGCCTCGACGACATGGGCCTGCGCTCCCTCTGCGAGCAGGTGAGGCTGCTCACACTCCAGCCAAGCTGCTCCTCCTAGGCCTGGGGGTCAGAATGGGACCAGCAGGATGCAGCCTCGGACCCTGACATGCCCATGCCCAAGGGGCCGTCAGGCTGAGGTCCAGTGAGGCAGCTGGGCCTCCAGCAGCAGGGTGGGCCCAGGGACACCGCTGTCCCAGCAGGCCTGCTGGACAAGGTGAGGGCCACCATGAGAGGAGAGCTTGGTGAGGACAATGTGCAGAGGACGAGGACAGGGAGGGCTCCTCTCCTGGCCGGGTACCAAGGAGCAGTGGTCAGGGGACATTTGCAGGGCACTGCTGGGGAGTCCAACTGGGCTGGAGTGTGGGGTCGCCACTGAGCTGGCAGGGAAGAGCCTGCACCTGGGGGGCCCTAGTCAGTGACAGTGGCCTGGAGTGTGTGCAGCACAGGGGCCCTGCCCTGGGGCGTGGGGTCAGCTCACTTCCCCTCCCCATGCCTTCCCGGCAGAGACTCTCCCCCTATGGGACAGGGCCAAAACCAGGCCCACAAGCTGGGAGCCTTGGCAGTGGCATGTCCCACTGACCTGTGGCGTCCTTCTGTGAAGAGGGGCAACTCTGTGGGGGCTAGAAGGAACCAGATAGGTGTGCAGGGAGGCACCCAGGACAGGCCGCTGCCAAGCATCTCCTATGTGCCGGGCATAGCTCTGGGCCCCGGGCTTGAGCTCGGAAAGTAGGTGGTTCAGTCTGGCAGCGAGCCGAAAAGGCAGGCGCTGCTGCAGTGTGGGGCTGTAGGAGGCGGCTGCGGTGGGCAGAGCCCAGGCCCGTCTATAAGGTGGAGCCTCAGAATCTGCTGATGCTCTGGATGTGGACAGAGAGCGGGAGGCAGGGGGAGGTGGCAAGGATGACCCCGGGTTCTGGCCTCAGCTAGTGAGCGAATGCATTACTTTGTTCAACAGAGTTGATCAGGTGCCCATGCTATGCCAAGGGCGACTCAGGCGTTGAGGGTGCGGCCAGCTGGGAAGTGACTGCTCTCCTGGGGCTGGGGCTGGGGGTGGGGACAGGTGCTATGGCTGTCGGATGGTTTTGGCTATTTCTGCAAGGGGCTGGTCATGGAGTGCGTTTTTCTGACACACGGAGGGAGGGATGGCGGAGAGGAAGGTGGGCAGGCAGCCAGGAGACTGGCAGCTGGAGGAGGCATGATACCCTGACTCGTTTCATGGGGTCCCCCGGCTGCCGCGGTGAGAGGAGAGCACAAAGCATAAGAGCTCAGCAGGGAGACTGCACCATCCACTGTGGCCTGGGGACACGGGGACAGGGAAGGGGTGGATTCTGGATGCATTTTGAAGAAAGAACAGCTAGGATCTGCTTAGGATGAAATCAGGTACATGAGAAGGAAGAGCAGAGCGACTCCAAACCATCTGGGGTAAGCAGCTGGAAAGACCAGCCTGCCCGAGATGGAACTGGTGACAGGTAGCCCGAGCCCCTGGGGTCATCACATCCCTGAGTCTGCTAGCGGGCATGGGGGGCCCTAGGCCACAGGAAACAGGCAGGCTCAGGGACACTCACCCTGCACATGGGAATGGGTGGTGGGTTTGGCCTGTGCTCCCGAGATGTAGGAAGGAAGCGGCGGTGCCCCTTACAGAGATGAGTGGTGCAGGCGGGGGCATCAGGACCCCCAGGCAGTCTGAGTGGAGGTGTCCGTGGGCAGCTGTAGGGTGTGGCTCAGTGCTGGGTGAGGCTGTGGCAGGGCCTGGCTGATGCCATGGGGTGGGAATGAGGTGCCCTGGGGGACAGGGGCCTGGGGAAAGGCTGTTGCACCCTAGGACCCTGTGACCAAAGGAGCCACATAGACATGAGGAAGGACAGACAGGGAGGGCTGAGGGAGGGTGCCCTGGCAAGGAGATGGAGATCAGTGGAGCCCAGTGCTGTGAGAGGAAGGGGTGGAGGTGTTGGGGGCCTTGGTGTGGGTGAGCAGAACTCACAGCACCACCAGCCAGGCCTGGAGCAGGTCACCCACCTGGACACCCACCCTGGGGCCAGGCTGGCCAGGAGGCAGGGCCCAACTCTGCCCCTCAGTTAAAATGGCTTCCTCAGCCTGGGCCTCTCCCGTGTAACAGCACCATAGACGTGCCCTCTGTGGGGGTGCGGGGAGGTCGGCTAGGAGGTGGACTCAGGAGCCCCTTCACCAGCCCTCGGCACAGCCTGTCACAGGTAACATGACATCCCGGAGGCACAGGCTCTGTCGTCACCCCCACAGCACGTACAGAACGGCCGCCCAGGCCACACCCACGGCCGTGCCCTTGCTTCTCCCCTTGAAGCACTGTCCTTCCTGGGGGCCTTCCACGGGTCTGTGGTCCCCAGAGGAGCAGCCCGGCCTGCTGTCCCCGGCTGCTGGGGGCAGGCCCGGGCCCGTGTGCAGCAGACACTCACGTCCTGTGGGCCTGGTCTCAGGTGAGCCACCACCCTCCGTCAGCCGCACACTACGTGTTCTCCAAGAACGGCTGGAGCCTCTGGCAGGAGATCACCATCTCCAGCAAGTTCCGGGGGAAATACCTCTCCATCATGCCGCTGGGTGAGCTGGGCCCTGTGTTCTCCCAGGGCAGAGAGCCTTTCTGGACAAGGGGTAGGGTTTCGCCAAACCCAGAAGCCAGCTCGGGGCCTCTAGGGGTGACGTTAGTTTCCCTGCTCCCTCCCCCTAGGCTTCCTGGGTGCCTCGCTGGCCCGTGCCCCCTTCCCCAGTCTGCATGAATACTGCTTCCAGTTCTCAGGACCCTGGGACTGCGGGTGCGCAGGCTGGTTGGGGCCTGGCACCACGGGCCACAACATCTGACCCTGTACCTCACCTCCAGGTGCCATCCACTTAGAATTCCAGGCCAGTGGGAATCACTACGTGTGGAGGAAAAGCACCTCGACTGTGCATAACATCATTGTGGGCAAGCTCTGGATCGACCAGGTCACAGGGTGCCCCAGGGCGGGGGGGGGGGGGCGCGTGGCCTCGTCATAGGCCGCTGACCACTAACTACCCTCCCTCACCAGACAGGGGACATTGAGATTGTGAACCATAAGACCAAGGACCGGTGCCAGCTGAAGTTCCTACCCTACAGCTACTTCTCTAAAGAGGTGGCCCGGAAGGTAAGTAAGGCCACCTCTCAGAGCCTTGGGGGCTGGCCCACAGCAGGCCTGTGCCTATGCTCATCCTGCCCATGTCCACAGGTGACAGGCGTGGTGAGCGATGGCCAGGGAAAGGCCCAGTACGTGCTGTCAGGCTCATGGGATGAACAGATGGAGTGCTCCAAGATCCTGCACAGTGGCCCCAGCAGCCCCAGCGTGGATGGGAAGCAGAAGACCATATACCAGACCCTGCCAGCCAAGCTGCTGTGGAAGAAGTACCCGCTGCCGTGAGTGGGGCTGCGGGGGACCTCTGAGGGCAGTGGGGCTGGGTGAGGAGGCGGCAAGTGGGCAGTGGGCAAGCAAGGGACTCTGCCTGGCCAGACAGGAAGCAAGCAGCCTAGGGGTCAAAGGGTTCAGTCTACATGTGGGAGAGAGCAGTGCAACATCCCAGCACGGGAGCCAGACACCCGACTGTAAACCAGTAACATTACCCGATGGTAGCAAGTCCTATGCAGAGGCTGCACACAGTTCGTGGGACGGAATCCCTGCAGTCCAAGGAATGAAAACCAAGAGAAAGAAAACTATAAAAAGTGGCATGACACACTCCAAAGATAGAGAAGCAGTTCTACAAAAGAAAAGTAACAAACTGAGAACGCCGCAGGAAGGTTTAATGGACTCCATCAACTGAACATAGGTCCGAAGAAATCCTCAAAACCAGGAGACAAACCCTGGAAAAGAGAAGACGCTGGAGTGAGAAGCCTTACCACCTGGTGACTCAGAGCGAGCCCCCGAAGCAGCGTCATCAGCAGCCCTGGAGCCCGTGACAACGCACAGCCTCCACTGCATCCCCGGGTGTCCCCGCGGGTGTCCAGCTTGACAGCAGGACCTGGCCTGGAAGGGGAGAGACCGTTATCTGAAGGGAAAACAGCAGAGAATTTTCCACACGTGAATTTATATACAGTGAAACTGTTGATACGACTTAAGAAAATACTAAGCAGCCAGATTTTGAAAAGACATTGAAAAGACGTTATTACCCAAGGAACAGCACACCGACAGCTGTCACTTCAGTGGCAACAATGGGAGCTTGAGGACAGTCACATGAGATCTTCCATGTGCGTGAAGACTCCCTGCTAGGAGTTGAAATAGACATTTTCCAACAAATAAAAACTCATTCTGCCACCTGCAGACCTGCACTAAAGGATATGCCTCCAGCAGAAGGGAACTGATACCAGATGGAAAATCTAAGATGTAGGAATGAGTGAAGAACAGAAACTTATGTGAACCTAAGTGTAAAATGTAACTGCGATCACCTAAGAAGGATAAATGGAAGGACACTCCTTGAAGACCCTCACGCCGCCCAAGAGGAGGGTCAGGATGTGCGTTAACTTCTGACTGTATGACGTTTGCATGTTGTGATTCCTAGAGTCCTCGCCAAAGTAATACGTTTAACTGGAATCTCAGTAGACAAGGAAATGAATAAAAATGAAGAGGCGCAATAGTTAAATAGAGGAGATGAATTTTCCAAAATAAAAGACCCCAGGTTGAAAGGGCCTACTGAGTTCCAGGGACAAGAGATAAAGAAGACTTCTGCCTAGACCACATGCTAGTGAAAATTAAGATTACCAAGGAGAAAATTCTGATAGCTCCCAGAGAGGAGTGAAAGATTTCAAGGATGAAGAATCAGATTAACATCAGATTTTTCAACAACCAGAGCTGGAGTAATATTTTCAAAGCAACGAAGAAAAGAAATTAGAAGGTAAACTTTCCTATCCAGCTAAGCGATCACTCAAATATGAGGGCACGCTAAAATGATGTCCTCAGGGAACGGCCTCCACAGGTTTGATGCCCTAAGACCCACAGTGAAAAGGTGTCCCACGCAGCACTTTGAAAGGGGGAGAAAACACCAGCAGGTGCTGCAGTGCACAAAAGAAAAAGAGGAAACCGTCCAGTAGTAATCCAGAATTGAAAGTCCAGGCAATGATATGATGGGGCTTGGGGAGTCAGAGAAGGGCGCCAAGGGATGTGAAGGAATGCCAAGTTTTTATTAGAAGGGGGGGAGAGAAGGTCCCCTGCAACTGGGGGAGCAATGGGCAGCGGCAGCTCATCCCAGGCTGACCCCCTGAACCGGTCCCAAGGCCCCTTTTGCTCGGACTCCCAGGGAGCCGACAGCAGCCCCGCCTCGGCTCACTCCTCTTGCTGCTTCTTTCCTAGGCCCTTCCTTGTTTCACTTTCCCCAGCTTTAATAAACACACTCTCAGAATTTTTTAAGAAGTATAACAAATAAAAACCAAATTAACACAGCAGAAATAGATCCAAGAATAATAAATAGATGAAAGTCACCAGTTAAAAAGCAAAAACTGGTAGGATTTTATTGAAGTCTAGATACATGCACCTTCTAAGATCCAAAATATGAAGATGTGCAAAAGTTGAAAGATAAATATATCATGAGAATACATACCAAAAAGCTATATAACAACTATTATCAGGTAAAGTAGTTGTTTTAAAGATACTGTTTATTTTTTAAACATTTCTTTTTAGAGAGAGGAGAAGGAAAGGAGAAAGAGGGAAACATTAATGTATGGTTGCCTCTCGGACGCCCCCTACTGGGGACCTGGCCTGCAACCCAGGCATATGCCCTAAGTGGGCATTGAACCGGCGACCCTTTTGTTCCCAGGCCAGCACTAGATCCACTGAGGCACACCAGCCAGGGAAGGTAAATTAGATGTTAAGACAAAAGCATTATTAGGGATGGAAGAGTTGCTACATGATAAAAAGGTTAAAAAGGTTGAATTCTTCAATAAGATACAATATTTTCAAACAGTAAACAGGTAATGAAACAGCCTCAACAATATACAAAGCACATATTGGTAGTGAAGAGAGAAACTGATAAACCCACCACCACAGTGGAAGATTAAGAGATTTCAATACACCCCTCTCACATGCTGACAGGTCGGTCAATGCGGGGGAAACCAAACAGCAAAACTGATGAAGATCGAAACCACACAGTATATACACAAACTTACTTTGCAACAATTAGAGGACATACTTTTTACTCAAGTATACGTGAAATGTATGCAAAAATAAATCGTGTGCTAAACCCTAAGAAAGCTTCAACAAATTTACAGAGGGTGGCATACAGAGCACAATGTATGGTAAGACCATTAAGTTAGAAGTTATGAACAAGACAAAAAGTAGGAACTATAAAGACACAAAGACAAAACCAAAGGCAGGGGTGGAAGCAGGGGAGGAAGGTGGGGGGACAGGTGAGGGGGAAATGGCAGAAAGAAAACAAAAATTTTGTACTTGAACAACAAAAATTTTTTTAAAATGACAAAAAGTCCCCACATATTTGGAAAGAATTTTAAGTTGCTAAATAAATCATGGGTAGAAAACAAATTAGAATGGAAATTTTAAAATACCTGGATGAGAATGATTTAAAATACCTGGATGAGAATGAAAAGATAACAAAACTGGCTGGATGTAATAGAGGCAATACTTTTAAAGAAATGTATTGACTTAAATAGGTATATAAGCTAATTTTGAGGGTTCTTTTTTCTGAGTTTCTATCCTGAGAATTAAAGTTCAACATACAAACCCAAGAAGAAAATATACTTTAAAAATAAGAACATTAATACAATAGAAAAAAAGTAAAAAGTTTCAAAAGCTGAAGTTGATTCTTTGAAAAACAAACTGACGGGAACTACTGGCAAAACTGATTAAGAGAAAATGTAGAAATATTTATTATTAATAAAAGTTTGATATGACATGTAAAAGCACAAAGAGATAAATTAAAATTCAGATGAGGACAAATTCTTTTTAAAAAATAAGAACTGAGTATAGAGGAAATAAAGCTCATGAATAGTCCTGTAGAAACTTAGCAATAGTTTTAAAACTCCCATGAGGGGCCCTGGCCACGTGGTTGGAGCACCGTCCCCTACGCCCAGGTTGCACACTCGATCCCCAGTCAGGGCACATGCAAGAGTCAACCAGAGAATTCACGAATAGGTGGAACAACAAATCCATGTCTCTCTCTAAAATCAGTAAATATTCTTAAAAATTGCACAAGGAAAACACAAACCCCAGATAATTTTATAGGTGAATCCTACCAAATTTTCAAGAAATACAGGATCCAGCAAAAGTAATGCCTGCTTGAGTGTGGTTGGTAGGGTAATAATGTGGGTGTAGTAATTTATAGTTTTAATTTGAACATTTCACCTAGAATGTCATATGGTGACATTTGTGTGCTTGAGTGGGACATTGTTCTGTTACAGAATTACATGCTTATTGTTTTGTAATAAAAAGGAGGTGTTATTTGTGCCAGACCCTGTATGTTATTCTAGTTTTATATAAAATATTCTGCTATCTTATACTGAAGCCAGGGTAATCCTTATACCAAACCAGGCTAAGAGAGTAGTAGGGAAATAAAAGTTTTACCTTATTTCACTCAGGAATATATAAGCAAAATTCCAAAACAAAACATCAGAAAACCCAACCATGGATAGAGAGGATAACATTCTTCAATTATGTTGAGTTTATCCTGAGTATGCAAGGACAGTTTTATATTAGAAAATCCAAAAATTAATTCATCAATAACAGATCTCCACAGACTCAGAAAAAAAGTATCTTAGGTGCCTTAATATAAGATTAATACACAAAAGTCACCTGCATTTCTGCACACTAAAATAGCTAAAAGGTAAAATTCAAGAGGGAACACATTATCCTATCAGAGACCACCAAGGACCTTCTAATAAAAAGTACAATATATTCACTGCAGTGTTTCTTTCCCTCTCCCTCTCCTTCCTTTCTCCTCTCTCTAAAAATAAAATCTTTTTTAAAAAAGACAATTTTAAAAAGTGAAAAGAATATATGAACTTGGAGAAGATAATCACAATACCTATACATCACAAAGGATTAGTATCAAAATATATAAAGTGTTTTACCACAATTAAAATATATAAAGAACTTCTAATCAATGAATAAGAATGACACAGGGGAAAGCACAAGAGTCATGAACAAGAAGGTCGTAAACAAGAGCACCATGTATGGCCAGTTGCCTCATGAAAATGATCGATATCATTGATAAGCGAGGAAGTGCAAATCAAAGCCACAGTGCGATACTGTTTTACCTTCATTTAATTCAAAACACTGACAAAGTCCGACAGAACCGGGCACTGAAGATGATGTGGGTCCATGGTATCTCTTACCCACCCCTGGTGGGATGTGCTTGGTACAACCACACTGGAAAGCAGGTCGGCCTTACCTCTTAAAGAACAACATCACAGACTCCACAGAGCAGCAATTCCACTTCGAGGTATGCACTCCAGAGAAAGTCCTGCAAGTGGACAACAGGCAACATGCATAAGACAACTCCGCAGCAAAAACTTGGAAACAACTACATTTACCGGATGAAAAACTGTGATGAATTCACAGGAGAGAATATTATACAGTAGTTGAAACAAATGAACCACAGCAGGTTGGCAACAATATAAATTTAAGCAATATATCAAAAGTTAAAAAATAAGTCCTAGAAAGTTAAATGCATCATGATATTCTTTTATACAACTAGAAACAAGTATGTAAAAAAATATATATGAATACACACACACACACTTAAGACTATTTCAAGATGCAGTAAAATTGCACTAACAGGAAAGCAAGGGACTGCTGAGCCCAGAAGACTTGCCGAGGGCTGCCTGAGCAGGGCACGGATTGGCGACTTGCCCGCACAGTCAGATGGACGTTTCGCAGGATCACCCCTTTAGTTCAGGGTGGCGAGTGTGCACCAATACAGCCAGGCCACGCAAGGACCAATAAAGAGAGGGCAGCATGTACCAAGGATGATGACTAATCCATAGCTGTGCGTCAGAGGTCAAAGAAGGGAGAACAAAAAGAAAAAACTAGATAGATTTAAATCCATTAAAGGTGTTAGACTTCAGACAAGTTTTTAGAATCCAACTATATGTGGTTTGCAAGAGATATGTCTTAAAAAATAAAGACTGGAATAAAAGGATGGAAAAAGGTACATCCATAGAAATACCAAAAAACCTACAGTGGCCATATTAATACTTAAAGACTTGAGATAAGGACATAATGATAAAGGTTCAATTCACCATGAAGATGGGTTTTAAACTTTAATGTACCCCATACCTAATAACATAGCCTCAAAATATATACAGCAAAAGCTGGTAGAAATATAAGGAGAAATGGACTCATTTGCAAAGTAGGCAATTTTAATACAACCTCTCTTACAAATGGATAGAAACAGCAGAATTTTAAAAAGTCAGGAGAAGGGAAATGTGGAGCAGACTGGCAGCCACCGGAGGGGAGGGGGGGAGATAATGGCGGGAAGAAGGGGCAGGGACTAGTCAAAGATCATGTATGGAGCACATGGAACATGGAACGCATGTATGGAATGCAAAGAACACATGGGATATTTGCGAAAACCGACCGAATCCTGCACCATAAATCAAATTTCAAAGAACTGAAATTATGCCAAGTATACGATGTGGCTCCAAGGCAATTATGCTAGAGACGAAAATAACTAGAAAAATCCTCGTAAGTTTAAGGAGTTTACTTCCAAACAATTCCATAGGTCAAAGAAGATATGGGAATTAGAAAATATTTACAACTGCATGCTGTTGAAAGTATGCATACCAAAAATGGTGCGAAACATACTTTAAAATGCACATACTAGAAAAGCTGAGAAAAGCTAAAGAGGTTAGAAAAAGAACAGCAAAATAAACTTCGACAAAGCAGAAAGACTATAAAAGGAAAATCAATAAGAAAAAAAAACCCCAAAAACCTAAAACAGGGCCAACAAAATTTCATCTTCCACCAATGAAGAAAAGGGGCAAAACTCTGACCCGTGCTGAGAAGAGAAGGCACCTACAACCAACATCACAGACATCACCGCAATAATAATGAGAATGTTATGAAACAACATTCTGAAAAAGTGAACAAAATGGGAGAATTCCCAGAGAAGTATAATGTAGCAAAACAGACGCAGATGGCGGCGCGGGGAGGAGGGAGCAGCTGAAGGGAGCGGCTGGGCTTTGCGGGCTCCTCGGGTGCGCACGCCGGCAGGCGCAGGGGCGCGGCGGCGGAGGGCCGTGGAGGGGGCGGTATGCTCATGCCGTGCGCCACGCAGGGAGAACGCGGAGAACATGTACTACTTCTCCGAGCTGGCCCTGACCCTCAACGAGCACGAGGATGGCGTGGCGCCCACCGACAGCCGCCTGCGGCCGGACCAGCGGCTGATGGAGAAGGGGCAATGGGACGAGGCCAACACGGAGAAGCAGCGGCTGGAGGAGAAGCAGCGTCAGTCGCGGCGCCGGCGGCTGGAGGCCTGCTCTCGGGGATGCGGCTCGGAGGATGGTGAGGCCAGGGGATGGAGGGGGTGTCCCCGGGAGCGGGAAGGGGTGCCTGGGGGCCCGGGAGGGGGTTCCCGGTGGGCGAGGAGGGGCCGCCTGCCCACCGCCCGCTGTGCTCGCCCAGCAGAGAAGGAGGCCGATGTGTACACACCGCTGTGGTTCGAGAAGAGGCTGGACCCGCTGACCGGGGAGACGGCCTGCGTGTACAAGGGCGGCTACTGGGAGGCCAAGGAGAAGCAGGACTGGCACATGTGCCCCAACATCTTCTGAGCGCCACCCCCTCCTGCAAATACAGGCCCTGCACAGCCTGGCCCCCCTTTTACTCAATGCACTCAAGTTAGTACTTAACGGCCCTCCCACCCCACCTTTTTCCTTTCCTCTTTTAACACTTTTTGGGGGCTCCCACCTTGGAAGGAGAAAGTGCTGGCCCGGTTCTCTCCAGCCCCTGAGTGCCCCTGGTCACCTGTGCCCCTTCATGATGGACTTGGGGCCCCTCGGTCCCAGCTCCCAGTTACCACAACTCAGGCAGCTGGCGCGGGCTCTGGACTGCCCCGTCACCAGCCCCACCCGGGGAGGAACCGACCCCTCCTAGGGCGCCGCTTTCAACTTTTTTAGAAAAGACTATCTCCACTTCTTTCCAGCCAAGATGTTTAGTAAATATTTTTAGTACAGCACTTAGTAGACAACTTTCTAAGTGTGCTTTCTTGCCACAAAAGTGTCCTGGCAGGAGCCCCTTCTTTTTAAGACATCAGGAAGCCAGAAAGACCCTTCGAGTCCAAAGTATTTTGTAGCTCAACATAGCAAGACTGCCCCCCAGGAGCCCACCACACAGAAGGGACAGGGAGGGGTCGCTGCCCCTCCAGGTTGTCTCTGGAGCCACAGCCACGGTGGGGGAGTAGGACACTGAGGGGCCCCCATGATTTGAGGGTGACCTAGCCTTGGCCATCCAGGGGCTGCTCCCCAGCCCCCAAGAGGCCAGGAAAGGCTGGGGGCAGGGCCTGCAGGTGCTGCTCACCCCAGAACCAGGCCCCAAATCAGCAATAAGAACCAACCCTCAGCTCAGCCTGGGCGTTGCCCTGGGCCCCAGAGACCTAGCATCTGGCCTCGGCTTCAAGCACCTCTGGGGTGCCCCATCTCAGCACCCCCGAACCCTTTATTTGCCTGATTTATATAAATAATATATAAATATATATAAAATAGCTATTTTGCTTAAATTTCTATGGTATGTGGAAATGAAAAAATGATGAAGACAGGGCTTCATCCTGTCTGAGTTTGGCCCTCCTGTCAGCTGCGCCCTGCCCTCTCCCTGGACCCCTTTCCAGTGGCTTCTGCCAGCAGTGGGGGGACTGGGCCACTGCGGCCACTGTCCCAGCCCTCAGCACCCCCACTCCAACCCTTCCCACTTCAGTTTTGTCCTGAAAATCCACCACAGGGTTTTTCTTTCTACTCCAGGACTGGTTTTGTTTTTATAAGGAAAAAACGTGAAAGCACCACCTTGTGAAATGCCTTAGGGCGCCCACTCCCGAGAGTCAGGGCGGCAGGCAGCCGGCCAGGCCTGCAGCAGAGCTGTACACTGTACCTCTTCTCAACACCGTTTGTGGTGAGCGCCTTCTGACCGGTAATAAACACCTTGGATTTGGCGTTTTCCATGGCCCTGTCCCTGAATCTGTGACTGGGTGGAGCAGGGCTGACACAAGAGCACGCGTGACAGCCCACCAGGTGGCATCGGGGAAGAGCCTGGGGCTTTATTCTCCCCGTTCTGAGCAGGCAGCGGGACACTGGTCTGGATGGGAGGGGTGGGGTAGACGACCTAGTGGGATGGGGTCTGGGTCAGGAAGGGCTTTTTCAGAAAAATGTGTAAGGGCTGAGTCAGCATCTAGGGATGCCGTCATGTCTTTACCCGACTCTGTCTGGAGCCAAGCTAAGGCCCCACCACCCTCTGCAAGGGAAGGCCTGCCCTGGTGAATTACAGTTGCTTGACAATGGTGACCTAGGGCTTCCGTTGCCTAGGTTGCCAAGCAACCCAGATCACTAGTTACCAGGACTGGGAAGCTGATCTGGCCTCGGCCTAGTGGGTCCTCTTCTCACTACTACTGCTTCCAGGTGAGGGGACGGAGTGGAACAGGGCACCACAGGGACATCAGAGCCAACCTCTAACCATCTGTCCTGACACCAGGCGCTGTGGAATCCAAGGCTGCACTGCTTTTTCCCCAGGGCCTTGGCTCGCCCGTGTGGGTGGAGGCAGGCACTGGTGAGTCCCGGCAGAGGGGCTGGCAGGGCAGCTCTCCCTGGGTGGAAGGGTGGAGACAGGGGTCGTGAGGCAACCCCAGGATAGACCTTACCTGGGGGCAGTGGAGGGGTCTGCCAGGGCAGGGGATGGGCTGCATGGCCAAAGGCCAGTCCTCTGAGGCAAACTGAGGAATCCGAGATCCTGGAGTGGAGCCAGACAGAACTCCGAACAGGGCATAACACCAAGTTTACGTTCCAGAAGCCACTCTGACCAGCACGACACAAAATCCGCCTGCACTCAGCAGTCTGTCCACCAGCCGTCACTGAATGGGAAGTCTAATAGATTCTACAATGTGAAACATAAGAAGCCTCAGAATATATCCAACAAAAAGATGCAAAAGGGCTTCAACACATAAACTTTAAAGCTTTACTGAATGACAAAGACTTGAGTTCACAAGAAAAATACCATTTCCATGGATAGGCAAACTCAGCTATATCAGTTCTTCCCAAACCTACAAATTCAACATGGTCCAAGTCAAAATTCCACCAATATTTTTCAAAAACTTGACAAGTTGACTGTGAAATTTGTATGGGAGAGTAACTGCACAAGAAGTAGCTAAGGCAATTCTTAAAAAGAACAAGATGGGGAGGTGCAGTGTGGACAATGTGGACTTGACCTGCAGGTACCCGAACCCACTAGAAAATTACCAACAGCTTCCTTTCCTCCACTGCACTCTGGCACCATCCGGCCACCATGTATTCTAGTTGGTGACTGCCTGCCTCCAGGACCCCCAATGGGACTGTGAGCTTCATGAGCGTAGTAATCTTGTCTAGTTTATACATTGTAGCACCCCCAGTGCCTGGCATTTAGTAGGTGCTCCTTAAATAGGTATTGAGTGAATTAATTTCAGGCCAGGAAACCCGGCTAGAGAAAAGGTTCAGGGGGATACCCCTGGGGCAGCTGGGGAGTGTGGCTGTGGCCTCGAATTGTGAGCCGGCCTCAGAGACAGAACTGGGAAGAGCGGGACCCAGGGACCCAGGAAACTCCTGCTCTCCCCAGACTCCAAGTCATTGCTCCTGCAGACTGTCAGGGAAGAGGCCTACGGCTCCCTCCTCTCCGGGGCTGGGTGGGGCTCAGCACGAGAGGGATGGCGAGGAGAGGACAGCGAAGAGAAAAATGTCAAAGCGCTACACAGAGAATAGAACCAGAGATGGTATGTTTTCTTTTTATGAAGCTAGCCAGGTAACTTTAATGACAAACACCTGATAAAGACTACACTAAATATATAGTTCAGTCTCAAGAACAGAATTTTCATATATCCAAAAAAATAACAGAACCCAGCCACAATCAGAAGATAGACACCCCAAATTGGTAAGCCTATGCCCAAGTTGGGTTTACCACAGAAATGCCAGGACGCTTTTCATTGAAAATCATTGTATCAACCAGCGGTTCAAGGAAGACTTCTCTTTCTGGCAATATGGTACCCCCTAGGGTACCTGAAGAATCAAAAACTAGACATGCTGGATAAAATTTTAGAACACCTTAAATGCATTCATGAGCTAGAAAGAATGTAACGAGTACTCAGGCCAGAAGTCACCTGGGTGTAGAAACCTGGAGAGAGAAAAAGAACTCTGAAGCCCACTTCTCTGCCACAGCCATTTACAGAGCCCAGTGGGCCGAGAAGTAGGTTTCATTGCCTCAAATGACCATCCCAAAGTAGGGCATCCAAAAGGAGATGTCCCCTAGAAAGGTGGGTCTCCAGAAAGCTCAACCTTCAATATGATGATGAATCAAAAATAAAATACAGGGAAAATTACTTGTTTTAATAAATGTTAGCCCTCAACAGAGCAGGAAAAAAAAAATCCCCTAAGAATTTGTAACCAGGAGTGGGCCCTCACTTGGTTTTGCAGTCTAATTACATACTACCTGGCTAACCCAATAAGACTTCTAGCACAGAATACTGCATGCTCCCAAATGCAATGTCACCAGTCACATGAGAGAAGCAAAAAAATCCTGTGGAGGGTCTTCCCATCATGCCAGGCACATGAAGTTGCAAGAAAAATGAGCAGTTCACAGTATACTATCTCTAAACACGCAGACTCAACACACAAGCTGGCCCAGGGACAGATAGGGGCTAACTGAACTAACAGCAGAGTAAGACAAAAGACTCCTCCATATAATGAAATTATCAGAATATAAAATAAGCATGCTAAATATATTTCTAGAAATAGAAGGGTGGCTTAAAAATGAGTATTTAAAAAAATACTAGAGAAATTCCAGAAATTGGGAAAAATCGCTAAAAATAATAGCTTTGTGACGGGTTACACAATGAAGAGAGTGACATGGAAGTGAGATCTGAAGAAAGCAGCCAGAATGCAACACAGACACAGAGGGGCACAAATATGAAAGAGAAGTTAGAGACACGGAGGATAAAGTGAGAACTTCCTACACGCATCTAATCTGTCTTTGTCAAGGAGCAGGAACAATCTTTGAAGAGTTAATGGCTAAAAAATTTCTGAGAGCTCTTAAGAAACACCAACACACAGACTGAATCCTAATCAGGGTAGATAAAAAGACATCCACAGCTAAGTACAATGCAGTGAAGTTGCAAAGCCCTTAAAATGCCAAAATGCCAAAACCTTGAAAGAAACCAGATTAGGGAGGAAAAAAAAAAAACCATCCAAAATTACCTTCAAAGAGCATCAGACTGAGAGCTGACCTCCAAAGAAAGATGACAATGAAGTGTTATCTCCAAAGTAGAGGAAAAAAATATTAGCATTCCCAGTGAAAATATCTTTCAGGAACCAAAGGAAAATAAAAACATTAACAAAAACTTAGTAAAACAATATTAATAGTGTCTTGTGCAGTTAGACTTTGATGAGTTAAACATTACGTAAAACATCTTAGAGTAATTACTAAAGGAATAGGAATACTAAATTTCCAAAACAGAGGAAAAATATTTATGTGGAGGAGAAAAAGTTTGTATCTGAAAGAAGACATGAAAAGAATGCAGTTAAGGTGGAATAAAAATTATAGAGTACAGAAACAAGTCAATAATGCATCAATAACCACACAGAATTTAAGTTAAATGTTTCAGATAAAAACAATACCTATAGTAAAAACATAATCCAACTGTAGGCTACTGACAGGCACACACGTAAAACATAAACACAGACGCACCTCGGAAATACTGTAGGTCCAGTTCCAGACCATATCAATAAAGGAAATATCACAATACAAGTGCATCGCAGGAATTTTTTGGTTCTTGGTGCCTATAAAAGTTATGGTTACACTATACTGTAGTCTAATAAGTGCATTACATCTAAAAATGTGCATTCCTTAATTTAAAAAATATTCTCTTGCTAAAAAAAAGAGCTTAACATCATCTGAACCTTAAGCTAGCTGTAATCTTTTTGCTAATGGATGTTCTTGCCTCAATGATGAAAATTCAGTATCTCTTAAGTGCAACAAAGCTAAGCGTAATACAATGAGGTATGCCTGTACACAAAGAAAATTTAAGGCAAAAAATATTACTAGATGCCAATTCCAAGGAAAAAAATGTCATTTTATAACGATAAAAGGTAAAGTTTTAAAACTCTTACGGCACCCAATAACATCTCAAAATAAACTCAAATGGACAGTCACAAGGATAAATAGATAAATCCAAAATCTAATGGAAGATTTTAACATATCTTTTGCAGTAGTAAGAGCTCAGACACACAAAAATCAGCAAATTTTCAAATAACACAATTAACAAACTTGACATTATGGAAATAGGGCAGTACACATAACTAGAATGTATTTTTGAGACACACACGAACATTTATGAATATTAACCACATATTTGGGCTGGTCATAAAGCCTTAGCAAATTTCAAAGTACTGGTCTACAGACCACATTCTCAGACCACAATGAAGACATTTCAAAATCAATAACAAAAAGATAAAAAAAGCCAGCTTTTAAATATTAAGAAATACAGATTTAAATAACTCACGGATCAAAGAAAATAACAAGTCAGAAAATAGTTAAAAATTAAAATATACAGCAAAACTTCCAGGATACAGATAAAGGAGTACTTAGAGGAAAATTTATAGTATTAAAAATCACATTGTAAAAGAAAGGCTAAAAAATAATGGGCTAAACATCTGAGTAAGAAAATGAACAGGATAAACTCAAAGGAAGGACAAGAAAAGAAATAAGGATCAGAAATTAATAAAAGATAAAACAAACATGATAGGGAGGATCAAGAAAGCTGAGGTTGATTCTTATAAAAACTAAAACTGAGAAACTGTATTGATGGGCAAGACAGAAAAGGGAGGAAGAGCAGGAAGGAGGGAGGAAATGAATGAACCAAAAACAGTGTTTGAAATGAAAAGAGGAAGTAAACACAGATGCCACAAACATTTTAAAATAAGGATATTATGAACAACTTCGTGACAATCTGTTTGGAAACAGAGGTTAAAACCCTAGAAAAATACAACTTAAAACTGGCTCAAAAAACCTAAATAGAATTATAACCATTTTTTTACTTAAAAGTTAAAAATCTTCCCTCACACATACACACACAAACTCTAGACACCGATTACCAAGAAATAACCAATCTTGCAGAAGCTATCACAGGACCACAAAAAAAGAGGGACATTCCTCTAACTCCTTTCTTGAGGCTACTATATAACCTAGTCACCAAAAACCTAACAAGGACAGTGTGAGGAAGATGACAAACTAGTGTCATTCAAATGATGGTACAATTCAAAACAAAATCTTAACAGATCTACCAATATAGAAAACTTACAACCTTACTCCAGAATGCAATATCAGAAAGGCAATACGCTAAGAAAAACTAAGCAATGCAATTTGCCACATTAACAAATTAAAGGAGAATGGATGGATAAAACACTTTAGATAAAATTCAACAAGCACATGGTATTTAAAAGGAAAAATGGTTAAAATAGTAATAGAAAATAGTATCTTCATGGCCTCAGGTAGGAAACACTTTTCTTTTTTCTCCTGAAAATGAAAAAATTGATTTTTGTGTTTAAACATCATTCTCCCACTATAGAAAACAGGGACCATTCCCATTTCCTCCCCCTCATACCTTCCCACTTTGAGACAAATTAATGCCAGATGTGATCTGGGTGTGGTCCATCTGCTCCCGGTCCTGAGTCTAGAGATCTGAGTTGGGGTGAGACAGGCTACCCACCAACGCCACACGCCTCTCCTTTATGAGTTTTTTGAGTTTGATTTCACATTTAAATCTCACTGTTATTGGAACCAATTTGGAGTTAACTAGATAATTTTAAAATAGAATCAAAAGGGACAGTGCACCTTTCACTTAAAGTCTTTCCAGACTAAAATAAATATATTTTTAATTGATTTTAGAGAGAAAGGAAGGGAGGAGAGGGAGAGAGAGAGGGGGAGAGAGAAATATCGATTTGTTGTTCCACTTATTTGTGTATTAACTTGTGGCTCCTCGTATGTGTCCTGACCAGGGATCTAACCGGCATCTTGGCATATCGGAATGATGCTCTAACCAACACAGCTACCCAGCCAGGGCCTATATGTAAACATTTTTTTTTATCCCTCTCTTTAAAACCTCCCCACCCATTCCCAACACCCTATCCCTCTCCCCTCCCCCCACCACACTGTCACTATGGAGATTATGTCTATGGAAATAGCCATTCTGAGTTCTTAGGTCTTTCTTTCCTGTAGTGTCACAGTCTGAGTGTGATGTGTGAGGATTTAGGAGGAGGTGCTGGCACAAGGGGTGTGGCCACACAGCTGCACCTTTCCATTCCATCACCAACGCCCACTACCTTCTCGCCTCGAGCTTGGGGCATGTCACCAAGAAGGTCTCACATTCCAAACAATCTGCGTCAATGGCACACGGGTAATGGTAGCAGAACTCGCACCCTTTGCGCAGCAGCCCAAGGTAGCACCTGCCTCCTGGCAGTAGAAACATTTCATCTATTTCCAATGCTTCTTACAGGTGGTAGAGCCTCCAGACCAGGTAGGTTCCATGTGCCCAGAGAATACAACCTTCATGGACCCAAAATTCATTGCTGTCAAGAGGTAGTTCAGGGATTTGTAACTCCAGCTCGGGGCCACTTTCTGAAGTGGGGGGCACTGAGGGCTTTCAGCCAGCTTTTTACTGCTGCCCTCCATGGTTGTTTTTTTACAGGGGAGCCCCTAGGCCAGGGACCAAGGGCATCCGGTCTCTCAGAAGGGTGTCGCCCTTTAAACCGGGGGTGGGCAACCAGGGTCCTCTGATCCTGCTGCTGCTGCTGCTGCTGCTGCTCCTCAGTGTCTCTCCTGAAGGCAATGGAAGTGCTTTAGTGACGTATCTTAACTCTGCTCTGCCCTTTGAAGAGGTGGGTTCTTTGGGAAAGTGGCTGCATAATCTGGGGCATAAGAGGGTCAAAAGAGGTCACCCATGTTCCAATAACTGGCCCACTGAACACACAGACAGCAAACCAAGGACCGGACAAGACTCTGTCACCACAAGTTCCCACAGCAGGAAGGACAGGGCTGGGAGTGCCTTGCTCTCAGTGCTGCCGGGAGGCAGGGTCAGAGACCTCTGCCCCTTCGGACCCCTCACCAGTTTGGTCTGTTCTTCTTCAGCACTGATTGTACAAATGGCTCCAAGTTCACACTTATTTACCACTCAGATACAAGGGGGAAAGACCTGTCCTTAGCATTGCTTTTATCCAGTGGCGGGTGGCATATTAGTTTGATCTCAGGCTCTTGGGGTTCTACGGTGGGAACTGCCTGTTGGGTTTTCCACTTCCAGGGAAGCATTTCTTAAACATTACAAGAAATGCAAACGATACAAGAGAAAAGATTAAATTAGCCTATGTTAAAATTAAGAACTTCTACTTGTCAAAAGATCTTAAAAAGAGTAAAAAAAAAAAGTATGCCAAAGATAGAAAGAAATTTGCAACACAGATAAATTACAAAGATCTGGTATCCAAAATATACAAAAAAATACAAAAGATTAGAAAAATGAGCAAAAGTCTTGAACAAACACTTTTATCAAAGAAGAACTCTACGTGGTCAATACACATGAAGAAGTGCTCAACCGCATTACAAATCAGGGAAATGCAAATTAAAGAACAGTGAAATACCACTACACACCCATCAGACTGACAAAAAAATTTCAGGTCTAGCAATATCAAATGTAGGGCAGGGAAGCAGAAAAATGAAGTACTTAGTGCCAATGAGTTGCTTCTGAAAACAATTTAGCATTACCTAGTAAAGTTCAAATGGGCATGACCTATGACTCAATGATTCTACTCCAAGGATTATAGCCTAATGAGAAAGTGCTGCAGGCATGCAATCGAGACATACACAAGTATATCCACAGATGCACTGTGATAGCAAAATAACTAGAAACACCCAAATGCCAGTCGGAGGCTTGGATGTGCAACTGCAGGTGTACTTCCCTTGTTTTCTTCACTGTATAGCAAGTGTTCAGCAGTGATAGGATACAATAGTGAAGGAGAATATTTTATAGCTACATCCAACAACTTGGATGAATTTATGGGAGATAATATTGAAAAGAAAAAGCAAATTTCAGAATAGTAAATAAAATGCCATGTCCAAAAGTTTAAAAGCAGGCAAAATAAAACATTTTAGGAATACAAACCAAGTATATACAAAGTATAAGAAGAGCAAAGAAAAGATGAACACAGAATTCAGGACAGTGATTACCCATTAAGCAGGGAGAAAAAGAGAGAGGATCCAGAAGGGGAAGACACAGATTTATAAAGCAGTAATGAGGCTTTTTCTTAAACCAGTACATTATATATTCCTTTTACCTTATAAATACTTTACAAATGCAATATTCTTTTTGTAGCTATTTAATGTTTAATAAAAATAACTGTTAAAACAGCAGCTTAAAGGAGAAAACCCCCATATGGTTGTATTGATCGATGCTGAAAAAGGAATTTGACAATGTAAAAATGAATAAAGGAACACCTCATTCCAAACAGAGTTGGGAAGTCATGAAGGGAAGGCCCTCACACACACACTACTTGCCATAGCTTTTTCTCCACACCCCACCACAAAGCAGCCTACTTCACATACCCCCACAGAAAGGAAGATTTTTCTCCTTGCCCAGCAACAACTCACCCAATTAGAAGCCACCACAACCCTTAACTCTCCATCTTCTCCAATGAACTTTTGTCAAAACTGCCTCTCCCTATTCTCCCCCACCCCGCTTCCCCTGTACAAATATGTTCCTCCTGTCTGTTCTCCGGATTTGCCTGTGGTTCCCCATAGTTTGCTTGTCCTGAATTGCAATTCCTCTCCTGATAATCTCTGTTGTTTAATTTTTAAGGTTGACAACAGTCTCCAGGGGCGCACAACCACATTTCATTCCGTGTCACTGGTGCCCTCCTGGCAACAGACTCGGGCAGCACTGGCAGCCACGGCTCAGACACAGGGACCCCATGTATTTTGTTCTGTTTTTTTTTTACAGGAAAGTCTAACCACACCATCAGATAAGGGAAAGAAATAAAAAGCATCCAAACTGTTAAAAATAAAACTCATTACTTGTAGTTGACATGTATAGAGAGAACCCTAAAGATTCCATCAAAAACTATTCAAACTGATAAATGAGTTTAGTAAAGTGGCAGGATGCAAAATTAGTACTCAGAAATTGGTTGATTTTTATACACCAAATAATGAACTATCAGAAAAAAAATTAAGAAAACAATCCCATTTACAATTGCATCAAAAAAAATAAGTAAAATACCTAGAAATACATTTAACCAAGGAGGTAAAAGACCTGTACTCAGAAAATTACAAGACACTGATGAAAGAAATCAAAGATACCAATAAATGGAAGCATATACCATGCTCACGGACAAGAACTAACATCATTAAAATGTCCATACTACCCAAAACAATCTATAGATTAAATACAATTCCTATCAAAATACCAATGGCACTTTTCACAGAACTAGAACAAATAATCCAAAAATGTATATGGAAGCAGAAGAGACCCCAAATAGCCAAAGCAATCTTGAGAAAGATGAACAAAGCTGGAGGTATCACACTACCTGATATTAAACTATACTACAAGGCTATAATAATCCAAATGGCATACTATTGGCATAAAACAGACACACAGACTAGTGTCAAAGAACAGAGAGCTCAGAAATAAATTCATGCCTATTTGGTCAGTTAATCTATGACAAAGGAGGCAAGACTATACAATGAGATAAAGATAGTCTATTCAATAAATGGTATCAGGAAACCTGGACAGTCACGTGCAAAAAACCAAAACCAGACCACCTTCTTATACCATATACAAGAATAAATTCAAGATGGATTAGAGACTTAAATGTTAGACTTGAAACCATAGAACTCCTAGAAGAAAACATTGTCAGTAAACTCTTTCACACAGCTCTTACGAGTATTTTTCTTAATATGTCTCTTTGGGCAAGGGGGAAAAAAGGAAAAAAAGAAACAAATGGCTATATCTAACTGAAACGTTTTTGCACAGCAATGGAAACCACCAACAAAACAAAACAAAAACAACCTATTGAATGGGAGAAGATATTCACCAATGATAAGCCTGGTAAGAGGTTAATATCTAAAAATTTCTAAAGAATTCATACAACTTAACACCAAAAACAAAAACAAACCCAAAACAGACAATCCAATTAAAAACTGGGTAGAGGACCTGAACAGACGTTTCTCCAAAGAGGACATACAGATGGACCAACAGACCCATGAACAGATGCTCAAAATCACTAATCATCAGAGAAATGCTAATTAAAACCACAATGAGCTATCACCTCACACCTGTCAGAATGGCTATCAACAAATCCACAAACAGCAAGTGTTGATGAAAATGTGGAGAAAAGGATACACTTGTGTGCTGTTCGTAGGACGGCAAATTGGTGCAGGCACTATGGAAAACAATAATGGAAGTTCCTCAAAAAATTAAAAACAGAACTACCTTAGGAACCAGAAATTCCACTTCTGGGTATTTATCTTAAGAAATCCAAAACACGAACTCGAAAAGATATATATATATATATGTGCATCCCTATGTTCACTGAAGCATTATTTATAATAGGCAATATATGGAAGCAACCTAAGTTCCTATTAATAGACAGTTGGATAAAAAGAGGTGATACATATATACTGTGTTGGCCAAAAAGCCTGTTTAGGTTTTTTCCATAAAATAAAACACATTTTTCATTTTCACCAATAACTTTACTGATTTGGATGTTTTGAGTATGTTGGCCATCTCTCACTATTAGCTTCTAGTGGGTAGAGGCCCGGGTGTAAGACAGCCCCACAGCAAAGAATTATTTGGCCAAAATGTCAATGGGACCAGGACACTTCGCAAACCACTTTTGATGCATTTGATCAGTCACAGCACTTTCTCCATACAAACATGGCACAAATCTTTTATTGCGTTTTCATTGTGTTTTATTGTGTCTTTCAGTTGCGTTCTTACCTTTCTTTAAAATAATAAAGCATAATTTGCCAAAAATGTTGCAGATTTTCTTCCATCTTCAATATTAAAATGGCTACGCAAAAATTAACCAATTTTGATAATTTTTAAAACGCTGATATGATAGCTGTCACCATACAATCTAACAAAATTGTTTCAAGTGAAGTTAAAGACAACTAAGCACTACTAGAGCCATCATACGAAAAAAAAGTAATGGACTTTTTGGTCACCAATACAATGTAATGTTGCTCAGCCATAAAAAAGAATGAAATCTTACCATGTGAGACATGGATGGACTTAAGAGGGTATTATGCTAAGTGAAATAAGTCTGTCAGAAAAAGACAAACACCATATAATGTCACTTATATGTGGAATCGGAAGAACAAAATAAGCAAAACAGAAACAGATTCATAGAAAGAGAACTAACGGTTGCAAGATGGGAGGAGGGTTGGGGGACTGGTTAAAAAAGCTGAAGGGATTAAGAGGTATAAGTTGCAGTTATAAAACAGTCACAGAGATGTCAAGTATGGCATAAGGAATACAGTCAGTAATATCGTAATAACTATATACAGTGCCAGGTATGTACTAGACATATGGGGGTATCACTTCATAAATTATATAAATGTCCAACCGCTATGCTGCACACATGAAGCTGATAGAAAATAATATTGACCTGGCTGGAATAGCTCAGTGGATTGAGCGCGGGCTGCGAACCAAAGTGTCGCAGGTTCAATTCCCAGCCAGGGCACATGCCTGGGTTGCAGGCCATAACCCCCAGCAACCGCACATTGATGTTTCTCTCTCTCTCTACCTCCCTCCCTTCCTTCTCTAAAAATAAATAAATAAAATCTTTTTTTAAAAAAGAAAATAATATTGAATGTCAACTGTAATTAAAAAATAAAAATAAATTAAAAAAAACAGAAGGAAACTACTTCCACACTTCAAAGGCCACTTGCCCAAACCAACAGCTAACATCCTGCTCAATTGTTAACATGTGATTTCTATCCACATCACACGTGGACTTCAATCTACATTAGAAACAAGACAGGGATGATTATTTGACATTGTTTCAGAGTTCTAACTAAAGCAAACTAGCACTTAACTTGGTATACTGACAAATCGACAGATTGTGCCTATAAAACACAGGTTTTTCTCTATATTAAAATCATTAGTTTTTCTCTATATTAAAATCAGGAATAGAGATGGGAAAAAATATCCCATTCACAAAAACCATAAAATACTAGGAATAAATTTAATGAGAAAGTTACAGAACCCATATAGAGAAAGCATAAAATCACACTGGAGAACCTAAAAGAAGTCTAACAAGTGGAAACCATTTTGTATCATCTGGAGAGCTTTTAGGATCACAAAAATATCAAGTGCCCCAAAACTTACATCTAAATTTAATATAATTATTTAAATCCCAATAGAATTTTTGGTTTGGGCAAGAATGAGAGAGAATTAAAGTGATTTTAAATTTCATGTGAAAGAACAAATTCTAAGAATACCCTAGAAAAGTATCTTAAAAACAAAAATAGGGGGATTGACCCATCTAGATACTGATGATGTCCAAAATTCTAGTTTCAGGTAGGATCTCACCCCTCACGGAGGAATTGCCCATCCAACTAATATCAGGATGTCTCTCCATTGGCCTAGGGGTATCTTAAACCCAACAGATCCAAAACCAAACAGAGTGGAATATAAATAATGACCAAGGTAGTTTATTTAATAAATGAAGTTGGCATAAGTGAATCTCCATCTGGGAAAACAAACAAATCAAAAAAAGAACTAAGCTTGACTCCTGTTCTACCCACTTATACTGAAATATGCTCCACAAGGAGTGGGGGTCAATACAAAAACTTAAAAACATTGCAACAAAATGTAAGAGAATGCTACACGGTGGGGTGGGGGTGGCAAGATGTTTTAAATCATGATAGGAAACCCTCCAACCTGAAAATGTTTACCTTTCTAAAAACACCACACACCAAGCCAAGGACAAATCAGTAGAAAAGGAGCCAACGTTGTGAAACAAAGAGGCCGCAAGTGCAGAGAGGGGTCAACAGGCTATATGCAGACTGGACCTTCAAGGAAACTTACCTGGAGATGTCTCTTTTACAAGGTAAAGCATGCAGCTTCCTTTCCAGGTCTTCTATCCTGCAGATATGAAAGCACCACACCTTAAGGACATCTTTTTTTTTTTTTTAATGTTTTCTGTAGTGACCAAAAACGTTGGAAAACAATCCAGGTAACAGGTTTCATCTGCGCTCCATGTTAATATGCAGACGGCAGAGGAAAAAAATCCCCATTTTTCTGCTTGGGGTGTGAGCCAGCCATTGGGTCTGCAAGGCTTTCCACTTGCCCTGGGATGTGAGGAGACCGTCAAGGCCCTCAGGCTGGTCCTGGGGTCAAGTCATACTCAATGCGACGCTGGCACCCGACGTCAGGTCTTGCTGTCTGCCTCTCACACGAGCCTGCTCACGTCGCTCTCCCAGCACCTCCGCTGGGGCGTGCAGGGGCGTGGACGCCAATCCACCGAACACCTGCCACGTGGGCGGGAGCCTGTGGCCTTCCGAGGCGCATGCGCAGGATGTAACTGCACGTGCGGAGTGGGCACACTACGCAGGCGCTGTTGCGCACCCGTCTAGCGGGTCTAAAGAAGCGGTGTAGGTAGAGGTCTCTGGAGACCGCAAGCGTTGGGTGTCCTGAGAAGGCTGGCACCAATACGACTGAGCATTGGATACCCCCAAAAACCTCTGGAGAGGTGACTGGATCCTGGCCGTGCCCTATCGGCCAGGTGAGAGATTGAAGCCAGCCCTCAGGTTCATGTTGTTATAATTTAGCATGAAGAACTCAAAACACTTCCTTCTGACAAATACGGCTCTCCTCCCACCGCCGCATCCCAAACCCGGCCATTAACAACAGATTGGTTTAAATGGTGGGGCACTGGGGAGGGGAGTGAGAGTCCAGAGTTTCAATAGAGAAAAATAATAATGGGGAAGGAGGGACAAATTCTAAATGGTGGGTTAGGGCTGGCCATAGTTTCCCAAGAAACTTGTAGTTGTACAGGCAGGAAGTGGTTCCGAAGAATCTCACCGAGGTATCTTACCAGAGTGGACAAGAAAGGAGGGAATGTGTCCTTCAGATCCTTCCCCTCTCACTGATCCGTTTGTCCCAGTGCTAGGTAGGATCTCCCTACCCTCCAGGCCTTGGCTGGCAGCTGCTGAGCATGTCAGGGCCCCAGAAGTACCACCTGAGGTGCAGGCCCAGCAGCGGCTGGGTGAAAGCTGCACCCACCTCACCCTTAGGGGATACTGAAACTTGCCAAATGGTTAAAAGGCCATAAGGATGGCTCTGGCTCAGAAGTTTAGTTAGTTGGAGCGTTGTCCTGTAAACCAAAAGGTTGAGGGTTTGATCCCTGGTTGGGGCACATAGAGGAGGCAACCAGTCAATGTTTCTCTCCCCCCACACCCACGCCCCACCTTCCTCTAAAATCATATCCTCAGATGAGGATTAAAAAAAAAAAAAAGGCCACAAGGATGGCCATGGGATTGAGGAAGCAGTGGAAGACCTAAAGGTAGCAGATGGAGACGAGTGAATCTTGGCTACAAAGATTGGGGGGCAGCAAGGGGCTAAGGGCCACTATTCCAACTTCAATCACACCAAGTCCAGACGATTGGCAACTTATATGGACCTCTGGATAAATTTCCGGCAGAGAACTGGCCCTGTGGCTAAATAAGCTGGGAAACCTGTACTATCATCTGATTCCTTTATTTAAAGGAGGAATGGGAAACCAGGTGGGCAGTGATTTGTCTGAAGCCTTGGGAGTTCAAAGGAAAGTTGGTTTTCCAGCAGCAACTTCCAGGAGCCCTAGTTGGGCCTGGCACATTCCAAGCTACCAGATGAAAATAGCCAGACTGAAAAACAGGCTTGGCCAGGAAGGGTGGGGCAGAGTGGAAGAGGGTATAGGGGGGATAAATGGTAACGGAAAGTGTAAAAACAAAACAGGCCTATTAACATTTTGGCTTATTGTTAAACAGGATGTGCCTTGCCAGCCGGGCCCTTCGTCTGTCCAGTCTGTTTTGCTTACTGTAGAGACTGTGCCCCCAGCAGTGCTGAGAATGGGCAGAGAACAGTCTGAGGTTTCAGACGCTGAGGTGGAGAAAACGCGTTCCTTGGGAAAGACCTCTGCCTCCTGAAGCCTTGCCAGCTGTTAAAACTGCTCATGGAACCAAGAGCAATGTGGTCCCTTGGTTCCAAAGGAGGCCTCAAAGCTTCCATCTCCAACAAAGGCAGAACCCTTCAGTGGAATTCTGAGGATGTTTTAGGCACCTTGGCGACTGCCAACAAATCCCTGACAGCCTGGGCCAGCTGCAGAACCACCTTGCAACAGGGACAAGTAGCCAGTGGAGGCACCCCCTACTTAGACAAAACCTTGTGTTCTATGTAGGTGGCAAGTAAGTTTGAGCTTCATCAGACTTAAATACTTATGGGTCCTAGAGCTCTGAACTCTTGGCTAACACTGCTTGAACTAACTATAGGTTTGAGTCATGTCAACAGGGGAGAGTCATGTCGACAGGGAATTGAACCCAAGAGGAGCCAGAAAGCATTGTCATTCAGATGGATTATTTCTCAGCCTGTTATTAACCTATGCCTTCCTTTGGTAAACCTTGTCCTGATCTGGTAATAAACAGTATTAATCCTAAAGCAGAGTTTTTAACCCTAGATCCATGGGACACTTAGGGGTGGAGAGGGGTCATGTAAGGTAGACATTATCCTGAGACATTTGCCCCTTATTCTTCATCTGTTTTTTATAAACTCTTTTGTAGAGTCCCTAGCCAAGAATCAGATTACAGCCTGTACCAGAAGAGAAATACAACTGGCCAACGAAGACATTCCATCTCACTTAAATTAGTTCAAATCAACTAAAAAATCCTTCACTTTTCACCTTTCAGACTAGTAAAGAGACTGCATGTTGGCAAGTGGGTGGGGGAAATACATTGTTGGCAGGAATTGAAATTGTAATTCTCTTCTGGAATGTATCTTAGACTTTTAATATATCCACCATCTGACAGCCATTCTCTTTGAAATTTACCCTATACACAGACAGATGAGTTAATGAATGTATACACATTCATCATGGCATTTTTCTTAAAATGTTAAAAATTGAAATGTTTATAAATAGGGGACTGTCAAATGACAGTACATCCGAGTCACTGAAGTGCTATGTGGTTGTTCAGAATAACATAGATCCATATGGGCTATTCTGAAACAGGTTCCAAGATACACTAAGTGGGAAACAGAACGGAATGGGTGTATATTTCTGCACTTAGGATGGATACCGTCTCCAGGAAGATGGGGATCAGGGTAGAAGGAAACCTTGCTTTTCATGATCCAGCCTTTTGTACTGTTAGAACTTTCACCATATGTGTCACTTAAAAAAAAAAGACTAAAGGAAAACTCACATCCCTCCCACTCCTTAACAAGGGTTGCTGCACTCATTCACCTGTTTGCTGTCTTAAACTAAATAGGGACCTTCCTGCCACAGACCAGCCAGGCCACCTCCCTCCTCCCAAGCAGGTCAACTATTCCAAGACCAAGCAAAGGAAGGGACCTCTGCATTTTATCTTTCCACCAAGAAAAGGCAGGAACTCTCCTGGGAAACAGGCTGCAGTCAGCACAGTGGGCATATCCAGAAGTCGAAAGTAAAACATTAGAGAAATTCAGTATTTCAGTTTCTGTGGGTGTTGAGGATGAAGACAGAAAACAATGAAGATGGTAGAGATAGAGAATTTGAAGACAGTTTAAAGGTGTCATGGTGGAAAGAATGAAGAGGAGGAAGGTGCTGGATTTTACTAAGAGAAAAAAAAAGACTGAGTTCAGGAGTCTCTCCAGTAAAAGTTTATAGTATTGCATTTTGATTACAGACCTGTAAATAAAAAACTTGAGTATTACCCTCTAGTAAAAGTGCAGAACCAACTTCCCTTTAGATTAAAACAGGTTTGGGGACAAGAATGGACCACATGCTGCCTGGGAATGGAAAGAGCTGGACAGGGGAGGAGTCACCAGCTCAAGACATCCCAAGACACTCAACCTCCCAGAGGAAGCCAGGGTCGGTCTCAGTGGTATTTCCCACAAACAACCCTCTCCAAGGGATGTAGTTTGGGGAAGTCCAAAACCCACATGCCATACATGCCTCTGACCATGTGCACAAGTGGATAGACTCCTGATTCCAGTGTGGCCTGCTTCCCTCTCCAGTGCTTCATCTTAGACAGACCTCACAGGGCAGCATATGGGCCACTGCTGACATGGGTTGGGTACATGCTGGTTTGAACCAGAAGCCAATGGTACAAGGCCTTCAGAAAACCCAAAGTCCCCAAATAAAAGACAGGATAGAAGAGAGTTGGGAGAAAAATCAAACCAGAACTTTTCCAATAGCTATTAAAACAACTCTTGCCTTTGTATTTGACCCTGAGAAGATGCTTGAGGGACACAGGTGTATGAGGCTGTGACTGACAGGAGGAAAGGTGTGGTATGCCTCTGGAGAACCTGGGGCCCACCTCCTCCACCTGTGGGTGAGTGTGGCTCAGAGACTCCCTTCCATCAGCCCCACAGCAGGGACCCTGACTGGGTGTGGTGGTGCAGGGCAGAGTGGAAGCAGTAAAAGAGAAAGCAAGAGGCTCTCTAGACCCTGCCACACCACAGACAGAGGCCACCACCATATCAGTACCAGGGGCTCTTTCACACACAATGTCCTTTCCTAAAACAAATCTTTGTAATTCAAACATTTGTTGTAATACCCAGGTCAACAGTCTGACCAGTGTCAGATCTGCCTACTCCTCAACCTCAAGTTATTGAGGCAGGAAACCTCACTGTCAATGCTTGAACTGAGGAAATCACTTCAGCAGTAAGAACTTGGGTGGTGGATGCTAAGGTTGAACAAGAGGATCTTTTTTCTCCAAGCTATTTAAAGCCCCTAATCTGAGACAGGAGCCACCCAGTACCAAGCCTCCTTCTGACCCATAACCCCTTGGGTGTCCCCTGGGTCAGAACCCCTAGGGGAGGCATTACACCAGGGGGCTCTTTCCCTCCCCTATCCCTCAGATCCCAACATTATTCATCTTCTAGGAGAGAAACCCACCCTGCCCATAGAGCATCTCCAACTTGTGGATGGTGCTGGACTTGCCACATCTTGAGGAGCCAGAAGCTGAGAGGAACTGCTCAAGCTTGACATTCTGGCTCCCTGTCCTTTGCCCCAGAGTCACCAAAAAAAAAAAAAAAAGTATACTCGCACAGCAGGCACAGCATCTTGTTTCTTTTAAAAAATAAATATTTATAAACTTAGGGGGGAAGAGTTAAAGAATCAGAGTATTTTTCCCTCCAAAAAGCACAAATGTCCCATGTGTGTCAAACTAAGTCCACCAACCCATTAATGAAACAGCTCCCCCCACCCCCACCCGAGAGCTGTGCCTTGAGGAGCAGGGGAGCTGATCTCTGGCTCCGAGCCCCCTTAGTCCCCCTTGGTGATCAGGTCCTCGATGTAGGCATCCAGCTCATCATCGGTATTGATGTCAATGTCCTGAAACAGAGCACAGCGCAGTCAGCTGGGGATCATAAGGTGGTGGGGGGCCTGCCTCCCCCACCCTTCTTGCAGCCTGTGGGGCCTGAGCCCAGAGCCCCCTCCTCTCCCTCCACTCCTTCCCACCCCCAGCTGTTAGCCCTGTCCCATCAAGATCAGCCCTCCCCACCCCAATCCTCTGTGCACAGATGACGCCCAGATTTTTTGCTTCTGTCCTGACTCCACCCCAAGTTCCAGGTTGCCTTAGAGGTATCACAGGCTTCTCAGACTCAATACATCCAAAACAACACAGCTAGACCACGCTATCCCAAGTTGTTCCCATCTCAGTATAGGCCACGATATTCCCTCTGCCCACAGGCTCAAGACAGACCACAAGTATCACCCTTGTTTCCTCCCTTCCCTTCAGATATTACAGATCTGCCCACTTCCCACCCTCCTCACTGTCACCATCCAAGGTTAAGGCCACCAGAATCTCTCACCCAGACAAATGTGGGAACCTCACTGGAGTCCCGGGTTCTAACCTCTACCCCCTCCAGGCCTTCCTACAACCAACCAGAGTAAGTGTCTTAAGATTGTAAACTGGATGATGCCACACTGCTCCAGGGACTATCTCCTACAGACCCCACCATTTCTCCCACAGCCCACAACTCCCTGCTTTAGGCCCAGAGTCCTGCTCTTCTCTCAGCAAGAAGCACCACGCTCACTCTTGCATGATCGGTTCCACTCCCAGCTCAAATACCTCCTCAGAGAGACCACCCCAGAGCATCTTAGTAAAGTGGCCTCCACTTTTCCAATCTCTCATTGTATCTACTTCATGGTGGCACTTCCCACCATCAGTAATTCTATCTCTTCGACTGGAGTGTTGGGCTGTGAGAGCACGGACTGTCTCTTGCCTGTCTGGTTCACTGGGTATCCACAGGACAGGCACAGAGCAGGCCCTCAGTGTTTACTTCCTAAAGGAAGGACTGAGACCCTCCAGGGCACTCCCCATTTTGGGGCCACCCAATCCCATCTGGGCGTCATCTGGAAAAGTGAGAACTTCTATTTTATGGCTTGAAGGATTCTCAAACCAGGTTGTACTTCAAAATGTCTGAAACAAGGGCAAAAGTCTGATACCGTGGGTCTGGCTGGGATGAGGCCCAGGCAGCCGCACCACCTCCAGCCCGCCTGGTCAGGATGCTGTGCAGCCAAGGTTGGAACCACAGATTCCTGTGAGTGGGGAGAAGGGAGCGAGAGGTGCCCAAGCCCCCTCCCTTAGAGACCAGGTGGTCCAGCTGCAATGAGAGGGCTGCCTGGCTCACCTCCTGCACCTTTTGCAGGAGCGCCACGATGTTGGTCCTCAGCTTCTGCAGCTTCTCCTCTGTTTCACGGAGCTTTCTCTCAGAGGCACGCAGGCTTTCCTCAGAAGCCTTGGCTCTCGAGTCAGCACGACTCTGGTAGGAATGGCACAGATTCTGGAGCCCCACTTCGTACTGCCTGAAGTACTCTTTCTGTCAGGAGGGAAGCCAGAGGGTTGGTGCATGAGTCTTACCAACTCTAGCATTTATTTACTTCTCTGAGGATATATGAGCTACCTAGCGTTGGGTAGCTCCTGACTGCTATCTTTAAAAAGAACTGTTACTCCAAGTATTTAACTGGGTCATTCACCTTACAGTCAAGAATGTTATCTCATTAAACCAAGCTGGCAAAAGAAACTTCAAGTTCTATACAAAGAATTACTTTGGCAGCACAAAATAAATGTTTGAACTTGCTCCAAAGTATTAAAATTCAGTATACAGCCCTGGCTGGCATAGCTCAGTGGATTGAGCACAGGCTGCGAATCAAAGTGTCGCAGGTTCGATTCCCAGTCAGGGTACATGCCTGGGTTGCAGGCCATGACCTGCAGCAACCACACATTGATGTTTCTCTCTCTCTCCCTCCCTTCCCTCTCTAAAAAAATAAATAAATAAAATTTAAAAAAAAATTCAGTATACAATGTCTTGAATCTGACTGGGATTTGTAATTGTTTTTTTTTTTCCCCAAGTAATTATTTGTCTTTTTTAAAGTAAGAGAAAATTTTCATTTTAAAGGCATTATAAATTCACAGTTTTATATACATAAGTATCTTTTAAGATTTTACTTATTTACTTTTAGAGAGAAAGGAAAGGAGAAAGAAGGGAGAGAATCATCAATGTGTGGCTGCCTCACACACGGCCCCTCCTGGGGACCTAGCCCACAACCCAGGCATGTACCCTGACTGGGAATTGAACCCAGGACCCTTTGGTTCACAGGCTCACACTCAATCCACTGAGCTACACCCGCCAGGCAATATATATATATATACACATAAAATATTTGCAGGATCCCTGTGGACTTTATGCAACCCCTGGTTCAGCATGGTGGGGAAAAACATGATCATTCAGACTGACAACAACATAATGAACACTAGATTCTATTGTGTCCCCAACATCAGAAAAATTAAAGTTTGAGTTATTTTAGACACTACAGTCAGGAGGGCATCAAGTTGATGCATTGGTGATATACCTCCTTTAACAAGAATAAGCTAACAGACTACTTTAAGCTCAGAAGCTCCTGCTGACCATGTTTCAGTTTGAGCTGTTGAGCCCACTGCACCCAGGCTTCGCCTTGAGTTTAGCAACTTTAAGCTAAAGCAGATTTAAACCTGAGCTCTGCCACAATAGACCCTTCACCTCTCAGAGGCTTAGTGTTGACTCCTAGCCTCATTTCTTTTTTTAAAGTGGAATAGAGATAAAACCCCGTATTTTTCCCTCTGGAAAACCTTATCAAGAACATAACTGCCAAATGAGGGCCCAGCATCTTGAATATATAATCCTGCAGTTTCAATTCCATGTCCCTTCTCTAGAAAAACCACCCTAGAAAACTTAGCTATTCCTACCATAAACACATCCCACTTGATGTGGATGATTCTGAGATCCCTATCTCTAGCCCAACCTTCCTGACCCCAAATAATAGCCCCCATTCTACATATAGCCCCCTTAATGCCCAATGGACATAATCAGAAATTTAGTGCCAGTACTTCCAGCCCCACACAATTAAATTTCAACTAACCATCTTTCTCTGATGAAACCCCTGTTTTCTCTCCCAGTTAATAGCTTTGTCATAAACCTTCAATTCCCTCAGGCTTGAGTAACAGGGAGGCATGCAGCCTCTGCCTCCTCCCCCATCACTTACTTGCCTACAGTGAAAGACCAGTCTAATGACATCTGACACGGCCCTTTCACCTTCTGGTCCACTCCTACCACTCTGGCTTCCCTTCTAGGTCCCTCACCTCTGATCTTTTACAACTGGACCAGCCTCCTTATCCCTGTATCTCCCATCCACCCATACTTCCCAAACATGCTACCAGAGTTACTCTCTTAGAGGCAGGGGCAGCAGACTATGGCCCATGAGCCAAATCAGCTTGTTGCCTATTTTTGTAAATAGAGCTTTACTGAACACAGCCACATCCTTTCCTTCACATATTGTCTATGGTGGCTTTCAGGCTATAATAGAGGTGAGCAGTTGCCACAAACTATGTAGCCTACAAAGCTGAAAATAATTTGCTAACTGGTCCTATGCAGAAAAAGTTTGTTGACCCCTGCCCTAGACATGGTTCAGACTGACAATTCTATCAGCTCAACTCATTTTCATAGAGTGTTAAGCCACTGTACTTAAGACTAGAGATTCAAAATGAATCATATCCTGGCTCTCTGGCCACCTTCTTTCCTAAATATTCACCCCCACATGCCCCTTCATCCCTCTGAGCCTTTATTCAAAAAAGCCCCCCTGCCACTCTCTCCTCTTCTCCCAGGCTGTCCACTTCCACAATACTCACTGCTCTCCACCTCACATCCAGCTACCTGGTAAAATGTCAGTCTCTACTGATTCTTAAGCCCCTTGGAAGCAGGACTTTCGCTGCTCCCTACCAGCACAGGGCCTGCTCAGGGAAGGTGCCACATCAGCATTTGCTGGGTTAAATAAGACTCGGTGCTCATTTCCACACATCACGAGTTTCTCTCTATACATGTCCCCCTTAAGAGTCAAGTTTCAGGCACTTAGAGACTGTTCTTCACTGTTGTCTGGGGCAAAGGAAAACAAGTGTATTTATTGTAAAATGTTGAACCAGGCCTACTGTCCCTAAGTGAGGACTCAGGACCAGGGTCTCGTGACACCAGAGCCATGTCCAGCTAGGCCGTATCTTTTTCCACAATGTTAAGTCTCTTCCTTCATCCTCTCATCATACGAAAGGGAAGCTGGCTGGGAGGCGCACAGCTGAGAGCTGACAATCATAACAAGCTCCAAGGGGGCATGTGGAGTGCAAAATTAAAGGTCAGGCCAGACTCACCAGAGGAAACGATATCAGCTCATCTGAATTCATAGCACTCAACTCTTTCTTGGAGATAGGGAAACTTGGAGGCAGGAAGTACCGTAAACAATTCCTAAACAAGAAAGAAAGTAGGGATAGGAAATCACAATGGTGTGGAGGGGTAGAGAACCACTCCTGGCCCCAGAACAGGATGACAAACACACCGGAGGATCTGGACGAGCAGGTCAATGGTCTCATGGTTGGAGCTCGGGGCAGTGGTGTCAGGCTCAATTCGGATGCATTCAGAAGTGGAAGGGTCTGTCACGACCACAGCCTGCTGGACCACCGTGGACTCAGCCTCCTCTCCACCTTCCTGCTGTGTGTCAGGACTCTGATACTCCGGGGAAGGAGGCTTCATCAGTCGCACATCCTCACTGTCTTTTTCCACCCTAGGGAGGATAAAGTGCTTCTGTCACATGTATCATGAGCTCCCAGAATGGCACACAGCCTCCCCTGGCCTGGCCAGCTCTTTCAACCCAGCCTCTTAAAAGGGGCATTACCAGCGGTCTCTTGGTGTTGTGTCTGTGGGCACGTAGTCAAACTTCACCTTCCACCGCACCACATGCTTGCCCACCTCCACAGCTGTGACACGGCCTGTGTACCACTCTCTGTTCACACGCACCTCCACGTGCAGCCCTTTATCTGAGAATGGGGATGGGGTAGAAGTCAGAAAACTAGACTGGGTCCCTCACTCAGTCAGGTACATCTAGAGAAAGGCTGTCCCAGGGTTTTCAGGGACAAGAACCCCTTAGGTTCTTCCTGGCACTATGCCAGGGACATGGAGCCCAGAGACCCTGGTCTCCTTCCCTAGGAGTTGCAAAGAGCAGCAGAATGAGTGACTACCAGAGGTGAATGCCAAGGAATTATGTGCTAAAAATACACATAAGGGTGTACTTTCTGCAGAATTCTTGGAATTAGACTTGGAACCACTGCAGCACAGGGGCCCAGGGCCAGGAAAACCTCCATAAGCTTTCAGGATAGGCTGACCTGCTGGCTGAGATGCCCCACTTCCCCCACAGACTGCAGGTATGTCCCTGAACTCACCTTTCTGAGCCTTCTTGAAGTCAGCTGAGTCTTCTTCCTCAGGACTGTCTGAGAGCTACAAGGAGAACAGTCTGTTAGAGGCTTTCCCCAGGGCCCCCAAAGAGCAGACTTTTGCATGACTACCTTCCCAGGGTCATCAGCTGTCACCTGTGTGCTGATTTACACGGCAGTTTAAATCACCTTGCTGGCAGCCACCCCTTAAACCACCACCTTAGATATCTACCCTCCTGTAACCTTTACAAATAAGATAGCAGGCAAGGGGCAGAATGTCACAGACACAGGACGCAAGGGGTTTCAAGCCTCCCTGATCTGCACCAATGTGACTTCAGACCTGTGACTACAGCCAGAGGCCACTCTCACTCAGGATCCTACCCATTACAGTTTCTAGTCCTCTTTGTGACTTAGAGTCCTTCAGAGATGAACCGGGCTTCTGGCGGGCTCATGTCACAGAGCACAAATGGAGCTAGCACACAGACTGCAGGTGGGGGGGGATGGACACCCTGGGGAAGGAAGCTCTGAGAACTTCACCTTGAGCACCTACCTCATTCAAGTCCTTCTTTTCCTCCTTCACAGCAATTTTGCCCCGTTTGGACTTCTCCTTCCTCCTCTCAGACTCTTCCTCAGCCTCTTCTTCATCAGAGACCTCAAGAGTCCGCTTCCGAGCAGGGGTGGCCTAGAGCAAGAGAAGGAATATTAAGGAGCCATGCCAGCCCTTGAAGTGCAGGAAGACTCCCTCTGGCCTAAAGGAGCTTCAGAGAGAAGCTTGCGGGCCAATGTCAGGGCTAAGCAACCCCCCCGACACTACTTAGTACACAGCAATCTCCTGGCCCCTGTGCCCACAAGGACCTCTGCTCAAAGCTCTCACAGGGTAAGTCTCTTAATTCACTCCATACTTGGGCAGCCTGCCTGCCCAGCCAGCTGTGAGCTCCCTGAGACACACCAACCACTACTATAGCCCAGCAAGGTTGTCTGTCACTAGACCACCAACCTATGCCCACAGCATGAGAAGCCAGTGGAGGCATTTCAGGTTTGTGGCAAACCACAACTCAGAGGAGCAGTGAAAAGCTCCCTGGATAAAGAACCAAACTGTCCTATGCCCCTGACCAAGTCCCTTCAGCTATCTAGACTCCTCCTCCCCCTCAGGCTGCCCCAGCACAAGTCGAACACTGCCCAACTCTACTCTTACACCACTGAGAATGGGCTGGGGGCTGGAGGAGGAAAAGCATCTCACCAGGGGAAGTTTACTAGGTGGCTCGGGCTTCTTGACCACTGGAGTCCTGATGGCTCTGGGGACTGGGACCTCCCGAGGGGTCTTGGAGTTGGGCAGTACAGATGGTGACAGTGGCTGCACTGGAGGGGTGGGCCGAGGCACAGTCTTGACTGCAGTGTTAGCAGGCTTTCGGGGTGCCTCGGGTGGCTGGAGAAGCCTAGATGTACAGGCCTCCTCCCGGGCTACCAGAGCAGGAGGCTTTGGGGTGCTGCTGATGACAGAAGCCTTTCTGGGCTGGCTGGTTGGCCTCGGAGGTTGCAGGGAAGGGGGTCTGCTCGGGGCATTCTTGATCACAGCAGGTAAAGGAGGTGACCGAGGACGCTGAGGTCTACGTACAGGTTCCTAAAAGAGGTCCAGAGAGAGTGAAAACACTGACTAGTACAAGACACCTGAAGAAAAGCCCTCTCTTGCCCCTAGGCTTTACCTCAGTGGAAGGTCTGGTGGTTACTTCCAAAGGCAATTTCTTCAGGTCAGCTTGGGAACGGATGGGTGTGGTTTTCTGCAGGGGAAACATGATGAGGTTGTTTGCCTATCCTGGTACATTCAGGCAAACTCTTTGGATCCCACTATCTAGGACAGTGGACAAATAAAAAAGAAAACCTGGGCCACAGTCTTAATAGTACAAGTCTCCCATTCTCACTGGGAAAACAAAAAAATACCTATACACTAAGCCATTAGCAAATTGCAGGATTCTCTATGATTAACCCAGCAATTGAAAGAGTGGGCTAAATTCCCATAAGCAGCCCAAAAGAGGTGGGAAAAGCCTGATGAACAAGTCAGGGCATATGCCTAGGTTGTGGGCCAGGTCCCCCAGTAGGGGGCGCACAGGAGGCGGCCACACATTGAAAGGACAGGTGGGATTCAGCAAACAGGGAGGCATGCACAAGATGTCTGTGTTAACGAGAGCATCTGCACAGACACAGAAGCCAGAAAGCAATAAGCTTTTGTAACATATACAATAAAGGGCTGGTTCCACAAATCTATCTTAAAAAAAACAAAACAAAACAAAACAAAAAAAACAAAAAACAAACCCTGTCCTGGCTGGTATGACTCAGTGGATTGAGTGCCTGCGAATCCAAGATTCACGGGTTCAATTCCCAGTCTAAGGCACATGCCTAGGCTGCGGGCCAGGTCCGCAATAGGGGGTGCATGAGAGGAAGTCACACATTGATGTTTCTCTCCCTCTTTCTCTCCTTACCCTCTCTAAAGAATACATAAATAAATTTTTTTTTAAAAAGCAAAATAACCCTGACAAATCAAGGGGGGGGGGGCACAGAACTCTAATAAGCAATTCTATAAGAAACATAAAAAGACACATGAAAAATTGTCCAATTTTAGAAATATGAAAGAAATTCAAATTATAAAATGTATACCTCTGCCAATCAAATTTGCAGAAACATTTAAAAATATATGTATGGCCCTGGCTGGTGTAGCTCAGTGGATTGAGCGTCAGCTTGCGAATTGGAAGGTTGCTGGTTCCATTCCCAGTAGGGGCACATGCCTGAGCTGCGGGCCATGTCTTCAGCTGGGGGCGTGTGAGAGGCAACCACACATTGATGCTTCTCTCCTTCTCTTTCTCCCACCCTTCCCCTCTCCCTAAAAATAAAATAAAATCTTAAAATAAAAATGTACAGCTGGTGAAAAACAAAAATTAATAGATCTTCTGCAGGGTAATTTGGAAAGTTTTTAAAAGCCATAGAATTTTACAGAACCTTTTTAGTCTTTCAAATTCACTTTTAGAAAACTACCCCAAAGAAAATAACTATGTACTAAAAATACATATCTAAAAAACTGTATTTGTGTGTATGTCACAATACATCACGATCTCCATAGTTCTAATAAAATATATGTGTATTTACATGTATGCAAGCAGTCATAAAAAGATAGAAGAATACATAGTTAATGGTAGTTACCTCCAAAGTAAGATATTCATTTTCTAGAGTTTTTAAACATTCATAAATTAATTGGACCATTTTTTAATACATAAACAAGATGTCTTTTTAAAAGAATAATCAGGCATACTTGAGAACCAGTGTGCATGGAGATTGGGGTTGGAAAGCTTTGGCAGTACTCGGGGTGACAGTTCAAAGTGAGACTGAGCCTGCAGAAGGGAACCACTGAGTCTCCATCCCATCCTGGACAGAACACTGACACAGCCTGGCTTTGCCCACTGCCCATGACTACGCACTTGCAGGGCTTCCAGCTTCTCCTGCTGTTGGCGAATTTTCTCTGTCAGCTGCTTCTGCTTCTCTTCCTGTGTCTTCAGGTCCTTCTTGAACGTCCCTAAGGGAACCTTCTGCTTCTGCTCAGAAGCCTCACACCTGTACAGAGAAGGCGCTAAAGGAGGCTGTGGCAAAACAGGGCTCCGGGTAGGGCAAGGTCCTTCCTCCTCAGCCAACCCATACTGTCTCTCGCCAGAGCAACCACCTCAGAATTCCCAGCGCATGGAGTTATACTCACTGCAGGACACAAATATTCTTATTTCCAGGACACTTATTATGTGCAGCAAGACAGATGTAAAGATGTAAGCACTGACCTCAAGAAGCATAGTAAGTTATTTGCCCAAAGAGTGGAAAAAACATGGTGGAAGGATGGAGATACCCACAATCTCCTTGTTAAAAAAAGTGCTCACCGGTCCTGCTCAGGATCAGGATTCATGGAGCAAACCCAAGTGTCAGGATAATCTTTTTCCACAGAATTCAGTTGGAAGGGGAGCGTCCGCCACTTCAGACACAAATCTGTGACACAGAAATCATCCCCCAAAGTCAGCCACGCCAACCAACAATATCTATAGTCAGGCTCCTCCCAGATAGGTCCAAGGCAAAGACGTCCCTTTGACTTTCCATTCAAAGACCTTCACTCTGGTTCCCACTGTGCCTTTCTTACAGAACAGTAATACTTCTCAGGGAGTGATACCAGCAAGGATGAAAATTTTGTGTCGTGAACTCTCAGTGTCCCCAGCCCCTTTCCCTCCACCAGTAGAACCCTAGCTCAGTCATCACTCACACTATAAACAATGTGGTACCAAACCCACTGAAGTCTGGCAGGTTAGATGACTTTCTGCCTCAATCAGGAGGGACCAGTGAAACTCAGCACAGCCCTATGACTGAGCTCCCAGGGCCATCACCAAACAGACTCATATCCTAGTGGGACTCTGAGTCCATGAATGTCAGTCCAGTTAGAACGCCAGCATGGGGATGAAGAGAAAAGACGGTCATGGACTGTGATGGGAAGGAGTCAGAAGAAGGTTCTGACCACTGACTCACCACACTGGATGGTGATCGGGATTTCCATAGCTCTCCGGCGTTTGTAACGCAGGTCGCTAGATGGGGGCTGGTTCCAGTTGGCAGAGAGGTAGCCAAACTCATCCCAGAATTTGATGATTCCCCGCTGGGCTGGAAGGCAAACAACCACACATTGTTAGGAGACAGCTTCTCCTTCTTCCTAATTTTACCCCCTCAGGCAGTGAGTGCAAGTACCATAAAGGAGGTGAAGAGAAATGGGATTACCAATGGCGATGTCCTTCCAGTACTGTGCCAGGTGCTCCCCCATCGCCCTCAGTAGGTGCCGGTACTCCTTGGCGTCAGCGAAGTCCTGCTTGTTGTGTGTAGGCTCCAGGACCAGGTAGGGCACATCAACAACTCCAACAACCCCACCACATGCCCTGCATGGAGAAAGAAGACACAGCTCTGTCATTCCACTGGCTGAAATCCTCCCACCATCTGCCTTGGGCTGCAAAGCTCTCCTGCGGCAGTACTCACATGCCCCCTTCCAGCTGTGGGCCCACTTTCTCATACATCTTGATCAAGCGGCTACAGTTGTAGATGAACATGCCATCCAGATCCCGGTGTTCAATGTTGACCCCGAAAACAAAATTTAGTTCCTTAGGTTCTTTAAGCGCCCTGAGAAGGCAAAAGAAATTCTACTAGATCAACCAGTTAACACACAAAAACCATGGTGTTTAAAATGTGTTAAGCTTAAACTTGAGACATGTTTAGCAAAAAGTTTTGTATTTTCATTCAATATGTAAACTGTTAGACTTCATAGGAATAAACACATAATTAAAAGCATACAACTTTGGCCTTTGGTAACAAAACAGAGTTATATTTAGTTTTGAAGGGGATACTATGCCACTGCTGCAAATCTGTGTTACATGGTGAATAAACACAAGGTTTTCTGCATACCTACTCCACTAATGTGACAGTAATTTTGAAAAGGCAAAAATTCACAACAATGAACATATAGTGTGACAGAAGAGACCGTCATGTGACAAATGTCAGCAAAATCATGGAAACTGAAAAACAGATGCAATAGACGGACTCCAACAGAAGAAACCTGAAACCTATGCCTGTGACAAGGGAGCCACAAGCAAGCCAGGAATTCAAGGCCCAGAGCCCAGAGAGGCTCCACACATAGAGGCGGGACAGGGAGATACCTCAATGAGCCAGGACAAATACCCATTCTGGATGAGAAAGGTCCAAAACTCAAGCTATAGCATTATCCCACAAATGTAACCAGAGATAACAAAATTAAGAGTAAATATCACCAGGTAGTAGAAGTATAGCTAAGTTTAAAAAACTTTTTAATGTGTTCCATATTTTACAAGCTTTATACAATGAGCATTTTAGATAGTCTCTAAAAGAAAAGAAAAAGAGCAAAGGCAAGGGGGGAAACGGGAGGAAAGATAAAAGAGGAGAGAGTGCGACAAGGGTGAAGAAAAGGAAGGAAAGAAACACAGACCAATAGACGGGTGCCAGTGAGAAAGGTTTGGTGTTCAGTTCCATTGGCACTGCCCTGCCTTTTCCTAGCTCAAGAAGGAACTGAGCTAGGAAAAACTGTTCTACAACAGACATTTGACCAGCATTTGGGATTACAACATAAATGGCTTTCTCAAAGCAATCTTTGTGACAGAATGGCAAACTTACAGGGTAAGGGGGAATTCCTCAAGCTCTCTGTCAAAAATCAGTACAAAAACGCCATAATCTTAAAAGGTCAAAGGCCAGCCCTGGCACTCACCGCTGCTTAGCATCCTTGATCCGCTTCTTGACATCGGCTTCTCTACGCAGGGTAATGGCTGTGTTCTGGACTTGCCTCAACATTACCTGGAAACAAAGGTCAGCATCCAGTGAGGGTAGCAGGTGCTCTGGGCCATAGCAGGAAACATTACAACACATCTAAAACTTTACTTTACATCACATGGAAGCAGACCACCACCTAGATATTTACTTCTTTGCTACAAAAAATGGGGACAAGCTCAAAAGCTGTGTTTCACTTGGCCAGGCTTACTGAAACAACAGCCTACAGAGGTGTGTGTCAGACTGGGAGGGTCAGAGAACTGCTCTGACTCTCACCACTGAGTAACCTGGGGCAAGTGATGCTTTTCACTTCAATTTCTCTTCCTATAAACCAAGGATACGAACAGTGTTCATACCTTATATGGTTATTTGGGATGTTGAAATGATCAACCAAGACTTTGCCATACAGTGTGTTTAACAGTGATTAGGGAAACATCAAAACATCCCAGCTTTAGGGCAAAGGTTTCATGACTGTCTTGGGGCTGAGCCAGGCCAGCTCTGGGATCCTACTGCCAGAAATGCCAGAGAAGAGCTGTGCAGGTCTGGATCCTTACCCTGGAGTCTCGTGTGAGGTCTCCACCTAAGCGTAGTTCTAATGTCCGAGCTTTGGTCTCCGCCTCCCGGGCCTTCTCTTCAGCTGAAACCCAAAAGAAACCATGATAAGGAATTCAAAGGTTCAAAAGTCTTAGCAATCCTTCTCGGATCCCACAGTGCAGTCCCTACTGGACAAGGGAAGAGTGAGTGAGTGAGTGTGTGTGTGTGTGTGTGTGTGTGTGTGGTGTGTGTGTGTGTGTGGTGTGTATGTACACTGTCAATGTACAGGTGAGCTGGTGAGCAACCTCCCTGCTTGGACTGCAGAGTCAATTCAAAAAGGAAAATCAAGGAGGGAACAAGGAAACTGGCACTATTATACCTGACACATGCTTTTCAAACTTTACAAATGAATCAGAGCAGGTCAAAAACTGCCAAAGGCAATGCAAGTTAAACCCTAAGCAACAGCTGGAAGTTATCAAAATCCTCAGCCAATCACTCTCCATTAAGCAACCAAGAAGCCCTGTTATCATGACAGACCTTGAGATTTTTGCCCTGGAGTCATAAAAACCAGTTTAACAAATATATGGGGCAGAGGACAGTGTGGGATTCTTCACTCTGGGCAAGCCCAGCAGTTGACATTGTTTTAGGTAAGTTCCTACAGATGGCTGAAGAAGAGAAAAGAATCGGGAGAAAAACTTGCTAAGATTGGCCAGAGCGGGAGGGGTGCAGGAGGAACTGCCCCAAGGTATTGGATGGAGCTTTTTCCTGGATCTTGCTTTAGCCACAAGCTGTGTACCCAGCGACCCCCATTTAACCCCTCCTGCATAGGGGCAACATTACCAATTCGTGCTACATGCTCGGCTTTCTTCACCTCCTGCTCTGCCCGAGTCTTGAACCGGCTTGATGTATACTTGTACATCCTGAACAGGGGAAAAAGCAACCTAAGGGCCCAAACAGCAGGGGGCAGGGCAACAACCCAAGCAGCTCAGGAAGCACCCAGACTTCCTGCCTCCTCCCAAGCTGCATTGTCCTGGTCCCTCCTGGTGAGTCAGAGGCATGCTTATTTCAGCAAAAAGACTCAACTCATTCTACTTGCCCCTTGCCTCCTGATGCAGTTTCATAAGCAACCTAACTACTCACAAGGTGTCATTAATCCCACAGCATAAACAAACCTCAGTAATTAGCCAGGGCCTTTGTTTTGCTGTGTATTGTCTAACAGCCCTGAACCCAAGAGGCTCAGACAGCTAACTGTGCCAGGCAGGGCACCTTCCACGTCACAGAGGGCACTTACCCTCAATGAGCTTCACCAACCAATCTCTACAGCCCATTGGCTACCTCTGTCTCTTCCTCAAGAGCCAGAAGTTCCCCACAGTAAATCACAGACGGCTTAAAGGCTCTAACACAGTTAACACTGTTACAACCTCTCATCTAGCCATCACTCCAACAATGCCCTAGAGAAGAGTGGCCAGGCCCAAGGGAAACAGCAGGGCAAGGTGGGCAGGCCCCTACCTGGGCTTATACAGGCAGCAAGAGAGCCTCTTGGTCTGCACCTTGTGCCCATGAATGAAGATTCTCATCCGGGGATCAATATAGAGAACAGCAGCGTAGGCACGGAATGAGCGCCGTTCAGGCTTCCTGGAGGTGGCAAGAACAAAGGAGTGCTGTCACCCGCCCCACAACCAGCCTCACCAAGAATACAGTAGGACAATCTTTCTGCAGGCCCTCCACCTTTCCACCTTGCACATTGGCTTCTCCTGCCACACTAAAAGTGTACTCCCACAGTGATGGCATCACATCCTGCCCCCTCTCATGTCCCCAGCACAGATGCCCCATAAGACATCTGACCCAGATGGCCCCACCATGACCTGGTAATTCCTCCCCCCAATCTACAGCCTGTTTCTTCTTCTGTCAAATCAAGGAATTAGAGCAAGGAATCATTCACCCTTTCTTTTGGCTTAGCTGAGGATCTGCTGTGCTATGATTCCCTTTGCCTTGAGCCAAGATGTGGAGTTCTCAGTTTCATGAACTCTTAATACTGGGAAATTGGAATGAGCTCTCCCCTCAAGTCACCTCCTGAGCTTCTCCCAACTGACAGAATGGGTACCAGTTCCAGGGCTTCCCTCCCTTCCCAGCCACACTCACGTGCCCTCTGGGGAAGTCTCTGCCATCTGGATATCTCTTGGATTTGACATTATGTCTAGCTCTGGCTGTCCGTTATCCATAAGTTTGAGATTAAAGATGATCACCAGTGTTCCTAGAGAACAGAAATCCTTTCTTTGTGCCAGGTGCCCCCAGCCCCTTCCCACACCACTTGTGGGCTCTGGAGCTCCAGATTCCAAGCAATGCAGACTCAAAGCCTACTTACCACTGTCCCCAGGAATCTTCGTGAACTGAGTCATCACTTCCTCCTCATTGCGGAAGGGAGAATACTTGTAGATGAGCTCTGTCTCAATGGAGAACTTTTCCATGTTGTCTGTGACAGGCTCCCGGGTCCGAGCATTCCAGGTGGGCAATGGGACTATCACCTTTGGAGTAAGCACAGACAGACACTTCCCCTAAAAACTGCATTCATCTTATCCCTCCCCACAGTGGCTCCACACTGACCCAGACGTGAGGCCCAAGCTCCACAGCCCTTCACCAGAGGCTCTGTGGCTCCTGCCTCTTCCCAAGAGTCAGCCTCACATCACTAGGTCCTCTGGCATATGCTAGGTTATGCCCTGGGGCCTCTGCAAAGGGGGCTTCTTGCTTGGAATGTCCTTGGCCATTTTCTTAGTTTGTTAATACTCTTACTCTTTCCACTAAGGAAAATATATTGGCAATTATCTAGTGAAGCTGAAAATACACATAAACATAACTTATAACTCAGTAATTCCATTCCCAGGTATACATCTTAAGACAAACTTTTGTATATACAGGGTCCAGCAGAAGTAACACCTGCTTGATTGTGGTTGGTAGGGTAATAATATGGGTATAGTAATTGACAGTTCTAATTTGAACACCTCACCTAAAATGTCATATAGAGTGCTTATGTGTGATACTATTATGATATAAAATTACACGCTTATGATTTTGTAATTAAAAACAGGTGTTAGTTGTGCCAACCCTGTATATACCAGCAAACATGTACGAACAGCAAAATATCCATTACAAAGTAAAATTAAACTATAGCATATTCATACAATGGAATATTGTACAGTGATGAAAATGAACTGACAGCTACCAGCATCAACACAGACGAATCTCACAATGTTACATGACAGAAGCAATTTTTTAAAAAAACCTACGATGAGTCCACTTATATAAAATTCATAAATATGCAAACCCAAACTATTCAAGAATACATACATAAGTGACTAAACTATAAAGAAAAACAAGAAAATCATCACAAAGTCACTGAAGACAGTTCCTTCGGGGGTCGGTAAGCTGATTGGTGAAGGACACACTGGGGACTTCTGGCATTAATCCATGGCGGTGGCTACATGGGTATTTGCTTTGTAACCATTTGCTAAACTGTACATACATTTTAATATACTCTTATGTGTAGAATTAAATCTTACATCTAAGTAATGTTTTAAAAACATTACCCTTGTCAATTATGTCTCTATAAAGCTAGAAAAAATCCTCCTCTTTCATTAAAGACCCTACCTCAAATGCAACTTCCCCAGAGGCCTCACTGTGCTTCGCCCCCTACCCAGGCAGTTTTCTCAGGGAGCCCTAAGGATGGCTGCCTGCTGGGATTCCCTCAGATGTTCAAATCAGATGGCCCACCGTGAGGAAAAAAACCTCCCTATTTTGACAAGTGCTATGGTGATAAACTGTTAAGAGTTCTGACAGATTTTGCTGGTTTCTAAGAAACTTCATGCCTATAGTATCCAACCCCAGAACTGGTTTGGACACATTCCTAACCAGCCAAAAATGATCTTATTTTGAAATCTTGGCTGAGTTCGCACTACAGTACAATCCAAAACAGTGACCTTCTAGCACCAAGTAAGGAAAAAATTCCAACCTAGCTTTCCACCAGGGAATTGAATTCCATTTGTGTTCTGTGAATTTGTACCTCATCTGCACCTCCCATTCTTCACAGCAGTCCCAGGTGACAATGGCATTATTTTAACTGTGGGCATTCATTCAGTCCCACTGGCACTCATCCCTGTCACTGAAACACTTCTCCTTTAGTTTCAATGTAACCACTGTTCCGGTTTTCCTCCTATTATTCTAGCCACTCCTGTCTCCTCTGCCACTTTCTCCTCTCCCCAGCCTTTAAATGTCAGCCTGCTTGAGATCCTTGGTCCTCTTCTCACTCTACAAGCTCTTTTGGTTGAGCTCACCTGCTACCATGAATCCTGGAGCCAGGCTCCCTCAAGCTCCAACCTTATTTTGAATGCCCTGGACAAAACACTCTTCCCCTTCAATTATCCCTCTTCCATTCTTCCCCAGCTCCAGCCAACCAGTCCACCATGCCCAACTGCCACACTAGAACCTGAGTCATCCGTGACTCCTTCTTCCCCTTTCCTCTCTCCACTGACCAAATATCAAACCTGTGGGTCCCACAAGCTAAAAAGATGAAGAGAACTCCTAGTTTCTCTCACCTCTCTGCTGTGAGTCCCTTCAGGGTAAACACAGAGGGCTTTTCAAGTAGTCCACTCTAACACACCAATCTCTCCAGTCCAACCACTACACAATAACCAAACTCTCTTTTCAAAAGAGAACCTGATACCACCACACCCTTGTTTAAATTCTCTGTAACAGCTGCTTTTAATAAAGTCTCATATACTCACCAAGGCCCTGAGGTCAAGCCTGACCTGGCCTTCCCTGCTCCTTAGAGGCCACCATCTTTCTTCAAGTGGCCTCTCTGCCAAGTCCCTTCCCACAACCCGAACAGCCTATTTATAGTTACTTAAACACCCTCCTCCGGCCACCCTCAGTCTGTAAGGAAACATTCCTGAAAACCCGAGCCTACGCTAAATTCTCCTGCCCCACCATTTCCCAGGAGCCTGTTTTCCCAGCTGCAGCACTTTCCTCATTCTGAATGAACTAACACTCACCAAAAAGGCAAACTTAACTCACTGGCTTGCTAAGTGAAGATGGTAGAAAAAGATAACCTTTTATTCCCAACATGAACTAATTTGCTATGATTTAGGCTCATATCTAAACAGGACTAGTACAAATTTAATCACAGGTAACCAAAAAAAATTTGAAAACTTTTAACTGATTTCACCACTCTGCTGATGTGATGGCCATAGAATTCTCTCTGTAGACCCTCAGCCCCTTCTCTCAAGCTCTAGCCTCCATTTCTCACATATGAAAGGAGATGAGTCTAGTCTGAGACCAGACAGACCAAGGCCTTCTGTGATCCACTCCCACCCCCCATGAGAAGGCAAAGGCCTCAGCAGACCAGCTCTGCAGATATCTGGCATCAGAATATTATAGGCTCATTAGGCCTTCCTTCCAGCATAACAATAATCATCCAGGGCTGAGTGTCAGCTGTCATTTAGCAAAAATCTTACACTGATCTTTTCCATATGCTCACCAGTTTTCCTACCTACCCAGTCCCTGTGGGTATCTGACTTGTAGCTTCTGACATAGAAAATGCACTCGTAGCGCATTCCACAAAATCACCATCATATGGGAAAGACAGCACTATTCTTGTTATTATTGCCAGCTGTAGTTTCCACCCATAGTGACAGAAGCCCCAAATACCCACCTGGAAAAACAACTTTCTAATAGTGACACCCTAAGAGACTGAATCAAGCTATAGATCTAGGGGAGCTGTAAATCCAAATCTTGGTTCCTGCCACTTGACTGCCCGGAGCTTTGAGATTTTACTTCACATTAAGATTATCTGCCTTAACCGCTCAACCAATTCATCCAACCAGCTAACCCACTTAACAGGGGCATGGCTGCAATCTTGCAACCCCAATGAACCCAGGATTGCAAATGACCTATGAAAAACAGCCTGGGCAGACCCAGGAAATATGGAACGGCAACTCAGACCACGAGGATAAGACCTACTTCATCAATGCCTTCCTCCTCATGAAAGGTACGAGACAGGAAGAGGCAGGTCATGGTGTCTTCCTTCTTGGTGAAAAGGATAAAATCCTTCCCAATGCGCATTGAACCTCTGAAAAGAAGCAGAAATGTGTTATTCTCCAAGTGATTCAAAAGCTCATCTGAAAAAGGAGCAAATCTACCCTCTGGACATTACTGAAAGGCCTCTGGAGGGCTCCCTAAAGGTCTCCCTAAGGTCCCAGGACCCTGAGCTAAGTTCCACAGCCCTCATCCCCTCTCCTTCCATGTGACATTCCTCCTCTGCCCTTCCCCTGGCCTCAGTCTTTCGTTCAAACCTTGTCAACCACGCTTACTCACCATGCAGGGATCTCCCAACACCCTTCTAGGGCACATTCACTGCCAATCATCAGCCCCACACTCCAGCTATTGTCACAACAAGTAACCCAGCTGCCCATGCTCCAGGTTTATGCCAGCCATACAAGGGCTGCTATATATACCCTCTGACTGTGCCACCATCAGATTTCACTCTAGTAACTGACACCTTTAATACCTCACCTTCCATGCTAACCACAACCAGTTACCATCCTGTCCTTCCTTCATTAATATAAACCCCCTCCCATCCACGCATCAAATGGCAGCACTGTCAAGGAAACAGCCCACTACCTATGCTCACAAGTCCTCAAAAAAAAAAAACAAACAAAAAAACAGTACAATCTCAGGCCTCAGCCAAAATGGGGGCTAACTGTATAAAATATAATTCTTGATCAGTTTTTGAAGAGGCATATAATTGTCTCAGGTCTTATAACTACAGCCATCTTCTGGCTCAGAATTGTTTTGCCACCTCAAGCTCATTATGACACAGGCAGGTCCCTGCTTTTGGATGCAAGTGGTTCTGGGAAATGTGCCTAGAGGCTCACTTCCACAAGGCAAAAGTCTGAATGGAATCAACTGCTTCCTTCCTCCATCTGGTTCATCCAAGGAACAGGTCAGGGCAGGCCTTTCCAGACAACATGAAACAGTTGCCCAGCAGAAGCATGAGCACCAGTGGGAGGACTACCCACTGAACAATGGAGCTGTTTAGCTCCTTTCTTCTGAGCAGCATGTAAGGCTTTATGGCTATTATCTCATTAGTCCTCATAACACTCCTAGGGAGGTGATGGCAATAAGAAGTCTTATTACTCTCATCTATGTACAAATATAAACCAGACTGGTATGCCAAATACACAAACAATTGCTATGTCTCATTTTCCCAAATGCTCAGGAAAACTCCCAGGACACTATCCAGAGACACCCTGGAGGCTGCCAAGTTCTATTTCTCCTCTTCTAGTTCCCAAGATTCTGGCAATGCTCCTTCCCCTGACAGTTTCACAGTGCTCCTTCCCTAAAGCTTTTGGATGGCATCATAAGGCACATTATCTTGTCTTCTGTAAAGTTTATTTTTGCCTAAATTTGGCAAAAACTCTCAATTTGTGCCTCTTTCTTCCCACTGTCTTTGAACATGACCTTGAAGGCTGAATAGCAACAACACTGAAATGCCACCTTTCTGCTGGCTTCCCTGCTTCTCAGCCCTATTCTCACCACAAATCACTTCCTCCTAAAACTCTTTTTGAACTTCTGAAATGGTTTCCAAATAAATTCACTCTGAACACCAGATGGCTCCATCTCAATGGGTCCTTTACGAAAGTTTTTCTACTAAAAATATGGAAATGACAACACCTTGAACTTCTGTACATATTCCTTCCCAGTTTTCTAAGCTTTTTCAGTCACATTTTATTTGCTGCTAAAACTTACTCTGTAAGAGAGAATGCCAGAGATGAGAATCCTGTTTTCTAAATTGGAAAATAGATATTCGGAGAGATCAAATGGTTTACCTGAAGCCAGAGAACTGATAAGACAGATAGGAGAAAGTTGGCCTGCAATCAAGGCCATGTTTCTTACACCACAATGCCTCTGGAGGACCTCACCTGTTGAGGACTTACCTAGCCCACACCAGAATCGCCTATAGAACCTATGAAAAACAGATTCCTAGGCCCTATCTGAGACCCAGTGATTTAGGTCAGAAATCTGACATTGAAAGATCAAAAAAAAAAAAAGAAATTAAAAAAGAGGCTAGCCCTGGCTGGTATGGCTCAGTGGACTGAGCAACAGCCTGTGAATTGAATGGTCACTAGTTTGATTCCCAGTCAGGACACATGTCTGGGTTGCAGGCCAGGTCCCCAGTTGGGGGCATGTGAGAGGCAACCTATTAATGTATTTCTTGCATGTTTCTCTCTCTCACCATTCCCTTCCCCTCTCTCTAAAAGTAAATAAATAAAACCTTAAAAAAAAAACACACACACACAGAGGCTAGAACCTGGCTAGTGCTCTCACAGCAATGATAGCATTTAATCTTTAACCTACTCAGTATGCATCATAATTTCAATTTATAGAACAGGAAGCTGAGGCTCAAAAAAGTAATTAAGAGGCTGAGGTGATATTTGAACTTTAGTTTCTCCGACTTAAATGAAACGAACAGCTCTGACTTTGCCTTCAGAAAGCCCTGGTTCATATCTCTGCTCTACACTTGGACATTTTTATATTTTGGGGCAAATCACTTCACCCCTATAAACCTCAATTTCCTCATCTGAAAATGAGAATGAAAGTACTTACAACTCAGAGGACCACAGGGAAGATTAAACAAAATCATTCAAGTAAAGTTTTTAACATAGTGCCTGGCATATGGTAAGTGCCTATTATTACCATTTGGTTTCTGCCCTGAGAGAGAAATCGAAAAGCCCAGGAACCAGGTCCCCCGATGTCTTGGGAAGCACTTTCTTTCAAAGCAGGCTCCATGTGAGGGACAACTAATGCCGTTGACCACCACACTCTAACAAACAAAATAACACGTTTCCACAGCAAAATTGGAAACGTGAACTAGAATTCCGTTTGTGCAAACTCCAACTCCACTAAATCTTATTCCATTCGAAGGTATGTACAGCTGGAAGTGAGCATTTCAGAAATAGAAACCTTCCTCTTGGGGCTTCAGTCAAAACCAGAACAACACATTCCAAACACAGAACAAGTGGGAGCCAAGGGCTGAGAAAGAAGTCCCAAGGATTTAAAGACATTAGGTAGGTCCCTGCTACAGGACCTAGCAGGGTATGAGAGTGGAGACCATGCCCTCCAAGAAGGGAGGGTTTGGGTCTCTCTGACTCACCCTGGATCTCAGTGCCTAGCACAAAATGTGGTATGTGGCAGATGATCAGGGTACACTGCTACGCCATGAAGCAACCTCCTCACTATCAGATACATATCAACCCCACAAAACTATCACTCAATACCTCAACCATGCGGTAAAATAGCAATTTGCAACAGGAGGAGAGGTGCTACACCAGATCACAGTGCCAAGAGAAAAGCTTCTCCCACCTCAACTAGTTTTGGACATTCATACTTTTCAATCCGTGAAGTACACTGGGCTGAACAATAGTCCATCCCCAACTACTCCTTTTAAACTTGCCTTCTGCTCCAGAGTTACAGTGATAGAGACAAGGAGGAGGAAAGTTTTCATGGGACAGGAACAGGAGAGTGTCACTTGATTTTGTTTTGAGTCCTGTGACAGGCTTCTAGTATACTTACGATTTTAACCCATTCCCATACTGCCCAATCTGGGTGGACTCAGGCGTTCGTTTGGCTGACTTCCCAAACTGGATCACACTGGCAGCATCGCCTAAAGTGACAGGCATAGGAAAGTGTGAAAAGTTTGCATTTCTTTCTCAGGCTCCTCAAAAATTGAAGGCCTGAGCCTTGCTAACCAAAGCAGGGCTGTGTATCTAGTGAAAACCTCTGCCCAAGGAAATTCGCAACCATGAGGCAACGGGACATAACCCCTGACTAGCCTGTCAGTTTAAGTTAAGCCATGACTATGACCATGTTCTGTTACCCAAACAAAGTAATAAGGCTTAAGGCTAGGAGAGGGGTTCCTATAGTTTTGGCTCGAGAATGTTGTAAAAGCTGATACATATAATGTCAAAAGATAGGCAATCTGACTGATTCAGGCTACATTCAGAAGCTATCTCCCATGCTAAGACAAGATCTAGCATATCCATTAGTGGAATTAAGCCTGAGATGTTGCAACAGACTCCTCTCTCTGGGTAGATCAAGTCACAGAAGTGAGACAACAAAAAAAGAAGTTAATACAGTAAGTAGTTTATAAAAATGTTTATGGTACATCTTCCCCAAAATAAGCAATCACTTACTTGAATCCATCCCTGCTCCATCATCCAAAAAACAAAGCATAAATCCTCCTCGAAGATCCTCTCGCCTTTCTGTAAAAGAAAAGGCTGCCATTACTATGTGGTTTACCCTCCAGAGAGCAGCAACATGGGTATGATCAGAAGGTGGATCAATGTGAAGGTTAGTCCACAAAGGTGAGGTAAACCTAGCTTCTCCTTGTAACAGACCTAACTAGTGTGAGTTAAACATCAGGGCCCTTGGAGATGGAAATTCCCAAAGCTTCTCCAATAATTTCTAGTTCATGACAAAGCTTGAGAGACTATATATGGAGGACAAGGAATACCTAGCTCAGCACCCAGGACTACTGAATAGACATGTATTTCACACATACCTCAACCATCCCTCTGCCTGTCTCCACCTTGATTACATCCACCTCTACTTTCTACTGTGAACCCCAAGTCACTGAAGTACTCCCACCACTGCATGCTATACCTTCTCAAATGCAACAAGGAATCTCCTTTCTGGATTAAGTTCAGACAAAATGATCAAGCCAGACATACTATGTGCATTGTGGTGGGTGGCAGCAGCTATCTATAATTCAAATTATTAAGTCTCTATGTGACTATCCCCCAGACTGCAGTTTCTGGGCTATCTGTATTCACCACTGAATCTCCAGATGGCTATGGGTCCTTGAAATGGCTCCTCTACAGAGGATTAAGATGGCACAGAGGGGTATAGTGAAAGCTGCCTGGTTCCCAGCTGGGTAAGCTTGACTGCAAGAAGAAATAATCCTTTGAGGGTAAGTTACAGAGCAGCCATGGCAGAGTTTCTCTGCCAACAGGAAGGAGCACAACAGACTGTGACTGCCATTCCAGTGAGTAGAAGACACTCTTCTTTTAGCAGCTGTCTTTTGCAGTGCCAAGTGGTTACTCAGAGTAGTCTGGGTCATGTCATGAACACTGGAAAAGATTCCCAAATAGGGCAAGGCCCATACTACAGTTTCCAAGGTGCCTTTTGACCCAATGATGAGGACTAGGTAGGCAAAGGAGAGACAGCAGAGGCCTTGGAATCAGAAGAGCACTTCTATTAAAAGGGAGGTCTATGTAAGGTACTATAGGAACACACCCAGGGCTGCTTTGAAGCCTAGTTCCTAACTGAAGAATTTTTGTCCCCCCTAAGCTGCAGTTCACCAATTTTATACTACTATTTAAGCTGAGAAATCTGTTTAAAATGTTCTATGTCCTCCTCTCATGCTAAAGATTCAAGTGAGTCATGACCACCTTCTGTTAAATGGACTATTTAATGTAATTTAAAATGCTATTTCAGAAGTACTATAAACCACAGATATTCGAGTACCACTCAGTGTTTGGGAAGGTAAACTTTGCTGAAACATTAATAAGTGCTTCTTCAAAGTTAAAGAACAAGAACATTCCTGGAAGTATTACTGACAGATAAGAAAATCTCTCCTAATGGCAGTGCCCTTATCAGTCTAGAGAATCCAAATGAGATCTAGCAAGCAGGACCAAGTACAAGAAAAAAAGTGCATAAAGGTTTCAAAGTTCATTCTAGAGGGAGTAAAGTGTCATGTGGAGACTCAAACTAAGTCAGGTACAGATTATGGTAAAAATGTTCTAAATCTAGCCAAGTGCCATTATGCTATACACTTCAGCCATAAACTACACGAAGACGCTGCTTTGGGACCTAGAAATTGGTTCAAACTAAGTGCATTAGAAAAGTCCCCAAGGATCACTGGTGGCATTTCTTGAACGCTATGTAGGAAGTTACTTTTAGGCCCTTTTGTTTCTTATAACAGAACTTTGCAGGCATCACTAAACAATGGGTCTGAGATTCCTTTCTTGTTCAAGGACTTCAAGATTTTTCATTTGGTTTATGAAGTTAAGAAACCCACCTGTAGAGGATCTTCCTAGCCACATGGTGACCTAGAGCCTGTAAGCTGCTGGTAGTGTCCAGATCCATGGTCACGTGCAACACTTCAGGGCCAACAGAACTAGCCAACATAGCAATGACTTCTTCAACTTTGTAAACAGGCAGTGTGGCATCTTTACCTAGCTACAATGCTTATCCCCATCACTTGTTTATTTGATAAATGCTTACTATGACTCCCTTTGTGCCTGACTCTGTCGTGAAGATAACAGCAGTGAACAATGCAGATGTGAGCACTGCCTTCATGGAGCTTACAGTCTAACGGATGCTACTCTCTGTAGCAAATCAGGTAAACAGGAGGATTTAAGGAGGAGACTAAGAGGAGTATCAGCTACAGCAAAATGTAGTTTGCTCTAGCTGAAAGCTTGTTAAAGATTCTGGGGCCCACCCTAGACAGTCTGATTGTGTAGGTCTGAGGTGGTACCTGAGAGTTTGCTTTTCTAACATGCTCCCACATGTCCATCATGGACCACTCTGAGAATAACTAAGCTCAAGCAAGAACTACAAGGTTTCTTGCTCAAAATTATCTCCCCAGGCATTCCACAAGTTAGGGATACATTCCTAACACCTGGTATTTACTTTAATCAGTCAATTGAGTGATATCTGAAGCCTCCAAGGAAAAGATTTTGATGAAAAGGGAAGAGGGGTTCTGGACAGAGAAGAGTCTAAGTAGCTGGGGGTTGTATGCTCCCCCTCTCATTATACAAAGCCAAACTGTCTTCTTTGAGTTGTGCTTCAGATCCTGGCAGCAGCTATGTAAGATTATCAGAGCCAGTTTGGAAGGCTATACATCTAAGATTCCCCCAACATGGCCAAGTCTGGCTTCTCCAAATTAGCCTCACATCTCTCCACCAACTCCACTGAAAAGACAGCAAAAAGAAAGAAATGAAAGGATGTAAAATGCAACTATAAGTCAAAAGTCAGAAAAAGATAAAATACTGTTTTCCTTAGCAGAGATTGTAACAAAATGACTTCCAAGTTCTTCACTGTACTTTGCAATCTATTTGAACAGTATTCGTTTCAGTTACATTTGCTCCGACTAATTTTCCATTTATTAAACACTGACCTCACCTCACAGAAGAGATCTTTCTTTGAGGGGTGGCACTCCCTAACCAAGGAAGTCAAGAAGTAAAAACAGTCTACTTCTACAGGCACCTTATAGTCTGGCCCCATCTAATAGGAATGCTTTGGGTAAGTGAACACCTCTACAATATGACAGTCTGGTTCCTTCCTCACCCTTCTTAGGTTTATCTTTTTAATTATTATTTTTTTAAATCCTCAACCGAGGACATGCTTATTGATTTTAGAGAGGGGAAGGGAGGGAGAAAGGAGAAAAATGTCAATCAGTTGTCTCTTGTACTTACCCAACAAGGAGCTGGAGATTTAACCCACAACCTAGGCTTGTGCCCTGACTGGGAATCAAACCCACAAGCTTTTGGTTTGTGGGACACCGCTCTAACCAACTGAGCCACACCCACCAAGGCACCCTCCTTAAGTTTAAATACAATCTTCTAAAACATGACTTTATGGTGAATTGAAACCACATATTATATTTAAGTAAATTGCCAAGTTCAGGATCAATCTAGTTTCAAAATGGGAGACAGGAAAATACTGCCCCCCGCAAAACTTTATACTGCAGGCACACCTTGGAGATATTGCAGGATTCACTACCAGACCAACGCAATAAAGCAAGTCATAATCTTCTTGCTAGCAGAGGATCTTGCCTTCAACTTGTAAAAAGTGCAACATCTGTGAGTCACAATAAAGTGAGTTGCAATAAAGCAAGGTATGCCTATATTAAATATTACTAATTATATTATTTTATTTGTAAAATGAGGTTGCTTTTATTCCTCCCATAGAAAAGTATGAAGTTAAGGACACTTCAGTCAAGACTCCCAATCTTAAGAGTAAATCATGTCTTTTTCCAAAATGCTATAGTGCTTAGCATTTCTATCATACCATTTAATCCTTAACTGCCTATTGTTATCTAATCCTCTGCAGAGTGCTGCCGGTCCAATCTCATTCTCTCTGGACACCTCCTAAAGTTAAACAGGAGTAGCACTGAGCACAGAATAATTGGGCTCTTGGCCTTTTGTTCATTTAAATTGAAATCTAACTGTTCTGCAGCATTCTCAGTGCCCACAACTAAATTTCCTTGTTGAAATTCACCTACCAAAGGTGAGAGAGAAGGGAGCAGAGATTATCTATTTTTAAAAGCATCATCCAAATAGACTTGGTTATGATGATTTGTCCCTTCAACGTCACTTGGAGTATGGGCTCATTCTCTGCTCTGCCATTGTGCAATGATTAAAATAGCCACCACTTCTTTCAGAGATGCTGTAATTACTCCTCAATAGAGTACACTAAGTTAAAGGATACACACTGGCACCTCCATGTGGCCTGAGGGTTTAGTAACCATCTTCTAATGGTCTTTCGTTGTGCCCCCTTTTCCTGTTAGCTTCTTCTAAAAATAAAGGAGTCTTATTTTCACCACTCTGGCAGAGCCTTTTAAACAAAAGGCTTTTGGAAATTAAGCAGTATAGCTGACTTTTAGCTGTTCTGACTATTTTCTTTACTCGAAAGTGTATCAGGCATGAGAAATTTGTATCTGGGGAGGTTCTTCATATTATATGAAATTGGAGTCTCTAGTAATTACTTCTTAGTTGTGTGCCTAGTCCCATTTATCAAAATGGGGTCTATGATGAAAAGGAATGATCTGGTAACTGTGTATTTCCATAACATTCAAATCTTCTCAGAAGCTAGTTAATGCTATTCAAAATATTACCTCAAACATTTTAGAGGACTTCAGTAGTTTGTCAGAAAAACAGATCATGGTATCCAAATTAGATTTAAAAGCTATCTTCTTCCTCTATTTGGCTTCCAGATTTTAAGCATTCAAACAACCAAAAAGAAGTACTGGTACAAACACTGAACAAGCAGAAAGCAAACTGCTAAAAAAAAAAAAAAAAGCCACTGATAATGACTAAGAATTCTTCTACTGTTGCACCCCCTCTTACTGTCAAACAGAGCCAATTAAATAAGCAAACAGTACATTCTTCAATATCTTTAAATTTCAAGCACAGCAGCCCTCCTTCCTACCTGACACCTGTTTTAGAACATCTCCTCTGCAAACCTCAGTGCCAACCCAGTTACTCAGCTGTTTTATGCAATGGACACCAGCAACTCTACAAGTTGGGCTCTTCACCACGGCTACAGGAGAAACTGGACTCCAACAAGATCTCTCTTTGGCCACAGGTACCACAAACCTGTTCACCTGCTAAGTTCAACCAGTAAAATCACTGGTAATTGGTATTACACTCCCCACTACCCTACTCCATCATCCCCATACATCTTCTGATGGCTATTTGAATAGATCTATAGATCTGGTCACCCTGTGTTAGTTTCTTCACACCAATATTCTTGGTTTCTATCATCATCCATGCCTAACCAGGGCTACCCTGTTTCTGCCTAAGACCTATAGTGACTGTGCCATATCCTTAGGCTCCAAAAACCAGTTATTTCCTATTCATTTCTTCTCAGGCATTACAACGAATGCATTAAAAGGAACTGGGCATTAGAAGAAAAAAGTGACATCCATCTTACCTGCATAAATATCTATTCTTGTGGCATCAGCATCTCTGCAAAAAGGGAAAAAATCAAGATCCAAATGAGAATCTGAAATACCAACAATAAATATGCATAGTTTTCAAGTGGGATGGATACTATTTTGAGTATATTTTCAGGAATTCAGTCATTCTACATACATTAAAGCTATACATTTTACACTTGGTAATACAATTTTCCTTGTATGTCTGTTAAAATTTCTGGAGCTCCAAATTATTTAAAATAACCACATAACACATAGAACCTAGATATATATTTTTAAATACTTAGTGAAAACGTCTAGAAGTAAAAACATTCCTCTTTAGATGCTAAGAACTGACTTAAGTCTGTGTTCCTCTTGATTACAATCATAAAAATATGTTCCAGTAACTTCTCCATTTTTCCTTCTCACCAAGAGATTGAGAAAAAAGGAAAACAATAACCTGCCACAAAGCTCATGAAAAATCAAGTCTCATGGTACATGCACTACAGTCAGCAGCCTGACTCACAAGCCCACAATCTTATCCTCTCTAACACTGAAAGGAAGTTGAGGTACCCCATTATAGTCTAGCTGAAACACAAGTTCAGCTGCCAATCACCAGTTGCCCATAGCTGTGACTTTCTAAATCATCCCAATAGATTTGGTGGAGGAATGTTCAAGCTTAATGCAAAATTTGATGCAGATTCGTTGCTCTACTTGCTCAGTCATTCTGAATGCAATGGCCGCACAGTACACATGCTCACTCAATAGGCATCTACTGCCCACACTGACTAATATAGTGAAGTCGTCATTGTTCACACATGTGCATTCCAGTCCACTCTCCTTGGCTGCCAGGATACATCGATTTGCACAAATTGTTCTCATATTGACAATGACTGGACTTTTTCTGGATAGACCTCATACTCCCATGAATAGTCGAGTGAAAAGTAACAATAGTATAGGTTTACGGTATAAACATAGGTAGACATAGAAAATTATCAGCAAACTCAATAGCTGGCAATCTATTTAAAACTATTTCTAGCCTTGACTGGTGTGGCTCAGTGGATTGGGCATTGTCCCCTCAGACCAAACACCTGAGGGGTTTGATTCCCCCGGTTTGATTCCCAGTCAGGACATGTCTGGGTTTCAAAGTCAGGTCCCCAACTGGGGCACTCGAGAGGAAATTGAATAATGTTTCTCTTGCATGTTGATGTTCCTCTTCTTCTCTGTCTCCCTTTCTCTCTCTTTAAAAATAAAATCTTTAAAAACAAAAAAGTACTTTGTCAACTTTTTCCCTCTTCTTCAGTCATCAATACCTAGTCAATAAACAATGTCTAATTTTTGTTTGTATTCAGAAACAAGACAAACACCACTTTCAATATAAACAGAATCTTGCTTAGATTTTTGTTTGCTTATCTTTGAACTAACTTAAAGTTTTCAGTCTTGAAGAGGAACATTTACATGCTTCCATCACCAAGAACTCAGTATAACACAGTGCTACAGAATGTTTTCTTTCAAGCACAGCTGCTAACAATGGAAAATGCTTTGATAAACTGCAGTCATCTGACAACAAAATATACAGTTTGGGAAGACACAGAACTGTGATATACTTTTAAAGACATCAGGCAGTATATTCTTTTCATGGTTCAAATTAAACCAGAGCTTATCTGTCTCATTAATTTGATTCCTAAATTTCTATCTTAATTCTGTTTTACTACGATTGTCTTGTTGTAATACACAAGGGAAAGTAGCTTTGGAGGTTATAGGTTCATTATTTTTATGCTGGAACACAAAGCAATGAATGAATTCAAGTTAATCAAATACAGTGGAAATATCAACTAACATGCTATTAAAAATAGTCTTTTGGGTAACAGGCCTCTTAGGAATGAGTTATAGCTGTTACAGATTTGCCTTCCTCCCATGTCATCACAGCAAAGGTCACAACCACCCAAAAAGTCTTCAAGCACAGACTGTATGCCCCAAAACTACATACCTTGCATTATCAACCAGTTCAGCAAGAGCACCAAACAAGAATTCATGAGTGGTTCTGAAATGATAAACACTAAGAGTCAGCAAAAGTATTATGGGATTGAACTATGAATCCTAATAAAAAGTCAAGGCTATAAAATACTAAGTTTATAGGAAAAAAATCTAAAATCACCATTTGCATCAATTTACACAACTGAAACTTAAAGTTCTCCACCATTAGCTCATTAATCTCCCGTAAGTATTAGTCTATCAAGTCCCTATATCTACACAGAAATGTTTATTCTTGCTATGTTGAAAAACTTATTCCGAAGTGTTAAAATATTCCTACGTGTACTATCGCTAAAAAGCAGTGTTTTTACTACTCATATCCCGCCTAGAAAAAACGCCTGCAATTTATTTTTCATCGCCTTAACCAGCTGTTTCTACATATCTCTAAACACAGTCAATGGACAACTTGTTAGCAATCTGTTTTACTAGTATCTGTGTATGATCTACTGGTGAAAGAAGAAAATCTGTTCACTGCTTATATTTTTTTACAAGCAAAAATATCCCATTTGAAAGGGGGGAGATAGGAGAGAGAAATCCATTTCTTGACTTTCTTTTATTCTGGCTAAAAATAGAGCTTTTTCACACCTTAAAGGAATGCAAGACTCTCTTGAACAATTCCTCCTAGGAAGACAAGAGCATGATATGATATTGGGGATGCTGTTGAAGTTAACCACTTCAAAGAGAGAAGCTACTGGTCATCTCCTTGGAGAAGATGCTCAAAGTTTGGGTTGGGTAATTACCATGGTATTCGGAATTGAATAAAACTGGTATTTATACATAGTATTTATCCATACAATTCTCCCTGCATTGATATTCTCTTTAATTTCCCATAATAGTCTTCATTAGATATAAAAGTAGGATGTGTCCACCTAGAACCACCTAGAAACACTGACTTTGGATTAGGGAAAATACAAAATCATTAACACACATAATGCATTACCATCATCAAGTTTTTGAAAATAACCAAATTATTTTAGCTGATTTTCTTTTTGTATAAGAAATTTCACCCTGGCTGGTATAGCTCAGTGGATTGAGCGTGGGCTGCGAACCAAAGTGTTGCAGGTTCGATTCCCAGTCAGGGTGCATGCCTGGGTTGCAGGCCATGACCCCCAGCAACCCCACATTGATGTTTCTTTCTCCCTCACTTCCCTCTCTAAAAATAAATAAATAAAATCTTAAAAAGTTCCACCCAATAGATAATCTGAAATTTTCTAGAGATTAAAAATACTTATACCAATACTAAATAACCAGCATGCAGGATGTAAAATGTTTATAAATAAATACTCAAAACTAAACTGTCAGGAAATTTTCACAAATGCAAATTTTGAATTAAAACGAACAGTTCTGGGAATTTTAGGAAGAACTTTACCATGAAATCAGTGAATATATGTTGCTAATCCAAAGGTGACACCAATAAATAAGTTTTAACAAAAAGACAAATTTCTCTCCAATTCAACTAGAAAAAAGAGCTCAAAATGTTCTAACATCAAATTCTTATTTTACATGAAAAAAAAAAAATTTCTAAGAGAAAAACCCTGCATAAAACAGCCATAGATTTCATTACTAAAAATATTTAAGGCTCTAAGGCCCTGGCCAGGTAGCTAAGTTGGTAAGAGCATCATCCCAATATGCCAAGGCTATAGGTTTGATCCCTGCTCAGGGCACATACAAGAATCAACTAATAAATGCATAAATAAATGGAACAACAAATTGATGTTTCTTTCTCCCTCTCTCCCTTCTGTCTCTGTTTCTAAAAATTAATCAATAAAAAATTTAAAAATATTTAAACCTCTAGACTCTTATTAAATTCTTCAAATTATCAACTGAAATACAAATAAGTATTCTGTAGATTATTCCACTAAAAAACTAAGCTAGAAAATTAACATGATTTGTTTAAAGTAGCACTAAAAATAACATTGGCTCTCAAGCTTTCAACCAGTTATTTCCATGACTTATAACTGATTTAAACTTACAAATGGAATTAGTTTTTTAATGCCCTAAATTTTTAAAATTTCGAGCACTGTTATATAAAAATATAAATTGCTGCAATACTTATCTCAATAAGAATTAGCACTTTAACTTAAGTCAAGAAATCTCAGAAACATAGCTCCTGAAAAAACACAATGAAAATGAGACTACAACTTGTAAGCAGAAATTTCTGGATTAATAAATTACAGAATGAAGGATCTGGCCTTTGGTCGTGAGAGTGGCGAATATGAATAATCTAGAAAACTAATTCTGATAGTCTTTGCCATCAGAGCAAAGAAATAAAAAATAGGAATAGCAACTGCTTCTTAGGAATACATATTTCTGATCTTCATATAAAAAATGAGACATTTAGAATTCAATGGTAAGATCTCAAAAGAGAAAGTACAAACTATCTCTGGCTAAGTTTTCACTACTTCCTATACAATGTTCAGAAATGTGCCTTGTACTTTTAAAATTAGAAATACACATTCCAAATAGTTTTCCTTGTTCCACACAGTGTCAATGCTATTCCACACTTACATATTTCAGATAAATTAACAGGTATCTTTAAAATCTAACTAAGGGGGCCCTGGCCAATGTGGCTCAGTTCGTTGGAGCAGCATCCAGTAAACTAAAAAGGTCACAGGTTAGACCCAGTCAGTGCAAATGCCTAGGTGGTGGTTCAGTCCCCAGATCGGGTGGGTGTGAGAAGCAGCCTATCCATGTTTCCCTCTCACATTGATGTTTCTCTCCTCCTCTCTTTTCCCTCCCTTCCCGTAGGTAGGTAGGTAGGTAGGTAGGTAGGTAGGAAGGAAGGAAGGAAGGAAGGAAACACAGCTATAACTAAAGGGTATTTTTGTGATGTGTACTGATACATCATAAAAGGGGACTGTTGTGACAACTGTTGATGAGGTCAGAAACAACACAAAATCTTCTTCAATCCTCCAACCAATTAAGGATAGATCCTACTAACAAATGTTAAAGCTGGAATTTTTTAAGATTTTATTTATTTTTAGAGAGGGAAGGGAGGGAGATAGAGAGAGAGAGAAACGTCAATGTGGGGTTGCTGGGGGTCATGGCCTGCAACCCAGGCATATACCCTGACTGGGAATCGAACCTGCGACACTTTCGCAGCCCACGCTCAATCCACTGAGCTATGCCAGCCAGGTAAAGCCAGAATTCTAAATACCTCTTAAAATGGTTAAGAACCAGAAATGTACCAACTGCACAAGTTCTCCCCTTTTTTCAAATAATATTCAAAGAGATGCACTCATTTCTAGTATCTGAGATACAAATATCTGAATAACTATCAAAGGAAATTCTTCATAGACCCAATAACTCCTTGTTTGTGACCCAAGAAAGATCTACCATGTGGAAAAACAAATATTTTAACAAACTCTACTTTGAACTGATCAAGGCTTTTACACCGTTTGTGCTGGACAAAAAAAAAAAAAAAAAGTATTTCAGCTCAGCATTTCCAGTGACAAATTCACATGTAAATATATTTATTATTAAGGAAACGGTCTCCCAATTCATATTCAGCCTGAATTTAAACCAGCTGAGCTCTTGGATATGTTGACAATAGTTAACTGCCCTAATCGATAGAAAATAAAGCTGAGAAATTCTAAAGCAACCATTTACATTTCATATTGTTTTAATATAATTAGAGTTAAGAATCCACATTTCAACAGAATTGTCATAAGAAAGAATATATCTAGAGTTAACAGATTCCTCCATATTCACTTTATGGATAAAACAAACCAAAAATATTAATAGCCAAGATAAAAATTATTAAATATGCCAACAGGAACAGACATAGAAAGCAGACATGTTATACTTAAGCATCCTGCTCTATCATACCACTTAGCATTACTGCAAAGAGTGACTTAAGATACGTATCTTATGCCAAAGGAACATTACCACCAGCACTACACCTATATTGTTCATGAACTTTTTACTATCAGCCACAAAACCCATCACCAAAAAGCAGTAACAGCATAAAACTCCTTTTATCTAAAAACTTGAGCCCTGGCCAGTGTGGCTCAATGGATTGAGCACTGGACTGCAAAGGAAAGGGTCACCAGTTCGATTCCCAGTCAAGGCACATGCCTGGGTTGCAGGCCAGGTCCCCAGTGTGGGGCAAGCAAGAGGCAACCACACATTGCTGTTTCTCTCCCTCCTTCTCCCTCCCTTCCCCTCTCTCTAAAAATAAATAAATAAAATCTTAAAAGTAAAAAAATTCTAGAATATCCAGTATTAAAAAAAATTATCCTAAGACTTCCATGTTATCCTGAGAATTTCCTATACCTGCTTTAAACCTTAATGCTAATGGGAACCAAGAGAGAATAACCGTCAGCAGTTAGCACTGGAATATAAAAAGATGTTCACTGTCTCTAACAGATGGGCCAGAATCTACTAGGAATTTATCTGCCTAATGACTAGCACCAAAGAGCACATTGCTACCATGCTTCCACCAACTTTTGGTTTATGTAAGTTAATATTATAAACAATAATCACCACCATCTATTAATGTTTACTATGTACTATTTAAGAGTTAATTACTTTATAAACGGTATTTTACATAGTACTCAGAAACACAGTCAAATTAGTCCCATTTTATAGATGAAGAAACTGAGGCTCAGAGAAGTTGACCTCTGCTCAAGGACACAGCCAAAAAGCAATCAAATCATAGCTTGGCATGCTCCCAAGCCCATGATCTTTCCACTGCATCACATTGACTTCCACCCTTTCCAGGCTGTTTACAACTCTCCATTACCTAGAAGGTAAGGAAAAGGTCATTTCTTTCATAATTAACAACATGGCGTATATTGCAGATGCCAGACACCCTTAAGTGATCTTCTTTTTAACATAACAGAACAAACAAGGTATTGTAAGAACAATTTCACCTTCTCTGAAGTTGAGATTGCACCACTTATTACAGAGGATATATATCTAACATCATTAAGAGCAGTACCAAGTCACATCTTAAAAAAATTTAAGGCCCTGGTCTGCTACTCAGTTGATTACAGCATCATCCTGATACGTGGTTTTGGGTTTGACCACCCCCCCCAGGACACATTCAAGAAATAACATTTGAATGCGTAGTGGGACAACAAATCAATGTTTCTCTCGCGCTCACTTTTCCTCTCTCTACAATCAAACAATAAAAGAGAAAGAAAGGAAATTTAAAATTGTGTTTCCTCTAGAACTGAGCTTCCAGTCAGGTCACCATATTAAAGAAATCTCTAAATTAGTTATAAACCAGGAACTTTATTTTGTCATTCTAGGGTTCATATTCTCTTCTGGCACAACTGGGGATATTTAAAAGTAGACTAATTCAATGGCATAACCCAAATATTACAGAGCTTCCAAAATGCTACAACCAACCCTCAAATTTCTATGCAAGCAGGTGATTCCAATTCAACATTGGTAAAGAAAATTCTCCATTATCACTTCAAAGAAGTGATTTACCTGAGGCTCAATTCTTCAATTTGGCTGTGTCCACCTAATGTTAATAAGCTATAAAATAGAACAAGCAGAAAGAAATATGCCAGAATCCTCAACTTAGAGGCTTGCTAAGATCAAATTGAAGACTTTTAAAGTGAGAAGTAGCCCTGGCCAGAGAGCTCATTTGATTAAGGCATCATCCCACCACAACCCAAGGTTGCAGGTTCGATACCTGGTTGGGGCACATGCAGGTATCAACCAATGAATGCATGGAAGAGTGGAACAAATTGATGTTTCTCCCCCCTTCTCTCCCTAAAATCAATTAAAAAAAAATAAACCAGTAAGTAAACCCTTCTCTGTACAGACAAGGAAAGAAGTCCTTAAAGATAAAGCTGGGCCTCAGTTTCTTCAATACAAAGTTGGAATAATTCCAGTAGTGTTGCTATAAAGACAACTTTCAGCCATGTTTAAAACAGTAACTAGCATGATCAATTAGTTACTACTATTTTATAATCAAATGGTCTTTAGGGAAGCTGAAACAAGAATCCAGTTTCTAAAGTCCTGTTCATGTTCTTCCAAGATTATTAAATAGTCTACCATTCCAAATTTGGCTTCTCATTCCAAAGCACAATCATCTGTGAATATATAGTGGTTTCAACTGCTGATTTTTTTTTAACTGCTGATTCTTAATATGACAGTTCAAACATAAAGAAGGAAAACAAAGGTTTTGCCCAAGGCTGTATTATAAACTAGTCAGTAACCTTACCTAACTGGATTTCAGATTCACCGTCCACAGCACAAGAATTTGCCTAGGTAAACTCTACAGCACCTATCCTAAAAGACACTAGTTCAATAATAAGCTTCCTACACAAAGCAAAATAAAACCAGGCTCTCGTAATTTGGAAATTCACTTCAGTTAAGAGAAATTTTATTTCCTTGATAGGAAAAATAGCAAACAAAAAGTTACAGATGTGATCACAGAAACTCTGAAAAATTAAGGGTTTTGGTTTTGTTTCTAAGTCCTTTCCCGTGAAAGGATAAAAATTACTAAACTATTGTTGAATAACTGAAGTTCACATTCTCAGCCCTGAAGGTGATTCTTCAGATGTCTGGGCCATCATTTAGCTGCTCGTCACCTCTCTATATCCTAAAATGTTAGGCTACTTACCTTGATCTCAAAAGTGACAAATGTATGTATTAAAACACTAAGTAGTTACAACTCCAATCAATTACTTCCATGAGTGAGCGTAAGGGTTAACCCCAAAACACTGCAGACCAATGTAGTGATGGTAATCTCTTCATGAACTAAAGAACGACAAACACTCTACGTGTTCTGAGATTTGCACACGTTTTGGGAATGGCTATTTAAATCATGGTTTTAAACAAGATGCCACTTCCTGCTTAGCATATTAAAACTATGTTGGATGTGGAGACGAATTTCCCAGAAATATAAAGCCATCTGTTTGCTGGGGGAAAAAATTTTTTTCTTCTAATAAGTTGTCATTTCAATATCTTCGTTCACTTTTTTCCTTGTTAGAAAGAATAAAACTTGTTATAACCAAACTGTTTTGGCTGTTGTCACTAAAAAAAATATACTAGGATAGTCCAACTTTTGATGATCCAAAGAACAGTCCTTATTGGATTCCTAACAAATGCTTGAGAAAGAAGTTGATATAGTAACTCAAAAAACTAGTTTGCATTTGATCAAATAAATTCTGATCCAATAAATGGTCGTATTCTTCTGGATTAGCAAGAAATATTTCACTGATTTCAGTTCATCCAGCGATATATCCCCAAAAGTGAAAAAGCAAACTTTTGAGATTTCCACACTAATATCAAGAAAGGACTTATCGGTGACTATAGTGGCATCTATAGATACTTACGAATTTGTGTGCAGATATTCAAAGGTTAGCTGAGCTCGATTCAAACTGCTGTAATTCGTGAAAGCCATAAGTGCAGTGAGGTCCAGTCCTTTACCAACTGGGAAATACAACCTTGTAACGAAATAGATTTTCCAGGATTCTTCCCAGAAAGATTTGGTAATTGAGTCTGGCTCCTTACAATTAAACAAGATTACTGAGTACCTATCTAAAATATATTCAGAGATGTCTAAAACTACAATTGATTTCTCCTGGAAGTTTTTATCTTCTCAGACTTTGATGTAGTATCGTGAATAGAACTATGTCAATAAATCTGCGGTCTCAAGGAGCTTTGGCGTTAAGTTGTGATTGTTCAACGAATCGAAACGTGGATGATCTTGAAAGTAGATGGTACGGAGTTGGCGGTTTTATTACTGCTCCATCTTCATTTTCTTCGAGCCCTTTTTCGTTCTTCTAGGAAATTCAGCAATCCGGAAACTTACCAATCCGGAAATTTATCAACTTCTGTTATAAGAGTGGTCAATCACCCATGTCTTCGCCATCAATGATCCCAGGATCTTTAAAGAGACACCAGACTGGCGACCGCGATGTGGAGTATATATGGCGATACTTCCGGCTTTACCAGCTCCCAACTGAAAGATCTCTTAACCGCTGATGGCGGATTCCCGTTTTCAGAGCCCCGCCCCAGTCTCCCCAGGCTCGTGGGTCAAATTACCTCACAAAGGCCCACTAAAAGGCCTCAGAATTAACCCACCCGAATTACCTCAAGTGGGCCGCGCGCCCCTCCCCCACTCTCCTCAGACCTCAGCCTCAGGCCTTTTCCGGGCCTCTCCTCTGGAAAAGGAGTCAAGCCCAGTTTTCAAAGCCCAGATCGAAGGCAATGGAGAGCGCACTACCCAACCGGGCGTTGCCCAGCGATCACGGCTGCCTTTTTCCCTCCCCACGGAACTGGAACCCTACAACCGCAGCGCGTTCTTGGAACCATGTGCTGCCGCCTCCGCCTCCGTTGCCTCCGCCGCCGCCGCCGTCACGACACAAGCCGCCCGTGCGCCGTGATGAATGAGATGATGACAGGACTGAGCACCACGAAATTGGGCTTTTTGGGCAGCTTCGCAGCCGCTTCCGCGGCCACCTCACCCTCCGCTTTGTCTCGGCTAGTGCACACGAAACGGGATGCCTCGCGCACTCCCCGACGCCCCAAACCCCCGAGGCCTCCGCGGCGCATTCAGCCAATCAGAGAGCTAGAGCTCCTCCCACCTCCGCCCTAAAACGACGCCCTCTGATTGGTTGACAGTGTGTCTCCACGTGACCGGATCTTGTTAGCTGGGTCCACCCCTATCACGTGAGAGAACGCGCCTCTCTTCCTGCTTTCCTGACCCTCTCCGCCATTTAAAGAAACAGTACCGGGGGCGGGTCGAGCGACGCAGCCGGGACGGTAGCTGCAGAGCGGACCGGAGGAGCCATCTTGTCTCGTCGCCGGGGAGTCAGGCCCCTAATTCGAAGAAGCCCTGGCGCGCCCTCCCCCCCTCCCCGGTCTGGTAGGGCGAAGGAGCGGGCGCGCGGTCGATCGAGCGATCGGTTGGCGGCTCTTTCTCCTGCTCTGGCATCCAGCTCTTGGGGCGCAGGCCCGGCCGCCGCGGCGCGCGCCCGGTGGCCGTTGGCGCTCGCGCCGTGTCTTTCTTCTCGTACGCAGAACTCGGGCGGCGGCCTATGCGTTTGCGATTCGAAGAGGAGTCGTCCGGGTGGTCGGCGGTGGCGGGCAGTTGCTCCGCCCCGCTCCCGGGGAGGCGGCGGCGGGATTTGGCGCGTCTGGGGAAGCGGGGGTGGCCGGGGCGGGCCTGGAGGCCTGGCGCCACCCTTCGGGGCCTGCAAGGACCCAGTTGGAGGCACAGGAAGGTGCTGGGGGATGGTTGGTGGTGGGCTTTCTACTTTGCCTTTTCCTCCTTATGCCGCCTTAGTGAGAGGCGGGAGCTCTGGCGGCAGCTCGGGGGTGGGAGACAAGCTCCGGAGTCGGAAGAACTGGGTTTGCTTCCGGGCCTAGCCACCAGCTGGCCGAGTGACCTTAGGCAAGTCACTCTGTAATATGTCTGCGCCTCAGTTTCCTCCTCTGCCTATCGATGTTTGTGGAATTAAAATCGCTTTATAAACTATAAAGCGTCAGTGTACGTAAGGGATAATTATCGTTTGTCAATTTTTTTGAGTTGTAAGAAAACAGCAATTGCCCAATCCATGGATTTTGAACCTGGGAACCTTGGATTGGAGTTGGAGATCCCCAAACTCCCTGAAATTGTATGCAGAAATTAGTGGGACTGTGCATTTTAAGGGAACGAGGATCCATCTCCAACAAGTTTTCAAAGGGAGGTATCACCCCTGAAGAGTTAAGAACCACAATTTGTTTATGCCATAGGGAGGAAACTGAGGCCTAGATGTCATTTGGGATCCTTCACAACCAATTCGAAGCCCCTGTTTGAATCCCTGGGATATGTGAGCTTTTTTGTGCATAATGGGTATTCGGGGTAACAACACTCCACTGCTTGGCTTCTTTTCTGAGTCTTTTCTTTCCTCATAGGGTGCCTGAAGGTGGCTAATGCATATGGTACTGTGGCACCCATTATAAAGCAGCGGAAAATAAGAGTGGACATGTTCTCTAGTGTCAAGAGGCATATTTAATCTTTGGCCCATTAACTGTTTGTTGCTGCTTATACTGGTGCCTGACTGCCTTTCTGACTCTTTCACTGACCATTTTCACGACCATGTTTGTCATCTGTTACTTGCTCCTATTTTATATCCCTAGTCTATGTGGTTGGTGATGAGCAGGTTTCTTTTTAAATGGTGCTGCCAAGTCTAGCTAATTAATGGTGCAGGTGGATTTTTAGCAATCTGGCTCACTGGAACAGACTGAATGAACCAGCCATGGAATTCCCAAAGATGTTGGGGGTTATCTTTATTAATTGAAGGTTAACATTTGCTGAAAAGTTTTGTTGGAACCTCTGCTGAACCTCACAATCAGTGGATTTGGAAGTGTTTCAAAGCTTAACATTTTCCTGGACTGCTTTGTATTCTATTTGCTTGCAAGTGTGTTACTACAGTGGCCAAAATGCCAGTTTTTTGCTTCTTTGTTAATTGTCAGCTGCTTTTATCTAATTCCAGGCTATTGCCCAGCAAACACTATAGAAATGTTTGAACAGTTGGATTTCAGACATTTTGTTTTGTGGAGTGGTACAGCTCTAAGCAAGTGAACACACAAGTTTAAGTGTATTTTGTCTGGTTAGGTGTTACCTGGTTCTGCTATTGCATACAAATATCTGGAAAAAGTCAATTGACTGTACCCTTTACCTAAAGGGCAGAGACAAATGATCTCACTGCCAGAGAAATAACTTTTTTGGAGAAAAATGTATTGGCCTTTTAGGTTTTTTGTAATAAAATCTGGATGTACTACAAAAGAATCACAAGACTGTGGTGATAAGATGCTTTTCTTGGCAGAAGGGGGAAAAAAACAACTGGAACTCTAAGCTTGAAATTCTGTGACAAAATGTGAGATGTCCAGGATAGAAGGTTGAAAGTGTTTCACTACAGTATTCTGCACTAGCTGGAGCAGATGTCTTTCAGTGTAGCCACGCATGGGCTCCAGATTTGCAAGATGGGGACCTGCAGGAGCTTATGAGGATGTGACAAGAACTCTGAAGTTGGATGCTTTTATTTTTGAATTTTGGGACTATTGACCTCACTTTCAGAAGAGAGACTGACTAAACAAACAATGCCACCAGCACTGTTACGGGGAATTCGAAGTCCTGAGTTTCTGCCAGATCCTCAGTTGCAAACTGGTGACGCTGCATCCAAAGCGAACTACGGTACTTGCAGTTTTCCAAAATGAATCATTCTTTACCATCTCCACACTTTTGTTCATACTCTCTTCTCTACCCTAAAATGTCCTCCTCCAGTTCTTCACCTGCCAAAACTCTGCCATTTTTTCAATATCCACCTCAGATGCTCTCTTGTCCATCTGTCTCTTAACTTTAGCCAGAAATAATCTTGTAAAATTTTTGTTACATATCTTTTATGTTTGTATATAATACCCTGTTAAAGTTATTTGCATGCTTTTTTTTTCCTTTGTTCTCTTGCAGACAGCAAACCCCTTGAGGAAAAAGGGATCTTAACGAATCTTTACCCACACATACTACCACATATGATGAAGCTTTTAATAGAACGGAGCAATTTAGAAAGCAGGCTATCTCTGAATAAGCATTCAGTAAGTGCTTGCTTAATCATTGCGTTGATAAACTGGTTACTCTTGATTAGGGGAAAAAATCACCAGTTATGGGCCATGTTTCCTTTGTGTCATGTTTTTATTATTTTTTAAATTTTGAATTTAAAAATATTTCAGGAGCCCTCAAAGAAAGAAACTGAAAAATTGTATAGATTATTACAGAAGGGTCCACAGACTAGGCTTATTGCCTAGGTATTTTATTCTCCCCCATTCAAGATGGAATCTTGTTAAAATGAAGGTTAAGAGTAGCTTTTTTTCATAAGACGATTCAAGAGAGGCATGATAAAAGGAAGGAGGGCAATATCTCATTTACCTTGGTGTTATATAAACTTAAATTCCATTTTTGTGCCTTTTGCAAAGCCCTTCTTCCCCACCAACCACTACCCAGCAGCCTGAATGCAATCGAGTTACTCCCCCAAAGTAGGAGACTTAGAGCAGTTTCAGAGACAGTTTATTTTCAAGAGTCAGGCAATAGTCTTTTCCAGAGAACTCTTTATGTTCTTATCATCACTGATTTTAAGGCTTCTTTTTTCCCTTTAGCATTGTCAGCTTCTTGGTTAGGCTTTTCAATAATTAGTACCCCTCAGGCAGCTAATGTGCTAACAGTAGGCCCATCCCAGTGTTAGAGTCTTGTGTTGATAATGCCATGCATTTGTTACCAGTTTTGTCCCTGAACCTTCTCACTATCTTCCTTGTACTGTTCCATCAGCCTACAGATTTGGTACCTGGATTTTTGCCCATGGTGATTCCTATTATCTTACTACTGAAGAAGACACCATTCCAGTGGACCACTGTGACCCCAGGAGCATTCAGCCATCATGATGTGGCCTTCACCTACTTGTGTCCTATTCTGCCCAGATTGAGCACCACCCTTTATGTGATGAAGCCAAATAGCTGAAGCTGTTTAATCACAACAAAGGCCCATAAGTGTGTATTTTGTTTCTTCAGTTCAAACCTTCAGAGACACATAATACATTTGGAACAGGGGATTTTTAGTTTTCAACACTGTCTAAAGAATGGCAACATCTTGAGAACAACATTGGACCACATCCCACAGTCTCAAATGTTTGAAGTATATGAAGCGTCAAGAATCCCATCCATGTCACTGGACACTGTTCTTTTCCACTTCAGATCTGTAGTATCCTACTGAAAGAGAAAGCAGATATTCTGACTTACTGGAATTAAAACAAAGGCACAATGAAGGTCTCATAGCATCTTCTTTGGGATTACTCAGGAACCAGAACTTCTCACACAAATGTAAGAAATTTTACAAAGGAATCCTTTACCTAACAGCATCTCACAAGGCTTCAATCAGATTCCAGAAAAGGCCTCTTGAGACATCCAGGTAGAACCTATATGGTAAACCCTTATGTTTATATCGCACTTTACAGTTTCAAAGCACTTTTACATGTATTAATATCAATTATCAAAATCACACAATAAATTATAATCCCTTTCTGCAAATCAGGAAATGGGATTTGAAAGGTTGTCCAAGGTGACATAGCTACCATGTGGTAGAAGCCAAGCCTTCTGACTCCCAGTCCAGTTCTCTCCTTGGAATTAAGTTAGCCTCTACTTAACCCACAGGGTTAAAATGACTGCAGGTTAAGAATCCCAGAAAAGTTTTCCAGCCTCCTTATCAGGTACCCTCAACCAGGATGTCATAAACTGTACCTAGACCAGAATTCTATGAAAATACCCCTAAGGCTTAGGAGCAGGCTGTCTTCCATGATGATAGATTATCCAGTCAACAAGACACATCTTCATCTGATAGCAACACTGCCCAACATGAAACACAAAGCTACTTAGAGATCTTTTGTCCATCTTTGTGGTCTTCCCAAAGAGACACTAATTGATTGGGGATCCCTTCTTTGTTGGTTTTTAAGTCTTGGACTCTAGGACACCCAAGATCTTAGCTATTGTTTTTTATCCCCAAACAAATATTTACACAAAATGAGCCATCCATTTAGAGCAATGCTGTGTATGCATGTGTGTTTATATGGGTGACATGTCCATATTACATGTCATACATGGTTTCTGTAGTCCAGTAAGGTGGTAAAAATACTGCAAATTGTCCTTTCCCTGATTGGTAATACAATATAGTGTATTAGAAGATCACAGAGGGCTTAGCAAAAATCTCATTTAACTGTTAAACCTAGTTCTAAGTTAATCAAGCAGAGGATGTTATTTTGTAGCATTTTAATGAAATGAGGCAACTGCCTTAAGACGGCATAGCCAGTGCTTCCTGAATGCCAATGAACCCCAGGAATAAACTACCATCTTTGAAACCTCCCCCCTCTTTTTTTTATCAATAACTGCTTTGAATTAGTACATGTCCATGATTTGAGAGTCCTTTATCTTGACCATTACCTTGATTTTTCTGTCAAGGGAATCTCTAGAAGATTTGTGGGAATATGAGTGGCGGGAGGTTAGGGGAAAGTTAATTCATCTGAATTTGGATGGGTTCTACAACATTTGGCCATGTACTTCTCTGTCCCTAAAATTGTATTGTAAACCTAGTTCAAGGGCATTGCATCTCAGGTGGGTGAGAAGATTGGAAAGGGGGAAAATGGGGAGGAGGGGTGAAAAGTAGATATTTTCTTAGAATTTCTGAGTTGTGGCCCACTGAGATCTTATCAGTACTTGAAGAGAGGTCATCCAGCCATGCAATTCTTAGAATAATATTTACAAAGGAATGAATGTATTTTGCAGCTGTATGCTGACTGCAAAAACCCCAGTGCTGTTGTCACTTAAAACCAATAGTGTTGTTCTCTGAGCATAGTCACAAGCCTAGTTTCAGGCAATGAGAATTTATAGCAGATTTGAATGTTAATTTCTTAATTCTATAAATGTAGCCCACCTTAGGGGAAGAGTGAACAGGAAACATCTTTGCTTACTATAGGCTTTGCTTACAGTTTGGTTTCTATGACATTTTTTGTATTTCAGCATTTTGTGAACAACTTATTCTTAGATCATTGGTTTTCCAAAGGCTTTGTGGCCATGAAGCCCTTTGAATGAAAACTATGCGGAAACCTAAAGTAAAAGTGAAGCTGCTCTGGATGAAGCAGGAGTAGGGGGCCTGAAACCTGCTACAAGCATCTTCCTTTACTACCATGGTGACACCTAAGGACTTCTTTACAACACCTAGAATTCTTCAGAACACATTTGAAAAACACTGCCCTAAACAACAATACGTTTGACCTGAATGGTATTCTGATCTGTACCTCTACTCAGTACAGTCCATGTTCAGGTGGTACAGAACATTCTTAGGAATACTTCTGTGGGCAAACTCAAAAAAGTCTAAGAAGATCAGTATGTCTTTGTCCAGCCCCACCCCCCCAAGAAGTTATATGGGCTAAAAGTGGTTATCAACTGGACCTAAAATTACAGCCCTCTACCCCCGATGGACTTCCAGTGATTGCTGGGTTTGGATATAGACTGAGTGATTCATACGTACTTAACACTGACAAAAACCCCCTTGCCCAACATCTTTCACAAATACCAGATGCTCTAGTGGTACTTGAAATGTGAGTTTGAAGTCTTGATTCTCCTTGAATACCTGAATTGCCAGGTGTTGAAGCTGATGCCTCATTGAGGCTGTAGTAGACCAACTTGTACATGTGGACCTCCCATCATCAGCTGTGGTACTCTATTTCATATGCAAGTGATAACCATTAACTATGAAGCAAAATTCAAATATTGGCAACATTAACTAAAAGGGTACCTGTTTTTTTTGTTTTTTTTTTTTCCATTCATCTTACTCTCAGACTACAAGTTACTATGACTCAACCATTGGTGGTGTTACTCCTATTTGGTTTTTATTCATTTCAACTTCTGTTTCTGGGATAAATGAGCTAATAACCTTTAAAAAGCTAAAACAATTCCTCCATCAGTATATCTGCCTGGTATATTCTGCTCTAAAATTATGAATACTGATCTCTAACTACATGTAAGACCTGATCTACAAGAGACAGTCTTTGAACATCTTTTCTCATGTATGTGATTTAAAATGTGACCATTTGGAACATTTTTTATACCACTGAGCATTTTTCCTTAAGGTGGGTCCTATGATGTCTGGTACCATCAGCTGTAGGTATTAAGGATATTTTGAGGTAGGCCTTTTGACTAGGCTGTGGTAGCTTACTTGCTGGGACTTTCAAGTTGGTGTATCATCTTTTTTTTTTCCCTTCCTGGATATGTAGACATGAAAAACATCTACAAAGCCTACCGCTAAGGATTTTATCAGGAGACTCAAGCTTCCTGCTGCTGCTTCCTAATGCCACAAGACCACAGTCCCTCATTGTGGATATGTGCATGGAATTTTAGCTGTCTCGATACTGTTTTACACTGATTCAGAGTGGCCAACTTATTCCTTGCCATGAGATGCTCTCAGGCATTGAAACAACTTACCTGTTTTTGCAGGAAGGATTCAGCTTATAAACTTCCAGACCAGATCATGTTGAACAACTAGACTTTGATTTATATCATGAGAAAAGTCTCATTTACTTCACAGTTGACTTAAGAGCCAGCTGTCCTCAACTACTTTCATGAATGCACTGGTTAAATGTTGGGAATGGTTTCTTTATATCTCTCTTATCCACTAGACTAATTATGATTACATGACTTGGTCTGCAGATCGTCTAAGTGGCCTAAGTCTGGTTACTCTAGACTGCTCACCATCAACAAATAAAAATAAAAGATGACTATCCTGCTTGTATATACAACTATTATTTGTGAAGAAAAATTATCTACAAACTCAGTTTTCTTACTACCTTCAAAATATCGGCTGGATTTTTTTTCACCTGTACAGAAAAAGACATCTATACTGCCATTCATTCCCTTTAATCCTGTCCCACTCAGTCAAAATGAGGGGCTTAAAGTGAAGATGACCACCTTTCAAGAGTCTAGTTGAATACCGTGTGTCAGAATTGATGGATGAAAAAGCCTAAAAATCAAGCCTAGGAACTTACCTACTAATCTCCATGCCTCAAATCTCATCTAAGTCTGTCCAGCAGCACCATTCAACCAGTTTGAGGCCTTGACTTGCTTTTAATTCCCAGAGATGTGCTGAATCATAGAAGATGGAGACTTGATTACCAAAGAAAGTAGGGCCAACTTTGACAAACCCTATTACTCACAAGTGTAGCATAAACACCTAAACAGAACCTCACTTGGACTGAGAATATAGCCTTCTCCTGAGCTGAACATTCTTGGACAAATGAGCAGGAAAATGAAAGCTGCTGTACCTAACTGGCTATTTAAGGTCAGAAAATTGTATCCAGAGTAAACGCTATAGATTAACCCTGGAGTGCTCAGGGTAAAAACTAATTTTCAGAGCTTTGGTATTAAACTCTGTGTTCTTCCATATTATATCCTGGTTATTGGTATGGCTGGCCCTGCTGAAGGTACCCTACTTACCTATTTATCTTAGCCCCTGCCTGCCTTTGTTGACATGTTTGTGTAATCAGACTTGCTGTCCTCAAGATGATTACAACTGATCTCAGCCTATTTTATACCCAGTTCCACCAAGATTTTTTAACAGAAGCAACCTGTACCTCACCCCACCAGGACTTTAATGTTCTCAACAGGAAGGACCATGCTGTATACTCTTTGACCAGCAGCAACCTTTTTTAGTGCAGAAGAAGCCTCTAAGCATGTATATATTCGATCATTTTCAGCACCTGGGACCCCTTCTATCAGATCTGAAGGAGTACAGCAGATCAAAAGCAGTCAGTTTCTCTCTTCTGCAGTAATATAGAAGTGAGTCTGATTCACCAGTTCAGAAATGAGAAATGTTCAACTTGGCAAAAGACTTGAACACAAGAAAACTTTACACGAACTTAAAATTTACCATTGACTTGAAAACCCTCACATACTATTTGCCATTGGGAGACTAGTTGTCTTGCATTATGTCAACTTGATAGTTGGGCTCTCCGACTCATGTTACTTACATTGAAACTATTGAATCATCCAGAGTATGTTACTGGACATGATTATTCCATTCCAATAAGTTTCCTGAGTACAGTATATAATCCCCATGATGGTTTTGTTTTTGTTTTAATGCTTTTATTAAGAAAGTAACAGTGCCAGCTGTTATCATTCAACTTTATGAGCAAAGATTAAACTTTTAGAATATCCGGTCTTATCACTGATACTATTTTTAATTGACCAGCAATTCATTCCATCTCTTTGTAACAACTCCCTGATGTTTCTTGGAACCATATCTATTTTCAGTCTGCATAGTTCAGACAGTCTGATCTAACCTTAAGTTTCATGTTGGACACATAGTTCATACCTGATCAGTCAACAATCATCTCCTTCACCATAGTGATTGATTCAGGAATGGTCATGTGATTCAAGTTGATCCAGTGATACTCAACCCTAGGAGTTTTACTGAACTATGGAAGAAGAAAAGCTCAGAAACTCAATTTACTGAGGTTGCTTAACTTTGTAGGATGAAAAAAACCTCAGACCACCAGGAGTCCACCATATCAAATGAGCCAGTCAGAAAATGAAGCCAGTGCAGAGGAAAGCGGAGCCAAATGATGGAGACTTGAGTCCTGATGACAATGTTTGTGCTCCTGGATCCACCCGTGCCTGAAGCTAGTATATCCTCTGGATTTTTTCAGTTTTGTGAACCAATAAATACTCTTTTGTTTAAGTTACTTTGAGTTGGGTCTCTATTGCTTGAAATTGAGTCTTAATATACTATACCAGTATTGAAGCCTGACAGGTCCAAATATTTATTAAACTATAGGTCATGGCCACACTGAAAATATTAAGAAAAATCACGTCTTTTAAAATGAGTAAGGTACACTCAATTGTGTATGGACATGGGAAAATGGCCATGTTATGTTAAGTGAATGAAACAAGCTATTGATAAAGAAATATATAGAATGGACTAATTTTAAAATTTGTGTTTATGATTATGTAGAAAAGCCTATTAATGGCTTTCTTTGAATAGCACAGATTATGAGATTTTGAACTTGATACATTTCTGTATTGGACTGTTTTCCATAACTCACAGTACGCATAAACTTTATTTAAAAGTAAAGAATCATTAATTTTACTGCTCACTGTTTGGCCTTGGCAAGTTACTTAACACTGAGCCTGTTTCATCAAATAATTTTAAATGCCCACCTTTACCTTAGTGATATTTTGATAAAAGATGCTCATCATCCATTACTCAAAGTGACAGATTGCTGTACCTTTACTTGTTTGAGAAACTCAGCTCAGTAGTTGTCCCTGAATTTTTCAAGTATACTTTAAATGTTCAGGCATATTCAAATTACCAGATTTTTATGGTTTTAGTCACCAAAAGATTGTTTTAATTCTCAACTAATGTTAATTTATGAAGACCTCTTGCATTTTTTACACTAGGCAGAAAGAGAAAAGTCACATTTTCTTTGAAATATGAGTGTTCTGGTCTTACTGCAATCAAGGTCCAAAATAACTTTTCTCTTTTTTTGCTAAGTTCATTGCATACACATTAAACTCTCAGCAGCACATACAACTCCCACCAGCATCTTGACATCTTTAGGTGCAAAGGCTCTTCCCATCATTAAAAGAATGATGTAGTAGACATCCCTTTACTTTGGCCTCCCCAAAATCATTTTCCCTTTTAGTGATGGATCCCCACTTTGCCTTTGGACCACTATTTCCCATTCTGTGGTATTAGTGAAACTAAATTACAGTATTTTGACGTCTTAGCTAACACTGGATGTGTGCTCCAAGCTTGTCCAATCAAAACTCCCCATCTGCTAGGATTTTGAGTCTTAAGACAGGTGACAGACAAAAGTATCGGACCTGAGTCATTCTGATGGAAAGCATTTAAGAGTGGGTGCAAGGACATCCCCACAGGTGCCCTGATTCCTACTATCAGGCCTGGTTATCCAGATTTGCCTTTGTGTAGACTACCATATATCCTTATAATGTTCCTTTTTTTTTTTTCTTTCTTTTTTTTGGGGGTGGGGGCAATAAGCCAAAGAGGATTTCTGTTGCTTACAACCAGATGACTGAATGATTGTTGAGGTTAATAACAGTTAAGTAGTAGTATTTAGACCTTTAGGAACATAGACAGTCTGAAAGTGATTATTATACTGAGATTGAATTAAAGGCAATAACTCAAGCTCTATGTCCCTGGGGGGCGGGCGGGGGGGGGGGGGGGACACAGCAGTGGCAGTGAAGAGTTTAATAGTAGCAAAAAGCAAGTAAAGGTACCTCCCCTTGATATCTGGAATTGTGTGCCTGTTGCAGGCAAGATTTGGATAACTATTTAGCTGTTAACAATAGGACCATTGGAAGTGAATAAGAAAGGCCAAAACTGTTGAGTTAGGATGGTTAGTTACTTTGGGTTACATTGGACAATTTAAAGTAAGACAACAAGCTCTAACCCAGACACTTACCTGCAGTCATGGGGCGGGGGAGGAGCAAAGGCCTTCCTGGATCCAGGATGAATGAATCTCTTTGTGTTTAATTCCAAAACTGCAACTCAAGAATTTAATTCCACAAATTGCAAAAATCACAATGCTGATGGAATTTGCAGAGGCATTAATCAGAAAAGAGGCTTGTGGAATTCTGGTATCTGGGAGCATTCAAAGGACTTGGAAAATACCAATCCCTGCATATCTCAGGAATAAAAGTTGGGGTCTTACTATTATTAGTCAAAAAGGAAAAAAAAAAAAAAAACAACACCCTACCTGAAGAAAAACTATAGAGCATACAGAATAACAGGAGATAAGTATCAGCTACAGCTCTGTGACTTACTGTAGAAATAAGATCTATAGCCTTTACCAATATCTCTTAATTTGCCTTGTCTCTTTATCTACCTCTCTTCTCCATTTCAATACTTTGCCCCTAACACCTGGCTGAAGTGCAAGCATGATCCAAGTTAGTCCGATCAAATTTCCCTTCCATTTGAACTGAGTGGTTTTGTTGGCAGTATCCCCCTCACTAATGTGTGTGGATGTATTGGTGAATGTTAACTATATCAGTAAATCCATAAATTGTAGGTTATCAAGATGGGGTTAAGAACTAGAGAATGAGTATCACCCAGAAATCTTAGACTTGATACTGTGTGTGATAACTAGAAATTACATTATCTCCCTTGGGGAGATGATGAATCCCTTTTCTACAGTATGTTGAATGGAAGCATTTATAAAATTGTTCATGACAAAGAATCCATGTACTGGCAGCCAAGGGAGCTACACTAGTAGCTACACTAGTAGACAGCTACATTTAGCTACCCATTGTTTTTCCCCTCCACCTTTGAAATAACTCCTCACCTTTCCCTTGAGAAGATTCCCCTCTCGCATGCTACCAGATGATAATATGTAAGAGATGTATGAGTTCCTATTACTGAGATTTCGCCAGTTTCCCAGGTTCCTGGTTAAGCTGCTCTAATTTTTGTGAACTGCTTCATGTCCTTTCAGTAAATAACATTGGCTGAGCAGCCTGCTACATATAGCTGCACAGGGTATCTCCATAAAACCATATAAAGACATCCTGTAGCCAGGGTTGATTTTTGTTCTTTACATTCAGAGAACCCCAACTGATGCAGTGTTCTTATGTCTTAGGTGTTCTTTCCCCATTGACTCAAAAATCTCATTCCCATGGCTTTGGTTTCCAATTGTATGTTGATAACTTATGGAATCCTATCATCAGATGTATTGCCTGAGCTTCAGATCTGAATGTCCGCCTATCATCTGCATATCACCCCACTTGATTAACATACAGATGCCTCACACTGACCCCATCAATTTCTCCTCAAAATCTTCTCTTCCAGTGTTCCCTTTTCTTGACAAGTGGTACCACCCTTGGCCATGTTTGTTAAACCAGAGTGTGGCCATTATTCTTGATGCTTCTTGATCTTCTCTTTCACACCAGACTTTCCTATTAATCATTAAATTTTCTTGGTGTATCATGAAGATATACCTCAAAACCATCTTCACTTTTATCACCCTTGTCCAAAGAACAGTATCTTGCTAAGACTGTTGTGATGCCCTTCTATTGGTTTCACTGCCTCTACCATTGCCCTACTGTTATTTGCAGAGCAGTTTAGAGTGCTCTTTGATACACAGATCTAATTGTGTCAGCTGCCTAAAACCTTTTAGTAGTTCCCCCATTTTTCCAGTATATACTCTAGACTTTTATTCTGAAATCTTATCCTTGTTTACAAGGTTCTTCATTATGTTCCTTCTCAAGCCCTATCTTCACCACTTCAAACATAACTTGGTTTTATATATTGGTGTTTTCTGTAATAATTTATTTCAAAACAATTCCACATTTTTAAAAAGAAATTTTCATTAAAAAAGATAAAAACTCAAAATCACGAGTTGGAGGCATAGGTAAAGACAGCTCACCTCTTCCTTGAACAACCACAGCAAAAATTTTAACTACAAAACAACTGTCATCCAGAATTGTCAGAAAATGGAGCTGTATAGAAGTCTGATAAGCAAGGAATTAAGTCACATTCATTCAGATGGGTAGGAAGGGTGGAGATGTGAAATGGGCAGTCCAACACCCACATGTGGTGGACAAAAACTGGGAGAGAGATGAGTGAGGGATCCCAGACCACCCAGCACAGGGTTCCAATGCCATAATGATAAGTTCCCATAACCTCTGGCTGTAAAAACCAGTGGGAATTGGGGAAGCAGAAGAAACTGTGGGATTCTCAGGCATGTCTTCTTAAAGGGTCCACACAGACTTAGGACATAGGCAGACTCACCCCCCTCTAAGTTCCAGCACCACTGGGGCAGCAGCTTGAAGGGCACCAGTGGCATGTGAGGAGAAAGTGAAGTGTCTGGAATCAAGGTGAGTGCCCAGAGACAACATCCTCCTGGGCAAAACTTCAGAGGCCAGGCAGCAGCCATTGTCCCTTTTCTGAGCCCTCTCCCACACAGATCCACAGTGATGAAACCATATCTGAAACTCCATCAACATGGTTCAAATGGGTTGCCCACCCAGGCGATTAGCTAAGGCTCCACTCCATCCAACTTACAGTGCACTTTTCTACATTAGGCCACCTACTAAGAGTCAAAGCACCTCCACCTAATACACAGAAATACAAGGAGGCTGCAAATAAATATAGCTAACATGGAAGAACAGAACAAAACTCCAGAACAAGAACTAAACAAAATGGAGATAAGCAATCTATCAGATGCAGAATTTAAAACATGGTTATTAGGGTGCTCAAGGAACACACTGGGTACTTCAACAGAATAAAAAAGACACAGGTAGAAATGAATGTTACACTAAGTGAAATAAAGAATAATTTACAGGGAATCAACAGTGGAGTGGATGAAGCCAAGAATCAAGTCAATGATTTGGAACACAATGAAGAAGAAAAAGTTAAGTCAGAACAGCAGGAAGAGCTCTGGCTGGTGTGACTCAGTGGACTGACTCAAATCAATGGTTTGGACCAGAAGGAAGAAATAAACGTTCAATCAGAACAAGAGGAAGAAACAATTCAAAATGAAGAGAGGCTTAGGAACCTCCAGGACAACTTTAAATGTTCCAACATCCCAATCATAGGGGTGCCAGAAGGAGAAGAGGAAGAGCAAGAAATTTAAAATTCATTTGAAAAAGTAATGGAGAACTTCCCTAGTCTAGCAAAGGAAAAAACTTCCAGGAAGTCCTGGAACCTCAGAGAGTCCCAAAGAACTTGGACCCAAAGAAGCACACACCAAGGCACATTATAATTACATTACCCAAGATTAAAGATAAGGAGAGAACCTTAAAAGCAGCAAGAGAAGAGGAGACAGTTACCTACAAAAGAGTTCCCATAGACTATGAGCCGATTTCTCAAAAGAAACCTTGTAGGAGAAGAGGGGCTGGAAAGAAGTATTTGAAATCTTGAGAGGCAAGGACCTACATCCAAGATGACTCTATCCAGCAAAGCTATCATTTAGAATGGAAGAGCAGATAAAGTGCTTCTCAGATAAGCTCAAGTTAGAGTTCATCATCATTACTAAGCCCTTATTATACGAAATGTTCAAGGGACTTATCTAAGAAAAAGAAAAAGATAAAAAATACTAACAGTAAAATGACGACAAACACAACTATCAACAACCAAACCTAAAAAAGCAAAAACAAAAACTAAGCAAACAACTAGAACAGAAGCAGATTCACAGAAATGGAGATCACATGGAGGTTATCAGCGGGGAGAGGAATGGGGAAGAATGGAGCAAAAGGTATAGGGAATAAGAAGCATATATGATAGGTACAAAATAGACGGGGAGATTAAGAATAGTATGAGAAATGGAGAAGCCAAAGGACTTATATGTGTGACCCATGGACATGAACTAAGGTGGGGGAATGCAGGTGGGAGGGAGGTGTAGAAGGCAGAGAACAATAAAGGGGAGAAGAAAATGGGACAACTGTAATAGCATAATCAATAAAATATATTTTTAAATAAAATCTTTTTTTAAAAAGTACAAGTTTGTAGGTACAGAATAGGCAGGAGGTTGTTAAGAACAGTATAGGAAATGGAGTAGCCAAAGAACTTGGGGGTAATAGGGGTACTGTATGAAAGGGGGTAAAGGGGGAAAAATTGGGACAACTGTAATAGCATAATTAATAAAATATATTAAAATAAATAAATAATTCGAAACCCCAGGCCTGGCCAGGTAGCTCTGTTAGTTAGAGCATCGTTGTGATACACCAATGTTGTAGGTTCAATCCCTGATCAGGGTACATACAAAAAACAGCCAGTGAATGCATAAATAAGTGGAACAGCAAGTGGATGTTTTTCTCTTCCTTCCTCTCTCCAAAATCAATACATTAAAAATGAAACCCATTGATGTTCAGAACTACCCAATTATTACCTATCACTATGAATACTGTAATTTATTTTCTTCCAAATTTCTCTTTCCATGAAGTTTCTATAATCTGATATAACTACTATATAAATAGAGCTACAGTAAGGTGCCCAGAGAGTAACGAAATCTCTACCTCACAACATACATACACATACATACCAGAAGGACTACAAATTTAAATGTTAAAATGAAATATTGAAAGAATTTTGGGGAGACTTTTTACAATAGTGATGGGAGATCATAAGTGAACTAGTAAACCTATAAGCCCTAAAGGAAATTATAGACATATTTGATTATATAAATGGAAATTTGGGGGAAACAGAGGTCTTGGTTCTATATAAGAAACATGAAAGACTGGGGAATTATTTCTGACATAAGTGACAGATTGAGAATTAATGTCTCTACTATACAAAAGTTCCTACAAACTGATCACTACAAAACAATCACCCTAATAGAGAATACCCAATAGGGAACTCAGAAAACTTCTAAAAGATCAGCAGTAATAGCCACTAATCATTTACTTGTTTGCTACATGCTAGACGTTGTTTCGGGCATTTTATAAGTATTATCTCATTTTATCTTCACAACTTACCCTATGAAAAATGTAATATCCCTGTTTTATACCTAAAAAAACAGGCTCAGAAAAATAACTTGCCCAAGCCATAATAATAGGCAGTCACACATTTTGAGCTATGATTAAAACTCAAGTGGTCTGACTCCAGTCTGCTTTGAACCATTATGCTGTTATGCATTTCAATAAACATATGAAAGAAGATCAAGTGTATACATGGTCAATGAGATACACATCAAAGCAAGCAAGGTCCCATCAGTCACCTATCATATGGCAAAATTTTAAAAAATAATGACCTCCAGTGCAGACAAGAATTAGGGTAAGAGAAGACTTTTGTACATTGGTGGTAATGTGAATTGTTCTAATCTTTTTAGAAGGTAATCTGGCCATATCGATTAAATTTTTTAATGCATCTTTTAACACAGAAGTCTACATCAAAGACTCTCTCAAACAACTAAAAGCACTGAGATATAAGGACATCAGTACAAGAAATTTGCTGCAGCATGGCCTGTGGTAGCAGAAAAATGGAAACCACTTGACAGTCCATCAAAAGAGAATGTTTGAATGAGCTGTAGAACAGCTACACTCTGGAGTATTCTACAGCTGTTGAAAAGAATGAGACAACTCTCTAGCTCTTAACCTGTGGCATGCCCATGATGTATATTTAAGGAAAAAACAAAAGTTACAAAGTAATCCATGAATGTCATGAGAACCCATTTTTTGTGAAAACAAAACCTACAAATGTGTCAAAAAAATGATCATAAAAGAAATATAGGAGTACATACAGCAGGCTATTAATGGTTTAAATTGAGTTTGGAGAAACAGCATTTTATAAATGTTGGCACTATCTCACTACTTGTGGGAAGCACATGCCCTTGTTTTTAAGAAAAAGCTTACTCATAGGAAATTTTTAAGAGGCAATTAAATTGCAGCTGGATATTTTTGAATTGGGATATGCTAATAGAAGGTGAAGAGGGCAACAAAGATTAACAGTTATATATCTTACATATTTAGGGTTGTCTTTTGAAGGTGATAGATTTCCAGATGACTGGTCCTCAACCTTTAGATAGGTCACTCTCTAAAGCCAAGAAAAGGTTGTCCATTAGGGTGCCACATTCTGACAAAGACTGATTGTCTCCCTGTGTCTCATCTTCCAAAAATAAATACCACATTTCCCAACTTCCACTGCAGGTAAACTAAATTTTAGCCAGTGGGGTGTGAGCAACTTCTGGGACTTGTCCTTAAAAGAGTGTGTGCCCATCTTCCATTCTGCTGGCTAGAACACGGGCTTGATGGCTAGAACTTGAGCATGTCACTTGGACCATGAAAGAGAAGGAGCTCTGTGTAAATGGTGATGGAGCAACAGTAAGAAGGAGCCTAGGTTCGTGATGAATGTGAAGCCAACCATACAGGCCTGAAATGTTCACCTCTAGACTTCTTTTACAAGATAAACATATATCCTCTTTACATAGTTTGTATATGAAGTTTTTTCTCTCACAACTGAACTTAATTTGTCCACAAATACTGTGATGGAAATATCTCTGAGGAACATCTAATTCCATTTATTCTAATTTTATTCTACTGAAGCAAACTGCCCCAAGCTAAACTCACTGACAGGAGGGAAGTACCCTGGGTGGATGACTGTTTGAGTCCTGAGCCAGTCCTATATTCCCCATCATAAATTAATAAATCATCCCCTTGCCTTATTAGATAGGGGACCCTCATTTATTCTCTTAGAACCCCCACTACTATAGACATCTGTTGCTTTTGTCCTCCCAATACCCATCCCCACTTCTTTTGATAACTGCACATCAATTGCCCTCTGGATTTCCAGCCCTCCTCTACTTTGTGTCTATAGGCTAACTATCCCTGGCTCCAGTTTGAGCACATTACCCAGACCGACTTACCAGAGCCCTGCAGCCCTTGTTCAGGGTAGCTGGGTAAGGAATGAGTATACACAGTCAGTCAGGGAAAAGTCCAGCCATTGTTAATAGAACAAGAACAATTTGCATGATATCAATGTAACCTGACAGCCAAGGAGAGGGGACTGGAATGTGCATGTGTGAACAATGACGACTTCACTGTACTAGTCAGTGTGGGCAGTAGATGCCTGTTGAGTGAGTATGTGTACTGTGTGGTCATCACATTCAAAGTGACTGAGCAAGTAGAGCAAAGAATCTGCATCAAATTTTATGTTAAGCTTGAACGTTCCTCCACTGAATATATTGGGGTGATTTAGAAAGCCACAGCTATGGGCAACTGGTGATTGGCAGTTTCATCACAACGTACCTGCTCATGCATCATGTCTTATGCAATGTTCTGGCGAAACATCAAATCACCCAGGTGACTCAGCCCCACTACAGCCCAGATTTGGCGCCCTGCAACTCCTGGATTTTTCCAAAACTAAAATCACCTTTGAAAGAGAAGAGATTTCAGACCATGGATGAGATTCAGGAAAATACAATGGGGCAGCTGATGGTGATTGGGAGAACTGTGTGAAGTCCCAAGGTGCCTACTTTGAAGGGAACTAAGGCATCATTGTCCTATGTACAATGCTGCTTGTATTGTATATGTTCTTCAATAAATATTTCTTTTCCATATTGCATGGCTGGATACATTCTGGATAGACCTTGTATGATCTAAACCAAACCAATCTTACACAGTTAATTCTGGGAGGTTGGAGGACCTCCCAGAGTTTTAAATAACTGAAAAAGGCATTTCCTTTTGTTTTTAATCCACTGACTTTAGAACTGTGAGGTTATAAGCCTGACACTACTGGCAATCATCTCACCACCACAGATTGCCTATCTGAGAATGGAACCTACACAAGGACTGAAAAAGAGAATCCTTAAAACATTATTGTCCCCGGATCCACTCATGCCTGAAGCTAAACTAACCCTGGACATTTTTTGCAAGCCAATAAATCCAATTCTTTCCTATTCAGTTTGATTTGTCTTCTCTTCATGAAATGGAGAGTCCTGACTAAACCACTCCATTTCAACTTATTACCAGCACCTGACATATAGTGAAATATGACATTGTGTTGTAAGAGGCAGAAATTTACAACCTGTTAACTCCAGTAGACTGAGCCACAGAAACTTCTTCATTGGCAAAACTGAGGACACTGACAAGCACTTAACCTCTTTGAACTAGTTTCTTAATTCATTTAAAAAAAAAAAAGGAGTAGCTAACAGTTACTACTTTAAAAATTGTAAGGATTTGGACAGATGATGAGCACACAGTTCTGAGCACCGTGCCTGGCACTTAATAATCCCTCAGTAAATAGCAGTTGTTAGTAATGTTATTAAGGTGACAGTACCTTGGAAGCCTCTTGGCTCAACCAGCGAGCCAGCCATTTTCTTGCCATCCTTTTAAACTTAACTTGCCAGTGTCAATGACACACATATTTTATCATATTTAATCTAAGGAAAATCTAAGGTTTATAAGGAAAATCAGTTCTTTATTTGCCCCATCACTGCCAGGAGTGCTGGTGGCAATAGAATATGTCTCATTCCATGGCTCTCATGTGTGTAGGTGTTTGGATGCTAGCTGTGCCAGTTGGCCTGTTAGCAAATGTGGTGAGAAGCCTTGGTTAAGAAGGTCCAATTCCCATTGATGGAAGTGTGTTATCTCTCATTTATATCAGAGCAGGCAGGCAGTCTGAGAACCTGGGAACACTTAAGATGTATGTGAGGCTCACCGCTTCACTGCCTGGGGGACTGAGGCCCAGAACACCCAACTGCTCCTTGGTTTAAGATGTACAAGTTTAAGACACAGACAAGAATCCTGGTCCTTCACACCAACAAGAACAAAAGTTTTCTTTTCTGTTTATGTAATTCCAAATATCCCAGAGGATTTATGGCTTTATCCCAGGTTGCCATCCTGAACTGCCTGGCCCTCAAAGCTTAGAGAGAGTAGCTGAAATCAGACCTAATCATTAGGTCAGAGAAATGGACTGAAGCCAAATTTCAAGAGGCAAGTACTGGGGGCCTTAGGGAACCCTGGGCTCATCCTTGCCATTCTCCTGAAGCAACAGCAGCAGAACAGAAACATCTCAGTCACATTTGCAAGTTTCAATGACAGTCCTTTTTGGACAGTTCTGATTTCAGTTCAGAAGACGCTTGGGACTGTTTAAAGTTGGGGATAAGAGAGTTTGCCCAGAAAAATATTCAAGGGCAGATGCTGCTTTACATGGTTCAGGACTTGAGGAAACATACACAGATCAGGGTTTCAAAGTTTTCAGTGTTGGGGTGTAGATAGGGTGGGGGCAGGCAGGAAGACCAACAAGCCCAGACTTCACTGTGGTCAAAAGATTTGCTGACATGCCCAAAAGACAACAGTCCTCAAAATGTCATTCAACTTGTATCCTATCTTCAGAACACATCGCTTGTAGTGCACTATGAATTAACACTTAAAAATAAATCCTTTGATTCTCTTCTGACCAGCACAATTACACTACAGTATCCTCTGTGTATATTTTACGATATTCATTGTCCAATGTAATCATTGAAGTTACAGCACAAATTATGGAAAATATATGATATAGCAAGCATGAAATCCAAGTCCAGAGCCACACACACACACTTGTCACCACTACTGCTAAGCAGGGACAGCCCAGAAAGCTGGCCTCACAGGCAAGGCCTACCTGGGGTCCCCATGAAAGGCAGCCTGTGGCAAAAGAGGATCAGACCTCCTCAAGGATCATACAGAGGAAATGAGTAGTTACAGGCTTCTTTCCATCACTTCCTGGCCCAACACAAGCCCCCACCACCACTCAGAGATGTTTCACTATCTCTAACAATGGGAAAATTTGCAGTAATCAAAAGTGAATGTGGAAAAGTTTCAAGAAACCTCAGGTCTATAATAGCAGACATGCTTTTCTTTGGCGGAAAAGCAAATTGATACCAAGTTGTTCTTAGCACTTCGCCAAATGGATTGCTGTTTCTTTGTGCCTGGGGCACCCAAAAAGGGAACAAGGTCTCAAGTGGTACTTATGGCTCTTTGCCTGGATACCTCTCCCAGTTTCCTCTTTTAAGGCAAAGAGCCCTGTTCTAATAGCATTCTGTCCCCCAGAGCCTGGCCTTGCTTATGTGGACCAGTTGTATGATAACTAGATATTCTTGGCTTCACTTTCTGTACTTGTCCTTGGATATAACACCCTTAAGAGAAGAGGCAGAACCTGCTTGTTCCCATCATTCCTTGCTTCTCTCATTCCCTGGTCTTTCTTCTTCTAAGAAAACTTGAAGACAAGCTTCCATGTGCCTCACACATGGGCCTTACAGGAAACCACTTCCTTTCACACATTTGTGGGTACCAGGTCTGTATGGAGAATATTCTCATACACTCCAGCTCTGGCTCCCTCTTCTTTTCTGTGGTATTCTTTCTTTTTCTTTCTTGTCTTTTCTTTTCTTTTTTCTTTTCTTTTCTTTTCTTTTCTTTTCTTTTCTCTTTTCTGTTTTCTCTTTTCTTTTCTTTTTTCTTTCTTGCCTTGCCTTTCCCTTCCCTTTCTTTCTTTCCTCACCCAAAGATCTATTTATTGATTTTTAGAGAGGAAGGGAGAGAGAGAGAGAGAAATATCAATCAGTTGCCTCTCATATACACCCAGACTTGAAGTTGAACCTACAACCTATGTATGTGCCCTGACCTGGGGTCAAACCCACAACCTGTTTCATGTATAGGATGATGCTCCAACCAACTGAGACACCTAGTCAGTCCTCTCCTTTTTCTAATCCTGTAGTGTCAACTTTCTCCTTCCCCTGCCTTGTAAAATTTCATATGGAGGATGGCATTCAAGATATATCAAGAATCATACAAGATAAAGATAAGAAATTTGGAAACTTGATGTGTAAATTGCTACTAAGAACAGTCAAGATGTGGTATTACAGAACCAGCTACATAATTTGTATGGTACAGAGAAAAATGAATATGCAGGGGCCTTGTTCAAAAATTATTAGGAATTCCAAGATAACAACATGTCTCCTAATTATGTGGCCCTTCTAAGGTGGGGGGTCTTGTGTGACTGCACAATCTCATGCCCAGGAATCTTGTCCTGGTAGTATATTTCACTCAAATACCCTTTGGTTAGCAGTCTAAAACATGTCCATGACATCTTGTCTCCCAATTCTTGCCAGCATTCAGCATCATTAAAATAAGTGGTAATATCTGTCACTTACTAGGGCTAGTAATGGAGTTAAGCCCTCTACCTTAACTAACTCAGTTAATACTCATAACATTCCAGTCATCATAGATGAGGAAAACCAAGGTTCCTCAGCTTGTAGGTGGTCTTCTACCTTGGTTTCTCACCAAAGCCCCATCCTTTAAACCATGGATCTATTTCAACCTGAAAAACAATGGAACCCATGATAGTAGATAAATAAGAACAAAAGCATTATGTACACTCGAACTGAGAGATTTTCACATAATACAATAGTAACTTGTTTATCAAACACTTAGTATGTGTCAGGCACTGTGCTGTGCAATTTACATACATCATTTGACATTCTGGTGTGAATTTTATTTCATAGCCCTAAGTATCCCATACTTTGTAGGTCATTTAATACTGCCCTGAGTCAGCTTGCCCAACCACAGCCTTTCCCAACAGCCATGGACTCTTTGTGATGCCAGAAAACTGAGGCTCCTCCATGATGGTAACCACATGAAGGCTGTTCCACCTGCTTGTGGACACCATGGCCGAGAACTACATTTTCTACTGGTGTCCAGGGACACTGACCTGACCTCAGATCTACACCTGGACCCTCACTTTCTCCAGCCCCCAGTCATGTTATTTCAGCATCCCCCAGAAGGATCTATAAGGACAAGCAAGACCCAGGTCACCTCCATGTTTAAACATCCCCCAAATCCCTTTCAGGTTTCAAACTTCTACATGGCCTTGAAACACCAAGCACTAACAGCATGGGGATGGGGATATGAGGCAGCAGTTCCAGCCTCCTTTTGCTGGGGATGGGCTGGGGAGAAGAGCCGCTAACACCGGAGAGTGTTTTCTACTTTCTTTAAATAACTTCCCCTGTTACATCAAATGAAGAAACTGGCTGGAAGGAGGAATTATCGATCTAAGGTCTGATAGATAGGAAGTGGCTGAAATTTGAAGCTGCTGGACTTTAAACCCGCAAATGTGGACCACCTGCTCCAGCACTGGAATCACCTCGGGAGAGCTCATTGAGACTTCCCAGTCCCCACACTGCCCGACAGAATGAAAATCTCTGAGGAGAATCTGCATTTTTTAAACATTCCACATGTTACCTAGGAGCTTCTGGAATTTCTATGTGGAATTTCTATTCAGAATTCCAGCCAATCTCTCAATATTAAGTACGGAAGACAGACACCAAGGTGCCCCTACTAGGATCAGTGCTTCCTGGCATTCACATCTGTCTTAGCACAGGCTGCCATAGAGAATACCACAGACTAGATGGCTTAAACAGCACCAATTTATTCTCTGACAGTTCTAGAAGTCTGAGATCAGAATGATCAGTCAATATGGCTTCTAATGAGGGCTCTCTTCCTGGCTTGCCCATGGCTACCTTCTTGCTTACATCCTCACGTGGCCTTTCCTCAGTGTGTATGTGAGGGGAGAGAGAGAGTGATCTCTCTGATCTTTGCTGTTGTAAGGGCACTAATCCAGTCAGATCAGGGCCCCATCCTTATGACCTCATTTAACCTTAATTACTTCTTTAGAGGCCTATCTCCAAATACAGCCATGCTATAGGTTAGGGCTTCAACCTGAATTCAGGGGGGAACGCAAGAATTGAGTCCATAACACCACCTTTGTGTAATCCCTTCTCCTTGAATTGGATTTCGTCCTGAAATGGGATGTGTGATTTGCTTCTAACCAATAACATCTAGCAAGGGTGATGGGATGTCACTCTGTCATTACCTTATACTAATAATGTAAGACTCCATCTTGCCTGCAGACCTGCTCTAGAGGTTCTCCTTGATGGTTTGTTGAAGTGGCCATGTTGGGAAAGCCCATATGGCAAGAAACTGTGGGTACCCTCTAGGAGCTGAAGGTGGCTTGCAAACAAAGGTAAGAAGCTGGGGCCCTCAGTCCTACAGCCACAAGGAGCTGATTTCTGTCAACAACCTGAGTGACCTTGGAAACTGATTCTTCCCCATTTGTGCATCCCAATGAGAACACAGCCTGGCCAAACCCTTGATTGTAGCCTTGTAAGTCCTTGAGGACTCAGTTAAGCCATGCCTATACTCCCAACCCACAGAGACTGTGAGATAAAGTGTGCTGCTCTAAGCCACTAAGTCAGTGGTCATTTGTTACACAACAGTGGAAAACTAATGCATTAAAAACCCCACGTGCTCACTAATAAGACTGCACAGATGATTCCTCTCTTTTTTACTTCAACCTAGTAGCAAGTTTTGTACTTACTAAGTATGACGAAGAACATGTGCCAAACTTCGTGCTTTAAAAAAATGATTTAATTTCTTAATTATGAAAAGTAATAGATGTTCATTGTAGAAAATTTGGAAGCATACCAAAAAGAAAGTTAAATGAAGTTACCAGGAATAATATCCTCCCACCCCCTCAGATAACCACAGATATTATTTTGGCAAACAGCCTTCCCCAACTTGGTTCTGTGCAGAGAGGCTAGATAAAGTTAAAAACAGAGAACGCTCTGTACTCTGTACAAACTGTTTTGTAACTTGCCCTCTCCACATGTCAGCCCATGTTTTCTAAAGAATTTGAAGCATCAGAGGGGTGAATTTGTTCCTGGCGTTTTGGGATGTTGCCAGACCCTACTTTTAATGACCTCAGGTTTTCTCTAGGCTGGGCTTTGGCAAAGGAGACTCATAAAGTGGAAACTGAGGCCTGAGAAAAGAGAATATACCTGAGGCCAGAATAGCCTCTCATCACCCAGAAATTTCTGCCCCTCCAAACTCCTCAAAACATTGTAGTTGAGCAGCTTTATTCCCAAAGCAATTATCCTTGAAATTATTGTCAGAGTTTGGTTTCTGTAAGCCACAGCCTCATCCTTAAATCAAGAGGAATGATCAAGAGCAGCTTGAAATAGGAGGAAGCCAGCACCTCTTTGCCTGAGAAATGGCCAGCCCACCACCCATGAGGCCTGATTCTCCCCTGGCCCTCGCAGCAGCTGAAATTCAACTACTGGACCATCATTCCAGAACTTTTAGGGTTTGACACTCTCAAATGTGAGCTGAAAGCTAGCAAGGAACAAGTTGGGAAAAGAAAGGCAGGAATCATTTATTCATTAAGCTTTATCGAGTCTCTGGAAGTCCGGGCCCTATCCTAGGTACAGGAACTATAATATAGGTACCTCAGTGTCTCATCCTTAAACAATTCTTTTGTATTTGAATGAGATACAACTAACGGGTGTTACTTTTACAATGAAAAATGTTTAGTAACGTTTTTACAAAGAATGCCTGAATTAGTTTAACATTTATAAACAGTGTGATTGTTCCTGTTATTTATTGCTTCATAACCAACCACCCCAGAACTTTTGTAGCATAAAGCATCATTTCATATACTCATGATTCTGTGAACTGGAACTGGACAGAGCACAGTATGGATGACTCCTCACTGTGCTTGAACATCTGAACACTTGCAGAAGTGCCTAGGATGGCTGAAAATGGCTGGGACGGCTCAACCAGGGCCATATATCTAGGGCCTCAGTTCTTCTCCATGATGTGTCCAAGATGGCTCCTTCACTTCCATGTCTGCCACCTGGGCTGGGAAGAGTTGGAAAACAGGAGGTAGATTTGGCATCTTTTTTCGATGTTATCTTTCCATATGGCTAGCCTGGGCTTCCTCTCAACATGGCAGTCTCAGGATAGTCGGATTTCTACATGTCATCTGGCTCCTCCAGATCAAGCATTCCTGGAAAGAGAAAGTGAAAACCGCCAGTCCTCTTCAAGGCGATCAAGACAGAAGCCACAGTGCTTTTTTTATGACCTAGTTTCCAAAGTCACACATCATTACTTCTGCTTTATTCTATTTATTAAAAGCAGGTTACTAAGTCCAGCCCACACTCAGGGGAAGGGGCGGTAAGCTCTATCTCTTGAAGAGAGGAGTATCAATGAATTTAAGGAGATAATTTTTTCAAAACACTATAACAGCAATGCATTTGACCTTATATTGGGCATTGGACACCCTCCAGTTCTCTGCTCTCTTGAAATCAGTGAAGTTCCACTCCCTTGTCTCAGAACAAGCAATATAGCTGATTACCTTTCTTTTCTGGACTCTCCCAAACACTGCTATGCTTATCTTCTATCCAGAGCTTATCAATATATTTTTCACATTTCTTATAGTCCCTTCCCTTAAATGAACTTGATGCCAGTTGTTAAAATACTGAGGCTTCGGTTTTTAGAAGTCTTTTTTACGTAAAGATTTGTATAGAAAAAATAATTTTGAAAAAAAGTTCATACCCAGCCATACTGTCAAGCAAATGTGAGGGCAAAGAAGATATTTGATGACAAACAGGGACTCTGGAACTTTCTCTCATTTACCCTTTCTGAAAATAAAAACAAAGCAACAAAAGACCTTACTTGAGAATGTAATCAAACAAACTGATCAAGGAGTTCAGGAAAAAGACTTTCAAAACAAGAAACAAGACAAGAGGTGGTTTGAAAAAATCCCAATCCGATATCTATACGGCAGACCTAAAACACAAATTGTCAAAACTATAATTGGAAGTTAGAGGTCTCTGAGACAACGACGTCAAGAATAAAATAGTTGTCATTGCACAAATTGACTAAATGAAAATCTGGAGGTTCTTAAAGTGAAAACAAAAAACTTTGATTACCAAAAAAGAGAGCACAGTTAGAAACCTTGGGGGTGAGGCAGCAGAGGGGATAAGCTGTGCTGGAAAGTCATGGTCAAGCTAAAATGTACATGTTTTAGAACAACTGATAGTGATTTAAATAGTAAGGAACAAACAGCACCAAATCGCAGTCTGAAACAAAGTTGAATTTATTGCCTTCCTGGCAAGGGAGAGAGCCATGTCATTTAAACACAAGTTCCACAAGTCTCTCTGGGCAAAAATTAAAGCAAATAGATAAGGGGGGAAGGAAGTGCACAAATAAAGCCAAATTCTGAATTATGGTCTCCAGTTGGCTCACAGAGCAGATTGTCATCTTTGCAGGTCATCATCTTCAAGCTCTATGTCACTGACACGAAGGACTTGATTTCAGGCAAATCCAAGGCATGTTATAAAAGATTCCCCTGGGCCTCAGGTCATTCAGCGGAGATGCTTAAATGTGCATGTTCAAAGCTTAACACGGTGTTTTATTGTTATTTTTTTTTTACAAGTATGAAACAGTGCCCAACTCCTATTGGACAAAATAATTGAGGGAAGAGTAAGATTAATATTCTGGATTCATGATTAACTTTGTTGGGTTTGTAATATATAGCAGATGTGTCTCCCCAGAATGTCTTTTTTTTCTCCCTACAAGCAATTTGTTACTTTTATTGGATGTTTTCTTGGAGATCAGCCTTTCTCCATTACTTTCTTCAAGTAAGTTGGGGTTTTAAACTTTGTTCCTTTCAATAGATGTTAAAGATGTGTATGCATGTGTTTATTGTCTAGTTAGCCATCATAGTTGTCTTTCGGTTTTCATTTGGCAAGTGACAAAATTTTATTACATGGAAGTTTAAAGTTAAACCTATTAAGAAAAACAAAGTTTAACCAAAAACACAATGTTCCCATTCTCCTTACTATTTGACACTCTCTTTTTAAATATAGAAGACTTTGGGGGTGAAGGGAGACTTTGGTTTCACTTCAGTTCTTTTTCTCCTATTAAATTCTAGTAAAATAAATATTTCATTTTGAAAAACTGAGGCTCACTAGGTCATGGTGATGGGATTAAGGGTTAAAAAATGAAAAGGAACTCAGGATGATTTTTTCATTTTCATTTTTTATATATTATGCTTTTCTGTAATTTAAAAATTGAAGAATAAATATACATCATTTTTAAAGCATAAAAAGTTATATTTTAAAAGAAAGCCAAATACACGTGTAAAAGAATGTTCATGATAACATTAACAAAAAATGACAATTGAAGTGTCTGTCAATGAGGAAATGGAAAAGTGACAAAAGTCAAAATAATGAACCTTGGGGAAAGAGTAAGGTAGTCTTATGTGAAGGGACTTGGAAAATACTAAAAAAAGCAAATTACAGAAAAATATGTTCTCATTTTAATATGGGAGAAGGAGCCCCATTGAAATTACCCAAATATGACTCAAAGGGCTTGAGGATGGGAGAGAGGGGGAGAGAGGTGTGTATATATATGCGAATATGCAAACTGATACTTCAGTGAAGAAAAAGTAATGTTTCGTGATATAGGAAAACTGAGTAGACTTACTGAAAGAAAATACAGTATATACCAAGACCACATGTATTGAACTGTATGAAACGTGAAATGTTTTAGGGGTAATTTTGACAATAATAAAATTTTACATTATGAGCTAACTGTAGAAGCCATCACCTCACACCACACAAGACATTACTTCACCCTTTACATGTGGTCCAGAGATTCTAGGAGGATGAAAGCGCATCACTTAACAGATGCTGGGGGCCAGACTGCTATTTTTAAAGCTTACCCACATAGAGTTCTATATTGTTTGGGTTTGTTATATTTATACATAATTTATAATTTTAAAAAATTATAAAGATTTATAAGTATTATGTGATGCATGTTATTTTTCTATATTAATCTATTCACATAATACTATTTTTTAATGACTGCATATAGTTGGACATTTAAGTCTTTTCTAATTTTTATAATTTTAAACATTCTTGTAGGTAAACCCTTGTTCATATTTCCATCTGATTCTTCTATTAATTCATCCTAAGAGGAAAAAAGGGGGTACACATTGTTTAACAGTATCTTTGTAAGGATAAAGTAAAATAATGTTGTAAAGGAACTCACTTCAGTTCTCCTTGGCACTGAGCTCAGACCCAAGTCTGAAGAACCCTGAGAATCAAATGAACATCTAGGCTTCATTTCAGGTGCCACAGCCTGGGCTGGCCCCTGAATGGGGCATGGACCCTGGCCCTGACCTCAGAGAACTCAGACTCCTGAGTTCTCTGAGGTCACAATGGAAGTGCAGTGTCAGAAGTGGTATGGAACACTTCTCAAACTTTAACATGCACATGAATCACATGGAGATCTTTTAAAATGCAGACCCTGATTCGGTAGGTCTAGGACAGAACCTGAGATTCTACATTTCCAGGGGATGCCAAGTGCTGGTCATTTGCAGACCACTCTTTTACTAGCAAGAGTATAAATATAAGATAAACAAAGATTTCCAGATGTCTGAGCAGAGATGCAGAGGCATGAAATGGCATAGCTTGCCTGAAGCACCAAGTTCAAAGGGTGGGGGAGAGATTAAAAAGATCTCCCCTAAGGAGTATTGCTGATGATGAACAGAAGAGGAAGAGACCTCAGGGTGAATCCACAGGCTGAATAACTGACTAGATATGGGGAAAGTGGGAGAGGGCATGGGTGATAGGAGGAGAGTGTCCCACCAAATAAGTTAATAAAGAACCTAGAGCAGGTTGGAGGAAGAAGGTTTGATATTCAGAGCTGGAGGTAGAGGAATAGGTAACTGGGTTATTAGTGAAACACTCTGAGGAAAGGCTAGAGCGGGAATGGGCAAGTTGGCAGCGTGCTGGCCTGTCAAAGCCATGGGCTGGGAGTACAGAAGGATTCTCCAAGCCAGATGGAAGGATAGACACTGCGATCGTCAGAACCAGCACTGTAAAGATGCAAACCTGTGAATGATGTTTTTCATACTACAGCTTCTCCAACATGGATGATCAGGAGCCAAAACCAGGGTCCCAAGGTGCTCCAAAACTATCAGTCACATCTCACACAAAAACCTGCATGAAAATGTTTATAGCAGCTTTATTCATGATTGCCCCAAATTAAAAGCAACCAAGATGTCTTTCAACAGATGAGTGAATAAATAAATTATGACCCACCAATACAATGGTCTATTATTTACCGACAAAAAGAAATGAGCTATCAAACCATAAAAGATATGCAAAAGCTTAGAATATATATTTCAAAGTGAAAGAAGCCAGTGTGAATGGTTATATATTGTGGAATTCTGAAGAGGTTCAGAACAGGCCAAGCCCAGATGTGAATTATTTTGAGCTGAAGACAATTGAGACACTGGGGGCTCACAAAAAAACTTTTATCTCTCTCTTAAAGAATTTGAATTTGGGGACTTGCCCAAAAGAGTTATTACCAGAGATAACCTTTTACAACCTATATACAGGGCAGGGCAAGCATCTAATGACTTAACCTTTACTCTTCTTATGTTACAGTAAATGACCTCTTAAGCCCTAGGACACCTTATCTGTAGCTCAGAAGATCATATATACCTCATTTTAACTTTCTATCTCTGAACCTCTCATGTATGTAGGGTTCCCATATGCACATATGTAATTAAATTTGGTTATTCTCATTAATCTAACCTCTGTCATGTAAACTGAAGTATTACATTAGCTGAAAGAAACTAGAAAGATAGAGGAAAGTTTCTTTCTCCACAGTTCCAACTGGGAAACACAATACTACACAGAGAGTAAAATAATCAGTGGATGCCAGGTATGACATTGTGATTTATAATCAGAATTATGTATTTGGTGCTCATCCCTGTTCAGGCACAGAGCTCCTAAAACCCTTGGAATTTCCTAAGTGCTGAGGAGATAAAATATTTCTTTTGTTATGTTAATAGGTAACTTTTGGAAAGCTCCTAAGCAAGCTAAGTATGGGGGCTGGTTGCCAAGGGAATCAACCATGTGATTAAAAGGTTGGAACTTTATTCCTGGATGGTGTGCTCAATGAATTGAGTGCCAACCTGCAAACTGAAAGGTCACAGGTTCAATTCCCAGTCAAGACACATACCTGGGTGGCTGGCCAGGTCTTCAAGGTCCCCAGTTGGGGGCATGTAAGAGGCAACTGATTGACGTTTCTCCCCCTCCCTTCCCGTCTCTCTAAAAATTATATATAAAAAAATTCCTTAAATTCTGGGATCTGATGCTATCTCCAAGTAGTATTCCTTTGGAAAAGGCACACACTCATTGGACCAGCCGAGTGCTCAGTGAGAGAGATGAGTAATGAAGCACATGATAAAATTTTGTATGATACTGTAATAGTGGGTATGATTTATTATTGCATTTCTCAAAACTGATAAAACTGTACAGCACAAAGAGTGAACCTTACTGTACACAAATTTTTAAAAGATTTTATTTATTTTATTTTTAGAGAGGGAAGGGAGGGAGAAAGAGAGAAACATCAATGTGCTGGGGGCCATAGCCTGCTGGGGGCCATAGCCTGCAACCCAGGCATGTGCCCTGACTGGGAATCGAACCTGTGATGCTTTGGTTCACAGCCCACACTCAATCCACTGAGCTATGCCAGCCAGGGCTGTACACAAATTAAAAAAAAAAAACATTTAGGAGATTGGGGGATCCTAGGAAGGAATGCAAACTGTGACAAGAATTTAATTATATGAATGTATGAATATATGAAACAACTTCACTAAAGAAGATGGGGGTGTTGATTGATCCAAGTAAATCTTTGGAATAAGTGGGGTCTATAGGACTAAGAGCAAAAGGAACTGCACATAACATTATCCTGTAGGTGATAATATTGTTTCCTGTGGGCTAACAATGTGGGTTAACAATTCTGAGACTGCTACATATGTGTACTGAAATGGAACAATTAAGTGGACACTGGATAGTAGGGGCCAGGTTTCTCACTGTTGGAATGGGAATTCACTGGTAAGCAAGGCAGGAGGCTAGCATGATCCGTGTGGTAATAATGGATTAGAATTGGAAACATCTGCTTAAGCTCATATTCAGCTTTATAGATGGTTACATATACAAAATTTACAGATGTGTATATATATGGATTAGTAAAACACAAATGTTTTTCATTTTGGTGAAGCCCAATTTCTTTGTGTGTGTGTATGGTTCATTATTTTAGTGTCATATCTAAGAACACTTTGCCTAATGCAGGATCACAAAGGTTTTTCTCCTATGTTTTCTTCTAGAAGTTTTATAGTTGTAGTTCTTAAATTTGTGTCTGATCCCTTTGTGGTTTATTTTTCTGTATGGTGTGAGGTAAGGGTATAAATCCATCCTTTTGCATATTGATATCCAATTAGAACAGAGCCATTTACTGAAAAAAACTTCCTTTTTCTTATCAAATTGCCTTGACACTTTCTTGAAATTCAATTGACCATAAATCTGAGGGTCAATGGATTCTTGATTCTGTTCCATTGATCTGTATCTAGCCTTTTGCCAGTTAGATATGATCTTGGGTAGTGTAAATCCTCCAGCTGTTCTTCATTTTCCAAATTCTTTTGTCTATTTTAAACCCTTGCATTTCCTTATGAATTTTAGGATCAGTTTGACAATCTCTGCAAAAAAATTCTGCTGGGATTTTTATAGGGATTTTATTGAATCTATAGATCAAATTTAGGGAGAATTGCCATTTTAACCATAATGAGTCCATGAACATGAATGTTTCCTTATATATTTAGATATTCTTAAATTTCTCTTAGCAATGTTTTATAATTTTCAGTTGTAAGTCCTATACTACTTTTGATAAATTTATTCCTAAGTGTTTTATTCTTGTTTATGCCACTGTAAATGAAAATAGTTTTCCAGCTCCATGTTTAAAATTATTTGTTGTCGAGAAATACAATTGATTTTTTCTTTATATTGACCTCATATCCTGTGACTTTACAGAACTCATTTGTTAGTTCTAGAGGTTTGTGTGTATGACAGGAGGTTCCTTTAGATTTTCTATATACCCAATTGTGTTTTCTGTGAACAAAGACAGTTTTACTTCTTTATTCCTAGATAGGTGCCTTTAATTTCATTTCATTTCATCTTTTTTTGCCTGTGGCCTATCTAGAACTTCCAGTGCAATGCTGAATGCAAGTGGCAAAAGTAGAGCCTTGCTTTGTTTCTGATCTTAGGAGAAAGACACTTCAGTCTTTTACCATTAAGTATGATGTTGCCTGTAGGTTTTTTCATCAAATTGAGGAAGTAACCTTCTACTCCAAGTTTATTGAGTATTTTTATTATGACTGGGTGTTGGATTTTGTGAGATTTTTCTGTATCTACTGAGATGATCTTGTGGGTTTTGTCCTTTATTTTCATGTTGTTGTTGTTGTTGTTGTTGTTTTAAATACCCAATGAGCTTCTCTCCTGTATGTTAAGATCTTGACACCTGTAGGTATTTTCATCACCCATCTCATGGTCAAAGGTCAGCCTTGTGGCCACATAAAAGGAAGGAAGGTGACCACTCTTCACTAGACTGACAGTATGAATACCACTTTCTAGCTCCTCCCGGTAAATTCACTGTGGAGACAGAAGGCTGCTGCTTTTGTTGGTAAAATTTTCCTCTGGGATCTGTGGCCTCTCTCTCAAAATTGAACAGGTGCTCAATGAAGAGCTTTGGTCTTACTCTGGAAGAAACACTCTGGTCCTGCCCCTTGGGCCAGGAAGTCTGTAACCTTCTCATATTTCAGAGCCCTTCTCCACCGAGAAAGAAGACTCTACTGACCAAGACACCACCCCTGCTGCCCTTTTCTCCCTTGTGTGTCTTCTTAGAGATATGAAATCAGAAGGCAAGGCCCCAACCCAGGTACCTGACCCATTCAGGGATCGAACCCACAACCTAGGTATGTGCTCAAACCAGGATTCAAATCTTTTGTTCTACCTGATGATACTCCAACCAACTGAGCCACACCAGCCAGGGCTTTTTTTGAGAATTTTTGTATCTAAATTTGTGAGATAGTGATCTATAGGGTTTTTTTTTTCTGAGTTGCCTTCGTCTGTGTTTGGTATGAAGATAATACTAGCTTTATAAAATAAGTTAAGAAATGAACTTTCCTCTTCTATATTGTGGAATACATTGTGTAAAATTGGTGTTAATTTTTTGAATGTTAGGTAAAATTCTCCAGTAAAACCAGCAGGGCCTGGAACTTTTCTTTGATAGCTTTTAAATTATAATTTTAATTTATTTAATATTTATAAGATTATGAGGTTATTTCTTTCAACTTGATTGGATTTGGGTAGTTTGTGGTTTTCAAAGAGTTGGTCCATCTCTTCTAAGTCCAATAGTGTGAAGTTGTTTGTAGTGTTTCCTTATTATCCTTTATAAAATCTGTCATGTGTCTCCCATTTCATCCTGATGTAATTTCTCTTTTTGTCAGTCTTGCTAAAGTATTGTCCATTTATTGACTTTTTTTTTCTAAAGAAATAGCTTTCATTTAATTTTCTCTATTTTTTAAAATTTCATTGTTCTCTATTCTTGCCTTAATTATTTCCTTTATCCTGTTTGCTTTGGGTTTATTTTTCTCTTCTATTTCTAGTTCCTTGAAGTAGAATTTAGATTATTAATTTAATATATTTACTACTTTCTAATGTAAGCATTTAATGCTATAAATGTCCCTCTTGGCACTGCTTTAGATGCATTCCCCAAATTTTGATATGTTGTACCTTCATTTTCATTTATGTCTGTATTTTTTAGTTTTTCCTTTGCTATTTCCTCTTTAAAGCATGGATTATTTTAAAGTGTGTTAATTAATTTCCAAGAGTTTGGTGATTTTCCTATTGTCTTTCTGTTACTGGTTTCTAGTTTGATTCCATAATGGTCAGAGCACATACGCTACATGCCTTCAATTTTTAAAAATTGTTAAGATTTGTTTTATGCAAACTGTCCCAGGTTCGATTCCCAGCCAGGGTACATTCCTGGGTTGCAGGCCATAACCTCCAGCAACCACACATTGATGTTTCTCTCTCTCTCTCTCTCTCTCTCTCTCTCTCTCTCCCTTCCCTCTCTAAAAATAAATAAATAAAATCTTTTAAAAAAAAGATTTGTTTTATGAACCAGGATATTGCTTACTTTGGTGAATGTTCTGTGCACACTTGAAATTATATATATATATATATATATATTTGTTGTTGTTGTTGTCGTTGTTTGGTGGAGTGTTCTGTAAATGTCTATTAGATCCTTTTGGTTGATTATGTTCAATTCTTTTATATCTTTTCTGATTTCCTTACCTAGTACTTCTATCATTCCTGAGAATAATATGTTAAAATCCCCTGGATTTTTCTATTTCTCCTTTCAGTTTTGTCCATTTGCTTAGTTTGTTTTTGTTTTTGTTCTTTAGGTTCAGTTGTTGATAGATGTGAGTTTGTCATCATTTTACTGTTCATATTTTTTATCTTCTTTAAATTCTTACATAAATCCCTTTCACATTTCATATGATAAGGGCTTGGTGATAATGAACTCCTTTAACTTGACCTTATCTGGGAATTACTTTATCTGCCCTTCCATTCTAAATGATAGCTTTGCTGGATAGCGTAATCTTGGATGTAGGTCCTTGGCTTTCATTACTTCAAATACTTCTTTTCAGTCTCTTCTTACCTATAAGTTTTCTTTTGAGAAATCAGCTGACAGTCTTATAGGAACTCCTTTGTAGGTAACTGTCTCTTTTTTTTTTTTTCCTTTTTGCTGCTTTTAAGATTCTCTCCTTATCCTTAATCTTGGGTAACTTAATTATGATGTGTCTTGATATGTTCCTCCCTGGGTCCAATTTCTTTGGGACTCTCTGAGCTTCCTGGACATCCTGGAAGTCAATTTCCTTTGCCAGATTCAGGAAGTTCTCCTTCCAAATCTATTTTGTCAAATAAGTTTCTGATTTCTTGTTCTTCCTCTTCTCTGGCACCCCTATGATTTGGACGTTGAAATGTTTGAAGTTGTCCTGGAGGTTCCTCAGCCTTTCCTGATTTTGGATTCTTGTTTTTTCATTCTGTTCCAGTTGTATGTTCATTTCTTCCTTTTGTTCCAAATCATTGATTTGAGTCCCAGTTTCCTTCCCTTCACTGTTGGTTCCCTGTATATTTTCCTTTATGTCATTTTGCATAGCCTTCATTTCTTCCTTCATTTTGTGACTGAGCTCAATTAATTCTGTTAGCATCCTGATTACCAGTGTTTTGAACTCTGCATCTGATAGGTTGTCTATCTCCTTGTCACTTAGTTCTTTTTCTGCAGTTTGATCTGTTCTTTCATTTGGGCCATATTTCTTTATCTCAGTGCACCTGTTACATTTTAAGGGGCAGAGCCTTAAATATTCATGAGGGTGAGGCAACTCTATTTGCTGTGTTGTGGCACTGCCTGTGGGAGAGACGTTAGAGTGGGAACAATGCTGCTTGTTCAGCTTTTGTCCCACTTTCCATCACTTGTTTTGCTTCCCACAAGGGGATTGTGCCCTTTCAGGTGCTGATTCACAGGTGGGTGAGTTTGTGTACATTTTAAGGTCCTGTGGGACTCTTCAATGGACTGTCATGGGAGACTGGGAGTTTCTCCCACTGCTGCAACCCCTGCAGATATTTTATAGGCAGGGGTTTTGAGTCTTTAGTTTCCCATGCTGAAACCCTGGGTTTCGAAGTGTGACCTGCTCCCCTTGTTCCTCCTGGCTTCTTCACGTGAATGTGGAATCACCCATGCGGATGCCGCCTTGTTTTGCCATGCACCCTCTCCATCCTGGCTGCCCATTCCGCCCCTCCTACTGGTCCACATGAATGTTTAACTCCTTGGTTGTTAGGCCTCCATGCAAATGATTTTCTGGCAGTTCTGGTGTTTTTGTTTTTAAATTGTTATCCTTCTTTTCATTGTACAAGGAAGCAAAGCATGTCTACCTATGTCTCCATCTTGGCCAGAAGTCCTGATGCAGAACATGTTTTCATATGCTTATTTGCTGTCTTTATCATTTGTTTGGTGAAGTGTCTAAGTTTTGGGCCCATTTTAAAATCAACTTTTTTGTTTTCTTACTATGAAGTTTTAAGTGCTTTTTGTATATTTTGGATAAGAGTGCTTTATTATATGTGTCCTTTGCATATATTTTCACTCTTTTATCTCTCTGTTGTGCAGACTGAGTAAATTTTATTGACCTTTCTTCAAGTTCACTAATTCTCCTTTCTGTCATCTCTGCTATACTAATCAGTCCATCAAGCAAGGCTCTTATTTTGGTTATTGCATTTTTCAGTTCCATAAATGTGACTTGGTTATTTTTATAACTTCTATTTCTTTGTTGAGATTTTGTTTTTGCATGTGTTTTAAGAGAATTTGTAATTATAGTGAAGCATTTTTATGATGGCTGCTTTAAAATCCTTGTCAGATTATTTCAACATCTACTTTATCTTAATACTAGCATCTGTAGATTTTCCTTTTTCATTCAAATTGTAATTTTCCTAGTTCTTCATATAATAGATGATTTTTTAAATATTTTATTTATTTTTAGAGAGAGGGGAAAGGAAGGAGAAAGAAAGGGAGAGAAACATCAATGTGTCATTGCCTCCCACATGCCCCCTACAGGGGACCTGGCCTGCCCAGGCATGTGCCCTGACTGGGAGTCGAACCAGCAACCCTTTGGTTTGCAGGCCCATGCTCAATCTACTGAGCCACACCAGTCAGGGCTGCTTCATTTTTCTAACGATGCTAAGGCTCCTGTTTAATCCCTGTAGGTGCCATATCAGGGAAAAGAAATCCTATTCTGGATCACCTGCTGTCTTTGAGGACCTCTGTCAGGGATGGCGGTAGGCGGAAGCCACTGGGCCTAGGCCTCTCTATGCCACAGGGTGGAGAGCAGATAAACAGGATTCTGCCACCCTGGTTGTGGAATGGAAGCTATGACCACTTGGGGCTTTGCTACTGCCACAGCTGCTGCAAACCAAGCTGCCCATTGGGGCCCCAGTTGTGGGATCAACTCACTTTTTCAAAATTCACACACGTGTAGAATCATGAACCACATAATGATGTTTTGGTCGATGACAGACTACATATACAACAGTGGTACCATAAGATCATAATGGAGCTGAAAAATTCCTGTCATCTCGTGATGTCACAGCACAATACATTGTTCATGTGTTTGCGGTGATGCTGATGTAAACAAACCTACTGTGCTGACAATTACATAAAAGCACAGTACACACCATTGCAGTAGTAGGCTATACCATCTAATTTGTATAAATATGCTCTACGATGTTGGCACCATGACAAAATCACTTAACAGCACACTTTTCAGAATGTGTCCCCATTGTTAAGTGGCACATAACCATATTCCCAATTTTAACTCCCCCTAAGAAACAATGGCCGTAAACAAATCACCACTTTAGAGGGTAGTTTTAAGCTTTCCTCTAAGACACACGTAATGATTAACAGAAAAAAATGTTCATCTTTGTCCTGCCTGAAATCATTTCATGTATGTGCAAACTTCATGTGTGTGTAAGCCCCAAGGTACGCTGACACACTGGAGCTTTGCATGCCCTGCCTGACAGTGTGGGCAGTAGAAATAATCTCCCAAATGACCTAAGGCCATTTTGTGCTGAGAACACTCTAATCTGGGTCTTAGATGTCACCTCACCCTATTACAGGCCAGAACCGTGATCAGGTGGGAATTCCGAAAACAGCCTTGGTACACGTCAATGCAGTGTGTGGAAGCGGCAGGTCTCACCTCACGCAGGCGGCCACATGCTCACAGGCTTGCACGTGCACCCACTGACGTGCTGGCCCGTTTATATGCTTTCCTGCTTACATATTTACTTATAAACTTTCTGCCTAAACAATTACCTGCTGACTCCTTGACCTCATTACTCAATATGTTTACACACTTACCTGCCTACATCTACTGCTTCACAAGTTTACCTCTTTGCACATGTGCTTTATACATGCTTACCCTCTCACAGGCTGACACAATTACACACTTGCTCCTCTGCTTAGCCTCTTCCATGCTTACCCTTTTACCTGCTTAGGCACTTACACAATTACCACTTACACACACTGACACAATTGCACACTTATTGATTTCAAGCTTACACATTTACATACTAAAGACCCACTCACACAGCTCCAGGTCCTAACCTGGTGGGGTCCCAGCTGCAAAGACACCCAGCTTAACAAAGAAAGGGAGTTGGATTTCAGAGAAGGAGGGTTCTTAGTCATACTCCCAGGAGTCAGGCCCACCCTCATCCCTGGCGTCTGCTTCATACCAGCCTGTTCCTGCAAGAGCCTCTGTCCACACCTCTGACAGTTGCCAACATATTTTCTGTCGTCTGAATATTTTTGTGGGATTTTTTCCCCTTCATCTCTGTGTGTGTCAAGTTGGAAGAAAAACAACCAGCAACTGGGGCCCTTGCACGTCCATGGCCTTATGTGTAGCATCCTTTGTATACATATTCTCCTCCCCTGTTTTTGGCAACTGGCCTAGCTTCATGCGGCTCCCTCTGGTGTGAGTCAGAGCTGATTTTTGAGTGTGCGGACGCTGGCTTCATGGACGGCGTATGCAGTGATCTCTTCTAGGGAAGAACATCCTGAGTTGTTGGTGGGGAAGAGCACTGAACTGGGAGTCCATAGGCCTGAATTCAATGTCCAGAAGGGCCTCTTTTGAGCTGTGTGACCTTGTGGGTGTCACTCATGCCCTCTGAGTCTCTGTTTCTTTGTACAGTAAGTCCTCACTTAATGCTGTTGATAGGTTTTGGGAAGCCAACTTTAAGCCAAATGACACACAGTGTAATAAAACCAATTTCCCCACAAGCTAATTGATATAAACAAGAGCTAAGTTCCTATGGCATATTTCTACATAGGTAGACACACTGTGCCTCCTCGCACAACCAAATTAAGGGCAACAAAAATTTAGAAACAAAAAAACAACAACCAGAACTGACAGAAAATAGAACTGTACGGAAGTCCCACAACCAAGGAGTTAGACACATTCATCCAGCCCAGTAGGAGGGACAGAGTTGGGTGGCCGGGCAGAGTCGGGCGCTGGGCAGAGAGGGGTAACAGCAAAACAAATAAATAAAAAAGCGGTGGCTTTCAGAACCCGGCACACAGGTAAGTGACTGATGGCCCCGGGAATGCAGGTAGCAGCTGGCAGACCCAGTGAGGCACGCAGGGCTACTGGCTGACCGAGCAGTCCCACATTCGCACGCAGACAAACCAGATGAAGCTGAGGATTGAGACAGACTGTGCAGCCCAGGGTCCCAGTGCCAGGAAATAAAGCCTCAAAACACCAATTGAAAACACGTGTGGAGGGTTGAGGCGCAGAGAGAGGCTCCCAGCCTCATAGGAGAGTCCGTTGGAGAGACCCACAGGGTCTTAGAATATACAAATACTTTTATGCAACAAAGAGAGAGCCAACCTATCAGATGCCCAGTGCAAAGCACTGGTGATCAGGATGCTCACAGAATTAGTTGATTTTGGTCGCAAATTAGATGAAAAAATAAAGGCTACACTAAATGAAATGAAGGAAAACTCACAAGGAACAAATAGTGATGGGAAGAAAACTGGGGCTCAAATCAATGTAGTGGACCAGAAGGAAGAAGGAAACAACCAAACAGAAAAGAATGAAGAAACAAGAATTCAAAAAAATGAGGAGAGGCTTAGGAACCTCCTGGACATCTTGAAACATTCCAACATCCGAATTATAGGGGTACCAGAAGGGGAAGAGGAAGAGCAACAAGTGAAAAAGTTATTTGAACAAATAATAAAGGAGAACTTCCCCAATCTGGCAAAGGAAATAGACTTCCAGGAAGTCCAGGAAGCTCAGAGAGTCCCAAAGAAGTTGGACCCAAGGAGGAACACACCAAGGCACATCATAATTACATTACCCAAGATTAAAATGGAGAGAATTCTAGAAGCAGCAAGAGATAAGGGAACAGTCATCTACAAAAAAGTTCCCATCAGACTGTCAGCTGATTTCTCAAAAGAGACCTTACTGGCAAGAAGGGGCTGGAAAGAAGTATTCCAAGTCATGTAAGGCAATGACCTACATCCAAGATTGCTCTATCCAGCAAAGCTTTCATTTAGAATGGAAGGGTAGATAAAGTGCTTCCCGGATAAGGTCAAGTTAAAGAAGTACATCATCACCAAGCCCTTATTATATGAAATGTTAAAGGGACTTATCTAAGAAAAAGAAGATTAAAAAAACATGTATAGTAAAATGACAGCAAACTCATAATAATTAACAGTTATTAACAAACTCACAGTTACTATTAATAACTCACAATTATTAACACCTAAAGCAAAACCAAAAACAAACTAAGCAAACAACTAGAACAGGAACAGAACCACAGAAATGGAGATCACATGGAGAGTTATCAACAGGGGAGTGGGAGGAGGAGAGAGGGAAAAAGGTACAGAGAATAAGTAGCATAGGTGGTAGGTAGAAAATAGACAGGGGGAGGGCAAGAATAGTATGGGAAATGTAGAAGCTAAAGAACTTATGACACATGGACATGAACTAAAGGGGGGAAATGTGGGTGGGAGGGGTGTGCAGGGTGGAGGGGAATAGGGGGAATGGGACAACTGTAATAGCATAATCAATAAAATAAAATAATTTTTTAAAAAATCACCAAACTTCTAAATAAAGACCCCAAATACTTCTGATATTAAACATTGAAATAAATGTGAGCTATACATATATTTAAGAAAGGTTAATAAAAACAACCAAGGTAAGTATTTTCGAACCCACTTATTCCAGGTCATGATCAAAGGTGGCCAGAGCCTATCCTGGCAGCTCAGGGTGCAAGGTAGGCCCCCCACCATGGACAGGACTCCTTTTCATAGCAAGGTGCGCACACACCCACGGTCACCCAGATGGGGACATTGTAGGCATGCCAATTCACCTCACGTGCACAACTCTGGGATGTGGGTAGACAGTGGGGTCCCCAGAGAAAGTCCACACAGATATGGGGAGAAAGTGCTAACTCCATAAAGACAGTGGCCCCAACCAGGAATCGATTTTCTTCTTCTCACTGACATTATAACACAATGACAAAAAATGAAACGTTATTCGAGGACCTGCTGTACTAGGGAAGGGAGTACCTCTGGGGGGTGTAGAGAGGTGGAGACTGGGTCCTTCTGCCTTGTTCTTCTGTCTCTGGGTCCCAGTACACAATAGACCAGTGAAAGCTGTCCAACTAGAATGAGCCTTGTCTAGACACTGGTAACTCCACTGAGCCCTAGACAAGTGGCAGGGAAGCCACAGAGCACCATTCTCAAAGTGGGCTCCCCCCTACCTGCTTCAGCAGCATTACAATACTGGTCAAATACATATATTTCTGGGCCCTGGCACCTCTGGGGATAGGACCCAGGAGCCAGCAATTTAACAACTTGCACAGACAGAATCATTTGCATAACATGTGAGAAGAAGTAATTTCTGCTGCTCCCTTTCATCACGTGATAAATTCTGGTTCATTCTTCAAGTGAGCTCCGATGTCGCCTCCACCATGAAGCTTTCCTATATTCACCCCAGATATAAGTAATTGTTTCATCCTCTGCAGGCTCACAAGTAAATGATCTTATTCACATTTGTGTCTCCAGCTCCTAGCCCAGGAGCATGTAGCAAATGCTCATATTTAAAAATAAAATCAAACCTCCTTCCCCTGACCTATGAGGCCCTCAGTGGTCTCACCCTCCGCATTTCTACCTCGCTTCCACTCCCTGCTCAGCTCACCTCTCCCTCCCCTGCCCCTCATCCTCAATGCTCCCAGCACACGGGCTTCCATTTTGTTCCTTCATCAAGCCAAGTTTTATGCAGCCTCTCGGCCTTTGCTCTCACTGCTTCCTCTGGCTGACGCACACTTCCTTCAGATTTTTGCACGACTGGCTCCTTCCTGCCGGACATTCAATTTCAGATCAAACAGCGCCTCAGAGACACCTTCTCTGCACCCCCAACCTGAAGAACCCCCCTCCAGTAACACATCTCATCTCCCCACTTTGTTTTATCACACATCGACCATTTCTCTGATCATTTCTTTTTTTAACTCTGTTTATTGGCCTCTCCCCAGAAGCTCACGAGATGAGAGATCGTCATTAGTCTAGCTCAGTAATCCTTAACCAGGGTTGACTGGTTCCCCAGGGAACATCTGGCAACTCTCACAGCTGGGCAGGTGCTACTGGCATCTAGTGGACAGATGCCAGGCATGCTGCTCACATTCTACAGATCCCAGGACAAAACAAAGAATTTTCCAGGCCCAGATGACAAGTGTGCCACGGTGGAGAGACCCTGGTCCAGCTCATCGCCGAAGCTCCAGCGTCTGACCCAGTTCCTGGCAAATCTCATGCAGCTCAAACATTTTTGCTGCATGGATGAACGAAATGTTCAGATTAAAGGTTGGGTTTAATTTTTAAAGCCTAAAGCCTCCTTGGAGAGCAATTAAACCACAAGTTTTCACACTCTGCTTCTGGAAGCCTTGGGCTATGGGGCAGAGTTTCAGGAATTTTGTACACCATGAAGAATTTTCAGGAGACGTAAACTTTATGGCTATGATCTGTTTTGTATATTGGGGTCCCAACTGTCTGACAAGCTCTACTGCTTTAAAAAAAACAACTGGGGAAACCACTGTGCCAGGCCGGCCCCCTCATTTCACCAAGTTGGAGGACGGGATCCAGAGAAGCTGGGGGCCTCTTAATATTACATAGAGAGCAAGGCCTAGGTCTCCTGAACACCCAGCTAGCCTTGGTCACAGAGTGGCCACAGCTCTGTGATTCCGCAAAGACACAGTTGAGGAGAAAGACAGTGTGATGCGGCAATTAAAGCACCGGAGCCGTACTAGGTGGGTTTTCATCTTGGCTCTGCCTCCGGCCAGCTCTTTCCTTGGAAAGGCCACTTAACCTCCCTGAGCTCTAGTTTCCCTGAGGACCTGTGAAACGAAGATAATAATAGTACCTACCTTATAAGGTTGTGATGCAGATTAAAGAGAATCTGTGAAAAATGTTTGTAAGTGTCTGGCACATAATAACTGCCGTGGGAAGGGTGAGTGGCCGGCTCATACCCGTTTGCCTGGGACTCTCGGGGTTCAGTCCTAAAAGTCCTGTGTCCCAAGAAACCCCTCCGTCTGAGCAAAGTGGGGCAGTTGGTTAGTTATTCTAGCTGCATGTGTATGTTTGGTTTTTAAAACTCTGTAGTAACGTTTGACTTTTCATTACTAAGTACTTCTCATTACTCAGTATGTTTCATATACTGAGCGTGAGGGAAGGATTGCTGATGAATTAATTGTTGCATTGATTTATGGGAGTGACATTTCTTGGGTGGTGTGTTCTTTTCTACATTTTAATATTTTCCCCAGGTTTTCCAGTCTTACCGGGATATAATTGACGCATAGCGCTATATAAGTTCAAGGCATACAACAGAGTGATTGGACTTAATCCACTTTCTAATAATGAAGTAAATGAAACTATTGGTCATTTGTACCAGTTCCTGCAGGGACGCCCACAGCACTACTACTTGGAAAACACTTTTACAGCAGTTGGTTTGTTACCGAATCTCCATGAACAAGAGAACTCTTTCTTTTTTCAAAACGTCTCTATTTCCAATAGTTCACCCCTTCAGGCTGAACGTTCCTCAGCAGCGCAGCATCTTAGAACTGGCAAGAAGTTCGGGAGTTTAGGAAATAGTGAGGACCACTGTGCCATTTCCCAGATGGGAAAACTGACTCCAGAGAAGTCTGTTCCATTTCCCAAGGTCACACACTCGGAAAGGGTAACCCTGGGGCTCAGGCCCAGGGTTCCAACCCCTGGGTCAGGGCGCGCTCAGAGGTCCTCAAACAAGGTTCCGAATACCCAGTGGCAGGTTTCACAGAGAAGTGGGTGGCTAGGGAGTGGGAGGGAAGTGGCTTTGCTCGGCCCCCGCACCCTCCTCCTTCTATCACAGAAGCTCCACTTTGATCGTTTGTACATTGAGCCTCAGGGTAAGCAGCCTCTGCAAAAGGGTTCATGTGCTGAAAACAATTTTTTTTGAAAGCTGCTCAATTATATCATAAGGTCAACATATTTTCATCCCTGGAAAATTTGCTCCCATGGAGAAAACTTAACTATTTCTTTGAACCACATTTTTCTCCTCTCTAATAGATTTTACATGGTCAGAAAAACACGTGTATGGGCCTTTAAAAGCCAGCAGTTAAAATAAAAAGCTCATTCACTCACCAAAAAGAGATGGGTGAGTCAGGGCGTTGGTAACAAGTGGCCCAGATGTGTAATCTCATGCCCATCATTTAGGAAAACGCTGCTGTTTGGGGCCACTTGATAGAAGCTTGGAGTGAGGTTCCAGGAGGGCCCCGGGATGGACAGTCCCCAGGAAGCAGGGTGGAGGAGGACAAATTGCAGTGACACTATATTGAACCTGGGCCCAGGGTGTTTGACAGGGGTAGTTATGCCTCTCTGCACGCCCCTCCCCACTATGATTTTCAGCTGAAACAGACAAGATCCAAAGCCAGGAAAACATCCTGGGTTGGACCCCAAAGTGGGACAAAGACAACTAGAAATAGCAAAGCAAAACGCACAGCCTTTGCCCATGGCGATTCCAGGCTCTCCCTTGGGTGGGTCTAGGCTTAAAGGAAGGCAAGGAGGAGTGAGCTGATTCTGCAGAGAAAAGATCAAAGTTCAAACTTGTAAAACTAGGTTTTAATCCCACCTCAGCCACGCATCAGCTGTGCAACCTCTGGACAGTTACCTCATCTCTCTGAGCATCCTTTTCTCATTAGTAAAATGTAGATTGTAATAGTCCTTACCTTATGGGGCCAGCGAAAGATTCGAAAAGAGGGCTCTGCTCCTTACCATGCTCCCATGCCAACAAAATAGTCACAGTCACTGTTTATTAAGCAACTACTAAGTGCCCATCTCTGAATGCCAGAGCCTCAGCTCCTTATCACCAAGCTATGTGGCCTCTGTGTGCCAGGGATTCTACCTGGTGCAGGGGAAGTTCGGAAGAGGACGACTACCAAAATATTTGGGGCTCCGAGAACATTCTGGGAAACTCAGAATTCATCAATCTTTGTCCTGGGAGACTGTGTTAGGCCAGCCCTCCCCACACAAGAGGTGCTTAAGAAATATTTGTTGAATGAGTGACTTCAAGATGGAAGAAATTAACGAAGGACTGAATGTGGATAAGTGTCTCCTTCTGGATAGAGGGAGATTTTTTTTTAAAAAAACCTCAGGAATTTAAAAACATAATGTCAAACAAAATAAGCCAGTTACAAGAAAGAGAATGTTCCATGTGGTGGCATTTGCATAAAGTTCTAGAACAGGCGAGATAAATCTATGGTGGCAGAAGTCTGAATAGGGGTTCCTTGGGGCTAGAAGGAACAGACAATGCTGTTCCCTGTCTACCCAATATCTGACATCCCCCTCCCTTGCAGCTGCTGTAGCCACTACCCAATGAGACCTAAGTGAAACTGTCAGGGGACAGTGGGGAAAACCTTCTTCTAAGAACTGGTTCATGCTCTTGGCCCGCATGTCCCCTCTTCCTCCATCTTGCTCTCTGAATACAGATGTGAGGGCTGGATCTCTGGGTGCCCTACTGCGTAGAGGACTAAGGCCACACGCCAAGGTTGGAGGAGCTGGGAACTACATCCCTCAGTATTCCATGGAGCTGTCAGCGTTAAACTGCTCACCTGCTCACCTCTAGATTTCTTTTACACAAGGGAAAGAAATTACCCTCTTGGGAAAGCCACTGTTGTTCTGGGGTTTTCTGTCCCATGCAGTTTAAACTATTCTCCCTATCCAATAGCCATGTGAGGTTGTCATACAGGTGAGGACACTGAGTCACAGATTAAATCGTTGCCCAAGGTCACGTGGTTGGAAATAGGGAGAGTCTGGTTGTGAATCCCACATTGTGAGGGTTCCTGTGGGCCTTTCTTTCTCTAGAGACCACTGGGCGCATATCACTGTCCTCTCAGGCCCAGTTCTTGGGGTCCCCAGACAGCACAGCTTGTGGGCACAGGATTAAGGGAACCATAACCATAGGTCCTACAATTAAGTGCCCTCCCCAACATAATGTCATGGACCCCACCTGTACACACACACCCAGAGTCTATCCTTACAGCTGAAAGAATTGAGGCTGGGGTACTGAATTTACTCTCCGAGCATCACAGAGTTAGGGACTGCCAGAGGTTGGGTTTGAGCCAGGGGCCCTTCCAGTGAAGTCCACATTTTTAATACCTCAGCGGCCCCATGTTTCAATTTTCTGTAAGATTCTGAGAGCTCCTTTACAGCTCCCTTCCAAATGGCTGGCCAGCCTCCACTTACATACTTCCAGCGACAGAGAGCTCATTACCTAATAGGCTTGCAAAGTGGAAAGTTGGGAAGAAGGGATCTAGTCCTTATCCCAGCCTCTTCTGTCTCCCGCCTGGCCTCAGCTATCCTGGGACTGCCCCACCCCGCACCCTGGGGACGTTTTCCCCTCCCCCGGAAGTGGTCTTTCTCCTCGTTCAGTCCTTCAAGTGCAGTGGGCGGAGTGGAAGTGGTGGTGACATCTTTACAATGGATCCTCTCTTCTTTCTCGCTCCTCCTCTCCCTCTCACACTTCTCTCTCTCCATTCCCCATTCCTTTGAAGAGGAGTGAAGACTGTTATGTTGTCATCTGGCAGCAATAAAAACAAATGTAAAATGTACATACTCGGTGACCCGGTCACCTCTCTCCTTGCACACGTGCCCAAAGACGAACTGGTAAAGAGGCTTAGAGCAGCAGGGTTAGTGAGAGTGAAACCTTGGAAACACTAAGTGTCTGTGATGACATCAGAATGCACCCTTCCAAAGAGAATGCCACAGTACTTTAAAAGGTTAGGACTGAGGTATCTACCCAGGGGAAATGTAAATACATGCCCAAACAAAGACTTTCTGTATGTGAATGTTTATAACACTATTATTCATAATAGCCCCAAATTGGACATAATACAAGTGTCTATCAACTGGCAAGTGGATAAGCAAAACGTGGCATACCTGTGCAGTGGAATATTAGCAAGAAAAAAGATGACACCCCTGCCCTGGCCAGGTGGCTCGGCTGGTTGGCGCATTATCCCGTACACCAAAGGTTGAGGGTTCAGTCCCCGCTTGGGGCATGTGCAGAAGGCAACTGATCAGTGTTTCTCTCTCTCATCAATAATAAAAATATTCTCAGGTGAGGATTTTACAGATGAACCTTCAAACAGTTATGGTTAATAAAAGTAGTCAGATGGGAAGATCGCACATGGTATGGTTTCATTAGTATGAAATATCCAGAGGAGGCAAACCCATAGAGACAGAAAGCTCAGCGGTCGCTTGGAGCTGGAAGTGAGGCTGAGGACTGACTTGAAAACGGGCATAAGGGCACTTTGGGGGGTTGTGGAATTGCTCCAAAACTGACTTGTGGTGATGGTAGCACAGCTCCGCAAATCGACTGAAAATCACTGCACTCTACACTCACAGTGAGTGAATTTTATAGTATGTAAATTTTATCTCAATCAGACTTTTTAAAAGATGAGGTATATACAGGAAAAAAAGGGATGAAACATTAGGTTAAAAAAGTAAAATTGTCGAACAGCAATTCCACTTAAATGAAGAGTAAGTGAAATAAAGACCCTCCTGTGTGAATATGAATGCGTGTATACACATATGCAAAGAACCCCGTCTTGAAAGCTCCACCCGCCCTCGCAACAATTACTACTTCTGGGGAGGGCGGTAAGAATGGGGGACTGGAGCGGGCGCCTATTACTTTACAGTGAAAGTTGATTCTTTGGGTAATTTTTTTTAACTAAAAAGAAAAATCAGACCTGGCTGGTGTGGCTCAGTGGATTGAGTGCTGGCCTGAGAACCAAAGCGTTGCCAGTTCAGTTCCCTTCAGGGCACATGCCTGGGTTGCAGGCCTGCCCCTGGTAGGGGGTGCTCACGAGGCAACCACACATTGATGTTTCTCTCCCCCTCTTTCTCCCTCCCTTCTCCTCTCTCTAAAAATGAATAAATAAACTCTTTTGAAAAATCAAGCAGAAATTCAAAAAAGGAAGTCATGCAAAAGAGAGAGGCTCGAGGCTGCAGTCCGTCCTTCAGCACCTTCTTTCACAATCACCAGGCTCGCGGTTAAGGAGCTGGCACTTGTAAGCAGTAAACTGGATGTGTCTAGACTTGGGAAGGACTTAAGGAATGATCTAGTCCAGTTCCTTTGCTCTGTAGATGGAGAAACTGAGGCGCAAGGTGGGAGGCAGAGCCTGGCCAACACCAGAGCTCGTTGGGCCTGGGCCCGGGCTGAAGTCCAGGCCTCAGACGAAGCTCCCAGCTCTGCCCCCACACTGCACTCTGCACAAATTGTTTCGTGTCTCCGAGAAAGGGGAGTTTATAAATTTGGCCTCATTTTGGAACAACAGAGCCATAAATGGACATGGCTGAGGAACGCTGGGAGGTACCTGACCTTTCAGACTGGGGATGGGGAGGGGAAAGGAGAACAGGGGGGCAGACCCAACCATGGTCCAGATTCACGCATCCAAGGGAAAATAAAGCTGGAGAAAGGAGCTAGTGCAGAGGAAGGCTGCAGATGAAGCGTGCAAACCACACAGACCTGGTCCAAATGTCCACTTTGCAGCTGTCTGGCTATGACCCTGGGCAAATGCCTTCACTTCTCTGAGCCTCCATGGTCACCAAACCTGGTGAATGATGAGAACATGTGGAAAGATTGTGGAAAGACAGATAACCAGGTTCAACTGCAACTTAGAGAGAATCAGACTCTTCCAGGGTAGGGCCCGAGCACTGTATTTTCCAGAAGCATCCTGGAATAGTCTGCATCACTGGAGAACTTGTGACAGGAGTCAATGACTTCCAGGCTCTTAAAACAGGCTTCTCAAAGTTACTGTTTTTTATTAGACTCTGTTATCTATAGATGAAAATCCAGACTGCTTAGCATGGCATTCAAGGCCTCCATGGCAACAGGGCGGCTCATCTGCCTGCCACCCCCACCTAAGCTATTCACATCCATCTTTCCATCGCTTCGGCAAACAAAGTGGAGTGTCCCCACTGCTGTCCCAGATAAAACCAGGTCTCTGCCTTCCCTGGGTTCCAAAGTGGGAATCAATTAAATTCCACACTCCACAGCTTTCTTCCTCTTCCAAATACATTCACACTCACTCTCTTTCAAACCTTTGCTCAGGCAGTTTCCTCAAGCTGAACAGTCCCCCCCAACCCCACCTGTCTTTTCTATTTATAGAAAACCCACCTCAAATGCACTGTCAGAGTCTCTGCACTCCCAGACTTAGTCATTATCTACTCAGGGCTCTCCGCTCTGAATGAATGAATGAATGGACTTCTGATTGGTTTGCCTCCCACCCTGGTGCACAGTTTGTAGCCAATAATGTTTGTTGAAATACACTGAAATCTGGATTCTCTGATCCAAACTCTGATCTGAATGCCACGACCACTGGAAAATATTCAGTCAACAAACATTTATTGAGCACCTACTATGCACCAGGCTTGTGTAAACAAACCAGGTCATTTTCTATGTGGTTAAGCATGTTGAGTGCTTTAAGAGAAACGATTGAAAGGTGCCATTTCATAGAGAGTGGTCCGGAAGCCCTCGGCAGAAGCGGCGTTTGAACTGAGGCCTAAAAAGTGATAGTGCCAGCCTACGGAAGCCCAAAAAGGGTGACCTGATTTGTGTATGAGAAGAGCTCTCCAACCTCTAGGTAGAGAGTGGAGGTCGAGTGGGAACAGTGGCCAGGGCCAAGTGATGTGATTAACAGCCACATGGAGAGGTAGAGCGCAGCCACATGAAGGCAGACACCACCGGGGAGCCTGCTGCTTGGGTGGGATGGCTGACCTTCAAACCTTAGAGTCTTTGATTCCTTGAGGCTTATCTATGTTTTAAACACACACAAATAAAGAAAACAAAACCCCTCAGAGCCTCAGAAGTTGGCTAAAGCCCATTAGGATTGTTTGTTTGTTTTCTAAAAAAATATATTTTCCCACTGAATCTTCAGTTTTATATTTCCAGCAGCTGGCATCCACCCAAGGGGACAAGTTAGCTGGGACAAACCGGCTTTCGTCCCTCTTCCCTCGGTCGTTGTCTTCCGGATCACAGCTCGTGGCTGCTAAGAGGGTCATTTCCTGTGGCCTCAGCAGGGCCGCAGGGCAAAGTGTGGGGGCCAGGCCTTCCCACGGATGCAGCTGGGTCAGCTACATTTCCCGAGAGGACATTGCTCTGGGGGGTGGGGGTGGGGCAGGCAAAAGGCAGCCCCAGAGGGGTCAGGCAAGCAGCTCTGGCCCAACAGTTCATTTTTTAAAGTCAGTTACTTGAGGTTTAACAAAAAATGTGGTGAGGTTCCCAGACCAGCCCACCAGAAGAACCTATATCATTGATAATGGAGAGTCATCTGTCTAGGATGAGAGGAACTCAGCCCAGGAGAGGATCTGAGTCACCTGATTTCATGATTCACCAAATTCAGTCCAGGTGACCTGGGAATGATCCTCTGGGATGAAGCTGGGCTGTGACTAGAAGATTCAAAAGCCCCATCCCCTGCAGGAGACCAGGGCAGGGAGCCCTGACCCTGAGACAAGGCACTCCAGGCATGGGGGCCCCTGACCTCCACAACTATCCAAGCCACACACACCCAACTTCTGAGTGTCTCGGCTCAGCCCCTCCTGGTCACAATCTGGTTTCTTAAAAGGGTGCCCTGCCTCCAGGGAGAAGAGGAGGGGGCCAGGGCAGTGTCTCACCCATTCCCGTCCAATTCCTCCCCTAAACCCATGAATCTTGCATCAGGATCATGCCCCTTCGTCTCATGCCACTCTCCCTTGCTCACTACCTCCAGTAGCACTGGCTTGCTTTGGGTTCTGCCTTCCTGCCTCGGGACCTTTGCCCACACTCGTCCCTCGGCCTGGATCACCAAGGTGCTCATGTCACCTTAACCTTTTCCTTCTTAGAGCTAACCCCAACGAATGATAATGATTTGCATAGCAATTTCCATGATGTCTCCCTCCACACTTTTGAAGCCATTCCATGACGCACAAAGTTGCCACAGAAAGGGAAAGAGTGAAGATAGAGCAAGGGAGGATTTTGTGACCCTAGCCTAGGGGAGGGGCACATACCTTCTGCTTGAATTTCATTGGCTGAAATCAGTCACATGCTCTCCTCCTCACTGCGAGAGAGACTGGGAAATGTAGTCTAGCTGAGTGTGGAGGCAAAGACATGGATATTAGTGCGCGCTAGCTGAGTCTGCCACAGTGAGGTAACACGGACTCCCAGCATGAAAGAAAAGGGTGATGCAAGCCTGGACAGGCAAAAGACCCCACCATTGCACTGCACATGACTTCAGCGTCCCCACCTAGGGAGGAGAGGACATGTCTCCTGGGCCTGTGTTTGCCTTTTCCTGTGGATGTAAAATCAATTAATGGTCAGCCTCTGGAGCAGACACTGCCCATATCTCCCTGACAATCACTCTCCAAAGGCTGTTTACTGCAAATGCCTGTAATTCCATCCCTGATGGCATTGTCCTGGCCTCAGGCGCACACTTGTGCTTACATGCACAGGAGCTTCCGCATCACAAAGGATGGAGAATTGATGGGTTGATAGCCCAGGTCCCTCGCTCCTTCTTTGGGATGACCCAGGCGTGCTCCACACTGTCTCGTAAAGTTCCCTAGGAGGGTTGAGCTCTGGTTTCCCACCCTGGCAACTGCCTTGCTAATGCTTTTCTTCCTGGCTGCCTTCTCTTCCCGGTCTCACTTCCCCACTCCTCTGCACGGATTCCCTGGGATCACCTCCCAGGTAGATTATTTGCGTTCAGTACTTTCTTAGGGTCTGCTTCTGGGAGGACCCAAAGCAAGGCAGCTCCCCAGCGACAGGGAAAACGACCCGGGCTCTTCTCCCCACCACGTCCGGCCTCGTGCTGCACGGGTGCACAGTCATCCTTTGGATTACTTTTAGAAATACACAAAACATATTTCAACCGGTCGGTCATCTTGGCTGGGGCTGCTACAGACTTACAAAGAGATGGCCCGACGCACTTGAAAATAAGACTTGGAGGGGTTATTTGCTCATCCTGTTTCTTTCCCACACACAGGAAATCCTGGGCAGGCAGAGCTTCCTGACCAAGGAGTTGGTGGGGGGTGGGGTCGTGGTGCTCACAACACTGGGTCCAAGCTCTCCTCCTCATGAGAGGAAATTGGGGGTTATTTGAGGGAATTGGCTTGCTTTCTTCACTGCCTGGAAAAAGGGAAAGTTCAGAGTTCTTGGTTCAAGTCCTCACTCTGTCACTGGGCTTCTGTGTCACTTAGGCTGTCCCTTCCCCACCCCCGGGGCTTTGATACCATCTATGAAGTGTAGAGCTGGAATAATTGTGCTTCCGGGTATCTGAGAATTGCTGCACCCTGCATCTCCTCAGAACCCACATCCAGGCCTGGCACACTGTTTCACTTGTGAAAACTTTTACAGGATTTGAGAAGTCAAAGCAGACAAGTATTTGCAGTATTTTGGAAGCCAGTATTAGCAACTATTAAAAAGAAAGTGGTTTGTCCTGTAGATGGAATTTTCCATGGAAAAATCACTTTAAATATTTTCTTAATAAATTGGCACTCACTAGCAACTTTTCACTTTTCCTTTTTCCAGGCTTGCTCCAATTTCTGCATTGCAGCCCAAGTTACCTTGGTCGATTGATCATTCTGCTCTCCTGCTGAAAACTCAACTACAGACACTCCCTGCTCAGGGGGGCCTCCTGCAGTGTTTGCACGTAGAACATGATTGCTTACTGAGTTGAATTTGATTTCCAAGCTACTGTGGCCTAAAAAGAAGCTGTAGAAAACATTGCTAGAATTGTATCTAAAGTAAAAGTAAAAAGGCTATGAAGGAAGACCAGGAACGCACGCCTAAGAGTACGGTGCTTGGTGTAGACAGTGTGGTTTTGGTGCTCAGCTGCCCTTTTAGCCACATTTCAGATTCTAGATAAGTGAAGTGATAGCATACATTCCTCCAGTAAAGTGAGATACTGTTGTGTGTGCCGATTATATCAGTTAGGAACGTGTGAAGTTGCACATTGCAGGATCCTGTGGCTCACACCATAAGGACGTTTATTGTTCACTTGCCTACAAATCTGGATGCAGGTGGCCACCGAGTTGGTCTGCCAGCTTAGAGATGTTATAAAAGACACAGGTTCTTCCTACTTTTTTACTCCTCTATTCTTTTCCTTTTTTTTTATCCTCAGCCGAGGCCTTTTATTTATTTATTTTTAATTGCTGTTAGAGAGGAAGGAAGAGAGAGAAACATCAATGCAAGTGAGAAACATTGATTGGTTGCCTCTTGTATGCCCCCAGAGAGAGGATGGTAGGGGGCCTGGACCCAGACCTGGGATTGGGGATCAAACCCACAACCCAGGTATGTTCCCTGACCAGGAATTGAACCTGCAACCCTCTGGTTATGGGACGGCGCTCCAACCAACTGAGCCACACCGGCCAGAGCGCACTCCTTTATTCTTATATTTCAGTGCCTCATGGTCCCATAATGGTTATCACTTTTGTAAGCATCATTCTTGTTCCAAGTTCTCCTGTCCCTTCTGATCCTTTTATCAGGAAATCTTCTTAGAATCACCCCAGCATAACTTCCCTTATGGCTCATTAGCCAGAACTAGGTCATGTGACCATCCGTATTAGTTATTCATTGCTGTAAAACAAATTACCCAAAACCCAGCTGCTGCAAGAAACATTTACTATCTCTCAAAGTTTATGCAAGCCAATATCCAGGAATGGCTTACTAAGGTGGTCCAAAATTCCTCAGGTGTGATCTGAGCCTGAGTCAACTTACACAGGTGACTGTGTGACAAAATGCAGAGGACATTGCCATTGAAAGAAATGTTTAATGTTACTCAGAGTTCCCTTAGAAACAAGAGTCATGGCATGACTTTCAGGGCCACCGAGGAAAACACCAGCATCGGTTAGGAGGCAGAATGAAGCCAGAGGACACCAAGGTCACAGCTATGGGAAAGGCAGGTAGTTCAGGGTAACCGGTTAGGACTGGCTAGTTTGAATTTCAGTGGGCTTTGGAGTTTAGGAGCTGTCCCTAGTTGTCCAATACCTGGCCCTGGGTGGATTTATGGCAGAGGCTGTGCTAAGGCTGTGCCTTAGACGGTAAGGTGGTTGGGGATGTGGACTCAGGACAGATTAGTTTGTGCATGAAAGCCAGGCTCACTGACAAGCTGTGCTCTGTCTCTAGGAATTCACTAGCCCTGGGAGGCCAGTGTCTTCCTAGCCACAAAGGCACCCCAAGGTGTTAAAACGACATAAGATATAGAGAGTTTTAAAAAATATGATTAATATCAAAATCTTTCTGGCTTACTGCAGTCATCCAACTGAAGCTACTTCCAAGGTGGCTCACCCACAGGCCTGGCATGTTGGGGCTGGCTAGCTGGGGGAGGACTCACTTCCTCCCACACGGGCCTCTTCGCGGGGCTGTTGAGTGTCCCCACGACATGGCAGCTAACTCCTCCCAGCGTGAGTCATCCAAAAGAGTAAGGCAGAAATGACAGTGGTTTTTTTGACCTAGCCCAGGAAGTCACTCTTTGAAATGAGTATGTCTAGCCTATATTCAAGGGGAGGGGATGAATTTCCACCTTTTGAAAAGGAGGGTATCAAAAAGTTTGCAGACATATTTTAAAACCACCAGAGCATTCCTGACTGCAAGGGAGTCTGGGAAAATCAAAGGAGAACAGGATTGTCATGACTGGCTTAGACTAATCATGACTCACTGCCTGGGACACAATGCCACCCCAGACAAAATCAGGACTCAGTTAACGAAGAGGAGAGGGAAGGTTGACGGCGAAGCAGTCAAGAGTATCTGCCACAACGATGACGATAAAGACGTAGGGTCCCCAGATCACTCTATGTCCCAATATTGCAGGGGACATATTTATACTAAAACATTATTTGTTGTTTCTCTATGAGAGTCAGATTTAACAGGGCGTCTTCTATTTTCATTTGCTAAAAAATATTTAGCACCCCTTGGTGGGAAATAATTTTCAAGACTCGTGGAAGGAGGTCAGTGAGAGGGTGAGATTTCTTGGGAAGGGGGAGCACAAGGAGGCCTAGGGTGGTCTAGGGGAGGAACAGATGTTTCAAAGCCTGGGAGAGGCTTTTTTGTAGGGTGGGGCTGGTGAGGCTGAGACCTCTTCTGGTCCCAACTGCTCTTCTCTGCTCCCATTCCAGCTGCGCATCCACCACCATCACCTCTACTCTGATCGCAAAACACAGCCAGGAAGCTAGAGCCAGAAGTGCCTCCCTTCACAAAAGAGGGAAAAACCAGCTCACAAAGCCTAAGTGGGGGCTGAGGACAGAACTGCAAAATGCATGTGAGGGGTGTGGGAACCTGGAGCCTCGCTGTGCGACCTCAGGCAACGCTCTCCCCTCTCTGGGCCTCCCTTTCCTTGGCTGTATAATCAGGGGTTGGTCTAAATCATCTCTTAGGACCCTTTTACTTAGCCTACGTGTCTCCCTCCCAAAAAGAAAAACTAGAGGGAACAAAAAGACATGGGTGGTTTCTCTTGTCCCGTCTCCAAGCCAAACTCCACGAAAATGTCCAGTGTGACATAGATTTAATATAAACAGTGGTGCGCTAATACTCACAAATACCCCAAAAGGAGTCCCAGATGGGCTATTTTTATCCCTTAAGACACATACACACTCCAACCCCCTTCCCCCCCACCCATAATAGTTTCTCCAGTTGTTTTTTACAAGAAGACAAGAGTTCCAGTTAAGGGTGCTAATTAAACAGCTTTGACTGTGGGCAGGGGGGAGGCTGGAGAAAAACCTCCTCTCTGGGCATGATGTCACCGCAATTGTGCATTTCTCATGACCCAAGAATGTGAGTGTGTTTGCATTGCACGTTGAAGCCCATGATGCAAGCACGGCCTGGTAAACAGGCTCCAGACAGGCAGGCCCTGCAAGGCCTGGCGGGGCCTCAGCTTGCACTTAACTCCTTCCTGGCAGAACTGGTTGGTGGGCTGCCCAAGGACTGGCCTTCTCTACTCAGCCCCCTGCTTCTCTCCCAGCCAGGGTCGTTGGGTTGGTCGTGAGGACTGTGGGAACGTTGCGCCTCTCTGTGTAACCTCACGCAAGACCCTGCCCTCCCTGGGCCTCCCGAATTCGGAATCACTGAGACCTGTATTCCCACACACCTGCACCTTTTGCTTGCTCCAGGGCCTTAGCTATGTGACTCCTCTGCCCTGAGGAGGGGAATTAGACCCTCAACCCTTTATCTTCAGTTCCACGGTTCAGAAAACCTGAACACCTGGAGGCTTTTCTCTATACTCTAAGAAAACCCATTTGGAGGCAAAACCTGACCTGAACGGACTGAGAATGTGCAGAATGTTTGCTCCACCGAGAGGAAATATTCTCACTTCTCGCTACAGCAATATTCATACGTTTGATTGGAGACGGGTGGGCCCAGACCCCACTGCATCACCTTTTAAAACCCCCCAAAATTCTGAATTCTGAAACCCATCCAAGCCCAGAGAGTTGATCAAGGGTTGCCTCTCTCTAGCTCATTGGGAGACTCACCAAGAAACTGCCTCCCTTTGGAACGTGAGCCTCCGGGAGAGGGCTTAGCTCTGACCCTGCGGTGTCCCAAAGCAGCCAGCTCAGTGCCTGGCACACAGCAGGCACCCGACCAATAGCTGATAAATTACCAGCTGAAGTTATTCATACCCCATAGGTGCCATGGCGGTGACTATGGGGAAACTGAGGTCTGAGCCTCTGAATTGGCCTCCCTGGTATCCGTTCCCACAGAGGGAGTTCTGACTTTCCCCAAAAAAGGTAGCTGCTTACAGTGCTCTGCTGGCCTGCTCACAAACAGCTTGGTGACCCCCTCCAACATTCCAGGGCAGCTTCCTCCCCGGCTGGCTGGTTTGTGGGCACCACCAAGTTTTCTTTGGCAAAAGCTTCCGCTGATTAAAAAGGAGGGGGGCACGCAGAAAGCTAGGGGTGGGGAAGGGGTGGTCACAGGGTAGAGTGGGGGCTGAGGGGTATGTGGGGAAGATGGGATCTGTTGACCCTCCTGAGACCGTGGACCAGGTTCCAAGACCCTTCTGAGGACCATGAATGTGTCCGTCAGGCCCTGCCTTAAACCTTGGGCCGGAGAATTACCCAGACCTGTACGGAGTTGCCAGGATGGAAACAGTCTCCTCGGTGTGGTCTGACCTGCCCCCAGCTGCTGTGGGACCCCCAAGTAACTCCTTTTTCCTCTCTGGGTCTTAGCATGATGGGAGAATCCAGCACATAGAAGCAGAGCCGAGGTTATAGACACAGACTTGAGTTCAAGCCCAGACTCTTCCTCTAGCTGGGTAGGGAGTTAGGGCGAGTCATTTTGTCTCTCTGAGCCTCAGTTACCGCATCTGCAACTAGCACTGAGTTATAGGGACGTTGTCCTGATGAACGTGCCTAGCACACAATGGTGATAAAGGGATGGTAGATGCTATCACCCTTGGCCTGGCTAACCCTCCTGATCTGATGCTCTGTGGCAGGCACTTAGTACAGTAATAAACCCTTTATCTGAACACCCACTGTGTTCCAAGACTGTGCTAAGTGCTTCACCAGTATTTTTTTAAATTTGATCCTCTCAACATTTCTCAAAGAATTACTAGCACTGTCCACATTTTTTGAAGGAGAAAACTGAGGTTCAGAGAGGTGGAGTAATTCCCCAAGGCTGCACAGCTAGTGAGTGGCGGAGCTGGGGTCTGCCAGGCTTTAAGCACCTCATACCATGGCTTCAAGGAAGATCTAGCAGCCAATTCCATGCCCCAATCCTCAAAACAAGAGATTTGAGGCCTAGCTGCACCCCCGATGTAGCACATGGCCAGTGCAGGGGCCTCGGTTTCCCCATCTCAACCACGGAGAAGATCCTCCCTGCCCTGCTTCACCCATGGGGCAGAGATGAACGCACTGGTGACCTTGAAAAGGACTCTGTAGGGTATGAGATGGGACAGGAACTCTCAAATCTCAATCAGGAGGAGCCGAGCATCAGGCCAGCTCTGGTCACAGAGTGGCCAGAGTGGGGAAGGTAAGTGAGGGACAGCTGCCTCAGAACTGGACAGCCTCTGTGTGAAGGGGATTCCTCAGAACCCAAGGACTGAAAAAGAAGTGGTCCCAGCCCTCCCCCAGCACCTGACCCTCATCATAGTCCCCCCTCCATTAGGAGTTCGGCAGCACTGCCTAGTGGTTAAGAACTAGGCCTCCAGAGTCAGAGCAGGGTTCAAGTCTCAGCTCTACTCATCCCTGCTGTGTGTCCTTTGGACTTCCCCTTCCGTCAGTCTTTCCATCTATAAAATAGGGTGACAAAGATAAGGGCCTCACTGGGATCATAGTAAGAACGAGCCTTGGCCCATGGATATTGGTTGAACAATTATCTTCTGGCACCTGGTCTGTGGTCCTCAAGGGACTTCTAGTCTGCAAGGAGAGGCTGTATGTAAGGTGCCTTGTACAGGTAGGTGTCCCCTGGATGGAAGAAAGAATGGATGGACGGACAGATGGATGGACGGATGGATGGATGGAATGACTTACTCCAGGTCACACAGCTAGGATGTAACCTTTCCTGTTGCCTCACAGTGGCACTGAAGGATGGATAAGAGACACCCCAAGTGGAGGGGACACATGAACAAAGGCCTAGGGTCAGGAATTTTTGTGGCATGTTTGAGACGCTGGTCTCATCATTCTCTTTCAGTAACTTGCTCAACAAGACGCTCTGAGGAGGAGATCTGAAGGGAAGCTCTCCCAGAGTCCTCCAGGGCACAGCCAGGAGGTTGTGTAGGGAAAAGGGCCCAAGCCCAGATGAGCAGGCAGGAGCAAGCCCAGACTTGGGGTCGGGCCTCAGAGGGCCCGGTCTGTCCATATTTGGTTCTCAAGGAACTTGGAGGGTTCTTGCCCTGCTGCCCACGCACAAGAGTGAGGCCACCCATAGCTGCTGGGTCAGGCAGGCAGCTGGGGTCGGAGCAGAGGCCCCACAATGGTGTGGCTAGTAACACAATTGTTCAGAGTTTGGCCTCTACAGTCCAGAAGAAATGGGTTCAAATCCTCCTCAACTTCTGATAACTCTGACTGGGCCAGCCACATCACCTCTCAGAGGCTCCATTTTCTTTATCTGCAAAATAAAACCAAAGCAGTGTGGATAAGCGCCATTACTGTGTGCTGTGTGCCAGCCTGTGCTAAGCACTCTACCTGCATTATCTTGTTTAATTCTCATCAAGATAAAGATTACCATTGTTCCCATTAAACAAAACATGTGAGACCAGTGTTTCTCCTCTATGTCGCAAGAATTCCTACCTTCAAGCTTTTGCTCATGCAGTCTCCTCCACCGGAAGTGGTCCTCTCTCTAACCGATTCTATGTCTACTTCAGTGCCCAGTGTGAGCTCTCCCAAAGAATTACTTTCCCGACTGTGGGACCCGGATTTCCAGATGAAAAACTGGAGGCACAGAGAGAGGAGGTTATATGCAACTAAGAAATAGAGCTTGGGATAGCTAGGAAGTACTTAGCAACTTCCCTACTTTCCCATTTCTGTAACTTAATAATTTCCTCTTCAAATATCCCCAACAACCCCTGTAAAATAACACCCAGCATCTGTCCCTCCCCTCTTCCAGTTTCCAAATCACTGCCAAGCCTTATCCAGCCTCTCCCAGCAGCCCCCTGTGAAGAAGGTGGGTTAGCTGTCATCCTCATCTCACAGGTTGGGAAACCAAGCCTCAGAAAAATGAAGCAAGTTACTGAAGACATTGCAACCAGTCCGAAAGGAAGCCAAAGTTGAACCTCGTTGAACCTCGGTGCTGTCTGGCTCCCATTCCAGTGCTCTCTCCCCACCTCAGTGAGCGGACCCTTCAGGTTCTATCTAAGAAGAGAGACTTCACCTCCCCTCCCAGCCAAGGCATCCCTAGACAGATGTGAAAATAAAAGAGAAAATTAATAAGGATTAATAATGCCTCTAGGAAGGATTCCAGAGGCATTCTGCAAGTAAAAATCTGAGGCTTCCTTTGAAAGTCACAAAAGAATAAAGTGATAGAATAAGCTGTAACAATCCTAAGTCAGATCCTCCCCACATGACAGGCAGCAGACCAGAGCAGCTTTCTAAACTCATCAGCTTCTCTCGCTCAGGCTGATTTCAGGAGGCACCGCAGCGCAGCCCTACCACGAGTCCAGCCGGGAGCTGTGTGGGGAGCCACGCCAGGGCCCTCGCCCAGAGGAGTCATTACCTGGCCTGAGCTTCCCAGACTCTGGGATCTCACATCCCACTAAAGTGTTCTTTCCAAGTGGGGCACACAATTGCCAACACTTTGTTATTTGTCAAAGTACACTAAAGAAAAAATAAAGCACCACTTTCTACTGTCATCATAAAATTTAATAAGGACTAATCTCACAAGTAACCAATTTTTTTTAAACCTGCCTTTGTAAGTAACTCACCACATTGTTCTAGTTTTCTCACTAACCCCAGGCCGGTGAGAACTCTATCTGAAACGGGCATTTGACAGTCTTTGGATGAGTGGGAGGTAAAACACACACCAGGGGTCCCAACCCATGGCCCACAGGCTGCATGCGGCCCAGGATGGCTATGAATGCGGCCCAACACAAAACTGTAAATGTACTTAAAACCTTTTTGCTCACCAGTTTTCATTAGTGTTTGTGTAGTTAATGGGTGGCCCAAGACAACTCTCCTTCTTCCAGTGTGGCCCAGAGACACCGAAAGGTTGGACAGCCCTGGCAGAGTAGCTGCATTCATTGATGTCTTTGTGTTGAGAGACACATAAAACTATTCTGGCCACCTTAATAAAGAAAGATTTACTGGAAGAAGATTTTATTGGCGGTTACGTAGTGGACAGTGAAGTCAACCAACCAGCCACTCCTGACAAGGGCAGAAAATTTCCAGAACAAATGGGTCTTTGTCTCTCTGTCTCTCTGTCCCTCTGTGTGAACTGTTTTCTCTCTCTAGTGGCAGACAGGGTTCCTTCTTGTGGCAGAGAGAATGGTGGCTAACGGCTTTTATTTTTCACATCTCGTGGCTCCAACAGTGAGAGACAGGCCAATTAATGTCTCAGTTCTGATGTCCTGGCGTCGGATATCAGTTGTGGCTTGGGATGGGGTCTGCACTAACAAGAGTGTCCTAGGGTTCGGCGGAAAAAGACACCTTTCTAGCTGTGTAGATCCAGCAGTGCTTCTTGGAGGACACGGCGTTTGAGCTCAGTATATCTGAAACAGAGAGAGATTCAAATTATAAGAGAAAAATGAGCAAGGGTAAGGGAGAAAGTATCATCTGAAGAAGCTATATTTTCACGTCTTCTCAAGATTTTCATAGTTTATTTAAATTGAAATATAACTCATATGTCATAAAATGTATTTTGTAGTTTTTAAAGTGTTTATTATGAAATAATTTTAGGCTTACAGAAAAGTTGCAAAAATCATCCAGAGCGTTCTTCTAAACTTCACCACCTATACCCCTCACTTAGCTTCCCCTAATATTAACACATTACCTAACCCAAGTACAAGGATCGGAACCAGGAAATCAACACTAATACAGTATTATTAACTAGCTACAGACCTCATTTGAATTTGGCCCATTTTCCTTCTGACCCAACCCAGGATCCCACACTGTGTTTAGCTGAGTCCTAGTCTCCCCCCATCTCTGTCAGGTCCTCAGTCTCTCTTTTTTCTACGACCTCCACACTGAAGAGAGCCAGCCAGTCACGTTAGAGGCTACCCCTCCATTTGGATGTCTGATGTTTTTTAGATCAAGGTTATGCATTTTGGTCAAGAACACCACAGCAGGGACGTTGTGCCTTCTGAGTGCATGACACAGGAGCTACATTCTGTCGATATTATTTGTAGCTGGTAATAGTGACACTGATTACTCAGCTAAGGTGTCTGCTGGGTTTCTCTGCTGTAAAGGGTCCCCTTGTAATTAGTAAGTATCTTGTGGGGCAATACTACGCAAAAATAGAAATTTCTCAACATTTCCAGTTCTTTTTCAAAGGGGTATCAAATATACACATTCTACTTTTATTCCACAAATGTCAACTGTTCACCTACTATGTGCAACATTCTGGTCTAACATGCGTGGCTTGGCTATGCGTAGCCTTATGGTCTTGCCGAGTCTTAGGACCCTTACCTGTAGAAGGGGTGTAATTATCTCCCACCACGCAGGGCTGCTGAGAATAAAGGAGGACTGTGCTTGTGAACGTGTTCGGTAATGCCAACTGGTTTTTCACTCTCCTTCCAAGGTGCTCGGCTCTATCCTCACCTCCACCTATTGGCAATCTCCGTTTCTGTCCTGCCTGAACCAATGCCTGCCAGCTTCTGTCTGTCTTCACCGGCCAGACTCCCTTAACCTAATTGCCGAGTCTTACTTGTGATGTCATCGAATAAGTTTTGGAAACACCAGGCAAGCCTTGTAGAGACTGACAATTTCCTCTGGAGCCTCTGTCTGCAATTTTGGGAGCTGCCTCGAGGTGCCAAGTGATGCCTGGGACCTGTGAGTGGCAGAAACAAGTGGGAGATGTGGGAATTGTCTTCCTCCATTAATGTTTTGGCCCTGAAAATGAAACTCCTGGACCCCAGAGAGTACTGGGATTCCTAAACCCCAGAGAGTACTGAGCGAACCCAAATAGATAAGTGTGTCTTACCAAGTCATACAAGTGTGACATGGTCACACTTCAAATTAACTTCAAAATGTGAAAAGATGAGCTCACCCCGATCCAACCTCCTAACTCAATAGCACTTTTACTTTTATTTACTTTTTAAAAGACTTTATTTATCTTTTTAGAGAGAAGGTAAGGGAGGCAGAAAGAGGAGGAAAACATTGATCGGTTCCCTCTTGCACACCCCAACCAGGGACCTGGCCCACAACCCAGGCATGTGCCCTGACTGGGAATTGAACCAGCAACCTTTCTTTTCTTTTTTTTTTTTGTTTAAGATTTTATTTATTTATTTATTTTTTAGAGAGGGAAGGGAGGGAGATAGAGAGAGAGAGAAACATCAATGTGCGGTTGCTGGGGGTTATGGCCTGGAACCCAGGAATGTACCCTGGCTGGGAATCGAACCTGGGACACTTTGGTTCCCAGCCCGTGCTCAATCCACTGAGCTATGCCAGCCAGGGCTTGAACCAGCAACCTTTCAGTCTACAGGCTGACACTCAACCCACTGAGCCACACCAGCGAGGGCCTCAACAGCACTTTTAATCTGAGAACCAGAATTTAATGGACCAAGAGGGAGCTACAAGTTAAGTAGTAGTCCTCACTAAACTGTTACAGTCACCTCTGAGGTTGAAGTCAACCCTTTTCAGAGGCAGGAGTCTTCCATGCATGGCTGTTTCTTTTTGGTGTTTTGTACGAGATTGTGATGAAGATCAAATATAATGAAGGGCGAAGGCACTTTGGAACTCCTATAGGGCCAACTCAACATTGCTGTTCCCATCCTTAGGCCAAACACAGCTTTTTAGGAGCTGCTTGTCTGCAGCACAGCAGGCAGGTTAAGGTCCCCAGCTCTGACATCAGCCCAGGCCACCCTCTGCCTCCCTTCAGTCAAGCAGGTGAGCCTCTCAAAACAGAGCCCCCTAAGCTGAGACCCAGCAGTGTACAGGGTGTTCCCTCCAGGGTCCTGAGCAGTTTCCTCCTTGGGAAGTCACAGACGTGGGTTTCTCAGGCCCATCTCCTACCTGCAGAGCAGGAGGCTGTAGGCTGGACTCCACCCTGCTAGCACATGAGCAAGAATTAGTGGCAGCAGCTCAAGGCTATTTGCTGAATTTATGGCCCTGTCCCCCAAGGGCTCTGGGAAACACCCATCCCCGCCCACCCCACCCCAGACCACCAAAGCAGCAGCTCTCACGGAAGGCCTAGGAACCTTTGCATTTAGGAGACGCCTTCCCCCCATCACCAGTTGATTCTTGTGGCCACAAACCCAAACTATAACGTGCACTTAATCCCTTGAGTATCTTGTGAGAATACAGATCCTGCTTCAGTAGGTCTGGGGTGAGGCCTGAGACTCTGCATTTCCAACAAGCTCCTAGGAGAGACCAAAGATTCTGGTCTGCAGATCACATTTCAAACGCAAAGCTCTCACCAACAGGCTGATCAGAAGGAAGTGTGGAAACCAGAAAACAATTTTGGGTAAATTCAAACAACTATGAGTTTGATGGCCCCCTCTTTCTACCTTGAAATTTTTATAATCTTGACACAACTTCTGATGGCCTCCCAATAAAGTCCCCCTTTGCCCAGGGTATCCAGGGAAGTGTGTAGCATTTGCAAACAAAAGAATCTTTCTTAATGTTCCAAAGTATTTTGCCCCCATAAGTAGGAGAGGGTAATTCTTCCTCAGTCCCACTCTTTACCTCCTAGGCCAGTTCTTCCAGCTGCAGCCACCACGGCCTGGTTAGACCCGCCTGCTTCTTAAAGGGACCAGATCCCTTTGCGGGGACTTCTGATCATTTCTATCTCCTTCGACAACATGGAAGTGGTTTTCAAACATTCCCCTGGAGATTCCTCAGTGCCCTCTCTCAATATTTCCCCAGAAAGAGATCCAAGGCTCATTTTCAAGTGTCAATCCCACCCCCTTAGCTGTCTTGTGTATCAATTAGCTGGTGACTAATTGCTCTTCAATTGTAAACTGGCTGGCCCATTACCAGCTCCCACCCACACAGGTCATGTGCATCCTCCAGGGAAAGGTCTTTTTCGAGTCCCCAGGTTCCCTTGTTCCACAACCATGTGTTCAACCTCTTCTTTGGAGCCAGGTCTTGTTCTAGGCCCTGAGGAATTGGTGGTGAGCGAGACAGACTCAGTCCTTACCCTCACAGAGCTCACATCTAGCATTAGTAGCCAAACAACAACAAATAAATAATTTAAGACAATAGCTGGTATGAAAAAAAGTTTTTAAATTGTACAGCACCGAGTACTGCCTGGTGCTTCAGATAGGTGCACGGGGAAGGCCTTTCTATGGGGGCGACAGGTGAGCTGCGACATGAATGGTAATCAGGAGCCAGCGAGAGTGGAGATGAGGAGGAAGAGTGGCCCAAGCAGAGAGCAAGGCAACTGCAAAGACCTGGTGGCAGGGATCAGCGGGGCCGAGAAGCACTCATTGCATCCACTGCACCCATTCAGCCCCCAGGGAGTCAGGAGTCAGCATCAGTTTGGAACTGGTTGTGAGAATGGGAACAACACATCCCTCATTCTTCCTGTTGGCAGAGACCAGGGCTGGGGTTTTCTCCTCCTGGCTCTGCCCTCAGAAGGTGGAATTATTCACCTGATTAGTCAGATCCCAGGATTCTGATTGGTCCTTGGTGGTAATTAGGATGTTCCTTCTTTAAAGTCTTAAACTGCACAGGCCTACTGGGGGTTTAGAGAGGAACCCCTTGGAGGTTCTACTTCAGAGGAAGTGGCGCCCTGGAATTCAGACCCAGGTATGACACTCTGCAGAGAAACAAAAATTTGGATGGTCATGAGAAATTTCCTGATTTTTAAATGCTAATGACAAATTCAAAGAAGCTTTTTAAAAGCCATACAGGCCCAGACACAACATGTCTATGGGCAAGACCTGGGCCACTGGGCATCCCAGGGTGCGGTGGGGCTTGGGGAATGCCTACAGATACGGGAGAGAGAAAGGAGCCAAGAAGAATGCTAATTGCATCCTGGATTCTGGAATACCCTTACCCTAGCAAAGATGTACCCCAGGAGGAACTCACTGCCACAGGCACATATTGAGCACCTACTGTGTGCAGGTTTCTGTGCTAGGTTGGTAGATACAAAGCACACTGTGTAGCTGCACCCTCCTCCAGGGCAGGGGTGGCACCAGGCTTCCAGTCCTGACTTGCCCTCCTGTAACTGTTGTGTCCTTGGGTTAGTTCATCATCTCTGGGATTCAGGAAACAGCCTACGTGGACATCAGGTTACCCAAACCAGGTGAGGGCGGATTATGAAGGGCCTTGAGGGTCTGGGTGGAGAGTCTGGGCTGGATCTTATTAGGGGGTGGGAGCCACTGCAGGTTCTTGATCACAGGAGTGAGACATTCTGAGTAAAATATTTTAGGAAAATGTACTGGCCACCTCTGCAGAGAAGAGAGGGTCACACACCATCCAGATGCAGTATGTAAGACAGCAACTAAGGCTTATGCAAGTCATATCTCCCCCTAGCTCAAAAGCCTTCTGTGACTCCATACAGACTCCCAATGGGCAGGACCAACTTCATGGGTGTACGACCTATGTAGTAGCACAGGGCCCCATGCTTGGTTGGTTCTATTGTCACCATCTTGAAATTCTTAATAATTTTTGAACAAGGGGCTTCATGTTTTCATTTTGCAACAGGCCCCACAAATTGTGACGCCAGTCCTGCCCACAGGGACCCCTTGGCCTGGCCCCTGTCCTCCCTTCAATCTCATTTGCACCCTTCTCATCCCTTACCCTTCAAACTCTGGTCATATCAGTCCTCCATCAGTCCCTAGAGGTTGTTCCTGCCTCAGAGCACATTTGCATAGCCTGTTCCCCTGGCTAGAACATCACTCCTCACCCCAAGACCAGCTCAGTTCCTTGTTTAGCAAATTTCTTCTTATCCTCCAGATCTGAGCATAATTACCTTCTCTGGCCTCCAAGGATTAGTTATTCAAAGCAAAACTTCGAAAATAATTTAACATAGGTCCCCAGTACATGTTCTCACGGTGTCCTGTGGCTCCTCCTTCACAGAGCTCCTCCCGATCTGTTTACACGGGGCTCTGTTTGCTGAGTCTGCCTCCCTTCAGATGGAGCTCCACAGGGCCTATGAGCGTCAGCAGATGCTTACAAATCTCTGTCTGTCTGGCTCCAACGGAGTCTGAGAGGGGGTTAAATGGAGGAGAAAGGAGGGGACGCCACCTCTAACCCACCTGGGCCCCTTCCTTCAGGGTGGGCAGAAATTTTCAGAATGCGCACACCACACACTCAGCAGGGTCTGCCCTGGCCCTGGCCTTTCCCAAGCTGGAGCCCATAAGCTCCAGGCCCTCTTGCCCTGTCCCCATCCCAGTGATGGGACAATACTAGAGGGGTGCTCAGAAAGGGATACATTTCACAGAGCCCAGCTTTCGTCTAAAGGAAGCAATAATGTAGGCATTTCAGGGCTCTGTCAGAACAACCATGGGCGTTTGGGGGCTTGGTGCTCAAAGGTGTGTTGAGAGACTGATATCCATCTGGGGAAAATTTTCCTCTTCTTAACCAGGTAAGTAAAACCATTCACACCACAAGAGGTAGGGGGAAGAAACAGGATTTGCACAAAACGTAGCACATGTTTTGCTGACCCTGCAAGGTAAGATGAGAAACAGCATCACATCTACCCAGGTGGCTCACATTTATTAAGCAGGACCCACGTACCTGGGTCAACTAAGCTCTTGACACACATGAGCTCTTGCATGCTCACCCCAACCCTACGAGGCTGGGACTATTTCACTTTTAATTTTGTGGATAAGAAAACTGAGGCTCCGAGAAACTGAGTAACTTGCCTGATGGCACACAGTAAAAAAGGGAGAGAGCTGAGATTTGTACCCAGATCTGTCCTGAGCCCTTCACCACCACAAAACAGCTACTCAATTGGCTCGCTGTGTGATTCTGGACAGATTCCTCAACCTCTATGAGTCTCAGATTCCTCACAGTTGCCCCTATTTAAACCATCCTGTGCTGGGTAATGGAGTTAACTCTTTATAGATGTTCATGCTCTGCTTGATCTCCACGGCAGCCTGGTAGGGGAAGAAATGTGGCAGAAACAGTGTTTTCTGTTCTCCAACCTGACTCTTCTTCCTGAATATACAGGAAGGGTATATGCTCCTCCTCCCCTGTAATTAGTAGAGTCATGTGACTACATCCTAACAAATGAATTTATACATGTTAGCCCTGGGCCATGGCAATTAAGAGTGGGTGAGCTTCTTGATTTTTAGGATCCCTTTCCATATGCATTGGATTCAGGAATGAATTCTAGGAAGGGCCTGAGGGTGTCACTGCTTGGAAGAGAGCTGCCTCCCAAGGGAGACGGGGTAGGAGAGCACCGACCTATATCAGGCTTTCCATGAGTGAGAAATAAACTCTGATTGGGTGGAGCCACTGAGATTTTGGGGGTTGTTAACAGCAGTTACTTACACCGAATTAAAAAAATGTTTAAAACTGTGTATCAGTTATTAATTGACACAATGCTACATAACAAATCACCCCAAAACAGTACCTTCAGCTGGAAATCATTTATGTAGCTCTTAATTTCATGGATTAGCAATTTGGGCTGGGCTCCGCTAAAGGTTCTTCTGGTCTCAGTCAGGCTCACTCATTCGTCTGTGGTCAGCTGTTGGATCATCTGGCGATGGACTAGCACAGCCTCATCTAGGACAACTCGTTCCTGTTCTAGTGGTCTCCCATCCCCAGGCAGCACAGCCCAGGCTTGTTCACACGACAGTTGGGAGGGTTCCAAGAGGTAAGCAGAAGCTAGAAGACTTCTTAAGGTCCAGACTCAGAGCTGGCAATGTCACCTCTGCTGCATTCTATTAGCCAAAATAAGTCACATGGCTGAGCCCAGATTTACAGTGTGAAGAAAGACTCCAACTCCTGGTGGGAGGAACTCCAAAGTCACATTACAAAGTAGCTTGCATTCAAGAAGGCAAAGCTTGACGTCATTTTTGCAAACAATCTACTACAGAAGGGGGGCTCAGGCCAGTGAAGTGGCTAGTGAATGGAAGAATCAGAATTTAAGTAAAACCTGAAACCCTCCTCATGCCCCAAGCTTTCCTGGTGACTCCAAGGACTGGTCCTCTTTGGCCACAAGGGACCTCCCCACCTCTGCTAGCTGAATCTGGAATCCTAGCCTCCCAGGGAAGGGGCACAAAAATCTGGATCTTGCTCTAAACTTTGGAAGAACAGGGCATCTTTTCAGAAATCTGAGGCTAGGGAACATCTTGCATTCCAAGCCCAAAGAAGCTGTGACTGTAGTGACCTGCGAGTGGCAGATAGGCCTTCCTCTCCTGGCCTTCTCACATCAGATGGCTCTACAGACCTACCATGCTGTGTGACCTGGGCATAGTCACACCCCCTCTGTGCCTCAGTATCAGGATGCAAAGTGTGAAGAGACAAGAGCTCAGCCTCTGGAATGAAAGCACCGGGCCCAAATCCTGACTCACTTACCATTGGTCTTCGGCTAGTCCCTTCCCATCTCTGGGCCTCACATTTCTCTTCTACAAACAAGTGTAAGAAAAGAGCAGTCCCCACCTGGGGGGCTGTTGTGATACCTGAACGAGTGAATATGCATGAGGTAATTGCATGCTGTAAATGTGCCCATGGTTGGCTTAGTATCTGACAGGTGGCATCAGCATCCTCTCAAACCAACCCCCATTTTACAGAGGAGAAAACAGAGACTCGAGCAGGTGATGTGACTTGCCAAGGCCATACAGCTAAGGAGCAGTGATGTCACTAGCATAATACTTAGGTTTGTCTGATTCCAGAAGCCCAAGTCCTCACCACTCTAGAGTTCGAGTTCTGACTCTGGGTCTCAACTCTGCCCCTTCCAGTCATGTGAGCTTGAGCAATTCCCTTTTCCTCTGGTTCTCATTTTTCCCTATCTAAATAAACGGCAATCTGCCCATAATGCTTTACGTATTTTCCTCAAATGGGAAAATACACAGGAAGTGCTTAGCACGGTGCCCAAGATGGACATGTACGTGCTCAGCAATTGGAGGCTGCCATAATCTTCAGGGGCAGGTAGTTTAACCCTCTGTGCCTACATTTCTCTACCCATTAAATAGGGCTAATGGTAGTCTTATCTCACTGGGATGGTTGTAAGGAATAAATGAGTTACTGTGGATAAACCTTAGCACAATGCCTGCACTTAGCACATGTATGTAGTTCATAAGCACTTGCTATTATTTTCAAAGTTCTGAAAACTCTTGCAGGCCAGCATGAGACTATAGGGGACCCCAGCCCCGCCACTGGCTGCAGCCTCAGGCATTGCCCTTGCTGCCATTCAGCTATTATTAGGCCTAAAATCCTCATCTTAAATCCAGATGGGGAGCTAGAGGAGCAGGCAGGACCAGGCCTGGCAGGCAGAGGGCTGGGAACTGCTGGAAGGACGGTTTGGGTTTGGCCCCACCTTGCCAGCCCTCCCTCGCCTGCAGCGGGTCCAAGCTGCCACGTCTACACTTGGCTCTGAGGTCTGCACCGAGCACTCCCTCCCACCGTGGCTGCCTCCTCTGGGAAGGTTAACAGTGTTTCCACAGCCTCAGCACTTTTTTTCCCGCCTCAGGGAGGCCAGGCCTGCATGGAAACTATGAACAGGACACTGGATCCTGCAAAGGGACCTTGCACTCTCTTGCCCAGGGGTCTTCATGCCTCCAATGAGGCCTACTAGGGAAAGGGCACACACAAGCGGTTCAAGTCCCAGCTCTACCACCAACATATTGTGTCAACTTGGACAAGTGATTTTCCCCCTTTGATCCCGTTTCTTTATCTATAAAATGGATATAATCTTTTGGCTTTTTTAAAAAATATATTTATTTATTTTTAGAGAGGGGAAGAAAGGAAGAAAGAAGAGAAAGAGCAATGTGCAAGAGAAACATAGACCAGTTGCCTCTTATAGGCCCCCAACTAGAAACTTAGCCCGCAGCCCAGGCAGATATGTGCCCTGGCTGAGAAGTGAACCTGCAACCTTTTGGCTCGCAGGCCAGTGCTCAATCCACTGAGCCATATTAGCCAGGGTAAAATGGATATAATCTTAACACCTACCTCACAGGGCTGTGGTAATGATCAAATAAGTGAATGGCACATAGTAGGCACTTAGTATGTGTCCGTTATTGTCATTTTATGCTTGTGTGTGCCAGGCCTGGAAGGGGAAACAAGGGATTCGGGAAACTTGGGATCTGAGGTGCAGTGTCTCCACCCCCAATTTCTGTGTGACCTGAGGCCTGTCCCTGAGAATACAAGGACTCCGATGACCTATTTGGACCATGAAGTGGGCATCTAGGCCTTTATGATGCCAAAATTCAACTCCTGTGCTCATAAGTAGTTAAGAAATATGGCCCGGGCCCTCGCTGGTGTAGTTCAGTGGGTTGAGCCCCAGCCTGTGAACCAAAGTGTCACTGGTTCGATACCTAGTGGGGGCACATGCCTGGTTTGTGGGCCAGGTCCCCAGTTGGGGGTGCCTGAGAGGCAACTACACATTGATTCTCTCCCTCTCCTTCTACCTCCCTTCCACTCTGCCTAAAAAGAAATAAATAAAATATTTTTTAAAAAAAGAAAAGAAATATGGCCTTGGCTGGTGTGACTCGGTTGGTTGGGCCTCATCCCACAAACCAAAAGGTCGAGAGTTCAATTCCTGGTCAGGGCACATGCCTGGGTTGCAGGTTTCATCCCCGGTCATGCAAAAGGCAACCAATTGATGTTTCTCACATAGATGTTTCTATTCCCCTCTCTTCTCCCTTCCTTCCTCTCTAAGATCATAAGTATGCCTTCAGGTGAGGGTTAAAAAAAAAAAAGAAATATGACAAAGCCCCATGTGGGAAGAGATCCCAAATGGCAAATGGCAGGGTACCAGAGTTAAGACTAAGAGTTCTAGGTTCAAATCCTGTGTGAGGTGTTGGCGTGGCTTCGCCTCACTGAGCCTGTCCTCTCATCTGTATAATGATGGTCCTACCTCAGAGGGCTCAAGCCGTGAGGGTCATGGTAATAACAAAATAGCCACTTATGTATTGTAAGGGCGATCTGGAGCCAAGTTCCAACTCACTGGACAGCAATTATATAGGGCCCCTGCCATGAGCCTGGATGGAGTCAGGCATCAGGGAACCCACAGAAGTCACAAGAAATCCAGGCCAGACCATATAGAACCCTCTCCTACATCCACGAGGCTGGTTTCCTGGGGTTCATCACAGCAGTTTAGTGGGTGCCTCAAGCCCCCTAAAGTCTTCTTCCCGGGGCCCACTTGCCTCCAAGATTCCTACATTGAAGAGTCATTCCTTTCCCATCCCTCAGCTCCTGGGGCCAGCCCCCCTTAGTTCTCCCCCAAGGCCGGAAGTTTATCTGGCACTGTCACTCAGAACAGAGCAGCTGGATGACATCATGGAGGAGACAGCCTTGCCAAACTGGTTTTCCAAACAGGTCTCCAGCCCCACTCCTGGGGCTGCTGGCCATGACTCTAGGGGCTTCCTGTTCTGCCTGTGACGAGAAGAGTCACAGTCCATGGATCCAACCAACCCTGACAAGAACCCATTCTCCTCTAGAGACCCCATGCTCCGGCCTCACCAACTTGACTTTTCTCCAAAAAAGTCCTCACACTCCTACCTCCCTTCCTTTGCTCGTGCTGTCCCTTTCCCCATTCTGCCTTTCCCCATTCCCTCGGCATGCCACACAGTAAGTGAGGGCTTTGTTCTCGACAACTTTTAGACTCCACACACCATGTGTCCCCCTACTACCCCTAGGCTATGAGACCCCAAGAGCAGACCCAACTCAGATCCATCCCTAACCCCTCCCACCCTCCCAGTGCGCAGCAGCCCCTGGACTCCCTCTTGGGCCCAAGATCTTGGCCTTGGCTGGCCTCACAGCCATTTGTGAGCACATGTCTAGGTGGGGTCTCCCATACAATCTTGGAATTTTAGGTTGTCTAGTCTAGAGAGAGAGGGCTTAGTGAGCTCAGGCCACAGTTCTCCCATTGTGAAGATGAGGAAACCAAGGTTTCCAGAAGACAAAAACTTTGCTTAGGGTGGATCCAGGGCTAAGATCCATCACCCCTCTGGAGTCCCGACCCGGGGCCTGGGCTTTCTCTGCAGGATCCTGGCCTGGAGGGAGCGGGAGCCAGCTAGCAGGGTGATTCAGGCATCTGGCATGGCCAGCCTGGTGCAATATTTATTATCAGACTCAAGCACTAGAGCAAAATATTACCCTTGGCCCCCGAGCTGCTCCAGCTACTCCCCACTCTGCCAAGTTCAAGGTTGGACATGGAGGAATGTGAACCCTTCCAGATACACCCCCTTGCCCTGGGAGGGCCTGAAGTGGGCCAGTCCAACTCCCTCATTTTACAGATGGACAGAATGAAACCCAGGCCTCCCCAATGCCCAAAAGATATATTCACCCTGCTCACCTGGTATTCAGGGACCTTCACAAATGGGAAGGACCACCCCCATCTCCATTTCCTGCTCCATCCAAGCCCATCTCTTCCTCCTTTTCCCATTTACAACCCTCCTGGCCTCTACTCACATTGTTCCTTTGCCACAGAGGCCTTTCCATGTCTTTCCCACCTCTATTCAGCGGGTGGATTTCTTTTCACCCTTCCTCAGGGATCAGTTTGCACATCACCTCCTCTGAGGAGTCTTCCAGGATTTCCCCGATCCTAGAGGCAGCGAGGTGGAGGAAAGGGGCCTTAACATTGGCAGAATTTCACTCAAGTTTGAATGCCATTACCAGTCCAAGGTGCCTTCATCTCTGACCTTCAGTTTCCTCCTTTCTAGAATCTGGGTAATACTTCTCTTGCACAATGGTGAACTTGCAACAGATCAAACCCTATGCCTGACATGCAGCGGGTGCTCAGTAAATGCCAGAACCCTCCTCTCGGGGTGTTTATACCTTCCTGGGCTGTAGCTAAAGCTTCTCCAGCGCACATGGAACTGCCCTTTAATCCTTGTCTCACCACCACCACCACCACCACCACCACCACCACCACCACCGTTCCATCCCGCCCCACCCCTCGCAGGGAGGAAGGAAAATAGGAAGGCTGGTAGGAGGACCCCAGCCCTGAAGGCTCCCGGTACCAAGAACTGTTGAGCTTTTGTGCAGCCGGACAAGTCCGGATGTAGACTCACCTGTGCGGTTCCGCCCAGCTTGCGGGAGGCGGAGCCAGCATGAATCAGGCCGTTCATTGGAGCTGGGAGTCACCACTCAGGCTGGCCCTGAAAATGTCAGGGGGCCTGGGTGTGCCCCGCCCCAAGGGGCTGTACCAACAGGCGCGCGAGGTTTGAAGTAGTACAGAACTGGCCTTGGAGGGCGCTGACTCTTAGCGCTGCAAAGTAAGATGGCATTGAAGTAAAGCAGGGAGGGCCTAGAAGGGGCCTGCCTAGGAGAAGGGGACCTCGAAGTATAGCCTTCAAATTGGACTCTGTTTGCTCCTCCTCCCGCGTGACCCAAACGAGTCTCTTCCCTCTCAGTGCCTAGGTTTCTCCACGAGTAAAATGGGACCACCTGCCAAGGATATGGGGATGAAATAGGATACCTTTAAATGGGTCTCGCAGTCAATACTGAACCTCTCTCTAGATAGATGCAAGGTAGGGTGGGTGGGTTAGGATCTGAGTGGTGGGGCTGAGGAACACTACAGGAGGCAACAGGCCCACTTCCCCAGAGATTCTGGACTCAAACGGTGCTCGTATAAATCACATTTCCACTACCTATCAACTGTTGTTCTCAATTGTAAAATGGGACAGTAATCCTGGGCTCAAATGGTAGCTACAGGGGATATATGCCTGGTATCTGGCGAGTGCCAAACAAATGAGTTGATACTATCATTGCTTTTATTTGACAGACAGGATTCCAGACCCCACCTCCCAGGCTCCAGCTCCCTTCGGTCTCCATGGAGACCTGTGGGAGGCTCCAGAGCCTCCAGGAAGGGAGGTGGAGTGGACCTGAGCTCTTAGGGTCCCCTGGCTGACTCCCTGTGCTGTCTTGGGCATGTTAGCTCTCTCTGGACCTCAGTTTCCTCCGTACTCCTAATGTAGGACTGCAGCGCTCCAAGAAGCAGACCCAGAAGGGCTCGGAAGAGAGAAGCATGGCAGACGAAGGCTATACCGGGGCAAAGGTGTCTCGGCTGAGAAAGGCGTGCTGTGTGACTGATCTCGCTCCATTTGAGGTGGTCCCTGAGATGCTCCAACATAGGGTCAAAATGCTGCTGGTCACAGTCTCTACTCTGAGGTGGCTCCGACCAGGTGTCCCGAAAGCAGCCTGGGGGCAGAGGCCAAAGGCAGCCACCAACGGAGGAGTGGGAGGAGTCCAGGGAGGGGACGTGGTCTCACGAACAAAGAGGAGGGCTGTCCTGAAAGCTCCTAGACTGGGGCGACTCCCGGCCACTTACGCTGGCTCTGGGAGCGGGCCCTTTCTGAACTTTGGCGCAAAACTGCGTCCTCCTGGCGACACTCACCCAACCAGCCAAGGCCACCACGGCAGCGGTCCCACCACTACAATCTCCTGCAAAACAGGCCCGCGAGGGGTGTGGCCCTCAAATTAAATTTACCCAATGGGGCACGAGGGTGGGCGGGACCCTCCCGAGGGTTGGCTGGTGCTGCTGGGCAAGGAGGGGCCAGCCGGGCTGCAGGCGCGGCTGGACAGGCGGCGCTTCCAGAATCCAGAGGACGGTTGCCCTGTGGACCCGGGATCCTAGTCGCGGTGCCTTCCCCCTGACTGTTCCTAGCCATCTGTCGGATCCCGAGCCACCTAACCTGAGCCTGCGCGCGCGACTGGCGAACCAGACTGAGAGGTGGGTGTAAGGACCTCCTGGTCTGGGAGTGGAAGCTGGGTGTCAGGGCGGGGGTTCTGGGACTCCCAGATCTGGGAGCCCCCACCCAGCTGCAGGGGTCCTAAATCATGGGATATGGCTGAGACGAGGAAGCTTTACAACCTCCATGGGCGCTGGCCAGTGGGGGCAGCCACTCGGGGGAAGTTCCCACATTCCACTGAGATGTCCCACAATCGCAGGGGACTCAAGGCTGTGACAGAGAGCCATGCGACTGGAGTAGGGCAGCGGGAATACTCCAGGAAAGAAACTTCCTAGAGGTCCTAGATTACGGATTAGGGACTTCCACCCCTCAGAAGACATGGGAGAGCTCAGAGTGTCCACAAAACTTAAGTCTGGTAATTGGTGAGTGACAATCTTGGGTGGGGAGGGGGTTACCCCAAAGTAGATTGGTAAGAAGCAAGGACTCCAACAGAGGGAAGCTGGGACACTGACATCTGCCGGAGCCTACAGGGATGGGAAAAGCCAGCAGCAATTTAAACAGGCAGAGTCCAATGAAAACAACTGTGGGGATTAGGAACCCCCCAGACCCATTCACTGGATTGAGTGACTCAACAAGTGACTGTTCTGGGGAGAGGGAAGGGTTGACTGAGTGATGAATCAACAAGAGGGGGAATCCTGGGGTCACTCCTATCACCATACATTAACTCAGCACCTATGGTTTTAAGGCTGTGGACCCTCCGATTCCAGAAAGACATTGGGGCTGCAGGAGGAAGGAAAGAGTTGCATTTGGGAGGCTGGGCCAGGCTCTAGGGGGCCATTTTAATGGATAATGAAGGGGTAAAAGGGACTGTCCTGAGCCCTGGGGGGCACTTTAGGAGGGGGCTTCAGAAGCCAGAGGTGGCCAAGGGTGGCCTACCCTCTGGCTTTTGGGATCTTTCTTCCCCCTGTGACAAATCCAAGGTCCTCTCTAATCCTCAGTTTGCCTAAATCCAGAGGTTGGATGGGTCAGCTTCTAAAGGCCCTTCCAGCTGAGGAACTGAATTCTAAGTGTGTGAATTGGCAAAAGGAGCTGGGTGCCTGGACACCTTGCTTCATGAGGTCAGGGCAGTTGGCATTGGAGGAAGGGAAGAAATGGGAGGAGTGGAGAGGGGTGTGTACAGAGGGCTGTCCTCAAGAACTGGAAGGCAGTTACCTCGAAGGCTTAGGGGAATGAGAATGGCAATAGCAGCAAGGACTTAAAGAGGCCTCAGCCCACAGCCAGAGGCTGAGTTTTTGGGGGTAGGTGGGGCTGGGCAGGCATTGGGGATGGGTGGGTGGTGCAGGAAACTGTGGAGTCTGCTGGGCAGCCCCTGGTGGTGATCACAGCTTGAGTGAGCCTTGCTGGCACCCAGCTTCTCTGTCTAGGTTCCTACCCTCCCTGTTTGCTTAGACAGGGTGAGGGCTCAGTTTAGGCCATACAGCAGGCTGGTAGTTGAGTTAGCTGGACTGGAACCAGGGACTCTTGATTTGTTGTTTTCCAGCACACTACCATAGGGCAGAGGGCAACTCCCAGCCAGGAGTCACATCACAGGTAGCAAGGATGGGACAGCAACAAATGATCATGGGTAAGATGGGGAAACTGAGGCACTAGAAGAGGCCCCAGCAGGCCTGACTTATATCTGTCCCCTGCAGAATTCCCTGAGCTGGTGTCAGGTGCCACCGGCACTGAAGATCTCACCAGGAGGGGACGAACAGAGATAGGGGCCAGCAAGATGGCAGACGAGGCCTTAGCTGGGCTGGACGAGGGAGCCCTTCGAAAGCTGGTAAGTGGCCCCATCACTCCCAATGTCAGGAAAGGCAAGCCTGGTCAGAGGCAGGACCTTCCAGGCTACCTCTCAGTTGTTAAGAGTAGATGGTGGGGGAGGGGAAAGGAAGAGCGCTCAGGGGAACAGGACTAGGTCTGTTCCACATGGTTGATGCCGTGGCCCCAGTGGTATTTGCTTGTCCATGCCAGGTGCTGAGGCCTGACCCCTACCAGCCCCCACTGCTACCACTCGTTTAAACAGTAACTGCTAAGGACTCGCCCATATGCTGCCACAGGTGTGGGGAGGCTCCATGTGCCTCTCCCAAACAACAGCCTGGGCAGCGTCCACCCCGGAGGCTGGCCCAATGATAATAGTACCAGCAATGATTAATAATGCCAGGGCGTAGCAAGGGCATAGGAAGGGCAGGCTGGGTGCAGGGCACACCATCTCACAAAATGGTCACAGCTACTCTGAAGAGCCAGCCTCCAAAGAAACCCAGCTAGGAAGACGGTGTGCCAGGATCTAAACAAACCCCAAAGGGGGGCATGGAGAACCAAGAGTCCTGACTAAGTCAAGGCCAGAAGAGTCTCATGAGTTCTGTGATTTCTAGTCCGTCATCCTTCCACTCTTTGAGCCTCAGTTTTTTTTACCTGTAAAATGGGAGGAGCGATGTGTGTGAAGCTAATATGTAGATATTAGAGTTAGTATGGCGATCGAAATTCGGCATGGGCCCAATCTATCCCTTTCTGAGCTTCTTCTTGGGTGCTCTAAAGCACTCCCCCTCCCCCACCGTGCACAAAGAAGGGAGGCACACAACAGGACAGGCATGTGCCCACCAGCAAGGGTAGAGAACAGCTGAACTGGATGAAGGGCCAGTGCCCCACCTCCCCAGCCCCTGACCCTTGTCCGGGGAGGGAACTAAAGATTTACTTTCCCTAGGAGTAGGCAAGTGACCCGACCCACCCCACCCCCTTACAATTCCTCTGAAAACAGGGGCTGGAGCCAGCCAGCCCGGACCAGCCATTGTGCAGTGCTCAGCCACTGCCACGATCTACCAAGGCACTAGGGCTGCGTGTCCTCAAACAAGCACCTTAGGGTGTTTGCCACCGCCACAGCTTGAGGTGTGCAGCCTGGAGGAGATGGGTTGGGCTTCCAAAGGTCAGTTCGACCTCCATTCAGGAAGTAGGAATTCTAAAAGAAAATAGTAAACGGTGAGCGGTCCAGAGAAAAAGCCAGGTCTCCGCGCATCCCCATCTCTAGGGGTTCCTTCTGAGGCTTAGGGTTCTCCAGCCGCCACCCCTAGTCCTGTGCGGGATTTGGGCACTGGAAAAAGTTTCAGAGAAGCCACAGTAGTGCATGTATCCGGCTCACCCCCGTCCCCCTCCCAAAGAAAGGACTAACGAGACCCCGCCCCTCGCCTCGGGACCAAGAAGCCACCCGAGGTCTTTACCACCCCGGGCCGGTTCTTCCACCGCAGGGTACCCGCCATTACTTCGTTCCAACGCTCCCGAGGGTCCCGCCCCGCGCACCGCCGGGCCCGGCTTCGGCCGGCCTCGTGGCAGGAACAGGGGTGTCCCAAGCCGGGCTCCTCCCCTTGGAGCTGGGCCTTATAAGGAAAAGCCGGCCCCCAATCCGGCCGATACGGGGACTCTGGCAGCCGCTTCCGGCTCGGCTCCCGCACATTCCTGCACACCTGGCGGGGCAACGTGGGGACGGGGGCGCGTAGGGACGTGCGTGCTGCGTGCCCCTCCACCTTAGCCCGGAGTTCCAGTTCGGAATCCGACACTAACTAGCTGGGTGACCTGGAGAAGCTGCTTCAGTTCTGTGAACCTCGGTTTCCTCTTCGTAGCCGGGGCTATTTAAACAGGCGGTAGCAGGACGATTCCCGTCTGGTTCCTTCCTGGTCGCCTAGAGCCTTGCTTGTCGTGGGTGAGGGCGGAGCGCAGGCGGACGACCCGGAGGCGGGGCTCCGGAGCCTGCGGGCCTTCAGCGCCCCCTGGCGAGGCCTCACTACACTGCCAGCCGCTGCTCCATCCGTAATTGGAGGAGCTGGATCTGAGCCAAGACCTAGCAAGTCTCCTCCCTTGTGCTGGTGGGGAGACTGAGACCCCCAGCAGTTAGGGCAGAAAGTACCCGGAGGCGCCCCCCGCCCCGAAGGAAGCGCTCTCTTTCCTCCCAGGAGAATTTCTCTGGGCAGTTTCGGAAACCGCCCCATCCCTTTCCCCTTCCCCCAGTGGACAATGGCACTTTGTACTTCCTTCCCTCCCTCACACAGCCCCCTCCACACACAGCGCTGGGGCCTGGGAGGCCCTGAATGCAGGACACAGAGCTGGGACACTGTGGGCAGATCTTTGCCTCTAGGCCCAAGGGCAGGGTCATGTTGGAGGGTGGCCAGTGGAATGAGGTTGTCCATCCCCCAGGCCCTGCCCTATCCACTTGGGCGGGGGATCAAACAGGCTCCCACTTTCCAAATGGAGACACTGAGGCTCCCAGGTGTTGCAAAGGTGGCCAAGTTCCCACATCAGGCTTTTTCTTTCTTTCTTTTTTTTGGGGGGGAGGGAGGACAAGGACCCCATCTCTGGAGTCCAGGGCATTGGGAAGGGTGCCCCAGAAGACAAAGGGCTAGTCATTGCATCTAAGCCTCTTTACCTCTGGATAGGGAGGGCTAGACCAGTTGTCCTCTCCAGCCCTCCATCTCCAAATAGTGCCACAGAGGGCTCTGGGCCTGAGGCAAGGCCAAAGCTGGGAGGTGGGAAGGTCAGCCTGGTTCTCCCTCCCTGTGCTATAATAGCTTCCTCTCCCACACCTTAGTCCTTTTATAGGTATCTCTAGACCAGGCTAGAAGGGAACCGGCAACACAGTGCCAAGGTCCTCAGGATACCCACTGTGGCAGACAGACTCCAGCAACAGAGCTATCCTCAGCCTAGTGGCAGACCCTGGAGTCAGAGAGACATGGATTCAAATCCTAGCTCAGGTCATTTGACCGTAAGCAAATCACTTATTTTCCCTGAGCCCTAGTTTTCTCAACTGTCAAATGGGAGTAATAAAGTGCCAGGGTTTCTGTGAGGTTAGGATAAGTGAGGGCTCAGCACAGCATGTGGCATACAGATTCTTAATAAATGTTACCAAAGCCTTGGTTATCTTGTACTCGTTTGTCCTCACCTTTCCCTCCTCCCTAAGTGGCTGGAAACAAGCAGGGGCTAATACTGCAGCAGGAGCTATGCAGCAGGTTGTGGGGGCGGGGCGGTCCAAGTCACTACCCCCATCCCCACCCACTACCCTGAAGTGGGAGCCATTGCCCCATCTGGTGAGTGCGAAAACCAGACACAGAGGTTAAGGACTCGCTCCTGCCCACCCAGCCAGGACTAGACTGGGCCTGGAGCCAGCTGGAGATTCTGGCCCGACCCTCGATAGATCCCCAGGAATATGGAGCCTAAAGGGACCTAAGTGACTCTGTCCCCAGGGCTCTCCCTAGTCTCCTCAGATTAGTACGAGTGAGCTCAGGGCTCAGATAAGCCAGCCCACACCCCTGCTGAAACCCATACACCCAGCCCCCCCCACGGAGCAGGAGCAGGAAGGAATGGTCAGGGCGGAGGCTGAAAAGGAAGGGAGATAGAGGGTTCCAAGGCCCTACCCCTAAGTGATTTGGGGGGTAGGGGCAGAGGAAATCACCTTGACTATTCTTGCTGGAATTTGGCTCAGACTCACACTGGAGGTTTATCTCTGCTATTGTCTTCTTGGGGACCTAGGGCAGTCCTCTCTCCCTTGAGCCACCGAAGCACAGTGGGGGGTGGAGGTGTGGGGGAAGTAACAAGATTGGCTGACTCTGCCCAGGGAAGGTGCCCTTTCTTAGACCTGGTTAGACCAGCTACCCCCAGTTTCCCAGGGACTAAGGGGCTAAGAGGCCTAGACACCTGTCCCCCATGGACACCCTGGGTGAATCCTAGTGCAGCTGCCATATCTGTCTGTGGGGTTGCCCCCCCGCCCCCAACTCTAGGCCCTAGCCCCTGGCTAGGCCTGGGCCAGTGCATGGCCATCAGCCATAAGGGGAGCAAGCTAGGACACCTGTGTGCCAGCCTCTGCCTCAGTTTCCCAGTCAGTCCAACGTGGATGAGGCTGTAACCCCCCAGCAGAGCTGTGGTACTTTGAGATGAGACCATGGGAATCTCTTTCTCACAATGTGGAGTCCAGCTGCCCGAGTCACCTTCTGTCCCCAGGGACACTGTTAGGAACACATAGAATGGCCTTCCTCCTCCTCCTCCTCCTCCCATGATTCCCAGGCGCTCAGGGGTTTTATGAAGAGTTCTGAGAGGCAGGAGTCAAAGGAAGGAGTGCCTGGCTTAGCAGCTGGCACAGGTGGGCAGTTGCTGGCTCCCCACTTTGTGAACCATGGTGAGCTGTGCAGAAGCCCAAGTTGTGTGAGCCGGGTCTCCCCCTGAGACCCTGAGAGGGTGTGGGGAGGTGGGCGGGCAGGCACGAGACAGGCTTGGAGCAGAGGGCGTGGAGATAGATCACTCATTGTACCACAGGCCAAGCCGTGGGCAGCTGGTGCCCACCCTCTGCCCCTAGCAGCCAAAATGACCTGCCCCTCGCCCCCGCCTGCTCTGCAGTTGGAAGTCACAGTGGATCTGGCAGAGCGGCGGCACATCCGCTCGGCCATCCGGGAGTTGCAGCGGCAGGAGCTAGAACGAGAGGAGGAGGCCCTCGCATCCAAACGCTTCCGTGCTGAGCGGCAGGACAACAAGGAGAACTGGCTGCAGTGAGTGTGTGAGGGGGGTCGTGGACACACAGGTGGGAGGACTGTGCCAGGCCTCAGTTCACGTTGTGCAGGCAGGCACAGGTGCATCTGCTGCCTACCTGGGTATGCAAATGGCAGTATAGACATGCATTTGGACTACCAGGGATGTTTGTGGGCAAGGACGACATGCCAGTCATAGTGCCCTGGTCACACCCAAGTGGACAGCATGTTTGAGTGTGTGACATTAGTGCTTATGTCCACAGGCATGCATGTGCCAGCATGTAGCCAAAGGGTGTTCACAGCCACACACCCAAGGTTCTGGGTACCCTGTCCTGGCCCCTGCCCTCAGCCCACATCCTCCATGACCTGGCCACGGCAGTGAGGGTTATAGGCATGATGTCCCTGCAGCTCTCAGCATCGGGAGGCCGAGCAGCAGGCTGCTCTGGTGCAGCTGGCAGGGCGGCTGGAGTCCATGAGTGATGTGGAGGAACTGACTGCACTGGTGAGGCCCAGGCCAGGGCAGGGGATGGGGGCAGGGCAGGTGAAGACCTGAACCCCATAGCCCAATACCTGTGGCCTGCCTCTCACCTACAGCTGCGAGGTGCCAGTGAGTACGAGGAACGCAAGCTGATCCGGGCTGCCATCCGCCGAGTCCGGGCCCAGGAGATTGAGGGTACACGCCCTACCCTGGCCCCACCCTGCCTATGTTGCCCATAGAGCCACCCAGCCACTCACCTGACACGTCACTTTTCCCATCTCTTTCAGCGGCTGCCTTGGCTGGGAGGCTGTGCAGCAGGCGACCCAACAGTGGCTCAAGAGAGGACAGCAATGGGCGGGCAGCACACAGGCTAGAACGGTGTAAGGTGAGAGGTGGCCAGGGTGGGAGGATGGCCCAGGGTCCTGCACCCACAGATGCCAGCAGCCCAGACCCCTGTGTCTTTGCAGACTGGTCCTTGGCTGAGAAAGGCTCCAACCATGTTCGGGGGACACTGGGATCTATCTCAGCCTCTGCCCACTCTCCCAGACTCCCCCTGGCCGTATGTCCTCCACTCCACAGTTGTCTGTACGCAGGCCTTTCCCTCAAAGCTAGTCATCTGCACTGCTCCCAGGTTCCTGTCCATCTCCATTACCACCCTTGCTGACCTCCCCACCTCCACAACTACCTTCCACCCCCAAGGCCGGCCATCCAGCCTCCACTCAGCAGACCGGGGCACCTCCCTGAAATGCACATTTGACCCTTGACCCTGGGTCCTCCCTAGCTAAAACCTATCCTGAAGCTGCCCCTCCCCCTCCAGACAGCCCACATGCTTACCTTGGCCTATAGGGCCTGCCTTTCAGGCCTGAGCTGACTCCTGGAACACTGTTCACAGAGGAGACTCTGTTCTCCAGGGAGTGTGGGTGAGAGGTCAGGCCATGCTGGTCCCCTAAGTAGCCAGCAGAGGTCGCTGTGTCCCTGGCAGAACACCCACCCTCTCCACTGATTAACCAAGCTGAGGCCAGTGTTCCAGGGCCTCTGGTCTAGGGATCTGTTAAGTCTGGGAGTCCCCAGCAGCTGTCTTGCCATCCCCAACCCCTGGCGTTAGGATCTTGTCCTCTCTGAACTTCCCTCGACTAGGCAGTGTCAAGATACTGGGAAGTGCGGATCAGAAACTGCCTATGGCATGCCAGTGCCCATGCTTGTGCAGGAGTGCCTGCAGGAAGCCACGGCCAGCTCCTCTGCTTTGCATGCCCTGCCCTGAGCACCTGACAGCCTGGGGAGGCTTGGCCACATCCTGTGGGTCCTCCGCAGGTGCCAGAACCAGAGAAACGGGAGCTGGAGGCAGAGGTCCTGGAGCCAACCCCAACCCCTGAAGTCACCAGTCGGGATGTGACCACAGTGACACTCCTGCTACAGGTCCCACCTGGAAGCACATCCAGCTCACCTGCCTCACCCGACAGTTCGCCCACTTCTGCCTCTCCTGAGCCTCCCCTGGAGCCTGCCGAGGCCCAGTGCCCTGCTGCTGAGGCTCTGAGCAGCCCCAAGCCACCCCCTAGCCCGCCCAGGGCCGCCAGCCCTGAGCCCCAGGAGACTCCAGCCCCCCGCAGCACTGAGAGACAGGAGGTCAATGAGGTAAGTCTGGATCACTAGGAGGGATGCCAGGCAGGTGAGCTCCTCGGTCTGGGAGCCAGGCCCTGTCCATACCATTTCTTCCCTTCAGCTCCTGCCTGGCCCCATAGAGCCCCCTGCTGTCCAAGGCCCCACCAAAGGCCCCTCCAACACAAAGAGAGCAGGTGAGGGTCCCAGCAAGGGCACCTACAGGCATCTGCCTTCCCTTCCCCTGGCCCCTCTTTCCCTGCCTGGGAAATGGGCTCTTGTGCCTAGACAGCTCCAGCCTCCTGAGGTCCGGGCAGTCCCTAACACTCCTCCCACTGCCTCCGAGGTGTCCCCACCCCCTCCCACCCATGGCCAGAGGCTTCCCCGCAGCCATGAAAGGCAACGGGCCTCAGGCACATTCTTTTCCCCAATAAGGGAGTGCGCCCATCTCCCAGCTGGAGCTGTGGGCAGTGCTGGCCGGGCTGGGTGGGGGGGTGTCCTCCATCCCCATCGGCAGGGAGGACCTGGGCACCCTTCCTCCAGTCCAAGCCTAACCCCAGCCCCCAGGAGTGTCCAGTCATCCTGCGTGGTCAGTGCAGGAGGGGAAGTAGGGGACTGTAAGAGAGATGCAACTGAGTGGGGAGGCCAGGAGCTATGGGAGGTGCAAGATGGGCTGAGCAGGTTGGGGTGCAGGAAGGGGTTGGGACCCCTATACACTCTCTTTTCTCTTCACCCACATGGCTGCTACTGCAAGACCTAGCTGGACCCCATCCCTGCCAAAGCTCCCTGTCCGTGCTCAGCCCCCACCAGCCGGCCCAGAACCGAGGTACTGCCTGTTCCACTACCCCAGGCTCGAGGCAGTCCCTGTCTCACCCAGCCACTGACAGCCTTCCTGTCTCTTCTAGAGCCCACCCCCCATGCCAGTGGACCTTCCCCATTCCAGCGCGCCGGCTCCGTTCGGGACCGTGTACGAAAGTTCACGTCTGATTCTCCTATGGCTGCTGGGCTCCAGGATGGCCCACCTCGGGTGGCTCTAGGTCCTTCAACCCCTGCAAGGCTCCTGGGCCCCTCCCACATCAGCACCACCCCTGCCTCCTCCTCCAGCAGCTCCTCCTCACAGGGCCCTAGTGACACCTCCTCTGGGTGCAGCAAGGAGCAGCAAGGAGGAGCTGCACGGAAGCTTCAGAGCTGCCCCCAGGAGGAGGGCCCCAGGGGGCGGGGCTTGGCTGCCAGGCCCCTTGAAAATAGAGCAGGGGGGGCCGTGGTCTGCTCAGAGGAGCCCAGTGCCCTGCTGCCCGTGGCTGTCGGCACTGCTGAGCCAGGGGCCAATATGAAGACGACGTTCACCATTGAGATCAAGGATAGCCGTGGCCAGACCCCCACAGGCCGGGTGCTGCTGCCCACAGGCAACCAGAGGGCAGGTAGGTCTCCCCACTGCTGAAGATGAATGCCTGTAGCTGCCCAGCTCTGCATATAGGACAGGTGCTGTGGCCAGGGCTCAGGGTGTCCAAAGGGTGTTCTGGGAAGAACAGGGTATCATCAACCTTGACTGGCACTGTCCTTACCCCACCTGGTCCTGATAGAAGTCTCTCTCCCCTTCCAGAACTCACGCTGGGGCTGCGGGCGCCCCCCACCCTTCTCAGCACTAGCAGTGGGAGCAAGAGTACCATCACCCATATCAGCAGCTCTGGGACACCAGCCCGGCTGGGCAGTGTCACTCACATCACCAGCTTCAGCCATGCCTCCCCTGGTGGCCGAGGAGGCTGCAGCATTAAGGTGAGCCCTTCCTCACCCCACCAGCATCACTATCCACCTCATATAGACTGCTTCAGGTATATGGCCAGCAGGGTTCCTCTACTCCGCTTCTCTGCCACTGCACAATGGGGAAACTGAGGCCCAGAGAGACCAGGTGGCTGCCCACAGTCCACAGCCAGTGGTTGCAATTAAGGCCGGGCCCTAGCCTATCATCCACTAGATGTGTCGGAAGCTTACTCTGTGTCGGCCTTAAGCTTCCACATGCTGATCTCTAATCCTTCCTCCAAAATTGGTTGATTCATTTCTAATGAACAGATGGAAAAACCAAAGCTCAGGAAAGGTACTAAGGGCTGGTCCCCTTCTCTCTGCGGCAGCACCAGTGCCCCTGCTCCTACCCCACACTGGACCTCAGCCAGTGAGGTGCAGAGCTGATCATCTGCTCATCCGAGATCAGCCTGGGCCCTTAGAAGATTGGAGATTAGCGATTAGCATCTGCGTCAACATTTAGGCGGGGGTTCTGGGAAGAAGCATTGATGGGGGACAGATGGGGCAGAGGGGTGCCAATCAGGTGAAGCAGAAACCTAGCAGGTGCCACGGGAACCGAATACATTGCACCCTTCCATTATTCATTCCCAAGCCTGGGATCAGCTGGCTGGGAGCTCAGCCGGGGAAGACTTCCCCAGCAGGCCACCCGGCTGCCAGGTAATGCCCTCTGTGCCGCACCAGGGACTGAATGGGACTTTGGCTGAGGCGAGATGGCTAGCGCCAGCTTTCGGTCTTCTCATGAGTGACAAGGAAAGGGTAGAGGCAAGAAAGCACCCTTCCTCCCACAGGGCAGGACCTAACTGCTCTCTGCTAAGGGAGCAAGGAAGGAGTGGCTGGGGCCCTTCGGGTATGGAGGAAGTGCCACAGTGAGCCCTGGGTCTGATGCCACCTGCTCACCTCAGTTTCCCAAGGGGAGCCAAGGGAAAGCAGATAACGTGCCTACAATGTACCTGCTCAGAGTCTGCAGTTGCACCCTAGGACATTTGTCTCCAGGACAAGACACTTGTTACAATAGGTTGCTCAACATTCTGCCTCCCAGTGCCTCCATTTCTCTCGTCTGTTCAAGGCTTTCTAAAACAGCACGGCAGAAAGGCAAAGGAGTGTAGGCCCCGGAATGTAGCAGGCTGGATCCTCACCATTAATGCACGTGGTGGCCCAGGCAGGCCCCTTCCTTGCTCCCTGCTTCAGTTTCCCCAATCGTAGGGCACGGGGCCCTGGCCTCGGTAATTCTTCTGACCACACGCAGCCTTGCTGTGCTTCAGATCTGATCTCTGTAGGGCCAGGGCCAGCCCTGTCGGTCAGACTGCTTGGAAAGGCCACCCCTCCCCCACAGCCCCCTTCACAGGGAGCTCAGAATAGGTTTCTATTTGGGCTGCAGCCCCAGCTGGCGGGTGGCAGGCTGGGAGGCCAGCAGGGGCGGGGCAGGCCCACTGCCCTTGCCTTCGCCCTCAGACCAGCTGCAAAGACACTACCAGCCAGAGGCAGCAGTCCCTACCACTGTCCCCATCATCACCCCACCATAGAACCCCCAGCAGCACCATGCCGGGGGTACCGGGGCCTGGGTCTGAGCTAACCGCAGCTCTTGAGGAACGACTGGGCCAAGCATTGGAGGAGCTGCGGGCAGTGGCTGAGGCAGGCCGGGTGGCAGTGACCCAGGCAGCTGAGGCAGCTGCCTCGACCGTGGAGCCAGTGGCCCGGGCAGCCGAAGAGCTGCGGGCGGAGACAGCAGCACTGAGCCGGCGGCTGGATGCACTGGGCAGGCAGGTGGAAGTGCTGAGCCTGCGGCTGGGGGTCCCACTGGTGCCCGACCTTGAGCCTGAGCTGGAGCCCAGCGAGCTGCTCCTGGCTGCTGCGGACCCCGAGGCCCTCTTCCAGGCTGCTGAGGATGCTGGGTCCCCTGTGGCCCACCCACCTGCCTTCAGCACCCGCCGCCGCTCCTCTGCCGGCCTTGCCCACAGCAGCAGTCTTGTAAGTCTCTGTGGGCTGGGGGTGGGGGTGGTTCTGAGCCAGGAGTTGCCTCTGCTGAGTGACCTTAGGTGTACCACCATTCCTGAGCCTCAGTTTACCTATCCATACAAGGGACTGGAGCACTGATACTCTAAGACTGAGGTGAGAGGGTATCAGGCTTCTGGCCCTGAGGCACGCGTGGCAGCTGCCCTGGCAGCCCCTGGCCAGGGCCCAGCCCCCAGCTCCATCCCCACCCCCTGCCCCAGCCAGGCTGAGCCTCTCTGAAGCAGCTGCCACCTCAGCTCTTCTTACCCTTATAGCAGAGAGGCCCTGCCAGGAGGGGAGGGGCTGTGATAGTTGGGCTGGGGGCTTGTCTGCAAGGTGCTAGGGAGATGCCCTAGGTTGGGGCTGGAGGCCCCTTAGAGGGTGGTTCCCAGTGGGTGGCGGGGAGTAGGAGCAAGCTTCAGAGAGGACTTGGCGCTGAGCAGCCCCAGTCAGACACCTGGTCAGGAGCCTGTGGGCCCCAGTCCAGCCTCCTTGGTGTGTGTGCAGGGGAAGGTGGAGGGGAATCTGCTGCCTGGGCACTGGCCCAGGAGGACCCGAGCCTTGGAAACTGGCAGGATAGCACAGCCTGCCTCCAAGGGGGCTGGGACTGAAACAGTAGAAAGAACTCAGGTTCAGGAGCTAGGCTACCTTAGCTCCTATCTGGCCTTCATTGCATTTATTGGAGGACTGTGGACAAGTCATTGAGTTGCCCTGAGCCTCAGTCTTCCCTTCTGTTAAATAGGGACAGTAAAATCCCTAGTGCTTATACAGTACTTCCTATTGCATGACAATCACCAATACTGCCACTACTGACTATATTAATACAACCCTGGGTACATGGGAAACCCTACAACAAGGCTCTCAGTGCCTCTTCCCTGAGCCTGACACCTCCATGTCCACCCTTGGGCAGGCAGTCTGGCTGACTAGTGATTATTTCCAAGGCTGTACCAGCAGCTGGCCTGGCACCCTGGCATCTAGGCCTCTGATTAAAGTCTATGCCCCCTCCCCACTCCGCAGATGGAACCAGAGCCAGCAGAGCCCCCCTCTGTAGCAGTGGAAGTGGCCAATGGTGCTGAGCAGACCCGGGTGGACAAAGCACCAGAGAGGCGGAGCCCACTGAGTGCTGAGGAGCTGATGGCCATCGAGGATGAGGCCATCCTAGACAAGATGGTATGGCCAGATCTGGTGGCTGGGGGTTGGCAGGGACAGGGACCAGCAGGCACCAGGTGGGCAATGACAGGGGTCTGTCTGCAGCTGGATCAGACTACAGACTTCCAGGAGCGGAAGCTTATTCGGGCTGCACTACGTGACCTCCGACAAAGGAAGAGAGGTAGATAGCCCATTGCCCTACCTAGATCCAGCTGCTCCATTCCCCAGCTGCTCCCCTCACTCTAGGGTCCGTTTATAAACACACCAGCCCAGTAACTGCCCTACTCCGCTTCTCCTGTAGACCCAGCTGTTCCCTTGCCTCCTTCCCCCAGCTGCTCCCTTCCCTAGCTGCTTCTCTCCCCCTGGCCACTGCAGTTACTATCCCCAACCAACTTCTCTTCTCCTTCCTAGACCCAGTTACTCTCCCACCCAGCTACTCCCCCTTGGATCCAATTGCTTCTCCAAGTCCTGTCAACAATTCTGTCTCCGATTCCAGATACTCCTTTTCCCAGCTCCTTTTCTCTTTGAGGTCCATTGATGATCACCTTAGTCTCTACCCTCACTCAGCTTCCCCTTCCCTGAGCAGAACTACTTCCTCCATGAACCCAGCTATTCTTTCCCTCAGATTCTAGATTCATTTGCTTCTCCAGATACTCTCAATTTTTTCTTCTCTACACCTAGCCACTTCCTCCAGGGCCCACTGATGGCCACCCAGCCTGTTTCCACCCGCCTACTTCTTCTCTAGGCCCAGTTACCCACTTTGCCACCTTCTCTCCCAACTACTATTTCCCTGGATCAAACTGCTCCTCAGGTACCTCTGACTTCCCCTTCCCTGGATCTAGCTATTTCTTCCTCTAGCACTCTTCTGGCTAAGCCCCATTTGAAGGCCCACTCAACTATTGCCCTCACTCAGTTTCTCCTTCCCTGGACTTTGCTGCTTCCTCCCTGGGTCCAGATACTCCCTCCAGATCAGCTACTCAGTCCCACAGAAACTCCCTTTTTAGATTCAAATATTCCCCCTTGGAGTTTGAGTCCATCACCATGCACAACCCCCCTCCCCACCATTCCCTGCCAAGTTGTGGCTATTCCCTCACCCCCAGCTGCTCCTTGTACCCTGTGTCTTCATATTTCTAACAAGTTGCCCTCCACCCCATCTTGTGTGCCCCTGTGCCCGTGCGTGTGTGCTGTGTGGGCGATGGGTGACCCTCTGGGCATGCATGGGGCATCCCCCGCCCAGACCAGCGGGACAAGGAACGGGAACGGCGGCTACAAGAGACACGGGCCCGGCCAGGGGATGGCCGTGGCAACATGGCCACTGAGACCACCACGAGGCACAGCCAGCGGACAGCCGATGGCTCATCAGTCAGCACTGTCACCAAGACTGAGCGGCTCGTCCACTCCAGTAAGGGGCCCAACAGGGCTCGGGGCTCAGGGTGGGGACACGTCTACCCCAGTGGCCCCTGTGCCTCTCACGTCCTTCCTCTCGTCCCCTGCCCTTCCAGATGATGGCACACGGACGGCCCGTACCACCACAGTGGAGTCGAGTTTTGTGAGGCGCTCGGAGAGTAAGGCCACCAGACGGCGCCCTGTGCCTACCTGCCTGCCTGCCTCCCGGGGCTCTTCCTCGATCTCTCTTTTCATACTGTCGTCTCTGTGTTTCTCTGTCCAGTTGTCACTTCCTCTACTCTGCCTGTGGCTACCACCATCCCTCCCTGTACCACCCCCCCCCCATCTGCTGATATCCAATCCAGGCCTCACCATGTTCCTCTTCGCTTTTCTTGCAGATGGTGGTGGCAGCACCATGGTGCAGACCAAGACCTTCTCCTCCTCATCATCCAAGAAGATGGGCAGGTGAGCACAGGTACCCACCCCCAGGCCACAGAGGAGTCAGCGTCACAGGGGACCTCACTGCACACCCACTTTACAGAGGGTAGACCCAGGAGCTGGGACGTCATAGGTATACAGCCAGGGAGGGGAGGAGTAAGCGTCAGACCACTCCTGCTCACCTTGTGATCTCACCGAGTCCTCTGCTACACCACGGGGGAGGCCAGAGATTTGGCTCTGGGTCACAGAGCTCTGAATGGCAACAATAGCGTCGAACCCTCAGAGAGGCCTATCTGCTACACTGGGATGCCTGGTGACACTGTCACTTCCCAGTGTCTGCAGACCAGGTCCCATGTCACAGAGCTCCTTTAGACTTTAGACGCATGAGGGAGGCGTGTACCCCTCTATCTATGTTACAGAGATGCTGGGGCTGCCAGGAAGCGGGGACAGGATCAGAATTCAGCATAGGAACCAGAGGGGTCCAGGGACTCAGAGTCAGAGAGACCTGAGTTCCCAAGTCCCTGCGCTGCTCCCCACACCCTCGGAAATCGGAGGACAGGGTTCTCAGTTTCCTTATCTTTAGTGTGAATGATAAGAGTCCTTCTCTCCTCTTGTCAAGTTTTAAATGGCATGTAGCAAAGGCTCAACAGACAGGAGCTGTTATTATTATCACCATTACTAGTATTATGCCGATCATCATCATTAGTTGATAATGTCCAAAATCTGAGCTCACATGTAACTTGACAATACAGTGAGCCCTCTCACAGAACTATCCATAGGCCAAGTCTGTTGAAAAGACCTTGACTCCTGTCTTCTTTTCGTTCGAGCCTCAGCTCTGTAAAATGGTGTGATGAGGAAGCCTCCTTTGCTGGCTGGCGTTGCCAGAGAAGATTCTGAAAGAGTGTAGGGTGTGGAATGGGACAAGACCCCTCCCTGGGTGAGTGGGGTTTGAGACCTGGGAACACCCTAATAGTCAGCTCCCCATCCCCCAGTATCTTTGACCGCGAGGATGAGACCAGCTCACGAGCTGGCAGCCTGGCAGCGCTGGAAAAACGCCAGGCGGAGAAGAAGAAAGAGCTGATGAAGGCACAGAGCCTACCCAAGACCTCGGCCTCCCAGGCACGCAAGGCCATGATTGAGAAGCTGGAAAAGGAGGGCGCGGCAGGGTGAGCTGCAGCAGGCTGGCGAGGATGAGGGGTAGGGATGAGGCTGGGGCTGGGCGTGGGAAGTGATGAGTGGGCCGTGAACAGAAAGGGCTGGGCTGGAGGAGCCTAAAGATCAAAGAATGTGGAGCTGGGGTCCACTGGGTGGGCTGACGGAAGCGAAGCCTGCTACAGTCTTGTGACCCAGCTCCTGCTGATACCCCCGCAGCAGCCCTGGCGGACCCCGAGCAGCTGTGCAGCGCTCCACCAGCTTTGGGGTCCCCAACGCCAACAGCATCAAGCAGATGTTGCTGGACTGGTGCCGAGCTAAGACGCGTGGCTACGAGGTGAGCTGTGAGGCCAGGCGGTGGGCAGTCCCCTAGACAGCAGCTCGACACCTCCCTCTTGGCAGAACGTTTTCTATCCAACCCATACCCTTCACAGCCACCATGCTTGGCAGGAAAGACGGGAAATCCTCTAATAGGAAGCAGGCTCAAAGAGGATACATAACATGCCCTAAATTCCAGAATAAGTAATTAAGTGGCAGGACCTAACAAGGGCCCCTTGGATGGCAGGCACAGTCCAGGCCCAGATGCTACCCATGGAGTGCCCTCCCCATTGCTCTGGGGGCACTGGATAAATTTGTGTGAGGGAAGGTGTGATGGGGGCATGGCCTTAGCTGGGTGGCACTGGGCCTCTCGGTTGCGCCGCTCCTGTAAGTTGCAGACATGGGAGTTGACAGACTAAGTTGGAGGAGGCTCATGTTCCCGCTACCCAGCTGCTTTGTCGCCTTGGACAAGCTATAGGGCCCCTCTGAGCCCAGCAGGTCTGTCATGCCAAAATCCTCGGGGGTAGAAGGCATGGGGGAGTTGACCAGTCCTCCCACCACCCATAGCACGTGGACATCCAGAACTTCTCCTCGAGTTGGAGTGACGGGATGGCCTTCTGTGCCCTGGTGCACAACTTCTTCCCTGAGGCCTTTGACTATGGGCAGCTCAGCCCACAGAACCGGCGCCAGAACTTTGAGGTGGCCTTCTCATCCGCTGAGTAAGTGTGGGCCCCAGCCCTGCTGGTGTTGGCTGGGCATCCGGGGCTGGGCATCTGGGCCAGGCCCAGCTGCCCCAAGGCCCGCTGAAGCTGGCCAGCTGCACTGTCAGACAGTGGCTGAGAGACCCCGCCCCAGTAAGGCCCTGTCCTCCTCCATCCCGCCTACCCGACGCTGAGTGTGCCAGGTGCCCGCCGGAACGAAGGAGCCACAGGCTCGCCTACCAGCCCAGGCCAAGGCCCACCAGGTGGCCCTGTCCATATCCCCTCCATCCTCCCTCTGCCCCCTGCTCCCTCTCTCCCTTCCTCTGTCCTGCTCTCCTTTCACTATCACCAGAGCTTCCTGCTCCCACGGGATCCCGGCTGGAGATTCCAAAAGGAGGCTCCTGGCCCGGGCACCCTGCCCGCCCAGCCTATATAGGTGTTGCGAGAGGCTTATATAGGACATCAGCAAGCCCTCCACTTTGGAATCGTTGCCCCATCTGCTCACCTCACCCTCAGCACCCTTTTCCATCTGTTCTTCTTCTCTGCCTTTCTCTTTCTGGTTCCCCCCAGATATCTTTCTGTTCTTCCCCCCTCCACCTCCTCTCACGCCTCCCTCACCCCCCTCCCTGGGGCACAGTCCTCCTCTCCAATCTGGGCGCCATTGCCATCGCCATCGCCCCCACCCCGTGTTCCCGCTTGCCCCGAGAGTTCTCTGCACCTGTGACTGGTCTGGCCCCCCACCCCTGTCTGCATCGCACACCATTAGTAATGGGTAGTGAGCGGCACGTCCACGGTGGGGAGGGGGCATGCGGGGGGCTGGCAGACTGCAGCACTGAGAATGTAACTGAACTCATGTCTCTGTGTGTGTATGTGTGTGTCTCTCCGTTCTTCTTCCCTCTCTCTCCTCTGCCTCTTCCCCCTCTTCCCCACCTGGGCCCCGCCTCCCCACCCGTTCCCGGCCCCCTCCCCTCCCCAGGACCCATGCGGACTGCCCCCAGCTCCTGGACACAGAGGACATGGTGCGGCTTCGAGAGCCTGACTGGAAGTGCGTGTACACGTACATCCAGGAGTTCTACCGCTGTCTGGTCCAGAAGGGGCTGGTAAAAACCAAAAAGTCCTAACCCCTGCTCCAGGCCCCACGGTGAGAAACGCCTCCTCGCCCACCTGCCCCCTACACTCAGCGGGGCACAGAGAGAGGCCTGGGCGGTGGGTGGTGGAAGCAGGGGGACCCTGACAAGAGCCAGAGGAGCCAGACATGGCCCTGCCTGTCCTCTGGCAAGGCCATTGCCCTAAAAGGGAAGTGATGAGCCAGGTGAACAGGACTGAGATGGAGGAAGCCCAGGAGTGGCCCCGGTGGAGGTACCTGACCCACACTGCAGGTCCAGGACAGCTATTTGAAAAAAGTGTAAACTAAGCTGGTATCTGAAAGACAAAGTTCAGGCTAAAGGAAGGGAAGGGAGTCCCAGAGAGAGGGGTGAGCCTTCATCCAAAGCTGGGCGCAAGAGATGGAGAGAGATCATTGCACCCCCAGGGAGAGAAGGAAGTTTAGTCTGGGCGTGAGAGGGAGGTGGGGGCCAGAGACAGATGTTTGACCTTCCTCCTGAGGACAAGAGTCATAAGAGGTTTCCAGCAGAGGAGGGATATTTGTGGTCTGGTTAGCATTCTAGAGTGCTCCTTGGATGAGGGATGTGGAGCAAGGGGGGACTACACAGCTGGAGAAGCTTAACAAGAAGTAGAAGGACAGTCTTTCTGATGGATCCAGATGGGGAGGCAGCAGGAGGGTCAAGGAAACCTCCCAGGCCTGCAGTTTGGGCACTGGGGAGTTGGAGGTGCCATGCTCCACGCTGGGAGCTCAGGGGCAGGGCCAGTTTAACAGGAAAATGTTTCTGGTTGGGGTCCTGGATCCCTAAGCCAGTTGTAGCATTTCCTCTCTAGTCACCTCAGGGCCGCAGTAGAGAATTCAGACCCTGAGCTAACTGCCCATTCCAGACAAGCTCAGGGAAGGAGAGGGATGGGCTCAGAGTGTCCCAGGGTAGGGGTGGGGGTTAGGTAAGAGCTGGGGTAGAAACTAGAATTCCTAACCCCCCACTTGGTGGCTCTTTACCTTGACCCATCACTTTTCCTACCCATTTTGTAAAGAGAAGAGACAGACACAGAGGGAGCAAGCGTATTGACTGAAGTAAGGTGAGTCAGGGACAGAGCTAGAGGTGCATGCAGATGCCCCTCAGGGCCCGGAGCCATTGTGGGGGGCAGCTCACATGTGCATACATATTCTCAGAGGAGCTGTGCAGGTGAGGGAGGATGGGCTTGGTGCTGTCTCCAGGTCATATATGGACTTAGGAGCTGCTGCCCAGCAGGCTGGCCTGGAGGGAAAGAGGCCCAACCCGGCCCTGATCCAGTTGGAAAGTGTGACTCAGCCGTGCTGTTGCTCAAGTTGCCTGGTGTTTGGCCTGTCACTGGGGCAGCTGGAGCCCTGAGCGTGAGCCCCAGTGTAAACAATGGCTTTATAAGGTTTCCAGGGAAGACACCAGGGATGGGAGGGAGTTCCACATTGGGGGAGGAAGGCTGGGATCCCTGGGAAGATAGCCACAGCTGGAAGAAGATGCAGGAAGAGGCTGCGTCTCCATCGTAGTACAGCTGGGAAAACAAACCCACTCTGGGGCCCGGCTGACCTCAAGGGCACCTATCCTATCAGCAACAGAGTTGGAAACCGCTCGCTCATCCTAAGTGCTTCCAAGGTCTCAAATGAGGCAAGAGAATGACTATACTGTTCCTATAAAGAGGGGGAAATTGAGTCACAGAAAAGGGCAGGGCTTTATATAGCACCCATAGCTGGCCAGGGATAGAGCCTAGAATAAAAAAGGTCTCTTCCTTCCCAGGCTTCTTCTCTGAAGCAGTTCAGTGAACTGGGAATGGGCCTCAGCCCTACCATGGTTCCAGGTTTGACCTTGAAAGCACAAAATTGGAAGTAGTTCTGAGCCCTTCGGTGTCTTGGGAACAGGAGCAATTCCTGCCCTTATGCTTTCGCTGCCAAGGGAAACTCACTTAACAGCACTGACTACGTGCTTACTATATGTCAGTCATGGCAGATGCGAGGGGCAAAGGCAGAAGAAGAGGTATTGCTCTGGAAGAGGAGGGAAAATGGAACCAGGGAGCAAACTCCAGCTCTAGAGGTTTGGAGCTGTCAGTCGTTTAGTAGCTGGAGCCTACTCACCCCAGCAGGCCCAGGCCTACACATAATAAGCTGTGGGTCTTGAAACAAATGAATCCTCTGCTCTGTGACTCAGTTTCCCTATGAGTAAGGTACATCTAGCACTCTGGCGGATGGACAGAAGGGTGCTCCCGCCCCTGAGCATGATACAGATAGTCTTGTCTGTATTGACTAGGACCCGCATCTGCCTCCCCTGCTCTACCCAGGGGGGTAATAAGGGTTAAAGAACTGCCCCTTCCCCCCCCCCCATCACCCACCCACACATCACTGAGGCCATCTCACACAGAATGGTTGTCCCCTGGAGCCAGGACAGGGATTGGAGGCATTCGGGGGTGGGGGCTCTCTGCAGGAGTACAAGGCCCGGGAGCTGGCAGATGGATAATTAGGTGCAGAGTGTCACTGGGAAGGTCCTGGCTTCAGGGAAAGATTTGCCGGGGATAAGTCCCCTCTGGTGCAATGGCCCAACTGAGGGGCTTGTGACAGCTAGTGTGCCATTGAATGTGAGCAGATGGGGGTCCTCCAGAGAAAAGTGGCTGGGATCTGTAGTCAGGACCTACCCTGCCCTGTCTGAGTTGGGACACAGCTCTCTTCCTGCATCTCCACCTCCACCTGCCTGGCCTTGCTCCCAACAAAAATCCCTCCAGACTTGGATGGGTAGAACTTGGGGGTTCCTGCCTTCCCGGAAGGCTCCCACCTCTTCAGTCGACCGAGTGTATGGAATTGATGGGAAACCAGCAGACTTTGGCAGCGAAAAGACCTTCGAGTAGAGAGGGCCACCGCAAGAGTTGGACCCGCGCTGACAACCACCCCTGTGCCCCCCTCCTCGCAGGATGCTGGTGGACTGCGTTCCCCTGGTGGATGTGGAGGACATGATGATCATGGGCAAGAAGCCCGACCCCAAGTGCGTCTTCACCTATGTGCAGTCGCTGTACAACCACCTGCGGCGCCACGAGCTGCGCCTGCGTGGCAAGAATGTCTAGCCTCCCAGCCCGCATGGCCTGCCCGCGGCAAGCTGCCCCCACCATCCAGGCACCCTCCCTTCCCTGTGAGCCAGCCCACAGCTGCCCTGTCTGTCGCGACACCCTCCCTCGCATACACAAGCAGCGTTTTGATAAATTATTGGTTTTCAAGGACCGTGACTCGTCTCTGCCTCTCTTCGGAGGGTTGAATGGAGGGAAGGGGGACTCCTACTCCCCACCTGCCCACAGCAAAGAAGGAGTCAAATCTCTTAAAGACGGAAGAAGATTTAGTGCAGCTACCTAAAGGGGGTTAGTGGGAGAGAATAAAGGGGAATTGAGAGGAACCCCCAACTCCATCCCTGCCCGCTCCCTCCAGGACGAGGCTTCTGCTCTCAGCGAGGGAGGTGCTCCCGGGACACTGAGCGCTTCATTCTGTCCGCAGGGCTCAGTCAGGGGGATGCCGCACTCCCGGACCTACAGGTCAGCGCGGTCCGGAGAGCCTTCAGCAGGCCTAGCAGGCGCCTGCAGGTACTCGGGGGGCACAGGGTCGTCGGGCGCTGCCTTGCGGTAGAAGCCGAGCTCCTGCACCAGAGCGTTGATCTCCTCGCGGGTCATTTCGCTGAGCGGGATTCGCTGAAGGGGAGGGACTGAGTCAGCTCACCGGCTGCTTTTTGCCCCGCCCCCTGCCTCCCCCCCCCCACCCCCGCCCACTTCCCAGGCCTCACCTCCAGCTCCTCGGAGCGGTGGCCCAGCAGCACCAGCTCTGGGTCGGCCCCCGGGAGGTGTTTCATTACGAGGTTGTGACTGGAAAGTTAAGGTGGGTAGTAGTGGGCCAGGCAGGGGCTCCCAGGGCCTTGCTGATGTGAACAGCACAGCCTTGTTTGCCGAGGTAGCGCAGGGATTCCCCACTTACAGGTGAGGAAATGAGGGTCCACAGAAGCAAAGGGCCCTCCTCTCCATTCCCGTGTCTGTGGTAGTCCTCAGTCAATTCCGTTGCCTACCCAACTTGGAGACCACCTTGGAATTCTCTGAGCAGACACTACCAATCAATTCTACTTGTCAGATGAAAACCATTTTTCATCCTATCAGCGAAATTAAGTAGAAGGAGATTCTCCCAGATTCCCTCCCCATTCTGCCTCCCCCAGAACCGAAGAAGGATACTAGAGTGGGATGTCCTGGGTGACAAAGGCCTTCACCTGGGGAGAAACCAAAGCATCAGACCCCAACCCCCTCAAGGTAGCAAAGGGAAGATGAAGCCCAGCGAGATACAGCCAGTCAGGTACAAGCTCCTGACACCAGCCCAGAGGTCCTCCCCGACCCAATCATTGGGACCATGTTGCCCACCACCCCACCTGCCCCCAAGAGGCTCAGGGAAGACAGAGCTGGGACCTCTTCCTTCAAACTCACCTCCTTCAGGCGATTCAGCTGTCATCCTCCACAGGTCTGGAGGGGAACAAAATGGCATGGGTCAAGAAAACCTCACACCTGCCCCAAGCACACCCCCAAAGCCATTTCACTGTCATCTCCCACTTGGGGCAGGCTGTGGATTAATTACTCCAGCAGTTCCCGAGATATAGAGATGGGGGAGATGGGGGCCTCTTGTAAGCAGAAAGGGGGACTCTGTACAGACAGGGAAACTGAGGCCTGGTAATACCAAGGGCAAAGAGGGCAAGGCCAGAGACACGAGGGCACTTACACGAGGGCCTCGGGACTCTTGCCTACACATCTTGCTGACTGTTGACTGAGTCCAAGAGAAATGGTCACCCCATTCCTCTCAGGGAGTAGAGACCTGGGCCTCACCTTTGGCCCCTAGAGCCTCAGGGTGGAGCACCCCAGAAGGAAACAGCTCAGAACTGCCCTGGGCACCCCCATTAGAGACATCTGCCATCTGGTCCCTACCCCACCCCAAGCAGAGCTGGCCCTCCCTGCCACCGGAGGGGCAGCCCCATAGACCATCTGGTTGCTTAACCAACATGAGACGATGGGAGGGCCCCTTCACTTCCTGAGGGAAGAGGGGCACCTCCCAGCAGGATTCCAGACTCCAGGACCACCCATTCTAGTCCTTCCTCCTCCTGCCCCCACCTTTTTAAAGACTGCACTTATTTATTTTTAGAGAGAGAGAAAGGGAAGGAGAAAGGAAAGGAGAGAAACATTGATGTGTGAGAGAAACATCCACTGGTTGCCTCTTGCATGCTCCCAATAGGGGACCTGGCCTGCAACCCAGGCATGTGCCCTGACGACCAGTAATTGAACTGAGGACCTTCTGGTTTGCAGGACTACGCTCAACCCAGTGAGTCACAGCGGTCAGAGCCTCCTCCAGCCTCTTTGTTCAGACAGACAACTGAGGCCCAGAGAGGGGCTGCGATGATCCAAGTCACACAGCAAGACAGGGATCCTGGTGGAGAATTTCCCTGCGGAAGGGTGTAGGGGTAGAGGGGCTGCTGCAGAGTATTGGTAATGCAGTTCCTAGCCCCCTTCCCTGGCTCCTGAACGGTGGGGGAAGACACCCAGAAAGTCTTCCCTCCCCCAGGCGAAGGAAGAGAGACCATATGGAACTGCGGTGCGGGAGGAATTCCAGGGAAAAGTGAAGCGATGGGGGGTGGGGGGAAGGATGGGAAATTGAGATCCAGAGGGCAGGCTTGGAAGAGTCATAGGCCAGGAGAAGAGTTAGGGGACAGCGTCAATGTGTCTGGGGGCCCGCTGTCTGATCTGATGGGGAGCTGGGGAGGAGTTCGGATTTCCAGGCCGCAAGATCGAGTGTCTCGGGCTTCCACGGTGGGTGCTGGGGCGTCCGTCCAGAGGCTGGGAAGTAGGAGGGGTGGTCCCAGAGCCAAAGGGGACTTGGGATTCGGGAGGGTCCTGGGGCCACAGCGGGCGATGGTGCCCAGGCTAAGGGGCCGCAGGGCATGAGAGCCGCGGTCTTCGGGCTAGGGGCCGAAACACTCACCTCTACCCGGGCTCGGGCAAGGCCGTGCAGACGGTTCCAGTCGGGTCGGAAGGTTGTGGCGGCGGAAGCGAGTGCCGCAAGAAGCAGCAGCAGCGGAGGCAGCGGGAGACGCATCGGAACCCGGGAGAGGAAAATCAGCAAGCGGGAGGTGAAATGCCGGGCCGCTGCGCCACGTCTGGGCCTGCGGTCTGGCCCCGCCCCCACCCGAGGCCCCGCCCCTCCCCGCCAGAGATCACGCCCCCAGCTCCGGGTGTTGGTCTACAAGCCCGCAAAAGCATCCCCCAGCTTGCTCCTAGTGGGGTTCTGGCTCGTCTCCGGCCCCCAGGCCTGGACTTTCTCAGTCCCAAGGATGTCTATGCTCCCTCTGCCGACAGAGGGAGTGGACGCTCTGGCAGGATGTCGCCAGACAGCGCCACCTCGTGCCTGTAGGGGGCGCGGGCGACATGCGGTTGGACACGGGTTTCTAAGTCATACACCGGATTTCAGGATGGGGAAACTGAGGCCCGGGGAATTCTTGTTTGTTTTTTATCTTTCTGGACGAAATTTCGATTAAGGTTTCAATTCCTTGGGGCACATATTGTGGCGATAGGTACATTACGTACTCTATAGGAGCTGGAAGGATAAAAAGGTTAATATCCATAAAGCGTTTTAGAAAAGTACCTGCTACGATGTTAGTTTTCATTATTTCATTCTTTACCTCATAAAAGCCCTATGAACCCCGTTTGGCAGGTTAGGAAACAGGCTAAGAAAGGTAAAAAGTGATTAAGTTGTGGATCTGAGATTTGAACCCGAAATACCTCTGGGCTCTTCTCACCAAAACAAAGACAACTGGATCAGAATGCCATCTCTCCTCTTCAGGCCTACGGAAGACTCGGCAAATTGAGCACAGTGCTCTTTCCACTGAATCTAGACTGGGTCTCAAAATTCCCAACATCACACCAAGGCAGCGTTATGATGTCCATGGACCCTAGGCACTTTTGCCTTTCTGAACCCCTTCCTCCATTAAGAAAATATATTAAAAATTGGATTTTACAACTGCTTTGATAAAAAAAAAAAAAAAGAATATAATCCAGGTTGGATTCACTATTACATATTCATTTTTCTTCTGATTTTAAAAGAGATTAAAACGAACACATTTTCCTGGACACCTAAAAGTATCATGGACCCTAGACATTGAGCCTAGCAGATGTCAGGTCTGCACTAAGGCCTTTGCTCACCCTGCTACCTCCCATTCACTAATTTGATTATAAAGGTTCAATAATGATGGGCCTAGACCTATTATGTAATATCCATTCTTTATAGATGGATGCATGAAACTTCATAAACAGATGAAGAAACTATAAATATAATTGGTTCTATCCAGATTTTTAACATAATAGGCTAAGCCTAACATTCCATTGAGTGCTGTGTAAGTGTGAATTCATCCAAGCTCCTGAAGGGCAATTTGACTCAATAATCAAAACCCTAAAAATATTTCTTTGGCCCTGGCTGGTGTGGCTGAGTTGGTTGGAACATCGTCCTATAAACCAAAAGGTCGTGGGTTTGCTCCCTGGTGAAGGCACATCCCTAGGTTGCAGGTTCGGTCCAGGTTGAGGCACGTGCAAGAGGCCACTGGTTGATGTTTCTCTCTCACATTGATGTTTCTCTCCCTCTCTCCCTCCCTTTCCCCCTCTCTAAAATCAATAAGCCTCTCCTTGGGTTAGGAGATTTTTATGTGTATAAATTTATATATATATATATTTATTTATTTATTTATTTATTTATTTATATTTATATATACATTTTCTTCAACCTAGTCATTTCTTCATTCCAAAGTAATCATCAGAGAGGGGGCCAATGGTTAGGTCAAGCTTGTTTATCAAAAGACAGTTTAGCCCTGACTGGTGCGGCTCAGTGGGTTGAGTGTAGTCCTGTAAACCAAAAGGTTGTGGGTTTGATTTCCAGTTAGGGCACATGCCTGGGCTGTGGCCTGGATCCCAGGATGGGGGTGTGCAAGAGGTAATCAGTTGATGTTTCTCTCACATACTGATGTTTCAATAATCCCTCTCTTTCTCCCTCTCTTTCCCTCTCTCTAAAAATAAAAAAATAAAATCTTTAAAAAGAAAACAGTTTATCATGGTGAAAAACTGGAGATATAACCTAAGTATGTCACTGCAGGGAATGAATTAAATAAATGATGATACCTCCATAGGATTGAGAACCACGTAATTATTTCAAATGGTGTAGCATAGTGTTGATTGACATGAAAAGTGTTCGTTGTTAAAAAAATCCCGCCACCAAACAGCAATAGCAGTTGGGAGTCATGATGCTCTGGGCTTCAACGGACTTAATAAAGGGCATCTTTTGGCTCAAATAACAAAATAGTTGAATAGTGGGGAGGGCTTTAGGCAAAGTTTAATCCACTTGATAAAACCATCAGAACCTGATCTCTCCCCATTCTTCTTTCCATAGTTTCAGCTGATCATTAGGCCAGTTACCTGCACGGTGTCAGGATGGCTGCCAGCACTCCCCAGGACTGCACACTTCTTCATTCACATCTAATTAAGGGGTAATTTTGGGGGGGGGCCATCTCCTCAGGAAAGTAAATGAACTTTCTTTCCCAAAAACTCTCCTTGTAGCTCATTAGTCCATTCATGATCCAGTAATGTGGCTGGAAAAATGGGAATTACTCATTGGCTGAACCAACTGGGACCCGTTCCCGAAGCCCGTCAAGGATATGGGCTGTAACGGACATTGTGGCAGCAACAGAGTAACCAACCAATTTCTTTGTTTTTTAATTTTTTTAAAGATTTTATTTATTTTATTTTTAGAGAGGCAAAGGAAGGGAGAAAGAGAGAGAGAGAGAAACATCAATGTGCGGTTGCTGGGGGCCGTGGCCTGCAACCCAGGCATGTGTCCTGACTGGGAATCGAACCTGCGATGCTCAGCCCGCACTCAATCCACTGAGCTACGCCAGCCAGGGCCCAATTTCATAAAATATGTATATGTCAATATACAGGGTGTGGCCAAAAGAGGTTTACAATTGTTTATATACAAAATAATCCAATAATTAGTAAATGATAATACAAGAATAAATTGTTTCACATACAACTATAAACATACTGTTGCCTCGCCCTACATATGCCTAGACCAAAAACCAAATCTAGAAGGAACAACCCAAGAAATCAAAATGGCCATTTCTTGGTAGATGAAATTATAGGTGAAAGTTTTCTTCTTTACACTTTTCCTGTATTTGCTATAATAAATATCTATTACCTAAACACAAAGAGTAAACATTGTTGAAAAAAATCAATGGCCCTGGCCCAGTTGCTCGGTTGGTTGGAGCATTGTCCTGTACACTGAAAGGTTGCTGGTTGGACTCCCAGTCAGGGCACATACCTAGGTTTCGGGTTTGATACCCTGTTGGGGCACATACGAAAGATAGTCAATAGATGTTTCTCTCTCTCTTCCCCTCTCTCTAAAATCAATTTAAAAACTATCCTTGGGTGAGAATTAAAAAAAAAAGAGGGGGACACATGTCATGGGCTCCCTCTACCTGACCCCATACCCCAGCAAGGGCCTCCAAGTGGCTAAAGCCTGAGGCCCCATGGAGATAGAGCCTGTGGTTTTCCTGCAGACAGAACCAAGCCTCAATGCCCTGTGGGCCCATGTTGTTCACTGGATAGATGCCACCAAACCACTTTCATTGCATTAACCTGGACGCTGCGGCCTGGAGGGCCCACAACCTGGGCTGCTGAGGATTGACTATCCAGCCAGTGGAACCAATGGTAGAGACACTAGCCACAACAGTACCGGGAACATTCTGCATCAGCAGCCATGGGAGGCCCAGAATCTCCCAGAACGATCTCTGATCGTAATCCATTCCCTTATGTGGCAATTTGTAATCTAGGCCAGCAGGCTTCGTCAGGTGGAACTGGGTTTGGGGTTTAGTCTGTGATGGGGTCAGGCTCAGACAGGATCAGGGCCAGCCCTTAGCCTAACGCCAGGGTTAGAACTGAGTCTGGGGCCGGAGTCGGTGCTCCATGATTAGTCGTGGGCCTCACTCTGCAACGAGGATCAAGGCTCAGTCTATGACCAGGTTCAATGACAGTCTGAGGTTATGGGTCAGTGTGTGACCAGAGCTGTGTGACCCAGTCAGAGCTCAGTTTGAGGTCAGGATTCAGCCCATTGATTAGGCTCAGGGCTCAGTCTGTAGACAAGATCAGGACTCGGTCTTCCACCAGGTTCAGGGTTCAGTTAACGACGAGACTTGGAGCTCAGCCTAAACTTGGGGTTAAGGCTCAGTATAAAGTCAAAGGTTCATCGAGACTAGGGTGGGAGTTCAGTCTGTGATTATGATTCAGTCTTAGGTGAGGATCAGGGCTCAATCTGGGTCCAGAATCAAGGTCTCAAGTTGGGATCAGCCTTAGTCAGGCTTGGACCAGGCTCCGTATGTGACCAGAGTCAGGGCTCAATCTAAGGTCACTGTCAGAGCTCAGTCTAGAGCTGAGGTAGCGGCTCAGTCTTGGCACGGGATCAGGAGGGCTCAGTGAACACCAAGACTGGGGCTCAAGGTGGATCTGGAATCAGAGTCAGGGTTGAATCTGGCTCTGTGCTCTGTTCTGAGGTCTAATAAAAAAGTTTCTGAAGGCACGGGAGCCCAGGGCAGGTCAGCCAGCATGAGCCCCCAAGCCAGCTTATGTCCCTGCAATAAGTCTCTCCTTGCATGCTGAAGCCGGGTGTCCTAGAGCCTTCTAACCTACATGGCTCTGCTGCCCGAGATCCCCTCGCACCAGAATAAAAATAGCCACTCACTTCAGAGCAGCTGACAGCGGGTGCCAGGCTGCCTAGGAGGAGGGGGAGCGGTGGAGAGGGAGGAGGGATGCCTGAGCCTCAGCCCCAGCTGCGTGACCTTGGGAAAGTCAGTCCTCCTCCTTGAGCCCATTTCCTGCAGGGGCAAGTGGGATGTAAAGATGACACCTACCCCAGAGGATGAGAACAAGGGGACAGTGACATGACATGTGGCATTTGGTACCAACAGGAACCCTGGAGTGAAGTCTTGGGAGGAGAAATGCTCCTCCATACCCTGTGCATTTTTCTCATGCAGGAAGCTCTCCCTAACACTTACTTTTTCCACCTTCCCCAGTACACTCATATGTGGGACCCTCCGCATCTCCAGCCATTCCTCAGTGGCCACAGTGTGACCTCCCTTACGGTAGGCCTGGGCAGGGTGACCAGGGGTTGAAGGGAGGACAGACCTTTCTGGACCATTATCACTCACAGAAGCACCTGGGAGACAGATAGAGGAAGAGGAGGAGGACAGAGGAAGGTGTATATACCTGCTCATGATGTATTTACTCTGAGCCAAAGGGCCATGAGGGTGTATGTCCAAATTTTGCATCCTTTCACAGACAGAACTTGCCACACTCCATACCTTTGCACCTGCTCTTCCTCTGCTTCCCAAGACATTGCTCCTCTTCAATTTGGCAACATGGACTCACCTTCGAAGAAGGGGTTCAATGGTCACCTCTGTGGGAAGGAATTATCCACTATCTCCCTGGGAACCCCATTCTCTGTCCCCTACTGGCCTCAGTTTCTTCCTCTGTCACACGGGGATCTTATTACCAACCTTTCAGGGTTACTATGGAGAGTAACCATGATAATCCGCCAACCACCAACTCTGTCCTTTCCTCTTCCCAACCCAAACCGCCTGAAGGTTAGCACTAAGAGCTTCCAAAAGGGGGCTGGACAAGCTGTACCCTGTGCCTCAGTACACACCCCACCCCCTCCAGTGAGGGAAGGGAGGGAGCCAGCTATCTGCAGCAGGGGGCGGTTCTCCCTGGCAGCTGCCCCCGGCCTGCCGCCCTGAGCCCCGGAGCCTGTTATCAACCTCCTTAGTCATCACACCAGGAGCTCAAATATAGATCTCCCCCGGCTCCCTTCTCAGCCAGGGCCCGCCCCCCACCTCCTTCCCCTGGTTAGGCCATGTCTGGGTCTCAGAGTCCCTTCCCCTGCCCCCCAGGGATATAATTGCTTTGGGCCTCGGTTTTAGCATCCACCAAATGGGCATGTTAGAGATGATAATGATGATGATGTTGATAATGAGAACTCCAGAGCAGCTACCCTGACTGAGACCTTACTTGTGCCGGGCTCTGTGCTCAACACTCCATATGTACTATCTTGTTGAGCCTTCACAGCCACCTTAGGAGGTATCAGCTGTTTTTATCTCCCTTACACAAGTCAGGAATCTGAGTGAACTTCCCAAGTCAGTGAGTAGCAGGGCCAGAAACAAAGTTTCCTGTAGGATCTGACCTCAGGGAGAGGAGAGGTTAGAAAATCCTGGGCTGCCCAGCTAGCACCAAGTAGCCCTCCACACGCTCATTTGCATGGCATTTGCCTGGCTTCCAAAGGACTTTGATGCCCTTGTCCCAGCCCCCATGGCTGAGCCTAAGGCCTTGTCCCAAGGGACCAGGATTGCATGAGAAGCCCAGTACTATTAGGGGTGTCTCCATTATCTCATCTGTGAAATAGGAGTCAGAGGGCTGGACAGGGCACATTCAAGTTTTCCTTCTCTCTCTGGTGGCCTGCACACCTCTACCATGTCTACTCTCACTTCTTCCCTCACCACCACCCCACCTTCACCTCCAGCTCCACAACCACCTCTTCTTCCATCGATACAACATCCTCTTCTGCCCCCATCTCTCCTCCACTTTCACTATCACCCTTCTCACCATTACTACCACCCCTTCATTCTTCTATCTTCACCACCGCCAACATCCATACCTTTGTTATCACCTCTTCCATCACCATCATCAACACCACCAGCTCCTCCATCACTGTCAGCCCTGCACTCCCATCATCACAATGACATACGTCATCATCTCCACCACTAGTCACCTCCCCCATCACCACTATCATCACCTCTACTATCACCATCCAAATACCTTTCTATGCCAGGGCCGTGATATTATGATCTGTGTCTCTATCTCCGCAATTCCAGCCTCACAGAGTTGCTGGCCCAGAAACACAGAATAGACCCGGAGATAGGTGGAAAGCCCATCCAGGGACAGAAAATCCTATGTCCACATGACTTTCATGTCGGGAACCACACAGGCCTATGAAGATGCAGAGGTGGCTGTTGCCTAACAGGGAGCTCTGGTCAAAAAACTGAGTATTATCTGCCTAAACTGAGCAGGATCACGCTAAGCAATCCAGCAATTCTGGAGGAATTGGGATTTCAGGGACTGCTTAGCAGATAAGAATGATAATAGGGAAGAGGAAGTGGCAAAGGGCCCACGGCCATCCCTGAACCTTGTTACTCATTCACTCATTCATTCATTTGTTCATTCATTCAACAATCATCACCCTGGGCCTGTTGGAGACCAAGGTCTGTGCTAGGTCCTGGCCAAAGGGGCTCCCAGGACCCTCCTGCCAATTCATTCTCCCGCTGCTGGTCCTTTTCCACCCTAGTTTCCTTCCTCCAGATACCCCAATTGGCTCATACTTGTCTTGCGTCACTGAGGGCACTCCCTTTCCTCATTGAAATGCAGGAGACCTCCCTAGCTTAGTAGATGACCTTGACCATGTAGCCTTTCCAAAACCACACCCACTGAGTACAGAGAGAGGAAAGCTGAGGGGAACTGGGCTGGGATGGGCCTGGCTGTGGGAGTCCTAGGGCAAGCAGCAAGGAGTCTGCAGAGGAGAAGGGGCAGTGCTGAGGCTGAAATGGGAAAGGACTCCAGTAGCTGGAGCCTGAGTGTCTGGCTCTGGGATGGGAAGAATAGAGCCAGGCAGGCGGCAGGCATCAAGGCCTGGAAATGGGGCAAGGGTGGGGGCCAAGGCAAGTCCTGAGATGGCAGGGCACCAGGAAGGTCACAGGATCAGGGTAGAGACTCAGGTGTCCCGGAGGCCCTGAAGAGGGTGCTGACCGCTGAGCTACTTGTTTCGACTTTTCCCTCAGGTGTGTCAATGCCCCTCCCTTCAGCAAGGGCCAACCAGGCCTACTGGCGGGGTAGCAGAGGGGTACAGACAGAGCTTACTCCATGCTGCCAGGTGGAACTCCGGCCAAGCCAGCAGGCACACTTCCCCACACTCCCAAGACTGTGCCAGCTTCAGCAGTCAGGGGATAGGCCACCTTGTCCTGGCCACCTCTAGGTTGGGAAGTGGATGCCTGTGCCTTTAAATTCTCAGCAGGTTGAAACGGCTGATGACATCACTGGTCCCCGGGAGCGGAGGAGCTGGATCTAGAGCCTGAGGGAGCCCGGGCTGCCAGGGGCTGCAGACATGGAGGGCCACAGCAGCAGTGGCAGCAGGAGGCCAGGGACCCTGGCTGGCCTGGGCCCCCTGCCCATGCCCCATGGGGTTTTCCAAACTGGAGCACCCTCCAAGGTAAGACCCCTAAAATCTAGCCTCCCCATTCCTGATCCTTAGGCTGTAACCTCCACACCCCACACACAAACACTGCAGGCACCCTGGTGACCCTGGCTGAGGGACTGGCACTCTCCTCTGTCCATTGAGCAGGGATGGGTGAACAGGGCACCTTGAGGCCTGAGGGGGCAGTGATGGGACACTCAGAGAGAAATGGAGTTAGCTATCCCCAGGATCCTGCAGGAGAACACTGGACTGAGTGTTAAGTGACCCAGCTGTGCTCCAGCTTTGCTGTGTGACCTTGGGCAAGTTGCTTGTCCTCTCTGAGACAATGCAAAATGAGGAGGCTTGTCCCTGAAGACTAAAACTGTGACATCTGGGATGTCTAAGTTGTTAGTACTGGAGGCGGCATGGTGATTGGTGGGCGGGGGGTGCATAGTGGGATACCTGGAGCCAAGGAGGATGCCCAAAATGCATCCGTAAAGAGGTGAGTTTGAGGATGGCGGTGGAAGCAGAGTTTCAGGTTCTCTGAACCGAGAAGGGCACGGGTTGCAGACAGACCACATCTCTGTAGGCAGGGATGGGGCCATCCCAGGGCAAGTGTAAATCTCCTGCCCTCCCTGGCAAAGGACATTATCCTGTTTTCTGGAGACAGGGGTGTCTGAAACAGGAGACAGATGGGGAAGGAAAAGGTCTTTACTGGACAGGGTGACCTCTACTCCACCTGCTGGACAAAAGGAGGCTACCTGCTTACCTGTCCTCACAGGTGGGGGAGAGGGTGAAGAGGGTAAGAGGGTACAACCTGGGCACAGAGCAGGGTGATGCCACAATCAACAGAATCCTGGACTCGCTCTGTACGTTAGAATCACACTTGGTGAAGACGGACTACTCCTCGGGGCTCAAATGGAGCCCTAGCACTTGTTGGGCTCATAAACGCAGGAAATATGAGACTAAGGTTTCCCAGGAACCAGGTGTGGCCAGGGACCCTTCCCCAGGTTCCTCTGTTTTACAGACAGGAAAACGGAGACCCTAGGCAGAGAGATGCTTGCCTAAGGGCACACAGAGCTGGGCTTGGGGCGGGCATGGCCATTCTCAGACCCCGGCTCTTGCTCCTGCGTGGAGCTCTGGGAATGGGTGAAGCAGACAGAGAGGGCTATGACCAAGGCTAGAAATGTTTGGTGGGGAGAACCTGAGGGTTCCTGAGGCCTGGGGAGGAGGAAGGAGTACTGAACACGCTGGACCTCAGGTGTAGAGTGAGCAGATCCGGGTGTCAAGTCAGTAGCCTCCAGCCACCCAACCCTCCAGGGCGGGCAGGGAGTGGGTGCCGACCAGGAAGGTTCAGACTCACACTCTGCCTCATTTGAGTCAGGGGTCTTAGCTTCCCCATCTCTGAAAGAGGCGTCAGACTTGAGAGAGCAGATAAGGGTCTGTGTCCTGTTTCCCCCCAAAGAGAAGCTGATGGGCAGCAGGATGGATTGAGGTAAGAAATCAGGAAGAACTTCCTTGGAAAGATGTACCTTTCTTTTTAGGTGTATGGAATCTTCTGGGGTCTATATGGAAGTCGGGGCCTAAGCCACTGGTTAGGGTTACCCTGTGTCTTTAACTTGTCCTCTACAAGGTGGACTCAAGTTTTCAGCTCCCAGCCAAGGAGAAGGCAGCCCCAGTACCCTTGGAACCAAGGCTGGCTCTGGCACCTCTGGGGCCACGTGCTGCCGGGCCACTTTCCTCAGAGGGGCCAAGACTGGCTTTGTCATCTCCTCCACCCCTCCTGGCTCCACTGTCTACCCCTGGAGGGCAGAAAACAGCTCCTGCCCGCCTCAGCTCCAGCCTGGCTTCAACATCTGTGGGCCAGTTGATGTCTGCCTCTGCTGGGCGGACGCCTCCTCCAGCCACTTCAGGCTCGGTCCTGGCTCCGACCTCCCTGGGGCAGCTGGTGATGTCTGCTTCAGCTGCGCCCAGGCTGCCTCCAGCCGCTCTGGGGCCCAGACTGGCTCCAGTGCCTAGGGATCAGAAGCAGGTGCCACCTGTCTCCGTGGGACCCAAGCCAGCACTGGCCACTTCAGGCCTAAGCTTGGCCCTGGCATCCGAGGAGCAGCGCCCACAGCCCCCCTCCCACTCTTCCCCAATGCCCAGTCCGATTCTATCGCCCTCTCAGGAACAGACCCTGGCTCCAGTATCCATGGGATCAGCCCTGGCCTCTGTGGGACGGACACCAGCTAAACAGAGGGATGTCCCAGCCCCTAGACCTCTCCCCACTTCTGAAGGGCATCTCCAGCCTCCAGCTCAGGCATCCAGTCCTGTGGGCTCCCCAACTTTGATCCAAGCTCCCCCAGACCCCCGGACCTCTCCCTCCTTCAGAGCCAGGCCCGAGGTCCCCCGCAGCAGCCCTGAGGATCCTGTCCTGCCCCAGCCACCCCAGTCGCTGCCCTTGAATACAGGCCAGGGCCCTACAGAGCCTGGTGCCCGGTCCCCAGGACTTCTGTCCCCCACCTTCCGGCCAGGGGTCCCCTCAGCCCAGACCGTGCCCCCACCTCTGCCCAAGCCACCCCGGTCTCCCAGTCGCTCCCCCAGCCGCTCCCCTAACCGCTCCCCCAACCGTTCCCCCAACTGCTCCCCCTGTGTCCCCCCAGCCCCTGAGATGGCCCTCCCCAGGCCTGGCACCCAGGGTGCAGGGCCTGGCGGGCACCTGAGCCCTAGCCTTCAGCCCCAAGAAATTCCAGTCCCAGTCACCACCTCCCCATCTACATCCACTTCATCATCATCAACCTCTTGGTCAGCTCAGCCTACCTGCAAGAGTGACCCCGGCTTCTGGTGAGGGGGCCCTCTCCCCAAAAAGGTTGTGGGGGCTTGAGCTCTGAGACTAGCCATCCTTCCAGGGTGGCTCGCCCTAGTCTGCCCTAGTTTACCTCCTTGAGGAAGAGTCCTTGGGGGTGCTGGGTCCACTCTGAGACCCTCAGAAGACAGCATCCCCTCCTAAGTGAATTGCCCACCCCTAACTCAATTGACCTCCCCTGGGAGAGTCTGGAAGGTGGGATACTGGGCCCACTGTGGTCCTTCTGAGGGTTGGCACCCACACCCGCCTCAGTTTATTTCCCCAGAAAGGGCCCTGTGGGAAGGGGACCAGGGATGAGGCAGTGGTGCCCTGCAGTTACCCCTCCTGTACTGGCACCCCCAGGATCACTGTGGTCACGTGGAATGTGGGCACTGCTATGCCCCCAGACGACGTCACATCCCTCCTCCACCTGGGCAGTGGCAGCGATGACGGTGACAAGGCAGACATGATTGCCATAGGGTGAGGGGGCAGGGGGCACGGACCCTTTCCCCAGCCTCTCATGCCTCCCAGACCCTTGCCCATGGGAGGGGCTTCTAAGGCGTCCCCCAGCCTGACAGCCCCCTCACCCCGCACCCCAGGTTGCAGGAAGTGAACTCCATGATCAACAAGAGGCTCAAGGACGCGCTCTTCACAGATCAGTGGAGCGAGCTTTTCATGGATGCACTGGCGCCTTTCAACTTCGTGCTGGTAACACCTCCCTCACCCTCTGGATGGGCGGAGACCCCTGGATTCCTGGCTGTACATCTGCCTTGACTCACTGTGGGGTCCACCTGGCCTCTGTTGCCGTGTCTGTGAAAAGGGAGGCTGGAGGAGCAGACTCCAAAGACAGGAAAGAGCAAGGGCAAAGAAGCCAGGGTTGTGCTCTGTACCTCAGCCAAGTCTCTTCCCACCGCAGGTGAGTACAGTGAGGATGCAGGGTGTCATTCTGCTGCTGTTCGCCAAGTACTACCATCTGCCCTTCCTGAGGGACGTGCAGACCGATTGCACGCGCACTGGACTGGGTGGCTATTGGGTAAGCGAAGGAGTGGTCGGAACGGACACAGTCTTAAGGGGCCAGTGTATTAGTCCCCCGATCCCTGGCACTAGCAAGATCTTCTCCCTGCTCTCCACCCACTACTCTGAGGCCCGCCTCTCCCCAACCCCGCCCACCACCTTACTCTATTTTTTAGACCCCGTCCTCTTTATGTCTTTACTTGGGCGGGGGCGGGTGGGGGTTCCCAGTGCTCTGTGCCTTTCCCTAGACCCCACCCCTCTCCAAGCCACCTCCATGGGCTGGCTGTCCTCGCCCCTCAGTATGCCCTGCCCAGTGCCTCACCTCCCTGCCTGGACCCTGCCCAAGACCCGCCCAATCTTGCCGCTCAAGGGCAACAAGGGTGGAGTGAGTGTGAGACTGGCGGCCTTCGGGCACATGCTCTGCTTCCTGAACTGCCACCTGCCAGCACACATGGACAAGGCGGAACAGCGCAAGGACAACTTCCAGACCATCCTCAGCCTCCAGCAGTTCCAGGGGCCAGGGGCGCAAGGCATCCTGGATCACGAGTACGGGCCGGGGCGGAGCCAAGTGGATGTTGGGCGTGGCTAGTGAAGGAGGGGTGGGCCTCAGAGGCGAGTGTCCTCTAACTTGCGAGAAGGAACTTGATACTATCTGGGTGGGCCTTGTGGGGAAAGGCGGGGCCTACGGAGGTGGGTCACCACCCACACTACATCTAGGAACCCAGATGCTAGCTGAGTTTGATGGAGGCAGAGCCTGCAGGGTGGAGCTTTGCCGAGGACAGGGCCTTACTGAGGTTCTGAACAACTGTAACTTTCCTCTAGTTCTGCACCCCTCTGCTCCTCCTTGGCGGGCTGGAGGCTCTGAGGCCACACAGCCATCACCATCACCATCACTAGGGGCATTCAATGTTGTCGGGTTGGAGGGGTGTGGAGAAGAATCTGGTTTGGGCTCTTCCACCCCAAGGACTCCACTGACCTCTGCCCCAAACAGCCTCGTGTTCTGGTTTGGGGACCTAAACTTCCGAATCGAGAGCTTCGACCCACACTTTGTCAAGTTTGCCATTGACAACAACCAGCTCCACAAGCTCTGGGAGAAGGACCAGGTGCGGAATCCCAGGCTGCACCCCAAACCCCAAGCACACTGAGTGTGCCTCAGGACACACCTGTACCCTAGGCTACGGTCCTTGCCCTCACCTTCCCTGCCCAAGCTGTTGTCCAATTCTGCCTCTCTGGACCCTCACAGCTCAACATGGCCAAGAACACCTGGCCCATCCTGAAGGGCTTCCAGGAGGGGCCCCTTAATTTTGCACCCACCTTCAAGTTTGACGTGGGTACTAACAAATATGACACCAGGTGAGTGCAGCACTGCCATGAGGTGGGGATGTAGGCTGGGGCCTTCTACATAAAGGAGTCAGGGAAGAGGGCCTGGAGGCGAGGCTGGGGACTGTGCCTTGACCCGCTGCCCCTGAAACTCGGGCTGTGCCTGCCCCACACAGTGCCAAGAAGCGGAAGCCGGCCTGGACAGACCGTATCCTGTGGAAAGTCAAGGCTCCGCGTGGAGGTCGCAGCCCCTCCGGACAGGAGAGCTACCGGCTGCAGGTGACCCAGCACAGCTACCGCAGCCACATGGAATACACAGTCAGTGACCACAAGCCTGTGGCTGCACAGTTTGTCCTGCACGTGAGTCCCAGCCTCACCCTCTTCTCGTGCCATCCCCAAGCCCAGCTCAGCGTTCTGCAGCCCACCCCTTTCGCCTGCTTTTAGCGGTACCCATCTGTTACAGCAGAGTGGGAGTGGGTTATGATCGCCACTTTCAGGTGAGGAAACTGAGGCTCAAAGACACAGCATCGCTTGCCCAGGGCCACACAGCTGGCAAAAGGAAAAGTTAGGGATTGAACCCAGGCTGATCTGATTCCAGATCTCATGCCTTTTCTACTTATCTCTAATCCCCTTCTTCCAAGAAAGGTTTAGGGCAACTTATGTTAAAAGTTGCATATATCATAAGACCAGAAAAAAAAGGTTTCCTTAAACCCCATGCAGCATTAATTCATATTCATTTATTATTTATTTACCATCTTACCCTATGCCAGTCACTAGAAGAACAAGGTAGTGATGGGAAGGAGTAGAGATACAAAAAATACAAAGCTAAACTCTAGTTACTTAGCATTGGCTTTAGGACTGAGGTCCCTGGTTGCCAACATAAAGAAAGGGAAACAAGAATGTCAGAACTGGACCTGAGAGAGTCCAATAGTCCAATTCTCTGTTTATTTGAGGCCCCTAGGGGGAAGGCAGGTGCCCCAAGCCCTACGCAGGCGCAATGGCAGAGCAGGGGAGATTCCGTCTCTCCAGCCTTGAAACCCAACGCTTGGCTCTCTGATTCCCTTGATCTGATAAGAGGGAGCACAGCAGGCCAGAGAAAGTTTTCCTTGGTAATGAACGTAGTCACGTGGGAAAGGAAATATGCCTATGTCTGGCCTCCGGTGACCTTTGGTAAAATGCTTGGGCGTGAGGTTTAACCCTCACCTTGAGAACCACTCCTTTTGGGTGCCCTTCCCTGACCCTCCCTCCTCATCCAGGACTCTGTCCCTTGTAAAATGTCACCGGTTGTGCACCTACTACATTCGAGGCCCTGTGTGGGGTGCTTTACATTATGTCGTCTGCTTGAATGCCTTAGTAGGCTGTGAGATGTCCAAATCCTCCTCCCAGGTGAGGAAAACTGAGGCTCAGAAAACTTAAGTCTCCTACTCAAAGCAACACGATCCTAATAGGGGTTAGTGGGAGTTTTGGAGGGCATTCCAAACTGCCCACCCTGGCTAGACCGGCTATTAGAAACCTAGAGGTGGTGAGAGGAAGTGCTATTTTTTTTTCTGTGGCAGTTTGGTTCAGAAGCTAAGGGAGGGAAACCTGACACCAGGTAAATAGGGAGCAGACAAAAGCCCCAGGCTGGCACCAGCTGAGTCCTCTGAGGGACAGAGGTGGAGCCAGTCCCCGAGCGAACTGCTCCCCAGCAACCGCACCCATGTGGGTGACCCTGGGAGGAGGGCACTCGTGGTTATAAATTGTCTTTATGGATTGATGACAAGATCATAGCTACCTCTTTATACACACGGGGAAGCTGAGTCTCGGGTTGGCTAAGGGCTTACCTGAGGTCACAGAGCAAGTTAGTAGCAGAGCCTAGAAATCAACTGAGGTCTCCAGGCTTTTACCCAGGGTTCTTCTTGCCCACTCAGGGGTATTCAGCTTGCCCCAGAATATTCAGTACATCATATCTCCCTTATTAGCATAAAGGCAAACCAGTAATTGCATACCTACTATGTACTGGGAAGTCTATGGGATGCTTTACAAACAGTATCTCACTGAATCTGCTGAATAGCCCAAAGAGTTAAATAAGATCAGCCCTGACTGGTGTGGCTCAGTGGATTGAGCAGTGGTCTGCAAACTGAAAGGTCACTGGTTTGATTCCCAGTCAGGGCACATGTCTTGGCTGCGGGCCTGATCCCCAGCAGAGGCAACCGATTGATGTATCTCTCACACATTGATGTTTCTCTCCCTCTCTTTTTCCTTCCCTTTCTCCCTCTCTAAAAATAAATAGATAAAATCTAAACAAAAAAAGTTAAGTAAGATCATCCAAGTTTACAGACAAAAGCTCTGGCAAAGAGGTTAAAAACTCACCAAGGGCCCTGGCTGGTGTGGCTCAGTGGATTGAATGCCAGCCTGAGAACCAAAGGGTTGCTGGTTTGACTCCCAGTCAGGGCACATGCCTGGGTTGTAGGCCAGGTCCCCAATAGCGGGTGCTCGAGAGGCAACAATACACTGAGTTTCTCTCCCTTTCTTTCTCCCTCCCTTCCCCTCTCTCTAAAAATAAATAAATAAAATCTTTAAAAAAAACCTCACCAAGGGTCACATGGCCTGTCAATGACAGAGCCAGAGCCAAACCCATGGTCTCCCAACTTCAAAGCTGTGTGCTCATTCAGTCCTGAAGGAGGCGATGAGCACAAAGAGCCCTAGGTTAGGAGGCAGGAAGCCTGACATTTACCCTAGACCTGTTCTGCCTCAGTTTCCCTGTCTCTACAGTACCTTCAAAGGCCCTTATCTCAGCCCCTTTACGCTGACTCAGGCCCAAGGGTACATGGGATACTGGAGGGTCTCCACTGACCGTTGCCTCCCGCCCCTGGGCAGTTTGCCTTCAGGGACGACATACCACTGGTGCGGCTGGAGGTGGCGGACGAGTGGGTGAGGCCAGAGCAGGCTGTGGTGAGGTACCGCATGGAAACTGTGTTCGCCCGTAGCTCCTGGGACTGGATCGGCTTGTACCGGGTGAGAAGGGTGGGGTGGTCAGTGACTTGGGGAAGGAAGGACCTGGAGGAGCAACTGGGTACCCAGGTGGGATCGTGGCTTCTCCAGAGTTTGATGCCCCACAGGGAGGCTGGTGGGGTCAGGCCAGAGGGCTGAGAGCCGTGATTCCTCTCACCCCAGGTGGGTTTCCGCCACTGCAAGGACTACGTGGCTTATGTCTGGGCCAAACACGAGGATGTGGACAGGAACATCTACCAGGTACTCCAGGGAAGGGGGAAGGGGAGGAAGTCCCCACTACCTCTGGGGGGCTTCTGTGGCTGTCCCTGACCCCAGCCTGGGCTTATACCCTGGGCCCACCAGGTGACATTCAGTGAGGAGTCGTTGCCCAAGGGCCACGGAGACTTCATCCTGGGCTATTACAGCCACACCCACAGCATCCTCATTGGAGTCACAGAGCCCTTCCAGGTGAGTAGACCAGATGCAGGGTCAGGGGTACCAAAGATCCTGTTCAAATGCCGCAGCCTCTACATTCTGCTCCGTGGCCTCCTACAAGTAGCCTGACCTCCCTGGGTCGGTCAAGGAGGAGTTTTGGAGTGGTTCCAAGAGGCCTCAGGGGCCTGTTGGGGGTCGGAGCACCCCTGTGACCAACCTTCCTGCCCAGATCTCGCTGCCTACCTCGGAGTTGGCCAGCAGCACAGACAGCTCAGGTACCAGCTCGGAGGATGAGGATGACAGCACCCTGGAGCTGCTCGCACCCAAGTCCCGAAGCCCCAGCCCTGGCAAGTCCAAGCGGCACCGCAGTCGTAGCCCGGGCTTGGCCCGCTTCCCTGGCCTGGCCTTGAGACCCTCCTCCCGCGAACGCCGAGGCACCAGCCGGAGCCCCTCACCCCAGAGCCGTCACCTGCCCTGTGTGGCCCCCAACAGGGGCAATGATGGAGGCAGCCAGGGCAGTAGTGAAGAGGGGCCCTCTGGGCTGCCTGACCCCTGGGCCTTCCCACCATCTGTGCCTCAAAGCCTAGGCTTGCTGCCTGCCTTGCGCCTGGAGACTGTAGACCCTGGAGGTGGTGGCTCCTGGGGACCTGATCAGGAGACCCCGACCCCAGACAGCCTGACTCCCAGCCCCCAGGGCCGGCAGAAGTTGGAGGAAGGGGGCCTGGGTCCCTGAAGGCAGGGTGGGCTGTGGGGTACAGGTGGCTCCCACTCTGCCCCAACCTTCTGCAAAACCATCTGCCTCCCTCCTGCTGCTGCTCCAGCTTTATCCACACCTGTCACCCTGTCCTGGCCAGCAGTGGCCAACTGGGGTTCCCTCAGATCAATCCTGGCACCTCAACTGTGACAATCAGCAAAGCCCTATCTAGACCCCCATCTGGGATGGAGGGGTGGGGCAATTCTAGAGGTCACTGATTAGGAATTAAATTCTCCAGCCTCATTCCCGACTCCTTCTTAACTTGTTAGCGCTCTGGAGGTGGGGGTCATCAGAGAAAGGGACAAAAGTGCAGGACGACAGATCTGACAATTACCAGGCACCAGCTGTATACATTACACATGCCATCTCCTTTAATCTGCACCACGACCCTGAGCTGTGGTGTGGAGTTCAGCGCTGTCCTTAGCCCCATTTCACAGGTGAGCAAACTGAGGCCTCCAGGAAGTCCTGTGAGCATGGTTTAGCAGTGGTGTGTCAGAGGGAGGGACTATTTACTAGGTCCTAAGCGTTAGCTGTGCATTGGTTTACTTAACCCTCAACAACACTATGAGGTAGGTCCTGTTTATACTGGTCTTTTTAAGGAGGAAACAAAAAGACTCAGAGTTAGGGAAGGAGGTCCTTTAATCAACGAATGGCACAGGGGAGATTTGAAGTGAGGTTTAGTGCAGAAATAGTGGGCCAGGGCTAGGCCCGGAAGGGCACAACAGCTATTAAGAGAAGGAGTCCCCCAGGGGGAGGGAGTTGGGAAGTCCCTCCCTAGTGCACCCCATCTTCGATTCTGACACAGGCACTTCTGTGGCATCCTTCGTTCCCTACCTGCTGGCTCAGGCCTCAGCAGGCAGGCACTCAGGTGCCCCTGGGCAGGCCTCTGAGACGTGCATTCACTTTGCAACATGAGCTTATGTGCACCTTCTCCTAGTGTCGCCTGAGGCTACTGCATTAGTTACTCCCTCCCCATTCCCGTCCGCAGTGAAGTTCCTTCCCTGGCAAGGTCCAAGTCCCAGGCATCTGCACAAGCCTCCTGAATGCCATGTCCAAGCACGGAAGGGTTGTATCACCAGCCCAAGATCACACAGCAGACCAGGAGACATGGTCCAGCTTTTGGGCCTTGGGCCCCTCTTCCCAATCCAGCCTCCTGGCTGTCACAAGAGCCTGTGCCATGCTTCAGTGTAACACATGGAGAGGAGGCTGAGACCCCCAGGGCCTAGCAAAGCCAAGGGCAAGGTCCACTCTGGTGCTCATGAAAGCTGGAACTGAGGTCACTGGTTCCAGGATTTCTGCTGCTCTTTGGGTCCTCCAGCCACCTCGGTCAGTCGCAGGCACCAGTCATAGAATGACATGGGGGTCCTCAGGTGCTTCGAAGGCCATGCCTGCCCCTCATTTCTGCCTGTACTCCAGAGTGTCCTCTGCCGAAGTCGCCACAAGTGCCGAGCTGACACCTTGATGGCCCTAGGGCCCCTGGAACAACTGTGGGGAGAGAAAAGTGGGGCAGGCGGTCATGGCTGCCAGGGGTCCCACCCCACTGTGCAGATACAGGAACGGAGGCCCGAGGGGCAGTGCTGGAGCCAGGGAGGGGTGGCTGTACCAGAAGCAGCAGAATGAACCAGGGCGGCACCCAGAGGCTGGGGTTCGGCCACTGGCTGACTGCAAAAACCTGGGCCACTCTGGGCCCATTTCCTCACCTGTGAAATAAGAAAAGTAACAAGGGGCTGGCTTTGAGAATCAGAACTCAAGTGAGATTTTGACTTAAGCAAGCACGTTGCTACGTGCCCTCAGGCCTTAGATGGGGGGCATCACACACACCGTTTCCCTGGCTTCTACAGCCATTTTGCAAATAAGAAAATAGAGCAGTGGAGAGGTGACTCCACTTGCCAGGCCACATAGGAAGTAAATGACAGAGTCAAGATGCAGCCCACATGGACCAACAAGAGAGCTGAAGCCAGGCACAAGGAGAGATGACAATGGAGCTCAGAGGTCCCTGTCCCCTCCCCTGCCAGGTGAACAGAGGTGGGTAGAGGCAACCCACCCCCTTGGGAAAACCATCCATCCCTTCTGGATCGTCTGTCACTTACTCTTTGCTCTCAGCACAGTCCAGTGGAGGGGCCAGCTTGAAGCAGGTGGTGCCCAGCAGGTCCAAAAGCACGTTGGCACCTGTGGGTGGGCTGTGGTGCCTCAGGAATCGTGCTAGTCTGAGGGCAGAGGCAGGCTTATGCTGGGGCAAGGCCCTGCCAGCCAGGGCTCCTTCCCAGTGCCTGGCAGCAGGCATCCCACCCCCAAGGGTCCAAGCAGGCCTCACCGGTGCGTGCAGCTGCAGAGGAAGAGGGGCTCTGGAGCGCCATTGAGCAGCTGGAACTTGGTCTCCTGGGGCCCAATTTGATATTCACACTGGTCCAGGTGGCGAAAGCCTTGGCAGGCCTGGCGGGTGCCTGGGGGTGGTGTGGTGGTGAGGGGAACCCAGTCCCCAGGGCAGCTCCACTGATACCCACTGCCACCCAGAAGAAACACCAGCACATGGACTCAGTCACACACGCACAGGCTCCTTCCATCTCATGCCTGGGTGCCCTCACAGTGCCACACATGCGGGACACACACAGCAGCGCTGCAGTGGTGGAGGTCCAGAAGAGGGCAGAGGGCGGTCAGAAAAGACTTCCTGGAGGCAGAGGCTGCTGAGCAGAGGCTGGGGGGAAAAAAGAGGAGGGGAGAGTGCCCCAAGCAGAAGGCACAGCACATACAAAGGCCCAGAGGTGGGAGAGAGCAAGCTGCTGTTGAGGAACCAAATGACAGGAAAGTTTACTTGTGGAAGTTTAGACAGAGGGGCATGGTCTGCAGAACCAGTGCCCGAAGGCCCCAGGGTGATGGGACATTGTCAGCTGACGTAAGAGGAGCCATGGTGGGGGCTCAGAGGGGAGGGACACTGTCAAGCCTGGAGCGTACGAAAATCCCTCTGCTGTGGCGTGGTTTGATGGGAGAAGCTGGGAGACCCCGGGAAGAGTTTGGAGCAGGAAAGGAAGTAGCATAGGGCCCCCACACATGCACAGAGGCAGGGACACCTCCTCATATCAGAAACCCCCAGGGTTAGGTTCTGAGCTCACCCTGAGGTTTTAGGACACCTTGTGGCCCCTGAAGGCCTGAATGGATGACATCCAGCCTAGTTGTGGGAGCCACATCAGGCATAGGGGAGGTCATGGTGGCCCGGAGGGCTGTGGCATTGTCTTTGCTGGGGTGCTGGGACCCTTCTTGCTGTGGTGGCCACTTCTGAGGGTGCTGCTTCTGTTGTGACTTGCTGGGAGCTGGACTCTGGGGGTTAGGAGTCAGAGGGATGGCTGGGGAGCTCCAGGAGGCATTGTAGGGGGTCTTGGGCTGGAGGCGGGCGAAGGGTATGGAGCCATACATTCTACACCTAGGAGGTGGCGATTGATGGCAATTGGTAACCCAGAATCCTCCCTTCAAAAAGCCTCCCAGGTTCAACTCCACGGAGACCAAGGCTCTGTCAGCACCCTCCCTCATCCCACTGGGTGGTATGGGGCACCCAGGGAGGGGCAACATCCTGGCCCTGCCCTGAGGAGAGGATGGAGAGGATGAGGCATCATTCCCTGGGGGACTGACATACAGCTTCCCCCACGGGAAAGGGCTCAAAGGGGGCAGCTACATACCCGCCCCACCAGTACCAGGCCACACAGGCCTCCTGCTCCTCCAGCACAAAGCAGGGGATCTCCAGCACATTGAAGAAAGCCACGCCCACGATATCCGAGATGGAATCCCGCTGCTTCTGCAGGCATTGCCGGAACCTGCCCCAGAGCCAGCACTCAGGTCCCTGGACCACAGAGAGCCACCTGGCTCCCCCTCAAGCCCACCTGCCCACTACCAGCCAGGTGGTTTGGGGTCCGAGACTTCCTTCTCCACTGAGGCCTCAGCTTTCCCACCTGCACAGTGGGTTCCAGCCTGTCAGATCCTTTAAGATTCACATGAACTCAAGTCTCCACACCCAGGAACTGCGTAACTCTGCCCCACCCTGTGCCCCTGCCCCTGCCAACCTGGCATCACAGTCACAGTGAGAGATGGTGTGGAATCGGTAGTTTCGGATGCCATAGTCGTACTGAAAAGGCGAGATGGTGTGTGGGCAGCGGTCGTGTTCCCGGCAGCAGAGATCAGGGCCCCGGAAGACCCCTGCAGGGAGCAGAGGGGGCACCAGCTCAGCAGGGCCCTGGGTACCACACCAGCTACGCCCATCTGACATCGGGGGCAGAGACCTGGTTCTCACTGGCCTCAGGCCACTCACCCGGCTTCTGTGGGACTCACAGTTTTGAAGCTGAAGGAGGGCACCCAGGCACAGCCTCTGCTGGGCAACTCAAAAGCAGGCCAGCCTACCCAGGAGCCCTTGCCCACGGAAAGATCTTCCCGGGAGGAGTCTGGAGGCAGGCCCAAGCTCACGCCCAGACACAACTATGAGGCCACGAATGTGTGTGGAATGGAATGACAAACAGGCAGGCGGAACCTTTCTTGCTGGCTTGCTGAAGCGTTGTCAGGGTGCCAACCTGCCCCGGCTCAGGTGCCAAGTCCTCCCCCAGCACCCCACACATACGCACAGACAGCTGTGCTGAGACTGCAAAAGCAGCCATTTGTTTTCACCGTCTGAGCAACAGCGCCTTTTACTGAAGCTTCCCCACGTGCCCAGCACGTCCCCACCCAAGCTCATGGCAGCCCTGCAGGAAAGGTGTCACTTTCAGTGTCCGGGAGAGGAAACTGAGGTTCAGAGAGCATGAATGTGCCAAACTGGTATTTGAACCCAGGACTTTGGGTCTCATCCTCCACTCCGCTGGGCACTCTGTGCTCCTAAAGCCTCCTCTGAGGAAATCGTTTTTTGGCTCAGCTGACTCCAGATCCACCCCAGCCTGCCCTGTCCCTCGGATGGTGACTACTGGGGACTCCCAGGCGTGAGCAGGACCTTCTCCATCTACGACCTCACTGAAGCATCCCACGATGAGGCTTGTGGCCACCCTCATTTTACAGGTAAGGACATTGAAGTTCACGGTGTTAAGCCACCCCCACCCCCACCCCCATCCCCCAAGGACACACAGCCTGGGAGAGTGGAGGCCAGGGTGAAAGGCTGAACTTCCCCCACCTCAGCCACCAAGCCCACACCCGCTCGGCTCACCCAGCTCCGTGGAGTTCCCGGCGGAGTCGCCGACCCCGCACCACAGCGTGCCGGGCATGGTCCAGCCTCTCTTCCCGCGCTGGCGCGCTACCCGCGACGTTCCGCTCTGCCCTGCTGCTCGCTTCGCCCTCGCTCCTGCTGCACTCCCCTCAGTCGGTCGGCAGGCCGCCCACCGACTCCGGAGGGTGGCCAGGGCTCTCTGCAGCTCAGGGCCAGGGGTGTGGATGAAGAAGCCCTGAGTGATCTCGCCGGCACAGAGGGCCCTGAAAGCTGCGGTGAGCTCTGGCTCGTCCTGCCGGCTACATGTCTGCGGCCTCCCGTGCCCATCCCAGTGGGCATGGAACAGGGCCAGTCCTTGGGCATCTGTGCCCAGGAAGCTTAGGGACCCCAAGGGGCTGCCAGGGGTGGGCCTGGCCAAGTGACAGGAGGTGTTGTACCAGTGGAGGGTGGAAGAGGCCCCCAGAACAGCCCTCAGGAAGCTCAGCACCCCCAGTAGCACTCCCAGAATCCCCATTCCACCCTGGCCCATCCCCGTCAGGCAAAGCCCCCGGGATGGGACGCCCATCCCTGACAGCCCATGAGGCAGCAGCTCAGAAGCTGGGTGGAAACAGTGCCCAGCAGACCCGATGCAGCAGGGCCAATGAGTGGTGTTTTGGGAGGAGTAGGAAGGAGGCTGGAGTGTGGGGTGATCACAAGCTTGTAACTGAATCCACCGGCTGGGCAGGACACTGATTGGCTGAGAGTGCACTTGCCGAGGCCCACGCCCCCACTCACCCTGCTTTTCTCATTCCCATCCTGTCACCTGCTGCCGGCCCGCCTGGGTGGGGACTATGGGAGCCAAACCCTTGGGCCTTGGGGACGGGGCTGGGGTGGGGGGAGGGAGGGTTAGGAGAGTTCTCTATCTCCCCAGGGAGGGAAGATGGCTCAGTGGCTCAGAGGAGGCTCCTAGAACGCATCCTCATCTCCCTTCTCCAGTAAGTGGCTGCCACACACCCCGCCTCCCTGAAGCTGGCAGGGCGCCATGGGTCTCGGCCACAATTGGGTGAAAGAGGTGAGGGCAGGACTGAGGCTCTGTGTCCACCCACCCCAAACTTCTGGGAAGGGGAGGCTCTGGGGAAAGGGGGCAGCTGTGCCCTGGCCACCTAATCCCTCCTGTCTCCTCCATCCCTCACTCTCCCCATCTTTCTCTCTCTGGCTCTAACTCTCCATCTTATTTTCTCTCTCCATTTCTTTCGTATCTTTCTCTCTCACTCTTCTTTCCCTGAACCTCCATTTCATTCTCTCCCTCTCCCTCCTTAGTTTTTCTCCACCCCCTCTCATCTTCTCCTCCTCTCTTCTCAGTTTTCCTCTTTCTGTTTCTTTGTGTCTTTAGATTCTCTCTCTCATTCATTTGGCTTATCTCTCAAATTTCTCTCTGTTCTTTCTGTGTGTGTATCTGCCTCTCCAAATTCTTCTCTCTCCCTTCTTTCTCGGTCTGCTCTCCCCCTCCACACCCTGACCCTGGCCCAGGATCTGGCGTACCCCACCCTTTCCTGTGCACATTTCCCCAGCAGTGACTTCATCTGGTGCTCACAACCCCTGCTCCTCCTGGGCAAACAGGCAGGGCAGGGCTTTTCATGCCACCGTTGAGATTGGATGGATGGGCCCTGGGAGAAGTGATTTGCCGCGAGTCACAGAGTGGATGGGAGGAAGCCAGGCCAGACTAGCCCTGGAGTGTGGGGAGGGCCTTCCCTGGTCCCAGAAGATTCTTGGCTCCCCCCCGCCCCCAGACTCCCTATAAAAGGGCCTTCCTTCCCACTGCCTGAAGCGTACCCTCCCTCTGCCCCTTGGTGCTGGCCCTCCCCGTGCCACCAGAAGGCTCTGCAGCTCTCTGTGCCAGGAGAATGGTGCGGGCAGTGCCCAGCTCCAGCACATTCTGTATTCATTCAAAAACAAACAGTTACTGAGTGCCAGGCACAGGACAAGACCCTGGCCAGAGAGAGAGAGGAAGGGAAGGGCAACAGAGCATGCTCAAGACTTGGATAAAGAGAAAACTCATCCCCTGGGTCTGGCAGCCCAGAGGAGCCAGGGCTGGGTGTCAGTTGGGTCCTCTAGGAAGCCACAACCAAGACTAAGTTAGGAGTGCAAGAGATTTACTGCGGGAAATGCCTGTGAAAGATAAAGAGGGAGAAAACAGGAGTGGGCCTGGAAAGCCTTCAAGCTGCTGCAGGTCTGATGTCTGTGAGGGCAGAGGAGAAGGGAAGGGGGCCTGCACAGGAAGAGCCTCACACCGCAGTGCTTCTCTGAGAAAATCTCAGCGCCAACAGGGAATTCTGGTGCAACGATTGCCCTTCCAAGAGCCGCTGTTAGGCAGAAATGGCCAGGCCCTAGTGCCTGGCTGAGCACAGTCACTGGTCGGGGGCTGCCCAGGAAGGCAGTGGTACCCGCTCCGGTGCTGCTGTGGATGCTGATGGCTGCCACATGTGGGAACTTACCCACCCACTGGTCTGAGGCAGCCTCTGCTGCAGACCAGGAGAGGAAACCCAATGGGGCAGGTGGAATCTGGCATCTGGGAAGGAGATGCCAGGGCTAAGGAGTAAGAATCTATGCGTACAGGATTTCCAGGGAGGAGTGCAGCCCCTAGCACACCTGGTGTAAACACAGCCCAGCCCCAGGCCTGAGACAATAAACACAGACCCAACTATGTCTAAAATGAGACATCTCGGTAGATAGGAAGAAACATATTAGATTCAACTTAACAGCTTATTAAACCAGGAATGGAAGTCCTGGTAGGTGTGGCTCAGTGGATTGAGTGCCAGCCTACAAACCAAAGGGTCGCAGGTTTGATTCCCAGACCAGGGCACATGCCTAGGGTGCAGGCCAGGTCCCCAGTAGGGGGCGAGTGAGAGGCAACCACATATTGATGTTTCTCTCCCTGTCTCTCTTCCTCCCTTCCCCTCTCTAAAAATAAATAAAATCTTTTTAAAAACTAAAGTAGGAATAGAAGAGAGAGAGAGAGATGGAAATCAGAGATTACAGGACTCACGCTCCATAACTGAGCAGCACCAGAAGCTGTGGTGGTTTAAAGGTGTGCACAGAGTCTCTGATACTTGTTCCCTTTAGTGGTGGACGTTGTCCCCTTTCCCCTTCAGTGTGACTCAGTGCCTTGCTTCTAACAAATAAAATGTGGCAGAAGTGAGGTAACCTCTGAGACTAAGCCATAAAAAGCACTGTGCCTTCCTGTTTGCTCTCTCTTGTTCCGGGGAAGCCAGCCAACACACACGAGGGTACTCGACAGCCCTGTGAAGAGGCCAAGGCGATGAGGAACTGAAGCCGTCTGCCAACGGCCAAGTGGGAGACACACACTTGGAAGCAGACCCTTCAGCCCAACCAAGCCTTCAAACGCGTGCAGTGCCATCTGACCACTTTTTTTAAAAAAAGCTTTATTGAGATATAATTCACATACTACACAATTCACCCCTTTAAAGTGTACAATTTATACAACTCTTTAACATGTCTGAGTGCTCAAAAATAAAGTGTACAATTTAGTGTTTCAGTGTGTTCATAGTTGTGCAACCACCACCACTACCTAATTCCAGGACATTTTCATCACTCGAAAAAGAAATCCTGTGACCGGTAACAGTCATTCCACCTTCGCCCCAACTCCTAGCCCCAGGTGCCCACTAATCCACTGCGTGTCTCCATAGCATTGCTTGTCCCAGACATTTCATATAAATGGAGCCACACAGTACATGATCCTTTGGTGCCCGGCTTCTTTCACTTAGCATCATGTTTTCAAGGTTCACCTGCGTTGTAGCAGGTGTCAGCACTGCATTCCATTTTATGACTAGATAATATTCCACCATATGGATAAACCACATTTATCCACTTGGGTTGTTTCTACTTTAGGGCTATAAACATTCACGTAAAAGCTTTTGTGTGAACATATGTCTTCATCTGTCCTCAGCACATACCTAGGGGTGGAACTGCGGGGGCACCTTTGTCTTTAACCATGTGAAGAGCTGCCCAACTGTTTCCACGGCGGCCGCACCATTTTACCGAGGATATGTTCATTGCTTTTAGGGAGAGAGGGAAACATCGATCAGTTGCCTCCTACTTGTGCCCCAATCAGGGATCGAACCTGTAACCTAGGTGTGTGCCCTGACCAGTAATAGAATCCTCAACCTTTTGGTGCAGAGGACAACATTCCAACCAACCGAGCCACTCAGCCAGGGGCCACTCTGGTTTTAATTTGCATTTCTCTGAGGATTAGTAACTCGGAGCATCTTTGCATACATCTCTTGGCCATCTGTATGAACTCTTTGGAGAAATGTCTGTTCAGGTGCCCAGAGCAGCCCCTTATGCCCAGACCAGGCAGATGAAAGCAGAAAGGCCCATGGGACAGCAGGGTGGGCCATGCTGGTGGCTCTCAGAATGTAGTCCAGCCTCTGCTGCCACCTAGTGGGCACCCAAAGCCAGCGCCTCCTAGAGAGACTCTTGAAAGAGGAAGGCTCTTTGCTCCTTTCCTGGTCCCTTCTTGCACCTGCCTGGTCTTTCTGGTCTGGGCTCTACCCTCTGACTCACTGTATGATACTGACAAGCCCTCTTCCTCTCTGGCTCTCAGTTTTCTGTCTTAGAATGAGGGTTCTCCAAATAGCAGCAGTCCTGATCTTTCCAAACAGCAAGTCCAGCCAGTCTGCCCATCCCTCCCCTGGCCATCAGGTTGAAGCCTGTCATGACTTGCAGGATCTGAGCCTGGCTGACCTCACCAGCTCCCCACTTCTCTGCTGCAGCCACACAGAGCTACTCACTTCCTCGATCACCAGGCCCTCTTAAGGCCTTTGTACACATTGCTTGCTTCACCTACAACTCTTCCCTCTCCTTCACCTGCTTTGTTCCTACTCATCCTTCAAGTGTCAGTTTAATCACCTCCTACAGGAAGCCCTCTTCCCTGACACCCCCAATCCAGGATGGCCAGGGATACTTTAGGTCCCCACTGAGGACTGATTGAAGTCTCAAAGGGGATGTGACCCTGGAAGAGGTCAAATAGCGTTCATTCAGGCAGGGGGCTGGTGTGGGGTGGACACTGTGGGGAGCCATGGACTCAGTTCAGACTGACCTAATTTCCCACCCAATTCTACCATAGCTGGGCAATGTAAACATCAGCCAATGACTCCACTTCTCTGAGTCCCTACTTTACGGGTGAATTAATCAGATTCTGTCTGCCCCAGTGCTAAACAAAAGAACTCTAATGTGAGCCACAGAGGTCATTCTAAATTTTCTAGTCACAGTTTAAAAAGTAAAAGAAACCACCCTGGCTGGTGTGGCTCAGTGGATTGAGCACCAGCCTGAAAACGGAAAGGTCACTGGTTTGATTCCCAGTCAGGGTACATGCCTGGGTTGTGGGGCAGGGTCCCAGTTGTGGGCATGCAAGAGGCAACCGATCAATGTTTCTCTCGCACATCAGTGTTTCTCTTCCTCTTTCTCCCCTCCTTCTCCTCCCTCTAAAAAATAAATTAAAAATCTTTAAAAAAAAGTACAAGAAACAGGTGAACCCTGGCTGGGTAGCTCAGTTAGTTACGAGTGTTGTCCCATACGCCAAGGTTGCATGTTCAGTCTGCAGTCAGGGCACATACAGGTAGCCACCGATGAATGCATAAATAACTGGAACAACAAAAAAATCGACGTTTTCTTTCTCTCTAAAAAAGAAACAGGTAAAATAAATTTTAATAAGCTATTATAAATAATCCATGTGTAAACTATTATTTCAACATGTAATGAATATTTTAAAATTATTAATGAGCTACTTTACATTTTCTTTTTATACCAAGTCTTTGAAATCTGAAGAGTATTTCATACTTACTGCTCATCTCAATTCAGATTCTACGTTCCCAGCACTCAGCATCCACCTGAGGCTAAAGTCCACTGTACTGGACAGTGCAGCTCTGTGTCTTTATCTGTGTGATGATTACATGGTGGGTATGTAAAAATTCATGGAGCCAAACAAGGAAGACTGACCTTTTTGTATGCAAATTACAAGTCTTGAGAAAAAGAATTCATTCCTGGTTTTCTGGCCTGAACATGGGTGGACAATAAGTGGGGGAATTTGCTGGTATGGAGGAGGCTGAATGTGAACAGATGAGGTGCAGAGTGAGGGAAGTCTGAGAGTCTGAGGATCTTTGTCCCTTAGGTCTTTGTTGTTCTGGGAAAGTTTCCAGTGGTCAGATCAGAAGCTGTGCGGACCTTGGCTGCCCCCTGGTGGCCAGGCGGCAGATGGCAGGCACCGGTTGCCTTTGGGACCTAGGCCGACCTTCTCCCCAAGACCTTAGAGGGCACTGCACTGTCATTGAAACTTCTTTTCTGGACCTCACAGTTCTAAATTCTGCCGGTCCTGGCTGTGGCAGCCATGGGCGTCCCCTCTGTCTAGATTAGCAAAAATAAGTCACTGAGTTATGTGTGGATTTCAGATAAACAACAAATACTTTTTTAGTATAAGAACGTCACATTTGTTGTGCCTGTGAAATTCGATTTCACCAGGCGTCCTGTATTTTATTTGGCCACCCAACTTCTAGCTCATCCTCCAGGACTCAGAGCACGAAATCCAGCTCTACCTCCTTGGTGTGTGGCACTGACCATGTTTCTTCACCTCTCTGAGCTTCACCTTCTTCCTCTGTAACTCGGCCAAAAATTCTTCCCTTAATGACCTATTAAAAGGACTCACTGAGAAAAACATAAGAAAAAGATCTCCCCATAATTCCTGGCACGTGGTAAGCCCTAAGCGAACATTCCTTCCCTCCTGGGCCCCACAGGTGCAGGGCAGAGACAGGCTGCTCGAGGGGTGCCCTGCCTCCTTCCCCACACTACCCTAGGGAGGGACCCATAAATGCTTAATGCCTTCCAGATTTTCCTCTCCTTCACCAGTTTTTCCCTTCCCTGGGTTTCTAGGTTTTTGTCCATGCCCCAGCTGTGTAGGGGATATCCTAGAATCCTCTGGGGGAAGACTAATTCCCCAGGAATGGGGTCCTCCTGACCCAGCTCTTAGAAAATTCCAGAATATGGCCCTCATGCCACCATGTCTCTAAACAAATAATCCTATCCAGACTCGAAGCTAGGAAGTCAGGCTGGTTCACTCTGCTCCTGACCCAAGCCAGACCCTGCCCTTGGCCAGCAGGGCCACCATACGGACAGTGCCCTGGGCTAGGCCCCAGTGGGAGGCAGGATTAACGGACCCTGAGCTGTCCTGGAGCAGGGAGCTTGGTGAAAGTGGGCTCAGCCTAACCCTGGGACCCACGCACAGAATGAAAGGAACCTGAGGCCCAGGGCTTAGGTAATGTACCTGAAGGCACACAGCAAGGATCTGCACATTTGCCCCAGGCTGGGGAACCAGTGAGGCCATGCTCCTAACTGGCTCCCCTCTTCCATGGAAAGGTTGGGGTTGAGAATTTGAGGGTGCTTCTTCTGACTTATTCTCCCCTCTGTCTGCATGCATGGTCTTCCTCTCTGAGTTTCCCATACCCAAAAGGGCAGACTAACCCCAATGGGGGGTGGGAACAGCCCAGATCAAGACCTTGCTTCCTTAACCCTCCCTCAAATCGCCTAACACAAGCCCAAATCCAAAATGTCTGTTCTAAGACTCTGTTACGGAGATACCCCATCACAGCCCCATGTCGGGTGAGGAGACTAGAGGAAAAGGTGATGCCACCTCCTCACCACCTGCCAGAGGTGGGCTGGTTCCTGGGATCTTCTCTCCCTGCATCGAACAGAGGAGAAAACTGGCCCAGGGAAGGGCAGGAACCTGTGGGTCTAACAGATCAAACAGGCCAGAAGGTCCTGCAGACTCCTTGTCTTTCCTCACTTGGCAGATAGACACCTGAGGCCTCAGGTCTTTAGTCACGCCCCTCCCACACAGTAACCTGCCCGTTCCCAGTATTCAACCTTCCCCTCCCCTAAACCCTTGACTCAGGTCCCTGTTCCCTCTGAATGAAGCTCTGCAACGGCCTTCCACTTCTCTTGTGCTTCTAATCTCCACCACTCTCCTCTGCACTCGGGCGAAGATCTGAACGCCTCTGCATGGACTCCCACACCCGACTGCCCCAGACGTTTCCTTCCTTTCCAGCTCCATGCCCGCCTCCATCCCCTCTCAGACCCCACTCTCTGGCCCAGGGTAGCGAGCAGCATTTCAACGGGAGCAGGTTTTGCAGGCAGATTCATCTCGAGACTGATTCTTACCAGCTGTGTGGCCTTGAGTATGTTGCTTTATTTCTCTGGGCCTCTTGTTCCTCATATACAATTATTTGCTTCACCATTTGGGGTGAGGGTTAATTTGCATAAAGCCCCGTGGCACATTAATAAACATTCAATAAATAGTAGCTGCCATTATTAGTATTAGCATTAGAGGAGTAAGTGGGGGTGGGGCAGGAGGAAGGTTAGGGCTATTTAAATGAGAACCCTTCAGATGCTCAGAGCAATCAGAGACAGTTATTTTATTCTTTCCCACTGGAATGTTTCCCCCCCCCCCAGCACAATTTGTTGCAGACATCAAATAATATGGAACCCATGCTGGGTTCTAGCAGGAGAAATGCAAACACCACAAATAGAGCTTCTGAGGTCTGTAAGTGCGTCAGTGTGCTAAGGCAGAGAAGGTATTACTTGATACATTTTTGAAGCTGACGTTCTTCAAGTTTGTTAGTTCCAATTCTGTTACTTCTTGATAACGTTTTTGGTAACAAGAACATGAAGAAATAAACAGTGCTGGTTTCCTAACATTAAGCCTTCAGGAACGTGATTATCTCTTTGCCAAAGAGACCATGAGAATGATTTCATTTCTGATGAAGGAAAAGTTGACCTCTCACTTTAGTCTGCCTTATAAACCCAACAAAAGGAGCAAAGGGGAATATAATCGGCAAGTTTGTCTTAACTGAAGCTTATGGCTTCAATGTCTTTTCATAGTGATGGTACTCTCTGACTTGTTTGAAGGAAGTAATAGCTCAAGCAGTAATTTTTGAAAGTATACTGAGAGCTCACTCAGTGCTAAGCCTGTTCTGTATCCTTACAATAAATCTTTTCTTTTTACCAGACAAGGAAACAGAGGCTTCTGTAAGTGAAACTGCTGTCTAAAGTCACATAGCTAGTGAGCATGGGCACTTTCAATGTCCTCCAATTAAAGACCTCCAGGAACACACCTGTGGTTGAACAAGTTGAGCAAGTTGGGTTTATTACTTCTTACAGTGGGGTGTGGGGAGGATGAGAACCATGAGAAATGAGGAAGCATTCTGGTAACAGAGTGTTAGAAAGAACATTATGATTTAATTTGGGGAAGAGTTAAGGAAGCAGGTTTTAAAAAATATATTTTATTTATTTATTTTTAGACAGAGGAGAAAGGAAGGAGAGAGAGGGAGAGAAACATCAACGTGTGGTTGCCTTTTGTGTGCCCTTACCGGGGACCTGGCCCGAAACCCAGGTATGTGCCCCAACTGGGGATCAAACCCTTTGTTCCAAAGGCCAGTGCTTAATCCACTGAGCCACACAAGCCAGAGCAGGAAGCAGGGCTTTGATCTGGATTGGATACTGTCTATGACTGGGCATCTTGATAAATCTTACCTAGAAGGAGGGAAGATTAGATGAGACAAAATCTGCATTGGTAAATAAGCAGCAACCTCCTTATAAGTCAGGATAGGTAACTGTTCCTTTTTGTGGTTTGGACAATGTTCACGTGTTGTCTGGTTCAAACATGAATATGGAAAGGTCCTGTTATTGTCTTGTTTCATCACAGTCACAGAGTTGCTTTGTCTGATGTTGATGTTCTGTGACATTTTTCAGGCTCAGCAGAACACCAAGTCCTACCTGCTAGTGCCAGACCAGCCCCTGGGTATCAGGAACAACTTTTCTTTTTATCGGAGCCTGGACTCTAATCAATGTTTGTGTAACTGGAAACAAATCTTGTGTTACTCTTTGTCCTCGGGAACCTGAGAGGAGAGCTGGCAGATGAGGAATTTCATCTATGAGTTTATTTCATCTAGTACTTTCAGAACCAATCCTTAACACAATCCCTGAAATTACCATAGGCACTTAATAAATGTATGTTGGATTAATGAAACAATGAAGATGGGCGTCAAGGGAACAACTTATTGGTGCTGATTGCAACTTCACCATCTGTCAATGTGTGATTGGAAAACTTAAGTGGTAAACTTATGTAAACTTCAAAGTTTTCCTTTACCCATTTGTAAAATGGAGATAATTGCCAAAACCATTCATAAGGCTGCTATAAGGATCAAATGAAGCATTGTGTGAAGTGTGCTCAGGTAAGCTCAGTAAATGTCAGCTATCATTATTTTCAAGATAAGTAGTCCACTAGTTTTGTGATTGTATGTTTAATATTTTTCCCTCTAGGCATGAAAGCAAAGATCTTGAATCATCTCTTGTTGCATCGCCACTGCCTAGCACATAAATGAATATAAATGAATTGGCTAGGACCCAGGCACTTCCCCTATTTGGGGAGTAAATTTTAATTTTTGTATCATTTCAAACACAAAGAAAAATTGCAAAAATTATGTAAGGAACTCCCATATACCCTTAACCTAGACTCACCACTTGTTTACATTTTGCCTTATTTGCTTAACCATTCACTCTGGAGCACTCTCTAGTTCTTTCTTTCTCTCTTCTCTCCCTCTATATATATATGTAATATATGCATCTTTTTGAGTTATTTGAAATTAAGTTGGAGACATTGTGCCCTTTTACCCCTAAATACTTCAGTGAATATTCTAAGAACAAGGACATTTTCGTAACATAGCCACAATACAATGATCAACTTTAGAAAATTTAACATTGATATAATATTCTAACCCACAATCCATATTCAAATTTCGTCACAAGTCCCAATATTGTCCATTACATCTGTTCTGTCTCCCCTCCCCCCTCCAGGGTCCAATTTGGAATCACATACCAGGACACTTCCTCAGTCTTTACACGTCTTTCATGATACTGACAGTTATTTTGTCGAGTGTCCCTCGATTCTAGTTTATTTCATGCTTCCTCATGAGATTTGGGTTATGCATTCTGGATATAAATATCACAGAGGAGATGGTGTATCCTTCTCAGTGCACCTTATCGGGAGGCACATGATCTCTACCTATAACTGGCGGTGTTAACTTTGATTACTTTGACTCATTTGTTCTGTGAAGTTATACCTCTGTAGAAATACTATTTTCCCTTTGTAATTATAAGTAATTCATGGGAGACAATTTTACTATGTAAAACATCGTGTTCATCTAGTTTTACCGCTTATTATTGAATTTCTAACTGCATCATGTTTGTTAGTTGTCAGTCTCTCCCATTTATTTATCCACTTCTTTATTTATATCAGGAAAGGCTTGTGGGTTATCATTTTGTCCAATTAGTCAAACTTTTGCTATCGTTACCTATTTTGATGCTCACATTGCCGTGATTTGGCCAGCGGGATCTCCTTGGAGCTAGTTCCTGTGTCCCCTGACATATTCCCATCATTCGGATTCCCATCCTTACATTCTGATGCAACAAGATGTTCCAAGCTTACCTGGTATTTTCCCTGCCCTGACCGAGGATCTTTGAAAAGCTGCTAGTTAGCCCCTATGTTTCTCCATTTCCTACACGCAGGCGGAACCTTAGAGCCTGGGACTGGGCACGGAGAACAGCGCAGCGGACCAACCTCTTCCGGTTGAGGTCGGAAGTATCTCAGAGAGGGGAGGTTTTACGTCAGGTGATCGGAGTCCGCGTAGGAGGGATCCGAGGTCCCGCCGAGGAGACTGACTGTGCCGACACACTGGCGGAGCAGTCGACGGACGGAGGGAGTACGTCGGCCTCGGCGGCGTTAGCTGAGCAGCGGCAGGTACGTGGGGGGCTGACTGGTGGGGATGGGGGCCCAGGTAGGGGCCATCGAGGTTTAGTGGCGGGGGACCGGATTCCTCTTTCACGGGGCCCACGGGCTGCGACACCTGAGTCCAGGGTCGCAGAAACAAAACGCCTCGTTCTGCCCCGAGCCCTTTGCTTCAGAAGAGAGTTCAGGCTGGCGTTGTGGTCCTCCGTCCCTTGTTTACAGTTTGGGTAAACTGAGGCCCGGGGACAGGAAAAGGCTCCCCACGGAGCTCTCCTTTTCAGGCAAGGACTCACTCTAACTTTTTCTGTCCCCTGCTCGAGGCCCCCTCTCCTGCGCTTTTAATGAGTTTACTCCGAGTGGAGAAGCCAAGGCCGGGAAGCTTTATGAACAGAGGTGGGCTTGGGATAAGGGACCCGGGTTCGAGACTTCGCCGCCAATTGTGCGTTCTGGGCCAAATCCCATCCCTGTGCTGGGCCTCAGTTTCCTCATTTGTAAAACAGGGCAGTGTTTCTCAAATTACCTTTCTCGCACCATCTGCTTTGAAATGCTCTGGAGATGCATGCTTTACCATGGGGACTCAAATAAGACTTCGTTTTTAGAACCAGGGTTGGAACCTGGGAAATCGGCGTTTTAAACATACGCCTCGGGGATCCTCTACATACTGACTGATGTTTGCAGCCAACTGATCTGAAGTGCTTTCCTGCTTTGAGCACTAGATTTGCTTTGAGGAAGCTGGAGCCTATTCAGGATCTTTGAAAGAATTCGAATGCTTATTCCAGAAAAAAGCAAATGAAGGGAACTGTCTTTAAAAACTGAAAAAGTTGTCATGGTGAAGAGGGCTTCCACTTCATCCTTGGATTTGAAAGCAGCAGAAGTAGGACTAATAGGTGGATTCTACAGGAAGACAAGATTTTGATATAATAAAAGAACTTAATGCCGGTCAGAGGTGACCAGCAATGGAATTGCCTCCAAAGGTAGCGAACTCACTGTTGAATGAGGAATACAGGTATTAGATGGCATCCTTTTTCAACTTGAAAGCGTCTGATTCTGAGTAGTTATTTTGAATCTTTGTGACGCTACCGACTTCTTTTTTGTGCCCTCTTCTTGATATTTCCAGCCTACATATTGTGGAAGTAAGGCGATTGGGTTTGAATGTGGTGTATCTTATGTAATCTCTTCCTGGTTGTCCTGGGAACTATTCTTTTCAAGGACTTTGGAATGGCCCATATGATAAGGGCTCTGTAAAATGTTTGTTGAATGAATAACCAAGCAGGATCCCCAGCCCATCAGTTTGTAGCTTCCTTTCATAGAACAAGTTCGAAATGCCTCTGAAGACTTTGTGTGTGATCAGAAGCCAGTGAATGCTTTGGGTCACAAAAGTGAGGAGTCTCAGGCAGGAGGGTTGTTCACACCTTGAGGGTGATCAGGCTAGCCTTTCCTCCTTAGACGTAAATCCCGCTTTAATCCTCTTTCCAGCACTGTGCTGTATAGATGGTATGTCTACCGAGAGAATTTTTGCGATCTGTCAGCTAACATTCCATCCAACGTTTAAAACCAGCCCTTGTATGAACTTGACTAGCCAGTTCGTGCTCACAGGTAATCTTCAGATAGTACTTCTAGCATACCTAGTTTTCTAGTCAAACATCAGAGCTCCTTATATTGTAATTTATAAAACCCCAAGCAGGCCGCCTTTCCAAAACCTGTTAGAATATTTGGGTTGTTCTATGGGGCAAAGATTCCATATTGTGACCCAGTTCTGCTGACATGCTTCCCAGCCCGCGCCCCCCCAAAGGGCTTCCTGTCTGTGTTTATCTTCCTGCCTCGAGTGTGTTTCCAGGATTAAAGAAAAAAATTTGTGAAATGCTTATTCAGATATTATCCAGGTGCTGGATAAAATAATTTTAAGGTGGTGTTGGTGGTGGTTTTAAAACTCCTTAATCTGAACATTTCTTTTTTTTAAAAGTACCAAATTGGCATTTACATTCTGCTTTTCAAGCCACTAGTCTGAACAGATGCCTCTGAAAAAAAGTGTTCTATGGTAATAATAAGTTTGGGGAAAGCTTCATATCATTATGCCTTTTTGGAGCTTCTCACATTAAAGGCACCGAGACATCCTGCAATAAAGAAATACTCCTAACCCAGTTTAATCTAGTGTTGCCAAACTTAATTGATGGGAAGCACTTTTAAAAAAACTGAAGCACACATGGGCAAATCCTGAGCAAGAGCAAGAGTCTGCAGTCTGTGGGCTGTGGTCCAATCAGGCCCCGCTGCCTGTTTTCTCATGGCTGTGGAGCTGGGACTGTTTTTTGCATTTTTAAATAATGGGAAATAAATCAAGAGAAGAAGAATATTTTGTAATATAGGAAAATTCACATTCCATTGTCCATAAGTAAGGTTTTTATTGGAACATAGCCATGCTCTTGAATTTACATACTGTCTTGGGCAGCAGAGTTGAATCATTGCCCCAAAGAGCACATAGTCCACCAAGTCTAAAGTTGTTATTAAACGGCGCTTTACAGAAAAACCTGCCAGCCCCTGACCTGCATCACGTGCACTTTTTGAAACTTCTTATTTTGAAATAATTTTAGACTTGCGAAAAGAAAACACAGCTTTCCTGTATATGCTTCACCCAGTTTTTTCCTAATGTTAACATTTTACATAATCATATTAAAGTTAAACAAGAAAATTAACATTAATATAGTAATAGTAGCTAATCTATAGACTTTATTCATATTTTATCACTTGTCCCACTAATGTCCTTTTTCTGTTCCAAGATCTAATCCCATTTCCCACATCACACTTAGTTGTCAGGTCTCTTTAGTTTCTTTTAATCTGAGACTGTTCCTCAGTCTTTTTTGTCTTTCACCACTGTAAATTTTTGAAGAGGACTGGCTAATTATTTTGTAGAATGTCCTTCAACTTTTTTAGGTAGAACTTACATATTGTAAAATTCACCATTTAAAAATGTACATTTCAGTATTTTTTTACTATGTTCACAAAGTTGTGCAACCGTCATCACTATCTTCTTTTTTCTTTCTTTTTAAAAAGATTTTATTTGTTTTTAGAGGGAGAGGAAGGGAGGGAGAGACACATCAATGTGTGGTTGCCTCTCACACGCTCCCCACGAGGGACCTGGCTGGCAACCCAGACATGTGCCCTGACTGGGAATTGGACTGGCGACCCTTTGGTTCTCAGGCCCACGCTCAATCCACTGAGCTGCACCAGCCAGGGCCATCACCACTATGTTAATTCCAAAACATTTTCATCACCCCTAGAAGAAACCTTGTACACATTAGCAATCATTTCCTGTCCTCCCCTCTTCCCATTCCCTAGCAACCTACATGTTGTACATGTATCAGTACTTCATTCCATTTTAGTGCTAAGTAACATGCCATTGTATGGATGTACCACGTTTCGTTTATCCATTCATCACTTGATGGACATTTGGGTTATGTACGTCTTTTGGTGTTTGTGAACAGTGCTGCTGTGATAATTCATGTACAAGTTTTTGGACATATTTTCAGTTCTCTTGATATGTATCCCCAGGAGTGGAATTGCTGGGTCATACGGCAATTCCATGTGTAACTTTTTGAGGGATCACTGAACTTTTTTCCACAGTAGCTGCACCCATTTACATCTCCATTAGCGGTATATGTTAGAGCTTCTTTCATTTTCTCTACATCCTCTTCAACACTTGTTATAGTCCTTCTTAAAAATTATTTTTATATCCACTTTAGTGCATGTGAAGCAGCATCTCATTATAGTTTTTATTTGCATTTTCCTAATGACTGGTGATATTGAACATCCTTTCATGCTCATATTGGCCATCTATATATCTTCCTTGGAGATATGTCTGTTCACTCCCTTTGCCCATTTTGTAATGGAATTATTTGTCATCATGTACAGCCTTGCATGTAAATATTCAAAGAGTTGCAGATCCCCTGATCTGAATGGAGTTGGATTTAGACATGCTGAAGCACAGAATAAGGTGTTTATCTAAAAATGCTGACCATACAGAGCTTGGCTCAACCCCAGTACGTGCTGACTATGCAGTGCTTGGGTGGCCATGGTCAAGTGTAAAAGGTACCATAGCATCATTGATGTGATAAGACCAGTATGGGATCCTGCTGTTGGGGAGCTACTCTCGTGTTTGGTCAGAGCAGGGAGCAGAGGGGTCTGGTGGTTTGGAACATTTGGGACGGTGGTAGCCTTGGGCAGAGCCTGTGGTGTCAGAACTGCCAGCATCCATGTGTCTCTTGACCTCAGCATTTAACTGTAGCCGGACCATCTTGAACATACACTTTAAAAAAGTAAAGAACAGTAATTTTAACTGTGAAAGCAACAGATGCTCATTTTAGACAATACAGAATAGCTCCCTTCTTCACACACCCCAGTCATCTCTAGCGCCGGTATCTACAGACAGAGAGCCTTTATTAACAGTCGCTTTATCTCCTTATTTCTCCCCCACTGGGTACATGTTGAGTGGTTGGAATCATTCACTTTACAGTTTCGTAACTTGCTTTTTTCTGTTAACATCTTAATGTTAATGTCTCCATATTTTTGCCAGCCTCTTCTGTGACCTTTTGTGGAAATGTTGGTATTTTCTACCACTTTTTCTCATTGTGGTAAAACACATATAACAATAAAATGTACCATCTTAACCATTTCTAAGTGTACAGTTCAGTGATATTTAGTATATTACCACCATCTAGCTCCAGAAATATTCATATTTTGCAAAGCTGAAACTATATACTCATTAAGTTGTAACTCCCCATTCCCTCCTCCCCCCACAATTCTACTTTCTGTCTCTATAATTTTGACTACTCTAAGTACCTTACATACATGGAGTCCTACAGTATTTGCCTTTTTGTGAGTGGTTTATTTCACTTAGCGTAATGGTCTCAAGGTTTATTCATACTATGGCATACGTCACAATTTTCGTTTTTTTTAAGGCTGAATTATACTCTGTTGAATGCGTATACCACATTTTGCTTATCCATTCATTTGTTGATGGATACTTAGGTTGCTTCCACATTTTGGCTGTTGTGAATAATGCATATATTAACGTGGGTGTACAAATGTCTCTTTGAGACCCCACTTTCAATTCTTTTGGGTGTATATATCCAGAAGCAGAATTGCTGGATCATATGGTAATTCAATTTTTAATTTTTGAGGAAGCACCATACTGTTTTCTGCAGCAGCAGTACCATTTTACTCTCCCACCAAAATTGCACAAGTGTTCCAATTTCTCCACCTCTTTACTAACACTTGTTATTTTCTGTTTTTCTTAATAGTAGTTTCGATACTGTGATTTAGAAGATATCGGGTTGACCAAAAAGTCCATATGGTGTTTTCTATAAAATAAAAGACATTTTTCATTTTCACCAATAACTTTATTGATTTGGATATTTTGAGTATGTCAGATATTTTCAGTATGTCTCCTACATGGTATAACGTTGATTGTTCTCAGTATCTCGATTTGATCGCTATCAACTTCAACTGGTCTACCTGACCGTGGAGCATTGTTCAGCTAGAAATCTCCAGCACAAAACTTAACAAACCACTTTTGATGTTTTGTCAGTCACAGCATCTTCTCCAGATGTTGCACAAATCTTTTTTTGCATTTCAGTTGCAGTTTTACCTTTCTGGAAATAATAAGGCATAATATGCTGAGAATGTTGCATATTTCCTTCCATCCTCAATATTAAAATGGACCCACAAAAATGCACCCATTTTAATATTTTTTAAATGCATGGTAATATGACAGCTGTCACAATACAGTCTTAACAAAATTGTTTTGAATACAGTTAGAGACAGCTAAGTGCTACTAGAGACATCTTACGGGAAAAACCAAACAAACTTTCTGGCCAACCCAATGTTTGGTCCTCACCACAGTTTCTGGCTCACAACTCCCAAAAACCCTTGAGATTTCCTAGATAGGTGGGTGGGTGCCTGCCCGGGGGTTGTCTTTTGTTATGCTAATAAGGTGACTTATGGAAAGCTCCTGAGGATGTGAGCTGATTGCCAATGGAGCCAAGCAAATGATTACAGGGATGGAACTTTCAGTCCCACCCACCTGCCACCCCCAGGCCTGGGAGAGGGGCTGAAGACTGAGTTCGTCTGCCAATGGCTAATGACCAATGAAGCCTCCTTAAAGACCCAGAGGACAGCTTATTGGCCCTTCTTTTCGGAAACCTGGCACATTTTGGAACCATAATGCCTTCAAGTGCCACAGTGCTGGGCCCCAAGCCAGGCCCCAGGTCACGAGGACAAAAGCTCCTTTGTTTGGGACCTCGCCCTATGAATCTCTTCCTCTGGCTGTTGATTCTTATCCTTGATTGTCCTTTGTAAGGAGTGGTAATCTGGTGAGTAAAGGCGTTCTCTGATGTTCTTCAAGTCTGTCTAGCAAATGAATTGAACCCAAGGAGGTGGTTATTGGAGCTTCTGGTTTATAACCAGTCTGTCCCGAGTGCAGGTATTCTGCATTGCAGCACGTCAGGCATTGCAGCTCGTCGGGCAGGAACACAGCTGGGCAGGAACACAGCTGGGAGCCGAGGCTTGCGGCCGGTGTCTTGTAGGGCTGAGTCCTTAACCTGTGGATTCTGATGCTTGTCTCCAGGCAGTGTCAGGACTGACTTAAATTAGTGGGCACTCTGGGGACATCCAGAAATTGTTGTGGGGGACCCACACCCCACATTGGTGTTGAGTCCAGGAGCCCTGTCAGTAGCCATCCCAATGGATGTGAGGTGGTGCCCTGTAGTTTTGATTAGCATTGCCCTAGTAATTAATGATGTTGAGCAGCATCTTTTCATGTTATTTTTTACCATTCATTTATCTTTGGAAAAATGGCTATTCAAGTCCTTTGTTCATTTTTTAATCGGATTTGTTGTTGGATTTTAGGAGTTCTCTAGGTGTTTCGGATATTGATCCATCAGATACATGATTTGGAAATATTTTCTTCCTTTCTGTGAGTTGCCTTTTTATTTTGTTGATGGTCTTTTAATGAACAAATTTTTTTACTTTTCATGAAGTCTATTTTTTTTTGTTTGTTTTTTAAAGATTTTATTTATTTATTTTTTGGAGAGGAGAAGGAAGGGAGAAAGAGAGGGAAAGAAACATCAGTGTGTGGTTGCCTCTCATGTGCCCCCCACTGGGGACCTGGCCTGTAACCCAAGCATGTGCCCTGACTGGGAATCAAACCAGCAACCCCTTGATTTGCAGAGAGGCACCCAATCCACGGTTCTGTTTGATTTTTTTTTTCTTTTGTTGCCTGTTCCTTTGGTGTCATATCTAAGAAATCATTGCCAGAAGTGTAGTTTTTAAAGTAGGAAAGAAGCTGCCCAGTGGCTTCTGGGTTAAAATTCTCAGGTGGCCCTGATTGCTATATGGCTGTCATAGACCCTGCCTCTGTACTCTTCACTTCAGCTGGGAGTGACATGGGTCTGTCTCTCCTTTCATTGAGCAGCAGGAGCAAAGCACCAGAGTGGTGACGCCCTTGTATCCCAGCTGGCTGGAGAACACACAGAGATCAGAAGCAGCAAGCCATGCCTGTTTCTTTGGAAATGGCCTGGGGGACTGGCTGTCCATTCTGCCCTGAGACCAGTCACCAAGTTGACTCTGGGGTCGTCTCTGACTGTTTAGTGTCCACATTCCCGGTTATTTCTCAGAATCGCCTTGTGGTTTAGGTATGACGGGGTTTTTAGGTTGGATGGCTCTCTGAATATGGGAGTGGATCCTGGGCAAAGGCCTAGGAAAGTTAATGCTTGAGGTGCTTTTCTAAAAAATAGCAGTTAAATTCTGACTAGACTCCTTGGGGGCTGAGAAGCTTGTCTGATTTATTTTTGTTATTGGAATTCTTTAAATGTTTTCTTTAAAACAGTCTTTAAATTGCACTAACAATTAATAACAGGTGGCTCTGAACAGAAGCCTGAATTTTGATTTGTAAAAGTCAACATTAAAGATTATTCAAAATGGTGTCATATTTTTTATTATTATTATTTCTTAACCCTTATCCAGGGATTTTTAAAAATTTATTTTAGGGAAAGGAAGAGTGACAAAGAGACAGAAAGAGACATCAGTATGTAAGAGAAACATCAATTGATTGCCTTCTTAAGTGCCTTAACTGGGGATTGAACCTGCAACCTAGGTATGTTCCCTGACCAGGAATTGAATCTACAACTTTTTGGTGTACAGGGCAATGCTCCAACCAACTGAGCCACCTGGCCAGTGCTTGATTTTATTATTATTTTAAGACTTTATTTATTCTTAGGGAAAGGGGAAGGGAGGAGAAAGAGAGGGAGAGAAACATCAGATCAGTTTTGTCTTGCACACACCCCGACTTGACTGTGAATCTAACTTGCAACCTTTTGCTTTCCGGATGACATCCAACCAACTGAGCTACACCAGTCAGAGCAGTTTTCTTATTTTTAACCATGATTGGTCTACCTTATATGTGTTCTGATCCTCCTCAGGATCTCCTATTGGAAGAAGTGAGGTCGTTTTGTCAAGTATATGCTGGATATTATTGAACTCTTAGGAAGATTTCTCCTGAATTGGTTAAATCTTGTCCACTTTATTCATTTCCTTTTTTTTTTAAGATTTATTATTTTTTTTTTTTTAGAGAGAGGGGAAGGGAAGGACAAGGAGAGGAAGATAAACATCAGTGTATAGTTGCCTCTTGTGCACTCCCTACTGGGGACCTGGCCTGCAGCCCAGGCATGTGCCCTGGCTGGGAATCAAACCAGTGACCCTTTGGTTCGCAGGCTGGCACTCAATCCACTGAGCCACACCAACCAGAGCTATTCATTTTCTGATTATACTCTACTGTCAGAGTATTTTAGAGGCTTTTAGTTCAGCCTCAGGTAGAATCTGAAATAATGAGGTTTTATAGAATCTGAATTAATAGGGACTTACTGACTGAAAACAAAAGCAAAACTCTCATTTTGAAACTTTTTTTTTCTTTTTCAAATTTTCTGAGGTGACATTGGTAAATAGGGTCATATAAGTTTCAAGTGTACATTTCTATGATACATGATCTGTATATTGCATTGTGTGCCCAGCACTTAGAATCACCATATATTTACCCTTTACTACCTCCCCACTCACTTCCTTCTGGTAACCACCATACTGCTGTCTGTCTCTGAGTCACTTTGAAACTTTTCTGATAACAAAGGAAGTGCAGACACAATTGCCCCATTTGCACGTGAAGATCCTGGCTTATCAAATAGCAGAGCTGAGTATCAGACTAGGTCCTCTGGTTCCAGATGGTTCCTTCACTGTATTACATTAGAAATCCATAGCCCTTAACTGGGATCACTCCAATCTGAAGATCTTTTCTTTAATACAGTGTTTTTTACCCGGTTACATTGGTTTGAATTAAAATTGTCAAATCACCATCATTCATTCCCATACATTTATCAAACATTTACTTTGCCAGGCACTGTGCTTGTGGCTCTAGGAGGTATCTAACTAGAGTAAATTTAGTGAATAATTAATACTCTGTGGTGCTGTGGCAAGTGTGGCTCAGTTGGTTAGATTGTCATCCTGCAAAGCAAAGAGCTGCCAGTTCAACTCCCTGTTGGGGCACATGCCCCGGTCTCGGTGCATTTGAGGCAACCAATTAATATTTCTCTCTCCCTTTCTTTCTCCATCCCTTCCCCTCTCTCTAAAATAGATAGATAGACAGACAGGTAGATAAAATCTTTTTTTTTTTTTAAGAATGTTTCTTTTTTTTATTTTTCTAAAGTTTTTTTTAAGATTTTATTTATTTATTTTTAGAGAGGGAAGGGGGAGGGGAGAGAGAAACAAACATCAGTGTGCGGTTGCTGGGGGCCATAGCCTGCAACCCAGGCATGTGCCCTGACTGGGAATCGAACCTGCAATGCTTTGGTTCGCAGCCTGCGCTCAATCCACTGAGCTACGCCAGCCAGGGAGTAGATAAAATCTTAACCCTGATCATTTTTTTTTTCTTTTCGTTTAAGTTTGGGACAACAGCTACTTAAAAATTTTTTCCTAAAATAATTATGTAACATTTCTAGTTCTGAAAAAACACCACTGAAGAACATCTCGTTCTTTTAGGATACTGATGTTCCCCAGTGTAGTTGGCTAAATTTAATCATATTGAATTGTGTAGTTCTGAGTACTCCTGGGTGTCAGACCCATCAACCCACACACATTTATGGGGTGCTCTTGAGGTGCCTGGCCCCATGTTGAGTAAAGCACCTGGAAGCTGGGTCCAGGTTGAGGAGACAGACACGTGAACAGATCACTGAGGTTCTGTCTGTTAAACACATTGGCTTGGGAATTGGGAAGCTTTGCTTCTGACTGGCCAGTGACCTAACTACTCTGAGCCAGGGTACGCTAATGATGGTGTCGGGTGCTTGCCTCAAAGGTGTGCCGTAAAGATTAAATGAAATAATTCACATAATGGGTTGAGCAGAATAACATAGTTTGTTATCCATAGTGATAGTAAATAGAATAGGTACCTCCTGATTTTACCACTTTTGAGGAAAATCTGACTTGGCCTGGCTCAAACTAGGTATACCTCGTTCTGGATTTCCTCATACACAGATCTGATGTCTCATCTACTATGCCTTCAAGGAACGGTGCTCATTCCAAAAGGGAGACTGTGACTCATTCACTCAGCAAAGTAACCAAGTGCCTGCTGATGGCAAAGCTCTGTGGGGAATATGAAGAAACAGTACACTCCAGTGCACCCCATGAGAAACCCTACAGTGGAGGAGGGATGCGAGTAAAACAGGCTCAGAGAGAAAATAATGTCTGAAGTCACAAAGCGGCAGAACTGATTTGAAACCAAAGCCATCAAGTTCTTCTGTGCTGTGCTAGTTTTTAAGGACAAAGTCCTAAGTCAAAAGTTAAGGGACATTATGATAAAACAGCGATACAAGGGGTGACGAAAAGCAGCCTCTTGGAGGCCCATTAGGCTTGTGCCGGGGCAGTTCAAATATTACTTCACCCTTTCTTATGGAACGTGGTAAGCTTTAAGAGAAAGCATTCAAGCTTAAAGTAAAACAAACAAAAAGACCTTTTGATTCAGAAATAGTGGAAGAAAATGTGAAAAAGAAGGCCCAGCTGGCCCAGCAGTCCCTGCTCAAATATGAAGGGCACAAGACTCTCTTGCTGTCTCAATCCTAGCCCTTGCTGTCCTACCCCCCCCCCCCCCAATATGTGCCCTGGGCATCAGCCACACTGAACTTGGCACAGTGAATTTGTCCGTGTGTCCTCTCTGCTCTCTCTGCATCCTCCCCGGCAGCCCAGCCTTCACACACTCTGTACACACCTCGGGAGCTTCATTTCTGTGTATTCCAAGTTCCAATCAACTTACTCGGATTTCTTCCCACCCCAGCCTTCTGTGAGTGTGATGTAGACATTCTTGGAATGCAGGCCCCATCTCTGCCACATGTGGTCCAGCAGCAGCCTCGAGAGCAGTGCAGACACGCTCAGGCACACCGCAGTTCCTGGCATGTGTGAACAAGCATCTTCCCAGCAGAACAAGATCTCTGCTGGGTCCCCTCTCGCATCATGTCAGCCGTTTATCACTCAAATTTGTAATCTTCGTAACTAGAATGAACATTTCTAGATGCCTCTTGCACACCCTGGTCCAGGAATTCCTAAAAGAGGCAGAGAAGGCAGCTTATGCATATCTGCAGTACACTAGAACCTGAAGGTTTCTTCATGAGATTGAGTTCCCCGGTGCTTCCTGCAGGAGTGTGCGTCTCTTCCGTTCTCTCCCTGCCCGGTTCCTGTGAGGCAGGCCTGGCCACTCTGGGGAGGTAACAGCACGAGGATGTTGGGTCAAGTCACTGGTCCACTTTAGCCTCTAGGCTCTGTGTTCCTCAGGGATCATTAAGCATTGCAAGTCTACCTTAGTCCTGGCACCACATGTGCTACCCTGGACACCTCACATTTAGAAATGTGTTTCATAAGTAGGTGTGAACTTGCTGGTAAGCTCTGTCCCGGATGGACCAGGTGCTGGGTGGTCTGAGATCTCAGCAGACTTTCCCTCACATTCCAAGTGTATCTGACCTCTTCACAGTCCCTAGGGACTGTAGTTAGGGGCATGTATCTGAAGGACAGGCCCTGAGGTTACCGTCTCTCCCAAACTCTGTACTGTATTGCTTTGTGCTTTTGGTAGAGTTATGTCCTGTTTGAGAGCTGGATTTTCAAAACCCTTCATCAGAGAATCATCTGGAATGGAAATGAGGGACACTTATTTAAAGATAGAGATTATTGGCCCCTATCTAGATCCAGATTCTATTTAAATCCTTGAGGGGATCTAGGACCGGATCTCTGAGAAGGTGTCTTATTTAGGAAAATCAGGCAAGTTTGTTGGATCCCCCTGTTAAGAATTCTTGTAATCATCTACATATCTTCCTTAGCTCCTGATCTAGACTCCAGAGCTTCAACTTGGGCTTGCTCTTCTTTGTGACCCTCCGCCACTCCACCCCTGGCCTTGAATGTAGTTGGTACTAGAGTTCTGTTGGTAGAATGCGTAAATGGATGAGTGATTTGCTTTGTACTCACTTCAGAGAACACAGAAATTACAGCATTACCCAATGAATTTGAGGGGAAACAAAAAAACCAAGAGTTAATTTTGTAAAGCTGCATATTGAAGAGTAACCTGTAAGAGTGAAAAGAGTGCTTATGCTGTGTTGGCAAGTCTGAATTTGGCACTGTATGATGACCTGGACAAATCCCCTAACCCCCCTGGGCTAATGCCCTCCTCTGTAAAATGGAATGAAGGTCAGAAGTGGTAAAAGACATTAGTGTATTTTTTAAACTAGAAAGTGGATTCAAGTCAGGAGTGAAGAATGGTCAGGACTGGACAGCGGCACAGAACCAGCCACAATAAGGTCTCTGTGTGGTCAGGTCCAAGTCCGTAGGTCTCTACAGAGACCAGGAAAAAATTTTAGTAGGATGGCAGCTCAGGTGTGCTCAGGGCCTGCTTCCCTTTTATTCTGTCCACTTCCTAAGCTGACCAGGGCCATCAGTCCTCTGAGCCACTGCCCTAATCCTGCCAGACTCATTAGGATGTAGCCAAATTTTGTTGTTGCACAGGTGCTCAATGGACATTCTCCAGGGAAGGCCGCTCATTTCTCCCATGCTGCTCAGGTTGCTTGAGGCTAGGGAGGAGTTGAGGACAGGAGGCTCCAGGGATGGGTGAGCAGGTGGCCTGGGAGTTGACCAAGACTAGTCATGCATGCCTGCACCCACTCAGCAAATATTTGAGTGCCTACCAGGATGAGACTCTACAGCCTAGGTAGAGGCCACGTGGTCAGTCTACTAAGAATTAGAATAAGAGTGAAGTATGTGAGCTGGCTGGAGTTGGCATGTGCAGGCCTGTTCCAATGCCTGGCCTGCTGCAAGGCTGCTGCTCCCTGCAAACTCTGAGCTGACCTGTTACTGTCCCCTTGCCATTCCCGTGTGATACCTACCCTAACCCTGACTGTCCCCTTATGCCTGTTTGTAGGAGTATACACCATGAAGAGCTTTGTTGGGTCCAGGGAGTGGAGAGGGCAGTGGATCAGGGTAAGTGGCATGTATGTGCATCTCCCCAGCAGCAACAGCCCCCTCCCACCTTGGTGGGCTCTGCAAGTTAGTGTGTTACTTCATTGGGTCACCTTAGCAGCCCTGACACCCTCCCTTCTCAGGTGAGAAAAACTGTTGAAGCCATGAAGGTCTCTACCCTGAGCCACTGGCCAGTCAGTGGTGGAGCCAAGACTTGAAGTCAGAGCTTTTCAGGATCAGAGAAAACTGGAACACTGGGGACACTTTTTTTCTCTTCTTTTTTTTTTTTTTAACTTTATTTATTTTTAGAGGAGAAGGGAGGGAGAGAAACATTGATGCGATTAGTTGCCTCTTGTACACACTCTGACCAAGACTAAACCTGCAACCTAGGCATGTGCCCTGAGTGGGAGTTAAAACTGCAAGTTTTCACTTTGCTGTGTGACGTCCAACCAACCGTGCCACATTGGTCAGGACTTTTTTCTTTTACCCTCACCCGAGAACGTTCTTTCACTGCTTTTAGAGAGAGAGGAAGGAGAGAGAGGGACCTAACCACACCAGCCAGGACACATTGGGGAAATTTTTTAAATGTACTCTCTTGTTTGATTTCAAAATTAATACACATAAAAATGTCCGTTTTATAAATGGGGAACCATTACAAAGTATAAGTCACTACCTCTAAACCCCCATCATACCAAAATAATCACTATTAACAGTTTGGTATGTTCTTCTACATTTTTAAAGACATTTACTAATATTTATATTCATTATTGTAACAAATATAATATACATACATAGTATAATACATTTTATAGTATGTATAAAATACTTTATGTATTTTACTTTATACTTTATGTATAATACATATTATACATTTTATAGTTTCCTTTTTTAAAAATATTACAGTAATTTTCCACCCTACCCAGAGAGGGGCCCATACCGTGTTGTGCTTGGTTCCCACGTAACCTAAAGGGAAACTCACAACGCCTGGAGCCCTTGACGTCGAGATCCTGAAGAGATTGAAAAGGAAGAGCAGGCCGCTGCTGAAAAGGCTGTGACCGAGGAGGGACTTCAGGGCGGATGGACTGCTTCAGCCCCTGAGTTCACTGCTGCTCAGTCTGATGTCGCCTCCTGGTCTGACATTGTTGACGCGGGCGCCCTCTGTGCCTGTTCAGCAGTTTTCTGCTAAAGTCTGGTCTGCAGCCCCACTGCGCAGGCACGGAGTGGGCAGCAACAAGCACTGAGTGGTCTTAAGCTGGTCTTCCCCAAACTCTTAACAGAATAGAAATACGGTCAATGGAAAATAAACAGTTCCCCCCGCCAAAAAAAAGTTACTGTAACAGTAATACCTACTTGTCATAAAACATTAAAATAGGGTAAGAATATAAAATTCAAAGTGCCTAGCCCTTATAATCCCAGAAATAATTGTTGACTGTTTAGTGTGTACCTTGCAGACATTTTTTTTGCGTGTGTGTATACACATGCCCATTTATATACTTTGTGTTTACCAATTCAAGCTCATACTACTGCAACCTGACCTTCTTAAAAATACCTTTTATTATATAAATTTACATGTGCATACAAAAATAAACTAATACAGTGAATTCCCATTTACCATCCAGCTCCAGCAACCATCAGCTTTCCTGTTATTGCATTTTTTTCTCTCTATTTTCACTTTTCTCCTGGAGTATTTTAAAGATTATGTTTATTTTTAGAGAGAGGGGAAGGGATGGAGAAAGAGAGGGAGAGAAACATTAGTGTATGGTTGCCTCTTGCATGCACCCCACAGGGGACCTGGCCTGCAACCCAGGCATGTGCTCTGACTGGGAATCAAACTCGCGACCCTTTGGTTCACAGGCCAGCATTCAATTCACTGAGCCACACCAGCCAGGGCACTCCTGGAGTATTCTAAAGCAAATCCCAAACATCTTATCATTCCTTCATTAATTATTTCTAGAAGTGGAAAATTTTTCAAAACATTACGTAATGATACCATTATCATACTCAATATTAACAATAATTCCTAATATCAGCTAATACTCAGGTTAAATCTAATTTTCATCAGTCATCTCACAGATGTCTTTTTACAGTTGGTTTGATTTGGTTCCAGTGAGACCCTCACACTGCCAATGGTTAGTATGTCTCAAGTCTCAGTCTGTAACCTCACATCCCTCCCATGCTGTTTATTTTCTGGAGAACTTGGGTCATTTGTCCTGTAAAAAGTTCCCCATTCTGGATTTGCTGACTGCATCTTCCTGGAGTTGTTTGGCATATGCACCTATGCCCCATTTTTCTGTAAACGGGTAATTCATTTAGAGGCTCGATGAGAGTCCGTGTTTTATTTTTAAGATGAGAATGCGTCAGTGTTGGAGCTCTGTACTTCCAATTGCATCACATCAGAAAGCTATTGTTAAGACTGATCCATGAACCTGACTTTATGGTTGTCTTTCTCATCTGTACAACCATAATCCTTCATTTTAAATTTTTTTGTGTGTGGGAAACATACATACGTGTGTGTGTGTGTGTGTGTGTGTGTGTATTTTATATATATATGTTAATTATACCTCAATAAAAATAATAAAAAAAATTTTTAAAGAAAAATACTTAAATGATCATGTGTGGACATCTGGAATAAAGTATGAATTGAAGGCATAAAAGAAAAAAGAAAAGAAACACATGTGTCCAGTACTTGAGCTAGAATGGCAAAGAAAGGCAGTCATGTGGTCTTCACCAGCAGACTTCGTTCTGTGCATGGAAAGGAGGAAGTTTGGGGTATGGGGAAGTTCTTGGAGCCAAGGCCAGCAAGGCCCTGATGCTGCCGGCAGGCAGCTAGCTGCCCTTCTGGGACATTATGTAAAATGATGTAACTGAGTGAAAAAGTGGCGGGGAGCCGGTTTCCTCTCCCTGCTCAAGTCACTGAACTGCTGTCATAGTGAGGGATATTCGTGAGTCCAGAGTTCTGAGTCGGTGGTGTGTAGGAAGGCTTCTTGGCCTAGAGGACTGTGGATTTTGGTCCTTGCCTCCTCGTACTTTGCAAGCCGGAATCTGCGTGGTCATCTAGCACTCCAGCCTTGTGGCAGAACCATCATCAACTTCAGAGAGAGTGGGTAAGATGACCCTTATGGCACAGTTGCAGAGCTAGAAATTGGCACCTATGAGACCATGTAGCCTAGTGCCTTAGTTTGCAGAAAACTGGCCCAGAGAGATGAAGGGAGGTTCCCAAAACCACCTGTTGACTGGAACCAGCACACCAACCTTTGGCTCTCTGTGCTAGTCGGCTAGCATTTCCTACTTGGAATTTCTAGGGTGGTGAGAGTGGCCAGATCAGGTTCTTCACAGATTCTCAATCTGCACTGAGAATTTCTGAGTATCCTTTGGTATTGGTCTTATCCTCCTTGTTCAACTCCTGGAAGGTTCTTTGAGTCGGAGGAGGTAGCGAACAGTGGTCTCTTTCCTCCAGCGTTTGGTGGCCAGCTGGCCCATTGTAGCACAGTCGTTTGAGTACAAACCGGGCTCAGTGAGTCCCAGTCTCAGCTCCACGTTAGTCACCTCGCTGAGCTGTCTTGAGCCACAGTTTCCTGAAGAGATTGGACCAGTTTTGCCCAAATCTTGGTATAAGTATGCCAAATGGTTTCGGGTAGTATGAGGATAAGAGATTTTCCTTCATTATATTTATATTTGTTTTTCACTTATGGTAAGTCATACTGGTTTTCTATTTTCAGCAGTGTCATAAGCCTCCTTTTTAAAGGCATTGAGGCTGAAAAGCTGACAAATTCAGACAACATAAGGCAGGCGGTAATCTAACTTGGCAGAAGGCAGTGCAAAGATTGCGTTGTAGAAGACATTGGACCAGGCGGCATTTGTGGTCCTTCCTAGCTTCCTAATCTTTCAAAGTGACAGGGTTGTCTTTATATTCTGGCATATACCAGTCACAAATGTTCTGGCCTGAGCAAATTCACCTGCCAATATAGAGGCTATCAAAAGTTAGGGCACAGCCTATGAATGTTCCATTTGATTGAGTGTGTATTTATCACCTGGGGTGGTTATCCTGGGAGAATGTAAAGACAATGAGACCCAGTTTCTATGGAGAGTCATCTGGAGGCTGCTCTGTATTGGTGCAGTTTGTGCAGTAAATTCTGGGCCGTGTTCATTCAAAGTTCCTGAGTCATTGCTCTCTGGATAGTGCCCCACGGCTGTCATCCTTCCTCTGCAGCTCCTGGGAAGTCTACTCAGGGGTTCAGTCATAATTTGAACATCTGGAGCTGAGAAAAAATGGGGGTGTTGGCATGGAGACCAGGGGAACGAGCTGCAGAAATGGGCAGTCAAGGGCTCTCTGCCTTTTAGGATTTTCCTGGGGAGAATCTTCACTCAAGAGTTTGCTGACAGCCGAGGATGGCAAGCAAGGGGCCCTCGGCCTCTGCATCCCCTGAGAACTCCAGCGCCGGGGGACCCAGCGGCAGCAGCAATGGTGCTGGCGAAAGCGGAGGGCAGGACAGCACCTTCGAGTGCAACATCTGCCTGGACACAGCCAAGGATGCCGTCATCAGCCTCTGCGGCCACCTCTTCTGGTCAGTACTCGTGCCAGCGCCCCAGAGGACAAACTGCCAAGCTTGGAAAGCTTATAGCCCTGGACAGCCCTGGAGAAGGTTTCCTACACACTTTGGGTCCTGATACACTCAGGCCCGAAGGCAGGTGGCTTGGGTTCTCATTCCAGCTCTGCTGCTGATGAGCCGAGTAACTTAGGGGCAAATCCTGTCCCCACCCTGGGCTTCGTATTCCCATCTCTAAAGTAATAACACAATTCGTGAGCACTTCCCATGTGCTACTTGCTGTGCTAGCTAAGGCAGTACGGTGGTTCTGAGCGAGGACTGTGGAGCCAGACTGCCTTGCTTTGAGTCCTGTCTCTGCCACTTCCCTCCTGGGTGACCTTGAGCAAGGCACTGACACTCTACCAATCTTTTATAAGATTATTTGTGAGCATTAAATGACTTGAAATATGTAAAAGGCACATAGCACATGGTAAAATATTATGTGTTAGCTATGATGCTAATATTGTTACCATATTTTATGTAGTACATAAGAATGAAGTGGCAGAGTCAGTGGCCATTTCAGCCTCGATGGTTGCAGAACCACCTCTTAGCTCTGAGAATCTGGGTGAATGTTGAGGTCTTTCCGCCCGCCCCTCTCTTGGTTTTGAGCTGGACCTTGAAGGATGAATTGGAGTATTATAAAGGTGAGAATGCCAGGTAAGACAAAGAGAGTATCACCCCAAGACAGGCAATTTTTAGGGACAGGCATTGCACTGTTGAATTCATCTGAGACCCTGAGGCCACTCTATAGCTGGAATAGCACCCTGAATGGGTGCTGCGGACTGAGGAGTGTTCGAATAGTGACGGGAGGGTTTGGCCAGATTATCAAACCCGGATTTAACTGAGCAGGACATAGAGCTACTGGATGTTCTTGAGCAGGGAAGTGGTGTGAAGAAAGGATCATTTAAGCAATATTTAAGGGAATTAAATTGGCCACAGTGAAATGATTAATTAATTGATGAGTGAATAGAGTGAGGTAGAGATTTTTGTTCTGGAGTCTCTTTCCCTAATCATTAAGTTTTATGCATAAACTGTTGTCATCAACCCTCTCCTAGAATTTGGTGATGTCAGGTTATCAATGGAAAGAGCACAGACTCTAAAATGAAGCAGATGCTTCTGGTTGGAGTGGTTGTCTCTGGGCAAATCTACTGTCTTCTCTGTGCCTCAGTTTTTCTTATCTGTAAAATAGAGGTAATTGCACTTTCTCAAAGGTTAGTTTGACCATCTAGTACCATTAACAGATGCAAACCTGTTTAGCCACAGACTGACACACAGTAGTTGCTTTGTAAATGAGAGTAACCATCGTCATTGTTATAATCCTTAATTTTCCCCCAGAAAAGGTTAGCTCCACTTCTGCCCCACAGCCTTTGAGGGAGGTTGCCAGTGGAGACCTTCCACAATTTAGGATGCCCCTGGCTTAGTGTGGAATGGAGTTGCAAGTTTAATGCTGGAGTCAGATGTCTCTTTTGTCCAGAGAGATTGTGTGTCTGGATTGTGGGGCTAAACTGTGGTCCAGGAATTGGGGAAGGAATTATCTTCTGAGTCTGCTCAGCCAGAGGAGGTATGTTATTTGAGGGACAGAATCCACCTTCACATTTTCCACGTCCTGGCATGTGTTAGATCTGCAGTGGACATTTGTTACTTGAATGAATGATTCAAGAGAGGAAGAAAGTTAAAGATATGGAGTCAGAGTGACTTTTCCTTCAATTCTGTAAATGTCATTTTTTTGTACCCACTGCTGGGTGATAGGAAGTACAGTAAACTAGAAGCCAGGGAACTTATTTCCAGTCCTGGTGCTGTAGGCAGTCATGTCATGTTTCTGAGCTTAGTTTTCTCATTTGAAAAATAAGAGATTGGGTAGCAACCTGCATAGTGTTGGAGCAACCTCACTGGGCTGAAGGTAGCCCCTTCTGCTGAGCAGCAGCCTCCCATTCTTCTTGTTACTTAAAGATGTTTTTAACAGTGGACCTGAACTTTGTAGGTACTTACTGCCCGCTGAGTTCTCCAGGCTGAGGACAGCCTGAAGATCTTGTTGAACTGGATCTAGATCTACACGTTCCTTTTGAGACTGAGGAGGCTATGAAGCCACTGAAATTGAGTCCAAAATATTAACGTGTGTGCATGCGTGCATGGATGAGAGCATGAGAATGTCCCCATGAGTTTTTCTGCCAGAGGGTCCTTAGCATTTATTTATTGGATTCCCTTAGAGGCCCAAACCCCTCAGAGTTAGACTCGTAGAGAAGTTAGGTGGCACGATCTGGTACGCAGGGGTCTTCACAAATGGGGGGCCCCAGTGGTGGAGATTGGTGTCTTGGTTCCATTGCTTCATTTTTCCTCTGTTTTTAGCACAGTCTTTTTTTTTTTTTTTTTTTTTAAGATTTTATGTATTTATTTTTAGAGAAAGAGAGGAGGGCGGAAAACAGATGTGAGAGAGAAACATCTATCAGTTGTCTCTTGTATGCACCTTGACTGGGGACTGAACCTGCAACCCTGGCATGTGCCCTGACTGGGAATCCGGTGACCCTTCACTTTGCGGGAGGACGCCCATCCACCTGGACTACACCTTCAGGGCTGTAGCCCAGTCTTTTCTCATTTTTGGCACCAGCGATCCCCGCTAAGCGGGGTGGCAGTGCTCCACAGTTCCACCCGGCTTTCCCATGTTTCCCATTTGTCTGCCCCTGCATCTGTGTTTCTGCTAATGAAAGCATTTTTTTTTTTCCTTTCCCCCTTTTCTCTTTTCTCCTTGATGCCTGGTTGCTCTGGGGACTCTGACAGTTGGCCGTGTTTACATCAGGTAAGATGCATTTCATTTTACCTTGTCTTTCATCAGCTGTGGTTGCACAAGACACCCCTAGTCTCAGGAGACTGCTGTCAGAAACTGCAATCTCCCCTGCTTGTGGGCTCATTTGCTCGCCTCCTCCCCAACCCCCATTACATACCCGCCCACTGACAGGCACTTGATGAAACGAGGGGTCAGTGTGGTGCACAGGATGGTCCCGACTCTGCTACGGGTGGCCTTTGTGCCCTTCTCGGGCCATTACCTCTCTAGGTCTCAGTCCCTCACTTGTAAATTGGGTTGGATTTGATAGTATGCTAGTTTTTCATTTTTGAGATTGTGCCTCCTGTCATAATCAACAATTCCCCCTACCCTTGAAAATGTTAGGAAGGAGGAAATTTGTTAGGTCTCAACAAAGAGCTTTTGTGAGAGGAAAAAAGTCTGTTTTCCCAGCATTAGATTATGATGAAAACCAGTTAGTAAGTATTCACCAAGACCCAGGTGCCTGCTTGGTGAGACAGACCAGGGCTGGCGGCCACAACTGGCCATGAGTAATCTCCTCGAGCTGGCTGTCTCCATGGTTGTTGGCAGCAGAGCCCCACACTAGTAGGTGGCTTGGGAGTGTGAGGGGAGGACAGAAGTTCCAGACCGCTGGAACCTCAGAATCTGGGTAGGAGAAAGTGGGGAAGATGAGAGGGGTTCCTGCTCAGTTCAGGGCTATGCATTCTGATCCCAGTAGAACCTGGTGAAACGTGTCTGTCATAAATTTATGAAAAGCACAATATACATAAGTTTTGGGGCTTTTGACAATAAGATAAAGGAAACAAGATATAAAATCATTGAACACTACCTTCTGGGCACTGAAGTCCTAGATTCGCACTTCTATAATGCACTTTATATCATTACATCTAAAACTATAATGTATATTCTAAGATAAATGTTGAGAATATACATATTAAATTACTTAATGTCTACAAAAACACTACAGGTAACATGTTTTTATCTTTTTATTTGTTTTTCAGAAAAGTAAATAGGCGCACTCCTGAGCCTTTCCCGTCTCCCTCTTGTTCCCCCGGGCTCGTTACCTTGGCCGTTCCCGCTCCTGAGCTCCGAGGGCCCTTCTTTTGTTTCTGTAGCTTGTTTCCTGGGTCTATGCAGCCCAGCTGGCTCACTTCTTCTATTTTTGTTAACTTTCTAACTAAACTTTCTCTTATAATTTGAAAAAAAAAGAAAGAAAGTTAAATAAACAAAATGTTTTTAATGGAACCAGCGAAAGGGCCTGGGAAATCTAAAACAGGATTCTGGTGTTCTTCATATTGAAGGAAATAGCTGAATGCAAAAATGCGTGAAAATACTTTAAAAAAAACCACTAAGCAAATTTAGATAATGAGCAGAATCTGTCCTTTAGCACATAGTAGCAAATCACCAGAAAATGATCAGCTTATATCCAGAAGCTGATGTGTGGAATTCAAAGTTGTTGAGGAAATGCTGTAAAGATGAGAAATCACAGAAAGAAATATTTGACTGCCAGGGTAATACAGTGGGTCCCTCAAGGGGGTGGAGATACAAATTTTGTTGCACCCACACCTGCAGCCTAAACTGAGGCTGTGTCCGTCAGACACCTTGACATAGCTCCAGGCTCATTCCCTCCTGCTGTGTTGCTGGAGCCCCTAGAGAGAACAAAGCATGAAGAAGCTTATTTAATTATGATGGTATTTAAAGGCCATTTTGGTTTCACCACTAGTAAATATTTATTGAGTGGCAGGAGCAGGAATCAAAGTCAAGTTCTTGGAGGTGTTCCCTGTTGGTGCTGGTGTTTCCAGTTTGAGGCCTCTGGTCCATGTTTTTCTCCTAGCTCTGACAGCGCTCTGTGGTGGGCTTGTACCATTAATGCACTTTTCTCTCCTGCTTGCAGTGGTTGGAGACCAGACCTAACAGACAGGTGTGTCCAGTTTGCAAAGCCGGGATCAGTCGAGACAAAGTCATCCCGCTCTATGGCAGGGGCAGCACTGGGCAGCAGGACCCCAGGTGAGGCCTTGGGGCACCTCGCACACCCACACTTCCCCTTTGGACGTGAATTCACTTCCATTCTGCACCAGCTCAGCCCACCCTTTACTCAGTGCTTGCCGATCCTCAGTTCTGAGGCGGGTTGTGATCCAGATGGGAGTGAGCCAGGAGAGGACGGGAGCCAGGCTGCCATTTGCTGAGCTGTAATGCAGATGTCCACAGAGTGTCTGCCAGGGCAGGCAGTGTGCTCGGCACACAAGACATCACAATCGCAAGTGTGCAAAGTGCTGTACAGGAGCATCCTGCAAAGCAGGGTGTCCAGCAGGAGTCTGCAGGGAAGTAGGTTGCTGGAGCAGTGATGTATAAAATATGGGGGGAGGGTACGGGGGTCTGGGAGGCTTAAAGAGTGGAGATTTCTGGGAATGGAGGTATGGGTGGGTCTGGCATTCTCCAGACACAAGTACTGAGAGCCCTTTGTGATGTGGGGCGTGCACGAGTGTGAACACACCCACACCCAAACTCCCCCGCAGTGTCTCTTACCTTCTCCCACCCACCCCAGCATGCCCTGTGCCCAGATGCATTGGACTTCTCTCAAAGGTTCTCACCCTTTCACATTCATGAGCCTTTGTATTTAGATCTTTGTTTTTTAAGTTTTTATTTATTTATTTTTGGAGAGAGGGGAAGGCGGGGAAAGAGGAATGTGTGAAACATCAATCAGCTGCCTATTTGCTGCCTCTTGCATGCCCCCTAATGGGGACCTGATGTGCAACCTAGGCATGTGCCCTGACTGGGCATCAAACTGGTGACCCTTTGGTTTACAGGCCAGTACTCAATCCACTGAGCCACACCAGCCAGGGCAGCCTTTGTATTTGTTTTTCCTTTACCTCTTCTGCCCCCTCTGCCAGTTCTGTTCAACCCTCCTCAAACTCCTGCCCATCTTTCATGGGTAGCCCTAAAGTTACCTCCTCCTTGAAATGGCCCCTGTTTTCCACATTAGTTGCTCTTGCCCATGCTCCCACCCCTTTTAGTTCACACCTCTGTTAAGTCCCTTACCATGCTGTATTGGGATTGGTTGTAGTCCCCTTTAAACCATGAACACCTCAAGAGTAGGGTTTGTCCTCAGTCTTAGTATTGGTAACCTGCCTTGAGCTTGATGGGTAACAAGTCCTCAGTCCAGTATTTGTGGAATGAGTGGTGGAAGAGGCTAGGACCCAGAGGTAAAAAGCGTAAAGTACTTGCCCAAGAGTAGTGGGAGGAAAAGCTGAAGTAAATAGGGGCAGATCAGAGAGACCATGAATCTCAGCCTTCTCTGCTGACAGATTGCCCTCTGTTTCAGTTTGGATTTGGGACTTTTTATTCCTATGACCCCTCTATCACATGGCCCAGGGATAGTTGTCTGGCTGGCTACTTCACTGATCTGGCTCAGGCTCTCCGAGAGGAGTAGGCTGAGTGCAATCTGCTGAGAATCTTACAAACAAGCTGATTTTTCTCCTTAATTTTCCATAGGTAGGGAAAAACAATTGCAAGTAAAACAAAGAGTTATTCAGTATTTGGTTTATTTTGGCATAGGTCTGTTCATGTACTGGGCAGGAAAAGGGGCATGGCCCTGGTGAGAACTCGGAGCAGCTCAGAACATTTTCACTGTTTCCTTTTCAGAGAGAAGACGCCTCCCCGTCCTCAAGGTCAGAGGCCAGAGCCGGAGAACAGAGGGGTGAGGAAAAAAAACTCTAGGAGAAGCTTCTTGCAATGAGCCCATAGCTTTAAAAGTTTCTCTCTTGGCCCTGTACTTTTTCCTTCTTGATTATAAAAACTAAAGGAAAACTTGTAAAATACAGAAAGGAAAGGGAGGGAAACCAGTTATAATCACACCATCCAGAGATGTCCACTGGAAACATTTTGGTCTATTTTATTTTTATTTTTCTATAATTATATATACATATAAGTTTTATAGCTCTTTTTATGTTTGTATATTTTATTTATAGATGTGCACATATACTTTTTTTTAATATTTGCCTCCTGTTTTGTAACCCCCTTTTAAAATTTCATTTATTCTATATTAAGTGTCTTCTGTGTGCAGAACATCATTCTAGGCATAGATAACACATCCGTGCACACAGCAAAGGTCTTGCCCTTACAGAGTTTACATTCCTAGAGCGGGGGGACTTTCAGTGACATGGCTTCCAATTGTACACATCAGTAATAGTTTATGTAGAGTGTCCCCGTGCTTGGACTTCACATAATTTATTTAATCTGTTGTTGGACATTCAGATGTTTCCTTTTTTTTTTTTCCTATTTTAAAAATACTCTGATGAACTTACAGATTTTTGAGCAGGTTTGTGATTATTTTACTAGTATAAATTCTTAGAGGTAGAATTACTGGCTCAAAAATTTTGCACATTTAAATCAAGTGGTAGTCTTTTTTTTTTTTAATTTCTTGTCAAAATATTTTTTTAAATTTTAAAAGCAAAATATTTATCCACACTACCAGAATCTCACAAGTATATTTTCATTTTCCCATCTTTTTTTCATCTGTATGCCTTGTATGTGTGTATATATCTTATGTAGTCGTCGTCATTCTCTTCACTGCTTTAAATTTTAATTTTGATATACTTTCCATGATGCTCTGTAGTGTCCTCTTTATTATTATTATTATTATTATTATTAAAGATTTTATTTGTTTTTAGAGAGAGGGGAGGGGATGGAGAAAGAAGGAGAGAAGCATCTATGTGTGAGAGAAACATCAATCAGTGGCCTCTTACATGTACCCCAACTGGGGACCTGGACCCTGACAGGGATTGAACCTGCAACCTTTTGGTGTACGGGATGACGCTCCAACCAACTGAGCCTCCCGGTCAGGGCACTCTTTATTATTTTTAAAAGGTACTATTTATTCCATTGAATATTGATGCATTTTAATTTAGGTTTTCACATTAAAGGACCTTTTAATATCTTCCAGATTTTGTTACAGTGACCATCTTGGCACATTTTTTTTTTTTTTCCTATTTGAACTATAGCATTTTCTTAGGATTCCCAGGGGGTGGATTATTGAGTCAGGGGTCTTGATATAAGTTGAGAGTCTCTTCTCCAGATTACCCTCAATAGTAACAGCAACAAACACTTGTTGAATGATTATTATATTCAAACAACTATATGTAAAGGACTTTATATACACAATCTCATTTAAGCTTCACATCAACCCATTTAACAGAAGAACAAAGTGAGGCCCCGTAGGTGAAGTGACTTCTCCAGGGTCTCACAGACAAGGGCTGGAATCCAGATGGGGCTGTTGTGGAAGTCTCTGTTCTTGACTGCTGGGCAACACCATCGCAGGCTGTAACCTTTGCGGGCTCTGCTGTAACCTTCGAAGGCTCTGCTTCCCAACAGAGTATTAGCTGCTGACCCAGGAATCAGAGGCCCTGGCCTTGGTGACTGCCATGTACACCTCTAGCATTTACAAGCACCTGCAGCCACCAGTGGTCCTTTTTGTCTCTGCCATCCTAGGAAAATAAACCCACCAGACGTGAGGACTTGTGAGACTGTACAGGTGTTAGAGGGGGTCCAGGAGTTAGCCCTGGGGAATGCACTGAGTGAAGTGGTGGCTCCTGATGAAGCAGTCAATACCTATCTTGGCAAGGCAGCCTTGGTTCTAGGAGCCTCGGGCTCTCACCCATACTAGGTCTAAATAGGAGGCATTTCTGCACTGAGGAAACAGGTTGTTTTCCTTCCATGTAGGTTTCCCTCTTATTAAATTGCCTGCTAAACTTTATAGGTAGTGCCACCTAGCAGGCAATTTGAAACTGGATATGCCAGGCTGCTCAGTATGGGATAGGGAGCAGTCACTTGCACGATTTATGAGAGACTCACAAATGAAAGTGCTTTGTGGATAGCGTTTGGCCCGCTTGTTTTCTTCTTTTTGTTATTTTTGTAATCATTTGTTCCAAAGATGTACCCAGGGATGCAGGAAAGGAGAGAAATTTTTTTGTGCAACGTGCATAGTAATGGAGAGCATGGGCTTTCTGATCATACTGACTTAGTTTTAAATCTGAACTCGTTACTACCTTCAAGTTATTTTACCTCTCCGAGCCTCAGTTTGGTCACTTGTAAAACGTAGGTGATGCTACTGTAAGAATTCAATGTGATTTATGTCTCCTAGTGCCTAACATGCTGCCTGGCACAGAGTTAGCACTTAGGAAAATGGGAGTTACTTATTCACGATGTTCTGACTCCTTTTGAGTCTTGTCATGTGAAAGATGATGCCGTGTAGGACCTGAATGGGGCAGAGCTCAGGCTGACACACCGCACGGCTGACAGTGGCTGTTAGAGGGGAGGAGCTGTGAAATGGAAGATGGACAAAGAGACCATGACTTCCTGTCAGTTCCTATAATGTGTGAATTTCTTTTAACAAGCATATATTACTTTTATATCAGAATATTTGAACTTCTCTCACTTATCAGAAAGTTTGAACTTCTTGATGTCAGTAGAAAATTTTCAGAGAAAATACTTAGCCATATCTTGTCCACATATTGTCATTTACTTGTGACCATGGTTCCCAACCAGTTTCATCTGATAACGCGGTCGCAGAGTTTTGCTGTGTTGCTGCATGGTCAGTGTAACGGTCCTTTGAGAGCACGTGTCAAGATTTTTATCATGACCTCCATTGTGTTGCTATTACCAATCATGTGTAGCTTGTACTGACGTTCCCTTGTAATTGGGTATAAGAGTTATCACCAGTTTTGCTGTTGTAAGCATGTGGGAAATTTCACTGGCTAGCATAGGACTCTGGGAAAGAACCTGGAGCTTCAAGGACCCTGACTTGCTTCAGCAGAGTGTTTGACTTTGGGTCAGAGCCAGTTCCTTCTGGTATTCAAATCTCCTTAGCTGGGTCCAGCTAGTCCTTCTGTGGACTAGAAGGGCAGAGGGGCCACCAGGGTTCCTCTGCCTTGGGGTCTAGACAGGAGGAAAAGATGTCCCCCTCAGAAACAGGTGGCAGAGGACAGGGAGGAGAGGTGGGTGCCACCTGTAACTTGACGTATTTAATGGGTTCAGGAGAAACCTGCTTGTTCTGCTTCTTAATGGCATTTCTTCTACACAGGGATTTCAAGGGTTCGGATTTGGAGATGGTGGCTTTCAGATGTCTTTTGGAATTGGGGCATTTCCCTTTGGGATATTTGCCACAGCATTTAACATAAATGATGGGCGGCCTCCTCCAGGTGAGACCTTATTTCTTTGGTAATTCTAATTGAAGGCTTCTCAAGTATCTGGCGATGTATAGGGTACAGATAATTGTTACTACACAGATAATCAGCTTTTTAAAAATGTGCTGAACTCTTTCCAGATTACTGGCAATCGTGCTAATGATACTGCATGCTTGCCAAGTATTAGGCATGTTTAGAATGCTTTCTATTATAAACTCGGGGTCCTCATGATAAGCCTGTGGGACAGATGTGTGATTAGCTCTGTTTTACAAATTAGAAAGTACTTAGTAATGGCTTCCAAGAGATGTCCTGTGCACATAAAATGGAAAGGTATAAACCTTTTCAAAGCCGAAGAAAGGCCTGGTCTTGTACATGTACCCCTCCCTTACTTTGACCTTTAGGGGCTGGAACAAGCAAGGCGACCCGCAAGGAGTCAGGGCCTATCCATTCTCTGGCATCTCTGTCCAGTTTCCCTCAGGACACACATGGGGCTGGTCCCAAACCCCAGCCCTTTGGGACCTCTGTGTAGGTCTGCCACCTGCTGCTACCCTTCTGCCTCCAGTGACCTTGAGAATGCCAGCTGCATTCGGTGTAGAGCAGGGCAGCAGGTGGGTGCTCTGTACTCCATCACAATCTGACACCCAGGCCAGGATCCTTACCATGGAACCTACAGAGCTGCTGAGGCCAGCTGAGCTCTGCTTGCAGTGCTTGCAGCCTCGTGTGTGCTAGGCACAGCAGGGACCAGTGCATAGTTCCTCAGTGCAGTCTAGAAACTTACGCTCTAGGGACAGTAACCCACGCCTGGGCCATCCCAGTTGTCCCTGCGCCCGCCCTGGTGCTTGGCACATAGCAGGCAATCGATAAGTCTTTGTTGACTGGTTGCCTGCATGTGAATCCCTCAGAGTACCTATTTAGGGAATAGTACAGCACCAAGAGATCTTAAGAATACCCTTTCTTACCCCACCTACCTCAAAGGTTTCTCCTCTGTTCATATGTTCTCTATGAGGAAGGAGATCCCAAAGGGTAGGGCCCCGGGAAGGCCTGATAGCTTGCTTCCTTCCAACCAGGTCCAAGGTTTACCTTGGGTTCCCCAGGTGAACGTAGTTCCACAGCCAGGCTGGACTCTGGATGTCTTTACCCCCCTGCCACAATCAGTTTTCTCTTGTCATGTTTGGTACAGCTTGTCCATCAGGGTGTAGATTCTCTTAACTACCCTTCCCCTATAGGCAGGACAGTGAGCTCTGCATAGCAGCTTTTCTCAAAGCAGAGAGGAGGGAGACCCAGTTTCTCAGCCCACTTCTGCCCCTAGTTTGCTGCGGGATGAGAGAAACGGGTCATTCTGCCTGTCTGGGCTCCAGCTCTCTCCTCTGCAGCAGGAGGTGCTACATGAAGCTCTCTCTGAGATCCCTCCTGGTTTGACAGTGCCAGAATCTACAAACTCTATGACTCAGGAGGCAGTGCTTCAGTTTCTTCCTTTTTTTTTTTTTTTTATTTAAATTGAATTTATTAGGGGTGACATTGGTTAATGAACTCACAGACTTCAGGTGTACAGTTGTATAATGCATCATACCTCCTTGTGTGTTCACCACCAACTTCGCTTTCTTCTTACAGAAAATGGGACTAGTACCCACCAAGTGATAAGGTGTGTGCAAAACACTTAGCACACAGGAGATGCTTAACAAACAGTAGCTTTTCTTTCATTATTCCCTTTAAGAGTTCCCTGTCTTATTTGCACCAATAGGCCAAACCCCTTTGGAGATAATGTCCTCGTTGTTATATTATTTCACATGTTTTCGTAATTCCAGTTTTGTTTTGCATGATGTTATTTGGGATTTGGAAATCTTTTCAGTGTGCAGGATTTTGATGTGAGGAGTGGCAGGCTGATGCTTCTCCACTCTGTCCCATATGGGTAGCATGCACAGCTGCAGTGTTCTGACACTTCTCTTCTCCCTCCTGTCTCTCCAGCTGTCCCCGGAACGCCCCAGTACGTGGATGAGCAGTTCCTGTCACGCCTCTTCCTGTTTGTGGCCCTGGTGATCATGTTCTGGCTCCTAATTGCCTAATGCTGGTCTCCTACATCCATGGCAGGGCCTCTGGACTGATGACACACCACCCCACTCTTGATGTTTGGCTTCCTGGATAATCCTGATCCCTGGAATCAGTGGGGTCAGTAACACATCAAGGAATTTTGCTTCTCCATCAGAGCTTTGGGACTCAATACGAGTTGTCAAGAACACTGGAGTATGGCCACTGCCATAAACACTCTGCTATAATCTCAGGCCTTGGCATTGAGTCGTCTCTCATGGGTTACACCATGAAATCCTATTCCAGCCAGCCCAGCAGCTCCTGACTCTGCACAGGGAAGAGGCAGAAGAGAGAAACTGTCAGTACAATTTCACCCAAGTTTAATATTATAAGAAACAAAGGGATGAACCAAATGTTACTTATGGAAGCTTTCTTTCATCTTTTTTAAATACCCCTTGGTAAGTGGCCTCCGAAGTCAGTGGGGGTCCTCATACAGAGAGGTTCCCCTTCCAGATCCCAATGCTGCTCTGTCCTATTCCCTCCTGCCTCTCCTCTCCCTCTTCCTTCTTCTTCTCCTCCTTGGCAGAGATGCAAAAAATTGCCGTCCTATGAAAGATCATAATTGCAGCAGCTGAAGCTAGAATCATATCATGAATTCACCAGAGACCCAATGATCTTTTGTTGGCTCTGGGACATACTCAGTGTCTTTGGCCCCAGAGAGTGGCTTGAATGACCTCCTTGTTTTCTGGCATAGATTATCCCAGGAGACATGTGGCTTCATTCACAGATTTCCCATCAGCTTCCCAAAAAAACACTACACACATGTGCCTCTCTGCCAGAGAGCACACAGCCTAGACTACTGCTGTGCATCAGTAAAGACCTGCAGGTGGGCCGCCAGTGGGATTCAGAGCTCTGGTGCGGGGACAACCGCACAAGCAGCCCTGTGCCCAAGGCTGCAGAAGTTGCACATGCATCCTCCAGACCTGCCTGCTTTGGCTTTGTCAAGTCAGTCCAGCTGCATGTTGAAGACCAGCCTCCTCAGAAGCAAAGTTGTCCTTAATGAAGAGGCAGGGAAGAGAAAAGACCCTCATTTTGGTATGGCTTGATGGACTCCCCCGAGAACTCCTTGTATATGCGCTAAAACCAGGGAAGCATGCCACTCCGGAGCAGGCGTCCCCTGATGATTTGTTAAAACCAGGCAGTGGGCCTCGGGGGGAGCCTCAGCACGGTGATATCATGTGGTCTTTCTTTGGAAGTCAGGCTTCCCCAGCCCTTGATTTGTTTTTCGACTTCACAAGCTTCTTCCTCCAAATCTGATTGAGGGAGTGTGGTACCGGGCAGGAGGATAGTTCACTAGATAGAATGATTCTTGCTCTGCCTGTCTTTCTCTCCCTAGAACTCTAGTCTATTCCAGGAGACCCCAAGGGTGGGAGGAGATGGCCTTCCTCTGGGGGCTCAGCCACATCACCGGTGCACGGGTCCTGGCTTACCTCCAGCAGTAGCCAACAGATCGTAGAAAGCCCCACCTAGTGTTTTTTCCCCAGAGATGGCTCTGCATAGCATGTGGAAACCAAGACCTTACCCAAGATGAGGGAAGCCCTCCACCCCTCTCCACAGCCTTTATCCATCCCCCCTGTACCTGTCAATGCCACAGTGTTAAAAGACAAAATATAAGTATTGAATAGGTGGTTTATTTGCTGAATCCATTTAGTAAGAATAAGCCACCACCTCTATAGTGTGCCTGTTGGATTTTAAACATCTTGGGGACACCCACTCGAGGGCTCTTTTTATCACCCAGAAATTCCTAAAGTGGAAGGTGCCCTGGATTTTCTCAGCTGGAGACTTGGGGAGCAGGGGCAGATTCTTCAGTGCAGTGGCTCCACCTAGTGGTGAGAGAGAGACTTCAGTCACATGAGCCCACCAGAAATGGGTTTCCAGAGGAAAGGTTAGAGAAGGGATGTGGGTGGGGAGATGAATCACTTGGACTCTTGAATGAAAATGGAGCAAGCCCAGGAAAGCTCTGCCAGCAAAGATATCCCAGGAACCTGTTAGCAAGCCCATGTTGGCAACATGCCCTTTGATTCTGAACCTTATAGGACCCCATTCATCCTCCATCAGGAGCTGGGGCAGGAAAGCTGACTTGGGACTGCTGGCCCAGCCCTGGTAGGGAGCCCCCCTTTCCACCACCCCTCATCAGGCTCACTACCTTGCCCCACTGCCGAGGCAGTTTTTCTCTTGTGTGTTTTTCTATGTTCTTAACCTCTACCCCCCACTTCTGCCACCTTTGTGGATCAGGACCAGGTCTGAACCACAGAAAGAAAATGACACCATGTACAGTGGCACACCTTGACCAGTCACTAATTTTCACTGTTGTGAAAGTGATTTGATTAGAATTAAATGGTTTTACATTACTGTGAGCTGTGGACTTCTTGTCTGTGTCACAGGGCAGGGGGGTGGTTGGGGAATAGTCACACTGATCTGGCCTCTGGGAAGCACCTGAGCATCCTTGGGAATGTCACACTGAAGATGAAAGTTTTCCAGCACCGTCAATAATTACAGATGAGAAGTGTGGCTGGAGACCTGGCCTCATACACAGCCCTGCCCAAGGTGTGACCTATCTGACAGGTAGCAGCAGTCCTGACAAGTACATGCAAGCCGTCACAGTGGACCTTAGCTTGTGGCCCAGCAGAGAGCCTTGAGGACAATTGCAGGCTATTCACTATCAGCATTTCTCCACCTGTTTTGTGACAGGGCAGGTGGCCTGCCCTCGTACCCTGCAGAAGCTCCCCAGTAGCAGAGTGCAAAATGGAAGATGGTAAGGCCACAAATCCAGCCCAGCCTTAGGTCCCCTGGCACACCAGCACTACAGGCCATCCTTCTGAACGGGGGGTGGGGGGGGGCTCTTTTCTCCCTCTTACATTTTGACCTAATAGTTATCCAGTTGATTAGTGCCAAGATATAGTAGGAAATGCAAAACTAAGAGAACTCCAGAAACTCAAACCAAATAAGAAAAAAACAGTTTTCTGTTTCCAATGGAAAACAACATACACAGAGGCAGAATAGGACAGTCAAGCTTGCACGGAGCAGTCGCCCAGCCCCAGTAACCATTAACTTCAGTCCAGTCCTGTTTAATTCCCACCTTCTCACTTCTCCCTCTCCCTCACCTGGACTATTCTGAGGCACATTCTAGTCATGTGTCATCTATTATTTATAGATATAGATATAGATATAGATATATCTCAAGAATTTTTTAAAAACCAAAATACCACTTTATGCCCCTTAAAAAATAATTTCTTAATGTCATCAATCACTGTTCAAATGTTCCTAGTTGTCTCATTACTTTTTATGCAGTTTATTTCAGTTGACATCCAAATCAGGTCCATACATTGCTGTTAGATGTCTCAAGTCTATTATTACACCTACATGTTCCTCTTCTGTCTCTTCCTTCCCTTACAGTTCATTATAAAACACAAGTTCGTTTGTCCTGTTGAGTTTCCCACCACTTCAGTTTTGCTATTTACATCACTGGTGTTAACACGCTCCTCTTACTCTTGTATTTCTTGAAAATTTGTTGTTATATCTAGAGACTTGACCAGATTCAGGCTTGATTTTCTTTTTTTTTTTAAAGATTTTATTTATTTATTTTTAGAGAGGGAAGGGAGGGAGATAGAGAGAAACATCAATGTGCAGTTGCTGGGGGTCATGGCCTGCAACCTAGGCATGTACCCTGACTGGGAATCCAACCTGCCACACTTTGGTTTGCAGCCTGCGTTCAATTCACTGAGCTATGCCAGCCAGGGCTAATGATTTTCTTTTTTTTGTAAGACTATGTCATAAGTTCATAAGTGGTAGTATACAATGCCCCCCCCCCCAAAAAAAAACCAATTATCTTCTGGAGGGCAGGCCCCTTGTAGTACAGGTGAGTGTTCTAGGAACCCATCTGTATCATTGTACCAGCTGGCATTGTGAGAGGCTGTGTTAGGCTTCAGTGAATTTTTTTTGAAGACTCTTTCAATGTATTTGCCCATTTCATGATGGGTGATTTACGAGCCCACCTGCCCACACCAGGCTGAGTGTTCAGAAGTTTTGACCAAAAACGGCATGACCCCTATGCCCCACCTTTCTATTCACCCGATCTCACCCTGAGCAACTTTTTTTTTTTAATCCCTGCATGAAAAAAGTCCTCAAAGGGAAATGTTTTGCCAATGTGGAGATGTGGAAGAGGTGAGACAAAAACCAGCAGAAGCACTAAAAGGCATCAAAATCAATGAGTTCAAGAACTATTTTGAGCAGTGGGAAAAAAGTCTCATAGTGCATCAAATGGAGAGCACCTTGAAGGTGACTGAAGTTTTTACAAATAAATTCCAGGTTTTTTTGTGCCCCCACCCCCACCCCCCTGCCATATACTTCTTACTGCATCATATCAGGAAGCACATAATGTCCAGTAGTCCCTCTTTGTGATGAGGGGCTAACTCCTTATTGATCATTGTCTAAAAGAGCATGCATCACTATCCAACAGAATTTTCTGCCATGATGGAGATGTTCTCTGTCTGCACCGTCCAACACAGTAACCACTAGCCACATGCAGCTTTCCGGCACATGAGGTGTGACCAGTGGGCTGAGGAACTGAATGTTTAGTTCTATTTTACTTTATTTTATTTTTTTTTAAAGATTTTATTTATTTTCAGATAGGGAAGGGAGGGAGAGAGAGAGAGAGAGAAACATCAATGTGTGGTTGCTGGGGGTCACGGCCTGCAACCCAGGCATGTACCCTGACTGGGAATCGAACCTGCGACACTGGTTCTCAGCCCACCCTCAATCCACTGAGTTACGCCAGCCAGGCTATTTTACTTTAAATAGGCACATGTGGCTAATGGCTATCGTATTTGTGCAGATTTAGATTAATTCATAGGGGTTGCAAAATGATATGATTGATGATAGCACTGTGTTAAGAGTAGAAACAAGACCGCATTTGGGGGCAGAATGGGGCAACAAAATTACAGAGAATATGGGGATGCCGGTAGTTGTAGGAATGGCAGAGGGGTAACGGGGCAGGATGTGTTCGGAAGAAAAGCTGAGTCCTGAGTGAAGGGAGTAGGGAGAGAAGCCACAGAGTAAGATGCAGTTACTTCCTGGGGGCCTGGTTTGCCTTTATTTTGTAAAAACGGGGAGCTGTTGCAGGTTTTTGAGCAGAGATGTGACAGACACAATTTTGGAAGATTAGTCTATGTTAGGTGGGATGATTCAGGGAGGGGAGAGACTAGAGACCTAACACTGGCTCAGCTGGAAGCAAGTGGAAGGGACACTGGGAAGGCTGGCTAAGAACCAGTAGAGCAGTTTTCTCAGGATGGCAGAGCCTAAACCTTCAAGTGGTTTTCAGGATCCGGGTTCTCATCATTATAGGCCCAGAATGTTGGTCGTGAGTCAGGAGGATCTGGCCTCAAGGACTGACCAAGCCATTGTCAAGTAATCAAACTGGACAGGTGACTTGGGTGCCTCTGCCTTTTCTGCCCTCCAGAAGTCTCCTTTGCATTCACAAGTGATTTTGGAAGGGTCTTTGGGTCCATACTAAAAAGACATATCTTAGTTCTATCATTTGTACAGACTTATGCTCTTCCTTTACATTTAAACTTGCACTTCTCAGAGTTATCTGAACTTCTCTAGAAGGAACCTGGGGGACCTGTTTTTCCACCACTCCTGCTGGTGAAGACCACGAGGTTGCAGGTGGCAAAGAAATGGAATGAGAGGGTGAAAAGGCACAAGAGCGAGACCAAGGTGCCTTGCTGAGGGGCAGAAGGAAAAGGAAGACACTCAGGGGTCTTGATTCCAAAGCTGCCAGGGTCTGGGTGTCAGGGAAAATACAATGTAACCCCTCTCCCCCAAGGTGTGCAAGGTGAATAAAATCCCCACCCCCTTTTTGCTAGTCATAGGTAGCCTGGCAGAAGAGGTCCCTGGACCCCTCTCATTTGAATTCAACACACAATGCTGTGTTCATTGCAGTCATAGCAGAGATTTCCTCAGCAACTGTAAAGCTGACTGCCAAGGGGGGTTCCCAGGAATTAACAGAAATCATCCCTTCACCAGTACCCCAGCACTTTCTGCAGGAGCACGACAGCAGAAGCCACACCTAGAGGAGAAAAATCCGACCTGCATCCAGTTTGGACTGCATGGTCAGGACAGGAAGTAAGAGAATTGCACTTCCCTTAACTCACTCAAGTACTAGGACCAGAGACAGCTGGGTTGAACTTTGTCCTTGATGGCGGCATCATGATCCGTTTCCTCAGGCCCCCTCTCTGTCCATTCTGAGTCATTCAGACACTTTTCCCATGACCTAAATCTAATCTAAGGAAATGACAGTTGCCAAAGGCTAAACTTAAGAGAATCAGATGGGAGGAAACTCAGGGACCAGATGATGCGGCCAACCCTTTGTCACACAGAGGACTCCATCCCCCTCTCAAGCCCAGTGAGTGGAAGCGGTTCTCAAGGCCCCTTAAATCAGCTGGCAGCTGTTCTAGCTCCTTGTCCAGTGATCTTTCCTCCGTAAAGAAGAGCCTGCAGGGCAAATTCAGTCCACAGGTGTGTTTCCTTTGGACTACATGGCATTTTTAGAATTTTTGAATGTTCCCAACATTTTTAAAAAGTGGGAAATTTCACCTAAATATCTAGCTTTTTGGCTTGTCTTGAAGAATTAGATCTGGTGTACTGAGTTCATTACGTACCTATTTGGTCTGGCTAAGGATCTGACCTTGGAATGGTGGTTGCACATACCATCTTTGACCTAGAGATTACCTACTGAGTGTCTGCTTATCCATAGTGGTGCAGAGAAGTGGCTTCTCTGAGCTGGAAGCCTCTGAGAAAAGTCCACCCTTAATCTTCCTTTGCCAAAGCTACTTTGTAGGGTAGACCTTGTTTCTCCATGTTCACATTCTTGATTCTACACTACTGGAAAGAGCTTTTGAAAGTTGGGAGACCTGGGTCGCCATCCCAGCTCAGCTCCTAAAGAGCTGTGCCGTTTTGAAGTAGTTGAACTAGTTCTCTCTGGTCCTCAGCTGTCCTCATCTGTAAAATGGGCTGAGGGTCCTCTGTGTTGAGGGCTCCCGCCTGCGCAGCATCATCCTTATCAGCTCTGGCACCCACGTAGGGTGCTGCTTCCACTAGGGGGCGCCAGGGGCGCCTCAGAGCCCGAACCAAGGGGCGGGGCCTGTCCCGGGGCGGGGCGTCGTGGGGCGGGGCACCGGCGGGCGGGCCCCGGTGCCAGGTGCGGTTTGGTCCTCCCCGGGTGCCGTAGGCAAGTGCATCTTGCTCCCGCCTGGGGCTGAGGTCCTCCCGCGCCTGAGGCGGCTGCGGGAGCGGCCAGTTGGTGCTGCGCCGCTCGTCTCTTCCTCCCCACTTCCGCGCCCCTAGGACCATGGCCGCGCTGGCGGGTAAGGAAGGGCCGCGCCATCCTGTCCGCCGTTATCTAGGAAGCCGGGCCCCAGGGCGCCTGAGGGGAGCCGGCGGCTTCTCGGGGCGTCTGGGTTCCTTAGAAGAATCTGGGGAGTGAGCACAGCGCTCCCAGAGACTCGGAGATTGTGGGACTTCGGGAATTGGGGGCCTGGAGACCCAGGACTCCGAGGGGCAGAAGGGTGGGGCGGCTTCCCGCGAGTTAGAGGTCCCCGGGAGGAAGGGATGCGGGCTCTGACAGGGGCCAGCTTTTTTGCGGGACTTGGCACCCGCAAACCCTCAAATTAAAACCTTTGTAAGGAAGTCGAGGGGCCTGGGTTCTTGTGGAGTATGGACAGTACGGGAACCTCAGGGTTCGGGGCAGTGATGAAAGGATGGAAAGTTACCCCGGGTTCTGGGTTTTCTGTGGAAAGGGAGGAGAGTATGACTTCCCGACGGGACCCAAGGCTTCCCACAAGGGCGTCTTGAGGTTCTTTGCAGGAAATAGGGTGCACATTCCCTTGGGGTTTAAGGCACGGACTGGGGGTAAGGAGAGACCGTAGCATTCTTCCTGGGGAAGGTAGGGTCCCTGGGGTTCTGGGTTCTCCCTTGGCCTGTCCAAGACAAGAAATACGGCGAAACACCTCCTGGATGGAAGAGCCGTCCAAGGATGAAGGGTAGCTTCAGGGTTAGGCTCGCTGGGCCTGCAGTCCCCTCTTAGTCACCCTGCAGCTTCCTGCCCTCCTGGCCTGCCCCCCACCCGGTACCTGGGACTTTGGGAAGCCTGTGTTTCCCAGCTACCTATGTGGGTGGCCCAGCCCCTAGGTCGACCAGGGTCAGCGTCCAGAAGCTTTCTAGCGGTGGCAGGAGGGACTAGTGGAGGGGGGAGCTTGTCCTGGATATCTGCCCCCCACTTCCTGGCTTTCAGCCTGTGGACAGTCACTTCCTCCATCCTGAATACAAGGACCAGGCCACCAGGGGGTCACTTCCTCACCATGGGAGCATGGGATTTTCTCCTCCTTCTTGATAATAGGCTTCTAGAGAAAGAGGACTGGCGGGGGGGCGGGGAATGCACCCTGTCCCTTTGCTCTTTTTCAGCTTCCAGAGTTCTTCATCTCTGATTTTCGATAACTTTTTCTAACCTCTGTGTAATATAGGTTCTCTGCCTTGAACCTTGATTCTCGGAAACATGTGAAAGATCTTAGAGTGCAAGTGTTTATTAGGTTTTCCTCTGACTGAACCAAAAAGCTGTATAGCGGCATTAAAGCCTCTAGGTGCATTAGTTTATACATTCTTCCATAAGAGTATTTGTTGGTTATTTCTGTACCACGCACTTAGCCAAGCATCGAGGAGTATAGTGATGAACAAATGGACATTCCTTGCCTCTGGTGCTCACAGCCCTGGAGATGGACAGTGAATAATTGAGGTAACAATTGAGGTAAATGCTCTAATAATTCAAAATAAATAGGGAGGTAATAAGAGTGCACCAGGGGTGAGGAGAGTGGATAGGGAATACTTTTCTTTAAAAAGTAAGTTAATGCTATGCTTGGAACTAAGTAGAAATTAGTCCAGCAAAAAAAAAGGACAAAAGGCAGAGGGGATAACATAAAAAGGCCCTGACGTGGGAAGGCTTGTAGTAGCTTTGAAGAGCTGAGAGACAGTATGGCTTTTTTAGGGGGGAGGAGACTAAGGTTCAGGAATGACTTAAAGTTCCATAGTCAAACAAATGGCAGGGGTCAGAGTTCATATTTTCCAACTTCAAATTTAGTGCTTCATCCCTCTGCATCACAAACACCAGAATGAGGTTGCACGGGGAGTCAGAGAAGGACGTGGGACTTAAACTTTCACTTGTTCTGGCCGAGCTGTTCCAGGACAACTCCGATTCCCGTGTAACAGGAGAATCGGCTACAACGAAATCAAATATTTACTGAGTGCCTGTAATGGCTGAGGCTCTGGGCTGGGACACGTTTGACCTCTTATAAATTTTAACAGACGCTAGAGCCAGGAGAGACTTGAGATGATGTTGCTCTCCTCGTTTTACATGTGAAGAAACTGAGGCCCAGGGACAAAAGTGGATTTGTCCAGGGTCACTCATCTAGTGGTTGAGCCAGGATTAACCTGGGACTTCTCCTTCAGTTCTCTTTTCAATTAATATTCCAGGCTGCTTGAGGCATACAGTCTGGCACACAGGAAGCCCTCAATAAATATTTGTGGAAATAAATGTGTGGTTTGTGTCTGCTTAGAGTAATTAAGGGGGGGGGGGAACAAATCAAGACAAGCTATATAAAGCCTGTATATGGTAACATGGAATTTCAAAGGTGAGGAAGAGCTGTATTCGTACATGCGTTCTACAGATATATTGAGTTCCTACTATCTGCCAGGTGCTTCTAGGACCTGAGGGTACTCAAGGAACAAAATAGACTAAAGCCCTTGCCTCGTGCTCTGGTGGGGAGAGAGTAATTAAATATATGAGCATCATATGTAAGGGATACATGCTCTGAAGAGAAATAAAGTAAGATAAGGTCGCAGGAGCAGTCAGAGGTCAGGGAAGCCTCTGTGGTTAATGACATCTGGGCAGAGTTATGTAGCAAGGGTTTGAGCCATTTGGGTATCTGGGGGAAGAACTTTTTTTTTTTTTTAATCCTCACCTGAGGATGTGTTTATTGATTTTAGAAACATTGATGGGTTGTTTCCTGTACACACCCCAACTGGGGATGAAACTCAAAACCTCGGTATGTGCCCTGACCGGGGATGGAGCCTGCAACTTTTTAGTGTACAGGATGACACTCGAAACAACTGAGTGCCCAGCCAGGCCCGGGGAAGAACATTTTAGACAGAAAAAAAGAATGAGCAAAGGCCCTGAGCCAGGAATATGCTTGGTATATTTGAAGAACAGCAGGGTGTCCAGGATGGCTGCCAGATTTGGCCAGGAAATGCATCTTAGAAGAGGTAAGATTGAGAAGTCTTAAGTAGGTTAAAAAAGGGGTGGGAGGGGTTAGTATCCTGATAGGGAAGAAACTGAGAGTAGGATTCAGAGCTGGACAGGTTTCAAGGTCTTCACAAAGGATGGTGAATTGATGCAGGAAGGAGCCCCCCAAAAAGCTGGAATTATCTTCTGGAGGGCAGATCCTTATAATACAGGCATCCCCTCTAGGTGAGTGTTGTGGGAGGCTGTGGGAGGCCTCAGTGAAATATATTTTTGAGGACTTTTTCAACACCTTAGCCCATTTCAAGGTGGGTGATTTATGAACCTACCTGCCCAATGCGCTGAGTGTTCAGCAGTTTTTGACCAAAAACAGCATGACCCCTCTGCCCCACCCTCCCTATTCACTGGATCTTGCCCTGAGCAACTTGTTTTTGTTTCCCTGGATGAAAACAAGTCCTCAAAGGGGGGCCTTTTGCCAGTGTGGAGGAGGTGAAATAAAAAAACAGCAGAAGCCCAAAAAGGCATCAAAATCAACGAGTGCAAAAACTGTTTTGAGCAGTGGAAAAAAGTCTTAATAGGTGTATTGCATCAAATAGAGAGTATTTTGAAGGTGACTGAAGTTTAAACATAAGAATAAATACGTAACATTTTATAAATAAATTCCAGGTTTTTCTGGGCCTCCCCTCATAGATGTGGTAGAGGCAAAGATGTGGAGGTGGGGGAGTCACAGGGGATGAAAGGTAGTGCTACAGTGTGGCTGAAGCCTGACTGGAGTGGTTTAATGCTGGGCTTGTGGGATTTTCTGGTCTGCAGTAGGGACCATAGTTTTAGAGGCAGGAAGAGTCATGATATGGGCATTTGTTTTTAGACTACCAGTCTGGCATTGGTGGCAGGATGAATTGGACAAGGGTAAGGAAGGGTACCCATCTGGAGGTAAATACAGTGGAACCTGAGCTGAGGTGTTAGGAATGGGCAAGAAGGCACTGACCAGTAGGGAATGCCTATATGTCATGGGCAGGGCAAGGTGACTTGGGTAGCCCTGGGTATAGGATGGAGGATTCAAGGTAGGGTCCAAGATGACTACAAGATTTTAAAGCTGAATAGAAACCCATCATGTCCAAGGGGCTGTATTAATTAGGCTTTCCATATTTCCTCATCTTTTGAAGCCTGGGTCAATTCCCAGCCCAGGGCTAGCTTCTGATCATTGCAGCCTAGAGGGGGCCAAGTTTCAGGGACAAATTAGGGGGTGGAGTGGGGTGAGGCATCACTAGCATTTCAGTGACAGACCTGCAGCTGCAGAAGTCTCTTACACGTCTCTCTTTTTTTCTCACTCTTGATCTTTATTTATACAGTAGCAAGAATTAGATCCTTTTATCTGTTAATTTATACCCAGTAGTAGCTAGAACGTGAAACCACTGCTTGGTTCTATTATAGTATACCCTGAGTATCAGCTCCTTCTGCCCATAATTTTTCAAAGAAAGTGTAAAATGTAGTCAAATACATAGACTTCCGAGTTAGCAGACCTGTGGTCTTTAGTTGAACATTTCAGTTTCCTCTTCCGTAACATGGAAACAACAGTAGTTCTTTAATACTAGTCCTTACCTCATGGCATCTTTGGGTTCGATTAATTCATGCTTGCATAGTAATTAGAGCCCTGCCTGGCACATAATAAGGAGCCAAAGTAGTTGGGATTTTTTTCCCTGATATTGATAATCTGTAGAGAACTGCTACCTGGGAATACACGAGTTAGTTAACCAGTTTTTTAACAGATTGTTTGTAGCCCTTCCTCCAGATAAGAAAGTGCCAACTCATTCAGCTAAGCAAACGTGTGGTTGGAAGTGAGAACCTGAGTGCCCCGAAAGCCACAGGAACCTCTGTCTAGTTTGTACTCTACCCGGTATCTTGTGACTCGACCAAGTTTGCCCTTCCCCCAGCACCTGGTTTGTCCCTCTCTGACATGTGTTATTTCTTGGATATCTTTGTCCCTCACACCCAGCAGTTTGTGACCTAGTCTGTATATTGCACATGTGTATTGCACATTAAAAAAGCGTTTGCTGAATTTGTTTTGAAAATGTTCCATTCAGATTTTGGAGGTTAGTGTAGTAAGCTCAGCCTTTTCTCTGGCCAACCCTCTAAATATACATGAAAGATAGAAGAAAAACTACTCACAGTTCAGTTGTCCCCTAAGTGTCAGGCACTATGGGATGTATGTTCACATATAATTTATTATTTCTCATAATCCTCTTGTTAATCCTGTGAGGAAGTGGTATTATCCTCTTTTAAAATATTAAGAGACAGGCTCAGAGAGGTTAAATAATTTGCCTAAGGATACAGCCCAGTTTCATTCCCAGGTCTAACTCCAGTTTTTCTGCTTGGCCCTTACAAATTTTCCCTAATAAACTAAAGGGCAGAAGAGAACAACAGCAAGAATGAAACCTCCTGAGATGCCTCTGCGCCTTAACCTGAAAAATGAGAGGCCCCTGGTTTGGTGTCACGCAGACTCAGAGCCAGAAGGAATCATTTGATCCCTTCTTTCCTGGAGGACGAATCTAAGTTCCAGAGAAGTTCAGAAGCTCCTTTAAAAATCATCTTGATTCCTCAGATACTCCCCTTGGTAATATTTGGTAAGGTAGTAAGGAGGAAAACCCTTTGGGATACAGGGGAGAGCACCCACAGAAACGTTAATCATTTCATTACATGATAAATTTAATGAAGTTAGTCACTTCATTAAAATGTGCCCCCTCTTCCCCTGCCCCCTCCCGGTTCCCCATTAGTTACTGCCCCTGCCCCTCTGCTTCCTGCTTTATCCCAGAACAAGTGGAATTTATACACCCGACCTACCAGTTCCCAGGGGCACAGTGGTTACCTTACTTGTTTTGTGCTGCACTGAATTGGCTTGGTTTTGTTCCTGGTTCTCATTGTTTAGTGGAATATGAGAAGCATCAAAGATTATTCTCAAATGAAAGGATAGAATCTGTGCGTGTTGGTTCAGGCCAGGCTTCATGGTCTCATGAACTCAGCATTTGGGGATTTCTCACCACTTTGAAGTCTGAAAAGGACTAGTTTGCAGAAACCCAGCTCTTAGACCAAGATTAAGGTGAATGTTAGTATCTTGTGGGAAATGCACTGGCTCTGAACTGGAGTACCGGGCTAAGCCCTTCCACTGAATGAATAACTAGTTTTGAGCAAGTCTTACCTTACCTTGCCTGAGGCTACACAGGGTAATAAAAATGGAACTGATCTGGTAGTATCAGAACCCTTTTGAGTCCCTCCCAGACCAACTTTCTGATGGTGAGGATACTTGATTCTCCTTCTCCAAATGCAGTTTTCTTTTTCCTTTTAAAAAAGATTTTGTGTATTTATTTTTAGAGAGAGGAGAAGGGAGGAAGAGAGGGAGAGAAACATCAATGTGGGGTTGCCTCTCACATACCCCCTACTGGGGACCTGGCCTGCAGCCCAGGCATGTGGGCCAGGCTGAGAATCGAACCATCAACCTTTTGCTTCGCAAGCTGGCACTCAATCCACTGAGCAACAGCAGCCAGGGCAGAAGCCCAGTTTTCTTTAAGAAAAATGAAAGGATTTGATTAGATTAGAGTAGATGGTTTTTAAAGGCCCTTCCAGCCTTACCATCCCGCCACCCTAGTGTCTGCCCAGTGCATTCCCAGATTGTTCGAGGGTCACATCACCAATTATGAAGTTGAGAGAGGGAAGTGTATATACACTGAATATATTTTATACCAGTATCCAAAGAAGCCTGAAGGTGAGAACCTCTGTAATGAGGCATTTGTTAAAATTTTTTATCTTGTTTGCATTGCACATTTGCCACTTCCTAAAAGCAACGGATTTTTATAATGAAGGCACAGATTTCTGATTATTAAAGACCTAATGAAGGTCCCTTATTGTTTGAGGCTTCTGGGGACATTTACTTAATCAAGTTCCCTCTCTGGGCTCTGTCAATCAGTAGCCGCTGTTGATAAGTCTGCACGTAGGTAAACACAGCAGAGGGAGGGGGTGAACAGCCTGGTACAGGAGGTGTTTTCCCAGAGGAAGAATGTTCCAGGGAGACTAGACTGGACTCTGGATTGGTCTTCCGTTAGGCCTCACTGAAATCTCCATAAACTTTGTATTATTATATTTATCTTACATTTTCTAGAATGAAGGTCATAAAAGAGTTAGGATCATCGACTTTCAGGGCTGTTAGGGAGCCAAAGGTTCCAAGAGTATTCATTTGAAGAATGTCCAGGCTTGGGAAGCTGAAGGCTATAGGTAAATAACTTTGCTCGAGTACACCACGATAGACCTGTGTGTCTTTGCAAGGCCTGTGTATCTACCTGTGCCTTTACCTGTAGGTGGTCACCCTGGGAGTCAGACACTTATCTCAGTAGAATTATCACTGCTGGCCGTTGGAGCTTATCTCTGGAAATTACTTTGGTAGTTGACAGTTGGGTACAACTTTTCAGTTGGGTTCACCACACGAAGGATCGCACCAGGCTTTATGCTAGGCCCTAGAGATTTTAAGCTCTTCAGGATGTAATCTTTGCCCCTTAGAGCTGGAGGGGAGGGGGCAGTGAGGGAGGGAATGAGGGAAACAGAAACATAATAAACTGCAATTACAGAACAAATTATATAAAACAGGTATAGACAAAGTGAAACAACCACTGTTTGCCTTGGGGGGACCATCAAGAAGGATAGAGGTTTGATTAAGGGAAAAGGTTGGAAAGTATTCTGAACATGGAAGAGCATGAGGTGTGAGTGTTGGGATGTAAGAACATGAACGTGAGTGGCAAGAATAGAAAGTAGATCAAGATGTGACCAGAGCATCCCTTTATAAGGGATGTTGAACGATAAAAGTTCTTTAGGGCCACTTTGTGGAGGACCAATCCGCCCCTCAATTAACGTTAATGAGGGACTGTAGTAGGCCAGGGACAGGTCTTGGTTCCTCTAGTCCTTTGTAGTTAATAACAGCCAACTTTATTGGTGTGTGAGGAGTTTGCATTCCTGCCTCAGGACCTTTGCGCATGTCTCCCCTCATCTCAGTCTCCAATGTTATCCTTCCCTCCTCCTTTCTGCCTCGTTAATTTAATATGTATCCTTTAGAGCTCAGCCTGGAAATTACTTCCTTAGGGAATTTGTGTGCCCAACCCCGTTTTCCTATTTAAAAACTTGATGTAGTCTTTACACCACTTGCCCCACTTGTAGTTAAAATAATTGTTATTGCTCAATAACTGATGTTTAATCTTGCTTTTGTTTGCAGCACAGCACTAGACATGTAGTTGATATTGTTGTCATGCAGTAAATATTCACTGAAAAAATGACTGAAGCGTGTCCATTGAGTTTAGCAATAAGCGGTCACTGTTGACTTTGGTGAGACAATTTCTGAGAAATGGTGGGGGTGGAAGTCAGACTGTAGTGGATTATGCAGTAACTGGAAAGTGAGGAAATGTGGGCAGCGATGTGTAGACAACTTTCTAATACACATGACTGCGAGGAGGGAAGCAAGTGGGATAGCTAGAGGAGAAAACAGGGTCCAGATATTTTTTTAAATAGGAAAGACTTGAACTTAATTTAAGTGATAATTGGAAGGAGCAAACGGAGAAGGCAGTGGTGGTGGAGATAACTGTAAGGGCACATCTTCCAAGAGGTGGAATAAGATGGAGTCCAGAAGAGTAGTGCCATGCTAAGCAGTCGAGCTTCTGTTCTGTTACATTGGGGAGTCTGGGCGGGCCAGCTGATACTGTGCAGTCCATAGGGAGGAGGAGCCAAAGACCTGAACTTGGGCTGTAGCAAAGGGCAGGGAAGGATTGGAGAGACATTTGGGAGGTGAAACCAGGTGGATTCTGGAGGAGGGAGGAGGGGTCTTGATTTTTATGCCCCGAGTGCCTACCACAGGATGCTATGTAAGTGCCAGATGGCTTTGAATTTCTTAAGACTAGAGGAGACAGGGCAGGCTTTGGAGGGTGTAGCAATAAGTTCTCTCGAATAGCCTCAGTGGAAATTTCTGATCCATTTTGAATTTTGGAAACAATCAGAAATCATTCAGAGCCAAGATACCGAGTTGCCGACTAGGTGTGTGGTCTGGTAAGAGACTGTTACTTTTGGATTAAAAATTTAAAATGAGAAACAAGGTGTGGCTTAACATAATGAAATTTGCTAGGGTGGGGTGGCAGTTCACAAACTGACTCTGAAAGCCCTTCCATGTGAGAGTTCCAAAAATGTCTCAGACTGGTACCTCCAGAACTTGGGGGATTCATTTGGATGTTTGTGTTCATCAAAAACTCCTCTCACTAATCCATTTTCTTACCCCCGTCCATAACCCATTTAAATGAGTCTCTCAGACTTCCTGCTTTGGCGTTTGTGAAGATCCAGCCCAAAGACCAAAAAGGCCTCTCAGCCCTGGTGGTATGACGCAGTGGATTGAGTGCCAGTTTATGAACCAAAGGGTCGCTGGTTCAGTTCCCAGTCAGAGCACATGCCTGGGTTGCAGGCCAGGTCCCCAGTAGGGGATGTCTGAGAGGCAACCACACATAGATGTTTCTCTTCCTATCTTTCTTCCTCCCTTCCCCTCTCTCTAAAAAATAAATAAATAAAATCTTTAAAAAGAAAAAAAGGGTCCTTATAAGAGTCCGAGAAGTTTAGATCTGGGAGGTGATGGGTATGTACAAGGTCTGTCCGGAAAAAGTCCAGCCATTGTTAATATAACAAGAAGGATTTGCGTGACCTCGGTGTAACCTGGCAGCCAAGGAGAGTGGACTGGAATGTGCATGCAGCTTCACCGTACTAGTCAGTAGAGGCAGTAGACGCCGTTGAATGAGCATGTGTACTGTATGGCTGTCACATTCAAAATGACTGAGCAAGTAGAGCAACAAATCTGCATCAAAGTTTTTTTAAAGATTTTATTTACTTATTTTTAGAGAGAGAGGGAGAGAAATATCAAAGTGTGGTTGCCTCTCACACATCCCCAACTGGGGGCCCAGCCCACAACCCAGGCACATGCCCTGACTGGGAATTAAACCAGCGACCCATTGGTTCACAGGCTAGCGCTTAATCCACTGAGCCACACCAGCCAGGGCTTCATCAGATTTTAAGCCTGAACATTCCTCTGCGGAAACTATTCTGATGATCCAGAAGGCCACAGCTATGGGCAACTGGTGATTGGCAGCTTCATCACGACAACACACCTGCTCATGCATCGCATCTCGTGCAAAGTTTTTGGTGAAACTACAAATCACCCAGGTGTCTCAGCTCCCCTTCAGCCCAGATTTGGTGTCCTGCAAGTCCTGGCTTTTCCTCAAACTAAAATCACCATTTTGAAAGGCAAGAGATTTCAGACTGTGATGAGATTCAGGAAAATACAATGGAGCAGCTGATGGCGATTGGGAGAACTGTGTGAGTAGGTCGCAAGGTGCCTGCTTTGTAGGGAACTGAGGTTTATTGTCTATGTACAATGTTTCTTGTATCTTGCATGGTCTTCAATAAATGTCTTTTTCATAGTACATGGCTGGATACCTTCTGGACAGACCTCATATATCCTATCACTGTGGAACTAGAAGAAACATGGGGTGGGTCGATGTTTTAAAGCCTTCTGCCAGCTTCTTTAATTCTCCTCTGGGGTACAAGGACAGCTGTCTATGCCCTGGCTGCCTCAGAATGCTGCCGAGCAATCGGGAAATGTCCGGAGCCATGCATTGTCTATTTATGGCCCCTGTGCCTGTGAAACAGGATTGGTGACTGTCACTGTGCCTGTGGCAGTCTGGAGTTACCCAGCGAGAACAAGGCTGCATACACAGAGCTCACAAGGGATTCTTGTAACAACCCTGCCCTGCTTTCTAGGGCTGAGCGAGGTACCACAGCGCAATCTTAGCTGCCCTCTTTATTTCAAGAAGTTGGCATTTGAACCACACCAGGTGTATTGTGTCTTATCCCTCCTGGAGGGATGTGGACCGACTCTGCTATTGTCCATGCTAATATCTCGGCCTGCACAGCCCTTCCCCATTCTTTCTCAGCCTTGGGTAAATCTTTCCCACCTTTCATGGCTCAGCTCAAGTGTCAGCTTCCCCTACAGAGACTTTCCTGGTTCCCCTAATTGGAATGAGTAGGAATTAACATGATGGATTGGAAAGAGCGTGGGCTTTAGAATGAACCAGACCTGAATTGGAATACTAGATTTGCCACTTAGCCTGTCACCCCTGACCTCAAGTTTTAATTATCCCATCCCTTAAATGAGTGTATCATATCTGTCTCACATGGTTGTTTTGAAAATTAAATGAGGAAGTGCTTACTATAGTTCTTGGCCTGTAGGAGGCATTCATTAAATGTTCTTTCCCTTATATACCCATAACTTCTTTTTCTGAACTAAAATGGCAGTTTACTTCCACTTCTGAAAGAACATCTAAGTGAAAAATTACAACATGAGAGGATGTTTCTTTCTATTCAAGTGGATTTGCTCTCTGAGGAGCAGGGATGCTCTTTTCCAACAGCCTTCAATGTAGAGTTTGTAGAGGACCCTTGGCGTTGGTTGAATGAATGAGCTCCTGGACTAGGTGATGGAAAATCTGCACAACCAGGGCTTTTGAGGAATAGGGGAAGGCAATAACATTAACCTAGAGAGAAGTTTCTGGGTACTGGTTGGGAGTAGTTGTAGAAAGACTGATCATCCGAAAAAGAAACCTTGTTTATTTCATTAAAAAAGGACTGACACTTGTAGAAAAGGCAGGTTTTGTTACAGTAGAAAAAGGAATAGTCAGAACCATTTTTTTAAAGATTGCTTTTTTTTTTTTATAGAGAAAGAGAGGGAGAGAGGCATCGAGAGAAACACAGATCAGTTACCTCTCACACGCTCCCAACTGGGGACCTGACCCACAACCCAGGCAGGTGCCCTGACTGAGAATCAAACTGGTGACCTTTCAGTTTGCAGATGATGCCCAACCCGCTGAGCCACACCAGTCAGGGCAGAACCATTTTTTAAAAAATGAAATGAGACTACTTTTGAGGCCATGAATTTCCTCTCCCTGGGGAGATGAGTGGGCTGTGCTTACCAGAGACCTTGTGGAAGAGGAAATTGTTCATCTGGCTGAATGTTGGACTAACCCTTTCAATATGAGAGTCAGTTAACTCAGACTTATCCCACACATTAGCAATCTCATCCCCTTTTCCCTCAGTACTTTGGGCCTCTGAACCCCTCCTTGGTTTTGTGTGCAGGTGACGATGCCTGGAGGTGTCAGGGCTGTGGGGACCATGTTGCTCCGAGCCAGCGGTTGTACAGGACTGCTCACGAGGCCTGGCACAGCTCTTGCTTCCGGTAAGTGGTCTGTCCTCCTGTTTTGTCAGTGCCCTACAGGCTCGGACCTATTTCCTCTTCTGGAAAATACAAAAACAAGCTTTTGACTTGAGAGTTTTCATTTTGGTGGGTGTGGGGCAGGGAGGGATGTGCCAGGGTGAACGTGGAAGAGCCACAAATGGGCCAGGTGCAGCTAGGGTTGGGGAGGATGAAAGGAGGTCTTTTCATGGTGTCCCAGCATCCTCAATTTTTAGGTAAAGAAACTGAGGCCCAGAAACAGTGACTTTCCCAAGCCTACACTACTGAGTATACAGATGCCTTAAGGGGTGTTTTTAGTGTAGTTTTCAAAGCCGCTCTTCTTCACAGCAGGCTGTCTTCCTAATTTCCTGCTTTTATTTTATTTTATTTTATTTTATTTTATTTTATTTTATTTTATTTTATTTTATTTTATTTTATTTTATTTTATCTATCTATCTATTTAGGTCTGCTTCCCTCTCTCAAAGAAATGAGCAGCAGGTTGAAGTATAGAAAGAAAAAAATAGTTTTAACATTGAATAGGCCAATACAGAGATGGGGCGCTTATGCTCTGAAGACCCGACTCCCCAGTGGCACACAGGTTACGATTATTGAGGGCAAAATCACAAGAAATCACGGGTTAGGGGTTGGAGTTGTGCTGGGAGCTGATTGGTCAGAAGTGAGGTAAGAGAAATAAATTGTTTTTTCAGAACAAATTGTTTTTTTAAGAACAGTTCTGAAGTCTTTTCTGGGTCTTTCTGTCAGGTCTCATGAGATAGTACCCAGGAGATTGGTCGTTCCACCTTAGGGCTCAGGAGCTGAAACGTAATTTAGGTCAGGTTGTTATCATTAGCCTGCCAGAGGTCTGACCTTGTGACCCTTAGTCAGGCCAGAGCTACTGGGCTACTGTCTTCTGCTGCCTAGGGAGTTGCTGATTATTCTCTCCTGCTTTTTATTATTAACTTTATTATGGTTCTTATTGTTTAGAGGCAGCACAGTTTCTTGAAAATAACACAAACTTTAGAGTCAGACTTGTTCCTGCTGTTTAAGGCTCAATTTTCTCATCAGGAAAATGTGGATGTTAAGAATCTATCTCAGGCTTATTAAGATTGAATGAAATAATATATGGCAGGGGCCCAGCACATGGTGGGCACCCACTGAATGGTTGTTCCTTTCCCCGGTGAGATTAGAATCCTCAAGAGTGGGGGCTTGTCTCTGCATTCTCTAAAACATGAAACAATACCTGGCCTGCAGTCATTCCTCATCAGAGGCTCGGTGGGCATGTGTGGCCCTGTGGTCTGAAATGGTGGAGCTGTGCTCACACTCTGAGAATGAAACAGACTGGCAGGCATCTCATGCTCTGAATTCCAGCACCCACATACAGCTCTTGCTACAAAGCATCCCCCATGCCGATATCAAGTAATTTAATTGACCTTTAAGCACTTGCACTCCACCCCCCAGCTACGTGGGGGGTTGGCCTGAAGAGTGCTGGCCTCTGGAAGTGCTGGAGAGGAACCAGCTTTTTTTTTTTTTTTTTTTTTTTTCCTTTTCAGCTCTAACTCAGAGCTCTTCAGTCTACTCTGTGTCTATCTGATTGCCTTGGTTCCTTCTCTTACTCTCAGGGAAGTTGATTGTATCCTTACTCTGCCTTTTAGTAGGATAGGACTAGAGTTGTCAGAGCTACAATGGACCTTATAGAGAAAGCCTTGGGTTAGCCCCTTTATTTTAGACCTGAGGCTAAAGAGCAGCATCAGAACCTAATGAATTCCCAGGTCAAGGCTTGCCTTGGCATCTAACCCCTGATCATATTTGTACCTGCTGTTTTCCTATTTGTGTGAATGTTTTCTATCCAAAATAAGCGGAACCAGATAGGACAAAGCTAATCTTTGGAATTTTTAGATTTTCCTATCAGTAAAGAACTTCAGAACCAGAAGGGACTACATACTGTATGATATAACCCTTTCATGTCAGAGATGAGAGGCCCGATACCAAAAAGACACAGAGGTACACAGACAGGCCATGGACAACAGGAGCTGGTCTTAGAGCCGAAGTCTTGGATTATTTGTAGATCTGGGTCCGTTGCTACCTTGTTAGATAGCAGTGTGTGTGTGTGTGTGTGTGTGTGTGTGTGTGTGTGTGTGTGTGTGTGTGTGTGTGCGTGCGCGCGCGCACATGAGAGAGAATGTGTGTGTGTGAGAGAGACACACAAATACGTGCTCATAAAGAGGTAAGGCACGTTATCACAGTCTGCTAAGAGTGCAGGCTGTGGAATAAGACTGTCTGGTTTTAAATCCTGGCTTTGCAGTTTCTTAATTGGCCTTAGATAACTTCCCTGAGCTTCAGGTGCCTCATCTATAAAATGGGATTAAGGATAGTACTCATCCCACAAGGTTGATTGGGAAGATTAGATGTATAATCTATTTAAAGTGCCTAGCACAGCACCTGATACATAGAAAACTCTTAGTAGTTATTAGTTTACCTTGTGAGGGTATGTCTATATACTTATGCATACATTTGTTTTTCTTATTACGTATACACTCATTGGTCATCTGATGTGGAGCCTCAGGGATTAAGGTTAATTTTGAACTACCCTCGCATAATTAAAGCGAAGATCATGCCTGTGGGGTAAGTAGAGCATCCAGGTTGTCTGCCGTGGACAGCTTCGTCTTAAGGGCAGAGGCTTCCTAATCTAGCACTATTAAAGGGACATGTTGAAATATCTCCTGACTCCTGAGCCTTCCCACACAGTCTGGATGACCTGGAGCCTAGTCATTTGCTCCAGGGAGAAGAGCTGTTTTGGAGCCAATTTGACTTTTGCCCAAAAGGAAGGAAGGACTGTATTGTCTGACTCCAGAAGTAACCTGGGTTATGAGGAGTATGAGGCATCAGCCTGAATGGTTTTTTAAGTGTCTTCCACCCCAGCTCACCTGTAATTCTCTGATGAATTCAGAGTCTCTGGGTGCAGGCCTGCTAGAAGCAGGACCCTCCCTTCAGTCTCCCAAATAAATGCATTCTTCCTGACTCCCCCGTCTTGCTCTACCCAGCTGGGCTGCAGTTACAATAAAGGAAATGACTTTTCTTCTCCCCTTCCCCCCACACCTTTGTTTTCCTAATCACAGGGTGGGGCTGGATATTGAATGGAGAAACTTCTAGGGTTTGGCCCAAACTCCTCCCCTCACTTCTCCTTATTCTACTCTATCCTCTGTCTGCAGCCACATCCTTAATCCTGACAGTGACAGCCTTCTGCCAGTTTGTCAGGTCCCTGGGACAATAGAAGGCCAGTTAAAGCTGGAACCTGGGACTGTACATGGAGGCCAGCTGACAGATCTCCTGGAAGTGGCTGGAAGTAGCCCCGTCTATAGTTGTACTAGTACAGTGGGGCACCTGGCCAGGGTCCCTCTGATCTTTGGACACCTGGCTGACCAGCCCTCTTGCTTCCTTTCCTCAACCTTTACAACAGACCTGTTTAGATTTTGAATACCTCTGGCCTTCCCTTTCCTTGAGCAGTGCCACTGGTGCTAGAGCCGGGGCCATTCTCTGAAGTTTTCTGGAACTGGCTCCCTCTCATGGGGGGAGGCCAGAAAAGTAGCAGGACTGCGTGTTGTTTTGTAGCTGAAGTTAAGGTGTGGAGCTGTGAATGGTGACCTGGCCTCTTGGCATATTTGCAAAGCAAAGAACCTTGACAAGTTTTCTGACTTGTTCTTTCACTCACTCTTGTCGGAGATGTTTGACTCAGGAGGAGGGCTCATGGGAGGAGGGAAAAGCTGCCTCTGTTAGTCTTTATGGCCCCTGCCTGGGACTGTGTGACTTGACCCTGTTCCTAACAGCATTATCAGAGGGGAAAATCCACTGCTCTTAAGGCTCCTGGGAACGGTTATGGCCTTTTCTCAGGATCACAAACGCATACTGTTTGTTTGTTTGTTTGTTTTAAAGATTTGTATTTACTTTTAGAGAGAGAGGAAAGGAGGGAGAAAGAGAGAGAAAGAAACATCAATGTGTGGTTGCCTCTCATACACCCCAAGCTGGGGACCTGGCCCAAAACTCAAGCATGTGCTCTGACTGGGAATAGAACCAGTGACCCTTTGGTTCGCAGGCCAGGGCTCAATCCACTGAGCTACACCAGCCAGGACCAAACACATACTATTTGAACTTTCTCTTTTGAGAAGTGATTTCTCATGCCTGTGCTCTAGAAAAGGGGTAGTGCAGATAGAAAACTTATCACTTCATCAGGCAACAAACGGTTTCCGCTAAATTTATGTGAAGAAATTACACACGTAGTGACCAGAGACTGTGATGTAATAGGCTGGCTGATGACAAGGGTGTTTTTCGTGATGCTGAAAATCATCCTCATTTTCTCACGCAAACCCCCATCTAAACAAGCATGGTAGAATTAGAATTACAGTGATAGGCTCCATTTATTGAGTGTTTACTCTACACTAGACAAGTCCCAAGCATTTCATGTGTATTATTTCATTTAATTCTTACAACAGCCTAATAACTATAGAACTGTAGAACTGTCTTAACCTATTTTACAAGTAGGGAAATGAAGGTTACTCGCTTACAGTCACAGAGCTAGTAAGTAACATAGCTAGGATTTGAACACCGGCTTTCTGACTCCTTGCTTAGAAGAGTCTCTGCATTTTTGAATATGGGTATGTCATGTAACCTCTCTGAGGCTCAGTTTTCTCTTCTGTGACTTCAGGGTAAAAACACACACCATGCCTGCCACACACTAGGTGTCAGATAACATTGAAGGGTGTTGGTTCATGAGTTCTCAAATGTCAGTAAAAGGGCTGTTAAATTTCTCCCGGGCCTCCAGCTCCTGGGTTCAGAGTCAGTGGAGCAACCCTGCCATCTGCTGTTGTACTGTTGATGTTGCTGCTGCATTTATTGACTCAAGCCTTTGATTCTGGTTTACTCGTTTGTCTAGTTTATCTCTGAGGAAACAGCCAGCCAGCAGGTCATTAAGGCTAGCTGTCCAACAAGGGACTGGGATCTTTCTGACAGAGGAAGGGAAGGAAAAACACCTGGGCCTTTCTCTGCCCTCACAGGGGACACCAACATTAACATACAATGGGACTCTTAGTATGTAGCAGCAGCATGTAGCTTTCATGTGCCTTAATCTTGCCCTCTTCTTTGGGAAGAAAGAACTAAGACCTTATAGAAGTCCCACAGCTGCTGTTCTGGGCAGAGATGGAGAGTTGGGGTGGGGCCAGAGATGGGTGACATATTTATTAAGCACTGTATTGGGAGTTTCCCTCACATCAGCTGATTCAGCCCTCACAATAACACTGCAACCCCATTTTATAGTAAAACAGGAAGGCCCAGGAGGGTGGAGTCACTTGCCCAGGGTCACACAGAGCTGACATTTGATCCCAGGTCTCTGTAGCTCTCAAGAGGGTTCTCTTTGCACTGGGATTCCCAGGGATCAGAAGACAACCTGGATTTTAGTCTTAACTGAACCAGCTAGTTGTATAACTGTGGGTGAGTTCCTTTGCCGCCGTGAGCTTCAGTTTTTTTATCTATAATGTGTGATGAAAGTAACCCACCTCGTGGGGTAGTTGTGAGGGTTAAGGAGGTAACGGAGAAGAACGCACTCTGAGACATTAGAATGGCATAATGTGTCAAGGGTTAGCAGCACACTGTGCTTCTCAAACCAACAGTCCACATATAATTTTGAGCATCTTCTGCTCTATTAAGGGCACCAAATTGAATGCTGTTGGAGATATGGATTTGGCATACTGGCCTGGTCTCCTAACTGGCTTCCTCAGATAGCTGAAAAACAGGTAATAATATGGAGTATTCGTAATAATGGCTCTAGAAAGAAAATATTATATACTGGGCTGTCGTTTGGCTTCCATTCTGTCTCTACCTGAAACAATTCTTTTAGTAATGTTCCAGAGACAGACTCATCGGCCCATCCACTGGCTGTGTTTCTGTCTTCGTCTTATAAGACCTCCCAGACTGCATTAGAGGTGGTATAGCAAAGTGAATCTGAGTTCGGAGTCAGGCTGCTTAAGTGTCCATCCCAGCTTCTCTTACCAGCTACCTGACCTTGAGTCAGCTGTTTAATCTTTCTTTGCCAGTTTCCTCATCTATAAAAGGGGAAATGGTTCTGACCTTAAATGGTTGTTGTGTATCCCTGGCTGGTGTAGCTCAGTGGATTGAGTACCGGCCTGCGAACCAAAGGATCACCGGTTCAACTCCCAGTCAAGGCACATGCCTGGGTTGTCGTTCAGGTCCTCAGTAAGGGGTGCGTGAGGCAACCCCTCAGTCTTGACTATCTCCCTCCCTTTCCCTCTCTCTAAAAAATAAATAAAATCTTAACAAAAAATGGAGATGGCTAACTGTACCAGTTTTCAAAAAGGAGGAAAAAAAGATCTGGGGAAAAGTCATTTTGACTTGATTCCTTTGCAAAATTCTGATGGAATTTTGTGGACAAATTCTGTGGAATTTTGTAGATGATGGAATAGGTGGACAGTGAGTGCTTAGAAAAAGGAGCTAAGGATACAGCAGCAGTGAATTAGTCATCACTAACTAGATTTTACTTCATGATTGTTAGTCATGAGACTCTTGATTCCACAAGGCATTTGATAAAATCTTTCATGATACCCTGATAGTAGGAATGTGGGCAGAAAAATCTAGAAAATTAAGATGCAGGAGTTCAGCATACCCAGCAGTTTGGGGCCCTGTGTTGGAGAGACAGGATTCCTGAGTGCCTCACTAGGGCACCTGTTGAGGAAAGGGCATAGGATTTGAGCTTTTAATCGCAGTCCTACACTTCCCAGGAGCAACCTTGGATGAATTACCTAACACCTCTGGGCTTTCCTTGCCCTTCCTGTGCGATAGATATTTCTTGGTAGATTGTTGCAGGGACTAAACTAGGTGATGAGTGTAAAAGCCATTTGTAAGGTGAAAATGCTTTATAAATGAGTTATTCTCATCGTTCTAGTAATGTAGTTGCTCACAATGGGGGTCCTGAAACATGTTTATTTATTAGACATCTAGGTGTGGGCCTCACGTAGTTTGATCTTCTGGTAGACAGATAGATATTGTCTCTGAGCCATTCCTGTTTGTGATGTGCTTGGGGACATGTCAAGGGAGCCCTTCCCGGAGGAAATCTGGGGCTCCGTAGGAGTTGGACCTGGATAAAGGAGGAGAGAGCCACCAGCTAGGGACACAGGAGGCTGCAGAAGGAGCTAAGAGAGCAAAGACTTAGGGTGTTGCTGGGGAGAGAAACCTTATGTGGGTGGGTCTGGAAGTGGAGTGGGACAGGAGGTGGCTAGAGTGGTGACCCTGGTGGGGAAGCTGAAGAGAGCCGCAGGGACCCTGAGCGCAGGACACCCAGGCAGACTTTGCCTTTGGACAAGAGCTCTAGGAAAACAGTGTGAGGAGGCACTTGTTCTAAACTGTGGGACTTCTTTTTTGTTTTGTCCATTTATCATTTAAAAAAGCAGCACTTAAGTGTAAGAAAAAATTGTAACCAACATCAAAATAGAAAATAAATACTATTTCATCCCTGCTTCTTGTCTCACTACTTTAAGGAGAAACTGGTAGCCACGTGGCAGGATCTTCCAGCGAGCCTCTAAGGATTATGTACATAAACTTTTTAAACAATGGTATTATACTCTGGACTCTTTCTGACACTGGACTTTTCACGTGGCACTTGACCCACGACACTTCTGTTGCAGTACCTAGGGTTTACCTCATGATTTTTTGCAGCTGCACAGTATGTTGTTGTATGGATGTGTTGTGGTATTTAGCCCACCCCTAGTGATGGGCACATGGATTGTTCCTAATCTTTTGGTGCTTTTTTTTTTTTAAGATTTTATTATTTGTTTTTAGAGAGAGGAAAGGGAGGGAGAACAAGAGGGAGAGAAACATTGGTGTAAGAGAAGCACCAGTTGGTTGCCTCTTGTTTGCACCCTGACCAGGGACCCAACCCACAACCCAGGCATGTGCCCTGACTAGAAGAAATTGAGCCAGCAACCCTTTGCTTTGCTGGAGGAGGCCCAGCCAACTGAGCCACACCGGTCAGGGCCTAATCTTTTGGTGTTAAACAGTTCTGGACACATGTCTTGGTACATCTGTAGGAATATTTCTCTAGGCAAAATTTTTAGCAGTAGAATTTCTGGGACTTTCATTTTAGAAAGCCAACCACTGCGATAGTATGGAAAATAAGCTGGAAGAGAGGAGGAGCAGGGCAGGAAAAATGGTCAGTATTGGGGGTGTCAGAGCTTACCTTGCAAGGTTTAGAAGCTACAGTGTCTCCAGGGACTGCCTTCCCTTGTCAGCGTCCTCCCAGCCAGTAGTGGGCCCCACGTGAACACGGTTCCTAGCGTTCACCTTATCTGACCAGAGTCTTCTTCAGAGGAGAGATTGGGTTGTTTATTCATTCACCACTGCTCCCCAGAGTGCTCACTTGAGGCTGTTGGCCTTGGAGGCTGATGTCTCCAGTCTTCACAGGTGCCTTCAAGCCCTGCATCTCAGCTAGTTCCCAAGAGTCAGTTTGCTTGGCTCCCCACCATGTTTCCAACTTGTGAAATGTGCAGGAGATTAACACCTTTCTTGCCATCTTATCCTGTCCTTAACTGCCAGTCCAAGAATCCCTGTAGATGCCTCTGGTAGCTGTAACTGGTGAATACTCTGCCAGCTGCTTTGTGGACCTAGAAGGGCAGCTTTCCATGCAGGATTGGTATCTAAGGGCAAGAGGGGAAAATACATCCTCCGGTGTAACCATTCACCTCCCACTTCTGGGTGGTTTGGGCCCTTTGAGGTTGGCCCTGAGGAACCATAGCACACTGCGGTCTAAGTGGCCAATAGCTCCCTAGGTGGGTAACTCAGTTGGTTAGAGTATCGTCCTGATACACCAAGGTTGTGGGTTTGATACCCAGTCTGGGCACATATAAGATTCAACCAGTGAATACATAAATAAGTGGAACAACAAATCAGTGTCTCTCGCACGTACATTCTCCCTTCTTTGCCCTCTCTGTCTAAAGTAAATTTAAAAAAATTTTTTAATGTGGCCAGCAGCTTATCACATCTGGTGATAAGTCCTTCGATGGTTCCTCCTGAAGTCTGGATTTATGGGAGTCAAATGAATTCCGCTTAGGAGGAGCTATTGCTTCATCTCAGAACATGGAGCGATAGCTGCCCCTCTTCTAGTTGGTTTTCGTGGCGTTGAGAAATCCTCTCACTAGTTACCCACACACTCACCCACCCACCTACCCACTGAGTCCTTTGAAAGGGGAGTGGGGGAGCAGAGAATGCCTGCAGCCTCCTGCTCACATTCCTAGACACCGACTCACTGCGCCCGCCACCGCTGGAACAGCAGAGCTGTGTGAAATGTCAAGAGGAGTTATGCTCATGCGCTCCCTGGCCCCCGTCTCTTTGTGGCTTGCACTTTCTTCCGTCCACACTGTGTTCATCAGTTGGAAATTACAGGGTGCAATTAGAAGATAATTTGCTAGTTCCAGACTTAATTTGGGCCCCCCTTCTTGCTTGATAGAATTACAGGGGAACATAATAGATTTTTGGTGAGAAATAGCTGGCTCTGTGGCTGGGAGAAAGAGAGCTTCCAGCCCTCCAGCTGGGCAGCCCCCTTTCAGTGTCCTGTGTGTTGTTCTCCTACCTTTCATGCTGCCCCACCTCCTCTCTTGTATGGCCCCCGAGTCCAGGATTCTGATCCCCTAGGGCTGGCTCAAGAAGTTTAAACTCAACTTGTGACACAAGGGAAACGGAGCCCTCTATAACATCAGAGGGCTGAAAAATGTTGAAGCTGGAAGCTGTTTAGAGATCTAGCCAAGGCCCAAGGCCCAGACAGAGGCAACAGCTTGCTGAAGGCCACACGTAGCTAGCCCATAGTGGTAGTAACAATAGTCTTAATGATATTAGCAGCTAACATTTATCAACCCTTAATGTGTTCCAGACTGTGTGCCAAGGGCTTATGTGCAGTGCATTGTCATATTCAGACCCAGACAGTCTGGCTCTGGGCCCAGGCTGGGTTCCAGCGTAGCAATGGTGAAGTTCAATATAGACAGCCTGGGTTCGGATCCTGATTTCATGTCTCGCTAACACAGCTGTGACCTCAGACAAGCAAGTTAAACTCTCTGTACCTCCATCTCTTCCTCTGCAAAGGGGAAAGTCACAGCACTACTGACTAGTATTGGTTAAGATTCAGATGTGTGAGTGCTGCAAGCAGCACTTGGTGCAGGGTGAGCGTCTATCCAGTGCTCTTCCTGCTGCCTCTGGAGCTCGAGTGTGATGTGTGTGTGAGACAGACACGGCTGAGTTCGACACAAATGCCAAAAGCTGGTCTTCACTATTCAGGACAATAAACAGAGGTCGAGTGCCTTGGCTCTAGAGCAGAGATCATCAGACTGTAGCCCCACCACCTGTTTTTGTAAGTCCTGTGATTTTCACATTTTTAAATGTTTGGGGGGAGCAAAAGAGTATTTTGTAGCCCATTATTCAGACTTCAGTGACTATAAATAAAGTTTTATTGGAACACAGCCACATCCATTTGTTTACGTTTTACACGAGTATGTATGGCCACTTCTGTGCTGCAGTGACAGTTGAGTAGCTGTGACAGAACCTGTATTTGTGTAGGCCAGCAAAACCTAAAATATTTGCTCTCTGGCCTGTTACAGAGAACGTGTTCCTGTTCTAGAATTACACTTACTGGGTTTGAAACCCAGTTTTGCCACTTACCAGCTGTTTATCTTTAGGCTAGTGACATAACCCTTCAGAACCTCAGTTTCTTCGTCTGTTAAATGGGGATGAACATCCATGCTTTGGCGATGTAAGTATGATACATAATAGATGCAGCCCAGACAAGCTTGCGCAGTTGTCTGTCGAGGGGCTGCAGGGCTTAATGGGTAAGGTGTCTAATTCTGCATCAGAAGATAGAGAATTCGAGTCCCTAGACAGTCGCTGCTAGGCATGTTTTTCTCCCTTCGCTTAACATTTTCCCGCTCTTGGGACTGTGCCCTGGTCAGCCTCTAACCCTGGGTGTGCCAACCACCCACCTTCCCACCCCTTGGACACAGCCCTGTGCCTGCAACCATGGAGTTCACCCATAGGACCTAGGGCCAAAATTTCATCCAGGGTGAGCCCAAGGTACTGCAGGACCAACACGGGCCAGATTCTGGGCAGACAGTGGACCCTGAAGCCACTCACCAGAGTCCTGGGAACCCACTGGGGCCCGGCTACATGAATTAAAGTTCAGACAAAGAGAAGCATGACGGACAAGGGGGTGGACTGGGGTGGGGTAGAGGAGTAGCTCCAGGAGGGTCAAAGGACAGGTGCATTTTAAAATGTAATAAATTATGGTGATGAAAAAGGCTTGGAAACAGTGGTGATGGTTGCACAATATTGTGAATGTAACTGATGCCACAGAATTGTACATTTAAAAGTGGTCATAATGTCAGATTTAACATTTTATATCTATACTTACCACAGTAAAGGTATTTTTGAAAAATAGAGGCACAAAGCATAACACAGGGCCTGGAGTGTATTAAGTACTCAATAAATGATAGCTTATAAGAGGGTACAAGCACTACCTTGTCCCAGTCATTGTTATTCCTGTGCCCAGTCAGCAGGGGGATGGAAAAAGGCCCCTTGTAATGCAGTCACCACTTTTGCCACAGACGTTCCTGTCATGGTGACAGGGTGACTTCAGTGGGGCGGAGTCTGTGCCTGGTGCAAGAGAGCTGGTATCACTCCCTCACGTTCAACTGTGGGCTCTGGACACTAGGGCCCCAGTCTTCTCCAGCAGCCTTGCATTTCCCCTCAGTAATCCTACAGGGGGGTGGATAAGGGGCTTTCCCCCAGTGGTGGGCTCTGGTTCAGCCATCCGTAGCTGAGGCTCTTCGGGCAGGCCTCCACTCCAGATCCCAGCCCCATCGTCCCCACAGGCACCTGGGCCTGGCCTCCCTCATGCCCCATTTTTTCAGTTTGAGAAGCCTGGTTACCATGGACACAGTGAAAGAAGTCCCATTGCCCACTAAGGCTGATGGATGGCATTCTGGAGTGAACAAATGAATGAAAGAGAGGGGACAGACGATTGGGGCTCTGATCCCTGTGCTGTCTCCTGCTTGCAGAAGGGCTTGGAGGGGGCTCTTTTCCTTAGAGGCTGAGTGAAGCTTGGGGTGAAGGGCTCCAGAACGGGAGTCACAGGGGCCTACGTTTTAATCCCAGCCCTGCCACTGACTGGTTTTTTGGCCTAAGGTAAGTTACCTAATCTCTCTGTGCCTCACCTTTCCTATTTATGAAATGGAGATTATTCCCATTTCAGAGAAATAAGAGAGTGCTTATATAGTGCTTGCCACATAGAGAAACATTTCAATGTCAGTTAACACTCGGCCTATTTCCTCATCCTCAGTGATTCCCAGAAGAGGAGTGGCAGCCCCCATTGGCCAGCCCTGGGAGCTGTCCCCAGGCCAGGCAGAAGGAAGGGATGAATGGGGGACCTAGTGCCAGGAACAAGTCGATGCCTGACCAGAGCCCAGAACCCAGGGGACAGTTCTCTGGACCTGTCTCTCCTGCCTGAGAGCCCCTCCTTCTGGGGGCGTGGCTTGGCCTGGAGCTGGTATCCTGGGGTTTTTCTTCACCTCCGAGCAGTTTTTCCATCATTTGGGCAGCTTCTCAGGCTGGGGAAACTTGGGGGCTGGTGTGCTCACTCTCTCTCCTGTCCTGCCCTTCCCTGAGCTCAGGGATGGACACTCAGCCAGCCCTGGTTATTGTCTGCTGCGGCGCCTGCCTACAGCCTCTCTCTAGCCCAGCTCCACCCCTTGCCTGCAAGGTCTGTTTCCTAATAGCTGCTCCAACCACACACCTCGGTTCCGCGAGGAGTCCCTCCTCTTCCTCCCTCCCTCCCTCATCAGGGGTGGGGCCGAAGGGGAAGGCTAACTTGACAGCAGCGCTTCTTTCTTAGCTGGTCACCGGCCCCTGCCCAAGAATGCCTGTGTGCGTGTAGCCTCCGCAGAGAGGTGGTTCTCCCGAGGGGCCGCCTGAGCTTGAGAACTGGGGAGGAGTTGTTCCAGCCATGAGCCCCTTTGGGAATCTTTCAGGGGGCAAGTGGCCCAGAGTCCTCACGCCTTTTCAGCTGCTCCGGAGGGAGAGGTGAGCACTGGGCAGCCGGCCTGAAGCCAGAGGTGCCGGGAGCCCCGGGCCTGTCATGGTGGCGGTCTGCAGCCAGCCTGAGGCACTCCCAGACGGGTTTGCAGCTGAGCTGGTTTATCTGGTGTGGGAAGAAGATGGGGAGTTACTTGTCCATCTCGGCTTACTTCACCTCCAGAGACCCCTTTCGGTGAGTTGGGCTCTGAGTCCCCCTCCCCATCTCCTCTTTTGGTCCTGAATCTCCTCAGATTTGGCATGTCCTCTGACCATTGGTTCTGTCAGGCAGAAGCCAGTAGACTCTGTTCCCAAGCAGAACCGGCCCGGCGAAAGCTCCCCACCATGTTCTGGGAATGGTGAGGTGAGGGATCTGCCCCAAAAGAGGCTCCTGGGGAATTCTGGCTCTCCTTCCTTCCCAGACACACCTAGAAGCACCTCCAAAAGATGCAGCTTGCCTGCCTGTTCTTGGTGTTACTGCTTCTGGGGGAAGAGCACAAGTAGAGTTCTGTTCCTTCAGCTCTCACATATCTTACCTGCAGGCTGTGCTGCCTGCCCGGGAATTTGTCCCAACAAGCAGGATGGACAGGTTTTGCCAAACAGCATGGAAGCTGACAGGATCTAGGTGTGGTTAGCCTGGTATACAGTAGGCATTTTTAATGGCAAGCACATGTGCCTCTGGTCTTTAAGGGTTTCTGAGCTCCCAGGTGAGTAGTTGCTAGGGAAAGGCTTGGGTAAGTTCTTCTGAGACTGGGGCTTTTGGCTTTGGAATGTTCCCAAGCTGCAGGGTCAGCCCCTGTGTATGCCAGGTCCTCAGGCCTGAGTACCTCTGGGGCTCTCTTTCTGTGGAGCTTCTCAGAGGGAGGTGTAGAAACTTTCTCACCACCTCAGACCTACCTTTCTTTGCTCGCTGCCCCACCCCACCTCCAACAGAAACTCCCCGGGGGGTTAGTCGCCCTCAGGGTCCCTTCAGAAGGGAGTCATTCCTGGCTGGGGTGGGGCTTGTTTTCATTCCTTGGGAACAGCCTGTTGTTCCAAGGCCTGCCTCCCCCTCACCAGTGGTCCTGGTTGACTTCTCCGTTCTGGCTTCCCCAACCCAGCTCCATGCCCAGACCTCGCTACTGGGGTACTAGTCAGGTGGCCAGGCCCTGGGCAGAAAAGCAGAACCCCATGTGGTTTCACCAGAATTACTGGACTGTGGTAAAGTGGTGGGAAACCTCTGGATTGGGGGCTGGGGTGAGGAACTGGTCATCAGTGCTGACTCTACCAGGCATCCTGCTAGGCGCTCTGTCGTTTGATCTCAGCAGCCTAGAGACATTATATATCCCCATTTTTCAGATGAGGCAGCCGTTTTCAACAGTGAACTACTCTAGGTTTGCTTTCCTCTTCCAGCAGAGAGGGCAGAAAAAAAGCCCCTGGAGGTTGCTTGGCACATCAAAAGGATGGCAGAGGTTCTTTTCTGAAGAGCTGATAGGAATCGATCTTGAGTTTAGGAGGCAGATTTTACCTGATGGAATTGAGATGCCAAGTGTTTGAAGTAGCCACTAGTTTCAGCCAGGATCTCATTAATCCCTTTTACTCTTAATCCTGGAAAGGCACTTTGGGGGAGGGGTTGTTCCCTTAGGAGTCAGGAATGCTGAGCCCTTTTTAATCTCTGGGGGCAGGACCTAATTTCTCAGGAGCTAGAGCAGATAATGAATTCTCAACCTGGACCTTTGAGGGCCAGGCAAATGATGCTCCCCTGGTCTTCCTGCCTGCCCTTTGTCTTGTTCTGCTCTAGCCCCTCTGGGGAACCTGACCACCCCCCACCTCCCCAAACTCTGTTTGCCCAGCTGGAAGGGTGGGTGGGGGGACTGACTCACTCACTCACTACAGACCCTCTCCCATCCCCCAAATGGGAGGCCACATTCCTGAAGCCCCTTCTGAAATGAAGGTCAGCACGATGGGCTCTCTGCCTCACAGGAAGGGCCATCCAGACTCTTCTCTCCCGGGTATCAATCTAATCAGTCACCACTGTCATTGCTGGTCAGAAAGCTGCTCCCACCTGTAATGAACCCCCTTCATTACAGGGTGTCCGCAAGGGCTGATATCTGACCAGGCGCCTGACCCCTCCCTGGGCCTCAGTTTTCTCCTTTGCAGAGCATAGGGGCTCCTGGGCTCCTAAACATGACCCTTGCCAGATTCTGTGGAACAAATTATGTCCTTGACCTCAGCCTCTGGGGGAGTACAAAAGTCCACAGGACTTCTGAGGCTGTGGTTGCAAGGCAAACGACGAAACCAGATTCCATGGGGACGTGATCAGGCGTGACAGCCTCAAGGGAGGGCAGAGGGAGCAGGGAATAAAGAATGTAATTTCTGCCTCCTGGCAGAGACCTCAGCAGAGTGCACTGTCTTCCTCTGCCAGTGCCACTTGTGTCAGGAGTGAGGTGCAATTATAGGTGTGCTCCCAATAAGAAAACACCTCAAAATGGAATTTACAGAAGAGCAACTTTTGTCTGACATCTTTAGAGAATTTTTTAAATAGAATTTCCCTTAATGTCCAACATTGATTTAATGGGCTTGCTTTACACATTGTCTCTTGAAGAAAACAAGTGCATCTTTGTGTTTTAAAGCAACCGATATTTAAAGGGAAAATTATTCTTAACCCTGCCCGGCTTAGCAGTAAATTTTGGCAGCTCCCTTAGGTCCTCTGGGATCTTTTTCTCCCCATCTGAACAATGAAGGACTTGGATCAGGTAAATGGTTCCCAACTCTGCAACTCATGTGGCTCCTTGGAGACACACAAGCTCTTTTCCATTTTTTCCAAGTCACGAAGCTTTACCCTTAACTGCAGTACAACTGTCCAAGTTACTTGAAACTACAGGCTTCCTGGCTTTTGGTTGGAACTAAATCAATGCACTCTGGTAACACTTATTTCTTGCTGACCAGAGGCTCCTTATGTGTTTGGTTACTTTTTTTAAGAACAAGACAAAAATATGTTCCATAATTATTACAGCTTAATTGACAGCCTACCTCAGTCTCCAGGGTCTCCAGGAAGGAGGGGTAACAGTGGCATCTTTGGTGGTAGAAGACAGGGCTCAGACGGACTGGAGTCTTTAGACCTCTGTTATATCTGCCCCTCCGGGCCCTGTGGTCGAGTTGGCATCTCATCCCCAGTGGTGACACTCAGGCTGAGCATCAGCCAGGCCGTTACCAGGACATGGGAGGGCTTGTTCTTTAACCTCTGTAAATCCGCTGTAATAATGACTGTTTGGTTCCATGACCACATAAGGTTGAAAGTTTACCTGTAAACATTTGGCCTGAATAATCTGCATGTGAGTGAGGACTGGGTCTATCTTGTTTCACTTGGCATCTCCCAGCATAGTACCTTGCCTGTTTGGTCTTGCACATCCGCAGTAACTATTTCCTAATTAACAGGGACTGCTTCGAATCTATTGATTAGATAAATAATTCATTGTAGGGTCTTCTCGACTCACAAAAACCTGGTTCTGGGCCAAGAGGCTGATCCATGTTGCTTGGGCTTGGGAGGAAAAGGGGTCTGCCTCCTTTTGCTCTCGGTGTTCTCAAGTTAAAGGAGGGAGGGCAGGAACTGAACACGGGACACCTGCCATGAGCCGGGCATCATGTTAGGCATTTGTACATAATTTAATTCTCATAACCCCATGAGATTTTATCATGTCCAATGTACAAATGAGGAAACTGAGGTTCAGTCATGAAGTAACTAGCCTTAGGTGACACATAGTAAGTGGCAAAGAAGGAACAAGGATCTACGTCTTAAAAGAGTTATTTGTGAGAAACTCAATTGATTATCTTTTTTTTTTTAACTTGTTTGTTCCCTGCTGACTCAAAAGACTTCATTTTGGATCCGAGCTGCCCACTGAACTGACTGCCAGCCTTTGGTGCACCTGGTAGCTACCCAGGCCGTCTGTAGGGCTTTGCCAGAGGAGTTTCGGAGGTCGTCCTCACTGTGCATGGCCTTCTCAGTGATCTCCCCTGGTTGAAGGGCTTCAGCTCTGTTAGCACTGGCTGCTGTGGAGAGTGTGGTGACTGATGCCTTGGCCCTGGGCTCAGGGTACTACCACATTCAGGCTGGATGGCTTGGGGCCTGCAGCCAGGGCAGATTGTGACTTTTACCTGAAACTTTCAAAAATTGAAAGCTGGAAAAAAACCTTGGCTTTAAGAATACATTGTGGCCACAGCCACTGAGAATCTGAGGTGGGATTTTTTATTTTATATTATTTTATTTTTGAGTAGCACCTTACATTTCCAGAGTGTGTTTGGATTCTTTTCTTGAAAGGGTAGAGACTGCTGGGGACTACAGAAGGCTGCAGACTAAGTGAATGAGGAGAATCTCGCCACTTCACATGCAGTGCTGGGGCTTAAGGAAAAGCCTCATGAAGTGTTAACACTAAAGGGACTTGAGCTCTCAGGGCTCCGGTCTCCTCATTTTCTCAGACGCAGACCCGAGGCCCAGCTTACTAGATGTGCTGCCTTACTCAGGGACTATAGCACAGTGGACATGGCTTCATGGCCAAGTGCACATAGGTTCAGATTCCAGCTCTGTCATGTATTAGGTAACCTGCAGAAATTACTAGCCACTGTTTTTGAGTCTCCTAGTTCAACCTTTTATATTTCATGGCACACATAAACTAATTACTAAAATTCTGCAGCACACCAAAAATTATGTTTTTGACTGATTTGACCAAAAAAGGTATAATTTTGATTCATTCACATCAGGAGGCTATTATTGTGTTGGCTGTTGTAATTTTTTTTTTTTATTTGCCAGTCTAAGGGAAAACAGGTCAGACTCCCTGACTAAATAGTCAGGTATTGCATGTTTTAAAAATTCTTGTAGCACACCAGTTGAAAATCATTGTTCTAGCCTGTAAAATGGCTAATCCTATCACCTTGCAGGGTGTGATCAGGATTAGGGATAATATATGTTACCTCATAGAGTGCCTGGAATATAAACTAGGACTGTAAGTTTATAATGGCAACTTCTTTGGTGACCTAAGAAGCAGTTGTGTTCTAAAGCAAAATAGCTTGGGGACCCATAGCCCTCCTACAAGCTGTTCACCTTCCCGTTCCTCTGAGACATTTGTGGCTATCGACTTAGGCCGTGTTGCTGGGTGTGCCTCTCAGAAGCATTCCTTGACACAGATGTGTGCATCAGTGATATTGTTCTCCAGCCAGGTGTTCTTCCCAGCAGGCTGGCATGTCTCACCTACATGCCTGCACTGGTTTCTCTCCCTGCTCCCATCCTGGGCCTGGCCAGATCACTTGCAGCAAACAAAAGCAGGATATTGACAATGGAAAGGAGGACGTGTTCTGGTGCTCCCATGCCCTGCAGCACACATACCATTGCTAGGGCGTAATAGAGCCCAGGCCTACAGTTGGGTACAAATATATCTGCACCAGCTTTTCTCCACTAAAGCCAAAAGAAGGGCAGGATCTGGTCACCATGAACCACGAACCCTTTTGCTCCAACCTGGACTGCTGGTTCTTGCCATGCCTACCATCAGGCCCTTTGTTAGGTGCTGAGTCTACCAAGATTAAATGGGACACTGCTCCCATCTTCAGGGAGCTGACAGTCTAGTAAAGAAGAAAGACAGGTATCCAGGAGCTTTAAGTCTGAAGGTGGGAGGCAAGAAGGAAGCTCCTGCTTCTAGTGCTGGCCCTCTGCTAGGCACCTCACAGTCATCCAGAACTCATTTAATTCAACCCTGAAAGTAGGTGGTGATGTTGCCATTTCACAAATGAGAATGAAGCAGCTGGCCCAAGATCAGTTAGGTGGTAAGTGGCGGTGCTGAGATTTAAACCTTGGGTCATCCATAGGTGTGCACAGAATTGCACAAACACAGATATGCACAGAATTGAGGGGATCTGTAGTATCGTGTAATCCCCTCATTTTACAGGTGGGGAAACTGAACCCAGAGAGAGAAAGGGTTCAGTCAAGAGCATGTAGCTCCTAAGAACTTGAACCCACGTCTTTCCCAGTTTGGAACTCATCCAGCAGTCCTTTTACAGAGAGGAGGTGGAGCTGAATGTACAGGAGAGAGTCTTCCTCTCAGTCTCCTGTAATGCATGGTTTTCAGTGCGCCATTTCTAGGCACTTCATATCCATACTCTTGACACCGTACTAAGCTCTCAAGACCCTGAAATTCAGCATGTATAGGACAAGTAGGAAATGCTACAAGATGGGGCTGGCTGATGGCAGAAACCGTCTGTGTTTGTTGAGTCCCAGGGGAATTGGACGCTCCATAAAGAGGGATTCTCAGGATCCTGCTTCTCTAGACCTTCCTAGCTCCACAACCAACCATTCCTGTCTCCCTCCTCTACCCCCTGCAGTGCTCAAAAGTAGTAGCACTCATTGTGGACTCTTACCTTGCATTGTTAAAATTAAGTTTTGTTTAGACATTCTCTTTTCCTACCGTTATACACTCTTGGAAGGTGGTGTGGGTGACCTTTTATATCTGCAGTGCCTAGCAAGTTACTGTAGTAATATACTTGCCTTGCCCTTCACAGTTGGCAAAGGCTTTCCTTAAACATTAACTGACTTAGTTTTCACAGTGACTCTTTGTAGCTGGATGCTATTGGGCCCATTTTGTCAATGAGGAAGAGCTACTGAGAGTTGCCCAGAGCTATCCCAGATAGTGGGAATGAGTGGCAAATAGTGTGAGCTACCACTATCATCATTTTTCATAGTTAACATGTACTAAGTTCCTACTGTATTAGGTCTTTTATACGAACTGTGTATACTTTAATACATATGATTTCACTTTCATAGTGGTCCATTTAACAGATGAGGAAACTGGGTCAGAGAAGGGAAATAAGTTGCTTAAGATGATGTAACTGGTAAGTGTCAGGGTCAGGATTCAGGCAGCACCTCAGAAGCAAGGATGTGGCCAATGTGCGTGGTGTGAAGCCTTGACAAGAACAGAGAGTCTCTTAACTAGAAAGAAAGAGGTGGCATGGGCTCAGCAGGCCAGGGAGCTCTTAGCCAGGGGGCTCAGAAACGAGGAGGCGCTTGTCTGTGCAGACATGGCCTGAAAACACACCCCCGACCTGACTGCGGTGGAGCTCAGTATTTTATTTTGAAATTTTTTTAATCTATAGAATATATGTATATATTTCTATAGATTATAGAAGATATATATAATTTCTATAGATTATAGAAAATATGTATGGAATTTTTCAAATATATAGAAAATATGTATTTTCAAATATATAAAAAGTTGAAAGAATAGTTCAAGGAATGCTCATGTACCCCTCACCTAGGTTCTTCATTGGTTAACTGAGCCACTTTAGCTGTCTTTTCACGCGCACGCACACACACAGTGTTTGTTTTTTTTCTGAACTGTTTAAAAGTTGTAGGTATCTTGACTTTCACCCTTAATTACTTTAATATGGTTCTTTTAAGAATTCTTCTATGTTATCGAAATATCATTATGATATGTAAGAAAATTGACAGTAATTTCACAATATAATCTAATGTATAATCCAAATTCAAATTTCCTCAGTTGTTCAAAAAAAAATGTCACTCATGCTATTTTCTTTTTAATCCAAGGTTTAGGCATTGCATTTAGTTGCTACATCTCTAGGCTTTTTTAATCTCTGTGCCACCCCCACCCGCCATCACACTGACTTTGGAAGAGCCAAGGCCAGTTGTCTTACCAAGTGATCCACATTGTAGATTTGTCTGATTGTTTCTTTATGCTTAATATTTGGGGGAAAGAATGCTACACTAGTAATGCTGTTGGTGAAGGGTAGGTGACTAAACTTCTTTGGTTCATCTGGGGACCTGGCCTGCAACCCAGACATGTGCCCTGACTGGGAATAGGACCAGTGACCTTTTGGTTTGCAGGCCGGTGCTCAGTCCACTGAGCCACACCAGCCAGGGCTAGACCAGAGGTTCTTAAATGGGGCCATGATTAGGCCTCAATCCTTGATATACATGTACCATATACACAAATTACATGTACATTTTCCTTGTATGTGCATTTTGCTGGGAGAGGCTTGTTGACTTTTATCAGATTCTCAAGAGTTTCAAGACCAAAACAGGTTAAGAAACACTGGATCCAGGACAGTTTCTCCTCTTATCTTGCCTTCAGGTGTTCAGAATGTCAGGAGTCCCTTACCAACTGGTACTATGAGAAGGATGGGAAGCTCTACTGCCACAAGGACTACTGGAGGAAGTTTGGGGAATTCTGTCATGGGTGCTCTCTGCTGATGACAGGGCCTGTCATGGTGAGTGAGTCCCTCCATCTCTGCCCCTCTTGGTCACCAGAGTCCACTGACAGTGTCTCCAGTTCCCCATGGTTGTTCATCTTCTGGTCTGTTCGTCAGCCATGGTCTCTCCCTTTTTCAGTCATTTAACAGAGGTTTGTCGAGCACGTGTTAAGTGCCAGGTAAGATCCTTCCTCAAAGACTTAACAGTTCAGTGTTGGGTGTGGGTGGGTAGGCAGGCAGGGAGAAGACACAATACAATGGGGTGAAGGCCTTAAAGGAGAGTGTTACAGGTTGAGAGGAGGGTATACCTAAGCTGTGTTCAGGAAATCAGAAAGGGAGACTCTGGAATGGGCCAGCAGAGAGAGGTTCCACCTCCCCCACCTGCTCTAGACAAAGGGCTTTTAGCCTAGTCACAGACTTGCCAGCTCTGTGTTGGAGAAACCGTGAGTCTTTCTAATTGGGATATTACTTCTGGGGACTTATTCTCATGGCTGAGACCAAAACAGTGTTTTGCAATCTCAAAAATGATAGAGAGACACAACCTGACACTTCCTCCAGTATCTCTAGGAAAGGAGGTGCAAACGTACATTATTGCCAGGATCTGTAAATCCTTGATCAGAGGTTACCCACTCACCCCTACTCTCACTCTAGCAACAGTGAGGACTCACTTTCTCCATCTGTCACCTTTCTCCCCTCCTGCTCACAGGTGGCCGGGGAGTTCAAGTACCACCCAGAATGCTTTGCCTGTATGAGCTGCAAGGTGATCATTGAGGATGGGGATGCATATGCCCTGGTGCAGCACACCACCCTCTACTGGTAAGATGGTGGCCCTGTGTCTTTCTTCCCCTACAGAAGTGTCCGGGAGAGTGACAAGTGCAGCATGAGCTGGGTAGAAAGACAACTAGGGTATCAGAGCATTGGATTCCTGTCACAGCAATGTTCTTAATCAGTTCTGTGATCTGTAAGCAAGAGAATTAACATCTCTCTGACCTCTGTCCTTACCTGCTGTGAGAATAATGACGCTCTGCCCTGCAGTCCTCCCAGAGGGAGAGAATGGCTGGGAAGGTGCTCTCAGAGAAGGATCCCAGAACATTAAAGACAAAGGCCCCTTAGTGCTCACTCAGTCCAACTGTCTTGGTTGACAAAAGAAGTCAGGTTGGGGCCCAAAGAGGGAAGGGGGCTGGATTCTCACCGAGTCAAAGGCTGAGCAAAGAGAACCCAAGCCATTTCACTGCCAGGCCACCCCAGAGAAGCCAGGCTTCTCATTCTGAGTGGCCAGCCATGTCATGGCAAAGACCTAGCAGTGGAACTAGGTATTATTGCTTAAATCCACATGGTACAGTGGTTGCTGGGGGCTTCCAGGTGGGCTCCAGTGTCTTAGCCCCCTTTATGTTCCTCTCCACAGTGGGAAGTGCCACAACGAGGTGGTGCTGGCACCCATGTTTGAGAGGCTCTCCACAGAGTCTGTTCAGGACCAGCTGCCCTACTCCGTCACACACATGTCCATGCCAGCCACCACCGAGGGCAGGCGGGGCTTCTCTGTGTCCGTGGAGAGTGCATGCTCCAACTATGCCACCACTGTGCAAGTGAAAGAGTGAGTATTTTGAGAACTCGAGCAGGGGTTCTTGAGCGGAGCCCATAGACAGACCTCCAGGGGCCGAGAACTCCAAAGTCTTATGCTGAGTTCCCTTTATCCTCATCATATTATCTTCTTTCTGGTGTTCACTATGCTGTAACCACACCTGGGCCTTGGCACTTGTTCTCTCTGCACAGGCTGCTTCACACCGGATACTTAATGCCAGAACCACTCACCTTTCGTGTGTCAGGTTTCAGATCATGTGTGCTCTTTGAAATTATCCGGCTTGATTATGTGTATTGGTTTGTTTATCATTTGTCCTTTCCACAAGTTCCTCCTGGGACTCATCTTAGTCTTACTCGGTACTGCATGCCCAAGGCCTGGAACAGTGCCTGGCATATAGTAGGTGTTCACTGATTATTGTTTTGTTGGTTGAGTGAATGAACAGAGGAAGGAGAAGGAGGTTAAGACTCCATCCTAGGTCTAGGCCAGAGACCAGATGGGGAAAGAGTCTGTGTCCATCTTAATGCCAGTAATGAGGCACCTGTGGCTGCCAGACAACCCTGTAAATCACGATTGTGCACTTACTGTGTGCCGGGCACTGGGTGCTTGCAGTATAGGTGAGAGTTACTAGGGCTGGGGAAGTCAGGAAGAGGTGAGGTCTTTTCTGAAGCCTCATTAGATGGAGAGGGGAGGGAACTGTGTTCGGGGTAGAGGTAGGAGTCTGTGATTGTGTCTGGTATAGACTGGGTGGTTGGCAGTAGCCAGAGAGTGGGCTGTTAAGTCACGGAGGGCCTGGATTGTGAAGACTCAGCAGGTGTATTGAGGGATTAAAGCAACAAAGTGATGCCATCAGGTTAACATTTTAGAAGGACTGCTATTGTGGAAGTTGGATGGGTGGGGAGCAAGCCTAAAGATATGGAGACCCATTAGGTCCTAATGATTAGGAGGTTGTTGCAAGATCCAGGGAAAAGATGTTAGTAAGTGTGGTGATGGAGAGAACACAAGATTCTCCAAAATGGTGAGGCTTGGGGGCAGTGAGGGAACTCCAACTGGGAGGATGACATCCAAGTTTCTGGCTTAAGCCATTGGATGAATGCCCTTTATCTGCGAGTGGCCTAGGCCTTGGGGGCCAGTAGGGGCCTGGGACCTAGTGAACCTTCCCTGCACAAGTGAAATCGGTCAGGCATGTTTTTAGGATGTCTTCACCCTTCTTCAACTCTTGTCTGGCCTAGGGTCAACCGGATGCACATCAGTCCTAACAACCGCAATGCCATCCACCCCGGGGATCGCATCCTGGAGATCAATGGTGCCCCTGTTCGCACACTCCGAGTGGAAGAGGTAGAGTGTGTGTCCAGTCTGTCTTTCGGGGGTTGGACATGAAACAGACCCTCTGGGAGATCAAACTATGGTCTTTACCTTTCCCTATTCCTAGTCTATCTCTTTGTTTTGCCACTGAGCCTGTGACTGCTGATGACCTCCTGTGTCATCCTGGCATGTTCCCAGGGCTGCAGGGATGGCCTGACAGATGGGGAAGCTGATAGGATACCAGACAGAGGGTACTGTGTGGCTACTGACATCTGGAGGCCACCATTAGCCAAGTTGAACATTGGCCACACTGTGTTTAGATCATCTGGGCTGACAGTGGGCGGCCTGGGATGGACAGCCTGTGGGAGCCAACCTTACACAGCTTTTGATTACAGGTAGAGGACGCAATTAGCCAGACGAGCCAGGCCCTTCAGCTCCTGATTGAACATGACCCTGTCTCCCAGCGCCTGGACCAGCTGCGGCTAGATGCACGGCTCTCTCCTCACATGCAGAATGCTGGACACTCTCACACCCTCAGCCCCCTGGACACTAAGGAGAATCTGGAAGGGACACTGAGGAGACGTTCCCTTAGGTGCCTCCTTTCACCCTGGTTCTGTGTTGTCCCATGCTTATCCCTCAGATGAGGCAGAGCAGGCTTTTGGAGACCAGCAGAGTTAAGAAGGGAACCAGCTGGACAGGCACAGGCTGACGATTGTGCTGACCCAGCTCCCTTCGTGGAAATCACAGTTCATAGCCAGGACTGTGAGTGATCTGACCCAGCTGTCTGTAATGTCCCCTTAGACACTAGAAGGTCATACTGTCCACTGAACTCCTGAGCTGGACAGGAGGCAGTAATGCTGGACCCTGAAGGGCAGCCTGGCCTGTGGGAAAAGCATGGGGCTTGGAGGCTGGAGTGGGGGCATAGATAGGATTGATAAGTATAAATAAGGACTTTGAAAACTATAAAACAAGGGATGCATGCAAATTGTTTACGATTTGAGGGACCTAAAACCAAATCCAGGTTTGTGGAGAGAGAGCATGCACCAAGTAGGGAGACTGAAAGAACGGGAGTCTAGAGCACTGGGTGTCTAGGCAGGCACACCCATAATGGCGCCTTTGAGCTGAGCTCCCTCTCTTCACAAATCACATCATCTCTCCTAGCCTCTCTCTACATTTGTGAAGTGGAGCTGCAGATAAAGGTGGCTGTCTCACCAAATACGTAAGGATTCAGTATGGGAAAGGATGCAAAGTAGCATAGCGCCGGCAGAGGGTCAGCACTCAGTCAATATGAGGTGTTGTTAGTATTACCTAGGTATCAGGTCTTTTTATCTGCCCTCCTACCCAAACAGACTAAATTACTCAGGGACCTCTTGGCTGGCATCTGTTGGAAATAGGGCCCTCCCAACAGGTGGCTCCTGTCACTCCTGGCTGCCCTCTTGGCCTCAATCAGCATGCGCAAGCTGGTGGAGGCACAGCGCCAGAGGTCAGAGAAGGCCTGAGAACACATGGCCTGGAAGAGGGAAGATGTGGGTGGGGCGGGGGGTGGTGGCCAGAGAGCTGCTCAGATATCTAGAGGGCTGTCATGCAAGACAGGATGGCTCACCTTGTTTGCTTTGTCGGCACACTTGGCAGGAGGCAGAGCAAGGGCTAGGAAGCTGCAGGCAGTCCTTTCTGGGTCACCCAGGTGAAACAGGAGTGTACACGGAGAGCAGGTTGCAGGGTTGCAGTCAACCTTCAGTGTTACGGGCTTCATCCATCCTGTCCCTTCTCCTAAGATTGTATTTTACTTATTTTTAGAGAGAGTGGAAGGGAGGGAGAAAGAGGGGGAGAGAAACATCAATGTGCTATTGCCTCTCACTCAGCCCCTACTGGCGACCTGGCCCACAACCCAGGCATGTGCCCTGACTTGGAATTGAACTGGTGACTTTTTGGTTCGCAGGCCAGCACTCAATCCACTGAACCACACCAGCCAGGGCTATTAGTGGCTACTTTTAAAAATATAAACCTAATGGGTTTACTGCTATAAAAACTATGCATTTATTATTTTAAAATTTAGGAAATGTAGACAGATATAAATGTGCAAATGTCCAAAATCCCATTTGGTCATTTTTTGGATGGGAATAGGCTATCAGTCTGACCCAGTTGGTGTCTCGAGTCAAGCAGACATGGAAAGTGGACCATCATCTGATGGTCCACCCATAGTGCTGTCCTGTATTGAGCACTATAAGCCAGTAGCATGTAGTCAGTTGTTCCAGGTGAGAAGTACTCAGGGTTCTCACTCTGAATGTGTGTTCACTGTGCTTGAACTACTGATGTCTAGCCCCTAGATGGCACAGCTCTCTGATGTAAGAATCCTCCTCCCCCAGTCATAGCTCCTGAACCACAGGCATTGGAATGGTCAGGTAGCCCTAAGATTCCTGCCCCCAGGGTTTCCTGGCAGGTCTCTGAGGACTACCCTATCCATACCACCCTCTTTCCTCATCCTCAGGCGCAGTAACAGCATTTCCAAGTCCCCTGGCCCCAGCTCCCCGAAGGAACCCCTGCTCTTTAGCCGTGACATCAGCCGTTCAGAATCCCTTCGCTGTTCTAGCAGCTACTCCCAGCAGATCTTCCGGCCGTGTGACCTGATCCACGGGGAGGTCCTGGGGAAGGGCTTCTTTGGGCAGGCCATCAAGGTAAGCACAGGCGGCAGCTGCTCTGCTCCTCTGCCCCTCATCCCTCATCCCTCTCTCACCTCCTTTTGGGGAGTTTTTATTACGTGGTCTCACCTCACACCCTGTGTGACAGCAGGCCATCTTCCTGGCTGCAGGGAATGGTGTGAGGGCTGCACCCCTGCCACCCCAGCCCTCCCAGGCCACTTGGTGAACTTGGAGACCCTTGAGATGAGCTGTGCCCATGGCCCTCCTGCCTACAGTCAGTGAGAGTTTTTAGGTTGCCCGGAGGCCTCAGTGCTAGTCATGCTACAGCGGGTACATGGGGGAGTGGCTCCTGCCTCCCTGATGAACAGTAGTCTCAGGGACTAACCTCTCTCTCTTTCTTTCCTCCTCCTCCTCTACTGAGAGCTGGGAGGGGGGGTCAGGTAAGCCATGTGTCTCAGCTTTCGGAGCATTGGGGCTGGAGAGCTCACCTTCAACCCACCCAGCCCCCTAGCGCATGTCTACAGCATTGACCTTCCTGTCCCCAGACTTCTGTTCACCCAAGGGACTCACTCCCTTGTCAGATAACCAGAGCCCCTGCTTGGCTTGACAGCCCCTTCCTGCCTCATCCCACACTTCCCTTTTCTGGATTCTTGCCTCTCCTCTGTGCATGCCCTGCTCTCCAGGAAAGGGGGTGTGCTCTCTGAGTCCCTGTTGCCCTGTGCCGTGCTTCCGCACATGAACTCTCTCCATCTGATCTGGCTCAGTGTGTTCTCCAGGGGATGGGATGGGGAGTTGCACAGATTTTCACACAGTTCCCCAGAACTACCTCTGGTCTCTGCACCCATAACAACCACCCTCCTTGTAGGTAACACACAAAGCCACGGGCAAAGTGATGGTCATGAAGGAGTTAATTCGGTGTGATGAGGAAACACAGAAGACTTTTCTGACTGAGGTAAGAAAGTGCGGTTGAGTTGGGAGTTTGATGTCACTGTTGGAAGAGGGAAGGCTTTACTAAAAATGGTTTCAAGAGTAAACTTACTTTGGAATCATTTTCGTAAAGGCTGAGCAGAAAAGAACACGAGAGTAACATCCTTGGCCCTCTGAATTATAGCATTATTTGTTCCGTGAATGCACACTAAAGATAACACAAGCTGAGTACAAGGGCTGCAACAACCAGTGCAGTGTGATTCAGAGGTGCTCGCAGATACTGGGGTGATGGACATGAGAACAAACCATTTAGTGCAAGTAGATGCTATAAGAACCACCTGAACACCCTGCGGAGGGAGCCTGGGGTGGGGCCTCCCAGAGAACTGACGTCCCTTGAGCATTTCCACAGTTCCCGTCGCCTCTCTCAAGTTGTTCCATTAATTCCGCTGGGCACCCGTGTGGTCCAAGTGCGGCCCTCCAGGGCTCTGTTCACTCTGGGGCCCTCCCACTCTAACCACACCCCCCCCCCACACCCACATGTAGTTCCTAGTAAGGCAAGATCCTGAGAGTAAGGCCCTTGGGGCCCTCCCCAACTATGCAGAAGTATTCTTCCCTGTCACTTAAGACAGGAGGTAGGAGATGCAGGTAACAGTGATCAAGCTGACCCCTAGAGGGAAGGGGTAAGGAAGACATAATGGGAACTGCCAACCCTCCTTGGCTTTCCCCACCCCCAGGTGAAGGTGATGCGCAGCCTGGACCACCCCAATGTGCTCAAGTTCATTGGCGTGCTATACAAGGACAAGAAGCTGAACCTGCTGACAGAGTACATTGAGGGGGGCACGTTGAAGGACTTTGTGCGCAGTGTGGTAAGTGTATTACCTCCATGGTCCCTAAGAGCTTTGGTGGGTTGTCAGCGGGACACCTGTGTCACCACTACCCTGGAACCGTGATAGCCAGGGAGACTCACTGCTTTGCCTTCGAAGGGCCATGATGGGTGGGACTGGGCACAGGCAGAGAAGGTTCACTGGCAGACCATGTTGACCTACAGGGCCTGGACCATGAATGGGACAGGGCCCGACAGCCTCTGATGGACATTCCCTCATCCTGTAGGACCCGTTGCCCTGGCAGCAGAAGGTCAGGTTTGCCAAAGGCATCGCCTCTGGAATGGTGAGTCTTGGCAGTAACCTTGACAGTGGGTTGGCAGGGGAGGGGCGGTTGGGGCGCCAGTCAGGAGAGATGCAAGGATTGCTGGCGCACTGGAAGGCAGGTTGTGAGCTGGGCAGCTCTGTACTGAGCTTCTCTCTGTACCAGTGAAATTCACCCCAAATGGCTGTTCTCAGCTCACAACCCTACTCTCAAAGAATCCAGGTCTTCAAGGGCACACAGGACATGGGCAAGGCAAACTGGAGAGGCAGACTAGCACAAGGTGGCCTGGCCTTGCTGGCACAGAGGTGTCCAGGTGCTGAGGGCACTTGGGGCAAGCAGAGGACCTCACTGCCTAGGAAACCTGAGAAAAGGAGGATACGTTCTAGTGAGCCCCAAAGGACAGGCCAGAACTGAATAAAAGTTCCTTCTGGCACAGAGGCCCCGAGGTTAAGGAGACGACAGCAGCTAAGACCTGGGAGGAGAGAGGAGGAAACAGTCTGTTTCACTTGGGAACAATGATTCCGATGAAAGCAGCGATTGACCGTTGTTGAGTGCTTTCCGAGTGCCGGGCACCAGCTGCGGGAATAACATGCATGTGCGTGCTTATTCCTCATGACAACCCTGGCTTCTAGATGAGACGCCGAGGCCAGAAAGGGACAGAACTAGGAGCTTGGGCTAGTCAGTCCTGAGATTTTATTCACTGCTCTTCATGTCAGGACCATGAAGATAGTATTAGTCTTGGGGGTACATTAAGTTCCCTGTATCTTAAGCTAAAGAGTGTGGACTTTGTTTAGGGAGCCAAAAAGACAAATATAGATTTTTAAGCAAGTAAGTTTTGTGGCCAGAGCTGTGCTTTTTTGCAGATGAGTCTGGTGTGGTCAGTAGGTTGGGGTGGAATTGGGAGAACTCGGGGCAGGGAGACCTGGTGCGGGGCAGGGGTGTGGGTTTCTGAGTTGGGGTATGATTACGGGGACAGGAGGCTGAGACGGATGGCAGAGTCAGAATGGAAAGGCAGGTTGGCAGTGAGGGAACAGGTGAAGGGGAGGAGAAGGCGTGGGCGGCTTGAGGTACCTAGAGAAATGTTGGTGTCATTTACCAGACGTGCTTTGGAGGGGGGAGTGGCAGTGATGGTTGGGAAACACGTTTGGGAAGAGCTAGGGTAAGTGTCTGCCAAGGCTGATGTGTGGTTTGTGGGCGTCAGCACATGAAGAGAAAATGGCTTTGAGAAGGGCTGACATTGAGGAAGCTGGAAGGAAAAGCAGGCACACAGGAGTCTCCGATGACGGTAGCATGGGAGAGGTGTGGGCTACCTTTGAGGTGGGGATGGGCAGGTCACGAGCTCCAGCAATTCGGGGAGGGCTCCCTGGGTGTGAGCAGCTCTGGGAGCCTAGGGTATGGAAGCAGTATTGCAGGGGGCTGGGGAGGGGGGACATGGCTCCTTCCACATTTGCTGGGGAGGAGGAGGGAAGGAAAAGGAAGTGTCTTCCGAGAGTAACGAGAGCCAGAGATGGAGGCCTAGAGGGGGAAAATAGCAGATGGATTTTTCTGGAAACACTTGGAAGGGAAGAGAAAGAGGTTAAAGTGTAGACAGAGAGCAAGGAGGGTGCCACATCTCGGGGGAGGTGAATGTCGGGAGTCTAGAGCCTGCTGGTCCAGGAGGAGGTCGCTTATTCCCGTCACAGGCAAGATGGATCCAGGTAGCTGAAGCCAGAGATTGGGAGGAGGGGCTAGGAGTAGTGCATCTGAGGGTGCTCACTTCAGATGTCCTGGATCTAAATGGGGACCTAAGTAGAGGGACATGCAAGGGCCAGTGCCCAGTGAAGACTTCGTGAGAAAACAGTGAGGGCTTAGAGCAGCCACTGGGTTGGGGTCAATGAACAAAGGACGGGTAGGAGATGGCAGCAGGGAGAGAGGAAGCTGAGGGAGCCTTTGGCTTTCTGTTGGTGCTGGGACAAGGCAGTGACAGCAGGAGGACCTGGGCTCTGGGGTCCAGGTTGGGTCCTGAAGCTGAATTGAGGGTGGCCTGGAAGAAGAGCCCGTTCCATGGCCCAAATTCAGAGTCAGCGTCTGGTTGATTTACTGGCCGTTGGCCTCAGCTCCTACTTCTGTTCTAGGCCTATCTGCATTCCATGTGCATCATCCACCGGGACCTGAACTCACACAACTGCCTCATCAAGCTGGTATGTTCCACCTGTCCGGGCCTCCCCAGGGCCAGCCCAGAGGGCTTCCTTGTCACAAGGGAGACTGACTGTCCCTTGTTGCTTTAGACCAGAGATAACGCCTAGGGCTCCTGTCTTGCTTTTCCTCTGCCTCGGATGCCCTCTTCTGTCTCCTAGGCTCCCAGACACTTGGAGATACAATTCCACCTTTTCCTGGTAGCAGCCCTTGAAATCCTTTGGATAGAAGGGTTTCTGTATACAAAGCCCTGTCGCTTTCCCTGGTTTTGCCCCATGATGGTCCCGTAAAGCAGCTCACGGTGGACCCCATTTTATATCTCTGGCACCTGAGGCCACAGCACTAGTAGATTGACAGTGACTGGGTTGGGGCCTGTATTCCTCCCACTGGCCGGTCAGCTCTGGTTGTTACAATGTTGTCCTCCTTTCGACTTGAAGTCTGGCTTCCTGAGTGTCCACTAAATTGCCCTGGCTTCACCCTCTGAACCCACACCAAACAATCTTAATCCCTTTTCCACGTGACTGCCCGCTAGCTATTTGAAGAGTTTACCTCCCCCAAGTACCCCACCGACTGCCTCCACCCTGTCTTTCTCGGTCTTATTCTGATTGTAGCCATGGCCTTAAATCTTCTGGGGAACAAGACAGGAAGGGGAACAAACAAAACAAAAGAAATGCCCAGAACTGCCACTGAGTTCCACCCTCTGGGTCTCAGAGCCTTACCCCTCCGGGCTGTGAACACCCCCAGGCCTGGGGCTCCGCTGTGTGGAGACACCAGACGGTTAGAAAACACATGCTGAGCCTTGTCTGTCAGAGAGAACCTCAGCTGGGTCTCGCTCTGCTTTGCTGCACATCTTTTCTCCCGTTCTCAATGACGTCTCTTGGAAAGGTCCCCACCTAGTCCTGACCTGGCCTTTGTCCTACCAGGACAAGACTGTGGTGGTGGCAGACTTTGGGCTGTCACGGCTCATAGTAGAGGAGAGGAAAAAGCCCCCAGTGGAGAAGGCCACCACCAAGAAACGTACCCTGCGCAAAAATGACCGCAAGAAGCGCTACACAGTGGTGGGAAACCCCTACTGGATGGCTCCTGAGATGCTGAACGGTGAGTCCTGATGCCCTGAGGGGACGTGCTCTAGAGGGGAGTTGGGGGCCACATCTTGCAGCAGAGCTCTGGGAACTCCAGGGAGGCCTGTGAAGTGTAAGGCCAAGTATGCAGAGGTGAAGGCTGCATGATTTTTATCCCTTGCCAGACCGGGCCGCATAAACTCCTCCCTGAGTTCAGGCCTACTAGCTGGTCAGTGTTCCACCCGAGGCTTAGGGGAAGGTCTGACTGTGGCCTTTATGCCCCAAGGGTAGGTAAGAACTCAGGCTACTCCTTGAGCTCTAGCCTTTAGTGTCGCTCTATGCTGAGAACTGAAGTGTGGTGCCCTCTTGTGGATAATGCTCAAACCAGCCAGAGATGCCGGCTGGGACTCTGGAACCCCATAAGGTTGTGAGGCCTCAGAAATGGTTTGATACAACCCTTTTTGGAGTCTCAGGCCCAGAGAAGTTCTGTGGTTTGCCCAGGAGCACACAGCTGGGTAATGGCAGAGAACAGATCAACCCTGGTCCAGGTCCCTTTCGCTGTCCCATGCAGTTTCATCATGGGCACTGTTGTTTTATAAGATCTCATCTGTGCAGCCCACCCAGGGCTGAGGAAAGGTGATTGTTGGGTGGAAAGCCTTTGGAGCATCCCCACGGATCCTGTTCCAGTCCTGGTTCTTGGCTGTGGCCTGGCTTGGCCCTGGACTCAGTGCAGAGCTTGTAAGGGACCAACCCTAACAGCCAGCTCTCCTTTGTTCCCCAAGGAAAGAGCTACGATGAGACGGTGGATGTCTTCTCTTTCGGGATCGTTCTCTGCGAGGTGAGCTCTCTCACGTAGACAGGGCCTGAGGCAGCAGGCCTAGCATCTCTTCCCTGCCTCAGAACTGCCGCTCCTCCTCCAAAGATGAGTGACTCACAGTAAAATCAGCACAAGTTTAGGGTTGTACAGTTTATCTCACATCTGTTAACACAGCTGAGTCTCATTGGTCCCGTGAGAAGGATGGAGTAGAGTTTTTCCAGGTGAGGAAACAGTCTCAGAAAGGGGCAATGCCTTGCTCTGAGCCACAGGGTCAGTATGGGACAGGTGAGACACAGAAAGTCAGGAGATTGTTCAGGTGGCTCCCTCTAGCCAGAAGCAGCAACCTTTCCTCTTCCCAGGCCCTAGAGATGTCTCCACCCTCAGCCTAGAAATGGAAGGAGCCACTCCAGGAAATGCCAGCCCACCTAGCACAGTGCTAGGTAGGCACTGTGGGGTAGAGTGAGTCTTGGAAACATTCCTGCCCTTAGGCCCTTAGCTCAGTCTGTCTCAAAGCAGTTAGTTGGACACATACATTCAGAGGTTTCTGTGATTTTTATAAAGTGGTGAGTGGCAGAGGAGAGACAAGTGGTGACTGGAATAACAAAGAAAGGTTCTTTTAAAAATTGTTTTCTGGCCCTGGCTGGTGTGGCTCAGTGGACTACGTGCCAGTCTGCAAATCCAAAGGTCACCAGTTTGATTCCCGGTCAGGGCACATGCCTGGGTTGTAGGCCAGGTCCCTAGCTGGGAGTGTGGGAGAGGCAACCTGTTGATGTTCCTCTCCCTCTCTTTCTCCCCTCTCTCTAAAGATCAATAAGTAAAATATTTTTTAAAATTTGTATTCTTTCATAGAAGACAGTTGAGCACCTCCTGTGTACAAAGCACTGGGCTGGCACCAGAGGGTCTCAGGCATGAGTCAGACCCAACACCGCACTGCACAGGGCCTGAGCGCTGGCAGGGAATACAGACACGGGGTGGGGGTGGGGGGGTGGGGGGGGGTGGGAGGCTCCGCAGGGCCGGGTGCGGTGTGGGAGCTGCCCCTCCAGGTCTGGAGCGTTGTGCTGCCGGGGCAGCGACGCCTCCTCTAAACCCTCCCCAGTGCACCCTCCCTTTCAGGAGCACACCGTGTCCCGCCCCCACCCCTACCCCTCAAACGTTACCATTACCTTCCTCTTGGGTGAGTTCCAAGGGCCCTTCTTTTGTCTCTGTAACTCATTTCCTGAGCCCATTTCTTCTGCCTCTCACTTCTACCTCTGTGGCTTTCTAAATAAGCTTTCTCTTATTAAAAAAAATAAAAACAACAACCCTCCTCAATAAGACTCTCAGTTGAGAGACAGTCTGTATTAGCAAGATTTTGAGAGTCAGGGTTAGGGGGGCAGCTCTTAAACCTCAGCTTCATCTTCTTCCTGTCCACAAACCGGCATCCCTTTCCCCTGCGTATGGCCACACTCTCCACAGTCTCTGACCAGCCGTCTTCTCTCCTGCAGATCATCGGGCAGGTGTATGCAGATCCTGATTGCCTGCCCCGAACACTGGACTTTGGCCTCAACGTGAAGCTTTTCTGGGAGAAGTTTGTCCCTACAGACTGCCCCCCAGCCTTCTTCCCCCTGGCCACTATCTGCTGCAAACTGGAGCCCGAGAGCAGGTTGGTGTCCTGCCCCGTTCCTCGATCCCTTGGCCGTCCCCAAGCCCTTCCCAGACATAGGGGTGGCAGAAGCCTTGAGCTCAAAGATGTGGCCGTCAGCCACTCAAGACGCCCAAAAACACTGACGTGCCAGGGTGGGGGGTGGGGGGTGAGGGCATAGTAGCAAGTGTCCTGGGTATAACACAGAAACAGCCATTAAAAGAAATTTTAACAGAATTCACCCAAACCTGTACCATTCTAACAAATTAAGTGTCTTCATGTCTCCATATTCCCCTGTCCATGTCCACATACACACTTTTTAGATTCTAACCTCAAATAGAGAAAAATCTTATATTTTGCCCTGCATTTTCCTTGTTACCATCTAGTCTCCCTATTTATTATTTCTGTTAAATACATGAAATTGTATTAAGAGACTCCCTGAACATACTATAGTATATATAATGTAGAGAGATGTTCAGGTTTTTCCTGTTTCTCTTTGTAATAAGTGTTGCTACAGTGAGCATCTTCACGCATTTAGCTAATTTCCTCCTTTAAAGAAATCTTTTTAAAATCACCTTAGCCCTGGCCATCATGGCTCAGTTGGTTCGAGTGTGGTTCCTAACCAAAAAGCTGTGGGTTTGATCCCCGACCAGGGTATGTGGAAGAAGGCAGCCAGTTGATGTTCCGTCTCTCTCTCTCTCTCTCTCCCCCCTCCCCCCCCCCACCCTGCTCCCTCCCTCTCCCTCTCTCTTAAAAATCAATGAAAAAAAAATGTCCTTGGGTGAGGGGAAAAAAATTACCTTAATTTTCTCAGGTTCTATCTTTCTTTATTACCAACGTTTCCCCAGGTCCCTTCAAGTTTGTGCATTACAAAACTAGAATCTTGTGCTTTTTTTTTTTGCTATCAAAAATCATGTTTCTTTTAAAAATCAAAGTCAAACATTACTGAAATACCTAGCACAGGAACTGTACATCTTCTATAATCCCCTAATCAGTGTGCCCTCAACACTCTCCTCACTGCCTAACTCCATCTCCCCAAGGTAACCAGCAGGCACATAATCTTTATTTTTAAATGATTTCCTAAGGTCCACTGTAGAGTTGGGACTGGCTGGTGGGAGGCTCCATATCTTGTTCTTTCATGGGCCAAAGGACCACAGTGCTTTAGTAACACCCGAGTAAGAGCATGAGGAAAAATGTGAATTTATATGCTATTTGTTTGGTCATGCCCCTTTTCTCAGTCATTCTCAATGTCTGTCTTTAATGCATTGAAAACTATCTGCTGAGTGCCTGCCCCGTGCTAGATACTGTCCTAAGCCCTCGGGATACAGCAGTGAACAAAAATGTGCCCCCCACCCGCCTTGTGGAACTCACGGTCTGGCAAGGAGAGACCGACTGTATGGAACCTTAGAGAGGGACGAGTGCTGCACACAAGGGGTCCAGCCGAGACAGACAGTTCTTTGGGATACAAGTTGTAAACTTACATGTAGCGATCAGAGTGGGCTGAGAAGGTGAAATGTTTAAGGAAAAACCTGGGGGAGGCGGAGGAGTAAGCCTGAGATGTCTTAGGGTTCCAGGGCACCTCAGTTACTTCCACGGCACCAGGAGCCCACCCTGTGCTTCCTCCTCGGGAAAGGTTGCTGGGCCTCTGACGTGCTCTTTCCTGGGCAGACCCACCGATGTGGAAACAGTCCAGGACTGTAAAGGATCTTTTAAAAAGGCACTTAGTCCAATCCCACCTTTGATGATTGCATTTTCTCCCAGTCGTGGGAGGAGCTTTTTCACTCCTGGACTTTTATGCTTAAACTAACCTCTGGAGCCATGCCAGCCTCCTTACAGGTTATCTGTAATAGATCTTTGCAGCAAATCTATTTCCCACAGAGGCAGTGGTTAAGGGACTTGCCCGAGGTCATACACCTAGGAAGTGGTTTAAGTCACATGCCTGGGGACCTTCTACACCACCCCATGGTCCTACCCACATTTCACCTATTTCACCCCATCTTCTCCTAGGCCGGCATTCTCAAAACTGGAGGACTCCTTTGAGGCCCTCTCTCTGTACCTGGGGGAGCTGGGCATCCCACTGCCTGCAGAGCTGGAGGAGCTGGACCACACTGTGAGCATGCAGTATGGCCTGACACGGGACTCGCCCCCCTAGCCCTGGCCCAACCCCCTGCTGTGGGCAGGGCCCTCCTGGCTTCCTGTGGATTGGCACCTTGTTTAGAAGCAGAACAAGCCATCCCTACTACCTCCCCAGGAGGCGAGTGGGCGCAGCACCAGGGAAATGCATCTCCACATGTTTTGGGACCTGGTTACTGTCTGTAAATCCAACACTCGCCTGAAAGCTGTGAAGAAGAAGAAGGAAAAAAAAAGCCTGGCTTCTGGGCCAGGAGGAATCTGTTACTCGTGACCACTCCGGAACTCCCTGGGATTCTGGGATTCCGGGCTAGTCAGTGTGATCTGGACCTGCTGGGCAAGATTCCAGGGTGAACCTGCCCCTAGGCTCTGAAGTGTCTGGTCCAGCTGAGGACGGGAGGACTTGGAGTGGTAGTGTGGCTGAGAGAGAGACTGGTGGCCAGGCCGCAATCCAAGGATGTGAAATGACAGTGGTGCTACCCTCCTTCCACTCCATGCGCTGCCCTCCCCTGGGCGGGGTCTAGGAAATAGGTTTTGAAGAGTCCTTTAACTTGTGGTGGAGCTGGCCAGGAGTCAGGGGAAGGGCTGGTTTCGGTTCACCTCCCAGTCCACGTCGGTGTCAGGGGCAGTGTGTATCTTGTGTTCTCCAGCTATACTGCTGGAGACGGGCTGAGAATTCCTGGGTTGGCATCTTTTCTGCCCACAACAAGAAGTGACCCACAGTGCAGGAGGAGGCTGGGGACTGGAAAGAGACCCTGCCCTCTAGAAAGCCCATACCCTGGCTGCTGTCGCTCATACCCCGGTGGGCACCTTAGTCAGAAGCTTGAGACACTTTGCCTAGACCTAGATGAGTTCTGGAGGATGGTATGGCTTGTCGCAGGCCCAGTGTGTAAGGCTAGGGGAGTGGGACTCTCAGCAGTCTCTTGGCCTTGGGGCAGCCACTCCTCACCCTTCCCCATCCCTGGTCCAGGCACCAACTTGGGTGGGAAGAGGTGGTGGCAAGAGTCCCAGAGCTTAGATGCTGGGAGACACACCTCCCTGAGCTGGGGGCCATCTGGCTTCTACTTCACCTGCCAGCTGGCCCACATCACTAGCTCCTGGCTGCAGCCTCCTGAGCCACAGCCATGGGTGCTGAAAAGCCCTGGGGGCACCCTCTACCTTGGCTCCCAGATCTCTAGGGACTCCACGCAAATAGATTTGCCTCTTCCTAAACATCTGTGAGCTTGGGCCATATTTAACAAATTGGGAATGGGTTTGGGATATTACTGCAATGTGTAGTGGTTGTATTGGGGGTGGGAGGGAGGAGGGGGGTGGGAATGATTTGGGAGAGTGTTTGCTGTTAATATTATCTTGTTCTGTCTGTTGGGTGACATGTGAAATACTGTTTATAGACCTGATGAGTTGTGGGATTAGCTGTCATCTCTGGCTATGCTGTGTAGACCTTATGTGTGGAGTGTGCAAGCTTGTGGGGTTGAGCCCTGGGCTCACAGAGGCAGCAAGGTCAGCACCGTGTGGCTGGTTGTGCCTCAACTGTCCCCAGCGTACGTGGGAGTGGTGGGCCCAGGTTGGACCATTGAGCAGACCAAATAAATTAAGCAGTTAACATAACTGAGAATACTGAGAGTGAAAAGTGATCTGGGGCCTTGCTCAGGGAGACACATGTGGAGGGTCTGCTGGCCTGTCTGCCAGGAAGTGCAAGTCCCCCCCTGCTCTGTTCTAGAGAAAACACTCCTGGCCACCTTCAGGTCCAGGTCACATGACTCCCCATGGCAGGAAGTCCTCCCGCTCCCTAATTCTAATCCCCTTTCCTTGTGTAGACACCAACTTGCTCTCGAGAAGGTGCACTTCCCACCTGAGGCAGCCCAGTCCTTGAAGCAGGTCTGGCTTCTACCTACAGCTGCGTCATTCCTTTGGGTCCCTACACTCCCACCCTCTGATCCGCCTACAGTCCTAAAGCCTGGATATCCTGGAGCAGCAGTCTCCAACCTTTTTGGCCCCAGGGACTTTTTTCGTGGAAGACAATTTTTCCATAGACCAGGATGGGGGTTGGTTTGGGCATGATTCAAGTGTGTGACTCTCAAGCTCACCTGCCATGTGGCCCAGTCCCTAACAGGCCATGGACTGGTACCAGTCTGTGGCCCTGGGGTTAGGGCCCCCTGTCCTAGAGTCTTTGCAGGGCTAGGTGTCACCTTGACAATGGGAAAAAAATGAATGCAAGTTACCCCCACCCCTTGTGTTTCCCTGCAAGTGCTTGAGAGCAAAAGACTCAGTTCTTGCTTCTGCACTTAGGGGATGTTGTGAGGGCGTGACCAATGGGCAGGGTGGGATGCTGCAGCCTGGCTAGTGGTTATCCTGGGCAAATATAAATCTACATACCCAAAGCCTGAGGACAGAGTCTGGGTCCTGGAAAAACATGCTCGAGGGTGCCCTTTGCTGTTAGATCTACAGAGAAGTGTCCGGGCTTGGGCAGAGACCACTCTGCCTGTTCCCAGAAGCTGAGGACCTGTTGTTGAAATCCCCTGCTGAAAGCCCAGCAAACACTCCTATTGATAGCTGCTTCTGGAGCCCTGGCAGTGCCCTCAGGGACCTTCCTCAGCCCAGAGCTGTTACTAGCAGCCCAAGGGCTCACCCCTCTGCACACCCATCCTTTTGTGACCACAGCACCACCACCCACTACCCGTTTCCAGCTCCAGCCGAGGGCTGCCTGGGCGTTCATTTTAACCTCCTGCCTTGGAGAGAATGTGGAAGGGGAGAGGATCTGCAGCGACTAACTGCCCGTCGAGACGCCCACACCCCCATCTCTGCTGCAACTCCAACCTTGGTTGGACTCTTGGTGATGACTACAGTTACCAACCATTCAGCTTTTGGCCACCTCCCAGTGACAGCCAGGGCCACAGAGGTGTTGACAAGGTAACCAAAAGCTTCCCAACATATGGAAGGAGTGTTCCTGACACCCCACAAAAACTCGGCAATGTGAAGTCCTTTTTTTTTTCTTTTTTTAATTTATTTATGTAAGTCAAATGCAGAGCAATTTCCTGCACTTTTAGATGCAGGTGTCAGAATGAGGTATATAAAACATGTACACAGAGAAATGCTTTTATAGAAAAGTAGAAACCAGTAATAGTCTCTTCAGCATCACTTAACAGCAAGGGACCCCCGAGGCCTAGGTTCCCTCGCCCGTGGAAACAGCCTGCTAAAGAGAACAGTCCCCACTAATCCCCCTCTCCACATGGGGCAATAGAAGGGCTTCGGGGAAGAAAACTCCGTGGACAGGGCATTGCTAAGGCCTCCGAGTGTGACATCAGGGCTTGGAGGCCCTGCTGAGCTGCTGGCACAGTGCAGCACAGTGCCATGGGGAAATGTACTCCCCTCGGCCTTGCCTGTAACTTTATAATCTTGGGTGTCACTTCCCCCTCTGGGAGCCCTAAGATCCCTTCCAATGATTCTGACTGTTCTACAAGTTAGGGGTTGGGGCCCCAGCTCTAGTGCCTTCACTAGAAGGCGATGGCCTGGCCACAGAGCAACCTGTACACTCAGGCCACTGCAGGGGTCTGAGCTATGATTACTTGACTTCTGAGCTTAGTTTCCACGTTAACCTCTCAGAAGCAGCTCACAGGGCCCTACAGTACGATCCCTGTAGGTTAGCTGGCTGTTGTCTTATCCCTACAAAATGAAGAGAGGTCACTGTCCACCCTAGAGAGAGACTGGGGTACCCCAGGTCCACCTCACGTCCTGTGGCCTAAGGCAGTCTCGGATCCTTCTCTCCCCTCTTCCTAAGTGGAATGTTCAGTGCAGTTCTTCCTTTCCTTTCGAGACAGGAAGCGTCTCTGGGCCCAGGCCCGGCCCATTCTTGTCAAGGCACATTGCTGCCAGACCAGCGAGCTGGAGCACACCCAGCAAACCCCAGCCTCGACCCCATACTCAAACCACAGTTCTGACTTTTGTACAAATTCATTTCCGGTTCCCAGAGGTCAGTAGGGAGTTCCACCCCAAATATTTTTTAAACTAAATATATATTTCTAAGTGCTCCCTCTTGACCGGCTTGACCTGAAGGATGAATAACAGTGTGCGCCACATAAGCCCATAGAGAACAAACGGAAAGGTGGAGAGTGAGGCCACCTTAGATAATGAAGCACAGAGGAGCCTGGGGGAGCTCCCTGTCCATCCCTGATTCGGTTCTGGGGCACAGGCAATGTCTGGAAGCCCTTGTCAGCAGCACTGCTATGGGGCTGCTGCTGTCGCCATCCACAGGCAAAACCCTGCTACAGGGATGGAGAAAGAGCACTGGTGGGACTCTACCCATCTTCGCCCTCAACCCACAGCACCACCTGCTTCTGTCTTAGGAGTTCCCAAAAACAAAACAAAAAAAAAACCCGGAGAAGAGTTTTAACCACAACAAAAAGTGTAGCTCCTCCCAGCTGTAGGAGGGTAGGCCATTCTGTACCAGTCCCTGCATGGGCTCCTGCCCATCGTGGGGGTGCTCAGGCCCCAGGGGTGCCTGCCTGTCCCATAAGGGGGGCACTGCCCTCCTGAAGGTCGACTGGTGTCTCACTGGTGTGGACCACAACAGTCTTCTCATCCACGATCTCACAGGTGGCGTTGGTGAAGGCAGACAAGGGTAGGGTGATTCTCTGCATCTCTCTCTCACACATTTTCTGGTCATGCTGCTCTTTCAGGTCCTTCCCCCTGGCAAGAAAAGAGGGAGGCATTCAGGCTGTGCCTTCTGCATGACTCTGTTTATCAGATAGCATCTCAGAAGCCGGGCAGGGCAGGAGCTAGCTGTGGTCACGGTGAATCAGTGGCTGATGACGCTAGATTTCTGTTCTGCCACACTGCCTTACCCCAATAAGGACCTCCTACACCTCTGGTGTTTTTCCTCTTCTGTAAAATGGGGGTAATAGTAATATGGACCTTACAGAGCTACAGGGGGGCTCGAGGAAGAGAACATAGAAGAGACTCTTAAAGCAAGACACAGTTTTGTTCTTTCAGCCCAGGACTCCGAGAGACCCAGGGAGCTATCAGCCCTCACCCATGAAGTCCAGAAAACTCACCTGACCACCCTGTCCTGAGACGGTCATCTTATTCTAAAGCCCCAGGTGTGAGCCCCAGCTGAAAACATGGACTGTCCCCAACCCATGCACAAGGCAAAAAGAACTCTGAGGGCTGCTTAGGTCAGTGGGAAACAAGACAGTGACCATCAGACCCCTTAGTTTTCACACACCTTTGAATTCTCATAGTGTTCGGTGACCCAGTTGGCATGGTCTTGCCCTATTTTTTTTTTAAGATTTTATTTATTTATTTTTAGAGAGAGGGGAAGGGAGGGAGAGGGAGAGAAACGTCAATGTGTTGTTGCCTCTCACACACCCCAAACTGGGAACCTGGCCTGCAACCCAGGCATGGTTCCTGACTAGGAATTGAACCAGTGACCCTTTGGTTCATAGGCCGGTACTCAATCCACTGAGCCACACCAGTGAGGGCTGGTGTTGCCCTTTTTACTCACGTGGAGTACTTCATTCTCAACTGAACCCAAGGAATTAGGTCTCAGCGTTCATTTTATAGATGAAGAAATAGCCCAGAGAAGTTAAGGAACTCTCCGATCACATGGTGGACTCAAACCAGTCTGTCAGACTCATACTCAGAGAAGTTAGGACCTGATCAGGGTCACCCCCAAAGAAATGGTAGGGCAGAGACTCAAACCCAATGTTCTGGCTGCACATATAGGGCCCTTCCCACTGGACCAGGCTGCCCCCATTGCAGGCCAAAGGGTCTGGTGAGTGCCTAGAACACTGCACAACAGGACCCACACCCAGGACCTAGGTCAGCACCCTCCAAAGCCAGCACCTAGACACACAGGCTCAGCTATCAGAAGAAATCTTCCTGGAAGGAGCCCCCTTCCACCCAAAGAGGCCTTGCAACAGGCCTCTGTTTGATGGATGACTTGATACAACACAGGCCTGCTTCCTACTTCAAAACTCCTGGGGGAGATGGCTGAGATCTGACGGATTACACACCCTCCGTGATGTGGGGTGCAGTGACAAGAGACTGGAGAAGGATCCTGAGAAAATGATGGGCTGGAAAGGAAGGAGTTTGCGCAGGTGCCTCAGAACTGTCTTCAACCGGTTCTCTAACGTTCTAGTACCAGCTCGGCAAACAGCCTCGCTGAGCCTTGCCTCCCTCGTCTGAAAGGAGGATTATATCTATCTCAAAATAAGATGATGAAAGTGAAAGCATTTTGAAAACAGTGGAACTGCTGAAAATTGATAGAAGGCCCTAGCTGGTGTGGCTCAGTTGGCTGGGCATCATCCGGCAAACCGACAGGTCACGAGTTCGATGCCCCGTTAGGACGCTTGCCTGGGCTCCGGGTCTGGTCCCCAGTCAGGGCGTGTGCAAGGGACAACCAATCGATGCTTCTCTCCCTCTCTTCCTCCCCTTCCCCCTGGAATCGATAAAATAAAATAAAGATTTTTTAACTCAGAAGGTTATTATGATTTGCCCTGAATATGACTTGATTCACCAACCAATGTTATCTTAATCTGATTTCCCAAGGAAACTCTCCTACTGACGAGCCAAGGCAAGTATTGTTTATGTGACCTCAGCAACTCCCCTCCTCTCTGGGCATTCATTGCATCATCTGTGTAACAAGGAGATGGACTTGCGTTCCCTCCAGGCCCCTAACATTCTGTGACATCTCTCGCATGACACATGCCCTGATTCCCTAGTCCTCATTGTAAGGTCACAGAAGGCATAGCATACACACCTTTAGGGGGTAAAAAAGATTTCCCATTAATGGGGCAGAGCAGGGTTGGAGAGTGGCCAAGGGTAAAGGAAGCAGGTGCTGGGACTCACCTGGATTATAGCCTTATCCATCTAGAAGCCTCAGAACACACCCAATTCCAAGTACCCCTGTTAACAATGTCTGTGAGTCCTGGAGATACAGTGGCTGCCCCCAGCTCACCTGATGGTCTGAGACAGGCCACCAGGTCTGCTGTGCCGCTGGCCACCAGGCAGCTCCGTCCTTTCTTGCTTTCCTTTGGTGGGGGTGGGGGGTTGAGGGGAGGCAGCCAGGCTGTTGTCTCACAGCCAAGAGACAACAAAAGGCTTATTCATTGGCTCAGCTCCTCTCCTAAGGGGGTAGAGTGGTGTTGACTTACAGTTTTCCCTTACCTTTTTTTTTTTAAATCAGAAAATAAGTGCTCCCTCCAGAGCTAGCTAGCACAGGCACTACACTTGGGTGAGGAACAGGAAGCTGCGGACTGGCCTTGTGGCCTAGACGACCGGCACAAAGACCTGCCATGCTAAACCCTCACCCACCCCCACCTGCCACCCTTCTTCCCCCGAAAGGAAGCTTGGTGCCTGCTTGCCCCACTCTTCCCAGCCAGGGGAAAGCTCCATCCCATTGGCGTCCTGGCCTTTTGGCAGAGTTCAAGGCTTGCAGTAATTCTATCCCTGACTGCTCCAGGGCCAGGTTCAGGTGCTGTGCTGCCCAGAGAGAGCAGATGTGGATGAAGATATTCTTTGGGAAGTGGGCAGGGCCGGTGGAGGTACCTCAGACCCCCTATGGGCAACACGGGTTTCTTCAACTTATTCCATAACTCTAAGCCACCGCTGTCTCCCTGGTCAGAAGCAGTGCTGTCCTGCACTGCTGCTCAGGCAAAGTTCCTCAAGGCAGCTAAGGTCACTAACGCCAACTGTGTGCCCAAACTATACTGTGTCATTTCATCTTCACAACAAACCCGCATGCTGTCTGCTAGGGCTTCTCTTTCAGAGATGGGAAAGCAGGGGCAGAGAGGTCAAATTACTTATTCAAGCAAATGGCAGAGCGGAGATTTGAACCTGGTAGTGCCTGCAGCCACCAGCAGGTAATAAACGTTCTAGGAAATATTAGAGCTGGGAGGATCATCATAGCTAACTCCTGCCCCTACACCATTTTAAAGAAGCAGAAACTCTGACAAAACCAGAGAAGGTAAATGACTTGTCCAGTGTCACACCCAGAATCGGCAGCAGTTCCAGAACTAGACCTGGGTTCTTTTGACTTCTAAACCCTACTGTTTTATGTTGAATGTTTCTCTTTTTCCTACCGTCCTTTGCAATTCAGGGCAAATTTGCATGAAACTACTGGGTCTCTCTGGACTTTCAAGAAACACTGATAATCCTTTGACACACCTTATTAGCCATGTAGCTGGGACGTTGCATTTAAATCCTCTAAGTCTCAGCTCCTCACTGTAAAATCATTCGTGTAAAAGTGATCCTTCTAGGGCGGTCATGAGGCTCGGACAAGATCGTCAGGGGAGAGCATTCAGCATAGCCTTACTTACTAAGAAACGTGTAAATGTTGGCTGCTACTGCAACTGTTTAACCTGACGGGTGCTCTACTGTCTACATTTACTCATTATAATAATCTTGGGTGAGTGGGCGTGGGGTTGCTGTGGTGTGTGTGGAGGAGGGATATATCCCCTTTTAATAGGCAAGAAACTGGGGTACAGAGTATCAGAACTCACACTCAACAGCTCTTTCCAGGGCATTCTATTCTCTGATGGTGGGGGACAGCTTGCCCAGCCCGCATACAGTTTCCTGTTCTACGGTCTGCACTCTACTTTTGTGAGCAGAGGAGCAGTCAGGTGGTTAGCGATGAGGAGTCTCGTGATGTGGTTCTCACCCTGTACAGGACGGTAAATTCAGAGCAGTCTCATGACAGCCTGCAGGAGCAAATCTAGCAGAGAGGCCTGACTTCCTCATTGGCAGAACTGAGCTCTGAATGAAGGTTTAGCCAATTCGAGCACCTGGAGGCCTGGAAACTGTCACAAGATTAGAGGAGAGTGCACTGCTACCCGGTGGCTAAGGAAGGAGGGCTCAACTCAGCCAATGTGGTTTGGTTCTGATTCCGAATTGTAGGCCAGGGCCACAGTGTTTCATCTAACTCTCTGAAATGAATGAGCAGCCGTCCCTGGACCTGCCATGTCCACCAGCTCACTGGGGTGAGGTGGCTAAGGAAGGGACTCGGGAGACCCTCTCAGGTCAAATGCACTTCCTGAATCACAGAAAAACAGAGAAGGAAGAGGGCTTGGCTTGGAGGGTGCTAGGAGAGTACCCACATTTTACAGACAAGAAAAACAACTATCGTTTACGGTCACTGAACTGAGCAGCCGCATGCTCTAGCTACAGCGATGCTGTGGAGTGGGAAAGAGAAGCATCTCGCCCAACGTCACGAGATAGGTAGGTAGTGGCACAGTGGAGGCTTGGCCTCACCAAATGCTAGGAGGGTGACCTCAGGCAAGGTGTATAGGTGTATATCCTCTCTCGCCCCGTTTCCTAATCTGTAAATTGGGAATAACCACAGCATTTGCCTCAGAAAGGTGATTGTGAGACGTGAGTTAAAGTACGCAAACTGCTCGACACAATGTCTGGCATAAGGTAAATGTTCCCTACTGCTGCTATTGTTTTTTGTTGTTGGTGGTGTTATTATTATTAACACCAAACACGTCCCTTTTTCACCTATAAAATGAGGAGGGTGACTGTATCACCTCTAAGGACACTTTAGACTTATTTCATGCTGGGTGATCCACTGGAGCTATGGGCTCAGACATGGCCCTTGACACTGGACAATGCAGGCCACCATGTCACTTCCCTTACAGAAAGCCTTCTCAGACCACGGAGAGGAAAATCACACTTAGGGCTGGAAATCAAATCCCCTGATTTTGCCCAAGAAAGGCAAATGATTTTCCCAAAGTCAGACAGTCCTATAAAAAGTTAATGCAACTCTGGCTTATCATCACGTGCCTGTCACTGAGCTCGATAGCTTTTTCTTTTTTTCTTTTTTTTAATGAATTTGCTTGTAAAGGTGGAATTCTATTTTTTTTTTAAGATTTTATTTATTTATTTTTAGAGAGGGAAGGGAGGGAGAAAGAGAGAGAGAAACATCAATGTGGGGGTGCTGGGGGCCGTGGCCTGCAACCCAGGAATGTGCCCAGACTGGGAATCGAACCTGTGATGCTTTGGTTCGCAGCCCGAGCTCAATCCACTGAGCTACACCAGCCAGGGCAGCTTTTTCCACATGGTATCTCAGGGGCCCTCTCAAAATAAGCATCCCTTCTCCTGCTGTCCCAGCCACAGGTTCCGTCCCTGTGAGCCTCCTTGGCTTTCTGAAATGTGGTGAGGAGCAGTAAATAGGCTCTTTGTCCTACAACTCACTGTTTTTTCTCCTTCCTGAAGGCCAGACTTATGGCTCAGGAAATTCAAACCCCAAGCAAAAGTGGTGTGTGGGTTTCTCTTCCTGTAGCAGAACCTCCTAACTCCCCCAAAAAGTTCAATCTCTGGGTCCCCACAACGAGTTTCTGGACTAATTTCTGCAGTGTCACCCATTTCCACACCAGACACACTGGATGAGACACATGGGGAATTTGGTGTCAAAAAAAGCTGGGTTTGAACCCAGGTCCTGCCACTCCCAGAGTGTGACTTTGAGTGAGTCACGTGACCTCTCTGACAAAGGTTTCCTTATCTGTAAAGCGGGGAACAAGAACCCTTACCTCACAAGGCTTTGGGGTGAGGCATAAAGATACCAGGAGAGGGTCTGCCCTAGGTCACTGGGTAAAGACTAGAACCAAGTCTCTCCTTCTTGAGCTGGCTTCCCTCTTTTGACACCTCACTTTCTTTGTGGGTAAGAATGCCACAAAGGAATCCGACTCGACTTTGCATACCTTTCTCCCCTCCTCGGAGGGAGCCCAGAAGAGAAGCTACTGACCTTTTGTAGGTGTATCCCAAGACAATGCCAGCTCCGACGCCGATGATTATCACCATCATGGTAATGCCCAGCACATAGCCTGCCGAGGACAGGACACAAGGCCCCGTTAGCCTCACCCCAGACAATCAGCAAATATCTCCTCATGAATCCAGTAAGGGCAGGGTAGAGCAGTCATACCCAGGGTTCCCAGGTCCTTTTTCTCCTTGGAGTTCACCCGAACTCGCTGGCTGATTCCAATCACTGGCTGCACGGCTGCCGCCTCACTCCCGGCAGGCAGGGCATTGGCAGGAGCAAACACCTGCACCTCGTCTCCACTTGGCACTTCAGGTGTCTCCTCAGCTTCTGCCCTGGAGGTTGACAGGTCCTGGGAAATAGTCTCTGGAGGTGAAGTGGGAAACAGCTCTCATCAGAGAGTGGCCTGAGTGAATTCCATAGTTGAACTTGTCCTTAGTGTTGGGGGAGGTGAGGAGGATCCACCTTAGATCCACCCACATCCACTGAAATCAAGCCCTACTCTAGGGGCAAGACCAGGCCAGAGAGTGCCACCCCACAGCTGGGACAAGGCAAATGTGAGGGGAAGGCGGTAAGAAAAGGCCTCTCCTGCCTCCCCATCTTCATCTGCTCAAATCCTTGCTATCTTCCAAGGTTCAACTCAGTTGCCATCTTCTCCAGGTGTCAATCACGACTCCTCTGGGCAGCTGACTTTACCGAGCCCACGCTTTGTGCCAATCGCTATGTTATAAGATTACATATTCCACTGAATCCTAGAAAAACTGTCTTGCTGCCTCGGGACCAACAAGGTTGCACTGGAGAATCTAACTTGGACTCAAATCTGAACCCTGCCATTGCCTTAGTAAATCATTTAACTTTTCTGAGACTCAGACGCCTCAAACATCTTATACATGGGGCATTGTAACGCTGTCCGACCGAGACTCGGGTCCCTGCGGCTCCACTCCCGAAGGCCACGCTGCGGATTGCTCAGGATGGGAGCTCACAGCCTAGGGGTTGGGCCTCGCCTCTTTCAGTTGTTTACAAGGCTCTGGAGGAGGATGAGCTCACTCTGGGCAGCGGCGGCCAATGGGCTTGAGGTCCCGTGGCCTGGAGACAGTCCTGGCCAATCGGACGGCAGGGCATGGGGCGGGGCCGGCCGGGGTCGTGCCGCCGCACGTGCGCGGTAACTGTAACTGCCGTTCCCAGCCAGCCCTGGTCCCGGGGCCCCGGGGATCCCGGGGATCCCGGGTGGATACCTGGGCAGCTCAGGTCTTCGCAGCGCCGCTTCTCCGGGGCGCCGGCCTCGCCGCTCACGTAGCACCAGGGTCCGTGCGGGTCCTGGTCCGGGTTCCGGCAGTAGCTGTGGTTGCCGGCGCCTGGCGGGGAGAGAAGGCGCCATGGGCGGGGGCCTGGACTGCGGCCGCTGCCCGCCCCCCCCCGCCCCCGCCCCCCGGGCCCTGAGCGGACACTCACCCGACTCGGGGGCAGAGGCCAGGGGACTGTGCGCATCCAGCCAATTGAGGCAGCGGAGGCCCGGCGTGGGGGCGGGCTGGTCCGCTCGATACAGGTGGCCGTTGTCCCAGAAGCAGCCTGTGAGAAAGAAGAGCCCACCAAACACTGATGGGCGAGCAGGGGAGCCCAGGCCACCTGAGCTAGGGGGAGACCCTGGACCCTGCTGGGCTTCCCTGACTCGCGTGGAAAACCCTGCCGGTGCCTGAAACACAGCCTTATTTATTTATTTATCTATCTATTTATTTAATTTTATTTTTAAGCCGGAAAGCACTGCACAAGTGCTAAGGGTTGCAGCCCTGGAATTTGTGGCCCTCATGCAGGGGAGTACGGAGAGGGCCTGGTGGTTTTGGTTCGATGGGCTCAGGCCTGAATTCACACCCCTATGTTGTGATTCCATGTCACATAAACTCTGGTGTTCCCCTCTCCGCAGATAGGAAACATACTTCATAGGGAACATACCTTCCTGAGAGAATTCTACAAAAGCCGTGACTCAGTCAGGCAAAAGAGAGCCTCAAACGGAGGGAACCTGCGTCATCTGCTGCCTAGATGTTAACTAAACTCCCACTCCCCTCTGCAGAAGAGCCATAGGAGAGGCTGCGGAAGGAGGGCTGTGTCTGGCCGCATCGTGCAAAGCCTAGAAAAGGACAGGACTTAGGGAGTAGGAGAGATGAACCCCCAAGTTCCATCCACTCCTGAGCCACAGGCAAGGAAAAGGAAAGAGAAAGTGGCTACTAGCCTTTGTTCTTAATGGCAAAGATGGAGCTGCAAGCCCCTGGCAGGGAAAAAAGGAGGAAAAGAAAAACAAAACAAAACAAAAACAAAAACAAAACCCCTTACAGGGGACAACAGAAACCAGCTAAAAGCCTCCTTTCCTGTCATCTTCCTGTGTAGCCTGGCCATGCTGGGGGAATAGGAGCTTCACCCTCTCTGCTTCATTAAGTTGCTGCAGAAAGGAAAGATTGTAATCTTACCTCCAGATCCATAGGTTTTAGCTAGGAGCATGTAGCTGACGAGGAGTGTTTGCACCCAAGCCGGCAGCATCCTCACCGCCTTCATCTTGCAGGTGATTGACCAACCGGGGTCCTCTTGGCGGCAGCTCTGCGGGAGGGTCCCAGCCTTGCAGTCGGACCTGCCCTTGTTATGTATGCTCTTCTGGTAAACAGCCTCTCTTTAGAACTGGGAGCTTCTCAGCTGGCTTTTGCAGCGAGGTGTTTTTTTTGGCTGAAAGGCGCCCCCTGGCTCCTAAGCTTCCAATGCCATGTAAGATCACTAACCCAGCGCCAAGAGTGCAACTCGGCCACGTGAAGAGAGGCAGAGAAATTCAGCTTGTGCTTAGCAGCTCGTCAGTTTGAGACCTGTACTGACTGCCTCCCCAGGGCTTTTCATCTCTTCTGGTTTTATTTGTGTGAGTACAGGCAGAAGAATTCTGTCAGAGGCATCACTGGGGGGAGGGAGGTTTGGAATTGCAGTCACTAAGGCAGAACAATTTAGGGAGGACATGCTAGCTACAACAACAGAGAGGAACCCTGGACCACAGAGGGGGCACGGATAACAGGATCCAAGTGGAAGTAATTCTTTATACCCCTCCTTGAAAAGGAAAATGGCTTTTGTGGGTTACACATGTTTATATGAACACTGTGGTGTTGTTTTTTTAAACAGTGTATTTTTGCCAGGCTCAGATCATCACATTCCTTGGTTATATTTAGAGTCTGGGACTTCCTATATGGTAGGAATACAGAAGGGGTCTCTTTAGTTGAAAACACATGTTATGCAAATACTGGGATATTTGCACAACTGTATTTAATAGTCTTTCCTTTCTATCAGCTCTGAATTCATATAGAGGAAGTTAAGTTCAATGTTTGCTGCACACGCCCACCCCGTGGGAAATCCATTTGCAGCGATTTATATCCATCATTAAACCTCACCACATCCATATGACTTCGGCGTTTCGGAGTTAGGCAGAGGGCCCTCTTCCTGTTTGGCTGATGGTTCGTGTTCCCAGGCAGCTTCAGTGAACTGAGAGAGAGAGCAGAGTGATTTGCCAAGACTACCTTGTGACTCAGGCAATTCTGAAAATAGAAATGAGAGGCTGATTCCGTCTGAGGGCTTTCATCTCACAAGCAGTCATTTAGAGAGTGGGAAAACACTTTTTTTAAACATTCTGAAAGTTTTATCAAGGAAGGAAGCTAGTGTCCATCCAACGAATCTGAAGTGCATTTGAATTCACTGCAGCCAGGTTTCAGACACTGAAAGGACAGAGAGGCACATTCAGTTTACTCTGAAGATAAGTCTGCTGACAGTGTTTGGTTCCCTCAGTCCTTTTAATAAGATATGTTGCTTTGTTGTTGCAATCACTCTCCTATCTCAGGTGTCTGGTGCTCTGACTCCTGACTTGGTCTGTACTAGGAATCGCACACAGAGTCTATCAATTTACCCTTTCTCAACCATATACACAGATAGCCTAAAATTTTAGAACTTAACAATTCTAACAATATTCAGGGGTCTTTTTAAACACTATTAAGTTTACAAATGTGGAGAGAGCCTACTACATGCTAGAGTTAGTTCTAGATACTGAGAATATGTCAGTGAACAAAATATTTAAAATATCTACCCTCATATTCTGGTTTGGGAAAGAACTGGTAAATATATAACATGTCAGGTGGTCTTTAAGTGCTATGATGAAAAGGGAAACGTAGTAAGGAAGAAAGTAATGGGGTGGTATTTCACTTGCTGAAGAAATCTTACCCTCTTCTCTGGGAACCAGTAGGACATTTCAATAGACAAAGGCCGAGGGGGAGGGGTTTCTTTGCACAATTTTCCTTGCAGGTCCTAAATACTACGACAGCACTGCAAAAGATATGCGATGTTATTTTGTTTCATTACCTTAAATATATGGGCTTCAGAAAATGACAATACATGTTTTGAGTTCAGAGTAATGGGTTGTTCTTTTGAATTGATCCCTCAGCACCTAATGCACTGCCCTTGTATGCAATGAGTACTCAATTATCATCTGGCAAAATGCTCCACCTTAGACTGTGAGGAGCTAGTCTGCTAAATTGCAATCCTTTTTTCTCTGAGTACGTTAGAGACAGGCTGTACACAGGCCAGCACTTGCACCATTTTCAGATTACCCACCGCACCCATGTAGGTGTGCTGGTATTTCTTCATCAGAAACCCAAAGCTTCTTTACTTGTTGCTATCATTTAATTTTTCTATTTAAGAAACTGCTGTCTTCTCTAACCCACATGCCTGGATATGGAGCAAAACCACGTTTTGTGGTGTACGTCTTATCAGGAGCTGCGTTGCCTAGAAAAGATAGAAGCTAAAGGAGATTTTTATTTTTTGGTCAGTTTAATCATCTCTGCTTTTTCTCTCCTGTCAGTGTGATTTGATTTTTTTCAAGAACGATGAACTTGTCCCTTGGTCCTTCATAGGCATATTCTAACAGGTTCGGTACCTTCTTTCCTCAGGGGAATCGGATTTAGTTCAGAGATGTGGCTGTCACCATCACTGATGATGTTTTGTTTTTTTCCTCATGATTTGGGTTTGAACTTTGGTTCATACGTTGGTACGTTATGGCCACGTTTTATCACCTACAGCTACTCCAAACTTCTGATTTCTTCTAAAAATATTAGTACAACAATAATATCATTAGTCAAATAGTGATTTGGGGTGTTTCATATTCCTGAAGACAATGCCGTGAGGTATAATACTCATTTTGCTAACTATTTCAGGGATGTTTAACTATTGGTTTCAAATTAACCAGTGCTAATCCAGAGATAAAACTGTACCGTTAACTCAGGAAATAGCCTCCGGAGCATTTCCCAAGAAGGATGGACAGTTCATTTTGATAACATATTTTAGTGGAAGAGTTCTAATAAGGGAGCTATAAAGCTGTTAAAAGGCTTAAGAATCCTTTTTGTCAGCAAAAGAGGGCCAAGGTGTCGGTAAAAGTCTTCAGAGTGAGAGCTGATGAGTTGGTTCCAGCTCTTCCCTTCACAGCATGTGCTGTACAAGTAGCCACTGAGCTATTGCCGAAAGACATTTCAGTGCCTAATTGCAAACTGAGCAGGGGATGATTTTATTAGGGAGCTTATTAAGGAAGTAATATTGCAGTCAAAATATCTAAACCCAAGGCCATTTCTTTGAAAGTATGGCCTTCAGCGAATTAGGTTATTTCCATTTTGGTACCTAGTTAAGTGTTCAAGAAAGGTTTGAAATAAAGGGGAAGAGCAGAGCACTGCCTAAGGAGAAAGAGTGTAATAAGTCTGCGGAGAGCAGTGGTTTTTTAAGGGTAAGTGATAAAACACAGGTTACTTTCAGAAATGGACATTCCGCACTGGGGAACTGAGGTGCCACAAAAGCAGAGAACTTGAGAACATCACATCACGGGTTTTGTGGGAAAAAAAGGGAAGCGGAAATTTCTGAATGAGAGTGGATTTTGACTGTAGCCATCTTTAGAAAACGTGGCTTTCGCATTGAGGAAAATATAGGCTTCAGTGTCGCAGGGAGAACATGAGATTACAAACTTAATTACTTTGTAAAACTAGGCTGTCGGTATTTTAAGGTAGATTAACCCAGTAAGCTACAACTGTGCCTCTTTTGGAAGGGATTCCAATACTCTCCAAACTTAGCAAACTGAATCTGCAGCTTTGAAAATTCATCAATAACCCAGTATGAGCTTTAGCACTGACATTTATAGCGATAGAAGCAGTATGTTAAGTAAGTAAGAGTGTAGGCTTTGGAAAGGCTTGGATTCCAGTCTCAGCCCTACCGAGTGATCTTAGGTCAGTTACTTAGCATCCGTAAGTCTAAATTTCCGTAGCCCATTATTATAGTGGCTAAGAATAGAGGCACCACCCTGACTGGTGTGGCTCAATGGGCTGGACACTAACCTGCAAACCGAAAGGTTGCCAGTTTGACTCCCCATCAGGGTACAGCCTGGGTTGCCGGGGACAGGTCCCCTGCTGGGAGCATGCAAGGGCCGGTTTTTATCAGTCTCACCCACAGAGCTAAGCACGGCAGTGCCCAGGCTTTGTACTCCCACGGCCCCCTTGGTGCTGAGGGGGGATTGGGGGCTGGTTGGACAGCGCAGGTTCCATCGGCCTCCTCTGGCCTGTCTCCTGCAGCCTCCTCCCTGCACCAGTGCCCAGAGCTGCAGAGTGGCCCCTGTCCTGGGACCTGCACCGGGCCCTCCAGGGACTGGGAGAGACTTCAGGGACCATGGTTGGACTAAAGCCTTCGGAGATGCCTCCCACAACAGCCGTGAAATTCCTAGGGGCGGGCTCGGCTGCCTGTTTCGCTGATCTCCTCACCTATCCACTGGACGCGGCCAAGCAGAGATTTTTTTTTTTAAAGATGGAAAAGACTTTAGCATGTGTGCTGGCTTGGGAAAAGGAGTTGGCAGAGACTGTGAAAACAGAGGAAAAGGGGATAGTCAGTGGCAAGCCCAGAGTGTGCAAATGGGAAAGGGTTAAGACTTTACTCTAGTGCACTGTTGGTGGGAATGCAGACTGGTGCAGCCACTTTGGAAAACAGAATGGGATTTCCTCAGAAAACTAAAAATGGATATGCTTTTTGACCTGGCAATTCACTGCTGGGATTATACCCGAAGAATCCTGAAACACCAATTCAGAAGAACCTATGCAGCCCAATGTTCATAGCAACACAACTTAACCAATTGTTTCTCTCCCTCTCTTTCTCCATTCCTTCCCCGCTCTCTAAAAAATAAATAAAATCTTTTTAAAAAAGAGTACGGGCACCAATGTCAGGATTCAAATCCCAAATCTGTCACTTACTAGTGATGTTATTTTAGGGAAGCTGTTAAACTCTATGACTCAGCTTCCTCATAGGGAGGGAGAGATGAAAACACTCTGTACAGTATTGCATAGTCACATTCACCGAGTCCTGAATAGACGGAGCTGTGTCAGTTTTGGGGTTAGTAACTTCTAACTTAGAAGTACTGGGTATATTTGCTATCTTCGAAAAATTTATAATCTGGTTATGAAACTCAGGATTACACTTAATAAAGTAAAGGAAATGTAGTTTTTATATGTAGATATGAAAGATTGTGATACAGACAAAGGATTGATTCAATTATTATTTATTAAATGTCTGCTGTTCACCAGGAAGGCCCTAAACTGAGGACAGAGGATACAACAGTGAACCCTGCAAGGTCCTTGTTCTTGAGAAGCTACAATCTGTGAAAGAGCAGATACTAGCAGAGAGGCCAAACAACAGACCGAAATAAATGCTACAGTAGAGATTAGTACTGGGGGCTGTGGGAGCTCACAGGGAGGGTATATGGCCTAGTTTTAGGAGGTCAGAAAAAGCTTATCAGAAAAAGTAAACTATGGAGGGTCAAGGAGTTAATATTCTTGGTAGGTGAGACAATGAGCAGAAGCCTGGAAGTGTGTAGGCTGCTACTGTGGTTAGTGAGTGTTCAGGGTGGTGATTAAAGTGAGGCCACACAACAAAGAGGTAAATAAGCACTCACTGACCAGGTTATGGAGGTTCTCCAGTGTGGACTTTACCCTGAAGACAGTGAGAAGCCAGTAAAGAGTTTTAAGCAAGAGAATGACAAGAATCACTTACATTTTAGTGAGGTCACACAGGCCACAGTGTGGAAGATCAGAGAAAGCTAAAACCGAAAGCCAGGAGGCTTTTGTATGATCTAAGTAAAAGAGAAGAGAGGGCCTGGACCCAAAATTGAGGCCATCTGGGTTTTAATCCTGCTCTGCCACTTAATAGCTTTGTGACTCGATGCAGATTACAGTACTTAATCACCCTATGTCTCTGCTTGAATTGGAGATGATGATGATAAACTTTACCTTAGAGGCTTGTTGTGAGGGTTAAAGCACCTAGAACACACCTGCCTGGCACAGAGGCGTGCCAGGCACACAGTAAGTGCTCCATAAATGTAGGCAATGAGGCTGAAGAGAGGCAATCTAGGAAGAATAAGCAAGACTCGGTGAGTGAGGGGATGTCAGGAGCAAACAGGAGAAGCTAAGGAAGTTGGTTTCTGGTTTGGGAACTTAGGAAATGGAGGTGCCATTCACAGAGATAAGGAACAAGAGGAAAAGCAGGTTCGGGGAAGGCTGAGAAGATGTAGCCAAAGACGAATGGATTGCTACCAGGAGAGCATGGTGTTCGAGAAGCTAAGGTGGGGAGAGTGTTTCAGGAAGGAGGAAGTGGTCCGCACTGCCACCAGGAATGTCCAATGTGAGAAGAGCTAGAACGAATCCATTGGTTTTAGGCACAAGAAGGCCATTGGTGACTGTCAGGAAGGTGTTTGGTGGTGGTGTTGGGGGGTGGGGTTAGCTAAATACATGGATTATGGAAGGAAAAGGAGATGATGAAGGGAGACTGAGAGCAGACATCTTCAAGAAGTTCAGCTGAGAAGGACTGGAAGTGACTGGAGGGATCATGAGCAAGGCTGACATTGGACCCAATAAACTGATTTGGCCTACTGGTGGGGTGGATTTCTGAGTGGTTGTGTATCCTTTCTAATAGCCAGGGAGGTTGAGAAGTGGAGCTGATTTAGGGACAAGTAGTGGCCTTGCCTTACTGGTTTTGAATTTGACATAAGGGCAAGGTATGCAGGTAGAAATGCCCACCAAACAGTTTGATATAGAGCTAATGGTGGGCCAACTGGACAGAAAATCAAAGTAAGACTCAGGTGAGTGCAGATAACTTGAGGAGGTACCAGAATAAAGGCAGGCTGGCAAGAAGGCACAAGGGAACTTTGGATGCAGCCTTAGCATTTATGAGCCCAATGAGAGCATGTGAACTCCACGAAGCAGGACGCTGATAGCGTGGGAAATGGGTCTCAAAGCAGAGGTAAGAAGAAACCAGGCCTCAAATACAGACTCCATAGCTTAACAAGAGTATTTGCAACAAACGGGGGAGTTCAGAAACAGAGCCCAGGAGTTCTAAGCAAATGACTACTCAGCCTTTCTGAACCTGTCTACTTTATCAGAGACTGCTTTTCTTCCATCATCTCAGTTCCCACTGGCCATCTCTCCCCTTCTGCACCGTCCGGTCGATTACTCTCTTCAAAACTGTATTCACCCATCTTTTCTTATGGTTTGCTTTATCCCATCTCCTCTTAGGAAATATACTTTAAAGAATCTGTATGTCAGGGCCTTACTGGTGTGGCTCAGTTGGTTGGGCATCATCCCACAAAGCTAAAAGGTCACTGGTTCACCACTGGTTCGGGTCTCAGTGAGGGCACATGCCTGCTTTGCGCGTTCAGTCCCGGGCTGGGGCATGTATGAGAGGCAGCCGGTCAGTGTTTCTCTCCCTCTCTTTCTCCCTTCCTTCCCTTCTCTCTAAAAAATAAATTAAAAATAAATAAATAAATAAATAAAGTTAAGAATCTGTATGTCAGGAAATACTAATACATGTTTTTTAAGATTTTATTTATTTATTTTTAGAGTGAGGGGAATGGAGGGAGGAAGAGGAGGAGAGAAACATCAATGTGCAGTTGCCTCTCGCGTGCAGCCTATTGGGCTGAGGGGACCTGGCCCGCAACCCGGGCATATGCCCTAACTGGGAATTGAACCAGCGACCCTTTGGTTCACAGGCCCATGCACAATCTATTGAATTACACCAACCAGGGCAGGAAACACTAATGTATTTTATAATATGTATTCTTCAGTCTCTTATGGTCAAATAGAGAGAGAAGAAAAAAAGAATTCCAAACCAGATCACAGATTGTGACTGGAAGGAAATGCAAGGACAAGAGAAATCAACGTCATCATGAGGCCCAGCCCTAAGATCTGATTGCTGCCCTTCCCACCCTCTGGAAGCCCAGAAGCGAGCAGCGTTATGGGTGGTGTCATAAATAGACTCAGACTGGCCCCAGCGTGGCCAGACCCTCAGTGCAATAATAGAAAATTAAGTGCCAGCTCCAAACAGTCAGTGTGTTCTGTGCATTCCCCAGTGATATTTTCTACCTGGAGCTTTCTTCTACATTTACTTTAATGGCTCAGTTGGAAGTCAGCCATCACTGCTAAGTGTTCTTGAGTTTTTATGCAATAGTGGCAGCAGCTTCCTTATCATCCTGACGTTAGAAGTAAGAGATCTTGCCCTATTGCAGCCAGGCTGATGCTGCCCAGGCGGTGGTGGAGTACTTCCGCTTTCTAGGATCCTGTCCTCTCCCACACTGAGTGGCCTAACCTTTTGTCACCTTCCCGAGTCATCAGATTTATGAGAAAGCCTCCCATTCCTAGAGTGGCATTGTCATCAGCTGGTAGTATACTTTTGTTCTGAGTCTCTGATCTCTTGGAGATAGTGGGAAAATCTCCAATAAGCATGAAACTGTTAATATATGTAAGACATTTAGAAAAGTGCCTCACACTTGTTAAGAACTCCTGCTATCATTATGAATATTGTGGTAACTGCCACCGTCTAGGGTCAGAAGCTAGAGCCTAGCTAAACCTCTGGTTTTGCTCTTACGCTGGTTACACAGATCCAAATTATCTGGAAATAGCTTTTATAGTATTTGGCTTCCTCTCAGTTTTGTGACCAGTGTCAGCTCAAAGAATCTTAAGAAGGTTACAGTGTTGTCACTTGAGTATTTTTGCTTGTTGGAGCTTTACCATCTCCTCCCTGGATTCCTAAGAGACGCTAGTCCTGACCCGACAGTGGGATGGATAATCCAGCGGCCCCCTCACAGACGTGGGTGGGTGCCTGTCACCACTTGTTTATCTTCTGTAGAGAAATGTTTATTGCCGTCCTTATTTCTTAATTGGGTTGTTTGTCTTTATTGTTGTTGAGTTGCAAGTTTCTTATCTATTCTGTATACTAGATTTTTATCGATATATGAGTTATTTTCTCCCAATCTGCGGGTTGTAGTTTCACTTTCTTGATAGTCCTTTGGTGCACAAAAGTTTTTAATTTTGACGAAGCCTAACTTACCTGTTTTTTCTTTGGTTGCTTGTACCTTTGGCGTCACGTGTGTATCGGCTGTCCGGGCGCTGTTTGTTGAAAGGCCATCCTTTGCCCACGGAATGCTCTTACCCTTGTGGAAAAATCAATGGACTATAGATGTATGAATTTATTTCTGGACTGTCCATTCTATTCCATTGATAGCTGTGTTTGTCCTAATACTAGTACTGTAGTGTTTTGATCACTGCAGCTTTGTGAATGCTCTACTTTTCTTACTCCTAATGCACTTCTGATTTGTAGTACATTTGCATAATATCATCAGTATTTTGTTCCCTTTTTACTTTTCACTTTTTTTTGGAGCAGGTATTTCCATGTGGACCATTTCTATAATCAATACCCGTATCATTTAGAATCATTACAAAGCGTTTGTTTTATTGCCTTACTGTGCTATGGGTGGTTTTGTCAAGCTCTTGTTTGACCCCGTTTGCTGGGTTGGTTTTTACTGCTCTACACAGCCTTGTTTGCACTGTTTCTCCTGAACCCAGACTCAGGAGTAGCTGTCAGGTGCCACCCCTGGATGCCAGGGAGTGATGGCTGCTGTTTTTAGTCCTTCCTGACCAGAACTTGAACTACTCCCATCCGCCTCAGCTCAGACCCCATACTTCCTGCCAGGTGTGGACTGAACCTCTGAGGCCTGCCAAGGAAACCTCTTTCTTGACTCAGAACTTCCCTGAGGTCAAGAGTGGTACCAGCCTTCGAACCTGCTGTATGCTTTTTTGTAAATTATTGCCCTAGAGATGCCACACGAGAAAGAACCTGTCTTTTGAACTTATCTCAAGCATTTGCGAGTGTTATTTGCATACGTAGTGCATCACTATCTTTAGAAAGGGGGAACTTCCAGAGATTACGGCACTTGTTCAAGGCTGCCCAGTGACCTCACAGTGCTTCTGGGAACAGAATTCATCCTCCACTCCTGTGGATTCTCTTCTCATCAGCATTACTGAACACTCCTTCCCTGCTGGGCAGTGGAAGATAGAGCTGACATCTCAGTATTTTCCCCAAGGGAGGTTTTGAGTTTCATTTTACCTGTTCTTGTGAATAACACAGATAGGGAGCCCCAGCAAAATAACTCACATACACTGTGCCACTCCTTTTTTTTTTAAAGGTTTTATTTATTCATCTCTAGAGAGAGGGGAAGGGAGGGAGAAAGAAAGGGAGAAAAACATTGATGTGTGAGAGAAACATCAATTGGTTGCCTCCAGCACACTCTTAGCTGGGGACCTGGCCCCAGGAATTGAACCGGTGAACTTTTTGTTTCACAGGCTAGCACTCGACCCACTGAACCACACCAGCCAGGGTCGCTGTGCCACTCTTTGAAAGACCAAGATCATAGGCTCTGGCAACAGATCTGAGAGAAGAGGGGACGGGAGAGAAACTGTTCACAGCTTCAGTGTATTCTGAACTCTAGGAATTTGGGATGAGCAGAGATGTTCAGTTTTCTCCCATGACTGTAGTGGTTATTGACCAAGTCGTTGATTATGTATAAGCTTTCCCTATGGTAATTTTCAAACGTAGGCAAAAGTACAGAGAATAGCACAATGAATTACTAGGTGCCCGTCACCCAGCTCGTGGGGTCATCAACACGTGGCCAGCCACTCCTGTTCCGTCTTTCCCCCCAGGCACTCCCTCTCCCCTCTGGATTGTTGGGAACCAAGATCAGTATATTGACCAAGCTTTCAGTTTCAGTTTCGGTTTTTTATTGGCCCAGCTTTCTAGTTTCACTAGAAACTGTTCACTGTTTCCCTGAGAGACTCGGGTGTGTGCTCCCACTCAGGGTGCTTCCAGCGGTTTTACTGAGCTCGGCATGCGTTCTCCGGCAGGTTTTCGCATTGGTGAAAATCATAGGAATTTCCTGGCCTCAAACTCTTTTCTTTTGTTTCTCCCACTCCCAGAGTCCCGTGAAGCTGTCACACACCTTCACTTTGACCCAAGTGCTTGGACCTCCGCTCACCAGTTCTCCCAGTTCATCAGTTCTAGTGTCTGAATTCGGTTAGGGACTTAAACAGTATTCTTTATATGCAGTGCCTAGCCTGGCACGTGTTAGGTGCTTAGTAGATAGTTGTTTGTGCCTGAGTGGATGAGTTCTGTTCGGCTGTCCATTTGCTGGAACCACACAATCAGCTGTGTATTTTAAATGGGGAGAAAGTTATCTGAGCCTTTTGAGTAAGTACTAGTAGCTTTTATGCTTGACCCTCCTGTCTAGCTGAAGAATCCGAACTTTGCTGGCTCCCCCTGCTGGTCCCTCCTGGGCAGTTGCATATAGGTGCATCTGGAGGCCAAGGGTTGGGGCCAGAGCCAAGCTCTGCCCAGGGAAAATAGAAGGTTGTTGTGGAGTGCCCCAGCCAGTTCAGGCAGGTCTGAGGGGGACGAGAGCAGCTTGCTGGGTGAGGACAGTTCTGGGAAGTGCAGCTTTCTGTGTGAGGGGCAGGGTGCAAGGTGGCCCATGGCCAATGCCAGTCAGGGGAGCAGGGTGAGGGCCTGCAGCACCGGAAGACCATGAGTGTCGTGACCACGTGGGCCTGAAAAGAGCTAGTCATTTTGTGAGGTTCAGCTTCTGTACTGACAATAGAGACGGGTTTCTTCTCCCCTTCAGACAAAGCAGCCTGGGGTCAAGCATAGTCCCCATGCGGACACAGTGCTACAGAGTTTTATTTTGGCCGCCTGTGAAAGCTGAGGCAAGGAGGGTGGTGAAGGTAGATGGGAGTGTCCCCCGAGTTCGTGTACAGGGTCCCACCTCCCTCCTTTGAAGGCCAGTAGCAACTCTGAGGAACCCTGGGTGAATGTCCTGCTGGGGCCTCGTCCCTCCACCCTCTGTAAATGCAGCAAATTCCTTGCACTTACCCCCCGGGTCACATTTCTGGTTGTTTATACGTATTTGTCTTTTCCACAACATGACTTTCCAGAAAATGGGCTGTGGCATAACGAACATTGCCAGCCTCCAACCAGCTGCAGGCATCTGGTGAAGGAGGGTTAAAGATGGTAAGACACTAGGGGCATACCCTTCTCTCAGACCCCGTACCCCAAGTGCCAGTGTACTTCCACTCACAGGTGAACATGGAAAATAGGCTCGTGTTCCCTTTCAGGACATAGAGGTAAGCATGTGACTTTCCCCAGGACACAAGGAAGGGAGCCCACTTCGGGAGACTCCAGGGTGTGAAAACTGCCATTGGACCTGAGTGAGTGTAACTATGAAATGGTCATTACAAAGAAATGTTTGGAAGGAATCCGTTTCTGTACTGGGTGTTGGATGTAATGTGGCAGTGGGCAGAGTCTGCATTCTAATGGGGGAAGGCAGACCATAAACAGATACATATACAACGTGGCAGGGGTGCTAAGTACTAAGAAGGAAGAAAGGCAGGGAAGAGGCGTAGGGCAAGAGTGCGTCGTTTTAGATTCGGTGCCAGGGAGCACACGTCTGTGGAGGTGAAGGAGCGAGTCCTGTGACTGTCTGGAGAAAGGGTGTTCCAGGCAAGGGGACTCAGGCATGCACAGGCCCTGAGGCAGGAGCAGGCTTGGCTTCTGAGAGTGACAGGGAGGAGACCCACGTGGCTGGAGCTGAGTGAGTGAGGGGGAGAGTGGGGGAGAGTGGTACGAGCAAGGTCAGAGAGGGAGCTGGGGGCCAGGTCATCTGGGGCCTGGTCCACCTGGGCCAGGGCTTCCCATTCGCTTTGAGTGAGATGGAAAGTCATTGGAGAGTTTCGAGCCAAAGGTAACACGGCCAGTTTACGTTTGAGAAGTCTTACTCGGGCTGCAGTGATCACAAGGAGGCAGGGATGGAGAAGGGGGATCAGTTGGAGGACAGTTTCTAGACAGAGGTGACGTGGCTTGGATGGGGTAGACACAGTTTAAAAGAACAGCCAGCAGGGTCAGTTCGTGGATTGAATGTTGAGTCTGAAGGGAAATTCACCGGTTCTGTTTCTACTTTTAAGTGAAATACCTATTTGATCTCCGAGTGGAGATACCCACTTCAAATAATAATAGACATTTCAAATAATAGGCTCCTCAAAAGAGTACGTAGCCCTGGCTGGTGTGGCTCAGTGGACTGAGTACCGGGCCTGCGAACTAAAAAGTTAGGGCACATGCCTGGGTTGCAGGCCAGGTCCCCAATGTGGGGCGCACAAGAGGCAACCACACACTGATGTTTCTCTCCCTCTCCTGTTCCTTCCCTTCCCGTCTGTCTAAAAATAAATAAAATCTTTTTAAAAAGTATAGCCAATACAGTTTACATAGTGCTTTACAGTTGACAGTGTTCCAACATAAGGAAGTTTGCTTTCTTTCCATTGTACAGATAAGGGAGGTGAAATTCAGAAAGGTTTGCACAAGAGAGCCAGTTTTTAAGTGCTGCCACGCGGAGGAAGAAGTCTGGAAGAGTAGCAGCCAATCAACAGAGAAACAGCTGCTTCCCCTAGGCAGTCAGGTGGGAAGACCGGCACCTCCCCAGCCGGTTCCCAGCCCAACCGCAGAGGGGAGGAACGGTAAGAGGAAGTGGTGGAGGGCGGGCCTTTGTTGTTCCTTCTCCCGCTCTCCGCCCGCACCTCCGCGGCTGCGCCAGGTTTAGCGTCCCTGGGACGGGCCGGGGCCAGAGCCAGAGCTTGGAAGGTAAGCTTCAGATGAACATTTTAAAAAAGGAATGTTTTTATTTGTGTAAACATTGAAAACAAATCTTAAATACCAGAAGGAGACTAGTCTAATTCCCGAAAGTAGCCGAGAATCTGTGGCATCCATCATTAAGCGTCACAGTAAGACAAAGGGGTTTGACTGGGTGTCACCGAGGTCAGCTGTTGAGAGCCATCAAAAGGCCCCACGCGTGCAGGGGGTGAGATGCCCCCCAACCCGCTGCAGCTGCACTTCCTTCCTGCCTGTTTCCCGTGCATCTTTTTAAGCACCGTTTAGATCTCGCTGCCTGGACGATTTTGTTTTTTTCCCAGCCTGTTATTTTCTCATAACCACTTTTAATATAAACATTTCCCCCAATAGTATTAAACTTTTTTTGGTAATCATCAATTTTAAATGGCTTTCTGTGAACCACATTTTACAATTATCTTTGAGTGTCAAGCTTTTAAAGATAACTTTGTTAGATAGCTTCCTTCAAGAAGAATGAAATGACTGGTTTGAAGGATATGAGCATTTTTAGGCTCTTGATAAATTATGACAAATTATTTTCTTAAAAAGTTCTGCAGCCCTAACTGGGTAGCTCAGTTGGTCAGAGCGTCGTCCCAATATACAGAGGTCATAGGTTTAACTCCCAGTCAGGGCACGTATACGAATTAACCAATAAATGCATAAATAAGTGGAGCAACAAATCAATGTTTCTCTCTCTCTCTCTCTCCCCCCTTCCTCTCTCTAAAAAATCAATACATGAAAAAATTTTTTTAAAAGTTTTGCCATCACGACAACCATGCAGGCAGCAGACACGGGCACCACCAGAGCCAGCGGCCAGGACAGCCAGGATGGCTACGGCAGCCCCCGCGGCGGCAGCAGCGTAGGCGGGGCGGCCGCTGCAGCCGGCGGAGCCACCGCACTCGTGACCGGAAGGCCGGGCAAGAGACCACATATGTTCACCCTCAGTGTGCCTTTCCCGTCCGCCTTGGAGGCAGACATCGCCTGTGGGTCCCTGGCCCCTGATGCGGAACCCCACCGAGACGCGGTTCGGAAGGAGCTCTCAGTGAGCGGCAGCGTCCTCGCGGCCCGCTGGAGAGCAGAAGATTCTCGCCTCCTCCGAATTTCCATCGTCAGCTTCCTTGACCAGCTCTCTCTGGTGATGCAGACCATGCATCGCTTTGGGCCCCCTCTTTCCCGCTAAACCTGGGCTGGGAAAAGGGGCCTGAGGCCCAGCCTCGTGCGCGGTGCTGGGCAGTGGCTCCTTCCCGCAGCAGGGATTCATCCCTGCAGTAGTTGCGGCTTCGTGCTGGGCCCCAGTCTTTTGCCTGCGCTGGCCCTGGGGCGCTTGTGGTCCACTTGTTGTGTTTAGTAAATAAATGGCTGGTAGTAGTATTATAATGAGAGTTGTTATTTAAATATTGGTTATTTATTGCAAAAAAAAAAAACAACAACTGGCTGCAAAATTCCTCCCGGGAAATTGTCTTTGTTCATTCACCCCCACATTGGGCCAGTCTCCCAAACTAACCCCCGAGGTCTGCCTTGAGCACCCCTCCTTCACAGTCTGCTTGCTGGCTGACGTTTCCCAGCAGTTTTTACACAGTCTGAAATGGCCCTTTTCTCCCTCAGTGACACGAAGGGACTTGCCACTCTGACTCTCCGCTGGCATCTGGACTTCAGGGGCAAGTTTGCCTACGTCCTCCCTTCTCCCAGCCACCCTGCCTCCCCACACCCAGCCCGGTATGTCCAAGCCCTGAGCATGCTGCAGGGTTTCGCCCTAGTGCCTCCGCCTCCTCAGACCTGGCCAGCGTTTCATCAGAGCGTTTCTTTCCCTCCAGTGCTCGTGTCATGTTCTCTCCTGTGGCACAGACGCTTGTTTATGTGGACGTCCCACGTCCTGTACTACTCTGTGGGTCTTAGCTCCTTGGGAGCCGGAACAGAGTTGTTTTGAGCTCACAGCAGCCATTCAAAGCAGCTGTTGAATGAATGAGTGGCTGCAGAGTGTCAAACACTATCCCAGGCACTGGGAACACAGAGATGAATTGCCTTTGCATGAACCCCATTTGCGAAGAAGCCTGGTCTCCTACGTGGACACAGACGCATGAAAAGATGATGTAAAAGTAGAAGGACGCACAGAGCAGGGAGAGGGCACGGAGGGAGGCACAGTGATGGGGCCCTGGGCTCCGTTGTCAGAGGGTTCAGGGTGTGAGCCCTGGCTCTTCCACTTCACAGCCAGCTGGCACCGGCAGTGACTTGACCTCTGTGAGCCCCAGTGAAATAAGGTGGCACCCGCCTCATAAGGGTGTCGATGTACCGAAGGCCCCTGGCATGTGTGTGACACCCACGAGTGATGTAATAAATGAAAGCTGTCTCCTTTCTGGGAGATAAGGGACTGGGCAGGTGAGGGGCCATCTGAGCTGAGCTTTGAATAAGAATCCCTCAGATAAACGAAAGGCAGAGGAAACTACATGAATAAGCAAACCGTTTCTCCTCATCCAAAGAAAAGCTTAAAAATAAAACATAAACATAGACCCAGCCACTCATGGAGGAGAGTGCTCCTTCACACGGACACCAAAGCTTTCAGCAGGCTCTGGCCGGACACAGGTTTTGACTTGGGACAGAAGAAAATCATAAGAGAAAGGCCCTTGAAGGAGGTGAGGAAATGGCAATAATCACGAGTTTTCTTTTCAGTGCCGCCACAGGCTTTGCCCTCGGCCTGGTATGGACTGGCCACGGGGCAGGGCGGCAGAGGTCGGGGAGGCGGCAGAGGTCGGGGAGGCAGCAGGCTTTCCCTGGAGCAGAAGTTATTTTCCTGCGGTGCCATCCACAGTGGTACAAAGCAGCTTTTATTCAGAGGCACCTACCTCCACACTGCCTTGTCCTCAGGGAAACTTGTTTTGTCAGGATGGATTAGTCCCTCAGATAAATATTTGGCATTTGCTTTCACAGCAGTTTAGTGAGAGATGCAGATCCAGACACTCATTATTCTGCCCTCCTCCTCCCCTCCCCCAGAGAGAACCCCTTTGCAGGGTGTAAGGGACGCCCTCCCCTCCTGCAGAGGTCCAGAGGAGGGTCGGGCAGGTGGCCGTGGGAGACGGGGGGAGACGTGTGTGCTGCGTGAGGACTGGAATGCTGGGGGCCCTGCTGCCGGGCACTCCGTGGCCCGGAGAGATTATGTAAGCTGGAGAACCACCAGCCGGCTTCCTCCAAGGGCACAAGGCGTGTGATAACTGGGGTGGGCACCAAATGTTGTCGTTCAACCCGAGAGAGGACACGACTGTGGGATTTACGCCTGCAAGGGGCACTCAAGGGAACTGTGGAATTCTGAATGCACGGCCAAAACTGTCACCCTCTCTTTTTCCCTGGTGCCCCCAAGTACAAGCCTTCCAGGAAAGCCAGAAAGCAGAGGTAGATAAGCAGCCAGAAGGAACCAAGTGAACAATAACAGGATTCAGCCACTGCCCTCACTCACCCTTTCCTCCACTGCTGTCTTCTGCCGGCTCCCTGCTGACCCCCTTCCCTCTGCCCTGCCCTCGGCCCTGCCCCTACCCTCAAAAAGAGGGGGAACTGGGCAGGCAGTCCTTGTTCTGAGCACATCAGACCCATCTTTGTGCGGGGTCCTTAGAACAGCCTTCACCGGGGGACACGGGATTGTACTCTGCGTGGATCAATGGATTGATCAGCAGACCAAGAAATCACAAGCTCTGGGTGTCAGGTCAATTTAACACACACGAAGCATGAACGAATGAACGAGCCCACGGCTGGCAGGGACTCGAGCCTGGGTGGCGACATGCACGATCGGAAACCCGGGCAAGACCCGGAGAAGCAGGAAGAGGAGCTGGTCTCACTCGGTGGTTGGCAAACGCTGGCCTGCGGGGCCGAACCGGGCCTGCCGCCTGTCTGTGCCCCTGGCCTGCGAGCCAAGAACGGTTTCTACTTTTTTAATGAAAAAGTCAAAAGGAGAGAACTCTCTAACATGTCAAATTTTATGAAATTCAAATTTCAGTGTCCAGCAGAACTGAGTGGCTGTGACAGAGACCACGTGGCTCACAAAGCTGAAACTGTCCACTTCCTGGCTTTTTTTGCAGAAAAATTTCGCTGATCCCTGCTCTTGCTCGTTTTCGGGAGAGTGTAGTCGGGAGGAGGAGGTAAACTACAAGGGAGCCTTTTGAGTGTTTCTGAATGGGCTTTCCAGGTACCAGTCCACGTAACCCTCATTGCAGCCCTGCGAGCTAGAACTCTCATCCTCGTGTTCCACGCTAGCAAGTGGGGAAAGCCCCTGCAAGAGGCCCCCCGGTTGGAAAGTGGGGGTGCTGTGAGCTGACCCAGCACTGTCTCCGAAGACCACCAGGAACCAGGGCACAGGGACGATGACCCAGGGCAGGGGCAGAGGCAGTGCTGAGGGAGGCAGAGGCGGCGTGAGTTAAGACTCAGACACGCAGAGCCTGCAGGTGGAGGGTGTTCCTGCACGCGGGAAGGACACCCTGGGAATGGCTGGTATGTGCTGAGTGGGAGGAGCTGAGCCTGGGAACTACAGTCGGGCTGGCTCCTTGGTGGGACAGCTCTGCCTGGCGGTGCCTGGAACACCTTCGTTCAGTGGGGTCCGGGGGGCTTGGGGTGGGGTGCACAACCTCCCAGGTCAGTCCAAGGGTGAGTATGCTTGCTCACACTCGGTCTCCAGGCACTCCCTCTGGCACTGACCCTGCCTTCCTCAGTGGTCATTTCCTGCTATGCTCTCAGGCCTTCATCACGGGGCCTGGCAGGGAAACCAGAGCCTCTCTGTGCCAAGCATGCTACCGAGCCTTCACATGCTGCGTGTAAAGGCACTTTGTGTCGCTGGGAGCTCGGGAATAAAGGTCCTGGGGTCAGAGGACAAACCTGAGTTTCAACTCTGGCTGCGTCACTTACTACGTGACCTGGGGTGGGGTGCCCCCACCCGTGTGAGCCTGCTCTTTTCGGTTTGCCCGTCTGCAGGAGGGCGACAGTGATAAACAACCTCACGGGTTGTACTGAGAATTAGGCAGAGTGTTAGCTCATGGTGATGGTCTCCCTTAGTCTTCACAGCCCACTTCACCGATGAGGAAACCGAGGCACAGAGATTTGCTCTGGGTTGGCCGTGGCCAGATGGTGGAGCTCGACAGCCAAAGCTCAGGCTCTTTGCACTTGACCATGGCAAGAGAAGTCATTCCACCTGTGTGTCCCACGTCCCGCACAGCTTCTCATCCGCACAGCCTGAAGGGTGCCTCCCATGAAGGAGATGAGGAAGTTGGGGGTGCTGGGGGCAGGCAGGGGCACTTCCGCTCGCCGCTCAAGCCTCTAGGTGAGCAGCGCTCTGGAAGCAGCAGCGGTCTGCTTGCCTGCTCCGTCGTTCCCCTCCTGCCACGTGACCAACACTGCTTCCTCACTGTGGTCCCTGCCTGTGCGGACATAAAACCAGGAGGACCTACGGTGTCTTAAGTCTTTGGTTCAAGACCATGTTCTTTGCTTTAGTGTCCAGTGGTACGACCAGCTGGCAACTCTGTAGTGGTCACAAAGCTCTATGTCCACAGTGTCCCAGCATCCTAGGGTGGCTTTTCTCTGAAACACGGAACAGCCCAGGCCTCCATCCCACAAATTCCAGAGCCTGGCAATGGACCCAAGATTTTGTGTAGGTGGTTTAGAGGGTTTTGTTGTTTTTTTTTTTTTTAAATCCAGCTCCAAACCTGCCTTTAAAAACCAGAACAATGTAATAATTGATATTAATGTGGGTCTAAATAATTTTGTGCATCTGTTCCTCCTGGTCTGTTTTTCTCCTTTGCCATGTTTTCCCTGCTTGTTTGGAGGTTAAACAGAGCTTCCATTCGCTCAGCGGTTTCTCGGGAAGCCCCGACGGCTGTAGGTCTGCCTGCTCCCTCTCACTCCGAGCCGTGCTCCCTTGATTCTCCACTGTGCTCACTTCTTGCCTCTTGTTCGCTGTTCTCTTTCCCCCTTCTCTTCACCCATCACCACTAAGGTGATCTCTTCCCGCATCACCACTAGGTGCAGCAAACTTTTACTTACCTCATAGGTAACGTGGGGTTGGGAGCATCCAAGTGACTGAGCTTCTCAGAGCCCATTGCCCACGAGGATTTGCAGCCTGCTCACGTCCCCCCTGAGGTCCCAGCTGGTCCCCTCCAAGTCCAGGCCTTCTCTCCCAGAGTCCACTCCCTGCCTCTCACCTTCCTAGACACTGCCCCCATCCACCCTCCCACTGTCACTGTTCCTGCCTCACCCAGTAGCTCTCCTTGGACTTCTCGCTGCCCGAACTCAGGTTAAATCTGCTCACGTTAGCTGCCTCCTGTACCCACAAGGGTAACCTTTTACCACTGTACCCCCAGGGTCAGAGGCTGAGCACGGCCCACAGCAGTGAGGACACCGGGGAACGAGTATCTGTTGAACAAGTGGGTGAATGTCGGCAGCTGAGTCCTCAGCGGTAACATTCACCCATCAGTCCCAATGCAGTGGATGCAATGAAGAGGAAGATGGGTCTCCTGCAATCCTATCCCCATCCTGGGTGCAAGGCCACCCTCCAGGCCCCAAAGACTCCCATGGCTGAAAAACCAGACACAGGGGGGCAGGCAGAGTAACGTACTAACGTCTTTAATACAGTCTGATCAGATCAATTCACACCACGAGGTCAACCTGGGCTTGCTCACGTGTGACCCAAGCGAGGGGCACCACGTCCCCACCCGCCAGCTCTCCTGGCTCCCGACAGCACTGACACCCCCTCCCTCCCTGACCAGACTGGCATTTTTAAAATTTTGCATAAAACTATTTCTTCCATAGACTTCACCAATCGACTAGCCAAGTTAATTATGGTACATCTAAACAAAGTTTAATACTAACCCTAACTTGTGACTGCGGTTTACAAAGAGCTCTGTATCACCTGGGATAGCTTTCAGTAGCAATTCACTACAACTGGTCCTAAAAAATAATAACAATAATAATAATAATTAGAGAATTAAAACCCAACAGCAAGTTGAATGGTTAAAATCACGTAAGAACTGGAATTTGGGGTGGAGTGTCCTCAATAGCTAAGCTTGTCCCAGTAGCAAAATGCTAGCCTCCAAGCAGGGCTCAGAATGGTCTGGGGCCATCCAGGTCAAGGGTCAAGCTCAGAGGGCTCTTGGAGGACACTCACCCCAGGGTCCATGGGATGCTGTAGGCTTCCAGCTTCCTTAAAGACAGTTGGGCATCGGAGTTGTGTAAGTGGGGGGAAACCCTACTGTGTTTCCTTTCTTAGGAGTATGAGATGGGGGAATGAGGGATTGGAGACATGGGAAGGGACCAGAATCACTGAGGTCCCAAAATGCCATCAGGTATGGGTTTGGGTGGGTGGGGGGGTCACTAAGAGCTGGGCACCAGGAATTCCAGCTTCCGCCCATTAGAGAAACTGGGACTGGTGTTGCCTTGGAGGCCTATGTAGTGTTTCCTGCCCTTGCCCCAGACTGGGTCTCGCAGACACTTCCGCAGCGGATCAGATGAGGATCTACTTCTAAAGACCATTGGGGGAATGAGAGATGGAAAGGGATGGGATGATAAGGGGGGTGGGGGGTTAAAAACGAAGAAAAACCTCTCAGCTACAGAACCCAAAGACATCACTTCCCTCCGCATTCACAGCATTTCTCAGCAGTCCCCGATGGCCGTTTCCCCGGGGACACGGCATCTGCCTCACTTCCCCTCGGGCCCCATGGGCTGCTGGTCAACCTCAGGGTCTACTAAAGATGATGCAAACGCCGACTGAACAATCTGAAACCCAAAGGACTCGAGGAGAGACATGTTCTGCTGGGGAGAGAAAGGTGAGCTGAGGGCCGGACCCAGGTCTCCCAGGGGGCCCCCGAGGGCCCGCACATGCACCTTCTGGATGTGTTTGTTCAAGTAGGACTTGGAGCGGAAGAAGCTCCCGCATTCAGGGCAGGGGTACTTCTTCTCCCCGTCAGACTCCATTTTGTTTTTGGGGACCGCCATGTCGCAGGAGAAGGAGCCATTGGTGCTCTGCTTCTCCGGTGTCTTCAGATCGCTGGCGTCCGAGAGGTCACCGTAGGAGTCAGAGCTCTCAATCGGATCCTGATGTGAGCATTTCTGGCCTTCTAGGAGAAAACAGAACACAGAGCAGAGATGAGGCCAGGCTTTGGAGATGCCCCCTCCTGGAGGGGCCGGGAGGGGCCAGCTCACAGGCCTGTGGAGGGCAGTCCATGGCCATCCACTGTCCTGGCAGAACCCACCGAGGTTCAGCTGGTCAGTCTGGGAGCCTGGTGTACCTACGGGGGTGAGAGAGCAGGGCCCTGGGGCTGCCAGCCTCCCCTGCTGAGGACTCTTCATGCAGGTGCACACGTATCGCTCACCATCATGTCAGCCTGCGTCGAGGAAGGGGGTATGGAGAGGGAACCTCCACTGCTTCTGCCCAGAACAACCCAAAGACCCCCAACTCCTAGGCGCTCTCTTGGGTGCCTCTGAAGGTAAAACAGCTGTTCTGATGATGCCAAACAGGTATGTCAGTGGCCTTGCCTTTGCACCAGTCTAGCTGCACCCTAGCAAGGCAGACCCGAGTCGCGGGGTCCTCAAGTCAGCAGACCCCACTGACAGCTGAGACAGAAGCCAACCCTTTTCCCAGTGCTGCAGACACACACCCTGCCCTTACCGCCTTCCTTCTGCCAAAACCTTTCCTGGGCCAACTGGCCAAAGCACAGAGGTTACAAGCAACTTTGAACAACTCAGTTGGCTGGCTGTCCCCACGCAGGGCCCAGGACAAGCTGGACCTCGAGACAACCCTCACTGCTTGCCCTGCCCTGCCTGGCCCACAGTGGGGTCCTCCACCAACCAGCAGCTTCCTGCCTGGGTTCAGAGCGCCATGCCGGGAAGGGAGGTCTGTGATGGGAGCGTGGAGCATGCCATCTCTGCCATCCGCCAAGCCACTGGCATCGTCCCCAAGGCAACAACGACTCGAAATACCGCAGAACGACAAGAGTCAACAAGTGAGGGCGGGGCTCAGGGGGCTCTATGCAAACCGTCTTGGAGAAAGAAGCAGTCAGCTCATTTACCGCCATGCATCTCACAAACGCAGCCAGAGGCCCTCTGGAAAGGGCTGCTCACAGCAACCAGTCACACCTACCGAGGGGGAAACCAGCCTTGGCTCCCCCTGCCCTACAGGGTCAAAGGAGTAAGCATTCAGCCACAGCTCCACACTACCCTGTACAGGCCACAGGCAACAGACAAGCCCAAAGTAACTCATGCAGGGCTCCTCTTCCTGCCCTGGGCCTGGGACATCCCTGCAGGGCTCCAGACAGCCGGGGCTGGCCAGGAGCAAGGGAGGAGGGCTGGGGACGAGGAGGCGGGGGCTGGATCATGGCAGTGCCCTAAAGCCTCACTCACTGCCCTGGAGTGAGATACCCACTGGGACTTTTGTCCTGGAGGCCACTGCCACTCAGATCTCTGAGCCTCCTTGAGGCGGCCAGCAAGCTGGCAGCCTTCCCGCCTCCCCACACCCGGCCCAGCGCCCCCACAACACAGTCTGCGCAGAGAAGCAAAGTGCAGAGCAAGGGGTCGCTTGCCTTTGTTGCCATAGGTCCTGGCGCAGTGGAACGCTGCTCCCCCATTCGGTATGGGCTCCTGGTGCCTGGAGACCTGGGGAAGGGGAACACCGTGGTGGGTTTTAACATGGACCTTTAAGTAGGAGGCAGAGGAGAAACCTAAACAAGACAAAAGGAGATGAGATCCCGCGGCCAGCACAGAGATACCTATCTGCTTCCCCCAAGCCTCTCCTCTGGCCGCTCTGGCTAGCATTCCCAGGTCAGCTGCACCTAGAAGGGGCCCCCGGCCTGGCTCAGAAACAGCTGCAGCCACGGAGCCACCTGGCTCAGGATGAAGGGTGACACTGTCCCCGAATCGGTCTCTGCAGAGCCCACTCTGCAAGTCTGCGGCAGAGGGCCCAGGCCCGCTGCCTGAACAGACAGATGGTTGAGATCCTGCTCCTGCCTGGGCCAGAGGCCAAATGCCTCTAGGCTCACTTGGCACCTCAGCAAGGAGTGGTCTGAGTGGAGGGCCCACAGCTCCGGGTCAGCTGCAGGGACCACGGCTAGCAACGTAGTCAGAAGAGTGCATGGGGCTCCAGGGCAGCCATGGGCCACCAGCAAGAAGAAGGTGGCCTCCTAATACTTGTCAAGGGTAAAACAAACCAGCGGGGGGCAGGATGAAATCCTAGAGGAATGCCTCCAGGAGTACTCCTATTTATTAGGGCATGTTCTATTTTCCTAACTTTTTCACCTTCAGAATAACCAGACTTAGTAACTGTTTAGACTTCTTGAAGAGTAAGAAAAATAGGCAGTTACGTTAAGGGGGCGTAGTTATCTCTTATTCATGGTGGTCTTTTCAGTTCAGTTTTGGAGCATCCATCAGGTTCTCTTACGGAAGACACAAGATAATCTCCGTCTTTATTTTGGGGAAGGGGCAGTCCAGCCACCTTGGGGCTACTCCGGCCCAACCCAGATGTTCTGGTCCGTTGGAGCCACGTGATGTCCCAGGCTGGGAAGAGTAGGTCTTGGGCCAACATGCACACCACTCACAATCTGAGGATACGGAACCAGGTGGGTCAGTCAAAGGACTTCCGCTTGGGTTTCACAGGAAGGAGCTGTGTCAGCGAACCCCATTCATGGTCAAGGATTGGAAGGCGCCTTCAGCAGGAAGCGAAGCTTTTTAGCATAAGGCCCTCTTGGAGTACCAGTGCCTTGATGATGTCCCTTTAATCCACTCCAGATCCGGCTGGCATATTCTCAGGTATTTTCATTCCCTTTTAAAGGTACAGTTCCAGGGTAACAATGGGATCCATTATTAATAAGTCGGAGGCTGGTGTGTCCTGTGTCGTGTCTGCACAAGACCTGTCTGGAGAAGTCTGAAGTGGCATGACCTTTGGAACGCTGCTAGAACTACGGTAAAAGTTCACCTTCAGCCAGTGCTAGTGCGTGCCAGGGCCCAGCACACCGAGTGAATTATTATGCAGTGTTCCCCCACCCACCCCAGGGGCTGGGAGTTATTGCACCTGTTTTATAGACGAAACACTAAGATGCTTGCTGACGTTAGGTAACTTGTGTCTCACGTATAGCTACCAAAAGGCAGAGCCCAGGCTCCAACCCCAGGACCATGTGTCATACGTGGTCCTTAACCACTGGGCAGATAGACTCTTTCTAATGGTTTCCTTGTCTTGGCCCTTGTCCTGGAAACATCCCCGGGGCTTCCGCAGCAGGTTTCGTTATCACTGCTTACACTCACGCGCTTCTCCTCCATCAGAATCGAAGCCGTTGCTAGACATGGGCTGACCTAAGGAAGCTTATTTGACAAACACTCCCCCGACAATAGTGCCTGGTGGCTCTGGAGGAAGTGGGGGACTGAGTGAATTTTCCTGACGCAGCTACTTCACAGACCTACTTGGGCCAGATGCTGGTGTCCAGCCCTGCCTGGTACAGCGAGTTGTCCCGTGCTGTGACCAAGTGGTCTGCCTGGGGCCAAACACAGGGGACAGGCTGGCTTAAGAGGGTCCCGTACAAACATGCCTAAGAGGGGAGGTGTCAGAGATGAGGAGACGAGGCTAATGAGAAAGAGGGCCATAGCACCCTGTTCGGTGCTGTGCCCCCAACAGCCAGCACGGACATCAGACCTCCCTGATGATATGATGATGCCACTTCAGAGGGGAATTTTTTTTGTTTTTTTTTTCAATCCCTTGTGAGGCCTCTGAAGTGATAACGGTGTGCCCAGCCAGTGGTGCAATCAAAGGAACGGGAAAGGAGGGAAGGAGCACCGGTAACGATTATGTTTACTCCTTGTGGGAAGAGTGACACCCAGGGAATACAGCAGACGCTCAATGAGAAGTTGCTGCTTTTTCCTGAAAAACAGTCTGAGAAGCACATGGCTGGGTCTCTCGCCTTCACCCAGCTGCAGACGGTACTATCTATAGCAAAACCACATGGCGAGGTGGTAGGAGTGGATCCACAGCTGCCACTTAAAGCCCGGAATTTAAACACAGAGCAACTCAGCAGCCAACTGTTGGGCTAAAACAGAAGCTGAGTTTCTGAGAAGAAACTCAGAAAGCTGAGAAGAAAACATCTTGAAAGTCAGAAATATTGAGTCTGAATTCTGAACTCACCTGCCCATTCACCACTGATTAACCCAAGAACCAGAGGCGCAGCCTGGCCCAGGCGCCAGAGTGATGGCCACGCTGAGCGCACTGGCGACTGCGCCAGAGCCAACAAGCCGCCCTCCTTGCACTCTGGAGACGGGGAACTCCTTCCCCCTCACCAAAGGCCATTGCTCCTCCCCGGTGTTTTCTTGTCTGCTGTGCTGCATTCCACACCCCAGACGCAAATCCTCCTTTTGCAAGTTCCACATCCACGCAGGGGTTCGGGACTCTTTCTCCTTGTCCAAACCTTGGTGGGGCCGCGCCCAGCTGGGTGGGGTGAGATGGGGGCCCTGAGTCGGTTCGTGTCGTTCAGTCCGGGGTAATGATGAGCTGTCTGCCCTTGATGGGCACTGGCCACGACTTGGACGCCCACCTCTGACTGGGAAGAAGACTTCCCCTACCTTTTAGGCAAGGATGTTGGAGACCAGCTGTTGCCTCTGACAAAGGCAGATTCCCAGTACGCTGTCCCTCTTCCTCCTGATAGTACCTGTGCGTCCACACAAAGACCCTGCTACAGAAATTTGAAAAGAAAGGAAGACAATTCTGGTGATCTGCCAGGGCCTTCTCTCCTTCCCACCAATCAATTTAACTGATATCCTCAACCTGAAAATCAGGGAACAAGCTCTTCTCGCCATCATCCTCTTTCCACTGCGAATTCTCTTCCTCTACACAAGGCATGACCCACATCCTGGTATGTCTCTAGGACAAAGACAAGGTCGTCTGTCTCAAGTGTGGGGCTAGAGTGGCCAGGCTGCCTGTCATCTTCTCCATTCTGCACAGGTAAGAGCCGTTTGTGTGGCCAAGACCGAAAATGGCAGATCTACAGGTGGCGGACTGCTCCAGAACTGCTAGGCTGGGAGTGTGTGAGGTGGCACTTGGAAATTCACTGGATCCAACCTCAACCATCCGACCAGCTGGCCGACGTTAGCCTCTGCTCAAACCCTTGTTGAGAATAAGAATGAGAATAAGAATAAGAATGTTCATTTATTCATGCAGCTCCTCCCTGAATTCACAGCCTTGGTGCAGGCAGGGCAGAGGGTGAGCCAGGGCTCTCCACATTCTGAGTCCAGCGTCTTGACATCTTTGGTGTCCTTATTCCCAGAAAAACTGTTTTCTCCTCCTTTCTTTTCCCAGAAGGAGTCTCTTCCTATTTCTGCCCAAGAAATGAATCCAGAGGTAGAATCCTGCTCCTTCTCTTCTGATAAAATACGAAATTGTCTTTTCTCTTCCTTCTGGGTGGAGAAGGGCTGGACCAGAGCCCGCTTTTATCTTCTTGGAAGAATGGGACTTCCTGCTCGGACTCCGAGACCCAAAGCTGTTTAGCCTACCATCCAGATGCAGTCTCATCTTTTCTGAGATAAGGTGGCCTCTGCTTTTACTCTTCCCGTGTCTCCGTCCCAGTCCTGTGGCTGCTACCCAAGTCCTCTTCACCAGCCCCAGGAAAAACAAATCCAGACAGACAATCGTTGTAGGCTTTGCCACATCAGAGGTCTCATAACTGGATCAGTTTGCCCTGCTGTTCCCTGCTGCTCTTAGCTCTTCTCTCCTCCTGAGCTGAGCCTCCAGGGGTGTGGCCCTGGGTCTCCCACCAATTCTCCCCCCACTCTGCAATGGGGGCTAGGCTCTCGGGTTTCTGATCAGCATCTTTCTCCATTCTCATTGGTTCCTGCTCCTAGGCTTCTGAGAACTCAACCTTGAAACCCTGAGAGAACTGAGGATGGCACATGGTAGCAGGCTTAGAGTTTTTGGGGGTGCTGTCAGGAAGCCAGGTCAGGATGAAGCAAGACAAGAAACTTTCTAGAGCTGGGGCAGCCACGGTCAAGACGGTCAACCATAGCCTGATACCTCCCTGTATGCACAACCCCACAGCTTACTACCTGGGGGAAGTTCCCACCAAGAAGGGCTCTACGGACAAGTCAGAAAATAGGACAGACACTTAAGCAGCTTTTATGACCGCCTCCCTGCTTTCACAGCAAGTGTCTTGGTGATGCAAACAGCGACATCGAGCGGCCTCCAAGGCAAACCCCAAGAATGCAATCCCAGGGAGAGACACAGCTTCAGGGCACCACGAACACCCAGCTCTCAGCAATCTCCCTCCACCAGCTGCCTCAGGGCACATGGAGACAGCACAGCACCCAAAGATTCCAGCCAGCGACTGCAGGGATGTTTTGCAGGCCCAAAGCAGAGTGTCAGGGAGCCGAGTTTCCTACCACTGTTACAAAGCGTAAGCACGGGCCTCCCAAGTGTGCAGCACCTTGAGGAGGTCAGTGAACCTTCATCTACCTGGTGTGCTGGGACCCTCTCAACAACCCTGTGAGGTGAGCACGGGCTGTTCTTAACCCCATTTAAGCGATGAAGAAACTGATGTTTAGGGGAGGGAAGGGAAAGCTTGAGGTCACAGAGTAGGGTGAGGCGGGAGGGGCTAGGCCCCCTGACTCCTGGTTCAGTACTCAATCCACTAAGCCACACCCAAGACTTCCACAAGCATTGGGACAAGGGTGTCCCGGGAGACAGGACGTCCCAGCGATGTCCACACCTGGCCAAAGCAAGCGCACCGTGCAAAATCATCCTCACACCCACAAGGGACAGCTGCCCCAACCTCCCTCAGCAGAGATACGGCGCAAGCCTCCTCCACTGACACTGTGCTTGCAAAACACAAACCTCAGCCCTTCCGACAGCCAACAAGCCCTGGCAGAAGCTCGGGTTCAGGACAGGCCTGACTTCATCCGACACAACAGCAGGGCCACAGGGCCAGACGCCGCCTAGGCCGACCTCGGCAGCAAGCACGCTGCCCTGCTCAGAACACCTTCCACTTTCCTTTCTCATCAAGGCCACAGTCTTTCTGGGTTTGGGCTCTTTTCTGATCATTTGTGCTAGAAAGTTTCGGATACTTATCTATCTCCAGACTCAGCCTCCTTCCCTGGCTGCCCAACTTCACGTGCCAGTGAATCAGCCAGCACAAGCTTACAAGCAGGAGCCCTTTTCTCTCACCTCGTAGGGCCCCCTGACTCTCCCACCAACACCGACAGTTCAGTGGCACCTACAAATGCATTGACCCTGCCACCGGAGCCGCGGATGCTACGGGCCCAAACTTGGGAACAACACTCCTTCTGTTCCCACCTGCTGATCTCCTGGGAACTCCTATTCCAAGCGCCCTAAGTTTCCTGGAAAGGAAGGGGTGGGTGGCAAGCAGCTAGCTGGACAATGACGGTGTTTATCATTCAGCTTTATCATTCAGCGGGAGCGGAAGGCTGGCCTTTCGGAGGATGGAGTCAGAGGCAGGGTGGTCAAGGCAACCCCAGCCTCCCACACAAGCTCAGGCCCACCGTCTGGACAAGAGGAGAGAGCAGGGAGGTTACCTCGATTGCAGATGCTGCAGAAGTTGCTGGGGCCCTCGCTGTGCTTCTTCAGGTGGTCTGCCATGTATGCCGCCCGCAAGTACTTCCCGCACACCTGGCAGGGCACCTTGTCTTCATGACAGGCCAGGTGGGAGCGCAGACGGTCTCGGGTGGCGAAAGAAGCGTTGCAGGTCTGAGGGCAGGAAGGAGAAGGGGATGAGGTGGAGGCTGGCGTTCCACGCCCGACTCCTCACCAAGCGCACTGTGAAATAAAACCATTGCTGGCCAACACATTTGACTCCCTGTATAAAGAGGGCTTCAGAGTGTGGTCTAGGCTTTCTCTCCACCATGCCAAGTAGCAGCTCTAATTCCCCACAATGGCTCCCGACTGGACACCTGAGTTGGAATTCCCGGTTCCGAGGACTACTGCAACACGGCACACTAAGTTCTGTGCTCCCCTACAGAATGAAGACAAGGCATTTGCTCATTTGTAAACACTAAGAATTGACATCAGGTGCACTGACTATAAGGGAATTGACAGCAGTGTTCCTGGCACATACACAGACCAGTCTCCTATTCTCCATCCTGGGCTTCCCTAGCTGCTTTAGACACAGAATTCAATTTATTCACTTTATTCAAAAGTGACGTTAGTCTTGGCCACAGGGAAATGGGAAGGAAAGACAGCCCAAAGCACAGAGGCTGCTCTTCATAGTCTCACGCGTTTGTATGGAACCAGCAGCCCATAAAACGGCCGTGTCAACTCTGCTAACACGAGAACTAGCATGGGGGAGGAGCGCCAGAGGCTCTGGGAGCATCCGTGCAACGTTAGGCTGGGGAGGTGCTGGCAACAACACGGAAGGTGGCCCTACTCAGCACTGACGGAGTGCTCGCTCTGCGTCAGGCAGGCACCTCGCCTGGCCTGTCAGAGGTACCGATCTCAGGCGGTCCGTCCCTCCGAGGCAGGCAGTGCTGTCACCCTCCCAGAGCGTGGCCACAGAAAGTCGTGCCGAGAGCACCTACTCACAGCCGGGTCCCAGGGGCAGATGACTCAGGTGATGCCATTGGGCACCGGCACCCTGGGAGGGCCCCAGGATTCCCTGTGCCTACGACCTGACTCAGTCTCAGTTCCGGATCTCCCGGCAACACCCCTTCCCCGGCTGGGGCTGGCACCGGCACCCAGCCTTGGGGGTCGCGGAATGCCAGGAAAGTCCTCGGGAGAGTTCAGTCTGGCGACCTGCAAGCAGTTTTGGTTCTACAGAGGTGTTTCAGGGGCTCCAGTCAAGTCTGGCTCATTTTTCTTGCTGCATGTTGAGTGGTTTAGAACTGCAAGAGAACGCAACACTCCCCTTTAACTGCATCACAGGTCGAACGTTAACCCACTGAAGACCTGCCGCCCTGTTAACGGGCTGGGATGGAGATGCTCCCACCTCGTCTGTTTAACACAAGCACATTCGGAATCCCCAGACCTCCAGGTGAGTGTCCAACACTGTCGCCACACACATTTACCCATCTCCTCACTGCACAACCAAAAGCAAGAAACAAATGCGTGCGACACTGTGGAGGCAGAAGATGTCACCGCCGTCCCCCCAGTCCCAGACGTCTGTGCGTCGGGACAGGCTTTGCTGCTCTGTCGTTATCCTTTAGGTAAATGTTGCAAATTTGAACAGAACAATGTATACTAATAAAGTACAGCTTCTATTTGTTTCGTATATTGAGTTTATTTGTTTGACAAATGAGGAAGCCGAGTTTATGAAGTGATGTGCCCAGAGCACATGACCCAGCTACCAGAGAAAGCAGCGGTCTAAGCGCCATGCCACACCAGGCCCGCACCCCACCAGCCCCTGCCGGCCGCCCTGGCGTGCCCGTCTTCCCTGATTTCCAGCCGGGCACATGGAGGCCCTGACAGGAGACAGGGCAGCTGGCCTGTGAGCCAGCCCCTGAGCCTGTGCTCTCACCACCTCCAAGCTCAGCCGAGGTGGCTTCTGGTCTGTGAAAGGTGCTGGTACTTTTTACCACGGTGTACTTGGTAGCCAGGACTCGCCTGACAGGGACAGGTGACAGGACTGTACAGGGACGCTCCAACATTTAGGTGCCTCGGAAAGCATTGTGGGCGCTTGGTCTCATGGCCACAGGTGGGGCCCCCCTTAGTCTGGGACCTCATGACCCAATTATAGGCCACCGTGTGGGGGAAACTCTGAACCTTCCACCTAGCTCACCGGCCTACCACGAACACCCTGGGGAGGGTGCACCCGACAAGACAATTATCCACTGTCCAGAGCCAGCTCTGCCCGCCAGTCACCTGACCACCAGCCCTCCAATGCTGAGAGGCAGGGCGGTCCGTGTCTCAGAACTCAAAGGAACCAAACACGGACCAGGTGTGAGAAAGGGCAGCTGAACGCGCACATTCAGGATCCTGCCTCCCCTGTTCCCCGGGAGCGGGGCCACGAGGAGGATATGAAAGGGATGCCTTGTTTCTCTTGCCAACTTTCTCTTGACAGATTGCAAGAGAAATGCTGCCTGTCGTACTTTGCTACCTAAAGATAATGGACAGCCGAACCTCAATTATCCACAAGTGGATTACCCATCTGGAGGATTAGCTAAGCAAAATTAAAATCCCAGACCAGGCTGCCTTTCCCCACCCCATCCTCCACTATCATCTCTCCGGGAAGGAAAGCTAACTTTAGCCTGAGCAAACAGAATTAGGAATGTAAATCTGCTGCTGGGGGAAGAGAAAACACACAAACCAACCCAAACTTGCAGTGTGTTACAAAGCCAGACTGGAGCGATTGTTGGCTTTTCTGCGCCAGAACTGACCCTTCGTAGCCCATCCCCAGGGTTTTCTGGGGGAATTTCGAAAGTGTGTGAGTCTGAGTCCAGACCTGCCAGAAGTTCAGAGAACACAGGACATACAGAGTCTGGTCACGTGACCCAGGAGAGACGGGACACAGAAGAGTGGCTGGGGGAGAAACGTATCGAAGAAGGGGACGCTCAGAACCTCAGGCCACGCAGGGAAAAGGCGCTTCCCTTCTGGGACACAGAGGGGCCAGCAGGACAAGAGGGAACCTGCAAGTGGTGCTGGGAATGGCCACCCTGCCCACAGCCCTGTGCTTAGGGGGCCCGCTCTCCTATGCGCAGATGCTAGGTCCCAGCCCAGCCAGCCTGAGCTGGGATCACCTCTGGTCGCCACCACTCAGCACTGAGCCCCAGCCATGCTCCCTCCTCTCCCCTGCCAGTTTCGCCCCACCCCAGACTTCCTAAGGCTTTTCTTCTCAAGGGCTGAGCAGCTCAAAAATGGGCCCCAGTGGTACCAGGGACACAAGTGCACCTCCAAGCTTCGGTGGCCTTTGAGGTCTGCCAGCTTCGGGGTGTCCCGAGCGGCCTTTTCCATAGCCCTGGGAAAAGGTCCGAGGGCGATGCATTGAGGCCCAGAACCATCAGTCTTGCTGACCCCCTTCTTCTTCTTGAGGGTGTCAGCTCCCTTCTTCCCACCTCCATTCATTCCTTCTCTAATCAGCTATCCCTCCAGCCCAAGCCACCCCACTAACCCCTGAGAAGTGGAGCCAATGGAAGCAGTGGGAGACGTCTCAGCCGCTCTAGCCTCCCAGCTGCAGGCTGAGCTCCCCGTGGAGGAGATGCCCTAACCCGGTGCACTCACAGACCCAGCAGTGTCTGGCCGTCTGGGCCAGTTAAAGACATTCAGGCCCAGCCTCAGGGAGACTTGTGTATCCCTGCCAAGCCCGAGGGCTCACACCCCAACATTTGGATGGCCTTTTCACCAAGCGGTGGCACCAGCCTCGGTAACTGGCCCCTTCTGTCCTCTGTGGCATCAGGAGAGGCCGAGAGGTATAGGCCCAGTTTTGCCAGGGGCCCAAGGAACCAACTCCTAGAGGGCCGTCTCTTCACCCCTGCGGTTCTCAGAATACACACCATGCACGACAGATGCCTCTGCTGGTTACCTGGGCTCAGGCATGAGCCCGTGTCCTCGTTAGAGGAGTGCCGGCTCTGGGGCTGGAGGGGGGCCGGAGGGTCTGTGACCACGCTCTTGGGAGTGGGCTCGAGCCCCAAGGGACAAGGATGTCAGTGTTATGACACAAACCAAGGACAAAACACACAAAGCCTCAAATGTTAGAATTAAAACTTTTATCATCACTCCTGTGATCCTCGCGGAGTCTGCGGGGGCTAAGGGGCACACCACCGGGATCCGAGGGGGGGGCGGTCTACATCTGCACTATCAGCCCCCAAAGCTATACACTGGGATAACCCAATATAAAGCTACTGGTTCGTCTAGTTCCTGAGCAGACCTGCTAATAAACCTCAAAAACACAAAAGCCTAATTCACTAGCCAGAAATGAAAGCAGGACCTGTCTGCGTGGGGCAGGAGGAGGAGGGCAGCACAGGATGACCCAGTTGGAGTTGCCCCAGAGTCTGCTCTGGAGGGGCATTCACTCCCGGGGTGGGTGGGGAGGGTGGCCAGGTCCCATATGAGAAATCCCCTGCCTTAGGGGAGGTGATGCCAGAGGAGGGGAAGCATAAAAGCCAGTGGCTTGGTTCCCAGGAATGCACCAACCTCCAAAATCACCCAGGCCAGGCTAGACTGCCAGGGTACCTGGAGGCTGTGGGGGGGACCAAGAAAGGAGCTTCTCACTACCCCTATCTGGGATCCCTGAGTTGGGATAGACTCCAAGTCATCCCGGGGGGAACCAGGTGTGGGGGGTGGGAACCACTCTCCTGGCCTCTTCCAAAAGCAAGGGTCTCAGAGCAACCGCCACTCCCGTTCCCTCCACAGAAAACCCTTTTGGGGGGGCCAGGCTAGCCTACAGGCCACTGGGGAAAGGCCCGGCTGCCCTCTGGGGCAGTCCAGCCCTGCCTCAGATATCCCGGAGGGGCCGGGCAGAAGAGAGCGTTGCTGGAGTGTGCTGGGCCCAGGTTTTCGAGGGCGGGGAATGATTTTTTTAGAGAGAGGGAAAAGGCGGTGTCAGGAACCGAATGGGACGACCTCCACAAAGCAGGCTGGGCAAAGTCCCATGATGGCAGGTCGCTAGGAAGAGATTCCAGGGGCGGCAGGCCGCTGCTGCTCCCAACCCACACCTGGAAAAAGGGCAGAGAGTGCAGGTTACCCCCCCAGGCCACCGGGCGTGCCCCCACTGCCCTCTGGGCTCCTCCTACTCTGCCCGGCTGCTCAGCACACTACCTGGGAGAGTCAGGACGTGCTCTGTGATGAGAAAATCAGAGACAGAGAGGAGGCAACGAGGCACAGCTGGATCCTGGCAGCCCAACCCCCCAGGTCATCATCCTCAAGAGAGGCCACCTAGTCTGGCTTACGTGAACACCATCCACGCTCGGCCCCTGGGGGCTCTCTGGCCTACCTACAACACATCCGTCCCTCCCCACAGGTCTCCCTGAGTCCTCCCTCCTCGCCACCAAACAGGATAAAGAGAAGCAGGTCCCTCTACCAGAGGGTGGAGTCAGCATCCCACAACTCTGGCTCCCCCTCGGATTTCGGATTGTGGGAATTGACACAGGGGAGGGGAGGTAACCAAGGAGAAGAGAGGGGCGAGTTTTCCATCTACACGGGAATGCTCAGTAGCCAAGAGAGGACACTCAAGTTTCTGGGTTCCGCAGGGCCCCCAGACATTGTTTAAGCAGACAAACCAAGGGTGAGAATCTTGCACAGCCTTCCCTACCTACTGCTACACAAAGAGCTCACCAGAGAGGAAACTTTCTTGCTTTCCAGTCCTCGGAAAGGTCACGCAGGTGCCAGTGCTCTGCCCACTCTACCCACCCCCGGCCGCCTGTGCCCTAACCTGAGGGGACCCAGAAGGAGCTCCAACTGGGGTCAGGCTGCCCGGCAGACAAGTGGAAGAGCTGCTGGCTGGAGCACCAGAGGAGCTCTTTACAAACCCCTCCCTCCCCATGGTGGCGCCCACAAACTGCTGAGAACCAGAAGCTGGGCTCAGCGGGGTGACCGGTGCCCCCAGGACAACACGTGTGCAACGTGGCCCACCAACCTTGGAGCTGGCTAACACCAGGACAGGAAAGCTAAGCAACAGAGGAAGAACGGAGACAGGGTGGGAACAAGGACCCAACAACCAGGAAGGAGGGGACATCAGCGGTGGAGGGGAGGGGGCCGGGGGGAAGAACAAAGAAGAGCAGACGGAGGGTGGAGGGACAGAGGAGGTGGTGTGCAAAGCGGTGGTCAGCCAGCCGGCCCAGCACACCCGTCAGCTGGCTCGGGGCTGGGCTGCAAGAACAGCAGCATTTTCTCTCAGCCCAGCTCTGCCCTGGCCCGACCCCTACCTGACACTTGTGAGGCCGCTCAGAGGTGTGCACCTGCTTGATGTGTCCGTTCAAGTGATCGGGCCTGGAAAAGAGAGAACCGAGACAGACTTTAAAATAAGACCTCAGAAAATGGGGCCACACTCCTGGCCAGACGCCCCCCTCCCCACCCCAACCCACACTGCTGGAGAGCTCTCCCTCTCCTCTGCCCCAGCATGACAAAGACACGGTCACCACCCAGCTCTGGGTCCTCACCCAGCTCTGGGTCCTCGGGCCCAGGCCTCTCTGCCCTGGTTCTCTCTGGAGGGAAGGGGAGTGAGCGTTTGCCTCCAACCATTCCTACCCACTTTCCCCCATCGGAAAACTCAGTGATTTCTAGGACCTGAGGAGGTGGCTTTAGAATGAGACAGGGCTGCTCTGCTGCAGCCCTTCAGGGAGGGGGTATGGGTGATTCATTGTCCAGACTAAAGCCCCTTAGAAATTCAGTATTCCCCTCCCCCAGCCTCTCCTACTGTGGCAGCCAATGAATGCCACCCAGATGGAATTCAGTCCCCAGAGGCCAAGGGATGGAGCCTTAAGTCCCCAGCTGGGCTGGTGAGCCAGATGCCCGCCAGAGCAGGTGGGCAGGGGTTGCCTGACCGGTAAGACTGGTTCCTGACTGGGGCCCCTCTGAGGGAGTTCTCCATCCCCAGGTTCCACACAGAAGGTCCTCAGTATCCAGGCAAGTTAAAACCAGCCTTTTATTCTGGATATTCTCTTCACAGGAGAAACAAAACCACCCTCCTCGGCTCCCAGGGAAGCCCTCAGTTCCCTGTCAGGATCACTACAAAGTGAGTCTAAAAAGACACCCTTCCCCCTCCCTTTCTCTACACCCTGAGAACATAAAGGGGACCTGTGGGTTCAGCTGTGCTCAGGAGCCACCAGGTCAGGACTGATCAAAGATTTCGGTGTCGGGAACCGAAGACTCTAGGTCCCAAGCTCCGTGCCTCCTGCCCAAGGGGCTGTGAGGGGCAGAGCTGGAGCCCACTGGTCTGGGACTGCCAGTGCTGAGTGCTGGGGGATTTGGCGGCACAGAAGTGCAAGGAGTCCGAGATGCACTTGTTTCGGTTCCAGTGTCTCCCTCGGCAGCCATTCAAGAGGGGAAAGTCGCTGGAGGAGCCAGCCTCCCGCCCCCAGAGGGGGCCCCACGCCTGGTGCCGGAAACACAAAGGGAGCCTGGGGAGAAGAATGGTGAGGCCCGGTGGCTGTGGCCTGAGGAATCCGGGGCCCCTTCCCACCAGGCCCCAAGGAAGAGAGACAGTGGGGTAGGCCTAGTGCCAGAGAACTTCCCTGCAGGAAGAGAAAGCAGCTTCTTGGCCTCACCACCTCAAAAGCAGGGTTATTACAACACTCTCCCCATAGCAGACATGCAAGCAACCCTCGCCCTCCCTGACCTCCCACAAGCCAGGAACAGGACGGGTCCTGGTGGGGTGGGCACCATTTCTCACCTGGAGAAGCCTTTCCCACAGCTCTGACAGATGTAGGGCTTGCCCACGGACCCGTCGTGAGACCGCACATGGTAGGACATGCGATCTTTCCTCTTGAACCTCAGCCCGCACACAGGGCAGGAGTAGGGCTTCTCCCCCGAGTGGGAAAGCTTGTGCCGATTGAGATGGTAAACGTCACGGAAGATCTTGCCGCAGATCTCACATGCCACCTGCTTCCTGGTCCGGCTCCTCTTTCTGGGGCCGTCGGGGTCCTCAGAGACAGGCAGCCCATTCTCGCCCAGCCTGGGAGGAGGAAGGTCGATGTAGCCCAGCTGGAGGCTCGTGACACCGTGCTGGGCCTCGTGCTGCCGGAGCCGGTTGGCATCAGTGAACACCTTCCCACACAGGCCACATGGAAGGATGCCTGCCTCCCTCAGGCCCCCTGGGGACCCGAACATTGAGTCCAGCAGGTTGGCCTTCCTTGGGCGGCCCCGGCCTCGTTTGCCAGTCAGGGGAGGGGCACTGGACGCCACATTGGGGAATGGGGAAGTCAGTAGTTGGGGAGACAGGGGTCCAGCCACCATGGGCAAGCGGTCCACCCCAGGTAACACAGGCAGGGAAGCTTGGCTGGCAATGGCTGCACCAGCTGCCCGAGCTGCCTCCTCCTCGGGCTGCATGCTGCCTGCGATGCCATTGCTGTTGGCTGCCAAGGCTGCCCCGTTGGTCATGTCCAAAGGGAAGCCCAAGTCCGAGGTCCCAGGGGGGCGAAATAGCATGATGTCAGCCCGGGCTGGGGGCACCAAGATCTGCACATTGGACTGTTTGATGACTTCCTGGCAGATCTCAATGACCGACCTCATCAGTAGGAACTTGGCAGCCGTCATGAGCTCGGGGAAGCTCTCCAGGCGAACCACAATGCGAGAAGTGTAGGCGAAGTCCAGGATGTCCCCGAACACCTTAGAGCTGATGGTGTGCATCTCCAGCTCTCGGCTGCCCCCAGCCCCGCTGCCCGGGGCCGCCGTTGGTCCCCCCACGTCAGCGGGACCCCCGTCCGAAGCTCCGCCATCGCCCAACTGGGCGCTAAACACCGACTCAAAGTACTCGCTGCAGGCGGCCAGCACGGCGCGGTGCGCTGGGAAGCTCTCGTCGCCCACCCGCAGGAGCACATCGCAGAAGCGCCCGCCGTTTTTGCGCTGTTGGTTCAGGTTGTGCAGCATCTCGGTGCTGTGCCTGCTCACCTGATAGGTGTAGCAGCCCGACGGGCCGCAGGAAGCATCGTTCACCCGCTCCATGGCCGCCGACCCCTCCCCACAAACCCGGCCGCGGCACTTTCCTGCCCTCCTCCCTCTCCCTCACCAGCGACAAGGGTGCAGCGGACGGACGTGTCTACACTCCCCGCACGTGCCGGCCCGGGCTCTCTAGTCTCGCAGGTGCGCTGAGCGCACACGCCCCCTGCCCGAATCGGACTGTTTAGAATGCAGGGCGCACCACCCCCCACATAGCGGTTCCTACGCCTGCTGGATCGCGCGCTCCTAGCTCCTCTCAGCCCGCCCGCTTCCCTTTCTCGGTCTACCTCCGGGGGTAACAGAGCAAAGAGGTGCGCCCCTCCTGCAAACGCGCCTGCCACCTCCCCTCCCGCCCGCCAGGCGGCGCCGGCGCGCAGCCAACAGGGGCGCGCGCGCGGGGGAGGAGGAGGAGGAGGGGTCTGACGCGCAGGCGCGCGCGCGCGCCGCGGCTTTTCGCGGGCCCGCTGGGGGCGCGCGCTGCGTCCCCTGCAAAGCGCGAGCCGGGGCGGGGGCGCCGGAGCAGAGGAAACAAAAGGCGAAGAAGGCGGCGGCGGCAGGGCGCGCACTGGGGCGGTAGCACCGGCCGGGTTCCGAAGCCTGGCGGGCGGAGGAGGCGGCGAAAGCTGGAGCGGGCGGGCAGCGGCGGCGGTTGGGTGGGCCCTTCCCCGGGCCGGGCGAAGGCGGCGGCGAGCTGCGGCCCCGGGCTCCGTGTGTTCGGAGCGGAGGAAAGATGGCAGCGGCTGCACTTCCTCTTGCACTTTCACCCCTGGGGGGAGGAGAAGGAGGGGGCGATACCAACAACACCCCCCCTCTCGCTTGCAGGAAAAAAAAAAAAGGAAGGGCGAGCTTGGTGTGGGGGGCTCCCGGCGCCCCCAGCCCTGCACGTGCGCACCCGGATCCCTGGCCCGGGCCGCCCGGCGCTGCAAACTTTCCACTTTCTTTGTGCCGAGCGCCCCCCCCTCACCCAACCAAGGATGCACGTCCCCCCTTCCCTATTTATACAACCCCCCCGCAGCTCCGCTCCCCCCGCTTCCTGCCCCCCCTCCCCATTCCCCAGCTCCGCCAATGCTAGCGCAGCTGAGCCCCCGTCCGGCCCCCGCCTCCCCACCCCGCCCGCGGGGCCGGGGGCTGCAGTCTCAGCCCCCCCGGACCAATGCAAACGAAGCGCCAACCCAGCAAACCAGCTCCCACTGCCCCTCCCTCCCCGCGGAGAGTGGCGGCGTGCGGACGGGGCGGGGGGAGGGGGACCGAGGGGTGCAGATCTGGGCCCCCAGCCCGAGCTTGTGATGTGCACCAGTAAGTGGAGCGGGCTTCAGTTACCCTTCAGAGCCCACCTTTGATGCGCGAGATCCCCAGAAGTCGCCTGCCGACCGTCTTCCCGCTCCCAACCCTAGAGAGAGCCCGGGGTCCTGGCTGGGGACAGGCCGAACCTCCTGAGCTGTTTCTGCACCCCACGCACCGACCGAACTGAAGGGGCTGCGTTTCCTAGAGAGGTGGGGAGAAGAGGCCATCGTCCATACTCCCCCAAACCGTACGCGGAGCCTTCTGCCCCGGGGATCGGGTAGTCGACAGCTCAGGGAAGCAACAACAGAGGCGAGGGCGGTGGACAGACGCTGGGATCCGCGCGCACCCCAGCAACCCCCAGGGAAGTGAGGGTACTGGAGGGTTTGGGGAGCGCCCTTTGGCTTCTAGAGGCTGGGAGCATCCCTAAGCTCTAGCCGAGCGTTCGGGCTATAGGCCCCGCGGGCAAGCCTGGGCGCTTTGTCCCCAGCTGGCCCGAGGATGCTGCCGCGCGGGTTGGACATCGAGGTTAGCCTGCCGGGGAGGCTCTGAAGACCGCCACTGGGCAGGCCGACGTAGAGCTCCGGGCTGCAGGCACCTTGTGTGCGGGCGGGAAGTTCCCACAGTTGCAAAGAGGGAGCGAAGTATGTGTTCCAAACTTTCCACGGTTCCAAACTGAGCGCTTCCATTAAGAGAAGTGGTGTGTGTGTAGGAAAAGCATTCTGGGTATTAGCATGCAAATGAACGGGCCCGGCTTCCAACTCCACTCGGGATTCCCACCGCCGCGCGCCTTCCCTGAGCCAAGCCTTGGAGGCTTCCGCGCGTGGCGCCGAGGGAAGATCCGAGTTCGAGAACTCTGCTCTGTGGTTGTGTGCTCTGGTGCCAGTCAGTTGGCCTCTCTGAGCCTCTCGATTAAACAGTTTTCCTAATATGTTCACCTAATAGCAGCACCTGTCTCAGGAAGTGATGAAGGCTCTCGAAGGTTGTGACTGCACCGCACCTAATTCTAGGCTGGGTCTCTTTCTCCTCACACACCTCCGCCTTTCCTAGGGCGTAGTAGCTGCCAAACGCCTGTTGTAGAGGACAAATGAAGCTTAGAGACTTGAGGAGAAAGTTCCTGGACACCCATCCAGGCTATTTGTGTTGTAAGCCCAAACTAGCTGTGTCACCTCCGGCTTAACTTCCCTGAGCCAGAGCTCAGAGATTAGTGGGTGGATTCTGGAACCGGCAGGTTTTTTTGTGTGTTCCAGAGTGCTGGTGGAAGCAGCCGCAATGAAAGATGAAAGGGATCTGATTATTGAGTGCCTGTGGTATGCGCACATCATGTCTGCAAGATAGAGTTAGCTGTAGCTATTCCCGTTGTTCTACCGCTGAAGAAACGGGGGAAATGAGTGACTTGCCCAAGGCCATACAGATAGTGGAAGAGCCATGAATCCAACCAGTTAACTTGAATGTGCCCCTTCCTTATCAGTGTCCTCTGAACCCCCTTATTGGCTCCAGTGAAACAGAAGCTCAGTCATCTCAATTTGCTATGCTTGGAAAAGGATACTCTGGTTTCATCCCAGAGGGTTTACCCTATGAAGATAGGTGCACAGTGCTCTTAAGACCCTCATCTACAGTACTCTCAGGAAAATGGGAGATGGGTGTATCAGCCCTATTTTGCAGATAGGAAGCTTGAGGCTGAGGGAACTTGAGTGAGTAGCCTAAGATGCCAGCATGGTATTTCAGCCAGAGACAAATTCAGATTCCAGTTCTGACTGCACTTGCACATCACCTTGGCATTTTATGGGAGGCCTGTAATAATCTCTCGACCTCATAATTCAACCTTCAGTCTTGCCCATCTCTGAGGCTCCGGAGGGTTCCATTCTATACTTCTGGCTGCAAGGCATGCTTATAGAACACTTGTTTTGTTTTGTTTTGGTAATTAAGGTGAAATTCACATGAAACTTAACCATTTTAGGGTATAATCAGTTGCATGTATTAAGTGCACAATATGGTGCTAGCAATACCTCCATCAAGTTCCAAAACATTTTTGTTACCCCAAAAGAAAATTGTGTACTTGTTAGGCAGTCACTCCCCACCCCCGCTTTCCTCTAGCCCCTGACAACCATCAGTCTGCATTCTGTCTATGGATTTACCTGCTCTAGATATTTAATATAAATGGAATCATACAATAGTTGAACTTTTGAGTCTGGCTTCTTTTACTTTGAATAATTTTTTCGAAGCATTCGTACTTCATTCCTTTTTATGGCTGAGTTCCATTGTATGCATGAATCACCTTTTCTTCATATATTCATCCATTCACAGCCTTTTGGCTATTGTGAGTAGTACTGCTATGAATATTTGAGTACAAGTGTTTGTTTAAGTACTTATTTTCAGTTCTCTGGGGTAAATGCATACAAGTGGGATTGCTGGATCATATGATAATTTGATCTATAACTTTTGCTGGTTTCCACAGCAGCTGTACCATTCTACATTCCCACCACACAGGTCTTATCATAAGTAATTTTAGAGCTAGTTAAACGTCCCATTTTATGAATGTACATGCTGAGGCCCAGAGACGTTAAGTACCTTGTCTAAGGTCACAGAGCGGCATCCAGATTAGAACCAAACTTTCTTGAGTTTCTGGACCTGCATCTGCTCAGAGCCTCGCACCTTCCTTCAAAGACCCAACTCTCTGCCTGAGCATTCATTGACTGATTTGACAGACCAGTCCAGTGAACAACTGAGTTAAGCATATTTATGAAGTTCCTTTTTATCCCTCAACATCTGTTGAAAGAGCCCACTGCCACCTTCCCAATTTCCAGGCTGCACCTTAAAAAGCTGCAGAGCTCACAATCCCTGTGTCTATCTCCTGCTGCTGGCCTGGCTGGCCCTCTTCTGTTGTCATGGAAACCATGCACCTCCATTTTGGCAGTGCACCAGCTGGACAAGGAACTGAGAGCAACCATGTCTCCCCAGCTAAGTGGAGCTGTCAAGGTTATTCATTCACTAGATCCGTATTTATTGAGCACATACTAGGTGACAGGTTTTGTTTGTTTGTTTGTTTTAGATGTTAGGAGTACAGCAGTGAACAAGCTAGATCATGGGCCATGCCCTCAAGGAATCCACAGTCCATGGGAGGAGACAGATAAAAATAAAAATAAAATTTAAAAAAGGCCTTCCTGGCTCCCCACCCCAGTTCTTCCAATTCTCCCATGGTTGAAGACCCTGCTCAAACCCCACTTCCCCTGGGGCATCCTCTCCAGGATCCCAGGTCCAAGTGATAGCTCTTGTCAGCTCTCAGAGCTTTTATTTACTTTGCACGATTATAAAAGTGCTATGTGCATTGCAGAAAATGTAGGAGATACATGAAAACACAGAAAAATAAGGATCCCTCTCTAAGTTCATCACCAACAGTTAAACATTGCCAACATTTCCTTCTGGTCCTTTTTCCTTTCTACATATGTACAATGTTTTTGTTTTAAAATAATTTGGGCCTATTTTTTTTAAAGATCTTATTTATTTATTTTTTGGGAGAAGGAAAGGAAGGGAGAAAGAGAGGGAGGGAACATCAATGCACCAGATACACAGCAATTGGTTGCCTCTGGCATGCCCCCAATCAGGGACCTGGCCTGCAACCCGGGTATGTACCCTGACCAGGGACCAAACTAATGACCTTTTGGTTCGCAGGCCGGCACTCAATCCACTGAGCCACACCAGCCTGGGAGGGTCCTATTTTCTATTCAACTTCATAATCTTGTCTCGTAACAATGTATTTCCTTCCAACACGATTCTAAGTTCCCCCTGAGAGCAGTGTCAGGGCTTTGATAAGAAGCAAACATTTGTTGGACACTGTGCCACCCACGGTACTAAAAGCATCCTTTGTTTACCTTCTGTGACCCTAGAAACACCCATTCTAAGATTCTCATTTTACAGATGAGGAAACTGAGGAATGGCCAGGTGAGGAAGGGAAAGAAAGGGCCAAAGTGTGTTGAAGACAGAGTGGCACTTGGACCTTGGCCTGCTCCTGGGGCCTTCCCACGACCCCAGGCTGCCAGGCTTTGCCCAGTGATTGGCTGTGAGCCAGGAACCCAGCTGGAGGCAGTGATGGAGGAAAGCACAGGCAAGGGGCACCCTAATTTCTGCCAAACAGCATAAAACACCCCACTCACCTTTATCAGGCTCGGTTAGAAGGCATGTGAAGCCAACCCACCTCCCTTCTGACTCTCTTCAATACTAGGCTGTGTTTGGCTTCCCAATAACAGTAGTGACAAGATTATTCACTGAGCAATATTGGCATCTCTTGCAGAAGCAGACAGAGCTCAGGGTTTGGAGCCAGAAAGACATGAGTTCAGTTTCCAGCTCTGCCCCTTGCTGACAGTGGAGCTCTGGGTAAACTGTGCCAGAAGTTTATTTAGTGCCCCTAACCTTCCTCTGAGGGCAGGATCATTGCCCCCTTTTTATAGGTCAGATAACTGGAAAGTTAGGCGGTTCATCCAAGCCTGCACAGTGAATGCTGGAGGCACAGTCCTTCCCAACTCCAACAGCCAGGCTCACTTCAGTGAACCCTGTGCCTCTTTTCTATCTTGAAATTGAATTTCCTTTGTGCCTGGGAGGAGTGTGCAAATCGCCCGCCTGTTCTGGAGGCTCAGCTCTGTGAGCTTCACCAAGGATCCTGCAAGACTCAGAGGCTCAGAAGTTTCTGCCCCCAACCCCAACGCGGGTTATCTCGTCCAGTCTGTGCTGTGGTCTTCGAGAGCTGACAGGGACGCTGTGGGCTACGGTTTATCACGGGCCATGTTTCCTGCTTCTGTGTCATCAGCAGGACCTTAACTCTCTTTCAGTTAACCAGGAACAAAGACGAGAAAATTCTCCTATGCAATTGTTTTATATTTTCCACGTGCAAATCTATGAGTGTTTTCTGTGTCTGATTAACTGAAAGGGAATTATGGTGCCACTGGTGACACAGGGGCAGGAAACGTGGCTGGTGAGAAACCAGGGTGCTCACACTCACACACACTCACACACACAGACACATGAAAGGCAAAATAGTCAACTGAGGAGAAATGGTTATATTCGACAATCAACATCCTTAACACAAAAAGAATTCTTAAAGTTCCATTAAGAAATAAATACCCCCCAAATTAGGGTACATATTTGTTTCACCGCTTTTAAAACATTTTGTGAATTTGAAAGTTTTCAAAAGAAGTTGATTTTAAAAAGAGAACTCCCTACTGCACAACATTGTGAAGGTACCAAAATGTCACTGAATTTTACACTTTAAAAATGGATAACATGTTGGCTTTGGCTGGTGTGGCTCAGTGGATAGAGCACAGGCTGTGAACCAAAGGATCGCCAGTTTGATCCTTAGTCAGGGCACATGCCTGGGTTGCAGGCCAGGTCCCCAGTGGGGGCCATGTGAGAGGCACCCACACATTGATGTTTCATTCCCTCTCTTTCTCCCTTCCTTCCCCTCTCTCTAAAATAAATAAATAAATACCTTAAATAAAAAAATTAAAAACAAACCCAGAGCCAAAATTTAAAAAAAATGGTTAATGTGTTGAATTTTGTGTTATGTGAATTTTACTTCAATTAAAAAAAATTTTAAACAATACCCTAAAGGAAAAAATTGTGCAAAGGACATAAGCAAGCAACTCACAAAAGACGACATGCAAAGAGCCTGTAAAAGCCTAATTCTATTTCCAAAGGACTCATTGGCTTACATGCGGCTTCCTCAAGGAGGCTCCCCTGGAGATCCTAAGCAGTTAGGTCCTTCTGAGAGTTTCCTATGGTGCCACAAGCTTCCCCTTTGCTCTCTCACAACCACTCTGACGCCACTGTTCCTCAAGGTAATAGTTTCCTCTTAAACTGTCTTCTTTCTCACTAGACAGAGGAAACGATCTTGTCCCTATAGTGTCTCCATTGCCCAGCATGGCATTCATAAATATTTGTTCAATGGCTACATTAAAGACGTTATTTTTGGCTATCAAATTGTCAGCTATTTTGCAAACTACCGTCGTGGCTGACTAGGGCCAGGAAGAACCCAGTGTTCTCAGACCCTGCTGCTGAGAGGGTACCTTGGTGCAACTTTCTGGAAAGTGGTCTGGCAATATGTTTTAAAAGCCTAGGAAATACACTTAGCCTTTGACCCAGCAATTGAATGTGATGAAATAAGTGCAGCTGTGCTCCAAGATATAGGTTCTGGGATATTCGCTGGAGCACTGATTCTGACCGTGAACAGTGGAAACCGTTGAATGTCCGACAGCACGGGTCGGTGGCATGAACAAAGGCGGTGGTGCTTGAACTGAGAAGCTTTCAGTTGAATACTCTGGGGTGATTTGTGGTCCATCCATCAGCGCTCGGTGTTAGCGCAACTGGACTGTGAGAAGGCAGGATGGCCCTTGGGTCCGCCCGGTCCCCCAGCCCTTGGCACAGGACCCAGGACCTGGCCCAGAGTCAGCAGTTAACACGTTTCATGTTTGTTGAGTTGCACTGACCTCAATAGAAAGACCACAAGATGTAGGCTGAAAATGACCTCTCATGGATGTCCACGCTGGGCCTCTATTTTAGGCTTTTTCCAGAGCACTGCCCTTCTCAGAGGCTCCATTTCCGTATTTTTGAGCTGGCTCAGAAAAAAACACACACAAAAACCAGTCGCTCTCATTATAATGGCTTACCACAGGGCTGGTCGCCCGTCTCGAGTACAGCCAAACTGCGCACAAACTGAATCTTAAAGTAGCGCTGGTCCTGAGGTTGAGTCAGATGAAGGAAGAGAAAAGATTTTATCATTTGTATATGTAATGCTTATTTTTTCCTTGAGAATGGTTTGGAAAAGGAAGAACAGAAGGAAAAAGAAAAAAAAATTACCCACAACCCCAACCACCCAAACAGAAGTACAAAAATATTGGTGTCTTTCTGTTTAGCCTTCCCCCCACCCCGATTTTTTTACTATAATAAAATATACATAACATGAAACTTATCATCCTAGCCGTTTTCAAGTGTACAGTTCAGTGGTTTTAAATGCATTCATAATGTTGTGCACCCGTCACCATTATCCATCTCTATAGCCGTTTTCATCTGTAAAACTGAAACTTTATATACCCGTTAAATAGTACCTCCCCATTCCCTCCTTTCCCCAGACCCTGGAAAGTACCATTCTCTTGTCTGTCTCTATGAATTTGGCCCCCTACGTGTCTCATATAAGTGGAATCTTACACTTTTTTTAATGGCTTAGTTCATTTGCACAATGTCCTCAGTGTTCATCCATGTTGTAGCATGTGTCAGAATTTCTTCCTTTTTTAAGGCTGAATAATATTCTGTTATAAGTATATACCATGTTTTGCTTATCCATTTATTCATTGACAGACATTTGAGTTGCTTTCACATTATTGTGAATAGTACTACCAATGAACATGTCTGTACCTTTTTTCTACTTCAATACATAGTTAAAAAATAATGCGAATGAATGTATACAAGTTTATCCTGCTTCTTCAATGTACCAGTATATCATGAAGACATTGCATGTGAATACTGCAACTGGAGGTAAGTATGTTGTGGGCAGTTTCACTTTTTACCTTAAATACTTGCTTAGTGTTTTATTCTCTTTTTATAATGAAAGAGGATTACTTCTGTAATTTGAACAGCAATGAAGAATCCATAATATCATGAGTACTTTTCAAGTCATCATGTAAATACTACAAATAAATCCCTGGCTGGTGTGGCTCAGTGGATTGAGCGCCGGTCTGCAAACCCAAGGGTGGTTGGTTTGATTCCCGGTCAGGGCACGTGTCTGGGTTGGGGACATGCGAGAGGAGGTGAGTGGATGTTTCTCTCACTCTTTCTCCCTCCCTTCCCTTTTCTCTCTAAAAAAAAAATAAATAAATGCATAAGTAAAATTAAAAATAAAATAAGTGAATGTTGTTTTCATTGCTGCAGAGCTTTCTAACTGGGAAGATGGTTGCACTTTGATTCTTTAGTGGATTTTCTATGTTGGACCTTTAGGTTTCTCACTATAGTCAGCACTGAGCTGGACATCTCTGCACATCAAATGTAGCAGGAGTTTTAACACGATCATCTGACTATATACATTGGACTAGAAATAGAGGGAGATAATTTGTGGGCCCAATGGTGTTTTCACAAATTTTCTTCCTTGGGTGTGGGAGGTAAATAGATTTTGGGCAGGGGGTTTAAAGCAAAAGAAATTTATTCAGAAGTCCAAAATTTGAATTTTAAAATAAGAGCTACCATATAAAATCCCACAGTTTAGCTAAATGAACCTGGGTCATACTCTGGCTCAGGAAGTTGGGGTGTCATTCCAAGGCCATGTGTGGTGAGGGGTAGGTAAGGATACAAGCAGAAGCTTTCAACAGAAGGTCCATGTTCACCAAAACAGTGCCAAGCCACTTGAAGTCCCGTCCTAAGGTGACTCCCCAGCTCCCGTCGGTGCAGATCTGACGTTGCACGACTCACGTGGAGAACCCGGAAAGTCAAGGTGATGGAGCAGACCCACCTCCTCGGGACTTCGGGTCTCTCTTGATTCTGAAATACCATTTCTAGAAACTGAGGTCAAAACTAGGAAGAGCATCTGCTTCATGTCAGACAAAGAGATCTGACCCCACTTCCAAGGGATGAGATTTGGGGGAAATTTACTTCTCATGGCCTATAGAGATTAGTGAGAATATTATTATGCACATCGTAAATGCTTAAGCAAATGGTAGCTATTTTGTTGTTGTTTGCAATTCAGTGTTAAATGCTGTGATGAGGGAGACATCAGAATTAGATCCTACCAGGGATGATGGGGGATCGGGGCAGGCTTCTTACAAGAAACCACAGCCAAATTCTCAGTGGTAAAGAGGGAAGGCCCCAGGGTATTTCTTTCCTGGCATCTGGACCTTTCTGAGTAAGCCTGTGGCATATTGCAGTGCCAGGTGCTTCCCAAACCCTTTGGGGTAGGGGTGGGATGTCGAGAGGAAGAGGGAGGGATGGGGTGGGGGAGGAGGGGAGGAGGGGGTGGGACGGTGGGTTAGGAGGAGGTGAGGAAGGGAAGGGCTGGCAGGTTCCATGATACTCTGGAGGCACCAGCCCAGGAGGAGCTGCCATTCCATTCTGTGTGACTCCTGGCCTCCATTCTATGTGACTCAACCTTCACCTAGGGCACAAGAGTCCTGGTTTTCTATCCAGGGCTTGTGCTTCAAAAGAAACAAGTACTGGCTTTGGACCTTGGAAACTAGCTGGAATCTCTAGTCTTTGTGACCCTAGTTTAGTCCCTTCCACTCTCTAGGATTCAGTTTCCTCACCTGTAAAATGAGAGAGTCGACCTAGATCAATATCTCAAAGTCATGTGCCTTCAGGGCCCAGGAACTTGGTGAGGTGTGTGGGCCAAATGGGGACTGCGGGGCTCAGGAAGTCGCCACAGCAAAGGGGCAGCCGGAGTCTAGCCCTTTGTCTTGGGAATGTGGGCCCAGTATCGTCAGCTCTTCCTATTTTTCATGAACTTGTAGAAATCTGGAAAATCTCCCATATTTCAGTGTCCAGTAACCGGCCCAAACCTTTCAGTGAACGTGCTGCTGGCCGAAGGGAACAAGCCAGTGGGCCCAGCTTGCTTTCCCTAGAATGGCTCCTCTCAGGGGAGTGCTCTGACTCACATTTGCCGTTCTTTGTGCCTAGAAATTGCTCCCAGGATTCCCGGGTGGGCCTCTCTCTGCCAATGGTATGTACTATATGACCTTGGGCAGAGAGGTCAAAGGCTGTGAGCCTGTGGCTGTGCCCCCACCACAGAAGCGCTCTGAGATGGGGCCTGGGCCTTGAACCGGAACCCTGCAGCCCCCGACCCTTGGCAGGCTCATCTGATCCACCGGACTCCAGGTGGCCAGCAAACACACTCTGGTAAAGCAGAACTTGGATTCATAGGAAATAAGCCTGGGTGGAGCCTTAGGTATCATCCGTTCAACTCCACTGTTTCACAGACCCGGACTGGGAAGGAAATCTGCCCCAGATCCAGGGGGACCCAGGTCCCTGCTCAAGGGATAGTGGTCACTAGTGAGCACTTTGGAACCAGGCGAGCCTGGGTTCAAATCCTGCCTTTGCACTTGCCAGTTCCTGATGTTAGACCTTTTTCTAGATAAATGAATCTGCTCCATAATCCATTTTGTTTCATGTTTCATGCCTCTACACCTTTGCTTCACTTCCTTTCTTAGGAATTCCCCTTTCCCTACCTTTTTTTCTTCTAAAAAAAATCTTGTTTTCAACAATCAGCTCAGATTTCAACCCCTCTGAAGACTTTCATCCATTTATTCACTTGAATATGTAATACATTCACGAAGACATTCAAAGTTCAAGTGGAATGAAGTCTTTCTTGATCTTTAGTCTTTATCCCAGCATCTTTGGCCTCTCCCTCCATTAATCTGCCTCAGTGTCCAACATGGGGTCTTGGAATGAATGGGGGATGATGATAAGATTCATCTCTAGGATGAAATACTATGCAGCCATTCAAAATGAAGCAGAATACTTTTGAAAAATATTCACAAATTGTTGTTGTCTTAAAAGAGTAGAGATCCTACTTCATATAAAACAGTAGGATCCCAATTTTGTCACACACACACAAAAAGGAAAGTATACACAGAAAAAAGACCTGAAGCCGTGCAGTAAAATCTTACCGGTGGCATTCAGTGGGGGCCAACTTACAGGTGATTTTTTCCTACCTCCCTTTTTCTGTTATTCTTCCTTTTCATAATTTTCTACATGATCATCGATTCACTTTATAGTCGTTATACCATAAATTCTTTATGCTGTTGAATCTCTTTTACTCTTTGACCACCTGACAAGTCTGCGTGATCAGGAAAGTGAGGATTATTACTCCCATTTTAGAGACGCACAGACTGAGGTTAGAGAAGGGTCTAGGACTTGCCCAGAGGCTGCAGCTAACGCAGGGAGCCAAGACTGAAACCCAGATCCTCCCAAGTCCTGTTCTTTGTTTCCTTAAGGGAACCCCCCGTTACTTCCTGCGTCCTCCCAGCCATGCACACGTGGCATCTAAAGATTGGGCAAGGTCCCGAGAGGCCAGGAAGAACGGACATGAAGCGACATCTCGAAGAAGGCTGGGGGAGCTTTTCCCAATGCTGACTTCCCCATAATAATAGTCACATGTTGTTTTAGTCAAAGCTCTTTGCAAAGATCTATTCAAACTAGTTTAAGTGAAGAGAATATGAACGTACTGGAAGGGCACTGCTACCTCTCACTGAACCCAAAAATAATGCGGCCTTGGGAAGCCTGGGAAAGAGTCAAGAGTCCTGAGAAACAGTTAAACACAAAGTCAACTCAGGCTCTGTAAAGAAGAAAGAACTTTATTTGAAAGACTCAAGAGTGTTCTCTGGAACCCACAAACAGGAATGTCAGCAGGCCCAGAAGGGAGAAGAGCACTTTGGGAACCAAGGAAATCCTTTCTCTCCATAGTTTGTCTCTGATGTGTTGTTTTCGGGCCACAGACCAGCTTCTCCACTCCTCTGGTCTGAGTGGAGAGAGAAGACATTCTGTTCCCCAGCTCTCTCCAGGGTCACGTGTAGTTCCGTCACGCAGAAGGACTGGACCTCTCACCAAGTTCCCAGGGAAATGACTAGAACCGGCCAGATTTGGGTCTGCTGCTACACAGGTCCAGTCAGTTACGGTCAAAGATAGAGTCACATGGTACAAACACAGCTGCCAGCAACCAGCCTTCATTTCTCCTTTTCCCTGAGTACTCTACAGATTGGCTTTCTCTCTCTACCCAGGCACATGACAGAAGATGGCCTCATCAAGAGTCCTAAATTTTCCCCTGTTCCTCATCCCAGCCACACTAGAAACCAACTGATACTGCAGAGCCCCAATGCTGAAGCTTTTGGAGAGAAAATCGGATGACCCCGACTCAGGTGACCTTATAAACCCCTGGTACCATCCCCTGTGTCCAGGAGAAAGGGAGGGGTCCTGTCCTACCAAATGACTGCCCTAGCCTACACCGTGCGGAGAGGACAGTTCGCAGAAAATGTGATTGTAGCGAACTGGGCCAATGCCTCACGAGATGAGGGCTCTTCCTGAGGCAATTATATCATGTCATGACTGCTCAGCTTGAAAGCATCTTCATAAAGCAGGGACTCGCCTTACTGTCTTCCACTGAAGCCCCAGGAAAACTGGAGTGTCTTTTCCTTTTAAGGACATCAGGATTAGAAGCCTTTGTGCACACTGACTAATTCGATTTGTCCAGCATGTTGAGCAATTACCTTGAGCTATGCCAGGCCCTGACTGTCCAGAGATGATCAGATATCATCTCTGCTGAGTAGGTCCCACCCACCCCTGCCCCCAATATTGTGTTTCTGTCAGTCAAGTTCATTAAGAAATCCGTTATTTCTGACACAGCCTGCTTTGAAACTTCCAGCTGACTGCATTAGGAGGTACTAAATTGCAGGAATTCATCTGACAGTTCAGATCACAGGAACTAATAATGTACTTGATCTCCTTACTCTGAATCTTCATTTTTTTTAAAACAAAAATATTATGAAGGCCAGTGAGAGTGGTGAAACTGATATCTGGTTGGGATTTCCCAAGCAGCCTCCAAGGCCTGTCATTATGGGCTGGAATCCGGGCCAGACACACTCATGATGCTCTCCAGTGCCTGCCTTGGCTTGTCGTGTTATTGATGGTTCTGCTGAAGACATGAAGGGAACACATTTTCAATGTGGAGCCAAATTCTGATTCTTCCATTTACTAGCTGGGTCACTATAAGTGGTGCACTTCCCCTCTCTGAGCCTTAGCTATTGCCTCCTTAGAAAAGGATGCAGGGTCCTGGCCAGGTAGGTCAGTTGATTAGTGCACTGTCCTGATATACCAGGGTTTTGGGTTTGATCCCTGGTCAGGGCACGTATAAGACTCAATCAATAAATGCATAAATAAGTGAAAGAACAAATCAATGGTTTTTTCCCCTCTCTCTCTCCCTCTCCTCCCTCTCCCTCTAAAATCAATCAATAAAACATTTTTTCTCTTTTTTAAAAAAGAACACAGAATCTCAGGTTACTTGCTGTTACTTCTGGGAGAAGTAGGGGATTTCAGTAAGCAGCAAAAAGACATTTTCACCTATTACTTCATTACATAGTCTGAATCAACTACCAAGAACCTGTGTTTCTCTTGACTTTTAAAACAGATTTTAAAAACTCAGAGTAGAACACAGAGTAGAACACAAGGAAAAACATTGGGTGTCAGTTTTTAACACGTCCAGGCACGTGTTGCTGCTGACGTCCTCCCGCACTAAAGCTGAATCCATGGTGCTGCCGCCTCAGGTGGGTTTTTCCTCTTCTTCTACCTCACTCAGAAGCCCCTCACTCAGAAGCAGAGATCCTAGGGTTTCTCTCTTGGCTGCCCCAAGGGCCTGCTATATAATTTGTGGGATCCTGTGAAAAACGAAAGTTGTGGGGCCTCTTGTATGAAAAGCAGGGGAGAAAATACTGGTGAAAATAATAACATGTAATGCTTTTTCCTTTTCTGCAGGTGTCTCTCGACTTGTCCTAAGGAAAGAAAAAATAAAATGTTCACTTATTAACATGAATTTTACCATTCACGTTTATATTTTGCAATGCTAGCTTTAAATGCAAAAAAACCCCCATTTAACTCCTATGTGGAATAACCAGATTCGCACAATTTGCATTTTGTGCATTGTTCATGCATTTGTATTGTTTTCTCTTTGCTACAGCAATGGAAATGCTGCACAAAGCAAGTCAACTGTGTTTATTTCACTTCCTGATACATGCACATTCTGCCAACACTCTCACTCAGCTCTCTGATATGTAAGGAAAGACTAAAAGGAGAAGGAATTATGGGTTGCCCTATCCTCTCATTTCCATCATCATTTTCAGCATAAGTAGTTGGCTAATAATACAGAGAAGGCACATGAACAAGACAGAATATGATAGGTTTCCTTGATTATTCATGTTGCTTGGAACATTAGTGCCTTCTTTCTGTGTTCAAGCAAGTTCTGGTTCAAATAGAAGGTCCTCTCAGTGCTGTGGCTCCACTTACTCAGTCTTGGAGTAACCCGTTTACCTTGTACTTGACTTGAATCTCACTGAACTCCCCTGTATGGTGTATCCACTAGAGTTCGATGCTATGGGAACTCACTTACAAAACAGCAGTTCAAAGATAAAATTATTAAGAATTTCAAGATGGCGACAGCAACTGCAAAGGATGAATCACCCTGTGGGGCTGCATAGGTGGCACATGGGTAACTCAGCACAGGGGAGCACACACTAGGTGTGCAGCAGTCAAGGGAGAGCTTTGCACAGGGAGTTAGGAGACATGCTCTGATTCCAGCGATGCTGCTGGTTTTGGTGGAATCTTGGATTAAATATTTCTGCTTCACCAGCTACCAGATACACCTATAAGATGATTTCCCTCCCAGCTCCAAAGCCTGCCTTGGTCTCCTCTTGGTTATGTCTCAGCTTAAATGCCACCTCGTTACAGAAGCCTCTCCTGACCACCCTAACAAATGCCCCCCCCCCCCGTTGTTTTCATCACTATGCCCCCTTGGTCTCCTTCATAACACTTTCTCCATATTGTGATGATGTACTGATTTCTGTGTTGTGTTTTTTTGTTTTCATGCCTGCTCCACCAGAATGTAAACTGTACAAGGTCAGGCTTATATTGGGTTGGTTTCTGGTTGTAGCACAGAGCAGGTGTTTTGTAAATATGTGTTTGAGTGAAAACTGAACTCCAGGAGGATTTCCCCACAGGGACTCTAATGAACCAAAAACTGTTCATGAAAGACAACTGCTTGTGATATAGTATTGAGTTCAAATGAATAACAAGTACAAAACTGGATATCAAGAATAATGCCTGGAAAAAAATACAATAAAAACATTTCTAAAAAAAACCCCAGAATGATGCCTAAGTTCATTTAGAAAAAGAGTAAATGCAGAGAAAATGTCTGTAGGATTCATGCATAAATGGTAACAGTGGTGGGATTATATGTGATTTTCATTTTCTTGTTTTTATACACTTGTGTTTTCTTTTCTTTTTAAAAAGATTTTATTTATTTATTTTTATTTATTTATTTTTAGAGAGAAGGGAAGGGAGGAAGAAAGAGAGGGAGAGAAACATCAATGTGTGGTTGCCTCTCATGCGCCCCCTACTGGGGACCTGGCCTGCAACCCAGGCATGTGCCCTGACTGGGAATCAAACCAATGACCTTTCAGTTTGCATACTGGCACTCAATCCACTGAGCCGCACCAGCCGGGGCAAGACCATGTATGTTTTAAATTTTATTTACCAAAAGGATTGTCACAATTCACCTTTTTAGTAGCAAGTAATGAAAGTACCCCTTTTCCACATTCTTACTAGCACTGGATGTCAGTTCTCTATTTTTATCAATATGACAGGGACAAAATGCTGTCTCATTGTGTCTCTTATAGGAATTTCCCTGGTCAGTAGAGTTGGTAAGCAGTTTTTTGTATGTTTATTGACCTTCTGGGTTTCCTCTTCTTGGAATTGCCTGTTCATATCCTTTACTTACTTCTCTGTTGAATTGATTATCTTTTTTCTCATGACAATTTGTACAGGCTTTTTTGTATAGCAGGAATTGTAAAACTTTGTCTTTCATGTGTTGTAAATGTTTTACAAATTGGTCATTTATTTCTTACTTTATTTTTGATGTCTTCTCCAGTCCAAACATATAGGGTTTTTTTTTGTAACTTAAAATTGCCAGTCATTTCCTTCAGGGCTTGGGTTTGCCTTATTTTGGAAGGTTCTCTTACCCAAGGCTTTAATAAATGTTTTCCTAATTTTTTCCAATACTTTTAATTGTGGCCATTTAAAAAGGATTAGTTATTGTTCCATTTCATATAAAATATAAGACTCTTACAACAAGATAATTCCATTTACACTCCCAATATTCTCCCTTCTGTATTATTGTCTTACATTTCTTGTGTATTTGCAAATCTCCCAATACCATATTACAGCTTTTGCTTTAACCAGTCAGCTGACTTAAAAAAAGGAAAGAAAATGTAAAATACAAATTTTCCAGTTATGTTGAGATATAATTGACATATGCCATTGTATTTAAAAGATCATTTAAAAAATATTATTTACATATTTATCATTTCCAGTCCTTTTCATTCTTTACTGAAGATCTGAGTTCTGTCTGGTCTCATTTCCCTTCAGCCAAGAGAATTTCCTTTTAGCATTTCTTATGGCTGGCAATGAATCCTCTTTAACTTTTGTTTTTCTGAACACGTCTCTATTCCACTGTCATTTTCCAAGGATATTTTTACTGGATAGAATTCTGGATGGACACTTTCTCTATTTCAGCATTTTCAAGATCTTCTGGCACCTGTTTCTAATGAGAAATGAGTTGTCATTGTAATTTTTCATCCTCCGTGTTTCAATAGCTTATTTTTCTCTGGCTGCTGTTGAGATTATCTCTTTATTCATGGTTTTTAGCACTTTGAATATTATGTTCTTAGGTGTGTGTGTGCTTGTATTTATTCTACTAGAGAATGGCTGAGCTTCTTGGATCTGTAGGATGTTTTCTGCCACATTTGGGAAATTTTGGTCCTCTTTTGCCACATAGTTTTTCTGCCCCATTACCTTTTCTCTCCCTCTGGGCTCCTGTGACAGGTATGTTACAGTTTGGTACTGTCTGTCACACGGAGACATAAAGACTCTGTTCCTTTCTTCTGTTTGTTTTTTGATTTAGATAATTTGTATTGATTCTTCAAGTTTACACTGCACTTTGAAATCTTTTGTTAGCTTCATATGGTGAGTTTTTCATTTCAGATATTGTGCTCTGTTCTAGAAATCCCCCTTTTGAATATTTTCCATTTGTCTGCTGAAATGTTTCCTCATTGTATCCATTTTTCCTTTAAATTCTTAAACATGTTTATAGTGGTTGGATTAAATCCTTTTCTGCTGATTCCAACTCTAGGTCTTCTTGGGGTCTTTTGCTGTTAACTTTTTCTCTAGACTATGTGTCTCATTTTCCTTCATCTTTGCACATGTAGTACTTTTTTATGGTATGGTAGACATGAATGCTACGGGCAGGGAATCTGGATTTTGTTGCATTCTTTTTGGAGGTTTTGAGGGTTTTGTGTTTTTTTTCTTTCTAGGTAGGTGGTTAATTACTGGTAAAGTTTCTTGTTTCTCTCAGGGTTGGTTTTAAGTTTTGTTCAGGAGACCTCTTTTGGTTTTGTCTTTGGTCCTAGGGCAGGGCCCTTAGGCTAGGATTTAGTCCTTAATCCTAAAGTATGGTCTTTTAGAGGGTCTCAGCTGAATGACCAAAATGTTTAGCATGTCCACTCTGGCTGGGCTTGAATTCTAACATGTTTCAACACTGAGCAAACTCTGGTATTTATTTTATAAAATTTTTTATATAAATCACATATTAATTTGTATATTTAACAAATACCTCAGGTGATTCTACTTTTAAAAAAGATTTTATTTACCTATTGAGAGAGGAGAAGGGAGGGAGAAAGAGAGGGTGAGAAATATCAATTGTTGCCTCTCACAGGCCCTCAACTGGGGACCTTGCCCACATCCCAGGCTGGTGACCTGGCCTGCAGTCCAGACATGTGCCCTGACCAGGAATTGAAGCTGCAACCTTTTGGTTTGCAGGCTGAACCTCAATCCATTGAGTCACACCAGCCAGGGCCAAACTCTGGTATTTTATTCAGCCCTCAGTCTTGAGCAACTGTTCTGTGCTGAGCCTCACAGAGTCTCACTCCGTACACATGCAGCCCACAGCCCAGCCTTCTTTGACCAGAGACTCTTGAGGAATTCCTGAGTGGAGACTTCTGCCTCCTTCCACACCTATCACTCCCTCCTCTTCTGAACCCTGACCTGCAAGTTCCTGCTGCTTCAGCAACCCCACATGCTGATTTCTGCCTCTTCAGCGCAGGAAGACTACTGCTTTGCTAGGGATCCACCTCTCTCCACTGTGGTTGGGAAATTGTTCCCAGGCAGAAAGCCAGAACAAACAAGGAGTGCATCTTGTCTATTTTCCTTTTCTCAAGGATCAGAGTCTATGTTGCCTGTTTTCCAGTGCTTGAAAACAGTCACTTCTGATTTCACTCAGTTTTTTAGTTGTTTAGGATTAGAGGATTAGTTTGTCAGCATTTGAAGCCTCATTTTTCTCTGTCCTGTTATAAACATCTTTTTAGAGGTATAATGGACATACAATGCATTGTACATAGCTAAAGTATACAACTGATGAGTTTTTTAAAATTTTATTTATGATTTTAGAGAGACGGGGAAAGAGAGAGAAAAACATCAATTCATTGTTTCACCAAATTATGTATTCACTGGTTGATTCTCGTGTGTCCCCTGACAGGGGATTGAATTTACAATCTTGGGGTATCAGGACGATGCTCTAACCAACGGAGGTGTTCACCAGGGCCAACTGGTAAGTTTGGATTCATGCATATACCCATGGAACCATCAGCACAATAAAAAAATATAGATAACAGACCTGACTGGTGTGGCTCAGTAGGTTGGGCGTTGTCTGGTAACAGAAAGGTCGCCATTTCCATTCTGGTCATGGCACCTGCCTGGATTGCTAGCCAGGTCACCGGTTGGGGGTGTCTGAGAGGCAACCGATGGATGTTTCTCTCCCTCTCTTTCTCCCTCCCTTCCCCTCTCTCTTAAAAGTAAAATCTTTAAAATTGAAGACATCTCAGCCGTAAAACCTTCTGAACATTGTGTCTTCCAAAATGATTGATACTGACCTTTCGATCTCTTTTATAGTTATTAGTCTATTTAGGCTTCTTTCTCTTCTTGAGGGAATTAGAATATTTTTATTTTTTTGCCAGGAAGTCATTATTTCCCCTAGATTTTCTAATTATTTGATATAGAGTTACACATATAGCCTTTTGTAATTCTTTTAATTGCTACTCTTAGTGGTTATATTGCCTTTCTTATTCACAATTACCATTTAATATTATTTTTTCTATCCTTTACCCCTTATTCAGGCTTGTCAGCATATTTTTCCTTTCTATTTTAGTGGTCCTTTCACCTACTTTGGACAAATTGCTGTTTTTTAAAGATGTTTTAAAAAGAATTTACTTTCTACTTCTTTTGGTTTACTTGTACTATTTATTTTAGTTTTCTTGTATTAATTTTTAAGTTTGTGTATTTAATTCATTTTTCTTTTTAAAAATAATAAAAACTTTTAAGACTACACAATTTCCTCTGAGTATAGCTTTAGCAGTATTCTTATGGTTTTGGTATGAAGTGTTTTATTCGTAAGATTACGGAGGATTTGAAATTTTACTTTTTGTTTTTATTTAGTTAGGAGATTGTTTCTTCATTTCCACGTGGTTATATTTTTTTATATCTTTGCTGCTAATGTTTAATTTTATTAGATTGTGTCCAGAGAATGCAGTCCATGTAATCTCTTCTATTTGGAGTATTTGGAAGATTCAAAAAATATTTTCACACTCTTTTTTTTTTTACTACAATTCAATGATTTTTAGTGTATTCACAAGGTTGTGCAGCTACCACCACAATCGACTTCATAACATTTTCATCACTTCGGAAAGAAACCCATCCTTTTGGCAGTCATTTCCCCACCTCTTCAACCCCCCAGATCCTGAGCAGTCACTGATCTACTGTCTGTCTCTGTGAACCTGCCTGTTCTGGACATTTCATATCAATGCGATCATACAATGTGCGGTCTTTCGTGTGGCTCCTTTCACCCAACATAACGTTTTTAGGATTCATGCGTACTGCAGCATGTGTCAGTACATTCCTTTTTATTGCTCAGTAATACTCCATTTTGCAGGTATCGCACATTTTATTTACCCATTCTTAGTTGGTGGGCACTTGGGTTATTTCTACTTTTTACCTATTACGAATGATGCTACTTTCTGTTTGGTTTTTCATTTATCCGGCATGTTTTTCACCATTTATTAATCTATTTTCATTCTTTTATTTTTAACCTTTCTTTTACACATAATTTAGGGTTTTTTTTTCATATTTAAGACCCAGCTAGATTTTTTTTTAAAATCCTATTTGACAATTTCTGTTTTTGAGAGCGGAGCTTAGCCTGTTTATTGTATAACAGGTACATTGGATGTTGTTCCTTTTATCCTATTTTATGCTTATTGTTTATTTTACTTCATTATTTCCTCTTTCTTCTTTTTTCTCCTTTTGCTGCCTTAATCACATTTTCTTAACCTGTTATTTTATAAGCTTACTGTGCTTTTTAATTCTACCATAGTTATCTTTCCATTGCTATCATCATAATCAAATGTATTCCTTTATTAACACACCACAGTTAGATAGTGCCTAACCCTTTAGAGCACATTTATTTTTCTGTTCTCCCCAAGACTCAATGCCTCCATTTTGTTAAAATATATAGCCATTCCTAGTCCAGGGTTTTAATTAGAATTCTTTTTGGTTCATTTCTTCTGTTTTGAGCATACTTGGAACAAACAATACGAGTTTTTTGGACATTTTTTACATCCTAGAAGGCTGCTAAGGACAGAAAGTGAATTCTCTTTTAGCAAAGTACTAGTTTGCATTTTAACCAAAAAATGACATGACTGGCCAAGCTGATCATATTCACAATTTCAGGTGAGCAGGCCATGTGTCGATAATCAAGAATAGTTTTCTGTTTTGGGACGTCCTTAACATAGACATTCACTCCATCCGGCTGCCACTCGCGGGGACTACAGGTGTGTGCGGTGCTCCCCTCTACTCTGCTTTTGCTCATGTGCCTGACCTGGTTTCTCTCTTCAGGCTCCATCTTCCCAGGCCCATCTCTTCCAGAGGCCTCTTCTGACCCGCACCAGATGTGAGAGCTTCTTCCTTTGAATCCCACAAGCTACCTTGTTTTTATCTCTTCTGACATGGCATTAGGCTTTGTATCACTGAGGTTTGGTATTTATGTATTTTCACCCCTCTTCTCTTTTCTTGTGGTGGGGCAAGGTATCTTGTCTTTGTAATCCCAATGCCTAGCACGGTCCCTGCTGCTAATACATACTGAGATGAAAGGACTGGGAGTAATAAATTGGTCAAGGAACTGTACACTTGAATGAAAAAAGCAGCAGACTTTGATTTAATGATTTGTACACTTATTTTTTGCGTCTATGAGACAAAGTATTTATAGAGAACTGTCTTCATCATACCCTAGATATGCATTCTTGAGAATTTCCTTTTTAAAAGCATTACACTAAAAAAAAAAAGAACATTTATCATTCACTAATGGTATTAACTATCCTTCATCTTATGGCTTCCGACTGTCTAATGCTACAGTATCCTGGGAGTTTTGACCTGTTTAGAAGCTAAACTTAGCCCTGGCTGGTGTGGCTCAGTGGACTGAGTACTGGCCATGAACCAAAGGTTTGGCGGTTTGGTTCCCAGTCAGGGCACATGCCTGGGTTGCGGGCCAGGTCCCTTGTGTGGGGCATGCAAGAAGCAACCACACATTGATGTTTCTCTTGCTCTCAAAAAAAAAAAAATATATATATATATATATAAATATGTTTCAAGAACTTGATGTAGCTGCCCTTATACTGGTGCTAGAAATCTATTCTGCTCTTCCCTCATGGCCTCAGGGGTTAGTGGTGAGACACACAAATCAACTAACAGAGTGGCTGCACTCTGGTGAGGCCAGAACCTGTGAGTGGGGAGGGAAGCCACAGGTGGGCCCCTACCCAGCCAAGGAATGCTTCTCAGAGATTATCCAGATCAGAAAACTATGAAGGTGAGGCAGGCAGCCAGATATGGGTGGTGGAGGGGACGGGTGGGAGAAGTATACTTACTGAGCAGAGAAAACAAGTGCCAGAGAATATGCGCATTTGGAAAAGTATAATTACTTCAGAGGGGTTGGAGTGTCCCGACAGGAGATGGAATTTTTCTGTTTCTCTTACATTTTGTTTTCATTTTTAAAAAAGATTTTCTTTGTTTATTTTTAGACAGAGGGGGCGGGAGAAAGGGAGAAATATCAATGTTTGATTGCCTCTCGAGTGTCTCCTATTGGGGACCTGGCCCACAACCCAGGCATGTGCCCTGACTGGGAATCAAACTGGTGACCCTTTGGTTCACAGCCTGGGGCTCAATCCATTGAGCCACAGCAGCCAGGGCTCATTTTTAATTTAATTATTTTAAAAATAAAAAAGATTTTATTTATTTTAAAGGGAGGGGAAGATAGGGATAAATCATTGATATGTGAGAGAAACATTGATCTGTTGCTTCTCACACATGCCCCAATTGGGGACCAGGCCTAACCTGGAATCAAACTGGTGACCTTTTGCTTTGCAGGACAATGCCCAACCAACTGAGCCACACTGGCCAGGGCTATTTTTTTTTTTTTGTTTTACTTTTAGAAACACAGTGCCAAGGCACTAGTGGTTTAGTCATAAAGGAAAAGGGGCCCTCTCTTACCAAGCAGACGTGGGCTAGCTATGGCTCTTAGAAGCTTGAAGCTTGAAGACCTACTCTTGTCCTCCTAACCTAGATACCTCTTAAGTTCAAGGACAGTGTTTGATTCACTCTCAGCTCTGTCCCCAGCCCTGGTACAGTGCCAGGCAGCAGCTGGAGTTCAGACAATATTCATTGGATGAATAAGATGGCCACCCAGGACCCCAGGGGGTGGGGAGATGAATATTACCCTTTGGCACACCCTTGACAGCTTGGGGCTCTCAAGGTGGGTCCTGGGATGTCTTCGAGTAAAAAAGTAGTTAACTTAGCTGCAGGTCTCCTATGACAGACTTGCTAAGGAGAATCTACTCACAGAGCAGTGATGCCCTTTATCTTGTCAGCCAATTAATTCCTTAAGTACTCCAAGTTAGGGAAGGCCTGCTGATTTGATTTTATCTGTCTTTTAAGACTGATCTTTGATCATATCCCATTCCAGCTGGACTTCCTCTCCTCTTCTTCCCTCCTCCATCACTGATGGTGCAGGATCTAATTACCTCATCACCCCTTAATTTATTTATGAAAGGCCTGAGGTTAAAGAAAAGAACAAAACCCTTGGACCCTTGCATAAAAGCTTTCCTTTCTCCATTCCCTCCTTTATGCCCAATAAAACTTCCTTTTCTGTCTCTGGTAAGCTGGAATTGTTCTTACTTACAAATTTAAATAAATAAACTTTTCTCCCAGGGCTGAGTGGCAGCCAGCCATGTGGGTTAAGCCTGGCCTGCCACTCCCAATGGATCAATCAATCTTTCAGCAAGAATTCATTGATCCTACAGGAAGCAGATTTCAAAACCAGCACAGAGCTCTTGGATGTCCTGGCTTCCTCTTCACAAGACACTTGGGGAAGAGGAGTGTTTTGAAAATTTTAATTTTATTATCACACAAATACAACATGGATACATTCAGCGTTTTAAAAATTCTGACACAAATACGTGGAATAACAAGTGAAAGCCTTTTTCCCTTTCCTTGCATCCCATCCCACTGTAAGAGGTTGAGTGAATCCTTTTATTCAGACCTTTAAAAATGCACATTCATACATGTACCCCTATATAAATGTCTAACTTAAAAAATAATATAAATGGGATCACAACATAGGTGCGACTACCCTCCACCGCCCCCTTTTTCAAAACATGTCCTGGACATCCATCTGTCCAGTCAGACCACACAAAATTTAATGATTTTAATGATTGAAATAGAATTTGACAACATAGAGGGCCCATTATTTATTTGTTTCCCTACTGATGGGCGTTAACAAAATTTCACATTTTTCAGTATTACAAGATATGTTTCAAATACCAGTTCTCTGGGAATTATCCATTTAATCATGAACTTGTGGGTTCATTGTGTGCCATGCACTCTATTCGGGGTTGCGAGTAAACAAAACAGATACCTAAATATAGTTCTGAAAGATGGAAAAGGAGAACTTTCTTTTTTCCAAGATGGCAAGACAGGTTGAAGATCGGTCTCTATTTCAACCCAGGAGGCCGTGGAATCCGCCGAGTTGTCTACCCAGCATGGAAAGGGGCTCCAGGACCTGTAAAGGGCTGGCGAGGAAGAGGGTTGGGAAGCTCGAGTGCACTTTTCACAGACGCCCAGGGTCTGAGAGCCGCAGGTCGGGGGGCCTGTAGCAAAAAGCCGCTCACACACCATGCGCGGGACCCTGGGCGCAGGTCTGGCGGGGCGGGGCGGGGCCGAGCAGCGCGCGACCCTCAGCGCGCTCGGGGAGGTAAGCTCTAGGGCGGCCTCTCTGGCCCCAGCTCCCGCGGGCTCTATGACACCGCGCTGGCTCTTGGTACGGGGCGGGGTTGGTTGAGAGGGAGGAGACTACTGAACACCGTAGGTCTCGCGGTGAATCTAGTGGGGAGCTCTCTCGCGAGAACTAGGAAGTACCGCGCTTGCGCACTGAAGTAGTGCCTGGTGGCTGTGGCAGGTCCGCCGGCTAGTGTGGGGAGGGACATTGTAGTGTGGCGCTCATTGCAACCCCTGCGACTCGGCACCATGAGCAGCACCTTAGCCAAGATTGCGGAGATCGAAGCCGAGGTAATGGGCGCATCTGGCGCTTCGCTCTCCGTCCGAGCGTTCTTTTTTCGGCGGTGTCGCTCCTGCTTGAACTCCCTTCAGCCGCGTCAGGACTGGGCCGGCGTTCCCCGACTCCGCTCAGCTCGGACCCTACTTCCCCGACTCCTCTCAGCCTGGACCCGCGTCCCCCGACGCCCCTGTGTCCGGGGTCCGCGTTCTCCGACTCCCCTCAGACCGGGCCCGCGTTCCACAGCCCTGCACCTTGGTCGGTGCCTCCTTCCAGTGTTCAGCTCCTGTCCGAGCATTGTTTCTCTCAGTTTTTTCTCGTTTTTCTTTTTTTTTTTTCTTCTGTGAGCAACACCGAATCCCGTGCCCTTACTCCACCCCTGACTGCTCAAGTACTTCAGTATCTTTCCTTAGCATCCCTGGAAACCCCACCTTCCCCAGTCTCTACTTTGATGACTCCGTTTCCCCGGGAATAGAATCTTGAATTAGATTGACATCTGGGGTAGCTGTCGATTTCACCTGGATTATTGTGTGATTCCATTGCTGAAGTGCTCAGAACTCTTCAAACCTGGGGAAGTGGTAACCTTGTGTCATATGGGGGATGCCAGGAACAAGCTGTAGAAAAGGAATCCGCAGATGAGTTTTAGTCTGATCTGTGGATGCTAGTTGTAATGACCTTCGTCACGTCTCTATGGACCTCAGTGCTTTACTCTGTAATGTGGAGAATGGGCTGGGTGATGGAGAGAATGAGGTGTTAGTTTTAATTTTTTAAAATTGATTTTAGAAAGAGGAAAGGAGGGGAGAGAGAAAGAGAGAGAAACATTGATTTGTTGTTCCATCCATTTATGCATTCACTGGTCGATTCCTGTATGTGCCCTGATTGGGATCCTGTTGCAACCTTGGTGTATCAGGATGATGCTCTAACCAACCTAGCTACCTGGCCAGGGCAGATTTTCACTCTTTTTAAAGTCTGGTTGAAATGGATATGGGTAGGGCCCTGGCTGAGTAGCTGAGTTGGTTAGAGCATCCACCTGACAGGCCAAAGTTGCAGCAGATTCCATCCTGGGTAAGGGTACGTACAAGAAGCAACCAGTGATTGCATAACTAAGTGGAATAACAAATCTCTCCTACTCGTCCTCCCCGGCCCCCCCCATCTCCGTCTCATCAGCTAAAAAAGTAGGTATGGGTATACCGACATTAGGGGACCTAGGAAGAAGCATTCTCAGAGCTGGGGTAGCATTCATTCTGGATATTTTACTCTGTAGGAACTGCTTCTGATTTATGGCTGTGATTCTTCCCTTATAGATGGCTCGGACTCAGAAGAACAAGGCTACGGCACACCACTTAGGGCTGCTTAAGGCCCGCCTTGCTAAGCTTCGCAGAGAACTCATTACTCCAAAAGGTGGTGGTGGTGGTGGGCCAGGAGAAGGTTTGTGTTTTTCTTAAACAGTTTTAAAAAATCCCTCCGGTGTAATTTCTATCAAAATAATACAGGCATGTGGTTTAAAAATAATTTTAAAATTTCTGTCAGAGTACATTTGTATTTCTAAGACTGAATTCTTGAATTGTGTTTATTTTACTGGTTTCAAAAGTAAATGAATATTGTTTAAGTGAACTAGGGTTTTATTGATGTATATATTGTACTGATCCCAGTAGATTTATGGATGTAAATATATACAGTCAGTGTGATAAAAAGTAAGGAAATGGATGCAAAGGGAAATGAAAGTAGGAAGAATAAGCTGAAGCCAAGAGATAAGGTTAGGACCAAAAGTAATGTCAAAGTCTGTACACTTCCTAGAGAAGGGCCACAAATTTGGCTTTGAATGTGTTTGTAGCCATTGTAAAAAAAAAAATCAGTCACATAGTTCCCAGGGTTTGTAAGATAAAAAGGAAACCTGTTTTTTAGATCATTTATTATATAATACTTGAGTCTCAAATACCATGAGTACCAGAAAGTTATATAGTAGGTTAAGTGGTAGTGGGATAAAGTTTTTATATCAAACAGTTCATTAAACATTGTGAATTGCTCTAGGGGGATTTTGTGTGCTTAAGTTCTACTCCAGAGGTAAACTGTAAAAAATTGCAGAAACAGGTCCTAGTGAGATAGGTACCCAGAATGTGAAAGGAACTACATGTGTCTTAATACTCAGAGGTAATTTTCTTCCTCTTTTTTGATATTTATTGATGTTTTAGGTTTTGACGTGGCCAAGACAGGTGATGCTCGAATTGGATTTGTGGGTTTTCCATCTGTGGGGAAGTCAACACTGCTCAGTAACCTGGCAGGGGTATATTCTGAGGTGGCAGCCTATGAGTTCACTACTCTGACCACTGTGCCTGGTGTCATCAGATACAAAGGCGCCAAGATTCAGGTGAGTCAGTCCTGTAGGCCAGGGAAGGGAAGACTTCCATTCTTTTATTCATTTAAAAAGCATTTATTTGGAGCTGTCTGTATGCCAGACCTGATCTTTGATCTACCAGTCCCTCATTGTCTAGCAGGGAAGATAAAGCAGTGAAGACAATGCTATACGCTCTGGCTGGTTTGACTTGATTGGAGTGTCTCCCCATACTCCGAAAGGTTGGGAGTTTGATTCCGAGTCAGGGCGCTTACCCAGGTTGTGGGTTTGATCCCTGCTCTGGGTGTGTGTGGGAGGCAGCCAGTCAGTGTTTCTCTCTCAATGTTTCTTTCACAATGTTGTGTGAAAGAAACATTGATCAGTTGCCTCCTGCATGTGCCCAAACTGGGGACCAAACTCCTAATCCAGGCTTGTGCCCTGACTGGGAATCGAACCAGTGACCTTTTGCTTTGTGGTACAACACCCAACCAACTGACCACACCAGTCAGGGCAGAGGATTCATAGTTAAAGTAATATTCACATACTCATAAAGAAGATTGGATTTGGATCACTTAAATTTTGGATACTTGAGAAATAGATCATTCTGTTTGATCTGCTCAGATTTATAATCAGTTATTCCTTTTTTCCCCCGGTCCTTAATCTTGCAGCTTTTGGATCTCCCAGGTATCATTGAGGGTGCCAAGGATGGGAAGGGTAGAGGCCGTCAAGTTATTGCAGGTGAGTGGTCCAGAGCCACCATTCTGGAATGTCATTGCTTTACCAGGTACTGTTCCTTTAGATGGGGACTGTGGGTTTGGAGAGGATGCCATAGTGTGGGGCATAAACCTGACTTCTTACTGGAATAGAATGTCAGAATTTGTGGGACATCAGATCCCATTTGAGGAGAAACTCTAAAGACAGGAGAAGTAAAGTGCTTTGCCCCAGTATTGCAGTGTTCATGGCAGATTTTGAACTAGAACTCAGGTTTCCTGACTCTCACCCATGCTTTTCCTTCCTTTCATTAAGTAAACTCTTATAAAATGCTAATTACAGATTGCAGCAGTCTGCTATCCTGCCCCTCCTCACCTTCACTGTCACTCCCCATTGGCAACTATACTGTCAACTCTTATTTCCTCTGCTACTTACCTTCACACTTTTAAAAATTGAGCTGTTTTTGCTGTCTCATGGTTAATGAATTTTAGATATCATCTATTTTTTTTTAATTTTCGACAACTTTTTTAAAGATTTTATTTATTTATTTCTAGAGAGGGAAGGGAAGGAGAAAGAGAGAGAGAAACATCAATGTGTGGTTGCTGGGGGCCGTGGCCTGCAACCCAGGCATGTGCCCTGACTGGGAATCGAACCTGCGATGTTTTGGTTCGCAGCCTGAGCTCAATCCACTGAGCTATGCCAGCCAGGCCTGTTTTTTTTTTTGTTTGTTTGTTTGTTTGTTTTTAATGGTGGAGAATGAACTCTCTTTTAGTCCATACCTGTTTTTCCATTTTTTTCAAAGAAGTTATATCACAAGTTTTAGTTAAGTCATCAGTCATGACATGATTATGTAATAACTATGTAACTTTTGTTCAATGCTGAGATAAAGTAGTATGACTTTTTTTTTCCTGTTGAAATGTGTTTTGTTGCCTTAGCTGGTGTGGCTCAGTGGGTTGAGAGCTGGCATATGAAATGAAAGGTCATCGGTTTGATTCCCCATCAGGGTACATGCCTGGGTTGCGGGCCAGGTCCCTGGTTGGGGGTGTGCAAGAGGCAGCCAATCGATATTTCTCTCACACATTGTTGTTTCTCTCCCTCTGTCTCTCCCTTCCCCTCTCTCTAAATAAATAAATAAATAAATACAATCTTAAAAAAAGAAAAGGGAATGTGTTTTTTGAAATTTGTTTTTCATGGAGTAAATAATTGGTTATTATTTGGTTTTGTTTACTTTTTCTGTATTTGCTAATATTTTTCAAATGTTCCAACAGATTAAATGCCTATCAGTCAATATTTTTCTAGCTACTTAAATACAGTTCTAGAAATAATCTTGCTGATTAATTTCTCTTCCCCAAACCGTGACTCTACCGTTCTTTGTCGTCATGGCTCAATATGGGTTGGTTACTTTCTAGACCAGGACTGTCCAGTAAAGGAATGTTCTGCATCTCTGCTGTTCAGTATGGTAGCTGCTAGTCATGTGTGGCTGTTGAACACTTTAAATGTGCCTAATGCAATTGAGGAACTAAATTTTATACTTTTAATTTTAATTAATTTAAATGCAAATAGCCACAGGTGGCTAGCAGAATCTGTATTGGACAGAGCACCCATAGAATTTTTGCATGGCGGTTACCCAGAAATTTTCTTCTGTATTCATGTGTGGGATTTCCCTATTTCCTAGAGTCATTGTTTTACTTTTTTAGGGGTTATTGTTATATTTTGCTGAAGCATGTTCTATAGTAACCTCCCAAGAAAGGGTAAATGGTAGGTAAATATTTCTTTTTTTCCACTTCTACAGTATTTTTATTCTACCCTTACATTGAATTATTAATGTAGCTATTTTATGGAATTGGTGATGGAAATGTTCTTGATTGCTATAGTGGTTAGATAGGTATATATATTTGTCATCAAACTATATGCTTAACTTTGGCACAACTTATTTTTTGTAGATTATGCCTCAATAAAGTTGATTAAAATATGCTAGCCAGATAATCTTATTCTTTTAGAATTCTTACTGTTCTAAATCTTTTAAAACTCTTTCATGGATTTAGGTTAATGCTTGGTTTGTTTCTTCATTCTGACTTGTTTTTGTACTAGTGAATCTAGAAGTTGGTGCATCTTCTAGGTACACTAGTAGAAAACCAGGTACACATCACAAATTGACTTCTAGCATAAATCTTTGTTATCCTTAAGAACTTCACGTGTGTCTTTGTATTTACAAAAACATCCTTTGTCTCTTAAGTGCAGGAATTGCCCCCATGCTCCCAATTTTGAGTATTTGGATTAGATAAATCTTTAATAAATTTTGCTTGGGTATAATTTTCATTTTTCAATTCTTCAGTGGCCCGAACGTGTAACTTGATCCTGATTGTTCTGGATGTCCTGAAACCCTTGGGACATAAGAAGATAATTGAAAACGAATTGGAAGGCTTTGGCATTCGCTTGAACAGCAAACCTCCCAACATTGGCTTTAAGAAGAAGGATAAGGGTGGTATTAACCTCACAGCCACTGTAAGTGGAGAAGGTGATATGAGGCAGGCTGGGGTGGAATGGATTGAGCTACAGGGACAGTGACATTTGGAAATTACCTGACTTCTAGCACTAATTGAAGTAACACATGACCTTGTAATGACTGACAGGAATCAAGAGTAGGATAAGGGTCCATCTCAGACTTACCTTTGTACCTTCATTTAATTCCTCTTCTGGGTTCTCTGTTCGGGATGGTATGGGAGTATAGACCAATCTTATGCTTGTATGAAGCATGTGCCTGCCAACATCATGTTTTTAGTCATTCCACATAGATCAGTAGAGTGTCTGCCAGGGCTAAGCATTGTTTTAGGCTCTGGGGAGTAGATGGAAGAGGGAGAAAAATAGACAAAAATTCTTGCCCTTGTATTCTAATGGGGGAAAATAGCAAACAAAATGGAGTAGATGTAGTCTAATAGATGACATGGAATCTGAGGACAAAAGTAAACTAGGGAAAGGGGATGGAGAATACAGTGGGAGGGTTGCAGTTTTAAGTAGGTTGATCAGAGAAGTCTTTAGTAAAGTGACATGAAGGAGTGAACCAAATGAATTATCTTTGGGGAGAGCATTTCTTTTTTTAAAATTTTATTTATTGTTAGGGGAAGAGAGGGAGAAAGAGAGGGAGAGAAACACCAATGTGTAGTTGCCTCTCACACACCCCCTACAGGGGACCTGGCCTGCAACCCAGGCATGTGCTCTGACTGGGAATCGAACCAGGCCTATGAAACAAAGAATTCTTGTTTCATCCACTAAGCTATACCAGCTAGGGCGGGAAGAACATTTCTTGTACAGGGAGCATTCATGGCTCTGAAGTAGAGCATGCCTTTGCATGTTTGAGGAATAACAGAGTGAGCAAGTAGGAAAGTAAGAGATGAAGTCCTAGAATAGGGCCATACACACTTTATTTTGCAGGAATTGAGTAACTACTGTTTGGGTTCCAATCTGTGGAGAAAATACGGTTCTGATTTAGGTTTTAATGAAATCAGTCTGGCTGTTTGTGGAGAACCAACTGAAATGGATTATGAGCAGAAGCTGAGAAACCATTTAAGAGGTTATTGCAATAAGCCAGTCAAGAAGTAAAAGCTTCTTAGACCAGGGTTGTGATAGTGGAGGAGATGCAAAGTAGTTGATTGTGGAAAGGTTTTGAAAGTAGCTGATAGGAGTTATAGCCTTGGCTGACGTAGCTCAGTTGATTGAGTGTGGACCTGAGAACCAAAGGGTCACCGGTTTGATTCCCAGTCGGCATATGCCTGGGTTGCAGGCCAGGCCCCCAGTAGGAGGCATGCAAGAGGAAACCACACACTGATGTTTCTCTCTCTGTCTTTCTCCTTCCCTTCCCCTCTCTCTAAAACTATATAAATAAAATCTTAAAAATAAAAAAAGAAAGTAGCTGATAGGAATTACCCCTGGATTGGATGTGGTTTATGAAAGAAAGAGATGACTTTTTTGTCTAAGCTAGAAAAATGCAGTCTTACTACTAAAATGGTAGGACTTTGGGTAGAATAGATTTGGAGGGGAGGGGAAAAATCAGGACGTTCAGGTTGAGATGTCAGACACCCAAGTGTTGCTATCAGACAGTCATACGAGGAATGATCTGGGCTGTGGGTGTGCAGTTGGCAGTCATCAACTTCAAAGTTATAAGTTTAGCTGAGATCACTAGGAAGTGAGTGCAAATACAGAGAGGTTTAAGTATTAAGCCTTGTGGCCTCCTCAATGATTAGAGGTTGGTTGATGGGAAGAATCAGCAAATAAGACTTCTCAGACAAAGGAGGAGAAGAAAAACCAGAAGAGTGTGGAATCTTGAAAGCCAAGTAAAATGTTTTAGATTGGAGGAGTGATCAGTGACTGTCAGATGCTGCTTCTAAGTCATATAATTGAGGACTGAGAATTTCCTATAACGTTTAATGTCCTAGAGGTCTAGGCATTTTAACTAGCATAGGTTTAAACTGTCCTGTCTGAAGATCCTTCCCATTATCCTGTCATAATGTTTGAATTTGAGCATTCATTATTCTTTTTGTATTGGTTTGCTAAGGCTGCCATGATAAAGTGCCATGGACTGGGTGGCTTAACCAACAGAAATTAATTTTCTGTTAATTGTGGAGGCTAGATATGTGAGGTCAAGATGAGAGGAGGGTTGGTTTCTTCTGAGGTCTCTCCTTTTTGTAGATGGCCATCTTCTCTCTGTCTTCATGTGATCTTCCCTCTTGTGTGTTTGTGTCCTGTTCTCCTTTTCCTGTAGGGACATCAGTCACATTGGATTAGGACCTACCCATATGACTTCATTTTAACGTAATTATCTCTTTAAGACCCTGTCTCCAAATGGCAATGTTATGAGATACTAGGACTTCAACATGTAAATTTGGGTGGGAGCTGTGGAGACACGGGTCAGCCTGTGACACCTTCCTTAGAGTTTGGAAAGAGTTTTAGTTTTTAAGTATTTTCTACTAAAAGTCAGTTACTCTCAACCAAGAGAGCAATCTTTAGAAATGAATTTGCACTTTAGCTAGGGTTATCCAGATTCATCAGTAGATACTTTTGGGATATTTTTTTTTTTTGCTCTCTGACCAGTCAATGTCTTCTGTGCTTATTCAGTGCCCTCAGAGTGAGTTGGATGCGGAAACTGTGAAGAGCATTCTGGCTGAATACAAAATCCATAATGCTGATGTGACTCTGCGTAGTGATGCCACAGCGGACGACCTTATTGATGTGGTGGAAGGAAACAGGTATGAACCGACTGTTCAGTCTGGTACCCGAGTTTGAATTTGAAGCCTTGTAAGGGAAACAACACTGGATCATGAATCTAGCAGATGTTGATTCTAACTCCAGTTGTGCTACTGTCTCAAATATTAGTGGACCTTGGTTTCCTTAGCTGTAAAATGAAGGGTTGGTCTTGATTCCTAACATCCTTTTTGCTCTGAAATTTCATTATGATGGCCAGAGTCCCCATTTCAGGTACTTGGTGTGAACGAGGCTGACTCCTAAGCTCTGTCATATGATGGTCGAGAACCTTCTCAGTCTTTACTCCCAGAATTAGTTCATGTGAGAAATCCTATCGGCTGTCCTAACTCAGAGCAGGCCAGGCTGTGTCTGTTCTCTCTAACCTAAGAGTACGTAGCTGAAACCCTAGTCCGTGAAAAACCACTATTATTAATATTTGAAATTGAAAGATAATTGAAACCGCTTAAAATTTTTGGTGGCATTTGGATAGAATATTTTCTGGTTGCTTTCCTTTGAGTTTGTTCATATTTGTTTGGGAATTTATTTGATCCTCATTTGAAAACAAAGCCAGTGCTTTGAGTTAGACATTTTATAAGTGAGCCCCTTGAAGCCTGAGAATTTGCGGCCTGCCTAATTATTGCTAACTTTAGCTGCCTCATTGGCTGGACATTGGAATTATGACATTGTCAGGTATTGTATTTGAAAATTTCTTTATTCTTTAAAAATTATCATGCAATATATTACAAGAAATATATTTACATTCTTACAATTCTTAAAACAACTTTGTAGGAAATTGACTCTGAGACTTGCTGATGGGCCCATATTTTAAAAGTCACCGAGCTATCAGTAGATTTAGTCTGTGTGACTCCTGGGTTTAGTCTGGGTTCTTTTTGTTGTAGCATACATTTTCAGTAGGTAGCTGCATGGTTGGAACTAGGGCCTGGGTTTTGTTATTTCTCAACTCATAGTTCACTTTTTGGATATTCTGCTTTGTTTTGGTAGAAAGTTTTTCTTTGTGGGGTGGGGGGTTGATCTGCCTCTTATGGTCCCTTTTGAAAGTGTCTCATTTGGGGTTCTGGGTGAGGGGGTGCTGATAATCAAACTGATAAGTCTTGTCAACAGGTCCAGACTAACATCCTGTTTTTTTTTATAGAGTTTATATCCCCTGTATCTATGTGTTAAATAAGATTGATCAGATCTCCATTGAAGAATTAGATATCATATATAAGGTACCTCACTGTGTACCCATTTCTGCCCATCACCGCTGGAATTTTGATGACCTATTGGAAAAGATCTGGGACTATCTGAAACTTGTGAGGATGTAAGTCTTAGTGGGTAGGGTAATATTGCTGTGGGAATTAAACCAGACTGTCCTAAAATGATATCCTCTGGAGCTCATTAATATAATGTCTTTTAGAAGATATAAATTAAATCCTTTTATCTTCTAGGCCATAATTGAGGGCAATTTTTTTTTAAAGATTTATTTATTTATCTTTAGAGAGAAGGGAAGGGAGGGAGAAGAAGAGGGAGAGAAATATCAGTGTGTGATTACTTCTTGTGCACCCCACCACTGGGAACACCTGGCCCACGACCCAGGCATGTGCCCCAACTGGGAATTGAACCAGTGACCCTTTGGTTCACAGGCTGGCATTCAGTCCACTGAGCCACATCAGCCAGGGCGAGGGAAATATTTTTCTCAAGTTGGGGGTTATCTGGATCTCTTCTTCTCAGGGGTGATGGAGGGTTGATTTACATTTTGTACATGAAACATTCCCAGAAGTAGATAACCTCTGTTTCTTCTCTGTTCTAGTTACACCAAACCTAAAGGCCAGTTGCCAGATTACACATCCCCAGTGGTGCTGCCTTACTCCAGGACCACAGTGGAGGATTTCTGCATGAAGATTCACAAAAATCTTATTAAAGAATTTAAATAGTAAGTATCATGGGCACATAAGTGGTACCTTCTTTTTCCTGTGAGTTACTGATCCCACTAACTAGAAATTCTTAGGAGAGCATTAAGCAAAGTGGTCATTAGGGAGGCTGCTGAGGTGCTTGTTTGGTTAGAACTCTGCAGTGTCTTAAAGTCATGTGAAGTTGGAGCAGGAAGAGCTCTAGAAGCCTTTTCTGTTTAGGAAGGCTGACAGTACAAAGGGCTCTGACTTTTTCTTATTAATTTATCTTCTTGGCAAACCTAAGTGTTAATTCTTCTTGCTAACATCATACTGGCCTCCAGTGGGTACAGTCCCCCCTCTAAACCTCATGCAGTGGTAAACACCTTAATCTCTTTCTCATACTTTTTATTGCTGAGAAGGCCTAGAAGCAATGATAACCCACTAACAATGAGCAATCTCATTATTTATTTGTTATTTTTAATAACTTATTTTGAACTGATTTTAAATTTATAGAAAAGTTGCAGAAAATAGTCCAGAGAGTTTTCTTGTATCTCACCCTGCTTCTGCGAACATTATCAGCTCCTATAACCACAGTACAGTTACCAAGAACAGAAATTAGCATTGAAATATTACTTGAATTTTAATACCTTTTCTACCAGTGTCCTTTTTGTGTTTCAGGAATCTACATAGCATTTAATTGTTACTTCTTAGTCTTGCAGTGCCTCAGCCTTCCAGTACTATTCCTTAGCCTTTCACTGTCTTTGAAAACGTTGACACTTTTGAAGAGTATTGATCACTTATTTTGTAGAATCTCCTTCACTTTGGGTTTGTTCAGTGTTGTCTCATGATTGAAGTGAGATGCATTTTTCGTAAGAATACCACAAAAATGATGATGTGTCTTCAGTGCATTATATCACTGGATTTGTGATATCGATAGGTCTTATTGATGGTGATATTTACTTTGATTACCTGGTTAGGTTGGTGTTGGGTATTTGATTTTTTTGGTTCATGTTACCCTTCTCCTCTTTTTCTTTTCTTTTCCTTTCTTTTTTTAATTATTGATTTCAGAGAGAGAGAAACATCGATTTGTTGTTTCACCTATCCATGCATTCATTGTTGCTTCTTATAGTGCTCTGACCAGAGATTGAACCTATGACCTTTTTATACTGGGATGTTGTTCCAGCCAACTGAGACACCCAGCCAGGGCTTATCCTTTCCCTTTTCCATATATATATATGTGTGTGTGTGTGTGTGTGTGAGAAGATTTTACTTATTTTTAGAGAGGAAGGGAGGGAGAAAGAGAGTGAGAGAAACATTGATGTGTGAGAGACACATTGATTGACCGTCTCTCACACACCCCCAACTGGGGACCTGGCCTGCAACCCAGGCATGTGCCCTGATTGTGAATTGAATTGGCAGTCTTTTGGTTCACAAACTGGGGCTCGATCTACTGAGCCATACCAGCCAGGGCAGAAATAGTGACATTCTAAAAACACTCATTTGTTATCTTAAGAATACTGAAAGAGTGAAGTCTTTTCTTAAGCCTTACATTCCTTTTATTTAAAATAAATAACTAGCCCTGGCTGATGTGGCTCAGTGGATTGAGTGCTGCACTGCGAAGCAAGGGATCGCTGATTCGATTCCCGGTCAGGGCACATGCCTGGGTTGCAGGCCAGGTCCCTGGTGGGGGGCACGTGAGAGGCAACTACACACTGATGTTTCTCTCCCTCTCTTTCTCCTTCCTTTCTCCTTTCTCTAAAAAAATAAATCTTAAAAAAAATAACTATATTCCACTTGTAGGTGCTAATTTTCATTATCCTCAAACCATTATATTTTCGCACAGGCTTGAATAAGTGGAGTCTTGGGAAAAGTTAGACATTTTCCCTTTCCAAACTTCATAGATTTCTATGTAGCTCCTGCCTTCCATGGTGGCAGAATACTGCAAAGCCTCTAGAACTATAAGTTCACCAGGGAATTAAATGAGAGGAGAAGAATATTTTGGAGAAGAGACATATCAAAGCAAATAGAATTTTATTTGGTCACTATTTTCTTGTTTTTGTTTTTTAAATAATTGCCCAAATAGCTTTTTAACCATCTTAGTAATAGAAAAAATTAGACTTTAGACCTACTAATTATAACTTTTGTTTATGTTGCATTCCTTTTATGTTCTTGACCAGATGCACAGCACATATCTTTTGATCATTTATTATATGTGTTTCCCGTGTGTTACAAGATTTATATATATCATTTTAACCACGTTTTTCTTATCTTTTGCTACTTTACATACTTTTCTCATCTTCATGCACAAAACTTACTCTTTTTATTTAATTTAGAAGTATGATTAATGATTATATGGCTTTTCATATTTTTTGTTGCATTACTTTCCAAAAGGGGTGAACCTTTTACATTGCTGTCAACAAAATAGGAGTCACAGACTTGACTGTAGGCATCACTGATAAAAAGTAGTTTTCTTGTTTAAGATGATAAAATGGTCACCTGCTTTTTATTTACCTTACTTGTTAGTAAATTAGAAAAATTTTATATATATATTTGTTTTACTAATACTGTTATAGCTATTCCTGTTTATCTGTTTTTTCAAAAGTGAAATCTCATTTAGTGATTTCTGTTTGGAATATAGATTTTTCAAGTTTTGATGCAAAGATGATATAACAACAGTATGGCCACCATTTTCTGTGCATTGGTACATAGTTCTTAGCTTCTGAGAGGCAGGTCTCAGTGTTTTGTTCACCAGTTTCCATCAGTACTATATACTTTTAGCATTGGAGGCCTATGGATAAAAATTATCTTCATGCACTCTAAGAAATCAGGAAAATATACCATTTGTGGTTTCTTGATAGGGTGGGAGAATTTTCCGAGCATGGCTGACCGGGGGCGATGTTTCCTATCAGTACCCACTGATGGTTTCAGTAGACCCAACAAAAAACTGGTGTTCTTTGTTTAGAAAGAAATTTTTTTATTGATTTTTGGTGAGAGAGAGAGATAGGGAAGGAGGGAGGGACAGAGAAACAGACAGACACATATATTTCTTGTTCCACGTATTTGTACATTCATTGGTTGCTTCTTGTATGTGACCTGACTGGAGATCAAACTTACAACCTTGACATTATTAGGACAATGCTCTAACCAACTGAGCTGCTCGGCCAGGGCCGAAACTGGTATTCTTTCACAGTCTACAATGGACACTGTATTTGTAAGAGTTTCCAATCTGAATCATTTTAGGCTGTTTCTCTGTAACAAACCCATGCTGCTTTTAATTTTAAGCTAGTCTTGTCACATTTATTTGTGTTTTTTCTCTTTGACCTTCTTAAACGGGTTCTGGGACAAGAGGAACTACGTAACTTCCAATAGTCTTTGCTACTTTGAATGTGAAGGCTCCAGTGTGCCGTACTACTGGGGAAGCTACAGCCTCTGACTTCTGAGTGTGATTCTTGACTGGGGAGAGAGGACCTTGGCTGTCGCAGTACTATGGCTCTCTTAAGAGCTGGAATGCTAAACCTGAGCAGAAATGGCACCCAGGTAGTTAGGGAAGAGGCTAGGTGATTGTACTGACTGTTCTTTTTTCCCTTCCATACAGCGCTCTGGTCTGGGGTCTCTCTGTGAAACACAATCCTCAAAAAGTGGGTAAAGATCATACATTGGAGGATGAGGACGTCATTCAGATTGTGAAGAAGTGAAACCTTCCCCCTTCCCGATCTACTGGGCCAACCACTGCAGCTTTCCCATGACCAAGCAATCCCCTTCTGGCTTTGGCAGCCACTGGATCAGGATTCAGGGGAGGGAGGTGGAGGTACCCATACTGAAACTTCATTTGTCTTTACTGGGCATCACCTTGTATGCTGAACTGCATAAAGGACCTGGTAGGCCAGCTGGCTATGTGCAGTTCATGTGTCATTGTCAGAATTTCTTTTGGGATGGACTAAATGACAATGGGTATGTACAGTGAGGCACCTGCAGAAGGGGTACTTGGGAGCTTTGTCTTGAGTATGAACTGGCTAAAAATGTGATTGCAACATCTTAGCTGATATTTAGTCATGGGAAACCCTTCTAACTGTATATGGCCCTCAGTCCTTTTGAATGGTCTTTCCCAGATGATGCTGAAGAGGAGGACCTGAAGGGCTGGATGTAAGTAAACTGTTTCTTGCAAGGCTACCCCATTTGGGAGATGATGTAGTGTGGTGATTGAGTAAAGTACTCTGAGCAGGCACATTGGTGTTTGAGTTGCAGGTTTACTTATAATTAGTTGTGGAACCTTGCACAAATTACTCAACCTCTATAAGCCTCAGTTTCCTCATGTAACATGGAGATAGTAATAGCATCTTCTAGAGTGGAGATTGTTAGTATTAAGGAACATGGTACTTATAAAATGCTTAGCACAGTGTCTGGCATGTAAGTACTTGGTGGATGTTAGCTTTTGTTGTCACTGGTCCCTTTACCTGGGCTGCTTGTCTGCTCTAGTCGGAACACAGCTGTCTATCAGTGTTGGGCTGAATGTTGAGTTGAACCATGCTGCCAGGTGGGCCTCTAAGTGTCTCCTTTCCTGTAGCTCAATCTTTCTGCTTGAACCCCCATGGCAGTCCTGGCCTCAGCCATGCAACCTGGGTGAAGGAATGGAGGCAAAACATTGCAAGTGAGGCAACCAGTGTGATCAGAGCAGGTTTGTGTGTACCTGTGTTATGAATGGAGGTGGGAGTTTAGGTTAGAAGGGGTGGGGTCAGGACTATTTGAGAGGGTACTAAAGGTATAATCAGAAGTTTTGGGCTGGGAATAGGGGTTTTGAAGGGATTGACCTGATGATGGGAAATTGGCAAAAATCGTTTTGTGGTGGACTTGGCTAGTGAGAATACAGACAGGGAGGGTGTGGGCATGTAGGCCCAGAGGAGAAGTTTAAACTTGGTAACTGATTTGCTCTTTAGAGGAAGAGAAGTCAGAAATTATTTTATTATGAATAACAGGTATGATAGAGAAGGGTAGTCCTTGAGAAAATCAGGAAGGGACCATCTGGAGGAAGATAGAGTTCGATTGTAGATGCAGTGAGCCAGAGCTGGCAGGTTGTAGAGATGGAGATGTGGGATTATACACATACTCAGCCTTTTGTAGTACTTGTTTCTCCTGCTATCTTGGTGATAGTTGTTTGCCTCTGATAGTCTTCCTAGAGCTTGGGCTTAACATTGTCCCCCAGACCCCTCAGGCCTGGTATCCTACTTACTTTGCAGGATATACATCTTGATATTACTGGTGCATTCATGATAGAGGCCATAATCCAGAGCTTAACTCTTCAGAGAAACATTGGCTTTCGGAGCTAACAGATTTCCAGCAAGGTTTGCTCTCTAGCCAGAGCATATATAAGGTTTTGGAGGAATCCTCATGCCCAAACTCACTTTCATTGAGCAGGAATTTAGCACTGCCTGGATGCTGGGGAGGAAAGCTGGCTGAAGTCCAGTTCATCCAAGGCCCCAGGTTGTGTTTTGATTAGACCTTCCTCCCCTTGCCCCATCAGTAGCCCATGGTGCTTGAGTGCATTACTTGAGAGAACTCTTCCTTTCTCTCCCTTTTTGGCTCAGACTTGGGAGTTCTGGGAAAGGGATACAGTTTTGGGTTAGGAATGCTGCTTGGGGTAGAGCCACCAGGAGGCCATTCCTACAGCTGAAGGCTTTCATAGTGGTTTGGCTGCGACACATGAATTTCCTTGGCTGTCACATACTCTTTCTCTCCTGATCTTTTTTTTTTTTCTTTTTTTTTTTAGCATAGGTAAGCAGACTCACTGACCTGTGCCATTTATTAGTTGGAATTCTTTTAGGTGTATTTTAACAACAAACTCTTAACCAATGGGAATGGAAGGAAACTTGGTCTCTCATGTAAGTTGTCTTGAGCTCAGATGCGCTCATGACAATTGTTAAGTCATCGAGGATCCAAATTCTTTCCATCAAGCTACTTTGTCCACTGCAGTTTGTTGGCCTTGCTGGGCAACTGGCTCCCCTCACAGTCACAGAATGTCTGCTGCAGTCCAAGGCTTTACATCAGTAGCCAGAAGGGAATGAGGATTGCTGAGTTACATTTTTGGACAGCCGTTTCCCAGAAGTTGCCCACTCATGTTGTCCTTGTGTCTCATGGCCTAAATTTGTCACATCCTTGAATCAGTTGTCGGTAAAGGGAATTACTGAAGAATCGGTTTACTCCTCTAAATTATCTTTGTTCCTGGGTTGTATTTGTAACTTGTCTTTTTCTTTTACAAAGAAGGGCCAGTGGAGCTGACTTCCTTTCTGTCAGTAGTGTGGCTTATAAGGCAATAGCTATCTTCTGAAAGAATACATGACTGTACTGTATCCCCCCCGCCCCCCCCATTTTTCATTGATTACCACTGACTTCCCAAGTACTGGCTGCTCAGCTCTTTCCTTTGGGAGGTACTGTACTTTCCTCTCCATCTGATCCTTCTCCTTTTTTTAAAACAAGATTTTATTTCTAGGGACAGGGGAAGGGAGAAAGGAGAGGGAAACATCAATGTGTGGTTGCCTCCTGTGCACCCCCAACTGGGCACCTGGCCTGAAACCCAGGCCCCAACTGGGAATCATACTGGCAAGCTTTGGTTCACAGGCTGGCACTCAACCCACTGAGCCACACTAGCCAAGGCTGATCCCTCTCCTTAAAGTTAGGTCTTCCATGAAGTTCCCGATGGCTCTGTGTTTTACTTTGAGGGGCCCTTACCCATCCTTAGCTTCTCTTAACCTTTATTTTGCACATTCTTCCAGCCTTGATTGCTTCTGAACTTGTATCATGCCTACTAATTCCCCAAAGTTGCTCCTTGTAAACATCTCTTAAAATTAGTTGGGACATGACTTTCTCCTGCTCTTTTTTAATTTCTTTAAAAGGATTTTGAGAGGGAGGGAGGGAGGAAGAGAGAGAAACATCAATGTGTGGTTGCCTGTGTGTTCTCTACCAGGGACCTGGCCCACAACCCAGGCATGTGCCCCAACTGGGAATCAAACCGGCAACCCTTTGGTTCACAGGGCTGCACTCAATCCCCTGAGCTACACCAGCCAGGTCCTCTTGCTCTTAACTCCTGGAAGACAGCAGTAGTTTCCTCTTCCCCCCACTCCCTCCCATACACCAGAATAGTTTTGTTAAAATCTGTACATCTAGCTTCTACTGTGCTATTCTTAGTAACATTACCTTATTTTCTTGTAGCTTTGTTTCACTAGTCACTGGCTGATATCTTTGCCCTTTACTTGATTGCCTTACATTCATTTCTGTCCTGCTAGCTTCTAGCTTGAAAAGAAGCCCTGTATCTCCAAGTATTGGTTCAGGAAAGGTGGAACTGAATTTAGGCATCTGTTCTACCATTGTTATGTGAAACTGCTTTCTAGCTTCTGTGGAAACGAAACATTTGGAAGAGTTCTAAACATAATGTCTGTTTTCTGAAGCTGACGAATCACAGAAAATCCTACAGAGGGGGACGGGCATAATGAAGTACCAGGAAGATAGACTTCATGCTCAATCCACAAAGCTGTTTTGTTAAAAGGTGATCTGCTTTTTTAGGTTCCTTGAAGTGTAGAGCAGGGTGGGCAGCTCCAGATTTATAGGCAACAAACATCTCTCACACGCAAGACTCAGGTGGTAGTTTTACTCTTTGGGAGTCAAAAGTCCAACCATTTTGTCATGCATCTGTTAATCACAATATGGCCTCATTTGACCCTCTAGCATAAAGTATCTTTGATGGCCCTAAATGGGCAAGTATTGAGAACTCGGGAAAAATTTATTTGAGGAAGGGGGACTAAAGACCATAGCTATAGTGAATAATGAAAGTAACCGACCTGTGGAATGAAATACAAAACACAGGACTCAGTTAACACAAGCATCAGTCCCATGAGGGAAGTTCTATATGGAAAAAATAGTAGACTTAATGGATTGAATCAATCTTGAGGTCCTGTTTTTCCCTATAGGGGACTGTTAGCTGAACAGGATGCCAACAAACTCTATATACTTTTGCTCTAGTAAACGTGGATTTGTTTGGGAGAAACTACCATCATATACATGATTACCCAATCAACAAATTGTTTTTCACTAGGTGGTTTTAATCCTAGAAATTGCTCACTATAATTTGGTATTAGCCACAAGGGTCAAGCTACCTATAGGGTCAAGCCCAGCTTAACCCTATTGGGGTTATTGGTAACCCCAATAAAGTTACCCATTGGGGTCTCAAGGCTCAAGAAAGGCCATAGATGCCTCTTCCTAAATGAGATAAAGTTTAGTGTGATGAGTTTCAAAGAAAAACTAAAACTTCAGATCATTTCCCTTAAGGAACCTACTGAGGCTCATGTGGTCAGCTGGTTGGAAAAAAGGAGGAAGGGAGTCTGGAAGAAATAAACACAATAATGCCATTCACTTTATTCACACATATCATATGTATCTTAAACAAGACCATATTCCAAATGTACAAGTGAAAAAAATCCAAACTGTTGACACAGGCTTAACTAATATCAGCTACTTTTATGTACAGCTGTATAAGTTCAAAAAAGCTATCCTATATGTATATACAAAAATTGTTTATACACAGGTCTGTACATAAGGGTCTATACATTTATTTCCACAGAACCCTTAGGTGCCCACCTCTTGGTAAAGACACCAACACTTCATTCACATATCTTACAAAAAAAGAAAGACTATTTCTGGGATTGACAACCCTGTGCATCCTGTATTCAGACCATGTAGGCTCCATTCAACTGGTTAAGATCCTTCCATCATGCAGACCACACCAGATGCTTAGGCCTCCCTAATCAGCTTTGCACAGAATGCTCCAAAGTGAAAGCCTGTAAACCAAGCAGAGTCCTGACAGGGTGCCATCATAGGTCCAAGGTTAGGGAGCCTGCCTGCCTTGCTCACTGTCGATATTCTAGTTCATCTACACTGATGACTTTGGCAGGCATGGAGGGCAGGGGCTGCTGTAGCACATCAGAGCCAAACCACTTGGCAAGGCCCACTGGGGAGCTGCTCCTCTGGCTGGGGCGGTGCTCCAGCTGGGAGTGCATGTGAGGCAGGCCTGACCGACTGGGCACATTCTGTGGGGCCGCCGGAACAGTGACAGCAGCTGCCTGGGAACCAGAGCCTGGAGGATGAAGAACTGTGGGGATAAAAAGGAAGGGTTAGTTGGAGCAGGAGGGGTAAAGCACTACATTAGGTCCCGCTTCACTCAACCCTACTCATGAAACTTCTAAAAAGAATTCTTTACCAGGTGATTTATTCTAGGAAACTCCTTTGCAAATGTCACAAGACAGAACCTTGGAAAGCTCGGCCATTCAGAAGCCACCCACATTGAGAACCCATCCTAGATGATACGACCACTACTTCTCATAGCAAGCAGCCACATAATACAACCAACTAACATTAACTGGTGAGAGGGCATCTACTCTTGGCAGTCCCTATGCTGAACATCTTCTGGACGGATTTTCAGGCTTCTCTCCTAAGAGGCAAAGGACAAAGACACCAGAGCACACTTGGCTCTCCCACTGTTTTATAGGAACGGGAATTGCCAAATCTTACAGAGGTTGGTTTACATCATCCTAATCTTTGCTGATACCTAGTGTTGCAGGATGAATGAAAGAATTGTCAGTGTCAGCTCATCTTCGTTGGAAACTGGTCCAAAGCTTTAAGCCTATTCAGCCCACCTAGCGCACTTGACCCCATTTCTGAACCTACCTGAACGCTGTAGCTGCTGTTGCATCATTGCCAGATGCAGAGGTGTCCCAGGACGAGGGCTTAGGAGAGGGTGACTAGCGGCTGGTAAATGGTAAAAGGGTTGACTCAGGATTGGGCCAGGTATTCCCTGTAAATGAGTCAGATCCATCCCAGGAGGAAGCACACCTATTGGACAGAAAGAAACTGGTGAGAAGTCATCTTAATTTACCTGGGAATTTTCAAGCTTGACTGTTTAGTTTTGCTGATCTGAAAGTTTATTAAGAGTGAAAAATGTTCCAACTAGGTTCTTAATTGTTTAATGGATGAAGGTGTGGATTAGATAGGACCCACTGCCCTCCAGTTAGATGGAAAAATCTAGTAACATCTTTCTAGGGATGAAAACCTTCCATAGCACAGCACTTTATCAGTTCCAGCAACTGTTACCATGCCAGGTTAGGAACTCACCAGCTTGGAGCAAAGTTGTAAGATGCTGTGGATGTAGTCCCTGGGCCAGCATCCTTTGGACTAACCCTGGGTGAAGCTGGTGAGCAGGCCGAACGACTGGGACATGGGGGACAAGGGGTACTTGGTGGACAGGACGGAGAAAAGGTGTTCCTGGAACTGGAGATGCCAAGGTGGGTGTTTTTCTCCCAGTTGCTTTAGATCGATAATCTTGTTCTTTGGTGTAACGGTTGGTCTGGGACAGTGGGGTGGAACACGAAGACCGCTGCAACGTTGACAGTTTGGGATTTGCAGTGGGAGAATAGTCTCGATCGGCATTGGGCACAGGGTTGGATGACAGGAGGTGCTCTGTGAGGATCCAGACAGAATATCTGAGTGTTGGCAAACTTCTCCCACATACTGTGTCCTCACAAAGATCCAGTAATCTCATTTCTTAGAAAGCACACAATCCTTATTTGATCCCCTCAACAAATTTAGAGGATTACATCATAGGGAACATCAGTTTGCCTTATGAACAGGCCCAGGCAAGGTCACAGGGGTAAGTCAGGGACAGAGCTGGGACTAGACCCCAAGTTTTCCAGTCTTCAGCACTTTGCTGGAATAGAGTTTATCTTTGCTACACTCTAAAAACCCAAAGGCTCTGAAGTTAAAAAATGATACAACTCTTAAGCTCCTCTTTTTATTCTTATAATCTTCTCAACTCAGGAATAGCTATGGGCAAGTGAGCCTAGTGTATCAGGTGTGGTGGTCTAACTCAGCTGGGCACCCTGTTCTGCCCTACGGCTGTGGTCTGGATCATGAGGGAGCTAGTCCTATCCTAGTCAGCTGCTTGGAAATAACATGCGTTTTTATTTAATTTTTAAGTTATGTTATTATACTATTATAGTTGTCCCGATTTTTGCCCCATAACATAGTTTTTAAAAGCCAAAGTGGAAAATCAAATAAGAGTCAAATTATGCAAATCAATCACAACAGAAAGTTTAAATAGCAATTATAGTCTGGTGAAGGAATGTTAAATGCCATTTTTAGTAGAACCAACAGGATTTCCTTTTTCCCCCAGAAGGTTCCTCACAGGCAACAAGCTCTTACACCAATACTCTAGACTTGTGTAAACCTAACTTATGAGAATGTTTCACCATGTCCTTAACAATCTCAACCGTGCAACTCTTAAAAGCCTCTCCATGTTTTCTATGTTCTTCCACGGGGCCCTCCATACTTCCTATGTGCTTCAGTCACTGCACAGGTTTTGCTGGACACATCTCCACAGACTGGAGAATCTTCAGAAGTAAAATTGGTTGACCTATATTTGCCAAACAAATGTACTAATAATTCAACTTTGTGGTCTAAATAAACTAAAGCTCATTCCTTCTTGTCTAATACTAGCACTCATACCATTATTACAAGGTTGGTCAGAAATTTTTTTTTAGATTAGTCAGAATTTTCAAGTGGCAAAGTGATTATAAGCTGGTCCAACCCTTTTCACTGTCAAACATGGAAATGTGGTCCAGAACAGCCAAGGTTCTTGCCCAGCGCTTTGCAGAGAATCAGGTCAGGCTGGTCAGCACTCAACCCATGTCCCCTCTGTCACATACTTTCTTGGGCAATACACCTTCAACAGCTCTGCAATACCTTCACTGGCCTTCTGAGTGTCCTCTTTACTGTCACCAAGAGCTGCTTTTCCAGATGCAGGCTCCTCCTTGCTTTTCTCTTTGCTCTCATACATCTTACGTATCACTGAGGTAGGGGTGAAAGAAGGAGAAAGCTGTAGAGAACAAGGATTAGTATTAATTAGCACATTCTTTAAATGCCTTTCCTTAATCAAGCCAAGATTAACCTGCCAAACTACTCAGCAAGTTGAAGAGTCCCCTTATTGGCTACATGTGACAGAGGCCAACGCCCAACTACAAAGGTTCTGGTCTCTAGCTACCAGAGGTGAAGAAACAGGATGAGCTAAACAGACTGTGTCCTAGTGCACCATGCCTTGCTCACAACCCACTTTCTTCAAAACCCAGACTTAGTTGTAACATAAAGGTAGTCAAAGCACAGAGCTTCAACCTATCTGTATCTGTGGTGATGGGGACCTCCCTATGCAGCTGCCACTTCCCAGCCAAGGCATTAGGCTGGGAAGAGAGGAAGAACGTGGCCAGAAGCACATTGTGGAGCAACAGTACTTCAGCCATCAAAGGGCATTTCAGAGACAACCTCAGAGCCTAAATTTCTCTATATAGCAAGTCCTCACTTAATGTAATAATGATAGGTTCTGTAACTTAAAGTAAAATGACATATACTGAAACCAGTTCTACCATAGGCTAATTGATATCAACAAGGGTTGTAGCTGTAGCATCTCATCAATGTTAAAACCAAAAGACACTGGATGGAACATTATTTGAGGACTTACTGTGTTCCTGATGTTTCCCATCTTGCCTACCATAACATTCAAAATGATCTTAGTATTCTTCTTAGTTACTAGGACTCTCCATTTGGGGTCATTTGTTCCCATCTCTTTATTGCCAATTTCTACTTTGATGACTGAATGATGCATGTAACTTTTCTCATTAGCCAACCCCACATCATTGATGGCAGGAGACATGGCATGAATTAGGAACACAAAAGCTCCTTCTGGACCCTGCCTTCAAAGTGCTTAGTGCAAAGACCTACTTGGGGTCCTGAATACAAAGTAATAGTTTTTCACATATGTCTGTTAGCTTTAACTAGGTGATAAAAACCTGTAGAGAAGGAAAGTTAATAAAAAATTAAATTCTGATACACGAGTTAGTTGCAAAACTAAAATTGTCTTCACAAATAAACAAACCCCTCTGTCCCAGCCATAAGTCATATAATAGACATTAATCTGAATTTGTAACCTCACCATGTTTCACTGGATTCTCCATGATCTGACCCTAGTCACTCCACCCACCTCACCTCCTATCTTGAACCCTGTCCTTCCTACTCCAAATGCTCACTTATTTGAAAAATATTGCATATAACCCGTATGCTCCACCCCATACTTACCTGTCACACTTTCCCCATTGTAGGGGCTTAAACTAGAGTCCTAACTGAAGGGGGAAAAGCTAATAAATACACAAGATATGAAAGATTACCAAATCAGTTATTCCTGTGGAAGGCATTTGAGGACATTTGGGTTACAGTGACACAACACAGGCACAACCAACAGGGAGAAACCTAGAACACTGGAAGTCATTTACAAAGGCAAAGGTCACTGACCATGCTTGTGATGGAGGCAGCAGGGGCAGGGGAACAGGCATTCCCTCTGTGCACCGGTGCTGGTGACTTGGTCACTCGCTGTTGCCTGCAAACAAACCAAGTTATCAGTAGGAGCCCCAAGCTGGTCAAACTCTTAAGTCCTAAAACCACAAAACACTCAAGACCAGCCTAGTACTTCAATAAGATGGAGAACAATGATTTAGGTAGAAGGGACAGGGTTAGGCACTTGAGAAGACCTTGGGAATACAGGGTTATCCAGGGCCAGTGTATAGTTGATGTGTAGACTACACCAGTGAAGTAGGCTAGGCAGGGCTTTCATTCTGTGGGCCAGGCTGTGCCCCAGAAGGCAGAGAGCAGCACTGACCAGTACAGTGCCTGGCACAGAAGTGATACTCTCTGGGACACTGGTTCAAATCAAATACAGCACCAACAGTTTCAGCTATTTTAAGACCTAGTTACATGCAACATTCCCCACCACTCCTGGTCTACACACAAGGCTGATCCTAGGCCTCCCAAATAAAGTTTAAAAGAACGGACTTGCATTCTCTCCCAAGACATTCTAGTCATTCTGCCTTAACATGGAAGAAAACAGGAAACAGTTGGTGAAGATATAAATAGGTTGAGAGAAGAATGAATTGTGTGAGCTTACTGGCTAATGAAAGCTTCACTGCATTTCAGCTATGTCAGACCTGGTGCCACAAAGGCCAAAGCCCAAATACAGTCAGTGATTCTGAAGTTCTCTGAATCACAAGCAGATGGGAATCCAAAACCCATGGCCTCTTTCCAGTCTTTATGAGGGTAAGCCCCATTGCTGCCATACTGAGACTCAGAACATGACAATTAAAGGAGAGACAGATTAGCAGTATTCTGAGTGATTAAAATGTAAACCCCAAATCAGCCTATGATATATCCCTTCTGATAAACATACCTGAGCACCTACTATATGCTAGACATTATTCTAGGTGCTGGGGATGCAGCAATAAACAAAACAGACAAAACCCCTCACAACACTCTGGCCTCATAACATTCTTGTGGCTGCAGAGTAGAGAGGGGTTACTATGGGCAGAGAGACAGACAAAAACAATTATGCTAGAAGGTGGTAAGTAGAATAAATAAAGCAAGGCAAGGAGACAGGTCTATTGGAGGACGTTACTGTACATAGGGTGCTTGGGGAGGGCCTGAAAGGCAGCTGGCATTTGATCCAAAACATGAAGGTTCCAATGACACTAACTTGGGTCTACTTACTAGTTTCATGTAAGTCACACTTTGAAAACCTAAGTTCCCCTATCTGTAAAATGCAGTTATTTATCTCATTTACCTCACAGAGTTGTTGCCAAGAGCAAATAAAATTCTGAATATCTAAAGTGACTGAAGGTTAACAAATCATGTCCGTGAGTATTAGATAACCATATTATATCGTAGACAAATCCAGTGACAGGGACGCAGCACGTCAGTCCTGAGCTCTCTGTTTAGGCCGACGGCTACTAAAGATAGGATGCATTTATGCAGCGGCACAGGGGACTTACTGGTCTCAATGTTTTCTGAAAGTGTCAGCATATAAAACCAGCCACACGAAGACACTGAGACACAGATATGGCAAATAAAAAAAATCACATAAAAACATAAATACTCCTTAATTACGAAATACTTAAGGGCAGGAGTAAACTGTCCTTAAAGGCCAGACAGTGGTCACTTCTGGGGTGTAAAAGGGGTGTTACTGGGACAGGGCACACAAAGGACTTCTGGGTAGCTACTGATGGAGTTTGTCTTACACATTTGTTTAGTGCAGTTTTATTGTACAATAAGAAGAATATTGCTCACCCCCCATCCAACTTATGATTCATTTCACTTTACTACTTGTTACAACTAGCAGGAAGGAGAGTGAAGTGAGTACTCATTTGTTAATGGCTCTGATCAACCAAACCTACATCAAGGTATAGTTTGATAATCTGACAAGGAATCTATGGGGGAGGAAGCTAAGTAGAGTTTTACTTTTCATCATCTCATAAGGATAACTGCAAATAAGGAGTGATGCTAGCTACCTTTGTAAAAATGAGTCTTTTAAATCAAGACTATAAATAAAATTATACAGGATGAAAAGCCTATGCTCATGCAGTAGAATTCAATTATTTCCTTTACTGAACTTCAGTGAGATGGAATTCTCACCATGTTGTACAACATATCAGTGTTTACAACAGAATTACACTGTGAGTAATTTGCTAATCTGAGGAAAATTAATTTGCAACCCCCACAAAGGTAGGATTAGTAACTTACCTGTTTCTGAATCCATCTCTGGTTCTGTCCACTTGTGGTTTACCAAAACCAGGCTGATAGAAGTTTGCTGCCTGCACTGCAAGGTCATGTGGCAGGGCCAACCCCTCCAAAGCTGCCTGTTGCAATTCTAGCTGGCTCATCTGCTGGACAGAAGTGGCAGAAGAGGATCAGAAAAATGAGGTCAGTGAACTTAAAAGTCTCTCCTCACTCTCTTCAAGCAGCAACTGAGAAAAATTAGATGCTGCAATCTGACTAAATCGTGCTATCCACCAAACAGGATTTTAACAATTTAAATATGACCAATTTTCTAGACTTCACTTGAATTATAGATGAGTTCAAATTATACTTCAAAACCACTCTCAAGAATTGCAGCAATCTAATTCTCTATCCCATAAACATTTAAGGTGAAAAGCAAGCAACAGATTGTGTTTGAGAAAGAGCTCAGCTGGACCTGGGCTGTGACAGGGCTCATAGGCTTGCGCATGCCTTGGAATGGATCTCCGAGGAGCTGCTGTGGTCCTGGTGTGAAACCTGTTGGAAAAGTTACAGTACCAGTTGAGTGTCAAGACAGTACATGTCCATCAGAGAGACATTATGACCAATGCATGCTGCTCTTGGACACCATGTCTTTTGAGAAGTAGTGACTTCCTGGGCTGATGATGTCCCTTTTCTTATGTGTCGCCGCCCCCCCCCGCCCCCCACAGTGGGCTACGTGGATGTCAGCACTTAGTGGCCCAAATTGCTGCTGTATCCATCTTCCCACTAAGCTGTCAGCTTTGTCCCTTTCAGAGCTGAGATCGCTATCTGTGGGGGAAGAGCTTTTCGAGCCAGTGATTTGGCCCATTATCACTGTGCCAGCTGATATTAAAGCAGAAACCAGTGCTTTGAAGTTCACTCTTTCCACTCGTATCTCCCTGAATATGGAGGAAAGACTAAAAAAAACCCCTTCTCAAGATATGACTGGCAGAGGCCAGGGTGGCCAGCAGCCTGAAGTAGTCCAGAGTGGTAGGAACACTGAGATTCTGCACAGCGCTTTGCTAACACAACTTTCTGGAAGTGCTTCTTCCATTCATGTTCTGAATTGGCCACAAGACCCTATAGTTGATGGTGTACTAACTTCATTAGGTTGGTAAAGAGCCACTACTCTGACATACTCTATCAAGAAAAAACCCAGGAAGTCAAATTAACTTTCTTTTGGATTGAATTCCCAAAATAAAGAAGAATACTAAAGAGCTGGATCCAATTTAGAGCAATCTCAAAAGGAACAAAACAAAACTGGAACATGAATGTGTTTATCTAGAGGGGCAGCTGGACAACAAACTGTGTTCCACATCTGTGTCCCCACCACCTCTGGGGAAGAACAGTGTACTGAATCCACACATTCCTTTTTAAAGCCTTCTAGAATGCCCATGAAAAGACTTTGCCAGTTCTAGTGGACAAATACAGCCTTTGTCAGGGGAGCGGCGGAGGGGTTGGGGGGGGGAAATGTGCGTGGCACGACAGAGATGGAGGGATATCTACACACAAGAGTATTTACCATTTGGTGATGGTATTCGAGGTCGAAGGTAGTCTGCTGAGGCTGCTCGAGTTTGAAACACCTGTGACAAGGGAGGAGAGGCTGCTCTTTGGCCCAGTAAAGATGATGTAGGCTCCAAGCTCCCCATAAGGCCACTCAGAAGATTGGAAGAGGAAGGTCTCTGAACTGGTGGACCCAGAAGTTCCTAAAGCCAGAAAAGTCAAATCCTTGTGAGCAAACCTACTTCTCCCTTCTAGTCAGAGGCTATGGGTCGGGGATTGACTTTCGGAAGCCAGTGATGAATCTGCCTCGTGCTCCACTGAAGCACTTGTCACGGGTGTATGCCCCACATTTCTCTAAACGTTCAGCTAGCAACACTGCTGTATATTAGTGCTATAAATACAGGTTAGATACTTTAAATTTCGATACAAATTGCAAACCAGCAAACTGGAAACCAAGGGCTTACTTTGTCATCTATTTTTTTAGCCACCTCCCCACCCCATGTTGAGATCAACAGTGACAAAGGTAGTGACATGTCCTCAATTACCAGGCAACATGGATCATTATCGAAGGCCCAAAGCTGGACCACTGTAAAACACCAGGTCAGAGGACTACGGTTCAGGACTCCAAGGCCTCGGTGTAAGATTGTTAAGTACCTGCAAGATGTTCTTAGGGACAGGCTGGCCTGGAGTCTCAGCAGGGGTCATCAAATGGCTGTCAAGATTTCGCTAAAAAAGTCAAAGGAAAACTGGTTTTAAAGTTCTTACACACTTAAAAATTGGGGACCATTAAAAACTTTTCAGGGAGTCAAAACTTAACAGCAGAATGACATCAAAGTCACAAAAAACTAATTTAGATCAACCTGTTCTACTCTCAACACACAGGTCCCAAAGATCTGGGAACAAAAAGAATCTTCACATGCACCTGTAGAGTTCACTCAGAGACCAGACAGACAAAGCCTTTTCCTCCCTCTAGGAACCCTAGTCTATTTCACTGTTTCTAACACCATGACCACAAGAAGGGAGAAACAAAATGGTAAAAGAGAGGAGCACTTATTTAGTTAGAAGCCATATGTAGGAAGTTTTGATAATTTATAGATTTTCGTTTTTTGAGGCACCCTTTGCTACCCTTTGTCTTTAACAACATTTATAGATCAGATACTAAAAATCTAGTAAACATGCAGGTTTGGCCAGAATTATTATATTCCAGAGTTTCACATTTCAGGAAACTTAACTTTTATTATTTATAAGCCAGCTATTTCAAATGGGTCTCATGTACAGGGCAAAATTCAATTCCTCCACTTTTTGTTCTTTTAAGGCAGCAGCAGTTACATTTTGCATCCATCTTGCATTACCTCCTGCACTTCAGTACATCCTTATGCCCAAGTGTTTTCTTTGGTAGTTTCCCTTCCACCAGGGGGAGATGCCAAGGCCCACAGCATGGTCTTCGGGCAGACAAAAAGCCCAAGGATATCCAAATGTTTTGTTGTTAGTTTTGGAACTGGGACTGATTGCAGGTGATTTTAATAAGAGATATCCTCAAGAGTTATTTAATTCTATTTAACAAAGACAAATTGGCAGCTTTATACTTAATCGCTTACTATATTTGGAGGATATAGTCTACAATTCAATATGAAATGGAGTTTAGATTGAACCAACATGTTCTACTTGGGGGATGAAACAATATAATTGAACCTGAAGAGATGTAGGCACATCAGAAATAGTATACACAACACACACAGCCACAGTAATTAAAGACCTGGTTTTTAGATGTACACCATGACTCAACATGCAAGTCAAGCAGAATTGTGGGATAATGCCTGGTATGCTTATTACATTACTTTTCTTGTTTTCTTTTCTAGGTTATATTGAGTTTGTGTTACTCTTTGCCTAGCAACTTGAATTTTATCATCCATCTCTTATATAGGTGTGTTTGAGGCTCATTTCCAGATATACTTCAACTAAATACTTCAGCTATACTTCAGCTAAAACCAGATACACTTCAGAGCACTGAAACACAAACACTGAAATAGTTATCTTCACAACTCTCAGGGTCAACTTTGTTACTATCAAGCCCTAGAATCACATCCATATCCGAAACAAAATGTTCAAAAGCATCAGGTTAACTGTTGAATCTTTATTTACACTGAAAGAGAAGAAACTACTTATAAGATTTGACCCAGTCAGCAAGACACAAGGGTAACAAGGAGGATAGTTTGTGATCTTTTAATCTGGTCCTCATTTGAAAGATTTTGTATCTAATAATTCTTTGTAATGCAGATAACTCTAAAGCAGTTTACAAGAAACATGTTCCTAAACTGACATGGTGTGGTCAGATACACAGGAATAAATCTACCTACCTGAGCTGCCACCTTTCAGAGGTGGACAGTCCTAGCAGTAAGGCTAGAACAATGGCACCTCTGTTGGAATCTCTATCACTAACTGCTGGATATATAAGAAACAATAAAAATCAGCTCTCTCTCACGGTCAAGGCACAGTGAATCAAACAGATATGGCTGCCATAGCTAACTTACAGTTCCCAGACAAGGTGTAAGGAGAAAACAAGAGGCAACACTCAATTTGGCACATTTGTTGTAACTTAGCAAATGGAGTAAGTCTATGTTTGTTTTTATTATTCAGATTTACCCTGCTTCATTTATCACTTTGTATCATCAAGGGTAGCAATACTGACACATAGGCCATGGCTGAGAACCACCCTCTAACGTGTTATGACAAAGACCAGTACATGCTACACGCCTACATTCACTGATATGCTGTCACCTCGTAACCCAACTGAATGCCTAAAGGTGTTTTACAAGTTTGGAGTCACAGATTTTTCTATTAGTAAATTAACAGAATACACTTGTCTTGAAAAATCCATCCTTTGTAAATGATTTGTGTAACTGCCAACTGCCTAATCAAGAAAGCAGATAATCTAGAATAGATCTGACTATAAAAATACGGCAAGTTATTTTAACAAGTAGCTGAATAAGCACAAAACTTTCTTTGGAGCGTATCCAAAAATATATTTTTCCTTTTTTTTTTTTTTGTAGCAGTGACTTCAGAAAGTTTTGTCTGAATCTTTCAATCTTTATACTGTCACCCACAGTGTATATATAGATTAACCACAAACCTACATTTTCTAGTAACAAATAGCATTGCAATAAATAAAGAGCACACAAAAGCATCAAGGACCAAATGACTAGTAAAGAATTTCCAACTTACTCAGAATACCATTTTTTAAAATACATTTATTGTGGGAAGTGCAATAGAAAGAGAGAAAAGGAGAAAAGGCTGGAGTCTGCATCAAATACTTACGCTGACTTTGGGCTGAGAAGGCAAAGTCCCACTTGCCTTCATGGTGCTCACTAGCTTGTTGAATGCAGTCATATCTCCATCTTTTTTGAGCTGTCGATTGCAAGTTACAGTACTCAGGGTCTCCTCTAAGTGTTCTGCCATGAAGGGAGTTGAATTCTTCAGTTGATGGTCTACGTTCAAGCCCTTGAGCCCTGCTTCTACCTCTTCCACTGAAAGCACAACCCCTGAATGTGCTGAAAGGTTGAGAAAGTCTAGGTTAAGTCAAACAAAGGAATATGTATGGTAGGAATTCTCTTTGGCTACCATAATGGTAGCCAAAAATAGACTGAAGACACTTAAAATCATTGCTGCTCGGTGGAAATAAGGCCATAATTATGTACTTAGTAAGAGATGGCATAAACTAAACCTAAAAAGCTTCAGTGCTAGAAATGGAGGGACTCCAACCATGAGGTGTTTAGGCTTTAATACCTGACAAGATCCTGCTGCCAGGGACAGGAATCCCAGATAGTCTAGTATCAGCAAGACTGCACCAGCTCTATGATTATTGTATCACTAAGGTTTTATGTTGAAGGCTTATAACCTAGGCAAGAACATGGCAGATTGGGGCAAAGATGTAAGGAGCTGCCAAATTTTGCTCGGAGGACAACATTCATTAAGGTGTTATAAATGGGCTCCTGGTGAGGAGGAGGGGTTGTTGGAAAAGTTATTATAGGGCCCAGGACCCACTGACTACCAGGTTCTCAAAGAGGTGGTACTGTGGTAAAGTTTTTTAAAAGAATATTAAAACCCACCATATGCTTGATTTTTGATAAAACAGCAGTATGGTAGAATTAAATGCCTTAAGCCTGAGCATTCAAGCTTTTTCAGATACCTAAAGCAAACTGTAATAAACACTTACAGCTCTCTTTAAGCTTTTCTTTATTTGCAGAAAGGCTGGAAAGAAGAGGTTTTAAATCCACTTTGGCTTTCTGTAGCATTTCTAAAATATCCACTTTATTTTCAGCATGGTCTTCCAATGGTATAGGAGCAAAATAATTCCCCGAATTCTGTCCAGGAGAGAGGATGGCTGGCTCAAAACCTAATATTGCAGGTAAATATATTCATAATTAATTGGTCCCCATAAAGCACAGAAACATATCTTCAATAGTATTAAAAGGACACAAACTGAAGGCTGTTTTCAGTATCTAAAGACCCTTTAATTCTAATGGACCCATGACTAATGAAGACAATGAACAATGTCAGAGAAAGCTCAAGTCTACGTCCAAGGCCAGAATCTGAAGCCATTTTACCTGCAAGTCTCTCCAGTTCTTCATGTGGTGTTGACCCAAGACTGCTGGATCTGCTTCCCGATCGGCTTGGGTTAGAGAACCACCTGCTGAACCGACTGGCAGAGACTGACCCTTCTCCTAAAACATCTTCTATCATCTAAAGGGAAAGACAAAAGGAGCTAAGACAATAGTTTCCAGGTGAAAGGACAAGAAGGTTCAAATTTTGAAAATGGGCCACTTACTTTGATACTTCCTTTACAGCAGCTGACCTGAAGGTAAATACCGTCAGAACTTGGGATTCTGAACATCTTTCATTTTTCTTCCCCTCCATGGTCATTTCTGAGTAACCCAAACTTGGGCATAATCACAATGTACTTTCTAAGCATTTAAAGCAAAACCTCTGTGCCACAGAAAGTATTTTGGCTTTCTATCCTTTGCCTCATTAGAAAATCCATGAACATCCAGAAGACATAGTTTCAAAATAAAAATGGGCACCAGGAGCAAAGCATCCCATTGCCAAGCTGAGGAGTGGCCTTCAACTAAACAGCAGGTATGGAGAGCTGATGAAAGAAAATCCTTGCTTCGAACATTCTCATGGTTGTGATGAACATCATAAAATTTAATGCTGATAATTTCAGAAGCCAAAAGCTAAAAAGTAGAGCTCGTAAGGATCACAATTCCAAGTCAAAGTTTAGAAAATGTGAGTGTGGAAGATGAACTTTTAACTGATTTCTACCATCTGTTTGAACTTAATGGGGAGTTTTCAGGTGTTTGTTTTAAATCCAACTTCCATGGTTTCTAGTTTAATATAAGGCCTATTAAATGATGCACTGCAGTAAGAATAATTTCAACACTTTCATAACAGTAATTTCTACTACCAATTCTTAAAAACTACATTTAAACATTTTTTAAGTGAAAATTTCAATTCTACCCTCTGATAAGTCCAGTTAAATGTCCAAATTGATCTTTATGCAGTATTCTTAGCAATATTTAGAAAAAAGAAAATGCAAAGGTTAATCTAAAACTGAGGCACATCCTTGAAAATAAGGCTTAAACTTTTACTTTTATACCAATAATAAACAGAAAACACATTCCCCCCATTAGTGACTTTTATCAGAAGTCTGAAACCCACTGTTTCCAAAGTTCAGCATGGAAGGTAAGATTTATTCTGTTATTCTTATCTTGAAGAATTTTCTCATAACACGTACCCAAACTAAGCCACAAAATACTTTCACACAAGAAAAGGGATTTTAATTCAAGACACTAATTTGATTATTATTTGTGGTACTTCTATTTTCTGAGGGATTATTTAGTTTCAATCACATTCCACTTAAAGACTCTTACAGCTTAAATAATGGTGACCGTTAAGCACACTCGCAATAATTAAAGTATAAGAGAAGCACTAAATGATGGGGCACTGTGAAAAATTGTGAATTGTACCCAACATACAATCAATCACCTTAGTGATAAACAGGATTTAAAAAGTAACTAAAAGCTACACCTATTAAAAATATTTTAGTGTTAGATAGCATTTGAAATGTTACAAATAGCAAAAGTGGCTTTACATTTTAATTCTTATTTTCTCTGATCATACCGTATAGGAAAAAAGTCAGAAGATACACAGAAAGAATATGAAAAAGTAAAGGACTTGAATATAAAGCATCTGGACATTTTCTAAATATGAGAGTAAATGTTGAGAAAGTAATTTCCATATTTTGATCAGCTACCAACTTGTTTCATTTAGAGAGTCTAAATTTTATTATAGCTAAAACATAAAAAGTAGAAATAATTAGGTTTATACACATTTACTGAAAATGGCAATTTCAAGAAACTAAGGCATTTTAAACCCAAAGAGAATCCGTAAGGTTTTTTTCTAACAACCTGAACAAGCTGGGATGCTCTAACAGCAGTGCCTTCTCCGCAGCTCCCGCGCACAGAAAACGGACACCTGGACCCATAAGCTCTGACTTCGTGGTCCAGACATTCTCTGCTACATTCTTGTCAGCCATTGGCTGGTCAAGAGGAGCCTGTGAACCATATTCTGATGTTTCTGCTGCTCTTTCTAGATTAGATTTTTAATAGCATTTTTAAGGTAACCTATTAGTCTGGTTTCTCAAACAAAGGTCACTTAGACAAGCTGCAGCCTAAAATTCATATTTTGGTTATCAGATATTGTGAATATTTTTGCTCTCTGAAAATTACTAGGTTTTATTGGTCAATGCTTTTATTACTTTCCACTTTTACATAAATTTCTGTATTTTTGTATTTGTTTCATTGTTTGGGGGATTTCTTTTTTTAAAAGATTTTATTTATTTTTAGTAAGAGGGTGAGGGAGAGAGAAAGAGAGGGAGAGACACATCAAAGGATGAGAGAAACACTGACCTGTTGTCTCTTGCATGCCCCAATAGGAGACCTGGCTTGCAACCCAAGCCATGTGCCCTGACTAGGAATTGAACTGGCAACCTTTTGGTTTGTGGGGGGCAACAACCAACCCACTGAAGCCATACCAGTCAGGGCTGGGATTTCTGATGAATGCATTTAAAACTATACATTTTCTTCTAAGCATACTTTTGATTATATCACCAAGAGTTTTCTATACCATGTTCCTGTTTATCACTCTAAATAGTTTAGGATTCTTATTTTTATTTTCTTTATTCTTCATTCAACATACTTAAGCACTTGTTATGTGTTAGGCACTGTGGTAAGAGTTGCATAATATCTAAAATAAACTTAGTTGTAATTATTTAACTGAAATTATTTGCACATATGATCCAAATTTTCAGTTTGTGTTTGTGGCTGTCAACTTGTAAGGAATTGCAATGCAGTGAATATAGCCTACAGATATAGGTATAGTTCTGTTTCTACCTATTAATACCCCAAAATTTATATAGAAGTGCCAAGTACTATTTCAAGCACTTTACAGAACATTTGTTAAATGATATTCATGTCCTATATAGCTATTCTTACTTATTTTTTCCAATTGACTGCTCATTTTCTGAGCACTGTTATCAGAGTCCAGCTGGTTATACATACAATCAGAGCATCAGTTTTTACTGATCCCAGGTTTGCTTTTAAAGGAATCTTTTAGAGTATATGCACCTTAATGAACAGTATCTCCATGGAAAAACACGGAGTACCTACTGCTCTGCATCATCCAAGTTTTGGTTCAAGGTGAGGGCCAGAGGATAAGATGGTGCTGAGTTCCTCTTCCTCCCTTTTATGCTTTAGAGGCAATATAATTGTGGGGAATGAAGAGCAAAGACTATTAACTGAAACTGCATAAATTACAATTCAGTTTCCACCATTTACTAACTGTGTGACTTTGGGCAAGAGATATCTAAACCTCTCTGTGCCTGTTTCCTTATCTATAAAATGGAAACAGTAGTAAGCTAATTTAAAATGGTTTTGTGAGGATTAAATGACTTATTATATGTAAAGCCTGAGACATTTGGCACTATGTACGTTAGTTAGCTATTATTAAAAGTTTAATTTTGAATTCTTCCTCTACTTCAGGACATAGGTAAGTTTTCTACATGTTCACATTTGGAGCCAAGTACAAACCTCCAAATCTTGACCTTTGCTATGAAAGCCTTTTACAGTAAGATTTCAATGTTTTCTTGGAGAATGAAAAGAAAAATCATTAAACCCAGTTGGCATAAAAAATTACTATCCTCTCAAAAGCTAAGAAATCGACAGAACCACTCAGTTTTACATCAAGTAAATTAAACTCACATCTGGATGCAACCCTTCTGCTAAAGCGAGCCAGTAAGGTATCTGGCTAGGAAACATAGTTAAAATCACTGCTACAACTTAAGAATAAAACTATGCATCTGTCAGCTGATTTGGAGCCACACTCCTCATGCTCCAAGCCAAGTGTGGTCTTGGACCATGCTGGTCCACATGGAGACAAGTTCAGAGAATGTGAGTAAATGCTCAGAAACTTTTTTTGTGGCTTGTCATAGCTGTGACATTTGTACCTTGTACTGAAGTACTGGTCCTCAATGGACTGGAAATAAAATCACAGAGAAATTAAGAAGTGCTGCCGTAGAGCTAACTCATCTGTAGCCCTATACCTAGGCTATGCAGTGTCTGCTCACCTGTTTTGAGTGGCCATCTTTTGGAGGTTAAGGTAGGGCAGGAAAATGACAAGGGCCAATGTCGCCTGCTTTGTTGTGACAGGTTTCACCTGCTCATGCACTAATTAAACAAGGAGCAGCTGTAATTAAGCATCAGAGTCATTTAAGTTTAATTCCGTGAACTATCAATTCTAAAGGAATGGTCAGACTTAATTGTTGTATTTGGTGTTGTAAATGGGACACTTGGAATGTACAGATGCTTCTGGGCAAATGATTTTTAAATTCTATTTCATCAGAGTTCTAGGCATTCTTTCTGCAACCACAGAAAACCTACAGAAAAACATGTAGGCCACAGTTACGTGTTCTCTGCAAAAACTTGATGAGGCTCTATGACTCCCTAAATTGCTGAAGGGGTAAGAGCAAGGGCAGGTAGTAAATCAAGATCTGGGGTGTCTTACTGTTTCTACTTTGAAAGTCAAGAAAGACCAAACCTCAACAGTTTAACAACAACACTGACAGTATCCAAAGTTCCTTTTCACTAAAGGTTTTCAGAACCATCACATCTCAAAGAAACCACCTAATCAGCTAACTTCACCCAAGGAATGTAGATCAGTGTGAATACTGATATCAGTCTGAATATCTATCTTATCAGTTATAAAACTCTACCTCCACAGTAAGTCTTCACAGCAAATACTGAACTACTTAAAAATAAAAGCAGACAACATTCTTAAACATCTGAAGAATTCTTAGTCCAATGCTACCAGCCTGGAAAAAGAGTTAACTAGTATAGATTTCTCACTTAAGTCATTTCCACTAAGACTCTCAAAACAAAGTCAACACAAATTCAAAGGAGTTATCTGAATTCAAAAATCCAAATAAAAGCCTTGGCCGGTGGCTCAGTTGGTTGGAGCGTGGTCCCATAAACCAAAAGGTCATGGGTTTCATTCCGGGTCAGGGCACGTACCCAGGCTGTAGGTTCAATCTCTGGTTGGGGTGCACACAAGAAGGCAACTGATTGATGTTTCTCTGTTACTCTTTCTCTCTCTCCCCCTTCCTCTCTCTCTAAAAGCAATGAAAAGATGTCCTCAGGTAGTATTAAAAAAATTTCAAATAATAGTTTGTTCTTAAAAATTAAGAATAAAAGTAAAAAACCCTCAAAACATCTAGCAAAGCAATACTTTAAAAAGATATATCTTAGCCCTGGCCAGGATGGCTCAGTTGGTTGGAGCACCATCCCTGCACCCAAAGGTTGGGGATTCGATTCCTGGTCAGGGCACATCACCTAGGTTGTGGGTTCAGTCCCTGGTCAGACATCACACCAATGTTTCTCTCTATAAAATCAGTAAACATAAAAAAAAAAAAAAAAGACATTATCTTAAAGATTCAGGTCAAATTTAACCATATAGTCGCTCTATCCATTTTATAAGTGCTGCTACACTCACCGAAGCCAAGCATGGCACTTTATCAAGGTTAAAGAACTCGTTAAAGTCAAATTCTCCTGGGGACTGCTCAGGTAAGACAGCATCCCTTGGCACTTCCTGATCAGCAGCAGGCTCCTGTGCTAGGATGACCTCCACCTCATCCTCTTCGGCCACTCCTCCATTGCATTCGACAATGCCTGAAAGCAAAACCAGGACAGAAACAGTTTGATCAAGTAAACTGCTAGACTTGTTCTGGGGCCTCAACCATCATCACGCATGCAGAAGAGCCACGGATGACTTTAAAAGCAGACTTCTTGTGCTAGCACAGTATTTACAATAGAAAAACAATTCCCTTCCTATGGAAGACAGAGGAAAGAAGCCTTAATAACAAGCCAAAACACCATCGCGATGGGAGAAGGGTTGTGGTCCCTCTTCTGCCCCCTCTTCAAGTTTCCCATAGTGCAGTACAGTGCAGTGCAGTGATTTTCAAGTGGTGTGCCACAAGAATTTTTAAAATATGCTATAACTAACTATTCAGCCAGGGTAATGACCTCTTTTTCCTTAGACTGTCAAATAAAAGAATGACAACAGCCAACAGAACAATAGCCATCTGGTGTGAATGCCCAGTCTTGAACCATGAATATATAGGTCATATAATACAGTTGCATCTTATTGGTCACACTGCATAGTACAGTTGTATCTGATTAGTTGTTGGTACCAGAAATCCTTATGTACAAGTATAGGCACCTGACTTATTTAAAAAGCCACTTTGGTGCAAAAAAGGGTAGGCAGTTACTATTTTTTTATCAATCAAAATTATACTTATTTTTTGGTCAGATTAGCAAAAACTATATTTTTGGTGTGCTGCAAAATTTCAGTAATTAGTTTCTGTATGCCGTGAGATGAAAAAGGTCGAAAATTGCTGCTGTAGTGGATTCTTTAACAAAAATTTTTTAACAAAAAACTTTAGCTTTTTTGTTATTTTTACAGAAAAGAAAAGGGAGCAAGAGGAGAAAAACATCAATCAGTTGACTCCCAACTGGGGGCCCGCAACCGAGGCACGTGCCCTGACCTGGAATAGAACTAGCAAACTTCTGGTATGTGGGACGACACAAGTCTCTTACTGCTTAAAAATGGAACCAAATTAATTTGGCTGCTTTTACACATTCACCTGCACCACCACGTTGAGTCAGGGTCCAGCAACCTAAGTTATTTATGTGGAACCTAGCATGAGGGCAAGGTTCACTTGCCTACAGGATGGGTGTAGTTCATCTTTCACGGCAAAGCTCAAATGTTACCTCTTCTGGGAAGCCTGCTGGCCTATCCAGCTTTATCCTACCCAGCAAAATTGATCACTACCTTCTCTATAATCATGTTATTTCTCAAAGGTTTATCACGCTGGCGAGACCGAACTCTCTGAGGGGCAGGTAACCTGCTCTAACTAGCTTTATCTTATCTGTAGCGCCTGGCACATTTAAAGTTCAGTAATGTTGGTTGTTAGGATAGAAAGGTAAGGTCTAAATGAAACTACCAAGAACTAATGTTTAAGAAATTTAACATTTTAGTTTTAGCCACAGTATGTGCAAAAAGCAAAATTCTTAGGATAAACTTTTTAAAAAAATAAGTGCACTGAGAGATTCTAGATATTCAACTTTTTAATTTAAAGAACAGAATTCCCAAAGCCCCACTCTGCAAAAGCACCTATCTATGTAGGAGCTGCTTGTAGTTTCGAGATCACAATAGACATGAAGTCCTCCTAGAAAAACAAGTGCCAAAGCCTGGACCCATCCCTTCTCAAAAGTACCCAATATTTACCACCATTTTGAGATTAATCAGCCAGGATATTTGAGACCAAGAGAAGATACATGTTACCATCCATACCATCTGCACTGTCATTCCAATAATGCTTCAGAGACCAAAGCAGGGACTATGACAACTGAAAGATTAGTGGCTTGCTTACCCAAGGTCTCAAAACTAGTAAGTAGCTGAGGCTTCAACCCTAGGACACCCACCAATGTTCTTCCACACCATAGGGGTGCCTGCCACCTAAGGATCCTGAGCATTCTGAGAGCCTAAGGCAACCAGTAAGATGATCCTTTGTCAGCCATGGACAAGGCAATGGGCAGTCTCTTCAATGGTCAGCACGTGTCTATTGCCAACCAACAGAGACAAATGGTATTCCTTAAAGACTGACATTTGAACTAAAATGACTGCTTTGGCAGAAATATCATCCTTCCTTTACAAAGAAACTGAGTGCTAGAAAAAGCAAACAACTCAATAGCCTAACCAAGGCCAAGTTTATGTCCTTTCCACTACAGCAGTGCTTCTCCCTGACCCATTTTGCCCACGAGAACCTGCTGGCCCACTTCAGGCCTGACATGCAACATATATTTTGCTGCAGTTTTGTGTCCCAACCTAAGGATGGGAGCCAGAAGAGAGTCTAGCAGACAAGAGTAGAAATATGCACTAGCAGACAAACACAACTGGCCGTTTTTATTATGACAGACTCAAAGGCCAGGGACCCAGGAAAGGTAACTAAGGAAAAGTTTTATCACATATCAGAATGGAGATATAATTTCATTACAGAGAATACAAATCAAAATTTTCTTTTCTATTGATGGAAGGCTTTAACAATTTCCCTCTTCTATATTAATATTCTTCCTGGTTATAAGTGTAATATATATTCAAATTATCTCATTCACTACATATATACATCAGTTAGCACTAGGCCCTGTATAGACTGGGTGCTCAATATGTATTTGTTTTAAAATCATGTAGGCAAGGAACATGTTTGTCTTGCTAACAGCTGTACTCCTGGCACTAGTATGTGCCTGCAGAGAACTGCTACATGATAAATTCAGTAAAGCTAGAATACAGACAGAAAAATGGACTAAAGTTGGGAACTCACCATCCCTCCCCCTCCTTTCATTCTTCCAGCCAAGATGACACTACAGGTGACAGTTTATCTTAAATACAGTAGTAGCTAGGACAGCCTAGGGACTTTCTGTAATTAACTAATGGAGTGAGCCAGGTACCACTGGATTCTATCTGAGGCTCTGCCACGAAACCTGTGAAACAGGATCTCAGCTTGTCCCCTCTGTGCAGGCCTGTCTCTCTTTGCACGTGTAAGGTGAGGACGTGACACCATTGATATATCTTGTGCCTTCTGGCTCCTCCACTTGTTCATATAAGAATGGTTGAAATTCAGATCTCATTTTAGTGAGAAAAAATGTACTTTTCTCACCAGAAGCCTGATTTTTACCATTAGAAGAAAAGACTACACTTCCTGGTGCTACTTTAGTTTAATTAAGAATAAGAGAAAGGCATATATCTTGCCCTGGTTGGTGTAGCTCGGTGGACTGAGTGCAGGCCCATGAACTAAAATGTTGCTAGTTCAATTCCTGGTCAGGGCACATGCCTGGGTTGCAGGCTGATTGATGTGTCTCTCACACATCGATGTTTCTGTCTCTCTTTCTCCCTCCTTTCCTCTCTCTCTATAAATAAATAAATAAATAAATAAATAAATAAAATATCTGGTGGGAACGGGGAGAGCAAGGCATATCTAAAAGGCAATTTAATTGTAGTCTCCCAAGTTACCCATCAATTTCCTGCATTACCCTTGGGAAGAAAGTATAACAACATAAGATGAAAATTTCTACTGTATTTTAAAGATTTTTTTTGGGGGGGGGATAGTAATTTTTCTGTTATCTTTCTCCTAAACAAATCCCATTAGCTATTTCTACTTAAATATGTTCGAGACTCATAATCTTAAGGTGGCACTGATTAAACACTCACGTATTAAAAGAGCTTTTCCCTTTTGTGGTCTAGTATCTGCCAAAAGGTTTCTTCCCAACTACATCTAAAAGAGTGGAAGGAACTAGAATTTACTGAATAAGTGTCCCCAAGAGACTGACCTTTGATGTGTACACTTGATCTTCAATACTAAAAGTAACCCTGCCCTGGCTAGTGTGGCTCAGCGGGCTGAGTGCCAGCCCGAGAACCAAAGGGTCGCTGGTTCGATTCCCAGTCAGGGCACACACCTGGGCTGCAGGCCATGTCCCCAGTAGGGGGCATGAGAGAGGTAACCATACATTGATGTTTCTCTCCCTCTTTCTCCTTCCCTTCCCCTCTCTGTAAAAATAAATAAAATCTAAACAAAAGTAACCCTTAGAGTTATGAAATAGGCACTGCCTTCATCTTACAAAGAAACAAGCCCACCCGTTGAGAGTTTTATCAAGTATCCTTTTACTCAGCAGTAGCCCTGAAACTAAAAACCCAGTCGAGCCTGCCTAGCTCTTCACTGCTTCTCCCCAAGACCACCAGCAAGGGCTACCCACCTCAGAGCCAGGTTATTGCCCTGAAAACGACTAGCGGTGCCCCCACTCTGCACCAGGCACCTCTCACACATTAGCTTTGCCACTCAGTTTAACAAGGGAAACACCTAACCTTATCTCACAGCTGAGGAAACAGTTTGGGAAAAGCCAAGTCACAATCAAAAGACCCAGAAGGGACTAACACCATGGTGAAAAAGGTGAGCCCTGAAGCACAAAAGCATCTTGTTGCCCTGACTGGTATGGCTCAGTTGGGCATCATCCTACAAGTTGAGAGGATTCCCAGTCAGGGAGCATATGAAAAGCAGCTGATGGATGTTGCTCTCTTACATTGATGTTTCTCTCTCTCCTTCCCCTCTCTCTAAAAATAAAATCTTAAAAAAAAAAAAAAAAAAAAAGAAAGCATCTCACTCAATTCCCAAGTTCACTAACTATTTCCTTAGTGTCCACAGACGAATCACTTCAGGCCCCTGTGCCTCCAATTACTCATCTATGAGATGGGCATAAAAGCACCTACCTCCCAGGGTTGTTGGAAGAATGATTACATAAACAAAATGCTTACCACTCTGTCTAGTATATAGTATGTGCTCAATAAACGAGACCCTTCATTATTTCTATGTCATGTTTACCTCTGGGGAACACTTTTGTGTACACAGAGCTCTTAACAAGGTATCGTGAGACTTTTCTGTTAGCACTGAAGGCAGCACAAGATGAAGAGAGTACAATATACCTCTAGTAAATTCCCACGTAGGAAGCAGTTTCAAAATCAGGCTGCAACTTTAAGAACTTGCTACATCCTAGTAACTGGTACCCATTCCTAAGTGTATAATTAAGTCAATTACAAGCACATCTCATTTAGAACAGTGAGCTTCCCTCCCAAAGCTTTTGCTGACCTTCCTTCACAGAGGCTGTCCGTCGCCTTGTTCTTTTTCTCCCCTTGTGATCTTCTTCCAGTATCTTATCATCAAAGCCAGTCAGCTCAATGGTTTCAGACTGACTTGTGGGTCCAGCTGAGAACCATTCTGGTTCTTCTTCTGTGTAGGAATCGTTTCTTCTACGCTCACCAAAGACACGCTTACTATCCCCAAACTCCCTCTGGAAAAGTACATAATGCAAGATAAAACAGTAAGATTCTAGTTAAGGCATTTCTACCTTAGTCAAGGCCTTGATGAATTAAGTAATGCTCAACACTGCAATGAAGATGTTATGCTGTAGACTTAAAGGCCCTCTCTGTCCTCATCCAGCTCTATCCCTCCCTATCTGGCTTAAGAATGGGCCGCCTTCACCCAGTATCTCAAAGTAACCTGGTACAAATGAAGTAACTATTCAGTCCCAAAGTACATGAGGTGCCAAATAATCTAGAAGACAAACCCTGAAACGCTTGTCCTTGTAGTCCCTCTCTCGGTCTCTCTCTCTCAAGTCCCGCAGGTCCTTATCGCTAAGACGGTGATCCTTCTCAAAAGCCCTAGCAGAGATTATCCTCCCACTGCCAATTCTTCGTCCTCCAATCAGCCGAAGCCCATCACTGTCTTTCTCCAACGGGCTCCCTGAACGCCGGGAGCTAACAGCAGCTGTCACGTGGCAGCCTCCTCCAAAGCTTCGCCTCTGTGGGCTGAGAACAACATCTAAGTCATCTTCTTTTATGCGCTCTCGTGGATCTGGAAAGATGCCAGAAATAGAAAGTTAGGCAAATCAGCAAGGGCCTTTTCCTTCTCTAGATGGTATGTCCATGACTGGTGGTGGGGGGGGTTACTGGAAAAGAGTGACAGTACAACAGCTAGAATAATGTGTACATCACATACTTAAATAAGACTGAGCCTTTTGCTTTTGTCGACTAATAAACTATGGGTTTCAGTATTTGAAAAAATAACTACTTAAAAAGTTAGAAGTGTCTCTTCAACACATGGCACTGAACAGCTGGATATCCATATACAAATAAATGAACTTGAATCCATACCTGGTCACACACACAAAAAATTCAAAATAGATCACAGATCTAAATGTAAAACCTGAAATTACAAAATTTCTAGAAGAAAATACAGGAGGAAATCTTTGTGACTGGGTTAAGCAAAGTTTTCTTAGGCATGACACCACGAGCACAATCCTTTTTAAAAAATGATAAACTGGGCTTGATCAAAATTTTAAACTTCTGCTCATTGACAGGTACAGTTGGTCCTCTCACAATGCTGTCGACAGGCTCTGCAAGTTCAGGTGAAACAACGTACAACGAACCCAGTTTTACCGGAGGCTACGTGACATACACAAGGGTTAAGTTCCTATGGCAGTTCATCAATGTTATAATGAAACAACACTGAACAAAACGTTATTCAAGAACCCAGCCTACTAGTCAAAGAATGCAAAAATAAGCCGCAGCCTGGGAGAAAATATTTCAAAACATATAACTGATAAAAGACCTGTATCCAGTACATATAAAAACTCTGAAATGAAACTCAGAAAACAATCCAATAAAAAAATGGACAAATGGTTTGAAGAGACACTTCACCAAAGATGATATATAGATGGCAAAATATGAATATGAAAAGATACTCAATTTCATTAGTCATCAGTGAAGTGCAAATTAAACCATAATGTGATACCATTACACATCTATTAGAATGGCGGAAACAAAGACTGACAGTGCTCACCCTGCCCCCACCACTTCCTCCCAGCGCGTTACCATTGCCCTGCTCTCTCCTAAGCTCCAAGGGCCCTTCTTCTGTCTTTGTAACTGTTTCCTGGGCCTGTGCAGCCCAGCTGCCTCACTTCTACTACCTCTGTAGCTTTCTAAAGAAACTTTCTCTTATAACTCGGGAAAAAAAGGACTGACCACTCCAAGTGGTGTGGTCAAGTGGAATTCTCATGTGGAGCAAGTGGAATTCTCATGCAGTGCTGTAAAATGGTATAACCACTTCCAAAAACAGGTTGGCAGTTTCTCAAAGCATTAAACACATCTACTGTAGGACCCAGCCATTCTACTTTAAGCTACTTACACAAAAGATAAGAAAGCGTATGTTCCCATAGAGACTTGTACATGAATGTTCATAGTTAAAAACTGAAAACAACCCAAATGTCCATCAATAGATAAATGAACTGTGGCAAATAAATACAATAAACTACTACTAGGCAATAAAAAGGAAGAAATTATTTACATACCCAATAACATATATGAATCTTAACGATTCTGAGTGAAAGAAGCTACCCAAATATGAGGAGGTCCCCGTAAGAAATCTAAAATTATCTTCTGGAGGGTGGACCCTTGTAGTACAGGCTTCCACTGCTAGCTGAGTATTCTAGGAACCCATCTGTATCAGTGTACCAGCTGGTGTTGTTGTGAGAGGCTGCATTTGGCTGCAGCATATTTTTTTTTGCAGACTTAACACGTTTGTCCATTTCATAATGGCAATTTATGAGCCCACCTGCCCACGCTGTGCTGAGTGTTCAGCAGTTTTTGACCAAAAACAACTAACCCTCATGCCCCACCCTCCCTATTCACCCAATCTTGCCATGACCAACTTTTTTTTGTTTCCCCGGATGAAGAAAAGTCCTCAAAGAAAAAGGATTTGCCAGTGTGGAAGAGGTGAAACAAAAAATGGTGGAAGCACTAAAAGGCATCAAAATTGACAAGTTCAAAAACTGTTTTGAGCACCGGGAAAAAAATGTCACAATAGGTGTATCACATCAAATGGAGTATTTCAAGGGTGAATAAAGTTTAAACAATACACATTTTTTTGTAATTTTTAAAGACTTTATTTTTAGAGAGATAGGAAGGGAGGAAGAGAGGGAGGGAAATCAATGTGTGGTTGCCTCTCATAGGCCCCCATCTGGGGACCTGGCCTGTAACCTGGACATGTGCTCTGACTGGGAATCGAACAAGCAATCCTTTGGTTTTCGGATCAGCACTCAATCCACTGAGCCACACCAGCCAGGGCTTAAATACACAATTTTCTATAAATCAATTCTGGGTTTTTTTGGGTCCTCCCTCTTAGTGTGTGCTAATTCCACTTATATTAAATTCTTGGAAATGTAAACTAAAGTACAGTGACAAAAAGTGATCAGTGCCAGTTGGGGACAATTGTAAGGAAGGGATTCATAGTGGTACTAGGGAACTTTTCGGGGGGATGATGGAAATGCTTATTACACTTTGATTGCAGTAATGGTTTCACAGGTATATACATATGTTAAACCCTCAAATGGTACACTTTATGTTCAGTCTATTATATTTCTCAATCCAGGTGTAAGAAAAATAAACATGTCAACACGCACAAAAGTTCCTCCTAGAAAAACCAGAAAACTGAAGATAAATCTAAGTGAGAAAAACCTTTTAGTCCTCTCACCAGAAATAGTTCCTAAAATGGGTTGGTATGTACTTTCCCAGAACTTCCACTTAGTGTCTCGGTTTTTTCCAACAGAAGATATAATATGGGCAGTTTATATAACTTGGTAACATCTCCAACATGTTTTTAACAGATAAACCATTAACATTCACACATACTGAAACTCATTTCTACTGTTGGGACATTTAGGTTGCTTCTATGCTTTCGTCATTTAAATAAGGTCTGCGGCACATCTTTAGTGATTTGGTTAGGATAAATTCTTGGTTTGAGGGGCATATCTGCACTGAGTGTACTAATAGATCCTGTGTAGAAGGGTCTTAGAGATCCAACTAGGGTCACTCCTATTTTTTTTTTTTTTTTTTTTGCTTGATTCCAAATGTTTTATGATGGGTCTTCTTCTCGAAAGGAATTCCTCTTGCAATAAGTTCCTTGACTAGTTTTTATATTGCCAGGTCTCCTGTTCACGCTTCAATATCTATTCTAGTTTAAAGGGGTAAAGGTATGGAAGATCAAACTTTACTCCAGTCTCAAACCTGTATCCAGATCATAATCCATTTTGAACCAAGAACTGCCAGAACTGATTTATGCCTGAGGACTAGTCTCATATGAGGCTAGGCATAACCAGATTTCCAGCATAGCCTGAAGCTCCCTATCACAGCTAACTCAGTAATCCACAACATGAAAGGCATCAGTCCTTTTCAGTCGAAAGCACATAGCCTGATCTGTCCACTTTCCACTGCTATACAAGAAAGCTATGATTTTACTCTGCTAATTAGGAAAAATAATCCAATAGGTAAGTCAGTTTCCCGATAATGACACTTTCCCTCAATGCACAAAACACTCACAGCTAAGAATGAAGCCAGCAGCAATAAACAGTCTCCAAAACTGCTGCCCCCACTTCCGAGTGACTGTGTGCTCACCTACTATCCTGCGCACCAGAGAAGGCCGGTCTGGATCCAACTCTTTTTTCACACTTTCCACTGGAGAGCTTCTCCCTGAAGCTGGGTAAAGAGAGGCGTGCCACTTCTCAGGGTCCCAGACACCATCGCTACAAGTCAAAGGGTACTGAGAGTTAGCACTTACACACGGAGTCTAATTTCTGATCTTCCTTAAGTAGTAAGTTATGAAAACCCTTTTCCAATATAATATGTCATGGCTGCCATCAGAAATGGTTATCTCCTTTTAGACAGAAACAAAAACAGTTCAGTAATACTTTGTTGTTATTCACGTAACACCAGCAGTCACTTGAAAATTAGTGGTCTGTGCATAAACGAAACAATCGGGTCACAAACTTTGGGGTACATATGGATTACATTAACTATGCCTGTCCTACACAAAGAATATGTCTCCATAAATGTGATTACTCAGTTTATTAAATAAAGATTAATATAAGGGAGAAAAAACTTAATTCTCTCACTAGATAAAAATTGAATGCATGGTGTTGTATTTTTTCAAATTTCTATGCATAATCTGTTTTCCCCACAAGCTCTTAAGAGCCTAAAATGTGTGGTTTGGGCTTTATTTTGTAACTCTTTCCCTAATGATGGGGTGGCAGAACAGCTTTGGAGCCCAGTGATCTGGGACTGAATTCCAGCTCTGCCACCAACACCAGGGACATCCTGGACAAGTTACTGAGCTATGTCCTTTATTCTTCTGCAGAAAGGACTTACCCAATCCCAGATGAGACCAAAACAACACAATTCTTTTTCTTAAATTTATTGATTTTGAGAGAGAGAGAGAGAGAGGGAGGGAAAAAGAGGGAGGGAACGTGGAGAGGAGGGGGAACAGTGGGGAGGGAAGGATGCAGGGAAGGACGGGGGGGGGGGAGGAGAAAAGGGGGGGGAGGGAGGGAGGGAGGGAGAGAGGGACACTGATTTGTTGTCCCACTTATTTACACATTCATTGGCTGATTCTTGTTTGTGCCCTGACCAGGGATCAAACCTACAACCTTGGCGTGTTTGTATGAATCCCTAAGCATCTGCTACCTGCCCAGGGCAACAATACAATTTTTAATTTACCAAGTTTGTAACAAGAAATTGATTAGAAGAAGCAACCTTCTTTCCCCGCTGCAATACCTGTCATATTTTTCAGAGAGGCATGAAGGCCTTTGTTTGGAATGAGGGTGTTCTTTTATATCCAAGAGCTCCTCCTACAAAGAGAAATCAAACAGTGATTTTGAATAATATTTCACATACTTATGATTTTTTTTTTTAGTAATTGAGTGTCTATGTTAAGTATTTCATAAAGTTCCTGTTTATACTTATTTCAGAAAGGACTGGAGTAAGTTCAAGATTCTTAGAAGAAGCTCGAGCAAAATTGGCAAATAACTTAATAGTGATCAGTTTCTTGCTAAGACACATTCTCACATAAATCGCTGTCCAATAATACATTCCATAACAATGATTGCTCATCAAGGCATGGAAGCATCAGGCGTACATAAAACCTCCAGCTAATGTTACTACTCTAAAACACATTAGGTGCCAATTTATAAGGAAATAGATTTTTTTTAATGTAAAGTTGCAAGAAAAAAAAAAAGCACCAAAAACATCCATATAGCATTTATGTGACTTGCCTGTTAACATTTTTCCCTATTTGCTTCAGCATTCAGACTCTTCACATGTAACTTTTTTAAAGCATTGAAGGTATAATTGCACGATGTTATGTTCCTTTACCTTTAAGTCTATTTCAGTGTCTATTTCCTAAGAATAAGGATATTCTTTCACAGCCTCTCATCCGGTTCCATTAGAGAATTAAGCCCTACAGAAGATTATTTGAATGACTATTTTTTCCATTCTCCCAAGGAATACACTTGGCCAATTATCATTTTAGATGCACAGGAGAGAAAAATCTGTTATACACAATGGATGCCTTAGGGCATTAGGGCTTATTTCTGCAGAACATGGTTAAGAAGAGCTGTCAGTTTTATATGACCAGTTATCAATAATATTTTTATTTAGCCTACCCCTCTGGGTCCCAATTTTGTCAACTGACCCAATAATGTCCTTTATATTACTTTTTTTTTAGCCTTCAGTGCAGGATCCAGTCTAGAATCAGACAGTGATTGCCGTGTCCCTTCAGCTTCGAATCTGGAACATTTCTGCAACTGCTTCTGTCTTTTGTGGAAGTCTACTTTTATTTTCTTTAAAGAGAACATTATTAACTATGGATTTGTCTGTTTTCTTGTGATTCGATTGAAACTGAGCATCCCTGGAGCAGAATACTAACCTAAGGGACGTGTCCATCTCAAAGCACTGCCTGGGGACGCCCACGGTGTCCACCTGCCCCTCATCAGTGATGTTAATGTTGACCACTTGGTCCAGGTGCTCTCCAGTTTCTCTGCTCTTCAGTTACTATTTTCTCCTTTGTGATTAGTATGCAATCTATGGGTGACACTTTAAAATCACCCAGATATCCTGGTCTTCATAAAAAATTCCACCTAAATTTAGCATCTGTTGATGGTTCTTGCCCAAACCAATCTTGACTTTTCAACTCTAGGCCTCTCTCCATATTTACCAGCCAGCACACGGCAGTCCATTCTAAACACAAACCCTCCCTTCTCCCTTCTTTATTTTCCTACTTATTGGCATGGGCTCACAGATTCCTAGTTTTTCCAATGGTCTATAATTTATTAATGTCTTAATTATTTTGGTGCTCAAATTGTGAGCCTCTTCAAGCTGGATCCTGTGTCCTTTTGATATGTGCCATCATTAAAAAAACAAACACACAAACAAGAAAACCAAACACTTCCTTACTTCTGTCTTATCTTGTACCTATCCTGTCCTAGCCCTAGAGCCTAGCCATTCCTCTAAGAAATCCTAGTTCATCTAAGTGGGGAATGTGCAAGAAACCAAGATCTGGGTACTGGGTATCCTTGTTTGCTTCTTGGCTCTTTCAGCAGAATGTACATTTATAAATACACTATATATACACTAACACACGTTTACTCACATACATAAAAACCACTGCCTCCTTCTTACACACATTTTTAACACTTTCACAAAAACGTAAAAAAAAAAATGAATCCCCAAACTCTCAGCACCAGTAAAATGCTGCAACTGCCTTGTAGAAAAGCACATGCCCCTATCACAGGCCCCACTGCTGCTCTGGTCACTGCTTCCCACACCTTGAAGTAAATACGGAGGGACAGATTCACTCTCTCAGTCTAAGGGATCACTGCACATAAGCATGCAATGAATTCAAGTGTCTTCAGATGCGTGAAGTATCCAAATCAGGGGTACCCAACCTCCCTTCTCCCCATCTGTCAGTGGGCACCGCTCGCATTACCACCTGAGCTCTGCCCCCGGTCTCCCCCTCCCCAAACCCAGTTTGTGGAAAAAACAAAAAACAAAAACCACAAAAAACTGTCTTTCAAGAAACCAGTCCCTAGTGCCAAAAAGGTTGGGGACGGCTGATCTAAATGTTTTTTCTCTATGATAGCAAAATACACTAGGACCAGATGCGTTTTTAGTTTTAAAACCAGAATATTAGGCATTTGCACTTATTTATGAATTATTTATGAATTATGTATTTTTTATAGAAATACCTGGGGAAATTGAGAAGCTTCAGATAATCTGAACTCCAAATGTAAGAAAATGTCTAGATACTGCTTTAAATTCTGAAAAAGAAAACTGTCAAAGCACTGATACACCACCTGCAAAGAGCCAGTAAAGACTGGAGTCCAAAGAAATCTTCAGGGCAAACACAATGTCAAAGATGCAAGGGTGATACATATTGGGGGGCAAATGGACCAACAGTAGTTATGACGACAGCATACATGGAAATACAGAAATCCCAAGGACACAAGTGCTTAAAACATTTCCCAGTAGAAACAGGAAGGGCCTTGAAATACACAGGAAACACATACATACGCTACAGGAAAAAAGATTACACAGCAGTTTTCTATTAGAAGCAACCTCAAAATTGTTATATATTCCCTTATTCCACCACCCTCAAATCCAAATATTAAACTAAGAACCCTAACATACTCTTAAACAAAGGGCAGTGTATTTCATACTTAAGTACGTATATTCTCAGTATACCAAAGTTTCTAAACAATGAGGCTGTGTTTGAAACTTTTAACCCCAAAAGGTAATAGGAAGCCCAAGTGGTAGGTGTTCTCTGTTACTACTACAGCTACTGCTGAAACTCTAATGATTTTATCTATTTACAAGTCAACTGGGAAAGAGTAACATTTCAATGCAGCCACAAAAACGTGGGAGGAGTAAATGTTCTATTTGTGGGGATCAAAAAAATTTTTTTTTGAAAAGGTAACAAATAGTCTTAAAAAAGGGAAAATCAGGAGATTAAGGAGCTGGGACAACTAAATGCAACAGTATCCTGGATGGAATCCTGGAACAGAAAAGGGGCATTAGTTTAAAGCTAAGAAGATGTGAACAAAGTATGGATTTCAATTAATAACAATGTGTCAACATTGTTCATTGTAATAAAGGTACCATACTAACGTAAGCTTTAATATAAGGAAAACTGGGTAGAGTTTAGGAGCTCTGTATTTTCCCAGTTTTTCTGTAAATCTAAAAATGTTCTTAAAAATAAAGGTTATTGCTACCTCACACCACATTCAAAAATTGACTCAAAGTGTGTCAAAGGTATAAATATAAGAGCTTTAACTATAAATTTCTTAGAAAAAAACAGTAAATCTCTGTGATCTTACATTAAGAAATGTTTCTTAACTATGGCACTGAAAGCATAAGCAAAGGAAAAAATAAGCTGGACTTCAAATTTAGTAACTTTTATGTTTCACATGACTATTAAGAAAGTGAAAAGAACCCTGACTGCATATGTGGCTCAGTGGGTTCACATCATCTCACAAATCTAAAGGTCACTGGTTCGATTCCTGGTCAGGCCACATGCCTGGGATGCAGGCCAGGTCCTTGGTTGGGGGCGATTGGTGTTTCTCTCTCCCTCTTTCCCCCTCCCTTCCCCCACCCCTAAAAATAAATAAATAAAATCTGTAAAAAACAAAATGAAACAAAACATTAAGCCCTGGATGGTGTGTCTCAGTGGACTGAGTGCTGGCCTGCGAACCAAAGGGTTGCCTATTCAGTTCCCAGTCAGGGCACATGCCTGGGTTGTGGGCCAGGTCCCCAGTTAGGGGCATGCAAGAGGCAACCACACATTGATGTTTCTTTCTCTCTCTCTTCCCCCTCCCTTTCCCTCTGTCTAAAAATAAATAAATAAAAATTTTTAAAAATTGAAAAGACAACCCCTAAAACAAGAAAAAATATTTACAAATCATATATGGTAGTCTCCCCTTATCCGCAGTTTCAGTCTGAAAATATTACATAGAAAATTCAAGAAATAAAAAATTCTAAGTTTAAAATCATGCACCACTCCAAGTAGCATGACAAAAACCTCATGTCATCCCACTGCATCCTACCTGGAACAGGAAAGTCAAACATCCACACTGTTCGTACAGTACAATAAAATATTTCGAGAGAGATCACATTATATAACTTATTATAGCATATTGTTATAATTAGTGTGTTTTATTATTACCATTAGTCTTTTACTATGCCTAATTTATAAATTAAACTTTGTCACAGGTATGTATGCATAGGAAAAAAACCACAGTATATTTAGGGTTCGGTGCTATCCACGGTTTCAGGCATCCACTGGAGGTATAGTAGTATTATTCCCCACAGATAAGGGGAACTACTGTGTCTGATAAGGGCCTAGTATCCACAATATATAAGGAACTTACACAACTCAACAACAAAAAGACAACCCAATTTAAAAATAGGTAAAAGATTTCAACAGATTTTTCTCCAAAGAACATACACCCATGGCCAACAATTACATGAAAGATGTTCGACATCAACAGTCAGTAGGGAAATTCAAGTGAAAACCACAGTGAGATACCACCTCATGTCCATTAGGATGGCTCTTAAAAACACAAGACAAAACAAAACAAAAAACTTGAAAGTACGAACAACAATTAAAATAAAAAATAACAACAATAAACTAGGAAGTACTGGCAAGGATATGGGGAAATTGGAATTCTAACATTGGTGATGGAAATATAAAATGGTGAAGCTGCTGTACAAAACAATGACAGTTCCTTAAACAGTTCAACACAGCTACTATACAACCCAGAAATTCCTCTCCTAGGTGTATATCAAAGAGAACTGAAAAATTACGTCCTCACAAAAACTTGTACAAAAATGCTCATAGCAGTCATTTTTCTCAATAGCCAAAATGTACAAACAACCCACGCGTTGTTTCCACCCAACCAAGGATGGATAAACAAAATGTGGTAAACCCACACGGTAAATTATCATTTGGCAATAGAAAGGAATAAAGTACTGCCCTGACCGGTGTGACTCAGTTGGCTGGGCGATGCCTCCCAACGCAAAAGGTCACTGGTTCGATTCCAGGTCAGGGCACATGCCTGAGCTGTGGGTTCCATCCGAGGTTGGGGTGCGGTCCCAGGTTGGGGTATGTACCAGAGGCAACCAATTGATGCCCTTTCTCCCGTCCCACTTTCTAAATAAATATAGTATCTAAAGAAAAAAAAAAAGAGGAAAGTACTGATACATTTTATAACCTGATCCTTGAAACATTAAGTGAAAGAAGCCAGACACAAAAGGCCACATATTGTATGATTCTAAAAGTAAATCCACAGACTCAGGAGAATGACTGTCAGGGGCTGGGAAAGGGGGTAGTGAGGAGTGAGTACTGCTGGACACAGAGTTTCTACTTGGGGTGATGGAAATATTCTGGAATTGTACAGTGGTAAGGGTTGCACAACTGTGAATCTATTAAAAACCACTGAATGGTGTACCTTAAAAAGGGTGAATTTTATATTTCTAAATTACACCTCAATCAAAATATTTGTAAGTAAATAAAACTGACAGATTCAGTTACCAGAAGATGTTTTGTTTACTTTCTCTTCTTATAGACTTATTGCTCTAACACAGATAACATCAATTATTCTCAGATACAAGAGTTGCTCGGGTTGGTAAAAATGTTTTAAACTTTCCCTCCCATAATATTCCAGTTTTCTTTGTTGACTTTATATGCTTGGCATATACCAGCTGTGAATACTCAAGTGACTGACTATACAAAGGCCTGTAGGGGCACAAGACAGAGCAGTGAGCCAGCTCTACGCTGGCATTAACTGTGCCAGCAGAACCATTTGTGGCAGGTACTCCTCTAAGTGCAACAGCTAAACACACCTCTCTGTACAGAGGAGGAAGAACCACTTTCTTCAATAATAGACTGAGAACTGGGAAAACAAAGCAATTCTTGGATTATAAAATAGGCTGGGATTAACTTTAAACATTTAGGTAAAACTATACTACAGTTCCTGAGAGCAGAGCATCTCAAACCAGTCTCATGGCCTCAAGGAAACAAACAACATACAAAATCATGCATTTCTGCAGTGAGTACTATATCTTCAAAAGATCTTCGATAGAGGTTAAGAAGTAATGCTTTAAACTGATCAGGTTTCTTAAAAGGTGACCCAAGGTCCACCTGGGCTTTCAGGGAAAAATGAGAGAGATCCTCTTCATGGGGTTTAGAGGGCTGAATCTGCTGGCAAAGTCTTAAGGTGCACAAGATGGAATCCCAGCCTAAGAGGATCCCCCAGAAACCAAGAGCTAAATTAATACAAAGTTTTGTTTTTTTTTCCCGAACTATCTACCAAACGTATCCTGTGTGCCAGGCTTAGTGTCTAGTATAGGCAAATGACTCTTGTCCCTGGCCCCTCTAGTCTCTCTAGAGAAGTGTTTTTGAACTTGCCATTCTAACAGGAGCCTTAACAACGATTTCCTGGAAAGGAACCCCTTTGGGATATTTAAAACACACACACACACACACACACAACCCTTCAACTTCAGCTAAAGGAAAAAATACTTACAAAGTGCCCACTATGACCTGGAAGTGCTCCCTCCCTATGAATATTTAAGGGGGAATGTAAGAGTACCTTTTGTAGAGTCCTAAGGACCCACAGGACTTTACTGATCATGGACAAATTCACTAAAATTATTATCTGGACAAGAAAAGTGTTATCATCTGAGACTTTACTTTTTGCACAGGTTACCAAAACCTCATCAGGCAAGAACAAGCTGCTAATTGCCCAAGAGCCACACACCCAAGAAAGTATGAACCCATTTTCTTAGTTTTAGCAGCCTTCCTTAAAGAAAACAACAAGCCTCCCAAAACAATCTATGTATTTGGAAGTTACTTATATGGACACCCACTTTTAGTGATCAGTATTAAAGAGGAAAGCAAATGAATGTAAGTCCAAAACAACAGTGGTTAAAATCCTCATGTAGTTCCCTTCTGCAGAAATCCCATGCAGAAGCAGCTACGCATTCTGATGACATTCTGATATTATAAAAGAACTTCACACAAGTCGATTATAGGAGATAAAAGGGGAGATATTCTTCACTTTTATCTTTAGATTTATCTTTATCTAACTTTAGTTCACAAGAGTAGACAGCTCAATTTTTTATAATGACATAGGTGTCTTTAAAAAAAAAGAAACACCAAAGTTTTACTTCCTTGTTAATGGTCAAAACACTCTAGAAGTGACCCCAGTACCTCACCTGTGTGCATGTGTGGCTCTTCCTAAAGGCGGCAAAGGTCCCTGGAATAGCATTTAGGCTGGGGCTGCCTTTGACGTCCCTACCCTCTACACACCCACTAGTATTGGACTTGGCACATCAGGCTCTCAGATGATTGCTGACTGACCTGATATTTCATTCTACTGAGTTGCATGACTTTTCTGAAAGAATTAGAAAGCTTTTAAAAATAGATCGCAATGGGGTAATGGCATCCATACATGTTACCCAGGGCAGTGGTGAACTAACACATAGGGGGCGCATGGGATACATCCTACCATCCCCCATCCACAAGGCTTGTTGCTAAAGGGGAATCCTGTATAACAGTTCTTACAGGAAAGTCAGGATTCAAACTGGATCCTGAAGAGCTGATAAGCAGGATTTAGCACCCGGATTCACCCAAGCATCTAATGGTGACAGATTTATTGCAAAGACATTCTTCTGTTGAAAAAAGGGAATGGAAAAACATTTTTAAGTAAACAGGTAGGTTAAATTATTAGAAGGAAGTTTAAGAAAATATTTTTACCATTGTATCTTCAATAGGACTTTCTGGTTTCATATTAAAACGAAGATTGTCACTGTGACATTTAAAAAAACAAGCATCTTGATCTAAAATTGGTATCTGAAAGAGGGCTCTTTTAGTATCTCCCCTTACTCTTTTAGGCCCTAAGCAGTTTGTAGCACTTACTGTATGCCAGACACTTTTCTAAACACTGAACACGCACTTTCTCATTTATCCCCCACAAGAATCCCTGTAGGCAGACACAATTCCACCTGCATTTTAAGAGGAAAAGGGTAAGATTCAGAGAAGCCAAGTACACAGCAGAAGGCCACAGAGGTTCGGTGACTGGTAGAGTGAGAGATTCGAAACCAGGCATTGGGGCCAGTGGCTCCTTGCCTCCTCTCCACTGCCTGTCTTGACAGGACAAGGGAAGGCGCATAACCTCTCTCAGCAGCTCTGTCACTCAGTGTTGTGTCTGTTCTTGTCAACTGGGACCACTGGGAACTCTAAGCTAAACTGCCATTGATGGGCAGGCTTTCCCTAAGTGGGCCTCCTCTCACAGCACCCTTTCCTGAATCAAAGACTCTGTTCCTGAATTTCTATGGTAAAGGTTACAATTTTAAAATGGGTGGCTCCTTATCTAGCTAGAAGTTCCCACCATGACTGAGTAGGAGAGGATACTCATGAGGACAAGGGTCCTGAATCTTAAATTTTTACAATGACTCAGAATTGCAACAGGTAAAAGAGAACAGTTAGAAGACAGTATCTATGGTGCTGCCAGCCAGGCCCCCTCTAAGAACTCCTCAGACAGCTAGGTTTTCTGGAGAACTGAAGTATTAAGATTATATAATGACTTTTCAAACCATAATTCTGACTTCTCTAATATAAACAGGCTTCCCTACTTTTACATTAGCTCAAGAAGTTTGCAGTCAAGTGTGGCACTGAAATGCCACCTGTTCCTAGTCAACTCAGTTTATGAGAAAAACCTATGAAGTTATCAAATGAGACCTTTGTACAGGAAAAAATAACCATATGACTACTGACTTCAACCTAGGATTTAAAACACATTTACTTTTTTCTTCTCAGAAGCTTTACTGACTTCAAATCTCACAACTGATTTTTTCAAGAAGGCTAGGAAGATTATTCAAGTCAGTCCACTTGAGTTGCTTGTCCCTTTTCTTACTGGTTTTAAAGCAAAGACTTAAAAATGGCTCTATCACTGTGATCAACTGCCCATCAGCCACAAATTAGGGTGGCCTCTTTTAAAGGTTGCTACAGAAACTGATGGCTAAAATGGTGTGAATTCATAACAAATCAAAGCAATGAAGATCACACATGGAATTAAGCTCTGATAATCCAACACCTACTCTTTAGATTTAACATGCATGATTAACACTGGTCAGTATCAAACTGAATGTTTTGAGGGTCCTCTGCTTTTATTTTGTGTCGCACTGGCAGATGGCAGCATTTAATGAGTCCATGGCAAGACACAGGAGCAAAGAAAGAACAGCACTGAGTATGTATACTCCTAGGATCTAAGATCAGCCTGTTCACCTGAAGGAAAAGCACATGGATCCGAATTATGGGACATCCAAAGCATTTCTATTTTGTATTTCAAGCAGAAAATGACTTCACTAATAGAATAGCAAGCACTATACCTCAAGAACTGGTAAACAAGGGCCTCTGATAAAAAGTTGAATGGGTCCCCAAGTTTTTTCACTAATAAGCATCACTACCTCCTGTTTCCTAAACCAATGGTGTCAAACTTGAATCAGAGTCAGAATTCCCTGAAAGACTTGTTAAATGTAGATTTGATTCACTATCTCTGGGAACAGGGCCTAAGATGTTCTATTTCTAACAGGTTACCATGTGATGTAAATGCAAGTTCAAAGACCATACACAGTGAGAACTACCGTCCAAATCACTTGTAATCCATGACTTTGAGGTGAGACCCCACTCATACAACCTCCAAAAGTCCTTCAACATAATCCGATCATAGTATAAATGTATTTAAATGCTACCAAAACACAGTAGAGATCTGACCTGGCAAAATGCGCCTCAGTGGTTCATAAGTTAAGGGCTCAAATCCCTCAGGGTAACAGGTGCATATGATAAATCCACTTATACCCATCCCCATTAATCATCACTGAGACTCAGGGCTTGGCCTGCGAGTACCCAGTGTGGGTCTAACGTGAGCTTCTCAGATATCCATTGAACACAGTGGATACCAACTGAACCTGAAGGAGCACCTGAGTTGCGTGACAACATCGACACCATGTTTCAGGTTCTTCAAGGAATACTAAAGCCTAGCTCCTCAGAGTGTGGTCAGTGGACCAGCAGTATGGGCACCACCTGGGAGCTGGTTAAAAAACGGAATTTTTAAGCCCATCCCTGACCTAACAATCAGAACTCACACTTTAGCAATGTTCACAGGTGATCCCCAGAGACATTAACATTTGAGAAGCAAGCTGGACTAAAGGATGTCCTCACACACAGGGAAACTCTGGGAAACTTTGGTATGTCACTCTAGAAAGCACTTAAGCAAACATCTGGACTCCTCCACTTTCATTAAAAAACCCTCTTGAATTCTGAATGGACTATTAATGTTATCCCACAAAACAACTGAATGCTAAACTGAAAAAAAAAAAAAGCAGCAGCAGCAGCAGCCCTGGCTGGTGTGGCTCAGTGGACTGAGTGCCGGCCTGTCAGGGCACATGCCTGGGTCCCCAGTACAGGGGTGTTCAAGAGGCAATCACACATTGATGATTCTCTCCCTCTCTTTCTCCCTCCCTTTTCCTCTCTAAAAATAAATAAAATCTTGAAAAAAAGAAAGCACTACCCTAAAACAACTGCCATTAACTAAATCCTCTTGAATAGAAAGTAAGCCTATTTTCAACTAATATTTAGAAAAAATCTAAGTCATTAACCTAAAAAATGCTCTTCTTAAACACTTTAGGCGCACTTATCTAAGTATGAGAGAATTCTAAGGTTGGACTATCAAAAATGGACAATATTGAGCTTCTTAATCTTTACTATAGATATGTATACATTCTACCCTAAGAGAGACCAATCTTTCTAAAAATGATTTAACCATAAAGATGAAAATACATTAAGATGAAATAAACATGCTATCCTCAGGTCAGCCTGTGAAAGTGATTCAAACCTCTCTCTGCCATTACTCTATAAGTAGAGTACCAGTCAGAACTTTATTAAAAAAACATTATTTAAAAAAATAGTTCAAATCACTTTCCTATCATGTAATAAGCTTTTCTTCATTCAGAATTCACCTGTCAACATTTTAGGTAATACATTTAAGTTGTGAAACACTACTCAAGCACTCTCAGGTTTGAGAGGAACCAAACCTGGGAAGACCAAACCTGAATGAAGAAGTAAAATACTTTCTATCAACTCACACTGTTATGCCAAAACAGACTATGTCACTTCTCCAAAGTGTTTACACCTGAAAACACTTTTTCCTCCCTCCAATGAGGTTTTGTTTTTAATGCTAAAAATGAGCATTACTCTGGCAGCATTTGACACTTTATCGAGTAGGTAACAGTAGTGGCACCAGTACACAAACAGGGTCTGCCCTTAAAATATTAACCAATCAGTATCTTGAGAAACCAGGGACAATAACCGTATCAGAGTTCTTGATTGGATACACATGAAGAAAACATAGCTATGGACCCAACTAGGACATAATTCTTCCTGTCGACAGTCCTGAGCACATTTTATGGACTCCAGACCAGTGCATCTTAGGGAACCAGAAATGAATTCACAGCTCAATGAGTCCTGTCAACCTCTTCAGAAACATTCAGTAGCCAACAAGATCCTAAAGCAACACCTTCAATAAATATAGGACACTGAGGTGATCTGCACCTCCCTGGAAAAAGATAGCTAAATGAGTGTCTAACAATCACAAGTTTTTAGCTATGGGAAATATAACTGAAATCTTACTTTTGTGAGTCCATGTTCAATGTGTAATGAAAATAAAAATCTAATTACCCTAGCCAAGCACCTAGAATGCAACAAAGAGCACTCCTTTGGGGTATTCACCTCTTAAGGAAATGTCAAAACAGAGGACACTGGTTTTGTGAGACAACTCAGAGCTGGAATCCTTACTCTATAGCATGTAAGTCAACAACATACCAGATGTTACAGAACATGTGTACCAACACACACTGACCCACAAATTCATATGGGATCTAAGTCAATATTCCCTTCACCTGAAAGCTACTTAGAGGCAAATTCTAGTTTAAACTCCAGGTACTCACTTTCAGGAAAATAGTTCAAAGCAATGCTCTAGTTAACATTTAGTTTATGTAGTGAATCAGAATGAGACTACCTTTAGCTAATGCTAATGAAATACCTACACAATGTTACCAACCTCACTACCTTTATAAAGTAACACTATTTCATTAGTAACAAAGCCTACTTTCGTATAGCGATGGGAGGATTTGGAGGCCAGTTGCTTCTTCAAGTCAAGGAAAGCATTTCCATTTTCTGTATCACCCACACTTCTCCTATCCATGGCTCCTCGGTCTACAATTCTCTGCACCTGAAAGAGAAATCATTACAAAACTGTCATCAAGAACAATAAATTTTCGGAAGTCCCGACTGTTTAAGAAACAAACTTTTCTCTCTTAGAATGCCTACTATTAAAAAAACAAAACTTGATCCAACAATTAAGCTATAAACCAGAACCCAGAGGGAAATGGAACCACTAGTACTTATCTCTTCTAGAAAATAAAGTGCCCTAGACATAAAAAGGGTAAGAAAAGCAGAAGTGGAAGATGCCCCAATCCTGATTGGATACAGACTTTAGACAGCTTTACTAGAAAAAGAAACCAAGATTAGTGGCTGCTGCTACTCAGGGGAACCGTTTCAGACAGTAGTAGGGAAGTTTCCCGGAATGGGGGCAGGTAGGAGTGCGCTTGGGGCCGAAGATCCGGGAAGTCGGGCTGTAGTAAAGTGCCTGTCACTTGCCAATGGACGGCGCCAGCTGCCCCTCGTTATCCGGGGACCAGAGACTGGGGACGGAGCCCGAGCGCCTCTCGCCCAGCCGGCCGCACCTGTGGCCATGTCAGGGGCACCGGCGATAAGGAAGAGGCGAGCGCCGGCTTTAGCTCTGAAATTCGGCTTCCCCCGGCCGCGACCCCAACCCCCGGCCTCTCGCGCAGGCCCCGGCCCAGCGGCCTCCTTCGGAGGAAGGGCGGGGGTAGTACTCACGAGCGGACACGGGCCGGAGGGAGCGGGGAGACCGAATCCCCCGGCCCGGGCGCTCCGAGCTGGAGCCAGCGCAGGCCCGCCGCCGTCCGGCCCGGCGGCTCGGGCCCGCCAGCCAGCCCGCTCGCCCGCCCGCCACCCTCCTGCCGCCCCGCTGGCCTCGCGTCCCCGCCCGCCCCCCGCGCGCGCCCCGGCGTTCTCGCTCACGCACGCGACCCCAGAAGCAGCGCGCCCGCGCCCCTTCTCCGCGGGCCCTGGAGCGCGGCGCCGGGACCCCCACGCCCCCGCCCCCGCCCCCGAGGCCTTACTCCGTGCCTCCGCCGCTCGGCGGCCCTTCACCTAAGCCGCGGCTCCCCTGTCCGCCGCCAGCGCCAGTCCAAGGCTCCTCCGCGCGCGGCCTTCGTTCTCGCCCCCGCCCCCACCCGTTCGGGCTGTCTCTCTTCAGCCGCCGTAACCGCGGCCCAGCCCTCGGTCCCTCCTCCCAGATCCTTCTCCCCCTTAATAACTCCCTCCACGCACCCGGGCCCCAGTAACGCCTTCGCCGTCGCGATCCCGGATGTGAGGTGGCCGCGGCGGTGCCGGGCGGAAAAGAGAAGCATCGCCGTTAGCTCCCCGGGCGCCGGCTCGTGGAAGCGCAAGATGGAGGGGAGAAGGAGACTGGGGGATAGGGAGGTGGTGACAGGGTGGAGGAGGCCTGGGCCGGAGTGGCATAAACCCTCCCAGGTGTGTGCAGGCGGTCGTCGTGGGCAGCCCCTGGGAGAAAGCCGCGTTCCCACGCGAGCTTCGGGGCGGGGCGGAACGGGACGGGTGGTGTCCAGAGCCTGCGATCCTCGCTCGGTTGCTCTCCAGGGAGGGAGGTGGTGTCCGCGAAGTGGGCCTGGGTCCGCGGCTTCTGGGACCTGGGAGCACGTCGGTCGCCGCGTTAGCACGGTTCGCGCCCGCGGAGAGCCGTGGGGCTTAGGCTGTGGTAATGAGTTAGGCGAACCTGAGGTCTTTGAGCCTTCCGGGTGTGGACTGGAAGCTCAGCACTTTTTTACTTATGGTGTGATCTGGACAAAGCTCTTCTCTGAATTTCGCTCCTTTGTAAAATGGTTTTTCTGTGTACATTTCTGAGGAATAAATGAGATTACGTGTTGCTGTATTACCAGGCAAATTTGCCACGATTGCTTTTGATTGAGTTAAAGGCCACTAATAAATTCATTGAAATGTTTTTTCCCGCCCAGAACCTGAACTCTTGCCCAGGAAGGGGAAGTGCAAGTGTGTTTGGGTGAAAATGAGATGGCGAGCGTCAAGCGCTTAGTACCCGGTGCTCGGATCCTAAACTTCAGGGCGTAAAGGGTCTCCCACTGTGTGAACAATGAAAGTAACTGCTGCGCGCGGGAGGAGCATTGAGGGAAGGTTGGACTGAGATCACCTGTGCGCCTGCCTTGCAGGATTACCACAACCTCCTGTTTCTGTCCTGCGGGACCGCCCAGGGTTTGTGTGAAATGATACATAGTTGTGGAAGGACTTGTAGTTTTTCTCTGACGGGGATAAACGCCTCCGTTTCTTTGAAGGGGCCCACTTTCTTTGAACTTTCATTTGTGAAATCAGGGAGGATATTGAGTGATCACTAAATTTCCTTCCGAAGATTCTTGGCAACAAACAATTGTGAAAACGTTTTCCTTTTCCTCTGTAATACTGAATAAAGTTTCTCACATACTGTATTTTCTTTGGCAAGCAAGAGACAGAGGGAAGCATTTGACAATGGATCGAGTTTGCATCCCAGATCTACCACACCCTACTGGCTGTGAAAAATTAGGCCATTTCTTTTTCTTTCTCTTTTTCGTCAATTGTTTAGTTTTTATTTCGTAATCATAAAACAACTCTACAATCCAGCTAGACTTGGAAGGGGTAAGGGAAATATGGATCACAATGAACTGTGACCAGAACACAAAAGATTGTAGAACATTCCAAGCAGATGGGGATGAAGGGGTGCTCTCCTAAACTAAAGACAGAATTGTCTGGTGATTAAGGTAAAACACCAGTCAAATTTATTAGAGTTGTCCACAGTGATCTTGCTGGTCTTACTCTTCCTGGACCCAGAGCGCTCCATGACTACCACAACATCCGTGCATCTTTCACCTGGCCAAAGACCACATGCTTGCCATCCAACCACTCTGTCTCGGCAGTGCCGTTGAAAAACTGGGAACCATTTGTTTTGGGTCCCTCATTTGCCGTGGACAAGATACCAAGACCCATACGCCTCAGGATGAAATTCTCATCATCAAATTTCTCCCCACAGATGGACTTGCTGTCACCACCCTGGCACATAAATCCCAGAATAATTCTGTGAAAGCAGGAACATTTATAATCAGATCCTTTCTCTTCAGTGCTCAGAGTATGAAAGTTTTCTGCTATCTTTGGAATTTTGTCTGCAAACAGCTCCAGGGAGACCTGGCCTAAGGGCTCGCTGTGGACAGTGATGCTGAAGGACATGGTAGAGCTGACCATGGCTGGGTGTGGGAAGCTCTGGGGCTGTGGCATCTGCAAGGTCCATTTATTCTTAGCTTTGGTTTTCTCATCTGTAAAATTGGGATGATGATAACCCATTTACAGGGCTGTTGTCAAGATTACATAGGATAAGGTGGGTAAAGGCATCATACAACCTACATAAAACTATTGAAAAAAAGCCTATACAGAGGCACATTTTAGGTGAACAAACTATGGTTGTTTTTATTTTTATTTTTTAAAAAACAAGCTCTTTTTGGAATCCAGGTTTTTCCTAATATTGGCAAAATGGCCTAATCCCCTTGCCACTATGGAGTAGTGGAGAAGGCCTATTTTTTGAAGCTTTTAAATCCTGATCCCTGCTACTTAGTATGAAACCCAAGCTAGTCATTTGACCTCAGGTCCTGTTTACTCATCAGTTTGTTTAAGATCAAAAAGGGATAGCAGTACCTACTTTTTAAGCTGGTAGTGGGAATTAGAAATATATTAAAACTACTGTTGGTTATTGATGTGTAACAAACCACCCCAAAACTCAGTGGCTTAACTCACCATTTATTTTTGCACCCAAATCTGCAATTTCAGCTGGTTTTAACTGGGACAGTTGGTCTGTGCACCATTCAGAATTAGCTGGGGGGGTGGTGGAAGGCTGGAGGCTAGGATATCCTAATGGCCCACTTACATGTTTGGTGGTTGATGGTGGCAGTCAGCTGGGACCATTGAAACTGTTGGCTGAAACCCTTACACATGGCCTCTCTGTGGCCTGAGCTTCCTCATAAGATGGCGGCTGAATTCTGAGGGCAAGTATCCAGAGAGAATGAAAGAGATAGTTGCTGAATTTTCTAACCTAGCCTCGAGATCACCCAATGTCTGTTGTGCCACGTGCCACATTCTGTTCTTTAGGTAGGCGTCACTAAGACTGGCCCACGTTCTACAAGAGGGGGGGACTCAAGGAGAGTGGTAAAAGAATTTGTGAGCATATTTTAAAATTTCCACAAGCCACATGTGGAATTTCCTCAAGGCAATTACGGTAACATTGGCCTGGCCTGGAGCAAATTTGCTAGGTGCTCTGGTCTATCCTAGTTATGATGTACTCTTCCACAAGGCTCTTCTTTAATGTCTTATAGAGCCTTGGTCTCAATTTATCCTTGTGAAAGAAAACAATTTTATCTAGAAATAAAGGTAATAATTTACTAAAGGAGGGCATCTGTAAATTGCATTTACTGGTGCCATGCAAAATCTAGATGCTTGTGAATACTTCATTGCAGCATTTTATACAACTAAATGTATTTATTGAAGAATTATATACACACAGAAAAGTATACAAATTCTAAGGACTTATGTTTTCACAAGGCAAACTCACTCATGCAACCATGGCCTGGATCAAGGGAAAAATACTTCAAGAAGCTGTGTTCACACTCCTGAGGCGTTAACTCTCCAAATGCTTCTTGTAGCTTTTCAATGTTATTCTTCTTGGCAGGAATGATAATTTATAATCCTAAGTGCTTCTTTTTGCAACTAATAATGAATTTTCAAATATCAGTATGGGAAATTACTTAGCAGAGTAAGAGAGAGAAATGATTTAATTCTAGTCGCTTACTAAATTTGGAAGATTTTGGTTTTGTTTCAAATTGTTAGTTCAAATTTTGGTCTAACGGGTCTCAAAGTACAGTTAGTTGGGGAAATGAGCATTCTAAGAACAGTAGAGAAGCAAATGAAAATATTAAAAACCTAGAAAATTTGAGAGCAGCCTCATCTCAGAAAGTTGGGATTACACCTCAGCTTTCCTGTACCAACCTAAATGGTTTTTTTTTTCCCCTAGTCAGTTTTTCTTGTTCCAAGGGTAATTCCTAGTTCCAAGAAAATATAAATTTTAATAGTTGTGCCATTATGTACTCGGGTTAAGGACTATTACAAATTGACTAAGGGACTTCTGGAAGACCATAGAGCAAAATATTTGCAGAGCCTCAGTCCCCTTCTGGCTCTTTAGGTCTTTGATTTTATATATTGAAAGTACTTAAAATAGAATCTGACACCACGTAAGTGTTGCTGCCCTAGCTATTATTCTATAGTGTTCTAATCTTTCCTGACTGTTTTCATTATAACTCAAGTGGAAATGCCTTTCATTCCTTCCTAAATTAGTCAAAGCTGATGGTGGTAAATTCACATGACAGAAAGAAGGCACCAGCAAGTTATTTAGAAAGCATACTTGTTGATTTATTATCTTGAATATATCATAATTTATATAAAGTACTCATAAGACTAATTTCACAGTAAGTAAATATTATAGTGTTAATTAGGACTTTGAAACTAAATTATTTTAAGATTGCTTGGCTGTATATCTTCAGATAAGAGTCATCCCTAAAAGATTGGCTCCTCTGTCCCACTGAAGTGGAACTTCTCTTAAACTTTTTAAATTACAAAAATCATCGTGTAGAAAACAGAGCAAAGGTGCAAATTTCCTGATATTCTAATCCCGAGATACCCAAGTTATTTTTCCTCGTGTTTTTAACATAAAATGCTTTAAAGCATTTAAATGCATGATGCTAGCCTTTGCTCTGTCCACAAGACATCTCATGTGCTTTCAAGACATGTTTTACGAATCATAGGAGAAAAGCATATAAAAATGACATCCTATCCCTGTTTTCAAAAGATTGTCAATGTGGGCCCTGGCTGGTGTTGCTCAGTGGTTTGAGAACTGGCTTGCAAGCCAAAAGGTCCCAGTTTGAGTCCTGGTCAGGGCTCTTACCTAGGTTGGGGGTGGATCAGTGTATGGATGTTTCTCTCTTTCTTTCTCCCCCTTTCTCTATAACAACAATAACAATACCAATAGCGAGGAAGATGAATGAAAAAATTAAAAAGATGATCAGCATGGACCCCAAACTTAAAATTTAACAACTATTTACTGACAACTAGTGCTTGTTCATTAAATTTTAGAGGAAGGGGTTATAGGCTATCAGCCTAGAATAATTTTAATTAGGGGTCTGCAGAACGACAAGGCCCCAACCGCCAGTCCAGGACAATCTCCGCATTCCCTGGGAATCGAGAACCAAGTGCTTGCCCTGCGACGCGTAACTTGACGTCCGCCCCGAAACTGCTGCCACTCTTCCTCAAGGGGCAGCCGTAGGAAGCTGAGCTCAGAAAAAAGATAGCAGGCCAAGGAAGTTGCGAGCCCTCCGCGGGCTACCCACAGGTAGCGTTTATTCACCTATCCGTGCTAACTTCCCTGGAGGGCGCTTCCAGGCTCCCAGAGGGAGGCGTGTCATCTGCCGAACTGAGGCTGCGCGAACTCCCCGGGCCGGGCAGGGCGTCTCTCTCGCGCACCACGTCGCCGTGGAGACGTGGGCGGGGCCGGCGCGTGGCCTCTGAGCTGAGGCGCGGGAAGCACTTAGCCGGCTAGTGCTGCTTGGGCTTGGGGGGCTGGTGGGCGTCTGACGGCTCCCCGCGAGACTTCCCTGAGGCGAGATTCTGAAGGGCTTGACTTCCCAAGGTATGAGGCCCGGTCTGACCGACCCTAGCTTCAGCCTCTCGGGCCAGGAGCCCACCTGCTAGCGCATGCTTACCCCGCCGAGCTGGGCCGGGTTACTCTACTGTAGCAGCCTCCGCTTCCTCCTCTAGAAATGCAGGGGATGCTGCCCACCTCCGGGGCTGGGCGGGAGTGGAGGGGGAGTGAAAAGAGCGCGCAGAACAGCTCCGGGGGCCTGTCCTCCTTGCCGAGGGCGGCGCTCGGGCGGCGCTCGCGTCGTTTTGCTGAATGTTGGCTTATCTTCAGTACCTGTCGCGGGCGCTGCTCGCTTCCGCGCTTGTAGTGCGCTACAAGCGGGTGTCAGTAAAGAGCCCGCGAACATGTGCGGCTCTTTAACGTGCGCGGATCTGATTCGGGGTTTCTGTATGCCTGTTGCGCAGCCGGGCGAAGGGCTAGCGTAAACAGACCTCAGGGGTCCCGTCTGAGTCCCAAGAGACCAAAAAGGCAAACGGCGTTCAGATGAAGCTTCCCCCGTGTGGGAGATTAGTGCTTCATTTTATTTGCTGGGAGGCCGTTTAGATTTCTTGTTAGCTTCTGTGTAGAGGTATAATAAATATTTGTTGAATAGATGGTGTTAAGGACCTGAGTACTAGTCCCAGCTGTACCACTTATTTGGTGACCTCGAGAACTTCATTTATAAAATGGCCACCCTGTTGGAGTAGTTGTATTAAAAAGCAGGTAATTGATGAAGAGTGCTTAGTGCCATACCTGGCACAGAGTACCCAGTTCATAAGTGTTGTTGTTGTTATTGTTTTAAATAAATCGGGAGCCTGGGCTCCAATAGGAGCCGGGCCTGGGAAGATTCGCCAGGAGGCAGTTGAGGTGGAGTAGATGCTAAGCGGGCCTCGCCGCCACGCCCTCCACGTGGGCTGGAGAGATTGCCTGGGCTGCAGAGCGGGGGGGTCTCGTGCACCCACCCCGCCCACTCCCCCATAAATGTTTTTTTTAAATGTAATCTTTACGTTTTAGATTGCATGGTGCCCACCTAAGTGCCATGAAAGTATGAGGTTTGGAAGTGGCAGGGAAGACTTTCTGGAAGTAGTTGAAACTTATTGTGGGGCTTAATATCCAAATTTAGGTACTGTGTTTGTTTCCCTGCTCCTTTTAGTAGGGCCATTCATTTCTCAGACATTGTTAGAAGTCACAAAATGCTGTAGACACTTTTTAAAGATACTTTTCATTTATTTTTCAAATTAACATACATAGTTTTAAAACACTAGTATTAAAAGCTTTTTATAGAAAATAGCTCTCACATTCCCGCTATAGTTTCCATTCTTCTAGCTGTTTCTCCTGCTGTTATAAATTGAAAGTAAATATCCTCACAGGTGATACTGCTTTTATCTGTGATTGTTAATTTCACACGTTAAGTCACAAGTGGCAAACGCAAAGCCCTGGGCCAAATCTGGCCCTCCACTTTGTTTCATCTTCCTCAGCACCTTGTTTCTTTCCAGTGGCAGCTCTGAGCTCTTGCTTAACTGATGAGGAGTAGTTACATTTGTACAGTCCTAAAATTATATTCTGCCCTTTAAAGGCAATCTGGAGGCTGATGTGGGCCCCCCACCCCATGAAAATGAGTGACACCCCTTCTTAAGTGCTGACTGTTATTCGTGGTAGATAATCACTTTGTTTACCTTTCCTCATTTCACCAATGTAGTTATGTAATTTGTTGTTAAATTAATAGTGTTTACATTATATAATATTCACTACTGAACCAAGTACTGAAACCCTGTACATACCATCTTTTTTTCTGAGAGTTAATAATTCTTATTTTTTTCTTTTTTTAAAAAAGGTTTTATTTGTTTATTTTAGAGAGGGGAAGGGAGGGAGAAAAACGGAGAGAAACATAAATATGTGGTTGCCTCTTGCACGCCCCCTACTGGGGACCTGGCTGGCAACCCAGTTATGTTCCCTAGACCGGGAATCCAGCCCTAGACCCTTTAATTGGAAGGCCCGCCCTCAATCCCCTGAGCCACACTGGCTAGGGCTAATTGTCTTATTTTTTTCTTTTGCCTACTATTCATGCACAAATTAATTATTTTTTCTGAATGCTTCAGCATTACTAATATGGCTATCAGGGTTTTTTTTTGCATACTCTGAAAACCATCAGATTCTTCTTTTTCCTGGAGACATTCCTCTCCTCCTCTGATCTGGTGCCTCTGTGCTACCTAGTTCTAATCCAGGGACTTCTTTTCACATCTATCCTGGGATTTACTTCTCTTTGCTATTCTCTTGTGTTGAGTTCCCTGTTGTCCTGACTCCCTTTAATTTTTTTCTTGATTTGCTTCTATGGCTTTTGGAGCACATTCTCCTTAACTCTACTTCTATTTCTTCTTCTTCCTCCTCCTGTTTTTCTTCTAACAGCGTTATTGAGATATAATTCACATACCATACAATTCACCCTCTTAAAGTGTTCAATTCAGTGGCTTTTAGTTTATCCATGTAGTTATGCAACCATCACTATTATCAATTTTAGAACATGTTCATCACCTAAAAAAGAATGTTAATGTCACTCACCTGTTAGTAGTCACCATCATTCCCCTGCATTCCTCTTGCCAATCACCAGTTTACTTTCTGACTCTAGATTTGCCTGCTCTGGACATTTCATATAAATGGAATTATACACTATGTGGTCCTTTCTGATTGGCTTCTTTCACTTAGCATAATGTTTTCAAGGATCATCCATGCTTGAGCAGGTAACAATACTGTTAGGGTTGTCAGTGATTTGGGCTGTGAAAGAATTCACAAAGAGATGAAAGTGCATAGTAAAGGTTTTATTTTTACTTTCCCAAGGGAGGGAAAGGTGAGGTGCAGAGATATGCACCAGCCCGGAGAGCTTAGGTTGTAAAGCATGATGTTTCTGTTGGGCTGCTGATCAGGTTGTTGTGGTCTGGTGTGTCCTGTTTTGTTAAGTTCCTGGAGCCTCTGCCTCTTCAGGATGCTTCCAATATTTTTCTAGTCCTGGGGATAAAGGCTCGTGAAACAATTAGGGTCAGCCATTCTTTACCAGGTCCAGCCAGCCCTGGGAAAGAGGGCCTGGAAAAGTGGCTTTTGTCCTATTAAGTACTGCATTTTTAAAAAGTGACTGGACAGTGTTTCATTGCATGGGTATACCATATTTTGTTTAGCTGTCTGTGAGTTGGTAGACATTTGGGCTTCCACTTTTTGACTGTTACAAGTAATGCTGTTATTGACTTTTTTTTTCAATTCCCTTGGAAATATCCCAAAAAGGAATACTGCTAAATCAAATGGTAACTCGATTTTTTTTTTTTTTTGAGGAACTGCCCACCTGTTATCCAAAGTGTACCATTTTACATTGCCACCAGCAGTGTCTGAGGGTTTCAGTTTCTTTATATTCTTGCCAACACTGGTTATTATCTTTGTCTTTTTTATTATAGCCATCCTAATGGTGTCATCTCATTGTGATTCGATTTGCATTTCCCTGATGGCTAATGATGTTGAGTATCTTATAATGTGCTTATTCACCGTTAATATATCTTGTTTGGAGAAATGTGTATTCATATCCTGCATTTATTTTAAAACTTGGGTTATTTGTCTTTTTATTACTGAGTTGTAGGAATTAAAAAATGTATATAATCTAGCTTTTTTGCAGCGGGGTTGCTGCCAGAACACAGGTGTTGAGAAAACCACCACTAAATCAAAGCCAAAGCGGGAAAGGAAAAGACTCACATCAATAGTGTGGTCATTGGATGCGTAGATTCCGGCAAGTCCACCACTACTGGCCATCTGATCTACAAATGTGGTGGGATTGACAAAAAGAATCATCGAAAAATTTGAGAAGGAGGCTGCTGAGATGGGGAGGGGCTCCTTCAGGTATGCCTGTGCTTTGGATAAACTGAAAGCTGAACGTGAGTGTGGTATCACCATTGATATCTCGCTGTGGAAATTCAAAACCAGCAAGTATTATGTGACCATTATTGATGCCCCAAGACACAGAGACTTTGTCAAGAACATGATTACAGGGACATCTCAGGCTGACTTCTGTCCTGATTGTTGCTGCTGGTGTTGGTGGGTTTGAAGCAGGTATCTCCAACAATGGGCAGGCCTGTGAGCATGCCCTTCTGGCTTACACACTGGATGTGAAACAGCTGATTGTTGGTGTTAACAAAATGGATTCCACTGAGCTGCCCTACAGCCAGAAGAGCTGCAAAGAAATTGTTAAAGAAGTCAGCACCTACATTAAGAAAATTGGCTACAACCCTGACACAGTAGCATATGTGCCAATGTCTGGTTGGAATAACGACAACACGCTGGAGCCAAGTGCTAACATGCCTTGGTTCAAGGGATGGAAACCCATCCGTAAAGATGGCAGTGCCAGTGGAACCATGCTGCTTGAAGCTCTGGATTGCATCCTACCACCAGCTTGTCCAACTGACAAGCCCCTGCGTCTGCCTCTCCAGGATGTCTACAAAATTGGCGGCATTGTTACTGTCACTGTGGGCCGAGTGGCAACTCGTGTTCTCAAACCTGACATGGTGGTACGTTTGCTCCAGTCAATGTTACAACTGAAGTAAAGTCTGTTGAAATGCACCATGAAATGCACCAAGAACATAGCTCTTCCTGGGGACAACATGGGCTTCAATGTCAAGAACGTGTCTATCAAAGGTGTTTGTGCTGGCAATGTGGCTGGTGACAGCAAAAACGACCCACCAATGCTAACTGCTGGCTTCACAGCTCAGGCGATTATCCTCAACCATCCAGGCCAGGTCGGCGCTGGATATGCACCTGTTCTGGATTGTCACACAGGTTGTATTGCTTGCAAATTTGCTGAGCTGAAGAAGATTAATCATTGCTCTGGCAAAAAGCTGGAAGATGGCCCAAAGTTTTTGAAATTTGGTGATGCTGCTGTTGTTGATGTGGTTCCTGGCAAGCCCATGTATGTTGAGGGCTTCTCTGACTATCCTCTTCTGGGTTACTTTGCTGTTCGGGACATGAGACAGACAGGTGCTGTTGGTGTCATCAAAGCAGTGGACAAGAAGGCGGCTGGAGCCGGCAAAGTCACCAAGTCTGCCCAGAAAGCTCAGAAGGCTAAATGAATATTATCCCCAACACCTGCCACCCCAGTTTTAATCAGTGGTGGAAGAACGGTCTCAGAACTGTTTGTCTCAATTGGCCACTTAAGCAGTAAAGGACTGGTTAATGATTACAATGCATCGTAAAACCTTCAGAAGGAAAGGAGAATGTTTTGTGGACCATTTGTTTTTTGTGTGTGTGTGGCAGTTTTTAAGTTACTAGTTTTTAAATCATTACTTGTTAATGGAAACAACTTGACCAAAATCTGTCACAGAATTTTAAGACCCATTAAAACAAAGTTTAATGAGAAAAAATATATATATTTAATCTAGATATAGGTCCCAGAGCATATTTGCAAATATTTTCTGCCATTCAGTGAGTTGTCTTTTCACTTTTTGATAGTGTCTTTGAAGCACATGTGTTTTTAAATTTGACAGTTTCCAATTTTACTATAACTTCTCAAGGGGTATCTTAATGCTTTTCTTCCTGCTTGTTGGAAACAGTGTTTTATCTACCGTGAAATTTGGTTTTGGTGCAGGACCTCTTGCTTTTGAGAAACTTGCTTCCTATTTGCTTGGTAATTTCCTCCTGTTTCATAGCTCTCTTTCTGGAAAACCCGAAACCCATCAATTTATGAACTACCTTGTTTTACCTTTACCTCTGCTCACTTTGTTCCCACGGGATCACTTTTGCTTTAATTTGTATTTTGAAATAATTTCAAACTAATACAAAAGTTGCAAGAGTGATACATGGAACCCTGATATACCTTTGTCCACATTACTACTTTTTAACTTTTTTTGTCCCTGTCCTTTAAAAAATTTTCTCTTTGATGGTTACAAGATGGGGGTTTTCCAGGTCTATAGTTCCCTCCACGTTTCTCAGTGGGCATTCTGTGTAAGAAAGAGCCTGGCTCCATTTTTTTGGTCTTTATATTTATTTCTCTGTTATTAGCCTGGAATTATGAGTTCCTGTTTCATTTAATGTGTTATAACTTAGTACTCTCATTGATTATTTTGGTGCTCAGATTCTCCCTATTTTATCTGTAAATTTTTCTGCAAAAGATGTGTCCTTTTTTTAAAAAAATATGTATTTTTAGAGAGGGGGGAAGGGATAGAGAAAGGGAGGGAGAGAAACACAGTCAGCCATCCCTCTCATGCTCCCAACTGGGGACCAGGCCCACAATCCAGGCCTGTGCCCTGACTGGGAATTGAACTGGCGACCCTTTGGTTCACAGGCCAGCACTTAATCCATGAGTCACACCAGCCAGGGCACAAAATGTCCTTTTAAAAGAACAACCAACACTGCTACCACAAAAAAAGGGTAATTTAAAATAATTTATTAAAAGATTAAGTTAAAAAATTAAAGTTTACATTCCCCTGATTGTTTCATGTTTTTTGTATAACGGTGGATTTGTAGTTAGTTTGTTAAAATCAGGATCCAAAATTAAAGTCCATGCACTGCATCTGGTTAATATGCATCTTAAGTTTCTTACTGTGTAAGTTTCTTCCCCACCCCCTAACTGGCAGTTTATTTATTGAAGGAACTGTGTTGTTTGTCCTGTAAACAGGACATGTTTCCTACATCATTGACTTTGCTGATTGCAAAGTCATTTTATCTGCCCCTCTATTTCTGTTCGTTGGTACTTAGTTCTAGATGAGGTTCAATAATGTTTAAATTCAAGTTTTTGCCAGGAATACATCACAAGTGGCAGCACTTCCTCAGGTTTCTTTATTTTGATCTTTTTCTTCTTGTTGGAGGTCATTTCCAAATATCTTATTATTCTTGACTGTCCATTTATAATTAAGTGTTAGCAACTGAGAAGTTAGTTGGAAGCTCCTAGTGCCTGAGCAGGAGATACAGGTTTGTGAGCTTCTTTAGGGGCAAGCCTGCATCTTCATAGATAGAGGTGGGGCACAGATGTCAGAATCTGGAGGTCTATTAATTCTTAGCTTCTTCTGAGGGACTCTTTTTCGGTCTCCTACTGGGAGGTACAAGTACAGCTGCCAGAATTCTGGAATAGGGCTGGTGGAGGGATCGGCTGTATACCTGCCTGGCCAGGTTGAGGAGAAGATCAGGGGCCCCAAATGCTCACGGTATAGACTTCCATTCAGTCTTCTCATTTGTGGCCTATGGCTTCAGTTCTGGGAGCCTTTCCTTGTTTCTCTTACTTCTGAGCTATTCTGGGATTCCGTTGGCCTGCTTCCGTTCGGTATCCCATGCTGTCAGTTTTCACTTCCTCGAATCTGTTAGGTCAGTTAATTTTCCTTTTTACACATTCTTGTTGCAAAAGTTTGTGGAAATCTTTCGTTTCCTATGATCTCTTCTCCCCTCTCTTGTATACCTTTATATTCTTTACTGTCCTCTTAGGCGGGCAATCTATGCATTTAACTGGAAGTCCTCACCTAATAAGCTTTGTTTTTCTAGGGCTGTCTTTTACATTTGATTATCATTAATGTGTACTCCAACTCAGAAGCAAGTTCATATTCGTATCTTTACTGAGATCAAACCGGTGACCTAGTCTTTCCAGTATTTATATATCTCACCTGTCAGGTTCGGACATTGTTTTAGATGCTGGAGATACAGTGGTGAGAAAGATTTGGCTTCTGTTTTCATGGAATTAATACTTGAATCCGGGAGGCAGGTATTATAATACAAATAGTTAAAATGTTGGTACAGTGTGTATAACAAAAGGAGTCTTTGACCACAGATAACATTCTATAGAATCATTATAACAAGGCATAAACCCAAGGCAATGACCCATTTATTATGGCAGTATTTTTTACCCAAAATCCCTATTTTAATTATTCTTCCACTTATTTACAGAAATAGCCACTAATGATGACCTTCATCAGTTGGAGTGTGATACCAAAAAGACTAGGACATAGGTTTGATATCAGTGAGAACTATTGATTTTGTATGGATAAACTCTTTTCTGGCTAATTCCTTGTCTGATTGTCATTGAAATAGTGACCTTGATTTTAAAGGATGATTTCTTTCTTTTACAATAGAATGAATGCATGACAGTTCCTCAAGGTGGGACACATCTACTCTTAACTTTCCTGCACCATTTACTTAGATCTTACTCCTTTGTCTTTCCAAAGGCTGCGGTAACAATGCCAGATGTCTTCAAACAACAGAAATTTATGTAGTGTGGAGGCTAGAAGTTTGAAATCAAGATGTCAACAAAACGATCCTCTTTCTGAAGGTTCTGGTGGAAGATCTGTTCCATGCCTTTCTCTGAGCTTCCGGTGTTGCCAGCAGTCCTTGGTGTTCCTTGGCTTGCAGATACAATGCTCTGATCTCTTCTTTCATCACCACATGCAATTCTTGCTGTACGTCTGTGTCTTCACCTGCCATTCTTCTTTTTGTATCTGTCCTTGTGTCTCTTTTCTTTTTGTAAAGATGACAGTCATATTGGATTAACTGCCCATCCTATTCAGTGTGACCGTATCTCAGCTTACCTCTTAATTCTGCAAAAGACTCTGTTTCCAAATAAGGTCACATTTATAGGTACTACAGGTTAGGACTTCAGCATATCTTTTAGGGGGGCAGAATTCAACCCACAACATTGCTATTCCTTTCACATGTTATTTATTCCCTTCACAATGAATGTTATTGGTAGAAATTATCACCAAACGAAAGTGAAAACTGTACACAGTATTCCACTGCTGTTCAAAAACTGCCTGAAGATTCTTATAGGTGACATTGACAACCAATTAACCTTGGAGGATAAAAAGAAATTTTGGAGGTAATGGAAAACATACATAAAGATTAAATTAAAAAAAAGAAATTTGAGTCTCTACTGATGTTCTTATGAAGGGAAGTTGAAGGTCTTGGAGCAACATCTGGACAGGAAGAATGAGCCAATCGTAACTTTTTGAGTGTGGCTCACTCTCCTAGTTTCTTTTCTTAGAAAGTAACCTTTAAAAATGCAATTAAAACTATTTCAAATCAGGGACCTTGCATGTTCATTTAGTGTTGAATCAAGAAGGGCACAGGCTCATGGATGGAGAACAGATGCAGCTTGTTGCAGTGGGGGTGCTTAGGGAGTGGAGGGATTGAGCAAACCAGAAAAAGGACTCATGGACGTGGACAACAGGGTAGTGATTGCTGGGAGGAGAGGTATAAGGGGACTAAATGGCAATTGAGAAAATAAAAAAGATTATATATTTAAAAAAAAGATGGGCACAGACTTCTGGTCAAGATGGTGGCATAGGGAAACAACAGTAGAGTGGCTGAAGCTGGGAATCAAATCAATGATTTGGAACATAAGGAAGCAAAAACAACCAATCAAAACAAGAAGAAGAAAAAAGAATCCAAAAAAAAAAAAAAAACCAACCAAGGATAGTGTAAGCAATCTCTGTGACAACCTCAAGCATTCCAACATTTGCATCACAGGGGTGCCAGAAGGAGAATAGAAAGAGTAAGAAATTGGAAATCTATTTGAAAAAATAATGAAAGAAAACTTCCCTAATTTGGTGAAAGAAATAGACACTCAAGTCCAGGAAGCACAGAGAGTCCCAACCAAGATGGATGCGAAGATGTCCACACCAAGACACACTATAATTAAAATGCCAAAGATTAAAGATAAAGAGAGAATCTTAAAAGCAGCAAGAGAAAAGCAGTTAGCTACCTACAGGGGAGTTTCCATAAGAATGTCAGCTGATTTCTCAAAAGAATCTTTGCAGGCTAAAAGGGATTGGCAAGAAATATTCAAAACCATGAAAAGCAGGGACCTACAGGCAAGATTGCTCTAACCAGCAAAGATACTTAGAACCAAAGGGCAGATAATCTTTCCAGACAAGAAAAAACTAAAGTTCATCATCACCAAACCATTATTATATGAAATGTTAAAGAGACTAATTTAATAAAAAGATCAGAACTATGAACAATAAAATGGCAATAAATACATTATCTAGCCACAACTGAATCTACAAAACAATGTAAGGAAACAAGAAAAACAGAGACAGAATCATGGACACAGAGTATTTTGTTGGTTGCCAGATGGGAGGGCATGAGTAAAGAGGTGAGGGGATTAAGAAATACAAATAGGTAGTTACAGAATAGCCATGCGGACATAAAGTGTAGTATAGGAGATGGAATAGCCAAAGAACTTATACACATGACACAATGGTGGGGGGGTGCTGGGTGGAGGGGGGAAAACAGGGAGGAATCAGGACAGGTGTAATAGCATAATCAATAAAATATAATTTTTTAAAAAAAGGAAGGGTAAGAGTAAAAACTGGCGTGTAGCTGTTAGAAATGTGGCTCCTAAGAGGCTTCAGATAATTTACTCTTATTCCCTTTTTTCTTATAGTTAGAAGAGAAGATAAAAGGAATTGATTCATGAAGAATCTGCTCAATAAGTGTATATTAAGCCACTGGTTGAATTTCCATCAAAAAGAGATTAAGCGTGAGAATGGAGAGGAAGGTTGACTCCAGGTGAGTGATGGGATTTTACAAAAAAGCCACCTGAAATTGTGGCTCATATAAAAGCCTGTAAATATTTTTTTTGTGTGAAAATAGTAAATAATAGAAAAAAAGTGTTTTCCTAAATTATGAATGGTGAGATATGAAGTTTGGGTAAGGAATTTTTGTTGTTGATTTTGGGTTTCTTCTCATCCAAAGATCACTTCATAACTTACGTTACAATGAAAAACTGTCTTACGTGTGTAGAAATATCTATCTTTAATGTTTTGATTTTGATTCATTTATTGAGCCATACCTTGCACTGGGTGCTGGGGCTACCGCAGTGAAAAAGACAGACTGTACTGTCTTCTCTAGAGCAGTACACAGGGAAGTGCCACAGTGCAACAGGTTTCTGTGCTTTGCAGAGAGTCCTGAAGAAACAGCCTAACCTCCTTGACAGCAAGGTGCCTGGGTCGGTGAAGATTACTCTGAATGAATTCTCCCAGGGCATGAATGACAAGTAGTGCCATGAGGGAGGTTGCAGATGATGTCCCAGTTGCATCCTGGGTAGATACAGGAGGACTGGAAAATATCAGACCAAAATTGAAACAGGTTATGAAATGGCCCTTGAAACCTCCAAGTCTCATCTGAATGGGTATTCAGCCACCTGAAGGAATTAAAAGGAATTCTTTGGTATGGGCCACCTGGATACTCTAAAACACTAATTGCAAAGCCTTTGGCTAATGAGGTTGGACTGAATTTCTTAGCCATAAAGGAACATGCATTAACGAATCCATATGTTGGTGAATCTGAAAGAGCGGTTGGAGAGGCCTTCGGAAAAGCAAGAGTGGTAGCTCCTTCCATTATTTTCCTTGATGAACTGGATGCCTTAGCAGTTGGAAGGGGCAGTTCTTCAGATTCTGGGAGTACGTAGGGCCGACCTTGTGTTGGCTCAGCTCCTAATGGAAATGGATGGCATTGGACCGTTAAAAGATGTGACAGTTTTGACAGCTACTAACTGCCCAACGTTGTGATGCGGCCTGGAAGAATTGATAGAATTGTCTATGTGCCTTTACCAGATGCAGCAACTAGGAGGGAAATGTTCAACCAACAGTTTCTCTCCATGCCAATCAGTCAGGACATTGATCTGGATGAACTCATTCTCCAAATGGACACACATTTGGGAGCAGAGATCAAAGCTGTCCATAGAGAGGCAGCCCTTCTGGTGCTGGAAGAAGACACTCAAGCCAATTGCATTGGGAGAAAACATTTTATTCAAGCCTTAAGCACTGTGACACTGAGAATTCCTGAGTCATTGAGACTCTTCTATGAAGATAATCGGGAGAAGGGTAGATTACCTATACCCTGAAAAAACATACATATTCATTATGCTAAAAATGCTTTGTAGAGAAAATTTGTTTTTATGTTTTGTCTTGACAGTGTCAAAAAAAGAAATCCTCAGTTGATTCAGCGCCGGCCTGTGAACCAAAGGGCCACTGGTTTGATTCCCAGTCAGGGCACATGCCTGGGTTGTGGGCTAGGTCCCCAGTTGGGGGTGTGCAAGAGGCAACTAATTGATGTTTCTCTAACGCATCGATGTTTCTCTCCTGCTTTCTTGCTCCCTTCCTCTCTCTCGGAAAATAAATAAAATCTTAAATTGCCCTGGCTGGGGCAATTGCATTGTCTTGCAAGTTGAAGGGTCACTGGTTTGATTCCTGGTCAGGGCACAGGCCTGGGTGTGGGCCAGGTCCCTGGTTGGGGGCATGCGAGGGGCAACCAATCAATGATTCTCTGGCACATTGATGTTTCTCTCCCTCTCTCCCTCTCCTCCCCTTTCTCTATTAAATAAAAAATAAATAAATAAATTATGTATAGGAATGTCTTTATACTCATGAAGGTGGCTTCTTCCAGAAATGATTTACATTTCCCTCTTTTAGTCTCTTTGATATATTACTGGTCAGGAATCACCTTTAACCTGTTTTAAGGCTTGTAATTCTCTGACTCTGGTAAAGCCCAGACCAGAAATTCCTGCCAGACTGCAATAGTTTCCACTCACCCATACCCTCAATGTTGTGTGTGGCCCCTGAGTCTTTTGGAGATGGACTTGTGTTTATTAAACTGATGTACAAACTACAATGGCATTTACTTTGAATCATTCCAATGGATAAAGTACCAGTCTTTTAGTTTATATTGAGAATTATAATTGTCAGGGAAACCAGCGATGTATGCCACCCCTCTCCCAGGAAGGCACTAGATGCAGGAAACCATGTTACATTCAGAAGATTTCTTAGGGAGTTTGAAATCAGTTTGGAAACATAGTTGATGCTTCATGTCCATGACTGCTAGAATGACGGTATCAAAATGCAAATCTGACTGTCACCCTTTTTCTACTTAGAAGTCACTTAGAGTCACTTTCCAGTCACTCTTGTTGCCTTTGGGCTCCAGTCCAAGCTCCTTAGCTTTCCTTCGAGGGCTTCTCCTCAGCCCATTTCCCAGCCTCACTTTTTACCATTCCATGCCTCCTGTTCTGTTGGCAATAATAGTCCTGCTCTATAAGTTTGGATTAGGTTCAGAAAATCGAAAACCACAGATGCTAAATAAGATAGAAGTTATTCCCCTTTCACATATGGGAAATCTGTGGGTAAGTGGCCTAGAGCTGTTGTGATTGTTCTGTCCAATAAGGTCCTCATGGGCTGGAACCTTCCCCTTCTCCACTCCCCCTAGGGAGTGGTCCTCATTCTCCCAGTCCAAGTTCACAGCCATTCTGGGCCTCACAGTGGAGGAAGAAGGAAAAGTGTGCATTTGCTGGCTCTTAAGACATTACTGGAAGCTGGCACCTGATGATCCTACCGTAATTTCAGAAGTTAGTAGCAGGGGGACCTGAGAAATTTAGTCTTTATTCTGGGCAGCCAGCCATGTGCCCAACCGAACATTTTTTCTGTGGAAGAAGGAGAGGGTAGGCAGCGGTTGTGTGGTGGTGTCCTTTGTGCACTTGCTGTAAGCTGTCCACATCTTGTTTGCTTGTTGTGCAACATCTTAACTTTAAATACATATTTGCCTTTGTAGCCTTAGGTCTGCCTTTGTTGTAGGTTCTTAATACTGAGTGGATAAGCACGCTACAGGACACATCTGCAAAGTACATTGTCAAACGAATTGGTCGGGCATGGCTTCCCCGGGTGCTTTTCCGTGAACATTTTCAAGTTCTGTCTTTCTCCTCACTTTTATTTGTACCTCTTGGCTAATCATATCTTCCTGTTGAAAACATAGTAATACACAGTAATACAATTACTGTATTTTTAGTTAAGCCAGGCTCCTCCCCTGTTTTTCATAATTTTTGGCTTATTGGTATTGTGTTTTGAAAGCGCCTGTTTGAACCATTTCATATTTCTTTCAACCTTTCCATTCTTCTACTCTTCCTCCCTTATATAATTTAACAAATGTCTTATGAGTACCTACCATGTCCCTGGCAGTATGTTAGGGACCGAGTATGTATTATCAAATAAAAATTGTCCTTGTCATCATGAGGCTTACTTATAGGTTATGGGAAACAGGCACATAGGTAAAGAGATATATAATTTCAGTTTCTAATCTCTTCCTTTAGGTGTTGATTTTTTTGTTAGAATGATTTAGCTTTCTGGGGCTACCAGACTTACACTGATGTTGATATCTCTATGTCTTTAAACTTCCAGATCTGTAAATAGTTCATGTGCTGCTTGAATTGCTAGGTGTTAAGGAGGAGCCCAGGGAGGCTGACGAGAGGAGGGAGCAGTGGGGACAGGGGTGGCCTCCGGCTTGGGCTTCCCAAGCTTCTGCACTCAGCTTCTGCTGAGTGCCGACCCCCTGTCTGATTAGGCCGCAGGGCTTCGAAGGGGCACTGTCTCAGCAAACCTGCCACCAGTGTGACAGAATACCTTCCTGGGCTTTGAACCTTTTGGGGCCTCTTTTTATTTTAAAGTGAGTGGGATGGATTATTTATTTAAAATTTTTTTGTTAACCTTTTATTTTGAAATAATTTCAAACGTTATGAAATGTTAAAAGCATAGGACAAAGAACTATAAACCTTTCTTCTTCCAGATTCTCCTATTATTAACATTTTGCCACGTTCGTCTGTCTGTCTCTGTTTCTCTCTTGGCATTTTCCTGTCATTTGCGGGCATGCGCAGAGGGGCAAAACTCAGTGTATGTGTTCCCAGTGGAGGTCCAGCAAGGCTATACTCTGTCTTCTCGTTTCAGCTCTCGTAATGTAAAACAAGTGTCCTTCTTTTCATCCTGTGTAAGGCCATGTTTTCACAGTTTTGTGCTTCTTGTCGATGACTTCTCTGTTTACAGAGGCACCCAAGCACAGTGCTGAAGTGTTGTCTCGTGTTCCTAAGCACAAGAAGGCCATGATGTATCTCTTGGAAGAAATCAGTGTGTTAGACAGACTTTGTTCAGGATGCGTTCTAGTGCTGATGGCCAGAAGTTCAATGTTAATGAATCACTATGTGTATTAAAAAAAGTGTCTTTAAACAGAAGTACACATAAAACACGGTTATGTATTGCCTGATTGCTGAAGATGTTTTGAAGGCTCACGGGAACCTAACCATGAATTTCCTCTAAGAACACTGGTTCAATATATTCACTAATTCAGTATTTATTTGACTTTATAGAACATAATTATGGCAAACAATGAGAATCAACTATATCTGTATCGATATACCTGTAGATTTATATCTATATTTTACTTCTACCATTTCAGAGTAAGTTGAGGCCAGCTGTCCCAAAAATGTTGTAACAAAAGAAAACAACAAAATATAAGAAAAACTTTCTCTTTTATTCCTATCCTTTCTGGTCCAGGATCACGTGTGTGTGTGTGTGTGTGTGTGTGTGTGTGTGTGTATTTTTTTTTAGTCTCCTTTAATTTGGAAATCTTTTTCAGTCTTTCCTTATCTTACATGAATGACCTAAGCAGTTTTTAAAAGTTCAGAACACTTGAGCTTTTACGTATATTTCTCAATTTGGGTTTGTTCAATGGTTCTTCACGATTAAATTGAGGCTGTGCATTTTTGGCAGGAATATCACAGAAGCGAGGCTGTGTTTTTCTTAGGGCGTCAATATCAGGAGGAACGTCATGCTGACTAGGTCCCATCACCACTGATGTTAACTTTTACCCCTTAGTTGAGGGAATTTCTGCCGGGTTTCTCCCCTATAAAGTAATGAATAAGTATTCTGTGGGGAGGTACTTTTTGAAACTACATTGATGTCCTGTTCCTCATAAACTAGCACCTACTTGTTTTTGCGTCCATTGATGGTTCTTATCTGAATCAGTTATTATTGTAATAGTTCTTAAATGATGCTTTTCTAATTTCCTTCTAAGTTTATTTGGCATTCTACTGCAAAGTAGAGCTTTTTCATTCTCCCACATGTATTTATTTATTCATCTATTTATTTATATCAGTGTGGATTTATGGATTTCTATTTTATTTAGTGGATTTATTTATTTATGAATTTCTATTTTATTTTTCACTTATTAATGGGTGAAAGATTTGGACAGTGGGAGCCCTTTCAAGCTGGCTCCTATGTCTTTTCTTTTTAAAATATTTTATTTACTTATTTTGAGAGAGAGAGAGAGGAAGGGAGGGGAAAAAGAGGGAGAGAAACATTGACTGGTTGACTCGCATGCCCCCAAATGGGGATCTGGTCCATAATCCAGGCATGTGCGCTGACTGGCAACCCCTTGGTTCGCAGGCACGCCTGAGAGAACACTGAGAACATTGGTTCTCAATCCACTGAGCCACACTAGCCAGGGGGAGGCTTCTGTGTCTTTTTGAAATGCACCATCATTCTTTGAACGCTTCTTTATTTTCTGACCTAAAAAGATATTCCAGGCTCATCTTGTATTTTCCTTGTCCCAGACCTGAAAATCTCCAAGGAGCCCTGGTTCCTTTTAGTAGGGGATAGTACTTCATAAGCAGTATTTAAGCTCTAGGTGTGCTCACTGCTGATGGGATGTCATTGTTTCTAGGTGTCTCCTGCAGGCAGATCTCTGCCATCCATTTCTTAAAAATCATGCATTCATCCTAATAATGCAATCCCTTAATGTTTCTGAAATGGGATTAAAAGTTAGAATTTAGTTTTTTATGAAAGTATATGGTTTCATATTGGTGTAAAAGTCACTTTGTATGAAAATCGTTCCTAAGATGATTTTTTGTTTTTATAGAAAAGAATGTTTTTAATTTGTAAGTGATTAGCCTTAAAATGACACATGAAAATGTTAGGATCAATGACTCGTGGTATCCTCTAGCCCTGCAGTTTCTGCCTAGAGCCAGCTCAGCAGTGCCCACCTCTGGGGGCTGGCAGGTATTGCTGTCAGCGTGGGCTGCTCACTGTCCTTGAAGCATAGTTACCATCAACCTGTCTCGATGAATTTACTTTTACTTGTATGTTAAGAGGTATTTGCATCAATGCAGAGATAATTTGATTCTGTCCTCTCCCCCTTACACCTCGAATTTAAGGTCTTTTAGAGATGGTACAGTTAAGAAACTCTATTCTCCAAAGATACTGTCCAACAAGAAGTCTTCTGCCTTCTCTGGGATCCGGAGTGAGATGCCTCGTTCCCGTCATCCGGTGCAGCCTCACGCTCGGACCCAGAGGGGTCGGTTAAGAGAATTGCGCATCAGGTGAGCATGCGCGTGGTCACCTGCCCGCAGTGATTTTTCCCTTGTTCTCCCTTCTGGTTAAAATGAAGGGATGATTCTTATTCTCCTGTCTCAGTTAGTTGGACATCTTGGTGTCTTCTCTTGACTGTGAAATGTTCGGGAGAAAAGGAACTGTTTAGAATTCTGCAGACATAAAATCCATCATTGAGTGTTTTCATTCACATTCTTTAGTTGTACCTGACAAGGTGTAAACTATAGTTTCCCAGAAAAAGTCTAAGCAGGGTCCAAAAAAAAAAAAGGATCATTTTCTCTTTCTCTTGATTAGATCCATCAAAGGGTTCCATTTCTGCATTCAGTAAAATATATCATGTGGCCTCCTTGGCCAGATGTTGTGCTAGATGCTGAGCATGTGAGGTGAATAAGACATTCCTGGCCCTTGACCTCATGAAAGGTCAGATATGCTTGACAGACCATTACACGACCAGTACAGTGAAGTGTGTAAGTGCACTGAAAGGGGAGGATGTGGCACCACAGGTTCACGTGGCGAGGACAGCCATGCTAGTGTAGCCAGCAGTGACTTCCTGCAGGAAGCGTAAGCTAAGTTCTGAAGCATCACATAAGAACAAGCCAGATAAAGGGCAGGAGGAAGAAGAGCATTCCAAACCAAACCTGGAGATGAACTGGCCAAGGCAAGTCAACGTTGCGTGTGTGTGCCAGGACTGCTAGGTTCTGAGGGTACTGTAAGACGCAGCAGCTGCTCTCGGGCTCACAGGGCAGAGGGAGCAACAGGCACCTGCGAGCCGGTGACTGATTTGGTGTCATAGTGTTTACATGATGGAACAGAGTGCTGGGAGTGCAAGGCTCTTCCCGCTGCTTGGGTTGAGGAAGGTCCAGGAGGGCATCACACAGGAGCAGGCATTAAAGATGAGCCTTGATGGGTAAGTGGGCCCTTGCCAAGTGTTTTAGGTAGGAAGAATAATACAAAAAAAGCATTATCACAGACTTCCTTTTCCTCAACTCTGAAGTCTTCACTGACAATGCATTATATTGAAAGTATTTAAAAAAATAATCTTGATTTTCGCTTTATAAACATGTCCCGTCCTATGCTCTATTTGATGCAAGATTAGCTCTGATTCACCTTTTGACTCATACTAGTATCTCTCTCCTCCTGGGACCTTAAGGTTTCCCTCTCTTATCCAGAGAGCTGATGAAATAAGCCAAATGGAGTTTTAAAATGTGTGTATCCTTTCTTTTCTTCTTTCAGATGTGTGACCAGGAAGTTTTTGTATTTGTGGATTCGAAAAACTTTTGGAAGAGTATTTCCCTCTAAAGCCAGGTAGTATTAGCTCAGAACACCAAACTTCCTCCGAGTTCAGTTTGTTTGTTTGTTTGTTTGATTAAGCCCACATATATATAACCTTTATTATGGCGTGTGTAACATACCTTCCATGCTCCTGCCCCAGCCTCCAGCAGGCATTTAATAAAATGGTAATTTAACACTAATTAGTTTGACTGAATGAGTGTTTGAAGGAATCATCAAGTAAACCAGGAGAGCTAATACCCTCTGGGAAAAAAGTACTTGCCCAGAAGTAAATGAGATCTTTAAGGGCACTGGCAAGATGGACAAATTCACTTGATTGAGGGAAAAAGTTGGCACTGGCAATGGGAATGAAATGTGACTCAAGAGAAAGTCCTGCCACATCCTCGCTTTGTATAAGCTCCCACTTACTGCTTTGGGTTTTGGTTGATAGTTTTAGCTGTTGTGCCCAGAATGGACCGCAAGGGGGAGCCATAGGGGTCAGGGACACTGCAGTAAGTGGGGTGTAGAGAAGGGGCTGATGGAGGTTATGTTTCAGAGGGAGAATTGGCAACCATTGAAAATGTAAGCATTTTTTAAAAACAGATGTTATTCCCTAACTGGTGTAGCTCAGTGGATTGAGCGCAGGCCTGCAAACCAAAAGGTTGCCGGTTCAGTTCCCAGTCAGGGCACATGGCTGGGTTGGAGGCCAGGTCTCCATTGGAGGGCTCATGGGAGGCAACCACACATGGATGTTTCTTTCCATTTCCTTCTCCCTTCCTTGCCTTCTCTCTAAAAATAAAAATAAATTAAAAATCTTAAAACAAAAGAAAAATAAATAAAACCAAATGTTGTGGGTTCTCACGCCCTTCCCTCTCCCCTTACTACAGTCTTTCCTGTTTTATTTTCCTGAAGTCTGGCTTTCCTAATCGGGAACATTTCCCAAGGTCCCTTGATTCAAGGTCTCTCAAGCAAACTTGGCCTGTGTGTGTTCTCCAGAATCTTTTCTTTGTATACCCTGTAGGTGGGGGTGGTGGGGCGTGGCTCACTGTTCCCATCTCCTTTGTGTCCGGTGGAGCTCCCAATGTGGCAACAGCCCATCCCAGGTGCAGACGTCAGGTGTGGCTCACCTCTGCTCTCCCTTCTTCTGCACCTTGGCCCTGCTCCCCTTCACTGCCTGGTAGCTCTTGAATGCCCCAAATATCTTTTTTTGTCCTTCTTTTCTTGTTCTCAGGTAGAGTATTAATCTGAATTACCCAGTTTGCCATTACCGGAAGTCTCTTGTTTTTGTTATTTTTTATTCAGTTGAGTATTTTATTCATTTTTCCCACTGTTTGCTTAGAAGTTTATATGCTTGTTTATTTTTCTTTTAAGGACTTCCTTAAGAATATAATATACAGTAGTCTCCCTAATCTGCAGTTTCAGTTACTTGTGGTCAACTGCGATCTGAAAATATTAAATGGAAAATTCCAGAGATAAACAATCTGTAAGTTTTAAATGGCACGCCATTCTGACTAGCGTGATGAAAGCTTGCACTGTTCCACTCTGTCGCACCCAGGAAGTGAATCATCTCTTTGTCCAGAGTATCCATGTGATATATGTTGCATGCCCTCTTAGCCACTTAGTGGTGTCTCAGTTGTCAGATCAGCCGTTGTGGTACCACAGTGCTAGAGTTCAAGTTACCCTTATTTTGCTTAATAATGGCCCTAAAGTGCAAGGCTAGTGATGCCAACAGTTTGGGTATGCCAAAGAGAAGCTAAAAGCGCCTCCTTTAAGTGAAAAGGTGAAAACCCTAGACGTAATAAGGAAAGAGGAAATGAATGTCTGCTGAAGTTGCTAAGATGTACACGGAGAACAAATCTGTCCATGAACTTGTGAAGAAGGAAGAAGAAACTTGCGCTAGTTTGCTGAGAGAGCGGGAGAGACCACATTCACACAACTTTTATCCCACTCCTCACAGGCCACCGCACTGCTCCTTTGTTTCCTACACAAATGTTCTGCCGCGCCGGTCTTTTGACTGTTGGTGGTTTGTGCGCACCTGCCCGCCTTTTGGATGCATGAGGCTGTCTTGTCACCTGTTTATGTTGTAATCCATCCATGAGTTTTTGGTTTTGCTACAGGGCTGTCCTGTGTGTTTTATGGGGATTCAGAGATTGAACAATGTTGCCACCTCCACCGTCTTCCCCAGATCCTTTTCCTACTTAATTATATTTAACTTACATTTGACCCATATTTAGCTGGAAGTCTCTCTTCAAGTAATACCTATTTATAGCCCAAGTATTTGGGAAACGGTGATAGTATTACTGAGGAATGCGTTTGACTCCAGGAAAGTTTGGTGCTGGCTTAAACAAATTGGGATTTGCCTTTTCTCAGAAGCACTCTGGAGGTTGGTATTGGTTCAGCTGTTCAGTGAGGCCATCAAAGACTCAGCCTTCCAGTACCATCTGGTTCGCCATCCTTAGCATATCGACCCTTTGACCTCAGAGATGACATCATATAAGTGCAAGAGACTGTCTAGCTCTACACAGGAAGGAGGGGGAAGGGTGCTATCAGTTCTGTCTGTGTCTTTGTCAGGAAAGCAGAACGTTCCTGGAAACCCCCAGCTGTGTTCTGCTTCTGCCTCACTGGCCAGGGCTATGCTGCCGGCCACCTTTTGATGCAGAGGAGGCTGGGGACAAACCGTTCTTTCCAGCCTCTGTAAGGATGTCCATGAGGAAGCAGACTCTTGGCAGAGGGTGCTGGGTTAGCTATTGACTGGTGTTTGCCACGCTGCTTTACTTTCTCTTTTTACTTGTTTCTTGTTCTCTCTTTTGTGGTGGCTGGCTATGGGGGAAAGAATACCGGACTGGACTTTAGGAGACCTGGGTCTTGGTCATAACCCAGACCCTAATTGTTTGAACTGGGGATAAGTTATGGCTCTGGGCCTCAGTTTCCAAAATTACAGAATGGGAGAGTGAGAATATTTGTTCTTTTAGCCACCTATCAGAATTAGAGTTCTGACACCGTGTTCCCATTGATTAGAAGTTTGTGATGGGGTGGTTGTTTTCAACTTGCACTCTTTTTTTAAAAAAAATGTATTTATTGATTTTAGAGTGAGAAGAAGGGAGGGAGGAGAGAGAAAGAGAGAGAAACATCGATTTGTTGTTCCCCATAGTTATGCATCCATTGGTTGATCCCTGTGTGCGCCCTGACCTGGATCCGCAGCCGTGTCATTTCGGGACAGTGCTCCAGCCCGCTGAGCTGCCCGAACAGGGCTGATCACCTTTCGTTATACCTGTCTGCGGATCTTTTTTCATTTCTGTCATATTTTTAATATTCAAGAGATCTTTTTTGTTCTTCAAATGTTCCTATTTGTTTAAAAAAGTAGCATCCGGGAGGCTTATAATTTTTAGGTTAATTTAGTGATTTATTTGTTTTTAAGATTTTTTTCTGCTTATGTTGTCTGTTTCTTTGAAGCTCTCTTTTTCTGTGTGTTTCTGGGCACAGTCTCATGTTGGAACTTTCCCTCAAATGTCAAGAGACCCTTTTATTATCTGTTCACATTTTCGTTAGACACTAAAATGCTAATTTTAGAAGCTTTTATATCGATGCCCAGGGACCTGTAAGTTGAGGGCTTCGCTTCAGACTTTTTTCAGCTTTGGCATATCAGGGACGACACTCTCACCAACGGGGTTACCTGGCCAGGGCTTTCACTTCAGACTTTTGAAGCAGAGAGCAGACAGTTCCACTTGGGGACCTCCTGATGTGAGTGTCTGACGGCCTTTTCCCTTTGGCTGATCAGTTTTCCCAGAGGAAAGGGGTCCGTCAACCTTCTCCTGGGGTGGGGTGGAGGTGGGTGACGGTGGTTGAAGCTTGGCTGCCAGCAGAGGAGAGGAAATGTGGGTCTCCGACTCTTGGTTCACAGACTTCCCCAGAGCTCTGCCTGGGATTCTAGAATCCAGTGCCTCTCTGGTTGACCCTCTCCAGAGCTGAACCTGAGTCTCTGCTTGGCTAAATAATGGGATGCAGGGGCCTCACTTCCTCACCCACAGGCTTACAAATAATCCTGTGTTTCTTCTCCACCCAGGGCTCCCTCCTCCTGACGCCCCCTGTTCCCACCCACTTCTGGAGCTTGTGCCACCAGCTGGTTGCTTCTTGACTTCCCCACCACAGGATACTTCCCCCTCTGCTTTCTCTGATCTGTTGATTCACTCGCCTGCTTTCCATTGTCCGAATCTGTTGACATCCCTTGTCTCTCTTCGTTGCTCCTAGTCTCTTTGTCTTTGTGGGCTTACACCTTTCGAATGTATTTGCTGCTGTTTCAGGGAGGTTTTAGGAAGGGGAGGAAGTAGGTAAATAGTAGATGGTAGAAGAAAGCACATGTGCAAACGGAAGTAGTTCTTTTACTTTACAGTATTTAAAAATCATGAACAAAGTTATTGTTAAACTTTTTTAAACTACAGAAATGTATAATGTATGAAATACTGGTCTTTTATAATCACATCCTGAGAGGGAACCCCTGGTAATAGTTTGGGATTCTGGAGATCTTTCCAGGCTTTTTTTTCCCTTTTTTAAATTTTAATTGTTGTTCAAGTACAGTTTTCTGTCCTTTACTCCCATCCCAGCCCACCCCCGCAGCCCTCCCCACCTCCCTCCCGTTTCCACCCTATTTACAGGCTTTTTATACATGTAATAAAGTCATGTATATATGTATATACACACATATATAAAAATATGAATAGGTGCACATGTACTTTAAAATATATATGTATTTGGTATATATTACATTAATAATTCAAAAAGATGGGTACCAAAATACAAAAATGTTAATTTTTTAAAAATGGCATTATGTTATATATACTGTGAGGTGACTTTATTTTTTTTTCACCTACCAACTTTTTTTTTTTTTTGGTATCTCTCCCTATCAGTATCCTTAGTTTCAGTTCATTTATTAAAATAATGACCTGGCTGGCATAGCTCAGTGGATTGAGCGTGGGCTGCGAACCAAAGCATCGCAGGTTTGATTCCCAGTCAGGGCACATGCCTGGGTTTCAGGCCACAGCCCCCAGCAACCACACATTGATGTTTCTCTCTCTCTCTCTCTTTCTCCTTCCCTTCCCTCTCTAAAAATAAATAAATAAAATCTTTAAAAAAATGACCACATGGCATTGATTGAATTTAACCTGCCTTCTTTTAGTGGACATATGCAGTATTTCTTTTTTATTATTGTGACCAACAGTGAGTTGAGCTTCCCTGTGTACATCTTCACAGGCTGGTTTTTTGAAACTGGGCGTGGGTGAGGGGGAAGTATATGTCAGTGGGCTGCAGAACCATGAGAGGCAGTTCAAGGGGGGTGACAGGACTAGAGTCCGTGAGTTGCGAATCAGCTTGGCAGTGCCTCGTTAGGGTCGACACAGTGTCTCTGCTCTTCTGTTTTCCTTCTTGTTCCCCCTCATTATTTTCCCCTCAGTAGGCATTGACTTATTTTATAACTTTTGCTTGCCTGTGTGAGAAGTGAGCTACCACTTTTTACTATTCAAAAAAATTCTTTAGCCTGGTGAGTGAAAAAATTTGAGAATAATTCTCAACTCACTTAGGGTACTTGAAAAGTCATGTTTTTATTTACATTAACATCTTTCATTGGTAGGAGATACAGTATAAAATTTTAGGCCTCATTTCTAGTTTAAGTAGCTCTGTTTTTGATCTGAAGATGTTAAATATGTCTATTTTTACTTTATTTTGGTGTTACCAAATCATGAACCACACCTTACTGTGAGAAAGCAGTGGCAATAGGAAACTGCGCTTTGGGAAGAGAGAGCAGTTTCAACATCATCGCGTATCTCTGCTTTTTCCCTTGCCCTAGGTTCCACTACAGGCAAAGAATACTCCGGAAGGCCTTCGAGGAGTGGAAAGAAGAGTGGTGGGTGTGCCATCGAGAGTGGAAACTCTGTGTTCGAGCCGACTGTCACTACAGGTCAGATGTCGTTTGTGTCACCCCACGTTTACTCGTACACGTTGTCAAATCGTTCCTTGGCATGCTTATGGTCAGAGAGAATAGTTCTGAATCGTTTCCTGTTTTTCTTCAAACTCTCTCAGAGTGACAAGATCAAAACCTGGAGTCAAACCCAACACATGTGCGCGTGGGCACACACACACAGACACTCCTCTAATTCCAGTGACCGTTAGGTATTGGTCACGCTAGTGGTTCGAGTAGGGTTTTCTCCTTCACTTTCACTCCTTTTTTGTTGTTGTTTTACATTTTATTTATTTATTTTTAGAGAGAGGGGAAAGGAGGGAGAAAGAGAGGAAGAGAAACATTGATGTGAGAGAGAAACATCGATTGCCTGCCTTTCGCAGGCCCCCAGCCAAGGGCCTGGTCCACAACCCAGCCCTGACTGGGAACCGAACCAGCAACCTTTTGGCCCACAGGCCAGTGCTCAATCCATTAAGCCCCACCAGCCAGGGCATGAGTTTTACTTCTGTCTAATTTTTACTTCTGTAACATAAGTTATTTTAATTTATACTGATTATAGGAGAAAATACATAACCAATAAATCTTACACATTGTGTGTTTAAAATGATGTTTACTCTCATTATAATCACTTCTTTATTTAGTTTCTCTCTTGTACGGGTTTTGATTTATATATTTTAGACAAAATATATAATGTATCTAATATACAATGTATCTGATATTTAGATACATTGAATAACTCTCATCTGCTAGAGTATGACATTAAGTCTTAGGAAATGGGGTGGTGGAAATACAGAGGGACTGATGTCGGAATGTGTCTAGTGTATGTATTGAGAAGGAAAAGAAAGGAAAAAAAGTGTCATTGACCATGTTTTAGTGCAGAGGAGAAGAGTGATGTTTTACATACTGTAGACATTAAGTTGATTGTGACTGTCATTCCAGACATTAGGGCTTTGTGGATGCTGAAGGCGAAGCCATTCTCACAAAGGCCAAGGCTTTTCTCCTCAGTGACACTGTGAGGTGTGGGGAACAACACTCTGTCAAGGACCGCAGGTTTTACCATGACCACAGGAAATGAAATTTTAGCTCAGGATATAGATATGTTCTGTATCGGAAATGTTCATGGTAATTTCTCCTGAGTAGGGACTGGGTACAACAAATTAGGAATTGTTCTGCTTTAAAGAAAGGGCATTTGCTTCTTTGGCTCCGCAGGTATTACTTGTATGGTCTGGCGTTCCAGACCTGGAAGGCCTACGTGCGTCAGCGGCAGGCTGTGAAGAACAAGTACGTGAGAGCCGAAGATTATGGTGAGAAACGGAGATGCATGTCTAAAGAAAATGCCCAGACTGACTTTCCTTTATTAAGATTTCAGTTTTTGGGAGCAGTTTTAGATTCACAGCAAAATTGAGGAGCAGGTACAGTGATTACCCATATGCCTTCTGCCCCTTCACATGCATAGCTTCCCCCATTCGTAAATATTTTCTCCCAGTTGGTGGTTTTCTTTTCATTCTCAGTAGTGTCTCTTACAGAGCAAAAGTTTTTAATTTTGATGAAGTACAGTTCATCAAATTTTTGTCTTATGGATTGTGTTTCTGATAGCTTGTGTAAGAATTCTACTTAATCCAAAGTTGCAAAGATTTTCTCCTGAAAGTTCTGTGGTTTTACTTATGGATCTTGTATATCCTGCAGCCTTGCTAAATTCATTTACTAGTTCTAGGATCTTTTATGTAGATTGAATGGGATTTTCTCTACAGTCATCGGTAAACAGAGACAGCTTTATTCCTTCCTTTCCAGGATATCTTTATTGCATTGTCTAGGGCTTCCAGCGTGACACTGAACAGGGGTTGTGAGAGTGGGCATCCTTGTCTCATTCCTGCTCTTAGGGGGAAAGCTTTTGGTTTTTAACCTTTAGATGTGATATTAACTATAGGTTATTTGTAGATATCCTTTATCAGGTCAAGGAGGTTCTCTTATATTCCTAGTTTTATGAGCACTTTTATCATTAATAGATGTTGGATTTTGTCATCATTTTTCTCTATTTTGAGGTGATTCTGTGGCCATTTTTTTAGTTTGTTAATATGTTGAATTATATAGAGTGACTTTTGAATTTTGAACCAGCCATACATTCTTCAAATTAACACCAATCTTTATGTATTGCTGGGTTCAATTTGCTAATTTTTTTTTTACCCTCATCCAAGGACATTCTTATTGATTTTAGAGAGAAGGGCAGGGAGGAAGAAAGACGGAGAGAAACATTGATGCGAGAAAGAAATATTGATTGGTTGCCTTCTGCATGTGCCCCAACCAGGGATCTAACCGGCAACCCAGGCATGTGCCCTGATTGGGAATTGAACCGATGATCTTTCAGTTTGTGGGGTGATGCCCAACCAACTCCATATTATAGAGTTTAAAGAAAAGTCACTTGGGTTTTTAAGATAGAAGAGTTACTTCTGACATATGACATTGTTTTAGGCCATGTCCACAGGCCTCAGGGAGTACCCATTTACTCTTGCACTGGTAAATAAAACGTCTGCAAGTACAACCAGGCCTTGGGGAGGACTAGTTCTCAAATTGTCATCAGAATCTTGGTAGAGACGATTAATGCCAATTCCTGGGTTCCATGCTCAGAAAATAACAGCTTGCACTTATTGGAGACACTTATCATAGACAGTCTAATTTACTCTTTGCAAATATAACCTCTAAGGGAGGCAGCGTTTTATAGATAAAGAACTTGTGCAAGGTTACTTAGCTAATAAATGACAAGGTCAGTATTTAGACTTGGCTTGTCTTATCTTGGGAGACCAGACTTTAAACCATAGCACCATGCCAGTCCTTGTGGCCTAGGGGGTGTTGATTCCTGAGATCTGGGGTGGGCTCGAGGAAGCCCCATGTTAAACTTTTCTTCATAATTTGAGTCCACTTGTCAGCAACTATGACATATAAAGTGTAGCTCCAGTCCTACTGACTGCGTTTTGGAGAATGTTCTAAAAATGGTTTATATAATTGCTTTGTATCCTTTGTATACTAAAAAGTAAAGAAATTTACTTTATTGGTAATGACTTTCATAATGAAAATGGATTTACCACAAAGGGAAATCTGTTGACCTTTGCAGTTCTGTATCTAGTAATTTGTCTTTTCTCCGGGATCATTACTGGTCTTTGTTACTGTTTCCCAAACAGATACAGAGAGTATTTTTTTTGTTTGCTTATATTACTCAATTATTATTTCAAACAGCAAGTTTTGTAATACAGTTTCTTATTTTTTAAACTTTGTATTGTGGAAAAAATTTAAATCTCTAAAAAATTGAAAAATAGACTAATGAACCTCCCACCCAACTTCAACAATTATCAACTCACACCAGTCTCCCTTCTCTGCTTCCTGTGTTACTCACATCGTTTCATCTGTAAATGTTGCATAATATAGCTCTAAAAAAATAAGGGCTTTTAAAGTAAAGTATTTCTAAACAGTGCAGTATATTGATTTTCCTTTAAATGTTTTGTAAATGTTATCACTGACATAGCCATTCTTCACATGCACTTGCATCTTTATTAATTTTGTAGAGTTCACAACTTTTCCAGCAGGGGGCACTTGAAGGCTGGAGGAATTTTTTCAAAGGTGGGATAAGTACAGAGAGCGCCATGGGATTTTATCATAACCCAGAGTGATCCGTCTCCCCTTACCCCATTGTGAAAATCTCTTTGGTGCATCTAGATGCAAAGCAAAAGATGCGGCAGGCCTGGAAGTCCTGGTTGATCTACGTTGTTTTTCGGAGGACCAAGTGTCAGATGCAGACCGCTGCCCTGGAGTTTAGGCAGCGGAGTATTTTGTGGTGAGTGCACTCACAGTTCAGCAACTATCATTTTGTCTCAGCTTTTTTTTTTTTAAAAGATTTTATTTATTTATTTTTAAAGAGAGGGGAAGGGAGGGAGAAAGAGAGAGAAACATCAATGTGTGTGGTTGCCTGTTGCATGGTCCTTACCAGGTACCTGGCCTGCAATCCAGGCATGTAGCCCAACTGAGAATTGAACTAGTGACCCTTTAGTTCACAGACCTGTGCTCAATCCATTGAGCTACACCAGCTGGGCCTGTCTCAGCCTTTCTTTATGCTGCTGCGAAACAGCACAAAATCCCACCTTAGAACAGTTTTGAACATAATTGGTACCTAATATATACTTATTGAGAATTTGTCCAACTATAAGATCAAGTTTTCACATAATCATAAGTAACACTAATTGAGTACTCACTATGTTCTAAATCCTGTGTTAAGTATGTGGGTATATTAATTTTTTAATGTGATACATCTCATTTAATCCTCACCATAAACTGTAAAGTTAAGTATTCTTATTGTACATATAAAGATACATGAGGTCTGTTTGGAAAAAGTCCAACCATTGTTAATATAATGAGAATGGTTAGGGTGATGTTGATGTAACCTGGCAGCCAAGGCAAGTGGACTGGAATGTGCACGTGTGAACAATGACGACTTCACTGTACTAGTCATGGGGGGCGGTAGACACTGTTGAGTGAGCATGTGTACTGTGTGGCCGTCGCATTCAAAATGAGCAAGTAGAGTAATGAATCTGCATCACACTTTGCATTGAGCTTGAACATTCCTCCATGGAAACTATTCAGATGATTCAGAAGGCTGCAGCTATGGGCAACTGGTGATTGGCAGCTTCATCACAACAACACTCCCGCTCATGCAGAGTTTTTTGGTGAAATATCAAATCACCCTGGCGACTCAGCCCCCCTATAGCCCAGATTTGGTGCCTTGTGACCTCTGACTTTTCCCAAAACTAAAATCACCTTTGCAAGGGAAGCAATTTCAGACCATCAGTGAGATTCAGGAAAATAAAACAGGGTAGGTGATGGTGACTGGAAGAACTGTGTGAGGTCCCAAGGTACCTACTTTGAAGAGGATTGAAGCATCATTGTCCTATATACAATGTTTCATGTATCTTGCATCTTCTTCAATAACTGTCTCTATTTTTCGTAGTACATGGCTGGACTTTTTCTGTACAGACCTCATAAGTTGTAATTGGCAAAGACAGAGCTCACGACACAATTTTTCTGATGCCAAAGACCATGCTTCTAACTGCTTCCTTGCACTGCAGCTCATCAGCATTGTCCACACATTGGAGGGAGATGAGTTAGTCCACTTGGAAGCCGGTTGTGTGTAACGATGAGCTACTTTATAATGGGGCTGATTCCACCGTACAGTGTTTCTAGTGGTCCTTGGTGTCCGGAATGACAGCATATTAAAAGCTTAGTTTCTGCCTGAAAGAGCTGGGCCTTGTATGGATAAGAGCAGAGGCTTTGCACCTAGATTGAGCTGGGTTCAAGTCCCCGTTCCAATGTGTGTTATTGGGTCATTTCACCTCTCCAGGTCTCACTTTTCATCTGTGAAATAGTCACACCAGTAAGAATCTTTCGAGGTTGTCATGGGAAACAAATAAGATAATACCTGTAAAGAATTTTGCATGGTATTCAGAACATCAGTGGATGTGAAGTTATTTAAAATTTTAGAAATTTTGAAATTATTTAAAATTTATTCGGTAAATATTTAAAACTTCTGAACAAGTATACACTTCTACTAGAGTCTGTTGGGGATATTTTAGAAATTCTATTTATTCAGTGTATATTTATCAAGGGCTTAAAATGTTCCTGGTACAGTGTTGGGTGCTGGGTCTACACTCAGGGAACTTCTGATTCCCTAAGTGCTTAAAAAGGTAACTAATAATGCAAGATAGCTTGCTATTTTGGAGTGAGTAGTGCAGCTAGCACGGCCTGGGATAGGAGAAAGGAGGTTTTGGTGGGTTAGAGTGATCAGGCAAAGTGTTTCCATAAAGCAGAAGTTGCCAGCTCATATCCTCATTACTGCTTTCCTCCATCAAATTAGAAAATAAGCAGAAAAGACTTAATTCTGGATGAAACCTGGTCCGGACAGTAGGAAGGGAAGGGATCCCTCAAGACTGGAAATCTAAAAGCTACTTTTTTTGTGTGGATTGTTCTGTGAACTCTCCTGATTTTTTAAATGTTGGCAATAATTTATTATATATTTTTAAAAATTCGTCCAGGCCATACACAGCATGTCTGCAGTGTCTGAGGCTGGATCCGACTGAGGGTCCATCCTTTCCAGCCTTTAATTGGCAGCTTTGGGACTCTCGACTGAGCTTTTCAGCAGTGGCTCTAACATCCATCCGTCTAGAGACGCACCGTGAGGGGGAGGGAGTTGACCTGGAAGCCCGAGGCCCAGCCCTCACTACCCTCCTCTTTTCTGTGTGACTTTTCTTCTGGCTGGTTTCATCTTCGCCTTGCTCCTTGACAGGGCGTGTTGGAGCGAGTGGAGGCGGCGACTGGAGCAGCTCCGTGCGGGGCGTGCTCTTTATGCCTCCGCCGTGAAGCACCGGGCCCAGAGCCTCCAGCTGCAGGTAAGTCCCCCAGACTCCGGCTTTGGAGTCTCGTCCCTGTTGTCGAGCTCCACACCCGCAAAGGGTGGGGTGGGACTTCCACTCAGAAGGCCAGTCATCACGCTGCTGCCTCTGCTGGGCCCTCCCCACAGCTCACAGGGTTGAGGAGGAGGTGGGGGCCAGAAGCAACGTGGAGGGCTGAGCTCTTCAACAGACAGAGGTTGCTCTTAGGATTATGCTAGATGTGCTTACCAATGGTTTGTAGAGTGGGTCTGCTAATTGTGGAACTGGAAAGGAATTTACGAGTTAGTTATAAATATGTTAAAGAAACAGCAGTATATTTTTTGTTTTTACTGTTTCCTTATAGCCAATTAGCACTAATGAGGCGACTCTTGGAAAGCACCTGAGGATGGGGCCTGGCTGCCCATGGAATCAACCATGTTATTAGAGGGTGGGAACGTTCAGTCCCACCCCACCCCCCGGGGAGGGGAGAGGTGCCGGCGGTTGAATTAATCGCCAGTGGCCAATGATTTAATCAATCACGACTATGTAATGAAGCCTCTGTAAAACCCCAAAAGGGTGAGGGTCAGAGGGCCTGCTGGTTGGCGATGTGTGGAGCTGTGGGGAGCGTGGCATGTCTGGGGAGGAAGCCCCATGCCCCTTTCCCACACACCTTGCCGTATGCACCTCTGCCATGTGGCTGTTCCCCAGTTATAGCCTTTTATAACAAATGAGTGATCCACTAAGTAACATGTTTCTCTGAGTTCTGTGAGTTGTTCTAGCAACTTAATTGAATTCAAGGAGGGGGTCGTGGGAACCTCTGGTTTGTAGCTAGTTAGTGCATGTAACAACCAGAACTTGCAGTTGCCATTCTGAGTTGGAGGGGATCTGTGGAACCTCCAATACGTGGCCAGTCAGTAGAAGCACAGGTAAGAGCCTGGGCTTGGGGCTGGCATGGAAGTTTACGGGCGTGAGGGTGGGATAAGGGTGGGGGACAAGGCAGTCTTGTGGGACTGGACTCAGCCCGTGGAATCTGAGGCCATCTCTGGGTAAACAGTGTTGGAACTGATTTGAATTCTTGGACACCCTGTTGGGATTGGGCCCAGGAACCCAATTTGGAGGGAGAGTAGGAGTTGGGTCATGAGGTCACAAGAGGCAGATGGTAGGGCTTTGCGGGCTGTGCCCATTAAAGGCTTGGGCTCTCACTCCAGGGCAGGTGGGAAGCTGTTGGCTTTCAGGGGAGAGCGATGTGATCACCCTTACCTCTTAGAAGGATCCCTTTGGTTCATTCCATGCTGCCTGTTGAGTAAGAAAGGGAGGGGGAGATATTAGAGGGCGTGTGTGCTTGCTTATATTTTCAAGAAGAATAATGGAAAACTAAACCTAAAACTAACAACAAAGTGGTTACCCACGGAGGGAGGGAGGGAACAATGTTGGAACAAAGTATTTTTGTGAATTTACTTCGTTATACATTTTAAACTTTGGAACCATGTAGATATTTTATATAATAAAAAAAAACAAAAGGAAAGCAAAACCAAAAAACAGTCCCTAGGATTTTAAAACACTCTGAACCAAGCATATCAAGTTTGTAGCAGTGACTACACAGAGAAAATAATTACTTCAAGTAACCTTAAAATACAATATTTTGTCCCTTCTTCCCTAGCAGCATGTGGTCTAAGGACGCGGAGAACCGCCGAGAAATGTAAAACTGTACTCGGCAGTCTCATGTTAGGGACAGGTTTGGAATTATGTTGAAACTCCTATAGCTCCGTTGTAAGATAAAGCAAATAACTACAGCAGTGTCATTAGGAATCACAGTTTTTAGGATGAAAGAAGATATTACAGGTATTCAATCAAAGAAATTAAATAAAAGTCCTGTAATTTGAAGCTGGAAATATAAATATCAGTATGGACTCAAGACTTTTTTTTTACCTAAAAATCTTCTGACCTTAAAAACCTTCTGACTGACAAGACTTAGAAGCAGTGGCATTAATGCAGCATTTGGCTGCTGCAGAGCCCAAGCTGTGGTCTCTGCTACTTCCCACAGAAAGGAACTGAGGATTTTTTTTTTTTTTTTTTGAGAAATGGCTGATTCCAGGTCTGCAGCTGGAAATAGACACTGTAAGACTAGGGCACAGATTTTCAACCTTTTACATCTCATGGCACACAGGCTAATTACTAAAATTCTGTGGCACACCCTAAAAAATATTTTTTGCCACTCCGACAAAAATATTTGATTGCTTTACAAAAAGTATGATAATGGTCATTACGTACTCTTTTTGCTCCAAAGTGACTTTTTTAAAAAAAATCAGGCACCTATACAGAAGGATTTCTGTACCAAGAATGAACCAGTCAGATGTGACCTTATTACGTGATGTGGCCAATAAGATGCAGCTCTGTTCCATGACCTGATATATTTATGGTTCAAGACAGGGCATTCACACTGGATGGCTATCATTGTGTTGGCTATTATCACTTTTTTTATTTGCCAGTCTAGGGAAAAGGCACTGACCAGTGCCTCTGACTAAATAGTCAGGTGCTGCATGTTTTAAAAATTCCTGCAGCACAGTGCTTGAAAATCGCTGGCCTAGGGTGCGGTGTGCTGCCAAGTGAGCGGATGAACAGAGGCTGAGAGGGTTGTGCCAGGACTCCCGTAGGCTTCAGCGAGAACAGTGTGGGCATCAGAAAGAATAATGACTACAGTGGATTGAAAAACATATCAAATATGTAAAAGTAATGCATTCATAATGAGAAGTAAAGAGGAACTCATTGGTCACAATTTAGGTTAGAGCATTAGCTCAGTTCCTTGAAAATTAATGAAGGTAAAAATGAAGCATTGATCCTGCCTTTCCTGTACAAACTAATCTCTGCAAAACCAGAAGGTTAATGAGAGACTAGCCTTCTTTATAGATTTGCAGTTAATAAATGCAGGAGCACTGGAGGTAGAAACTCACTGTTTGCCACTCCTGATGAGAAATTGGGTGTAGGCAGCCAGCACCAGGTGAAAAGGCGATGGGGAAATATAGTGGACGGATCAGAGTGATGCCACCTGAAGCCACTGAACAGTCTTGGCGCTGATAGAACTAGGGCAGCCTGCCATGCTGTGCCTCACGGGGCAGTGTAACGGGAAAGACCTAGTACCACTCGAGAACTGTTCTTGTCTAAAAATGTGAACATGACTCCAGTGATCGATTCATAGGAAACTCAGAGATCAGAGGAATGAGTTTAAGCCACCCTGAGGAGGCAGCCAAGTCTCTATAACATTTTATAGGGTAAACATAAAGGAAGAATTGAAGGTTATACTAAATGAAATCAGGAAAAATCTACAGAGAACCAACAGTGAAGGGAAGGAAGCCAGGATTCAAACCTACGATTTGGAACATAAGGAAGAAATAAACATTCAACCACAACACAAAGAAGAAACAGGAATTCAAAAAAAAATGAGGATAGTATATATAAGAAGCCTCTGGGGACATCTCCACACATGCCGACATCTGAATCCTAGGGGTGCCAGAAGGAGATCAGGAAGAGCAAGACATTGAAAACTTATTTGAAAAAATAATGAAAGAAAATTTCCCTAATTTGGCAAAGGAAATAGACATACAAGTCCAGGAAGCACAGAGTCCCAAACAAGGTAGACCCAAAGAGGACCACACCAAGATACATCATAATTAAAATGACAAAGAGAGAAGTAAACGATAAAGAGAGAATCTTAAAAACAGCAAGAGAAAAGCAGGGAGTTACTACAAAGGAGTTCCCATAAGACTTCTGGCTGGTTTCTCAAAAGAAATTCTGTAGGCAAGAAGGGACTGGCAAGAAGTATTGAAAATGATGAAAAGCACCCTGGCTGGCGTGGCTCACTGGATTGAGCTCGGGCTGTGAACCAAAGCATTGCAGGTTCGATTCCCAGTCAGGGCACATGCCTGGGTTGCAGGCCATGGCCCCCAGCAACTGCACATTGATGTTTCTCTCTCTCTTTCTCCCTCCCTTCCCTCTCTAAAAATAAATAAATAAAATCTTTAAAAAAAATGATGAAAAGCAAGGACCTACAACCTAGATTACTCTATCTAGCAAAGCTATTATTTAGGATGGAAGAGCAGATAAAGTGTTTCCCAGACAAGGTAAAGCTAAAGAAGTTCATCATCACCAAGCCATTATTACCAGAAATGTTAAAGTGACTTATTTAAGTAAAGAAGAAGATCAAAACTAAGAACATTAAAAAGGCAACAAATTCACAGCTATCAACAGCAAAATCTTGAAAAAAAACTGAGCAAACAACTAGAACAGAAACAGAATCGTAGATATGGAGATCATTTGGAAGGTTATCAGCAGGGAAGGAGTTCGGGGAGATGGGGGAAAGGGTGCAGGGAGTAAGAAGCAACATTGGTAGGTACAAGATAGAAAGGGGGATATGAAGAAAAGTATAGGAAATGGAGAAGCCAAAGAACTTCACATGCATGACCCATGAACATGAACTGAGGGGAAGGATTGCAGGAGGGAATGGGGTACTGGGCAGAGGGGTGCAAAGTGGGAAGAAGTGGGACAACTGAATAACAGCCAATAAAATATACTAAAAAATTTGTATGTTTTGGGGGAAAAAAAACAGACCACAGAAGATCGTGCATAAAAGCAGGGACAATAGTGAAGAAGCTATTATCAAATTCCTGGTGAGATTGTGGACAAGGATGATAGCAAACAGGTGTTGGATTTCGGGTATGGTCTGAAGGCATTGACATCAGGATTTGCTAATGGATAGATAAGATGCGAAGTTTCAGAGAGAGAGAGAGAGAGAGAGAGAGTCTAAGATGACTCCCAGGTTTCTGACCTAAGAAACTGATCAGTGGAGTTGCCATTCACTGAAATGGGGCAGATGGAGGGAGAAGCAGGCTTGTGGGGAAGCATTGGGAAGAGCTGCATTTTTAGCTCCGTGTCTTCAGCCTGGTAAGCTTTCTGCATGTCCAGAAGGAGATGTCAGGAAGGCAGTTGGGTATATGTGAGGAGTATTGAGGACAGGTCCAGACCTGAGATGTAAATTTGGGAGTCCTGGGCATGCAGGTGGTAACTGAAGCTAAGAGGGACTGGGTGAAAGCACGAAGGGAGTGAGTAGCTAGTGGAGAGGTTCCAGGATCAGCAACTGGAGCCGAGAGACGCGTGACATCTTGGGTGCCAGCTGAAGGAAAGTGTGATACCGGCTGTGTCAGATGCTTCTGGTTGTTCAGGGAGGGCAAGGACCGATATTTGACCTTTGGATCGAGAAATTCAGAGATCATGGGTGTGCTCGGTAAAAGGGTTTAGGTGCGCCCGCTGGGGAGAAGTTCAAGGAAGCCTGCCTGGGAGAAGAAAATTTACAAACAGCTTTTTTGAGGAGTTTGGAAGGAAGGGAAAGAAAACGAGTGTTAGCTGGCCGGCAAAGTGTGGCTGGTGTGTGTTGGTTGGTTTGAGGATTAACTAATTTATTCCTTTTAAGAAGCATTTCTGTGACAGTAATCTCCCCCACCCACCACTTTTTATTTTTGACAAATACCAAACCACAGAAAAGATGGATACTGTATACAGTTCACTAGGGTAACCGATGTTTACACCTTGCCACATTTGCTTTCTCTATCATATATTTTCTGAGCCGCTTTAAAGTTGCAGACATAAAATTTAACGAAATACTTTAGCTTATATCTCCTAAAAATAAGGATATTTTCCTATTCACTGTAGTATCATTATATCCAAGACATTTAATGTTGATATGATAACATCTAAAATACAGTTGATGTGCAAACTATACATTGTTGCTGTTTTAGTGTCAGGTCCAAGTCCAGTGGCAGGTCACCCATTGCTTTGGGCTGTCATATCCCAGAAGGGACATGTATGTCAGAAGGGACATACATTTTTTTTTTAGAATGGGAGACATAACAGCACATTCATGTGCTGATGTAAAAAATCTAGTAGAGAGTGGAAATAGATAATGCAGAAGTGGGGGCAGTTGCCAGAGCGATACACTGAAGAAGGTGAGAGAAGATGGGATGCATCCTTAGTGGAGGGATGACCCTTGATGGGAGCATGCACAGTTTGTCCGGAGTAACAGGAGAGAAGGCCAAGCCTGTGGGTAGATGGAGCAGGGGGGCTTGAGAAAATTCTTTTGTGACTGCTTTTATTTTCTTGGTGAAATAGGGAGAGTGGTATTCAACTGGGAGGAAAGAAAGGCGAAGAGGTGTGACAGGTTTAAGGAGGTGTGAAGCTGTCGTCTGAGACGGCCCTCTTCACACTAGGGCGTGCGCGTCGTTGAGCGTGCATGGAGATATCTCCAGTGTGTGCATTTATGGACATTCTTCAGGGAGCCATTCCGTAGACTTCAGCTTCTGCAGATGCACTTCCAGGAAGCCCGTGTGTCTGAGGAGGGCCTCTTGGCAACAGGCTTCCTCTCCCTTTGGAAACACCTGTGCTCTCACCTGTGCCAACTCTGAGTTCATTGTATCACCCCTTGGATTGTCCCTGCTTCTTGGCTGCTCATTGTTTTGTTTTGTTTTTTTAATTTTTAAAATGTATGTATTGATTTGAGAGAGAGAGAGAAACATCAATTTGTTGCTGAATTTTTCTGCCTGTCTTTTTACTCACTGGCCTCTGGCATGTGCCCTGACCAGGGACCAAACTTGCAACCTTGGGCAGTCGGAACGATGCACCAACGAGCTGAGCTACCTGCTCAGGGCGGCTCGTAGACTTGATTGTTCCTCTTCATTTGTGTTCTTAATCCAGGGGAAGAACTTACTTTCTGGAAGTAGGATGCCCTTCCCAAATATCCTTGCACCCCAAGTTCCCACAGCTCATCATGCCACTTGTGTCTAATTTTCACCTTTCGTGTGTGTGTGTGTGTGTGTGTGTGTGTGTGAGTGTGTGTGTGAGTGTTTCTGTTCTCTCCACCAGCACTTCACCTCTGCTTCCCTGCCTCTCCTGTGAGTGTTGTCTCTTCTGTGTCCTTCAGGCTTGGTTGCGGTGGCGGGAACAGCTCCTGCACGTCCAGGGGGAGAGACAGAAGGTGGCCTCCGCAGTGAGGCACCATCAGCACTGGCAAAAGCTGAGATCCCTGAAGGCCTGGCTTGAATTCCTGCAGGCCCGGAGGGTAAAGAGACGGCGGAAGGGTGAGCAGGAAGTCCCGGCTCAGGAGGGCAGAGGGGTGGGTCACAGTTTCCACTCTCCTTCTGCCAGTGGTGCTGATTTATTAAGGAGAGATATAATGGTACTATGCCACGGATTTTGGTAAAAGGAGGTTGAGGAGGAAAAATCCATCATCCTCAATTCCCATTTATTGTCTTCTATACATACATTTTATTCAATGGGGTTTTAATTATCCTATAACCACTGTGTTACTATGATTAATATGATGTATGTAATTTTGTCTATTGCTTTTTCCCATACAACTTACCAACACTTTCCCGTGTCTTTAAGTATTCTTCATTAATGTTATTTTTTTAATGGTTACGTTTAATAGGATGGCTTACCTTAGTCTATTAGCCATTCTTCTGTTGACAGATGTTTGGATTGTTTCTGTTTGTCCTCAGTTATGTGAATGTGTGTGACTCATGATGTTGAGTTTTTTTAAACACTCTTCAAATGGTTTACTTCCCAGTGAGAGTTCAGAAGTAACAATATGTAGCTCGTGATCATCAGGACCGTCTATACTGTTGTTTCTTTGGCCTCTGCAAAAGTGACTCAGTCTCTATGCTAGATGCTGAGTTGGGCATTCCAGCTTTTACCGGGCCCTCTCTGCAGAAATCTCGAGGCTGCCAAGGCTGTCTCTTGGGAGAGTTTGAATGTGTCCGTTTGAGACTAGTGACAGGAGACCACTGCCTGGCTGCCCGAGCCCGAATGGGAAGGCAGTGAGCTGTTAGGAACGGTGAGCTGCAGGCTAATGTTCCCCCAGTTACAGCATTTGAATGTCAGGACCGACTCCCTTTCATTTCCTGCACTTCAGCGCATCGGGCCATTAGCTAATTAGCGTTAAAAGGAGATGGAGCTGGCAGCCTGCATCAGCCTGACTGAAAGCCCAAAGAAGCCTTTGCCAGCATGTTGTCGGAATGGTGTGTCATTGACTCAGGCCCTGAAGCCCTATCTGGGAGACCTCAGTGAAGAGGCAAAAACAAGACCCAACTTTTGAAAACAGCAGTTGCCATTCTTACTCATCAGTAATAACTATGAGCCTCAGCTCTTTGATTTTGTAGCATCCTCTTCCCTAAAATTCCAGACCTTTTCTCTTGGAAAAAAGAGAGGTAGCTAAGGGATTCCCAATAACCTTCCCCTGCTTAGAAAACATTCATTCTAGAGTTCTTTGTGAGAGCAGCCTTGAGTCCCCTGCTGTCTGCCAGTGGTGGGGTTCACCTTGTCTTAAAGATGCTTCCAGTTCATGGCTCACTGAGGGGCGTCAGAACTTGTTATTTTCTCTGTTGTTGCAGAGCTGGCCGAGCGATTCCACCACGTCACTGTTCTCCAGACACACTTCTGCGACTGGCAGTGGGCCTGGCAGCGGAGGGAGAGTTTGCATGCTCACCGCGCACGGGTGGAAGCCCTGGCCAGAAGGATGGTGCTGCGTCGGGCCTTCACGCACTGGAAACACTGTATCCTTTCCAGCCTCCCAGCCCTGTCTGCCCCCTCAGCCAGGACAGAGTGAGCTCAGCATCCTGTACAGCAAGAATCAGGAGACACATAGGAAACAATTACTGAACAATTTAATAGTGCCGATCTCTCTTGATTTCTTTTAAGGTTTTTTGATTGGGAGTATCCATACAAAACAGGATGTATAGCATATTTACAGTTTAAAAAATAATAATTAAATGAACACCTATGTACCCACCAGTCAGCTTAAAAAATAGAACATTGCTAGCTCCCGTCTGCTCCTCTCTGATTGTATTCCCTTTGCCTCTCCTCCTCGGAGGTTATGCTACTGTGCTGAATTTTATGTTACAGTTTTGTAGCCTTTCTCCCCACTAGGTGGGGGAAATAGCCATAGCCATTTCTGTCTCAGAAATTTGTTTTATTTCACGTCTGTTTTAGAAAGCCCTCTGTTCTTGGCGGATCTACCGTGGCGATCGTAGCTTCCGTTTATGGAGCGTGTACTGTGTGCATGCGTTTTGCCTTATCCCCTTAGTCTTCACAGCAGCCCTGTGGCGTGGGCATCGCCACGTTCCCTTCACAGAGGAGGAAGCAGATTCAGGGGAACTCAGTAATTTTCAAACTCACAGCGAGACACTGGCAGAGCCAGGATTTTTTAAGCCCTGGCCTTTGAGTCCAGTGCGCACCACACCTGCCACAGTGTGTGCCCGGGTGTGGGGGTTTAGACTGCCTGGGACGTGCATCCGCACCCTCGGTTGTTTATCACACTCTTGCGCTGTTCTGAACTCCTGCCTCAGTTCCGGAATGTGCGGAAGCTCGAAGACTGACAGTTGTTCATTGTCTAGTGGGGGCAATAGACATGAAAACGAATCTTTACAGTGTGACGTGAGAAGTGCTGTGGTAAAGGTTTACATCACGTCCTGCGAGAGCTGCTGTGGTGATCCAGCCGAGGAGATGTTTGAGCCGAACTGAAGTCTTAGGGGATGGCACCGTCGCCCAGCGGCGGACTCGGGGCGCTGTTTCCGGCGGGGGGAGTGGCACTTGCACGGGCGTAGATGAGGGACAGCATTCCAGGGTGGTGACGGGTCCGTAGTGACCCGTGTGGGGGGTGGACGGCAGTGGGGTCGTGTAGGTGGGTGCTGACTGGGGACCTCTGTGGGCCGTGGTCAGGAATTTGGGCTTTCTCTCGGCAGCACTGGGGGTCCTCCGGAATTATTCCAGAAGGAGCACGGCAGGTTTATACTCTGGAAGGGCAAACCTAGATGAGAGGAGCGCAGCTAGCACAGGGACGCCAGCTATGTGAGGTGGCTGTCTCGCCAGTCTGTATGAGGGACAAGTCCCGTGAACTGCAGGGTGTTGGGGGCGGGGACAGAGGGACGGGAGAGATTTAGGGGGAGAGCAGACGGACTCGGCGACTGAGTAGATGGCAGGAGTGGGAGGAGAAAAGCCCTGAAAATAAGTCCAAGGTTTTTTAGCTGAAACATCTGACTGGATTGTGATGCCAGAACAGAGAATGCAGGAGAGAGAAGTTCTGTGTTAGATACGGCGATTTGGACATGCTTAGGGCAGTGGTTGGCAGTTTCTCTCAGCTGGTCTTTGCCTCTTATGAAAAGGGCATCAGAGGAGAGAAAGGTGAGGCCCGCTGTTTGAGAAGTAACTCGCGTGGAATCCCTTCGTCCACTCGTCCTTGGGTCATCAGGAGGGGACAGGGGACCATCAGCCCATCTGCGTATCCTGTGCTCCCCTTCAGACGGGTCACTGGGATTGTACCATGTGGGGGTGGCAACCTTGTTGAGATCAGAGGCCTTAACTCCTGCAGACGTGCTGCTGTGTGCAGAAGCAGCCGCCCAGTGGAAGATGGCGGAGGAGCACTGCAGGCGCCGCTTGCTGGTAAGTGTGTCAGCCCTGCTCCAGCATCCCTTCTTGGGGTTCCGGACCCACGTCATGCTCTCCCAGTGCCCCTGGTCCTGTGGTGAGCTTCAGTCATGAAGCTCTCCTTTATTGTGGGTGTCCCTGTTGTCATTTGGGGTCAGAGATGGTAATGGTGTGGGGTCAGAGGAGACTGGAGCTACGAAGGAATCTTAGAGATGATCTGGTCTCACATGGTGGGCCCCCGGTTTAGCGGTGGAAGTCTGGTCTGTGAAGTTGGCCAGAGCAGCAGTGCTGAGGGTGAATCGAGGTCCGGGGAGCAGTGCCTGTTCTCTCCCCAGCCCTCAAGAGCGCTTTGAGCATCCTGTGGAGTTCCCCAGAGCACAGCGTGGGAACCCCTGATCGCTTTTCTGTCTCGGCAAACTGAAGCCCGGGGCCGGGGGAGCATGGGCTTTGCTGGGACCACGTGTGAGGCGCTGACGGAGCTGGAGCCAGGCCTGCGTGTCCTGCTTCTGCCTCGACCCCCCCTACTCCCCACGGATTCCTTCTCTCCCTTCTATTCTACTCTCGCAAAACTGCATTTATGATTGTGCAAGTATGCACATTGACCCCACATGGTCAAAAAACAAAACAAAACATCATAGACTACAAGTCTGTCTCTTTTGTGAGAGGCTAAGCTGGTGTTTTTGACCTTCGTCTGCAGTGTTCCCATCTGGGTCAGGGGATGTGCCCTGGTCAGAGGTCAGGGTGTGTTCGTTCCTGCGAGTTGCCGTGGACACCGGGGGGTGGGGTCGAGGCCTGGCTTGTGGCAGGCTCCTGTTGGGACTCAAGCAGAGAAACACTCTCGGGCACAGGGGGACAGCTGTGACCAGCTGTGATTGAGCTTCTTGTCACTGCTATTATTTTTACAGACAAGCCTGATTTGTGCCCTGTCGTGTCCTTTCTTCCTTTCACAGCACCTTTGCTTCAGAGCCCTGAAAGACAACGTGACCCGGGCCCACCTGCAACGAATCAGAAGGAATCTCGCTCACCAGCAGCATGGTGCCATGGTGAGGGTCTCCTCCTGTATCAAGGGACTTCTCCTGACGGCCACTCTTTTTTCAGCCTTTTGTGCTTACAGATTTGTCCCCTGACCTGTAGGCTCTGAAACCGTGGTGTCCATTTTCTATTAAAGAAATGGACTATTATGGACTATTAAAGTCCATACCAGCCAGTAGAGAAACCTTTGTTATTGCCTTGTTTAATCCCATTTTTTTATCTGTTTGCTAAGAGAATTGGTACTTGAATCAGAGGTCAGGGACCATGGATTCTGACCCTGACCTGGGGAATGGGGTTTGAGCCTGCCTTCTGGGAGGTTTCGGTGGTGTCTGTGGTGGTGTCTGCTCTGTCAGTCTGTTCCCTGCGGGGGCTGGTTTGCCTGAGGGCAACAGGCGTTCTGTCTCTTCTTGTAGATTGTGTTTCTGGGTGTACAGGGATGGTGTTTACTTGTTTTGTTGTTAATTATGAGAATGTTTAAATGTATAGAAAAATATGAACACTAGTGTAATAAGCAGCTATATATAATACCATCTGAATTCAACAATTGGTAATATTTGTTATATTTACCTCCTTTTTTTTTTACAGATTTTATTTATTAGAGAGGGGAAGGGAGGGAGAAAGAGAGGGAGAGAAATATCAATGTGTGGTTGCCTCACATGTGCCCCCTGCTGGGGACCTGGCCCGCAACGCAGGCATGTGCCCTGACTGGGAATTGAACCAGCAACCCTTTGGTTCGCAGTCCACACTCAATCCACTGAGCTACACCAGCCAGGGCAACCTCCTTTTTTCTGAATCATTTCAAAATAAATAGCAGACATCATGACGCTTGACATCTAAACACTTAAGCATGCATCGCCCAAAAAGAATGTATTCTTATGTAACCCATTAGCATTACGATCCCTAGCAAAGTGAACAGCCATCTCCCTATTATTCAGTGCCCAGCCCGTGTTTGACTTTCCTTCAAAATGTCTTTATAGCTGTTTTTACTTTTTTCAATTAAGGACTGATTATTCACTACATTTGGTTGTCTCTTAAGGCTCTTAATAACAATCTCCCCCCTCCTCCTCTCTTTTTTTGTTTAACATGTTTATTTCTTTTTTAAACTGTGGTAAAACGCACATAATGAAACTTATCACCTTAACCATTCTTAAGTGTACAGTTCAGTCATTAAGCACATTCACGCCATTGCACAACCATCACCACCCTCCGTCTCCAGGACTTTCTCCATTTTGCAAAACTGGAACCCTGTACCATTGAACAGGGACTCCCATCCTCCTCCCCCGGCCCCTGACAGCCACCGTTCTCCCTTCTCTTTCTGTGAACGGGACGTCTCCGGGTGCCTTATGTTTACGGTATCAGCCCTCTTGTGACTGGCTCACTTCACTCAGCTCAGGGCACACTTTTTATTTTCTTATGACACTGACTTTTTGAAAAGGAAGGCTGGTTATTTTGTACAGTTTTCTGTATTCTAAGTTTATTTGTTTGTTTCCTTTTGATGTCATTTGATTTTCCTTTGTTCTTTGTAACTGCTATAACTGGTTGTTACATCTAAGGGCTGCATTAGATTGAAGTTACACATTTTGTGGCAAGACTGCTCCACAGGCAGCACTATGTGATGGGATCACTTCCGGTCTCTGCAGCGGCATGTCCCCCGCAAGGCCCATGTTAGAAGAAACAGCTTCTGATCTCCATAGACTGGAAGAGCCTTCGTTTGCTTTTCGTGTTGACCCAGAATAGCTCCACGTAGCTTCTCCACAGCCCTTCTGCAGGCCTGTTCCATGCTGGGTGCTCCAAACTGAGGCCATTCCTGCTTCGGGGGACCTCACAACCTTTCGATGTAGGGGTTTCCTAACTAGTAGGTGAAGAGAGATCAATTTGCCTTTATAAACTCCCACTTTCCTCCTGTTTTGTTTCAGCTGCTGCGCAGGTTCTGGAACCTCTGGCAGTCTCGGATTGAGCAGAGGGAGGAAAGAAAGCAGCTGCCCTTCCTGCGTGCCGCCTGGGACCACTACAGGTGGGGGCTCGGCCTTCTTCGTGGGCTCCCAGGGACCCGCGGTGACAGACTCACTGTTCCCCGGGAGTGACCCCTTAGCCTTCCATGTGTTACGGCAGCAGGTTCAGAAGGGCCCCGCTATACTAGCCATTGTTCCTCACCTTGTGTTTCCCTTTTGGCTGATCAGAGGAGAGGCAGAATGGGAATATTTGTACTGGTTCTTGGCCACCGGGGTTTGAAGTGTGTGCCTGCTAGCTCGCTGCCTCAGTCGTTCCAGCTTTAGTAACATTTGTGTCGTAGAATTCATGCATTAACGCTGTTCAAGAGAAGGCTCAGGCCGGATGAATATTTGTGGCGTGGTCTTGAACGGTGCAGAGCGTGTCCTCAATTTTTTAGAGTTAATTGTTGTGTTAAAATAAATATATGAATGCACCACATGTCTGTGAGGAAAAGCCAGTGTGTAGGAAGGAAGGCAGAGAGTTAAATAAAAGCTACCTGGGTCGCTTTTCCTCCAACCCCTTAGCCTTACTCTTCAGAGGTGAGCACTATTCACTGCACCCCGCCACCTAAAAGAAGCCAGTTTAATGCACTTAATTTGCATCATTATAAGTTTAACTTGGGAACATTTTTTAATAAGTCAGAACCCCAGTGTTTAACAGACTTAGTTTGGAGTTATCAGGGTATGTTATTCTAAGTCCTGGTTTACAAAACTGAGTGTGGTTCTCATTCTCAGAATCACTGTGTGAAGGAGCACCGTGGTCATAAACAAGCCCCAGAGCTCAGCCTCAGAACAAGAAGGGTATTTGGGGGGTTTCACGCTATTACCTTAGTTCCAGAGATGCTGCGCTTGGTGGTCTAGTTAGGTTTACAAGAAAGTTGTTAACATTTCTGGGCAAGCCACAGTCCGAAATCAGGATTGTCTTTAACACTCAAGTTTAATTACATCCAAATTTACCTGTCTCAAAAACGAAGTAAAAATGTAAAATCAAACCTGGAAGTGGGATGGGCAGTACCTTGGTGTGCTGTGTTGTATTTCAGAGTAACATTGCTGCGCAAGTGTACCAGGCAGTGGTTGCAACATACCCAGAAGAGGCGATACAAGCAGGTATGGAGTACTTCGTAGCAGATGCCTCTGCTGGCTTATATTCTTGGATCCATTTGCTTTGGAAAAATTCTTGGAAAAGGCCCATGCCAAGAGGTCTTGGTGTTCAGATTTGGAAGAGAGGGTGCTGTAAAAACTGAAAGATATTTCCCCCAGAGAGGTCGAGTGATGTCGGAAAGTCTGCGTAATTCCCACTCCTCCATCTGCTTTGAAAATGTGGGTGTTCTCTGAAAGTGATGAGCTCTCAGTGGCCGTTCATTCCATGTACCTCTTTACTCAGATTCCTTTATTATATTAGTCAGCTACCCATTGCCCAGCGGGACCTTCAGAAGATACTGGGAAAAGTGCAGAACATAAGTGCCACACCCCTGTGCTAACCAGTGTGAGACACGGGGACCCACAGTGGGCGGGGGGAGGAGGGGGTCAGGCTGACGGGCTGGTGAAGGCCGGGCGAGAAAGACGGATTCTGTTCCATTTGAGAAGGACTTGGTGAGCCGCTGCTGTGCCTCAGGCACTGCCAAGCACTGAGGATGCAGCCGAGGTACAGGGCAGGCAAAGCTGCCCTCGGAGGGCTTGTAATTCAGCCCCAGGGATCTTGCAGGCCAGCTCCAATGGTGCGTGGCTGTCTGGAGTGCTGACCCGAGAAGGATTTCGAGGCCACATTCAGGCTCAGGGGGACTGGTGGCGTCTGCACGGGCACCGCAGTGCGGCATGGGACGATGCGTGCCTCTGTCTGGCCGCGCCTGGCCGTTCAACAGGGCGACACCAAGCGAACCTGCCCCCGTTATTTTCGTGTGCCCTCCCGATGGGTGTGAACACTTAGGCCATAGAAAGAAAAACTTAGATAATTATAAATATATGTGTATACACATACATATACAAAGAGATGCTTAGCCCACTTTTAATTGAAGTGGACAGTTTTCCCCTATCATGTGAGCAGAAATTAAAAATGATTTAAACTTCTTCTCAATTTTGTGTAAGAAGCAAACCTCCTTCAAAAGTGTGACCCAGAAAGGTCGTTTTCTTTTTTAATGTAAAGTACAAATAATGGTCATCGATTGTTTTACCTTAGCTGTTACAGGCCCGAGCGGACAGTCACTTCCAGCAGAGAGCCCTGCCCGCAGCCTTCCAGGCGTGGAGGAGACTCTGGCGGTGGCGCGAGCAAGAGAGTGTCCTCAACGCGAGAGCAGCGCGCTTCCACAGGTGTGCAGCGGGGGCGGGCGCCTGGGGTCTGATTTTGCCGCCCACACAGCCATTTGCTTTGCCTTTCAGCCTCTCAGGCCCATAGGCCCAGGTTTTCCCTGGTTTCTCTGTAATGTGCCTGCATTGATTCCATCTGGCAGGAAGACAGCCAGTATTTTCCCCCTGGGAAAACTTTTGTTCATTTTTATTGCGAATGCTTTCAAAACAGCCTGGGTTTTATGCCCCTTCCGTCATTTCAAGCCACAGTGAGCTCCATCAGAGCTGCCTGCTAGCTCTCTGGATCGGTGTGGTCGACCTTGCATTGCTCTGGCAGGCGTTCTGCAGTGTGATTTCCGTGAAACGTTTTGTTCCTGTTCTGCTAGACCTGGTTTTTTGAAGTTGTGAAATTAGGACAGACAAGGAGCAGAACTGCATCTTTTTGGCTGCTAGTGGGGCAAAGATGTACGTGGAATGTAATGAAATGACTCATCGCTAACTCCGTGTCTGCCACTATGCTAGGCCTGACGTGATGGGAGAAAGGTGGACTCACTGGCCTGTGACACCATCATCTTCCCTAATAATTTCCTTCTGCCAGCCGTCCTGAGAGAACAGGTTCAGAGCGATACGTGACTCGCCCATGTGATTACAAACTGATTACAAACAGTAATTAGCAGAGCCAGGGTTGAAATTCAGAGCTCCTTGATTCCAAAGTCCAAGGAGGAGGAAGATCTTTTTAATGACTTTGTGGGAGATAAGGCTGTCACACTAGAAGCAACTGAAGAACAACAGTTCAGGAGAGCAGATCCTTGTGTCCTCAGTTAAGCCAGCCACAAGGTCTGGAGCTCAGAGCTGGTGCTGAGGCTGGAACCTGGGGGAGGCGTGGCTGTGAGCCGAGGGGGTGACAGGACGGAGGGAGGGAGAGGGCAGGATGAGGAAGACCAGGCTGAGGGCGTTGCCTGATCCTGTAGGTAATGGACGGATGTTCGTGGGGATCGCACCCACAACCTTGGCGTATCGGGATGCTGCTCCACCCAGCTGGGCTACCCCGCCAGGGCATCTGGCTTCTTTTAAAGTTCGGTGGAATGTTTTTGAGACTGAGCCATGTTGCGTGTTATCAGCAGTTCAGTCTTTTGTTGCTGAGTAGTATTCTGGGGCAATATTTTGATCCATTTAAAATAGGAGTTGTTTCCTGGGTTGAGGCCATTACAATTAAAGCTGTTGTGAACATTTGTGTTCGTGGACTGTTCTCATTTCGTTGGGAAGAGATACCTAGCACGTGGTTATAGGTGGTCACGTTCATTTTATGTTCCCACCAGAAAATATGAAAATTCTAGTCTCCCTACTCCCTCTGCAGCATTTGGTTTTGACAGCCCTTCTCATTTAGCTGTTCTGGTGGGCGTGGGCGCTCCTCTCCCCGAAGACTAACGACGCGAGCATCACTGAAGCCGATCAGCTAGGAACAAAAGCCAGCTGTTCGACCAAGCCAGACCGATGGGGGAACTCCGGAGTTCCTCCAGAGTGCTGCTCGACCCGTGGGAGAGGAGCTTGCAAGCTTCGGGTCCCCTCTGAAGGACTCTGGGGGGGTGTCCAAGAGGAACAGGGGCCAGTGTGGGGTTGGTTGCTGTTTCTGAGGCAGGATTGGGAGGGACGAGAAGCGGGGACTCGCTCACTGGGAGTCCCGTGGTGAGCATCCTCGGGAACAAATGACAGCAGCAGAGCTTGTCCGGGCGCTGTAACGCCCCGTGGCATTACAGCTGCCGGGTGACGGGGGAGACGCCGTCGCCTGGCCCCTGCTTTCCCTGCGTCCGTCCTGCCCATCCGACGAAGCGGTGCGGTGGCTCTAGTTTTGACTCTTTCAGTCTTTTATCACGTGTTTATCGACTGTCAGTTTATCTTTTGTGAAGTGCCCGTTGAAGTCTTTTCTCTGGCTTTTAGAGCATTGGGTTATGTGTCTTTTTATTATTATTGATATATAGTTCTTCATATAGTCTAGACACAAGTCCAGTGTCAGATACACATACGTATTGAAAATATCATCTTCCAGTATGTGGCTTGCCTTTTCATTTTCTAACAGTATTTTTTATTTTAAATGAGAGCACATGGCTTTGCCAGTGCACAGCCCCTGGTGGCTGTTGACCAGTTGTCCAGCACCGCTTTTGCAGGCTTTGACTTCGTGACGGTGAGCAGGTGGGCTGAGGCTGCGGCAACAGAGCAGTGGTGGCTAAACCTATCTCCCCGTCTACCTCCCCTGGGACGTGGGTTGTAAATGCCGCCTCCTGGGTGGCCTCAGACCTTCTCGGTCAGCCCTGGGGCCAGGCATCCCTTTCAAGCCACTGGCCCCAAGGATTTGTGTCCTGGCTGGTCAGCATGCACCGGGACAGCTTTCACTGGAATCGTTGGTCACTGTTGGCAATTCAGCGTGGCATTGCAGAAGAACAAGGGTCTCAATGTTGGGGTCTTTTTCAGACTGTGTGCCTGGCTGACGCCAGAAGTACTTGGAAAGCATCGCATTGTTTGTGGGTTTTTTGCCCACTGTTTTCTGCTTTCCTTTTCTTCTCCCTTTCTTTCTCCCTCTCTAAGCTTATTTGCCTCTTTATAGCACAGTGTCAAAGGAAAAATCCAATGGAACTTTCCATTCTTTTTTAGTTGTTTAATTTTAAGTGCTTTACTATTACTGCTATAATTATTACTATTACTTTTAACAGGGAGACACTAGAGAAGCAAGTATTTGCTATTTGGTGGCAGAAGATGTTTCGGCATCAGGAAAACCGCCTGGCAGAGAGAATAGTAAGTGGCTTTCCCCGAGGAGGCACCTGGGATGCGCAGGGCCCGTTTCAGGCCTTTGCATTCACTCCCCCCGAGGACACCGCCCGGAGCCCAGACCCTCGCTGGAGGACAGTCTGCCCGTGCGGCACAAGAGGGGCCCGGGTCTGGGGCGTCTGTTCTCTTTGCACTGTGGCTTCTGGGCCAGGGCAGCTGGCTCCCGGGCGTCCCTTCTTTTCCATCGGTCGTTATTTGTAGCCTCTGGATTCTTCTGGCTTCCGTGTCCCCTCCTACTCGACCCATTCATTGCCCTCTGCCCTGCGACAGGCCATCCTTCACGCCGAGCGGCAGCTTCTGCGGAGGTCCTGGTACACGTGGCGGCAGCAGGCGGCAGCATATAGCCAGGAGCGGCAGCGGCAAGCGGTGGCCTGGGCCCACCACCGCGGGGGGAGGCTCCGGAAGGCCTTCGCCACGTGGAGGGAGCGAGCCCGAGGGCTCAGATCAGAGTGAGTGGGCTCTTCCGCCTCAGAACCTTTTCCCGTCTCGGCCCGGCTTTGGTCACAGGGGCAGCACCATCAGATCTGAGTGCCCGGCCAGAAGGTCGTGTTAGCCTGGGCTCTGGGTTTAAGTTCTGGAAATTTCAGTCTAAAGCAGCCTAAGTGAAACCAGGGCTGTGGCGAGAGGATCCCGGAGCGTGACGGGGACAAACATGCCTGTGGACCTGGAGTCCCGTCCACAGGCTGCACCCCCATCGCTGCTCGGAGCCCATGCGGAGTGACCGTGGCCAAGGAGTAGACTAAGGGGCTTGTTGGGGCATAACTGGGCCCCTCCCCAGGGGCAGCAGCTGTGGCCAGCGGGCACGGTGGGGCAGTTTTCACCACACCGTTTGGTTGGTGGGGCACTGCAGACACTGTCCTGCTTTGGTGGCTTTCTGCATCCACTTGGTGCTGTGAGGCCCCCCCACCTCTCAGGCTCTGGCCGCCTTTAACCTGCACGGTCCCCTGCACGTGAACAGGCTTCGGTGGTACTTGAAGCCCCGTGAGGCAGTCTGGGAAAATGATTACACATGCACTGTCCCGGGTGGACAGCCCCAGTCCTTTGGCAGCTGTTTGGAGCAATCTTGACTCTCTTGCAGATTTAAGAACCGCCAGGCAGGAGTGCGGGATGGTGAGGTCCCCCCTCCCAGCCCCCCCGCGGGGAGGGCCCCAGCCAGCGCTGGGCTGCAGCGCTGAGCTCTGACTCTCCCCGCACAGGAAGACGGGCGTGGTGCTGGCTGCAGAGTTCCACTCGGCACGGCTCCTGCGTTGGGCCTGGAACAGGTGGACAGAGGTGAGGCTTGGCACAGGTGCCACTCACATGTGGCTTGCGGACAGGTGGAGCTGTGTGTTGGCGTGACTCAGCAGCCATACGGGCTGCTCCCCAGTCCCTCTGAAACCACCTGCCTCGGAGCGTAGGGAAGAGGCCAGGCAGCAGATGAAGAATGTTAGCCTGGTTCCATGAGACGATTGGCTCAAATGCCGTGTTCTCTTACGGGCGAGGCTGTTCTCTGCTGAGCTCTCACTGAATCTGAAATTCCCAGTCTGGCCACCGACACCCACCCTGCTCTGAGCAAAGACGTTTGTGCCGACATTGCTGCAGTGTTATAAGTAGGGCACTGGCCCCATGTAATCACCACAAACCCCCTCAAGGCACCTGTTTCTAGGTGGGGAGCCGGGCTCCCAGGTTTTGATCCTCACCCAGGCTCAGCCAAACTGCGTGTAAAAGGAGGCCAAGCCGAGCCTGCCCTTCCCGGCCCTCCGAGGCCGGCTCTCTCCTCTGCCCGCAGTGCCTGGCCCTGCGGGGCGCCGAGCGGCAGAAGCTGATGCGAGCAGACCTGCATCACCAGCACACCTTGCAACTCAGGGCGCTGCAGACTTGGGGGGTAGGGGCTGCTGCCTTCCCCTCTTGGGCTTGCCTTTGGGGGAGGGGAATCCTGAAGACTCTGTTTCCCTTCTTTGTCCTTCCTGCCCCGCTCACAAAAGAGTAATCCCACCACCCTCAAACAGAACAAGCGCCCTGGACAGTGGGTCTCAGCCACAGGGCTGAGTTCTTCCACACTTGCTCGGAAAATACAAACAAGAAAAGTAAAAACAAATGCTGTCTGGGGACCCCAGCCTTACTCTCAAAGCGGCCCCTGGTCCAGCAGTCCAGGGGTCTGACTTAGGAGGTGAGGACTTGGTGAGACAGTCCCCTCCCTGTTGTGTGGGTGGTCTCCTGGCCTGGGGCCTTTGGCCTCTCCCTTCCCTCTGGTGAGTGCTGTTAGCATCAAAGTCCGCGCCGAGAACCTCTGAGGCCTGCCTGGGGATAGCACCCAGGGGTGGCCTCCAGTCCTGGTCTCCTACAGACTTACCAGAGCCGGGTGCAGAGCGTCCTACAGGAGGTGGCGGCCAGGGAGAGCCAGCACAAGAGGCAGCTGCTGCGGTGAGTCTCCCAGCGTCTCCCAGGCTCAGCCCGAGGACCGGGGAGCAGACTCCAGACCCAGGCAGGATGGGGGCTTTGTCCAGGGCCAGCGCAGGGCGGGCCTGGCTGCTCTGTGCCGCTCACAGCGTAGCTTTGGCTTTTCCACAGCAGGCGCCCCGTTCGCTGGTTCACCTCTTACGTCTCGAGCCCCTGCTGTGTGCACAGTGGGTCCTCAGGGAAGCAGCTCTCACCTGGGTGTCTGTGAGACCTCCCGCGAGTCCTGCTCCTCTGAGCGCTCCGACCTCCCGCGAGTCCTGCTCCTCTGAGCGCTCCCCCCGCCACCCTTTTCAGACCGGACAGATTCACTTCTCAAGGCACCATTTTAGCTCCTCCTGTCCTGCTCTGGAAGCTGCAGTGGCTCCCTTCGCCTCAGTTCCCAGTCGGTTGCCTCCCCTCTTGGCTCTCCAGGCCTTTCACTGACTCTCCAGAGTCATCTTCCCATCTTCAGGGCCTTCTGCGTCTGTGACACGCATGGAGGTCACCTGCCCCGGCTCCAGCTCCCGCGTGAGCCGGTCCCCCAGCTCCTGCCGAGCCAAGCTCTGGACTCGCTCCTCCGGCAGGCCTCCCTCCTTCCACTCCTGCCTTCCTTCTCCAGGCTGCCTGTGGGCGGTGGGCCTTGTGGACTTGAAACACGGCCGTCCCTCCTTCGGGGTCCCACGAAGTGCCCACTCAGCTCCTCGCAGGGGCGCGGAAGGAGGGAGCCCCTGGACTGACTCAGCCGCGGGCCTGGTGCCGAGGTCCCGGTGCCCTCCCTCCAGCCGCCCGGTCTGTGTAGCTCCCTCATCACTGCATGAGTCACCGGCCTGCCAGTGCCTGGCTGTGACTTGGCATTCCCCGTAGCACCTAGCTGCGTGAGGGTGTGGTGTTTGGGCCTGGTCACCACGATGTCCCCGTGCCTGGCACGGCAGGTGCTCAGCAACCGAGAGCTGCACGTCTGCGTCAGCGTAAACATCGGTGAAAGGGACGCCCTGCGGCACAGCGTGTCCTCGACTCCGGGGAGGGCTGAAGGACCAGCAGTGGGTCACAGAAGCCTCACGCGCTCTCTCCACACTAGTGTCACCACCCCCGTCCCGGCCTGTGCACCTGCAGGGATGTGTTCCATCGCTGGAGAGAGAACACCGTAGCCCGCGTGGATGAAGCTAAGAAAACCTCTCGAGCGAGAGCTCACTACAGAAGGGCCCTGTGTTTCAAGGTGAGGCCCGGGGAGGCCAGCCGGTCCCCCAGGAGGGTTTGGGACTGTGCTCCTGCGGGGTGGGGCCGGGCGGGGCGGCTGGGCGGTGAGGGCGGCGGTGCCAGGGATTTGAACGGAACAAGGAACCTAGAGAACGGGATGACTGTCCTCCTCCAGAGCCAGGTGAGCCGTTGGGTTTTATTTATTTTACTTAATTATGAACCAGTATTTATTAAAGCAGAACACAGCACGTAGTGAGTAGTTTGTGTCAGAGCCAGCATTTTGCGCACGTGGACTTTCCCCTGGGACAGACTGTTTCATCGCCGCGTCTGCACAGCGGCCAGAAGGGGATGCCCGCCCCTGCTCATCAGCCTCGCAGGGTGTCTGGCCTCGGGACTTTCTGGAAAGTGTGGAGCACCCCATTTGGTCACCGTTGGTGGGAAGTGGCCCCAAAATACCACCTGGTGGGGTCTGGTCCCCATGCACTGGGAGAGGGGAGTGGGTGGTAGGATGTGGCTGAGGGAAGAAGACAGAAGGGACTCAAAACAAATGAAACGGCAGAGGTGGTCCCGGGACTCGGGGCGCTGTGGCAGACAGCCGCAGGTTGGAGCCCGGCTGGCAGGCCGGGCCACTCCCAACAGCTCAGAAGTGTCTGGAGAGGAAGAGCGAGTGCGCACGGCCGAGGCCCAGCCTATCCGCAGGAAAGCGCCGCGGCCAGTGGCCAGCGTGTGGTCCCCGTGCTCCGGGAGTGGGGTCAGGACTCTGCTTGGCTCCAGGGCTCAGAAGGGAGGAGGCCTTTCTGGGGCGAGTGGAGTTCGTGACGGTTTGGGGAGCAGGCACCAACCAGGCATCCCTTGGCTGCCTGACTCCTTTTTAAAGTGTTCTGTTAGTGTGATTTCATCTGTCATACGAAGGAGTGCGTGTAACGTGCAGTTTCCGTGTAACGGAGTACAGCAGAATGACGTCTAACTCCTTCTAGTGTGTCCTCCCAGGGATGTGTCTCAGCGTCACGTGTCCGCCACTCGGCCTCCTTCCCTGAGGGGCTGCCGGCAGAGCTGGGTGTCCCCAGGACGCCAGGACATGCTGTGGTCACCTCTCTGTTCTTCACTGCCCCTTAGGTCCTGGCCCAGTGGCGGGAGGCCGCGTCAGTGCAGATATACTACCGACAGCAGGAGCACTGCGCCCTCCGGGAGGCGCGGAAGGTGCTGGATGGGGGTAAGTGGGGCCCCGGCGGTGAGGAGGGGATTGGGAAGGGCCCAGGACTGTCAGGCTGTGCTGTTTGCCTCCCGTGAGTCTTTGACCCCTTCCTGTGCACTACTGTCCTGTGGCTGAGGTGACACAGCACCACAGACTGGGACATTTAGAACATCAGAAAACTGTTCTCTTGGGGCTCTGGGGGCCAGTTCCAAGAGCAAGGTGCTGCCAGGGCCGTGCTCCCTTGGAAGGCTTAGGAAGAATCCTCCCATGGCTCTTCCAGCTTCCAGGGCCCGCAGCGGTCCTCGCTGTTCCCTGGCTTATAGACACGTCACTGGGGCGCACGGCAGGCCCTGGGACTGCCACGTCCGCTAAGGATGGGACGAGGGACGTGGGAGACTTGAGACTGTTCTCAGTGCATTGTAGATGTGCATTCGACACCCGTGGGGCCGTTTCTTGGCTCAGTGAAGGCCTCGCTGTTGTGGGCACACCTTGGCAGTGCGAGCACGGGCCTGGGGCTGGAGGAGGACCGACTAGGAGCGAGGCGTCATTGTTAAAACAGTGTTTACAGAGTGCAGGCCGGAGTCAAGCGCTGGCTGTGCCGCCTGGGGCGAGTCCTCGGCTCTGGGCCTCAGTTTCTCCATCTGTAAAGTGGGGATATGCTGCCTGTCTCTCGGGGGTTGTTACGAGGACCCAGTGAGACTAATGTACATGTGCTTGGAGCAGGGCCCAGAGGTGTCAGCATTCAGTGCTAATGCTTGGCCTCCAGGCTGCGAACGCTGCCCCCCGACTCCCCCAGCAGGCACTGGAGGGCACCCCATCTGGGCATCAGTGCTCTTCTCTCAGAGCCTAAGAAAAGGAAGAAATCCAGAGTAAAAAACAAAACAATGAAAACAGAGGAGGGTGTTTCCTCCAGAGGGAACCTAGTGACAGACACCAAATGCAGGGCGTGGGCCCTGCCTGGCTCAGGCTGCTGGACTGCTGAGCCTCGGTTTCCTCCCCGGCGAGACAGGGCCACCGCCTCTCACCCTGTCAGACTTCTGGGTCGTCCGGCAGCATCAGGCACTCTGGGGGCCCTGGCACACGGCGGTCCTTGTGGCTCTGGTGGGCTCTCGGGCAGGTCATGACAGCAAACACAGACCTGCTTCCAATGCCCAGGGAGCTCACAGTTGCTAACGGTGGCCAGAGCTGTCCGCAGAGGAAAATCCGTGCATGGTGGTCTCACTGGGCAGTGGGCGCACCCCACTACACCCCAACTTCCCCACACAGCCTTCTCCACTCTGCTCTCTAAAACCCTGCCCCTGACGTAGTTCGTGTAGATCCTTCGAAAGAGCAAACTGACTCGGAACTAACTGCCTTAGGCCGTCTCAGGACCTGGTTTCGGCGCTGGCGGGATTGTGGCCGGAGGGCAGCCCAGCAGCGAGCCCAGCTGGAGAGAGCGGTGCAGCATTACCGTCGGCAGCTGCTGCTGCAGGGCCTGGCCCGCTGGAAGTTGCATCACCTGGGCTGTGTCAGGAAGAAGGTGAGGCAGGCAGCAGCTCCCCAAGCTCCCCTGTGCGGTGTAGCCATCCAGGCCAGGAGACCACCTCCCAGGGAGGAAGGGGTCCTTCTTCCTGCAGAACTCACAGCAGCCAGTGTGGATGCTGGGTGGCCTGAGGTCCTGTGGGCGCAAGGCTGCCCGAGCCTTTCTGGGATGGCTTGGGGGACTCTAGCCTCCGACTGGCTCTCCCACTGGTGGATGGATGATGGTTCAGCAGAGAAACCCAGTTCAGTCTGCGTCATGGCTTGTTCGGGCGGAGGACCTGTGGAATCATCTAGAAGCCCCTGCCTGGTGCAGGAGGCCCCTGGCTTCACACAGCACACCTGGCGACATGAAGACCGTTCTCTTGGGTGGGGAGCCTGCGGTCTGGGTGTGGGGCACCTGCTGACACTCAGGCTGCTCCCTCTGTGCCCTCTCTCCCCAGCTCCTGCAGAGGCGGGGCGCCCAACTCCTGGCCCACACACTCAGCCGGTCCTGCTTCTGCCAGTGGAGACAGCAGGTGGGAGCTGTTGAGAAGTCCCTTCCCCCAGGGCTTGTCCCACCCCCCCCCCACCCCAACCTCGGCATTTCTGGGCATTGCCAGCTTCCTCCCACCCGTGACTATATAAGGCCAAGTCACTTCAGGACCCTATGTGTCACATTCAAAAATACATCAGGCCCTGGCTGGTGTGGCTCAGTTGGTTTGGCGTCATCGTGCAAAGCGAAGGGTCTCTGGTTAAATTCCCAGTCAGGGCACACACCTGCGTTGCAGGCCTGGTCCCCAGGTGGGATGCACGCAGGGGGCAACTGATCGATGTTTCTCTCACACGTCAATGTTTCTCTCTGTCTCTGTCTCCTTACCTTCCCCTCTCTAAAATAAATGAACAAAACCTTAAATAAAAAAACACTTCAGGGTAAATGCAAAAATTAATGGGAGTTGCTTTTGAGTCTATGCAAGGCGGGACTGCGTGCTGCTCAGCAAACCTTCATGTGCACGGGTCCCTCTCGCTCCCCGGATCGCAATGTGGACATGTCCCCAGCCTTTCTCCGGCCAGCCCAGCGTGCCGCCCCACGGCTCCCTCCCCTGGAGCCCTTTGCCTCTGTTCCTGCCGGAGGATCAGTCCCTGATCCAACCCCTCAGGCCTGGCAGAGAGGGGTCTGAGACTGACAGGGCCTTGTGGTTGGGGTGGCTTCCCTGAAGGTGGCTTTTCGGTAACCTCTCCTTTCTGGCCCACAGCTGGCGAACAGGAGGCAGGAGCAGCAGAGCACGGCACGAGCCCTTTGGTTCTGGGCCCTCTCACTGCAGGCAAAGGTACTGGGGGCTCCTCGTCCCACTGCCCTGCTGCTCCCGGGAGAGGACTGTGTCTCGGTGGAGGGCAGGGTGGGCTGCGGGCACAGCCCCTGGGGGAGCCTAAGCAGGGAGGGCCAGGCCTCACCTTCCCCTCCCCCCTCCCCCGGAGGTGTGGGCTGCGTGGCGGGGTTTTGTGCTGGAGAGGAGGAGGAAGAAGGCGAGACTGGAGCGGGCCATGCAGGCCTACCACCAGCAGCTCCTTCAGGAGGGCGTCACTTGCCTCCTGCGGTTCACAGCCGGCGTGAAGACGCTCCGGCAGCAGCTGCATGCGCAGCAGCAGGTGCAGGTAGGCCCAGGGTCCCCCGCCCTTCTAGTGGGGGGCGGGCGGGCCATGGCAGGACCTGACAGAGGCTGTTGCAGGCGGCCCACAGCCTCCACCGGGCAGTCCACCGCTGTGCCATGCTGTGGAAACAGAAGGTGCTGGGCCCAGGCAGGGCGCCTCAGCCCCCCTCATCCACTGTGTCCAGCAGAAGGGTGACATTCAAGGGTCCCCTTCCCAACCACATCGCTGCTGGTGCTGGGGATGCCGCCCTGGAGACCAAGAGGCCACGAGCTCCTCATGAGCTGCAGAGAGCTCCGGGTGGCCTGGCCCTAGATGCCGGGGAGCCGCACCTCCCGGAGCTGTGAGTAGCCCTCCCTCAGGGCCATGGCTGAGCTGCTGGGACTCCTCTCTAGCAGGACCTGTCCCTACAGACTGTCCCTCCCGAGCTCAGGGAGAGGACACAACACGAGGAAGAGCATTAGGGCAGTCCCGCCCTCCCGCCCCCAGACCTGCCAGTGTCCCCCAACATCCAGGAAACAGGGCTCCCTCTTGGACACCCCACTTTTTATGCCCTGGTCCCAGCCCCATCCCAGCAGACTGCTGATGCAGCTGTTGGCTTCCAGAGTGCCCAGTGCTGCCTGGGCCTGGGGAAGGTCACCCGTGGGGAGGGGCACTGGCCTGGACCTTAGTCTTACGCTGTCTGCTTCATACCCTGACCCTGACCAGCCTGCTCCCCTGTGACATGGGACAAGCAACTGCAATGCCAAGGTCGCTGTAAAGCTCAAATGAGATGACGTGGGTGAGGCACCAGATTCGCCCCACTGGAATTGCTAGTTCCCTATGGCTCAGGCCCACCCCGGCTCACCCGCTGACCTTAGGCAGGAGCCCTTCCTCTCTGGCCTTCAGTCTCGCTGTGGGACTGGAGCGGTTGGACCGATGACCCCCTACCCCACAGAGGTCTCAGGCCCCCTGCAGCCCTGGGCAGCCTGGAAGGAACAGGCCCATGTTTCTTCCCAGCAATGCTGTCCGCTTGGCAAGGAAGCAGCCACGACGCCCAAACTTCTTGCTGGACCCCTTGCAGAGCCAGAGGCCCCTGGCGTACAGCACCCTTGAGGGGCAGGGGTAGGTTGTATGGTCCTGGGCCCCCAAAAGCCTATGGTACCTCGATTTGGGGCCTGAGGGTGGATGCCCCCTTTCCTTCCAGCTCCTCAGGAGGGTACCTAGGCCTGACCAGCTCCTGCCTTCCCTCTGCTCAGGCCTGAGGCGCCGAGGGAGCAAGGCCTAGGCATGGCCCAGCCAGTGGCCCCTTCCCTGACGAGGCCCTTGCCGGAAAAGGCCCAGACAGTACTGGTCCCAAGCAGCGCCCTGCCTCAGCCTGGAGCCCTGCCAAGTGGTCCTGGCCTGAAGCTGTCCCCCACGGTGAATACAGGCCCAGAGCTGCTGCCCCCGTCCTCCTTCATGCCACGTGGGGTGGATGCACCTGCGAGAGTAAGTCCTCTCTGGCCACCTGGGGTCCCATTCTTTGGTCTGGTCTTCAGTGCTGTTTCTCATGCCCGCGGTGCTGTAGCTACAGCTATCCTACTGCTTCTGGAAGAATCTAATCCCAAGAAGAGGTAGTGGGGCCACTCGTTCATTCACCAAGTATGGGTGCCACTGATCTAGGGACACAGTAGGGAACAGCCCGCTGAGGCCCCTGCTCAGGAGGCTGTATGTGTCCCAGCGGCAGAGACAGGACATGCAGAGAAACTGCAGATCACGGGGGCTGTGCAGGCCCCGGTGAAAGTGGGTTTCAGAGAGTGGGAGGCTGTGGAGGGTGCTGGGCTGCTGTGACCTGGCGGCCCGGCACAAGGCGCTGGCGGCGGCAGACGGGGCCGAAACCGGTGGGAGGCAGACCAGGCAGGGCCTGTTCCGATGGGTTCGATACGCGTGAAGTTAGGGCTCTGGCTTGGGTAACTCAAGGAATAATGAGTTCTCTCACTGAAAGAGGGAACACTGGGGGCCCATTTGGGTGAAGCATAAGTGTTTTGAACCTTGCAATTTTGAGATAAAGCAACAGGACTGTGAGCCAGGTCTGGAGATAAACATTGAGAATCAAAACCAAGGAGTCCGGGCAGGGAGGAGTGAGAACTCCCGGGTGCTCAGTAGCTGAGGAGATAGCAGTGGGGCTGGTGCCTGAAGAGAGCTGCAGGGGTGGTGAGGGGTGGTGAGGGGTGGGCAATGTTCTTACCAGGAGGGAACAGGAGGAATGGAGGTAGGTGATTGGACAAGAACAATCGTCTCTGAACCCTTTCTCACTGAAAGGTCACAGCTCAGAGTGGGGCAGGGGTGAAAGGTCAGGAAGGTTCGGAAAGGACTGGGACAGTGCTGCGCCAGGCCCTGGGAAGGGGTGGGACCAGACTGCAAAGGGATGGGTTGCTCGAGGTCCGGTCCTGAAGGAAGGCGGACGGGCCGGGACTCCAGGTGAGCTGGCTGTGGGAAGGCCCAGCTCCTGGGGCCTCCCCTACCCTCCCCCTGCAGCCTTGGCCTTCCTCCCACGTCCCTGCTTCGTGTCCTTCCTTCCTTTACAGGCTTCAGCGTGGCTGACCCCCTCTGGCCGTGTGCCCCTGGCTCCTGTAGGGCCAGCCAGTGTCCCCGACCCCCGTCTGCTCCTTCCTGGGGACCTCACAGGCACCCGGCCTGGGCTGGGCTCCGAAACTGCAGGTGTGTGCCTGAGGTCTGTCAGCACAGCAAGCACCTGGGCCACCCCCAGCACCTGGACTCCCTCCATTCAGCCTGGGCCCAGCCAGGAGAGTGGGCAAGACCAAGCTTGTTCTCCTGTTGCCACGGGCCACGCCAGCCTGGAGGCCGAACTTGAGGACATTCAGCGGCAATTGCAGGACTACCAGAGCATGAAGCAGAACCTCAGGTACAACCCAGAAACACCCCTGCCCACAGGGCACAGCTGGGAACTGGCTGCCAGGGCCCTAGGGCTGATTCGCCTGCACTGAGCACTGCCAGCCCCTGACACACAGGGGCATCTTTACCCCTCCCGTCCTCCTTAGGAAGGCCAGCTTGGCCTTACCTGTGGGATAGGGGGACAACAAAGCTGAGCAAAATTTTAAACCTGAATGGGTCACGTGATGAAAAGGTGCAAAGACAGGCCTTGGCCCCCACTGCATGCAGTGGGCTGTCCTGGCTTGCCTGTGGTCTGGGTTCTGAGCCCACAGCCTCTAAGCCCAGGCTGGGGACCCTCACCATACACAGCAGCCTTGGAGGTCCAGGGAGGGGTTTCCCCCTGGGCCTATCCAAGGTGCCGTCTGCTGGACACAGTGGAGGCTGGGAGAGGAACAGGAACAACCCTCCCCCGCTCCACCTGCCTTAGTAAATAGCCCATGTGCTTCACTCCAAGCCTGGGCCTCCACCAAGGGCCCAGCCGGGCACACAGCAGGTGTCTCCCTGCCTCAGGTCCTACCAGCGGCAAGCGAGCAGCCTGCGCCGGTGGCTGGAGCTGAGCCGGGAGGAGCCCAGGCCTGACGACCAGGAAGCAGAGCAGCAGGTGCAGGAAGAACTGGAGGAGGTGAGGTCCCACGCAGTCCTGGGATGGGCTCTGGATGTGCTTCCTCTCAGCTTAGCCTGTCCCTGCCTGGCCTCCAGGTGGAACTGCAGATCCTACAGCTGGCCGCAGAGCTCCAGGCTCAGCGACAGCCCATTGACGCCTGCATCGCCCGAGTGCAGGTGCTGTGGCGGGCTCTGTGCTAGAGCCGCAGCCCCCGGGAGGACTCAGCCCACCTCCAGGAACAGAATGCAAAGCTGAACTGAGTTTCATTTTTTATTTCAAAATGTTGCAATTAAATGAATTACTGTTCAGAAGTCTCCCACTTCTCATACAAAAATACTGAGCTACTGATACAGTTGAAAAAGTTCAAATGGCTTCTCCTGCAGGAGAAATTCAGAGTCCCCAGGAGACATGAAACCTGGCCCTGTCCCCACCATCAGTGGCTCCCCAAGGACTGCATACCTATTGCCCGGGGACAGGTTTTCTAGGCACTGACTCTGCCTCCCCACCCCGATACACCAAGGCTCCTTTGTCTCCAACATAAGCCCCTGAACCAATAGCAGCAACTGTCCCATATTTAATGTAGATCTGGGGAGGGGACACAAGCTCTCCCCTGGCCCCAGCGTGCGACCACTACCTGCCTGCCCCATCCATGTGGGGCACCAGTCAGATGGGCTCAGTAATTGGTCTTAATGCTCCATAAGGTCACTCACTCATTGGGGTCTGCAAAGCACTGGCCATTAATCACCATCCTCAGAAGATACTGGCAGAGTCGGGTGATGCATTCAGCCATAAGTGTGAAGAAGAAAGCTTTTCCCAATGAGCAGGGGTGAATTGAGAAAGAGAAAGCAGTTGCATTAAAGGCCGTGTTGTCCTGCTCTGGGGACAGGCGGGCCCACAGTCGGTGCCAGGAGGCACCTCACCTGTGCAGGCGAGGCCAAAAGCAGTGACAGGGGGAACAGCAAAAAGGTACAGTACCACTTACCATCTTAGACAGGAACCAGGACCAACTGAATGCTTAGCCAGGAGACACAGGTCTCTGGTCTACGCAATAGGGGTTAAACCCTTTCTCCCCAAAAGGGAATCTCTGGTCATCCCGGCACTCACTTTCTCATTAGGGTGGGAAGAGGGGATGACGCAGGTATAGGGCATGACGGGAGCGCTGACCTCATCCGCACCTTGGGGACAGCAGGAACAGAAGTCACCCAGGTCCTGCCTGGTCAGACTCCATGGTGCCTAGTCCCCTCCACAGACAGCTGAGGAGGGTCCGCTCAAGACAACTTCCACTTCTCTGTTCAGGGAAGGTCCCTCAGCAGCTGTAGCCAGGAAAGAGGCTCTAGAGGGAGCCCAGGGCCTCCCCAAATCGGATTTTCTGTCCTGCTTTCAGCTTGAAGTTGAAGTCCTTGGGGGCCTCAAAGATGAGCACGATGGTGGAGCCCAGGTTGAACTCGCCCAGGTGCTCGCCCTTGCGCATGGGGATGCCCTCCTTGTTGGCGTGTGTCACGAAGCTGAAGTCGTTGTAGGAGCCCTTGCTGTACCGGGGGCTGTTTGTGTGCAGGTCCTGGGGGAGGCCGGGGGCAGAGCATGTAGACACCTGTGATCTGGACCTTGAACGCACCTCTGCAGCCCGTCCCCAACCCAGCTTGGAGGGGAGGCAGGGAGAGCAACTCAGCCCAGCGGCCGGCCTCTAACCAGACAGTGCCCTACACCCGCTATGAGCCGGGCCACTGAGGGACAGGCAGGCGTCAGACCCAGCTCGCTCCTCCACAAATGGTGCTGCAAAACCACACCCGGGGGCAACGGGCAGTCACAAACCAACATGGAGAGGGGCAGCACCTTGGGCAGGGCGGGCACTGGCTGTCTCCTCACACGCTGGGCCTCCAGTCAGCATGATCCACCCAAGGCCACCATTCCCCTCCCTCGCTGGCCGCCTCCAGAGAGGGGCAAGTCGGGGGCAGACAGGGCAGAGGGATCCCACGTGGCCTAGCCTTCGGGCTTCAGCAGGGCCTGGGCTCTGCTTACCCGGTCGAAGTAGATGCGGATGGAGCCCACGTTGGTGGCGCCCACAGCTGTCAGCGAGAAGAAACCGTGTTTCCAGTCCCCAGTCAGGACCACCCGCTCGTTGTGGCAGAAGAGCTCTTTGATCCAGCGGGCCATGCCGGGGTTCACAGACATGAGGGAGCCTGCGGGAGCAGGGACACTGCTACTCCCCGCCCGGCAGGAGGGCCAGCCTCGCAGGGCCCAGCTGTTCCAAACCACAGGGGCTGTTCTCCAGCCAACCCCCTCTGCCCACGCCCAGCCGGACTAAAGCAGTCAACTCCGGCCTCAGCACCCAAAATCTGCAGCCTGGGTCCCCCTGAAACCTAGAAGCTGAGGGCATCCGTCTGGGTCTCAGAGGCAACTCTCAGTCACGTGCCAGCCCTGGCCTACCTGGGAAGTGGCGCCGGTGGGACACGGTCCAGTCAGTGGGAGAGTGAAAGCAGTGGTAGTCCCCAGGGGCCAGGTAGATGACGCAGTGGTAGAGCTCGTTCCCTTCTCTGGTGACCAGCTGGTTCCTGAAGGAGCTGCAGGAGGCGGCTGTGGGGGGCAGGCTATGAGACAAGCACCCAATGCCTCCCAGCAGGAAGCCTGCACGCAGTGTGGACACAGGCTCCAGGGAGGCCCCAAACCTCTGGGCAGAAGGACTCCGGGCCCAGGGGCCCGCTCTCAGTTCCTACAGCCTTCCCAGAGTCCCTCCGTCCGTCCCTGACCTGCTCCCAACCTTCCCCCTCTGACCTCCAGCCCAGCCACACTGCAGCAGGGCCAACAGGCTGTGGCCAGGCAAGGACCCACCTGGTGGGAAGGGCGGGTCTTCTGGGGAGGCACGAGGGCCCAGGAACGACTCCAGCGAGTAGGTGACGCCCTTCACCTGCTCCACCTCAGAGTTCTTCACCTGCCCAAAGCTGAGGATCTTCCCATCCGACGGGCTGATCTGGAAGGGTCGGGAGAGTCTCACTGCCAGGGATGGGAGGGGAAGGGACACAGCGGAGGAGGGAGTGCAGACGTGGACCTCTTCCTCCCCACCGGGGCCCAGGCCTGGGAGGAACGCCCACCGGGCCACCCATGGGGTCTGTAGGGGCTGGTTCCCGAAGGCACGGGCACGAATCCCACTTCTAGAGGGAGCCGTGGAAGCCGGGTCCAGCCTCACCACACTGTGCAGGCCACACACAGGCCGGGCCTGCGGCTTCAGCTTGCGCCGGAAGAACTCGCTGAGGTTGCGGTAGTGGTGCAGGTCCTCCACGGCGGCCTCCTTCATGTTCACCCCGAAGGTCCAGATGTACAGGCTGTAGACAGGCCTGCGCAGCCAGTGCGGCAGCTCCACCTGGTTAAGACGGCCCCAGGCCCTCGACAGCAAGCGCGTGGGCACCGACTTGTACAAGGCCACCTGCAGGCGGATGAGTCAGCCACACTTTGAGCCTGCTGTGCCCCAGTCAACTCCCCGCCACTGATGGGGCCGCCTCTGGAAGTCTTGGGTGCCCCATGCTGGTGTTCCCGTGTGGCTGTTTCTCACTAGGAACCAGACTGAACCTGCCGACTGGTCTCACAAACTAAGTGCTGGCTGAAACTAACATAGAGACTTGCAAGCCAGGTGTTTGAGTCATTTTATGCACGCAGAACTGCGGCCACCCTAGTGCCTGGGGAGACACTGGCCAACACAGTCCTGTTTCCTGAAGCGGGGTGGGGGCACGGATGAATCTGATACCATCGCCACCGGGCTGCAGCAGGAAGCAGCGCCTGTGTCCCGGAACCCAGAAAGGAGCAGGAGGCCCGGGCAGAGAGCCCGAAGTGCTCATCTCTGTCCCAACGGGAAACAGAATGTGCCCCCCACCAAGGTCGGGGACTCCAACACCAGGAAGATGCGCGGTACCACTGTCACAGGGCCAGGGCCCGGACACGCCCTGCAGAGCCCCGCCCGACGCTCAGAGGCGCTCTGCGGTGATGCACCAGAACACAGAGCTGCTTGCACCTGAGGCTCCTCCCAGGAGGAACAAGGGAACCAGCCTCTAACTGGTCGCTGCTGCTTGTCTGAACACAACGAAGACACCAAGTCCCCAAGGTGTAAAAGATTTCATTCCAACTTTAAACACCTCTCGGAGGTACTGAATTAGCGGCTCCCAGAACTCCTCCCTGCTGATGCCTGTCCCCTGGCCACAGCTGCTGTGCGGCCTCAGGTCTCCTGGCCCAAGCTCCCTAGCTTTCAAGCCTTCGCAGCACCCCGCTGGGGCTGTCCAAGACCCCAGGAGCAGGATCTCTTTCTTGGGGTCAGTCTGCCCTCCAGGAAACAAACGGCCCAGGGCTCCCAGGTCCTCAAAGGCATCCCCACCCTAAGGGGCCTAAATAGACTCCAGTCTTCCCAGACCACCCACCCTCTGACACCTAGGAACTAATTTGGATTTTCCTCAAAATCACCTCTAAGCTCACTTCTCCTTGAACACAGGCAATGAGACAGACACCGTTTTCTGAATGCCCAGTATGGGTTCCTTCTAGAAGCAGAGCCCCCAAATGGTACAAGGCGGGCAGAAAGCAGGCAGAGGACAGTGAGCAAGACCTCAGTCAACTCGCCTTTGCCACCACCCTCCTGGAGGGCTCGGCTCCCACAGCCCGCACACACTTACCCTGCTCACAGGCCTCCATCCCACCCGGCTGAGCGGTCTGAGGGCACCAAAGGGCAGGAGGTAGTAGAGGACCGTCAGGGGCCAGGAGCGCAGTTTCAGGGCAGGTCTGGACATGCAGCTTAACTGTCCCAGCCTCCGTCTCAAGGCCAGCTGGGGGAAGTGCAACCTGCAGGGCACACGTCCACGCATGACTGGGGTCAGCAGCCAGGGTCTGGCAACCCCCACCCCACCCTTAGCAAGCTCGCTTCTCAGTGAAGTCCAGCAGCACTGGCCGCGCCCCTCATCCCACCCCCATTCTGAGTCAGGGGCCTGGATGCCTCTGGTCAGCAAACCTGCTTCCCAGTCGTTCACACCTGCCTGCACCGAGACGCAGAGCATGGGGTCCGGCTCCTAACCTCTCGGAGGGAGCAGCCCCGGTGAGGCCCTCCAGGGCTACGCACCACCCGGGCCCAGCATGGGAAGACCCAGCATGGGGAGACGGCGCAGAGCTAGCCTCGCAGCCCCCACTCTCCTGGGGCCCCAGGGACCAGCCTGATCTCCCAGAGCCCTTCAGCGTAGCTGCATGTGACAGTGAGAGAGCTATGCTACTACCCACTGCAGGATGGCTCCAGGCCTCCTCTTCTCTCCTCTGATAAATTAAGGGAACGGGCCTGACAAGACCTCAAAGGAAAACTCACACCCTCCTAACTGCTACTGCTCCATCCATCTGCACGGTAGGTCGTAGGTCGTTCTACCTCAGGTCAGGTTCTCAGATCCAGACACTGGTGGGAGGAACCTGCCCCCACACCTCAGGCCACCTCTCCGGTCTGCTGGGGCCACACACCTAACCCAGGCCCCTCCTTTTGGCAAAGGTGGGGGCCTTTTCACAAGCCCCACCCGCCTAAACCCAGTGCATTTAGCACAGGCTCAGCCTTTCCACCAGAACCTCCTGTGGCACATCGGTGAGGCCCAAGACCCCTTGTCACACACTTAAAGCCCCAGGAAAGGATCCTCAGGCCCTGGTGTAGCCATCAAGAGACTACACTGCCACCCACTCTGGGAATGTCCCCAGGCCTCAGTTTCCTCATCTGCAAAAAGAAGGCATTCAACTGGATAATCTAAGGCTCCCATCTGGGCCTGTATTCTCAGAGAAGCTGGGTCCTCTACCCCCACTTGCTGAACAAACCAAGGAACAAAGGGGCATCTCAGCTAATACTGAAAGCAGGAAAAAAACGGAGAACTGAGCCGATGGCTAGGCCCTGTTCGGTGATTGGCAATGAAGGTGCCCCATCTCCACTGCTCCCCAGACTGCCTGCATGCATTCTCTCTCCCACCCCGCCCTGCTGTTTTTAGAAGGTCTGGTGGGTGTTGGGGGCCAAGCAAAGCCAGACAAATCGCTGCTCCCCCTCTCACTGCCCCCACCCGCCCTGCTCACTGCAGAAGCACAGGGACCAATCCCGGAAGCGCTGCCCCCGAGCGGGTGGGGAGCAGCAGTTTGGGTGCAATGCAAACACTGGGCCACCAGCCCACTCCGCCTCCCCGGGTACCTGAAGCGGGCTCTCCGACTCAGGCCCCCAGGGCCGGGCCCCTCCAACCTCGGGGGCTGATCCCCCGGGCCCCTGCCGCCACCTCCATTGCGGGGCCGCTGGACATGAACTCTGACCTTGCGGAGGTCGTGGCGGGGCACAGCAGGGTTAGGAGGCCGCCAGCAGCATCTCACCATTTCGCCGCGCTGAGCTCAGGTCCTCGCCTTGCCTCTGACTGACACATGGTGGGCGGGCAGGGAGGGCGGCGCCAGCAGGATCGCCTTTGTTCCTCCTCCTTCCTCCCTTCCCCCCAAGGAGCTCATGCGCTGTCACTGCTTCTGGGTGGCTGGTGGACCGCTTCCTCCGCTCAGAGACCACGGGCAGAGCTGGGGCTATTGCAAAGACAGGCACTGGTCACACACCTGCTCGGGCCTGCAGCACCAGTGCTGGGTTCAGCCCATTCCGTCCCCAGGCTTGGCCACCTGCCCACTCCAGGGAGCTGATGGCAAGCCGACGGCAGGGAGGGGACCAGGGCCCTCTCTGCTCAAGGAGCACAAGCGGGAATCTGAGCCCTGCACTCCAGGCAGGCGCCCAGCGTCACCCTGTCTGCAGCTTGGGCGGCCCCTCCCTTGTCAGGACCTGACCCATTTTCCATTCGGGTGACAAAGTAGCATCTGAGGAATGAGGGAGAGAAGGGGGGGGAGGGGGGGCTGTTGAGACCCTGGGCATCTGAACAGCTCTGGCTCTGCCTCACTGGCCATGGCCCCTGCCTCAGAGCCCCCCACTCTGGGCACTGACCCCTCAGGGCTCCTCAGAAGATGAGCACCCTGGTGACATTAGGGAAAACCAATGAGGAGCTGGGAACAGGCCAGGACTGAAGTGCGTACCTGCCGCCACTTGCCGTCCCCATCTTTACTTGGGAACAGGGACAGCACTCTGGCCAGGGGCCTGCGAGACTGTGGGGAGGACACGCTGCCTCCACAAAGCCCTTACAGTTGCCTCGCAGATAACAGGGCGGGAGGAGAGCACACATTCCAGGCTGTTGCCATCTCAGCGCCGGGAAGTCAAGGCCCCAGGGAGGACGTCCAGCCGCCTGGCCTCCAATCCCAGCTGCAGGCTGGCACGGGGCAGGGGCCTGGCCATCTTTACATGAAGAAATGCGGTGCAGGAGCAACCCTGACGGCAGAGAACTGACCCAGCCCAGGACCCGACATGGCCAAGGGGCTGTGGCTGAGCAAGAAGCCCCAACTCAGACGTGGCCTCATCACACAAGGGGGACCGTCTGACCCCCAGCGAACCCACCTCGGCCACAGTGGTGGGAAGGCCAGCTCGGCACCTGCCAAGGGTGTCAGTGAGACTCCAGGTGTGCAGGGGCCCACGGGAGTCAGGGCACGGCTGCCTGAGGCCTGGACGAGAGCATGGGTCTCTGCCCTGACAGAAGAGACGGCAAGGCCAGGCTCATCCCAGACCAGAGCTGGTCCAGACACCTCCAGCAGTGCCCGTCTCCCCAGGCCACTGGCCTTGATGAGGGGCAGGGAGAGCTCGCTGTGTGTGGGCCAGGCCTCACGCGGAAGCAGATGAAGGCATACGCGTCCCCTGGCCCTGAGGGACAGACCCACAGCTCACAGCACCAGCAGCCAGGTTCGGGTGACCAATCACACCACCCCCATGCTGAGCACACCCCACCCCTCCCCGGCCCACCAGGCCTCGGCCTCACACTGCTCCCCAGGAAAACAGGCCCAGAGGGGAGACGGCAGTTGGGGTTGAGTCTGGTGCTTGACTTCCAGAACCGGACTCTGTCTCTGCCTCTAGAAACTAGAAAGTTCAAACCGAACGCACACCGGGGATTCAGGGTAGGGGCCAGTGAGACCTTGCGGGAGGGGAAGCGAGTCCCGGGCTCCTGCAGCTGGTTCTCCTCACTGTCCTACCATGGGACGGTGACACTGCAGCATGCTGTCAGGAAGGCACGTTCAAGAGCCCACAAACAAGCCCAGCTTGCCTGGACACCTCAGGTCCTCAAAGCGGATGCATGTGCTTGCAATTCATTGTCCCCCAGGGCCTCCAGTCCCAGGGCTTGGCCAGGCAGCCCACCGGGGCAGGGCAGATACTTGCCTCCCTCCCACAGTGCAGGCAGCTCAAGGGGGATCAGCTCGAGGAGCTGCTGTCCTGGAGGGACTAGGAACTGCCCTGAGGGGCCGGGCAGGAGGTCCTTGCCTCCTCGGTCCCATCTGTGCCACTCCCCTGCCTGTTCTTCTCAACAGGACACAGACCAGTGTGTCGGGCTTCTTCTAAGTCACCATCTGTGGGCCCCAAAAGGTCCCCAGGAAGCAGACACGCACTCATCTGTTCCCCAGGGAACAAGCCTGGTGGCGCCCTGTCCAGCTTGGAGCTGCAGGATGGAGGCACGGGGGTCCCTAGAGACCACTCCCTCTCACTTCCCAAGGGCAGAGCACGCCCACAGCCAACAGTGTTCCAGCCTGTCTGGCTCCCTGAGTGCTACTGGCGGCGGGGGGAGGAGGGGGGCGGTCGGGCCTGGATAAGGAACCTATTAGGAGGGTGCTCTGAAGTGAGGAAGAACGGACACCTTCCCTCTGTCCTGAGAGTCTCAAGGACACTCTGCGTAGGTGAGTTTTGGGCTGTGACCAGTAGGACTTTAAAGTCATTACAAGGCCTAAGGGCTGGCCACACGGAACGTGAGAACTCAGAATGGCTTGGTGGAGGACAGGGACAATGTGGTCACCGCAAACCTGGCTGCCTTCCCACAGCCTGCCCTGAGTGGGGAGAGGCCCTGCATGTCACAGGAGCTCTCTGAATGGCCACTCTTCCCACTCACCCGCTGGAGGCTCAGGTCGGAGCTGTGACCACGGCCCAGCACAGCTCTGCTTAGAAACCCTGGTCCCCTTCCACCCAAGAACTCAGTGAGGCCCCGTCCCCCAAACCTGGCTCCCGACGGCTCCCCTCCCCTCCAGACCCGCACTCAGGGGTGGGTGGGGGGCAGAGGTTTCTCCACTGGGAGGATGGAAGGAACAGGGAAGAGGCTGCCCCTGTGAGCAGGAAGCGAGGGCCCAACAGGACCACTGGTGGCAGGGAGTGTCACCTTTGTCAGGACGAGATGTTCCAGGGGTTCACAGTGAGCGATGCTGCAATGTCCCCATCCACCCCTCACTAACCAGGATGAAGGAAACAATCCCCCCCACCCGAGTGGAATGGAACATTCCAACTGAAGTAGGATGGACTGACCCAGGCCAGTTACCAGTTACTACAGGTGGGGGATGGGGCGTGTGCACTCCTGCCTGGGCCCCCCCAGGACCCTGGCAGATTCACCTTTGAGTCTGAGCAAGGCCAGGAAGGCAGTGAGCGAGTCGGGGTTGTCCACTCTTTGATCCCCATCCCCCAGGAAGCTCCCCCTGGGTACACAGGGCCTGGCAGCCCTGCTCACGTCCAGCCTGAGGCCGCAGAGAATTTGGGCCTACTCTTCGAGCGGAGACCTCACTGGGCGCCAGGGTCACCCCTCTAGAAGCCTTAGCAGAAACCCCAGTGCCCCCAAAACATGTGTCTCTCGGCCTGACGGAGTGCGTGTTCCCACCCGGGGGAGCAAGGCTGCCTTCTCCCCCTGCTCCCCTGACGCATGGCCACTGGACAGCTGTGTCCAGGTGGGGCCACCAGCCCTTCCTCCCCCGAGTTCCAGGACTAGAAAACAGACAAAACTTCACAGGTAGGGAACACGGAAATGGACCTCCCCAGTGAAATGGGTGAGCCATCTTGGGGAAGCCCTGGGCAAGAGAAGAGGAAGCACAGAGATAGGCCCAAGAGGGCCTCTTTCAAGCCAGCCGAGGGAGGCCCAGGGAAGGATGGGTGGGGCCGGGACTGGACTCTCCCAGAGGGAAGGACCCTCCCCTCAGGCAATCCCTAGAGCCAGTGGGGACAGGGACCGATGAAGGGCAGCAAGCCTCTCCCTCCTGCCCTTTGGGAGGAGACCCGAAGACACGTACTGACACTTCCAGGTCCCACTGAGGAGGAGCGTCCCCCAGAACGCCTGCCCCAGGCCCCTTCGGCAGCAAGGAGGAAATCCCGAGCTCTCGGCTCTCGGGCCATGAGATGCTACAGGATGTGGAGGAAGTGAGCTCATCCAGCCGGCCCCATGACTGCCATGCGGGCTGGGGAAGCCCACAACTTGGTTGAGACTATGGGGTGGGCTCCTCAGGCCCCAGGGCCTCAGGCTCCAAGCCATAAAAGTGCGCCCCGAACCGCAGGGAGCTGAACGGCTCACCCGGGTCTGAAAGTGGCCTCCCAGCCGGGTGTCCCGGAAAAGAAGAGTCCAGCTCACTCACATGCAGATGGTCCTGTCCTCTCTCGGCTTCGGCTTCCGGCTGCACTTGACTCTGGGGAGGCGCTGCTCCTTCAGGAAAGCCTTGGGTTGGTGGGCGGGGACTCGGGCTCCAGCCACTCAGACAGGCGGGGTGGGGGCAGGAGGGCGGACACCAGACAGCTGGAGCTTTGCTCCGCCCCCTGGCCTAGCCCTGCCCGGCTGCCCAGGGGCCCCTTTAAGGGGGAGAGGGGACCTGCTCCCTGCAGATCAGTCAAGGGACTTCCCCAGTGATACTACCTGGGTTGGGAGTTACGTTGTCCTCAGCAGGAGCTAGTCTCCTGGGGTGGCTACCCTTGCTGATGCCCCCCTCCACAGCCTCCCCCATACCTGCCTCTCTGGACAGGCTGGGCCTTCTGGTGCTGGCCAGCTTCTCAGGACTGAGTAGATCTGTCTAGCCCTCCAAGTGAGAATGTGAGACAGAAGGTATCTAAGTCCTTGCTCCTTCCCATACTTCATACTCAAGACACAGGATGCCCCTAACACCACTTCCTTTCCTCCAGGCAGACACACCCCTGACATAAAGAATCCCCCTGCAGACCAGCAAACAAGACCCAGGGGGCAAGGTCCGCCCCCTGGGCCAAACATGCAGGATGGAGGACATGTCGGGTAATTCTGTGGCCTGCCATTTTTTTTAAACTTTATTTTTCAATTAACAGCTGACATTCACCATTATTTTATATTAGTTTCAGGTGTGCAATATAATGGTTAGACAATCACCTAGTTTACAAAGTGATCCCTATGTGCCCTGTCTTTCTACCTGACTAGATAGAAGAGCCCTAACCTGTGGGGCCAGCACCCCACCTGCACGCCCACCAACCCGCATGGGATGCAATGAAGCACCCTAACATTTTTTACGGGGGAAGGTCTGACAGGGAAGACTGTTCGGCCAAAGAAAGGGAGCCAGGTCCCTGGCTATGCAGGCCACGCCCGGGGCAGCCTGCCACCCAGCGGTCGCGCTGCCTCAGAGGCTCATTCTTCGTGCTCAGGCTTCGGAACAAAACCCAACCCCATCTCTTCCATGGAGAATGCAGTGTCTAAGGCAATGTTTAGGAAGGGAGAGAGTGCCTCCAGGGCTTGCGAAGAGATGGGTGGCTGGGCTGGGGCAGCCTAGAACAGCACGCACTGGCGTGTAGACACAGGCCACATACTTGTCTTCCTTTGGATCCAGCCCAAGCAACTTCTCCATGACAACCTACAGACGTGGGCTGCCACAGGGGGGGAGGAGGGGAGACAATGGGGGGGGGGCGTCCTACCCCAAGGACTTCCGTGATATTCCACACCTGGAGTGCACCAGCAGGAGCAGAGAGGAGGGGCGATCCATGCGGGGCTCCAGCCCTGGGGGCCCAAGTGGGATTTCAGACTCCTTCTCACCCCAAAGCTCCATGCAAACACCACGTGAGACGGGATAAAAAGACGCTGAAGCACAAGAAGATGCTGACACAAAATCCTAGCAGCATGAAACGCCAGAAGCAGAAAGATCCTGCAGGACCACTCCAACCCCCCCAAAGCCTCCAGTACTTCCAGGCCAGGCCCAGTGCACGCGAGACCAGAGGGGAAAAACAAGTCTGTGAATCAAAAGCCCAGCTTCTTACTTGCTGAGTGGCCTCTGGCACCGACACTCTCCCCTGGAAAATGACCAATCAGGCAGCTTCATGCCATCTTCCAAGGTTCCTTTATGGCCACTCAAAGTCTCTCCAGTGATGGGTGTTTAGAATCACAAACCAGCCCAAGGTCAGCCTTCTTGGCTTTCTAACCTGACCCCTACCACCTGTTTCAGGAGGGAAATGCCTTCCAGATTCCAGACAACAAATCATTTCTGGGAAAAATTAAAACACTAATAAGTCTACTTTCCCACCCTGAATGGGCCCCTTCCGCCCACTCTGGGTCCTTAGTTTCCAGTCCTCCTGTCTTGTTTGGATCCCCGTGGGTGGGAGCGCCACCTAGCACCGCCAAGAGGCTCTGCAGGCCCCAGGCCACCTGGCCACCAACACCTGTGGACTCCCCCTCCAGGCCAACCCACTGCAGCTCCCTGACGAGTAGTGCCAGGGGACAAGGTGGAGGTGGGACAAGGGTGGCAGGTGCACTGGATAATTCTCATTCCTTGTGGGCCAGTGGGGCCCCTTGAGGAAGGCCAGTGTTAGCAAATGTTCCTTAGCGGTCCTATCAGCCCCCCCGGGACTTCTGATGCCCCCAGGCTCACGCAGAGCCCCTCAGTAGCTCCCAGGAAGGATGAAGGATCCCTTGTTTTCTTCATCCCAGCAGGATGAAGAAAACAAGGTGCATACACAAGAATAAATTCAAAATGGATTAAAGACATAAAGACAAGACATGAAACCGTAACACTCCCAGAAGAACACACAGACAGCAAACTCTCTGACATCACTCTTAGTTAATGTATCTTTTTGGACAGGTCTCCTCCGGCAAGGGAAGCAAAAGAACAAACAGGACAACCTCAAACTAAAGAGTTTTTGCACAGCAACTGAAACCGTCAACACAGAACAAAAAGACAACCTATTAAACAGGAGGAAATATTTGCTAATGACACAACCGATAAGGAGTTACTATCCAAAATATGTAAGGAACTCATGCAACTTAACACTAAAACGAACAAACAAACAAGCTGATTAAAAAATGGGCAGAGGACCTGAACATTTTCCCAAAGGGGATATACAGATGGTCAAGAGACATACGAAAAGATGTTTAATGTCACTAATCATCAGGGAAATGCCGATTAAAACCATAACGAGATGTCATCTCCCACCTGTCAGAATGGCTATCGTTAATGAATCAACAAACAGGTCCTGGGGAGGACGTGGAGAAAAGGGAACCCTTCAGCACACTCGGTAGGACTGCGCATTGGTGCAGCCACCGTGGGAAACAGCATGGGCGTTCCTCAAACACTTAAAAACAGAACTGCCGTATTCCACTGCTGGGTATTTATTTAAAGCAACCCAAAACACTAATTTGCAAAGATACATGCACCTCTGTTTTCACTGTAGCATTATTTATATACAATAGCCAAGATATGAAAGTAACTAAGTGTCCATCGGCAGATGACTGGATATAGGTGTGGAACATGATACCTTGGCATGTTACTCAACCATAAAAACAAATGAAATCTTACCATTTGTGACAACTTGGATGGACCCAGAGGTTATTATGCTCAGTGAAAAGACAGAAAAAGACAAATGCCATATGATTTCACTTATATATGGAATTAAAAAAAATTAAAAACCCAACAGAAAACAAACTAATAGATACAGAGAACATTTTGAAGGTTGCCAGATGGGAGGGGGGCTTGGGGAATGGGTAACAGAGGGAAGGGATTAAAAAGTACACACTGCCTGTTATACAAACAGTCATGGGGATGTCAAGTACGACATAAGGAGCAAAAAAAAAAAAAAAAGTAACACTGTAATAATCACACCCGGTGTCAGGCAGGTACTAGACCTAGAGTGATCACTTCGTAAGTTATCCAAATGTCTGATCACTATGGTGAACACTTGAAGGATTACTACTGCATGTCAACTGTAATTGAGAAAAAATTGTTTTAAGATTTTATTTATTTATTCATTTTTAGAGAGAGGGGAAGGGAAGGAGAGAGGGAGAGATGTATCAATGTGTGGTTGTCTCTTGCACACCCCCTACTGGGGACCTGGCTTGCAACCCAGGCACGTGCCGACTGGGAATCCAACTGGCAATCATTTGGTTCGCAGCCCACACTCAATCCACTGAGCCACACCAGCCAGGGCTGGAAAAATTTTAATGAGTGAATTTTACTGTATATGTTTTATAGCTTAATAAGATAAAGGGGGGGAGGGGTGACAAGGTACTCCGAAGTGGAGCAAGCCCACAGGAAGGCTCCCTGCAGGGCCCCGAAGGCTTCTCAGTCAGCCGCCCTGGACTCCTCCCAGCCCTGAGCGCAGCCTCGTCTTGTCCTCACCGTCAGGTGGAGTCCTCTGCTCCCTACACACTGGCTGCTCAAAGCCACGGGAGGCGGTCCCCACGTGGCGCAGCTCAGAACTGTCCCCAGGCTGGAGGAGGCACGGGGAGGCCAAGGCTGAAGCAAGGGGCCTGGACTCCCAGGGAGAGTGGCTGCCACAGGCAGCAGAGAGAAGGGGCCCTGCAGTCCTCTGAGACCCGCTCCTGCCCCAGAACCAGCAGATTCCTTGAGGACAGAGCTGAGCTGTAAGTAAACGGCACTGAGCGCCAGGGAGCTCGACTTCCCAGCCAATCTGACTATTTGCCCATTTTAACATCCACAGTTGTTCTCTCAACACCTATTTAGGGAGGAAGGATACCATTCACTGAATCTCTACTCCCTGCCAGCGTGGGACCAGGTATTTACACATGCATCATTCTCACTGAACAACTTCATGAGGAAGTTAATAGCAGCCTGTTTAGTGATGAGAATGATTACAGAAAGTTTAAAAACGTGCAGAATGTGTTCACGACTGTCCAGCTGTGTGAGGGCCGAGGGGGGTCAGGACAGCCGGGGAGGGGGACAGGAACACGGGGCGACATGGGGGAATGCTCGGGCTGGTCTGTCTGTCCACCTTTGCCTGACCTGGAATGCCGCTCCAGGCGTCTCTAACAATTCTGAACTGAGGCACGAAGTGAAAAAGCGGTGGCAACGCAGGGAGCGAGTGCAGAGCCCTCACTCACACGCAGAACTGTCGTCTACGTGGGGCTACCCAGACAGCTCGGGCACCTCTGCGAGCCCCCCGTGGCCGGGCTACAGTGAACAAAACTGGGTCATTACACTCAAAAGTGTACTGATGTATTTAGGGGTGACGTTTCATAATGTCTGCAATATACTCGAAAATGGTTAAGAGAAAAATAACACATGTGCAGAGATAAAGGAGATGTGATACACCATTAACCACTGTTCAGTCAAGGGTGTGTGTGGATGACAACTATCCCCTCAACTTTTCTACTGTGTTCAATGTTCACAATAAAAGAATGGGAAGACCTGGCTTCCAACCACAGAAAACCCTCTGGATTCTCTGACTAGGGAGAGAAACCCAAGCTCCCCACGGAGGGCTGCAGCACAGCAAGCCGGGCCTGCTCTCAAGGTGCCCGTGCAGCTGCTGCTGCTTCACTCGGGGGAACCCAGGAGCAACTGCTGAGCCAGGGGTGTGACCAGCCCTCCACGTGCCGCTCCAGACTGGGTGCTGGTGTTGGAGAGCGAGCTCTTCGTGCCTGATGGGAAAGGCGGCTGCCAGCTCACTCTGCAGCCACAGGCCGTCCCCCCACCATGCAGTCCCCTCCGAGGCTAGCAGGAGCGCCGTGTGGGCTGCTTCTTCTCAAAAGGCCCCCGCCGTTGCCATCGGCTAGCATTCCCACCGCATGCTCCTCTGTCCTCAGGTCAAGGAAGAGAGGACACAGCGGAAACGCCAGACACCAAGGGGAATCTGTCACCAGAGGCCGTCCTGTGTGGAACTGCAATCACCTGGACGCTCACAGGAAACCCTGGAGTCACCGAGCCGCACAGCTGGGCACTCCCCAGCATACCTGACGTCGCCCAGCAACTTCAGGGTGTCAGCTGCCACACACCTTCTGCCCCTCCTGTTAACAAGTGCTTACCAAGGCTTTGTTCCCCCTTTTTGACTTATGGGAATAAGAGGACGGCATATTTGAAATCACAAGTGCCACACAAATGCAGAACAGCCACGGCTCCAGGCACACCTGGCTGCCTCCCGTCCTGTTCATGCTGTCCTGTTCCTGCTGTTGCTGTTCTCCGTGGAGGCCCCTGGGGCAACCGTCCTCCTCCTGACGACCAAGCACCAGGTCTAGGCAGCCCCGAGGAACAGGCACGTTTCCCATTTTCCTTTCCCTCCTGCCTCCTACCTATCCCTGCCCCCTGTCCACTCTCCTTTCAGAACATCCAGAACTGAGTCCCTCCCCCATTCCCCTGCTCCCACCCTGAGACCCACCCCACTTTCTCTTGCTGGGATACTGTCAGAGCCTCCCAACAGGGCCCCTGCACCCCGGTCTGTCTCCCCAGTAGCCAGAGTGATCGGACCAGAACCCCAATCACTCAGCCCTCACTCAGAAGGCAGGCTGGGTGTGATGAGGCCCTCCAGCCTTCCCACCTCTCTGCCCTCTGCACCTTCAGCCACATGGGCTCTTTGCTCTTCCTCAACAGTGACGGACACACGCTGTCCATCTCAAGCCTCAGCCTGGACCACTCTCCCCTCAATGGCCCTTGGCTTGTCCTTCTGCTCCTGCAGTCTCTACTCGTATACCGAGTAAGGCTTTCCTTCCCTGGCTGCCTCAGTCCCAGCCCAGGACATCAGTGCCCTTCACCTGTTTAAGTTTTCTCCACGGCATCTTCACCCATCAGTAAGGACAGAAACTCTGGTTCTATCCAAGTGCATCCCCAGCATCTCAACAGGGCCTGGCATACGGGAGTTCAAAGGTTTGTTGAATGAGTAAGTGAACTCAAGAAGAAAGGAATCATGTTCATCTATGACAACTTTTGTTTTGCTACTATTCAGTGAGGTTTGTGTATTCAAGAATACCAACTGCAAACATACAATCATTCTAGAAGCCAAATGCATAGCATAAATCGCATAGGTGTCCACACGCTTTCAGAAAACAATTCTACACCTGGGCGTTCACCCTGCAGAAAAGGCCCACGTGCCAAGATGTGCTCTAAAACATTATCCACAGTGGCAAAGGCCACCAGTGCACCAGAATCAACTGTGGCAATAGAGCCACTTAAAGTGCTTTCATGCAGTCTTGAAAAATCATCACATAGAGCAATATGTATACAGCAAAAAGGGCAAGACAAAAAAACAGGTATATATCCATGTAAAACAGACAAAGACAGGGCGTGAACATGTAAAAAATAAAGCCCACGAGGACGCAGTCGGCCGTGATGAGAAGGGGTGGGAACGACGAGCACCCTCCCTGTTTTCCTAGGTTCCGTCGGTGTCTCACCACTTCGGTGACTTAAAGGGACGGAGACCAGTCACGAGGCGCCAACACCGTTCCGGGTGAAAGACTGCCCTTCCACAGTCAGTGCTGGGAGACCTGACACCCACGTGCAGGAGAGCGGGACTGGACCCTGATCCTATACCTCAGGAAAGTTTTAACTCAAAATGAATGAAAGACAAACATAAAACTTAAAAGGATGAAGGTCTTAGAGGAAAACAGAAGAGAATCTTTAGGACATTGGATTCAGCAATGAATTCTTGGATATGACACCAAAAACATAGGCAATAAGAATAAAAATAAACTGGACTTCATCAAAATAAAAATCTTTTGTGCATCAAAAGATATTATCAAGCCCTGCCTGGGTGGCTCAGTTGGTTGAAGCCTTGTCCCGTGCAGCAAAAGGTGGCTGGTTCGATTCCCAGCCAGGGCACGTGCTCAGGTTGTGGGTTCGATTCCCACTCAGGGTGCATATGTGGCAACCGATCGATGTCTCTCTCACATCAGTGTTTCTCTCTCTCTCCTCTCCTTCCTCTCTCTCTAAAAATGAATAAAAATATCCTTGAGTGAGGACTGAAAAAAGACATCATCCAGGGAGCGAGAGAGCGACACCCGGGGCTCCAGGGCGTGTGAGCGCCAGCTGTGCCGGCGAAGGAGGACCGAGCGCAGCGAGGGGAGCCACCAACTGGACACTTCACGCGCTCTCACCCCTCTGGGCACGGCTGGGCTGTTTCAAAGAGGTAACTACCGGCACTGCAAGTGTGTCAGTGTGCAGAAAGGGAGCGTCCCTGGGGTTCCATGGTGCTGGCAGCTTCTCTGCTTTTCAACTACTTTCTCATAATTACACGGAACTCAAACACGAGTGTTGATGTAAGTACCACTGAGGAGGACCCAGTGTGGATTCCACATTCCTGACCATGACCTTTGCCCAGTGCCTCTGAATGCTTTCATAACCTAATTAACACCTGGTAGAGATGACTGGCACTGGGAGGGGGAAGAGTGAAGAGACAACCCACAGAATGAGAGAAAATATTTGCAAATAAACCTATCTGATAAGGGTGCGGTTATCCAGAATACAGGAGTGAGCAAAAGTGTGTTTATAGCTGTTCACATGGAAAATAACATAATAATTTATACATCACATAAATGGTGCTGTGGTTTCTTCTATACCACTACCAAAAACAGGAATTCTATGTCAATAAAGGAACGGTACCGGTACAAACTCTGCAAGAGCGCTAGGGTGCGGGAAGGAGGCCTCCTGTGAATGCTCACCTGCGGCCCCACAGGCAACTTTTCGAGTGCACACGCTCACACGCACTGCGGTTTAACTAGCAAGAGTCCTCGGGACTCGGAGGCGGCAAACACACAAGCAGCCCTGGCGCACAGGCCGTCACCTCCACCTCTTGCTGCCACTGTGTAACTTCTGCACTAGGAGCAGCTTTTACTAGTAACCTGGTATTGTTCTACGGGCATGGGATTTGGGGTCAGCAGATCTCACTCGGGATTCCACTCTGCTACCCACTGACTGGTCTCTCCTTCTGTAAAATGGCTCTAACGTTTGCCCTGCCCACCTCAGCCAGCTGCTGTAAGTGAAAGGGTTCGGAAAAACTACACAACGTTCTTCACCAAACAGTATTAAGACTATCTTAATACTCTTAAGAATTTTGATACCGGGGGACAAACCAGATGTTTCTGCGGCACAAGAGACATTTATTTACAAGTGGGAAAGGGGAACAAAGACCCCTGCTGGCATCCTGACCAACAGGGGCCAGGAGAGAGGCTTCATGAAGTGTGGGAAAGGTCACACTGCCCGCCGCTCGGCCACATCCATCTCCTGGAAACCGGGAAAATGCTGTCTGGTAAAGAATCATCCAATTACCTCGGCTGAGCTGCTGATCTCAAGGGCTCCTCTCAGCAGTAACTACCAGCTTGTCTTCTCTTTCAGCTCTAGAGATGTCCGACCAGATCTCGGGGATATGAAGGGACTACATTCCAGCCAAATCACCACCAGAAGTTTCCACGTGCCACTTAAACACAAAGCCCTGAAGGGAACACACGGCTCATCTTGTCATGGCTCCGAAATCTGGCTGGTCATCAGAAATCACCTAGGGTTTTTTTTTTTTTTAATTATTGATTTATTTTTAGAGAAAGGGAAGGGAGGAAGGAAATGGAGAGGGAAACATCAGATGCAACAGAGAAACGCCAATCGGCTGCCTCTCCTAAACGCCCCGACCAGGGACTGAACTCACAACCTAGGCATATGCTCTACCAGGATCAAACCGGTGACCTCTTGCTTCATGGGAGGACATCCAACCAACTGAGCCACAGAGGTCAGGGCTCCTAGGGGGCTTTTTAAAAACAAAGATCTTGGGCCTTGCTCACACACTTGGGAGGAGCCCAAAGAATCCACAAGATCTCAGGTTTCCTAACATTCCAGTGATCAGCCAGGTTGCTGTACTGTCTCGTTTTCCATACAGGTGACAGTGATTAGGTGGGGTCGGGGTGGGACTTGATCCAGTCCCCAGCCACCAGTTTTGAACTCTCCCTCTCACAACCTGCTGCCTGCCCTGAAGTCTTACAATGTCCACTCGGGAGTCCAGACCATTTCCCCTATTTTGAAAATCAGGAGTAGTCCCTTGGCCATTTTATTCAACCAATAGAACGGTAGCTAGCCCGGCTGGTGTGGCTCAGTGGATTGAGCACCAGCCGGTGAACCAAAAGGTCACCGGTTGGATTCCCAGTCAGGGCACACGCCTGGGCTGTGGGCCAGGTCCCCAGGTGGGGGTGTGTGAGAGGCTACCTATCGATGTGTCTACTGTACATTAACGATCTCTCCCTCTCTTTCTCCCTTCCTTCTCTCTAAAAATAAATAAATAAACTCTAAAGAAAAAAAAAGGAATGGTGTCTAACTTAAGTCCAGCTCTTTACCAGAGGGGCTTCAGCCCTCACGCTGTACTAGGCCTCCCCACTCCAGCCTCCTGTCACTGTCCAGGACCGAGAACCTAGAAGCTAATCAGGCCTGTCCTCATTACAAACAATCGTCTTTCAGGAACTGACTCATGTATGACAGTAACCCCAAGTATACAAACAGTGGGTGCTAAAAGAAACAAAACAACTACTGACATCGGTCTTTTCTGATTTTGGAAGTAGCAAATTTCTTCCAAATGTGGATTCTCTCGGGACACCCTTGAGATGAGCAGGGGTTTCCTGAAAGCATGCAAGCTCATCCCAGGGTGAGTCAGCTGGCAACCGCCGGGGACAGAGAAGCCGGTTTGGGTTTGACTCGTGAGTGCAGTCGATCAGGTTCACAAATACTTTACTGGTCTAAAGGAAAAGATTATGTTTACAGAGGAAATTACTCCTGTCACGGAAAGTAAACAGAGCAGAGCATGCTTTGAAAGTGTGCCTCATGTACAATGTAATCACCCTTCGCCAAAGGATTTTGTGCTATAATACTGGAAGACAGAAAGCCTTTTGTTTTTCTTGGTCTGAAGCAGGTTATTGTGAAGTACAAGGCATACCCACAGGCCAAACGTAGGCCCATGAGCACACAGACACTTCTCAGGATAATGGCCATGTCCAGATCTACATGGCCAGGTGCCTAAGTCACAGCTTTATAGGACTGCTAGAAATCAAACGAGATCCTTATACTGGTTTCCACTGGAGGAAGAGGGTCAAAACCAAAGTCAAAACTGGGAAAGCCTACGATATGTAGCATGTAACACCAATTCCTAGATAAACCACCTTAGAGTAGGAAGGAATCTCGGAGTCATGTTCCAATCCAGCCCACTGTTTTGTAGCCGGAGACACAGAGGACCAGGTGAGGGCGACACATCCTAGCTCTCACAGCTACTGAGGAGCACACTGGGACTCACCTTCAGGGGTCAGATGCCCTGGCCACTGGATTCAGCTGAGCTGATTACCAATATGGAACGGTCCATGTCCATGAGGAGACCCAATGCATCCTTCCAGATACCCCGGTATCTTTATTTGCGTCCTCTCTTTTGCCCAGGCCACCAAAATCTACTGATATTTCAGACTTTTCGTTTGTTAAACTGTGGCTGCAAAGGTGATTTTTAAACACACACCTTTACACTTCAGTTTCAGTATTTACTCAATGTCTGCTCTGAGTCAGGTGCGGTCCTGGGCCCCGGATGCACAGATGAGTAAACGGCTCATCGTGCATCACGTGCGGTTCAGTGACACTGAAACCCGCCCCTTGCCCACGTGGCCCTATTGGGGGGGGGGAGCTTCTGAGCAATAAAGGACTTGGATTATTTCAGTCTGGTTCCTGGTGAGAACTTATCCACACCCCAACACTCCAGCCATTTCAGCTCAGCCTCAGACTGAGAAGGGCGTGAGCGGCCAGGATGCCAGCCCCAACTCATACCAGGCACGAACTCTGAGGATTTCAACAGCAGGAAACTTCTCCTCAGAGAAATTTCACCCATGGGGAGACCAGGGGTAGGTCTGGGCACAGAAGGGAAGCCTGGCGTGACGCTGAAGATACAACTTCTGTATCTGGCCAAAAGCCCATTGGAGACAAGAGCTCCAAGAAAGCACATTTCACATTTTCAAACACTTAAACTTTGGGGCATTTAAAACGTGACAGGCAGTCGTGCCGCGAGAGAAACCAAGGTGGTTCCATCTTATTCCTACCTCCCAGTGACCAGCGAGTTTGGGCGGAATCTCCAGTCCCAGCTTCTCCAGCTCCTGCTCCCTGTACTTCTCATACTGCCGGTACCCCGCATAGCTGCCACCAGTCGCAAACAGAAAGGGCAGGGGGCGGAACAGGAACAAGGTTCGAGCAGGGGCAGTGTGGACTTTTCTGGCATCTGCAACAACAACAAGAACAGGAAAATGTTGAGCCTGGGAAAAAGGACAGGAGTGAGTCACACAAACACAGCACCAACAGGGGGCCAGGGAAAGTCAGGGTATCCCAGAAGCCCCCATAAAGGCGACTGGACCCTGGAGGACCTCACAGGTAGGTGTAACCCTGGGTCATTACTGAGACCCTTCTGTCTCCAAATTCTATCAGTTAGCAAGGGACAAGCATCTTTCCTATGAAACTACAATGTATTGTACCTTTACTGCCACCGTAGTCACAGAATTTAAGAAAACACTGAATAGCAAAGACATCAAGAAACTCATCAAGGCTGCCCCGCTGGCCACCGACAGGCCCAGGGCTCAGAGCCTCAGAGCCAGGCACCATTTCTCACGCAGGGCTCTCTGCGCTTACTTTAACAGTGCAGGTCCAATTCTGACTGGACACCACAATTCTCAGATACAAAATCCTATAAGCTCTTACAGTGTAACAACCCAATTTAAAAATGTACAAAGGATTTTAAAAGACACACCTCCAAAGAAGACCAACAAATGGCCGAAGAGCACACAAAATGATGTTCAATGTTATGGGTTGAACTGTGCCCTTTCAAAATTTGTATTCTGAAACCCTTACCCCCCAGTAGCTCAGAGACAAACACGTTAAAATAACGGCATCACAGTGAGCCCCAATCCAATGTGACTGGTGTCCTTACAACACAGGGAGATTTGGACACAGACATGCACACAGGGAGAATGCCATGTGAAGATGGAGGCGGAGGCCGGGGAGACACACCTACAAGCCAAGGAAGCCAAAGACTGCCAGCAAACCATCAGAAGCTGGACACGTGGCGTGGAACAATTTTCCTTCACAGCCCTCGGAGGGAGGCAACCATGCCCAGGACTGTGAAAGGATACATTTCTATTGTTTAAGCCACGTGACGTGTGACACTTTGTTACAGCAGCCTTAGCAAGTCAATACAGCACACCAGTCATCAGGGAAATGCAAATCAAGTCCACAGTGAGGTACCACTTCACACGCACTGGGATGGGTGTACTCAAAAAGGTAAGTTTTGGAAGGACGTGGAGAAACCTGAACACTCGTACACACGCTGGTGGGATTGCGACGTGAGGCAGCCCTTTGAGACCCGGGGTGCTGGTTCACACAGTGTAAACCCTAAAATCACCACACGACCCAGCCATTCTGCTCTGAGGGATGTCCCTAAAAGAAGGGAAAAATACACCCATTCTCTGGTAAAACAAAGGAATGAAGCACTGACATGTGCTAAACACGAACCCTGAAAACACTACGCAGAAGCAGCCAGCCACAGAACGCTGTGCACTGCGAGTGCGTTTGCATGAGGTGTCCAGTGCAGGAAACGCCACGGAGACGGAAAGTGCATGCGTGCCTGCCTGGGGCTGGGGGTAGGAGAGTGAGGGGTGACAGCCCGATGGGTCGGGTGTTCACAGCGCGGTGAGCAGGGAATAAAATGTTCTAAAAGCAGAGGAGACACTTGCACAACTCTGTAAACATACTAAAAACCACTGAACTACATACTTAAAAGGGTAAATTTTATGGTACATGAGTTCTGTCTCAATAAAACTGTTATTAAGACAGCACCTTAAGAGCTGAATTCTCGATAGCCTGTGCAAAGCCCAAGAGCACACCCTCCGTGCTGCCTCTTGCTTCCAATGAGAGGCAGTCACCCTGCTCCCTGCATCACTGTCCCTCCAACATGGTTTCGTTGTTGCTGTTTCTTTTATCAATGAACAAGTAAGGATGTCATTAGTCTCTTCCACCTTCTAATCATTCCTAATGAACCCTTACTACTTGATAACTAAATGTTCTACCTCTGATGATCAAGAAAGACTCGTCAAAAGGCAAGAAAAAATTCTCTCATTCTGAAATATGTGATGAGAGAACTGTTGTACCCTCCCTGCACTAAGCCCAGACCCCAGACTAGTCCCACCCTGCGCATGCTGTGTTTGCACGAGTCTTTCCATCAATCACAGGTCTCTTTCTCGTGCCTTGTCCAAGCAGAGAGCACCCTCCACTCCCGACCACGGCTCCGCTGGGCCTGTCACTTTATGAAAGCGCAGCTTTTCTTCAACTCCAAGATTGCAGCCTGATTTCTGAGGTTCCCACCTCCAACTTTCACATGATTCCTACACATTCCAGCATTCGAGTCCTAATCAAACAACATCCAGATGTTCTCCTATTAACTACAATAAGCTTCTTGTTTCTATTCACAGTAACCACTTCACTTTATTCCCCAGGTACTCTTATTGGGCAGTTACACATAAGCTTTTGGTATGATGAAAAAAAGGGTATTTAGATAATAAAGACAATACACATTTTCAAAAGGGCTGAAACGGCTGCTTACAAGATCGAAACAGTTCACAGCCCACAGTGTGGGGAACCGACGTACTCCACGAGCACCTCCTGCTCGTGCGCGGGCAAACTGGGATGACCCTCTTTGAAGAGCAAGTTGGCGTAAATACCAAACTGTGAAATACATAAACCTTTTGATTCAGTCATTCCACCTTTACTAATATATCCTGGAGATGCACCAAGATACGTTACTACAGAATCAGCTGTCGTAGAAAAGACTAGAAACGAACGCCCAACACTAAATGGTGCAGTCTTACAGCAGACTACTCTGCAGCCAGTGAAAACACTGAGAATCACAGCTAATGCTTCGGTGAAAACTACATGCCAGGCACCGTAAGCACCGCACAGGCATGAACTCATTTAACCCTAACGAACACTCCAAATGCTCCCTGGAGCAGGTGCTCTGTTTACCCCAGGGTACTGATGCACCAGGCCAACCCCCCCCCCCGCCCCCGCCCGTGCTACTTACTGGTAGAAAAGGCTCTGAAGGGAAGCTTCCTTAAGGACTGCAGGCAATGGCTCAGGGCATAGTTCTCACAGTGATGCAGGCTGCAATCAAGCAAAAAGAACCATTACACATTTTTCTTAAAATTAAAAAAATTAGTAGCTCAACGGCAAAATGTGCACACAGTCTACAGATTCAACAGCAGTGCTGCATCGATGTCACAGTGCTATTTCCTGGTTTTGACCATTGTCCTGTGGTGATGGTGAGAAAATGCCCTTGTAGGAAAAAAGCTGAAATGTTTAAAGGTCAAGGGCTACCAAGTCTGTAACTTACTCAAGTGCTTCAGAAAAACAAGTACATCTTCTCTCTCTCTCTCTCTCTCTCTCTCTCTCTCTCTCACTCACACACACACCCTGAAAGAGAGGCCCTGGCCGGGTAGCTCAGTTAGTCTGAGTGTCATCCCAATACTCCAAGGTTGTGAGTTTGATCCCCAGTCATGGCACATACAAAAAAAGCAACCAATGAGCGCATAAATAAGTGCGATGACAAATCAATTTCTCTCTCTCTCTCTCTGAAAAAGTCAATTTAAAAAGAAAGAGAGGAAGAAGGAGGAAGAATAAAGCAAACATAGTTAACATTTGGGGAGTCCAGCTAAAGGGAGTTTGGGAATTCTATGTATTATTTTTATAACATTTGGTAAGTCTGAAACAATTTCACAATAAAAAATACTGTTTCTTAATTGCGCATAAGACCATGACAAGCAGGCAGGCCAGCACTGCGACACAGAGCCTCGTTTCCGCACACAGAAGAGGAGCCGTGCGCGGCCTTGAAGACATCCAACCCCTGCTCAGCAAAGAGTCCTTCCTGCAGGTGGCTACAATTTTACATCTCAAATAGTCATCCTGGAAAAAAGGCCATAAACAAACCACGCTGAACTAGTCTAATCTACTTCAAGTCTGGAAGGCTCAACTGGTTTAGAATTTCCGGATTATCTTTTGTGGCTACTTTGCCACAAAAGCTACTTTGACAGAATGAACAGGTTTCCATTGTTCTGAGACAGAAAATGACCAATTATTTTCATAACTTGAAGCCCTGAGAAAATACTTCTGATTTACTTTGTTTCCTCTTCGCCCGAGGAAACTGGACACATCCCCAGTGGCAGTAAGTAACCACACCAGCAAGTAAAGCACTAATGAATTTCTAGTTAACAATGGGATCTCCCCTTAATTAAAAAGCAAACATCCCGCTTTCAATTCAGACAGTGCTTCAGTTTCCCCAAATGTTGACCTGAAATGTAAAGTATAAAAACGATAGCCTTGTCAGTAATGGTTTCTTTTTTCCTTGGAGCCCTTTATGATAGAAATAATAATTTATTATAAATGTCCAAACTCCTAGTTTTGTGGAAAACGAAACTGCATCTACAATTTTCATGCAGTAACATTTACTTTCATGGGTGTTTATGTCTTACATAGATGCCCCATAAGCATTATCAGATTCTGGCACCTTCCTTTTCTCACACGGAATTCCCTGGACTTAAAAACGCCTTCACAGCACAGTGCAAATATGGCTAATGGGATGAATCTGATCCTCCTACAGGCAAACAGGTCTGTATGGAGAAAAAGCAGGGGCCACAATCACCACCGGAGGCCAGAAAGATGCACAGCTGTGAACACAAAGAGTCTGCTTCCATGTGAACGTGCTTTCAGCCCCGAACAACGCTCACCTCTCGGACTGCGTCCTCCCACCACGAAAGCTAAAAGCCTAAGCCGCACAGAGCAAGAACAAGGGGAAGAGCCGACTGCAGGGCACATTGTTGTGTTCGGTACACAGCTACACTCTGCTTGCTTAGATAATGCCGAAACCCCTGCCTAACAAAAGCATGTTTGCAGACTGTTGAGCAGGACTTGTTGGGGGCCTGCGGGGCACAGATGGGAGGTAATCGGCTCCCCACCATAACTGGATGCGCCAGCTCAGGCGGTGTGCTGAGTGTGGGTCTGCCCCTCAGGGCCCGGCCTAAGAACACAGACCAGCACTGCAGTTTGTCCCCTACTAACGAATCCGTCCCATCCTCGTGGACACGCTGCACTTTCTCCAGTCTCACAGAAACACCGTCCACCATGTGTCTGTCCTTCTCTCGGTTCCCACCCACTTTCTGCTCTCTTTCATGACAAGCTCTTAAAAAAGAGCTATGCTCACTGCCACCTCGTCCTCACCTCCCACTCCCTCCTAATCGCACTCAGCGAGGCTTTTGTTCCTATCTGTCACCTCCTGTCAGGTCACCACCTTCCGTGCTGCCAACACCAGCGCACGTCTCTTGGGGGTCCTGTCACCTCTCAACAGCACTTGACACAGTCGATCTCTTTCTTTTTTTTTAAAATCCAGGTTTAATTAAAATACCGTATCAGCTTCAGGTGCACGACATAATTTGGTATTTGTATATATTGCAAAATGATCACCACAGTAAGTCTAGTTAACATCCATCACCATGCACAGTTATTTTGTTCTGATGAGAACATTTAAGATTTACTCTCTTAGCAACTTTCCAGTACACAATGCAGTGCTGTTAACTGTAGCCACCATGCTGTACATCGGACCCCATGACTCATTTATTTCGTAAGTGGAAGTCTATACCTGTTGACCCCCTCACCCTCTCTCCTTCTTGAAACACATTCCTCACTTGGCTTCTGGGGCCTCGTTTTTCCCCCTACCTCTGTGGTCTCTCCCTAACTTCAAACTGGTGCCAGGCCAGGATTCAGACCTCTTCTCTGCCTGTGCTCTCCTCCTAGAGATGCTCATCCAGTCCCACACTTAAATAACTAAATAATGATGATCCCCTCACTGCTCCTTCAGAGACCTCCAGGTCCGTATTTCCAACTGGCTACCCAACAAATCCACTAGGATCCAACTGAGTTCAGTTGAATTCCTGACGCTCTCTAGCTCTTCATCAACCTGTTCCTCCACCAGAGCTATTCATCTGTGGCAGACACTCGACAGATGTCTATCAAACCCTCTTCCTCTTCTTCCTGGGCACCTACCAAGAGACTACACTTCCCAGCCTCCCTTGCAGTAGGGCGTGACCATAAAACTGAGTTTTATGCCCAGTTTCTTCCCTGGCAAGAAACTGGGTTTCAAATCACTGCTGCCCCGCCTATCAAGAGCATCCACGGGGACTTACCTGGTACCATAGCTGCATTACTATAATTAGTACACTATCTCAAAAAAGAAAAGAAAAAAAAAAACAGGCACCTGCATTCACCCAGCTACACAGGTCAAAACCCTAGGACTCATTCTTAAATATTTCTTTTTCACCATCCACATTAAATCCACTGGTAGGGAATGAAGACTGCACCTTCAAAACACATCCTATCTGCCTACACTCATCGAATAATCACAGGCACACCTCAGATATTGTGGGTTTGGTTTCAGGCCACCGCAATAAAGCAAGTATCGCAAGAATGCAAGTCGTAATCTTTTTGCTGGTGGAGGGTCTTACCTTTGGTTTGTTAAAAACAAAAACACAACATCTGTGAGGCGCAACAAAACGAGGTATGCCTGTGCTCTAACCCTAGCCCAAGCCACCTGGTCTCTTACCCTTGACTGTAATAGCCTGTTCCCCCTGTTTTAGTCTTGGCCCTTCCAAATCCTGTTCACCACAAACCAGTCAGAGTGATCTTCCCAAGACAGAAAACAAGACCAGACCCTATGTAATGAGTCCTTGTGAACTCTCAGATCTCGTGCTGCTTTCGCGCTCCTCCACACCTGTGCCTCCTTCCGCACCTGTGCACTCGCTGCCTGCTCTACGGGGCATGCCCCTCCCTCCAAGTCGCTCACGCCCTTATCACTCAGTTCTGCACGCAAACGTTCCTCCTCAGTGAGGTTCTTCCTGACCACCTTGTGCCCAAGAGTTGCCCCCTCACACTCTCTACTCCCTTAATCATCTTCCTTAATTTTTCTTCCTAGCACTTTTCACTACCTGAAAGAAACAGATTCTATATATATTCACTTATTTGTTCACTGTCTGTATGTCTGTAGGAATGCAGGGGTTTGTCTGTCTTCTCAGTGGACTACAATCCCAACCATGAGATTAAGCCCCAGGGCGATGAATGGATAAAATCAACCAGATCTCCCTCCCACCTGAGGGACTCACATGGGGTATCCTGCAAGCAGGTGATTAAATCCTACGAGTAAGCACTGAAGTCTGACTGTGTGGCTCAAATCTCAGTTCCGCCACTTCTTAACTGTGTGACCTGAGGAACTTTCTTAATTAATTCCAAACCTGTTTCTCCACATGCAAAAACAGGACCTACACCTCATTAAGAACAAGACAATCATATAAAACCCTCAGCCCAGGGGCCTGGCACCTGGTTATATATTACTATGTATTTTAAAAGTAATATCTTACTATAGATGTTAAAAATAATAGAGCTGATACTTGTTGGGCACACAATGGGATGGCCAAGTCAACTGTCTACATATGACCAGGGTCCATGCTGACTGGTCTGTGCCCATATTGTCACAGTTATAAAAATATTATTAGCATCACCTCTGATGGTAACATTTTAACTATAGTTGTTATACCTCTCCTGCTTTCTAAAGCTGTGACAGCTTTAGGACAGCTGTCCTAAAAATGAACTGGCAGGCCTCTTGATGGCCTTATTTCACATTCTTTCTTATATTATTTAGTAGAGTGAGTTATTTATTCCTCTCTCTCCTACTAAACTGAAAAGACCTTTTTAAAAAAGGCCTATTTCAAATATATCTTTTAATTCCTCTCTTTGTCCCACTCGCCCTGTAGTCTCTGGCACCACGATCTGCAGTGGTGGGAATGCCACAGATATTACCCAATGCAAGTCTCACACAAGCAACCACTCCCTAAGCACTATGTCCACACTTGCCTGAACCTAAGAGTCATCTGGGGCGCTTGCAGCCCCAGCCTACACCTCCTGAATCCGAATTTGGCAGCAGAGTGGGGACAGATTTGGGAATCCCTATTTCTAATATAAATATTCACCCCATTCTTTTATCAGACATGTTTGGGAAACCTTGCTCTAAATTATCACCCAGGATATTGTTTTCTCTTTGTTCTGTCACCTGTCACACATCACCCAGTTATTGAAAAACTTCCCTGCAATATAAGGCTTTTTATCTATACATCTCATAGATGCTGATTTACTTAAAACTCAAGAAATTGTTATCTTTTTGGTTTTTTTTGTATCAACATAGTTTCTTTCTGTCTTGATATGTAATACCTTTGAAAATTAAGACATCTCATTGTACCCAATCCTTATCCATCCCAGTCACTGCACCTAAATCTAGTCTTAGCTACCTATATGGAGCTGAACTGTGACTTCCCCCTTTTTAATGACAGTGAGTGAATACATCCTCTTCCTCATCATTTATGAAAATATTTTAGGAGGGTCATTTTTTAGTCTTTCCAACTCATGACACAGTTTAGAAGAATTCACAGCTGACTCAAGCAGCACGCCTGGTAATAACAGTGACACCACGGAGACCCACCTGTCCAAACCCCATCAGTTATCGGGGCACTGCAGAGCCCCCTCCTGAAGAGACCTCCACTACCTTTGAATAGTTAATAACGGGAGAGTTAGGCTTTCACGTCAAGGCCAATGACAGTTCTTGACCCCTTCTCAGTCCAAATTCAGTGTCCCTTAACTTCCCCAACTTACAATGATAGATCACCTCTGGTCATAGAGCAAGCTTTGGTCAACGCCAATAAAACGAACCCTGCTGGAAACATAAAAGGATCATGCGTCTCAAACCTTCCTTCACCGACTCTGACACCAAGCAGCTGACTCTGAGTCACAGCTACCAACATTTTAATCCGTCTTCCGAGAGTTTCAACTGCTCCCAAGCCATTTGGGATAATAATAACAAACGCTCACACGGTGGGCAGCCCGACGAAAAAGTCCTCGCAGGAGAGGAAAAGATAACCGGGTCGGGGTCTTGCCTCTGCTACTAAGTGGCTGGATGAAACTGAGCAAGTCCTTTCCTCCGATAGGGCCTCAATTTCGCCAACTCCAAAAAGAGTTGGATTTAGTTGACCCCTCGGGTCTCTTTCAGCTCTAAGAACCCAAGAGTTGGGAGTCACCAGGGTAACCAAGACCCCAATTCCACAACAGACGATTTGAGATCACAGAACCCAAACCCCTTAAAAGAACAAGAATCCGACATGAAAGCCACCCGACTCCCAGTTCAGTGCTCTTCCCACATCACACCACCCCTTCCAAGAACATGAAACCCTCAGAAAGGCATCCAGTCCTGACTCAACTCTAGTCAGGGCATGCAGCTTATTCCATCTTTCTTTTCTTTCCTTTCTTTTTTGTAACTTGTGCACTATTACCTAGCGGGAAAGAGCAAAGCGAGAGCGCTCGGACCAGACTCAACTAAATTCGGACCTCCCTATGCGGCGGTAGTCACACCTGCTTCTGAGCTCAATGTGGTGGGTGGCTCCTTCCCCACGGCGAGCGGACGATAAAGAAACAATTCCTCTTTCCCAACCCCAGTTTGGCCCAGACCTCGCACTCCTTGAAACGGGCTCCCCAAGCACTCTACCTGCTCGTCAACGGCGTGACCCAGCGTAGCAACCTCAGGTACCGATGACCCACGGAAGCCGCCATCTTGTCTCCTCCTTCTCAGTGAGCCACGCCCCCTTTCGCCCGAGAGGCGCACGCCTGTGGCGTCACGCCTCGAGCTCAGGGAGCCAATAAAGAACACGGGGGCGTCAGGGCGGAGTCGACTAGCTCCTCCCCCTAGCGGCTAGCCGGTACCCGCCCCACCAGCCCTGAGCTTCAGACAATTCCAAAGTCAGATTGGGTGCAAGGTTTTCCCTCCCTCTTGCTAAACCTGGGACCGGCGTTGCCAGTGGAAAGATGTTCATACCTCCAAATATAATATATACTTGTGTATTCCTCCTTTTAGTTCTGACAATTTTTATTTAACATGTTTTAACGTTGGTGCAAATTCTAGGTTGTTACGTCTTCCTGCTGGATTTGCCCTTTTTTACCATGATGAATGTCCTTGTTTGTCTCTAATAATGCTGTTTGCCTTAATGTCTAGTCATATCTGATATTAGTACAGCTATGCTATGTATGTTGTTATTGTTTAGTGTTTGTATATCTTTTTCCATTATGTCTTCAGATTCTATGTCCTTAATTAACAGCATGTCTTTTGTAAACAGCATATTATTGGGTTGTTTTCAATCTGACAATATTCTTTTTTTTTTAAGATTTTATTTATTTTTAGAGAGGGAAGGGAGGGAGGGGGGAGAGAGAGAGAGAGAGAGAGAGAGAGAGAGAGAGAGAGAGAGAGAGAAAGAAACACCAATGTGCGGTTGCTGGGGGTCATGGCCTGCAACCCAGGCATGTACCTTGACTGGGAATCGAACTTGTGACACTTTGGTTCGCAGCCCGCGCTCAATCCACTGAGCTACGCCAGCCAGGGCCAATATTCATCTTTTAATTGAAGCTATTGGCCTGTCATTAAGTTACCCATATATTTAGATTTAAATCTCTTACATTTATATTCCTTTTTTCTCTTTTCTCAGTTACTTTTGGATGTATCAAGTTTCTTATTTCATTCTTTCCCATTTGTTAACTGATTAGTTATAATTTCTATACTAATCTTTTAATAGTTACCCTAGAGATTAAAACATGTATGTTTGTACATACACAGAAATGCATAATTCTTTTTTAAAAAAGATTTTATTTATTGTTAGAAGAGAAGGGAAGGAGAAAGGGAGGGAGAGAAACATCAGTGTGTGGTTGCCTCTCGTGTACCCCCTACTAGGGACCTGCTGGCAACCCAGGCATGTACCCTGACTTGGAATTGAGCTGGTGACCCTTTGGTTCTCAGGCCAAAACTTAATCCACTGAGCCATACCAGCCAGGGCAGAAATGCATAATTCTTTTTTTTTTAAGATTTTATTTATTTATTTTTAGAGAGGGAAGGGAGGGAGAAAGAGAGAGAAAAACATCAATGTGCGGTTGCTAGGGGCCGTGGCCTGCAACCCAGGCATGTGCCCTGACTGGGAATTGAACCTGCAACACTTTGGTTCGCAGCCCGCGCTCAGTCCACTGAGCTACGCCAGCTAGGGCTAGAAATGCATAATTCTTAAGTATAACTCAATGAGGTTTGATAAATGTGTACAGCCACACAACCATTAATCCAGTCAAGATATAGAACTTCACCATTATCCCAAAATATTCCCTTACTCTCTTCCATACAGTCTCTGCTATCCATGGGCAATTACTGCTCTGACTTCCAGCACTGCATTAGTGTAGCCTGTTCTTAAATTTCATATGAACGTGGAATCATGCAATGTGTACTCTTGTTTGGCCTCTTAAAAAAAAAAAAGATCTTAGCCCTGGCTGGTGTAGCTTAGTGGATTGAGCACAGGCCTTCGAGCCAAAGCATCGCCGGTTTGATTCCCAGTCAGGGCACATGCCTGGGTTGCAGGCCATATCCCCAGTATGGGGTATGCTAGAGGCAACCACACATTGATGTTTCACTCCCTCTCTTTCTCCCTCCCTTCCCCATCTCTCTAAAAATAAATAAAATCTTAAAAAAAAGATCTTAGTTATTTTTAGAGAGCAGAAGAAAGGACGAAAGAGGAGAGAAACATCAATTGGTTCATTGTCTCTTGTTCATGCCCCAACTGGGACCAAACCTGCAACCCAGGTATGTGCTCTGACCAGGAATCAAACCAGTGACCTTTTGCTTTGTGGGGTGGCAGGACACCTAGCCAATTGAGCCACACCAGTCAGGGCTCTTTGGTCTCTTTTGCTCAGAATAACGTTTTTGAGATTCAGACATATTGCATATATTCATAGTTCAGTTGTGTTTACTGCTGAGTAATATTCCATTATATAAACACACCTCTGCCTTTCTATTGATGGGCATTTTAGCTTTATTTGTGGCTATTATAAATAAAGCTGCTATAAACTTCCTTGTACAAGTATTTTTTTTTGTGGCCAGAAGTTTTCATTTCTCTTGGGATTAGAATTCTGGTTTGTAGGGTAAGTAGATGTTTAATTTGATAAGAACTTGCCAAATGTTTTCCAAAATGGTTGTAACATTCCTACCTGCAATGTATAAATTCTGATTACTTAACATTTTCACCAGTGTTAATTTTAGCTATTCTAAAGGATATGATCTCATGGCTCAAATATTATCCAGATTAGTGATGTTGAGCACTTTATGTGCTTATCAATCACTTGTGTTTGTGAAATGTCTGCTCAAGTCTTTTTAAAAAAGATTTTATTTATTTTGAGAGGGGAAGGGAGAGAGCAAGCGAGAGAAACATCAATGTGTGATTGCCTCTTGTATGCCCCACGCTGGGGACCCAGCCCACAACCCAGGCATGCACCCCAACCAGGAATTGAACCGGTGACCCTGTGAACTGGTTCACAGGCTGGCACTCAATCCACTGAGTCACACCAGCCAGGCCTTTCCCCCTTCTTTAAAAAATTTAGTTATTTGAATTTTTATTGAGCTGTCAGTTATTTATATATTCTGAACATAAATCCTGTCGGATATATGTATTACAAGTATTTCTTCCAGTCTGGCTGATTTCTTTATATCCTTAATGGAGTCTTTTGATAAACAGAAGCTTTTAATTTTAATGTTTCAGTTACTTTAGTTTTTTTTATTCCCAAGAAATCTTTGCCTATTCAAGTCTATAATGATATTTTCCTGTTTTTTTCCTGTAAGCAGTGTAGTTTTATCTTTTATATTTTGATGTATGGCTCATCTCAATTTATGTGAATCAAGTTATGTTTATTTTTCCATAAACTTATCCAGTTGTTCCAGCACTATCAGTGAAAAGGGAAGGTGAAGGAAGGAACTTTCCGGGGTGATGGCAATACCTAGGTAGTGGTTACATGGGTGTGTAGATTTACCAGAACTCATCAAATAATACATGTAAGTCCTGTGCCTTCTCCAGTGGGTAAATTATGTATCAATGAAATGGAAAAAAAAATCCAGGAAAACCAAAACAAAGACAAAAACTACCGAATTAAGCTTGGCTGAAGAAGTCTGCTCCATGAAAACTTCTCCAGTTTCTCTCTGGTCATGCAGCCAAAGAGGTTTTTTTTTGGGGGGGGGGGGTAACAAACCAACAGTTTCCTTCCTTTGCTTTTCAGAGACCATTTCTAAAATGAGCCTCCTAAATGCCAGGCTTGCTGTGCAGGAGAGGCGCATGAAGCCTCCTCTGCTCCAGCCCGTGAACTGCCATGCCAGTTCCTAGTGAAACTAAGAGAAGGAAACACTGCAGCTCCTCCCCGAGAGGGACTGGAGGGATTGTTGTCAAGTGAAACCCTTGGCTACGGGCTCCTCCACTTCCCAACTGCCTTTGACACCCTTGAACTACAAGCTTTCAGTTACTTCTGTGTTGACAAATTTTGTTTCATCTCATCTCCAGCTCCTGGTTTCTGAGAATGTTGTTGAAGTTCTCCCAAAGCTGTGTTGCAGACCTAGATGTGGTGCATGACTTGTATAGGCTGAGGGTCCAAGTTCACCATAGTTCACCAAGTTCGGCCACCTTCATTGTCCCAGGAAAAGCGATCTTTATACCACAGGAGTGGAGGAGCAGCTCATAAACAGCAGAAACTTACTTACCTGAAAGAGGTTATGTGCAGTTTGCATGATGCAGACAAAGGGAAGACATGACCCTAAAAGTAGCTCCTGGGGGACTCTTGGACAACAGTAATCAAATTCTAGTCCCAACCTCATAACATTACAGGTGAAATTTTAACTTATTAATATCAAGCCACAAGAATAAAGTGACAGCCTTGAGAGTTATTTGAAAGGTTTCAGAAAAATTTTTATTTTCATAAATTAATACACATAACGGTGGGGATTTTAGAGGCACAAACTACCAAACAGAAAAGAAACTGCAGGGGTATCGTGTATGCCAATGTTACAAAAAAAAAAACAAAACAAAAAACGTACAAAATGTCACTGAACTATTGACCATGATAATATATAAACACTTCAGGCAGCTATTTACTGGCCCAGACCAGCCCAAGGAGATGCTGAGGCCTCTCACCAAGAATTCAAATCCAATTCAGCACCAGAGAGGGACTCATAAAGACATACAATGGATAAGCATCAAATCTGAGAGTATGCTATGCTGGATGGTGGACTACCATTTTACCATCATTTTACCATCAAAATAGCTTTTGCTTCTTTCTCATTTTGTGGTTAGGTATTACATTTTGATTCTAGTTCAATTGAGCCTTTCTCCCCAGCTTCTTCTCATAAGAAATTCAGTTGTGGTTAAGGAGCCCTTCCCTTGCATGAATTCAGGAAAGGTCACTCCACATATCCGGCCAATTATTTAGACTTTGGATACAGCCCCCCACAATGTGGTGTTTAAGAGCTCCTTTCCATGATACCAAAGGGAAAAGTTTCCCGAAACAAAACAAGGGAATTTAAAAAGCACTAACTGCACACACCCTCCCACCCCCAGGTAGTGGGAGAAAAGGATTACTGCCTAAAAGTGGGTCTCCTGCAGATGTTGATGCGCATGGCATTGATTACAAGGGGGAACCCCAGCCTGGAGACAGACGCTGGCTCTGCGTTCCGCGAGGCTGCACCACAGCCTGGGTCTGTGGCGCCATCGCGCACTCTGTGCTGCTCTCGGCTGGGCGGGCAGGGGATGGGCCCTGAGGGCAGGGCGGTTGGGGGGGGGGGGGCGTCATACCTGGAGGACGGGGTCTGGAATTTACCTCAGATTGGCTCTGGCACCCACTCAAAAGACTCAGGCAAAATTGTGACAAAATGTCATGATTTTCACAGCTCTTGGAGGAGCACAGAGTTTTGGGATTCACAGCATGAGTTTCTGAGCTTTTCAGGCTCCAATAAGGCAAACGCTACGTCTTTTCCCTGTACTTCCCTCAGCTGTAGCTCTCAGAGTAAGGTCAGAAAGAAAAAGTGGACATAGTCTGGTGTAAAAGGTGATGAGGAATGAAGACATGGAGCTGGAAAGGGGACCAAAAGAAAGGAGGGGAAGGTGGGTGGCAGAGGCAAATATAGTTATAAATTAAAAGATGAGAAAACCCATAGTTCAAAGTTTCAGTGAAAAACTGATGGGCAGAACTGCGACTGAACCTGAGATTTCTCCTCTTTCCCATATCAGTAATGCTAAACCGGAGCTGAGTAAGTTGTAGTTAACTCTATCTCCCCACCACTTTGGTGGGAATCCCCACCCTCAGACACTGTACCAGCTCCCACCCCAGAACCAGACCCCCGCAACTCGGGGCAGGTGGTGTGCCAGCGACCGACTGACGCCTCCTATCAGGCCCCAAGGACCACAGACAGCGCTGGGGCTGGTTACACCAATGGCAAAAATAGATGTTAAGACAGGTGTGGCTAAGCGTGGCTAGAACCCATCATCTTCGGGTAAACAATTTCAAGTTTGCAGTGGGGACCTGTTCTTAGCTTTGAAGCAGGAGAAGGGCCCTGGCCAGAGGGCATGCCAAGAATTTCAAGGATACAGAGGGTTGACCTAGAGCTGCTTTTCCCCAGCATTCCCAGGACAAGGAAGGAGCCCCGGTCCCCGTTTCCTCCAGTTCTGCCCTCCCAGACGGCAGTATTCCAGATCACTGCTCCTAGCCTTTAAAATGCCAGGCCTGTAACGGGCAAACCTGAAATTGTGTCTGTGTAATGTTGGGGACATCACAGTTGTGCCCACCTCAACTTCAGTCTGCGGGGGGACGTGACTGCCACGTCGCTGACTCGGCTACACTGGCAAACGGCTCTGTGGGCTCACTGGGCGTGTGCAAGCTTGTCCAGCAGTAGTTCCCTGAAAACGTTTGTACAAGGGCACCATGTATTAGTCATCCCAGCCCCTAAAGCAAAAAGACAGAGAAGCATTTAGTGTCTACAAACCCTGTCCCAGGAAGGGAGAGGTACTGAGGTGAAACGCAGGTCACGTCTATACAGTGCAGGCAAAGTGGATGTAGACCGGCAGAGTCTGGTTCACACCATGCAGAGCCAGTGTGGAGGCCCGGCTCTCTTCTAACGCTATTTGGCCATGGCCTTGGAAGCCTCGGTGGATCACCAGGTACGTATTTAACTTACTAAATACTCTGTCTGAGGCAGTGGGCCTAGGAGACAGATGTGGCACTTTGTTTTCTCCTGCTCATGTCAGTTCTTCTGCTCCAGTGCGGCACAGACTGTCAACCTGCAAAGGAAAGGCACATAGAGACCCCCCACCCCACCCGATCTCCCCACCCACTAACACAGGGGAACGAAAGGAACCCAGGAGACACATTCCAGGACGGCACCGCTCACTCTCCTCTAACAGACTGACTGGAAAGCATCTCGGGAGCTTTGACAGTTCCCACTGGCAGCTGCTTCCCAGCAGGGGCTCCTACAAGGATGGAAAGAGGTGAGTAGTGTCCTAAGGCTGGGTCTGGTATCCCATTCACCAGCCAAGGAATGTTAATTCTCTGAACTCTTGTTTTGAAAGAGAGAGACAGAAGAAGGATAAAACACAAGGGGAAGAGGGGAGGGGAGGCAGGGCGAGGGAACACAGGGATCAGTGGAAAAGGAATGAAACCCCTGGGCCTGCTAACCCACACAGCATCTTTCTGCCCACAGACTCCTGTGGGCACAGAAGCAGCAGCTCAGCAAACTCTGGCATTCTGCGTTTCCAGTAGTTTGCTCCGGGAGCCCAGAGGACAGTGAGGCGTCTCCTCAGCGAGGGCTGGCTGTGGAATTTCATGATCCCACCACGGACGCATCACTGAGTTTGAACCATGTTGGGTCGCCTCTTTCCACTCAGAGCAGGTGGCTCTGAAGGCTGCAAACACCACGGGTCGGCCTTTCTCCCCACCCAAGCCGATGTACCCAGCGCTGGGGCTTCCAAAAAACCCACGGAAAGACCATACCCAACCTTCACACTTTTTAAATGATTGGGAGAGAAACCTGCTCTTTCTTCTGTCACTAAAATTAATACATCTACTTGCTTAGTGGGCAAGAGTGAGAACCCAGACAAGAAAGTGCTCCCTCTAATGAATTCCACTAGAGGTGGAGATGAGGAAGGGATTGCCTGAAACACGTGAATGGAGAAATGTCTCTGCACTGTCCCATTCCATGCACCGATACACTGGGTCAGATGTCTACATTATATTCTGAAGACGCGCATTGTCTTCCTCCTCGATGTCTTTAAAAAGATGCTTTAAAATCACATTTAAAGGCTCTAAACATGCAGCAATTAAAAAGAAAAGGAAATAAAAAAACAAATGAAAATAACACCACAACATTAAAAAGTGCAACTTACTTCGAATGGGGCCTAGATGGGCTCCTGTGGCACTAGTGACAGTCACAGAAGGGAAAAGAAAAAATGATGGGGAAAAGCAACAAACACGCGCACACGCACACACTCACACCCCAGGTTCTGGGCAGACGGACTCAAACAATTAGAAAACACCACAGGCTCATCTTTACTCAGCTACTGAAGCGAGCCGGTGAGACCGTGAAGGACAGGGCAGGACACCAGGTCCCCCTCCCTAGGCAACGTCTCTGAAGAATCTTGGTCTAGCACCACCGTAAACAACGTGGAACTTTCACATGGACGTGCAAACGCTGTGAGTCCTTGGGATCCTAGTGTCACTGAAGGTACGCCATGTCCTCCTCCTGTGGATGGCAGAGCGTGGGGAGAGACGGCCAGGTGCCACTCAGGACCACTTCCAGGAGAAAAGGAGCATTCCTGAGGTTCTATACTCAGCAGTAGAAGCAGAGGACCCTCCTTCACCAGTTTCTAAAAAGGTTGCACCTTGAAACAGGTAAAAATCCAGGGACTGCATTTTGAGTGGTTGGGCATAGGGAAAAACTAGGCAGCCTCTTCTAAGGAGGCTCAGAAAACCTAACACTGAGACCCCCGAACCAAACTGCTTCTCAGCAACCAGATGATGGCTCCTGTTCCTCTTCCTTGGCAAAGAAGGTCTCCAGTTCCATTAGTTTCTGTATCAAAAGGGCATCCAACTCTCGACTCTGCAGTGCCGCCTTCTGGGCTCTGGTGAAGCTGCCTGCCACCTTGACCTTACCCCGAGCTCTCCTCTTCCGTGGGACCGTAAAATCCTGAAATTCTAGAACTCGCTTCCTCTTCTGTTGGCTGATTGAAATTAGAGTACCGTTTCGTTCCTTGGGTTCCTCAAAGATGGTCTCTAAACACCTAAGGGTACAATACAAAACAGAATCACCCACACACCCACTCACAAGGCAACACCTCTAGTCAACAGGGGCTGAAAGTTGCCTGCACCGACAAACCCTTACTCAGTTGTTCCCTCTGGCCAGGATCTACTTTTCATATAAAAAGTTATACATGTATGTTATATAAACTTATAGAAACTATATATAAATTAAACTATATATAAAAGCTATATATAAACTATACATAAAACTATATTTAAAACTTAAACTATATGTAAAAGTTATATATATAGAATTAGAATATATATATTCTAATATATATATTCTAATATTCTAATATTCTAATATATATATTCTAATAGGTACTAGAAGCACATAGTAAAAAAACTGAAATTGTACAAAAAGGTAAAGAAAAAAGTCGACTGACCCCTAATAGGCAACACCAGCACCAGATTTTTGTGTATCCTCCCAAAAGCCAATGTACAGACATGCCCTTTGCATAAAGGTCCAAATAAATAAGCATTTAAAAATTAATGAGCCACCTAGGGCTCTGTTACATTTTCTTTTTTGTTTGTTTTTACACAACCCTTTAAAAACATGGAAATCATTTTTAGTTCACAGGCCGTTAAAATTTGAAAGGGAGAAAGACACACTGGCTGGACCAGGTCCCTCGTGGCTGCACCAGGGCCCGTGTCCTCGTGGCTGCACCAGGGCCCAGTCCAGCTTTCTTCGTACTCCGGTCGCCGCAACCACCCACGCTGCCCTGGGCGCTGCGTCTCCCTGGCCTATCAATGACTAAGACTGTTCCGATTCGGCACGCAGGTATCTGATTCATTTTCTTAAATGGCTATACAGTGTATTCTGTTTTAAGAATGAATCCTGTTAATGGATATTTTAAGTTGTTTCGAACCCTTTCATATTACTTAGTAATGCCACAATAAATACTCTTGTACAAAAGTCTTAGAGCAAATGTTTGTCTTGTAGGATAAAATTCTGGAACTCTCCTGCTTCACCCTAGACACCATAGGAATTTAAATGTTTAACGACTTGAACTGAATTCAGACCCAAATGCAGCCAAGTGAAACCTTTTCGGTATTTGAGTTTGGAATCCTGTATCTGAAGATCAATGGTTATTAGTCCCGAATACAGCCAGCGTATTTAACAAAAACCCCAGTGCAAACTGAAAGGAGGCTACACTTTCTGTACCTACCTAACCCAGTATACATTCCTTCCCCACTCTGCCACTGACCACAATTCACATGCTGGGGACTAAAAATACCAACTCTGGTGAATTCCAAGACCCAACGCTGGAAGAACCTGAACATACCCTTTCTGAGGTTAAAAAACTGGAGATTTACATCAGTCATTTCAGAAGCCCTCCCCATCTACTGTTTCCTCCTCACATGTACCTACCTGTTTGCAGGAGGAGACTTATAATTCTTGTTGGTATATATTTCTTCTAAGCTGAACTCCTTTTTCTTTAACCTGAAAGATAACAAAATAAATTCGTCACACTCTCTTAAAAGAGATGGCCGGCTTTCCAACTCCGTCCTTTCCATTCGTACCTGAGTACCCCCAACTTGCCCGTGATCCGTTTTAGGAGTCTCATGGGAACGCCATGTACTGGGTTTTCTCTTCCGGGCTGCCACTCTCCAGCTTTATGAAATGGAGTTCATTTGTCCTTACTGGGAATGACATCGCTGACTTTACATACATCACATTATTTTACAGCTTCTTTTTCTTCTCCTTATTTGACTGTCCCCCTCTCTCTGTCTCTGTTTTCCCCCTATTTCCTGGCTTGAAAATTATACATCCTTCCAATCCTTTAGTGGTTGGCAAGAATTAAAAAAAGATTTTATTTATTTTTTAGAGGGGGAAAAGAGGGAGAGTAACATCGATGTGTGAGAGAAACACCAGTTGGTTGCCCCTTGCATGCACCCCAACCACGGACCAGGCCTGCAGCCCAGGACTGTGCCCTGAATAGGAATCGACCCGGCGACCTTTTGTTTTGAGAGATGACACCAACCAACTGAGCCACATTGGTCAGGGCTGGCTGGCAAGAATTTTATGGGTGTACTCAACTTAGAAATGGAAGTGCATTAATGTTTTTACCCTTCTCCCAAACAACACAAGGTCCCTGGAACTTCTAGGTCAGATCAATACTGTCCCAATTTATGTTATTAGTGTTCTATTTTGTCTCCTTTTAAAATTTGTAATTTATCTGCTTAAGAAGCCAGGTCATTTGGCCTGCAAATCCCCCAGTCGAGATTTTTTTTATTGCATCTACTTAATGTCATTTAACATGTTCCTTTGACTTGAACATACAGGAAATACTATAGGTAGTTCCTATAGATTAACAATTAGATATAGAGGCACAATCAGATTTAGGTGTTTGGTTTGATAGGAAGATTTTTAGGTAGCAGTATTTATTTCCATCACCAGGGACACGATCCCTGTTGTCACCCTTTTTGCGATATTAATAGCCACTGATAAACACTGACTATTATTTCTTTAGGGTCACACATAGTCTATCATTCCTCCTTTATGCATTTGGTAGAGTTCTGCTATCTCAATAGAAATTTCATGGTCATCAATGTTGGGGGAAACCCTAAGGAAAAGCAGGTCACATGCTTCGTTTTTCCCCCGTATTTACCGATATCCAAAACAATTTATTGGTTCCTTGATATCATCCAAATACAGCCAGTGAGTTTTATTTTATTTTTTTTTTAAGATTTTATTTATTTTTAGAGAGGGAAGGGAGGAAGAAAAAGAGAGAGAGAGAGAGAGAGAAACATCAATGTGTGGTTGTTGGGGTCCATGGCCTGCAACCCAGGCATGTGCCCCAACTGGGAATCGAACCTGCAATGCTTTGATTTGCAGCCCATGCTCAATCTACTGAGCTACGCCAGCCGGGGCCAGTGAGTTTTATTTTAAAGTATCATTATAAACTACTGGATTTTAACATATCTGATGCACTTTAATCTATTAGTTATTCCTTGTGACACTCAGACTGCATCAACTGAGTGTCACAAGGAATACTGGCCAGGGGGGGTTCTAGGTGGTTCCTGAATCCCCCTGATATGGCCCTCAGGGTCTTTGAGAGTCCCACCACTTTCTGGTGTGACAAGACAGCTTATGCTCATCTGGTATATTTCCCACCCCAGACCTGTAATCAGTCTTTAAGGAGTCCTGGTTCACATACCACACATTCACCCTTTTATTGACTTCTGTATGAGTGAACTCAATTCATTTGTTTATTGTTACTGTAATTTTTGCTACAACGTAAAAGATAATAGCTACAACCCTCAGGTCCCCAGTCTCAGTAGAAACTCATTTTCAGAGAACATAGTAACTTTATCGTGAAAGAGCACATCGCTGCAAGGTTTCTATGCCTTGAAGCCACTTCAGGTAAGAAAAGGAGATTGCAGAGCCTGGCATTTAACTTTTTGGCGCCATGTTTTAGTTTCTTTGTGGCTTTCAGAAAATCTTAACTGAGGTTTATTTGCTTCAATTTCAGTTCAACAAAGAACATGTCTGTGGAAACCACACACAAGTATTAACAGGGATACAATTGTTCAGTGATTTAGCCGGGCATTCCAGGAAACAACAGCTACTTTGCTTAACAATTGCGAGAGTTACTTAGAACGAGGATGTCAGAGGGGAGTCAGAAACTGACGGACTAGGCTCTCAGGTAGTCATTCCGAGTTGCAAATCAGCGCAGACGCACGCATGTCCAGTTTCTGAGCTGAGGTGAAGGCCAGTGACCCAAGCTTGGATCTGGAATTCCTGGGCCCTCAACAGACTTCGCCTTCTTCCGAGGGGCTTCTCTCACTGGACATGGTGAGATGACACAGACTGGCTCAAAAGCACAGACACTTCCTGTGGAGATGTCACCCCGCCCGGAGTGGCTCTGGCAGAGTCTGCACTTGTCTTCCACCCAGTGGTTCCCTGATCTCTCCATCACTTGATCTGCTTTCACGACTCAATTCCCCTCTAGTAGGAAGCGTCTGGAGACTACTCCAAACTACAGTTGTGCTATTCTAGTGGTAACAAAACTGCCACCATGTCATATAGTTGAAATCACAAAATATGGACTTTATTTCCCTACACATATTTGATTTGCTGTTATTTCTACTGGCATTCGTGAAAGAAGCACTGTTTCCCTCCATGCTTTGAGATGTATTGTATTGACAGTTGTTTTATATTCCCTTAACTTTTATTTAAGGCCAAATCTGGAAGTGGATTTCTTGAGAAACTCTGTGTTACTGTCAAGAGCTTGGAGGCACTACCAGCCTGGGACCACTGTAAACTAAATTCTCAGCTCAAGGTTTTTTTTAGTCTCCTGGTGACACGTACTCAGGATACAAATCTGTGAGAAGGCCAGCTTGTGGCTGTTAATTCCCAAGGGCAAGTTCTTTTCCTCCACCCAGTGACAGGATTTGGGGAAGGTAGTTTCCTTTGTTGTCCTCTTGGGAGTTGAAGAAAGAAAGCAACCCAGGTTTCTTTGTGGTTCATAGTGAGGGGGTAGCCCCTTGTGGGTGTGGGTGTCAATTTAATGTGTGTGTGTATCTCATATTCGACTCTCATTTTAGTACGGGGGTAGATTTTGCCTTTTGTCATCTATAACCATGAGTCCAATGAAAAACTAAGCTTAGAGTAACCCTGATTTTGGAAATGCCCTCAAAGCTGAAGCTGGCTTTTATGTTCACTCACTTCTTTCCCTTCTGGATTGCTACTTTCATCTAGTTTTGGGTCTCTAAGAATTCCTTATTCTCCTGCAATTTACTGATACACATAAAAAGTAAAATTTATTATGCCTTGGTATTGGTTTTTAAAAGGAAAGTTAGCAAGATAACACATCTGCCATGCTGCTAAAATAGAAGTTCTAGTACCTAACTTCTACCCCACATACACCTAAGTCACAAGGTTGATGGTAAAACAGGAGCTGAGATGAAGGATCATGGACGTATAGGTTTTAAACTGTACCTCTGTCACTCACTGGCTTTATGGCAAAAATCGGGAGTTGAATCTCCAAGATTAGTTTCGGCCGTGTGATTTTATGATGAAATTGTGGTAAATTCACCACCTAAAGCTCATGCCTTTTCTAGGGAAAGCTGTTGCATTTTCTGTCACGAGGAAGGCAGGTCTGGAGCTGCCGCTGAAAACCCCCTGCACAGGGCACGGCCGTGATGCTGCGATGTGCTGACGTGCACTCACGAGAACGCAGCAGCCATTTCCGACGGCGTCTGACTTCTGGCTTAGAGAATGGCCAGGACACACCGAACCTCTCAGAAGACCAAACTGCTTAAGTAAGAATGGCTTTTATTCTCTGACCTAGAGAGAACAAATCTATAGATAAGGCCTAAGACAAACATCAGGCATTTGGGGGTGGGTTTAAATTCTGTTTCTGAGGAACTATGTGTCCCATTTACAAATGTTTATGGAAGATGTGACTGAAGAAATAATTTATATGAAATACATAAATTTTTATTCCCCTGAAGCCTCTATCAAATGTTGTAACTTCTACTTCCTGGTAACAACAAAAATTATACAATAAGCTACTATGCCAGCTGGTTTGTCTTTTCTCTTACAATAAATATTGAAGCAATCATGAGATTTATACAAATTAATGGATTTATTTCTGATTTTTTCACATGCTTCTTAATTGTTTCTTTTTTTAAAATGAAAGATTTTATTTATTTTTAGAGAGAGGAAGGGAGGGAGAAAGAGAGGGAGAGAAATGCTACTGTATGAGAGAGACAATGGCTGACTGTCTCTCTCCCACACCCCTAACTGGACGCCTGGCCTGCAACCCAGGGAATCGAAATGGCAGCCCTTCGGCTCGCAGGCTGGCGCTCAACCCACTGAGCCACACCAGCCCGGGCCTTCATTACTCCTAAAGTCTAGTAACAGAGTTTGATTTAGGTATGCATACATTTTCAGAAGTAGTATCATGCTTCTACCATACTCTTCACTTCATAGTTTGTAATTTTAGCCCCACAGTACATTGCTTTATCATAAATTCAGTAATGAGAGACAGCATTATCATATTGTTTTAATAATGCATTAAAATTGATAAATTAATTATATTTATTATACCTGATTTTATTTTTGACTTATGGCTTTTACAAATGTACCTTACAAGGTGTGTTTTATAATTTATGTCTCAATGGTTTGTATAACTTTCTTTAAGGTGCAAATTAACACATTTACTTACGCTGGAAAACAGAAGAGTTAAGAAGAATGACTTGGGTGATGGGCTTGAATAATAAAAACTGCCACTGCCAATTAAGCTGTATGTCAAGAATTTGCCATGAATTTAAGGCACTAACTCTGCAACTTCAAAGGTTTTTTTTGACAAAAGGCTATTTAAATAAAAACATTTTGTCAAAAGATATCTTAGGCAAAGTTTATTAAAATCTTATTTTTTCAACCCCTTTCGTTGTATAGATTTAAATAAAGTACCCCTAAATGAAAGAGTAACATGTAAGACATCAGGTATTTGTACGTACTGGTCAGATCTTTTAGGTGTATTTCCCGAACACTGAAACCCTGACGGGGTAACCTATCTAAGTCAGTGCTTTTTAATCCTTTGCTTTAAAAAAAAATTTAAATGATAAGTCATTAAATATAGTTTGATGATAGATCACTGTGTGATTTTTTTGGTCTATTATTTGAAAGAAGTTGAAAGGATTTAATATCATTTCTATATTAAAACTCTCCACTCTGAAGTACTTATTTATATAAACAAGGTTTTTCAGAACTTTTATTTACAAGATAGAATACATTCAATTCTGGTAATTACTCATTCTAGTAATAAGTACTTATCAACCTAGGATATCTGAAATATTTTTAAAATATTTTTTGAAAAGACATATGTTAGAATGATCACTAACAGAACTGAAAGATAAAAACACAATACATTGAGGTGGAAACCATGTGGGAAAAGTGGAATGTCAATCATCATAGTATCAGTCAACTATTTATTGTATGTGTGTTGTCTAAAGCAATAGAGTAGCTATAGTACATTTTTTCTCAGTTGGACTATACAGCAATTTTAAGCTTTGGGAATTCTTACACTTTAAAGAAAGTTCTGGAAACTCAGGAAGATCATGAAGTAACTTACCTTGGGTGACTTAAGGGACCACTGTTAGTTAGGCTTCCATTTGCCAATGAGAAATGAAGGAATGAGGTGTATGTACCACATGAAAATATAACTCAAGAGCTCTTTTTCAAAAATGTTTATATTTTCATAGTATGTCTGTTAACATACATAATTCCAAAACTGGAATAAGGCTAAACACATAATTTGGAAATCTTTTTTCTTCCCACTTCACTTTATAGGATTCGTAATTATCTTTACCATAAAAAAATTAACCTTTAGAAACCAAATCTTTAAAGACTATAATATAAACCAGTATATGGATCTGAAAAAATTTTAAACGCTTTTCCTTTATAACATTTAGGTCCCTTCCTAGTTTTGTGCGCAGAATGCTGTGAGCCTGGGCTGTGGGACCGGCGAAGACCTGTGTGAGACAGAACATCTGTGTCATGACCGACACTCTGGCACCACAGGTTCCTTAACTGCTGAGCCTCAGCACCCTCACCTGGGGGTGACGACAGTGCTGACCTCCCATCACCACCGAGGACACGCAGAGATTATGCATCCAAAGGGACAGCACAGTGCCAGGTGTGGTGAGCTCAATGCAAATGATTAGGAATGCATTAAAATATCTCTGCACGTGAGTCTCTGGCCACATTGCCAATGAATACTTTTGGATAAATCCTAGAAGTACAATAGCTCAGGATATACGATCATTAAAAGGTCATTACAGTATGCCAACCAATTTCCCCCAGAAGTGAAGCTATGTGTATCAGAGAAAGAGCTCACCTTTTGGGTCGAGGGAGGCCCATGGGAGTAAGATTAGGGTCTGGCTTAGGAATGGTTTTCCGGATGCGAATCTGTGAAACTTTCTTTGGCCTCTTCTCGGGCTCAGCCTGTTTTTAAGGGTCAAAAAGAAAAACAGTCAAATTATAAGACATTTTGAATATGAAAAGTCCCCCCTTTCATTGACCCTCAAGATATCACTTCCTTGGTTTAGAGATCACTCTAGTAAGTCGTTTATGACAAAGCTTCCCCTCCTACTCCTGCCACCAGTGTTTTCAGCAACTACCCTTTTTTATACTATTAAAAGAGAATTGTGCAATCAGTTCAGATATTGAGTTATTAATATCTGTTGGAGACAGATGTTGCAAAATTGAAATATACCATCATTCGCTCATCTTCTTTGAATGCATGAAGCAGCTCTGTGGTCTAATTCTCTAGGCATTGTTAAATTCTATCGTCAAGGAAAAAGGATCCAGGAAGCAACGTAGATGAAAAGATCCAGGGCCCTGGTGGGTGTGGCTCAGCTGGTTGGAGCATCGTCCTGTAGACTCAAAGCTTTGCAGGTCTGATTCCCGATCAGGACACATGCCTAGGTTGCGGGTCTGGTCCCTGATTGAAGAGTGTGGGAGAGGCAGCCGAACAAGGTTTCTCTCTCACATTGATGTCTCTCTCCCTCCTGTCCCTCTCTCTAAAATCAGTAAGCATATCCTCAGGTAAGGATTTAAAAAGCAAAAAAAGAAAAGAAAAAGAGAACAAAGAGAGACTCAGGGTATCCTTTAGTGGCCAAAGACAAAAACCTCTTGGTTTTGGTCATCTCTGGTACTCAGTGGCCCACCTGTACCTATCATGGGATCTGTAGTCACTGGTGGACATCTCCTGTGTCACTGTCACCCCACCCCACCGGCACTTCACACTTACCTCTTTCTGTTCTGGAGGGCTGCTTTGTGGATGGGGGCATGGTGCCGCCACACCATCTAGTTCATCTAATCCAGGAACCTGGAACTCAGAGGCTGAAAGCAGGAGCTTGCTCACAGCTGAGTCTGTTACCAAGCAAGACTTTGGTACCAAGGCGGGGAACGGAGGCTCTAGCCTAACAGCACAGAGAGAAAAACAGAGAAGAAAATATAAGAGGATTCACTTATTACTTCAGCACATTCAACTTAATACCCAGACTAGGGTTGAAGCCTTTTTCCAGAAATGGCATTTCAAGTCACTTCTGGACCCGGCCTGTGCCTGCATGTATAAAAATTTACAAGAATGTGGTCAGTCCATTTCATTGGTATGGAGTGATGAAACAATGTAGAAAGGAACAGATTTTTTGGAAGGGAGAGAACATCTAGTGAACAAAACAAATGAAATGTACTCGGATGAGATCAATCCTATCCAGGCACTGAAGCTGGCTAGATGACCAAGAAATAGCCTGAGAAGGAACTTACGAGTACAATGAGCTGGCTGGGTGATTCTGACCCCCCACCCCCACCCCATAATCTGGTATTGATTGCACATCCTTACTCGCTACTTATAATAAAACACTTTTGAATCTAAGATTCAATCTGGTTTAGAAGGAGAACAAGAGCTCAGATTCACACTGTGCCTGATCCATACCATCGGCTAGTATATTCCCTCTCTCTCTATCTCTGTCTCTTTTGCTAGTATATTCCCTCTCTCTCTCTCTCTCTCTCTCTCACACACACACACACACACACACACACACACACACACTTTGCAAGCCCTCATGTCCCAGGAGTCATTGTACGCTTACCTCATCTGACTGCCGCTGGTGGTGTACGTAGCTTCCATGCCTGGAAGAGGCACATATGGTAACATGGCGTGGCTGAAGTGAAGCAAAAGTACAAGAGCAATAGGTTAGGGCAGTGGAACAACAGCAAAGGTTTTGATGTCATTCAGGTTTGGCACATGACACTCACTCAAAGCCCTAGGAAGATAAGAAATGTCATTCACTGAGAAAGCTGAAAGCCTCCCCGTCAGGAGAATTATGTTCCCATCACTGGAGAAGAGGCAGGCCGAGACAGGAAGATTGTTTTCTAACTCGAATGGAAAGAAGGTAGAAATAAACATAGGACAGTAAGAGGAAGGAGGGGAACGAGAATGATCCTGACTCTTACCCTTTTAAATCAAGTTGTTGAACAAAAATTACAGACAAAAATCTTATACTACACCCAGCCCTATATTAACTCTATTAAAATAAAACCTGCCAATTTCTATAACCTTATACAAAATTATGAAGAAAACCTTATTTTCTTTAAAGCTAAGTTCCACATAAAACATGGCTATGTGGAAGAAAACTATTAACAGGATGGTTGGTCCCTTAATAGTGAATCTTTTACTTTTATGGATGGAATGATAGTTTTAATAATCGCTTAAAGATAGATGAATACACAATGTTGGAAAGCTTTTTGTGCCTCTTAAAGTAAAACCCGAATCGGTTTCTAGTGAATTTAGAACACAGTACACTATGATGACCATATAGTCTGATTCCTCTTAGAAGAGAAATTTGTTCAATGGCTAGGAAAAACACAGATAGTTCTGATTTTTGGGATGCAACTCAGTATTCTCTGAGCAGGAGTACAGATAAAAGGAAAGTAAGGCAGGAAAGTTAAAAAAAAATGGCTGACCAAATCCGAGGTCGGGAGGCCTCGGTTCTAGGTTAGCTCAGCTGAAACACTAACCAGGTGAGTGATCTGGTTAGAAAAACTCTATGTGCCTCAGGCTCATCATCCATAAAAAAAGGCAAAAAAGATGCCTGTCCAGCCTATAATACAGAGTGCTGGAGAATAAGGCTCAAATAAGAAAATGCTATGGAAACAAATTGTTCTAATCTTTGTTAATTGAAGTCTTGCTTTTGGGGGCTACCCAGTTTATCACACTAAACATTTCTAAGTGTTTTTAGAAAACCAGAAAACTTCTAAATTCAAAGCCAAAGCATATGATGCTAAGGCACGTTTAGAGCCAATGAGAAGAAAAAAACCCCACAAACAGTATCCCTTCACCTTCCACTTGAATTAAAAAATACAATAAATTTAATTTTAAAAACTAAAGAAAAATTAAATTAAAAATTAAAAGAAAATGCCAGACATAGAAAGTAAGGGAGAGAGAAAATATTCTACACCAGAAAACAGACGACATTTCAGGTGGGAAAAGTTCTGGAAGAGGGAAGAGCGGGTCACACACATACCTTCCCAGGGAGAGATGAGTAACTACATTAACCTCCTACATTAACCTCAGGAACGAACAGTTTAAAGAAGGAAACATGACAAAAGCTGTGTTTCACAGATATAGAGAAAAATTACGAGATCGTAAAAGCACACTGACAAACTAGACAATAAAAGTAGTACACCACCATTTAAAACAACTTGACTCATTCTAATGTATTTTTATGGCTGCATTATAAGAAACACATGTTTTTCTAGGACTTATAATAGTAATTCATCTTTCAATTTAAATCAGCTATATTTAGGTTCTGGGGCATTTTTCCAAAAACCCTTTATTTATTTAGTTTTCTGTTAAGATGCCTGGAGAACTTCACAATATGCACCAGCACCTTTTTAATGACAGAATGATTCTGTGTAAGAGACTGTCCACATACACAAAACTCCTGGACTATTTGGAATTTTAAGGCTTTTTAAACTATAGCAATGATAGGGGCAAAATAAAAAATATTTCAAGTTTCTTTCATCCAAAGGATTCCAAAAAGGAGGATTTATCTATTATGACTAAAGCAGATCTTTGGGGGTGTAACTCTTGGATTCTTTTTTTTCTCCTATTTTCAGTTAGAAGGTAAAATAATACTGGTGAAATTTTCTTCTTTGTGGTCAAGCCATAAGAACTTTTTTCCATGTTCACTTAAAATTTGATAAATTCTACATCCAGAATATGTAAATGCCAATCTTTGAAGCCTCTCTGCTCCAGAAAGAAATGCAAAGGTTCATAAACTAGATCTGGTGATGCCTACATAATTAATTTATTTAAAATGTATTTCTTCTGTATCATTTACCCACCAAACCCTGAATTAGCTGCAGGCTGTATAATAGTTTATGAAGAAGTTATAGTTACAAGCCATTATTTGTCATTACTTAAGAGTCTTTAACTTGTAATGGTGTTTGTTTTTTGCAAGGTAAGTACAAGAGGAGAAAGGAGATTCAAAAGATTTGGTGGTTTGCAAAATGAATGGACAGAACAAAGAATGGTACAAAATAAAGGCTTCTGCAGAAAATACAGATTCTGCAGGAAATTAGAGGGGTCTACACTAAAGACTTACTGCCTTATTTTCTCAGCAGAGATTTGGCAAGGTACAAACAGAAAGTGCAGACACAAAGATTCCAAATAGCCCTGCATTTCCAGTAGTACCCCTCTCCTCTCCCCAAAGGCAGGAAGCAAACATGGGGCATTTGCAGACAGGGGACAGTTTACCTGCTTGTGGTGCCCAGAGATGGCTGTCGCTTGCTGTGGGTGGAATGAAGAGCGGAGATTTCGAAGGGGCAGGCGGAAGAAGGTCCATGCTGGCTCCAAAGTGACAGCACTCGGCCCACCGAATAGGGCAGAGAACAGAAGATCTTGTCTGCTATGGAGGCTGGAGACCTTAACCCTTTCAAGCCTTGTGTAAACTGGGTCATGAAGAGCCTCTGCATGGTAGGCATATGACTGGAGAAGCTCCGTTTTTTTGTCCAGATTCGATAACATCCAGGGGAACAAAGTGCTAGGAGTGTGTGGAGGCCAAGGACGGAGCAGCCTGCTTTCGTCTGGACTATGGCGGTGCCTCCGTAGTCTTGGAGAGGAACTGGAGGCTGTGGAGGACCCCGGCCATGTGCCCGGCTGTGGAGGCCAGTGTCTTCCCTGAATGTGGCCACTCCAGGGCAACCGTGGGACAAGAAGAAAGAAAAGGTCCACTTGGGAGGCCGAGAAGGGCACGGGGCGGCCTCTCCTAAGGCAAGCCTCGCCGGAGCACAGTGCTCGGGAAAAGTCCTCGGGGACTCAGCCCCGCACTCGGAGCCTGATTTCACATTAAAGGATACCGGGAAGGTCTCAGAACCGAACAGCAGCAACGGCATCTTGTTGCTCAAATCTATGAAGCTCATTTTGATGGCTTCGAGTGGATAAAGTGTCAAGGGCTTACTGTTAGGCTTCTTATCCCATCCACTAGCTGTCAAATATGGACTCAGCTGCATTGTATTGTATGAAAACCCGTCTAGGAGCCTTTTATATCTGAGCCGCTTGTAGCTTTTAGCCACTGGAAGAAGTTCAGAGGAACACCGCCGATACCTTAGCTTCTGGGTCTTTGCGGCTGGGGCCAGTTTGGAGGCGAGGATGGAGAGCCTGCTGAGTAAGGCTGATTCTTTGGTAGGCTTCCTGACATTCAGGCTCCTTAAGAGATGGCACGGAGCAGCCTTCTGCTTTGGTATGTGGCTAACTAAGCTCCTGGCAGGTACTGTTTCGGGTTCCAGTCGTGTGGGTGCAGACACAGCACGTGAACTGAGAAATTTGTGTGCTTTTGTGGGGATGGTTTCAGAGGAACTCTTTAAAAAGGCAGAATTTCTGATTTTACTTATCTTTCTCCCCATGTTGACTTGCTCCTGACAGGAAACTTTCTTACATGTCCGATGAGGCTGCTTCTTTAAGGGAAGCACTCTTTTCTGGTGTGAAGTGTCCCCAAAGGCACCATACAGTTTGTCACACCTAGCAGAACTGGGGTTTTGTGCTTTCTGGGGGGCACCACGAAGGCAAGGACCTATGCACAACTCAATACCCCTTTTTAATGGGTGACGTAAGTTTTCCTCCTTTGGGTCTTTCAACTTCTGAAGCTGTCCAGTACTGCTACCCTTGGCCGGCTTTGCTGGGGTGATTTCTTTAATCATGGTGTACTTACATTTGCGATCCTCAGGTCGGTTCTCATTTTTCACCTCATTTGACAACATATTAGATGATGTGCACTGTGCCAATATCGTATGTGCTTCTTCTTGATGTATACATTCCTCTTCCCTCTGCAACATGTAGTCCAAATCCCTTTGGCTTTGTTGTTTCTCAGCATCACCAAGCATCCTCAGGGATTTTAAGTGTGTCTGAGACATGTCACTCATATTATCACCATGGCCATCCTCTCTGGTAATCATCTCCTCAGATTCCTCCCCAACGGGTAAGAGATCCAGGGGCCCCCTCTGATGTTCTTCAGTTTCTTCCCCTCTCACTTTAGTTTCTTTTTCCATCATCAAAGGCAAAATTTTCACACCGATGTCAATGCTGTTTCCTTCCCTGGGATTACTCACATCCCTTGGTGCTCCGTCCTTCGTCTCTGGCAGGACTGTGGAGTCCTCTACATCTTCATAAAGCATTTCACCATCTTTTGGTTTAAAAATATTTTTCAGGTCTGTTTCTTCACCATTAATGTTAGCTTCTGAATTTTCTTGAGAAGGCAGGTCTAAAGGCATTATCTCAATGGATTTCAGGCTCTCTGTGGGAACAGAGTTCTCATCTTGGTGTCTAGAAGACACCAACTCTTTTGAGGAAATTTCAAAGGTATTTTCCTGGTCAAACTCAGGATGTATATCTAACTTTGATCTTTCAATCATCCCTAGAGATGCTTCTTTAACTTGCTGTCCGTGATGAATATGATTTAAAGACACGTCAACTCTATCCAACATTCTTACATTTGGTTCATGATCTGCAATAGATTCTGTCTCACTGGCAGAAGAGTCTGGACACGCTTCCATTTCACAGTCTTTTAATGATCTGCAGACTTTCTCTTCACATGATTTTCTTATTTCAAGAGATTCCACTGCAGAGGAAACAGCATCTGGGAAATCAGAATCCTGGTCAATCTTTCCTACAAATGCAGCATTCGTGTCTCCTGTCTGAGACAAGGCACTCCTTGAGGTTTCGGTTAACGCCAGTCCACCTTGCCGCGCACCACCATCAAGTGTGCCAGATGCTCGTATGTCCAGTACGCCTTCTGTAGGCTTATTACTGCAGTCTGTGCAGACGATGTCCGCCATACCATCGGTGGACTCCTCACAACTAGAAGTCCTTTCAAAGGCTCCTTTTAAACAGCCTTTTTTCAGACTACCAGCAGACAATTTGTTATTGCCTGAGCTGAACGGCAGATCCTTTGGGTTGCGGCTTACCTTTGTGTTAGGCTCTGTGATGGAGTCTTTCTGGTCACTGCCCAGTGTCTCCTTCGCTATTTTATCTTCACTTCTGCGTCCATCTGGCGTGTCTGCGTTACTCTGGCAGTCAAGGACTTCATCTGTCTTCTGATCAAGACTTTTAACTGCCTGGTTCATGTTTTTAAAATTGGGGGACTTAGCAGTAGGAGACTGGTCCAACAGTTTTTTAGGATTTGGAATGTTTACGGATTGGTTTAATTCTTGCGTGGCATAATCAGAAACGTTATATTTACAACACACAGTCTCTTTGGGTGTATCCTGTTCCTTTAATTCTCGCCCTTCCACACTGGGTTGGATGTGATTAGTGGTGTGAATGGTTTTGTTTGAAGCTTCACTATTTAATATACCTGCTGTCCTTTCGTTTCCAATCTTATGTCCTGGAAGGCTGCCTTTAGTTTCTTGTCCACTAAGTTCCCTTTCCTGCAATGTATAACTCGCCTTATGGGTGCTGTTTTCCAAGGAGTCTTCTCTTCCTGGAGAGTGGTGGTTGCTGTGCTGAAGTGCATTTTCATACTTTGTTATCAGAGAGTTTTCAGCTGCCTGGGTGGTTCTGCTAGACTCAAAAGCAGCACACACAGAACACGTGCTCTCTTCTTGTGCATTTTTTCCTTTACAGTGGCAGCTACAGAGGTCTTGAGATTGAACATTTTGACATTCCGTCACAGAGACCTCTGGGGGCAAGACAGCTGCTTCTTTCTTACTTGGGAGAAGTCTGGAATGTACGTCTTCTGTTCCTGAATCAGCCATTTTGTTTTTTCTTTCTGGGTCTCCTGGTTTGACATTCAAGGCTGGGTTGTTTGAAGAAGCACCACAGGTTTTGTCACCTGGTGGGGAGATGTCATCCATTTTTGTCTTCATGGGAATGGTTTGGGTATCAGCAGTGATACTGGCTCCATCCTCTAATGGAAGGTGATGGTTCTGTTGGGAATCCTCGCTTATTGCTAAAGGCATTTCTTTGTTAATTGGCAACTTTGCATGGTCTTGAGAATTAAGGGACACTTGATTTAAAACACATTCACTCTCTATTTTGCTTAGAGCCAGTTGGTCAGTACAAGGAGGGTCATTTATCTCACAGGCACTGCTCTGTTCATCTAAACGTGGAATATTGTCCTGTAAAGTCTGTACAGCTTCTTCTGACTCCGGTCTGTAACCAAAGTCTAGGGATGACGACAACTGAGCAGTATCTTTTTTGGGTTTTGATTCCTCATTTACAGGACTTATCTGGTCCTCTGGCATGAAACTCACAAGGGTTTTTTTTTCCATCATAAATTCATTATATGATGCTTCATTTAACTGGGTATTGCCTTTCAGATTTCTCTGCATGCTGACTGAGGAATTAGGGTCTTTACCGTAAATCTTTTCACTTAACCTACTGGGCTCGATAGTGGTTGTCTGTTCTGGCTCTTTGGGCTGCATCAAGGAAGAAAAACTGGTCAAGGTTTCTCTACGGTCCTCATGGTTTGTTAAGCTACCTTGAATGTCTAAAGTGATTTTCAAATCTTTTTTTTTAAACATTATTTCCATGGATTCAATAGAAGAACTGGGCGTTAAAGAACCAGAGCTGTCTGTGTGGATACTGCCTTGAACGCAACAGTGATTGTGGAGATTTCCTTTTAGGGAGGCCATAGTCTTTTTTCCTCCAGAACAATGACCTGTGGCAGCCTCTTCTGGCTGCATGGCATTAACAAGAAAGAGTTCCCCTCTTTCACTCCTGGGGTTTAAAAACTGTTCTTCATTTTCTTCTCCGGAAGCCAAATTCTTGCCCTGATCATTCCCATCAAAACAGGAATTGTCTGTCTTTTCAGCAGATCTCTTTAGCAAGCCATCACCTTCAAAACCACATTTTTCTAAGGATGTTGTTCTGGATTCTGGACCAGGCAGACTTGATGTGAAATATGAAACTTCAGAATTTTTTCCTAAGGGTTCTGCAACATCTACATTTCTCATGGGTCTGGGACTGCCCTGTGCAGAACCGTGCTTTTCATTATGGTGGCCAAGAATCTGTTGGTGATTGTCATCTGCTTCACAGACAAGGTTTAACTTACACAACTCTTCCTTCCCATTGTCCACTTTGGAAATGGCACTGTTCCCTGGTAATAATGACAACCAAGAAGAACAAGTTTTTAATTCTTCACATTCTTTTTCTTTAGGAGTTGCTTCTGTTAATCCAGGGTCCACAAAGTTTAAAGCCTCTAGGGAAACTAACGTGCTGGTTTCTGAAACCTCATCACTGGTCATGATTTTGTCTACTTCTGGGTAATCGCTGCACCCAGCGGAGAGACCTTTACTCACATTGCCATTCTTGTGTCCTTCATTATTATCCGTCTTAGTCCCATTGACCTTCATACCTTGTACTTCTTCAGTAGATTTTAGTAGAGTTTCAGTTGTAATTTGTACATTTCCTTCTGCACAAGAGAAATAAATCCAAATCAGCATATAACCATAAAAAAACCATTTGTTTTACCTTCATGAATTTAACCATGCAACAAATGGCAACAACAAAAATATCTAACTCAAAAAGAGAATTGCAAAGTTACTGCACTATAACATCGGTTTTGTTCTCTGCAGAGCATGACAAAGAGCCAAAAGTGTACCTGGAACAAACAGGCAATTGTGAACAAATGCCTTTCTCCAAGTGTTACTTAAATGTACTTACTCAGCTAAACAAAGGACTACAAATGAAGACACATGCCTAATTCAGAGTGTCAAGAACCTTCTATTCTAAAACATTAACAAAGCTAACTTACAATATAACAGTTTATATTATTAGAATACCTTCTTATTACTTGAATAATTAAATACTACATAAGTCATAAATAAGTTACCCCTTATTGAAAAAGAATGGTCATCCACAAAACCTTAATTGTAAATGACATTAATTTGTAAGTTGAATATTCGTCTTGAACACAATTACCTGGAACAACTGCCTCCCTACAAGACTGGTCATGAGCTGGTAATCATTGAAGCTAAGTAATAGGTACATGGGGATTTAGAATCCTCCCCACTTTTGAATAAATTTGAAAGTTTCCATTATAAAACATTAAAGACCAAAAAAACAAAACTCCCTTCTAAGCAGAATCCAAATGCAATGCATAAAGGAGTTTTACTATACAGAGTTTCTCTAAAATTCAAGGTATAGGGTACAATATTAAAAAGCTGGTGTGGCTCAGTGGATTGAGTACCTGCCCGCAAACCGAAAAGTTACTGGTTTGATTCCCTGTAAGGGCACATGCCTGGGTTGCAGGCCAGGTCCCTGGTTGGGGGCATGCGAGAGGCAACTGATAGGTGTTTCTCTCACACCAAGATGTTTCTCTCTTTCTCCCTCCATTTCCCTCTCTCTAAAAATAAATAAATAAAATCTTTAAGAAAAAGTCTTCATCCCTCTCCCTTTTTAGAAAACAGTTCCCAAATTATTCATGTTCATTTGCATATTTGCTTATGTATGAATGCACGTGGGTGTATAACAGGACACGTGCACTAAACAGATAACACACTATGCAAATAAATCTAAAGCTCTAATTCATTAGAATATAAACTCCATGAGGGTAAGAATCATGTTTATCTTGAGCTCTCCTCCTAACTAGAGTCCAGCATATTACCTGGTACATAATAAGCACTCAGTAAATATCTGTGGAATTAATAAGTGAATATAGTTAGTTCAAATCAGCAAATGCTATTAATAGCATCTTCCTAGGGCCTTCCCTACCCTTGGTAGTGAGAGCAGCGATTTTGAAAGAGCAACAACTTGGAGCTGCAGATGGGCTGGGCGCCGTAATGTTACTTACCTCTGAGTCTGTTTCCTCCTTTGAAAAAGAGGGGGAGTATACTTACCTCTGTGCTATTTGGAGGATTAAATAAAGTAAAACATATAAAACACCACCTGGTACAGTGCCTGCCATTTAAGGAAAGGTGCCTTTCCTTTGCTCTGCTCTCTTTCATTATTTTACTGGACCTGAGAATAGTTAAAATGATACACTTAATAACTAGACTAGGACACAGTGTTCGAAAATATTTGGAGTCAGCACATGTTAGATAGATAAATGAATACTGGATTCAGTAAATTTATACAGATACAAATCACTGATGAAAGGCAGCCTTGAAATCCTAAGGCCTCACAGGGTGCATAGCTTTTTGAAACTAGCCTACTTTCCTTATCACAGCAGACCCTATGTATGAATTTCCAAGCAAGCATAAATACTCCGAATAGTTTCATTTTACCTCCCCAGTGAACGCTGCAGTATTCATCAAATCATTCATGTACATTCCGGGCCTGTCTACTCTGTTCCTGTACCATCCTACTTGTATATGTCATTATATCTGCTCAGGAAAATGCTGCAACTCTTCATCCACCCCCAAACTGTTTACTGTGCAAGACACTTAAGGCAAAACTCCCTGAGACCCCTACCTGCTGAAAGAATACCTGTTCTCCACTTAGTCCTGAGTCTTGAGGAGGACGTAGGGGAGCAGCCATTTCCCAGGGGGTGGGGCAGAAGGTTGGGTGGGGAAGATGTACTGGGTACAGCTTGAAAGCAAAATGACACTCTGCCCACTCTTGAACTTTAAAGGAGAGTTTGGGGCAATTTCACGTTTATTAGGAAGTTTTCAAAAGGCTATGGAGAAAGGGGGTACCTACTTCTCAGGATTTGTACAGATTAGATGAGTTAATACATGTAAAGCTATTACGAGTGTTAGAGTCCATGCTTGGTTAGTGCTAGCCACTCCCTGGATTCACACTCTTTTGTATTCCCCTATCAAAAACCTCTGTAATGCTGTGTCTCAACTATTTGTTTAATGTATCATGTCCATAGGACTGGAGCTACTTGAAAGAAAGAACTAGATCCTAATTATTGCCATTCACTCAGTACTGGACACTGACCCTGGCACATGGCACATGGTAGATAAATAACAGATCTGCCTAAATGAAGAATTAGAAGATTAGGGAAGTTGTTAAAACTATTAGGTATCCTCATCTCTTGCTAGTGTGGTTCAGTGAATTGAATACCGGCCTGAGAACAGAAATATCGCTGGTTCAATTCCCAGCCAGGGCACACCCCTGAGTTTCAAGCCAGGTCCCCAGCTGGGGGCCCGCGAGAGGAAATCATCACACATCAATGTTTCCCTCCCTCTCTTTCTCCCTTCTTTCCCCTCTCTCTAAATATAAATAAATTATCTGCACCCCCATGCTCACTATGGCATTATTTACAGTGGGCAAGACATGGAAACAACCTAAGTATGCACAGGTAGATAAATGGATAAAGAAAATGTGATGTGTGTGTGTGTGTGTGTGTGTGTGTATATATGTGTGTATATGTATGTGTGTGTATGGTATTTATTTTAAATTACTAGCTATGCCGGAGAGTGAAACATGTATCCTGGGAGTTAGGGGCCCATTTTAGATGCACAGGAGTTTTGTGACCTCAACTAAAGATCATGGGCTTGTGGTTTTATAATAACCATTTTAAAAGTGCTATGGTTGCAGAAATTGGCAAATCAATCCTAAACCTCATATGAAAATGCAAGCAACACGTAACAGCCAAAACAATCTTCAAAAAGAACAAAGGTGACAGACTCATACTTCCTGATTTCAACACTTACTAGAAAGCCACAGTAATAAAGACTGTGTGGTACTGGTCAGGTGGCTCAGCTGGTTAGAGTGTCGCCCTGAGAACCAAAAGGCTGTGGGTTTGATTCCCAGTCAGGGCACATACGTGGTTGTAGTCAGGGTCACCAGTTGGGGGCGTGTGAGAGGCAACAGCTCTATGTATCTATCTCTTGCACATCGATGTTTCTCTCTCTCCCCCCTCCCCTTCTCTCTAAAAATAAATAAATAAAATCTAAAATAAATAAAAAAGGACAACATCAATAAGTGAATAAACAACCCACTGGCTGGGAGAAAATCATCTATTTGATAAGGGATCTTTATTTAGAATACATCAAGAATCTTTACAACTCAACAATAAAAAATAAGTTTTTTATTAAATAAAAAATAAACTAATTTAAAACCAGGCAAAGGGAGCATAACTCTCCACTCCTTAAGTGTAGGCTGTGCATAGTAACCTCCTTCCAAGGAGTACAGTGTGGAAAGGGGGCAAGAAGAGTAAACTTACAGTGGAGAAACCTGCTAAATATAGACTTACCTTTTAACCCAGCAATTCCATTCCCAACTCAAGGAAACTGAAAACTTTTGTCAACGCAAAACCTGTACACAAATGCTGACAACAGTATTATCATAACAGCCAAAAAGTGACAAAAACCAAATGCCCATCAACTGATAAATGGATAAGACTGAATATTAATCCGGCCACCAAAAGAATGAAGCACTTATACACACTACATGGATGAACCTTAAAATCTTTATGCCGAGTGAAAGCAGTCAGCCACAAAAGACCACACATTCTAAGATTTCATTATATAAATTGTCCAAAATAGGCAAATCTATAGAGACAAAAGTAGAAAAGTGATTGGAAGAAGCCAGGTGTAAGACGAATGACTTAATGGGACATGGTTTCCTTAGGGGGTGATTAATTTAAATTAAGCTGATGGTTGCACAACTCTTTATGTATGCCAAAAAAACAAAACAAAACAAACAAACAAAAAGCACACTTAATTGCATGCTTTAAATGGATTAATTTTATGGTATGGAAGTTTATCCCCAAAAATTGTTTTTTAAAAAGTGCTTACACTTGAATTATAAGTAACATCAGAAAACTCAAGACTTTTTGGGGGTGTTATGGTCATATAACCATAATTTGGAAAAGACATGTGAGGGATTATAAGGATTTAATAGCATTTCTGTCAAAACTTTTCACTGGATCAAAAAATCAGGGGACTAGACCGTGGAAATGAAATATGACATCAGTTCTGGTTTATCCTACATCTCATTCTCAAAAAGATATGTAATGAATTAGAAATACTATAACATTTTGTAAAAGAAAGCTCTCCTGTGGAGGTTCACAAAGGCTGACTAGAGGTAGGAAGACAGTGCAGGCTATGCTACAAGCTTTCATCACCTAAGCTTCTCATGCGCTGGATGTCTGGATTCCCAAGTTACAAATAAATGAAAGAATCCAACTCCTTAACTGGAACTCTAGAGAAGCTTTACTCATAATTGCCAAAACTAAAAACAACTCAAGTTTCCCTCAAATGGGAAATAAACAGCTATGATGCAACCAGACAATAGGATCCTCGCCAGCATTAAGAAGCAATAAACCACTGATACATATGGCAACATGGATAAATCTTAAATGCACCACGCTAAACGACCAGATTCAAAGGCTTCTACTGTATTATTACACTTATAGAACATTCTGGAAAATGTCCAGGGACAGAAAACAGATCACTGGTTTCTCTAAGGGCTGGAGTTGGCAAGGGGGACAGACTCTCTATAAAAGGAGCCTGTGATGTTGTTCAGCACTGGGTGATGGAAATATTCTACATCTTGGCTGCAGTGGTGGTCACGCAACTGTATGTTTGACAACACACAGAACTGTAGGCACACATAAAAGGGTGAATTTTATTGTAGGTAAGTTATATTTTAATTTTTAAAAAAAGAAAAGAAAAAACAAATCAGTTCCCCAAATGTCTAGATTTCTTCCATGTTGTCCACACATGGGTATAGTGCTAAATAATTTTTCAACTTTTCATCCACCAAAGTATAAATTATAGGAAGGTAATGACATAAACAGGGAATACAAAACAGGAAATAGTCATTCCAAAGTATATAAACAAATTAATAAACTACAAGAATCTAGCTGTATTCTTGTAGCAATAAATGGCAGGTACAAAATAGACAGGGGGAGATTAAGAATAGTATGGGAAATAGAGAAGCCAAAGAACTTACATGTTTGACCCATGGACATGAACTGGGGGGTGGGAATGCTGGTGGGAGAGGAGGTGCAGGACGGAGGGAAATAAAAGGGGGAAAATGGGTCAATTGTAATAGTATAATCAATAATATATATATATATTTAAAAAAGAGAGAGTCATGTGATCTAGAATGAGAGAGAGAGAAGGCCTGAAAGTTAGAAGTCCAGCGAGTCACCAGAGCTAGTGGTGCGGTGGGGGGGGACCTGCGCAGCCGCCCAGATCCGAGTCTGCTGGGAGAAGACGGCGGCACAGCTGATGGAGCTGCGGGGGACCTGCCTAGCCACCGGGATTCATGGGAGATGCTTGGGGCTGAACCGCGACCGGGAATGCTGAACCGCAGACTTCTGGTTTTCTAAAAGGCAGTACCTCTGACTGGTGTGTTCTGAAACTAGCCTGGTCTGGCAAAGGGAGGCAGGACTATGTGTTTTGGGTGGTTTTAAAAGGGAGTGGGACTTAACAGCAGAAATCTGCCATCATTCTAAATCTGTACAACCTTTAAATAAATAACCCCTATTTCCTTTTTCTTTTTTTTTTTTTAAAGATTTTATTTATTTATTTTTAGAGAGGGAAGGGAGGGAGAAAGAGAGAGAGAGAAACATCAATGTGCAGTTGCTGGGGGTCATGGCCTGCAACCCAGGCATGTACCCTGACTGGGAATCGAACCTGTGACACTTTGGTTCGCAGCCCGCGCTCAATCCACTGAGCTACTCCAGCCAGGGCTACCCCTTTCCTATTAAAAAAAAAAAAGAATCTAGCTGTATATAAGGAATAAGGGCTTTATTGATAGGTTTCTTCCATCTACTATGATGCTTAACTTATTCACCTAATAGAAACAGAAGCTTTTAAAAGACTGTTTCACTCTGGCTGGGTAGCTCTGTTGGTTGGAGCCTCATCCCAATACGCAAAGGTTGTGGGTTTGATCCCAGTACGGGTACATAGAAGAAGCAATCAACGAGTGCATAAATATGTGGAACAACAAATCAGTGTTTCTCTCTCTCTAAAAAAAAGTCAATCAATAAAGTTTTTAAAAAGATTGTTTTCACTTCAATTACTTAAGAAATTTAAACTCTCTTGTCCCCAGAATTATATGTAAGGTAATTTCTCCCTCCTTGACTGCTTTCACCTCTGCTTCCAAATGTATTTCCATAACGCTATTCCTATTTCTGGTGACCCCCTATTTCAGATTTCCCAAGTAAGCCTTAAGGGAATCGGTACTGTAGGAACTAAGTCACACAGTGATTAGTGGGAACTAATACTTTTTTTATTCCTGGTGCCCATTTCATCTTTCTTCTACACAGAACCTTCCCAAAGCAGCCCAGTTATAAGAAACTCTTATGAAACAAAACTTGATAATGGCAGTTTTGTAGAACATTAAACAGAAAATTATGGAGAAACAGCCACAGTAAAACTCAGAATTAAAGAAAAAAAAAACAACAACTCAGAATGGCAGAAAGGGGGCGACACCAGAGTGCCTGATGGGAGGACACTCTTGCTTTGTGAAATGGCCCCTCAACTAATACCTGTCACTGCTCTCCACGTCAGCTCCACCTAGGTCTGTTTTATAGCAATCAAGAAAGAAGGTATGAAATGCAAAATAGCATCCTACCAATTAAAGACTCCTATTGGTTAACACTAAAGTCCTATTAAAGGATTGAGCTTGTTCTTCTTCCACCTAAATGAGCCACAGCAGACATGACTGTAAAGGACCTTGAAATTCTGTGTTACCACGCTAACTTGGAACACTATGAATGGGACATTATTTAGAGAAGGAAAAACAGTGCACCAAGGGATGACTGTAGTAGCCTAGGTTCACTTGCTAAGCAACTCAGTGCAGGGGATCCAAATTTATTCCTCAGCATATTCATAAGCTTTAATATGCTCAGGACTAGCAGCTATGATTTGGACAGAGTGAAAATTCTGGCAACTGGGGTCCCCTGAGAGAGTATACAATTAGATTTCTAAAAATTATCATTTACTTCTCAATTCAATTAATAAATGATAAGTTGGTAGATGCTTGATCTTGACCTTGGTACAGCAAGCTGAAATGCTGGCCACACTATAGCAGAGCATGGGCATCTGTTTAATTCCAATCCACAGTGGCCACAAGTCCTGCTTTTGTGCTCCCAAGGGCTCAATTCTTTCTCACACCTGCCTTCACAGAACCTTCCTTTCTGCCTGGCTATGACCGGCTGGGAGCCTGTACAGCTAAACTCATTTCCTCCGATGTAACACAGGGACACCTTGGAAAGTTCTTGGGGGACTGAACAGAAGACGACCAAGACCTAGTATCAGTCAGGTCTTGCCAAAAGCTCTAGTAAAACCCCCACCTCAAACACAGAACCGTGCATATGGCTTTGGGGGCGGGGGTGCAGAAATAATTCACTTTAACAGTTTAAGTCATTAAAGAGGAATGGTATTAGGATGGGAAGAAAAGTGCCACAAAGTATTTATCTGAGGACACTTTTCAGAAGAGTCGTCTTATCCATGGCTCAACATGGACCCGTTCTTCAGGGGAGAGTAATTGGGTTAAGTCCGAGAAGCTCGATTTCCTCATATAAAATAACTGTAGTTTTCCTGTTTAAAAGGTCAGTTCAGTTGATAAGTGAAAGTGTAATTCAACACATAGTAACTTTGTGCTTTTAATGTGGGCGAAAATATACCAATACACCAAAGACTCAATATAGCGGCACTGGAGCCCCACTAAAAGATCTCAGGGTGGTGGCACTAAATGCATCCCTTGTAAGGCTGTGAGAACCGGGTGAGACTTACGCACAAAGAGACATTTCTCATCTTCAGAGCTTTAATCTATCCTGGACAGCCAACCATTTGAGCCCAGAAAAAACATCCAGCAGCAGGAAGCAGGGTGATAAACTGGGACAAGTATCCTTTTTCATAAGGTTGATTTGTACTTCCTTTTCTGTCCAGGCAGCCAAGAAGTAGAGTCAAATCTGATATTGCAACAGGGTCATATAATTAAACTTATCTCCTGTGCATGGTCTTCTTTTCTTTTTTTGTTGCAGCTCTGATTACTCTAGATTATTAATCTTAATTATATGATATATACATGTAGTTCTCTCTAAAGTTACTTAGGTATTTTCAGCTTGGGACAGGGGAAGAAGAATCCTGGTTTAGCATGGGCCTCACCTCCCTCCTCAATCAATCAAAATAACTAACTAACTAACTAACTAACTAACTAACTAAAGGTAGTATCTCAGATGCCTGTATCCAACCACTGTTTTGAGGAGCAAAATGAGGTAACAGAAATGAAGTGCCTTTGAAAACTCTCAAGACAGCCTGGAGTGAATCCTTTCTCCCATCCCTGCCTGGGAAACAGGACAGATACCCTGCCTCAATGCTGAAGGTACAGAGTGGATTCCTCCCCTGTCCACGTTAACCCTGCCAAGTAGGCAGTTTCACTCTACAAATTCAAATACAAGATTACACATCAGCAACTGTGTATGAGGTCCAACACATTGTCAGTTGAGAATCATTACAGAAAAAGTGGGACTGGAACTATTCTCATAAATAAAGCACTGTTCTTTAATCCTTGGGGTCTTCATGTGCGTCCACAGGCAGTATCAAGAACTTCTCTAGTCAAGTCCATCTTGCAAGGGCCTATAATCCTTACATTCCCAATGCACAATGGAAACTGTGAAAGAAAACAGTGTGTGAGTGGAAAAGGAAAAGGAAAAGGAAAAGCTCTGAGGGAAATAAATACCTTTGCTCCCCAGACAACCTTCAGGGAAGTCCGTGCATGCAAGTTCCTTGTGCGACCGCATCCGGAGGTCCTCCTGCAGTGAGAAAGTCAGAGGTCAGGGAGGATTCAGATGAGCTCACGAATGCAAGCTATCCTCTGAGAGACTTCTTTATGGCTCCAGAAATCACAAAGATTGGGGAACTGAAGGAAACCTCAAATTTAAATAAATACAATCAATAAAGACTTCCACTTCTCTAGAATTTGAGCTTGAAAAGCCAAGTTTCCCAAGATTGGGAAAACAAAGGTTTAAGATGCTGACCTGCAGACCCATACAAAACCCTATAAATACCTTCTGAATGAAGAAACAAATAACTGCAACATAATTTTAATTTCATTTCAAAGGAAAAAATCAGGGTATCTAAGTCCTTAACCATTCTAGATACATTCTCAATTGTCTTCCACAAAGTTTCTTCCCAAACTTCTTGGAAGGGCTACTTTTTGTCCCTTTTCATCCCTCTTCATAGGAGGAGGGGATAAGGGAAAACACCGTCAGTAACAACCAGTTTCCTCCTACAGAAGGGAACTCAGAAAACTGGGAAGGGGCAACTCGGAATGTGCTCAGCATGGCAGCACGTGGTTTGGAGCCCCATAAGGTTAGAGTTCCATCAGGATCACCAGCTGGGAGACACTGGTAGACCAAAGACGGCGGCTCACACTAAACTTCTGGGTCATTTATTTCCTTGTCCTAAGACTCAAAATTTTTTTCAGTGATTTAATCAGTAAGCACAAGATTCTCACATAGCATTCATCTAAATCTATACACAGTGAAATAAATCATTGTTACAACTTTTAATAATTCTTATAACATTTAAAACATCCCACCAAGAAAAGAAAAAAGAAAAGAAAAGAGAAAAAACATGCAAAAGCTATTTGGGCTTTAAGCAAAGTTCTGTGATGGAACGAGAACCCACGAAGGGGAGAAGACGAAAGCAACGGCAAGTACGGGTGGACACAGGCAGGGATAAAACATCATTACTGAAACTGAGCGATGAGGACTCGCACGGACTATCGTGTGAAAAGCAGGACTATTCTTTCGTCTTCTCATGAAGCTTCAGTGTGGAATACTTTTGCAGAGCATGAACTTAAAAACAAGTATTTCCCAGATAACTTATGGGTAACACTACCAAGTTTGCAAAAAAGTATGAATTCTAGCATGATGCCAGACCGAACATATTTATAAATGGGGAGAAGGGAAAGCTCTTTCTCACCATTGAAGATGGAATTAGAAAATCACCCTTTGGCAATAATAACAGTAAGAATTATCTTAAGAATTACCTCAAACATCATCAATAAATGTTCAAATTAATGGTTAAAAGTTTGAGAAACAGATTTATATAGTCTCAAAGTATTTCCCCACAAGATAGTTAATAATTATAAAGGGGAAAATAGTAACTTTATACTTAGTGTAGAAACCTGGTAACCCCACCTGAACTAAGTGAAAGAAGTTCACCTCCCCAGGAATGAGGTACCCAATGCCGTGTGCCTCCCGAGAGGACACACAGAAAACCAGCATCACTTCTGTGGGTTCCTGCCCCCCAAATCCATAACACATCAGGCATAAAATGCATAACCTAGTCATTAGGCAAATCCAAATTGAGAGAATTTCTACAAAATAAATGGCCTGTACTCTTCATAAGTGTCAAGGTCATGGGCTGAAGAACTGTGACAGAATAAAGGAGACTAAAGAGATGAGACACCTGAATGTCACAAGTGATCCTGAATTTTTCCTAGACTGAAAAAAAAACAAACAAACATTTCCTTTGCTACAAAAAACATCAGTGTGACTTGGCCAAATTTGAATACAGTCTATAGGTTAAAGTACTTAGATCAGTGTTAATTTCTTGATTTTGACTGTGGTCATGTAACAGAATGTCCTTGCTTGCTAGGAAGTACACATTGAAACATTTAGGCATCGTGTCTGCAAAAATATTCTTAAGTTATTCAGAAAAAAAAAGGCAATGTGATAAAACGTTAACGTGAGGAATCTGCTCGGAGGGTATATTGGCATTCTTGGGACTACTTTTGCAACTTTTTCTGTTTCTTAAATTATTCTAAAATAAGAGGTTAAGAAAATATCTTTACTGTAGTTATATTTGATCCTTTTCCCAAAGTGATAGTACTCTTCACTTCTCCAGTTCTCAGGGTGAACGTTTGAGGTGTGTGATTAGGTGCTTTTTAGAATATTTTTCCAGGTTAATGCTTTATGGAGAAGGCAGAGTGCCAGTATAAGATTCCGAGATGAGTCAGACAGCGCTCTGTTCCAGCCTCAGGACTCCCACCTACCAGCTAGCTACACAGAGCTGACAGCAAGCTGACGGTGGAATAAAATGGCAACTGCCTAAACACCTAACGAGATGTCCTGTCAGGACTGGATGCTCCATGAGCAGAAGCTCCTACTATTCATTAGACTTTAGACACCTGTTATTCTATTCTGTGAAAAAAGGCAATGGGACGAATAACAACAGATTCTGCTACGTCACCTCAGGTTACCACCCTCAACTTTTCTGGGCCTTCAAAGAGCCTCTGTAAAGCGAGAGCTAACCCATGCCAGCAGCATGCAGGTTCCTTCACATTCTAGAGGACCCTGGTGAGCTTGTGCAATTAACCTCACTGGCTCTGCTCCCTGGAGGGGCTGCTGGGAAATTAGTCCTGCCCTATCTGCTGCTCAAAGTAAGGTATCCTTAGCTGGAGGCCCCAAAATACCCTGCTGGAGTGTCATGCTGACAGCAAAAGCCATTTCCTCTTCTTGGTTAACCATGATTCCTAACACAGAAGGAGAGAAGCAGAAGCTAGCAGTGCATGATTCCATTCTCCTCCCGCCTTGTTGACTTCTCTCAAAAGGTTCCGAGTTAAGAAAATCAAGTTACCCCTCAGAGAGGGCTGGAACCCCTACAAGGTTTGAGGTTCAAATATGATCGGGAATTGACTGGGCTGAAAAGGAAACACGAGTGTGAGGCTGAGGTCAGATGCAAGGGATCCCCTAACAACCACCACCACCACCACCACGGAGGTGGTCAATCTCCACACCAGGTGGGAGCTCCACCAATCGGGGGGCCTCCAGTGCACAGGAGAGACACTGCAAAGCAGTGGACATACAGCCTAACAATCCTGTGTGTAACTCCTCTCACCCCTCCAGGCCAGCCAATCATATGATGAACACTCACAGAATTATGAGACACAATTTCCTTTTCCTATGATATTTTAGCAGCTAAATATTCTAACTTTCAGGAGGTACAGTCCTAAACATTTCTCTCTACCATCTAGACTTTGTTAAGTATTGACATCTGATCAGTATTGTATTAACATTTCCTGTAAACTCTGTCTTGAATAAATAGACTTCCAAGATAAAGTTCCTATGAATCCCTCTTTTCAACATCAAGGGAGATAGTTGCTATAGCGTCCTATCACAAACAGACCTTAAGAAATATCATGTAATAGTGCAATTTGTTTTTCAAATCAACAGTAAATAAGCTCTTTGCCTTGACCATCCAACACGCCATCCCCCTGTCCACTGCTTTGGAATCCAAACCAACGTTTGATACTTCTTCAAAGGTTTGGCAGATTGTAGGAAAGTCTTGAAAACCATTCTTACCATTTATCTGTAATCTTATTTCCCATTAAAAATTGGCTGTATGTCCTGGGGAAAATGCAATTCTCTGATTCATTCCTATGAGACTAGTTTAGAGCAAGAAAAATACACAAACATCTAAGGAGGGAAATGAAAATAAATCAGGCTCTTCAGCTTTCATGAGCAGGGGAGTCAGAAGCTCCTCAGGGCCTGATGTGTCTCTGGGAAGAAAGCACTGCTTGTAAGCAGACCCTGCTGAGCTCCTCTGAACCTGAGCTTCTCGAGCCAGAGGCAGAGGCAGAGGCAGGTGGAAGGGCAGTGATGATCCCCCACCTTCAGATGGGACTGCCTATATATACTGAACTACTCAGTAACGGGTCTGCAGTAAGGAACAAATGAGATACTTCCTACTTCCTGACATTTGGGAAATAGCCATCATTATGTTTACAGCAAAGGACACTGAAAATAAAGACACTTTTGTATTTCTAGATGGGTACTTCCTTTACTTGCACTTGCATATATAGAAGGAGAGCTGTCCAACCTGCAGCCCGTGGGCCCCATAGGGCCCAGGATGGCTATGAATGCAGCCCAACACAAAATCGTAAATTAACTTAAAACCTTGTTTTTACTCATCGGTTTTTGTTAGTGTTCCGTGTATTTAATGTGTGACCCAAGACAGCTCTTCTTCCAGTGTGGCCTAGAGATGCCAAAAGGTGGGGCAGGAACAACTGCAGAACAGTAACTTTAAATCATCTTTACAAAGCTTAATAAAATGGAGTTTTCTTCCACGTGTCCCAATTGAGAGAAACAACTGGTGGCTTAGCATAAGGCACTGATCATGCCAGCTGGGCAAGACACTTAGTAACGTTTCCCAACAGGGAATTCTCTAAGAGAACGGCATGATTGAAGTATTGTACTCTGGAACCAAAGCTATTACAACATATTCAACCCAGGCACAGCTACCACTTGGCGGGGGTGGGAGGAGCAAAATATATAAAAGTTTAAACCCGCTACAGCTTACATCTAAGCACCAAGAAAATCAAACAAACAAACCCAAGGACAACATAAAGAGTTATCATCTGTTTCGGATGTCACATACTATCTTTTTGTATCTTTTTTTCTTCTTGTATCTTATTCATGAATAAGACCAATCTTCCCACATTCTAGCTGGTAACTTTTGCATGCAACGTAGTTTTTGAACTTGCTTCTCTACAAGTGGGGACTTTAGAACTGAATACATTCTTTCATCATTCAGTCTGGCTGCAGCTGTCCCTTCCACGGTCTGTTCTCAGATACTTCCCCTTCCTTTGCCCCTTTTCTTCTCCCCTCCCTGATAAAAGTATCCCAGGTCAAAGCACAAAATTGTTAGTTACATGTTTTTATACCTTTTTGACATAATCATAGGCAGGAAAGAATGATTTTTTTTGCTGGTTTACCTTTTCGTTGTTGAAATATTTCATAATTAGAATACTTAACTTCTTAAGTGGGCCTTTTAAAAATGTTAAGGGCAGTTACAAAAGGACAAAGACTGTATGATACCTTTTTCCTCACAGCCTTGCCAACCAGATATGTTGTTGTCACCATTATCATAGGTAAACTGTGGTACCGCATGTTGTTTAAATTTGCATCGCTAATTATGAGCGGGACTGACCATCTCTTCCTGTGTTGACGTACAGCACACACGAACACACACAGTGAATATCCAAGTCTTTCTTCCATTTTTTTTACTGGGCTTTTCATTCCTCAATTAAGGAGCTCTTTATACATTATAAATATAAGCCCCTTATCTGTGAGGTGTTGCAATTATGTTCTCCCAATTTGTCAGTGTTTTCTGACTATGTTTGTGAGGTTTTGCCAATCTAGCAAGGGCTTTTATCTTGAGGTCCAAGGATGTCAGGGCGCTACAAACCTTCTGAAATGGTATGTCTGATTTTCTGAAAGGCATGCAGCATTCACTCAGATTTCCAAAGGGTCCTGTGACCTAAGAATGATTAGGAGCTACCGCTGCCATGTCTGCCACTGAGCCAAGAGAACACTTCTGTTTGACAGCCCCCAAATTCTTGAAAGCTTCTCTTGATTTTTCTCTTTCATGAGAAGACAAGCCCAACAACCTGGTCTCCGCTGGTGTGTTTTCAGGTTGGGTCATTAGTGTGAATTTTTGTCCAGGAATACATTCCTAGTTTTCTACACTCCTTCCACAGGACACCAGGCTCACCATGCGGAGAAGGGGCCAGGGTCCTCTTTGGCCGGGAACCCCAACACTGACACATTTCTTGCTTCTCCTCTCACCCCACACCCACCCAATCCTGGTGGCATCTTGAGTGCATCTGAGCACTGTGGGGATAGGGGACTGTGAGTATGACACTCTAGCTACAAGAAAACCAGAACCCAACAGACCACCACAACCCCCTCAGTCCGGGAAACACATTTCTGTTCATGTATGTTAAGAGCAAATTGGCTTTCCTTGGCTTCCACACCACAAAGTTAATTCTAAGTGATCAGCTAAAACCTATAGGTCTTCTGTTTCTCAATAAATACTGCTTCTTTCACTTGTGGAGTTCAATTCATAGAACCAAGTACAAAATCTTACATTTATATCTATTAAATTTCATTTTGCTTTTCAAGATTCATAGGATTTACCTATGGTGGAGTTGGAAGGGAGAAAAGGGACGGTGTTTTAAAAGGAACAGAGGGAGCCCTGCCTGGTGTAGCTCAATGGATTGAGTGTGGGCTGGGAACCAAAAAAAGGTCACCGGTTTGATTCCCAGTCAGGGCACATGCCTGGGTTGATGGGGGCCACGTGAGAGGCAACCACACATTGATGTTTCTCTCCATCTTCCTCCCTCCCTTCCCTTCTCTCTAAAAATAAATAAATAAAATCTTTAAAAAATTTTTTTAAATAAAAGGAACAGAGGGAAAGTAATTTTCTAGTTTTTTTAGGTTGAGTGTTCCATACACATATGGATGTATATGTAGATGTATTATATTGTGTTCATTACACTTTGCAATTTATATATGCATAATTTTATTTTATACTGAATATTACATTAGGAAACTTTCAACTTGTTAGACTCAGCCCACCATATCAAGAAAAAACTTTTATATCCTGAATCTCTTACCCCATTCATTTTACTATGTTATTAAGAGTAAATTATCACAGGATAAAAATCTAATTATTACATTATTACTTAATGCTTTATCCTAATTATCCTAATTATGGTCAATATATGTAGCCTACTGCAATAATCAATTGGCCTGTAACCTGTGCAAAGAAAGGATAGATTTATCAGGTGGGGAAAGAAGCCTAGACCAGGAAGCCCAGAAAATATAAATTATTAGTGGGTTTAGAGCAAAGGTTGGCAAACTACAGCCTGCCAGCCAGTGCTGATTACAACAAAGTTTTATTTATATAGCCACATTCATCCATTTACATACTGTCTGTGCTTGCTTTCACTTTATAACTCTACAGTGGCAGGGCTGAGTAGTTTTAGCAGATACCACGAGTCCTGCAAAGCCTAAAATACATATTTGCTACACGGCTCTTTACAGAAAAAGTTTGTTAACTCCTGGTCTAAGGCACCATCCAGGTGAGAAAGCACGTTTTCTAGTTCACTCGGCAGATCTTTCTTTTAGGAATTGGGGTCCATCACAGCTCTTCACCTAACTAACCCCTCTTGCTCTGAGTTCAAACTCACAAAGAGGGATTTCCTTTTTCCTACAAAGTAAAGATTCCACTTTTCACTGTGCGTTAACTAAAGAACTGGCTTTCTGACTGATACTTGAGCCGCTCACACAGTGGGTTAGCATCGATCAGTCCTTTGGAGACCATCACCTCTGATGTACAAAAAAATAAAAGTCAAGCTTCTGGACCTGCAAAACCAAGGGCTTGCTTCAAATATATGACAATCCTTTTAGGGCACCCATCCTACAAAGCCCTACCTGAATCGACAGCCTCCCTCAAAGACATCTCTGTGCCGTCCCACTCCACGATGTTATCACTAATCAGATGCAGAAATACCACGTGACTATCACAAAGAGATTCAACATTTCATATATAGTAGCTATGTCAGAGAAGTGACACTTTTGCATTAAACAAGCACTTCTGTTCTTCAAGTGTCTAATGTGAATCACATGTTTTAAAAGATCATAAAAAAAAAAAGGTAACACCAAAATCAACATTTTGGAAATGTTTCAAGAATAAATCATAGGCTACCTGTCAGCATCTGTACTTCATCATGTGAAAGGCTGCTCTGGAAAGCTGTCATTCATACTCAACTCATCTGAAGCAAGATCTCATTTCTTACCTGACTTGAGCTGATCTTTTCTTCAGCGGCTGTGGGATGTTGACATGGGTCTTCCTTTGCTCCCTCACAGGGGTCTCTTACAATTTCCACCTGGTTCCCTCGATCTCTGAAGACCTTTAGCTCCATGCTCTTGGTTTTCTCTTTCCTATCCAAGATCTCAGAAGCCACAGAACCTCCTGCTGTGGAGTCCACCAGCCCACACCGCCCAGGCTCTCCCCCATGATCCAAGGTCTCAAGGGTTTCTTCACAACTTTCCGCAGGAGTCCTCTGCAGCTCCAAGGGTGCTGCCCTACTCTGACTTATAAGAGAGCTTGAGGCTCCGGGTTTTACATCTGGAAACAAACTTGGCTCAGGGTCAACATGAAGCTCTTTGGAGACACTCACGGGGAGTTCAGAGTATAATTCCTGTACCACAGCAGACATGGAGGAATCAAGTGGAACTGGCTGAGTCTCTACTCCGGATGACAGCATTAGGGCAGATGTAGATTATGAAGTCTTACATCAAACGGTTCACCCTGACACAAATCAAAGGAAGGGATAAAAGTTTAAAACTTTTCAGGGCAGAAGAAAGCTGTCTCAGCTCAAACTGGCGAAAATAAGGACAATAAATTCTACCTCACATGCCGGCATTATTTGGCACCAAAAAAAACTGTCCTTAATAGATAGAATTTGTGGGCTTGGGGTGGTGAACACAAAATACAATATACATATGCTATATTGTAACATTGTATCCCTGAAGCCTATATGATTTTATGAACAAATGTCACCCCAATAAATTCAATAAAAAAGAGATTGAATTTGTGGAAAAATATATTCCTTAAACTTTTAATAGACATTTGTCTAATCTCAGTTCAAATACTGCCTTATGAACAATTCCCAATTTAAGTCTGGAGAGCCAGCAAATACTGTGGAGAGTAAGACATGTCTAAGTATCCAAGAGACAGACCTGAATTAGAAGATCAAAACAGCTTCTTCCTTGAGTTTAGGGCATGAACTCTGCCCGTTCTGTTCACCGCTACATCCCCGCTGTCTGGAATAGGTACTTGACACATAGGCACTCAGCCACAGTTGCTGAATGAATATGTACTAAGGGACTCTGAAGAACTTGATTCGCTCACAAGAATTTGAAGAATCTGACCATCCTTTTAGGGTACCCGTTCTCGAAGCCCTACCTGAATAGACAGCCTCCCTCAAAGACATCTCTGTGCCGTCCCACTCCACCATGTTATCACTAATCAGATGCAGAAACACCACGTGACTATCACAGAGATTCAACCGTTCATATACAGTAGCTATGTCAGAGAAGTGACCCTTTTTCATTAAGTACTTTTCTCTTCAAGTGTCTAATGTGAATCACATTAAGATACTTTCTGAAAAAAGATCTAGAGAAAATGGAATTCCATTCCTTCACTGCTCACCAAATACTTGAGTTGTATCTATGGCACAAGACACTACGAAACCAGCTCTTTAGCAGAATCCTTCCTGACTTTTATTCAGCATCTTGAGATTTTCTAAGTGCCTTCACAGATACCACTCATGTGATTCTCACAATAAACCTGTGAGCTGAGTAGGGCAGCTATCATCTTCCCGTTATAGACCTTAAAATCACACCAGAAGTCCTGGCTGGTGTGGCTCAGTGGACTGAGTGCCGGGCTGTGAAACGAAAGGTCACCAGTTTGATTCCCAGTCAGGGCACATGCCTGGGTTGCAGGGCGGGTCCCCAGTGGGGGGCGTTCAAGAGACAACGGATTGGTGTCCAATCAATGTAGCTCTTGCACACAGATATTTCTGTCCCTCTTCCTCCCTCCCTTTCCCTCTCTAAAGATAAATTTAAAAATCTTTAAGGTCACACCTGAAGAGGTTAAAAATGACCTGCCTCAAATATTACAGTTATCTGAGAAGAAGAAGGGGGATACTCAGGGGACTTCATTTGAAATGGGAATGTTTAATTTCTTGTATTGGGCGATGGGAACACAGCTTACTTGCTGAAATAATAATATCTGTATCTAAGTAGTTCATCATACTATATGATTAAAGTAGTCAAAACACACACACACACACTCATTTATGCAGAGCTAGGAAATGGTACCATCACAACCAAGGTTTCCTGGTGCATCATAACATTTCCATTTTAGTCTACCAATAATGTGTGCAGTTTTCATAAAATCCATTTCGACCTGACCAAGGTGGAGATCAGTTAACCAAATAACAAACTGCATGCTTTCATTCGTGATGCCTTCCCTAACCTGAAATAAGAAGAGAAAGGATGAGAAATATTCAGCAACTCACAGTTTATAACAAGGATTTACTGGAGGTATTGGTGGGCATATCCCTTCAGCTAAAAAGCACACAGGGAAGGATGTTTCGGAAAGTCCTCCTATTTCTACTCCTACAACTTCCTAACATCCAGCTTTTACCCCAAATGGACATATTACATGCCAGTAAAATCCAGCGCTGGCTATTGAACTGTCTCACCTTCTCTTCACTGAGCACAGCCAGACTTCTGGACAGGAGGGGCTTTCCAACACACCATGTGAATCCTTACAACCCAGTGTCCTTGGTCTCTGTCTCTGTTCCTACCTTGATTACCTGGGGGAACCCACAGATGTCACTTACACAGAGACACATGCTCTGTCTCCAAGGGAAGAAGCATTCACTCTTTGAGTGCTCCTGGGTTAACGGAAGATCCCACCCTTTCACCTGTGCTATTTGGACTGAAGCTTGGGGCTGAGGAAGAACAGACAACAGGTCCCCTCATTCTGGACCATTCTGCCTTTCTCTTGGTTTTCTAAACTGTGGTGGATAGTTTATTCACGTTCGTATGATTTCATCCACTGGATGCCCTTAGTGTTTTTAAGGGACCCTATTCAAATGTAAAAGGATGTAATGCTACACTACTTACTTAAACACTAGAAATTATAGGAAATCAGGCTGCTGGCCCACAAACTTTAGATAACACAGGAAGGCTGATAAATAAACTTCAATCTGTCCTGGTTGGTGTGTGGCTCAGTGGGCTGGGTGCTGGCCTGAAAACTGAAAGGCTGCTGGTTCAATTCCTGGTCAGGGCACATGCCTGAATCATAGGCCAGGTGTCCGGCTGGAGAGGCAACCGAGTGATGTTTCTCTCTCACACTGATGATGTTTTCTCCCCCTCTCTCTAAAAATAAATAAATCTTAAAAAAAAAAGCAGCTTGAATCCAAAAAAGAAGCAAAGAGTATGGCGAGAATCAAGTGAGACTTATATAGTGCTTAGAGAAATGCATCCTTTTTGGGGCTATAGCCTTTCCCTTTTCCCTCCAGCTCCGGGATATTTCTGGGGGCACTTGAGGTTTCAGGCCATTTCATGCGTGTACATGTGTATGTAGGGGTTAACAGAGATAATGCAGAATTGCTATTTGATGCCCCCCCCAAAAGGTAGGAAGTGCTCAATTTTAATTTGGTTCAGTTTCCACTTTTCAGCAACAAAATAGAGTTTTTTGTTGTCACAATATATAGGGTGAGGCAAAAGTAGATCTGCATTTGTTCACATGGGAAATAATACATTAATAAATGATACAACAGGAATAAACTGTTTACACACTCACAGCTACAAACCTACTATTGCCCTGTCCTGTGGAGAGCCTGGAAGGTCGCTGCAGCGTGAGACACTGTGCGGAGCAGCTCTGCTGGTGGAGATGGGCTCCGGGGGTCTGCCCACCTGCCTGCTCTGTGCGCCACTGAAGGGCCGCGTTCTCGCAAGTCTGATCCTTGATACACCTCTGTTTTCAGGCTTCACTTTTTCGATGACCTCACCTTTTCTTACAGGGTCTCTCCTATGAGGATGACTCAAAACTATACCTCTAGGCACGGGTAACCACAGGACTTAGCAAGCCAACTCCTAGTTATAGACCCAAAAACACATATTCACACAAAAACTTTTGTGAATGTTCACAGTAGCACTACTTGTAAAAGCCAAAAAGTGCAAAAAGCTCAAATGTCCATTAATTGGATGAACTGATAAAATATGATCTAGCCATACAATGGACTATTACTCAACTATTAAGAGAAATAAAGTACTGATTTATGATATATCGTGGATGAACCTTGAAAGCATTATGGGGGGGAAAAGAAGCCAGTCACAAAAGACCACATATCATGAGATCCCATTTACACGAAATGTGCAGAGGAGGTGTATCTAGACTCAGAAAGTGAATTAGTAGCTACTTAGTGCTGGGAGTGGCAGAGAAATAGAGAGTGGTTACTAATGGACAGAATGTTTTGGGATCAATAACAATGTCCTAGAATTGATTGTAGTGCCCTGACCGGCGTGGCTCAGTGGGTGGTCAGGGAGGGCACATGTCTGGGTTGTGGACTAGGTCCCTAGTTTGGGGTATGCAACAGGCAACCATTGATGTTTCTCTCCTCCTCTTCCTCCCTCCCTTCCCCTCTCTAAAAATATAAATAAATAAATAAACAAACAAATAAATAAAATTTTAAAAAGTAAAATAGAGCCCTGGCTGGTGTGGCTCAATGGATTGAGTGCCAGCTTGGGAACCAAAGTGTCACTGGTTTGATTCCCAGTCAGGGCATACGCCTGGGTTGTGGGCCAGGTCCCCAGTTGGGGGGGTGTGAAAGTCAACCACACATTGATGTTTCTCCCTCCCTTCCTCTCTCTCTAAAAATAAATAAATAAAATCTTTAAATAATAAAATTGATAGTAATAGCTGCATTTGACTATGCTAAAATCCACCAAATCCTATAATTTAAGTTCTTGAATCATATGGTGCACAAATTGTATTTTAATAATCTGATGAGCCCTGGCTGGCATAGCTCAGTGGATTGAGCACGGGCTGCAAACCAAAGCATCGCAGGTTCGATTCCCAGTCAGGGCACATGCCTGGGTTGCAGGCCACAGCTCCCAGCAACCGCACATTGATGTGTTTCTCTTTCTCTTTCTCTCTCTCTCTCTCTCCTCCTTCCCTCTCTAAAAATAAATAAGTGAAAAATCTTAAAAAGATACTTAAAAAATAATCTGATGAAAAACAAGAGAAACCTATCCCTTTTTTCAAGATCCTGACCAGTTTTACTCATAAGGATGGCACCCCTTAAACCTAACATGCCTAAAACAGTCCAGTCAATCCATCAAATAATTAAGCCTTACTACATGCAAACAGTTATGAGGAACAAGAATGAATAAAAGGCCCTCAGTAAACTTACATGCTTATTTTTGACCCTGTTACCCCTCTCAGTAATGACATCCCCACTAACCTAGAGCTCAGGCTTGAATCCCCAAACTATATCTGAATTTCCACTTGCCTTTCAATTAGCACTTGGCAGCCTGCAGACTCAGATCCATCAGTTCCTCTAACAAATCCCACTCCTCTCCATCCCCATGGTCCTAATTCAAGATTTTTTTCTGAACATGAACTCATGCAAAAATACACACTTGCTAACCATCTTTATCACAAAGAGGCAATATTGATAATCATATAGAAGAGTTCAAAATATTCCTCAGGAGAAATGGCGCCTTTACCCTCCATGTGCCTCCACAGACACTGTAAGCTCACCTTGGCCAAAACGACTTTAAACGCTTTGGTCACTGAAAGATAACTTCCAATTTACAAAAGCCAAAACCCACAGAACTATCCTATCTCTCAATGCTCTCCCTTATTTTCAAGGGGGTAATTCCAAGAATTTCAACCTGTCCAACAACTAGACAAATTGGCTGTCAAAGCCAAACAGACACTCCCTCCTCCTTATTCTCCTAGCCCAATCTGGTATCTCAGTGGAATCTGCAGTTGAGCCACCAAGAACAGCTGAGTCAAGGCCTTGGCTGGAACCCTCAGAGATGGAATACTATTTAGATGCAAGCCTAGAGTAACAGCTTAAAATGATTCTCAGCTCACCAGCTCGCATCACTAAACTCTTTTTTCAATGGTTTTTTTTTTTTTGCCATCTATCAAGATATTGGTAATGCCAGAAGACTACAGAACACCCACAATTTTAGCATGCAAATACTTCAGTACTAAATCTCTGCACACAATGGAGCATTTAAAAATGGTGTAGAAATATATCTCTACATAGAAAGCTGCCTGGGCTACTTTATCCAACTACATAAACATCAGGGATCTTTTTAGTAAAATATATATGCATATAAAAATGTTTGAAAGAATATATAGGAAATGTGTGGAAGAATATACAAGAAAACGTTTGAAAGAATATAACCCAACAGTGATGGAACAATGGGTGACGGAATCATGAATGACTTATCTGTATGTTGTACTTTTTTTTTTTTTTTACAATGAGTGTGTATAACATGTTAAAATTTTTTAATTAAAGATTTTATTTATTTATTTTTAGAGAGGGAAGGGAGGGAGATAGAGAGAGAGAGAGAAACATCAATGTATGGTTGCTGGGGGCCATGGCCTACAACCCAGGCATGTGCCCTGACTGGGAATTGAACCTGCAATGCTTTGGTTCGCAGCCCGAGCTCAATCCACTGAACTACGCCAGCCAGGGATGTTAAAATTTTTTAAAACATTATTTCCCAAGATCCAAATATGTACCTATAAAGAATAACTGTAACTGTACTATTTTACCAGTATCTTCTCAAATGTCAGCTCTCTGCCTCAACTATAAAAGTTTTTACATTAAATGTCAAATATCTTCAAGTAAGAGGAAAGAGTAAAACATGCTTATAAAATGTAAACAGGGATTTAGGGTTTAATCTTTACTAATGACTTATAACCCACCTATCGCGTGAGGGCACCAGAGATAATTATCTAGCATAAGCAAAAAGTAACCCAGAGATTCCCGAACAACTCTTGCCAGCTGCTATTGGCCTGTCATCTTTACCATAACACAGATAAGATTTAGATTGTTTAGAGAATGGATTTTTTGCTAAAGGAAAAAAAAATGACTGATATTTATAGAGAGTATGCACTGCAGTTCTTCCAATAAAAGACATTCTTTTGAACTGAGAACAATCCTCTCCAGATTTTTGTGTTTCAAATGCAGAAGCCGAGCTGGGAGCAGCCTAGGTGCAGGTTTCCCTGTGGGGAGACCAGGGTCCCTATCTGGCCACGCTCTTAGCTGCATGGCCTGCAATGTGTCACTTAAGTATTTCAGGCTAGTTTTTCACATGTAAAATTAACAAAGTAAACAGAATAATCTCAAAGGTCCTGCTGTTCATAAAAATCCCTCTAAGTAAAACTTCTATTTCACCGTTTCAGCAAAGCCCACCTATAGATACCAACAATGGTGGTGCAGAGCTCAGACTAATCTCCATTAAAAACACTCAAGGGCAAAGGGAGGTAATTTAAGAACACTTTACATACTAAAAAGATAGCTTTTAACTTGTCTTCAAGGCAACTTGGCAAGGTTAATTCCTATCCCACCAAATAACATAAACCAGAGGGGGAAAAACAACCAGTGAAAGATAACACTGCATCTCTCAGTCTCGTTAGAATACATTTCATAAAACCAAAAACCTGACAAAGTGACAATTTTTACTTAGTTGTTCAAACATTCCTCAGAACCAAAGTTCTGTGGGAAAAGTTTGTAGCACTAAAGAAAAAAATAAGGGGAAGAAGCAAACAAAGAAAACAGCAGAACAGAAAACCATGTGCCCCCATAATCCTGAGTCTGAAGGGCTCCCCTCCCTTTAATTCCAGCGCAAAGGGGCTGCCCTTGACAAAAAGAAGAACAGTTAATAACACTGGGCGCTGACAATGCTCACAATACTATTGTGAGCATTGTCAGGCTCTCAGAATTTCACAACACCCCTTTCACCTTGAGAAAGGGGCTTTCTTTCCCAAAGATCGAGACACTATAGGCAATCCCTCCATGGGGGAATTCAGAGGAAGGGGCCTCCTCTTGAGGACAGAGAAAGAAGAATCTTTTAAACAGGATCTCGAGACAAACTGCAAGTGGGGCAGGGAAGCCCGTATACTTACTAAACAGGGCCCAGCTGTTCAACATGGAGTGTGCAGGAAATCTCAAAAGCATCAAACACTGTTTCCCTTTTCCTCCCTTTATTAGCATGCAGCAAAAGGATCCCTGTCTCCACACAGGGAATGAAGGAGTGAAAATGCTCCTGATTTCTACTGACAGCCTCTCTGCATAAAAGATTGTAATTTCTTTTTCAAAGGAAGAGAAAAGAAACCATCTGTGCCGCCCTAAATATACAGCAGAAAAGGAGTCCTCCTCTCAAAGGTATTTTTCTTGGGAGAGCAAGAGAAACAAGTTGGAATCTTCCTCTCTGAAGGAGGGGGCTAATGGACAGAAGGAAGCTTTTCTGTCGCTAGAGCAAGTAGAGGGAGCGGGAGAGGACATCTCTAAACAGTGAGGAAGTGATAGCTTCCTTGAACAAAGAAAAGGCTGGCTTCCCTACCTCTTGGGGTACAGACTTGTTTCCAAAAACAAAGTCTTTTTTCCTGATTATTCTAATTGAGGCCCTCTTTGTTAATTGGGGGAGTATGGTAGGATCTAAGAGGATTAGAAGTGCCTCTTTCTCCACCCCAGGGGTAAAGCCTCCTTTCTCGTGAGAAAGGTTGGCTTGAATACTTGCGATGGGGGTTGGGGCTTGGGGGAGATGGGGTGGGGATGGTGAGAAAAGACATGCATGGAAAAATCTGTTTCTCTGTGGATGATATTAGTTTCCTTTTTAAAAAACAAATTAAGTAACAGCAATAGCAACAATTGACCAAAAGGTTATTACTATGTACTAAGCACTGACACAAATTCTCCTTTACCTCTTATGGCAATTCCATGAAAAGAGTACCCAAATGAGAGATGGGCTGAGTGAGAAAGGTTAAGCAATTAATTCGTTAAGGTCACAAAGACGGGAAGTGGGAGACACAGGCTAACAACAATCACACTGCAAACGCCAACCGTGCCAAGGAAAGGAGCTCACTGCACACCAGGAGACGTGGGGGAAGAGAAGCGAGGCTCACTCCGTGTACTGACTGGGGGAGGGGAGAGAGGCTGACTTCTACCACGGCCAAGTACATTCGGGGTCTTCCTTCCTAGATCTCGGGGTAAAGGTAAAAATAAAGGAGGAAAAGTAAGACTGTCTTTCCCAGAGGGGAAGGGAGATCCCCTCTGTCACTTTTAGGCAAGTTGAGTCTCGCTCTTCACTTGGGGGGCAGGCGCTGACCAAATCGGGGCGGGGCAGGGGGGAAGGTCTTGTTTGAGGTTATCTCTTAAACCCTCCTTAAAATAAGTTCAAAATCTCCCTCTCGCACCCCACGAGCGGGTCTTGCTCTGCTGATAAACGCACTGAAGCCGAGGAACAGCGTACGTCCACGACAAGGGGCGTCGCTCTCCACGAAGGAAGTTGGGGGTCTCCTGCCGTAACGAGGCTGAAGACGAGTATCTCGCCTCCGTCGGAGCCATGACTTGGTGAAGCAGTTTCCCCCTCACGACGCGGAGCCTGGTCTCCTCCCTCTCCCCGGGTCGTTCCGCTGCCCGCAGCATAGCCTCGGTTCCCTTCGGCACCCCGAGAGAGTGGGGGGGCCGGGCTCCCCCGCAACCTGCACCTCCCGGTGGACGGTCCTCTTAGGGTGCAGTGGGGCGGGGTGGCTGCACCCTAAGCCTTCCCGCCCCCGGCCTCTTACCCTGAGGCCTGCTCCGCGGCCCGCGCTCGGCCCCGCCAGCCCGGTTTCTGCAGCCGCAGCCCAGCCGCCGCGAAGTCTACCTGAGCCTACCGAGCTAAGAGAGCCCAGGGGCGCTCCGGCCGTCGCCACCTCTTCGTCTCTATGGTCCTCACCCCTCCTCCCCGCACTTCCTTATCCGGGGTCTGAGACAGCCAAGCGGGCTCGCCCAAGTTCCGCCCCCGCAGGGTGCGCGCGCACCCCGTTGGGTTGCTCTTCCAGCGTCGGGCCGCCTGCCCTGCTTTAGCTTGGTTCGGGTTTTTTGTTTTTTTTTTCTTTTTTGACCCGCCTCTGCGGCCCGTACTCTTAAAGCGGAACACACCTTTTTACTTTTGCTGTGCCCCTAGGGCCCCGAGGTTGTCTCTATTACCAATACCCCGAACCAGTCCACCATTTCTGTGGCCTGGACGCTGCAACTCTCGCGGCCTACCGCGTTCCACTGTGGCAGCCCAAGAGATCTTTACAACTGGAATCAATGTTTTAGGTGCCCCCACCCCGTTCTTGTCACATTGACCGCTAAATCTAAATGCTACCTCTCTGCCTCCAGTCCTTTAAGGCAAGGTGTCTGCTTTTAATTTATTCCTAGCTGTAACACCAGGTGAAGTTGCCCTGTTTCGTCTCTTTATTCTTTATTGTCTGTCTCTTTCCACCCTCGTGTATTTTGTTCATCATTCTTTGCTCAGCACCTACCGGTGTCCTGAGTAAGCAGACACACAACAGACGTTTGAAGAAAGGTTTGGGAGACTTTAATTCTCCCTTTTTAAAAAGAAAAAAATATATTTATTTTTAGAGAGGGAAGGGAGAAAGACGAGAGAAACATCAATGTGGGGTTGCCTCACCAGTGTCCCCCACAGGGGACTTCTTCCACAACCCAGATACGTGCCCTGACTGGCATTCGAACTGGCGAACCTTTAGTTCACAGGCCAGGGCTCAGTCTACTGAGCCACACCAGCCAGGGCTAAGCCTCCCTTTTCTAAACGTATCTCTGAACCCACCAACGTGTGGGCCACTAGAGCAAAGATAATGCTTTCCCCAGCTTAGTTAAGGCTGGAGATACACAAACTCAAATACCAACCCTATTGTTTACGGTCTGTGAGTCCATATATCATCTACATAGATGTACAATATTGGGCTGAATTAACTAGAAATTCACTTTAAAACATTTGTTTACAGAATCTGCTTCCTTAGGTATTTCTCAGGCAAGTATTTGTCTATTGAAGGTCATTTGAGAAACCCAGTTACTTTGGTTTGCCCTTCTGCCTCTGGCTCTAATATGACTGCACAGCACCATTATTGATCTTGTTTTATTTCAAAATGTGATTATTTTGTACAACATACATTTTTGTATTAATTTTGATTTGAAAAGGTTGCATTCAATAAATATTTATCTTGTTCACTGAGTTTTCAGGAGTTCCAGCCTCCCCTTACCTTGACCAGCTTTGGGTAAGTTTTAAAAATCTCAAAATTTGTTTGAGGTGTTTCTCAAGTTTTTATCAAATTAAAAAGTGGGATATTTGCATTTCTAAGATGATATCCATTATGCACATCTCTGAGGAGAAGAAAGCAAATTCTCCTGAGGCAGGGAGAGAGAACCCCATTAGCTACGTCTGGGATGGAAGGACTTCCCATCGGTCACTGCTGCTAAGAACGGAAAAGAGCCTGGGGGATCTGGGTGAGTCCCTGAATTGGCAACATAAAAAGTCTTTTACATGTAACATTTTTGTCCCTTAAAAACTTTGCAACTGTTGCAGTTCACTCGATTATGTTTCCCTTATGTATAAAAAATTACAATGATTTAATATTTAACTTGTGAATCCTGAAAAGCATGGATGCTTAATTTAAGAAAGCTCTTACTCGTCTTGCCACTCCCGTCTCCTTGTGCTATGCAACGGATTTTTCTTTCAACATTAGAATTTTCCCGAAAACCATAGGCCAATCAGATGGAGCTGAAAACTTGTCAGACGTCTTTGGCCAGTTGAGGCACAGCCCACAATGCTCTGATTTTCTCCTCAAGGAGAGAAAAATGTCCCGACCACTAGGAGCTTAGGCTGAGCCCCCTTGGGTGTGAGATGAGGATGCATGCGGGTTAAAAGTTCAGTCTTCAGAGCCAAGTCAGGATCCATCCTTGCTTCCTTCCGAGGAGTTTTGTGTCCCCAGTCTGTTTTCCCGTGTGTGAAACACGATTATCTGCCACCTAATGGAGATGTGATGATTACATAAGGATGTCTGTGAAAGCTATGGTAGCTATTATTAAAACATTTATGTTTTAATATTTAAAGCTATTATTTCATAGCCACACAGGCACAAACATCATTTGGGGTTTGGACTTAAAAAGACCCCCAAAATGGATACTTCCCAGGAGTCGCACGTGCTCGGCCCTTTGCATTTTATAAAAATTCTCCCAGAACTTATCTTGTGCCTCTCAGTAGCCCGGTGAGGCCAGACGAGGTCTATAACATTCCCTTTATAGATCCGTGGATTGTCCCGACTTTGGCTTGTTGGGGGAGTCACCAAGTTGGAAACGAAGATTTCAGGCTGATCTGTTTAGGAACGTCTTCTAGACAGTAAAAGACTTCTCTCTAGAGCTGGCGGTCTTCTGGCAAGCAAGCGGGAAATGCAAGGGGCAACCGGAGCTGGGGGCCCGCACACGAGGCCCCGCCCCCGGCGTAAGCCCCGGATGAGGAAGCGGTGCGGACACAGAGAGGAGGCGGAGGCCGGGCCAGAGAGGCCCGGGGCAGATGGGCGGGAAGGGGGCGGAGCCTAGGGGCGGAGCCACCGGAGCGGCGCGGGTTCTCAGGTGAGCGCTCCTTGCCTGGGGCGGGCGGGTTGGCCCCTAGAGCTCGGGCACGAAAGCTGCACAGACTGTTCGGGCGTAGGTAGGGCGTCCCAAGGAAACGCGGGGAACCTGGCGAGGGTCCGATCCTCGTTGCCCCGGCTTGAAGCGGGAAGGGGCTCCGGAGCTGCTGGTGAGTGGAGCTGCCAGCCGGGGCCCGGGTTTGGGGAACAAGAGGAAGGGGGCCCGAGGCTCCAGTTCAAGTCTTGGCCTCACCCCCCATCCCGCTGTGTGACCTTAGACAAGACTCTTTACCTCTCTGAACCTCAATGGACTCAGCTGTGAAATGAGTGTCTGTGGGGGAGGAACTGATGAGAGTTTATGTAGGCGGAGATTTGAGGAATGAACCCTTGCCTTCCTCCCATTTATCCTCTATTTGCCCAAGACATTGACGGCAAAACGTGAACTGTGGGACTGTCTCTCAGTCTCTCAATGACTTTAGCCAAGTCCCTTGTTCTGGCCCACACTTTTCGCATCTACTGAATAAGTGTGCTTACCTCTTAAAGATCTCTTTATTATTAGAGTTTTATTGTTGTAGACAGAGGCAAGGTAATGAGTGCCCCATCCAACACAAGTTTTCCCTTAGGGAGTGTGATAGAGAGAATGTCTCCTTGGAGGTTGGACTAGAGCCTGTCTTGAATTCTCCTTGGTTCCCAGATTCTTTGGTTCTGTTTTTTTTTCTCCATCCATCCTTGTCCTTGGAGGAGTGATTTCATGCAAGGGTTGGTGCCACCTCCCAGCTAAGCAATACCAGTATTTTCAGTAGCTTAATATCAAAGAGCAATTGCAAGGAAAAGCGTGACAGCCCTTTTGTTTGTGTTTCAATGGCAGGGCGTCAAGATGACTTCTCTCCTGCAAGCTTGGAACAGCTGAAGGAAAAACCAGTACAAGATGAGAACAACAAAGGTCTACAAACTGGTCATCCACAAGAAGGGCTTTGGGGGCAGTGGTCAGTATTGATTGGTCTTTGGGAGTTGTGTGAGTTGGCTGAGGTCCTGGTGTGTCCAGTGCCTTGGAAATTTCACACTGTCTGGCCCATGTGACAGTGGAGGCTAGACAAGCAACTTGTCCAAGTGAAGCAGCAAGTAGAAAATTAGCAGGAGGTCTGGGGAGCACAGACCTTTTTTAAAAGCATTTGCACCTCTGACTTTTAAAGAACATTGTGGATTTTACCAGTTTGCTACCCTTTATTTGTATTTTTTTTATTACGTGTTTACTGTATACGTTCCATAACATTTCAATCTGCACTGGTTTGGCAGAAAAGAGAAACTTACATTCAATGAGAGAGAAATAGTCGATATGCATAAAACAGATATGATCAAAGCATGAAACTATGTGGCTTTGAGGCACAGGGAGAAGGGGCAGAAACACACACAGTGTGTTGTCCAGCACTAAACCAGGATCGAGGATCGGCTCTGCTCTAACATTCCCTGTGACCTCCAGCAAGCCCTTAGTTCACCTTGTCTACAAATCCATGTGCTTTAGTATGGTTTCTCTGTCTCTCTTATCACCTTGAGTCTATAAATCTGCAGAACAGGATGGCAGTAATAAGACTTTTTATTTTGTAAATAAATAGTTTTACCTCTTTCCTAATAACCTTATTTGCTTCAGCAATTGGAATTAACAACCCAGTGAGTCTTTCTAAAATTATATTTTGGTATGCATTTGCACCAAAGGTGAACACTGCCAAAAAGGAAATGCAGTAGTTTCTATGTCATAAGGTGTTGTGGGGAGCAAGTTAGATGATGTATGTATTTAGCAGAGCACCAGGCCCCTTCATGCAGCTCAGTAAATGTAGCCACTGTTATTACCAGGATAAGGATATACCAGACAATGCTGCATTTAAAACAATTTTTGCTAACATACGTAAGCTGTTGTTAATATTGTATTTGATATGCAGTTGATGCTGCCTAAACATTGGTAAAGTAGAATCGACTAGCCAAAAGAAACAACTTTTGGTAGAGGGAAGGTTATGAGGATATAGTATATACAGAGCAGGGCAAAAGGAGGTTTACAGCTGTGAGTATGCGAAACACAGTTTATCCTTGTATTATTATTTATTAATTATTATACCGCTGTCCATATAAACAACTGTAAACCTACCTTTGCCCCATCCTGTATAGTATTATATACAGTGTATATGAGTCTGCTTTTTCATGTCCACAAGACAAAGGTAGCTAGTGTGGTATGCAGTTTCCTGCAAGACTATAAATACACACCCAACAAATATTAGGGGCATACCTGTGCCAAACATAAAGGTTATGAATATGACAAGTCCCTTGTCTCTAAGGGGCATTCAGCTCCATGAGACAGACGTGCAAAAAGGAAATGATAAAGCAGAAGGGAGTTCATGCTCAGAGAGCTCAATTCAGACTATAGAAGTTGGGGGAGGGCTTCACAGGGAATTTGGCATAAAACTGTCAATGGAAGTAGTATACCAAATAAAATTGGGGGTTAACCCAGTGCATTGCTTTCCCAGGCTGAATTTTTATGGGGTCCGATTATATTTGAAATCTAGATATACTTGTCATGATTTTAGGATAATTAAAGGCCATGTCTTTCCCCAAAAATCAAACAAGAAAAAAAATCATTCCATCTTTATGGTTCTGAGTATGTTGTATTTGAAAGAGTTCTCCTCCATCCCCAATGAGGGGCAGGGGTAAAAACAAAACAAAACAAAACATGAAATTATGCCCACCCTTTATTCTAAGGATCTCCTTGGATCCTAATGTAAACTGATATCTGAAGTCTTTCCCTGTTCAGGTGCTGTCCTCCAAAGTCCTGGGCATTTTATTTGGCTTGATTTTTATGACTTATGAGAGGTAGTGGGCTTTAGACAGAAGGAGCTCTGGACCAGTCAGTCCTCAGTCCTGGCTGTGTTGTTAGTAGCTGTCTACCTATCCTATATTATTTCCTCACTTCTGCTAGGTCCAAAGATTTATTGTGAGGGTTACGTTAAGACAGTATTTTTGAATAATTTTGGATAAGTACAAGGGATTGTCCTATGATACAAAACCTGATCGGATTGTGAGGACCCAACATGAGAAAATGCACCACAACCTGTCACCCAAGTGAGTGTGTTTTCTGCTTGGGATTGCCGAATTGTCTTTCAGACGATGAGCTGGTCGTGAACCCCAAAGTGTTTCCTCACATCAAGCATGGAGACATTGTGGAGATTGCCCACCCCAATGATGAGTACAGGTGAGTGTCTGACTAGGATCAAGGGAGCTGACTGAGTGGCTATTTCCAGATGATATTTTGTTTAAGGGGTTTGAAGGGTGAGACCTCTCTTTGCTTGGATGAGAATAATCCTGCCCTCTAAGATTTGATAAACCAATAATCTTTTAAAAAGTGGTACATTCTTTCTTTCAAGCTGAGATGACAACTCTGAAAAATTCTGTAGCATTTTTCCATTTCTTTGAGCACAGGTGCAGAGTTTATTTGTTTCTAAGGGAACTTTCTCCCATTGTTGTGCTTGTTACAAGTTATAATATGTCCAGAGTGGTCTCTTTGCCTTTTGGGGTTTGGGGGGTGAAAAAAAGCTACTTAGTTACTGCTTACAGCATCCTATCTTTTTATTGCTTTTTTCCCCCCAGCCCTCTACTTTTGCAGGTCAAGTCACTTAAGGAAGATTTACAGAAAGGTAAGAATTCCATTTATTTTCTCTTAAGATTTTTTATACTTTATTGTCCCAGAAACTACAAGAAACCTGTCTTCACAATCTCAGGAAATGAGGCCACTGTATTTCTCTCCTTATCAAATTGTCTTCCCTCTTAAAAAATTGTGCCCTGGCTCGTGTGACTCAGTGGGTTGAGTGCTGGCCTGTGAACCGAAGGGTCACTGGTTCAATTCCCAGTCAGGGCACATGCCTGCGGTGTGGGCTAGGTCCCTGGTTGGGGACATGTGAGAGGCAACCTATGGGTGTATCTGATGTTTCTCTCCTTCTCTTTCTCCCTCCGTCCCTCTATCTAAAAATAAATAAATAAATGAAATCTTGAAAAAGAGAAAAAGGTCTGCTATCAGAACTGTCAATCACTCTCACTCTGGCACTGAAGAAATTATCTTAATTTAGTGCCAGGAGGAAAATCAATCTGAAGACATAAAGCTTTATTTACACTTAACTCCAAAACAATTGTTGGCAAAGCATGCTTTCTTAAATATGTTTTTGCACAAAACATTTGTTAAGTGCCTACTCTGGGGGAGGTAGGGAAAGAAACATATTCATGGTTACCTACAACATGTACAAGGCACTGTCCTGGGAGCTTTTTGTAATCTCTCTTTATCTTCCCATCAATTTTTTTTTTTGAGACCTCTTGATTTATTCGGATGATTTAATGCACAATGATGTAACTGTGACCCAAAGTGTGCAAAGTTAAAGCCTTCAGCTGCAGCTAGGAGGAGAGGGCAGGCATGGTACCTCTGGGGATGGCAGAGAATCGGGAGGATGGGCTGCCTCCTCCCCAGGGCTGTGCATCTGGGGAGTGTCTTGAGGAGCACAGCCCAGGCAGTGTAGGGCCAGGGGAAGGAAGCAGAGACCTCCCTCTGGCCTCTGTTAGGAGCCCAGACGTGCCCCATGGCTGAGCAGCAGCAGCTCAGAAAGGGGCCAGAGGCAGGTATCTGGAAAACACTGTTTCTGGGGTGGGGTTTTGGGAAAGAGGGGCCCTACAGAAGAGGCCAGGAGGGGCCTCCTGCCCCAGTGGTAGGAGCTGGACCTGAGGCAGGCGGAGGACCTGAGACGCCAGGCTGGTGGGCTCAGGAGGACTGAAGGTGATTTCTGCCCACTCTTGAGTGGGTGAGGAGACTTAGTCTCAGCAGGCGAGTTGGTGTGCCTGAAGTCAGTGGGCAGAGGAGCCAGAACCTGGACTCTGCTCATTCATTCTGGATGCAGATCCTTTCTTTTTTCCTCTCACGACTATACCACACTGATCAAGGGGCCAAAATGTTAATTGTTAGCAAACAAGGTAATGCCTTAAATAAAAAAAAAATAAGAAAAGGAAAAATCCTTCTAATTTACTTTAAAGGATCTTGATGTCAGCTACGTTTTTATATTTCAACTTGATGGGAAAACAGTCTGTAAAACCCAAATCCTGAGAGTTAAGATTTCGGTAAAACCCAGACCCTAAGCATACCCTTCTCACCCTGACCCCTTCTCTTGCCTCCTGTGCCTTTCTGACTTACCAGACTCCCTGTGAAGGGTTTGTTTTTTTTTTTAATTAACATTACTACTTCATTCCAGATAAGAAAGAATTGCTTCCTCTTCTGAATTTTCACAGCAATTTGAACTTTTTTTCTTTGAACTTAAAAAAATATTTTAAAATTTATTTTTAGAGAGGGGGAAGGGAAGTAGAAAGGGATGGTGAGAAACATCGATGTGAGAGAGAAACATTGATGGGTTGTACCATCAATTGGATTCTGCTTGTATGAGCCCTGACTGGGGACTGAACCCACAACCCAGTTGTGTGCCCTGACTGGGAATTGAACTGGTGACCTTTCACTTTATGGGATGACACCTAACCAACTGAGCCTATTTGAACTTTTCTACGTTGCTTCTTAAATTCTTTATTTTCTCTTTCTCTGTGCACCCGCCCCCCATTTTTAGATTTTATTTATTTATTTTTAGAGAGAGGGGAAGGGAGAGAGAAAAAGAGGGAGAGAAACATCAATGTGTGGTTGCCTCTTGTGCACCCCCTACTGGGGACCTGCCCTGCAACCCAGGCATGTGTCCTGACTGGGAATCGAACCAGCGACTCTTCGCAGTCCAGTGCTCCATCCACTGAACCATGCCAACCAAGGCTGTCTCTCTATATTTTTATTGCTTGTGCTCAGGTCTTATTTTACCTGCTTGTGTCACCTGAAAAGCAGAGAATTCTAAATTTTAAGCTCCTGGAAGGCAGAAAATGTGCCTTATTCATGGCAAAGGGTCAACTGTGTTACTTGTTGAATATTTCAGTATTTATAGATCGAGACTATATTTATCTGCTTTTTTTCAGAATGTATTATTAGATTTCTTCTCTGTTTCAGAAACTATCAGTGTGGACCAGACCGTGACCCAAGTGTTTCGTCTAAGACCTTATCAAGATGTTTATGTGAACGTAGTGGACCCTAAGGTATATCTTTGTTCTGCACTTGAGTTTCTTTTGGATGTGATTAGAACCCTTCCTCAAGATGAGGTCTCTAAGGTAATAATGAATCACTTAGGTAGAGTGTTAGACTATTAAATATGTGGTCATATGGAGGTCCTTTAGATTATAGGTAGTATGTAAGTTGCATTTTAAATGCTCCGCCCCCGCTTTTTTTTGCCCTTCTTTCTGTAAGGATGCAGTCTCTTTTTTTTTTTTAACTCTATGTGTATATATATATTTTTTGCTCCCTTTTTAAGACTTTTGTATATATGTGTGTATGTGAAGCTAAATGTAAAATTTTCTATTGAAACACTAAAATTTCTTCATGTATTCTTACGCTTCTGGAAATGATCCTATAATTGGTAAAAATCATTGTCTAAAAGATATTATTGACACCATCTATGGAAATAAAGCACATAGCTCAACGTCGTGTTTGTGCACCAGAATCAGGACTAAAACTCAGAATTAGTGCTCTCATATTCTTTGAACTTAACCATGATACAGCTGCTGTAGCATCTTTTAGAGACTTATCATCTGTTCTCAAGAGCCTTGTTTGGCAGGATAAAAATCTGTTTGTCAGGGTTCTGCTATTGAATGGCCTTCCAGTTTCTTATTTTTTGCCCAAAGGTTTCTCCATGTGAGTGGACACTATTTAATGACTATGGAGTGTGGCAGAGGATGGCAGAGAGATATATTTCATTATCTCTTTTAGGATGTGACCCTTGATCTAGTGGAATTAACTTTTAAGGATCAATATATTGGCCGTGGGGATATGTGGCGACTAAAGAAAAGTTTGGTAAGATACGATTTTTAAAAGGTCTATGATGTTTTTTATTATATTAACAAGCTGTGTTCTCACTGAGAAGCAAAGATCTAGTAAGGGAGAAGAGTGTACAATCATTTCAGATTGCAGCATCACAGGCAATAATTACAAACACTTCATTTATCTTCTTCCATTCTTTTCTCATGTTTTTTTTTTAAATTCTGTTTTGCTCATTGTCAGAGATTTTCACTCTGCTTTTTTAGTTTGAATGGGAAATTATAATATTGTTTTTCATTTGAATGAGACTCTAGTTTTCAAATTTTCACTTGATTTCATTTGCATCTCACATTTCTTTATGAACAGGTATGTGTTACCCCTAATTTGTATGTGTGAAAACTGAGATTGGGAAGTAGTGATTGCCTAAGATTAGAAAACTGGTAAGCAGTCAGCACTGAGCTAAAATTCAGATCTGGCTGTTTCCAGGCTAGACTGCTTTGGCTGTACCCTCCCCCCATTTCCCTTCTTTTATTTTTAATTAACATTTTCCACTGAAAATGATGAGTTCATCAAAATTGTGAGCTGGTGCTAAAATTCTCCTTATTGGACTTTTTGAGTATTATAAAACAACAAATTATAGGTAGAATTTCCATGCAGCGTATATTTTCAGAAAAAAAAATCTTTGCTCATTTTTTAAATATTTATTGATTTTAGAGAGCGAGAGGAAAGCGGGGAGAGAGAGAAGGTAAAACATCAATTTGTTGTTCCACTTAGTTATGTATTCATTGGTTGATTCTTATATGTATCCTGACAGGGGGTTGAACCCACAACCTTGGTGTATCACGATGAACCTCTAACCATCTGAGCTACCTGGTTAGGGCCACAATCTTTGCTCATTTTTAATGGTAGAAGGAGGGTTCTACTTTCTGAAATGAGAGCTTGCCTGAGAAATAAATGTTCTGTATTTAATTGAGTATGTAAATATAGATAATGATACAAACATATGTGGGGACAGGTATACTGGTGGAGCTGACCACTTACCCACCTGGTCTTTACTATTGTCTGTACTTGCCAAACTCTTAAGAACCTACTGGTACACCTGCCCCAGCAGGTTTTGTAAAGGGATGAATCTATTACTCCCATGCTAATTGAACTTTGGGTTGTTAGGAGAGATTAGAAAGCCAGGACTTTCTTTATGACCTTTTATGGCCTTGATGTATTATTGAATTTCTCTCTCTCTTCCCTTAGGTCAGCACCTGTGCCTATATCACTCAGAAGGTAGAATTTGCTGGCATCAGGTAGATACTCCATGACTCTTGACTTCTCTGTTAGTAAATGGGAGTAGGATCTAATGCAGTAATGGGGCAACATTTGAGGTATTTGGATGTCCCCATAATAAAATACACAATAGCTTAAAACATTAGATATTGTACTTAAAACAAACCAACTCCCCCACCCCCAAATGCTCTAAAGAACTGGAAGTTGTGAAGCCACCTGGTATTCTTTAACAAAGGAAGTCTAGACTAATTTTAGAATTGGAAAAAGCACTAGATGAACATATTTAAACAGTTTTTTACAAAAGATTTGATTTATCTATTTTTAGAGAGAGGGGAAGGGAGGGAGAAAGAGAGGGAGAGAAACATTATCAGTTGCCTCTTGCACACCCCCAACTGGGGACCTGGCCCACAACTCAGGTGTGTGTCCTGACTGGGAATCGAACTGGCAACCTTCTGGTTTGCAGGAAAAAATGCCCAACCCACTGAGCCATACCAGTCAGGGAAAACCCTTTTAAAATTTGATGAAAGCTGTAATACTCTGCCCAGAAAATTTTGCATCATTTCAGAGGTTTTATGGATTCCCTGAAGCTCTTTTTTAGACCCATATATTTTCTATGAACTTTCAGATTAAGGGTTCCTGTTGTATGCACTCAATATGCTCCAAGAATTCTTGATTTTGTGTAACCTGTTCATGGCACTGTCTCCGGAAACCTGAACTTGGCCAGATCAATAGGGTATAAATAACAGAGTAGAGTCAGCCGCCCAGAAGTCATCATTGTTTCTCTGTGGTTTATGCAAGAGTTGTAATAACTTGTGTGTGTTTCTCCTTTCAGGGCACAGGCTGGTGAGCTGTGGGTCAAGAACGAGAAGGTCATGTGTGGCTATATCAGTGAAGATACCAGGGTAAGAATGAGAAATTGCTTTTTTGACTTTTATTTCCTTATATCCTTATGCCTAAGTCTGGAAATCAAAAACAAAACAGAGAAACGAGCAAAAACGAGATAATCTCATGATGGCCACTGTCTATCTGCCCACCCAGGTGGACTACATTGTCATATTGTCAGGGACTCCTGAAATTCTAATGTTTTCTAGCTGGAGCTCTTTAATTTGGGGTTGATCTTTGTTTTCTGCTTCTGAAGGAGGTCTTTTTAATACCAGATGTACAGACGTAGTGTCTAACTGGCACGCTTCTGTGCCCACTAACACATTGCAAAAGTTAGACACAGTAGAAGATTGCATTGGTAAACATGGAGAGAGAGACCTTTGCAAAGGAATCTCGTCCTTTGCTCTCTATTCTGGTTGGGAAAACCCATACTTAACAGCTGTGACCATTACCCACAATGACGAGACCACCTACCCGCTCTTCTCTGTTCTCACCCCAGTCTCCCCCGAGTGGTTCTCAGCTGGGGGCAGTATTGCCTCCCAGGGGTCTTTTGGCAGAGACATGTTTGGCTCTCACAAATAGGGGCGTGTGGGGGGTGCTGCTAAATGCACTGCAGTGTATAGGACGGCCAATAAAGAAATGTTTGTCCCCAGATGGCTGTGTAATGTTGTGGGGGTTCTGTTTTGTGAATTGTGGGGTGTTCAGAAGCATCCCTTGTTTGAATCCACTGAGTACCAGTGGCACCCTCCACTCCTCACTCTGCAAGCCATGACAACCAGCCGTGTCTCCAAACCTCACCAAATATCCTCTGAGGGAGCAAAATTGCCCCGACTGAGAGCCATCATGTGTCAGAGGTAGCCGCTACCTAAATTTTACTTTTTTAATTTCCTTCTTGTTTACATAGCAGTAATACATATACAAGGTAGGCAAACTGGGTTTACAGCTGTTCATATGGGAAAATGCAAATACATAAATAAGAATGTAAGAATGCTCTGTTCTGCATACTCACAACAACAGTAAACCTACTTTTGCCCACCCCTGTATGTTTTACTGTAATGTATTATTTGTTTTGCTTATTTTTGAATTTTATTCAAGTGGAATAGAAATGTATGCAGTTTTTATTTTTCAGTGAGCTTGCTTATACGCAATACTATATTTTTAATCTATAATTAGGAGCATATTTGATGGGCTATAGGTTCCACTCTGTAAGGTAATGCCAAATTATTTTTTAAATTCTTAGCCCTGGCTGGCGTAGCTCAGTGGATTGAGCGCGGGCTTGCGAACCAAAGTGTTGCAGGTTCGATTCCCAGCCAGGGTACATTCCTGGGTTGCAGGCCATAACCCCCAGCAACTGCACATTGATGTTTCTCTCTCTCTCTATCTCCCTCCCTTCCCTCTCCAAACATAAATAAATAAAATTTAAAAAAAATTCTTCAGATCAGTTTATACTCCTAGTAGCAATATATAAAATCTCTTGTATTTTTTCACTTTTTCCAACACCTGATCTTAAATTTTAAAGTTTTTGCAACTCTAGTAGGCATAATTTTTATTTTATAGTGATCTTAATTTGCTTTTCTCCAGTTTTCTAGAAATTCACCTTTAAGCGTGACTTACAAAGACCATGATAATTTGGCATTTACTTACTTCAACCTCATTCATTTATTTAACAAATAATATGGAAGCATCTCTTGTGTATCAGTTACTGTGCTTCTTCTCCCCACCCCTTTTAAAATGAATATGATACAGAACATTATCAGTGAATAGTCTTTATTCTAGAGGGGAATTCAAAGGGGAGAATGGCTATTCCCTGGGGGTTCATGGGTGACCAGCACAGGCAAGATCCCTCCTGGTAAGGAGCTTCCACCCTGGTGGAAAGACAGATGTAACACCCTAGTCATAAATGTGGTAATTACAGATTATCATGAGAACTTCAAAGGAAATTAACTGGGTAATGAGAAGGAATAACTGAGGGTGCCTTCTTTAGTAAACATATGAAATAAATTAAAAATTCTGAAGGGAAGGGAGGGAAAGAGACCTTTCTTTACAAAGGTGGGCAGGGTCCCTGACCGGTGTAGCTCAGTTGGTTGGATGCCGTCCCGCAAAGTGAAAGATCGATGTGTGAGAGGCAACCCATCGATGTTTCTCTCACAGGCCAATGTTTCTCTCCCTCTTTCCCTCCTTCCCCTCTCTCTAAGTATATGTAAATAAAATATATTTTTAAAAGACGAAAACAAAGGTGGGCAGGGAAGGCTTCTCTGAGGAGGTGCTGGAAAGGTAAAACTTAGCTAGCACATGGGGGTTGAGGCAATGAGTGCTTCAGGAAGAGGAATCAATGTTGAGAGGCCTGTGTGGCCGAAACTAGGAGACAAGCAGGGAAATGATGTTGGTGAGAAGGTAGACAGGCTCCAGCCCATTCACACAGGCCCTTGAGGGCCATTTATTCTGAGGACAGTTAGAATGCCTTGAAGGACTTTAAGTGTGGGTGTGATACATGAATTATGTTTTTAAACAGATTACTTATTTATTCCGTTGGATTTTGTTGAACAAAAAACCCCAAAGTAACAGTGGCTAATTGATGTTTAAAGGTCAACTTTTTTCTCTCCTCTAAAAGAAGTGCATGCATGGGTAGGCAGTTGATGGCTGGTATGACAGTGTCACAGTTATTGGTGATCTAAGGCTCCTTTCTGTCTTCCTGTTGGGCCATCCTCAGGGTTGGGCTTCCATGGCCCATCTGGAGCTGCTATAGCCACATCCATATTTCAGTCAGAGGAAGGAAGAAGGGAAGAAAGACAGAGGGATGCATTCTCCCGCTTTCATCTTACTGGCCAGAATTTAGTCACATGTAGCTGCTTAGGAGGATGAGAGGTTTAGTCTTTTGGGTGGGTCCCTTACCCCCCAGAATAGAATCATTTTCTTGTTTCTCAGGAAGAAAGGGTATTGGATAGCCATCCATAATACCTGCCGTGGCCCCTCTGACTCTGGTGTGGAGAGTTGTTTGTCGGGACAAGAGTAGAAATAGAGAGACAAGTTGGAGAGTTAGGCGTCAGGGACTAGGGTGGGAGCTGTGGCAGTGAAGGGACATAACAGATTTGAGATGCGTTTCGGGGTGGAGACCACAGAACTTGCTGATGCATTGGATGTGAGGAGTGAACGAAAGTCAGTCAGCTGGGTAGATACATCAGGGTGCCACTCAGGAGACGGAAAAGACTGGGAAGGAGATGGTTGTGGGGAATTAACCAGCTCAGTTTGTGAGGTGCCTGTTGGACCTCAGGGGAAACAGTTGAGTCTGGAGTTCATTTCATCAGTTCTCCCATATCTCCAGCCCCAACAGATCCTAGCCGTGAAAACCGTAAGCTGTTTCTCAAACGTGCCATGTTTTTTTCTTGGCCTTTACGTCTGCGTAGGCTGCTCTTTCCTGCCTGGGAGAGATTCTGCCTTCCCACTTTCCCAAGCCACTTAGCCATTCCTCAGCACCTTCTTGCTTCAGCCAGGCTGGAATTGCCCCCATGGCACCCTGGACATAGTCTACATGAGCACTTACCCCTCTGCGGTAGATATGTTTGCTCACGTGCCTGCTACCAGACGGCAAGTACTGTGAGGACAAGGACTGCATCTTGTTCTTCTCTACCCCGAAGTCCTCTGGCATGGGTACTGGTGCTTAATAAATAGTCTTTCAAATGTTAGTTGAATGAAATTTTAGACATGCTTTCCCCACCCAAGAATTCCTACTCTGATCAGGAAAACAAGAGGTTAGTGCATGGAAGGAAATCAGCACTACAAAGCTGAATCAACGGCACAAGGCCCTCTGACGTCAGTTAAACTTTATAACCAGTTCAGTTACTTGGTTTTCCAGCCCACAGAAGATCAGAGGTAGCGAACATAAAAAGAAAGGGAGTGTTGATGTCTACAAGTTATTTTTATGTAGAAAGAAGATAAATTATTGATGTATAAAAGGATGGCCAGATGGTAATAGGTAAGTGGTAAAGCCAATGTCATGTTCAGTAGAGGATTTAGGTGGTGGGTATGTGAGTGTTTGCTGTTTGAATTTAAAAAGTCTTTTTTGTATATTTGGAAAATTTTTATATGAAAATAAGAAAAACCACAAATTCTAAATTAAGAATGGCAATATTAACTGTATTATACAGATATGGCTATATTTCTATGTAAGTATTAAAATATTGACAGAAAAAGTTCTAACCAGCATTAACTAGAATTTTCCAAAATATTGTTAAAAGATATTCAAATTCAGTAAATGATTCACTTAAAAAAAGAAGGAAGACAAACAGCCCAGTTAAAAAATGGGCAAATGATTTGAATAGACATTTTTTCCAAAGAAGATATACAATTGACCAATAAACACATGAAAAGATGCTCAATATCATTAGTTGTTAGGGAAATGGAAATCAACACCACGTTGAGATATCCCTCAAACCCGCTAGGATGGCCATAATAACAATAAAAATGTTTTAGAAAGGAAAGTAACAAATGTTAGAGAGGATGTGGAGAAATTAGAACCTGCATATATTGCTGTGGGGAATGTGGAATGGTGCAGCCACGTGGAACAGTTTGGTTAAATGTAGAATTACCAAATGCCCCAGCATGTACCTGGTAGAATGGAGAATATGTGTTCACACAAAAACTCGCATACAAATGTGTGTAGCAGAATTATTCATAACAGCCAAAAAGTGGAAACAACCAGGGATGTCCATCAGCTGATGAATCTATAAACACAATATGGTATAGCCGTACAATGGAATGTTATTCAGTAAAAAAGAAGGAAGTGATGATTTATGCAACACTATGGTCGAACCTGGAAAACATTATGCTAAGTGAAAGGAACCAGTGACAAAAGACCACATCGTGTATGATTCCATTTATGTGAAAAGTGTTCCCAAGAGACCAGTCCACAGAGATAGATTAGTGGTTGCCAGGGAAGAGGGGAGTAGGGCGGACCTGCTAATGGGTATGGTGCTTCTCTTTGGAGTGATTAAAATGTTCTAGCATTAGTGCTAATGGTTGCATAACATCGTGAATATGCTAGAAACCACTGAATTGACTAAAAATGGTGAATATTATGTTGTTTGAGTTTTATCTTTAAAAATCTACCTAAACAAAATAAAAAAGGAAAGAGCCATTAGGAGGGTAATTTTAATATAACAGTAATTGGCATTTTCATAATTTCAAAGTGAAGGACACATTTAAAGTTCTAATAAGCATTAACTAGAATTTTTCAAAGTATCTCTAAAAGACTGAAATGCAGTAAATGATTAAAAACTAAAACACAGGCATAACTGAAAATAGCACTTTTTAAAACAGATTTTATTTATTTATTTTTAGAGAGAGGGGAAGGGAGGGAGAAAGAGGGGGAGAGACACATCATTGTGTGGTTGCCTCTTGTGTGCCCCTTACCAAGGGTAGGGGGACTGGCCTGCAACCCAGGCATGTGCCTTGACAAAGAATCAAACAGGTGACCCTTTGGTTTGCAGGCTGGCACTCAATCCACTGAGTTATACCAACCGGGCTAAAAATAGCACTTCATATGTATTTATACATACACTATAAATATGGAGTGTTAACTAGATCTAGAAAAGTATCTTTGAAATCTACTTAATAGCACATGGTTTTCATACAATAAAATAGACCCATTATATATGTATAGTTTGAATTTTGACAAATGTATATACCACCAGCACCACAATCAAACATAGAACATATCTGTCACCCCAAGAGGTTCCTTTGTGCCCCTTTGCCATCATTACCCGCCCCCCATACACACAGGCAATCCTTGATCTGTTGCTAGAATAATTTTGCTCAAAAAGGTATCTTTTAAAAAATAACTTCTTTAATTATAAGACCATTGCATATTTATTATGAAAAATGTAGGCAGTATATTTTTCTGTTTCTCTGAAATAGTTCAGCTTTAAAAAAAAAGGATAAACCAAAAAAATAAAAATAAAAATAGCACAAGCACTCATAATGCCACTACCCAGAGGTGGTCACAGTTAACATTTTGGAAGGTATATTTTCTTTGAGTCTTTGTGTGTCTGTGTGTTCGGTAGGGAGAGCGAGTTTGTCGCGCGTTGTCTGTTATGCCCCAGAGACTACGGAAAGCCCTGGGAAGCAAATGGTGAATGTGCTTCTGCCTTTAAGAAGCAAGGTCTCCACTGAGTGCCAGAGACTTACATCTTGCTTTGAGTGCCAGAGACTTGTATTTTGCTTTCCCATCAAATGTCTTTAGAGCCTTGTGGAGGACGGAAGGGCTGGACAAAGGCTCTGTGGTAAAGCACACAGGCCCAGAAAACCACTCGGACTTCTCCTGTAGGCAGTCTGGGGATGGAGTCGGGGTACGATGTGAATTATTTATTAGACGTGGCAACGCATCAACTGGCATGTCTTAGCCCAAATTCTACTTCTGTAATGAGGCTTCCTTGACTTTCCCAGGTGGACCTGCTGCCCCTTCTCTAATGTTTCTTGTGGGAAGCTTCATGAAATGTTTGTATATGTTTCATTATTTTACATGTCTTTATCCTGTACAATAAACTCCTAGAGGGGGCTTACAGTTGAGGATAAAGGAACAGAATTTCCTCCTGAAGGCCTGTGATGTCAGGGTTGAAGCTTGCTTTTAGAAGAACCATGTTACAAGAGAAATCTTCCATCATTGCTTTTTTTGGTTGGTGGTGGTAAAATAAATAAACACACATGTATATATACATAAAAATGGTAATCATTTTTAGGTGTGCAGTTCATCAGTGTTAAGCACATTTACATTATTTAGAAACGTCTCCAGCACTTTTTCATCTTGCAGAACTGAAACTCTCCATCATTGCTTTTTTAATGCAATTATGTTTTTTGTTTATTTCAGGTGGTGTTCCGTTCGACGTCAGCTATGGTTTACATATTTATTCAGATGAGCTGTGAAATGTGGGATTTTGATATTTATGGTACGTTTCCTAAACGCTGATTGTAACTGCTAGTGGGGAGAAGTTTCTGGTTTCTCCCAAGTTGTTGTCATTTACAGTAAGCTCTTGACATTCTCTAACAATATGTCCTGAATTTTTACATATCCTCAAATGATGAAACAAATATTTTATATATTTCATATGTATATATGAAATATATAAAAGTGAATTTCATAATGTGAAAGTATTAAAGGGTAAAAAAAGCACAATCACTCATAATGCCAATAGATATATTTTTTAAGTATATTTTATGGATTATGCTGTTACAGTTGTCCCAATTTTTTTCCCCTACCAATAGATCTTTAATTGTTATACAACTAACTACAGGGTCAAAAGTCACAGAGTGACACTGTGGCGTAAAACCAACACTTTCTTAGATATCCTTCATTTTTCATCCTATCATCACAGAAATCACTAAATTTGTCTCATTTTATCAGAATTACTACACAGTAAATAGAGAACAATAAAGCTGCTATGAGGTGTGGATACTGTGTCCAACACACCATCCTCACGGTGCATGTAATTGAAATTTGTGTTTAGCAAAATCATAAATTAATTTTTGCCGTGAGCCATCAAGGTCACTCAAAAACGGCAGAAACCAAACATGGTTGTTTAGGTGAATTCCCTGGTTCCACCAGGTCATCGTCTGTAGGCATCACTCTGAAAAGAATCATGTTTGGAAGTTAGATGGTGCTTTCATTTTGAAACTACACCGTATTTTTCCATCATGAAAGCTTTTTAAATCTTGCATTTTACATTGAAGCCATGGCCTCTTTCTGAGTGAGGTAAATACTATATTTGGTTCCATAGAAAGTGTCGGTTGAAACCACTTCTGTATATCTGGCTTTTACAATCTTGTTTGATGATGTAGCAGAACCCACCTTCTCTTTGACTAGTCCCATTCCTGTTATTTTACTGAGAGAAGAAATTGAGATAAGCAAGAAATAAAAATAATCCTCAACCCTGACTGGTGTGGCTCAGTTGGTTGGGTGTTACTACCAGGTGATTTCCAGTTAGGGCACATGCCTAGGTTGTGGGTTAGGTTACTAGTTGGGGTGTTTATGAGAGGCAGTCGATCAATGTTTCTCTCCCTCCTTTTCCCTCTCTCTAAAAATAAGTAATTAAAATAATAATCCTCATCCTGCTCTTGTTTCTTTTCAGGGGATCTGTATTTTGAGAAAGCTGTGAATGGTTTCCTTGCCGATCTCTTTACCAAGTGGAAGGTATGTATCTTATGCACTGAATCTCATTGAGCAAACATTATTCAATGCAGATTTTAGAGGAACACTATTTCTATTAAGCTTCATTTAGTTGGGTTATCTTAGCTAAAGCCTTAATTGATAGCATGCTAGATTTAAATTACTTTAATCACTTCAATATTATAAAGGGCATTTATGGAAAACCCATGGTGGTAGACTGAGAACTTGTCCCCATAAGATCAGGAACAGGAGAAGGACACCTGCCGTCATCACTGGTGTCCACCGTTGTGCTGGAAGTTCCAGCCCCAGCGACTGTGTAAGGAAAAGAAACAGAAGGCATCCATGATGTAAAAGAAGGCAGATGACATCCTATATGTAGAAAAATCCTAAAAAAAAATCTATAAAAACAATATTAGAGCTAATCAATGAATTCAACAAAATTGTAGGTTACAAAATGAATGCACAAAATTGGTTATATTTCATTAATGATGAAAATCAAATAGGAAATGAAAGAAGAAATTAAATTTTAAAAATTGGAAGTAAAAACAGTCCCATTTGTGAGAACATCAGAGAGCATAAAATACTTTGGAGTAATATACCCAAGGAGGTGCAAGATTTACACACTAAAATCTACAAAATGTTGCTGAAAAAAATTAACACAGGCCTAAATAAATGAAAACTAATCCATTGTCATGGATTGGAAGATTTACTCTTGTTAAAATAGCAATACTACTCAAAGTAAGCTACAACTCAGTGCAGCCCCTAATCAAAATCCCAGTGACCTCTCCCCTGACCGCCCACAGAAATGGAAAAGCTAATTATAAAATTTATGTGGAATTGCAAGGGATCATGAATAGCCAAAACAGTCTTGAAAAAGAATAAAATTGGGGGACTGTCACTTCCTCATTTCAAAACTTACAACAAAGTCAAAAGTAGTCAAAACAGCATGGTACTGGCATAAATATACACATATATAACCAATGAATAGGATTCAGAGTACAGAAATCAACCTATACATCTATGCTCTTGATTTCAGACAAGGATATCAAATCCATTCAATGAGGCAAAGAACAGCCTCTTCAGCAGTGATTCTAAGACAGCTGAATATCCATATGCAAAAGAATGTATTTGGACTCCACCTTGCAGCATATAAAAAATATTAACTCAAAATGCATCTAATACCTATATAAGAAAGCTAAAACCATAAAAGTCTTAAAGGAAAACACAAGCTAAGTCTTTATGACATGGGATTTGGCAAGGATTTCTTAGGTCACCAGAAGCACAAGAAACCAAAGAAAAATAAATTGAATGAACTTCATTAAAATTAAAAATTTTGTACATCAAGAAACTCTATCAAAAAAAGTGAAAAGACAATACGCAGACTGAGAGACAATATTTGCAAATTAACTATTTTGTAAGAGTCCAGCGTCCCAAATATATGAAGAACATTTACAACTCAACAACAAAAAGAGAAACCCAATTAACAATAGGCAAAGGGCTTGAATAGACATTTTTCCAAATAAGATATACAAGTGGCCAATAAACATATGGAAAGATGCTCAACATCAATAGTCATGAGGGAAATGCAAACTAATGCCACAATGAAATACCACTTCACATCCATTGGGATGAATATAATAATAACTTTTAAAATGGGATATAACAAGTGGTGGGAAGGATGTGCAGAGGTTGGAATCCTTGTACATTTCTCTCGGGCTTATAAATGGTATAGCTGCTGAGGAAAACAGTTTATGGCATCTTAATAAGTTCAACGGAATTACTATGTGACCCAGCAATTCCACACTTGAATAGATACCTGAAATAATTGAGAATATGTTCATGCAAAAACTTATATGCCAATGTTCATAACAGTATTATTCATAACAGCCAAAAAGTAGAAACTACATAAATATTTGTCAGCTAAATGAATGGATAAACAAAATGTGGTACTTTCTATAGGATGTAATATTCAGCCATGAAGGGAGTGGAACAGTGTGGATAAACCTTAAAAACGTTGTACTAAGGGACAGAAGCCAGACACAAAGCACCACGAATTATAAAATCCTGTTGATATGAAATGTTCAGAATAGGCCAATCTGTAGAGACAAAAAAATCGACTAGTGGCTGCCAGGGGATGGGGACGGAGCATGACTGCTTAGTCAGTCTGGGCTTGCCTTTTGGAGGGATGAAAATGTTCTGGATCCAGATTTTGATGATGGTTGCTTGACATTGTTAATGCACTAAACATCACTAATGGTAATGTTTATGTTCTGTGTATTTCACCACAATTGAAAAACACCAAAACTTACTGTAATCAGTTACCCTACCCTGATTTCACATGGAAACAGCTTCTTGATCAAGAAGTATTGGCAGTCACATATGTAGCAGAAAGAGCCTGGAGTCTGGATTTTGGCTGGGTTTTAAGTTATGGTTCTGCTCTGATTAGCTTTTTTTATATTTGGAAAGTATTCAGTCACTCTGAGCCTCTTATTTTGTTGTCTGCAAAGTGGAGACAATAATAGTCCCTACCTCACAAGCTGTTTTAAATTATCTGCACATAATAAGGTCCCAGTAGGGTCTGGGTGTCAGTGGAATCCAAATCTCACTCTCTTTCCTCAGTAATATGGGGAAAATATCCTTCCGCTCCGAAGGTTGAAGAAATAGAAATATGAAACTTTCTCAGAGAGCTTGCAGACCTGCTGGGGAGATTGGATATATGTATTTGAAACATCAGCTAACCATACATTTTTAGGGGTTAGAATTTTCTTTTCTTTTGCATTTGGACTTGGAAGGCTGAGGAAGGCTTGGAGGGTTGGAGAGGAGGACAGAGGGTGTTTCATATGCAAAGGAAGGAGCAGGGGTATTAGAATGAGGTGCGGCCTTAGGGGACTCCACAGAGTTTGTGAGGGGAATCATCAAGGAATAAGATTGGATCCAAAGGTCAGGGTCAGGTCAAGCCAGGCAAGTTGGACTTGATTTGATAAGAAGTGGGAGCTGCTAAACATGGTCCAGTAGGGGTCAGTGTAATCAAAGTTGGAGAGACTTTGAGGAAGAAGAGTAGCCCAGTGGCCAGGAACAATTTGGCGAAGGGACAGACTGGAATCAAGCAGACCAGCTTGGAGGTTTCTGCAGTAATGTGGCTTCAGGGTGATCAGTCCTTTGAATTTGCCTCAGTGTGGGGGTCTGAGGAGAACACAAACAACAGGGTCTGCAGGAAGCCAGGCCTTAGGGGTGGGCTGCATGATGGTCACCTTGGACCACGTAATGGCCGTGTCAGTGTTGGGTCCACTCACACCTCCATTTCAAGTCTGGTTCAGCGGCCCTTTAGATGCCCAAGATTTTGTGGGTGCACCTATACGAGTGGATGTAGGGACATGTGGCATAAGCCCAGTCCTTAGTTTACAGGACTTTGCTCTTAGGGTTTGTTTATTTATTTTTTAAATCAAGAACCTAGTTATAAAGTAAGAACTTGAAAATGAATGAAAAGAACTCTTTGTAACCACATTGTTGACTTAATGAAGTCTGGGGAAAGTTATGCATATACCCTGTTGGACAGCAGACTCTGTGCATAGCAGGATCAAGCATGGGAATTTATGAATTCATTTCTGAGCCCAAAATGTGGTGGTGGCAGAGGTAATGGTAGTAATCCCAGGTAATATTTATTATTTTGACATAGCAGGTATTGTCATATTATCCCACTTATTTCTCTTGTCCCTATTACGTAGGGTGGAAAGCCCAGCTCCAGGAGGTTAGGTAACTCATCCATGATCAGGAGCCTGTGAAAGCAGACTGAGGATTCTAATCTTGTTCCATCCATTCATCCAGAGCCAGCCTGAAAGCATCACCCTGGTGCTGTCATATGTTCCTTGAATCCTAGGCTTGTTGCCACTGTTGCATAGTGTCTTCCCCGTCACACATGCGTCGAGAAGCATGTATGACCATGCCGGCCCATTGTAAGGCATTTTCCCTATATATCGCTTATAGCAAAATCAGGTAAAAATGCTCAGTTTAGAGCCCTGGAGTCTAATACATTTGTTGGTGGCTAATGAAGATCTGCTTTTTCGTAGCACTCTGCTCTTGCTACTGTGGCTTGTGCTTAGGAATTTCTCTCCACTTGAGATACATCCATAGAAGAATATGAGGCTGTATTGTATGCCTTATATGGTGAATGGTAAATGGTGTAGTCAGTAAGTACAATTGGGTTATAGATGAGGTTGGTGAATTAAGGCTGTTGTTTTCAAAGACTCAGGAGGCCCTGAAACCGAGCTTGCTAGCTCACTGGTGCAAGCCCAATTTCATTCCATCTGTGAACACTCTGCTTCCAGATCTTGACCCCCGTGCTCCATGGAAATGTTTATTCTCACTAGTCTTCCCCAGTCCAAAGGTAATTCAGTGCCTTGCCTTTAACACCCGCATCTCCAGAGGCCGCCAGTCCTCACCCTGTGACAATGTTAGGATCTGGGAGTGTCTTTGATTCTTATATCTACCACCATCAGTTCTGTTCTTGTTTCCTGAACTACACTTGTGTAGAAATTTTTTAAAAAACACTGACGCAGATACAAATACCACGAGCCTGTGACACCAGGCTGATGTATTTCATGCCAAGTCAAGAGCTGGGAGACAGGGACCCATACCTTTCAGTGATTTGCCATTTTCGAAGCATTTGCCATGTTCCTGGATCTTTGGGTAATTTGCCCAAGGTCACGTAGTGGTAAGTTCCAGAGCCAGGACTGGATCCAGGTCTTCTGGCTCCCAACAGTGGTCTGTTCTTTGTATTATACAACCTGTAATTAATTACCTGATGTTATCTAATGCTATACTGCCGCGATGCCTCCTAGAACTGAGAATACCATGTTCATGCAAGCTGCTTCATATTGAAGTAAGTGGAATAAACTGGAACCTTCTCTTTCTCTACTCATCCCTAGGAAAAGAACTGTAGTCATGAAGTGACAGTGGTCCTATTTTCTAGAACTTTCTATGATGCAAAATCTCTTGGTGAGTAAGTCTTTCCCCTAGTTATTTTTTGTTAATCTTTCCACATCCCTACCCCCGTCCGTTCCTTATTGCCTTCTTCCTCTTTGCACGGCTCCGTCTTGCTCATCTTTCCTGTACGTGGACAGGGCAGAGTAGCAGACGTCACAGTCCGATAGTGGACACAAGAAGTTTGTGGGCTGTGAGTCATCTCAAAACCAACTTAATAGATATTGATTTATTTATTTTGAAGTTGTTCAGTCCAGAAGAGGAAGTAGAGAAACTGTGAGTTTATCTTTTCAGTCTGATCTACATGCTCTGTTTTCTCTGTTTCAGATGAATTTCCTGAAGCACACCGAGCCTCCATTCGACAGGATCACAAGGGACGATTCTACGAAGACTTTTACAAGTATGTTTTGGATCCTTTGCTAGGCCCCACCCCTTTTTTGGTGGTTTCTTTCCTACCTGTAAAAAAATTAATAACCTTTTTATTTTAGAATAATTATAGGTTTGCAGAGAAGTTGCCAAGATAATTCAGAGAGTTCCCATATACCCTTTACCAAGCTTTCCTTGTTAACGTTTCATAACCAAGGTACATCTGTCAAAACTGCACGAACATTACTATTAACTAAATTTCAGGCTTTTCTCAGATTTCACCCGTTTTTCCACTTTTGTACAAGGATGCAGTCTAGGATACCAAACTGCATTAAGACTTCCCAAATTTGTTATTGTGAAAAACTTCAAACTTGCAACAAAGAAGAATGAGTTAATACAAGGAACCCATTTATCCAGCACCTGGTTTTCACAGTTGTTATCCTGCCGTATTTGCTTCCTCTGGTTTTTTTTCTTCTTTTTGGCAGGGGAACAAAATTTTGTTTGGGAGTAAATTATAGGTAGCATAACATTTTGTTCCTATGCATATGTAAAGAGTAAGGGCATTTTCATGTATAATCACAATATAATCACCTGTGTGTAATAGCTGCTTAACATCTGATTTCTGATAATACTCCTTTCAGAGTGGTGGTGCAGAATGAGAGGAGAGAAGAGTGGACTTCGCTCCTTGTGACCATTAAAAAACTCTTCATCCAGTATCCAGTGTTGGTGCGACTGGAACAGGCAGGTACTGCATCCATGTGGTGGAGGTGCCACAGGGAAGGAGGCGTGGAATGGGCTGGGAGACGACGGGGTCCCTGCTTCTTTCCCTTCCAGTGGCCGGTGTAGCTCCTGCTTCTGTCAGGTTTCGATTTCTGGTTGGGTCCAGTTGTTCTTGATGTGTTCAGTACAGTGCGATAATGTCCCTCCTACAGGGTGGGGGCCCTTTGGAGCCAGGTACCTTGCACTTGGTTTTTAAGAGTTTATCACGTGTGGTAATTACCAGAGGGAAGGTGGGTGCGGACAGATAGAAGAGGTATAGGGGGTGTAAATGTGATGGAAGGAGACTTGACTTGGGTGAACGCACAATACAATATACAGATGACTATTATAGAATTGTACACCAAAACCTATGTAATTTTATTAACTAATGCCACCCCAATAAACTCAATAAACAAGTTTTTTTTTTTAAAAAGGAGTTTATCTTTCACAAGCTATTTTTCCTTCTCTTGTGTCTTTTGCTTCAGAGGGCTTTCCTCAAGGAGAAAATTCTACCTCAGCACAAGGCAACTACCTGGAGGCCATCAATCTGTCATTCAATGGTGAGGAAGGACACTAGCCAGTGAGCAGGCATTTGCTTACCTCGTGACCATGAACTTCTCTTTACTAAAGCCCAAATACCCAGACCTAGTCCATGATATTCACACCCACCAACCCCCCAAACTGATTGAAAGGAGTAACTTCTGATGGCCACCATTTAGCTCTTGGGGCTTCTGCTGGAAAGTTAACTTGCGGTTTTCATCTGTTTCTCGTGGTAACCTAAGATTTAAGAGCTGGAGGGGATCTCCCTTGGACTCTCTGCTTTACTAAACTGCGTTCTTACTCATTTTTACCCCGTCCCTCAACTGCTTCTAGGTACTTTTTTTCACTCTACTTTTTTTTTTTTTTAATTTTTATTTATGTAATTTTAGAGAGGGGGGGAAGGAGGGAGAAAGGGAGTATGAGAAACATTGATATGAGAGAGAAACGCCAATCAGCCATCTCCTGTACGCTCCTCAACTGGGGACTGAACCTACAACCCAGGCGTGTGCCCTGACCAGAAATCCAAGCAGCAACTTTTCACCTTGTGGGTCAACACCCAGCCAACCAAGCCACACCAGTCATGGCTTAAAAAATCACAGAAGTGACCTGTGTGCCTAGAATTCAAGTACTGGAGAAATATACTAAGTAAAAATTAATATCTCCCCACTCCTTCTACTATTAGGCCCCTTCTAAGAGGCACCATTGTTAAGAGGGTGGTATGATTTCTTCTAAATGTTTGTCCCTACATTTACGTGTTGGCTGAAATACTTAGTTTTCAAATCCCAAAAACCTACTAAATTCATTCACGTAAACAAAAAAAAAATTACGGATACAGGGGCTCAGTGGGGAAGCCAGGAAAGGCTTGAACACCATGCGGAAGAACATGGGGCCAGGGTGGCTCTGGCAAGCGCAGCAGCAGGAATGCCCAGAGCTGCGCTCACCTCCCAGCAACCCAGGCTCTGCCCTCTGTTCAGGATCCCGCGTTCCCAGCAGAGAGCATCTGATTGGACCAGCTCCTGTTAGGCCTCTGTCTGGCAGTGACCAGTGGTGGACGTGATCACGTGTGGTCACTTCACTGTCTGTACCAAGGTGCTAGAGATTCTAGAGAATGGGGTCTTTTATTAGTAAATATTTTTTGTCGTATTCGAATATCACTGATTTTCCAGAGTAAGAATTACATGGGCCAGAAATAAAAATTTAACTTCCCAAATTTACAAAGTCATTGCAAGATTCTGTTCCATCTCTTTCGAATATTATCTGAAGTTAATATTTGATTCTTATAAGGTTCAGTACAGAGTCATTTATGGAAATGAGTGACATGAAATTTGAGCCTTTAAGGCTGCACAAGGCAAGTGTCAATGGAGACGAATGAACAAAGGTGACAGTGACATAGTCTCGTATTAAGGAGTTCTTGGCATAGAAGGGAAAAGACAGGCAGGAACATGCCTAACTAGAAATCAGGTCAGAATGTGGCAATTGCTATAGTGGAAATACGGATAAAATGCTCCAACAGCATAGAGATGCTTACCCGTGGCTGGTTCCTGGAAAACTTTAACATCTTCATTGGAGGACTTTCTGCTTTGTTGCAAGTGTTTGACAAGCACTACATCAACCGCAACTTCGACCGGACGGGGCAGATGTCCGTGGTGATCACGCCTGGGGTGGGTGTGTTCGAAGTGGACCGTCTGCTCATGATCTTGACCAAGCAGCGGATGATCGATAACGGTAATCCTGCCTGATTTGTGCGGGCTTATCCTGAGAACTCTGAGCTTTCCTGGGCTCTGTGCATCGGAGATCTGGGGATGTGATGAGTGACACCAGGTGACAGAAAGAATTCTGTGGTCAGATCGGTTTGGGAGATGTGGGGTCATCTCCCAAGTTAGGCCCCAGTTAGGGAATAGGTAGGCCCATATCCTGTTTATCTCTAAAGAGCATAGCTGGTCCTCTGAGTTTCCCAAACATATTTGACACTGGAGAACCCTATTTGGGGGGATTGTTTCAAGAAACCAGTGTCCATCAGCTCATATTGGGAAGTACCATCAGTAGCCCAGCCCTCCCTCCAGGATGGGTCACGCTTCCCCAGCTCGCACTGCGACCCGCATTTAATCTGTGTTTCAACAACAAGATGGAGTTGGGGGAGTAAATCCTACTTGCCAACAAAGAAGCTCCATTAAGTGACATGGGTTGTTTTGCTCTTTATTGAAATGACCAGGTTCCTTTTCCTTTCTGGCTTAGACACTTTAGTAAGTCTGGTTATCTTTTTGAAAAATTGTGCTCTATCTGCAAGGCAGTCAGAGGCTGGTTGGCAAGCACTGAACAGTGGCGGGTGTGACAGGACTAGGGAAAGAAAGAACAAAATGCACCTGTTTACTTCTTTGCTGCGCAGGCAGCACTGAAGAGGTTATAGGCCATAGGATGGTAAATTGGCTTTGCCTCATGCCCTGACCCAGTGAAATAACATCGATAATAGATGTTATATCTGCCTCACCCTACCTCACCCCATCCCAACTCTTTTTCTCTTTTCTTCTCTAGGAATTGGTGTGGACTTGGTGTGCATGGGGGAGCAACCATTACATGCTGTCCCGTTGTTCAAGGTGATTCGATTATGGATTGCTTACTAAAGGCCAGTTTTCAGGGCCAGGGTGATCTTGAGAACAGTTTTGTTTTGTTTTTTTTAACATCAGTGTGCAATTGCCTCTCATGCACCCTACACTGGGGGCCTGACTTGGCCTGCTACCCAGGCATGTGCCCTGACTGGGAATCAAACCGGAGACCCTTTGGTTGGCAAGCTGGTGCTCAATCCACTGAGCCACACCAGCCAGGATGAGAATGGTTTTTATTAAAAACAAAAGTTGCAACAGTTCCATGTCCTACTTGTTTTTTTTTTTGCTGACCTGTGCCTGACTTTTTCTCTTTCAGCTGCATAATCGAAGCACTCCTTGCGATTCTCGTCTGGGCGATGACTATAATATTCCTCACTGGATAAACCACAGGTGGGTGTGATCTTGGTTCATAGCATGTGATAAGAATTTTGGATAACTTCCTTGCCGTTCTTTCTTCAAATCTGTTAAGTTCTTACTATGAAATCCTTGGTCAAAATGTGGGAACCAAAGTTTTAACATTTGCTTAAAGCTTCTCTGTGTGCAAAGCAGTGGCAGTAACATAAGAGCAATCTACAGTGAAAAAAATAAAAACGAATTTTGACAGACTTATTTCCATTCCTGTCCACAGTTCCTACTGTCCCCACTACACAGACCATAGCAGGCCGATACTGTGCCCGGCCACCTCTGTTTGCAGAAAAATCCCCATGCCGCTTCTTCACGTGGGGCGAGGCCTCAGCATTCCTGCTGATTCCAGCTCAAGGGTGGTGTCTTTCATCCCTCTGCCAGTGCCACAGCCTCATCCCGGCCCTCGTCGTTCCAACAACGGCAATAACCTTAGTGTGTCTATTTCTAATCCCTCCCCTTCAGTCCATCCTTTAGACCAGGGTTTCTCAACCTTGACACTGCTGACATTTTGGGCCAGATTGTTCTTTGTTGTTGGGGGCTGTCCTGTGCATTGGAGGACGTTGAGCAGCAGCTCTGGCTCCCACCCACTAGCCACCAATAGCGCACACTCCCAGGTGTGATAACCGAAAATATCTGCAGGATTGGGGGCTAAGAGAGTTTTCCTATGCAAAGCCCTGCAGAAAGTTCAACTGTTTCTTTGAAACACTTCAGGTAGAGCTCACATCTTCTGGAAACGAATTATGAGAAATAGATGTCCTCGAATAAACCTGCAGCCGAAAGTGAAGAGACAGGGGCTATTACTTCTTTTTAATGTTTAATGATTTTTTTTAAACTACAGGTTTATGGAGAATATGTTTGAAACCATTGGAATCTAGGGAGGGAAATCATTTAGACTAAAGAAAAAATATTTTTTGATGTCTGCAGACATGGCCACATGTGCCCTAGGTGGTAAACTTCCCCCTTTCTGCCCCCTGAGAATCACTTCTTTAGACCAGTGCTTTTCTTTTTTTTTCCTTTTAAATTGTTTCCTTAAGCAACAGGGCTCTTTCTTCAAGTAGAAGCCTTACTTGGAACCAAGCCCATGAAAGTGAAAAAGCATCAGGGTTCCCCTGTGCCCTCACATAGCAGTCTCTGATGTAGCACCCGGGAACATCGGCGGGCTGGGGGCCACCATCTTCAAGTACTGCTGTACCTGGTTGCCAGAATCATTTTTGTGAAAACTGAGTCATTTTTATGAAAACCAAATCCTGTGGCCCTTTTCCTCTGGTTTCTCATGCGGCTTACTGAAGACTGAAGCGTTTGACATCCGAGGGCTCCCACACAGCACTTGCCCTCTTCCATTCCGCCTGGTTCATGTCCATCTCACTCGTACCAGCTCTCCCACCCAGTGGGCCTCTCCACCGGCCTGCTCCCTCCCGAATGCCCGTTTATGCTCCAACAACCAGCCCCCACATCTCTCTTCTTTCTGTGCTGCCCTTGATAGCCAGTAGCCGTGTTTTCTTGAGTGCTTCCAGAGCATTCTACCCGCTCCGGGTTGTCTGTCTGAAGGCAGGACTCACCAGGGGCAGAAGACCACTTGGCTCATTGCTGAGCCGCAACAGAGCCTTCCACGCTGGCTTCTGTTTGGTTGTAAATCTTTGCTGCAGACCGGCTTGAACATTCATCACAAATTTTGATTTCAGGGATTGAGACTTAATGGTTTCTGCCATCTTTTCTTGAGTGCCACCTTTTTATTTCTTGTCTGGGTTATTCTTGCTCACTAAGTGCTGATCAGTCAAGGAGTAACGAGGACTTCCCTTGGGCCCAGCATCAGGCCAAGTGTCCAGGTGAAAAAGCATTGTGGTGTAAATAGGTTTATCTCTGCCGTGAGGAGATTATAATCCAGTTAGGCCTGACGACTAGCATGAAATGATTTATTGGGGAGCGGGGTGGAGAAGAGAACACAATTTAAAACACAATGAATGTTTTATAGTAATTACAAAAGTTAGAGTGGGGAAGACCAGTAAAGCCTGACACAAAGGCATTCACGAGAGGGCTGATCCATCGCTGGGATTTCAACTGTGTCTTGAAGTTTAAAACGAAAGGGGTTTAGATTAATGACCCTTTCTGCTTCCTTTACAGTTTCTACACGTCCAAAAGCCAGCTCTTTTGTAACAGTTTCACTCCACGGATAAAACTGGCGGGAGAGAAGGTAGGTGTCACCACCCAGCAGTGCCTTTAGGGACTGTCACGCACCCTTGAGGTTGTTTTGGTCCTGAGATACTCCCTTTCCCCCAGGGTAATAAATGAGTTTAGGAAATCATTTTAGAACTTTACAATTTTACGCGTTCAGTAAATAAATAACAAGGAGAATCCCCATATGTAAGAAATATCTTTGGCAAAACTATAGCAAAGAACTATTTTAGTTCTTTTTTTTTAAGATTTTATTTGTTTATTTTTAGAGAGAGGGGAAAGGAGGGAGAAAGAGGGAGAGAAACATTGACCTGCAACCCAGGCATGTGCCCTGACTGGGAATTGAACCTGCGACCTGTTGGTTTGTAGGCTGGGGCTCAATCCACTGAGCCACACCAGCCAGGGCCCATTTTAGTTCTTTAATAATAAAAGAACGATTATGATGATGATCTGATGGTTTATTCAGACACTGAGGCCTCTCAGGTACCGATAGGGTCAAACATAGAGACACACGTTGCAGGAAAGGGGAAATAGGACAAAAAAATCACATCTTAGCAGGTAGCTAAAGAAAGGCAAAAACAAACAGGAATGGGGATTTATTTTTTTGCTTACCAAATAGGTTTAATACATGTTAATAATTATGCCAAAAAGTGTGATGAGGTTGGTGCTTGAGTACCTGGTTGGTGTCCAGTTCTAATGAAGGGCAGTTTGGCCACGTGTATCAGTAGCAGTGCAAAACGGTTATGCCGTTTGACCAGGTCATTTCATTTTTGGCTGTGTGGGCTAAGGAAATATTTCAGATACTGAATCTGCATAGATCGTGGTCTGGTTTTATTCATAATTGCAACAAGGTGAGAGTAACAAGGAAATGGCTAAATAAACCATGAAATATGCACACGATGGAATATGTTTGCAGCCAGTAAAAATGCTGCTCTTAAGAATCCGAAAAAGCCTTTCTAATGTAATGTGAAGAGAAAACAGGCTGTTTGGTACGGAGGCTCCACACCAGGGTGCTCTCATCCCTCCGCCTACTTCTAGCCAAGCCAAACTCTCTGAAAGTTGCCCGGTTTGTGTTACATTAGTAGTGTTGGGGCCAGTTCTTTCCATTTTTTGCAAGGGGGGTGGTTAATCTTATTCCTCTAATAGGGAAAATAGTAATTTGGAGATAGGAAAACTTCTAAAATAGGCCATGTCTAGAAGAGAAGTGCTAGCAGAATGGGATTCTGCCCAGAAGGGTCCTTCTCCTGCTTTCTGAGGTTTTATGCCTTCACCACAACCAGCCTCAGCAAAGTGGAACATGGAGCAACTTCTCTGCAAGATGGTCGTTTTAAAGGAGAAAGAATGAGTATTATTACGGAAGGTTTCAGGGTCCTGAAAAAGATTTATTTGTTTTTTAAAGTGATAGGTTTTTTTAGTTTTCTCCTCTACCTTTGTACTCTATTTCAATAAAATTGGACGATCTACCGAATGTACGGCTCTGGTGGGTGTAGGCAGAGAGGAGAGAAGGCCATTGTGAAGGTGAAGCACACAGGGCTTGGGGTCAGGTGGCACCTAGTTACAGTAGGACAGACACACTTGTGGGTTGACCAAGAGTCCGAAGAGCTGGGCTTGGATTTTGGCTCTGTCCCCTGCTAATTGTGTGACTTTGAACAAGTCCCTTATTCTCTCTAGAATTAAATATCTTCACCTGTGAAGTGGGGGCCGTGCCCCCACTGGATAGTGTTGTGAGAGTGAACAAGATGTGCGGTGGGAAGTAGAGGATCTAGCAGGGCTCGACACCATGGTAGGCAGGAGTCTGGTTAGCTCCTGCCTTCCCATCGGGTACAGTGAGCAGTAAGACATGGTCTCTGCCCTGGGGAGCAGCCACCTCCATACTGTGCCTTGTGTTAAGTTCTAGTCTAGCAGAGAAAGGAGTGATTGGTTCTCTATTTAATTTTACAGCCTGCCTCTGAGAAAGCAAAAAATGGCCGTGATACATGTGAGTATGTTTCTTCTTTTATGTCTTTTAGAAAGAGTGAGCCAACCATAGCAACAAGATTATGTGAGGTCACATAAAAAGTTCACCGCCAAGTTGGGAGGCCTGAATTCCCCTTGTGTGACCTCTGGAAGATGTCTTAAGCACCTTGTATATTTTTGTCCTGTCAACTGCAAAATGGATGATAATAAAACCTTGTTTTTCTTTTCCATGGGTCAATTACAGGGGTCAGGTAGAAAGTTTCAAAGTACTAAACATACATATTATGATGATACTTTAAAAGTGGGATCACTTTTTGGGCAGTGAGATACTGCCATCACCTTGCCTGTACTTAAAGCTATACTCTTTTGCCTCCTTTGATGTATAAGTCATTTATCTCAACAATCCAATGAATGGGTTATCCCATTTTTTTTCAAGGGGGAGATAGTGATGATGATCATCTGTGCCTTGCAGATATATATTTTTTAACATTATTTGTTTTTTGAGAGAGGGAAAGGGAGGGAGAAAGAGAGGGAGAGAAATATCAATGTGTGGTTGCTCCTTGTGTGGCCCCCACCAGGGACCTGGCGTACAACCCAGACATGTGCCCTGACTGGGAATCAAACCAGAGACCCTTTGGTTTGCAGCCCATGCTCAGTCCACTGAGCTATACCAGTCAGGGCTCCCTTGCAGATTTTGTTGAAGACCCTCTGACGGCATCTGGTTGAAATGTGTTTTGATGACAATCCATATTACTTGTGCATTTCAGCTCTTGGGACTCCAAAAGAATCTGAGAACGCCCTTCCCATCCAAGTAGATTACGATGCCTACGACGCTCAGGTGTTCAGGCTGCCAGGCCCGTCCCGTGCTCAGCGCCTCGCCACCTGCAGGTTTTCTGCCAGATGCACTTCGGGGGGTGGATATAAAAATTGCTTATGAAAATGTGAGGTCCAGTAGGGACCTTAATGAGAACATCCTAGAAAATGTTTCAAATTAAAGTTAGCCAAAGAGAAGCCATACCATATAGAATATTAGGGATTTTGTTTTCAGGTTCTCTGGGTCAGCCATTTTGTTAGCTATGTTTGCTATAAAGTTTTGTCCCAAAATAAGGAGAGCTGCCACTAACATATATAGATCCTAGGGCCCAGAGTTTATTTCAGGTTTATTATTCCCAAAGGGCAAGGGTTTTTTTTTCCTCTTTTTTATTCCTGCTTTTTAAATTTGTTCCATGGCGTTTTGGTCATATTGTAATTGTGATATAGTCAGATTTACCAATCTATGCATTTCTGGGTCTTGTGTAAGGTTAGAGATATGTACTTACTATTTTCTCCTAATACTTAAAATGTTTAAAAATTTCCCATTACAGTTGACATTCAGTGTTACTAGTTTCAGGTGCCCGGCATAGTGGTTAGACATTTATGTGACTTAGGGAGTGACCTCCCTGTTAAGTCTGGTACCCACCTCCGTCTGATACTGTATCATCTTGGTTTTAGGCTTTCGCTCATTATATAGAAGTTTATGTGTGAGACAGAGATCTAACTTATTTTTTCTCCACTTGACTGAATTTACCAGATTTCTTAAATAAGCAACTTTAAGCACAACTGATTGTAACACTATTCTGTCTCATCACACTGTGACAAATGAGCTCATACTGGTCACATGATTGTCTTCTGTCCTCTTCCTTCATTCCTTCCTAATGTCTCATCCTGAGAATGTTTGGACCTTAGAGTAAGTGCTGGTGACAGAAGCTCCCGTAGACATAGACTCTGCTTAAGGGCTCATAGTGCTTATCTTAAAATGCTTTCATAGTCTAAGGCCCTTGGTTTCTTTTTTTCTAATCAGAGACTGGCAGACACACACAGGTGGTATGTTCCTTGAGGGCCCAGACCCTTGTTTTGTGGGTTGTTTTGAAAATTTTTATTTATTGACTTGAGAGAGAGAGAGAGAAACATCAATTTTTGTTGTTCCAATTATTTATGCATTCATTGGTTGATTCTTCTATGTGTCCTGACCAGGAATTGACCTTGCAACCTTGGCTTATCAGGACGATGCTCTAACCAACTGAGCTACCCAGCCAGGGCCCAGACCTCATTTTAACCAGTGCTTTATCCCTCGTGCAGGTTGAGCATGGACTGTGCTCAAATATTTACTGCTGAAATAATGAGCATGTAGTGAGACCTTGGGATCTGTTTTCACGCTCTATTTAGGCTCTTGCTTACAACAAAACCCCTCCAGGCAGAAAGGGAACAGCTCTGACGCCAGAGGGGCAGCCCTGTCGTTGGTTGCTGACTCTTTCACTCTGGACTCTTCCTACCTATCAGGCATCTCTCCTTCTGATCCTTCTTCCTACTGTTTCCAGAGGTTTTCCCCCTAAGGAGTTTTATGTTTTAATCAGGGGGTACTGTTTTTTACACTTTCATTAAGGAAATGTTCGAGCATGTTCTAATAGGTAGACTAGCGTAATGGACAGTGGCCAGCGTGTCTCATCTTGTTCCATCACTCCCCCACACTTTAAATTTGCTTGAGTATTCTAAAACAAGTCCTAGGCATTCTGGTTTTTTCACCTGTAGATATTTCAGTATATGTTACCGACAAATAAGAATTAAAAAGACCAAACAGTACCGTATCATTGATAACCAAATAACATTAACTCCTTAATATCCTTTGATAGCTAGTCCATATTGAGATTTCTCAGTTGACTAAAAAATGTGTTTCTACAGTTGTTTTGTTTGAATGGGGATCTAAAGAAGACGCACATGTCACATTTGGCTGTAATGTCATTTTTCTATGACTGCAGAAGATCTTTCTTCCTTGGGTTTATTGCTCCCTTGTAAAGTTCAATTCATCCTCTATTCTCTAAATTTTCTGTGAACTGGCAATTATCTCCAGTGGCTTGGTGGGACTTTCAGTTTCTGGTGCAACAAGACTCCTCAGGTGGTGCTGTGTGCCTCCTCTTGCATCCTGCTGTGTCACGCCTGGTCACCCCGCTTTCAGTGACATGAGATTGGTGGGTGGGGTCAGACCAGAGCAATTACTTCTTCAGAGCTCTGACCCCAGCACTTCGGCCATTTGAGCACTGTCTGTCACTTCTCTCCTTTCTCACAGGCTGCTCTGGGCAGAGTACCTCTTATACTACATCCCACTCACAGATCTCATTGGGGATTTTTGTTACTGTTTTCCCAAGTACCTTGGGCTGGGGATGGGTTTTGGTGTTTTAACCTAGGTGGGGCAGCGTCCCTGACTTGGCGGTACCTTGTCTCTCCTGGGTCAGGTCTGTGCGAGAGCGGGAGAGTCAAAATCGGAAGAGTGCCAGTTCCTGCGACGTCTCCTCCAGCCCCTCCGTGCCCAGCCGTGCGCTGCCCACTGAGGAAGTGAGGAGCCAGGCATCTGACGACAGCTCCCTGGGCAGGAGCGCCAACATGCTCATGATCCCGCTGCCCCACCTGCACCAGTACGAAGTCAGCAGCTCCTTGGGCTACACCAGCACGCGAGGTCAGAGCGCTGAGGCCCCGCAGAGCTTCCTTCCTATAGTAAGGGACGGGGAGGGGCGTCAGTCCCACATTTTAATTAGTTTCATGCTGGTGCAACAAGAACAAACCGCCTGAGCTGTATGTATGTGTGTATTAATTTTGTCTCCATCCTTTCTATCCCTGTACCTATAACTTCATACATTTCCATATGTTCTTGTAGAGCTTTTCTTAGGCCTGGGGTCAAAGGTGATTGCTTATTTTGGTATTATTCCCACTTGTGCCACACTTAAAACAGCCTCTGTCCTATATTCCACTTTAAGATTTCTCTTCATGTTTGAAGAGAAAACCTGGCTTGCACTAAGGAACACAAGTGTTACCTTTTCTGTTATTTTTTCCCATTAAGCAAAACCAACAATTAGGGTATACAAGCCCCTCCTGACTTTTTAAACTTTCTATTTTGAAATAATTATGGATACATGGAAAATCATTAAAAAACCCACTGGGAGGTCCCATGTACCTTTCACTCATTTTCCCCCGTGGCGACATCCTGTGTAACTCTAGTACAATATCTAAACTAGAAAAATGACATTGCCGGATTCCACAGAGCCTGTTTGGATTCACCACGTTTACCTGCAGTCATTTGTATGTGTCTGTATACAGTTTTGTCATGTGTGGATTTCTATAGCCACCACTAGAGTTAAAATCCAGAATTACTTCCTCACCATAAGGCTCCCTCGTGCTACCCCTTTATACCCACACTCCCCCACTAATTATTCTCCCATAATTTCCTTATTTCAAGAATGTTATGTAAATGGAAGCATAGCCCTCCTGACTTGGTCCCTGACTGAGGAATGCTGGGCACACACAGCCATGTCCTGTTGCCCTGGAAGGGTTCTCAAAGCCAAGGAATGCTTTCCGTGGCCCAGTGTGTCTACGGGGAAGTCCTCGTGTGTCTTCAGGGCAGAGGGGCGGGGCGTTTGCACCCATTAACACCAGGCACGCTGTGCCAAGGGCCTGGGAAAAGTTTTGACTGCTGAGAAAAGTTTTTGTATTTTTACAGATTCAGAGTATAAAAACAAATTCTGAAAGAGAAAGGAGAAGATACTTAATTATATGGCTATAGAAAGTAACTTATGTTACCTGCGTTAATTAAAGTTAGTAGTCATAAGAATTTTAAGGCATTTGAAAATTTCTAGGTTAGCTTCTTCCCACCTTCTGGAAATTTCTAAGTTTATGTGACAGTGACTTTCATTTTGCTGAAAATATTCTTAGAAGGGTCTGTTGCAAAAACTAAATTAAAACTAAACGTTAATCCTTTAAAAACCTTTGTTATCCCAAAAGTCAGATCTCCTCTGAAGAGATAATGCTGGTCTTAATCCAAGTAGCTTTGAAAACAATTTTCTTCAAAGTGATGTGAATAGTAGAATAGATTTCAACATCCTCAGTGATATTTGGGAGTTTATTAGAAAAGCCATAAATCATTTCACCAGAGTATTACAAGGCAATACATCCATAGGCCCTTAGTTTCTTATTTCTCTGTTATATGTAAGGATTTTCACCCACATACCCACTCAGTGGAACATAGGAAACATTTCTCCTTTCTTCTACCCCTATTTTTGACCCACTCTATCGCTTAGTCCTGTTTCTTGACTTTTTCAGAGTACATAGTAATTTTTTAAAATAAGGTTTTCTGCTTTTATTTCCATGACAACTAGCTAGACCATTTTCTTTTTTCATTTGGTAAACCAGAGCATCAGCTCATTAATTTACAATGAAAAACATAGCTTTCATGGAGATCTTAATGTTCTCTTCTTGCACGTAAACCGGCTTGAGGAATTAAATATTACTATATCCCAGGCTTTTACGGGGTAGGTAATGGTGGACAAGACAGAATCCTTGATGCCTTGGAATTTGCATCTGCTGGACCAACTTTCTAAACTGGGTGGTTGCCTAGTGAACATGAGATGCAGACGAAGGGAGTTGGTTTGGATTCCAGCTCTTTGATGTGCCCGGGTCGTTCAGTGGGCTGCATAGCAGGGGCGTGTCTGCCGTCAGGTGGGCAGCTTGAGTCTCAATACCGTGTCATCTCCTTGCCTGGTCAAGGCTAGATGCATCCATTTCTTTGTCCTTTCCTCCCAAGAATATTTTTTTCAAACACAGTAATGTTTGGTTGCTTGTTTGTGTTCCAGGCCACTGAGTCGATGGGAGATGTTTCTGGTCCACTCAGTTGTTTAGGGGTCCCAGGCTCCTTCATCCTGGGATGCTGTGAACATCAACACTGGTCTGTGGAGTTGCCACAGCGGGGGGTGGGGAGAGAACGGAGATGATATGTGGAGACATGTATGGTCCAGCTCTCCAGTTGGAGCATGTCGCTTCTCCCTGTGACTATTGGCTGGAAGTTGGCTACATTATTTGGCCCCAGTACAAAGGGACAGGAAGCTGTAGTCCTGTCGTGTGCCTAAGAGGAAAATTAAACCAGTTTAGCAAACACATCGACTATCTCTGCCGGGGTCTGCCCTCTCTCTGGTCGCCAACTATATATTTTTATTGTTCCTCCCATGTATACAATATACCCACCCCATCTCCAAGGGAGGCAACTCAAGTCCTGCCCTTTACTTGTTCCCGGCTTGAAGTCCAGGGTCTCTAGGAGATGCATGGCCCTCCTCATCTAGTTTGGGTGTGGCTTCATTGGGCCAATCATTTGGGAACCAAAACTAATTAGTTAAAAGGTAAACAAACTCAATATTTCAGTTCTTCATAGTTTGGTTATTTTACTCATTTCCCTCACTGCTTAACATGTATGATGTCTAAGATTCTTGTCAGCCTTGGCAGATCCGTCTGCCTAGCTCTGGTTTCACTGTGGCTCTCTGCTCTCTCTTTGTGCCTCAACTCGACGGTGACTGGCAGATGTCCTGGAGAACATGATGGAGCCACCGCAGCGAGACTCCAGTGCGCCAGGACGTTTCCACGTAGGCAGTGCAGAGTCCATGCTACACGTTCGACCCGGGGGATATACACCCCAGCGGGCGCTGATCAACCCCTTTGCCCCCTCACGAATGCCCATGAAGCTCACGTCCAACAGAAGGCGCTGGATGCACACTTTTCCTGTGGGTAAGTTGGTGGTTCAGGCGAGAGCTCCGGACTGGGAGCTCCTAGTCCTGGTCCTCAGCACTGTTCAACCATGTGGCCTCGGCCCAGTGTCCACACTCCTCTGCACCTCTGGTGCCCCTCTTGTAAGACGGGGATAGCCACGCCCACTTTGCCTACCGCAGGCATTCTTGTGAAGATTGGAGGACACACTGGGCATGGGCTTTGTGACTATAATTAGCTGTATCAACCTGAGAGCTTCTGTTTTTCTGTTTGAAAGAAACTGTGCTTTGCCATCTGCTTCCTTTCCTAAGACACTTAATGTCCCTCATTCTTGTTCACTCCTTCCTGTCTTGGCTCTCTCCGGACATTGATGTTACTGTTCTGGTTACACACTTATGTTCCTTTGTTTTCTCTCAGGGGTTTCTAACAACTGAAAAAAATTTTTTTTCTCAATTCAGTTTTTCCTAGTTAGGTCCTTTTTGATCTGTATTCTGTCCAAAAGATGACAGTAAGATTTTAGAAAGCTGTGGCTAAAATTAAACTTCAGCTTAGTGGGCTCTTACTGGGCGGGGAAGGAACAGATGCATTAAACTCCAGGGTTTTTTCATGGAAAAATGAATGCCTAGAAATGTCTAGTTGTTCTTGTTATTATTGTTATTATTATCATTATTATTTACTTGCTTTAGTGTTAAAAGTTAAGTAAGTGAGTATTGAATCCTGTTCTTTTGGGTGTAATTGGGGGTCATTCTCAAATGCCTCTTTTGCCCTCCTTATCTCTGCCATAGTCAGTCATATGACTTTTCTTTCTGGTGTCTTTCTTTCCCTTGTTACCTCCATTGCTTTCCTTTGGGTTCTCTTAGGAGAACTGTTGATGTTTCCTCCATGACTCTCTGCTCTTCTTGCTTCTGTGCTTTTCCTCCAAACACCCAGCATGTAACACTTGACCAAAACAACATTCTCCAAAACTGTGCCCTCTTGTCCCTGGGGGCCTCTGCTCACTGAGGCCCCCCTTTGCCAGTCCCCAGCATTCTGTCCCCTCTCGCCATCCTCAGAGGTTCTTTTCTCGCCCAAGCCCAGCTGGTGGTCTTCTGCACTTGTCTTGCCTCTTCATGCTTGGGGTCTCACGCAGATTGTTTCCTCTGCCCAGATATCCTCTCCTTCAGCCCCTGCTGAGTTTGTTTAACACTCTGAAACTTCTCTTTCTCTAGGAAGCATTTTTTAGTAGGTTTGACTAATTCTGATTTATCTCCCACTTGTGTCTTTTGCGCTTGTGCATCCTCTGCTTCTTCAAGTCACAGTTGTCGCCATCTCTATATATTAACAGAGCCATGGGTGTGTCACTTGTGTGTTGCTCTTCATTTAGTTTGTGTTAACCTTCCTGGGAAGGGCTCTTGTCTCCTACACTCCTGTATTTCTCTGTGGCATCTCGATTGACATGCATGAGACAGAGGCTCTTAAATACTCTTAGGCTGAACAGGATGACCAGCATGAGGTCAAACAGGAGGATGAGTTCAGCTTGGAAGAGGAGATGTCCCATGTGGGAGCTGGAGGGTCACGTGTGTAACATTCCTTTGTGTGTGTGGTCTGTGGCGTGCTCTTTCCATCTCTCCAACACTCGCATCCCAGCAGCCAGAAAAGGGGAAGATTGAAACTAAATGCACAGCACTAGCTGTCGGGTGGACATGGTGCTCAGTGGATCTTTGTCTGGGTAGGACCATCCGGAGAGGCCATCCAGATCCATCATCAGACCCGACAGAATATGGCGGAGCTGCAGGGCAGCAGGCAGAGGGACCCGACCCACTCCTCTGCAGAGCTGCTGGAGTTAGCCTATCATGAAGCCGCTGGAAGGTGAGAATGTGCACGGTGCTCCAGCTGGGACCTTGAAGGACATTCTTCAGCACCCAAGACAATGTGCAGAATGGACCGCTGACAAAACGTCATGTTTAGAGGACCTGAAGAGACAGTATGAGAAGAGGGTTTTCCTTTGTCAGTTAGCATCATCCCCTTCAATGGGCCAAGTGCAAAGTAAACAGCCTGTCATTTCTGGCAGAAGTTACCTAGGCCCTACTTAAGCTTCAGGTGTAATTCAAAAGCACACTTTGTAGACCTCAGCCATGGGTTTCTTCTACTCCTCAGTCCAGGGTGAAGAGAGGTGCTGAGGTAGGGGATTGGTGCTGTGCATCTTTGGTAGTCTATGACTTTTGTCGTTTTGATCATTGAGAAGTTTCACTGTTGTGTTTAGAATAAATTAATGCTAAAAGCAATGAAAATCAAGGCCTGTGTTTTTAAAAATAACTCTTTGTACCAGAATTCTGAATGCATTACAGGCATCCAAAGAGACTCAGTGCAGGAAGAAAGTCATTTAAGCCTTGACAAGCAGGAGCCCGGGTTACACCCAGACTCCCTGTGATGCATGAGGAAGCACTTTGCAAAGAGCAGTGTTTGACCCATGGGATGGATGAGGGATATGAACCAGCTGGGACCATCTTTACCAGGCTAACTTGGTACCTGTTTTCAAGCACGTCACACCCTCCTGTTGGTGGTAGCAGGGGGAAGCTTAGGACAGAAAGGGCAAGCGGTCTAGCATGGCATGGCAGCTAAGGTATCAGAGCAGGAGCAGCCAGTCACAAGAGGCCAGAATGGGCACACAAACCAAGCCCAGAGGCCTGGTAGCCTGTGATTTGGATCCCAGGGGTTGTCAGCCTGTGTGGCTGAATATTCAGGCCTGTTTCTGATGAAAACCCCTGGTGGGATACAGGGTGAGCAGGACGGAGGAGGTGATGATGTGCATTAAGCCAGGTGGCTGGGCTCTGTTCTCTGCAGGCACAGCTCTTCCCGCCAGCCTGATGACGGCGTGTCCTTCTTGAGCTTCAGTGGAACGGAAGAGCTTTCTGCCAGCCTGCTTAGCAACAACAGTGGTGCAGGTAACCGATCGGAGAGGTGAAAGAGTCGGGATGCCCAGAGCAGGCTCACGTCTGGAAATGACTTGGGGACCAGAAAAGAAGGGCCATGTCTATTCTGGGATCATTTCAGCCACAATTTTGGGTGACCTATTTAGAAGCAGTACTTTATAATACATGGGATTATAAATGGACCGCACGTTACATTTTTAGCTGGGAACATGCTGGTCAAGCCACATTTATCATTGGTCTGCCAGTGAGTCGTGATTGAGGGCGGCTTGTGAACTTGGCGTTGAGGGCAGCACCAGGGCCAGAGCAGGGAGGTCTCTGCTCCACAAGAGCTTTCAGTTATGTGTGGGTGGGGTGGGGTGGGGGAGGCACACACCCACCTCCATAAAAACAATCAGGAGAGGCCCAGAGAGGAACAGAGTGGTGCTTTGTTCTTCCTCTTATTTCTTTGCGTAGGCTCGTCTCTCTGTATGAAACATGCTTCTTCTCTCTCTGTCTTCAACCCCTGATTCTGCCTGGGAAATGTCAGCTTAGCCTTCATGAATCAGCTCCAACAGTACCTCTTCTTTGAAGCCCTCCCTGGCGCTTCTCTCTCCTCCCCAAGCTGACCCAGGAGATGTTGGGCACGTTTCCACAGACCTTCACGTGCATCGCCCAGTTGTACCACTTGGCGCGTCCGGATCCCGCTGTTTCCATGTTTGTCTCTCCACTAGACTGGAAGAGCTATCTCGACTCATCCTCACATTGTTCAGCACATTTTTTTGACAAATGAATTTAGGCTTCCAAGACCGAGCTGCCATATGTGAGAAGCATCTGAATGACCCACAAAATTATTCTAATTGATCTGCAAGTGTTCAATTACATGAGCATGTTCTAGAATGTTTAGCTTCTTAGAGAAGGTGTGGGCCCCTCGGGTTCTTTTTCTGGTCAGGGTACTAGAGTTAAATAGGACCATTCTTCTTTTGTCCAGCCCCTTTATGACCAGTAGCAGGTGTTTTCAGAGCGGTCAGGGGTCATCAGGAGGTGGTCTGTAGCGTTGGCCTCACATGGGAATTGAACTCCCATCTTTGACTTTATGCTTCCTGATTAATTATGTATGTTAACTAGCCACAGAAAGAAATTAGATGAAATTATTCTAACCTTTGTTACCATGTGCAATTACCAATTAATGTCAGATTTACCTTCAGGATATATCTAAAATCTTACCATATCTCATTACCTCCACCAATCCTAGCTCAGTCCAACATACCATCCATCATCTTTTGCCTGAATTTTCTCAGCAGCCTGCTAACTGCCCTTCCAGTTTATTTTCAGCGCAACAATTCAGAGTAACTCCTCAAAAGTAGAAGTCAGGTTATGAAATTTATCTGCACAAAACCCTCTGAGGGCTTCCCAGTGCACTTGGAGTAAAAGCCAAAGGCATTGTGGGGGCCAACAGAGCCCCCTGCGTCACGTGGCTCCTTACTCCTCTCCACTCTGTCGGTTCCCCAGATGTATCAGGCACACCCTGAACCTCGTGTCCTTTCTCTTGCTGTGACCTCACACCAGAGAGCTTCGTGGCTGAGGTCTGTACATATGAGTTTGCCTAGGACAGCCCTGGTTTGAATTTATTGTCCTATATGAGTGTTCAGAGTGGCCTCTTTCCCTCTCAGAAGTGTTCTGGTTTGGATGATAAATTACATGGCCACCCTACCCAGAGCTTGCTCTCTTCCTTCAGGTCTTACTTGAATTGCCGGTCTCTATCCTGGCGATTCCCATCTACCTTCCCTGCCTACTACATCTCCATAGTACCACCTGATATACATCTTTCTCTCTTTTTTTTATTATTGTATCTCCAGAGTTTAAAACAGTGCCTGGCACACATCAGGAAGTTGAAAGAATGCTAACAGCCTTTTGAAGTTAAAGTTAGCTTCTTACTGAAGAATGTTCTTCTTCTCTCTCTTACAACCTTTAGTATTCATTCTGGAACAATTAACTGGATTCCTCAGAGCATCAGGCAGTCTGTTTCTGCCTTGCATGATTCGGAACTGACTTCTTTCCAGTCATCCTCAGTCCTCATAGAATATGGCTGGCTTCCTCCATACCCACTAAACTCCTACCCATTGCAGAAGTACTTCTGGAACTCTAGGTACTGTGCTAAGGCCTGAGAAGAAACAAAATGATTAAGACACCAATCCTTCTCACCTCAGGGAGCTTTGGTGTGGGATTCCATGTGAAGCAGTTCCATGTGGGGTAACAACCATGAAAAGAAAGCCCTCTTGCAGGGAGCTGGACTGTGAGTGGCTCCAGTGATACAGTGTGGTTTGAATGTGTGACCTAAATTATGATGTGGTGGACGAGGGAGCATGCTCTGATGAAAATGATCAGAACTAAGTACCCAGCCTTTGCTCTCATAGCATTTGGAGTTTAGCCTTCAGCCCATGCTGAGCCTCAGGTTCTTCATCTGTATAATGGGCATAAAGATCTTCCCTGGCCTTCCTGCCTGCCTACCTGTCTCACAAAATTGTAAGGATCAAAAGTAGATCAGTGCCCTGGCTGGTGTAGCTCAGTGGATTGAGCACGGGCTGTGAACCAAAGTGTTGCCAGTTCGATTCCTAGTCAGAGCACATGCCTGGGTTGCAGACCAGGTCTCTAGTGGGGGCCTTGTGAGAGGCAACCACACATTGATGTTTCTCTCCCTCTCTTTCTCCCTCCCTTCCCTTCTCTCTAGAAATAAATAAATAAAATCTCTAACAAAAAAAAAGTAGATCAGGTTCCTGCCCTCCGGGGTAGCTCAGTTGGTTAGAGTGTCATCCTGATCCTCTAAGGTTGCAGGTTTGAATCCCCAGTGAGGGCTCATACAAGAGTCAACCAATGAATACACCAATAAGTGGAACAACAAATTGATGTTTCTTTCTCTCTCTCAAATCAATTGAAAAAATAAAATAAAATCAATTTAAAAAGAAAGTAAATTGGGTTCTCAAGGGCAAAATGTCACATTGGGTTCTTGTTTTGGCTCAAGGTGAGGTCTAAACAAACCACCTAGTTAACACTTTGTTTATTAAAAAATAGAAGACCTCATCTGTGACCTCACCTTCACCCCCTGGGCCTGGCAGTTTGCACCATCTGCAGGCACTCAGGCATGACTCAGATTTTCTCCTCATTTGGACTTAATTCACATGTGAGTCACGATTCACAGGAGTGGTATCTCTGTGGGTTTCCCTTCTGGCCCCGCTGAATTGCATTTTGAGCATCATCGGCTGGAGCCTTGCACCTGAACTATTCACATGTTTTCCACGTGCGGCTCAGCAGGGACCAAGCAGTTGGAGGGCCTGGGCAGGTAGTTTTCTATGCCTCTGTTTCTTTAACTGGCACCACTTGATGACTTGCTCTCGGTGTCATTCTCTTCATTGGGCGTAAGTGCTCTAGATAAGTTTGAAAAAGAAAATAAGCGATGCCAAGTTTTCTTTCTCTTTGGTGTTGGGACCCAGAATCTCCAAGTTGGTGTTTGTGTTGAGTGTTAGGTCCATGTGGCAGATTGGACCTGAGAGTTAAAGTACAAGTAAGTCACAGAACACTGAGACCAGAAGAAAGGGCCTCAGACTCACTCATCCAGGCAGGTTAGGTTTTTTGTGGGGCTTTTTTTTCTCAGTACTCACCTGAGGATATGTTTATTGATTTTAGAGAGAGCAAAGGAGAGAGAGAGGGAAACATTGATGTGCAAAACATGGATCTTTTGCCTCACCAAAAGATCCCCAGTATGCACCCCAGCCAGGAATCAAACCCACAAACTAGGTATGTGCCCCGACCAGGGACTGAACCCACAACCTGTTGGTGTATGGGGTGATGCTCCAACAAACTGAGCCACCTTGCCAGGGCCTAGGCAGGGTGGGTTTTTTAAGGGTAAGCACAATGCCTGCAGCCAAGAGAGGAGCAATGACTTGCCCCATGAACAGACGTGTAGCTACCCCCTGGAACCAGGCCCAAAGGCCCCACATTGATTATCCCTTTCGGCCTGAGAACACATTTAGACTTCTTGACTCTGAGCAGATGTCAGATGAGACAGAACTGAGATGACTTTTCTCAGTATCAGCCCCCCAGGTTGTGTCTGGCTTTGAACCTTAACACTGAGATTCATCCCCAAATTCCGGGTTGGAGCATAGCTGGCTGACCAGGAGGTCTCACCTCTGTTCTCTCTGGTTGTCGGGGCTGTCGCATGCCGATAGCAGGTCTGTTCGACTGAAAATAAGACGCGAAGGGAGGACTGGTGGGAGAGGCAGTGAATTAGGCTTGAAATGCAAGGAAGCCGTGTACAAGCTTCATAGAATGTGCTCGTATCCGTTAGAAATTGCACAAATGTCCTCTTGGCCTGGGAGCCAAAGCTGCTCTGAGGACCTGTTATGGGTTGGCTCTTTGAACGTAAACGATTGTTCGCGTGATTGTAAGTTGAACTGTTTCATTATTCAGTTTTTATAGACGAAGTCTGGATTGGGTTTTCTTCAAAAGAAAAACAGGGGATCTAATAACTGAACTCAGCATCCAAACCTGTGAGGTGACGTGTTTTAATAATTCTGTTGTTCAGAATGTTTTGAAAATGCCTGCTTCCTAATTGCCTTCAGACCAGTTCTTAGGCTGACCAAGAACATCTACCTCATTTCTTCTTTATAGTCATGCTTTGTGTTTTCATGAAAATGGATGAAATCAGCCAAGCTAGCTTTTTCAGAAAATTTAGCTTCAAGTGACTTTTGGCTGTTGACAAAGAACAGATGACATTTTCAACAGCTGAAAACTCGTGCCCCAGATGGATAGGCAGGAAACAGAGCATCTGCAGAGTGAAGCAGGAGTGTGCATTTCACCTACTTCCTGTGTGACTTTTCAGGAAGCTAACTTCTCTGAGCCTCAGTGTCGTTATCCGTGGAAAAGGGGTAATACCTACGTCATGTCTGCCTCAGAGTGTGGGTCGGGATAAAATGAAACACTGTATTTGTCTGACTTAATAAACTGTGTCTTCTTATGATGATGACCAGCAATTTTTAAAAATCTGCTGAAGGGTGTTCCAAAAGAGTTCTAAAATTTTTTTTGGCCAATGACATCATTTTAAATTTTAAAAATATTTATTTTAAAACTTACATACAGTAAAATTCACTCTGTTCCGTGTATAGTTCTATGAAATTTGACAAATTCATGGAGTCATAACCACCAATAAACACATCAAGAAACAAGACATTTCCATTGCCCGCCATATTCCTTCGTGCTGCCCCTCTGTGCTCAGCACCCCCCCCCTCCCCTGGCAACCACTGGCACCTGTTCCGTCTCCTTCTGGTTCTGCCTTTCCCAGCATGTTATGCACATGAAATCATACAAGGTATAGCTTTTTTAAAAGTATATTTTATCGATTATGCTGTTACAGTTGTCCTAATTTTTTTCCCTTTGCCCCCCTCTGACCTGTATGTCCCTTCTCTCCAGCAATCCGCTCCCCCTTAGTTCATGTCCATGGGTCGTGCATGTAAGTTCTTTGGCTTCTCCACAAGGTGTAGCTTTTTGAATCTGGTTTCTTTCACTCAGCATAATGCTTTTGAGATACGTCTGAGTTGTCGCATGCATCATAGTAATGTTCATTACTTTTCATTACCCAGTCATATTTCATTGTATGGAGGTCCTTACTAGCTTGTTTAACCCAAAGACATTTGGGTTTTTTCCAGGTTTTGGCAACTGTGAAGAAAGCCACTTTAAACATTTACATAACAGGTCTCTGTGTAAACATCAATTTTCATTTCTCTGGTAAATTCCTAGAAGTGGGATTGCTGGGTCAAATGATAAATGTATGTCTAACTTTTAAAGAAACTGCAGAACTGTTCTCCAGAGTGAGGTATCGTTTGCATTCCTACCATCAGTGGGTAAAGGTTTCTTTGTTCTGCACCCCGGTCAGCACTCAGTGTGACCTGTCACTTGAGCCATTCAAAGAGGTGCGGATGTGTAGAGGTATCTCACTGTGCTTTTAACGTGCCGTTTCCCTAGCGACCGGTGATGTTGAGCATCTTCTCCTGTGCTTATTTGCTTCCTATGTATGTTGTTTGGTGAAGTGTCTGTTCAGGTTTTGCCTGTTTCTCATCAGGTTATTTTCTTGCTGTTGGATTTTCAGAGTTCTTTTTATGTTCTGGATACAAGTCCTTTGCCAGATATGTGATTTGCAAATGCTCTTTCCCGGGTTGTAGCTTGTCTTATGCAGGGTTTCATGAGGGATTTATAAATATGTGTTCTTGTTATAAAAGATTCAGATTACACAACGTATTTAGAGTAAAATGCATAAGTTCTCATTTACCTTCCGCTACCTCCTCCAGCTTTCTTCTCAGAGGAGGCCAGTGTGTCCAGTTCAGTTAGGATCTTTCCAGTCCTCTTTATAGTGTCATAATTTTCTAGTAAATATATATGTTCTGAAAGAGACATTTAAATATTTCTATGCGTATCTTAAAATGAGTGCTATTACATTTTAGTCAGTAAGTTGCATTTCAAAGAATCTGTTTTTCTTTCAGCCTAGCTATAGGTAAATTCATTGTTTTTTTTTTTTCTCTTAAACTAGTGAATGTTGATGTCATACTTCAGAAAGCCGTTATTTGAGGAAGAAAATTCTAGAAGGTGACAGTTGAGCAGACTAAATTTAAATAGGTCATTTTATATTGGCTAAAGATTGCTTTAATTAGTTAAAAATGACTTTGAAATATATCCCTTTTCCTAATATAAGCAGTAAGTTGCTTTCTGCAAGGTCTCACTGGGCAAAGAATAGTATTGATAACCTCAGAGTAAAGTTCTGGCCCATTCCCAAATTTTAGACTGATCATTTTTCTTTGATTAATTATTTTGTGCTGTTGGAAATACTCAGCACAGATTTTGTACTTGGCTTACATTTTTATTTTTAGCTCTAGTTTTGGGCTTTAAAAACCACAGCTGGTCAGAACATTTTTTGAAGAATGAGCCTCATTAAAACAAGCTGTTTTCCTCCTTCCATAGGTATGAATCCTAGGACCCAGAATAAGGAGTCTCTAGAGGACAGTGTTTCTACCTCTCCAGACCCAAGTAAGAGGGGGTGGCTGGCCGGGTCAGGTGGAAATGAGGTGGTGGGGGTGCGGTGTGGTCGCAGCATGAGGAAGCAAAAGGGAGCCCTGTGGGAAGAGAATGGTCTGGAAGCCCACGTGGCTCTGGGGTATCGGAAGGCACTGTGGGGAGGGAAGACTCTTCATCCTCTCAGGTGGAAAGTGAGAAGGGATGTCCAGACGACCTGTTCTGGAATGTGATTGAGAGGGGCATGGGAAGGGTAACCGAATTTTCACAAGGCTTTTGTGCCAATACAGAGCTGGCCTTAGTCCTTAAAGACCTAATGATGGCTTTGGGGGAAAGTTGGGAAGAAGTAATAAGAACTGCAACTGTTGACATACCTGTACCCGAAGATGTCTGACTGGGCTGCATTTGTTTTGAGCGTCGTTTTCTGTTGAAATATCTGAAACAACTAATTACAGCTGACCCCTGAACAGTGTCGGGGTTAGAGGCACTGGCCCCTGTGTGTCGAAAATCCACATGTGACTTTTGACTCCCCAAAACTTAACTCCCAATAGCCTACTGTTTTCCAGAAGCTTTACTGATAACATAAGCAATTAAGACATTTTGTATATTATATGTATCATCTACTGTATCTTTACAATAAGGTAAGCTAGAGAAAAGAAAATGTAATTAAAAAAATCCTAAGGAAGAGACATTTATAGTATTTATTGAAAAAACCCTACACATAAGTGGATCCGCACGGTTCAAACGCATGGTGTTCAAGGGTCAACTGTATTTAAGAGAACATCTAAATACCTACAACAGCAAAACACCAGAAAAAAGTCCTACCACCTGCTAGACTGTTTTACTTAGCCGTGGCCAGTGTACGTACATCACTGAGTCTTTTCGCCCCCAGTTACGATTAACTTAACAATCCTTTCACTACTTCTTCAGGTCCCTCATACTGGTCATTTTTAGTGGCAATATCAGATTAGCTTAAGTAATTATTTCTTATGGGTGGCCAGTTGGGTGGTTTCTAGTTTTTTCGCTATAGCCTATAATGTAGGTATAATGCCTGGTGCAGTTGGTGTACTTTACTTTTGGTTCAGGGCCTTGGAATGTATTCTCCACTGTACAGTCGGCAGTTTGATTATTTTCTAGAAAACTGCCGTCAGTGAATAGATGAGCCTGTTCTTCTGCACAGCCCCAGCACTGGATTTAGTAATCTGTGTTTATCACTGTTAATTTAATGTTCTGAAGTGGAACCTCCCCAGAGGTCTTTGTAGGGCTGGAGATACTGGAGTCAGAAAAGAGGCCACCCTCTTTTCCCAGTGAAAGAACATCATTAAACTAAGAATTGGGAACCTTTCTCACCAGGGGATTTTGGACCAGACTTTGATAAATTCTCTGTATCTTGCCCTGACTGGTACAGCTCGGTAGGTTGGACATCATCCTGCAAAGTGAAAGGTTACCAGTCCAATTCCCAGTTGGCGTACATGCCTGGGTTACAGGTTCAGTCCCCAGTCAGGGCATGTATGAGAGGCAACTGCTCAGTGTTCCTCTCTCACATCAGTGTTTCTCTCCCACCTCCCCCTCTCTCTAAAAATAAATTTTAAAAATCTTTAATTTTTTTTAATTCTTTGTGTCTTGGTATGTGCCAGCAAAAAACATTTCAGAAAGATTTTTATAATCCTGAGAATCAGGAAGCTGATGAGGACCCGAACAATTTAAGAGCATAATAAGACGTAACTATCTTCTGTCTCTGGCTTCCCTGCTGTGGCTTCGATCAGGTGTCTTCCCTCTGCTATGAATTCCCGCCAGCAAGTAGGAATTCCCGCTCAGCCCCTCATTTGCCATACAGAGAAATTGGGGTGATTAATTATGCTGTTCTGAGCTATGTTTTGAATTCTTTTTTTTTTTTATTGATTTTGGGGGGGCAGGGAGAGAGACATCGACTTGTTGTTCCACACATCTGTGCATTCATTGGTTGATTCTTGCATGTGCCCCCACCAGGGATTAAACCCGCAACCTTGGTGTATCAGAGTGATGCTCCAAAGATGTGAGCTACCCAGCCACGGCTGTGTTCTGAATTCTTGAAGCGTTAATGAGTTAAAAAGACCTACGCATAGTCAAACTCATAGGATCCAAGAGTAGAATGGTAGTTGCCAGGCACTTGATAGAGGAGGTGGAAACGGGGTGCTGCTAATCAATGCACATGAAGTTTCAGTTATGCAAGATTAGGAAGTTCTAGAAATTTGCTGTACGCCATTATGCCTAAGCTAATTATACCGTATTGTGCACTTAAAGATTTGTTAAGTCAGATCTCACATTAAGTGTTCTTACCACAGCGAAATAAAATTCAAACAAAGAGTCACCCCAAGACCCGTTGTAGACCATGGAGTTAGGCCCTGTTCCCCAAGGCAGTGGTGCTGCAGGGGGCGTATTTCCTGTGTGGCTGAGCACACAAGTCCTCCCTCGTCCTTTAACTCCACGTTCAGTGGGACTCAGGTGTGCCGCTTAGTGTGTGTCTGTGTGGTAGAAAGATTCCCAAACAGAGAGGGTTCTGGTCCCGGAACCTCTGGGAGGTTTGGCTTGGCCAGCTGTTTAAAGGGGTCGATGAGAACACCACGCCTGCTCCGAGGAGGCAGTGTGAGGACTGACGAGAGAACAGAGGTGTGCCACACGAGAAGCCGCACAGCACTGTGCGAGGGCAAGGTGTGTGAGGATCTCACTCGGGACTCGGAGGCAAAGGCGTGGAGCATTTTTGTCTCATATCGCTGCCTCGTATAGAGATTTGCAAAGTATTCTTCACTTAAATAACTGAAAGAAATAACCTCCCTATTGCTTTAGCTCAGTCATTCTCAACTAGGGATGATTTTGTCCCCCAGGGGACATGTGACAATGTCTGCAGACATTTTGGTTTTCACAATCAGGAGATGCCATTGGCCTCCAGTGAGTAGGATCTGTGGATGCTGTTCCACATCCTGCAAAGCACAAGACAGTGGCCCCCTCCGCTACCCCCCAAGAATTACCCAGTCTAAAATCTCAGTAGTGCTGAGGTGGAGAAACCCTGCTTTAACCAAAGAGCAGGCAGTTTTGGGTAGACCCATGTGGTCAGGCCCACTCTACCAATTGAAGCTTTCCTTTCCAGGTTGTTCAGCTCAGTCTCTTAAAATTCTGGCCTTATAACTTTCCCACACATCCTTGATTCCTCCTTCTGCCCTTTTGGATCTGTGGCTTATTTTTGCAATTCTGAAAGTATTCCTAAATTCTGCTACCGTGTGCTGTTCGCTCCAAAATCCAGCTGAGCTCGCCTCCTTTCTCCACCCAGCCACTCTGCAGCCCTCAGGAGAGGCTCCAGCTTGAGCTCTCTTCTGCCCTTACAATGCAATTTGCTTCGATGTGTAACTCTGCCTGCCCTGCAGTAACCTCCTTGGCATTGCAGCTTGTAGCTCACGATCAGCAGAAAATAAAAAGTATCAGCTGTGAATCCCATTTGCATGATGGGATTGGATAAGCACGCGCATTGCATTGTTTAACACACTGTTTCTCTCTTTCTCTTTCTTTCTCCCTCCCTATCCCATTGCCTGGAAATTTCATCACCTTTCACCATGAATTTTTTCCCCCACCCTCCCCTCCTACTCCTCTCCCTACCCCTGACTGTCCACGCTTGCCGTGGTGACCACACGTACCTTTCCCCCCTGTTTACACGAGGCAGTTCTGACGCTGTCTGCTCCCCCTGTAGTGCCAGGCTTCTGTTGCACAGTTGGAGTGGACTGGAAGTCTCTCACTACTCCGGCGTGCCTCCCTCTCACCACCGACTACTTCCCTGACCGCCAGGGCCTGCAGAACGACTACACGGAGGGCTGTTACGACCTCCTCCCAGAAGCAGACATGGACAGGTTGGTGTCAGAGGCAAGGTGTTAGCGGGGAGTGTGGGCGTGGTCAGGGGTGCGCCAGAACACTGAATTTTCAAACCTGTGCCCTCTTATGTATAGGAAATTTTATGATGCAAGAACTGTTGGTTTTTCTTTGGAGTTCTGTTGACCTGCCTTATTTAACTATTTCTCTTCATTGATGCTTTCTCATATGTTTTTACGGTAGTTTTTCTGATCTCCTTTTCTAAGATTACTCATTTGGGCAGCAAATTACCTGCCTTTTTTTTTTTCTATCTCACGAACGGATCTTTTCTCTGAAAACTAATTTCCACATTGTTAGTTTTACGAATCATCATAGAATGGTTATCAGGGCTGGCTTGTGGGGTCAAAGCAAAAGACAGGATGGGACTGTGGCCTCTCAGTGTCACTCTGCCCTGGGCAAAGCGTATTCATGTGAACCATCGTTTGTTTTCTCAGGAGGGATGAGGAGGGTGTGCCGATGACGGCGCAGCAGGTGTTCGAAGAGTTCATTTGCCAGCGTCTCATGCAGGGCTATCAGATCATAGTGCAGCCCAAGGCACAGAAACCCAACCCCGCCGTCCCGCCGCCGCTGAGCAGCAGCCCCCTGTATAGCCGAGGTGAGTTGTCTTCTGGGACTTCCATATTTTTTTCCGACTAAGTTTGTGTAAGTAGACTTCAAGATGGTAAGGAACAGATAAATTTAGGAATAATTGTTTTCAACACAAAATTTTTCTTTCAAAATTTTACTTTATAGGAGGAATAAAATCTCTACGAGGCACAGATTTATCTTAAAACTCTCTTTCATCTATAAGTCTGCTTTTAAGGAAGAGAATAGGACCAAGTTCAGAAATGCTACAGCCTGGCTTAGGCGGCACCTGGAGTCGCAGGCAGCTGGGCCCTGACTGCAGCGTCAAAGTGCGCGGGGAACAGTCTGGACCCAGAAACTCGTGTTTGTTCCGGCGCAGTACCCGACACACAACAGGTTCTCGGATGTTACCAAACCTCAATGTTTTTTTCATGTTTTTTGTTTTTTTTAAGACTTTATTTATTTATTTTTAGAGAAAAGGGAAGGGAAGGAGAAAGAGAGGGAGAGAAACATCAATATGTGGTTGCCTCTCACATGCCCTCGACCAGGGACCTGGCCTGCAACCCAGGCATGTGCCCTGACTGGGAATTGAACTATTGACACTTTGCTTCGCAGTCTGGCACTCAGTCCACTGAGCCACACCAGCCAGGGCTCAAGTTCATGGTGGTGGTTTTTTTTTCTATTCCGGATTCATTTCTTGTCACTGAAGCTTATTGAATTGAAGCAAGAATGCGTCATCCATGAGTGACAGAGGCTAATAAGTAACAGAAACTCAGCGAGGCCGATTGAGCTAGAACCATGCTCTGGAGAACTCTTCTAAAATAACTCAGGCAGAGAGATGAAGTGTGGGTGCCTGGAATCAGAAAGTAGCAAGGTCACTTCCTGGAACAATCCATCTTCTGCTTCCTTCTTACAGCTAATGAGACCCCCCCCCATTCCCCTAACCACCCAGCTCAAAATCTCAGATCATCTTCGGCTCCATTGAACCTCCTCTGGCCACAGGGTCAGAGAAGTGTGGTTTTGTTAGAGGGAGCTTAGTGGTCATCTGGTCCAGGTGCTGTTGTTTACGATGAAGCTTTGGATTCCCTCTGGGTTTTCACTGAAAGCCCCTTGTGATATTTATCATATGTTGCCTTCTTTTCGTATTCTAGACTCTACTGAACAGTAACCTTTCTGAGTGCCAGGACTCTACTGGTTTCATTTTTTGAATCCTCTACAAGGGAAACTACTGTGCCTGGCATACAGCAATACGGGTTGATGGATTTTCGTTCATTCATTCAACAGTATTTTTGAAGGTCCTGCTTTGTGGGGGATTTTAGCCCAGTGGGGAAAAATAACATTAGTCAAACTATGAAATATAATCCCATGTTGTGAGAAAGGCTGTAGGAAGAATCAAGGGGCTGTGAGAATATTTCATAGGGGACCTGGTCTGGTCTGGAGGGTCAGGGATGCTTCCCTAAGAAGGTGATGCTTGAGCTGAGACGCGCAGCGTGTGCAGGAGTTACTAGTAAGAGCAGCAGGCTGGGGATGGGAGGCAGTGTTAGGTAAGGGGAGCGTGTCGGGCGGAGGGATTAGTGTGTGCAAAGGCCCTGAAGCAGGAGGCGTTGTGACCCTTTCCGGGTACCAGGAAGAAGACTGGTGTGGTGGGGCCCAGGGAGGAAGCCAGAGACGGGGCCTGAAATGTGCGGAGATGCCGGCCTCGTGGGACCACATGACGGGTTTTATTTTTTATCCCCAGAGTAGTGGAGTGAATTTGCTTTTAGTGTCAGCGGTCCCAACCAGGCTGCCTCCTTGCTTTTCTCTGGAGTAGCTGATCGATGTCCCTTAGTGGTCTGGAGTTCCTCGGGTGTCCAGTTCTCTTCCGGCTGATCCATGAGCCTCAGGCCATGGCTAGTTTGGCCAGAGGCTACTCACCAGACTGTACCCTTTCTGGCTCTTTTTCTCCTTTGGTAAATTGGATTGTTTTTGTTTCTATAGCAACAGAAATGGTACCATTGTTATTATAATTACTGGAAAAGTAGCCTCCATAAGTGACTTATGCTATTCACCAGTTGCAGATTTATTGAAAACTTTATTAAGTTTTCTGAGTGTGAGCAGGATGCTGTTCCAGTAGTTTACAGTCTGCTGGGGAGACGGACCTTAAACTGACAAACCACCAGGGTGTGTTTGATCCCAGATTGTGAAGAGTGCCATGCAGGCTAAAAGCAGGAATAGCTGTGGTCCACCTAACTGGGAATGGGGTATGGGCACCATGCCAGTAGGTGGTCATGAACATTATCCCATGGTATGGTCTTCCTGACAACCAGCAGGGTGTTTGCTGCATGAATGCAAGAATGCTGGGATTGGGACAAGCTCACTGTCTTGCAGAAAGTGGACTCAGAGAGATTCGGTACCCAAGATCACACAGCTGGCGAATGAAAGCACCGGGGGTTTCTCACCCGGGGTCCTCTGAGTCACAGCCTGGCATCTTTCCTGTGCAACCTGTCTGCCATTCCCTAACCATCAACTGGGAAATTCCGAATTCACGGCGAGGATCCTTTCAGCCTCTGCCATCCTGTCGTCTTCTGACAAGCCTGCCTGCCACCACGTGACTCTCTCATTTCTAGATCATGGAAATTGCCTTGGCTCGGCTGTTCATTGCAGCACTATTTTTACTCTCTTGAAAGCTTGTCGTTTTCTTGATTCTTCGTTATTTTCTTCATTTCAATGTTCTACTCAATTCAACTAATATATTCTGAATACCTACTGTGGGCATGGCACTTATTGGGTGCTACAGAAAATATGAAGGCGAAGAAGATTTGGGCCCTGGCCTCCTGGAACTTTTAGCTTGTGAGGGTGTGAGACACGCATGTGCTGAGCTACCTGCAGGGTGGACTTCAGGCTGCTGCTGGGGTCTGAGAGCTTTCTGGGGGAGTGGCATTTGGTGGTGAGCTTACATGATCCGCAGGCTTTTGATGGTGGCCCAGGAAGAGAAGGCAGAGGAAGCAACAGGAGCAAATGTTCAGAGAAAGAAGTTACAGCAAATAAAGAAGTGGTTCTTTAAGACAGAAACATGGTGTAGCAGTGTGGGAATCGTGGGAGCTAAGGCCAGAAAGCTAGGTTAGCTGCCACCCTGGGGTGAGGACCTCAAAGGATAGGGTGGCAGTTTGTGCTTGAGTGGGACCATTTTGTCTCATAGTCATCTCTCAGCCTGTTAATGCCTCTAGAACTTTCCAGAACAGCATCAGGCTGTTTAGCTTGACTGTGTTGTCTAGGTGTTATCAGCATCCCCAGCCTCTAATCTGCCACTGGTTGGTTCAGTAACAGAAAAATCTGCCAACCTCAGGACATTTTTTTTTAAACCTAGTATAACGCTTTTCCACAAAACTGCCCTTCAGAAGAAAGTGTTGCCTCTTTTGTTTCTCCTTTTCTGAATCTATGTGGAAGAGAAGCAACTGCCTGTTAACAGAATGACCTTCAACCAAATGGAGGAAATGACTTTTTTTTTTTTTCTCGGCTAGGCCTTGTGTCCCGAAACCGCCCCGAGGAGGAGGACCAGTACTGGCTGAGCATGGGCAGGACCTTCCACAAAGTGACGCTGAAGGATAAGATGATCACAGTGACACGGTACCTCCCCAAGTGAGTCCTCGGATGTGGCAGGTTTCCGGCGGCTGCCCTGAATTGCATCCCCGTGCTGCTCACACACTGAATTATGTGTCTCACCCTAATTCAAACCGAGGAGGTCGGACGACTGGTTTTTCTTCTGGAGTTATTGTTTTGTTTTCTAGGGTCACTTTATGGTTCTAGCTCCCATGCTTCCAAAAGGGGTTTGATTCAGTTTATAACATTCAACCTGATTCTTCACAAGCCAAGTAAAAATAACGAATGTGAGGAGAGAAGAATGAGAAAGTTAAGACCCAAGAAATGGACCTAAGACTCCATTATCGTTCCCCGGGGATGGGTTGGTTACTGTGGTCAAGGGTTGAATGCCAAGGATGGTGCTAAGTGTTTTGAGATGGGAAAGGTAGAGAGGAATCGGGGAAGATTGTCTTTTGGGCTTCTGAACATGCCCTTTTTTTCCAGGTACCCTTACGAATCTGCCCAAATCCACTACACCTACAGCCTCTGCCCCTCCCACTCGGACTCGGAGTTCGTGTCCTGTTGGGTGGAGTTCTCCCACGAACGGCTGGAGGAGTACAAGTGGAATTACCTAGATCAGTACATCTGTTCCGCCGGCTCTGAGGACTTCAGGTCAGAGAGCCTGCTTTGCCTTTCCCCTTTGACCGCCTTGAGTGTATACACACACACACACACACACACACACACACACACACACACACACAAATATCCTCACCCAAGGATATACTTATTGATTCTAGAAAGAGAGCAAGAGGGAGAAGGGAGAGAGTGAGAAACATTGATGTGAGAGAGAAATATCGATCAGTTGTCTCCTGTATGCACCCCAACCAGGGATCGAACCCACAACCTTTCGGTGTACAGGACAACACCCCACCCAACCAAGCCATCTGGCCAAGGCGGGTGTACCCATATTTTAACACTTCTGCCTTTTTTCTGATTTCAAAACAATGTCTGTTTTAGAAAAACATGGAAGAACAAAAGCACACCTGCACTGGGTTAAAAACCCAGCGACAGGATGGGTGGTGGTGATGGTCGCACCACAGTGCGGGTGTGCACTGAGCTGCACACTCAGGACCACTGACATGGTCAACTTGGTTGTGTGTATCTCACTGCGTGAAAACAAATGGCACAGACTTGGTGGCGGTGTGCTCTTCATTGGAACGCCCATGAAGATCATGTTCTTAATGTTTTCCTGACAATGTGTGGTGTCTTGTTTCTAATTTTTATGTGAGATTTGTGACTGCAATGATTTAAAAGCCGCAGCTTCACTGGGCCTGGGTGCATCTCAGGGGTAGAGTAAATGCAGTCTTCAAGGTCTTACTTCTGAACCTGTGGGGTTTGTTTTGTTTTTTTCATTTTTTAAATATTTCTTTTTAAATTATCGTTGACATACAAAGAGCTTGTGTTTTAGGTGAAGCCTTGAAACGTGGCACTCGGTGGGAAGAGGGGCCCTCACACAGCAACCCGGAGGAGAGGGTTGAGAGGGTGTGTTCCTCGGGAGTGCTTTCCTCACCTACCTTTTCTCACCCCCTTTCCTTCCTTTGGTCCTCCGCAGCTTAATTGAGTCTCTGAAGTTCTGGAGGACCCGCTTCCTGCTGCTGCCAGCCTGTGTCACTGCCACCAAGCGCATCACGGAGGGGGAGGCCCACTGCGACATCTACGGGGACAGGCCCCGGGCGGACGAGGAGGAGTGGCAGCTGCTGGATGGCTTCATCCGCTTTGTGGAGGGCTTGAACCGGATCCGCAGGCGCCACCGCTCGGATCGCATGATGCGGGTGAGGCTTCCGCGGGCCCCTTGGGGCCTGTGCTTGGTCTGGGGTTCAGGAACTGTCTCCCTGATCTCAGGGACCTCTCACTGGCTGGTTTATTTAGTCTAAACTGTCAGGGTAACCCGAGGATGCCACCCCTCCATGAGCTCCCCGGCCGAGACCCGGTGTTGAGCGCAGCTGCTTGTGCGACGCGGTACTGGATTGCTGAGTAGAAGCTTGCCCGAGAGGGTAAGAGCAGCAGCATCGCTGGTATCACTTTTAGAGCTCCTAGCCCCTTGGCATTCATCCATCCAACCACACGCTGCCCAGTGAGGACGCTGAGGCTTATTGGGGTTTTGTGATACGTCTGAGGACACCCAGCTGTGTGTGTGGGTGGGGGAGGGGGCAGGCCCATGAATTTTATAAATGTACAGATTTGTGTAACCACCACCACAATCAGGATACGGAATAGTTTCCATTACTCAAAAAACCCCTCATGCCGCCCTTTGTAGTCACGTTCTTCCCTCATCTCTAATCCCCGGCAGCTGCTGCAGTGTTTATCTCTGTACTTTTATCTTTTCCAAATGCCGGATGGATGGACTCATGCAATATGAGGCCTCCCGAGGCTGCCCTCTTTCACTGGCGTCACGTCTCAGATCCATCCAAGGTGTCACTTGTGTCAACAGTTCATTTCTTGTCGTTGCTGAGGAGCGCTCCCTCGTCGTCCATGTTTTTATTTTTATTTCTTGTTTTTAACCTCAAGTTCATTGTTCTTTAACCGACTAGGATGCCATGTGTACACAGCATCACTTATGACTGGAGTTTGAATTGAAGCTCCAGTAGGATCTGGGAGAAGTCGTTTAACCTCTCTGACACTCAGTTTCTTCTGCCGTAAATTAGATACAATGTTACTTACTTTCTAGAGCTGTGATGAGGGTAACATGAGATGATGTGTGTCCAGGACCTCGAAGAGGCAGTTTGCGTTGAGTCAGCAGGCATTTGGGAACTTCTGTTTCAGTGAAAAGCAGCTTCCTGGCATTTATTGAACACAGAGCCTGCGTTCCTCAGTGCACTGGCCCCTCAGAGCCCGGCGCAAACAGATGCAGCAGCCCGTGCTGGGGCGTGAATGGCGTCCGCTGAGGGGCCCACTCAGGCTGACGGCCCTGTCTCCTCTTCTCTGCTTTAGAAAGGGACCGCCATGAAAGGCTTACAGATGACTGGGCCCATTTCCACACATTCCCTCGAGTCGACCGGCCCCCCAGTTGGGAAGAAGGGAACCTCAGCTCTGTCTGCCCTGTTGGAGATGGAGGCCAGTCAGAAGTAAGTGCCTGCTGGGGGAGAGGTATGTTCTCACCCCACAGCCCCTGAGCATTTTCGGTGCCCCACTGCTGTGACTGCAGTACAATCTGATTTCTGTTTGCAAGGAGCCTATGATACACAAAAATACACTAACCTGAGAAGAAGCTGGGTTTGTAGCTGGTAAGTATGGGATAACATGAAGTAGGCCTGAAGTTATAAACTTGTAGTCTGGGCTTAATTTGAACTAGAGATACGTTTGATTTGACTCACAGAGTGTTTTTGGTTTTGTTGTTGTTTGTTTGTTTTTTGGTTTGCTTGTTTTATTTTATTTTTTTAGTAGACTTTATTTTTTGGAGCAGTTTCAGGTTCAAAGCAAAATTGAGTAGAAGGTACGGAGATTTCCCATGCATATCCTGTCCCCACATACACATTCCTTCCCCTTTTGTCAACGTCCCCATTGGAGTGGTACCTTTGTTACAGCTGATGGAGCTACTCTGACACATAACCACCCAGAGTCCACAGTTCATGTACATCAGGGGCCACTCTTGGTGTACATTTGTGGGTTTAGACAGATTTATAATGACATGTAGTCACCATCACAGAGTAGTTTCTATGCCCTAAAAACATAAAAAATTTTAAAATATTTGAGCCAAATTTTTTCAGTTTGAAGATTTCATATGCAAAACTGAGCTTTATATAAATTCTTATGTGAAAAATACTAGTATACATAACAAGATGCATGGTTATATTATGTAATATATAAAACAATATAGATAATGCAATACAAAATTATATTATAGATAATATATTAATCCAGTTTTGCTTGAAATAGTGGAGGCTCAGGTAACACTGGGCCCACAGTCATCCTCAGCCACGATGGGCTAGCACTTTAGAACAGACACGTGCCCTCTGGTTTACCGTAGACCAGAACGCCCTCTGGGCTTGGACTTGCCTTGCACCCTCAGCCGTGCTACCTGGCCAGCTTCTCTAGGCATTTGAGTGTGTGGTCCCTGCACAAACAGGAAGTGCTTCACTAGGATACTGGTAGGACCACATCTTGCTTGGGGGGACAGGGACAGCGCCACAGGTGGCAGGATTTAAATCGGCCTTGTGGGAAGGGAAGCATTTACATGGAGGGAAAGGGGGGCTTGGGGAAGAAGAGAAAACACTGCCGTGAGCAGGTGGGACCTGCTCTGGGGAGCATTCCCTGCCCCCTTAATTCTCCCAGCCAGCTCAGGTCTCCTCTGTGCTTCCCAGCATCCCGGGCCTTTGTCCACCAGCATTCTTCCAGGGGCCGCACCTGGTTTGCTCGTCTTCTCCTGACTTGTCTGTGCCCGGAGGGTGGAGGCTGGGTGCTGTGGCTGGCACGTAGCAGGTGCACGAAGGACATGAACGACGGAGAAGGGGTGCCGAGGGTCCCTGTACCGGATGTGAGAGGAGACTCGACCTGGTCTGCCCGGTGTGAGGGTCCACGTTTTGCCCCATGGGAGCCTGTACACATCCGTCTAGCTCTCAGGAAGCCATGTGGGGCAGACTCGAGGCACGGTGAGAGTTGTGGTTACAAAGACCGCGTGGGAAGTTGTACTCAGGCTGTCCTTACACACTCTCGTGGCAAGAGAGGTCCTTTGAAAGGTATTCTTATTATAATGGAAAATTTCAAACAACTTTTAAAAAGTAGACAAACTAGTACAATAAATCCGCGTTCACCCATCCCCCAGCTTTCACGATTCTCCTCTCGTGGCCGAGCTTGTTCCGTTTCTGTCCCACTTGCTCTCGTCTTCCTTTTTGACTTCTTACTAAATCCCAGACGCATTCCTTCATCTATAGTATTTCAGTATATATTTGTGGAAGATAAGTACTCTTTAAAAAAAACTATAATGCCATCATTTACCTAAAAAGTTACAGCGATTCCTTAACATGAAATATCCATTCAGCGTCTTCGCCTGCAGTGGTGTTTTCAGAGATGAGCCTCACGTATAGGAAGGTCTGGCAGGTGGGCCCGGGAGGCGAGACCCCTTGGTAGGCTCTCACTAGTGCAGGCCAGAGGCTACAGAGGCTGGGTAGGGGGTGACAGTGACGTGGAACCGAACGGGTCAGGTGGAGAAGTGAAGAACATAGTGGGGTGGCCGGGGACAAACGAGAGGAAGAGAGCTGAGATAGCCTGGGCTCACTACTGAGGGCACTGGGTCCTCTTCAGAAAATACCTTCACGTGCCCAGGGAAGGACCCCAGAACTCTGCCTGCAGCTTCTCCCTGTAACTAATCATAGGCCTTTCCTGTTGGAAAAAAGAACAAGGAACATATGTTGCTGGGAAGGGTGTGAAGTTGGGGGTGCGGGGGAGGAGTCTTATTTTAATTTGTCCATGAGTCACCATTCCGTAGCTCCCAGGAGCCTGTTTCTGCTCAGCCTGGAAGAGGAGGGGATGACTTGGGTGGTGGTGTCCCTGTGTGAGGGGTGAGAGTCTCGGCTCACCCCAGAGCACGGGGCAGGAGGGAGGGACCGGGATTAACTCCGTGCCCCGGGTGCTGTTCTGGGAGACCTGGCACGTTTCCTTGGTGCTGGAGGCGGAGCAGCAGATGCTGGAGGTGGAGCAGCAGGAGTAGACCCTCACCCAGCACTTGCTCCCGCAGCCTCATTTGCTCATGCCTGCCTCCTTTTCTGCTCCGAGCCCATCCAGTCCCGTTCGCTGTGACAAACAGGGTGGAAAAGAAGTTTTTAAGTGTCACCTCTAGTCCTGCCATCCTACCACGAGTGTTTGTTTATTCCACTTCCCTTCCAGTCTTTCTCATAGCTTGTACGCTTTGTCAGGCCCCCCTGGAAGACAGCGGCCCCTGGATCTCGGCCTCGTGCTGACTGGCAGCGTGGCTGTGAGGAGTCCGGGCCGCGGGCCGCAGGCTACAGGCTCTGCTGCTCCCCTCCCGGCAGAAGGCAGTGTGCCCTTACGTGTGTTCTCACGTGTACACGTTTTTGTGGCCAATTATCCCCTCCCCTGAGCCATCGGACAAGGAGCCTCCAAGTGCAAGGGCGGGGTCTCTGAACCCCTGACTCCCGGTCCATGGATCAGCACGGAACTCAGTAAATGGGGTTCATGTGTGTGTCAGATGACACATCTGGGGGGGTAACCGAGACTTCCCGCCACTGCTCGCCCGGTCATGGCCTGCCATGCAGCCTTTGGGAAGTGCAGGAGAAGGTCACAGTGTGCGGCTGTGCACGAGGCTCCGGGGAAAGCACGCTGCAACGTGGGAGAGCGACGGTGGTGTGAGTGGAGAGTGGAGGGAGTCGAGCGTCTGTTCTGCTTTTCCTATACGGATTACTCCTCAGAGTAACCAAGTAATTGGTGTGGGGAAGCTTTTCTCTTTTCGACACTCCAGCTAATGGGCACAGAAGGATGATAGGATGTTGCCGTGTGTGGTCTCTGGGGAACTAGCAGATCTAGCTGAGATCGTCATTGGCAACTAGCACTGCCAGAGAGAGCCTGCCAGACGCTGTGGGCTCCAGCCTGAAGTACACAACACGCACAGGAAGGATCCGTGCCCCAAGCTGAACATAAATCTGCTCGAGCCTTCGACGTAATTTCTAGTTCTCAGGAAGTGCAGGGCACAGAGGAATGTAGTAAGCAGTAAAGGGATGTAATCAGCTTGCCCAGACTCTGTAAGTTCATAGTACGAATGAGCTACTTGCTTCAACAAATAAATCGCAGGGATAAGGAGAGATAAAAAGGAGTTTATAGCTTAAAAGAGACTTCAGAGACACAACTTACTGGAGTGTAGGGACCTTAGTTGAATCCTGTTTTAAACAAACTATAAAGAAATGATTAGAGATAATTGGGGAAATATTTGATTTTAGAAATCTTTTGTTTTAAAGATTTTATTTATTTATTTTCAGAGAGGGAAGGGAGGAAGATAGAGAGAGAGAGAGAAACATCAATGTGCGGTTGCTGGGGGCCGTGGCCTGCAACCCAAGCATGTGCCCTGACTGGGAATCGAACCTGCGACACTTTGGTTTGCAGCCCGCACTCAATCCACTGAGCTACGCCAGCCAGGGCCCAGAAATCTTTTTTAAAATTTTGAGTGTGGTGTTGAAATTGTGGTTATATTTTTCTTTTAACTTATTTTCTTTTAGACACTCAGGATATACTGAAGAGTTTATGGATGAAATAATATTGTGTGTGAGTTTTGCTTCAACATAACTGAAGGAGATAGGCAGGGGCACAGACGAAACAAGACTGGCTCCAAATAAATAATTTGGGGACCTGGGTAGATAGGGTTTGATTATACTGTCCTCTTTACATTTGTGTATGTTTGAAATTTTTCCATAATAGAAATTTTTTAAAGGAGGGTATGACAGGTATTGTGGAAACCAATTTTTAATCTTGGTATGACATTATTTCACCATAACAAACATGTCGGAATTCCAGACTAGAGAAATGGCACAGGCTGGGTTCCTGGGGAAGCAGACAGAGACAGTGTAACATGTCAGAGTGTAATATAAAGGAAAGTTGTGGGCTCAGCACCTATGGGAGGGTGTGGGGAGAAGCAAGAGTGGGCAGAGGGAGAAGCCGAGATGCTGTGCAAGCCCATTGGCAGCCTCGGGCCACCTCACCGAAGCTCTGGAGCTGAAACAGCCTTCAGAGATGAGCCTGTTGGACCAACATGGCCAGGCCCCGCCACCCGCTCCCTGGCCGTTCACCGCCTGTGGGCAGCCTGGGGATGGGTGAGAGCTTTGCACGCGGCTGCTCTGCAGCTGGGGCTGTCCCTGAAGAGACTGACCACAGAGCCGCCTGGACAACATGCCCAGTTCCTGTGGCACCAAGGCCACAGCAGAGGGATCTGCATGGCGCCTCGCAGTGTCCACCATGGGGAGTATATGTTACAACCACAGTGAAGCATTTAAGACTGTACTTGAGCCTTCTGAAACTTACCAAATAAAAATGCTGTGATATAGTAAAACAATCTAATTTGGGAACCATAGTTCGTAGTTAACTTTAGAATGGAAAAAATTAGGAAAATAATCATGAAAGTGTGCGTTTATGTGCATCAGAACCAGGATGGGATGAGATGTCCTAAGAAAAGTGTAGTTGTCATGTGTTAGGAGATGATGTCTGTTACATGTATGTGCTTTTCATTGGTGAGGATGGATATAAATATGCATATTTGAAAAATTAACATGTAAGACTTCAACACATATAGAGAGTCAACACACTTACCCTGTTTGGTTTATGCCACCCATTGATGTGGTCCTAATTTTCAGAATGTGCCTCTGGTGGTATATTTAATAAAAAATGAGGAAAAGTCTTTCCCAGACAATTAAAAAAGTGGTATTTTTGGATGGAGTCACTCAAACCATGTTACTTGCCTTTTCACAATAATAGGTAAGCACCAGATGTTGCCCCGATGCTTTTTAAATGGGGCAGTTTTCTGACTTACTGTAGAGGGCTGGTGGTTTGTTCAGGACAGTGAATGAAATTAAGGGTGTCGTGCAGGGCCCGAAGGAGAAGCAAAGGAAAGTGTGTATTTCAAAGATGGCAGCAGCAGAGCCATCTTCATGTTGTGTTGGCCAACATGGGTCCTTCATCGGGGTCTCTGAGCCAGACACAGTCGTGTTTTTCTCCTTTCAGATGTCTGGGAGAGCAGCAGGCAGCTGTGCACAGTGGCAAGAGCTCCACCCAATCAGCCGAGAGCAGCAGCGTTGCCATGACTCCCACCTACGTGGACAGCCCACGAAAGGTAAAGGAGGCCACTCCAGCAGGGAGCATTCTCTGAGAGACCCCATGTGGGGGCTAGAGTGGTTAGCCGTTCCAGGCTAGGGCCAAATGCGCTGAGGATTTGGATGAATTCTACCCTGAGCCCTTTTACACATTACTGTTTTTATAGATGAAATTTCCTGCTCACAATTGTGAGGAAGCTAACTGCTAGATAAGTGCAAATATAAAACAGTCAAGCTAAACAGTATTGGTCAAGGCCCAAGACCTGGCTTGAACTTTGAAACTGGCCGCCTGGTTTTCCTTTAGCCACGTCTTTGGGTCTCTTGGAGGGCAGATAGAAAGCTACTGAAGCATCTTCCATGAGAGCTCACTCTTTGCTTTTTTTTTTTTCTTTTTCTTTTTTTTAATTCCCTACAAGCAGAAGTCCAGGATCAGAGCGTTCACTTTTTAATAATGAAATTCCCATCAGTTTGCTTAGACTTCTGAAAAAAAAAATAACCCTGAGGCTTTGGGCCTCTATACGGAATAGCAAGTACAGCAGAGGGGCCCAAAACTCAGTACGGCAGGCTTTCCTAGCCTTTCAGACTGATGGCCTTGGCTCTGTCAGACCCTCCTGGGAAATTCAGAATCTGAGATCATTCTCACGTGCTGGGTGAGCTGACTGTGTGCTCTTCTATCTAGTTTCTATGACTAAGAAATAAAGGAGATTTAATAGATGTATTTTTTTTTAAATTGTGGCCAAATCATATATCCAACTATTTATTTATTTTACTTGCATATCATGAAAATTTCCCTATATCATGAAATATTTTTCAAAAGAATGGTTTTTTAAAATAATTATATAGTATTTCATCTTTTAGGTAGACTTTCATTTGTTACCTTTTTGGTTCAAAATGTGAATGGTGTCTAGTTTTTAAAAATAATTTTTAATAATTCTTCAGTGAATTTTTATAATTCTATAATGCACTAACAGTTGTCAATAATAATGCAAATAACACCTTTGCAGATAATTATTTGAGTTATTTGACCACATCTCTGATTTTTTTTTTTTTTTGATAAGTTAGCAGAATTAGACTATGAGGATGAAGGGGTTAAAATCTGAGAAAAAGTGTCACCGAGGCTATAGGCAGCTTGCATAGGTCAGGGGTTGGCAAACCTTGGTAAATATGGGCTTTGTGGGCCAAGGGGCAAGATCAAGGCTTATGTGTAGGTACTTCCATAACCATTTCAAACCCACTCTTAGCTTGTAGGCTGTGATAAACCAGTGGCTGGATTTGGCCTGCAGGCTGCACTGTGCTGACCCAGCACCAGGCAGCCTTCCTAAGGACAGTCTGTGCGTCAGGAATGACCTTTTGGTCAAGGCAGAGGCTGTTCCCCTGTCCTCCCGTACACGTACACACATCGGAGCAGTACGAGCACCTCTGCTTCTGAGTGTCCTGGCAGAGAAGAGACACAGGGGGAACAGTAGGAATCCGTCCGTACTCCGTGTATTGACCACTAGCTTTGACCTCTGCTCATTGCCATCTTTGAGGATTAGAAACAGTGCCAGGGACAGGACTGAAAGGTAGAGAATGTATAGAGCCACAAGCATTAACAACCAGATATTAGATTGCTACTTAGAACACTCTCCTAATCTTCCGACTGAACACTAAAATCCAGATGGGTGGCTCTCAGTAATGGTGATGCAGATTACCGTGCAGTCAGGAAACAAAGGTGAAGAGCCCTGGCCGGCACACTCAGAGATGCCTGACAGTGTCTTCAGTCAACGTGCTGTGTCGGGATGCATGGAAGGTCCTGAATTTGCAGCTCCACAGCCACATGTTTTCATGGTTTGTTAGTTGAGTTCACAGTGGCTCGTGGAAAGTGGCAGCAGTACTGATAAAACGGACAGCCAAATAGTGCAGTGATTCTACTTAAAGAATTGAAGAAAACTTCTAGGAAGCTAGAGGCCTTCTGATTGATGGCGTGCCATTTCTGAATTTCAGTGATAATGCATAAAAAGTAAAAACACTTTGATAGGACAAGAGAGGCCTTCTTGGCCTTAAGACAGGTGGAAGGAGGAGTCTTTGGATAAGTCCTCTGTGTCATTTTTGTTTCAAATACATGGCAACTTGAACCCCACACAATAGGCTGGGGAGAGGAAGAGAGCTCAGAAAGCTCCCCCTGAGTGCATTAGGTGTCTGACATTACGTATGTCTCAGCTTCTTGGTGATTTTGTTACACAGCCTACGGAGGAGGAGAAGGTATTGCTATCTCTGTGTCCTCCGTTTGCTCAGAAAATTAGGCAAGGACTTTTCCTGCGTTGAGTCCCCTTCTCCCATCCGGCCTCCGTGTCTAGCGACAGACAATTGAAAACCTCAAGCCTCTGCGTAGCCCTCCAAGAGGGCTACTGCTCACCCAGGCAGGCAGGAGGCCAGGAAGTGACCACTGGAGCGCCATCTTCCCTGTTGCCCCTCTAAGCTGCTCTTTGGCCTTTTCCCTCCCCCTTGGCATAGGTCTGAAGGACGTTCAGAGCTATGTGGGAGGGAGCTTGGACCCACCTTCTAAGCCAGGTGCTTACTCCCATGTGGTGGGATATTCTGCTCGAGAAGGTGTGAGTTCCCGCTAATGCTTTGCATTTGGATATTGTCTTCCTGGGTGGATCGCTCTCTCTGTCAAACCCCCATTTCCTTCATGTGCCCTGTTTCTCTCCTTCCCTCCCTGTTTTTATTTTTTTTTCTTTCATACCCCTCACCTTCCCCTGATGGTTCACCACTGGTCCACATTCTGTTCCTTCGCGCTCTTGCACCGGCTGCTGCCACTGCTTCCTCCTCTGACTTCAGGACGCGGCCTTCTTTACGGAGTTTGTCCGCAGCCCGCGCACAGCGTCGTCTGCCTTCCACCCGCAGGTCAGTCCCACTCTGCAGCCCGTGCATGCCTGTCCTGTCAGCAGAAGCCTTCTGCTCGGCCCTGAACAGATGGAGTTGGGCTGCGGCTGAGTTCCAAGGGCAGGTGACATTGAATTTGGTCTCAGAGGTGCACATTCCCATCTGTGATCGTGGCCAAGGCAGAGGGGGTAGAAAAGAGTCATGTGAGAGAACAAACGATCACCTCAGTGTCGATTTCACCGGTTTTCCTATGGATGTCCGTTTTCTGTCCCAGGATCTGATTCAGGGCCCCACAGTGCATTTCGTGGTCCCGTCTCCTCTGGTCTGTGACAGTTTCTCTGTCTTTCCTTGTGTTTTGTGGCCTTGCTAGTCGTGAGGAGCCCTGAGCAGATACACCGTAGCACGTCTCCAAATCTGGACCGGTCCGATGTTTTTCTCGTGGTTAGACTGGAGTTGTGGGTTTTTGAAAAGAATACCTCAGAGGTGAAGTGCGCCTCTCACCACATCCCGTCAAGGAGTCCACGAGGCTCGCACGACGTCACTGGTGATGTCAATCTTCATCACGTGGTGATGTAGCATTGAACAGCTGTCTCCATGATGGGGCTGCTGTGTTTCCCTTTTTACACTCTGTTTTTTGAAGCAAGTCGCTCAATCTAGCCCACTCAAAAGAGGAGGGGCGATTAAACTCCACCTCCTGGGAGAGGGCATATCTGCATAGGTTAAATGGAATCCTCTGTGAGGAAGACTTCGAACAAGGTTTCCAGGATGAAATGCATTCTAGAACAAGCACCTGCCTCCACTTGGCTCTTTCCAGACCTGTGTGAGATGACAGCCCTTCCGTATGTCCTGCCATCCTTGCCTTCTTGTTTTCTGCTGGTCTTATTCCCAAGAGTTACTTCAGGTGGATTGTGGAAGTAAGCACAACCTCCGGAATAAAAAGAGGCCTAGATTTTCACATTCGGGGGAAATTTAGGGAAAGGAAAAAGTCTGATAGCACATAACGTGAGGCCTTACAAGGTACCTAGAGTTTCATGCTAAATTCAGCCAAAGAAAAGCAGAAAACATTTGTTGCAGGATTCAGAGTGGTCATAGAATAAAGACAAACCAGTTTCCCGGGAGAAGCATAACTTTTCCTGGTGTTAAGATCGGAGCAAAATGCCTTTCTGTGCAACCTCCTGAACGACGGACATTGTGTGATGTAGAGCAGGGGTCAGGACATGGGCAGATCTGGCCCACCTTCTGCTTTTATAAATAAAGTTTTATTGGGACAAAGCTGTGCTGATGTTTTTGTATTGTCTATGGCTGCTTTTGTGCTTTTTCATGCAGAGTTGAGTAGTTGCCACTGGCCCAATGGCCCACAAAGCCTAAAATGCTTACTATCTGGTCCTTTACAGAAAATGTTTGCCAATTTCTGATTAAGAGGATAACACCTTAACCACATCTCTACTAAAATAAAACTGGAGAAATCATGTAAATATTGGTAGTAACATCCTTCAGCTTATGCTGGTGGGGGAGTTCTCAGGGTACAGTAGATGAAAGGGAACCCCATTAAAGGGGTCTAAAAGGCAGCATAGAGCTGGGTCTAGTCCCCCATTAGCTTCCTCTAATTTAAAATTACAGTGTAGGGCCCACTCCTTAGTTCTGCTGCTTAGAAGCAGCTGGTGATTGGTAATGGCAAGCTGCCTCCTGCTGCATTTCTCCGTGTGTTTATGCTGCTGGCAGAGTCTATGTGGCCTTTTGTTTGTTTAGTTTTGTTTTTCAAATCATTGAGCCTGCTGTAGGAGAGCAAAATGCTTCTTTCAGAATTCCAAGCAATTTTCCTCCCAAGGTCCATTTGGTAATATCTGGAGACATTTTTAGTCGTCCCGCCTGAGGTGGGGGAAAGGATGAAGGGGGTTACTGGCGTCTAGTGGGTAGAAGCTGGGGATGCTGCTCTGTGTCCTACACAGGACAGCCCCCCACAACAGACGTATCTGTCCCTGAGAGGCAATAATGTCAAGGTTGAGATGCTCTGTCTTAGAAGGAGTAATTTTTACATTAACTAACAAAATATCTGGTGGCATAAGGCTCCATTTTGGAAGTACCCAAGTACTCCTTGTCCCATGTAAGAGGGACTCGGAGCCTCATAGTTTTCCAGGAATGCTTTGGGAAGCTTACCATTCTCCCCAGATATCTGCTGTGGGGTAGGGCCTGTCCAGGTGAGCAGGTCATAGTGCTGCCCTCTGGGACCTATAAAGGGAGTGAGGCAGATACAACACCAAAATCTGGCAGCTCCCGGGAGAGGGCCATAGAGGTCCAAAGCGGAGGGAAAGATGGCTTCTGTTTGGGGGCTGAAGAGGAGCGATGCAGGAAACAGTTTACTAAGGAAGCAGCCTTTGAAATGGCCCCATGAGACTGATGGGTTTTTAGCCTGTGATTTTGGGGGATGGAATCTCAGGGTGGCGGGGCATGTAGACAGGATTAAACACTTGGGGTTGGGTTTGGCTAGAAATGTACACATGAGGGAGTCATGGGTGTACAGCGGGATCATAGGTTGGGTCTTCTCCGCAGGACCCTCAGTGTCCTGTGAGTTGGTACTCATGGGGAGACTGGCAAGGTTTCAGAGTAATGGTGCAATGGGATTGGAAGGTGAAAGTGGAGTGGATCGCAGGTACGGTTTTCAGGGGAGGGCTGCCGTCAGGGGAAGCAGTGAGGAGACCACTAGAGCCCTCTGGGGGTGGGGCAACTGTGAGCCTGGTGAGAGTGGTGGACCGGCCTGTGAGTGGGCAGGGGGGACGCCTCGGGACGGGGCCTCTCTTTAGAGTGAAGCTGGAGGAGGGAGCTATCAGACCCCCGAGGTCCAAGCCTGGGCAGTTGGCAGACTGAGTGTACCACCCATGGACACTGGGAAGGAGGACTGGGTGGGAGAGGGTGCGCCATGGTGAGCGGAGGGCGCCTGCTGCAATACTCACCCGTTCGCCTCATTGTGTTCTCTCTCCCTCCTCCCAATCTCACCGTAAGGAATAGTTCAGCTTTTTTACTTTCTGTGAAAGTTTTCCTTTAGTGTAAACCTTGTGGTTTGAGTCAGGTGCTGGAGCTATTTCTCCGATCCGGGGATTTGCTGTGATTGGGGGCCTGTCGGCCGTGGTGTGGAGCGCAGGGATTCCCATTGCTCTGGTAGAAGAGAGCCTCGTCTGGGAACAGCCTCTGGATCCCTTTAGCTCTTGCTCCAGGGACCAGCAGGGACTGGGAGCGAGAGAGGAAGGAAAAGGGCCACAAATGTAAATGGTCTTAAAGAATGTGTTGGGGGTGTTAATTTTGAAATCTCCTACAGGTGTCTGTGGACCAGACAGCCGTCCCGGTACTGGACGGCACCAGTTTGGGAGTAAGCACAGGCCAATCCGTGGACAGAGGCAACAGCCAGACCTTCGGGAACTCCCAAAACTTGGGGGAACAGGGCTTCACCTCCACAAACCCCAGTGACAGCAGGTGAGATTTGGAACGGCCAACCTGGGCCCCGGGGCAGTGGGGACGGTCTAACCTCGGAGGCTGCGAGGGCTGGGAGTCCGGGTACTGGCTCTGCCGTGAGCGATGACTGGCAGCCGTGCCAGCCAGTTCCTACCAGTACCTGTTTGCTGGGGCTCGTGATCTGTGCCCTGCAGTCCTCACAGAACAGCTGAGAAGCCCCCACAGAGGCACAGGACAGTGTCAGTCACCACGCCAGGGCAGGTTTTGGAAAGGGGGCCCAGACCCAGTCTGTCCCGCTCCACATGGCACCTGTGGCAGGAGGCCTTGCGTGTGACAGCGCGCAGTCAGTACATGCCACTTGAGGAAATGAGCAAATAGTGAATGAGTGAGTAGTGAATGCCACACTGTTCCTGTTTCTGAGTATCCGAAGGAAAAAGAAGCTACTTGGGCCTAATTGCTTTTTTTAAAAAAATTGATTTTTAGAAAAAGACAGAGAGGTAGAGAGAGAAACATCAATTTGTTGTTCTGTCTGGTTATGCATTTAATGGTCAATTCTTGTATGTGCCCCGACTGGGGATTGAACCTGCAACCCTGGCGTATCTGGACAATGCTCTAACCAACTGAGCTACTTGGCCAGGGCAGTGCCCCAGTTCTTTGTGCTGTGAACAAATCTGAGAAACTTCTTTTTTTTCCCCTTTATTTTATAATTGCCTTACAATAATCTGCCCAGTCTATTTTTGTTGTCTCACTGTCCTGACTGAGCAACCCTTGGCTAAGTGGTCTGAGAAATTTGACTGTTGCATCACAGTCAAATTTCTGACTGCAAAAAGAGCAAAAAGGCCTCTGGGGCAGCTTGTCTAGCTGGCCACCGTCAATAGTCACTCCATTTCCTTTATGTCACACGTTCAGGGCCGGTTTTTCCCATGTCTCATGCACTGCAGCCCATTCACCCTGGCCAGTAGAGGTGATGACCAGTTCAGAGGTGATGACCAGTTCAGAGGCACAAACGGGCCTGGACTTCTCTAGACTCTGGCATCTTCCCAGGCTTGACCCCCATCCAGCCTGCTTGACTTTCTGGCTCTGGCCATGGAGGAGATTGGAGAGGCTGCCTTGTTCATAGGAAGCGGGTGCATTTCTCTGTTTCCTCATTGCTTACGAGGGTAGGGTGTCAGTCTTTCTTCTGCTTTTGGAAGAAAAGAGGAACTGGGGGTGTTTCGGCTGGAGATGAGACCAGAAATGACAGGAATCAGATCAATGACTGAAAATTAGAGCAGATTCCATTTCATGATAAAGAGCTTCCTAGCGATTGGTACTGCCACAGGGAAGTGGGCTGCCTTAGAGGAGCTGAGTTCTGTGCCACTGGAGATGCCCACGTGGACGGGACAGCCTATCCAGACCCTTAGAGTGGGGCCCCGGGCACTAGAAGAAAGTTCACTTCCAGGGAACTTTAAAGACTTAACCCTGAGGTTCTGAAGGGGAGGCTCTGGTGGGTCCTGGGAAGGAAGGGATTTTCAGGAGCTGGGGAGCTTCTGGGCAGGCCTGGTTTGGTATGGTGGTTCGCCATGTGTGTCCCGTGCCCAGTGGTCTGGGCTCAGTTCCTGAGTATTAAGCATGTTTCATCGTATCCCTGAGAAAGCACTCAGGCGGCAGGTGACAGAAAGCTCTGGGCTCTGGAGTCAGCCAGACCTGGGTTCAAGTCTGGACCCTGATGCTTCCCAGGTCTTGGACCTTCATCGGCTCTTTTAACCTCTGAGTTCCAAAGGGTTGATGCTGTCATTATTATGGCTGCTGGTAATGTTTACTGGTTTGGACTTCGTGTGTTACAGCCCTGTGTTTGGTATTTTACACATGCTAACCTCACAGCAACCCTGAAAGACAGGGATAGTGTGACCCCCATTTTTCAGATGAGGAAAATGAGGCTGAGAAAAACTAGGGAGAGGCCCTGCAAACTGGTAGGTTATGGTACTGGGAACTGCCTCCCAAGTTCTTAGACATTCCCTCACGCTCTCTGGTGAGATTAAAGGATACGATGAGGGAAAGGCCTGTGGGGCAAACCCAGGGCAGCCCGGCAGCCCAGGGACAGTCCTTGGAGGTGGTCGGGCCTGGGGGAGGTTATTAAAGAGGGGGGGGGGGTGCCTATTAAGAATAAGCAAGTGTGGACATGAAACCACTTTGAATTCTTTTTTAATTGTATTTCATTGATTATGCTATTACAGTTGTCCCAGTTTCCCCCGTTGGTGCCCCTTCCACTTAGCAGCCCCCACACCACTGTGCATGTCCATGGGTCACGCATATATGTCCTTCCGCTACTTTACATCCCAATGGCTATTCTGTAGATGTATCTTAATGTGTGCACTTTGGAAGCAGAACCCCCCTGGGAGATGTCCCCAGGATGGGGCCATCCAGAATTTCCTGGAACGTCTTTAGTGTCAGTACTGTCCAAGTTCCCAGCGCTGTAAGAAATTTCTAAGATTCGTGCTCTTGACCATGTGCGTGTGCCCTCTTACTTTGCTGACCAGACGCTCTATGTTACAGCTCTCAGCAGCTGGTGGCAAGCTCCTTGACATCGTCCTCCACCCTGGCGGAGATCCTGGAAGCTATGAAGCACCCCTCGTGAGTGGCTCAGCAAGCTTATGAGTGCCGGGTCAGGGGACCCCGCAGGCGCAGGCCGGGGTGATGCTCGGGCAGTGTGGTTTGGTGGGTTCCTACCTGACTTTGTTTGCTCACTAGCTGTGAGACCTTGGGCAAGTCACTTGACCTCTCTGATCTCGGAGACTGTTACCTTGTTTGTATAATGGGATAATAGTGGTTAAGTCACAGGTTTGACAAAAGGATTGACTAAAATAATTATGTAAATTACCTAGTATAAAACCTGACAAGTACAGCTATTCTCTAAATGTCAGGTCCTTTTTCCTTCCCCTTCTCCTTTTCCCCCATTACACCATTTTTTGTTCCATCAGGGGGATTTCCTGGGTCTGGAAGTAGTATAGAGAAATTACACGATGGGGATCCTCACTTCAGGTGTCAAGAGCTTTATCACAAGTCCCTTCTTTGTCATCTCTTTCTGCTTGTTGCCACCGCACACACACACCTGGCTCGCTGGCCCCCCTGTGTTGGAACTCAGGACAGGAGTCCAGCTGCTCTCTGAACAGAAGGGCCTCTCGCCCTGCTGCTTCATCAGCGCAGAGGTGGTGCACTGGCTGGTGAACAACGTGGAGGGCATCCAGACACCGGCGATGGCCATCGACATCATGCAGGTGGGACGGCAAGGGCCGGGCTGCAGAGCCGTCTGCTCAGGCCCCCGTGAAACCAGAGCCTGTGAGCCTGTCTCTGAGGGAGCCACCCCTCCCAGTGACCAGGTCTGCAGGTCGGGGCGAGGATCTGTTTTTAATACGTGTGAGGACTGTCTGGGATTGATGAAAGATCAGGTCTTGCTTTGAAAGATACAATCCCTTGACTTAAAAATCTGGCAGAATTTATTGTCTGAACTGAAATATTATGAGGGAGTCTGCACTTTTGAACCTGGAAGGAGTCTCCGTGAAAGATTCCCAGGGAATGCCCTCCCTCTGACCTTGAGCCCCCATTGTCCGTGGCTCACTCAGGATTTGAGGCTGGATTTAAGGCTCTCCCTCAGGGACCTTCTGGCGCCCTGTACTGCTCTGTCCGAGTGTTTAAGACAACAGAGAGAAGATTCTGTGTGTTTCTCATTCATCTCCCACCTTGACCAGCTCCCTGAGGGCAGGGCCGCCCCTTTCTGTGTGTTTCCGTATCACCAGCGTTTGCCATGTTGTTTGGCACAGGGTAGGCACTTGGGGCATGCCTGCTGAACTTATTTACACTGTTCAGACCTGGAATTAAACTCCAGAGGAGAGGGCGAGAGAGGCCAAGTTGGCTGAGACAGCACACACCATTCTGCCCACAACAAGGCCCCCTGCTGGAAATCAGTCCCATTTGCTGAGCAGCTGGGCCGTCATCACTGAACTGTGAAAGCAGTAACTGAGTTGAATAAGCATCTTCAGTTCTCTTCTTGAGGGTCTCAGAGGCTGTGTGCATGGCCTTTGCCTGATTACTTCCTATTCCCATCTCCTGGAGAATTGCATTTCCTTGTTCATGTAATCAATGCTACTGTAGCATTAGAGCCACTGAGCTGGAGGGACACACAGGGACATGGATAAATGTCAGAAGCATGATGTGAATGACAATTCAGTTTACAAAATGGTAATACTGTAACACCCTTTATTTAGAACTTAAAGTCCCATGAAAATACCTCATATTCTTTATCAATATATGTGTATATAATAAAATTATTTAAAACGTGTGAGAATAACAGTATACTCACCATTTAATTCTGGAGAGAGGAAGAGGATTAGGACATTGGGGAGTCCAGAGAGATTTTTTTTAAAGAAAAAGATCTGAGGTCAATATAGAAAAATACTAAATTTGTTGAAGCCGGATGGTGGTATGCCTGGGTTTTCCTTATACTTTTCTGTATGTTTAAAATATTTGATGATACCATAGTATGCATTTGTACTTTATAATATAATCTGCACCAGGCACAACATTTAGTGTAGAGCAGTCACAGCTGATGGGGGTGGAGAGTAAGGTCTCCTCGATGCCCTTGACATTCTCCTGACTCCAGCGCATACCTGAGGCTGCACCTCTAGGATGTCCCTCTGCAGGAATTTCAGAGTTCCAATGTCTCTCCCTCTAGAAAATGCTGGAAGAGCAGCTCATCACGCACGCGTCTGGTGAAGTCTGGCGGACCTTCATCTACGGCTTCTATTTCTACAAGATAGTCATGGACAAGGAGCCGGAACGAGGTCAGAGATGGGGCGGATGCTGTTGTCCACAGGGGCTGGGGTTTCGCCTGTTGACCTGCTCGTTCAAATGATGCCGCTTCTTGGGCTTTCTGTGTCACTTTGCATTCCACGTTGATGGATCTGTCAACTTCTTTGAGCATTTGTGTTTACTTTAAGCACAACTGCAGTGACAAGGGTTTCTTAACGCTACCGCGTGTTCTTGGTGAGAACAGAGTGGATGGGAGATAAACCTAGAAGAGGCCAAGGGACCTAGTGTGAGGAAATTCCAATAGGTCATGTTTTGGTAGCTGTTTTTCACTGTAGCGCCCCACCCCACCCCATGCAGGTGGCTCTGAGTACGACCTGACGGCCTGTAACCTGTAGCAGCACTTTCTACTTGCTGGGCCTGCAGACTGCCTGTCTTCCCCGAGAAAGACTGTCAAGTCCTGACAGATCTTCCAAGATCTATTTTAAGTTGTTGTTGTTGTTGTTGTTGTTGTTGTTGTTTTAATGAGAAAAAGTAATCCCCAAGAGGGGAGCGATCTGCAGCAAGGTCGGAGCCGGCTCGCATGGCTCTGGAGGCAGCCAGGGAGCCGACGGGCGTCTCTAGCCCCCCTGGAGCACACAGGGCTGGAAATGACTCCTGTCCTGCAGACGAATGGCTTCCCGGCCCCTGGGTTTCAGGAGTCCCGTCTCAGATAAAGCAGCCTGTGCCGCTCGCTGCGTTCTCTTATCCAGCGATGTGACAGAAGTGGATCTGTGCAGGCTTCTTCCCTGGCAGCCACTGGTGTGCCCATTGCCACCTCTTCCCTCAAACTCTAAGCCTGACCGGTACCTACCTGTTTTACCTTCAAGTGGAAGAAATCCCAGTTACCGTTATAAACTGTGAAATGAAAGGTCTTCAACTGAGACTAAAATACTTACTTCAGCTGAAGTCAAGTTCACATAACATAAAATCAACCATTTTAAAGTGGACAGTTCAGTGGCACTTTTGACATTCACAGTGACATACAACCTCCACTCTCCCTAGTTCCTGACCATTTCCGTTGCTCTGATAGGAAACCTGGAGCCCAGACGCCTCCTCCCGCACCCCCTGGCCACCACCAGTCTGCCATCTGCCTCTACAGACTGGCCCATTCTAGACATTTCATTTAAGTGGCATCCTACCATGTGTGGCCTTTTGTGTCTGGCTTCTTTTACTCAGCATGCTGTTTTCCAGGTTGCTCCAAGTGGTAGCATGCATCAGTTAGAAAAATAAGCATTTGTGCTGAAGTGCTTTCTCTCCCCTCTGCTTTCCCAGGGCCCATGCAGCAGCCCACCACCTGGCACACAACGGCGGTGGACGACTTCGCCAGCTTCCAGCGCAAGTGGTTTGAGGTGGCCTTTGTGGCTGAAGAGCTCCTACATTCCGAGATTCCTGCCTTCCTCCTGCCCTGGCTGCCCAGCCGGCCAGCTTCCTACGCGAGCAGGCACAGCTCCTTCAGCCGCAGCTTTGGAGGACGGAGCCAGGCAGCTGCGCTTCTAGGTAGGTGCTGACCCAGACGGGGCCTGGGGATGTGCCGGCGGGTGGCTGAGGGAGAGCAGCAGCCAGCCCAGGGAACGATGCCATGGGGACCAGGATTGGAGTCACCATGACTCATATTGGCCATTCTGTTTGTCACACTGTGGGCTCCTGTGCTGGCTCCTATTTTCTGAGTGGGTCAAATTCATTATTGTCCCACCCAACACACAGTTCTCAAATCAGGACGTGGTGAGAAACCTGCACGAGCAGGAGAGAGTAGACACGTGGCCACTTTTCCCAAGAGACTTTCAGAATTCTGGGGGTGTGAGCAGGTACTCACTGGTGGTTTAACTCCTGTCGAAGGCCTTCCTAGGACGATAGCATCCTAGGACCTCAGAAGAGGAGGGGACCTCAGAGGTGGTCCATTGCAAACACTCATGCTGAGCCTGGATCTTCCTCTTCCCTCCCTCCCCAAATGCGCTCAGCCCATCGAGGGATATAAACAAGGACTCCTTTCCTCAGTTCTTGCAGCCATGAGAGGAGGGTGAACACCTGCTTATCGGATGGTGGTGACCCCAGGCAGGAAATGGGGAACGCTACTGGCAAGGATGGAATGTGGGGTTGAGGTGTGAGCATCTTTCAAAAACGTGTCCTCTAGGCAAGGCAGCATGAGATTTACCTCAAAGTCAGGTTGAAAGATCCTAGAAACCCTCTGGAAGGAAGGAAGCAAAAGTTAAATAGACCAAACTCCAGTGAAATTCCACCTTCTAGTTAGTTTATAACTGCCCAGCTAATTGGAATGCTTACCTAGCTGGCAGCATGGAAATGTTAAGAGTCCTCACAGTTTCCAGATCCTCACTTGCGTCCAGATGTGGCTTTGACCTTGCCTTATACCCTCCCCCAGCATGCCCAGCACTGTAAGTGAGAAATGAAGGCGGGTGGAGAGGACAAAACTTTGAGAAGAGCAGATTCTCCTCCCTATTGCATTTCTAACTCTCCACCTCCTCCTTGAAGTCTTTCGGAACGAAGAGGCCACATACTCCCTGTTAGCCTGGGATGCTCACCTCCAGCAACCCAGACCACCGGGGCTTGATACCAAAGGCCTGTGGGCACCTGAAAGAGCAAGCAGCAAGCTGGTGCACTTTATGCCACAGAAGGGGCTGGCAGCTCATTAGCAGCAGCAAATAAATGGCAGGTCCCCCGATGCCAGTGAAAAACAAAAGCCAATAGTCCAGCAACAAAGGTGGAGTCAGGAAAGCCCATGACAAATATAACAAACCCGAGACCCCATCAGCACAGCGTTCCTCATCCATTTACAGTGCTGGGCCACGTGGGGGGAAGCTCGTCAAGAAACTAAGTTTTGCACCGTTCTCCCCCCTAAATCAAGCTTATTTTTAGTAGCTAGGTTTTAAAGCCTGCTTTTTTCTGACAGATAAAAGTTAAGAACTTTTGTCTTTTCCAAGGAGCAAGGAGATAAGCCTGAGCCTTAGATGGTTTTAGATACCTGCTGAAGCGAGAGTTGAAAAGGCAGCCTCCCGCTCTGCAAGGTCACTTTCGGAGACAGAGGCACAATGAGTTGCTTTAAATAAATACTGGGTCGTGCATGGTGATACTTTATTTACCAGAGAGCTGAAGGAAGCAAAAAAGATTTCCGAAGAACCTGAATAAGTGCAAACGTGAGAGTCCCGCAGGCCCGCCCGTAGAGCTGTCCGCTGTGACTGGGCCCTTACGAGTTCGGTTACAGGTCCGTCAGTCTCACCCCGGGGCGGGGGCAGGAAACTAGGGGAGCTCGATGGCAGCAAGAGTGCCAATACATTTTAGAAAACTGTTTTTGCAAAACAAATCTGTTAGATTTTGGCTCTTTAGGTCAAGGAGGAGGGTAACTAACAATTATTTAGGAAACTTCCTTTCCTTTAAAGTGTTCGAGAAAAGTGCTTATTCCTATGTGAGTCCCTTCCTGCAGAGTGTGCACATCCATAGGGACCAAGGGTTTCTGAACCCGGTTTGGATCGGATCATTCATCCTGGCAGGGGCTGTCCTGTGCATTGTAGCATGCCTAGCATCTCAGACCTCTACCCACGAGATGCCAGTGGCACCCCCCACAACCACCCAGTGCGACAAAATGTCTCCAGACATTGCCCAGTGGCCCCAGGAGTCTGCAAAATTGCCCCCAGTCGAGAGCTGCTGCCTTTGGAGGGAACTGAAGGATTCCAGTAAGGAGCCAAGATCTATCGGAGACCTCAGCAAAACCTGAGAGGCCCTGAAGCTATTCAGAAACGTCTCTAAGTGGCTGTCAGGCTGGGAACGTGGGCATATCCAGAGCGGGGCGTGGAAGGAATGCAGAGAGCTGAGGAGGGCGCCTAGAGGCAAGCACTGTCCCCTGCTCTGTCCTGGCCTTGGCTCTTCCTGTGCTTCCCGCGGGGGCGTTTGTGGTGTTGTCACCGTTTGTGCCGTGATCTTAGAACATTGCTGTGTCGGCCGCTGCACAAGCAGACAGTGACCTCATTCACTCTTCACCTTTGTCCTGGGACCGATGCTATGATTTATGGATTTATGCCTTAGAGTTCATGACACTAAGGCTCAGAGAAGTGAGGTAATTTGCCCAAGGCTCTGCTTCTATTAATTGTTAGAACTGGAGTTTTTTCTCAAGACTGCCTGGTGCTTGAGCCCGAGCCATATTGTCCTTCGGCCTCAGGAAGACAAAAGTCAAAGCCTGTCAGGACTCCAGATGGTTTGCGTGATGGTCCAGGTCCAGGTGGGGCAGCCACCCTGAGTGATGAAGGCCACTCAGATTCTGGCCCCTTGCTACAAAGCCATAGCTGTCTTCACAAAATGTGGCTTTTGTTCCTCTCTCTCTTCCTCCCCCTGGTCTTTCCAGTGTGATTCCTCCAGTCCCAGCTCCAGCAGCTCCCACCTCAGCGGCACCTATGACCATCTAGCCAGTCTCCCCACCCACCCCCGGCCTCACTCCCCTCCTTAGACAGCCCAGAACCATCCGACCTCTCGCCTGTGCTGCCCTTCCCCACCCTCGGCCCCCATGTCACTGAGGAGACTGTAGCACTCAGAAGTAACGCCTGATCCCCACTGCCCTCTCCCCTCCCGGTAGCCAGGTCTGTCCCCACCCTGGATGAGCCACCCCTGCTCCTTTCTACGGCCAGCATCGCCACTTGTGCACAAGGCCCCACTTCCGCAGCACTCGGGGCTGTACTCCAAAGTCATCTCCACCCCTCCAGACTCTCCTTCTCTCCCAGGGTGTCCTCACCAATCTACAGGCACTCACTCACCTCTTCCTGTGGGCAACAGCAAAGCGAGGCAAAACCGAAGCAGAACAGCTCAAATCAGCTTTCTGGCCATACCCTCTGCGGAGCAGCGGTTCCCACGATAACCAGCGCCTTCGACGTTGCTCAGTCCCAGTCCTGGGCCTCCTCGCCCCGTCAGCAGCATTTGTCACATACCCTGACTCCTCCTGTAACTGCTCCTTCTACTTGGCTCTTGGACCCTAGGGCTTTCCCCCTGTCTTACCAGTCTCCTTTACTGGTTTCTCCTCGGCTCCCTGATCTTAGAACACTGTAGCCCTGGCCCTCTGCCTGGGACCCCACAGCTTCTCATCCTTTATTACACCTGGCCTTTATTACGCCTAGGTCTGTCTCTATCCCAGATCACTCCCTCCGGTTAGAGGCGCATCCATCCACTCGAAAGACTGAATGTAAAGTGCTTGAACGGAGCTCCTGTTGTCTGCCCCCCCCCCCGCCACACATGCTTCTCCCTTAGTCGTCCCTTCGCGTTCTACAGCCACTTAGGTCAGAAAACTCAGTGCGTGTCACATTCTCTTGCTCTCCTATCCTACATCCAGTTAATGAGCACATTCTGTTCTTTCTTCTATCTGCCTTCAGTATAGATCCAAAATTGATACCCCCTTTTTAAATCCTCACCTGAGGACATATTCATTGATTTTAGAGAGAGAGGAAGGGAGAGAGAGAAACATTAATGGGAGAGAGAAACATCAATCAGTTGTGCCCCGACCGGGTATCGAACCTGCAACCTTTTGGTGTGTGGGATGACTCTCAACCAACTGAGCCACCCAGGCTTCTTAGCCCTTTCTTGACAACACACTGGATCTCAGGGTCAGAGAGGGCTCTAGAGCACCGCCGCCCAAACGCTGATGCTTGAACATTTTCCATGCACTCCTGATAAGTGAGGAGCCAGCTGCTCTTTGAAAATGCCTGCCAACACGGCACTCACTTCTGAGACCACTTGTTCCATCACTGGGCGGCTCTGGTTGTTACGTTGAGCTTCAGTCCCCTCTCTGATTTCATTATTTCTCCTCTAGGGACCCTGACCCCTTTCCCGGCTCACGAATAGCCCCCTCACTGTGACTCAGCCGGCTGTTCCTCTGGGCTTGCATGTATTAATTGGGCTTGCCATACCTCCCTGTCTCAAGGTGAATAAGTCGGTTCTCATGGAACTCAAGGCGTGATTCTGAGAACTCACTGAAGGCTGCCGCTCTGCTGGGCTTACACTTTCGTCAACATCAGAAGCTGCTGGCAGCAACTGTACCATCCAATCTGACTCCTGAGCAGGAAGCCAGTGGTATCTTAAGCACTTGGCTGAGCAGTGCACTTTCTTGGGCTTTCTCAGACCAGCCTGTTCTGAACTTGACATGCCAAGCGGAAGAGAAGAGATGTGTGGGGTCACTGCTGGTGTTTTGAGTGGCCTTTCTTTTGTGGCCAGAGGCTTTTTACCTGCAAAGGAAGACACAGTGTCCCAGACCAGAGTGCAAAGCTTTCTTCCTTTGATCTAGGCTGAGTAAATGGTTACTCTGGCTGTGTCATGAATCAGGAACACAAGACAGACGCAGACACCATTTTAAATGAAAGTTTTAGCCTGGGAGCCACCAAATGATTTAGCCTTAAGTATCATAGGCAGCTAAGCATTGTCCGTGGGAGTCATGGGCAGGCCTCAGACTGAGGATTGGTGAGCTTGTGGCTTAATCTCGGAGGAAGGAATAGGAGGAACAGGAGGAAAGGAGAAGAGTTACAAGTGGGGGTGGCTGCAGGAGAAGGCAAGAGGGGGTGTCCGTGACTCTCATCCACGTTTCATCGATCCTTACCCCTCCTCTGTGAAGCAGCTGGGCAGGCACCCTCTCGGTGAGCAGGTGAGGAACTAACTCAGGAGAGGTGAGGCGATGTTCTCAGGGGCACATGGTCAGTAAAGAGCCGAGCTTAGTTCTTACTGCCGATCAAGAACATTTTGCATTTTGCATGTTCTGGTTTTGAGAGAAGCAGGCAGCTGGGTGTCTTCTGCCTGGCTGCCACTCAGTGCCCCAGCTGTAGCTCTCCTCTCTCCCCGTAACAGTTCACTGGAACTGCTGACTCGGGAGCCGTTTTACCCTTGTTCGTGATAAAAGCCACTCAGGGCTTCTGCCTGCAGAACGCAGAACGAAGCTGACTCCTTCAGGCAAAGAGAGACTGTTGGACTCAGGGCAGGGAAGAATGAGGGGCCAGGAATAGTTTATAGAAACCCGAGGTCCGGCAGTGCCCAGCCAGGCAGAGCCCTGATCTTGTCTTTACTTCTGAGCCTGTTTCAGGCCCTTACTCTGGTTAGGACCTCGATCATCTGACCCATTTCTAAACATATCCCTCTCCTGATTGCGTAGGCTTTCTGAGCAGGAGTCCCAGCTGGGATGAGCTAGTGCGATACTGACCTGGAATTTGTGAACAACCCAGGTTGATAGAACAGGGCATTAGGCTTCTTCATGAGGTTTCATTTCTGAGGAAAGATGATAGAGCTGTTGTCTCCCTGGGTTGAGACCAGAAAAGGAAGACTTCCCCCAGGCTGTGGTCTGGGTTGCTGGTCCAATTGTGTCCTTTTATGGGTCCCTGGAATCCCAAGGTCAGGGGTTCACTGGCTGAGGTCCTGACGCTATGATCTTGACCAAGGCAGGTTCCCTCTTTGGCTGCTGTTTCCTCATCTATAAATGAAGGGGTTAGGTTCGATTGTGGGAGGTAAACTATGGCTTCACGAGTCAAATCTGGCCTACCATCTGTTTGTTTGTTTGTTTATTCACTTGGGTTATAATAAATTTTATTTTTACAGCATTCTTAGGTTGGCTGAAAATTGAGCAGAAAGTAGGCTTTCTATACACTCCCTGCCCCAACACACGCGTAGCCTCCTCCACCGTGAGCATCCCTCACCCAGAGGGGGACATCCATTACAATCGATGAACCTACACTGACATTATCACCCAAGGTCTGTGGTTCACTCTAGGTGTTGTACACTCTGTGGGTTTTGACAAATGTACAATGACATGTAGCCACCATTATAGTATCATACAGAGTAGTTTCACTACCCTTAAAACCCATCTGTTTTTGTAAATAAAGTCTTATTGGGACACAGGCAAGCCGTTACGTAATATTTGTGGCTGCTTTTGCACTACAGTGGCAGAGTTGAGCGGTTGAAACGGAGGCCACATAGCCTGCAAAAAATATTTCTTATCTGGACCCTTACAGAAGAAGTTTGCCTGCACCTGGACTTGATGATTTCCGGGAAGCTTCTAGAACCTGGGATTTTCTATCAGGTGATTCTGCAGTTTTATATCCAGGTGTGTGTTCTTCCTCCTCATCTCACTCCTCCTTTTTCTTCTCTCTCGGGGCCCCGCCCATGTGCCCACACAGCTGCCACTGTTCCAGAGCAGAGGACCGTGACGCTGGATGTGGATGTGAACAACCGAACAGACCGGCTGGAGTGGTGCAGCTGTTATTACCATGGCAACTTCTCCCTGAATGCGGCCTTTGAGATCAAACTCCACTGGATGGCGGTGACCGCTGCGGTTCTCTTCGAGATGGTGAGAGCCTCCTCTCGTCGGGGGTGGGGCCTCGGCTCGCCTCGCAGAGGGGCACAGTGGTTGCTTAGTAACAATTTGTGTCATTTTTTTTTTTTTTTAGCTCATGCTCTGAGTATCTTTCGCCTGGATTATTGAAATAGCCTCTTTAAAAAATTTAAGTGTAGTAAAAATGCTCAAGCAATCAGAAAGGGTGTAGATCAGAATTTCTCAACCTTGGCACTTGACCTCTAGGACCATATAACTCCACGGTGGGGGCTGTCTTGCACATTGTAAGAGGCTGAGCAATATCCCTGGCCTCTACCCACTAAATACCAGGAGCACACCAGCCTTGTGACAGCCCACAATGTCTCCAAATCTTGCCATATGTCCTCAGGGAGGGGGAGCATTCACACTTTTAATGGAGAGATTCTCATTAGGGGAACATTTTTTTCCTCACCCAAGGACATGCTTATTGACTTTAGAGAGAGGGGAAGGGACGGAGAAAGAGAAGGAGAAAAATATTGATTGGTTGCCTCTAGTCCACCTCCTGACTGGGGACTGAACCCACAACCCAAGCATGTGCCCTGACCGGGAATCTAACCAGTGGCCTTTTGCTTTGTGGAATGGCACCCAACCAACTGTGCTGTACTATCCAGGGCCGGGGAACATTCTTAAGGTCCGAATTTATTTATTTACTTTTTTTTAATCTTTATTATTTTTTCCAAGGTCCAAATTTAAAAAGATGCCCAGCTCCCCATCCTGCTCAGCTGGTAAGGGCCACCAGCTCTTCCCTGGCTGGTTGATGCTGGAGTGACCACTCCCCCCAGGCAAGATTAACCCTTCTCACTCAGCAGGCTGAGCCTTTTCCTTGGGAGCCCTACCAGATATCTGGTCCTGTCTCAAACCAGCACAGCCATGACTTTCACACACATATAGTTACTATTTGGTCAGAAGACCAGAGAGATCGCTGGAGGGATTTAGCAACTATCTTTTAAAAATACACTCTTCACAATCAATTCACGTAAAACCTACTGAAAGGTGCTGATCCTTTTATCATTATTTAAAGTTTTTATAAGGCCCATAGTGTATGTTAATTATTATTTTAAGGCAATGTCCAACATTGTTATAGATCATATTTCATGTGGCTAAACATTACATAAAATGAAAAGGTCATCGGCTAAGCCCTAGAAATGATCTTGATCGAACAGTGAGCTTGGTGTTTGTGTTGTTGTTATGAGTGTTCCTAGAAAACTAAGAGCAGTCCCCTTCAGTTTTTAATGTAATTACACTTGTCTAAATCAAGGTATGGCCCGAACTGTAGGTTTTTGAAGTAGGATTTGACATAAATCTCATCTGAATGCTAGAAGCCATATGCATAGCTTTAAAAAAAAATGTGTGTATGTGTGTGCATATATATACACACACACACACAAATTTTATAGTTAAAAAAGTATCTTAAGACCAAGAACATGGCCACTGTTTCCTAAGAAAGTATTAACGGGAAGGTTTTCCTTTTTTTTTTTTAACCTCCCCTCAACCCCACTGGAAGGTTTTCCTTTAAGCCCCAGTAGCTTAGGTTCTTGGTCAGCCTCCAGAAGGACAGCTCTCGGCGTCTGCCAGAGGGTGGCTCTCATTCCGCCAGGTCAGGGCTCCTCGCGTTTGGCTGGAGGCCACCAGTCATCTCGCACCCACTCAACCCGCTTGAGTGCTTGTTTTCCTACTCAGTACCTTGGGCTTAGTAAATTTTTGATAAAGGACAAAATTAGAAGGACTTAACCTATATCCTGTGGCCTTCCTCCAACAGCCCGTGGAATGAGAAGGGTTTTTAGGAGGCAAGAAATAGCTCCATCCAGTCTCTTCCTCCCAAGGGAAACACTGATACTGCAGAAGCTTGGGCTGTGAAGAGGAACTGTGTGCTTAACTCACACGTTCGAGTATTTGACAGGAGGTTAGACCGGGCACGTTCCTGCCCGGAAATGCACTGGCTGGGAGCCAGCACCCCTCAGTAGTGAACAGGCCAACCCGTGTGCGTGACGCCACCTTGGCCGCGTGGCTCCTTGAGCGGTCCTTTTCTCTTGTCCATACAAAGCTGGGGATGATAGTGTTTGTTTTTGTGCTTTCCTCCAGGTCCAAGGTTGGCATCGAAAAGCCACCTCCTGTGGCTTTTTGCTGGTCCCGGTTTTGGAGGGTCCCTTTGCGCTGCCCAGTTACCTGTATGGTGACCCGCTTCGAGCCCAGCTCTTCATCCCGCTCAACATCAGCTGTCTGCTCAAGGAAGGCAGCGAGCACCTGTTTGACAGTAAGAGATGCTCCCCTCTGGGGGTCCTGTCTCCATGAGTAAGACCTCCTCTTTCCCCCAAGGACCCCTCTCGGTGTCTAGTCCACACAGGCTGTCGCACAGAGGGAGCCTTTGGGCAAGGGGCTGAAGGGATCCGGGTTTCACTTCTTCACCTAGTGGCTGGACAAGTCACTTAATGTCTCTGAGCCTCACATTCCTTGTAGCTCAGATGAGCTGCTTTGCAGCTCAGGAAGGTCCTTGAAAGCCCTGGCACAGAACGGCGGGTGGTAGAGGGAACGATACCCTGTCAGTCATGGGCAGCCCTGGTGTTCTCCCCGCACTGTCCTTTCTATGCTCCAGCCTCGCCGGTTTGGGCTGTAGGAATGCGAACCTCATGGGAGGCTTGAATCTGCTGTTCCATGCAAAAGTCTAAAAAAGGGAGGCACTGAAAGCAAAACAGGAGGCAGTGCCCTGTTGTGCAGAGCTGTGGCGTGTCAGCACCTGGAACACTGCATGCGGCTTCAGCCCTGCCTCTCGAGGAAGACAGAGCAGAAGCAGGCTCCTGAGAGGACAGCAGGAGCCAGAGACAGTCCTTCCCTGGGAACAGGGTGGTCGGGCTGAATGGGAGAGCGCAGGGGCTGGCCCTGCCCTGCTGCCGCACCCCAGCCCACCAGAACCCCGAGGGCGGGTGTAGGACTGAGGGAAGCGTGCATCCTTCCTCACACAGCACAGAACTTCTTATCACCAAGGGCTCATTGCGATAAGCATAAAAGTAGCTCCTCCAGAGCTTTCCATGGACTCGCAGATGAACTTTTTAAACTCGGAAAGCTGGAGTTGCTGCTAATACGTTAGGAGCCCCTTTTGTTTCTCAGACATCAAAATTAACAATGTGAACAAAAAGCTTTGGATGTAAGAGATAAAGTGCTTTCTTCCTGTGCCCTTATAAGAGGACCACCCGGATGGTGGGAGGTCTCGCCAGGGCGGGGAGGCCAAGCTAGGTGTCCCTGTGCTTTCCTGTGGCAGGTGCCCCCAGGGTCCAAACAACTTCTGTTCCAAAGGCCCATTGGTACATTCTTTGTTTGCACCTTGGAAGATGTTTCGGTACGGGCAGCAGTGTTTTAAGGGACAGCAGGGGCTCCAGGTGAGCCCCCAGTGACCCTCAGAGCTTACAAAGCACTCTTCACACTCACGCACGCTCACCTTCTCGTGTGCGGCTGAGACAGGACCATTCTTGCAGTTCTGAAATGCCAGATGATTATGTTTGTACCTGACAATTTTAAGCCAGGCACCGCCTCATAGTGCTGATTTTACCACGTTGAGGGGACAGACAGATCGTTCCCCACGCCGTCAGAGCCTCTTCTGGGGTTTTTCATCGTTACGGTAACAGCACCGGATCGCTCGAGGGTCTGACATTACAGAACATTTTTCTGTGAGCCGATGGTTTTCCCTGCCAGTTATAACCTGGTCTTCAAGACCAGCATCCTCTGTTGGTTGCTATGGTTACAGTTGAACGAAAGGAGTCCTGGCTTGAAGGAATGAGGACTTGAATCTGAAAATCGATTTTCTTGCTTCTGTGCTGCTTCTCTTCCTGTTGTCACCCCTTCCGTTAACAGTGAATGCAAAACCTTAAAAATCTGACAAGAATCTGCTGTGTCTGTATGTTTTCCTATTAAAGCCAAAGTCTTTCATCTCCTTTGCTCTTTAGTTGCCCAGGATTCTCAGATCTGTCTTAGATAGAGGATTTCAAGTGTGGGAGGAGTAACAAGGCCACCGCAGGCACCTGTGGCCTTGGGGATGGACATCTTGTGCAACCACTGCTCCAGCCCTCAGCACATGGCTCCCGGGGCAGCCCTGGCCTGTGGCCTGTTGCTGGGTGACAGGCTGCCCCACCCTCCCACCTCCCGTTCTTGGTCCTCGTAGCAGCCCCCCAGTGGGAACAGAGGGAGCGAGGCTGGAGCAATGAAGTGGGCAATGTGGGGTAGGGGTGGGGGTGGTCCCTCTCCTCCCCAGCCAATCACTTTTCCAAATCATTTTTATATTTATTTGCTTAAATTTCCCCACCCCTAACATGGAGCTTATAATATTGCCTTTCTTAATAGGGAAATGGAAGATCAGTAATTTTTTTAATCTTTTATTTTTGTCCTTAATAACATGCATTGAAAGCTTACTTCTGTGTGTACTTCATTGTCATGCTCCTTTGGGCATAGGAGAGCATTAGAATGAGTCTTGTATCAAATTCTGGCAGCTCATACTGATTTCTGGAGACTCATATTCATCCCGTTTCCAGGTTTTGATAGAGCTTAGGGAAGGGATGGTGAGGATGTATGGCTGCCACTTTCTCTAGGATGTCCCTCCTGGGGGGAGAGGCTGGTCTCTCTGGAAGCAGGTGGTGTGGAAAGCAGAGCCTACGGCCAAGGGAGAGGAATTGCCAAGCGCAGAGAAGGCCAGGCCCCAGGAGAATTACATACCTTGGGATTACAACTCAGCATTTATTCTTCTCCTTTTCAGGCTTTGAACCGGAAACATACTGGGATCGAATGCACCTCTTCCAGGAAGCCATCGCGCACAGGTTTGTTCCTTAGCAAGAGAGGACAGTGGGAAGGTGTTCGTGTCTGTCTTGAACAGCGGTTCCCACAGCAAAACCCAGTTTGTTTCACTCCTGGGGAAGCGGATCTGGTTTACCAACGACAGATTCACTGCTTATCTCCGACGGGGCGCCTCGGTTTCAGAGATAAGCACTACCTCTCTGTTCCCGTGGCCGTTGTTTCTCAGACCTCATCTCTGTCTCCGTCCAGCTGAGGGGAGGGCAGAGTGCTCCTTCCTTCTTAGCCTCCAACAAGACTGTGAGATAAGCTGTCTGAGAAATGACAGGAGAGGGAAAACTGAAATTTGTCGAGAGCCCCTGGACACATGTTGAAAAGACAATCAGTGGTTAAAAAGCAATAGATAAGCCCACAGGTATTTAATGTGTATGCTAGGGAAAGCCTTTCCCGGGCTTCCCTGTCCACCCCTCAGGCCAGTTCAGGTTTGTCTCGAGGACGTCACTAACTCAGTGTCCAGTTGCTGCCTCTTGCTGATCACGGTGTGAGCAAAGCCTGCTCTTCCTGCTTCAGATCCTCCCGCTGCAGCCTCCTTGTGTCATGTTGTCTCCTCACTCCAGCACTGTTAGCTGTGACCACTCCCACTCTGCCCACACCCTCCCACGGCCACAGGCTGAAGTCCGGATTCTTCATGCTCGCCCTCCCCAAGGTGGCCGCCACCTCGGACCTCACCCTGACCTCTGTGTCACTGACCTAGCTCTGATGCTCAGCAAAAGCAGTGCAGTGATTGCCAGGGTGGCGAGTTTCCTCCTGCCAGTGGGAGGGGGTGCCTTTTGGGGAAGCTTGGTCGGCAGAAAGGGCGCTGCCGTGAGAGGCAGACGGGCCTGGTTCGCCTCTGCCTCCCCCAGCGTCCGGCTGAGGAACCTCGAACAAGCCCTGGAGCTGCTCCGCCTTCATCTCCCGCCTCACAGGGTGTCGGGAGGGTCCTCTGATCTTCCTGGCCCCTGGGAAGTGCTCAGCAGGCTGACGTTCCGACCAGGAAGACTCTAGTCAGTTGACAAGTTGAGTCCGAGGCCCGACACTGCTCATGTCATATGTCATCAGCAGTCACTGCCCCTTGCTGGCTAGAGATCACTTGGGACGTGGCCTTTATTTGTCACGTCTGCTGCGTTCTTCACAGCATCTTCCTCCTGATTCACCTTAGTCCAAACCCCAGTGGTGTCATCTTTACTGCCCTTTCCTCCTCAGCCTGTGTTTCCAGCCTTCAGTGTCCTGTGCACGCTGCCCAGTCCCCGAGTATCACTACTCTGGACCCTGCCGTGGGTCCCTCCACCTGAGCCTCCTCTTTCCCCATCCAGACCCTGGCCCCACCTCCTCCACACCTGTCAGTCTTGCTTCACCAGGTCCCTCCACTCTGAATCCCTCTTTCCATTTTTCCCACTGCACTCTGTCCACCTATCACACTGACTTAGGGGGCCCCTGGCAGGTGAGCACATGCATTTCTCCCATTTTTGTTTTCTTCCACAAGGCCTAACAAAGTGCCTGGCCCAGAAGAGTTGTTCAACATGTAGCTTTTTGCACATAATGAAGCTCTAGGTGGGAATGTGGCTCTGAAATGAAACATTATCACACTGAAAAGTCCATCTCAGAAAGAGCTGGAAAAGTGTCCAGGTCCCCAGCTCCTCCTTCATCCTCTGGGCGGTTGGCATGAACTTAGTACATTCCCTTCCCAGGGGCTAAGGACCATGTGGCTAAATCGCCTTTTAAAAATGGAAGGTCCTTCCAGGTGGCTTCAGGCAGAGATGAGGCAAGAAGCTGGTTCGGCTGACCCTCGCTGAGTAAAGAAATGGCCTTGACTGAAAGTAGAAAGGAAGGAAAGCAAAACCCAGGGCCATTCCTACACATGGCAGAACCAGCTCCTGGAGATGATGGAGCCTGCGGCGTGTGTCAGCCTGTCCCTCCGATTCACACCCCTGACTCCATGTGCGTCTTCAGTACCTAGTCACCCAATGCCAGTGTGAAGCCGGCAGCGTATGCAGAGGCCGCAGCACAGCCCCTCCCTGAGGACTGGCTCAGGGAGGGGGGCATGTTACCGCCTTTAGTTCTGCCCTCATCCCTGCCTTCGTTACGTAAACCCCTCAGACGCGGGCAGGGGCCACATCTATTAACATGTCCTTTGTGGCACTAAGCAGGTACAGCTGTAATAAATGGGCTTCCTGGAAATAGAAAGACCAGGAATAGAACAAGCTGTAGATGAGAAGTAGAATGGAACAGCCATAGATGAAAAATGGCCCCTCCTGCCCGTTTCCAGAACGCAGCAAAGTGGAGAGCCCCAGATTGGTGTGCCTCGCTTTTAAGAAAAGAATTGCAATTAAGATACTTCATTTCACTTCAGAGCCTTCATTGAGAACCTACCATGTGCTCGGTGTGGGAGATGTTGAGGAAAAGGTGAGAGGTGTGGCTGAGGTGAATAAAGATCAGGAGCGTCCTCTGGAGGACCTGACGGTCTCCAGTGTGTGGGTGGGCAGAGTGGGAAGGTCTGGGGCACGGCTGGGGGTGTGCGGGGCCGGGGGTGGCTGGGCAGAGATGAAGGCTGGATGAGAAAGAGCGGCAGGTGAGAGGGCTTTCAACCACCCCGGCGATGGAAGGAGCCTGGGCTGGAGGAGGTCGGTGAGCCACTGAAATGGAGGTTGGTTTGTACTGAGGACACAGTAAGCAGCCAGAGTGTACCGTCTTGGACGAGATCTTTCCAAACCCTGTTAGCCCAGGCTGTCAAAGTCCTGTTAGCCACAGTTTCTCTCCTTGTCCCATTAGGGGCCCTAATCAGTGTGTCTTCCTGTCTTTCCCGTAGGTTTGGGTTTGTGCAAGATAAATATTCTGCATCTGCTTTTAACTTCCCTGCCGAGAACAAGCCTCAGTACATCCACGTCACAGGTGAGGTGTTCCCAGCAGACGGTGTGGGGGTGGGCCCCTGTGGCAGGAGGGGCCTGGCCCCATGCACAGGGTTTGATCCCTCACACCCTGCCTGCGGCTGCAGAGCCGGCCCAGCCGACTCTGGGTGCCCTCCCGGCAGCTGCGACAGTCCCCCCCTTTCCTCTTCAGGGACAGTGTTCCTGCAGCTGCCCTACTCCAAGCGCAAGTTCTCGGGGCAGCCACGCCGGCGGCGGAACTCTACCAGCTCCGCCAACCAGAACATGTTCTGCGAGGAGCGGATTGGCTACAACTGGGCCTACAACACCATGCTGACCAAGACGTGGCGCTCCAGCGCCACAGGGGATGAGAAGTTTGCCGACCGGCTGCTGAAGGACTTCACGGACTTCTGCCTCAACCGTGACAACCGGCTGGTCACGTTCTGGACGAATTGCCTGGAGAAGATGCACGCCAGCGCCCCGTGAGACCGGACTGCGCCGGAGTCAGAGGACGGGGAGGAGCCCCGTCTTGCCATTGACGTTCAATAGGCTCGGTCAGGCTCTGGGCCTCCAACGTCAGTTTGCCACTGTCAGTGAGTGGGGGCCCTGCTGCTGCTGCTCCCCCCACCAGTGTTCTTTCTTCCACTTGAGGAGAAAGATTTTGGAAGCAGCTAGAGCCCAGAGCAGGTGGGAGGCCCAGATGGCCCGTGGGAGGGCTTCAGTACTGGGGAAGGGGACAGGCAGCCCCCATGGATGTCCTCCGAGAGGGGGTGGCTCCTTCGAGTGTCCCTTTCTTCCACCGTCCGTGGGCTGCTCGGAGCAGAATCTGCCACTTCCCACTCAGAAGTGTGCACAGGATGTAAGATAATGTTGTGAAATAATGTACCATAGGCTCACACCAACTGTATATACCTGTACATATCGGAAGCTGGAATAAAGTGCCACGTGTGGCACCTCTGTCCCCCGCGTGGTTTCTGGCAGCAGCAGTCCCATCCTCGGCTGGACAGATGTCCCCTGTCTCCGGGGCTGTAGTGGCCAGTGAGGCAGCCACAGATGGTGAGGAGGACTTTAGAATTCACTGTTTTGGAGGGTCTGGTGAAAGAGCCCTGTTCACAGGCCATGGGCCGGAGCAAGGAAAGTTTGGGTCAGGCCTGGAGAGCAGACGGACAGTGCCAGGAAACTGCAGGCCTCTCTGCTGTTGGAGGTGCATCTTGCTAAGTGGGCGAGCTCAGCTGTGGCACTGAGACCTCGTGACATTCTGAAAAGAAATCAAAGCAAAGCCACTCTTCACTCTAACCAAGGTGTAGCTCCCCCTGCTTAACAGAATGAGACTCAGCATGATGCCTCAACCTCAGTGCCTGGCCTAGCCCGCTGCGGGTGGGGCAGCGCTGCAGGGGGCGCTGCCACCTGACAGTTACGGACTCTCCTTCCCCCTCCGTCTCTCCACGTGGAGTTAGTCACGAGCCCTGGTGACTGAGCTCGTCAACAGCTCTCAAATCCATCCACTTCTTCCCAGGCCTTCTGCTTCCGTTCTCAGCCCGGACCTCTCGCACGGCTGGGAGGACCTCCTAACTCCACTCTGCTTGCTCTCCAGGCCATTCTCCGCTTGGCAGTGGGCGTCTTTTTGAGAAGCCACTCTGATGGTGCCCACCACCTAGCTAGACCTCTTTGGTGGCTTAAACTTCAAAAGTCTTAGACACAAAAAGTCCTGCACAACCTGTCCCAGGCAGTTTCTGCAGCCGCCTGGAGCATTACAAGCTCTTTAGCGGCTCAGCACCACGCCGCAGCACCATGCCTTGCACACGCTGTTCCACTTGCCTCGAGCACTCCTCCTCCCCAAACCCGCTAAGTCCCGGGCGTCCTCCATCAGCTGCTGTCACCTCTCCAGAGCAGCACAGTGGGATGCCCTGTGACATCTTCCCACAGCCCCCGTTCTCCTCCCGCAGCACTCGGCACGCTGACACTCGAGCATGAGCACGGCAGCAGCGTGCCTGCTGTGTTCATCTGCTTGTTCCCGAGCGTGGGGCATAACAGCAGCTGATGGGAAAGGGGTTGTTGGCTGAACGTGTGGACTGAATGAATGAACTCTGGGTGCGAGGGTTGGGCACTGGGTGTTACATCTGAATCTCTCCCCCACTACCTGGGTTCCTGAGTTACTTAGTGGAGGCCGTTTTCTCTTTTTTTTTTTTAAATTTTAAATTTATTTTTAGAGAGAGGAGGAGGGAGGGAGAAAGAGAGGGAGAGAAACTTCAATGTGTGGTTGCCTCTTATGTGGCTCCCACTGGGGACTTGGCCTGCAACCCAGGCATGTGCCCTGACTGGGAATTGAACCAGTGACCCTTTGGTTCGCAGCCTGCACTCAGTCCACTGAGCTACACCACCTAGGGCAGGAGGCCGTTTTCTCATTTGTAAAATGCAGCTATTGATGTTGCATGTAGATTTTGAGAGAATAGGCCTGTTAATACATGTGAAAGTGTGCTGGTTGGTTCCTGGCATGGAGCAAGTCCTTGATAAAAATTCATTTTCTTTTCCTTTCTCACCTTCCCTTCCCTCAGACAAATCTTTGCTCCTTCCTAAACATCAATATCTTTCAATTATAAGTTGGGAGGCTGTTTCCCAGGGTGGTTAGAGGATCAAAAGACAGATGTATATGAAAGGACTCGCTAGCCAACAAGCGATAAGCGGAGGCTGTGCTCACGTTCCCAGGCCAGGAACTCTCTTCATTTATCTGTGTTCCTCAGTATCCTGCACGTGTGCAACGCCAGCCATCGCCCCACCCTCTTCTCCCTTGCAAAGATGACCCAGGAGAAGAAGGCCTTGAGAGTGATTTGGTGGAAGAAGAATCAGCTGACAAGTTAGAATGCTGGATCAGTTTCCAGAGCCGGGCCTGCAACGCACTTGCTCTGGAGCCCCAGTTCCCCCACTGGCTGCTCCCCCTGCCTTCCTCTCTCTGACCAGTACTTCCTTCCACCCACTCGTCCAAGCCAGAATCTGGCAGTCAGACTCCATCCTCTTCCTCCATCTTCATCCAGTCCTCCCACCTATCCCTCCTGCCTGTCCCTTGTACCCGCCCACCTCCCTCCGTTTCTGCTGCCCAGGCACAGAGCCTGGCCCCTGGGGAGTGTGGTTTGCTTAGACAGGAAGCATGTGTGTGCTTATTGCAAGCCCATCCCCAGATGCAGAGATGTGAGTAACCATTCCATGGCGGAGAGAGACAAGCACCGGGCTTGGGCCCAGCCCCGCCATTTCTTGGCTGTGAGAATTAGGGGTGGTTCTGTGTCTTGAGCCTGTTTTCTCACCCATTAAACAAATGACGTGGCTTCACCTTTCTCCCCATCCCACACACACACACACATGTACCTGCACACACACACACACCCCTCTGAGTATTGCTCTTCTGTGCTTGCAACGCTGAAATTGTTTGCTGACCCATTTCAGCTCACCAGGCTGGGAAAGTGTTCTGGTGTACTCCTCAGTCGATGCGAGTTGGATGGATAAGTTAGTGAGATTGAGGGAGCAGGGCCCAGCCCGTAGGAAGGACACGAGAACCTGCAGTAAGACAGGCCTTGATGAGATCACCCGAGCTCACCCCCTAAATCCAATCATGGAAGTCACTTCATCACATTAAGAAATGAGGCCATTTAAGGCCAAGACATGCCTTGGGTCACCCCTGGCAGGTGGAGATGAGGGTAGTCCAATGAGACTAGAGCCATAGAACAGAGGGGTTCGTGGAAATCTGGTGCAACCTTTCCATTTTCTCCCAGACAAAGAAACAGAGTACCTGCCCCTGGCTCTAGATGGAGCCCAGGTCCCTGGATCCCGGCCCAGTACCTTCCTGGGCACTTGGATGCAGTCTGTGGCAGGGTGGTTAAGAGGGCAGGCTCAGAAGGCAGGTGACCCGATTCAGAATCCAGCAGCACCACTTGCCAGCAGGGGACCCTGAGTAACTTACTGCACCTCTCAGAGCCTTGGTTTTCTCATCTGTAAAATAAGACAACAAAACCACTGCATGGAACCATGAAAATTTCATGAGAAAATGTGGGTAGAGAGCTAAGACAGTGCCTGGAAGGTTGTGACCCCCTCCCTAAACATCGGCCGCTAGGATGATGGGAGTAACTACAGAGGTCCAGGGTGGCAGGGCAGTCTTCCAAGAGGAAGTAGCTTTGGGCCTTGTGGGATGCATAGGAGTCTAGGTGGTCAGGAGGCGGAGCCCTTTGTCTGGACTTAGGCTTGGGGGCTGCTCTCCTCTAGCCACTGTGGTTCTGCTTTTCTGGGTCCTAAGAACTTCTGCTGGGAACTTTTTTCTGTTGGCAGAAGAGACCCATTGTCAAGAGCAGGAAGAAGAGCCTCCTGACCACATTGTCCTGGCTGCTTCCGCCTCCTGAGCAAGGTTGCGGCCTGAGGCCTGGCAGCTCGGGAGACATTTCTCAGCCCTGAGGCTGTGTTCAGGGCTACACACAGGCTCGGGTGTCCCTGGGGCAGCACTAGTCGGTGGGGCCTCCCGGACTTAGAAATGAGTTGGGTGAGGACCCACACCGTGTATGGGGTGCAAAAGATTGTGACGGGAAAAGAAACAAAGATAAGGTGATATGTCCGTTTACCAAAGGAACTAGAAAAAAGCCAGAAAGTCCTCAAACCTGGAGAAGTAGCTGTCTTAGCCTCTGACCCGGTGGCTCTCCAATGCTCTTGTGCGTAAGAGCTCGCTTAAATCGCAGCTTCCTGCGCTTCCCCACGAGGTTCTGATTCAGGTCTGGACTCTGCAGGTAAACAGACACTCCCAGTGATTCGGCTATCAGTGGTTCGCTTGAGAAACCCTGCCGCAGAGTCCTTCTCTGGGCTTCTACCTTACACGCAGTTCTAACCAGCCTGGAAACCTGACTCTCAGACCAAAGCAGATTAGAAGCTGCACACTAGAAGGTAACGCAGCGGAGGCAGAGAATTCGACAGCAGAATGGAAAACGGAGTGACAGCTGATGGCTCTGTGGCAGTGGCAGTGGAGGAGAGCTACGAGACCACCCAAGGCCAAGCTGCTGGGCCAGGAACTGCCCAGTACTGCGTTGGATAGGCTCGGAAGCCTGCATCCTCTTGGGAGCAAGAGACTCATCAAAACAATCAAATGGAAACTTCAGGTCCTATAAGGAAGAAGTACAGTTGACCCTTGAACAACGTGGGGATTGGAAGCACCCATCCCCCTGCAATAAAAAATCCACGTATAATCTAAGTCAGTCCTCAGCCCATGTGGATTCCCAATCACGCTTTGCTGAATCCACAGATGTGAAACTCAGGATATGGAGGGCCGATGGTACATTATTGAAAAGATCTGCGAATAAGTAGTCTGGCTCAGTTCAGACCTGTGTGGTTCAAGGGCCACTGTACATGGTGTACGTGATGCACACTTGAGACACTAAGGAAATCGGTGAGGCTTGGCTGACGTGGGTAGGAAATAGAGAGAAAGCTGAGCAGAAGCCCGTTGACAGTCCTCTTCTTTTACCCAGAAATGTTCAGGTACATGATGCAATAATGGTCACTCCATTTTTTTTTTAGTGTTTCCCATATTCTGGGCATGTAGCATATTTTACATGCCTTTTTGTTATGTAACCTTGTCAGCCACCATCATAACAGATAAGAGGCAAAAGGCCCCAGAAGGCAGAGCCCAGGCCATACGGCCAACAGCGGCGCTGGGAATCAGGTCTGTGGGTCCTTGGAGCCCAGCCTCTGCCTACTGTGCTGTATCCCTTACTGCCTGGTGGTGCTGGGTCAGTGAGGCATTGCCTGCAGCTCTGTCCCGGGGCCCCGGCTGGGAACCTCTGTGTTCCTGTCAGTGGACTGTAGTCCGTATGTGGTGGGTGCAGCCCTGCTGGAGTGCCGATGCTGTGTGACCTGTGGATGTGGTCTCATATCAGACTGTCTGGAAGGGAAGAGGCCAGTGGCCTTTCCTCTCCCCTGGGCCCCTCTCCGGAAGGCCCTGTCTGCTTCTTCCCTTCTGGCCCACAGCCCTGACTTCAGCCTGCGAGCACAGGGAGCTTCAGGCAGCTCCCGGCCTTCACCATCGCCCTAAGCCTGCATGGGGCCAAAGCAGGTGCTGATAACTCAGTCCTACCGGCTTTTAGACTTGACCTCTGTCTGCTGTTTCACTGCAGCAAGATTCATCTGTTTCTCAGGGAATTAGCACACAGTCCTTCCAAGAAGACAGTCTCGTCCCCATGGGGGCACGGGGAGATGGAGGGAGGTTGCTGTGTGATCCCCAGCAAACCCCTTTCTCTCTGAGCCCCAGCATTTTCACCTGAACTCCACTGGCAATGAACCTGGGACAGACTCTAGGAGCCAGGAGATTTCAGCAAAACGTGGCAGTTGCGACTGGCACTGCGTCTCTTACCTCCTCTCTGTGCACTTTGAATTGTACCAAATTGCTTGTCCAGGCTCAACCCCTCCCCCTCACACACACACCCCTCAAGTGTGTCTTAGAGACAGGAGATTTTATTTTTAAGCCCATGGCATCCTGGGATAGAAACAGGTACGGCCATACCACCCTGAACGCGCCCAATCTCGTCTGATGTCGGAAGCTAAGCAGGGTTGGGCCTGGTTAGTACTTGGATGGGAGAAACACTCCCTGGAGCCTTTGATGTTCATCCAACTGTGGTAGCTCACGTTTCTGGGTCCTTCTCCACACAGTCTGAGCGCATCACGCTCAGGTGCTGTCTTGGGAAAGGGGCCCCCTTTAAAGGTGAAGTGTCCTGGCTGCTGTGTGTCCTCAACCTCGAGAGTGACACAGCTCAAGAGAGTGGGCAGGGCTCTGCCAGAGGCAAGCCTGTGAAACTTTTGTCCTGACACTGTCTTGAATAACACTCCACACCTTTCCAGGGCCCTGGGTACAATGCTGGGGGAGAACCAGGACTGGCCGGGGGTTCTCAGCCGGGGAGACCCCAATTTGAGGGACATTTGGCAATACCTGGAGACACTAGGTTGTCATAACTGTCAAAAGTGCTATGACATCTAACAGGTGCTTCCGAACACCCTGCAACGCACAGGACAGCCCTACCATAGAGAATCATCCTGCCCCACGTGCCAGCAGTGCTGAGACTGTACATCCTGAACTGAATCCTGATTAGGCAAGAGGTCCCCTCCCTCCGGTGACTTTAGAGGAACAGGGACCTGCCACGTGCCCTGACTGTGGAAGTCTGAACGCTTTCTGGACGGCAGCTCCATCCCCAATCTCCTGTAGTGACCGCTCTTGTTAGGTTCCAAGATGAGAGTGGCTAAGAGGCCTGGTGAGAGCCACACAGCAAATCACGGACAGAACCGGGGCCCGAATCCCTGTTGTGTTCAGGGCTCACATGCTAACGGCGTGGTATTCCTCTTTCCCGGTCCACATGGCTTGCCCCTCTGACTGTGTGTAAGCTCCTTGACAGCAGATGGCACAGCTCGCTGCTCCTCGTATCCTCCGTGTCGGTGCCCATCACACGCAGGTGCTCCTTTAGTGTCGGGGGAACTCACTCAGCAACGTTGGCACAGAGCTGGACCCACGCGGATGCTGCTGTCCTGGTGAAGGGGGACAGGTGTGCAGAGCGCAGCTGTGGCGCTCCAGGAGCGGCCTCTCCTGGGCTGTGTTTGATGCACTGCAGCGGGGATCCCCCCCGCTCCAGCTGGCCATGCTGACCATAGACCAGTACCTGTCTGGGCCTGTTGGAGCTGAGGCTGCACAGCAGGAGGTGAGTGTGAATGTAATGCGTTCGAATCATCCTGAAACCATCCTCCTCCCCTCTCTCGCCCCCAGTAGGTAGAAAAATTGTCTTCCACAAAACTGAAACTCGTCCCTGGTACCAAAAAGTTGGGGACCGAGCAGTACAGAATAAGGGAGGGGGCTTAATGCTGCCTGAGGGGGCTGGGGAAGGTGGCTCTGTCAGAGTTCTCCAGGCCTGTGAGAAGCAGCGGGTGTGGAAGGGGATTCTAGAGGCTGAAGGGCTCTGGCACTAAAGCAAATGAGAAGGTGACCGCCTGAAACCTCAGGAGAGAAAACTGGAGAGAGATTTCTCCAAACCTGCCCCATCCAGCCTGCGCTTTCGACCACCAACTTCCAGAGAGAGGTGAGTATTTTGTTAAGTTGCAGGTCGCAGAGCGACAAAGGGGCCGTTGTTTGGGAGCCCTGAGCCAGCCCGGGCCCCAGGGTCCTGTCAGTGGTGGGGGTGGGGAGGCACACATTGCTTACCTGTCAGGCTTTGCTGTTCCTGGCGCTGACCTGGGGGGAACACAGGTTTAAACACACCCAGGCTCCTAGCAGGGTGGCTGGCTGGGAATGTCCCTCTTACCTCCTCCCCGTTCTCTTCAGGGAGCCAGAAGCCCTGCTCCTAGGGCCCCCCTGCCAGGCTCCTGGAATTGCGCTGAGCCCGGGGGGATTGGTGGTGTGAGAATTGGAGAAGGGCTTTGAAATGTTTGGAGGCCTGAACCCCTGCCCAGTCTGCGGTGGAGTCCCTGCCGTTCTTGTCTGACTTTAGCGCCAACTACCTGTGTGATCCTGCCCATGTCCATTCCCCTCGCTGGACCTCGAGTTTCGGGGTGGGCCATGATGGGTGTTTCTTCTGTCTCCTTCAAGGGGTCACAGTGGGGATCCCATGAGGATCCCGTGATGTCAGCTTCGCAAAGGTGTCTGGGTGGTGCACAATACCCCATCACTTCATGGCAGCACTGTAAGCTCCCCTCAGGGAGCCCATCCAAACACTGTCCTAACTGTGTCTGGGGGTTCACCGAGAACCTGGTGCAGCACTAGCTAGTCTGAGGCTTGGGAGCGAGGGAGAGAAAGCAGAAGAAAGGCACTTTCATATTTATATACTTTTATATGGAACCCCAAGCGAGTGTGTGCCCATTGTCCTGGCAGAGCCTGAGAGCAGCCTTGAGGGAGGCGGGTGGGTGACGGTACCCCTCCTTCTCAAAGGAGAAACTGAGTCTCAGGGAAGAAGAGGGACTTACCCAGGGTATCTGAGCACACACTCGGCACAGGAAGGATTGAACTCAGGGACTCTCTACCCCAGGGCTCTTCCCTGGGAGAAAACGAGTTGGGGAGCGGGAGAAAGGAGCCCCCAGTGAGTGAGTGGTTTCCCCGGGGGGTGCAGCCGCATCTGGGAAGGAGGGCGGGCTGGGCTTGGGCGGGGGGCCTTTGCTCCCTGCACAACGATGAGGGCCAAGCCCGCAGGCCCTCCAGGCCCTGATCGCCACGCTGGCCGCCGTTGGTGGTTGGAACAGGGGGACAGGAGCGCTCCAGGGGTGGCCCGACACACAGGATGTGTCTCACCTCAAAGCAGAAGTGAGACGGGGCCCACTTCCCCTTGCAAGGCCGGAGGCAAGGCCGACTGTCCTGTCACCACGGCCTCCGGCAGGAACCACAGACTGGCTGCCCCTGCTGGGGCCTGGGATGGGGGGCGGGACACAGAGAAGCTGACCTGGTCTGGGGACAGGCCCGTGTCCACCTCCCACCACACACATCTGCAGCAGCCTGTCTTCACACACGCCTCCTCGGCCGGCATCCGTTTGATCGGAAGATGCTGCCTCTATCAGGCTTTATGACTTAGACTCTCAGGGAGACGGCCCTTTATATAAACCCCTGTTGCCGCAGAATTGCAGCTAGCCCGTCGCTCCATTTATGGTTTATTTGCTCATTCATTGTTCTCCCACCACCAACTATATTAAGAACCATCCATCTATGTGCAGGTACTTGAGGGAGAGGACTGTACACACAAATGTACAGAGGTCACTCTTGCTATGGCTGAAAAATAATATTGTTGTGCAAAATGCTGCAAAGGCCAAGGGGAGGTCACCCTGAGAGTTTAGATGGGGCCCCTGGCCAAGTCTAGGGGTCAGGGAGGCTTCTGGGGCATTTCCGATGGATGACAGGGTTTGCAAAGGGCAGAGATGGAGAGAGGGGCAACTCCTGGCTCCAGCGACCCTGAGACCTTTGGTGGGACCCAGGGAGGCCAGTGTAGCTGGAGAAAGAAGCAGAGACAGAGTCACACAAAACCTCGCCGGCTGCGTTGGGGGTCCTGCCGGTTTGACACATCAGCAAGACGAGGAGAGCCTGGAAGGCTGGGTGACCTGGAACAAGCCTTTCCCTTCTCATCTCGGTTTCCTCACCATTTCTACAGGAACATGCTTGCCATCCTTGCAGCACTGTTGGAGAGCCTGTAGGTAAAACCACTTTCCCAGAAGTGGAGCCATTAGTCACGTTATCGTGACAGAGACAGAGGAGGAATCCGGGCTCCCGCCCCAGCTGCCCCTCCAGCAGCTGCTTCCCCCTCAGCTCCTGTCTTCCCCCAGGGCTGCCTCTACGAAATACGGAACCAGGTGCTGTCATCACCTTGGAACGCAGTGGCCCCAGCTCCGACTTGCTCTCTGAGGAAGCGTTTCTCTGCTGTCGTCACTGCCCTTGGGCAGCCAAGTTAGTGCAGCCCGGAGAGGCTCTGGTCTACGGCTATGGTCTGCAGTAGAAGCTGATGCCCCCTGCCCTCCTGGAAACCCCCACAGTGCCCCTGGCTCTGGCTAGGTAACCTACTCAGCCCTTGCAGGCTCCTTGTTCCTTCAAAGGCAGACGTGGGCCGTGCGGGGGAGAGGCAGGCCAGCACCGAGCAGGAGCCTTGGAATTGGCCTGCAGCAGGACTGCATCCTTCTGAAAGGGTAGAGTCACCTGGGCTCTTCTGATCTAGGGAAGAAGTCCTCCTAAATCAACCACCCGCATGTGTGGGGCTGTGCTGGCTGCTTTGCTTGCAATAGCCCCCGAGGGCAGGTATTACTGGCTGCCTTTTACAGATAGGCATTTGAGGACTGGGGTCACCAAAGGTCACCCAGCTAGCAAGTGGCAGAGTCTGGATTCTCCTCTGGGGTCCCATCACAAGGCCCTGATCCCAATACTCAGTGATGGGCCTTTGGGCTGTGTTCTGTTGTGTTTTTGTTTTCCATCCAGTGCAATTCCATTTGTAGAAGGTCTGGAAATCACATAGGTGAACCTGAGCTCTGATGTCTTCATCTGACAAGTGGCCGAAGGAGTGGCACCAAATGATCAAGCTGGAGCCACCTCAGCAGTGGGCGGAGCCACACCCCTGTTCACAGAAAGGAAACTGCCTTGAGATGGGGAGCAACTTACCTGAGGCTATAAAGTTGGTCAGCACAGCTGCCCACAACCCCCTTGGGTGGCCTTCTTTCTCACTGCCCCCTTGCTGGCCCCTACACCTCTGTCCAGCCTGCACACACTGGAGGATCCTGGTCTGTGGCCCCCGCATGTCTTTTCTGCACCTCATTCCCCTGTTGCCCAGACTCATAATTCTAAGCTCCATCTGCATGACTATGGATCTCAACCTGAGATCTCCAGCCCTGGCCCAACCTCTGAACTCCAGCCTGTCTGGCCAGCTGCCTTCTTGGCCATTCCTTAGAGATCTAAAAGGAGACCAAGCTGGGTATGTCTAAAACACAACTCCTGATTTGGCTGTGTCCTCCCAGCTCCCACCCAAATCTGCTTCTCACACAATCTTCACCATTCTAGTTACTGTACCATCATCTTCATCTCCCCAGTTTTTCAGGCTGAAAGCCTTGGAGTTATATTTCCTTCCTTCAATCCCCATATCTAATCCATTTGCAAAAATGTGTTGCAATCTGACGCTTCTCCCCTTGTCCACCCTCATCTGACGCAGTGGCAACCTGACTGGTCCATCTGCATTCCCTTTCGCCTTCGAGAACTCATTCTCCTCACAGCCACCAGTGTGCTCTCTTAAACTCGGGATGTGTTGCGTCATTTCCCTGCTTGAAAATGCTTTCGTGAATTCCCATCGATTCAGGATGAAATCCTGAAAGCTTCTGTCTCTGTTCTCATGATTCAGAATGAGGCAAAGTTTCGCCTTTCTGTTCCATGAATACCCCAAGGTTGCCCCTGCCTCAGGCCCTTTGCACAACTCTTTCCTATTCCTGGAACCCTTTCCCCAAGACCATGGCCCAGTTGCTTCCTCATTGTTAGTGCCACTTGTTGCCCTCCCTGACCACCCTGTCCAGAGAAGCACCACCAACCCCTCTGTCTACCTGTCACTGCCTGTTATACTGCCCTGTTTGCTTCCCTCCAGCCCTTGTCATTACCTGAAACCACCTGCACTGTGTGCATCGTCTTTTCTCCTCACTGGGATTTAAGTTCCAGGCTGTTTTCCTCCCTGCCGTGTCCTCAGTACCGACCACAGGGTGCCTGCCAGGGGAGGTGCTCAGTGAGTGCTGCTCACGGGACCAAGGGCCTGAGTTACCAGTCGAGGTTGTTCCAGGCCGCTGTCCCGACTCTCTTTTGTAGGACAGCACTCCCCTGTTCTATGACTTCCATAAGACAGTAGTTTCTGCCAGTCTCTCATTCACCCGCCAGCTCTACCACCACTAAGCTATGTGACTTTAGACAAGTTACCTCGTCCTTCTGTGCCTCAGTTTTGTCGGCTGCAAAGTGGGGAGGATAACAGAGCCCAGCTCAGAGAGCGACGGTGAAGATTCAATGAATGAATGCGTACGGAGTGCTTAAAGCAGAGAGTGGGACGTAGTCAGCATTCCATAACGTCAGCGCTGTCATCAGTTTTATCATTATTATTATTATTATCACCACCGTCACTGTCACCAGTTTTTAAAAACTGATAGGGACTCAACCCATAACATATTAGTTTCAGGCGTGCAACGTGGTGATTCAATATTTGTATGTATTGCAAACCGATCAGCACAATAATTCTAGTGAACATCCATCACCAGTCCGGCTCCTGAAAGAGGCAACCGTTGTTTCCTCTCTGCCTTCGAGTAATATCCCGTCACGCCCCTTTGCCTGCTTGGCACCCCTCAGTGGCTTCCTGTCTTCCTTAAGAAAGAGACCAAACCCCTTGAAGTGGCCTGTGAGGCTCACACCTATCCTTCCAGTCTCATCTTGCACAACTTTCTTTTTTAAATTTATTTTTTATTTTTATTTTTTGACTGTTTATGCTATTACAATTGTGCCTGCTTTTTTCTTCCTTTGCCCACCTCCCACAGTCCCATCCTCTCTCCTCCCTCAGTCAGTCCCCACGTCGTTGCCCACGTCCATGGGTTATGCATACACAAGGTCTGTTCAGAAAAAGCCCAGCATATTGTTAATATAACGAGAACGGCTTGTGTGACATCAATGTAACCTGGCAGCCAAGGCGAGTGGACTGAAACGAGCATGCATGAACAACAATGATTTCACTGTACCAGTCAGTGGGGGTGGTAGGCACCATTGAGAGAGCATGTGTAGTGTGTAGCCATCACATTCAAAATGACTGAGCAAGTACAGCAACAAATCTCCCTCAAATTTTACATTAAGTTTGAACATTCCTCGGCAGAAACTATTTGGATGATTCATGAAGCCTCAGCTATGGACAACTGGTGATTGACAGCTTTATCACGACAACATGCCCACTCATGCATCACATCTCATGCAGAGTTTTTTGGTGAAACATCAAATCACCCAGGTGACTCAGCCCTACTACAGCCCAGATTTGGTGCCCTGGGACTTCTGGCTTTTCCCCAAACTAAAATCACCTCTGAAAGGAAAGAGGTTTCAGGAGATTCACAAAAACATGACAGGACAGCTGATGGCGACTGGGAGAACTGCGTGAGGTCCGAAGGTGTCTACTTTGAAGGGGACTGAGGCGTCACTGTCCTATGTACCTGTTTCTTGTATCTTTCATCTTCTTCAATAAATGTCTCTATTTTTCATAGTATGTGACTGGATACTTTCTGCACAAACCTAGTATGTTCTTTGGTTAATCCCTTCACCGTCTTCCATTCATTCCTCCCTCCCCATTCCATTGCTATCAGTCTGAGCCACGTATCTATGCTTCTGTTTCTATCTTGTTCACTAGATTCCGCATGTAAGTGAGATCATGTGGTATTTGCCTTTCACTAACTGGCTTATTTCACTTAGCATAATATTCTCCAGTTTTATCCAGGCTGTAGCAAAAGGAAAGAGTTCCTTCTTTTATCCTGCTCATCTTGCACAGCTTTCCCTGTTGCTCGACCCCCTGTGGTCACACTGGCCTCGTTTTGGTTCTTTATGTGATTCATGCTCACGCCACCCCAGGGGACTGCCTGGAATTTGCTTTCCCTCCTTCTTCACCGGATCAGTGTCTGCTCTTCCTCCCGATCTCAGCTAGGCTGTTATTGTCTCAGCCTCCCATGACCACTGCCCAGGGACTTCCCTTGTTACACACTCTCAGGACAACATGTACCTTGGTTATAGTGCATAGTATAGTCATAAGTTGCATTTGTTTCTTTCAGTTGGATTAATATCTGACTTTTCTCATAAACTCAAAGCTTCATGAGAACAGAGACCAAGTCATTCTTTGCCCCCCTTTGCACTCCCAATGCTAGCAGAGTGTTTGCACACGGGAAGTATCCAATAAATAGTAAATGAATGAGGAAATGAATGAGTGGTGAGAAGGCCCTTGGGTTGGAGGGAAGCCCTTCAGGTCAAGCACAGAAACGCCCTAAGAGAAAATCTGCTGCCTGTGCACAACCAACCAGCCTTTCTCGCCAGCCTCCAGCCGTGCAGGCGGAACAGCCTTCCTGACTTCCAGTAGGTTCCTGTCACTAACAATGTGGCTGGGGCAGCCCCTGCCTCCCGTGCTATTTCCACGAGGAGCCCACAGAAACATGAGTAGGGAAAGCCTTTGCTCATCGAAGTGAGATAAAAACTGGACCTAATGCTGGGACTCGATGGAGAAGTCTGTTTCACTTCCTGAGCTTGCTAGACATTTCCAGCCCTTCCTTCCCTCTTGAAACAGGGTAACTCGGGTGTCCTGATGGTGGAGCGCTCTGTTCTGTTTTTTTTTCTGGATGATGGTGTTTTCTTTTATTGGTTGGAGCCGAGATCCTTGCAGGCTCCAGACCTGGGCCAGCCCCCCACAGTCTGCGTCAGGACGCAGCAGAATGAGAGAAACCGGGACAATGCAGGAAGTATTCATAAGGCTCAATTAATTTTTCAGATTGTCTGCCCTACTTTTCGTGTGTCAGGATGCTCTCGCTTTTATGAAACAAGGGTGATGGGGGTGGTGATAGGGTTTTGTGTTTTGTTTTGTTTTTTCTTTTGACGTCCTTGTTTGTCAAATCACCTACTTATTTTCTTTTAAAATGTACTGGTCTGTGGACAGCGGCTGAGCCAGGATGAGAACCCGGGCTTTCTAGTTCAGGTTACTGCTCTCCCTGCTCTGCAGCCCTCCCCAGAGGGGTAACGCGTAGGGAGACATGAGAGCTGGCTGTAAATTATTGACAGGCTGCCATGTGGAAGAGGGGACATGTTTGTTCTAGCTGCACCCAGGGGACAGACTTGGGGTCACTGGGTGGCAGTTTCTGACAGGCACATCTCCATTGGTTTGGCATAAAGTTTCTGACAGGCAGGTATTCAATAATGGACCGGCTGCCCTCCCTCACACCCCACCTCCCTCCCACAGTGTTCAGGTACAGGTGGAGCGGCTACATCCAGGGCTGTTGGATAAATTACTGGGGCCTGAGGTACTAATTAAGGATTTTACTCTTAGATTCAACCTGGTTTCAGCATCATTCTCACCACTTACTCTCTGTATGACCTTGGACAGATCAGTTTCCTTCTATTTAAAATGGGGGTCATCACACCTCCCTCGGGGTCCTGTGAGGTTAAACAGGAGGGTGTGTGTACAATGCCCAGCTCACAGGTGGGCCTTCCATAAGATTTGAGCTCTGTCTCCTGGAGCTTCCCTGCAGTCTGGTGGAGAGGGAGAGACTCACAGAGAAAGAATAACATGCAGCATTTTATGAGGAAAGACCAACAAGTGTGGCCAGACTTATGCACTGGGACGTTTCTGAGGTTGGGAGACCAGGTGTGGGTTGATCAGGGGGGAATTCTTGGAGGAGGCAACACCCAGAAAGGAGTGGGGAGCTTCCCAAGAAACGGGCACACAGAGGTCTCTGGCACATGGTGCAGCTGACCCTTGAACAACACGGGCATGAACTGGGCGTGTCCCCTTATACGGATATTTTTCAGTTGACCGCAGTTCAAGTGAGCCCCCAGTTCAAACCCGTATTGCTCAAGGGTCAGCTTGGGCTGGGAATTCTCATATGCAGAGGGCTGATTGTTGTGAAACATAAATTTTCAACTGTGCAGGAGGTCAGCAACCCCAACCCCCACGTTGTTCAAGGGTCAATATAGTGAGTGATAACTAGAAGTAGCTATTATTATTACCTCAGTTCCAAGAGCATGGCAATCACTCTTTCCTTGGGCTTCCACCACACCGTGGGCACATTCCGGTCACATCGGAGATGCTTAGTATATGTTGAATAAACAGAGGGAAGATTGGCTAGCCGGAGAATAGAGGGAGAGATGGTTTGATTGAAGTAAGCTGGGAAACACGAGAGCATCCATATACCCATCGAGCACCCAACAACACACACACACATACGCACATCCATCCATCCATCATCCATCCATCCATCATCCATCCATATGTTGTTTCAGGCAGAGAGCAAGGCAAAGTGACTGTCCTCACAAAGCTTACACGAGTGGGGCAGGCTTACAGGTATGACTCAAATAGTTACATGGATAATGTAGAACTGCAACTCTGATCACTGCTACAGAGAACAGGGGCACACGGTGCCAGGAGAGCTTGAAACAGGGAGATTTGACCCTGTTTAGGGAGGTCAGGAAAGTCTCCCCAGGGAAGTGACCATTGAACTGAGTGCTAAAGGGTAAGCGGGAATAAACGGAAGGATTGAGGGGAAGGAAGAATGTTCCACTCAGGGAGGAAAGAGTGAAGCCAAGGGCAAGGTGAAGCTGAGGGGGTCAGCATGACAATGCAGGGCCTCCGGGCTTGTTAAGACTTTTGATATGTAATGGACTCCTAGATGCAGAGAACAGACTGAGGTTGCCAGAGGAGAGAGGGGTTGAGGGACTGGGTGAAAAAGATGAAGGGATTACGTAGTACGAACTGGTAGTTCCAGAAGTCACAGGGATGTGAAGTACAGCACAGGGAATATAGTCAATGACACTGTAATAACTGTGTGTGGTGCCAGGTGAGTGCAGGAAATATCGGGGGAACACTTTGCAAAGCCTACAATTGTCTGACCACTGAGCTGTGCACCTGAAACCAATATGAAATAATATTGAATGTACATTGTACTAACATTTGTTTTTGCCTTTTAGCCTCAAAGGTTCTAAGCAAGTGTCAGGGGACATGGTCTGATTTGTACTTTTAAGAGATTGTCTGGCTGTGGTTATAAAAAATGGAAGCGGGGGTTGGGATGAGCAAGTGTAAAAGCAGGAAGCCTCTGAGAAGCCAGCGTGGTTGTCCAGGAAATCCATGACCGAACCTCGGACGGGGGATGTGGTGGGGGTGGGGGAGGAGTGGATGAATTCAGGGCCATTAGGAGATAAAATGGGCAAGACTGGGCAATGGGTTTGGTGGGAAGGATGAGGGTGAGGGAATTGTCCAGGATGACACCTTAGTTTTGAGATAGAACTGTTGCCAGGCAACAGAGTGAAAGCTGAGGGTGAGCTGGGGAGAGCTGGGGAGAGCTGGGGAGCGGTGGGACACACTTTCCCTTGCCATTGTGATTATGCCTGTGTTTGCAAAATAAGGGGTGTTGAGAGTGTGGCCATGTCCAAGGGTGAGAAGGCTCCACAGAGGGGGTTTGTGGGTTGCTGGCTGGAGGGGGTGCCAGGGAGCTAGGGCTTCCAGGGGTGGCTCTGCAGCTGTGTAGCTGTGTGACCTTGAAGGGGCAGCTTCACCCCTCTGGGCCTCAGCTCTAAAATTGATGGCCCTGCTGGTCTGGCATTTCAAGGGCACAAAGCAACCTGAGCTAATTTGTGTCTGTTGGCACTATTGACAGGGCTCCCCCTCGGAAATGTATTCCTTGTAGATCCACTTAATCCAGAGCCTGAAGGTTCAGACAGCATTCAGTCTGGACTGTGGGATCTGACAGGAACCACAGAGCCCATCCACTCCATCCTTGAATGTTATAGAGAGGGGCAGCACCTCTCTGACCTGTATCTCCATCCTCCAGCACTACCCTGCGTGTGGGAGAAGAGGCAGAGCAGTTTGTGCAAAGCCACAAAGCTAAAGGGAGGAAGACTACCACCTGGGGGTGAGCCCCGAGTTCCTTTTCTCTGATGGTGGGGATTTTTCTGCAGCCAACAACCATTTCTTAGGACACATGGGGCTGGGTAGAGTTGCAAGGAGGGACTGAGATCATGGACATAGGTGATGCAGAGTGTCTGGGGAGGAGAATGATGAAGGGGACATCTGAAGCTACACCCTGTGAAGCTGAGTCCTTTTGGACTCTTTAAAGATGCCTCTTTTCATGCACCCCTGCTGTGACACCAGAATGTCCTCCCTGGGCTGCAAGATGCTCTTTGCAAGAAAAGGAATGCTGAAAAATTATCCTACCCCCTGCAAACAAAAATCTGGTTGGAACCTCGGGCTGAGGTTTCCATGGTGGCTCCACTCTGCTGCCCTTCCCATTGGCCAGGCATTCTGCTTCAGCTTTAGCAACAGAAGCTCAGATACCCATCTCCTTCCTGATTGGCCAGGCTGTGCTGCAGCGCCATGGCAACAGGAGCAGAGGGACCAGTCTCTGCAGAACAACTTGAGTCACCATCTACCTGGGGTGGAGCTGAGAGGCAGGGAGGGGAGGGGGATGCCAAGAGGAATAGGTAGCCCCCACCTCCTCTCACGGTCAGGTGGGGAACCCTCCTCCTTGGTTGCCCAGGCTGGTGGGCTTCTCTTTATCTCATCTATTGTATATCTAGCAGCATCTTCCTAGCTTTTTACCACACCCCGCCCCAGGGGGTCCTGTATCTGCAGAAGCAAAAACAAACCCCTGGCAGAGGTTAACTTATTTGCCCAAAGTCTCATAACTTGCAAGCCAGCATTTGAGCCCTTATTATATTGCCTAACTTAAGGCTTTACAAGGTCTTGAAAGAGAATCCAGAGGTCCTTTTTCTCTTTCTCTTTTTTAAATAGACTTTATTTTTTAGAGCAATTTTAGATTCACAGCAACACTGAGGGGAAGGGAGAGATTTCCAATAGTTTTCAGTTTGGATAGGAACTCCCCTTTTCTTCACCAAACAGTTAATGCTTTCCGAAGCACTCTGTCACCTGAATTGTTATCTGATTCTCCCAATAACTCAATGGGTTTGGCAAGTCAGGGGTAAATGACCCATTTTATACACGAGGACACCAGAGTCCAGAGAGGTCAAGCACTTCGTTCTATGTCACACAGCACATTGATGCCAGAGCTGGACTGCCAATCTCAGCCTCCAAAATTCTTGTCAGGACTCTAACTCCACATCATCGACTTATCCATACCGGGGGGCTTCCAGGACTGGGGAGGGGGGGAGCTGCTCTGAGGAGTCCTCTCATCTGTTTATAGAACAGTGCCAAGTAAAATCAGGCATTCTAATGTGGGCCAAGGGTTTTCCATCATAACCCTCGTCCCTGCCTGGCAACTCCTAAATATGGCTCCAGTCCCCAGGAAGAGCCTCTGTTTCACAGAAAACCTTGCTCTCCACCCCCCACCCCGAATACACTGACAAGCTAAGAAATACTCATAAGCTTAATTACAATCAGTTTAACTATGTGCTTGAACCTGAGCTGAGCATGAGTCATCATTATAACCTTAGATGTTAGGTCTTCATCGCCCAGCATTAATCGATGCAGAAACTGGTGCTCAGGAAGGCTTGGCGGCAGGCCAAGGTCACACAGGTAGTTAGCAGTACAGCCAGAACTCCAACACAAGGCCGCCCGACTTGGAAGCAGGCTGCCTTGAGCAGAGGTGATGCATTCTCTGCTCCCACAGAATGTGGAAGGGTAGCTCAAAGAGGCATCCGAGAGCAGATTCTTTTGCTCTTGGCTGTGCATCTTATCCTCCGTCAAGGCTGTGGCTAGACCTATTTTTTTGGTGCTGGATAAAAGCAGGCTCAGAGGATCTGCTCTGTGTTGGGGACTTAGAAATCCTCATCCCCGAGGAGCAGCTCAGTGTCCCCAATACTGCCTCATCTCTCAGCTTTGCCGTTCTTCAGGAAGGCGTGGCTGCGCTGCTGGTAATTGGCAGTGGATGTGGATGAGAGAAAACCCAGTGACCTCCCTGCTCTGAATGTGAGCCCCTGCTGATTATAAGCATTTTGGCAGCTTCCTTTTCTTCCTGCTCCACGCGGGCCCCCTGAAGCTCTTGCCCCTGAAACACAGCCCAGCCACCTGGCCAGGCCTCCCCTCCAAAGGGCACCGGTTTTGGATGATGCAGCAAGGTGGGAGTCACACCTGCCACTCTGCTTCCTTAAGTGCCACACCAGCAGGGGGAAGGCACACAATTTCACCACTGCCAACATTCTGCAGCACCCTCCCTGTGCCAGACATCAATCACACAGGCACTAGGCAGAAGGCAGGGGGCAAGCCGTGATGACCCTGCCCTCATGGAACCTGCCAGCTAGTGGAGGAAATGGACAGGAAGTCCGCAAGTGAATAAATCATGATCTCAGATAGGGATAAATGCCTTGCGCAGGATGACAGGATAATAGGGTGAGAGTGGCTGGCCGTGGGGGCTGGGGGCGTGCTGTTTTAGCCAGGTTGGTGAGGAAAGGTCTCTCTGAGGAGGTAGCACCTGAGCAGACACCTGAATGAGGAGGAGGCAGTTGTTTCAGTTACTTATGGCTGCATAAGAAACCCAAACTGTGCAACAAGCCCCCAAACTTAGGGGTTTACAACACCTATTTATTATTTTTCACGAGTCCGTGGTTGGCCTGGGGGGGGTCCTCTGCCCGTTTCTCCAGTCTCACATGTGGCTGCACACAGCTTGAGGCCCAGCTGGGCTGGAAGGTCCAAGAAGGCCTCGCTCTTGCATCTAGTAGATGGTGGCGACTGTTGGCTGGAGCACCTCAGCTGCCAGTCACAGGTCCCTCATCCTCCAGTCAGCTAGGACAGCTGCCTTATGTGGCAGCATAGGGGTGGCAGCATTCCAGGAGGGTGAAGGCAGAGCTGCTAGGCTTCTGAACTCATGAAGGGTCACTTCTGTCACATTCTGTTGTCAAAGGAAGTCACAGGATCAGCTTGGACTCAATGGATGGGGAAAGAGACACCATCTCTTGATGAGGGGAGGGCATGGCAAAGTATCTGTGGCCACCTCCATCTGCACATCATCCATGGGAAGATCTTTGGGAAGAGTATTCTAGGTAGAGGGAAGAGCAGGTGCAAAGGCCCTGAGGTAGAATGGGGTCCAGAGACCTGAGCCATGACCAGTGGGGGTTCCTTTACTTCCTCAGTTTCCTCTTCTGTCAAGTGGGCACTAAGGATGCCTCCCTGCCTCCTTTGTAGACATGTAGGTTGCAGGAGGCTTTGCTGCAGGGCAGGGTTAGGATTTTGCTTATTGAGCACTGAGTGAGAGGAGAATCAACCACAGAAGCTCCGTTTGGCATCCTCCAAGCCCACTAGCATTTGCAGACCTCCATCTGAGGGAAGACATAGTGCTAAGTACCACAGGTACCAGCAGAGTCCGAGGGGTGCTAATTTGCTGAGCTTGTGGCCTGAAAAGATCACTTACTGAGCAGGATGGTGACTGAGATGGAAGGATTGTAGGCCCCAGGAAGGCCTGAAGGAGGTGGGATTCCAACAGGACCATGCAGAGCACCCAGGATTTGGGCTGAAGGAGGGGAGACTGTTGATAGGGAAAGTGCGGGGTCGGGGGAGGTTGTAAAATTTAGTAATTCAATACAACAAATGTTTGCTGAACCCCTACTAAGTGGTCAGGACAGACAGAGGACCTGCCCAAGGGATGGTGGGAATCCAGAGGAGGCAGCATCCAGGCCTGGAAAGCCAGGAAGGCTTCCAGGAGGAAACAATAACACTCCAGAGGCCTGAAGGATGAGTCAGGTCAAGCACCATGGGGCAGAGGGAGGAGTAGGGGGTACTGAGAGTGTTCCAGTGGAAGGAGCAGTATCTGCAAAGGCGGCGGGTGGGGAGCTTGGGCTTTTCAAGTGAAGGCAGCGTTGTGCCTGAGACAGGGTCTCGTGGAAGAGGGGGAAAGGTTGAGCCTGGGGCCTAAATGGTCTTGTAGGCCAGTGAAAGTCTCTGACCTTTCTCCTGAAGGCGGTTTGCATAGGACTTCCAGATTTAGCAAATAAATACAGGTTGTCCTGTTAACTTTGAATTCCAAATTAAAAAATATTTTAGTATAATTATGTGCATGAAATATTTGGAACACTTTCTCTTTTTAAAATTTATTTGTTTGTTTGTTTGTTTGTTTTTAGAGCGGGGGGGGAGGGAAGGAGAAAGGACAGAAACATCAATGTGTGGTCGCCTCTCATGCACCCCCTACTGGGGGCCCAACTTGGCTTGCAACCCAGGCATGTGCCCTGACTGGGAATTGAACCTGCGACCCTTTGATTCACAGGCTGGTGCTCAATCCACTGAGCCACACCAGCCAGGGCAAATATTTGGAACACTTTCATACTAAAAAATTATTCGTTGTTTATCTGAAATTCAGTTTTAACTGGGCCTCCTGTGTTTTCTCTGGCAGCCCTAAGTGTGGGACCACAGAAGGGTTTTAAGCAGGAAATGACAAGGTCAGATTTACATTTGGGAAACTCCCAGAATGTGTGGGAAACGTACTGGAGAGAGACAGGAAGGGGTGAAAGATGAGGGTCCTGCTTTATCCAGGCCAGAGAGGCGGAGGTCTCCACTGGGGATTGGGGGCACCTTCTGTGTCGCCTTCCTCCCTGACCTGGTGGGCAGGCTCGGATAAATCCCTTAATTGATGCAGTCTCATACAGGTGACTGCAGACCAGGTCAGACCCCAGAACTGCTGTGTGAACTTCCAGGCTGGTTTGCTTCCTCCTGAGCCCTCAGCAACCTCATCTGTTGAATGAAGGAGTCAGATAATCAGAAGAGATGATCCATAGGGCTGTTTTGCTCCCGCCACCGAGGGCTCTCTGTCCATCCTCTCTCTGACATCTCTCCTAGGTGTGGCCCCACCATGATGACAAGTCCAAACTCAAGACGTTTGGCTTCAAGGTCACCCTTCCTGTGCCCCCTCATTCCTTCTTCCTCTCGGCCACCACTCTGGCCAATAAATGCATATAGCACCCCAACATCGTCTTTCTCCAACCTCAGGATCCATGCCTGGTTTGGGAGAAGGGACCCAGCATTTGCTGAGGTCCTCCTATGTGCTGAGCAGGGTTCTCTACACCACTTACCACATTTAAGCCTCACAATAGCCCCTCAAGGAAGGTACAGTATTATGCCCATTTCACAGATCAGAGAACTGAGGCTCAGCAACAGTGGTACAGTTGCTGCCCAGGTCACACAGCTGCCCAGTGCAAACCTGGAGTGGAGTCCAGGTCTGGCTGGTGCCACTGCTCTGCCCTTTCACTGTTTCCAGGAATGTCCCCCGGGGAGCCCCTAATCCCCCATACATTTATTGCTTGGGCTCAGTCAGCAGTCTCCTTGTCCCACTGCAGGCACACACAGCCCTGGCTTTTTCTGAGTTAAGCCGGGGGCTAAACTGGGTGGTGTAATGCTCATCTGCTGCGGGCTTCCTGGTTTATGAGGAGCGCCCAGTCTTTCCCAGCTGTGCCCTCCTCGTGACCCCACAGTGACTCTGCAGGACCCCCTCCAGTTCTTCTAGCCTGCAGCTCTGCCGCAGTGAGGGCAGCATTAAATATTGACAGGGCAGCTCCTGGCTCCAAGGTGACGTCAATTACCAATTACCGGGCTGCTTGGTGAGGGCCTCAGCTGCCTTTCCAAGGTGAAGCAGTGACCGGAATTCAGCTGGCTCAAATGGCATCCCTGGGGGCTGGCTGCCGGACTCAGAGAAGATACTACTAATGGAAGGCGTGGCAGGAGTTCTAAAGCTTTCCTCCCATCTCCCTGGCGCCCTCAGGGTCCCCTGGCTTCCTGATGCTGACACAATGCACTCAGTCATTTGGGAAGTATTTACTGAGCGCCTGCTGAATGCCAAGCACAGTGCTAGGCTCTGGGGATACAGCCGTAAGTGTGATAAGATCCCAGCATCACTGGGCTCCCTGTTTGGTGGAGGAGATGGAGAAACAGTTTCAAAAAAAAAAAAAAAAAAAAAGCCTAGTGCTGTGCTTGCCTAGCCTAAGGCTGAGGGACATCTCCAGAGGAGGGTAGGGCTGTGCTGAGACCTGAAGAAGAAGCTCAAGTTAGCTATGGAAAGAGGCAGGGGAAGTGTTTCAGGCACAGGGAAAAGGATCAGAGCTCAGATTCTGGTTCCACCCCTTCCTGGCTACTTATCTGCAGGTTGGGTCCCCCACACAGGGTCGCTAGGAGGACTGAGTGAAGCCATGGCTAGCAACAGCACAGGGCTTGATGCATAGTGGGAGCTTGGGGTGGGGGTGGGGGACTGTTATTAAAAGAGCTCTGTGCCTTTATTACAAGCCCTTTGCCCTGCCAAGAATCCTTACCCCTCTACAGTGAGCAGAGAAAATGAGGCTCAGAGATGTGAGCTCACATACCCAGGGTTATAATGTGGATCAGACCCCGGGCTAGACAGGCAACCCCAGACCCCGGGCTTTTTGCCATTCTCCAATCATAGGCAACCCAAACAGTTGCCTCAGTTCAGCAAGACACAGATTTCACCAGCGAGCCCAGTGTGAGGTCCTCAGCCATATTGCCAAGGCTGGTCTAGGTCTTCGAGGTAAGGCTGCAGCTGTCCAAGGGCAAGCCCAGGCCTTGACATTGGGAGGCCTGGACCTGGGCCTGGACCTGGTTCTGCTGCTCACCTGCTATGTGACTGTGAGTGAATTACTTTCCCTTTCTGACCCTCGGTTGACCATACTTCATACTAATACCAGCTGTCATTGCCTGGGCCTCTGATCCTCCCAAAAGAGCTATGGCAAAGGAAAATTTTTTGATATCATATTAAAGATGAGGAATCAGTCTGAGAGGGGTAAGTGACATGCATAAGACTACACAGCAAGTGGCGGCCGGATCTGGAGCCAGGCCTAGCTACTGGCAGAGCTGGTTATTGGTCCACCATGCTGTGCTGTCTCAGACTAAGAAAGACAACCTGAGTTGTTTCCAAGATCCTTGTTATGAGTCTGTGATTCTGTGAGTTCCCTGCTGTCCCCAGGCCTTTGGGTCCTAGTGATTTCATGGGGCAGGCCTTTCAAGTGGGGCTGACCCTCCTCCGACTGTCCCTATTTAAGGGAAGTAACAGCACAAGTGCCCAGTAGGCAGCACCTACACTCTCCCTCAGTCGCAACCTTGTTCCTCTTGGCAGCAACCCAGGGGGTCTGGTGGGAACAGCAAGCACTGATGCAATGTGCCCATTTTATGGATGAGCAAACTGAAACCCAGAGAGGTACAGTGACTTGCCCAGGCTTCCCCAGCTACTGTGGAAGAGCTGGGATTTGTGGAGGGTTTGATCTGAGTAACCTCACGGTGGCGGCCAAATTCAACCCGGAGCCTTTCTCCTCCTTTCATCCCCCTCTTGCCTCCCACAGTTTTGCCTTCCTTCCCATTGCTCCCTCCCTTGTCTTATCTTCCACTCAGCTGTCAATTAACGTTAGCTGTCAACCCATTTAACGTGTTCCCCCTTCTAAAAGACACTGGCCACTCACAGAGGGCTCTAATGATGGCATTTCTGCAATACTCGCAAGGTGTCCTCAGATTCAATTTAGCATCCGTGGAGAGGTGCACCCTGGAGGCTCAAATGATGAATGAAACATGGGCCCTTCCAGGCATGTTTACATTCTACAAGGGAAATGCCAACTTCCTAAGGAAACAGGAAGCAGACAGTGCAAGTGAGAGTGTGAACTTTATAGTCAGAAAGGCCTGGGTTCAAAGCCTCACTCTACACATGTTAGCTACATGATCTTGGGTAACTGGGCTTCAGTTCCTCCATCTGTTTAATGGGTATGAGCGGAATCCCTCCCTGATGGTTGGCATAAGGACTAAGTAAGAGCATGTGTTAGATTAAATAGTTTAGCATAGTGCTTGATGCCTAGTAGCTGGCCAGTAAACACTAATCCTACCAATAGAACTCTATGCAGAAGGTGGGTACCAGAGTCACAGTGGGAGTGGGCAGAAGGGGAGAGTGCTTCTTGACGGAGATCGAGGAAGGTTCCTTAGAGGAGATACAATTTCAGCTGGGCAATAAAGCACTTAAGGAAGAGAGAGGTGGTGGGATCAGGACAGTCTACATTCCTACTTTGGCAGAAACTCATGGGCAGTGTCTGGAAACCTGGTGGACCTAGGATGTCCAGGGGTGAGTGATGAGCTTGGAAAGGTGGGCCAGTTCGGGTTATGAAGGGCCGGGGGAGGAGCCTGTATCTTCAAGTGGTCCTGCCTATTACCCCAGCAGCAGCTCGGTGCTGTCTGCAAAGGCCAGTCCCCTGGAGTCTGCCTTCTCCTGTGGCTTTGGTCCTACCAGATCCTTTTGTTTCCAGAGTTGAGACCAGTCCACTACTGTTGTCTGGAAGAAGGCAGAAGGCTATAGCAATCTGCTCACCTCCCACTAACATACTGGGAGGAAAAAGATTTTTTTTTTAGCACAGTTGCCTGACAAGGAATCTTGGTGAAAACTCAGCGACCCCCTCCCTCACTTCCCAGGGTACTGCTGCTTAAGCAGCAGGTGACGACAGTTATGCTCACAGCTCAGCAACCAAAAGAATGTTCTCAGGCTCTCAGGAGGTCAGAGGGAGCAGTGGAAAGAATGGCGATGGTGAAGTGGGTCTGGATGCTGCTTCCTGCTCCCTGCTCTCTGTGCTGCAGCTGGGCAAGATGCTTAACCTCCCTTGGCCTCAATTTCCTCGTCTATAAAATCGGAACAATAATACTGACCTTACCTTAGCTCAGGGAGAGCTCCCTGGCAAACTGCAGCCCCACGGCCTGTCGTGGTGTAGGTGCCTGTCACCTCCTTCCACTCCATGTACTGACGTGGTCCAGACATGGTCCCCTGATGCGTCCCTGGTCGTCCTCTTGGGTCTGCTGAACTGCCAAGGTTGAAATACCTTAGACCTTCAGAGCTGCACCAAAGGAAAGAACTCTGCCATCCACCAGTGCAGCCTCCCATTTTGCAGGTAAGAAATCCAAGGCTCCCAGAGGGGCAGTCACAGCATTGTCAGGCCCCGTCCTCCAGCTTTCCAGGACCACACGGCCCCTCCCACCCAGGCCCACCATGTGGGAATCACACAGAAGCCTGAGGCAATTAGCCCGATGGTTCCAGCCAAAGGATCTAGAAACTTCTGGCTAAGAAATACATGCTCCTTGACCATCTGCAGAACTGAAACAAAAGCCTTTTTTGCCTTTATTTTAACTGCTATCCCACAGCTCCACCTTCTCCCCCAGAGCTGAGCTCTTCTGAACGAGCTGAAGGGGGGCGGGTGCTGGGAAGGGGGCTCTGGGCTCCACCAGCTCGCAGACTGCAGCTACCAGGACATTTCCACACTTCTTAATGCCAAAAGCTGCCGTGGGAGCCAATCTGCTCCCAAAGCAGCCTTTGGAAGAGCGGTGGAAGACTCTGGGTGATCCTGAAATCTGTGCACTCAGGCTGATTGTAGACATGAGGGGTAGCATTTAGTATCAGCAAAAGGATACTGAGGCCAAAGCAAACGGCAGGGAGTGGGCATGAATGGGGGACTGCGGTTCACTGCCTAGACCCCTGGGCAAGCGCCTGACCCTTCTAGGGTTTCATTTTCCTCATCCATATCATGGGGATAACAATCTCCATCCCAAAGTTGTAACGATTTGGTGAGATAACACATGGGGGTAAAGTGTTAACCCTCAAGCCAGGCAGAGAGCCAGCGATTAATCAACTAAACTCCTGTTAATGGTGTTATCACTGGCTCGGGACCAGCAAGGCCACCCAGGCAGCAGGAGACTTGTACTTGAGAAAAAAAAATTAAAATCCTATCTGGGTGACACCAATCTGTGGGCGGGTGGCCCCTCCTGCTCAAGATGGTAACCATGCCAACAGTGCGAACGCCATCTCTTCCAGAACAATACCAGGTCTTCTTTGTAATATGTCCCCTGGTGTCCAGACTTCTCAGGGAGCTCAGAATGTCCCAGAGTACCTGAAAGAGAAAAACAGGACATGCCTTTTCTGGGTCACCCTTTCACTGGGCTCCGGCAGAGGGTTCTGGCAATGCCTTGGAAGCCCAGTCCCACTCGAGGAGCTGCCGTTACCACTGGCTCAGGGTGGAACACAGCAAGGAATTATTACATAGCTGTGCTGGCCGGTGCCTCCTGTGTGCTGGCACCAAGCAGGAGGGGTACAAGCACACTCTTGCTGACTCTCAACCCTAAGAAACTGGTGTGGTTAGTCCCATTTTACAAGTGGCTTGCCGGAGGATACTCAGCTGGTAACAGGCAGAGCAAGATAATAACCCAAGTCCAGATCCTTCTTCCCCATCACACACCACACACACACACACACACACACACACACACACACACACACCCTCAGGTAGCCTGAGGGCATTGTCCTGCTTCCTGAGACCTGGCGCCAGCACTGGGGACCTGCTCTAGCTCTGTGACAACAGTGTGTTTGACCTTAATCATCAGCCCCTACTTGTGGTTCAGGGGCTCTCTTTGGAGTTAAGGGTCACATTTCTCGATGACATGGGAGTCGATGACCTGGCTGAGGTGGTTGTCCTGGTCTTTATTTGGGATACATGGGGGTATCAGCAGCTCCCTCCTGAAGGACAAGAATCTGGGTGTCACTAGGAGTGTGTAGGCTACTCGAGGGGAGGCTTGTGTGTGCTTTCCACAATCCAAGTGACTGCCGAAGAAGAGTCACACTTTGAGCCCTTCTCAGATGACACCACAGGGCAGTGTGAGGCTGTCAGGCTTGGGTGTCTGAAACCTGAGTCTGAATCCTGACTGCTGATGACTGGCTGTGTGACTTATTCAAATCACGGAACATCTCTGAGCCAGTTCCCTCCTCCGTGAAATGGGAATGGAAACTGTCCCTACCTTGCAGTGGTATCTTTGGGAAATACATCCATTTCTGCAAACCTTCTTGCCCAGTGCTGCAAATGTGGGAGACGTTCCCTTCCCCTGAAGAGTGGGTGTGGATGAGGTCACCCGGGGAGGGCAGGGTGAGAAGAGGGCCTGGGGCAGAGCCCTGGGGAACCCCAGGGTTTGGGGGTAGGCTGAGAAGACAAGTGCACACAGGAGACAGAAGAGGACTGGCCAGAGCCGCAGAGGGATACCAGCAGAGTGCAGGGTCAGGAAGCTAAAGGGGTCAGGAAGGTGGGGACAATGAAACGACCTTGGATTTGACAACGGCAGCCACTGGTGGCCACAGTGGAGGAGTTGGGGTAGAGCCAGAGTACACTGGGCTGAGGGTTGGGTGGAAGGTAAGGAAGTGGAGACCCTGAAGTTTGGTGAGAAGAACGCTTTGTGGGAGAACTGAAGTGTTCCCTATTGGACATTCATGAATGTCAAAATCAATTAGAACTGAATTTGATTAGAATGTTTGAGTCCACCTAACTTTCACTGCTTTGAGATCTATCTTAGTCCAGAATGATTAGAAAAGCTAGAAGGGCTCTAACCCCTCTAAGAGTTGGGAGGAACTACAGAGGTCCCCCCAGGGCTGCCCTTCTTCACTGGAACCCTGTCCTCATGGAAGTCAGGAGTGGTGGGGGAAAGTTATTTACTTATTTTTAATATAATCTTTATCATATATTTTTTTCCATTACCATTTAGCCCCCTTATTCTTCCCTAGCCCCTGGGACAGTTATTATCTCTCAGGCTCTTTAAAGGTATTCACTAGGAGAAACATAAGCCTGATTTGTTAACATCGATTCCATTTGTAGTTAGCAAAGGTGACTCTTCAAAGCCTGGCGTGGGGGCCTCCTCCCAGATCCACACGTGAATCCTATTTCATGGGTACCGAGGTCTTCATTTTAGCATCACAGCAAGAAGACGACCCGGGAGGCAGGAGACCTGGTATGGAGGCCTCTGCTCCTTCACTGTGCAAATTGGGGCCATGCTCTCCTCCTACTCAGATCTCCTCAGTTTCCGCTTATGCAGAGTAAAGGGTCAGACAGTGGTGCTTTTTAACTGCCCTGCCAGCTTTGACATTCCGAGATTTCTGTTCTCCAGTGTGTTGAACAGTCTTTCACGTTGAATTTCCAGATGGTAAAACTAAGATGCAGAAAGGACCCACTCTCCTGCGACTCCAACACATCTTATTCTCCAGAGCAAGATTCCTGGCCTGAAAAATGATTTCCCCATTTCTGGTGGTTCCTTGTGACCCAAGGACAATGACTCACATCTTCAGCCTGTCGTTTGAAACACTCCATAATCTTGTTTTTCCCAATCTCGTTTCCCACTGCCAGGCCTCTCTTCTCATCGTTGTTTCCATCCTCCGTGGCAAGGCTTTGCCCATGCTGAACCCCAATCCCTAACACTTTTCCCTGTCATCTCCTTCAAGGTCCAGCTTACCTGTGCTCTTGTGTATCTGGATCTCAGTTTCTGAGGCAGGGCTGTATCCTACTTATTCTGTAGCTACTCCTTCCCCATGTGCTGAGCATGCAGTAGGTGCTCAGTAAAATTCTGAGCCTAAGGCCCCTTGTCCTGCGTCGTCCTTGGCATGTTGTGCTTAACTTAAGGCCTGTTTTAGTCATTGGGATTTTCCTAGCATGTCCTGGGCCCAGCCCAGGGCCTGGCACGAGGTACCCTCGGCACGGAACGCCAAGACTGGGACAGCTTGGTCAACGAGCCAGCCTTCCACCACTGTCTGCCACAGGAGGAAGCCGATCCTGGGTTTGAACTCAGATCCTAGTTCCACCACTTAAGGGCCGTGTAACCTTAAACAAGTCACTACCCTGGCATTGAAAAAACCGGGAGAACCCAGTAGTGCCTACCAGCGGGGTGGCTTGTGAGGATTATATAGGATTATACCCGTAAAGGCATAGCACTGGGTTAGCTCCCAGTAGGAGTGTCCCTCCTCTCAAGGAAGTCACAGTTTGTCCAGCCCCTTATCAGGGTGGGGCAGTGCAGGGTGTGGCCCAGCGGAGCCCACCCGCAGGCAGGGCGCAGGCCGGAGAGCACGCGCAGCGGGCTCGACCCGCCCCTCGGGGCTCGCGGTCTCCCGGATTCTCCAAGTACTAGGTTTATTTGCTTTTTGGGCTCTTCTCAAGCCAGACCTCTAACCTGGACTCAGAGGTGCTTTTCTGGGTGGGGTTGCGCCAAAGCGCTGCCTGCTTCGTTGCCATCACCTCACCCCTTCTTCTAGCCTGCAGTTCCCACCCTGCATTCCCTTCTCCTACCTCCACCTATGCGGCGGTAAAATGCAGCACCCGAAGGGCGCTTGCGCAGCTTTGGGGCGGGGCCACAGCGGCAGCTATTTATAGTAGGTGACGTCACCTTGAAATAGACCGTTAGGGCCGGCCCGCCCTTCCCCCCTCCCACACTGGCCGGTCCCCGCCACTCTGCTCGGCTGCTCCCACTGCGCAGGCGTCCTCCAGTCCTCCCATCCCCCTCCTGGCGCGACTGCGTCTCCTCCCTCGGCGGCGTCCGCGGCGCTAGCCACTGTGCACGGGGCGAGCCAGCGAGAGGGCGCGAGCGGCAGCGCTGTCTGCAGCCTGAGCCTCGGGCCGGCCGGCGAGCCAGTGCGCGTGCGCGGCGGCGGCCTCCTCGGCGACTGGGGAGCCGACAGGCGGGCAAGCGAGCGAGCGGTGCAGGGCGTGAGGCGAGGCCGAGCCACGAGCGACATGGGGGACCGGGAGCAGCTGCTGCAGCGGGCGCGGCTGGCCGAGCAGGCAGAGCGCTACGACGACATGGCCTCCGCCATGAAGGCGGTGAGGGCGCCGGGAGCCCGGGCGGCCGGCCGGGGGGCTCGGCGTGGGGAAGGGATGGACGGCCGGGCGGCGTCTCCTTCTGGGCCCGGGGCGACCCGGCTGGGCGCGGCCGCCCGCCCGCCCGTAGACCGTGCTTCCCGCGCCTGCCGGGCGCCCCGCCATTTCCTGCGGCCGGACCCGGGTGGGGTCTCCGGGCAGGGAGCCGCTCGCGGTCGTGCATGCAGCCTTGCTGGGACGGACTGGTGTCTGTGTCCCTCTTCGGGTGGGCGGGCGAGGGTCGCCGCATCCTAGCTCAGAGCCCTGCGTGGGGGGAGGGGGTACCAGAGGAAACGTGAGGCAGACACATTCCTCCTTTTAGACCATTCTTCTAGACCCGGGGCTCACTCCCCTCTTGTCTTCTTTCTCGATACCCTAACTTGAAATAAAGAATCACCTAGTTAGTGTGCCCTGTCTCTCCTGGCTTTTGCTGCCCCGGCCTAAGTCTGTAATTCTGTCTGTTTTGCTCTGCTCTGCGGAATCATGCTCGTCCCATCTTCCCACGCCCCGGGTCTGGTTTTGTGTGCGAAGACCCCCACCCTGCAGTCTAGGCGTGGATGCGGGCGGGAGGGCGGCGGGCATGGGGCCCCACTCAGGTTTGATGCTGCCTGGAGATTAAAAGAGGTGTGACTTAAAAGCGAGACGAGCCAATGTGCCTTTGCATTCCCGAGACCCTCACAGATCGATCTGCAGCCTGATTTCCGGTGAAGGAGCCGGGCCAGCCACACCCTAGCAAATGCCTTGGATTAGACACCACCTGCGTTTCTGAGAGTTCCGGTTATCCTCTTACGGTCCCTGTGTCTTAACCTTAATTTACATTTTCTCTAAATGCACATTACTTTCTCTCTGCCTCAAGGTCAGACAATGGTCAAGATACAACTGCGGCCACCCACCTACTCTGTTCATCCCGTGTACAACCTCCTGAGACCAGGGAGGATCCGTCTGGGCCCCTCCTTAGACTTAAAGATTCTGAAACTCTGGGGGTGGGATCCTGAAATCTTCACTTTACCCAGTTCTTGTGACAGATGTTAATGGGCTTAAATTTGGGAATTATTTCTCTGGGTCATAGCTCATTTGTCCTTTTCCTTGTGAGGGGATTTTAGGGAAGAAAAACTATAAATCCATAGATACCATAAAATTTCAGAACCATTTGAAAAGTTTCTTTTAAGGCTTTTGATATTAATATCACATGAAGTATGTTGTTGAGGTCAATAATTAGGGTTATCCAGGTAAAAAACATACTCGAAGAGTTGTGTTTCCCATGGTGTCCTTACTACACTTGAACAAGGTGTGTTCGGAAACCTCCACCAAGGCCCATTTGTTGATTCAGTAGTGACATGACATGATGTCATGGATTAGATAGGACCTTTTCATCCAAACGGACAAAAGGTTTAGAACTGAAGTCTGCAATTCTGAAGGCCCTCTTTAAGGAAAAAAAAAAGTGTGTTAATTTCAGAAGTTTTTCAGAAACAGGACTGGCTATGTAAACTCCTTTCCTTGAAAGAGGTCCTGTGCTTTAATTTCTCTGTGATAAACACTCCAACAGAAAGTCATAGTTAAGTGAGCCCCTTCTCCCCAGTAATGGAGTGGTACAGGGGTTAGGCCAGGTGAGTTCTCTCTGCATGTTTTAGTGGGGCCCTCGCTAACCCTGTGAGTTGTAGGAGCCCTTTGGGGAACGAAGGGATGAGGCTTGAAAGAAGGTGAGTTGAGGTTAAGGGGAAAGGACTAGAAGGTGTGTTGTGGAGCTCTAGAAAACCTGAGGCAACCTAAAGGGAGTGGAGAGAGGTAACCAGAATAAAATACATCTTGGGGAGAGAAAAAACTGGTTTTCAGTTCTTCATATGCAGGTTTGAAAACGCTTTCCTGCAGCTACTGTGCCCAGTTTTTCTCTGAGGCTTTTAACATAGCATTTTGCCAGCTAGTGGATCCCCCCCATGTGTTGGGAGTCGGATAGCCGGGTCTGAAATGATGGATGGGTTGGATAAGCCATCCAGCGTTGAAAAGTCAATCCAAGCTTTAATCATGTCATCTCAGAATTGCAATAAACCACTTCCTCAGGGTAACTTCTGTTAAAAAATAACCCTTTTTTTTGGATGCCTTATTGTGTGTGTGTCATTTAAATTGATGCATTTGTTGGGAAGGACTTGGCAGGGGTCGTTGGGAGACCTTAGTTGGTGTTTGTATGTTAAGTTCTTAATATTATGGAGAAGACTCAGTCTTCATTTTAATATTGTCACAAGCCTTAGGAAGAGCTTTGGGAAAGAGTGAATTCTAGTAACCCTCTGGGTTAATGTGGATTTTCTTCAGGGCAGGTAAGTAGACTGCTGTAAGGAGGATGGAGCAGCACACCTGAGTGAAGGCATGTTCTGATGCCACCACTTTGACCTTGAAACTTACATCTTGGCTTTGGGTCCTCTGCAGTATAAAACTAGTAATGTTGGTATTATCAATTTGATTCTTAGCCTTCATTTTTCTAACTCGTTTTCTTTTTCCCTTATAATTTAAATGGTCACTTAATAATACTGCCTGCTTGTATGATTGGTGTTTTTTATGCTATACCAGCGTCACCTGGAGGATGCTGGAGAATGGCGTGGGTAAGCTGTGAGAAAAATCATGCGTATTGGGATCAGTGGTGCTGTCTCACATCAGTTTAGAAGGGCAGTTCCCTGCCTCACTCCATAATCTGAAGAGATAAGAAGTGTTTCTGAGGCGAAACAGAGTGCCTTGACGCTCTCCTCATCTCATACCTAGTAGCATACATCGAGTATAATAATGGCAAGAAACCCTGAAAGATTGTGGAACCCCAAGCCTTTATCAGCACTGACAAAGGATGGGCCGAAACACATCCGAAGGACTTGAATATCTGCAGACATCTCAAGAGCAGGAAACAAAGCTGCAGCTTAAGGAAACAGGAGTCAGAGAGGAAGAGGCACTTGGCCCAGGCAGTGAGTGCAAAGGGCTCTCATTCCAACAGCTGTGCGATTATGGGAAGTGGGGGAGTGGGCAGGTGGTGTGTAAAAGGAGAGCATGGCTGAGCGGCCCCGAGTGAGACATGACCCATGCCTCAGAGTGTGAAACGAAAGATGATTTTGAGGTCTACCAAAATTGTGGTCAGTGTGAAAAATACACACACGTGCGCACACACACACTCGTAGGTCCTGTTTCCCACTAACCCACTAGTGGAGATGTAATTGCATTGTCATCTATTGTCTGAGGAAGAAGGCAGGGTCTGGGTTCTTACAATAGTCTGAATTAAAAGGCATCTCAAATAGTGAGCGATTCACAGCTTCGTTGCACTGAAGTGACAGTTGTGGACCCTGCCTGGGTTTGGGTTTCCTGAATTGTCTCCAGAAGAGCTCTCAGAGTCAAGGGACCCGCCACTATGCCAAAGAAACCAAAAATGTTTTCTCGTTTTTGTCAAATTCTGTATTAGGGGAAGGCTGCAGTTTTCCAGAAATAGGGTTTGACAGGGTTACCCCAAATGTGTTTTCCATGTTACAGTTTATCAAGTTTGTGGTCTTTCGTTTGACTTACTAGGCACTCCGTAAATAGTAGCTGTTACTACATGTGTACATTCTCATTTAATCTTTATAACCACTCTGGATGGGTACTGTTATTAACTGTTTTACAAACGAAGTTTCGAGTTTAATTTTGTCATGGTCAAATTGTAAAGCCAGGATTTGAACTCTTAAATTTAGAGCTCTCCCTTAAACCACCATGTGATAGTACCCCATGAGGCTCAGGGATAATATTTCCAGTATACATATTAGCTGTTGCCATCATTGGTGGTGAAATTCCAAGCCTTTTACATGAGTGGGCTTACTGAACACATTATGTTTATCTATTAGATGTAAGTTATTTTTTTGCTAAGTTTGATTAAAAACAGAATCTTACTAACATAGCTATAGCAGAGGTGCATAAAAGGCAAAATCATACATCTGGATTTTGCTTATTGTCTTGACCAGGATTTTTTTTCTTTTATTTTTATTAGGATTTTTTTTTTTTAGCTTAAGCAAAATGGTAATGGACTTTGAGTTCCTGCTATGAATTAAGTACAGGACTATGTGAAATTATATTTGTGGTATTTTACGAAACTTGGATATCCTCGGCACCAGTTTTTGTGTATTGCCTCTAAACTCATAGACCTCTAAGATTTCAGTGTTTCGGTTGGTAAAATTGCTAGTGTCCAAGTTGAGGCCGCCTGTTTTCTGCCCCCTGCTGGCTGCCATGGCATTCCCCTCTTTGGTGGGTGTTGGCACTTCCCTGTGATCAGAACCTGGTACAGCCTCTGGAGCCTTCCGTCCTGGTGCCTCCAGGGGCAGTGGCATGCAGTAATGCCATTCAGATGGGGTTGTATTTAACTCTTGCAGGCACCTCTGAAAGTGTCCAGTTATGTCCAGAGCAAGACACAGGTAGTCTCAATGATACAGAGGTAGGGTTTAAAAAAAAAAAAGATTTTATTTATTTGCTTTTAGAGAGAGGGGAAGGGAGGGGAAGTGAGAGGGAGAGAAACATCAGTCTGTTGCTGCACAGCACACCTCCAGCTGGGGACCTGGCCCACAACCCAGGCATGTGCCCTGAATGGGAATCCAACCAGTGGCCTTTGGTTTGCAGGGTGGTGCTCAGTCCACTGAGCCTCACCAGCCAGGGCAAGGGGTAGCTGTTTTTGATTAATACTAATCTTGGAGTGGGTACTAATCACCTGAACTCCTCTGCTCTGAGCTTGTGGTTGAGCCTCTCTGGTGGCCTTATAGACTTGCAGCCTTGTCCTGGTGAGGACAGGGTGTGGTCTTCCCAGGCCTAGGCAAGTGGTGACAGTGACTTGCCAGCTTGGGACCAGGCAGAATCCTCACCTTCAGGGCTTCGACTTGGAGGAGAGTCTGCCCAGAAAGCTTCCATCCCTCTAGCTCACTTTAAACAACAACCCCAAACCACGTACAATTCTGCTGAAGAAGCTTAAAGATTTTATGACTATGTTTACTTAATTGTTTATGAAAATCATTTTATTCTGTTACAAAGTCTAATAGCAGAAGCAAGCTTGTTGGCAGCGAGTGGGTGTGGGTAACTGTAAAAGATGGGAGAGGAGTGGGCGTGGTGTGGCTATGAGGGCTGGGAGTGCTGTTCAGGGGAGGGGACAACCCAAACTGTGGCCTGGCCATTCAGGGGTGGCCTTTTGGTTTGCTCAGTATTACTTTTGAGACTGGATGTTTCCCAGAATAAGAACTTTTTAAGTTTTCCCAGATAGCCCCTGTGCTATTTTTGGCAGTGCGTCTATTTTTACTTGCAAACACATAGTTTATTGCCTTGTGAGTTAGTGGGAGGAGGCCCCTAGGGATCTTTGAGTAAGCAGTGGTGTCATAGGAAGATAAATGAATCCACAGTAGACCAGGTTCTTTGTGACTGTTAGTAATGCTGTGTAGTGTTGGAACGAGTGCCCCAGGGTTGGGAGTTGGTGTCGCCTGAGCCTGTGGCAAGGACACCAGGGGAATGGCTGACAGGGAGCCCAGTCCTTGAAGGAAACGGGGAGGAAACTATATTTATAAATGGGAAGGGTCTGTCAGTTTAAGGTGTTCCTGAGGCGTGTAAACAGGATTAAATGGGGTGGTGAGATGGGCAGGAAAAGGCAGAGAAGCTCAGAGACGGCGGGGAGCCCCTTACAGAGTGGCTGTGTGAGCAGCTGACCCAAGGCAGAAATGAGAATGTGTTGGAACTCTCATTAAGAGTGGAAAGAAGGCTGCGAACCATTGTCTAGGTCTCTTCTATCTTGAAAATCCTTTGTATTGTCTTCATGTTCCTAACTAGAGACCATTCGGAAACTTAGGGTTGTAGCGATGCAGTAAATCGTCTCCACAGAATCCCCAGGTGATCGTATTGCTGGTTTTCGGTGTGTGTGGTTGGCGCTCGTGTGTGGTTGGCGCTTGTGTGTGTGGTTGGCGCTCGTAGTTGGTGCCTTCCTTCCTTTCCGTCAGGCTGCATTGCCTCCCAGTGTCTGCTGCTCTTCATGTAGGACCAACCTTTTTAGATTCTTGGCTCCAGTATTTTGGAATTTGAAGTGTTGGAAACTGGGGCTAATGTTAATGAAGGTTATTTACAATAAGTATCACCAGTCAAGCCTGGCTATGAATCTTTTTTGTCAAAATGGGCCATCTGATTTCCCTTCCACCTATAATTTTCCCATCTGGGAAAAGTCCCAGTTTTCTTTAGTTATGTGATCAGGTAATAAAACTATCTTCGTCCCATAAATTTCCCTTTGTTAACTAAGTTGTAACTCAGGAATGCTAAAAAAATACTATATTTAAACATATCCAGCGAGGCCTTGGCTGGGGTTCTGAGAACAATGCTTGCTTAGTGATACCAGTTAGTCACCCTCAGCTGATGCTGATAGTGATTCATTCAGACTGGCAGGCAACCAGATGATTGTTATATAAACACTCATACTCCTAGTAAATTATTTTTCCTGTGAGGGTGTCATTATAAGTATTGCCCAGTAGCCTTTTTTGGCAGTTTATTCCCGATGGAGAAAGGGAATGCTGTGTGAATTCCTGAAACCCACCGATACATTTCATTTACATTAATAGTATCAGTCTCATGCCTTAACCATACCTTTTATTGTTGCTTAGGAAAAGGGAGCTGAAGAAGTCCTTGGAGATTGTTTGGGCTGATCTACCTTATTTTGTTTTTTTAAATCATTTAAAAAAAAATCTTCACTCAAACCCCAGCTGGTGTAGCTCAGTGGATTGAGCACAGGCCTGTGGACCCGAGGGTTGCCAGTTCAATTCCCAGTTGGGGCACATGCCTGGGTTGCTTTGTTTTGTTTTAGAGGTGGGGAGAGAGGTAGGGAGACATTGATATAAGAGAGAAACATCGAAGGGTTGCTTCCCATATGCGCCCTGACTGGGGTTTGAACCCATGATGTAGGTATGTGCCCTGATTGGGAATCAAGCCCACAACTTTTTGGTGTACAGGACAACACTCCAGCCAACTGAGCCACCTGGCCAGAGCCACCTTATTTTACTTTTAATGAAAGGTTGTAATTTATTCAAGGTCACACAGCTAGCTCAGGTAAACTCCAGTTGTCTTAGTGTTTTTCTTTTTTTAAGTAATGACAGAGCCCCTGGTACAACTACCGTATGTGATTATAAATATATTTCGGATATGCACTTAGTTTTAATGATGTGCTCTTGGGAGTTACCTTTGTGTGTCTTTGCTGCAGTCTAACACAAGTAGCTTTCTTAGTCACAGGCTGAAGTATATAGTGAGTTCTTATGGGTACATTTGCATTTAATATTTATTTATTTTAGAAAGATGGGAAGGGAGGGAGAAAGAGGGAGAGAAACATTGATGTGAAAGAGAAACATCAATTGTTTGCCCCTTGCATGCCCCCAGCTGGGACCAGCCCACAACCCAGGCATGTCCCCTGACCGGGAATCGAACTGGGGACCTTTTGGTTCCAGGGATGATACCCAACCCACTGGCCCACACCAGTCAGTACTACATTTGCATTTTAGTGACAGGTGGTCTTAGATTTGCTTACTATGAGATCTAAGGGGCTCTCCAAGTTCTGTTCTTGCTTCATGTTTTGTTTTATTGACTGTCACCCTAGAAAAGTTATTCTGGAAGATTCAAGCATTCTGAGACTTGTCAGAGTATTGGAGATAGAATTTTGATTTACAAAAGTTTCTCCCTTAAAAGATCAAATGATCAAACAAATATCTGCAAAGACACTTTATATTTCCAATAAACAAGCGAGTGTTTATAGGCACTCACTGGAGAAGAAAACACTATAGTGGGGTTACAGGTCTTCCTCTGGATTGGAGGGGAGCGTGGGTTGTGGAGTAGCAGAGAGACGGGGGATGCGAGAGACCGCTTCTGTCTGTGTGAGGCGGATCCAGGAACCTGGCTACCGGGCGGCCAGCCCGGGGAGTCGGCAGGCGGCGGCTTGTAGGCAGAGAGCACACTGAGGAAAGAAGAGGGGTGGGGTTGATAGAGTAGACGGAAGAGGAGAGAATGCCTGGCTAAAGATTTGTGGCAAAAGAACAGGGGTACTGGGGATGGGGAAATGGGTACGTGAGAAAGGGGAGCTGGCATTTTTGTTTTGCTTGGGCTTTGTTAGGGAGGTAGGTGGTGGTAGACAATTTCTTCTCTTTCTAAGAACTTGGCACAAATTTCCTAATTTAATACAAAATGATTACACTTATGTTCTTGAACTAATTTTTCAAATACCCTATCAACATTTTTGTTTTTAAAATTTCTGATTCCCCACCGCTCGGTCTTCTCAGTCCATGCTAAGCTGTCCGTTCTTATATGGTGTTAATAACTTTCCCCAATGAACTTGGCTTTTTCCCTCCACTGGAAGAGTTTCTGTTCTTACTCAGTTTGATTTATAGTAGTACCTCTTTTTTGTTGAGTGTTTTATGGTTTCCCCAGTGCTTATCTTCACCAGTAGGTCATGTAATTAAGGAATCTCCTTACTGTATAGAAGAAATGGGCCAATTTAGCAAGTCAGTGGCTTTGCTGGGGCCCAGACCAAGGTTTTCTGACTCCAAGTCTGTATCAGTTTCCTAGGGTTGTCCTAGGAAGTTGGGTAGCTTAAAACAACAGAAATTTGTTCTGTCACAGTTTGGAAGGTTAGAAGTTCAACATCAAGGCATTGGCAGTGTAGTGCTCCCCCAGAAGGCTTCAGGGAAGGGTCCTCCCTGGCCTCTGTCCTAGCTGCTGGTCGCTCCTGGTAATCCTTGGTGTTCCTTGGCTTGTAGACACATCACTCCACTCTCTGCCTCCATCGTCACAAGGTGTTGTCCCTGTGTGTGTCCCTACAAATCTCCTTTTCCTTATAAGGACACCAGTCAATGGATGTGGGATCCACCCTGGTGCAGCATGACTTCATCTTAACTGATTACATCTGTAAAGGCCCTATTTCCAAATAAGGTCACGTAACCAGGTGCTAGGGGTGAACAACAACAAAATCCAGTGTCCTTTCTACCAGTGACATAGCTGGCTTGCTCGGAGGTGGTGTCATGGAGAACTAAGTGATGGAAGTTACAGCTTATGGCGTTTAACATTTCCATTAAAATAAGTGGTGCTTTCCTCCTTGATGGCCAGTCCGGGTTTCCTGTCCGGTCAGTCAGAGTAAAGCTTGCTGCTGAGTAGCTCTCCTTCCTCTCAGCAGAGGCTGGCGCACTTGACTGTCGATAATGTATCCGTTCTGCCTTAGAGAGGAGGGTTGGGTGTACCCTTGGGACTCCATGTGGAACCACATAGGCTGACACTCTGGCCACTAGATGCGTGTGGAGTTTGAGCTCATCGGCAAAGCTCTTATCTATTAGGAAGTATTTGGGGGAGGTTTCATTGGTTCTTTCTAGAATGCAAGCTGGAAGTAGAATCTGGAACAGACTTTGGGTCTCTAAATTTTTGAATGTTTGCCAAAGGACTCGCATGGTCATATTGAGAATATCTTTTGCAGAACAGCTGAACCTTCACGGGTTTTTCACCCACCGTTGTGTACCATCATCTCACAGCCTTTCCATGATTACCTCTGTCCCCACCGTACCTTTGCCAAGGTGAAGGCATCATCTTAACAGGGCCTGAATTGTTAATTTTTCAAAGCCCTTACCCTTTAATAGTTTGAGTTTTAAGTGTTTGTTTCTTCAGCTAGACTACAGTCTTCCCTTCAGATACTATCCATGTCTGATTGCTTTTTCTCTGGAGTGTCTTGCCTATATTCTTGTATATGAGAAGCGTCGTTGATTAGGTTGAAGGGAAGGTTCCTTTCCAGATTTTTCAGGCTTGGATCTCAGTGTCTATCTTTGGCATTTTGCAGGTGACCGAGCTCAATGAGCCTCTCTCCAACGAAGATCGAAACCTCCTCTCTGTGGCCTACAAGAATGTGGTTGGTGCCAGGCGATCTTCCTGGAGGGTCATCAGCAGCATTGAGCAGAAAACCATGGCTGATGGAAATGAAAAGAAGTTGGAGAAAGTCAAAGCTTACCGGGAGAAGATTGAGAAGGAGCTGGAAACAGTGTGCAATGATGTCCTCGCTTTGCTTGACAAGTTTCTCATCAAGAACTGCAATGATTTCCAGTATGAGAGCAAGGTATTTTACCTGAAAATGAAAGGCGATTACTATCGCTACTTAGCAGAGGTAGCTTCCGGGGAGAAGAAAAACAGTGTGGTCGAAGCTTCTGAGGCAGCCTACAAGGAAGCCTTCGAAATCAGCAAAGAGCACATGCAGCCAACGCACCCCATCCGGCTGGGCCTGGCCCTCAACTTCTCCGTGTTCTACTATGAGATCCAGAATGCACCGGAGCAGGCCTGCCTCTTAGCCAAACAAGCCTTCGACGATGCCATAGCTGAGCTGGACACACTAAACGAAGATTCCTATAAAGACTCCACGCTCATCATGCAGTTGCTGCGAGACAACCTCACCCTCTGGACGAGCGACCAGCAGGATGAAGAAGCAGGCGAAGGCAACTGAAGAGCCTTAGGATCCCTGGCCCTTCCTTCACCCCCCGCCCCCATCATCACCGATTCTTCCTTGCCACAGTCACTAAATATCTAGTGCTACACCTATCTGTATTGGCAGCACAGCTACTCAGTTCTGCTCCCCTGCTCCCTGGGAAGCAGTTTCAGATAAGTCTTCATGGGCGTTGCTGGACCGATGGTTGCTTAGAGCCCACAGGGCTTTCTTTTTCCATTAGAATTGTCCAGACAAGTGCGTTCCGAATGAGGCATTTTACTATGCCTGTTGATAGTTGTGAAATCCAGGCGAAAGCAATGGGGAAGTTTAGAAAGGAGAATTAGCCAAAACAGGCTGCAATGATATTTAAATGATCCATTTAAAATGAGCTAATAGTGTTTTGTTAATAAGCAGTACATCTTGTGCATGCGAAAATGAATTCACCTCTCCCACCTTTCTTCAGCTAATGGAAAACTGTTAAGGGAAGCTGATACAAAGAGAACACTTGCTCCTTTCCATCAGCTTTATAATAAATTGTTAACGTGAGGTTTCAGTAGCGCCTTGTTTTTTGCCTCTTTAAGTTATGATGTGCACAAACCTTCTTTTCAATGCAATGCATCTAAAGTTTTGATACCTGGTAACTTTTTTTTTGGCGATTGTTTAAGAATCATGGGTTTATTTTTTGTAACTCTGGCTATTGTCCTTGTGTGTCCTGACAGCGCCGTGTGTGTCAGCCCATGTCAATCCAGATGGGTAACTATCGAAATGCCAGACTTCTAAATTCAATGTTTTGGAATTCAATGGGTAAATAAATGCTGCTTTGGGGATATCTCTAGGTGTATGGTCTTCATTTCCCCTCCTCAGAGAGGTATGTCACAGGTCACCATTTTGAATTCTGTCTGAGTCTCCCAAATGTTGAAGCATTTTTAACTTTTCATACAGTAAGTTTTCTTGCCCTCTGATCTCATTACACAGTTGGTAATATATGCATAAGACTCATGCATTTTAATTAGTTTTCTGTGAACCCAGCCAACATAGTCACACTTACCCTAATGACGGGGACCGAGCCGACCAAAATGCTGTCTTCTGCGTACAGCAGCTCAGTGAAAGGTCAGGTCTGTGTTTAACTTGGGAAGGGAAGAGAAGGGTGATCGATCCACCCTAGTGGAAGCTGGTTGATATGGGAGATGCCAAGCTTATGCCTACCCTCAAATTTTCTTAATACTCTTTGTATTAGATGTAATTAAATGTTAATTAGGGACAAAACTGGACCCCTGAAATAATCTTTACTGACTATTATTAAAGCTTCGAGTATTCTTTAAAATAGAAAAGCAAATCTCTGAGTTTAAAAAGGGGAAAGTTTAAAAAAGGGAAAATGCTAACCCTTTAAGTGTGCTCCCCTTTTCACTGCACCCCAGGGCCCACCCTGAGGCCTGGCACCACCAGCTGGGCTCTGTCAGGCGGCGTCTCTAGCCCTCATAAGTTTATCACCTTCAGCCTGGTGCCCAGGACCCAACGTGCTTTTTAAGTGGATTGGTTCCGTTACACAAATGTCTTAAATACCTTACTCCTGACTAAAGCTTGATACTAGACGGGTGAAAATGTCCCTGACCCACTTTCTGTCCTTGACCTTATATTGTGGACGAGCACAACTTCTGAGCGTGGACGTTTAACCTCTCTTCATTCTAAATCAGGAACGACCCACGTGTTAATAAATAGTCCTTAAGAAGCCTGTTTGAAGTTGGCCTAATTGCTATCTAGAATGGTTACTGAGTTTTACAATTGGGTCAGGTATTTTAAAGCTACAAGCGTTATGTGGCCAGGACACTTGTCTTTGATAATCATGTAGACATTAAAATTGCCCTTACATTTGAAGTGTTCTTCCGAGGAAAGGCTTTAAGAAAAACACATTTTCATTTCACAGCTGTCTTGTAAAAGGTTTTGTCCCCATCCTTGGAAAAAGCTGAGGAGCAAAGTCTGGGGGCCTCTGGAATTCACACGACTGGAAAGTCAACAGCTTCTGCTCCACTGATCCAGAATTCTCGCTGCCCTTGGGGCCTCTATAAGTGCCTTGCTGCTTGTGCTCCAGACAGCTTTGATGAGCCTCACAACCCTGGAGCCTCAGGTCCCTCATTTTTAAGTGTAGGATTTGTAATACAAGTTTTCATTCAACTCAAAGTACTCAGTGTGTGTAAGGCATCCTCTGTGGTCTGAGGATGGGGTGTGGGGAAGTATGGGCACGTAAATTACACTTAGCCCTGTAAGTTATAAATGGGGTTCTTGGAGTGGTCCTAACAGGGAGCTATGAAATCAATGTGGCATAAACCTGGAAGGCTTCTCTGCTGTGTGATCTCAAGTTTCCTCCTAGTGCTACACACTCATGTTTTAAAACTGGTCAAGATAAATTTATGAAATAAGATGGAGTCATCTCAGTGTTGCTGCTGCAGGGGAAATGGAAGTCCGGAGGAGGGAAATGGCTTTTCCCAGAGTCACTGCAAAATCAGTAACAACCTAGATAGCATTCAGATCCCCTAAACCTTTGTTCGTGGTTCTTTTCACTGCCATGCTCTCGGGATTGAGATGGAGGGAAAAAAGGGGGTGTGAGCATCCCCAGAATGGGAATACTTGATGCTTTTAAGGTTTCCATTTAGAGTTGAAGGAATTATAGTTGGAAAGGGATGTTTAAAGTTATTGGTGCTATTGCTTCAGATTGGAAGTAACTCCTCAAACCCTGTTCAGAATCCATTGGTTTGGGTTGGAGGATATGGTAGGATCCTTGAAAATGGAACTGTTGTTGGGTTAATTCTTGGCTGTCTTGAATCACTTGGGATGGGGGAGCCCAGGATGCCCCTTGGTTCTGTAACGTAAAGTAGGCTTGATTCCAACCGTCGGGACCTCCACACCCTCCCACATACCCTTACAGAATGCCTGCCATTCAGAGATGGAGAGGGTCCTCAGTTTTCAGGTGACCCTCCATCTAGAGGCAAACACAAACACCGATTCACAGCTGGGTGGGACCTACCAGACCGTCCAGTCGTTAGGCTGATGACAGCAACCATTTCAAATACCTGCTACGTTCTGGGCACTTAAGGTGCGTGGCCTGAATCTTCCCAGCAACTCTGAAAGGTAGAAATGATCATTTTAACAGGAGACCCCAGATATCAGATGGTGTGAGGTACATAGCAGTAAGAGGAAATGCTGAGATCAAAACGGGCTGTCCCAGTTCAAAGCTCTTTCCACCACACCATGTGTTTTTTGATCCCCACCTGGAGAAAAGGAGTCCTAGAAAAGTAGTAACAATAGCTAGCCCCTCTGTCTGGTTTCTATCCTTTCTTTTCCAATCTATAGAACATCCTATCCAAATCAAATCCTTTCAAGACCTAATGAAATGCTCTCTCTTAGGAGAGAGACCTCTGATCTGGCTGGAAGCCTCCTGCTGGGTGATTTGGGGTCAATCTTTACATTATTCCAAGTCACTGTGCACATCTCTCCACTGGACCATAGGTCCCTATGGTGCCGGGCAAAGCAAGGTTGGGAGAGCTACAGAAGGAAGGAATCCACCGTCAAGTTTACAAATCCCATGCCATTCTGGAGGGCAGGGACTCGACAAAGAAGGGGAGAGGAAATAACGTTTGCCGATTGCCTTCTGCAGGTGACTTAGCAGTCATCACACTAAAGGGGGCTTTACATACAGCCTAAAATTCAAACCAGGCAATTCAAGAAGAAGGTCGTAGCTCCAATTGAGAGGCTCAGAGAGGAAAAGTGACGTTCATGTGGTCCCACAGCTGGGAAATGAGAGAGTACATCGCTCTGCAGGTCTCCAAGGTCCTTGTTCTTGTCATGAGCGTGTCGCCCTCATGCAGAGGCTGGAAGCCTGACGTTCTAGGTCTTCCTGTGTGGTACCTCTTCCTTCCTCACCAACCAGACTTCTCTCAGTTACCTCCTTCACATTGGCCTCTTCAGCCCAGCCAGCCTTTTCTGCTGCCCCACTCCCACCACCAGGGGTATCCAGGACAGGGATCCTAGTGCTTTCCTTCCTTCTAAGAGGAGACACTTGCAGGTGCTACAGCGACAGTATGACTCAAGAGGTGGACGCAAACACCACCAGTTGAGATCTCTCCCTAGCTGGACCCAACTTGTTCAGCCTGCTCTCTGACTTTGGCTCAAGCCATTACTCTCTCCTCTGGAGCGGCTTTCTTCTATTGGCTTACTCAGGTCCTACCAGTGAAACCCTACCTTCTTCCTGCCAGCTGCCGTGGGCCCCTCTCTGGGGGTCTGTACCACACAATGTCATTTGTCACTTTGTCTCACTCATTCAACAAACCACAGGGTAGACATTGGGCAGGGTGCTAGGGTTACCTTGGTGAGTTACCTGTTCTCCTGGGGCTAACGCTCTAGTGGGGAAGCTACAATAAAATGTAAAATAAAAAGGTGACAATGACAACGCTGCTTAGGTTCTTCTTGAGGGCCTGGCACACAGCTCACAACAAGAAGGTGTTAAATTCATGAATGATCGATTGGTTTGAGGGAAGCCAGAGTTTTTAAAAAGTGAAATGACCAAAAGGAACCCTTTATAGACCCACCCAAGTCTACTACTGATGAGCCACATAGAAACAGGGTCGTGAGGCCTCAGGATGTCACCTGAAAATCGGTGGTGTGACCTTGGGTGAGTTCTGGCTTCTCAGCAGCTTCTAAAAAGGAGGCCATTGCTTTTTGTGGCCTCTGGTGCCTTTCCATTCCTGAGATTCGGTGCTTCTCTGTTATTTTCAGCTGCTCTGGGACAGTCCTCATCCTCTTCCCGGCCTTTTTTTCCTGCACGGCCCCCCTTTTCCTTCCGCCCTTCACATCTGTCCCTTCTGCATCCGCCTTCCACCCTCTTCACTTTCCTGGCCACCCCCTAGTTCCACTGAGATGGTTACCATGGCAACCATCTCCTGGAAGTGACATCACTTATCTCCTAGGCAACTGTTTCCAGGGCAGTGACATCATTTGGTCACCATGGCAAACTTCCAGGAAGACAGTTCTGCAGTGAAATGGGCAAACAGAATTCTTTTGTATTTCTGAAGAATGGGGGCAGTGCATGGAGAATATTAAAAAAATATCTCGGGAGCAAGAAGAAAAATCTTTGGGCGTATAGGGGGAATGTGGGAAACCAATATGGGGCTGGGGAAGAGCAGAAGTTCTCAGGTGAACCCCCTATCCTTTCCAATAACTAGGCTGACCGGGTAATATATCACCAAACTGGGACACTTGAGAGTGAACCAGGGCACCATTATTATGCTGGGATGACAGGTGAAAACTGGGCCTCCCCAAGTAAACCAGGGCATGTGGGCCCCGCCCATGATCAGGAAGGTGACTTGCCTCCCTCACCTCAATAAGCGTTGGTTCAGCCCTCCCTGTGTGTGGGCACCAGGACACCACAGCAAGCAAAACCAGGCCTGGTCTCTGTCCTAATGGCGCTCACAGTTGTGTGGGGTGGGGCCCAGGATAATCCCACAGTCACCGAAGGAATGATGCGGTGCAGACTGAGTGCAGTGCTTGGAAGGGAAGACACAAAATGCCAGGGATGTGTTTAACAGAAGTACCAGAAGCAGCCTGCGCAGGAGAAGAAGTAACTAAAGGGGGTGGGGTGGAGTGGGGAAGAAGTCTCTTTTGGCGGAGGGAACAGCAGGTGCTCAGGGAGAGTGCAGAATAGCAGGAGCTGAAATGAGGCCAAGGAGAGAGCAGGAGGGAGCCAGGTATGAAATGAGGGTGGAGAAGGTGGCAGGGACAAGGCCTCACAGGCCTCGGAGGCCAGGGCATTGGGAAGCCCCAAAGGAAATATGTTAAGCATGATCCTCTTTGTATTAAAAAAAAAAAATCTTACCCTTGCTGTTGCATGGGGCAGAGAGGAAGAGCAGTTTACCCAGGAGGGAGATTGGATGGCGGGCACCTGGGTGGTGGCAATGATATGGAGGGACCAGATGGGTATATTTGGGAGATGGAGCTGACAGGATTTGCTGGAGGACTAGATATGGGGTGAGGGTCAGGAAGGACTCAGGAAGACATGGAATGGCATGGAATGAGTAACTGGGGGGTGGGGGGGGGTGTCACTGCTCTTCTCTCAGATGAAGAAGCGGGGCAAGACCAGGACTCAGGGAGGCATGAGGTCTTCACTGTTACCGACCCCTAATAAAAGTGGAGAGAACAGGTGGCAGTGCTAATGAGTGCCAGCTGCTTGCCTGTCCCCACAGGAACCCTGTGAGTGAGTGCCTCCCTGGCCCATCTCACAGGTGAGAAAACTGAGGCTCAGACAGGTTCCAGAACTTGCTGGAGTCCTGACAGTTTGCAAGGGCCCCACCCGCCAGGCCTCAGACAAGGGCTTGCTGACTCCTGAGCCCACCCTCTTTCTACCAGACCAGGTTTTACCAGCCTCCTCAGTTCCCTAGGGAAAGGAAGGAAGGGAAGCCAAGTGCTTTGAGATCAGCCACTTCCTTGATCTTTCCCATCACCATTTGTGCAGAGGAGCAAACAGAGGGTCTGAGAAGAGACGAGACCCTTCAGCGCCATCAGAACTGCTTTCTCGACACAATAGGTGTTCTCGACTGACCTTTACATTTCTCCCAAGCCTGTCTCCCCAGGAGGAGGAACAGGAGGCTGAGAAACACACCTCTGTGCCTCAGTGTCCTCCTCTGTAAAACGGGGATCGTGACAGAATGAACTCCTGCCCCACAGGTTGGTGCTGAGGCAAAATGAGTTGTTATCAATGCATTGTAGTGACTCTGAGAATTAGGGCGGGAGGGCAAGACGTGTGGGTGTGCACAGGATCAGGGCCCGTGGGATGGAGACGGGAGAGGCAGGGTACAGGGACACATGGGCCAGCTGGCTGAGGGAGAAGCCTCCTCCTCACCAGCTGGCTCCTGGGGAAGCAGCATGGTTCTTACCCCTCATTCCCAATCCTACACCTGCCTAAGGGGGAGGAGGATATGCACGGCCTCCGTTGGGAAAACAGGACTGTAGAGAAAGACTGGAAACAAGCGGGCTGCATCCATGAGGCCTGAGCCAGGGGGTAGGGGTCATGGAGAGGACTAAGAGGCCTGCGCTTGGACCCTGTGTCCCCATCACCTAGTCCTACCTTCAGCCCTGGCATTGGTTTTGCTATAGCCTCCCATACAGGATTCTGAAAGGCACGAACCACCCTGAGCTTAAAAAGGAGTGAATAAACACGAAGATTGGGCCCTGTGATTCCAGTGCATGCTTGTGTGTGTGCCCGCGCGCGCGCGCGCACACACACACACACACACACACACATACACACACACACACACACACCACTTCCTCTGTGTATTAGGGTTCAAGCAGAGAAATGGCACCAGTAGGAGATGGATACTAAGAGATCTGAAATCATGAGGGGCATGCTAGAACTCTTGCCAAGGGTTAAAGATGCTATCCACAGGCAGAATTCCTTTTTCTCTCTTTACTTTAAAAAGGATTTTATTTATTTACTTTTAGAGAGAGGGGAAGTTGGGAGAAAGAGAGGGAGGGAAACACCAATGTGGGAGAGATATCAGTTGCCTCTCACAAGGCCTCCAACCTGGCCTGCAACCCAGACATGTGTCCTGACTGGGAATCAAACCAGCGACCTTTCAGTTCACACGCTGGTGCTCAATCCACTGAGCCACACCAGTCAGGGCCAGAATTTCTTCTTCATTAGGGAAGCCTCAGCTCTGATCTGAAGGCCTTTCAACTGATTGAATCTGACCCACCCAGATTATCTAGGATAATCTCCTTTAAAGTCAATTGATAATGCACTTTAATTGCCTCCACAAAATCCCATGGCCAGCAACTTCTAGAGTAGTGTTTGATTGAATAATTGGGGACTGTAATTTAGCCAATTTGACAAGAGACCATCACACCCAGATACCAGCTAGACATGGTTTTGGTGACCTGTGAAATGCTGCTTTACATTTATTAACGTGGCTATTTATGAGCACTTCCTATGTGCTACGCACTGCACTAAGTGATTTCCACACAGTATGTCAGTTAATCTTCAAAACATCCTGTGAAGCAGGTGCCCTTCTTGTCCCTGTCTACAGGTAAGGAGACAGCCTCGGAAAGTTGAGGAGACTCCCACGGTCACACCATCTAGAGGGCAGATCTAAGTGCATCCGTGCTCTGAACCATCACTTTCTGTGGCTTCTCCCTGTTGGCCTCTCCTCTCTCTGCCTCGTCTCCTCTCCTCCTGCTGGGTGATGTGAACACGTTCCTGCGCTTTGGACTCCAGTTCTCTCCTCTGAGAAGTGGCTCTATTCCTCCTCGTTTTTCTGGCTTTAGGGCAGAAGGGATAATATTCTGTGACGTCTTTCTCTGGCCTTTGCTGCCACCTAGAGGGCTCGTCGTTCACTACGCTTCAGGCTAGCCCTCTGGAAGGCAGGTGAATTTGCAGATGAGCTGCTGAGGTCCAGCTGGATGGGGAGAGGGAAGCAAATTGTGAGGGACAATTGTGGGCCCAGAAACAGAAACAATGCAAATTCCATCGGCCCTTGCCCCCACCTTGCTCACTCAGGCTCTCAAGACCCCTGCAGAGTCATTAAGTATTTCTGGGGGCTCTTTACCCCTGCGGAGCTCTGCCACCCGCCTGACCCGGAAGGGTCCCGCCGTCCCCGCTCCAGCCGGGCTTCGGAGCCGTCAATCATGCCAGGATACCAAGGGGTCTAAGGGGAAACGGGAACTTCTGCCTCCGGCTCAGGTCACAAAACAGGTCCGCCGTGTGACTCAGGTTCCTGAGGGCCCCGCCCACTTCGACTAAGAGAGGAAGAAGAGGAGGAGGCCCAAGGGGCAAACAAAAGAAAAGCGAAAAGGGGCGAAGTTCGGAAAAGAAGACAGTGCAGAGCCCGCCCGGCCTCTTCCAGCCCCTTCCCGCAGCTCCAGACTCGCCACGTTAGCCCCGCCCACCAACACAGGCCCCGCCCACGACCCGCCCCTCTCTTTCGAGTGCCGCCACTAGGTGGCGCCGCGGACCGTGCAAAGTCTTCACCTCTGCCCTTGGATGGAGCCCTGGCTGTCCAGCTCCCTGTGCTTTGATTCAGAAACCGGTTGGTGATGGGAGAGGAGGCGTGGTGAGTGGACTTGAAGTGACGAGGAGCCGGAGAGGCTGGCGGCCGGCGGCAACAGCCGCAACAGCCAGCCCACCGCAGTCTAGTCTATCCCTGTCAGCCCATCAGCAGGCGGTCAGGTCACACAACCGTGCCGGTCACACAGTGTCTCCATCAGTCTCTTAGTCGTTCCTTCAGTTTCTTGTGGGCCCGTCAGCGGGCCATCAAGATTCCCTTGCCGCCTCTGTCCTGGTATGCTGGGCCTGCACACCGCCAGGGTGAGGAGGGTTGGTGAGGGGAGGGAATATGCGGTACCCAGGCCTTGGTTTCTCCCTCCCGAGGTGACCCGCTCACTTGGGATCTTCCAGACACTTGGGGAAAAGTGACAATGACACGGAAAGGATCCCGAGTGCGATGGTATTCTTGGGGCCAGCCCAGGTGTCCTGGGAACTTGCAGAGCTGCGGAAGAAGCAACCCCGCCAGTGCTCGCAGGCTGCTGAGCTGGGAGACACTTCCAAGTTCCACCCTTTGCTGTGTGGATTGGGCCCAGTGTGGTCCCCTCCTTGGACGTCAGGGCAGGCACAGTGGTGGCTCGGACCCCAACTGGCCCAGAGGCCCAGAGCACAGTGTGTCCTTGCCCTGGGCTGGAGGTAGGACTTCTGGGTTGTGTTCTTGGTGATGCTTCTGTGTCCTGGGGGAGCCACTCGACCCTTCTGGGCCTCAGTGTTACCGTGAACCCCCTCTCAAGCCAGGGGGAATGATCTCTGTAACCCACCACCCACTCCCCTACTCTGCCTCATGATCTGGGTTGAAAACAAGACCACAGAGGTGAGTGCCCAGATGTGAGGAGGTTATAACCAGACTTCTTGTGGTCTTGCTGAGGTGAAGGCTGGGGGGCTGTGGAAGAAAGAAGAGGCAGAGGTGGCTTGCAGAAACCATGGCTGGCTATCTCCACCCATAGGAACCTGGGGTTCTGGTCTTGTCTGGTGGCCTTGGGCAAGTCTCTGCCTCTCCCTAGTCTTCTGGAACAGTGAGGAACCGGGACTCCATGATCTCTAAGGCCTGAGACTTGAGTGGAAAGAAAAGTCCTAAGTGGAGAATTCCTCCGAAGGACGTCGTGGAACTCTGACCAGCCATAGTATAGGGAGGGGCAACAGACCGTGTTGCTTTTCAACCTGGTGGTAAGGGGGAGAGTTGGAGTGCTCGGCCTTGTGCTCAGCCTGGTGATGGCGGGGGCAGGGACTAAGGAGGGTGATGGTTGGGTCTATGGAGTCAGAAACTCTCCCTCAGCCCAAGCTGGGTGGGCCCTTGGGACCCTCGCTGAGAGGAAGGCCCTGCTGATCCTGGGGGAGGGAGGGAAGGAAAAGGACAAGCCTCAACCATACCCTGGGGATAATGGCCTTCTCTCTTTCTGCCTCAGTCCCTCCTCTTTCTTTGAAGTTATGTGTCTAGTGCACATCATGCCCAGCTCCCCTCAGTGGTCCCGTGAGGTGGGAGCTGCAGTTCCCGCGGGCTGGAGGAGACCAGGGCAAGGCAAGCTCCTTGAGGGGGCCTGGTAGGGTGCCCCCGGGGGATTGCTCACCTGAGCAGGGCTGGACAGTTCCAGGAAGAGTTGGTTATTCATTCTACATGTATTTGTTGGACATGCACCACAGGCCAGGGTTTGTGCTAGGCAGTGGTGACAAGAACAAACTCTGCCGATGTCCCTGCTCATGGACTGCGGAGGACAGGGTGGTAGTAAGAACCGTCAAAGGAAGACCAAAAAAAGAAGACAAAGTCAACAAAATGGTTAGAGTCAAAAGTGTGCTATGAAGGTAGCAAAGAGGATGCTGGGATAGAAGACAATGGCAGGAAACCTCAGATGGCTCTCTGGGCTTGTGGAGGATGGGGAGCCGGCCGTGCACAGGAGAGATTGTTGCTGAGTGAGGGAACAGCATTCACTCACTCACTCACTCACTCACTTACACGTTACTATGTGTCAGGTACCATTCTGGTTGCTAGAAGAACAGCGAAGAACAATACAAAGGAAATCTTTTCTCTCATGGAGCTTATGTTTTAGTGAAAGGAGAGAGAAAACAAAACAAAACAATCAAATTTGGGGGAGTAATGAATGTTGTGAAGCAAATAAAAACAAGATTACATGATAGAAAGTGATTAAGAATGACAGGAGTATGGCCAATGTATGGTGTGTGGAGTAGGATGTATGTTGTTGGAGTATGGTGAGTGATCTGAATGAGGAGAAGCAACCAGCCACACACAGCTCTGGAGGAAGAACATTCCAGATGGAGGGAGCAGGAAGTGTGAGTGAGTTTAGCAGGTTTGAGCCATATGGCTGGTGGGAGAGCAGCGGGCCGTGAAGTGCAGGGAGCAAGCAGGTGATGAAGGGTGTGGCAGAGTTAGGCGAGGAGTTTGGATTTCATCAGAAGGCACTAGGAAGCTGGGGAAGGGGTGCGGGCAGGAGTCAGGTCTGATCCCTCTGGCTGCTCCATGTGGGTGTGGAGTGAGGGGGTGGGACAGCGGGAGTGGATGTAGCTGGAAGCCCACTGCGATAGTCCAGGCAAGATGATGCTGGCCTGCACCAGGGTAGTAGCAGTGGAGAAGGAGGCAGGTGAGCAGATGTAACTATGGGCGGAGTTGAAAGGACTTGATACCTGTTCAGATGTGCAGCAGGAATGAAGGAAAAGGGTGACTCTTTGGATTTGTAATTCCAGCAAACGGATGCTGAGGCCATTGACTGAGCTGTGGAGGTAGATTATGCAGTGGAAGAGGAGAATGTAATTTTGGAGAACTTACAAAGAGTCCTGTTGGACAGGCAAGTGAGGATGGCAAGCAGGAGCTCAGGAGAGAAGATCCGTGGAGAGGTAATGATTGGCAGGGACACGGGACAGCGCTGGTGAGGCCGGCAGGGTCCGCGCTCTTCAAGGCACTAGCAGAGCTAACCTGGTCATAGCAGCCACGAGGTGTGTGTGGCTTTCGGGCACCTGACATGTGGGTCATCTGAATTGAGGTGTCCTGCAAGTGTAAAATACCAGGTTTTGAAAATTTAGCATGGAAAAAGAGAATATGGAATATCTCATTAAGAATTTTTATAGTGATTACCTGTTGAGGGGCTAATATATTGGGCTCAATAAAATATATTATTTAATCAATTCCACCTGTTACCTTTTACCTTTTAAAATGTGGCTACTAAAACACTTAACATTACACTGGTGGCTCACATTGTGGTGTTTCTATTGGGAGGTGCAGCCCTAGTTGGGAGGGCTGGTGCCACATCGAAAGATGTGACCAGTCAGGACACCAGGGGGCAGCAGCGGCGAGGAATTGGAAGGGCACCTCCGCTGAGGGCAGGCCTCCGCTGCACCCAGAGTGGGGGTTGTTGGCCTGGGGCCTCCTTGCTCCCCTTCCTGGGACCTTTTCACAGCAGAACTGTAGCACACCCCTCTGGGCTTCTTAACCCTTCGGCTATGTCAGTTGGGACTGAGGAAGGGTCAGGAATGGTTCCGATATAACAACAGTATGACAGACTCAGAAGGTGCTGGTACCTTAGATGCTGGATTCTCATCCCCTTCCCATCACCCCTGCCCGACATCACCCCGGCCCGACATCACCCTGCCAGGGGAACAATTCCACCCCTTGGACTGAGTGCCAAGGGGTGGAACGACCACTTGCATTCTAAGTGCTGTGTTCAAACTGCCTGTAGTGTTTCCAGTTGGTCATTAGTAGAAAGAGCAGTGACATGACTGGGGGTCAGACTGAAGCGACTTCAATTTGGTGTGACTTTTGTGGGCACCACTGTGTGCCAGACACTGTGCTGGTGCTTTGGGTTGTTGGCTGAGCTGTCTCAAGTTAGATGTGCTCAAATATCTTAAAGCAGGGGCAGATGCATGGAGGTGTAAATAAAGACCTCTCAGAGGAAGCAACATTAACGCCAGTGTGGGTGTGAACTCAGAGAAGGCGGCAACAGAGCAGAGGGCTAGGATGTGGCCACGCAGTGCAGGGTGTGGGGAGGTGGTTTTCCATGCACGAGGGACGACAGCAGGAAAAGACGCGGTTCAGGTAAGTGCGGACAGAACCGTTTGGCTCGCATGTTGGGAATGTGGCGCAAAGTCCCAGGTAAAGAAAGTTGGTGCTGGACCTTGACAGCCCTGGATTTCCAGTTAGGGAGATTTGGCTTTAGATTGTAGACTCTTGGGAGCTGTTGAGGAGGAACGGAACTGGACAGCAAGTACTCAGAAAAAAGTAGCTTCTTGCCCAGAGCTTTTGGTGCTCAGAGGACCTCACAAAGTAGGGAGAGGAAAAGGCACTTGTATGAGGAAAGGAGCGAAGTAAAGAGCCCTTCTGGGTCCACCCTGCAGTGTGATTTACTGGTTAAAAGCGTTTGTTTTTCAAGTGGAAAGGCCTGGAATTGAACTGTACAGTCCTACCATTCTTTTTGGTACTAGCTTTATTGAGATATGATTCACACACCATACAATTTGCTCATGTAAAGTACACAATTCAATAGCATTTAGTATGTTTACAGTTATACACTCATAACCACAATCAATTTTCCTTTTTAAAAATTGAAATATAGCCCTGGCCAGGTGACTCAGTTACAGCATTGTCCTGTGCACCAAAGGGTTGTGGGTTCCATTCCCGGTCAGGGCGCACACCTAGGCTGTGGGTTCGATCCCTGGTCAGGGCGTGTGCAGGAAGCAACTGATCGATGTTTCTCTCTCACATCGATATTTCTCTCTCTCTCAAAATCGATAAACATCCTTGGGTGAGGGTTAAAAAATTGAGATATAATTTATATACCATAAAGGTGACCATTTTGAAATGTAGCTTTTATCTGTTTTTAGCAAATTCACAAAGCTGGGCGAGCAGCACCGCTGGCTAATTCCACAATGTTTTCATCACTCCAGAAAGACACCCAGCACCTCTCAGCAGTCACTCCCATTCTCCCCTCCCCCAGCCCCGATAACCGCTGATCCGTTTTCCGTCTCTATGGATTTGCCTATTCTGGACATTTCATATACATGGAATCATATAACATGTGGCCTTCTTTTTCTTCAATTAATTTTTATCATGAGAAAAACTAACCAACATCCAATTTGATAAAAATAAGTTCAACCTCCAAGGGAGTTTGAGCATCATCTTGACCTACTGTCCTCCCTTTTGCAAGAAGATTGTCCTGTTATTTCAGAGATTCTACTTGAGAATGTCCCCCAAGGCTCTCAAGAGGGCCTTAGAGGGTTTGTGTGGCACACAACAGTCCCCCCAGTTAACTAGAGCCCTGATACAACGCTCCCTTTGCACATCCCAATGCACTTGGCAATCTTTTTTATTGTTTGGATTTAACCTTTATTATATTTACAATATGTGGCCTTTTGTGTCTGGCTTCTTTTACTAAGCATAATATTTACATGGGGCACCCATGTTGCAGTAGGTGTTAATACTCACTCCTTTTTGTGACTGTGTAATATTTCACTGTATGAATTTTGTTTATCCATTCACCAGCTGGGTACCACATTCTGTTTGTCCATCATTGATGATGGACATTTGGGTCATGTTTTTTTTTCGTTATGAGGAATGCTGCTATGAACATTTGTGTACAAGTGTTTGTGTGGGTATACATTTTCATTTCTCTTGGGCATATACCTATGAGTAGAATTTCTGGGTCATACTTGATGACTAACTTTTCAAGGAACTGCTGGGCTGTTCTGCAGAGAGGCTGCACCCCTTTGCAGTCCCACCAGTAATGAGTGAGGTTTCTAATTTTGCTAGATCCTCACCAACACTTGTTACTTCCATTTAAAAAATAAAAAAACGCCCTGGCTGGTGTAGCTCAGTGGATGGAGCACGGGATGTGAACCAAAGTGTTGCAGGTTCGATTTCCAGTAAGGGCACATGCCTGGGTTGCAGGCCATGGCCCCCAGCAACTGAACATTGATGTTTCTCTCTCTCTTTCTCTCTCCCTTCCCTCTCTAAAAATAAATAAATAAAATCTAAAAATAAAAAAATAAAAAAACCATCCTGTGAAAACCATAATGTGTGTGAAGTGGTATCTCATTGTGGTTTTGATCTGCATTTTCCTAATAATTAGTGATGCTGTGCGTCATTTCCTGTCTTTGTTAGCCATTTGTATATTCTTTTAGGAGAAATTTCTATTTGAGTCCTACAGCTAATTTTAAATTGGGTTGTCTTTTTATTGTTGAGTTGTTAAGAGTTCTTAAAATACACTTTTCTCCCATTCTGTGGATTGTCCTGTTACTTTCTTGAAAGTGACCTTTGAAGAACAAAATTAAAAATTTTATGATGAAGTCTGATTTACCTATTCTTGGTTTGGTTCTTGTATTTTAGTTTTCATATCTAAGGAACTATAAGGTCATGAAGACTTACATCTATGTTTCCTTCTAAGAGTTCTATAGTTGTAGCTCTTACCAGCAGTCCTTTGATGCATTTTGAGTTACTGTCTGTATACGGCGTGAGGTAGGGGGTCACTTTATTCCTTTGTACGTGGATACCCAGTTTTCTCAGAACCGTTTGTTGAAGACACTGTTTTTTCTTCATTGAGTTGTCTTGGCACCCTTGTCAGAAGTCAGCGGACCATTCGTATATTCCTACCACTTTCTAACTCTGTAATTTAAACCTCACATTTGTCATCTGTGAAATGGTGACAACAATATCCAGATCGACTTATTCATCAGGCACAGAAGGCTCAATGTCTGGGGGCGGTGAGCTTTTTAGAGGCCCATGAACATGCTTTAGTTTCTTTTCAGGTTAGAACAAAAATGAACATTAAGGTCAAGGAAAATGTCTTTTTAAAAAAATGATTTTATTTATTTGTTTTTAGAGAAGGGAAGGGAAGGAGAAAGAGAGGGAGAGAAACATCAATGTGTAGTTGCCTCTCGTGTGCTCCCCACTGGGGACCTGGCCCACAACCTAGGCATGTGTCCTGACTGGAAATCGAACTGGTGACCCTTTTTGCCAGCCAGTGCTCAACCCATTGAGCCATACCAGCCTGAACAAAATGTCTTAATATATAACACTAAGACATTAATAATATCTTTGTACAAATGCAGTTGTGAAATACAATGTTTAACAATTTTTTGTGGAGAAAGGGACCCCTGAGGCCACAGTACCTTGCATCCTCAAAAGTCCTACTGTGGCTCTGATAGTATCTACCTAATGTGGTTATTGTGAGGATTAAATAAGATAATTAAGTCAAGCACTGTGTACTGTGTTGGCCCATAGTAGACAACCAGTAAATGGTCATTATTTGTGGGGGAGCAGACAGAGTTGCCCTCGCTGGCTCAGGCCCCTTTAATGGGACTGGTACCTTGACAAGCTGGTGAATTATTGAACGTGCAAACCTGCAAAGCCACCCAGTGATCTGGAAGGCAGGTCAGCACTAAGGGGCTGCCCTTTCCTCCTGATTTCTTGCTCTGACACCTCCGAGGGCTCTGGGGCACCCATGGCCTCATTAAGCAGAGAGAGTTGCTGAGGTGGAGAGGAGGGGAGCCATGAGGGGCGCTCTGCCTCAATGGCTGGCCCACAGGCGAAAGGTCCCTAGCTAGGACTCCCTGATTTTGTTAGGTAGAGGCCTGGTGTCCACCTTGCTAGAGAAGGCAATGCCTATGCAGTTATTTAAAAGACCCTGCTAGCCTGGTCGTTTTTTTTCTCATTGAGGTGAAATTCACATAATGACACAGTAACTATTTAAGGTATATAATTTAGTGGCATTTAATACATTTACATTGTTGTGCAGTCATCACCTCTAGTTCCAAAATTTTTTTATCATCCTGAAGGGAAACATGTACCTACCATGTCCCCACCATATTGCTTCCTCCCTTCGTCCCTGACAACCACCGATCTGTTCTTTGTCTCCATGGACTTACCTGTTCTGCACATTTCATAGATACGGGGTCATAATAAGGGGTCTTTTGTATCTTTCTTCTTTCACTCAGCTCGATGTCTGCAGGGCGTGTCCACGTTGCAGTGTGTATCCATACTTCCTTTCTTGTTCTGGATGAGTATCATTCCGTCGTTGTGTGGGCAGACCACATTTGGTACATACTCTCAGCAGCTGACGGACATTTGGGTTGTTTCTAACGCTGGGCTGTTGTGAGTAGCGCTACAACGAACATTCAGGTACATGTTTTTGTTGTGTCGATGTGTTTTCAACCCTTTGAGGCACATCCCTACGAGTGGAATTTCGGGATCATGTGGTCATTCCGTGTTTGACTTTTTTGAGGAACCGCCAAATACTGGCTGCAGCATTTTACATTCCTACATGCAGTGCCTGAGGGGTCGTCTTCTCCATGTCCTCACCAACACTTGCTGTTGATTGGTTGATTGATTATAGTCATCCTAGAGGGCATGAAGTGGTGTATCCTTATGGTTTGGTTTGCAGTTTCCTAATGGCTAGTGACGTTGGGCTTCCTTTCATGTGTTTGTAATGAATTCCACTCTTTTCTTGAGCTGAATCAAGCCCTGTTGGATCGAATCAAGCCCGAATGGGAAGAACTGGACCATCCAGGGTAGTTTTTTAGATGTGCCTGTGGCATACTCTGAGACTGTCTTGATCTGAGCTTGCTGAATTCTCCTCTAGGTCTTGTGCGGAAATTTCGCCCTGTGGGAGTTCACTAAAGGGCTCTGGGAAGTGGGCAGACTTGCGGGCTCAACGTGCAGCCCAAGTTCCCTTTCCCTTTCTGCCTCGTGTGTCCTGGTGACCCCTTCTCTTCCTGACTGCATCCCAGCCCTTGCCCCAGGCTTTGGGTGTTTTCTGCTGGCTGCATCTTTCCCAAGGATAACGACTGTGTCTTGGGGAGCTCTTCTCCTTTGCCCTGACAGATTCCTTATTGTTCGTGTATCTGGAGCTGACTCAACATAACCTCTGTTCACTTTGGCCTCGCTGAATTCTTCTCTCTACCACCTACTCATTACCAGTTCCTTTAGATTTCTCAGCCTTCAAAGTTCCCTAGACACACCCTCTTAGTTCTGGGTAGAGTGGGTTGGAGATTATATATATATCTCCCTTGAACAACTTAAGGGTTGAGGCACCCACCCCTCACACAGTCAAAAATCCATGCATAACTTGGCCTGCAACTCTGACATGTGCCCTGACTGGGAATCGAACCAGTGACCCTTTGGCTCACAGGCTGGCACTCAATCCACTGAGCTATGCCAGCCAGGGCTATATACTGTGTTCTTACAATAAAGTAAGCTTAAGAAAAGAAAATGTTATTAAGAAAGTCATAAGGAAGAGGAAATACACTTACAGTGTTTATTGAAAAAAAATCAGTGTGTAAGTGAACCCATGTATTTCAAACCTGTGTTGTTCAAAGGTCAACTGTATGTATCACCTGTCTACTCTTAAGGAATTTAAAGACTTCAAATGGGAAAGAAAAGCACTCAAACCATAAAGTAAGACTGTATTTTCCCCAGGTTATATATTAGCATTTGAAATAAGGACTTTCTGGAGACATTAACCAAAGGGTGGTTATTCCCAGGAAGATTTTTTTTTTTGAGATGGAAAGTAGGACTGATAAATGGGAGTTGCTAGGAGGTAGATTTTTGTTTCAGGATAAAAGAGAAGTTTGAGAGCACTGGAGGTGGTGAGCTGCTTGTGACCTCAGAGGTGACCAAGCTGGGGAAACTAGCTGACCTGTTGGTGGAAGAGCTTCCTGGGTCACTTAGAAGGCTGCAGAGGGGGTGCTGGGCTCCTGGGCACTTTAGAGGGGCTCTCTTCTCCACCCCTGCTCCTAGAAGCCCTGGTCCCCTTTTGTCTGGGTGGCTCCTTCCTTCTGTAGGACTGGTAATCCTGTGGGCATTGTGGTGCCAGAGGCGGCTGCCAGGGCAGGTGCCTTCCGCAAGTGACCTGGCACCTTATCTCCCCTGCCCGCATCTCCCCCGTGCCCCATCTGGCTTACCTCCTAGAGTAGAAATAACTCAGGGCCAAACATTAACTGTGAAACCATAAAACCACATACAGCTCAGGTGGCTCCCAGCGGCCTGGACTCTCGGTGCCCTGTTATCAGGGAATGCTGGCAGTCCTCCCTGTGGGCAGGGAGGGTGGAGTGGCCGAGATGACGGGGGGTACCCAGCAGTCTAGGCTTCCACCCTGGCAGAGTGATGGGCAGGGGATGCCCCTATTGCCTGAGGACTGTCTGGAGTCCAGTCCTCAGGCCTTGGGAAGAGAGCACAGCAGCATCGTTTGGCAGCAACAGACGATGTGTCCTCACCAGGGCAATCAGGAACTTTCCCAGTTTACATGGGCTCTGATGTGTACATACATGCCTACACTGGCTGCACAGACATCTACATGGTACCACCACATGGTACCTCCACAACATGCCCACCACCACGTACCCTGGAGTAGATCCATCCGTGTACCGTCTCTTACTCATCCCCAGAATCTTGCATGGTGCCTGCATCAGCACATCTTTCTTGGACTGATGGGTGGATAGTGAGGAAAAAATGTTTATGTTCTCCCACATACTCATCCACGTGTGTATACATTTTGAGGAGGGTACTGTAGATACCCCTGGATGTTTGCTATGCCTAGGGCACACATATACACACTATACACTCAAACTAAACACAGTAGTATGAATGCACCTGCCCATGCACACCTGTGCCTACTAGTCATAAGCATATGAACGTGGGCATATATTTACAGATTCCCGAATGACCCTGCTAAACAGCAACGGTGGTGGCTGTGATGAGGGAATATGGTCCCATGGATGCAGGACAGGACGAAGGAGATATTTTGACTGCGAAGCCCAGGTCCTAGTGTGAACTGGGGTGCTTGCCTACATTCCAAAACGTTCACCCCTCTGTTCTCCATGCTGAGCAAGGCAGTGCACAGGAGCGGGGTGCGGAGGGGAACACAGCAGCAGGATCGCTTTCGGCATTTCCTGGCCCCTTTATAATCTCTTGGAGAAAATGTATTGATTTGGAAACTGCCCCAGGCTGTTACTCTTTCAGAGAATGGTGATAAAAGAGGGCAGTAAAACAACCCTGGAGTCTAAAGGGGAGCCAGTGTGAAGGCGTTTATGAAGTGTGTAACGACACCTCTGTTGTTACAGGGGTGGCCCCAGGCTGCAGTTTCTTTTTTCTTTTTTTTTTAAGATTTTATTTATTTATTTTTAGAGAGGGGAAGGGAGGGAGAAAGAGAGGGAGAGAAGTATCAATGTGTGGTTGCCTCTCACGTGGTCCCCACTGGGGACCTGGCCCGCAACCCAGACATGTGCCCTGACTGGGAATCGAACACAGCCTGCACTCAATCCACTGAGCTACGCCAGCCTGGGCTTGCAGTTTCTTAAAAATGGGGTGAGGCTGTGACTTCACTGCATGCCCCACACCCCAAAGCCCAAAATCTGGAGGCAAGAACTCCGGCGCATGGTTCGGGCTCTCCCAATAGCTTGCCCCGTGGCCCTGAGGAGATTGCTTCCCGTTCCAGCTAAGCGGTCGGCCTGTGAGGACCAGGGAGAAGAGAGAACTCACAGGTGCTTTGAAGAGTTAAGAACCGTTCCTAGTGGTCAGGGCTTATTTCTCAGCTCTGTGAAAGGCAACTCAAGTATGCCAGCGTCCCGAACAATGAATCTGTGCATTGGATAAGAGGTTGCACACGCCACAGTTTCAACTCCCAAGGGGAGTAGCCAAGTAGGAAGAAGTATCCACGGGAGAGGTCACTACAACCCCTGCAGCTGGTGCTCAGTACCTCCCCCAGGATATGGTTCAGTACAGCGAGGTGGTCAGAGGGCTGTGGTCCTAGGGGCTGGGCAGCAGTGGGAGGTCAGAAACGGCTTCATGGAGGAAGGGAGGATTGGCAAAGTTTAGTTGCAGGGAGGGGAAGTCAGGGCAGTGGAGCACTCTGGGTAGAGGGTCGGGGCATGGCAACTGGGCCATGGAGGCAGGAGAGCAAGGATGCCTCACCAGAGGCACAAATGGTAAAGATTAAAAGAGAAAACAGGAGCAACAAGGTTAATTTTTGAGTCCTTTCTGGAACTGACCCAGGGCAATGGTTAATCGTTTGACCCTTTAGGAATTAGTTGGACCCTTTCCCAGGTGCGCGCACACGACTGGAGGATCTGTGCGGCCCAGAGTAGGGCTGAGGGGGACTTGGAAGTCACCCTGTCCAAACCTGACCCTTTCCCAGAGGCAACACTGAGGCCAGGGGAGGCCAAATAGAGGGACGGAGGTTTCCCAGGGAGTTAGCGGCAGAGCCAAAATGTGAACTCAGGTCTCCTGAGTCTCGCGCTTTTACTGGCTCTTAAAAGCGGCCTGAGTTTTGGAGGCTTCTTACCTAGTGCTGAGTATTGCTGCATCTGGATCCTGCCTTGTACATATCTGTCGATTGTCTCTGGGTGCAGAGCCTGAGATTATCCACTGGCTAGACTCCTGTAAGTAACTGAAGTAGGCAGCTCCCTATGCTGGGGGGTTTCAGGGGTGACCAAGGCTCTCTGTGTTCCTACCTGGCCAATGGATAGCTGACATTCCACTGGTAGACCTTCATGCCCATGGAGTTAGGCTTTGATCTTCTTTGAAATGCTGTTCTGCCCAGGGAGGAAGACCGTATGTAGTAATCTGGGAGTCACTCGCTGACAGCTCAGTGTTAATGGGGCAAGCAGAGCCTGTCTGAGAGCCAGTATTGACGGGGAAGAAAGTGAGAAGGTATTCAGAGCTACGAAAAGATGAGGGTGGCCCAGGGGGCCCAGTCCTAGCAGTCAAGCTGGAGGTTAGAGTTCAGTTTAAGAATCAGGTAGGTATTTTTTTTCTTATTAAAAAAGCAGTATCTCCTCATTGCAAAATAATAAGAAGATACAGAAGAAATAAGCTCCACAGTCCCATTAACCCCTCCCTGCTTAGGTGGCCATAGTTAATGCCTAGGTATATGCCCCTGCGGTCTCTTCCCTATGCCTATTCTGTGTGTATGTGTGTGCGTATAATGTACACATATGAGTGTATATGTGTGGGTATTGTTTATAGGTATGCTATTTGCATAGAAATAAAAGATAATATGTAACGTCCTTGATTTCACTCAGGTTTGAGAAGTATGCACCAATGGACATCTAAAAACAGGTCCCTCTGTGCTTAACCTCCGTGCCAGTGTGTGTGTTTTTAAAACACCTTATTTTAGAGAGAGGGGAAGGGACGGAAAAAGAGAAGGCGAGAAACACTGATGTGAGAGAGAAACATTGATTGGCTGTCTCCCACTCAGCCTACTTTGGAGACTCACTGCTTTAGAGCTCTCCTATCTATACCGGGTTGATTAGTGCAGCCCCCAAAATTCATGACCACCCAGAACCTCAGATTGTGACCTTATTTGAAAATAGGGTCTTTGCAGATGTAATTATTTAAGATGAGGTCACACGGGATTAGGGCGGGCCCTAAACCCAATGACTCACAGTGTCCTTATAAACAGAGAAAATGGAAAAGCAGAGACACAGACCATGGTACAGTAACTTGACTGTCTCTGCAAAGACCCTGTCTCCAAACAAGCTCATGTCCTGAGCTCCTGGAGGTTAGGACTTCAACATATGGGTTTTGGGCCAGTGCTTCAGTTTCCTCATCTGAAAAATGGGGATAATAATGGTATCTATTAACAGTATCTACCACTTTGGCTTGTTGTGAAGATTAAATGAGATGATACTCGTTTAAATAGGCACAAAGTAAATGTTCAATAAACATTAGCTGTTATTATTTGAACATTACCTTATGCCAGGCGTTATGCCAAGGACTTTCAATGCAAGTTTTTAAAAATTTTTATTTATTTATTTTTAGAGAGATGGAAACAGAGGGAGAAAGAGAGGGAGAGAAACATTGATGTGTGAAAGACACATTGATTGGTTGCCTCTCTCATGCCCTCAACTGAGGCCTGGCCCACAACCCAGGCCTGTGCCCGATCGGGAATCAAACTGGCGACCCTTTGGTTTGCAGGACAGTGCTCAGTCCACTGAGCCACACCAGCCAGGGCTCAATGCAAGTTTTAAATTAATCTTCCTAATAACTTGGTGAGATAGAAATTTTATTTTCTTAAAATCCATGTTTCATAATTGAGGAAATGAAATCTCAGCAAGAGGAAGTCACTGGGTCACACAATTACCAGCTGGGAGGTGGAGGCCCAGGTGTGTCTGACTTTAATGCCGGTGCAGTTAGCCATTGCACTAGGCTGCAACCTTTCTTCAGGGATGGCCCTGGAGCCCTGCTGTGGCCAAGGGAGCTTGCTGCAGAGGCTGATCAGAGCTCAGGGGCCCTGCCTCTAGACTTTAGCCTTTCCGAGCCTGCAGAGGGCCTCCGGGAGAGGGCAGCAGAGAGGGTACACTGAAACCCCCAAGACCAGTCTTCCTACCTCTGACTAGGAAGGCTGGGCAGGGGACTCGAGAGACCATGATGCATTTACTGGCTGGTGACCCACATTGACTATAGACCAGAATGTTTATAACCAGTCATCGTAATGTTCTTCAATATCTAGAACCTTTGGTTAGGATAAGAGACCTCAATTAAAACGTAATGTTCCCCTTTGACCAATCGATTTTTTGTTATCTTCTCACTCACTAACCTTGGTTGATATTATTGTGCTAAGTAAGAGGAAATGTCTTTTGAATTATTTCATTGACAACAAAGTCTTTTAAGGAAGCAGTGTTTTATACACACACACACCCTGCTCAGCGGCAGACGCACAGACACGTGGCTCCCTGGAGCACCAACACTTGTCTCCTTGGAACACAAACAACTTTGCAAGGAACCTGCCACGTGTGCAAGAGATCTTATCTACCCAATTGTGCACACATAGCAAAAACCAAAACAAAAAAAAAAACCTGGAAACACACACACACACACCCTTAGATGACTCTTAAATTTGGAAGGGCAAACACTAAGTGAAAAAAAATAAGAATATTAATTTCCATTCATTGAGTGCTTACCAAGTGCTCATGATTAAGTTAAGCACTTTACATATACTCTCACCTGATTGTCACAGTAATTGAGTCAAGTAGATATTGGCACCCCCTGGTTTCCCACTGGGAGACAGAGGCTGTGGTGAAGTCCAGGTGCCCCAGGGGTTTGTATGCACATCGAAGTTTGGAAGGCCTGTGGTATGTAGCTTGTCTGAGGTCATACAACCAGTAAACCACAGGAGCAAACTTTGATTGCATCTGTGTTCTGACTAGAACATATTTGTTCCTAACCACTAAGACCTTACCTGTCTGTATTTCCATGGCAGGGACAGAGAGAAGAAACATGGATTTAACTTTTATTGAACAGCAGCATGAGACGTCTTCCTCAACCAGTATCTTCAGCTTAGAAGGAACAGATATTTTTTTGAAGATTTTATTTATTTATTTGTAGAGAGGGAAGGGAGGGAGAAAGAGAGAGAGAGAGAGAAACATCAATGTGCGGTTGCTGGGGGCCATGGCCTGCAACCCAGGCATGTGCCCTGACTGGGAATCGAACTGGCTACCTCTTGGTCTACTGGCCAGCACTCAGTCCACTGAGCCACACCAGCCAGGGCTTATTCAATTATTTTTAAGTGTGCAATTCAAAGGCATTACGTACATTCATGGTGTTGTGCAACCATCCCCACTATTTCCAGAACTTTTTCATCATCCCAGACAGAAACTCTGTACCCATTAAACAATGAAATGCCCCACTACACTCCCTCCCCAACCCCTTGGTAACCACTATTGTAATTTTTGTCTCTATCAGTTTGCCTATTCTAGGTACCTCATATAATAGTGAATGTTTTCAAGGTTCACCCATGTTGTAACATGTATCAGAATTAGAAGGAACAGCTTTAAGATAAATAAATAGCCAGAAAGATATTTTCCTTTATCAGGCAAAGAGTTCACATGGAGAACATTATCTCAAGTGGTGCTGTAGTCAGCAAACCCAGGAGATTCAGTGTGGGTTTAGACACAGTCTGGATGAGCGTTCCCTTTCTTTTGTTTAAAAGGTAAAATGGGCCCATAAAATTATACAGGTTTCAAGCATACAGCATTATAATTCAATAGACAGACGAGCATTCTTGAACCAGTTAGTCAAGTTTTCTCCTCCTCTTCCTTCTTCTCCTTCTCCTCCCAGTGCCTTTCCTCGCCTGTGGGATGCCCTTTTCCTTTCCCTCCTCGGTTCCTCCAGGACATCACTCTTAGGGCAGGACCCAATGAGAAACAGTGTGGAGCGGTCGACAGTGCCCTGGATCAGGCATCAGGAGACCAGGGTTTCACACTGGCTTTGACCCAGGATAATCGTGGGCCAGTCTCTTTTCTCTGGGCCCATGCTCCTCATTAATATTGTTATAGGGTTGGCTTGGCTCATCCTTAGGTTTTGTTCCAGTTTTGGCTTTCTGGATTTGAAGCTAGAATCACACTAAGGTGGCAACATCACTCCTTCCAAGGGTATTTGCATTGAAACGTGGGACAGAGACTTAGGGCAGAGGAAGGGGAGGTGATGGTGGAATGGCAGGCTTCCTTATGTGTCGGGAGAGGTATTTCCCTGTCGTCCCACCACCTAGGAAAGTACAGCAAAGGCGGGTCCTGAACCCAGCCCCAGAAACTTGCCAGCTCCTAAACTCAGCCCTGACTCACACTCGAGAGTGAGGTGGAGTCATCCTGGGGAACAGGGCCAGGGCCTCGTGCCTGATTGGTCCGAATCCATGTGGGCAGCTGGTGTGAATGAGCCTGGATTCCTGGATGTTCCCTGGGATTTTACTAGTGATTAGTGGGCCCAATGGGTCAGAGGGAAGAGTCGCATGGGAAGAATTTGTCACTGAAGAGCAGGAGAGTTGGGGTTTAGCCCTGAGTCTGCTGCTCGCTTTGCTGGTTGTGTGACTTGAGCACGTCCCTTCTTTCTGAGCATCAGTTGCTTCATATATAACGTGAGGGAGTTGAACTCGGTGGTCTCCTCTACCCGGTGGCTACCTGGACCTCCCAGCCCCTCAGACGCACTCCCATCTCCATCTGTTCTGGGAATTTGCCCACCTGGGATGCTCTCTCACCCCATCTCCTACCTCACTCACCTGGTGCTCTTCTTCATGGCATGGTGTTCAGGGTCCAGGCTACCCCAATGGGAGAGAGTACTGAGCAGAATACGGTGTGGGGTGGTAGGGACTGTGGAAAACTTCAAGGTCCCAGTGAAGCCATTTGGGTGCTTTTTAACACATAATGCTAACCAAAAAAGTTGTCGGTGGTTGAATTTGCCCCAGCACCGGGATTGGCAACCTCTGGCCTATAGACACGTAAGGTTCCTTTTCTCCAAGGAGGCTCTCCTGGCACCTCACATTCCTCTTTTCATTACACACCATTTTATGGTAATTGTTTGCGTGTTATAGACTTTCCCACTAGGCTGTGAATCCATTTGGGCAGGTATAAAACTCTTTTATCCTCAATTCTATTTCTAAACTTATCACAGAACTGGTACATGGTAGGTGCTCAGTAAATATTTATAAAATCAGCAAGTGAGGGGATGATTAGTAAGTAATTGTTGAGTGGATTAATATGAGGGTCCTTTGATGATGCTGTTGTTCTCATTTTATTCCATTCTCTGGCCCTGCAAAAATTACAGCACCAGCCTCACAGTTAAAGGTTTAAATTCTATGGACCCCAGTTAGCACGCGTTGTCTGGCTCAGCGTCATGAACTGATTGAGCCCCATTGTTTCCAAACAAAGCCCTGCAGCTCGTTCAGTGGTGTTTCGGCTGGGAAAGGCAACGAGCAGCTCTGGAGTCGTCCATTCCTTTGTTCATCCAGGGAAGTTGACGGAAACACCGTACCACCCATACACTGATTCTCACATCTTTAAAGACCCTTCAGTGGGAATGCGCACTGGAGCAGCCACTGTGGAAAACGGTATGGGATTTCCTCAAAAAACTAAAAATGGAACTGCTTTTTGACCCAGCAATTCTGCTGTTGGGAATGTCCCCTAAGAATCCTGAATCACCAATTCAAAAGAACTTATGCACCCCTGTGTTCATAGCAGTGCTATTTACAATAGCTAAGTGCTGGAAACAGCCTAAGTGCCCATCGGTAGATGAGTGGATCAAAGAACTGTGGTACATTTACACAATGGAATACTACACAGCAGAGAGAAGGAACTCCTACCTTTTGCGACCATGTGGATGTAAATGGAGACTGTTATGCTAAGTGAAATAAGCCAGTTGGAAAAAGACAAATACATTATGATCTCAGCTATAGAAGAATCTAATGAACAAAATAAACTAATGAGCAAAACAGAACCATAGGCAGGGAAACATGGAGCAGACTGACAGTGACCAGAGGGGAGCGGGAGGGGGTAATGGTGGAGAGAAGGGGAAGGGACTAGTCAAAGAACATGTATGAATGACCCATGGACATAGCCAACAGTGTGGGGACTGACTGTGGGAGTTGGGAATGGGGCAGATGGGCAGAGGAGGGCACAGGAGGAAAAATTGGGACAACTGTCATAGAATAACAATAAAATAAGACCCTTCAAATCCATGGTCTTTGTTTTTGTAAAATAGGCATAGAAGGCATAGTTATCTTCATTTTATAATGAGAAAAACTGAGACTTAGAGAAGTTAGAGCCACATAGAGATCTTCATCAACAGAACCTTCACTAGGATGTGTGTATTCTAGTCCACCCTCCCATACCGGAGACACGTGTTAATCATTATTGCCCCTCGTTCCACTGAGCTCCAGCTCTGCCTCAGAATCCTACCCAACACAATGTTCTAGTTAGTTACCACCAATTAAATGAAAGTTGACACTTGAGATGAAGACTATTGGCCATCCGTAGCTGATGATTCCTTGCTTCTGCTATCAGGCAGTTTTTACAGAAAAAGAAAGAGGTTAATTTATTTTTCAAGAAGGCCCGAGTCTCACAGATAATCAATACCAGCTTGTTCGACCACCTGGGGACCTCAGTGGTGTTGGTGGTATACTGCTCCTACTGTCTCTCCCTGCACCCCTCACCGTTTTATTCACTTTTCAGGCTTTCTGATCTTGTCTGTGCTGATCTTGCCTGAAGTATGGTGGGAGAAAGGGAGGCCTCTAGTACCTCAAGGGAGTCGCAGAATGGGGCCATCTGACTCCTGGTCATGTCTGTTGTTGACTCCAGTTCTTCACTTCTGCTGACCCTCACCTGCCTCTAGTGATTTCACACCCAGACTATGCACGGGCAACTGAATGGTCTTGGTGAACTATCTCAGTACAGTGCTGGGTCTCACCACAAGGTGGCGCTGTAGCTTCCTTTGCTTCTGGTTTCCATCTTGGTGGAAATGTCTTGGTGGGAAATGTTTGCACACTGTTAACTCGGCAAATAAAAATGTGGCTACGTGTGGCTTCACAATTTAAATAGATGATTTAATTGACTGTTGTTTCAATTTCTATCAGGTTTCAGACAGTTATAAATAATTGCATCTCCCTGCCGTGCATTTGAAATAATGGCAGTGTGCTACACTAGGACAGGGGCTCTAAGTTCTAACCCTAACCTTACACATAGCGATTTTCCAGAACTTTCTCTAATGCCCTAGGTTCCTTCCTATAAGTTATCTGTAAAAGAGGCAAAATGGAAGCAATTATCTGTTTTTTCCTTCCTCTCTCAAAAGTCTAGGAGCCATAAGTACCCCTTACCCCTTAGATGATATTACCTTCATTATACCTGTTTATTGGCTAAGTGATTGGTATATGCAAGGTACTATCACGTATGCAATGAGGCCATGAAAGGGCAGGGCTTGGCCTTCAGGTTGCTCATAAACCCTCCGGAGAGCTTTCCAGCAAAATAGCATAAACACTTACCTACAGGAGGAATTCTATCACCCCTCCACTCCTTTGCCTCAGCTGCTTGGGGTGACCTAGGTTTCCCCAGTCTCCTCCCCCATTCACATCACTATGCCTTTGCTCATTCTATCTCATCCTATCTCGGTCCAGGAAATCCTACCCACTCTTCATAGTCCAGTTCTAAGCTGTTTCTTCCATGAGTCTTCCTGGAGCTTCCCAGGGTCACAAATCTCCCTCTTTTCTCATAGCTCTTTGCTTTTGATATTATTGCACTCTCTTTGTACTGTACTTATTTGTGTGTGCTTTTGGGTTCAGATCTCTTTGTCCTTTTAAAAACAATTAGATTATACAGGTTCAGTTAAAGCTCTGCTCTTCAACCTTCCTTCCTGCCTCTCCAGAGGTAACTACTATCTTGAAGTTGCCATTTATCATTCCAATATTTATTTTTATACACTATTTCTACATATGTGTGTCTTCTCTCTCTTTCTCTTGATCTCTCTCTCTCTCTCCACACACAGAGTTTTGGGTGCTTTTAAAATGTACGTAAATAGAAGCATACTGTAAAATTCTTTGCAACTTGTTTTTCTCACTCAACATTGTGTTTTTGAGATTTAGCCATGTTGACACCTATTATGGCTATATGATATTCCCTCCTAAAGATAAGTTCTTACCTGATGTACAGTTATAGTATTCCTGTCCTTTTTAAAAACACTGCAAGCAGTGCTATAAGGAACATTTTCATATCCGTCGCTTTGTGCATGATATGTGTAAGAGTTCCTTTAGGGTGGGCACCTGCAAGCAGAATCACTTAAAGCTGTATATGCACATTTCTGCCTTTCCTAGGTACAACCAAATTTTATTCAAAGTATTTGTACTAATTTATACTCCCACCAGTAATGTAAAAAAAAAATCCCACTCCTTCACACTCTTTCTAATACCTGCTGGTTTTAGCCTCTTTTCATATTGACCAACTTGATACGTTTATAATAAAATTTTTAAATGTGTATTTCCTTTATTGCTGTTGAAGCAGAGCATCTTTTTTATATGATTATTGGCCTGTTGTGTTTCCTCATTTCCTACCACCTTTTCCATCCTGTTACGTCATTGTTTTCTTATTGAATTATAAGAACCCTTTATATGTTATGGGTGTTTGCTTTTGTGCGTGTTTATTGGCCATCCTCACAAACCTCACAGTCGAATGACGAGAACAGGCGATGGAATGCGAGGAGTGCTGTGACGAGTCCTCGGGGCTGTGAGACGTCAAGGGGCATGGGCAGGGCTCTGAAGCCGGATTTTAGAGGGAGTGGGGGGCTTCTTGAAAATGGCATTTAACCTGAGATCCAGATAATGTAGCCAGTTGGGGGACTGAGCCTCATCTTCTTTTTATCTCCCCCCAAACACACTTTTTCCTCACACTACCTTCTACTTAACGAGCATTATTTAGTGTTTGTAGAAGTGAAATGGAAATGAGATAGAGGAGGGATATGGGGCAGGTGCAACCTTGTAGTATCTTTCAAATTTTACTCAGTTTAAGAGTGTAGGGAAAATTCAGCTTCCTGTGTGTATGTGTGAGACTTAATGAATTTTAGAATTGAACTAGTCCTAAGAGGGCCTTGAATCTAATCTTTCACCCAGTGCTGGAATGCCCAGTATAACATCTTAGGTAGGTGGTTAACCTGCTGTTGCTGTCGAGTCTCCAAGTCTGAGAAGCTCAGTCCTTCATGAGGCATCCCATCTATTTGCAGATTAACTGGTTGTTATAAATCTCTCCTTCTCCTGGGCTCCAGGCCCTTTGCACCCATGGTTTCCTGTCTTCCTACTGGAAACAAACAAACAAAATACCTGTTCATTCTATCTGCTTGCCTTTCAGATAGCTAAAGACAGTAACCTTGTATGTTTTCAGTCTCCTTGTCTTCAGATGAATCATTGCTAGTCCAGTCAACCTCCATTTTATTCTGAGGCATTCATGGATCACCTTGCCCAGCTCCATGAGATTTTATCACTGAGCATTGGAGTGGGAAGAGAGACTTGACCTCTCTTGAGGAGCCTGGGAAGAAAAGGTAGCCCTAGGGGGTCTACATACATGAGGGAACATAGCTACCTTGGGCTCTGGTTCTTAACCTTGACTGTATGTTAGAACCACCTGGGGAGTTCTCTTATTAAGGTACAAAGAAGTGGTAGTTTATTATTTCACATTTTGTTGTGAATCATAGATCTTTCATTGCAGTTTCTAATTTACATAAAATTCACTCTTTTTTGGTGTTCTATGAATTTTGACAAATGCAGTCATATAACTACTGCCACAATCAAGGAAACTTCCATCATCCTGTCAAATTCCCTGTCTGTTCCTTTGTAGTAAATCCTCCCCACAGCTCCTAACCCCTGGCAACCACTGGTTTGTTCTCCATTACTATAGTTTTGTGTGTTTCATAGGCATAAAATAATACAGTATGTAGCTCCACTTTGACTTCTCCAACTTTGTTACCCTATTTCAAAATTTTGGTCATATGTGTTCCTTTGCCTTTCTAGATCTTACCAATATCTACAAAACATCTTGCTGAGGTTTTGATTGGGATTGTGTCCGATCTACAGATTAATTTGGGGGAAGATTGACTTTTTAACAATAATGAGTCTTCCAGTCCATGAACTTGATATGTTTCTCCATTTATTTAGGCCTTTGCTGTCTCTCCTCAGTGTATTGTAGTTTTCAGCATGCAGATCCTGCACACATTTTGTTAGCTTTGTGCCTTAGCATTTCATTTGTTCGATGCTATTATAAACAACACTGTAAAAAATTCAATTGGTTCATTGCAAGTATGTAGAAATACAATTGATTTTTGTATATTGCTCTTATATCCTGTGACTTTGCTAAGTGAATTTATTAGTTTAGGATGTTTTTTGTAGATTCCATGAAGTTTTGTATGTTGAACATCATGTTGTCTAAGAGTAGAGGCAATATTTTTTCTTCCTTTCCGACCAATGTGTAGAGCTTTGCTCCCTTCTTTCTCCCCTTCCCTGCTTTGTGCTCTTCCACCACCTCCTTTTTCTCCTTTCCCCACCACCTTCATCGTGCTTGCTAGGATAATGTCGAATAGGAGTAGTGAGAGTGAACTTTCTTGCCTTTTTTCTGATCCTCAGGGAAAGCTTTTAGTCTTCCACCATTAAATAAGTTGTTAGCTGTAAGTTTTTGGCAGATGTTTTTTGTTAGGTTAAGGAAGCTCCTTTCTATTCTTAGTTTGCTTAGAATTTTTTTTATTGTGAATGGATGTTAAATTTTGAAAAATGCTTTTTCTGCATCTACTGAAGTCATCACTAGGTTGTATGTAGTTTCTGGTGAAAAGAAAGCTTCAGTAAACATTTATGTATTGTTATAAATGATAATACAATAATAAACTGTTTTGTGTGCTCCCTAAGTGTAAACCTATTTTTGCCTACCTCTGTATGTCGCCTTAGTCTGATTTAGCTGCTATAACAAAGTACTACAGGCTCGGTAGTGTATAAAAAACAGAACTTTGCTTCTCAGTTTCAGATGCTGATACATCCGAGATCAAGAAATCAGCATGACTAAGTTTTGGTGAGGGCTCCCTTCTTGGTTCACAGCTGGCACCTTCTCACTGTGTTCTCTCTTTTTTAAAAAATTAAAGATTTTATTTATTTTCTTTTAGAGAGAGAGGAAGGAAGAGAGAAAGAGAGGAAGAGAAACATTAATGTGCAAGAGATACATTGATTGGTTGCCTCTCTCATGCCCCCAACTGGGGACTTGACCTGCAATCCAGGCATGTGCCTTGACTGGGAATCAAACCAGCGAACTTTTGTTTCACAGGCCGGCACTCAGTCTGCTGAGCTACATGGTGTTCTTACCTGGTGGAAAGGACGAGGGATCTTTCTGGAGCCCTTAAAAATTATCTTTTATGTTAAGAGTATGTTTATTAAAGCTGGGGACAGTGAAACAAGGAAGGGCTAAGGACAGAAGGAGCGGCAGGAGAGAGCCTAGGTGGGCAGCTTTGGCTCCCTGGAAACGTTATAGGAAAGAAGGGAGCCCAGATGGGGTTGCTGCCAGCTCCCTGGAAAGTCATAAAAAAGGGGGTCTTGGAGGCAGGGTTCGGGATGAGCTGCTGCTGCCCATTGCTCTGTTGGTTGCAAGTCTCATGGGGTCTGTTAGAATTTAGGAGATGCACACCTGAGAGGGAAGAAGGGGGAAAGGGAAAGCCATGGGTGTGCTCCTGGGAGGGGGAGTGTGCTGGCGCCTCTTTTATGAGGCACTGGTGCCATTCACTAAGGCTCCATCCTCATGATGTGATTATTTCCCCAAAGCCCCACCTGCTAATACCATCACCTTTGGGGGTTAGGGTTCAACATATGGATTTCAGGGGGACACATGCAGGCCATAGCATACATGTTCATTTCCCTCAAGTAAATACTTAAAAGTGGAACTGCAGGGTCATAGGGTAGATATAGGTTTAACTTTATAAGAAATTGTATGAGTTTATTTTGAGCAGTAATTTTAGAGAAGGCAGAGCATTGGATTAGGAGCTCAGAGACCAAGTCATGACCTTGGACAAGTCACCCTCCCTCTTTGGGTCTCAATTTCCCTTATAAAATGCAGGGGTGAGTTGAATGTCTTAACTCTTTTTCAGTCCAAGAGTCTTATTCTTAGAGGTTGTGGAAATGAACAACCTGTCATATGCCTGATTCAGGCGTTAACAACTCTCTCTCAAGGCCACTCACCAACAGCTCCCAGGCCTCCAGAAGTCACAAGGAGCCCTCCCATATGTGGACATAGTAACAATGTCAATGACAGTTGTAGTTTAAAGAGGCCTTTGCCCTGAAGAGCTCACAGCACTTTCACGTGAACAGTGACTTTGAAGACACTGCAGGAAGCTCTCCTGGCTCAGGTACTTTCTCAAGGAGTGGAAGTGGGAGATAAGTGGGGAGTGATTCAGGGCCCGTCAAACCAAGAGAAGAAACTGACACCTGGGATGACTGCTGGCTGGAGCGCAGAGCACACGTGCCCTCCATTACAAATGAGGCCCTGTGGTGAGATCCACAGTCGAAGCCTGAGCCAAAAATCTCGCTGTGGCTGCTCCACTCTTTTCAAACAGAACGTAGAACTGTCTCCAACCCATCAGCAATTGCAAGGATTGCAAATTTCTCGTTTTACCTACTTGTCAGAGCCAAATAGAAGTTGGAAGGTCAACCAGCAGGTCTTCCTCAAATCACAGAATCACTCCAAAGACAAAGAGACATTTTAGGATTTTGCATTTTGGAGTGTCACGGTTGTTCCTTCGCTAAGTGTAGCCAAGTTGGAATGAATGTCTCTTCATCTTAGACTTTAATTCTAGGCTTTGCGGTTGACATGTATATGTCTATGTGGGCATATATTGGTGGGAATGTTTACATGTGCGTGGGTACATATGGTTTCATTTTTGTACATGTTATATAATGCTTGTGTCAAAGTCAAGCTAAAACATTGGGCTAAGCCCCAGACTGTTGATTTTTGCATCTTTGTCATCCAAGGTAGTGAGAACGGCACTCCTCTTATCTCGCTTCCTGGTAGGATTGCCCAAACTTGGAAAAAAGTCGTTGAGAGATTTTCCTAAGATACTTAGAAAATCCAAGGGATCAGGGCCACTTGACCATAAATTAGGACTTTTTCCTCTTGCTCAGATAGAAGATCACTCTTTAGCTGAGTGTCTGCCTTATTGCTCTGTTGTAGCATTTTTGGTGTCTCAGCAGGGACAATGACCATTACAAATCACGTGTAGGACAGGAAAGCTGTTTCTTAGAAGCCAGTTTTGTGGTTCATTTATCTTTACACTTGCGAACATTATCTGTGTAATCAAGTCCATTTCCTTCACTGTACTTTAAGCCCAAGATAGATAATAAAGGCAAACAGGAGCCTGAAGACCTGGACCTCAGCCCTAGCTCTCCCACCAGCAATCTCTCCCATCCTCTCTCCTACTATCTGTTGACCTAGTAGGTAATACATACTTACGGTTCATAAAGTACATATGCATATACGGAGGAAGCTTTCCAGTCTTCCAGATTTTCTCTCTGAGGGCAATAACTTTTGCTAGTTTTCTTGTGTACCCAGATATCTTCAGATATCTTTTAATGCACATGTAAGTAAATATGTACCTATATTTTTCTTCCCTTACCTCCTAATATGTTACTCTAATTTGGGCATATTCCTCTTGTATGTTGTTTTGCACACTTTGCTTTTTTTAACTTAACAAAATACCTTTGAGACCAACTGATATCAATATGCTAGAGTTTTCATTTTTTTTATGGCTGCGTAGGATAATATTATTCTACTAAGGATGAACTATATAAGTGATACACTTAACAAGTCCTTTATGGATGGGCATTTATATCGCTCTTAATCTTTTTCCATTACAACTAGTGTGGCAATAAATAACTTTGAACAAAGGTCATTTTTTGCCCTTATGGTTGCCTATCTGGAGCATAACTATTAAAATTGTTGGGTCGAAGAGTATGTACATGTTTAATTTTTTTAGTAGACTTTATCTTTTAGTGTAGTTTTAGGTTTAGAGTAAAATTGAGCTGAAAGTACAGAGAGTTCCCATATATCCTCCTCCATCATTAGGGCTCACTCTTGGCATTGCACATTCTATGAATTTTGAGAAATGTATAATGGCATGTATCTACTATTGTACTATCATATGGAATAATTTCACAGCTTTAAATTTTCACCTTCTCTGGGCTCCCCTATTCATCCCCTTTTCTCTCTAACCTCTGACAAGCACTGATCTTTCTACTCTCTCCACAGTTTTGCCTTTTCCTAAGGTCATGGAGTTGGAACTATAAGAGTATATATATAGCCTTTTCAGGTTGGCACTTATTAATATATATTTAACATTCTTTCATGTCTTATTAACTTATTTATTTTTTATCACTGAGTAATATTTCATTGTCTGGATGCACCACAGTTTATTTATCCATCCATCTACTAAAAGGACGTCTTGGTTGCTTCCAAATTTTGGCAATTATGGATAAAGCTGCTATGAACATTTGTTTGTAGGTTTTTTTGTGTCAACATGTTTTTAACTCCTTTGGGGCACAATTGCTGGATCATAAAGTAGAAGTATGTTTAATTTTGTAAAAAACTGCCAAGCTGCCCTCCAAAGTGCCTGTACCAGTTTGAATTTCCATCGGCAATAAATGAGAGTTCCTCTTGTTCCACTTCCTTGACAGCATTTTGGATTTTGGCCATTCTGATAGGTGTGTAGTGATATCTCATTTTAATTTGTAATTCCCTAATGACACATGATGCTGAGCATCTTTTCATATGGTTATTTGCATATCAAAATATATCTGTGTATCTTTTTTGATGAGGTATATGTTCAGATCTTTTTCCTATTTTTAAATTGGGTGCTCATTTTCTTATTGTTAAATTTTAAGAGTTCTTTGCATATTTTAGTTGACAGTTCTCTACCAGATGTGTCTTCAGCAATTTATCCCCCAGTCTGTGGCTTGTCTTCTCATTTTCTTGATATAATTTTGATAGATGTTCTCAAATTACTCTTTTAGAGGTGGTGCTGATTTATGCTCCCACCGGTGTCATGTGATAGTATGTATTTTTCTTACAACATAATATATTGTCATTTTGTTTATGATCTTTTCCAGTATGGGAGGTAAAAAATAGTATCTCACTGAAGTTTTAATTTGCATTTTTCTTATTAGAGAAAGATTGGTGTATATTTTAATATGTTTATGTACCATTTGTATTTTATTTTTTTAAAAAAAAGTTTTATTTATTTATTTTTAGAGAGAGAGGAAGGGAAGGAGGAAGAGAGGGAGAGAAACCTCAATGTGTGGCTGCCTCTCACACGCCTGCTACTGGGGACCTGGCCCACAATCCAGGCATGTGCCCTGACAGGGAATTGAACTGGCAACCCCTAGGTTCACAGCCCACACTCAATCCACTTAGCTACACCAGCCAGGTGTATTTCCTTTTATCTGAACTATTTATTTTTTTTCTATTGGGGTTGGCTATGGACATTGAGACTATGGATGAGCAAATCCTGTGGGCCAGTTCAGAGCCAGCTCAATATCCTCAAAATTTCCTCTCTCTCTCTCTCTCTCTCTCTCTCTCTGTGCTTTTTGTTTATTTATGCTTCTTCTTTTTTAATCACCACCTAAGGACATGTTTACTGAAGAGAAAGAGAGAGACAGAGAGAGAGAGACATTAATGTGAGAGAGAAACATTGATTGGTTGTCTCCTGTTGGCATGACTAGGGATCGAGTTGACAATTTAGGTATGTGCCTTGACTGGGGATTGAGCCCACAACCTTTTTTGGTGTACGGCATGATGCTCGAACCAACTGAGCCATCTGGCCAGGGCTATACATGCGTCTTTGACATTTAGAACCATTTACTGCCAACAGCCTCTATGGAATAATGTCCTGAAATTTCAGTGACTCTGTTTCTGCTGTTTTTACAAAGGTATTGCTTATTTTATATTTGACACTGACTGTGGTTTCCCAACATGAATTCCTTCCTTCCCAGGGTTGCCACTCCAGGAAGCCCCATTCTTCTTAGTCAGCAGCACCTTAAAGTCTCATACATAATCCTTTCACCAATGCATGCCAGCTGTGATCATGAAATAGCACAGTTACTCATCCTTAAAAGTATTTTGAAATTTCCTTTAATTCAATAGTACTGTTACTGTAACAATGGCATCACCTGTGACTTCACAGTATCTGTGATGTTAGGTGTGTCATGCAGATGGAAAGTGTTACAGACAGGACAGGAAACAGATATCACTCTCAGTTCAGAACTCTTTCATTTTTCTACCCATCTCTCTATCCATCCATCCATCAGTCCATCCATCCATTCATCTACCTATCCATACTTTGACTACTTGTATTCTAAGAAGGGCTACAAAATACACACCCATGTTCATATCAGCATAGTTCATAATGGCTAAAAGGTGGAAGCAATCCAAGTGAATCAATAGGTATAAACAAAATGTGGCATATACATACAATGGAATTACCTTTAAAAAGAAGGAAATTCTGACACATGCTACAACATGGATGAACCTTGAGGATATTGTGCTAAGTGAACTAAGCCAGTCACAAAAGGACACACATTGTATGCATGACCCCACTTACATGAGGCAGAGCAGTCAAAGTCACAGAGACAGGAAGTGGAGTGATAGCTGCCACGGCCTGGGTGCAGGTAGGAAGATGGGGAGTTGCTGTTCAATGGGGCACGGTCTTAGTTTTGCAAGGTGAAGGAAGTTCTCTGGATGGATGGTGGTGATGGTTGTACAACAACATGAATGTACTTAATACCACTGAATTGTAACACTTCAAAATGGTTAAGATGGTAAATTTTATGTTATGTGTATTTTACCACAATTAAAAAGAACACTGACAGAAGGATTTATTTGGTCAACAGGTATTTATTGACCTCTGTATGTTCCAGGGCATGTGTGCTAGACATTGGAGATAGACCTTCCAAGAAGAAGGACAAAATGCCCTGGCTGGCGTAGCTCAGTGGATTGAGCGCGGGCTGCGAACCAAACTGTCACAGGTTCGATTCCCAGTCAGGGTACATGCCTGGGTTGCAGGCCATGACCCCCAGCAACCGCACATTGATGTTTCTCTCTCTCTTTCTCCCTCCATTCTCTCTCTAAAAATAAATAAATAAAATCATTCAAAAAAAAAAAAAAAGAAAAAGGACAAAAAGCCCTGCCCTCACAGAGAGGAAGATAGACAATAAACAAGTAAGGAAATACGTCAATAACATATTTAAATTTTGTAATGAGCACAGTGAAAGTCATGAAAGGCGGTGGGGCTGTTTTTGTTAGGAGGGTCAGGGCAGGTGGTGGATCTTAACCTTTTTTCAGGTCATCAGTCTTTCTGAGAATCTGGTGAAAGCCATGGTTCCTCTCTTGAAGAAAACACAAATCTGACCATAATTGTGCATGCAATTTTATGGGGTCCACAAATGTTCAAAACCCATCTCTGAGGGTTCTATCAGCCTAAGGCTAGGAATCCACACTTCATTGGCTCCCCAGTATTCTGTGGAGTGAATTCAGGATACTTGATATGACATGCAAGGTTCCCTGAGGTCCAGTTCCCATCCCTAGTTCTGGCCTTACATCCTGTGTTCTGCCCAGCCATGCCCACTGCAAGCACTTAGCATTCCCTGAATGTGCATACTCTGTGCCCTCGCGTCTCAAAACCTCTCCCAACTGTGTTGCTTCAGGATCTCCTACATCCCCTTAAGATTCAGTGCAAATATTCCCTCTTTTTTAAATTGAGGGATGCATGACCAAGTATCCCCTCTTAACGATTATTTCTTTTGCTTCTCTCCCTTAGTGAGACAAAGTTAGGCATGTTCTGTCTTACCTTGCCTCACTATCAGAACACCTGTCAAGTTATAATTGTTTGTGTTAGTGATTTTAATGCATTTATTTGCCTATATAACATTTATTGAGCATCTAGTGTGTGCCTGCCTTGGTTGTAGGCATAGTGACAGTCAAGAGACAGTGACACCACCTTCATGCTTACAGTCTAGTGGGGGCTATAGACATTAAATGTATAGTTATATGACTAAGTATGGATTAAAAATGGAGACAAGTGTAGGAAGGACGAGACTTGGGCTGGAGAACAGGGTTCTCAGAGACCTTTTAGGTGAGGGGTGCAGTGCCAGTCAGGAGACCTCTTGGAAGAAATTTAAGCTGAGATGAAATGATTATGAGACTTAGCCAGGTGAAGAATTGGGGAGAAAGTGTTCTTGCATAGGGAATGGCACGAACGTATTGGTTGTATGCTTTCTTTGATAGTCTGGGAGGGCTCAGGGTAGAAGTTGTGTCTTTTTCTTTTTTGCTAGTATGCATTTTCTTCTTTTCCTCTTACTTTGTTGAGATGTAATTGACAAAATTATACATATTTAAGGTACACAGTGTGATGATTTGATATACACATATACATAGTAAAATGACTGCCACAATGAAGTTAATCAATGCATTGATCACCTCAAATGGTTACCATTTTTAAAAATTTTATTTTATTTTTGATTTTAGAGAGAGGAAAATGGAAAGAGAAAGAGAGGGAGAGAAAGATCAGCTGGTTGTCTCTCACACACACCCCGACCGGGGACTGAACCCAGGTGTGTGCCCTGACCAGGAACCAAACCGGCGACCTCTTGGTTTGTGGGACGACACCCAACTCACTGAGCCAAACCAGCCAGGGCAGGTCATGACCATTTCTTAATATCCAAAAAATATAAAGAACTCATACAATATAGGAGGAACTAATGGGCACATGAAAAGGTTCTCAAGATTACTAATCTTCAGGCAAATGAAAATTGAAAGCGTAGTGAAATACCACCTTATACCTGTTGGAAGGGCTATTATTAAAAAGACAAATCAAGCGCTGGCCAGGATGTGGAGAAAAGGGGACCTTGTGCACTGCTCGTGGGAATGTAAATTGATACAGCCACTGTGGGAACAGCAAGGAGGGTGCTCCAAAATGAAAACTAGAACTCCTATACAATCCAGCCATTTTACTTCTGGGGACAGACACGTGCAGAGGAAGTGAAGTCAGGATGTTGAAGTGATAGCAGCCCTCCCATGTTCATTGCGGAGACTGCGTCTCATCCATGTTCGTAACCATGGTGGCTGGTGTAGAGTGCATACTCTGAAAGAATGAATGAATGAATGAAGTTCTCAATGTACTTCATAAGATGGGACCAGTCATAAGATGGGAGAGATTATTCTTTTGATGGCAAAATAAACTTGCCTTTTCATTCTCTTAAAGTGACTTGTTGAATAAATGAATGAAAGTCATGAAAACTTTAGGACCTGCCAGTAGGTTAGGGAGAATGAATCTGGTGGGGAATTAAAATTTTATTATCTCTGGCTTGTTGCTTTGTGCATTTTAAAAAAAATTGCGGTGAAATTCACAAAACATACAATTAACCGTTTTTTAAGTGAAGAGCCCAGTGGCATCTAATGCATGAAACTGCCACGTCTATCCCATCCCAAAACGTTTTCACCACCTCAAAAGGAAACCCCACACCCAATAAGCACGTGTGTGGATTTGAAACTTCTGAAAGGCAGGGATGACATTAGTGCAAAGTGCTAAGGCAAGTTGCAAAGTGGCAGACCGCTGGTATTTGGGCTGTGGGTGGTTGTCAGGTGGTGTGCAGGGGGAGCCTGAGGCAGAACAGCGTCCTGGCAGGGTTTGTGTGGTCTTCCCCTTCCTCACCTGTACCTCATAACCCCACTAAGGCCCCCTCCCCGTCCCTCCCTCCCTCCCTCCCTCCCTCCCTCCTTCCCAAAGTGGCTGCTCTGGTCTCCAGCATCAGTGCCTGAGAGCATCTCCCAGTCATCCTCTGAACTGGGCTTGCTCTGGCCTGGACTGCAGAACCACGTTTATCACTGGCTCACAGCATGACCTTGGGTGAGTCATGCCTCCTCTTCTCAGTGGTCTCTGGTCTGAACCCTGACTGTGTGTTTCCAGATGGGCTGAGCCCCCAGGAAGGGTCAGGGTTTGATGAACTCCTTGGCAAGGATTCTCTGGACTCTTTCCTCCTGCATGCCAGAGAAGGGCACCAAATCGCATTATTGGGTGAAACACAGGGCAAGAAAATAGCTCTTAGTAGAGGATTCCCTTTCCTAGTCTCAGTTTCTCCCTCCTTAGGGTAGGGTAACAGTGCCCCTGAAGGCTGCAGGCTGTGGAGGGGGAGACCGAAGTGTGGGTGAGTGGGTGGTCATCCGGTGGTCATCCAATGGGCAAGAGATTGCAGTTGTGCTGAACTCTTACCAGCAACATCCAACAACTCTCTGTCCTCCCCAGAATGTTCTCCATGGAGACCAAGAACTTGGCTGCTTCCTGAAACCAGCCAGTCCTGCACCCATTTTATATGTGAAGAAGCAAAGTCCACAGAGGGCCTGGGACTGCTCCAAGGGCAGGTGACAGGTGTCGTGAAGCCGCTGGGCGTTTGGCCCCAGGTAGCGCGGTTCTTCAATGGAGCCACTCCTGCTCTCTGCTTGGGAGTGGTGGGGCGGCAGTTCCAGAGATCCGTCGGATGCCCGCTGCGGGAGCACGGCTGGCTCTTTTGACAGGCGGGCACCACCCCCTGGCCGGCCCCTCCCCGCTGGCAAATGGCCTTATCTGCCGGCCCGCAGCCGCCCCGCCGGCAGTGGAACGCTCGCTGCTCGTCCCGTGCCTGGCGTCTTGAGCTGCTCCACAGGTGCTCCCCGACGGCGCCGCGCAGGGGTCTCGCACCGCCGCCTGGCTACCGCGACTTCGTGGGTGCCCTCCTCCGAGGCTGATCATTAACCCAAAGGCCTTGTAAGGAGCGAGTGGCCTCGGCGGTAGGCACACCTCAACCCCGCCGCCATGGAAAATAGCACCCTTGCGCCCCACGAGCGCATCCGGAATGCAGCCGACATCTCTGTCATCGTCGTGTATTTCGTGGTGGTGATGGCTGTCGGGCTGTGGGTACGTAGGGGCCCTGGGACACTCGCTGACGGAGCGAGGGCCACCGGGAGGGACGAGAGGGGCGCACGGAGGAGCAAAGGCCTGGGTGAACTGCAAGGAGGGGCGGGAGGATGGCCTTAAAGGTGTGTGGAGCCAAGTGGAAATGACTTGGAAGAGCTTAAGGGAGGAAGTCAGGGGGCGCGGTGTGAAGTGAGGAGGCAAGTAAGGATGAGCAGAAGTGACCTGGGCGCTGGCCAGCACGCAAGATGCACACTGGGGACCTGTGAGCAGAGAAGGAGGGCGCGAGATGGGGACAGGGTGTGAGGGGCAGGAGAGGGCCAGCCCGCAGCTGCAGGGAGGGTTCCCAGGCTTGGGAGGAGGTCGGTTCTGTCCTGGAGCCTCTCCGTCATCCAGGTCCGGGTGGAAAAGAAACAGTGTGGGTGGGGAAGGGCACAGGCCTCTGCCAGTCGCAGGTGCTGGAGGGCAGCCAACAGAAGGACGCTTTCCGCGTCCCCCTCCTGCGAAAGGCTGGCCTGAAGGCCTTGTGCTGTGGGATCCCAGGGGCTGGAGCCAGTGAGAGGAAAGCTGAGCTGAGGAGGAGGGGGAGGAAGTCTGGAGGTGGCCTGGCACCGGGAAGAGGGAAATGCCCGTGGCTCCCCTTTGGGACTCTGAGGACATACTGAACCTGAGAAACTTGTTCTTAGAAGCCCGAGACATGGAAATTTCACTTGTGACAGACTGGCACACCCATCAACCAGAAGAGGTGTCTTAAATGCGCGAAAAAAAAAGTTCCAGCTACTCGGGAAGGGTGGCAGACCAGGAGGAGGGTGGACATTAACCCTTCCATGGCCACGGAGATTTTTTAGGGATAAAAAGAAGTTGTTTTGTTTTTTAGTAATTGCAGAAACCAGATGTGACTGAAAGCCTCCCCAACTGTCACAAGGGCTTGGTGTGACTGGCTCTTCCTCTAAACCCTCGGCTTCCCAGAAGTGTCCAATCAGAAGCTTGGTTCTCAAGTGTAGTAACGGCTTTGACGTGGTTTCAGACACGTTACCCAGGCCTCAGTTTACACACATATAAAATGGGCACAATGTTACTTACCCTTATGACTCCCCCAGGTTGTTGTGAGGACCGGCAGAGCTGAGTCTGAAAGCTCATTAGGAATGCTAGAAACCTTTAAAAATACTATGGTTATTTTTCCCTTGAGGGTGTGATCCAGGCCCTGAATTATTTTTTGTCCTTTTAAGTAAAATGGACAAAAGTGGTCAGCTGGCCAGGACACCTTGACAAAAAGCTGTGAGACAGAGAGGGCAAGAATGTTAGTCCCCATTTTACAGAAGAACAAATCAAAGCCCCATGTGGCTGTGATTTTCTGAGGCTGCAATGCATGGAATTGTTCCTGGAGCTCAGGTCTCTTTTCCAGGGTACCAGGTACTTTGCTGCCTGGCCTGCCTCCCTCCTTCTGCTCCTCCACAGCTTGGTAAGAGCTGGAGCCAACAGGTGAATCCATCATTTGCTCACTGTGTTGTATTGCCTGTTTCCCAGACAATCACCGATAATCTCTATTCCCTTAAGCAATCTCATTTTATTTAGCCCTACCAGTCCTGAGGATTATGGTGTTTATTCTTTTCAAATATTTGTGAATCAGCATCCCTAGTCCTGTTAAGTGCTCTTTAATGAGTCTGCTAGTATCTGTCCACGTTTAATCTCCCCCCTCTGGACCCTGATCATTTAATGTGTTGAATTTCTTCCAGTTTACATTCCTCTTTCTTTCTCCTGGAGTGTCAAGAATGGCTTGGTTCAGGGTCAGGCATCCTGACTCCTGCATGGTCTCTGGGCTGCAGAGACAGAGCGAGCCAGCCCCACTGTGCTTCTTCAGCTTCGAAAAGACACAGCCAATGTCCCTCTGTCCCCATCCCCGTCTCTTCTAACAGTGTTTCGTTATGTTTTATCCTCTTCCAACACTACCTCATCCAATCATACTGGGGCTTGAACTTGTTCTTTGGTGTACAGTTGACCCTTAAACAACATGGGTTTGAACTCTGTGGGCCCACTTATATGCAGATTTTTTCCAATAAATACTAGGTTGGCCCTCTGTACCCTGGGGTTTCATATCTGTGGAGTCAAGTGACCAGGGATAGCAAATTATTTTCAGTCCTTGGTTAGGAACTTGCCCACCTGGAGGGCTGGCTGACTGTATGCATTGTTCTGTGCCATTTTGTGTGAGGGACTTGAGCGTCTGTGGGTTCGGTGTCCACAGGGCTTCTCTGACCAATCTTTCATGGACATCGAGGGATGACTGTGGGTAAGTGTTTGAGGAGTCAAAAGTTATAATGTGGATTTTCGAGTTCATGGGGGTTGGTGCTCCTAACCCCCATGTTGCTCAAGGGTTAACTGTGTGTTTCCATTTTTTTCTTTCATTACCTCTCAGCTTGTTTCTTGGGGGATTTTGTATGCTTTTAGGCTGATTCTCCTACTTTATTCTTTTTGGAACATTTCATTAAACTATCCTTAAGCCCTTTATGCTAAGGTTTGTTAACTATGACCCATTGGCCAAATCTGGCTCACAGTCTGTTTTGTGTGGCCCACAGTTAAGAATGGTTTTGACACTTTTAAGAGGTTGTAAAAAACAAAGCAAACCAAGAGGAATACATGGTGGGTCTCATATGTATCCCACAAAACATATTTACTATCTGCCTTTTTTTATTCACAGAAAACATTTACCGGCCCCTGCCTTATGTGACCATTTTTTTTTGAGGGCCTAGCTATTTTATTTATTTATTATTTCTTAAAAATATATTTTATTGATTATACTATTATGGTTTTCCCAATTGATCCCCCTTTGACCCTCTCTGCCAGGTACCCGTCTTCCCTCCAGCAATCCTCCCCAACTTAGTTCATGTCCATGGTTATGCATATAAGTTCTTTTGCTTTCCATTTCCTATACTATTCTTAACATCCCCCCCATCTATTTTATACCTACCATGTATGCTTCTTAATCCCTGTAGTTTCTCCCGCCATTCTCCTCCTGCCCCCTCCTTGCTGATAACTCTCCATGTGATCTCCATTTCTATGATTCTGTTCCTGTTGTAATTGTTTCCTTAGTTTGTTTTTGTTTTGGTTTTTTAAAATTCAGTTGTTGATAGTTGTGAGTTTGTTGTCATTTTACTGTTCACAGTTTTGATCCTCTTCTTTTTGTTAAATAAGTCCCTTTAATATTTCATATAATAAGGGCTTGGTGATGATAAACTCCTTTAGCTTTATCTTGTCTGGGAAGCACTTTGTCTGCCCTTCCACTCTAAATGATAGCTTTGCTGGATAGAGTAATGTAGGTTGTAGGTCCTTGCTTTTCATAACTTTGAGTATTTCTTGCCAGTCCCTTCCTGTTTGCAAAGTTTCTTTTGAGAAGTCACCTGACAGTCTTATGAGAACTCCTTTGTAGGTAACTCTCTTCTCTTGCTGCTTTTAAGATTCTCTCTTTATCTTTTACCTTTGGCATTTTAATTATGACATATTTTGGTGTGGCCCTCTTTGGGTCCAACTTGTTTGAGACTGTCTGTGCTTCCTGGAGTTGTATGTCTATTTCCTTTGCCAAATTAAGGAAATTTGTTTTTATTATTTTTTCAAATAAGTGTTCAGTTTCTTGCTCTTCCTCTTCTCCTTCTGGCACCCCTATGATTTGGATATTGGCATGTCTGGAGATGCCCCAGAGTCTTCTCATTCTCTCCTCATGTTTTTGAATTCTTGTTTCTTCATTCTGTACTGGTTGACTGTTTATTTCTTCCTTATGTTCCAACTCGTTGATTTGAACTCTGGCTTCCTTCCCTTCACTGTTGGTTATCTGTGGATTTTTCTTTATTCCACTTAGTGTAGCCTTTATCTCTTCCCTTATGTGTTTGCCATACTCACTGAGTTCTCGGAGCATCCTGATCACCAGTGTTTTGAAGTCTGCATCTGGTAAGTTGGCTACCTCTGTTTCACTTAGTTCTTTTTCTGGAATCATTCTTTTTTCTTTTTTAAAGATTTATTTATTTATTTTTAGACAGAGAGAAGGGAGGGAGAAAAAGAGGGAGAGAAACATCAATGTGTGGTTGCTTCTCATACACCCCCTACTGGGGACCGGGCCTGCAACCCAGGCATGCGCCCTGACTAGGAAACCAACTGGTGACCTTTTGGTTCACAGTCTGGTACTCAATTCACTGAGCCACACCAGCCAGGGCTTTTTCTGGAGTTTTGATCTGTTCTTTCTTTCTTCTTTTTTTAAAAAAAGATTTTATTTATTTATTTTTTAGAGATGGAAGGGAGGGAGAAAGAGAGAGAGAGAGAAACATCAATGTGCAGTTGCTGGGGTCATGGCCTGCAACCCAGGCATGTACCCTGACTCGGAATCGAACCTGTGACACTTTGGTTCGCAGCCTGAGTTCAATCCACTGAGCTACACCAGATAGGGCTTTTTCTGGAGTTTTGATCTGTTCTTTCATTTGGGCCATATTTTTTGTCTCCTCAACTTGGCAACTCCCCTGTGTTTGTTTCTGTGTGTTAGGCAGAGTGGCTTTGACTCCCTGCCTTGGCCCACCTGTTACATGTAAGGGGTGGTGCCTTATGTATTCACCAGGGTGGGGCAACCCTCTTCCTTCACTGCTTTGTGGCACTGTATGTGGGGGTAGGGTCAGAGAGGGGAAAATGCTGCTTGCTTGGCTTTTGCCCCGTTTCTAGTCACTTCTCCCACTTCCCGTGTATGAATGGTGCCCTTCTAGCTACTGCCCTGGTGCTGAATCCCAGAGTGGGTGGGTTTGTGGACATTCTAGGACTGTGCAGGTCCTTTAAATGGACTCTCCTGAGAGACTGGCAGTTTCTTCTGCCTCCCCACCCCACGCTGGTTTTTAACGGTCAGAAGTTATGAGGCTTTATTTCTCTACGCTGGAACCCTGGGCTGTGCAGTCTGACCTGGGGCTGGGATTGCTTGCTCTCCAGGTGTCCCCCAGTTTTTATCTGCCACACATGAATGTGGGGCTGCCTGTTCTGCTGGCCACCTCGCTGCCACCATACCATGTGCTCTCTGCCCCTGGTCCCTGTCTCTGCTCCTCCTACCCGTCTGGATGAATATTTTTTCTTTAAATCCTTGGTTGTTGGACTTCCATATGGTTCAATTTTCTGGCAGTTTTAGTTGTTTTTTGTTTTGAGGTTAGTTGTGATCCTTCTTATGGTTGTTCGAGGAGGTGAAGCATGTCTATCTATGCCTCTGTCTTGGCCAGAGGTCCTTATGTGGTCATTTGCACTAATAGCATCCTTGGATACCTGAGTAGCAATGACCACTGGGGAGCCCAACATTTCCATTTTCAGATGAGGGTCCGAAAGGGTGACCAGAAGTCACTCAGATGAATCAGCATCAGAGCTGGGACTAGAACTCAGGTCTTAAGATTCCACAGGCAATGCTCTTTGCATTATCTCATGTTTCCTCCTTCCTAAGACGCTATTTCATTTCTGGGATATCCTCTCCAGGGTTCTTACCACCACTTGCATTACTGTGGCTGTGTCCTGGGGGTGCTGAATTCTTCCCTTACATATTTTTACAAAGCGAGAGCCTACAGTTTATCTTCATCCTATGCTTGAGTCTCTTCTTTAAGCCTTTTGACAAAATCATCTTGACATTTTGCCAACACTTCACTAGAATACTTGCAGCAAAAACTCTTCCCAGTGGCCCCGTTTCCACTTCTGGACATCTCTGACAGTGAGGAAATTCTTTTTTGTTCTGAGCTCAGATCTGATGTCTTAGAGTTTTTCCCACTGTGTCTGGCTGGGCCTTATGTTGGCCACACTGAGTGAGTCTGTCCCACTTCACGTGTCAGAAGGCTATAGGCCACACCTGAGTCTTCCCTTCTCTAGGCCCAACATCCCCAGTTCCTTTTGCTCAATGATATTTTTATTCCATTGAGAAAAAAATTATGTGGGTCAATAGTTGCACTTCTTTGGCTCCTGCTCCTTGCAGTAGTGGAATAATTCTCTTCTAGTTGCAGGGTCCACGGGCAGATTTAATGCCATAGGTTACAGAGTGAAGTCTGGAATGTTAGAGTTTTCCTTTGAGCAGCCGGTGCTCATGGAGATAGTGTGTTTCTATTTGTAGGGAGTGAGCATTGGGGAGACAGAAGTCAGTATACCTGAGCTGCCATGCATGCCCCAGGAAGCACCTACTGAATGATGTTGACAGACTGTTTGCAGAATGCCTGCCTAGAATGGGGTGGGGGTGGAGGGTGGGGTGTTGCTCATTTCCATAAAGTGTTAAGGGTGGGTGAAGGGGAAAGAATGGAGCCTGAGAAAATTGTGAATCCCGTTCATTTAAGTTTTTACTGAAGTGCACCATGCACGTGGCATTATATTAAGCATTATGGGGGGGGGGTTAAATATTTGTAAAATGATTACCACAATCAAACTAAGTAACACATCCATTACCCCACATGGTCAGTCTGTCTATCTATCTATCTACCTACCTACCTACCTATCTGTATATTTTGGTGTGTTGAGAACACTTAAGATTTACTCTTTTGGCCAGTTTAACTGCACCATGCAGTATTATGAACTACAGTCACCATGCTGGACATCAGATCTCCAGAAGTTAGTCATCTTATAACTGAAAGTTTGTAGCTTTGACCAGCACCTCTCCATTTCCCTCATTCCCTGGCTTCTGGTAATGAATATGTATATCAGGACATCACATTGTACATCTTAAATATATACAATTCTTATTTGTTAAGATACTTGGATAAAGCTGGAAAGAAAATTCATAATATAATATAAGGTAAAAAAGATGATAAGAGGCATGTATGAGGTATAAATGGAGTTGTCTAGATGTTCACAGGAGAGAGAGCTTATGTTTGTTCAGGGAGGGGAGGAGAAGGTTCTGTGGGGGCGTGTCGGGTGAGGCTTCATGGTGAAGGTTGTGTTTGGAGAGTCCTTGAAGGGTGGTTATGCAGGGCCTGCACTTTTGTGAAGGAGTGGATGAATGTTCTAGAGAGGAAAAGGCTGGATATAGGTATACCTCTCCTCACCTTTTATCCATCCCCAGCATGGCTCCTGAATTCTTCCAACTCCACACTCAAGCCTCTGGCCTCATATTCATCCTCTAGTCTCTTTGTGTTGAAGACCAGTTTGGAAATGTTATGCTCGGATTCCAACTCCACTCTTCCTGTCCCTCCAACCCTGCCTGGGGGGTATCAACATTCTTTTTTTAGAAAAGTATCAACATTCTTCAACTTCAGAATGATCTTCAGAATGGTCTCTCCCTGGCCAGCTGTTGGAGCCTGAGTTCTTGGGACTTATTTCTGTTTCAGCCTTAGCTACCTTGTCTGCTCCTTGGTTCTACTAGTTTTTTTGCTCTTCTCAGAAAAACCACAACAGAGACCCAAGTGTATGTCCTATGGAAGAGAGGACCCTGCCAGGAGTCCAGAAATATCTGAGCTGTGTTCTCCCTGGCACTGCCTAGCACAGAGGAGTGTGCACCAGATCTACATTGATTGTATGGATGCATGAATGGTCCTGCTCCCTGAAGGACTAAGTCTAGCACATCTTTGCAGACTGAGGACGCAGCAACATGCTATCTGTAGCAGTCATGTTTGCTGAATGAATGATGGGTTCCTAAGTGCTTGAAATGTCACCATCAGAGGTTAATGCCTTTGGATCAGTGATAATCTTCAGCCTCAGAGGTCACCTATGAAAACATAAACGCCTCTGACAGGGCTGTTTTCATCCATTGGCATTTTTAGGGAGATTAGCAAGCTTCAGCTAAGGGAGGCCATTGACACAGAGAAAGCAAAGGGGAAGGAGGCCAGGGCAGAGACAGTGTCCTCCTTTACTGCTAGAGGGCTGGGCCTGGACTTGAGCTGGACCAGGAAGTACTGAAGGTTCAGAGGCAACATTCCAAGGAGCTGTGATAGGGGCTTGGTGGTCATGTATTGAAAATGTGAGTCATTCTTCTCTCATCAACCTTCAGTGGCTCTCTACTGTCTATGGAATAAAGCCTATACTTTTTAGCCCGGCATTTGAGGGCCTGTGGCCTGTCCTCACTTCTGCCCACTCTCCCCATCCATACACCTTAACCAGGTCCATCAGATGACATTATTCACCTTTCCCTCCTTGTCACAGTGGTGCGGATCTACCTCTGGGTCATCATTGTGCTGCTCCTGAAGTCTGAAATGTCCTTTCCTTCTTTTCTCTGACTAGCAAATGCCCCTCTTGCTTCAAGACTTGATGAAATGCTGCCCTCTCTGTGAATCCTTTCCTCACACCCCAATGAGAGGGAATCTCCTCCTTTCTCTGTCTTTGTGATAATAATTATTTTGTGGTATTCAGAATACATTGAAAAGTAATTTTTCTAGCAAGCTCCTATTGACATCCCCAAAGAGGATAGTTTTGAATTAAGTTTGAATGTTTAGTCTTTTATGTAATATTTAGTATGATTGCTATGCATTTCTTTAGTTCCTTCCTTCTTTCCTCCCTCCCACCCTTCCTTTTCTTCAGCATTATTGAGATATACTACACATACCGAGCGGAGCTTTTAAAAACTATAATGTTTTACCAGGCACTTTGAGTATGCTTGTAAAAAAGCCATAAACATTTCCACTTCCCCTTGCAGAGAGATCCAGGTGGAGTGATTTGTTCAAAGCCACACCATAAGCTCACTGCAGAGTTAGCATTTAAACTTTGTGAGCCTCAGTTTCCTAGTCGGTCATATGTCGGTCTCTGCCTACTCCATCTGAGCACACTGGCGGTCCAGGGTGCATGTGAAGTGGGGAGAAGGAAGTGCGAGTGTATGGGGAGATGTGTCCTTCTGGCTGGCAAGGTCACTCTGTTCTAGTTTTCTATTAAACTTTTGACCCTTTCCTCCTCAGGCTATGTTTTCCACTAATCGTGGGACCGTTGGAGGCTTCTTCCTGGCAGGACGGAGTATGGTGTGGTGGCCGGTAAGTTTTTTCTGAAATACTGTTTGCTTAACTATGATATTGCCTGTAGGAAGCCACATTCTTCTTGGGTTGGGGCAGCGGTGATTCCTCCTTCTTGCCTTAGACCCTGGTAATTGGTCTCTGGCTCACCAGGTCTCCTGGGCACCCTTACTGTCTTCTGATAAGGGAATAGCCTTAAAAAAAGTTTGGAATCCTTCAAGAGGTAGAGGAAGAGAATGCACGTGTGGCCAGGGAAGAAAAGCAAAAAGAGCACACAGACCAAGGAAAGTTGGGACAAATTGGAGCTTCCACTTCCGTATCTATAAAATGAGGATGGTAAGATTTACCTTGCAGGAGTGTTATGAGATGTGGATACCTCTTATGAGGTGGACACTCAATAAACAGCTGTTTGCTACCTTTTTGCTGCTTTAAGTCCCATGGAAGAAAGACATTATCTGTCCTACTGTGGGAGCCTAATGCAGTGCCTGATGCACAGGAGGCCCTTGGGACATACTTGGTGAAAGGATAGAAGAGGGGCCCCTACTGTTCCCAATTACTGTTTTCTCCATCTGTTAGTGGATTTTGGATTTTGCCAATTTAAGAGCCACTTTCCCTGACACTTATATGAGGGCAGAACTATCCCAATCAAAGGTCCATGTGCATGGACCAAAGAGAAACTGGAAGGTCCCTTCCATCCTACAGCACAGGGCTCTGGTTCATTTATCAGTTCAGCCCAATGACCATTTCCATCTGGAGTTCTCACCCAATTGACTGGTTGACCAAATTGGCTTAATCGTGTAATTCCTTGGGCTTAGGATACAAGTAAGCCTGGCTGGTGAAAAAGTGGGTAATGAAGCATAAATACAATAAGAAGAGGCTGATTGGAGGAAGAAAAATAGAAAGTAAAGCAAGTCAAGTCATTGTCACGCACAGCACAGAGAAAAGTTACAAGGGCAATATGCTGCATTTGGGCTTTGGTTTGTTGTTTTGGGATGAAGTTTAATCACTGGGTTCTTCACAGTTGCTTGGATTACCCATGAAGTCATTTTTGCTTTATCCTTAAGGTGGCCGAGAATACTGGGCAGAGGCTGATTTCCTTGGTGGGTCCCTCATGGTGGTCGCCCCTGACACTGTGTGTGGGGAGAGGGACACGTATTCCAATGCCTCCTGTCTGTTCTTTGTCAGAGCTTTTGTGTTCTCATGCTTTGGACTGTGGTGTTTTCCTAAAAGCTGGTGTTGAATAGGCAGCTCAGATCATAAAGTGCAAGACAAGGCTGGGATAGTCCCTCTAGGACTGTGTGGTCCAATATGGTAGTCATTAATCACATTGGCTACTTAGACTGAAATTAAAATTAGATAACATTAAACTTCCCCCCTAAACCACATTAGCCATATTTCAAGTGCTTAATAGCTGCATATTGGACAGTGTAGATCTAGAACATTTCCATCATTGTAGAAAGTTCTATTGGATGGTGCCACTCTCCAGGTTTCAGAGCCAAGCCTGACTTGAAATTTTAGTGGACTTGAGATTAGATAACTAAATAGGGCCTTGAAGTTTACTCTAGTTGTTTTGAAAACAGCGCATCCCCACCCCATCTAATGCTTCAGTGTCCCCTACATTAAGCCTACTAAGTGCTCATCCAGCCTAAGTTCTCCCCTTTTCCCCCTTTCAACCCCCTGCCCCATGATGACAGAAAACTTATATCTCTTCATGTAAAAATTCTAGTGCTGATTTAATAGGGATAAGATCTTAGCTTCCAGTCTCTGGGTCTTAGGGAAGCCAATGATGGGGGAAGCATGGGGCAGAACCACCCTTATGTAGCCTGCATTTGGTCTAGGCCTGGGAACACCTCACGCCTCAACCAGCAATGATGCCTCTCTTCCTGATAGTTCTCAGGTGTGGGTCTGAGCTGAGAGTTGTTTGGTAAGAGGAATTAGCCCCACCCAAAGCAGGCAGGGTTCAGTGGTTCAAGTGGGGTTTTTGGTGAGTGGTTTTCCTTACTCATGTCTAGAATTGAATTATTCTAACCAACAGAGAAACATCACATCATTCTTTTGTGCAGAAGCCACTGCTTCCTTGTAATTCAACTTTTCTTAATTTGCATCTAAGGCATCATAGGATTGTAGCAATGGTTTCCAAACCTGCCCAGGTATCAGGATCACCTGGGTGTGCTTTCTAAAGATACAGATCCCTGGGCTGCATTCCAGACCTACTTCAAAAACAAAACAAAACAGAACAAAACAAAAAAATACAACAAACACCTTAAAAGAGGGTCCTAGGAATCTGTGTTTTTAAAAGCTTTCTAGATATTTTTGACGATTGGGCAGGTTTGATAATCACTGAATTAGATTCAGTGAAAGGTAGACTCTTCTATCTGGTCAGACTTACTGAAACAGCACCATCTGTCAAGGATGCTGGGAAAGGAGATTCTTAAATGGGGAACAGTGACCTCTAAGTCTCCCCCGACTCAGAATTTTCTAGAACACTCTAGAAAGTAGAATGAGCATGGGCTTTGACATCAGAATATCTGACCTGTTACATTTACTCATTGTGTGACTTGGGGCAGATTGCTGAACTTCCCTGAGCTTCAATTTCTACCTCTATAAAATAGCAGAATAATACCTGCTTTGGAAGGTTCGTATCAGGATGAAATGAGGCAATGCATGTATAGCACTCAGCACTGTGCTTGGCAAGTGCTCAATGAATGGAAACATCGTGATGTGGAAGAAAGGCCAGGAGTGCCCAGGAGACCCCTCCAGCTGGCATTTGCCTGGTACACAGCCCTTAGTAGTGCACAGTAAATGGAAGTTAGCATTTACATGAAGTTATTGTTGCCACTTCACTTAAATTTAACTTTCAGATTGACTGTGTTACTAAATGAACATGATTTATGTGTATATTTATGTAAACCACTGTAAATAATCAATTCCAGCTATGCACTGACCATATTTTAACATCTTTGAAATTGGCTTGTGTGTTATGATCAATAGTGGCATGCATATTGAAGTAGCAAGGTGTTTTTCTTTCTTCATACTACATGGCATGTCTTATAATAGCCAGTGTTTTAGATTCAGTGAAGGATGGTTATATTCTCAAGTACAGGTTTTAAAAAATACGTTCACTACAACCTTTAGGTGCTACAGAAAAGCCTCAGGGGTTGCCCTTTCCCTCTTTCCCAGTAACTCAACATTTATTTATTTTATAAAAAGGAAATCGACTAAAATTTTGTTTGAGAACAAGGTTCTGCTAACTTACAAAGTTCAAAAACTGCTAGTTTAGAAGAAAAATAAGCATGGTGATTTCTATTCTAAAATTTAAAATGGTTGAAAAATGTTATTGTGCTACATAGTTGAAAGGAAAACGTGGTGTGCAAGAAAGTGCAAATGTAAGTGCTTCCTCTCCAAAATTAAAAAATAGTGTAAACTGTGTTAAACCTGTACTTCTAAGTTTCCCTTGGCATCAAAACGCAAAGTCAGTTCAGGTCTGTCTGTTGGCCTGGAAGTTTATAACTGATACTAGTTCTCAAATGCGATGGCCCAAGGAGAACCTCACAAGGCCACAGGGCCTCTGGAGCTGACATCTCTCAGCCTCTTGACTGAGGCAAAAACCCTCCAGGGGACCCTTTGCCCCCTTCATCTGCCTTTGTGCCCTACTTTGTGCTTTAGGAGGAGTCAGCAACCAGAGGAGCTTTGGAAAGAGAGTTGAAGGGGATTTTAGGAAGGGAGAACTTGAGTTGACCTTGGTTGATACACCCTAGACCTGGAGAGCTTGGGTAAGTCACCCATGAAAAAAGCAGGAGGGAATCAGAGTTTGTAAAATCTGAAAAGGGATTGGACAGAGGAGAGGCCAGCTGGGGACATTCCTGGAGGCCTTGGGAACTTTGAAAGGAGCTATTGTAACCTGTTCCTTAAAAAGTTAAGAAGGTCTAGTGAGAGAAACAGTTGGTGCCTAGGCCTGGGGATAGAAGTGAGGGACAATTGGAGAGGAGGAGCAAGGAATCCAGGGCTGGGTTACAAGAGGAGTCAGCTTGTACAGGGAGCCAGCCAGGTAGGCCCACGGTGACTCAGCCTGAGTCAAGCTTAGGCCAGCCAAGTCCACTGAGTAACACGAAACTGTGAAGCTATACCTTTTGTAACGGGGCGGGGGGGGGGCTAGTTTGTGGCCCAGGATCCCCTTTTTCAGTGGCACCTTGGTTTGGCACCTTTAACAAACAGCTGCTTGTGTGCTGTGTTGTAATGATTATTTGAGGGATGCGAGAGACATGAAAGCAGAATGCAAGCTTGAAAGGGGAAATTTCCCACTCTTTGGCTAGTGGTGCCAGAAACTGCTCAGAGAGGCAGGCCCTTGGGTACACAGCCCAGTGGAGGAGGACTCTGGTTTTGGAGGAGAGCTGGATCATGTATACCAGAGGCAGCTCCATAGGAGTGGTGGGTACAAGGGGGCTGAGCCAACCCTTCCACAACCCCTTCAACACATAAGTCAACTCTCTAAAGGCAGTGGGGACCTCCCAGGAACCAAAGGGTATGGCTTGTCTCAGCTTTGTGACATTGGTCCACTCTGAGTCTCAGAGAGTCTCTTCTATAATGGGAGACAGTGAGATTGAGTATCTCAAAGACTCTCCCAGGAATAAAATTCTGATTCCATACCACAGAGGAAGAGACAAACATGAGGGAAATGGGTGTGGGCATACTGGTCAATTCCTCACTAGTGAAGGTCTTGAAAATGGAATGTGTGTGTGTCTCCCAATCGCCACAGTTTCAGTCCTTCCTTTCTTATCAGAGAATCATCATAGAGGAGAGTATCAAAGTGGTTTAGGGCAAGGGTTGAAAAGTTCTCTGTAAAGGGCCAGATTGTAAACATTTTTGGAGGCTATGTGGTTTCTATCACAACTACTCAACTCCGTGGCTAGCATGAAAGCAGTCATGATAATACATAAGCGGATAGGTGTGGCTATGTTCCAATAAAACTTTATTTACAAAAACACGTGGAGGGCCAGATTTGGCCCATATACCATCATTTGTTGACCCATTGCTTAGTCCTGGGCTCTGAAGTCAGGCTTCTTGGGTTCGAATCCAGCCTTTCTGCCCCTTACTAGCTGTGTCACCCTGGATGAGTTACTAAGTAGCTCTGTGCTTTACATTTGTTATCTCTGTGACAGGGATAATAGTACTACCTACTTGAAGTTGTAAGGACACGTGTGTCTCAGGACAGTGCCTGGCATACAGTAAACTCTCTGGCCCTTTAGCTCTTGTTGATCTTTTTTCAACTGGAATTTTTTAAAGGACTGTCATATCACCTATCTGATTGAATCCTCAGTGATCCAGCAAGAATGATGAGTAACCCCGCGGGTTGCCCAAGTTCGCACAAGATAATGCCAGATCTAGGACTCTCCTTGTTTTTCTGGTTATTCAGGCCTGTTTCTCCTTATCCTTCGAGATGGAAATCTATGAGATCAATAGGTATGGCCTAAAGGTTTATCTGAAAACCAAGAAATTCCTTCATTTAGGGCTGACCAGAGACCCTGATGGAATTTTCTCCAAGGGGAGAGGACAGCTTCTCATATTTCTTTAACTCTCTTGAGTAAAATGTATCTGATCGTATCTTTAAGTCTCTAAAACCTAATGATCTGGTTAAAGTTCCATCATGTAGGATGCTACCAGAGTGGCCACTGGGTGTTCTGGAAGAGCCTCGCAGGCCCAAGACCTAGGTGGGAACTCATGAAGGAGGGGGAAGAACGGGAATAAGGTGAACGGACACAGAAGAGGCAGAGAACTCATCAAGGGAACAAGGCTCAGGAAGATATAAGACAGAAGACCAACACATACTTGGCATTCATGAGCCTGAGTAGAGGTGAATGCCAAGTCCAGGTCTAATTGCTCTCTTCCTGCTCTGATTGCTTTCCACTTGCATGTAGCTATGTGTCCTTCCCTTTACCCCAGGGCCAAGTCTGTGTTTTTCTTAACCTCTCTCCTTTTAAAAATCTCTCCCAATGCCTAGTCCAGGGCCTTGTGTCGAGTAGGTACAAGACAAATATGTTCTGAATTCAATAAATGGGAGGAAACCGAGGGACCAGCCCCAACCCTTATGCTGGACCCATTGTTGATGTCACCTGTAACAGCCTACATTCCATTTTCGGGTTCAGCGGCCACACAGCACATAGGCAGTGGTAAGAACTCGGGAGGTTAGGAGGGTACTGGGTCCAAGTGAAAGCCAGCCCCCAGCAGTTCTCCCCATCTCTGCTCCTATGTACAGAGAAAGTTTTTCCTTCAGTTTTTTTCCCTATGGTAGTAAAACTGGAAATGCAAGCCTGGTCTGATTCAGAGTGCCCAATTTCAGCCTCCACTGAACCCCTTGGTAGAGTCTGGCATGGCCATACTTCTTCATTATCTAAAACATTTGACTTTTTTTTTTTTTCAGTTTGAGTCAAGCTTTTGCAAAGCTTGTCATTTCCCATAGATATGTGTCTCTTTTGGTTAATCGGCCAGTTGCTGCCTTGCTCTTGAATGACCTGTTCCCTCTAGGCTCCTCCTTCTCCTCTTCTTCTATTGTACCACCTCCTCATCTTTCTTCTCTTCCCCTTCTTTCTCCTCCTCTTTCTCCCATCTGCTCTTCTCCCCTCCTCCTCTCTCCCTCATCCTTTCTCTCTCTCCCTCCCTCCCTCGCTCCACCCTTTTGTCCCTCCTTCCTTCTTTCTATGATGGAGCCATTTCCCTTCCATTCCTTATGTCTTAGTCTCCTCCTCAGAGCCTCTCTAATTAATACACAGCCATCACCACCCCATGTCTCTTTGTGTTCCTAGGCAACAGCTGACTGGTGTGGAGCCAAGCTCCTGTCACCTAGTTAGTACCTAAGCTCCTGCCTTCTCCTTTCCCTCTGGCTGCCCTCCCATTATCTTCCAACACATCAACCAGCACTTCCACAGAGAGAGTAAAAAGTAAATTACAGCCACACTCACTTGATGAGGTGAATATGTTCTGAGAAATGCGTCATTAGGCAATTTTGTCGTGCGAACATCATACAGTGCACTTACACAAACCTAGATGGTATAGCTTACCACACACCTAAATTGTATGCTATGGTCTAATTGCTCCTAGGCTATGAGCCAGTGCAGCATGCCACTGTATGAATACAGCAGGCAATTGCAACACAACAGTATGGATTTGTGTATCTAAACATAGAAGAGGCATATAAAAATAGAGTGTAAAAGATAAAAAATGGTACACCTGTATAAGACACTTACCATGAATGGAGCTTGTAGGGCTGGAAGTTGCTCTGGGTCAGTCAGTGAATGAGCGGTGAGTGAATGTGAAGGCCTAGGACATTGCTGCATACTGCCTTAACTTTATAAACACTGTACACTTAGGCTACACCAAATTAACAAAACAACACAAGATTAAATCAAGCACAAGAGAAAGTGATGCAATCAAGAGAGAAGGTAAACAGAAGATGTGTGATGTTGCTGCTGGCATATCATGGCATACTATTTTACAGCAAAGTTTTTTTCATAAGTAGAAAAAGTACACTCTAAAAGAATGATAAAAAGTATAGTGTAGTACATACATAAACAGTAACAGCTATTTATTATTTTGTCAAGTATTACATACTGTACATAATTGTATGTACTATACTTTTATACAACTGCAGTGCCTGGGTTTGTTTACACCAGTATCACCACAAACATGTGAGTAATGCATCGAGCTATGACATTAAGACAGCTACAATGTCACTAGGCAATAGGAATTTTTCAGCTCCATTATTGCTATAATCTTACAGGACCATCAAGGTCTATGCAGTCCGTCATTGACCGAACACCATTATGAAGTGCATGCATGTGTAAGAAATATTTCTAGTTGGTTGAAGTCAAGAGAGTGCTGAAACTACTGGCTAAGATGACATCTTTGGATCGTTCATGTTGGAAATGCATCTATCTGGGCTTTCACTGTCTACCATTGGCGAGGGCATTTTGAGTTGGCTGAAGCTCTATGTATCTTCTGGGGTAAACTTTGTATTAGGGAGGTGATTTAGAGTTGGAGTGAAGAGCATGGACTCTGGAGCCAGGCTGCCTTGTTTTGAACTTTCAGAGTCACCCATTCCTAGCTGTATGACTTAGCCTCTTTGTGGCTTAGTTTTCTCAGGTGAAAAAATAGAGATCACAGCACCCACCTCGTAGAGTTGTTCTGAAAAATAAATTAGCTAATATGTGTAAATCTATTAGAACAGTAGATAGTTAGCACTTCATTCTACATGTACATGTTGATTACCTACTATGTGCCATAATCTATTAGGTGCTGATGTGTGTGTTTGTGTGTGTGTGAGTGACAGATGTTCTTATAAAATATATCAAAATTTACAGATAACGGTAAATGTGAAGCAGAAAATGTATTTGAGTCATGGATGAGAGGGAAGGGTTCTTTTTTGACCTACGGAAGATGGTCAGGGAAGGCCTTACTGAGGGCTGAGCATTTAGACTGAGACTTCAGTCTAGGGACCAGGAGGAGGCAGTCACGTGAAGATTGTGGGAAGAGCAATCTAACCAGAAGGAACAGAGGGTCAGAGGCCTGAGGTGGGAAGGAGTTTGGGTTACTTGAGGAACTGGAAGGGGGCCAGGGTGGGGGAGAGAGGGTGCCTATCGATCAGGTGCCCCAGGTTGTTGATGAGTGCAAAGACAAGCTCATCTGAATTGGTAAGAAGGATGGTCTCCAGCCTCCTTGACCCATAAATGCCAGCAGAAACCCTTATCTGCCTTTTATGTAAATAACTTGTGGGAAAATACCAGCTTTGGTAGTGGTGTCCTGATTTCCTGCCTTTTTGGTTTTTGGACCAAGGAGAGGTGTTGGTGAAGATAATGAGTGAAAGGCGCCCATTTTCCAGGGGGACGTGAGCTGATATAGAGCAAACAGAGATTATGATGAGTCTGGAGCGAGGCCTGTGTCTAAATATTTACCAGAGTCCTGGAAATAAAATTGTCCGAATATACAAGCCCCACCTTCTCCTTTGTCCCAATCCAGGAAGTGTGATTCCCTGAGAGATGGCAAGGGTCAAACTTCTCCCATAGGAAGATACCTTAGGAAGGGACTCAAAAATGTTAATTCAGGTTAAAGACCAGCTCCCCAGAGGAGAAGGGAGGAGTCTGAAATATGAGCGTGATGCAGACATGCACATGCTATTCCAGAGTTTACAGGGAGAGAGCTGGGGCCCTGACTGGACCGTGCCCCTTCATGGGAGTTCAGAGGAGGATGCCTGGGGAAGGATGAAAGTCAGCACGGTGCCTGTGGCCTCCCCTTCGGACCCTTGGATGTCGGTCACGTCGGGCTGCAAGGCCTTGTGGAAATCACGTCACTTCTCTGGTCCTCAGTTTTCTCACCTGTAAAATTCAGGTGACAATAGTACCCACCTCACAGGCTGTGTGAGAGTGAAATAAGAGGAGGTGAAGGAAGTGTCTGGCCTCAGACTTGGCTTCAAGGAGGCTCTGTAATAGTTAGTCACCCTCTGTCCCTTTCTTAAAAGGGGAGACAGAGCTGGAAGCAGAAGCCATCTCTAGAGCTCTGGACATTCTGGGTATTATATGGCCTGTGAAGCAAGAAAGCAGTTTTCTGAAATTAGCTGAGTGCATTTACCATTTGAACTGTGACGGTCTTGCTCCCTCCAAGAGAAAATGAGCATTCTGACTCTTCAGGGAAATTCAGGGCACTCTGTACAATCATGGGCCGTGTAAAAGCATCATCATGAATATTTCTTCAGCATCACATGCCCATGTGGGGCAAAAATTTCTTGAAAAGTTTTCATATTGTCATGTCATTAAAGCTTGTATATGTTTATAATGGAGGAAACTGAAGGTCAAGGCAGTAACGTGATTGGCTCACAGTTACCTGATGTGCTGTGGCAGAACCAAGGTTAGAACCAGGTCACAAGCCTCCTTATGTACTTAGAGGGAGGGGAAGAAGAGGGGGTCCACGCCATTAATTATGCTTTCAAGTATGATACAGGGTGCTTTTGTCAAATCCATTGGTAGCCTCTGGCTATGCAGCTAGGAAGACACACACGTCTGCTGTCCGCCGACTTAGGCAATTCTCGACTCCTGGGTTAGTGGTCCTGAGTGTGCATATGCTATCTTACCTTCCTGAGTGTATGGAAGTAAAAGCAAAATTAGTGTGTAAACTTGAATCACTTTTTTCCCCTCTGGGCTCTTGTTTTGTTTCCCTTTGAAAATGGAAGGTTGACCTTAATCATTTCCAAGATAATTCTAACATCAGATGTCTGAGCTAAGATGTCTAATTTCTATTTCCTCTTTGCAGCCTGGTGCTCAATCCACTGAGCTACACCAGCCAGGGCTCAATGACAGTTTCAAGTCTTTTTCTACATCCCCCCACCCCCAAATAAACAGATAACTTCCCTGCATGCTTTATTCTTAGTCTTTTTGCCTTATGTCTTGTGACATTATGTTATTTTCCAGTTGCAATGCTCTTACATCTCTTGGGTTTGGTTAGATCCAGCTCCTCTTGCACAGAGAAAGCAAAACCATCTTGATACTTGTCATGGTTTCTTGAGCTCCCTTGGGGGATGAGGAAGGCTTGGAAAGAAGTGTCAGAAGCAAGATCAAGCTGGGGAAACTTTAGATGAAGTCTACCATTCTGAGCTCAGAAGGAACGTGAGAGAAAATTACAGAAAACATGTCACTGGGTGACTCCCTGGTTGGGACATCATTCCCAAATGGGCATAAACCTGGGGGAGGGTTTGGGAAATCAGAGTGATGAAAGCATTATTAATGAGTTCCAGCGAGAGGAAGGGCAGTGTGAAAAACTGGCGTGGGAGAGCAGGTGGTAAAGCAAATGTGTCTATATTAGCTTGCATGGGCTGCTGTAACAAAATATCATAGACTGGGTGGCTTAAACAACAGAAAGGTATTTTGTTTCATAGTTCTGGAAGCTATAAATCCAAAATCAAGGTGCTCTCAGGGCAGGTTTCTGGCGAGACCTGTCTTCCTGGCTGATAGATGGCTGCCTTGTCCCTTGGCACTCACATGGCCTCTTCTCTGTGTACACATGGACCAGTCCTACCAGACTGGGGACCCACCCTTATGATCCAATTTAACCTTAATTACTCCGATAAAGACCCTATCTCCAAATACAGTCACATGGGGGATTAGGGTTTCAACGTTCAAATTTTGGGGGAACATAATTCAGACCAAAATAGTGTTCATTGTAGTTCTTGTAAATTGTCCTTGAGGGTGAACTGAGTGTCCTCTTGGGGGAGAGGAAGGACACTGATTGAGGGCCAGCTGAGTGTCATCATTACTGATTCATGGTCTCATTTGACTCCTGTACAAGGCTGTCATGAGAGCAGACTGAAGCTCGAAGATGTTATGATTGCCCAGATAGTGAGGTCAAGAAAGCCTATCAACTCTAATTTAGAAGCTCATGTTACCATATCACTGGAGGGGACTTTAACTGAAACCTTGCTGAACTCCTAGGGACTATGTCTTTAAACTTGGAGTTGCCAAAGAGGTTGCTTGGCAAGTCCATTTGGGTCTGGGAGGATCTCTGAACAGGGAAGTGATGTGACTGGCGTTGTGCTTTGGGGACATAACTGACCATGTGGGTGGGGGGTGGGTGGGTGGCATCATCTAGATGCCTAATGCCATGGTTCTGTTGAGAAATAATGACAGCCAGCAAGGGCAATATAAAGAGTGTTAGATTCCCATGACATTTTGAAGGCAGGCAGGTTTTGGTAAATGATTGAGTGCAGGTTATGGGGCAAAGGGAGGAAGTTCAGGATGAGGCCAAGGTGAGCAACTGGAAGGACAGCAGTGCTCCTGATAGAAACAAACGGAACGTGGACCCCATTCATGTGGTACCCCCAAAGCTCTCCTGGCCTCCAGTTCATCAGGTGGAACGTGAGGAGGTATCTCAGAAAAGCCTGCAATAGTTTAGAGTCCAAAACTCCCTTTGGGGAGATGTTGGAGAGGACTTCTTGAACTTAAGGTTAATCTAATGCAGTTAATCATTGCTGGTAATTATGCCCTTAATAGTATATTAGGCTTAATAATTTATTAAGTGAGAGATGATAAGTGAAAAGATAATGGGTCAGGACAGGCAGGCCACATGGATAAGGGATTCTGATGAAAAAATGGACTGTTATCTCCATCAAGCTTTGAAGAGAAAAAAGTAGATCTCTAAGCAGCCTGCTTTCCTCCCAGTTTCTCCTTCTCCTCTATCTCCTTCTTTTTCTTCCTTCTCTCCTCCTCCTGCTCTTTCTTCTTGAAGCACACAGAGTGTTTTAATTTTTATGTTATAAGGAAGACGAGATGCAGTCTGGGTCAATAGAACTTTTCACACTATGAGAATTCCACTAATAGTCAGAGGCGATGGTAATTTACTTCTTTGGCAAAATTTACTGGGTCCAATTCTTTTAACAAAGGCAAGCATGTCTACATTATACAACACACTTTAAAGTACAGATGACCAAAGATTTAAATTCTTTATATATATATAAATTTATTTACTTATTTATTTATAGAGAGGGGAAAGGGAGGGAGAAAGAGAGGGAGAGAAACATCAATGTGTGGTTGCCTCTTACGTGGCCCACACTGGGGACCTGCCCTGCAACTCAGGCATATGCCCTGACTGGGAATCGAACTGGTGACCCTTTGGTTCATGGCCCATGGTCAATCCACTGAGCTACACCAGCCAGGGCAAAGATTAAAACTCTTAAGTGGCAATAATCACAGTATGCAGTTTCCCTTTCTTAATGAATAGTGTTCACCCAGTTACTCAAGTACCAAATCTAGAAGTTACCCTTGATTACTCTCTCTCTCTCATTTCCCACATTTGATCCATCAACAAGGCCCCTTAACTGTTTCTATAACAGACCCTCATCTCTACAATTGTCTTTGTCTCTATGCTACCACCCAAGACCAAGTCACTCTTCTCGTTTATCCAGATGCAGCACCAGCCTCACACCTGGTTTCTCTTTTGTCCCTTGTCCTCAACACTACACTTTCCACACGCTTGAGAGCAATCTTTAAAAGCAAATTAGATCCTGTCCCTGCTCTGCTTGAAACCCTCCAGTGCCTTCCCATCACGCTTGCAATAAAATCTACACTTCCTCTCCTGGCTTGCTAGGACCTCTGTGATGTGTCCCCACCCAGCTTCCAGCCTCACCTCACACCTCCCTTGTCCATGCCCACCACACTCTAGACACTCTGACCTTCGACCTTCACCTTCCTCTCGCTTCTCAACCATGAGGACCTTCCCACTCAGGGGGTCTTTGCTTTGCTGGAATGCCTTCCCGCTGCTCTCAATATAGTTGACTTCTTTTATCATTCTGATCTCAGCTTAGAGGTTAAGCTCCATGGAGGGAACTTTCTCCGACTCTCCAAGCTAAAGTAGTCTCTCTATCACACCTTTCTCTTCTTCCCAATACTTACCACTCTCTCATCTTTTGGGGGGGGGGTATTTATTTATGTTTCCTCTGTTAGAATATAGACTTCTGGAGTGTTGGGATTTTTTTTTTTTTTGCCTGTGCTATTTATAGCAGAATCCCAAGTGTCTGGGACAGTGCTTGACACATTGAATAAATGTGTAGAGTGAATGAAGGAAGGGAGGCATTTATATCACTACTTCTTCCTCATTCTAGAGACCTCCTTTCAGCCTGGCCTTCAGGGATCTCCTTCTCTGACTTGGCACCAAGCCCCCAACTGTCATATATTGGGTGTAGGGTCTGGTGCAGTTAGGACAGCTTTTTTGGAGTGACTTGTGTTTGGGGAAATATGTGTTTTGTTCCAGCCTTGGAACTTCTTAGGGATAAACAAATAACTACAAGCCTCCCCCACCATTCACTTATCAAGAATTGGGATAATTATACTAGTTTGGTATTTATCAAACGCTGCCATCCCTTCTGCTCCTGGGTATGAAAGGGCTCTAGAACTGCCTGGAGTTCTCTTGAGCCTCAGATGCAGTTGAGTTGATGGCACAGTATCCTGACTGGTCAGTGCAAGCCCTTCACCTTGTTTCACTTGGTATCTTCCCTTCCAGGTTTTTACTTTCGGGTATTTAGTATGAGTTCTTCCAACCTGTCTTCTTACCTGTGTATTGAGACATATTGAAAAATGCAATGTTTTGTGAATTTGTCTCTGGGTCTATGGGATCTTTGTAAAAATAAAAATGCTGTATCAATTAGAGAATTATTATTATTATTATTATCATCTCTTGTTACTCAGGAGCACATGGAATCACAGAATTTAACAGCTAGGAGTCACTTGGAAATCACTGGCTCCGCTGCCTCCCTTCTGTGACAGGCGACGGGACTGAGGCCAAGAGGCTTCCTTTCAAGTGGTTCCTTTATCAAACTGTCCCCATTTACTGAGAACCTTATATTCATCAAAGTCCCAAGCCAGGAGTGCTGGAGGACACAGAGACGATTGGCATAGGCCCTGGTCCTGAGTCCACAGCTTCTTGGGAGACTTCTAGGAGAGGCCTGGTAGGCTGTGGGGCTTCCCATGTCTCCTACACTTTGGGTCATTGGGCTCACAAAGGACTCACAGATGATCTGATTCGGGAATACAGCCCAATGGCTCTTCCTTAATTCTTTCCTCTTCCTCTTCACTATTATTACCCAAGCCCCCACAGCCACCTTCAGAACCAGCAGTCCCGACAGACTCCAGCACAGTCAAGTTCCTGGCCTTCTGCTGGTTCTTGTCCTTCTCTTGGCTGACATGTGTCTTCCCTCTTTGGTTCACCCTTGAGTGTCCTGAAGGAGCATAGAGTCCTCACCCTACTTTATCTTTGTGTTTCCAGATTGGAGCTTCTCTTTTCGCCAGCAACATCGGAAGTGGCCACTTTGTGGGGCTGGCTGGGACGGGAGCAGCTGCAGGCATCGCCACTGGCGGCTTTGAGTGGAATGTGAGTAACATCAGAGACACCGTGGAAGGAGCGTTAGCAGTCAGCCAGTTCAATCTGTGCTCAGAGGGAGGTGCTGTAGATGTTAGGGAAGCTCTTCTGGCCATCCTGCGACGCAGGTGAAGGAGGGGCCCCAGGGTGCCACTCTCCTGCTAGAGTAGTGTGAGAAAACCACTGATGTTAGAACAATAGCATTTCTTTCTTCTCTTAACAAGCCAGGCACTCCTCTGCCCTTTCAGCCATATTGGAGGTTTGGAAATGCTTATCACCAGATTTCTATTATGATAATTATTTATTTTTTAAAAGGTCTCTAAATGGTAGTTTACTTTTTGTAAACCAGAGAAGAGGAAAAATAGCTGTGAGGTCACTGGACAGTCATGAGGGGTTGCTCAGCTACCATTCCCGTGGGCCCCGCCCACCCTGATGGCCTCCTAGGGAGCTGTCCTCAGTGCTCAAAGAAAAACCGCTGGGCGATTGTTCTGTAGTCGCTGGGGGGCCTTCAGGCAGCGTGATCTGACTCCGTTTCCTTTTCGGTTTTAGGCCCTGATTTTCGTGGTTGTGCTGGGCTGGTTGTTTGTCCCTATTTACATCAAGGCTGGGGTAAGTACCTGTTGTTCCATCTACTGCGGACTGATGGACACACACACACACACTCACACAAATGCTTGGTCCCCCTGAAAGGCAGAGGAGACTTTTTAGGATAAATGGCAGAGAAAGCCTGTGCCTGGGCTTGCTTTTCCAGGTTATAAAGTCCCTGATTGCTCCTAGCGACTTTAAACCAATCCACTAAGCCATGGCTTGCTCTTCCTAAACAATCTCACTCTGTTCAGAGCCCTCTGAAGCATCATGGCCTCTTATGCTGGGTGTGTATTTACAAGGCACTGCCCTGCGTTTGCTTATGATATAAAACCATGTGCCTCTGCCCCTGGAAGGGCCATATTTCCCTTTCTTTTATGTACATCAGCAGGTTTCTTTGCTGAGCATGCAACTGGTACTCAACTATCAAATGCATGCTCCAGCTCTCAGGGAAAGCTCTATGACCTTTTACCTAAGGCAGCTTTAGTATCCTTGCTTCAGTGAGCTGTAATGAGTAACTCCCACATGGAAGTTGACTGAAAGCAATATGGAAGAAACACAGGGCAGACTCTGCAACTTCTGGAGGCTGTTGGTGACACATGTCTGATCCCAGGAGACGACGGGCTCTGGGTTGAGGGAGCAAGACAGAGTGTGGTTGACACTTGCAGAAAGGAACTGGGAGCACAGTTGAGCAGGCCTGCAGGCACGCTCCATGGTGAGGGCTGCATGCAGGGCAGGGTGAAGCACACGGCCAGCCTGGTCACCTTGTTCAGTGCATTGAAAAGCTGTTACTGTTGTTAATGTCTTGCATGCCGGTGGCGCCGTGTATAGGAATATTGATCTATCCACCCCCACCTCCTCCATGGCAAAGATCTGCCATCTTGGTTATGTGCAGTCATATATTTATTTTAAAACGTGTTAATAAGGCACCTTCTACATCCTGGGATAATACGCAGCTACCTCTGCAGTAAGGCATGTGGGACTGAGACGAGCAAATAACTGGAGTACGGCCACCTGGACACGTCACAGACTTCTCTGACCAACGAGGGTTAAGCCTTGGCACCCTGGTAGATGTCACTCTTCTGCTTGCTCTGGGCCTTCTGGCCACTCTGGCTGCAGCGACCTCCCTTCATCCCCTGCAGGTGGTGACGATGCCAGAGTACCTGAGGAAGCGATTCGGAGGCAAGCGGATCCAAGTCTACCTCTCCATCCTGTCCCTGTTGCTCTACATTTTCACCAAGATCTCGGTGAGTTCACTGCCCGGCAAGGCTGGGCACTGGTGCCCCACCAAGGGGCAGCGCTATACTTTTCTATTAATTCGGTCCCTTAAGTCTTCTTGCTCCTTAGGGTAAAGTCCTATTTCATGCCTCAAGGAGCCAACACATGGAACTTATCCTCTACTGTGGGGAAGGTCAAAAACATAAACAGGTTCAAGAAGGTTCAGGGAAAGCTGTTCTTAATAGAAGATTAAAAGGGAGTTAGGGATGTCTGAGGGCTGGCCCCAAACTTAGATGTGACCGTGGCTTTGTGCTCTCTCAGGGTCAGAATCTGGCTTCCGGTGATGTTTCTGATGCACTCAAACATGAGCAGTCAGTGACCATCTCAGGAGAGATTCTCCCTCTTCCTTTACGGATGAAGAAACAAAAACCCTGGGGGTGGAAAGTACCTGCTCGGAATCTTAAATCAGGAATAGGACCCAGACCTCTGGCTCCGGCTCCCTGTCCTTTTCACGGTGCAAGTCTTCTTCTGCGTGCTTGGAAGCAGCCCGCTGGGCCTCTAGTCACTAACTGTCTGGGGGATTCCTCCTCTCTCTGAACTCAGCCCCTGGGGCTGCCCCCCCCTCTCATTTAGCCCAGCCCTCCAACCTTCCTCTCTCTGGCAACCATCAGTCTGTTCTCTGTGAGTCTGTTTCTGTTTTGTTTGTTCATTTATTTATTCTTTAGATTCCACATATAAGAGAAATATATGGTATTTGTCTTTCACTGTCTTACATTTCACTTAGCATAAGACCCTCTAGGTCCATCCATGCTGTTGCAAATGGTAAGATTTCACTCTTTTTTTTGTGTGGCTGAGTAATATTCCATTGTGTATATGTACCACAGCTTCTTTATTGACTTGTCTGGTGATGAGCACTTGGGTTACTTCTATATGGTTGGTTATTGTAAATAATGCTGCAATGAACATAGGGATGCACGTATTCTTTCGAAGTAGTGTTTTGGGTTTCTTCAAATATATACCCAGAAGTGGAATCACTGGGTTATAAGGCAGTTCTATTTTTGATTTTCTGAGGAACCTCCCTACTGTTTTCCGCTGTGGAGTCACCTATCTGCATTCCCACCAACAGTGCACAAGGGTTCCCTTTTCTTCACGGGTTGTCTGTCTTTTTTGTTGTTGAGTTGAAAGCGTTTTTATGTATTGTGGGCAGTAGACCCTCATCAGATGGATGATTTGCACATATTTTCTTTCATTCTGTAGGCTGTCTTTCACTTTCTTGATTGTGTCTTTTGATGAACAAAGGTTTTAATCTTGATGAAGTTTATTTTATCTACTTTTACTGTTGTTGCGCATGCTTATGTGGTCATTGAATTCAGTGACACCAATTCTGTGACACCAAAAAATCCATGAACAAAGCTGAGGTCATGAAGATTGACTCTTATGTTTGCTCCTTAGAGTTTTATCATCTTAGCTCTTACATTAGGTCTTTGATTCATTTTGAGTTAATTTTTTGCATATGATGTGAGGTAGGGGTTCAACTTTATCCTTTTGCATGTGGATATCCAGTTCTATCAGCCCCATTTTTGAAGTCTATCATTTCCCCATTGAAAGGACTTGCACGTACATTTTTTACACAACTCACTGAAAACCTGTTCTCACCCTGAGGATCAATAGGGCTTTGTCTTAGAGTTGGGACTGATGCCCAGGGTTGCTGCTCCCTCCCTGCCCAGTTTCCTGCTTCAAACTTTTGCTACTGACCTGCTCGGTGTCTTTGTGTTTTCCTTGCCAGTGTGACGATTCCACCCTCTTCACTCTTTCCTTCCCTCCTTCGGGGTTAGTTTTTAGTTATTGTCCTATTTTCTAACAGATCAATGTACAGAGACTGTACTGTGAAGTACTGGGAGGGAGCAGAGAAATCCGTCTTCCTGAGGCGGAAGGGCAGCAATGTAAGAGGAGGAAAAAAATGTAAGCAGGGAGGGTGGGGAGGTCACCCTGAACTTGTGGGAAGTCGGTAAGGGAACAGTTCCTGGGTTCAGCTTGTGAGGTGGGACCTGCTTAGTGACACAGAGGGAATGGCACTTGGACTCCCCTTCTCAGGAGCAAGACGTGTCCAAGTCCACAGTTCAAACAGGCGAAAGTCTGTGGACTATGGTTGCCATGGAAAGGGCACTTTTTGTCCTCAAAGCTGGTGCAGGGGTAGTCATACAAATAAATGAAGGGCCCAGCCTTGCTCCCTGCCTTCCCCATCACCTCACTTACTGTTCCGGTTACTGATTAAACCTCCCTGGACGTGGGCATGCCCAGGAAGCTGAGGGGCAGCCTCCCTCAGCTCAGGTCCTGATGGCGCCCACTGAGGGTAGCAGTCAGCTTTCTCAGAGTTCTGCTTTTAAATAGTGCTTGGCCTAGGCTGCTCCCTCTGCCTGTAATTTCTGGGGGTCCTTACTGGAGGCCTGGCCCTGGGACCTGCCTGCTCTACCTGCTTCCCAGAGGCAGCCGTCCCCTAAGTGACGTACAAGAAGGATGATACCTGCCCTTTATTCGGCGCCAGTCTCTACTTAGCCTCCAATAGGGGCCTTGCTTACGCTCTTTCCATGTCTCATAAGAGTGTTGCACGGGTAGGGGTTTTAATTTTGTTTTCCATTTCCTGGAAGAGAAAACTGAGTCTCAGAGGAGTTAGGTTCTTTGTCCCAAATCACACAGCTGGTGCATGGCAAAGCCAACACTGACTTTTGGGTGTTTTCAGCCCCAGAGACTGTGTTCCCTACACAGTTCTCCTCCATGCTTGCGTGGAGTGAAGGCACAGGATGAAAGGACGGGGTAGACTATCTCGCCCTAAGTCTACGCTCTCATTTTACAGATAGAGAAACTGAGGTCCTGACTGGGGGAGGGACTTTGTGGGGTTAAACAGGAGCAGTACTAGGATGAGAAGCAGGAACTCTTGATACTGAATCCAAACCTTTTGACATTATGTCACCTCTGCCCCTACTCCTCGCCTTCTAAGTCTTTCAGTCTGTAGTACAGAGTAGGTAAAAATTGAAGACCTCGGGAAAAATGAAGGTAGCCAGTTAAATGACCTTCCAGTATAAAAGAGTTCCTGGGAGGCCCGTGAGGAGACAGCATCAGCTGAAGGAGGGGCGTTTAGGCTCCAGGGAAGGGAAGGGAAGGGTCCCATAGGCAAGGCTTTGTCTTTATGAATTTCTCCGACTTTAGGTTCACCATGGGTCATAGAGCCCATGAATCAAATTGATCTTTGAAAGGTTTATGCTGATGTCAACCTGCCAGACACTCAGATTAAAATACACAGGAGTTCAGGGTTCATGGGCAAAAAATTGTTAGTTAACAGAGTAAGGAAGTCAAATATTTACATTGCACATAAATATTGATCAGTTTTATTGTGCGTGTGGAGAGGCTCGGCTAATTTGTGATGGGTGAGAAGAGTGGCCTTGTGGGATCCATGCTGAGACAGTCCCAATAACCAGGGACCTGCTAGGAAGGCTTGGGGAGGATGTGGGGATCCAGTGGGTATGTAGTCGATGCAGAGAAAACCTAAAGGTGTGTCAGGTGCACGGCCCAGATGTGAGCCAGGCCACTGAGCAGCGGTGCCGTGGGGTCATGACTGTGGCTGCTGTTTTGTGGCCACATCCTTCTGGGCGCTGAGGCCCAGGCTTGATTATTCCTCCATGTGCTCCTCTGAGTTTTATTGGCTCTGCCTGAGGACCCATCCCATCGAGTTCTGAGATCACTTTGTTCTGTCCAGCATCAGGGCATCATACATCTCATTCAAAGGTGCGTAGTCACTTGAGATAAAGCCTCAGATTTTATGGATTACACGTGGCTTCCGATATCCCTGTCTCGGTTTCCTGGGGCTGTTATCACAGAGCCTGACTGCAATAAAATTTTACAGCAGCTCCACTGTCCACTTTAGATCACTGGGTGAAAACAAGAGCTTTGGCTTTTGCTTATGGTTTGAATGCTCGTCACTTGCGTCATTTACTTTCACAAATGGAAAGAGACATTTGAGCAATGGGGCTCTCCATCTCAAACATCATCGCCAGGTAGGATTGACTGGGTGCTCAGATACAACTAGCACCAGAAAGGACAGAAAACACATGTGTGTAAGATCACAGCATCTCAGAGCATCAGAGTTGAGACAAAACAACCTGCCCAAGGCTGGCAGCCAATGACTGTTATTTTAAGACATTTTTCCAGCTCGGCCTGTATTTTTATTGTTCCCCGTGAGTCCCATGGAAAGTGTTCAGCCAAACCTTCAAAGTGATGGGAACAAAGCTCTTGGGCTAAATTCAATGTCCTGATTTGTAAATAAAGTTTTATTGGAACACAGCCATACCCACTCATTGATATCTTGTCTGTGGCTGCTTTCATGCTTCTGTGGCAGAGTCAAGCAGGTCGGACAGAGACTGTGTGGTTGGTTTTACAAAGGCTCAAACATTTATTATCTGACCCTTAGCAGAAAAAGTTTGCTGGCTCCTGGTGGGGAGGACCATAATTTTCTATTTCACTTCAAGCCGGTTCTGCTTAGCAGCATTGAGGAAATTTCCTCCCTTCCTTCCTTCCTCCCTTCCTTTCTTTTCTTTTCCTTTATTAAGGGCGAATAGTTCAGAGAAGCAGCAATTTGGAATGAACTGTGAAACAAATGGTCGCATAGGATTATAAGAGAGTTCTTTTGTACCAAAGCTGGTGGTAAAGTTCCTTATTCTTACAAATAAAAAAGTAATGACGTACTTCAAACATACAGAAAAAGACTAAGAATAATATAGTGAATGTCACCACCCAGAAGCTATGGATCTAAAGAGTTTACCATTTAAAAAAAAATAAAACATTACTGATATGAACAAATATATCTTTTAGGTAAACACTTTCTTAACTTGGTATGTATTTCTCTGATCTATAATTTTATATTTTTCTACATATATGTATATCCCTATATCCATAAGGAACATACTCATATTGTGTTTTAAAATTTCTGTTCCCCCTACCTTTAAAATTATATAAAATATAACCACAGTATTTAAGAGAAGCTGGAGGGGGAAGCACCTGTAATTCTATAATTCAAATACAAACATCTTCATAATGTGGCCTTGCCTGGATTGTGTGAGTTCTTTTATCGAGTTGCAATTTTGTGGCCTTTCTCTCCCCGGTTAGGATCAAACCATAAACACTTTTCCATGTTGTTATCTTCAGAATTATTATTTTAGAGGCTGTGGAACATAATCATGGTATACGATTTTCAGCAAGCCATTTGAAAATTCTCTGGTGGACAAAAATCTCTCAATAGTGGTCACCTTTGGGCCAAGGGGCGGAAGTGGGACCACTTTTACATTTCAATGCATAACTTCCTGTGCTGTTTGTTTTTAAACTATATAGATGTAAATTATTTTATTTTAAAAGTAGGTAAAAAAATTTTTTTTGCATTAAAGACCTTGCCCTCTGCAGAAAATATTCCAGAAAGGAAGACCCTCGCCTTTTCACGTTGTTGGAAGGTCACTGGGCATGGAACGGGAAACTCGGGATTCCTGCCCTTGAACAAGTCATTAACTGGCTTTTCTCACCTGAAAAGTGGAGCCAGCATACCTGTTACAGCACATCACCTTAGTTTGAGGATGCAAGCAGTGCCTGCCTGTGTCTAAAGATCTTTGTAAACTGTAAAATCATCTGGATACGGAGGAAAAAATACTCTATGAAGCAGATAAAGTTTGGGCACCTAGGAGATTTGAAGACTGATGCCAGAGCACCCAGGCTAACGTGAGCTTGGCTATGGTATCATCCCCAGGCACTCCTGATGGCTTTTGGGCTCCTAAGGATGGAAATTCATCCCTGAAGTTAGGAGTGACTCATGGGGGTAGAAATTTGTCTTAGTTTTTTTTTTTCTACTCATGAGTCAGTTTTTGTTAGAATCGTTTATCTGTCCAGGAAATAGGGTATTATAAAAACAGATTTCTATTAGCCCAACACTTCTCAGAAGTGTTTATAGACTTTGTTAATAGCTTATCTTAGGAGTCGTGTGCTGTTTATTTGTGACTAATAACAGCAATTCAAATATGAACAGGAATATCACAGTCTGCTGTGATATGTTGTCATAAAATGTTATAAATGAACTAATCTGGGAAATAAACTAATCAAGGGCATTTTAAAGGCAATAATAGCCTTGGGACGCACACAGATATTTTTGCTCACTGTGCTTATTTGTTAATCTACTGAATCGTACTCACTTGAATTCCATTGTAATCAGCAGATGGGGCCCTTCAATGAGAGTAACTTTATGAGATGATATGCAGGTGTGGGAGGGGAGGGGCAGGCCTTACGATTACTCAGCCCAATTTCAAGTGGCCCAGCGAGTAGAGTCAGGAAGGAGTGACCATTTCAGCCGTAGCAAGGCTAAGGTGCTGCTGGGGACGTTCTTTTTTTTCGCTGCTGCGGAGGGCAGGGTGGAACAGCTCCAGGGCCTGGGAAGGAAGTACTTTCCTTGACGGCAGGGCTGTCCCACTCCCAGTCCCTGAGGGTCACGAGCCCCGCTGAAAGACGGGAACCCTGCGACGTGGAGAGGCGGTGCAATGTTTCGTCCAGCCCCTTAAGGCGATAGCGGCAGCGCTGGGGTTAAAACCCAGGTCCTTCCACCACCAGCCCTGAGGGTGGGGGGCCTCTTTCTAAGTCACCATGTCTCTCCCTAGCTCCTGCTTCTGTCTCTTCTCCTCTACCAGGAAATGCAATGCCATTAGGTCTCCTGGGCCTAGAGAACCTGTAAGGGACCCAAGGCACAGGGGCTTCAGGAGGTCAATTTTGCAGGGGGTGAGGGGGTGGGGGTGGTCATGCATTCACACACAGGCTTGCAGTTGGCGTGAGACAAGCTCTCAGACCACGAAGAGGCAGGGAATAGGGGACCGGTCCCTGGAGGGCCCTGATAGAAAGGGGGAGATAAGAATAGAGAGACAAGGGTACCATTTCCCAGGGCTCTTAATGGGGGGCCCTTCATGTGCCCTGAAATGTATTAGGTTTTATGCAATGAAACAGCATGAGCATTGCATTTAGGGGAAGTCTGATTGCTTTCCTACCTAAAGATTTGAAAACAAAAGATTCACCGCGATCATCCCTTAATCCTCCTCTTCCTGGTAGTAATTTGAGATGCCAAGAAAATTTATTTTGCATGACTCCATCACCCTCTGCTGGTTAAAATCAACAACTGCACCATCCAGCTGGGCAGAAGGTTGTTTATGGGGCTAAAGGAAGCAGCGAAGAGAAAACGAACTGTATCAAGAACTGGTGAATTCAGGGGTGAAAAGGGAACAATTCACTCTCAAGTTATATGAGCTAATCTAGATTGAACCACCTGGCACCAAGACAGCTAAGCAAGAGGTTCTTGGTGATGTTCTGGTTGTGTCAAGGTCAAGGTGAACTACATCCGGGTTGGAGAGATACAGTTTGGATGTTGCTGAAGTTTCTCTCCACTCCAGTGTGGGGCTGGGCTTTCCCTTGCATGGAACTCTGCAGTACTCAAACTTGCTGTGGAAATAGATCTGATAAACCTTCTCACACTAAGGTGTAAACAGTGGATAATAGCTTAGAGCAGCCGTCCACAGGTGCTCTGAAAGGAACCTCAAGGTGTTAATAGTTGTTCCTGACAAACTGAGTTCCATGGTTAAACACGTTTGTGAAGGGTCATCTGCCACACTCCCCTTCTGGGGCAGCATGGTTAAGGACTCAGAGGAGTTGTGTGGTCAGGAAACCCTGAACTTGGTTTAAACCAGCATTTCACAGATCATCTCTGACCATAGAATCCTCTTCTTTTCATGAAATATCTACTGTCATCTTAAGTAAAGCTTGTTGGAAAACTTAGGAATAGACCATGTCTCTCAGGCATTTGTATCCCTTTATTTTTATTTTATTGCGGGAGGAGCACTTAGCGTGTGCTCTGCCCTCTTGGCTGATTTTGTGTACAATGCGTTATTGTCGACTTCTAGGAACAGTGTTTTACAGCAGTTGTCTAGAGCTTCTTCATCTTACTGAACTGAAGCTCAGTGTCTGTACTGAGTAACTCCCCGCATCCGCCTCGCCCCAGCACTGGTAACCACCATTCCAGTCTTCGAGTTTATGGATCTGACTATTTTAGATACTCACATACATGGAATCGTGCAGTACTTGCCTTTCGTGTTCTTAACTGGGAATAAAAATATGAATATTTAACTGTGGTATTTCGGCCTAAGGGCAAGGGGGTGTGGGCCAACATTGGACCCTAGAAATCACAGGCATTGACGCTACTCAGGAGACAGCTTCTGTGCACCCCTTCAAGTTCATCACCTGGCCTTGCGGCCAGCTGGTCTCTCTCACCCCTAACTCACCTCTCCTCTACTTCCAGGCAGACATCTTCTCTGGGGCCATATTCATCAACTTGGCCTTGGGCCTGGATCTGTACCTGGCCATCTTTCTCCTATTGGTAATCACTGGCATTTACACAATCACAGGTGAGTCCGTTCAAATGCCTTGACTCAAGCCCAGCCCTGGGTTAGGTACTAGGGAAGAGTGAAAAGGAGTAGGCAACAAGGCTTCTTCTCTCGAGTAGGAGAGATTCACCCAGGAAACAGTTTGGGGATGGGGTATTTGCTGAGTCCCAAATCACAGACCCTAAGGAGTCATGTATAGATTGCCCCAGAAAACTCCAGTGTTGGCTGGAATAGTCAAGACAGCTTCTCCCAGGAGGTGGGGCAGGGCTTAGCCTTGGAGATTATGGTGAGAACCTGGCAAAGTGGGGAGAATCAGGGAGGGAGTGCCAGGTGCAGGGACAGGTGAGAGCAAGGCACGGAAGCAGGGATGGGCAGCACATGGGGCAGGGGCAGGGTGAGCAGCAGGTGGGTTTGGCAGGACAGTGGTCAGTGGGAGATGTGTGTGTGGGGGGGTGATAAGTCCTGATAATTCAAACGAGGTCACAGGGCAGGGGCCTTGGAAGCCAGGCAGAGGCCTTGGGTTTGATGTGACAGGGACTGGGAGACACTCTGGGGAAGAAGGAGGGACTAACACATACAAGGAGACTTTGGAGGAAGGCTGGAGAAGCTGATGACCTGAGAAACAATTGGGGGCCCCTTTGCGGAGGGGTCACTCTGCCCAAGTGAGGGGGCCAGGGTCAGTGACGAAACCTGCGGCTCAGCTGGAGCCCTGTAGCTTTGGTGACACGAAGTACTTGGGTGGCCTGGGAATAGGGTCAGTGTACAAGTAGCCCTCTGAATGTGTGGATTTGGTCAAGTCCCAGCCACCTGGTAGAGACGTCAGCTGTTTGCTCTCCTCTGCCTTCTCTTGAGGAAGGTGCTATTTCTTATCTCCGAGGAGTCATCTCCTAGCTTAAAATGATCTCATCAAGCTCTTCCTCCTTAAACTCTGAGATGACTCTCTCCTTTCCGCTACCTTCCCAGCTATCTGTGAAGAGTGATGTAGATCATGCTGGGTAGCAGTCTGCTGTAACAGGACAAGAGCAGGAAGGAAGGGAGGGTGGTGGTAGGGGGTGGGGTGTCTGGGGGCCATGCTCACAGGTGTGTGGATAGAGAGGGTGGCAAGTGGGGACAGGAGGCAGGCTGGCTGGGTGCTCTCCTACGTGAGGTCAAACACATTGTCTCCCTGTCCACGTAGGGGGCCTGGCGGCGGTGATCTACACGGACACCCTGCAGACGGCGATCATGCTGGTGGGGTCTTTCATCCTGACCGGGTTTGGTAAGTGGGGCTGCGGCAGGCTGAGGAGGCAGGGAGGCGGAGACAGAGGTCCAGGGAGGAAAACCGAGTCCAGCCTCCCTGCCTGCCTTCCCCAGGGGAGTGGTACAGCCCAGACTGGCCATCACTGAGGGTGTGTGGAGGGCACGTTCCTTGGCCCTGGATGTCTGAGTGGGGCCTGGCCCAGACGACACCTGTGTTCCCCGCTGTCCTCTCTAGACAGTCGGGGCCAGCGGTCCACCGTGTGGGCCTGCGATGATGTGGTCTTCCCTGCACAGAGAAACTGGGCAAAAAAAGGATAAGACTACATGTCCATCAGACTAACTATATGCAAATGTCGTATCTTAAATCTTAGGTTAAATCTTATCTACATTTTGATGTTAAGTTTTCTTTCTTGTGTGAGTTGATGATAGGAAGGGATACTTTTCCTGTTTATGTCCTTATTGGACAAAGTTTAAAAAAGCAGGCATTTTATGTTGGCCCCTCCACCCCCTAATTTGGTGAAATTTTGTCTGTAAAATCCTAAAGACAAGACTAGAATCCCTAGAGGGTAGAGGTACTCATTATGGGAGGGTATAAAATACATTTTATTATATATTATATAAAATCCATTGAGTTTTCCCTGGTGGTCCCCCAGGGGTCTGCAGGGCAGGGACTGGAAGGCCTACTGCAAGGACACGGTCGTTGGGTGGCAGAGCTCCAGACCCCTCTCACCCATTCTCTGTCCATCCCACCCCATGGCTAGGACCTGAGGCAGGGGGTCTGGTTGGGTCTGGTCTGCATGTCTCTAAGGCTGTGTCTGGGGTCCCAAAGGCCACTGCTGATGGTCGGGGCTGAGGGAAAATCAGAGTTTTTGAACCTGGTTCAAAACCAAGATCTCTTTCTCTTAGTAATTTGAATCCCTTCCCTTTGTAAAGATGTTCATGGTTCGAGCCCTTTCGCAGGTTATTGCCTTGGATCCTCAGGAGCCCCTGAGGGGGGCAGGGCAGGGTTAACAATGGACGAGAAAGCCAAGGCCCAGAACGGGAAAGTAACTCTCCCAAGACCACACAGTGAGGGCGCTAGCTGTGGGTCAGCTCCTCGCAGTCTCTCAGGCATCCCCAGGAGGAAATACTGTGAGGAGAAGAGAATTCTGGGATGTTGATTTTTGTTACCGGTATTTTCCAGCTTTTCACGAAGTGGGAGGGTATGAAGCCTTCATGGAAAAGTACATGAATGCCATTCCAACTGTGGTTTCCGATGGAAACATCACCATCAGAGAGGAGTGCTACACCCCAAGGAGTGACTCCTTCCACATCTTTCGAGATCCCCTCAAGGGAGACCTGCCATGGCCCGGGCTCATCTTCGGGCTGTCCATCCTTGCCCTGTGGTACTGGTGCACCGATCAGGTACCTGTGCTGGACGTGCAGGGTGGGCAGGGTCTTACCCAGGGAACTGAAGGGACTCCTGGCTGTCTGTGGCTTGTGGGGTTGGGGAAGGCAGGGTAGGGCTCACGTGGTCTGGGGGTCACTGAGCCTTGGCAACATGGTAGTGCCAGGCCAAGGACCCAGGATGCGAGGGAGGGGAGGTGAGGTTGCCGGAAGGTGTTGTGACCTGCACCCCTCCCTCACCGGGCTTTCCCTGGCAGGTCATCGTGCAGCGCTGCCTCTCGGCCAAAAACATGTCTCACGTGAAGGCCGGCTGCATGATGTGCGGGTACCTGAAGCTGCTGCCCATGTTCCTCATGGTGATGCCTGGAATGATCAGCCGCATCCTGTACACAGGTGATGCCTTCTGCTGGACTCAGCGGCCATTCTCTCTCATCTCTGACTCCGAGTCACTTCTAAAGCCCTATAGTTCCCTGCTCCTTCCTTTCCTCCCCCTCTCCCTCCTGCTCCACCTCCTCCTTCTTACACGTCCTCCCCCACTTTAGTCAATCCGCACACCATTGTCTGTCTATCACTGTGGCCTTCGGGCAAATGAGACAATGGTTACTCCTGAGCCGCAGGGTAGCTAACTGAAGTCTAAGGAGTGTGCCCCCTCCCTTCCCACTCTGAGCATTTCTTTGCTTCTGCCTCTTCTGTCTAGGAGCTGTCTTTTCTCCCCAGCCAGAGCTTGGGGAGGATCAGGGCCAGCAGGGCAAGGTCATGGTAGTGAAGGGCTCAGCCAGGAGCTCTACTCTTTGTGGGAGTATTTCAGGGCCTCGGGCAGGAATGTCTTCTTTGAAGCCTTGTTTTGAGAAAGTGAATCTTGAAAGTATTTCCCCGGTGTCTGTCTGCTGACATGGCTTGTCATCTCTCTCCAGAAAAAGTGGCCTGCACTGTCCCCTCGGAATGTGAGAAACATTGCGGCACCAAGGTGGGCTGTACCAACATTGCCTATCCGACCCTCGTGGTGGAGCTCATGCCCAATGGTGAGATTCGTCCCCACTGGCAGCGTCTTTCTTGAGAGGCTGATTGGCCTTGGGCTTTCTGTGGATTCTCTGTGCCTTCTGGGCAAAGCCATTTCCAAGCCTGGAGGTCAGGAGGGGAGGCCTCACTCCAGGTGACCTCAGTGTGTGAACATGTCCTCCCTCGGCGGGAAGGACACACAGGGCTCGGGTGGGCTCTCAGAACGGGCACTCGTGCGTCAGTCGGGCTTGGAAAAGAGGTGATTTGCAAATGTGTTAGGGATAAACACAGCTTTTCCGTGCTCATCTGGAAGGTCTTTTGAAACTTTCCCACAGACACTAATGTGATGGCTTGAACTAAGTGGAGGTTTACCTAGAGAGTGAACTGACTTCTACACTGTTGCAAGGAAAACCCTGGAGAGAGGGGCGGGGGGTGGTTTTGGCTGTAGAATGAGGACGTTCGAGGCAGTAGCTGGATGGGATACAAAGGAGCTTCTCACTGTGGAGAACGCATTATCCCAGAGGACGGAGGACATAGAGTCCAGATTAGGTAGAGTTTTGGGGTAGACCTGTGGGGTTACTTTTCATTTTTTAAATGGAAGAGAAATCAAATTCTGATTTGATTTTCTCTTGGCTCAAGAGAGGCAAATTTAGTTAGGATGGGGGTCTCAGGAAATAAAAAAACCCCATAGGTATTGATTAGGAAAATTTAGAGTAGATTTCTATAAAATTTTATTACTGAAAGAACACATAGAGATCACCTAATCAAAGTTCTTCATTTTACAGTTGGGGAAACCGAGGTCCACAGCGGGAAAGTGGCTTTTCCAAGCCACACAGAAACTCAGAGTCTGGCTCGTGTAACTCTGCTCAAGGCTGAAATTGAGGAATTTGGGATGGTCTTAAAAATTTTTTTTTAAAACCACAGACTGGATGCATGACCTTGGGCAAACCATTTAGATTCAAATTCTATAACATGGGGGTAATAGTTAACTATTCCTCTTAGCTGGGCTGCTTATTAATTAAGGTGTCAGTTAGTATGAGTCACTTGATTCTTTTAGAGTTCCGGCTTAGATTACCCTGGCCTCTGTGCAGGGTTTCTGCTGGCTCTTTAGGTCAGCAGATGGACCGTGGGTGGGAACTGCGGCTCTGCACATGGTACTCCAGGGCATCGTACGTGACAGAGAGGCCTGGCCGCAGGGCTGGGTCTGAGGCTCTTGGGAGGCAGTTATGAGACAGGTCAGGACTGCCCAGGAGGGAGCAGACTCCCTGTGGGGCAGTGGGTTTCCCGTTGATGGAGGGTTTGGGCAGAGAGAATGTTGCAGGGGTTCATGTAGCAGAGAGATGGCAGACTTGAGTGAACCCTAAGTTTACTTTGAATTCTGAGGCTGTCCTCTCAGTGGTGGGCTCTCAGCCTGGCCTAGCCTTCCAGCCTCATCGGGACAACCCTGTGCTCTCCTTGGTATGAAAAGAGTAGTAGAGATTACAGCCAACCTTGCTTTTCACGACTGGGAAAATTTTGAAAATGGCAATTCCTTATTCTGATTTGGGCAGGTATAATATCACGCCCCACGACCCCACTGAGAAATGAGGCCCATGGTTGGCGTGACTCTCCTGGGTCAGTTGGACACAGAGCCTTGTCTTTTCTTTCTCCAGACGATGATACTGAGCTGTAGTTCTCACACCATATGATTTTCTCAGGGTAGACAGTGAATGTTTTTTAGCATTATATTCACAGAGTTCAGCAACCATCACCAGAATCAATTAAAAAATATTTTTTCTCCCTCCACGGAAATCCCATATCCCTTGGCCATCACCCCACACTTTGCCCTAGCCCCCTAGCCCTTGGCAACCACTAATCTCCTCTCTGTCCCTATGGATTTGCTTACTCTGGAGGTTTCATAGAAATGGGATCATACAGTATTCTTTCGTGTCTGGCTTCTTCCACGTAGCATGATGTTCTCAGGGTTCGTCCAGGCTGCAGAATGTATCAGGACTTCATTCTTAGAGAGGAATGAAGAATAAGATTCCACTGCATGGATATTCTACATTTTGTTTATCCATTTATCAGTGGATGGACATTGTGTGTTTCCACTTTTTAGCTATTATAAATAATACTGGTATGAACATTCATGTACCCATTTTTGTGTGGACACATGCTTTCATTTCTCTTGGGTAGATACCTAGGAGTGGAGTTGATCTGTCATATGGTTACTTGGTGTTCAACTATTTGAGGAACTGCAAGACTGTTTCCCACAGTGGCTGTACCATTTTACATTGCTGCCAGCAATGTATGAGGGTTTCTATTCCTCCACATACCCACCCACACTTGTTATTATCTGTCTTTTTTAAAATTATTATAGTCACTCTAGTAGGTGCAAAAGAGTATCTCATTGTGGTTTTGACTTAAATTTCCCTAATGTTGAGTATTTTTTCATGTGATTATTAGCTACTTGTTCATCTTTTTTGGAGAAATGTCTATTCAGATCCTTTGGCTATTTGCAAATGAATTGTCTTTTTATCATTGAGTTGTAGGAGTTTTATATATATTCTGTATACTAGGTTCATATTAGGTATATGATTTGCAAATATTTTCATCCATTCTATGATTGTCTTTTCGTTTTCTTGAATGCTAGTTTAAACGTTTATGCTATATTATGAATCTTTTGGGTGAGAGATCTTATAAAAGTGCCCTTAGGTGGAAACACACACACACACACACACACACACACACACACACACACACCATCACCACCATCATCATCTTACTGCAAGGTGTTAACCTCATATATCTTTTGTCCCTATGTCTTTGTTGACTGCTGGGGGTTTACAGTATAATGCAAAGCCACAATCCATTCTTTAAAATGTCTAGTCTTTCTGGAGAGATCAATGAAAGACCAACCATGGCATGGTTTCAGAGGGCAAACAAACACCAAGTCCTCACATGTTCCAGTACAAAAGAGCTGAAGTGCTGTGTGTACCACTCATTACCTCCTTCTCCTCCAGGGCTGCGAGGCCTGATGCTGTCAGTCATGTTGGCTTCCCTCATGAGCTCCCTGACCTCCATCTTCAACAGCGCCAGCACCCTCTTCACCATGGACCTCTACACCAAGATTCGGAAGAAAGCATCGGAGAAAGAGCTCATGATTGCAGGAAGGTAAATGCAGCCTGAATAACTACAGAGGTTCCATCAAGCTAGAGAAGACTGGGAGATGGTTGGGAAGAATGGGCGTAACCTCTGTGACTAATTATATTTGGCCTCCAGTGGTGTCAACTTTAAATTGGAGATCATCAAACAATGCCCCTCTGGAGAGAGAAGTGACATCAGAAATCATTTAATCTAACCCTTAAGTTATCAATGAGGAAAATGAGGGTCATCCTGCCTAAATCTAGGCAGCTGGGACAATGGCAGGGCCATGAATGGAATCCCAACCGACTCCTTGTCTGGGGTTCTGTACACTGCCTCATGCTGTCCCCCTTAGCCTTCCACACTGAAGCTCTCCTTACTGGCTGTCTTTGAGGCCCAGATGCCTCCAGTAACTTGATCCTTTGCAGCAACATTGTGCAAGGCCACTGTGTGGGTTGAGTGATACTGAGCTTGGGAATACGCTCTGTAAAATCTAAAGTACAGGGCTACCAGCACTTCCGTTATTACCAATGGACTGATGGACATGACAGGATATGGAAAGCAGTAAGCAGGCACGTGGGTCAGGTGTGCTCATTATCGTGATTATCTGTAATCAGATGGTCTGAACAGAGGACTAGCAGGAGCTCCACTACATCTCTCCATAGGGCAGTAGGGCAGGTGGAACAAGTCCCTGGAAAGTCAGTCCAGGGGAAGGTCCCCAGTGAATGCAGGAAGGGTGCTCCTCATTGTTCTCATGACCAAGATTAGGACAAAGCAAAGAAAGGAAAACTGACAGGTCACTCTCAGGTGACAAGGCGAGAGTCTGCTAACTCTGTTTCACAAGATGCAACACCATTACCGTGACTAATTTTTCCTTAGAAAAGAGTTTACTGGCTTTTTCTGTTATTTATGAGGCTCGAGATGCAACATGGGAAGAGAGCCATTTTGTTGTTTTGCTCAGAGCCAGACCTTTGGCCCTGAGATTGTGTTGGGACGTATGATTTTGTGTGTGCCCGGTGACTGCCGCCCCGGGGCTCGGCTTGTCCCTGCCTAGATAAACTCACACTTACGTGAAATAATCCCACACTTCACTGTGGGGACTGTAAGAGCGGTCAAGGGCTCAGAGAAGTGAGCGGTGAGCGTGACGTGCAGTTGGGGGAGGCTCCTGGGGGAGGAAGACTCTTAACTGTGTCCACAATGCTGGGTTGGGTTTGGGTAAGTGGAGGGCAGTGGGAATAGCATTTCAGAGAAAGAAATATATAAGTGAAAACAGTGTTTTGTGAAGTTTATTTTCAGACTTGTTTTAGCCTTAAATTCAGGTAATTGAGGCAAAGAAATCATGGTCTTCTTTCTAATGAAATCAAGAGTACCAGTAAGAGGACTTGCTAGGGAATACCCTCGTCTGTTCAGGGTTTGAAAGAAACTCAATCAGAGGAGAGAGAGAAATACCTGTAGTGTTCCTTTTTCTCCAGACTGTTCCTTTAGAAACTCGTCTTGGCTTATGATTTTGACTTTATTATGAAGAAGAAGGAGGAGAAGGGGAAAGAGAAGGACAAGAAAATAATAATTATAGTCTTTCCTGTGACTACTTGCTAATCTACTTCCCTACTATTTGTTTAACTACAGCTAATCCTTATTCCAACCTTGTAAAGTCATTTATAGCATTCCCAGGTTACAGATGGAGAAACCGAGACTCTGAGAGGTAAAGCAAAATGTCCTATGTCACACAGAGAAAGTAAACATTTGAATCCAGGACTGCCTGGACCCAAAGTTCACATCTGTGTTCCTATACTGTACTGCCTCTTAGAGTGGGCCTCTCTTAGGGTAGTGGCTGGTTTAGGTCACTGTTGGAAGTCAAGTGCATTTCACTTAGTCATAGGTACAGATACCTTTCCCAAGAAGGCAGAATATGGGAGAAAAAAAGCCTCAAGAATGAATTTGCTACTTATGCTTCCTTGCTGTGGTCATTATATGTATATATATTTGCTAGTTATTTATGTATTAGATATACAGCTACGTGTATTTATTGACACTCTTGGGGGCTTTGGTTTCAGATTGTTCATCCTGGCGCTGATTGGCATCAGCATCGCCTGGGTGCCCATTGTGCAGTCAGCGCAAAGCGGGCAGCTCTTTGATTACATCCAGTCCATCACGAGCTACTTGGGACCACCCATCGCCGCTGTCTTCCTGCTTGCTATTTTCTGTAAGAGAGTCACCGAGCCGGTAAGTATCATTCACATGTAGCCAGAAAGGCCCATTCTGGCTCAGAAATGCCCACCTGGACTTGCCTATTCTCTGTGGGAGGGATTTTCCTAGAGATCTCAGGGTGGAATGGGTGTGTTGCTGAGGGTGTGTATGGGAATGCTTCCAAGGGCCATGGGACTCTCATGAATTCGAATTCTCCCAGACTCCCCTGTCCTCCTTACTGCAGTTTCCAAACTAATTCCCAGCTAATGATGCACATTTTCCATCCAATCTTGGTGATTTTTTCCTCAATGACATGGCCCTCCCTGGGAAGTTTGCAGCCCCTGGTAAGCAGCTACAGAGGAAGTCCTAGCATAGGCCACCTCCCCTGGTTCTGTGGTGAGCTCTGCTTTCCAGCCAGCGCTTCCCAGAGCCCAGTGAGGGTGCTCAAGCACTTTATGTGCAAAATAGCATAACAATAGAGGGGTAAAAGGTGGCACAAAATATTAGTATGGAGGGATTCCTAGAAAGGCTACATTAACACGGGCTGAGACTGAGAGGGAAGAGAGGGCATTCAAGGCAGAGAGAACAAAACTCACCAGAAATTGGAGGTGGAGGTGGGAGGACAGGGCAGAGGGTGAGAGACTGGCAGGAATCTCACCTGGCTGGAGAGGGAGTTAGTGTGTGTGGATAAGGGAGGCCCATCTGGGGAGGCAGGTTAAGTTTAGAGTGGGCAATGCCCCTGTGAAAGCCAGGCTAAAGAGTTTGGGTCACCAGTGGGGTGCCTTTGCAGGTTCTGAAGTACCGCGAAAATGATTCCTTCGGATATGGCTTCTGATTGGGGTGTTGCTCAGCTGTCTCTGTATCCAGCTGTCTACATGCCTGGGGATGGGGCTGGGAAGCCATGGGGATGCTGACTGTATAGCTCATTGTCTGAAACAATGTAAATGGTGACCTAGGTTTGGGTGGAGATGACCCCTTTCTCCCAGTAGGACAGAAACAAATACACACCAGGGAAATACCTCACTGGAGTGACCCAGCTTTGAGGTGCATAAATCACCGCATGGTTCTCTCTTCATTCGACATTTGCTATTGGGAAGATAGTCCAGATTTGCTTGTTACACAAAGCCAGGTGCACAAAGCTAGGTGCACAGATAAAGACCCCTGTGAGATCAGAATTGAACCTGAAAGTGACTTTGGCATGTTAGAGAAATGGGCACATAAAGGGATAAGTTTCAGTAGTGACTGGCCAAGGCTGGTTCACTGGGAGACTTCTAAAATATATTAGGAGGATGAGGCTAGAAGCTTAGCTGAGTATTGCAGTGGGCCACGAGCAGATTCAACTCAGCAATGGGCCAGGGCTTTCAAAACAATAAGGCTAAGAATTGGGATAGACTGTAGAGATCCTCAATGGGGCATTCTGCCCTCCCCTGGGGGACAACATATGGCGATGTCTGGGAACATTTTTGATTGTTATGATTTGGGGAATATTATTGGTATCTAGTAGGTAGACCCCAGGGTTACTGCTAAACATTCTATAATATGCAAGATGGCCCCCCACCCCAACAACGAACTATCCCACCCAGATGTCCAGAGATGAGAGCGAGAAACCCTGACCTAAATGTCCAGAGGGCAGCACGCAGGGGCTGCAAAGCGATTCTCAGGACTGGTCAGGCACTGTGTGTGCTGAGGGGCAACTCTAAGTCTTGAGGAAAATGTCAAAGGCTCCCGGATTTTTCAAGCACCTCTTGAGAATGAAGACTAAAGGAACAGGAAGGGGCTAATTGCCAGAAAAGAAGGAAAGCCTTAGCAAGTTTTATTGATACTGTTCACACAAAGTCAAGTCAAGAAATCATTTATATGACCAAATAAATGTACGGAGGATAAGTGGGAAACATCTTTTCCTTTCTCCTTGTTCATTCATTCATCTAGCAGACACTTCCTGATGCCAGACATGGGGTGAGGCACTCACAACACAAAGGGAGAGATTTCTCCTCTGGGCCTGCACCCAGTTGAGATGAGGAGGCTGAGAAGTGACTGTGTAGTTCTGCAGCAGTGTGGTCAGTGATGGCTGGGGGTGTGCCCACCCAGTTCTGTCTGCGGAGCAGAGGGGACATTCAGGTTAGGACAAGGTTACCAGGAAGGGAAGAACCTTGCTCTCCTAGGTAGAGGGAATGGCCTGTGCAAAGACCTGGGAGTGATATATACACAATACGTTTAAAGAAGAGCTGGTCATTTAGTGCACATGGACTATAAAGTGTGGGAGGACCGATGGCTAACAAAGGCGCTACTCAGATCAACGCTTGACAAAATCAGAAAGGCTCTTTTTGGCCACCCTTCTATGAGCTCACGCTAGTTTGTCACTGGTCCTTTTAAAATTCGGCCTCTAGGTTCAGCCTGGTCTTGTAGGTGAAGCCTGATAAGAAAGGTAAAGAGAGAAAGAGAGAAATAAGGAAGAAAAGAAAGAGAGAGAGAGAGAAGGAAAAATGGGTTGAAGAAAAACCCTAAAAAATCACCCTCAATATTTATAGTCTCTTAAAGGCTTCCATATTTTTCATATGCAAACCCAAAATTTAATGTGAAAACACATAGAAGAATTTTATAGTCTCAAAATAAAAACAGTGACTTTGAATCCATAAAAGAGGCTGATGGAAAAGTTCCTTTCTCCTCTGTCCCCAAAAGACCCATTGCCTTTTCCATGTCTTTAAGGAATACAAATTATTTCACAATTACTTTACATCTAAATGTGTCTAAATATGGAGACTGATGATAATAGTAGCTGCAGGTAGAGAGACTCAAGTTATTTTTAAAGTTAAAAAGGGAATTTTTGGAAGTAAGGCTTTGGGTTGGTACTCTCACCAGTTCTCAGACCCTTTACCCCATTGTGTCCCGAATCCTTGTCTCGTGACCCAGGTGAAATCACATCACTGGAACACGACCGACATGATGCCCACCCACGGCCTGACACAACCCTCCCGGCTGTTCTGGTGTGTGGGCTTCAGGTGGCTGGGGCTGTCATTTCTCTCCCCTTTATTCTTTTGCCTCTGTCCCTCAGGAGTGCACAGCTGTTTTGTGTGTCCAGCATTTGGTGACCCCAGGTTTTCTTCCACAGGGAGCCTTTTGGGGACTGATCATAGGATTTCTGATCGGGGTGGCCCGCATGATCACCGAGTTTGCTTATGGCACCGGGAGCTGCATGGAACCCAGCAACTGTCCCACGATTATCTGTGGCGTGCACTACCTGTACTTCGCCATCATCCTCTTTGCCATTTCTGTCATCATCATCGTGGTTGTCTCCCTCTTCACCAAGCCCATCGAAGACAAGCACGTGAGTATCCACTTGGGAGGCCTGTCCTGCCCTTGTCTCACATGCACGCTGCACACCCGTCTTGGTCACCCTCTCCTCAACTAGACGTTGCACACTCATGTGGCTAAACAGTCCACACTTGCTGGTGGGGTGCTGTAGACGGATACAGGATAGGAAGCTCGGGGTGACGGCTGGGCAGTGTCAATCATGCGTCTTCAGCAGGAGTCTTCAAACACATTTCCGTTTAAGGGTTCGTCTCTGATTATGCTCCCCAAGTGACAGCTCAGGTGCAAGGGTGTGAGATCACATGGGCAGCACAGGGGCCACCCTGGCTTAGAAGCTCATGTCCCCGACAGGAACTTATATCTCTTGTAACAGCTCCGTGGTCAGAACTTCCAAGGGGCCCAGCAGGAGATATACTTAGTTACAAAAATCACCACACTCAGGGAAATCTGAAGTATGATTTACCCTTTAACTGTCCCTATTAAGCCTTTAAATAGTGGCTCATAGAATTCAAGAAATTTCAAACAATACTAAAGTCTAATTGATTCAAGACTTCAAAAATGGCAATACTCTTCTTTGGCTCTAGATGTCGCTCTCGGTTTAGGGTATATTCACAGCCCTCCTAGTGCACATGAAGATGACCACTTAGAGGCTTCTTCTTCTTTTTTTTACTTCAAGCAATACATTCTGGTAACCCAATACATATGGTATTCTACCTTTTTCAGGTTTCCAAGGAACACAGAGAGAGAGTTACCCAATTATATTTGTCTATAGAGAAAGACAAAGGGTTTTGTTAACCCATTACACCTACCTAAATACAGGGACTCAAGAAATCCATAAGAGATCTTCAGTCCCATTGCCAAACATTCAAAGCTGTGAGAAAACTTAATGTCAAAGAAAAATTGCTTTTATAGCAGCAGGACCACCATGTTTACTTGCTGAATCTATCACAAGCTTTCTGCTGCAGTGATTCTTCCTGACGTCTCTGTCTTGGGAAGTGTTGCAGCCTCAAGCACATTTGGGCTTCAGGCTTCCTCTTGCTGTAGAGGAAGCAAGGTGGTCACGGAAGAGGGCGTGGCTGGGAAGAACTCAATGCACTGATTTTCAGGCTTCTTCAAGTTTCTCGTTTCATGTCAACAGAGACTCTGCCTCCAGTTCTCTCCTATTGTAAATGGCCCATGGTTCTGTAAATTCTCTCCTCACAATGTGACAAACACATAGCACAAAAACATTATCTTACACTGCTGTTCTGGACAGATGGGTGTCTTGTTTCCCAGAACTGGTGCTAAAAAGAACAAATTCATTTAGCACATGTACCAAGAGTTCATTCATTCAAAACATTTCTGTACTCAAGGCAGCCCCTTGGCCTCCGAATAGGCATAAAGCAAATGGGTGAGTGTTTACATGTGTATGATTTACATTGAAGTTCCTGACATATTTAGATATAAGGTTATGGACCTGAATTGTTACATATGTTCTTATTGGTGCTGAGAGGCCACTTTCCTTTTTCCTTCTTGACGTATATCTCTTTATTCTCCCAACTTCTTGGCCCTAGACACTGTTTGGAACTTTCTGCTAGCCTGTTCTGCTTTCTCCGCAGCTCTACCGCCTGTGCTGGACCCTGCGCAACAGCACAGAGGAGCGTATCGACCTGGATGCGGAAGAGGAAAGCGTCCAAGAAGCCCCAGAGGAGACTCTTGAAATAGGTGACTCATGATTCAGAGGCTATTCTCAAGCCCTAAAAAGTTACTCCTACATCAGCAAGACCATTTTACTGAAGCCCTCACTAAATGCCTTTATCAAAGCTCGGATCTCTCTCCCGGGAGAGCAGAGAGTGGGGTGGGGTGTGTGTGAGATGAACAAATGGGTTTTGGGGTATTCACTCTGAAGCTTGGTCAAGGGCAGGAGGGAAGTACAGAATCATTCCTGCCCCCTCACCTTTCATAGTTCACAGTGCTCCGTGATTAAGGGTGGGTGAGGAATTTGCCACCGTGACTTGATTTGGGGCATAGCCAGGGACAAGGGAAGAGTCAGAGCTCTTCTGACGCAGCCTGTGAACTGAAAGCAGATGGAATCAAAGCTGTGGCTAGTCCTGATGACATCAGGGGGTGGGCTAGAGGCTCAGGGATCTTATGTCTTACTGGCTTACCACATCGGATTTAGAAAACCAAATTTCTCTGGAAGTCCAGTGAGATAACTCCTAGTTGGTGCTCAGAGATTCATCCTGATCATAGACACATGCTTTCCTCAGCTGCTGTGTTGCAACTTTTCTTTTCTGCATGGAGATGGTGGTGGAGATTTGTGGTGTATGGTGATGTGGCAGGTCAAGGTTGTGTGTTCTTTACCTGGTGCGAGGCAGAAGGTCTCATCACCCCGACTGAAGGGAGCACAGATACAGCAGGACAAATTCTGAATCTAGCCATCAGGAATATCACAGAACCCTAGCTCTGGAGAGGGCCCTGAGGTTATTTGTTTTTATCACCTCATTTTAAACATGTAAATTGATGCTCTGGAATGGAGAGGCTTTGCCTGGAGTCATAGGCAGCTGACCCTGGTGCTGACAAAGGCAGCACCTGCCTGCTCCCCTGGAGCAGGCCAGAATGAACATGCCCCCCACTTCTTCCACCTCCAGAAATGTCCCCACATGGAGTGAGAATATCATAGATTTTAAAGGGACATGCAGGAGGAGTATTTTGAATGTTTTAATGTGGAAGAAGAGATTAGGGTTTTTTTGTTTGTTGGTTGGTTGTTTGCACCAGAGTTAAGACTTGGTTGGATAGGACTCAACCCATTTTAACTCAAAGTAAAGAGGCAGGATGGCATAGAGACAGGGTGTGGGATTTGGATTCAGGAAGAATTTAGATTGACTCCTAACTTCTCTACCTACTACCCTGGGCACATCATTTCATTTTTCTAAAGCTCAGGCTCATCACATAAAAGTATTGTGAACGATAGCGTATACTTCATAGCACTGTTGAAAACATTGAAGGAAATAAAATTCCACAATGGAATTGGCTATACTTGTAGCATTATTTTTGCAGCTAAGGAAAAGTTTTCTGAGTTTGTTTGGGAAGAGGTGAGCAGCAATGTGCATTTGTCAGGGATGCCTAGAAGGGACTGCCCCACTGGCTAGAGAATTGGCTTGGTGACTCCTGAGATGGCGGTACTTGAATTCTGCTGTTTCTGAATGAACTCATGGTGAAATCATAGTGACCACACTGCCCTTAAAGTACAATCAACTAAGATTTCTAGAGGGCTTTCATAGACAATGGGTGTCGCCCTCACCATTCTCCAAGAAACAGCAGTATGAGAATTCACCTCCATAGCATTGTCACCACAACCACCATCCTCATGGCAGATAACGATACGGTCATAATGTATTTGAATTATGAATACTGTAGTGTAGCATTTAATTCTGGTGCCACATCATCCTTTTACAGCAGATAATGCAGATATAATTCTTCTAATTTTAAAGATGAGTAAATGAGATGTAGAGACTCCCTCAAAGCTACTCAACTTTAATTTTTTTTAATTGAGTTTTAGAGAAAGAGAGGGAGGGAGGGAGAGATTGGCTTGTTGTCCCATATATCCGTGTATCCATTGCTTGCTTCCTGTATGTGCCCTGACTGGGGGTCACACCTGGAACCTAGGTGCATTGGGAGGATGCTCTAACCAGCTGAGCTACTTGGCCAGTGCCCATCCAACTTTTCCATGGCCCAAATAAGCATGAGTTTCTCACTTGGGCTCATCAGGGAGCCTTTGCCATTGTCCTATTTTGGTGAAGTGGATCAAAGTACAGGGGCCAAGGAGGCTTGTCTATCTCTTTCTTATGTGTGTGAGAGTGAAAAGAGACTACAAGGAGGCTAACAGTTCTTGACACCTACTTTGTACTGGGTGGTCTCTCATTCAATCGCATAATGAAGAAGGCATTATTTATTCAGTTTTACAGATACAGAGAATGGGAGGTGAATTAACAAGGTCATTAAACTGGGTTTTTGTCCCAGTTCTGACACACGTATGTGCTTGATCACTACGAAGGTTCTTTCCAGTTCTAAAATTCTGTGCCATAAAAATGGGAGAGTGGAGAGCAGTGATCCTTACTATGGGGCTGAAAACACAGTGGGCTTCATTGCGTATCTGGTGAGTTACAGACCTGGTGTTTCAGCTCCAGTCCATCTAGCTCCAAGGCTATATCTGGGCGGGGGAGAGAATCAGTCCCCTAGGTGGGCATCCACTCTGAGTGGCAGGCCAGTTGGATCATTTGATTCAGCAGTGTTGATATGCAGCATCAGCTCTGAAGCCCTGGAAGTGTCATCACTGCTGCCCTGTTCAGACTGATTCTTACTACACAGCTAGACCTGTTGCAAAGCCTTGGAATTTCTAGGTGTAACCCATGAACTCCTGAGTCATGGAATTCTCATTGCTTCTCAGTGATGTAGCAAACAGTTATGTTCAGATATCTCAGAGGTGTTACAGTGCCCAGCCCATTGTTAACACCCGTCTGCTGTAAACTGCCATTCCCTGTTTGTTTCTAATGGTTCTAAATCAAAACATGTTTGCATTTGGTCTGGTAGAGATGAAATGTATGCCAGCTGATCATGGGGATGTAGAATCCATCTATTAACACCATCTTGTAATTAACTAGTTGACTCAGACATTTTCTACCACATCCATTCCTGTGACTAAAGAAAATCGGGAAGTCTCTGCAGAATGGCAGCTGTTCCATGATACAACATCCCCTGACCCCCGGGGAACTTTTTCTAGTTCCTCCCACTTCTGTATCCAACAATTCTTGTTTTCCTTTTCCCCAACACAGAGTATCCTGAGAAGAAGAAAGGATGCTGCAGGAAGGCCTATGACCTGTTCTGTGGCCTTGACCAGCAGAAGGGCCCCAAGATGACGAAGGAAGAGGAGGCAGCCATGAAGCTGATGATGACGGACACCTCCGAGAAGCCTTTGTGGAAGACGGTCGTGAACATCAACGGCGTCATCCTGCTGGCCGTGGCCGTCTTCTGCCATGCATATTTTGCCTGAGTCCTGCCTTTTGCTGCAGACTGCTCCCCTAAAGGCTGGACCATTTGTTTTGCCTCCCTTTCGTCCCTTTCTGTGGTAGTGAAGGGAAACCAGCCAGTTGTAAATTTTGACCAGTTGACAAATGTACACATGTATAATTGTAAGATAACTGGATAAAAGTGATTAATTTGCTGTTAACTTATGTATTTGAGGCCAGTGTGACATAGTCAGGTATACGTATCAGAGCCGCAGAAGAAAAGTCCACTCATTCATGAAGAAGCAGACTAAGGAACAGAAGTCCCCGCACGTCTGATGCACATTTGTCTCAGGCAGACTCAGCACGTCAACATTGTCTGTGATCCTTGAATGTCATTTTTCAGAGCTGTAGCCCACTTGGTTCCTGCCACTTGCCCTATCTGATCCTCCTCAATTTCTTTTTTAGAGAAAAACTTTACTTCTCATCATATCCCTGTCAAATTTTTTTTTGGCACAGAAAAATCAACCTGTTATTCTGATAAACCCTTTGAAGCTAAGGGTGGGAGCTAGATGGGGTCCCTCACTGGGTGTTTGCTGTTTGAAGGAGAGAACAGGGCCCTGAGAGTAGTATTTACCCCAAAGCAACAAAAAGCCAAATGGAAATATTGTTATTATAAGAGAGGCATTTTTTATTTTGTCATTTTGGAAGGTCAGAGAAAAGACAACACACCAGCTACAAGGCAATCTTTCAAAAGTGGTTAATTGGTCAAGAACAATGACACTGAGCAAACTGTCAACAAATTCCAAGGCCAGTGTGGGGGGAAAGATAATCTGAATTTGCTGAGCTTCTTGAAAGTGTCCCCTGGGGGTTCCTCATGTCGGAGATCTCACTCATGGTGGCATTCGCCGTGCCTGGAACATTTCCGCCACTCAGCGATGTTGGTGAAGAGTATGGGCATTATTTATAAACACACTTTATTTTTGGTTAACTTCTTTTGTGACTGCACAAAGCACTCACCGTGGTGACTGTCATGTACTTCCCAGAGGCCACTCTTCCTCCCGGTGTGGATGTTGACACATGGGCTCAGAAGTTGATTCTGTGGCACATCACAGAGCAAGCATGCCTCTTGGGGCATCTGACATTGCAAAGCAGCCGTCCTGAAATATTGAAACAATTAGCCTGAGATCCTCCTCCACATGAGTGCACATGGCCACTGACCCTACTCTTTTCAGTTGTCCGATTGGTGACCATCCCCTGACCAAGGTCAAGGTTCATGGTCTTTGTTCCATGTGGTTAGTGCTCAACACTTTTAGCTGAGGGGAGTGTATTTCTTGTTGAATGTTTGTTTCCTAGAGAGAAATATTTTAAATTTAACTTAAATTTAATGAGCTAACTAGCATTCTTTCAAGTCTACCTGTGAAACCTTAATCGTATTGTAATATAATCTCATTAAAGTGAAGAAACTCTCAGGATGGCTGTGTTGACTGACTTCAGGCTAGCTTAGAAAGGGCGGGGTCTGAGGCTCTGTGGAGCTGAGCGTGGTGCCTGCACGTAAAAATGGTTCAGCAGGAGAAGGAGTCACTTGTTCTCACGGAAGGAAACCCAGAGATGTCTGTTTGAGGTGCCCTTACATTCCCCTTAAGCTAGGGAGAGAAGACGGAAAAGTAGAGAATTTCAGGTGGCTAGCATTTCTCAGGGTATTCAGTTTTGTGTGGAGCTTGTGGTATTTTTGAGTTTTGAGAGGACAGGGTTGATGCTGATGTGTGGAGTGGGCACAAAGTATCAAGTTTGTCCTGGATTCTGTGTCTGTCTTTGCCAATGATTCATTGTGTATATTGTGGTAAATTATGTTGTCTCAACTGTGTGTTTTTCTGTTTGAAAAATGGGAACCTTGGAGCTCATAGTATTTCCCTACCTCCTCTGGCTGTGACGAGGTCACTTGGGTAAGGGGATGGGAGATACGTACATGGGAGGTGACATGCAGATGTTATATTAAGCTGCATTTAGTCCCATAATTAAAATGTATTCTTGTACTTTGATAAAAATAAACATTAAAAATGATAACATCCAAGTTTCCTGTTCTCTAGAGATTTCAGACAAATACTGACCATGTCTGTGGTGAGTTTTAGTTGGTATAATGTATGGATTAGAAAGGAAGCACCAAGACAGTTGAGAGTAGAATATAGAATATAGCAACATGAAAAAAGTGTAGGAAGGTTTGGAAATACTTTCAATTTCAAAATCTCTAGTTAACACGAGGTGAGTAGCTCTACCTTCAATGTATGATATCCTGTTAGAATAGACTGAGCCACGGGGGTAATCAGGGACCAGGAAGTGATAAACTGTATTAGAATAATTTCAGGGTGCAGAGAGGAGCTATTGTTTTCTTCAAATGGAAGATGGGTGTTATGGGGCAGAGTGATTGCTTATTAATGCTCAGTTTATAGAGCTGAAAAAAAATTATACCCTATAAAGCCAAACAAGCTTCTTTAAATATGGATGACTCTCAAAAGGAAAACACAGACCTCCTACCCTGCAAAGTAAAGCTGGTCCTGGGACCTTTGACATGTTCTGTGCAGCTGAGTCAGGCACTGGTGTTTACTTAGAGAAACTTCTACCTCTGGAACTTGCTAGCACCCACTCTTTGCTGGTGCTGAAGTCACTCACCACTTACCTGTCCTGTGTCACAAAAAAAAACCCTGGGAGAAAAGCACCTATGTGCTTAGTCGAAGAAAAGGGTTTTCTTAACATCACTCCTGCCTCCAAGAAAACTCCTTCTACTTTCAAGTTGGATTTAGGTAAATGAAACTGTTTGAATGAGGCACCATTACATTGGTGGGTCCATGGGGGCAGGATTAGGAGGGGGTGGGTGAGGTTCATTGGCCAGCATTGTTGGACTGGTTCTGGAGGATGCAGGTGAGTGTTGTTCAGTCTGACTGCCCCACATTGCATCCCTGATCCAGCCAGTTTTTGTAGTCTTAAGAGCAACCCAAAGAACAGATGGACTGATGCAATTCATCCTATGTTTGGAGAACTGGTGGCACATGTCACCTGATAAAGGGACCTTCTTTACACATGAGTGCTAGCAGCATATGGACATGCATTTCAGAATTAAAGGGCTTAGAGCAGTGATTTGCATACTATCGCTCCATTAAAACACAGGTGGTTGGAATTCACCCTCAGAGTTTTCGAATCAGTAGGTCTGGAGTAGGGCCTGAGAATTTGCATTTCTAACAAGTTCCCAGGCCATTTTGATGCTGCTGGTCAGGTGGGGGAGCACTTGGGAAACAACTAGTTAGACTTATTTCCAGATAGGCTTCATTTCATTACCAAGGCAAGTAGAACTGGAGGAACCTCTTTCCTAGGCCCCATTTTGAGATTTTTAGTGATGACTCAGGACCAAAAGTCTTTTCTGAAGCCAAAGGTATGTAGGTATGTCTAAGCCCCATCACAATGCCAAAATACAGAAAAACCCCATCCTGCTGACCTTCTGGGCCCATCTGCTGAGTCCTGACCTCACCCCACCTAGATGTTCAAGGCCTGACACTTTGCCAGCTTGCATTTTATTTTATTTTATGTTTGGCACTTATCATGTATCATATATCTATTGGCCCTAACGTCATTTGCACAGGTGGAATTTTTGCAGATGGGGCGGGGCAAGGAAAGGCAAAGCACTAACATTTATCGGGCATCTTCTCTGGGCCAGGCCTTTTAGGTAATGTTACAGGACCTCGCTGAATCTTTATAGCAGTTCCACGAAGTCTGCATTACACGTGGAAGAAATCAAGGTTCAGAGAAAGATTTGGGCTTTTACCTGAGATAAAGACCTTAGTATTTATGGGCTAAAGGTTGACAGTCTCTCCTCTCTGACATGTAATTTCCCATGGCAGCATTCCAAAAATGATATACCATTTCTCCTTCAATTCTGAAGACCTTTAATGGGGTGGAGTGTGGACAAGTGGGAGATCAACATCTATGAGCACCTACTTATTAAGATTAAGAAATGTTATAAAGTTATCACGTTTGAACCTGTGAGTCAAGCTCTCCTATTCTGGTTTCAGATGAAAATGAAGGTTCAGGGAAGTTGGTGGCTTTGTTCAAAGTGGGCCTTCAGGAGCACAGGAGAGCTTCAACTCCTGACTCCGGGGTTCTAAAACACTCTACTGTGTGCCAAAAGATGTTAGCAAGGAAATTTTAACTTGTTAAAATAAGATACTTGAACGATGGGATAAATAGCAGAATGGATAGAACTTAGTGGATGGAAATATGGATCCCAGCAATTATCCTAAAATGTACTTTGAAGAGGTGAAGTGATGGAAACTGTGAAATAAAACTCAAAAGATATGACCCAAGAAGTCCAACACTCATCTCACTGGGGCTCCAGACAAAGAGTAGGCAGAACATGAGAGGAGGGGTGGCACAAAGAATAGTAAGCAATCGGTAACTTGAGTGTTCAAAGGATTTCTGTGAATCAACAAGAAAAATAAGAAAATCATTAGGAAAAAAGATGGACAAAAGATATAAAAAAATTTCAAAGAAAATCAGGAGAACACCATAAAAATAGTGACATCAGGCAAATGGTGGAGTGGAAAACTCCAGGCTCTCATCCCCTGTCAGACACTGTCAGCACTGATTTTGTGAGAAGTCTAGACACCAGTCAAAAGTTGATAGCAACCAACCAAATTGCCAAATCAAGAAAAAGTCTCTACAGAATGATGCCTCTCACCAAAACAGTGATTGTCACCCTCTCCCTTGCATGGTGGTCATCTTAAAGCAGCAGCAGTCATAAAGTGTCAGCAGTCTTAAATGCAGGGACAGCCTGTGTTCCCAGTGTGGGACCATTGTCCTGATTCTAGGAGGAGCAGAGCAGATCATATTCACAAGCTATCATGTACCCCTATTCTAACCAGTCTGGAGGGTACATGGGTAACTGACACCAAGTGCTCCTCTCTGTTTCACCGAACTGTGAACTCAGACCGGGAGAGCTTGAAGACACTGAAAGCCAAACTAGCAAACCTTAGACACCTGAAGTAAAAGATTACAGTGAAAACATACAAGAATAGACTGCCTGAGGCAAAATCTGGGAAGATGTCTTTGGGAAATAAGGACACCCACAAGCAACCATATATACTGAGGCATCTAGAAAGTCATGTGCAAGATACGTGCTCAGAAAAAACCTGAGAAGACCTTAAGCTTTCCTCTTGGTCTGATCCCTAGGCTCAGTCAAGGCTGGCTAGGAGTTGAAGGACAGTCCCAGAACAGGGTCAGTTTGCAAAGACTGGGAGAGCCTCTGGCATTTGAGGGGATCACTATCAAAATAGTATCTAAGGCCCTGGCCAGGTAGCTAAGTTAGTTGGAGCATCATCCCGATATGCCAAGATTGCAGGTTGGGTCCCTGGTCAGGGCACATACAAGAAGCAACCAATGAATTCATACATAAGTGGAACAACAAACTGATGTTTCTCTCTCTCTCTTTCATCTCCTTTCTCTCTCTCTCTCTCTAAAATCAATCAATAAATTTTTTTTAAAAATCAGTATCTGAGGAACAGGGGACATATGCTAAAGAACAGAGTTCTCTGTGACTACATCAGCAAAGAATATGGTCTTTGCAATAGTAGTTTGAGAAAGTCACTGAATAAATGAACTACTACAGCCTTCAACAACCAATAAAAGAGAAAAAGAGCAGGGAAGGGGGAGGATCTGATTTACAGAATTATCACAATATAGTAGTCAAGTGTCTACCTTTTGTAAAAAATATCCCAAGACATACAAAGAAACAGGAAATTATAACACATTCAAGGGGAGAAAAAAAAATAAATGGACAGAAACTGTCTCTGAGGAAGCCCATACATTGGAATTATAAATTTAAACTTTAAAACAACTGCCTTAAATATATTCTAAGGGCCCAAGGAAAAACACAGACAAAAGCTAAAGGAAATAATGAAAACAATGTATAAACAAAATGAGAATATCAATTAAGCTATAAAAATTATAAAGAGAAGCTGAATAAAAATTCTGGAGCTGCAAAGCATAATAGCCAAAGTTGAAAATTCACCAGAGAGGTTCAACACCAAATTTGAATGGCAGAAGATAGAATCAGTGAACTCAAATACAGGACAATTGACATTGTCACATTTTAGGAAAAGAAAAAAGAATGAAGAAAAATAAACAGAAGAGGGAAAAAGTGTCATCATCAAGATGGTGGGATAGGAGAACCTAACCTCCAGTCCCCTCACAAGGATCAATAGTTAGACAGCTATCCATGAGGAAAAAAGCTCTGGGAGATCTCTGGAGTCTACTTAAAACACCAGCCACAGAGTGGAACATAAAACCTGAGAGTAACTGCACAAAAAGGGACGGAGGAACAGCTTTCTTTTGCCTGCATCATCCCATCCCCCCAAGATGGCATTGCTCAGTGACAACAGGGAACTCCACAGCTGGAAAGAGCTCCCTTCCTGGGGATGGGAGAGTGGGGAGAGTGACCAGCTTCCTCAGTCTTTAGGGCACTGCATGAAGGAGCTGCTTTTGTTTTATTCCATCCAGAGACCTGCAAACACATGACAGGAAAAGGAAGAAAATCCAGGGCTGGCCCTGGACCTGTGTTCTGTCACTGGCCTGCACCACAGGGCTCACCGGCTGCTAGCCCTTGCAGCTGTGCAGCAGGGGGCCCCAGCCTGACTCCTGGCACTGGGTTTCCCTTTGTGGCAACTGCAGCCATGGTAGAACACACTGGCAGCCAGGGCTCTCACAGTTGCCAGGGTGTCTGTACTTTTCACTTTTAATGTAAGTGGATTAAATTTACATTATATTTATACCTCTTTTTAAAAATCCATTTAGTGACTCTATGCCTCTGATTAAAAGGCATAGAGTGGCTGAATGGATAAAAATACAAGACCCAGCTAATAAGTTGCCTACAAGAGATTCGCTTTGGCTTCAAGGACACATATAGGCTGAAAGTGAAGGGACGGAAAAATACATTCCATGCAGACTGGAACCAACAGAGAGAAGGGCAGCTATATTGGCATGAGATAAATAGACTTTAAGTCAAAAACTGTAACAAGAAGCTAAGAAGGTCATTATATAATAACAAAGGGGTCAATTCATTAAGAGGATCTAGCAATGGTAAACATGTATGCACATATCATCAGAGGACTTAAATATATTAAATAATGCTAACAGATCTGAAGGGAGTAACAGCCACAAATACAGTAATAGTAAAGAACTCAGTACCCCCTTTCACCAATGGAGAGGTTATCCAAATCAGAAATGAGTTAGGAAAAATTGGACTTGGGTAACACTTCAGACAAAATGGACTTAACAGGCATGTACAGAAACATTCCACCCAACAGCAGCAGAATACACGTTCTTCTCAAGCACGCATGGAACAATCTCCAGGATAGATCATACATTAGGTCACAAAATGAGTTTCAACAAATTTAAAAATATTTAAATTACACCAAGGATCTTCCCCAACCACAGTGGCATAAAAACAGAAATTAATGGAATAAGATGGAAAGTTCACAAAGATGTGGAATCAAACCACATACCCCTGAACAACCAATGGGTCAAAGATGAAATCAAAGGTAAGTAAAAATATATCTTGAAACAAAAAATATCTTGAAGCCAAAATATCTTGAAACAAAAAGGAAATAAAAAATATCTTGAAACAAAATTTCAATTTCATGATAGATGAGCAATAAGAGAGGTATCTGTCCTAGTCTATGGATAACACAGAAGAGGGAATATTGTCTGGGAAACTGGTTATTATTAAACAGTTAGACAGAAGGTGTCTTGAAACAAGTGCAAATGGAAACACAGCATACTAAAACTTATGGAATGCAACAAAGCGGTCCTATGTAAGCATATAGAATCTTGGTAATAACTGTAGAAACACAAATTATTAAATAAAATTATTTCCCAATCATCAAACTGACAAATATTACTTTAGATTTATAATATACCCTGTAATTAAGGATGTGAGTAAATAGGAACTTTCATCCATTGATGGTGAGAAGATGAATTGGTGAATCCTTTTTGGAACAGACATTTTTAGATTTTATTAGAAAAGTAAATATTCATACCTCCTGACCCAGTATTTATGTCTAGGAAACAACCTTTAAAGAAAATAAAACTATCTTAATGTGCCAAAAGGTGAATATACATTATGTTAGTCAAATATTGTTGTAATAGCCAATAACTGAAAGTGGAAGTTTCTCAGTGGAAAACAGTCAAGTTATGGTAAATGATTTTGTGGAATAGTGTGTGGCTATTAAGAAGGGGGAGGGATATATGGGCTAATAGGCAAAGATCTCCAAAATAAACTCTATATGAAAAAGCCAGTCATAGAACAGCATATAAAATAAGGTTGCACTATATAGAAATCTGTGTATGTTCATACAGGTATACAAAGACTAGAAAAATCACTTTAACATAAGCTTTACGCTAACAGTTATTCTGAAAGTTAGTGGGGGTGGGAGTAGATGGGAGAGAAGGGCTGTCAGTGGAGAGTATTATATTTAATTCTATAGACCAAAGCATTGTTTGAATTTTCATAACAATATCATAGGTACGTGTTTCTTATGTACTTTATTAAAGAACATTTTAACTTGTTGATTTACTTCTACAACAGTGTTTTAAACCTGTATACAGGGTCTGGCAGCAGTAACGACAGCTTGAATGTGGTTGGTAGGGTAATAATACGGGTGTAATAATTTATAGTTTTAATTAGAACATTTCACCTAAAATGTCATATGGTGTCCTTGAGTGTGATATTGTTACGTAACAGAATTACATGCCTATAATTTTGCAATAAATGATTTTGTAATAAAAAAGGGGCATTATTTGTGCTGGGTCCATAACCCTACATACAGATAATTGTCATCTAGAATGTCAAAACAACACAGACATAGACAGAGAAAGGTACATATACAAGTGCCGATGCCAAAAAATAAATTAATGTTACTATCTAAAATTAGATTGTGATAATGTTGCACAACAGTGACTGTCGAAAACACACTGAACTCTACACTTTCTTGTTTATTTATTTATTTATTTTTTACTTGTTTATTTTTCATTGCATTTGTTGGGGTGACATCACTTAATAAAGCCATGAAGGGGAAAAGTGAGAAAATTGTCATAGCATAGACAATAAAATATTTAAAAAACAAAAAAAGCCATATAGGTTTCAAATGTAGAACTCAATAAAACATCATCTGCACACGGTATTAGGTACACAGCACCCAAAGTCAAGTCTCTTTCCTTCCCCATTTACCCCGGCTCTGTCTGCTTCCACCTCCCCTTGCCCTCAGCTATCACCATACTGTTGTCAGTGTCTATGTGTCATATATATATATATATATATATATATATATATGTATACTTCAATTAATCCATTCACCTTTTTTTACCCAGTCCCCCAGCCCCACTCCACTCTGACTGCTGCCAGTTTATTCTATGTACCTATGCTTCTGTTTGAACTGTACATTTAAATAGATGCATTTTAAAATATGTGAATTATACTTTAATAAAGTGCTTTAAAAAATCAATGGCTTGATATGTTGTTTTTTAAGTGGGTTATGACTTTATGTAAGGCAGAAGCTAATAGTTTCTAATAAGTTCATAAAAATATCAGTAAAAACAGGTATTCTGGCTCACTTCCTCTCAACTATTAAGAAATATTTCTATTTTTCAAATCCTTGAGATCAGTGAGGTGAAGATGGGAGGAAAATGTCCTATTTTTAGAGGTTACAAGGGGAGGCAGAGTTGGGAGAGGTGTTCCTTCTCAGTGGAAATCCCTGGAAACAGCAGGAAGCAAGTTTAACACAGGGCAATCTATCTGGTAAGCTATAAAAACAAGAGACTTTAGTCTTAAATTCTCCTAGTTTACATACACACAGGGAGTCAGCTCATTGTCTTTCTAAATGATCAGTTCTCTTTTTGTTTACTGACACGAAGGAACAACACAAGCCAAAAGTCAGATCCACAGTGATCTCATTGGATAAAATCACCAACGGCTCATCTCCCTTCGGCAACACAACAAACTCTCAAGACAAAAAATCAGTAATATCCTCTGCTTAGTATTCTGGTGGCTCAGATCAAGTTCAAGCAAAGTAGCCGTGGACAAAGACGGCCACGGACAGGAGGAGGATGGCATTGACGTTCACCACGGTCCTCCACAGGGGCTTCTCTGAGGTGTCCGTCAACTTCTTTCTTTGGGCTTCTTCCTCCTCCTTGCTCAGCTTGGGGCCTTTCTTCTGGAAACCGCAGAACACTTCATAAGCTTTCCTGAAACATCCACGAGTCTCCTCAGGATCACCTGAGACAAAGAAAGATAAACAAACAATCACCAAACACAGGAAATAAAATTCCTTTCCAGATGACTGTAAAGAATGATTACAGCTACTTCTTTGTGCTAGAGGAATATCCCCGAGAAAATGCAGATAATTTCGGTTATATAAAAATAGAAAAGTGTGCACAGCATAGAGTCCAATAGACAAAGTGAAACAAGGGACCAGCTGGGGAAAAACATTTGCATCTTATATCACACACAGTTTAATATTCTTAGTATTAATGAACTCCTTCAAATAGGGGAAATCTTGTAAGCAACTCCATGGAAACGTACTAAGAGATGAACAAACAGTTCAAAGGAAAGAGATGGTTCTCAAACCAAGTGTAAAGCAGACAGTACCTCCATCAACATGATCATCAGCTTCTTCTGGTCTTTCCTCTTGTGCATCTAAATCGATCCGTTCCTCTGTCCTGTTCCGAAGGGCCCAGCACAGGCGATACAGCTGCCCAGAGGCCATAGACAGGTGCATTTAGTGAGGAGCAAAGGTTTACAATAACACAACGGTACATTTATTGTGTAGTGCAAAAAAAAAAATCAAGAGAGCAGGAAAATACAGATATAGAAAAGGTCTTCTACACTCATTTACAAAAACACACTATTTTAAATTATTTCTATTCTTAATTTTGGTACTCATTAAAACCTCTTAAATAATATGTTTAAGATGCCTACTTCTGGATTTATAATTCCATAAAAGTCAAAGGTTTATCTAACTCATATATTATACTTTGGTTTCGCTCACTGTCCCATTATTCCATTGTGGTTAGCTACATCATTATTCCTTGCAGTTTGTCTGGTGGTTACTTTTGTAATTTTTAAATTTCTTCTTAAGTTCCATTTCTGGATCTGTTATATCTAGATAGCAACTACGTACTATTATTGATTTCTGATAGAGATCTCCACCCTTCCACATCTATCTGCCAGACCACGTCCAAACTTCTGTCAACTTGACCATTATTTTAAAACTGTCGATCTTTGTAGAATTTTAATTGTCTTCTGTAAATATAAGTAAGATTTCCATGCTTAGTCTGTATACTGAACAAAACATTTGAAAGTAAATAGCATTTATGCTATTATATAACTTTGTTGAGCCACAGATTCATGACCTGTGACTGGACACAATGATTTAAATACCAGTCAGCTCTAGAAAACTGTTTTAAGAAAATTCTATAAAAAAATTGTTTCTAGTGTCAAATGCATTTTTAACATTATAATCCACCATATGCTCAAAGTCATGTTTCATTTTCACTGGCCTCATATTTAACCTATGACTTCCTTGTGCAGACTGAATTGGAATTTGTAGTTGGCTTTATGTTTGTTGTTGACATAACGAGCACATGCTTGACTTTGTCACTAAGAGTCTTAATTAGAGCTTCATAAAGTTCTTGATCATAGCATTTCTTGTACTAAATCCACTTTCTTTGTTAAAACTCTTTTATTGGGACTCTGAGTACTTTCTGGTCTTGCACTGCTAGGTTAGGTCCACAATGCATTCATGGCTTTCTCTGAAATGACTATTTTCATTAGTCCCTTTGGAAAGTTCAAACCTCCCAGCATATAAATGAAACATAAACATAAATTAGATAAGTCTCACTGGCACTTCAGACAAATTTTTCTCTAATTATTTGTAATAAATTATGGTTATTTTGATTGGCATAAAAGAGTTGAACATTTCTTTGAAAACTGTAATGTGTTTTCTAGTGTCCTTTTTATTCGACTCCCAATATTCAGTGTAAATATTTAGCTATAAATTCTAGTGATATGTTTTTGGTGGAGTAATTTGAATCACACCATGCTTTTCGGGTTATCCCATTGGCATATAATCCATTTGTCAGGAGTGTGCAAGTAAGCATTGATTTAAAATTATTAGTGGCAAATGTAAAATAAATAAAAGTTATACATGTTAGTAATAAATTCAAACAATATTAGTATATAAACAACATTTAAATAAAAAAATGGGCCCTGGCTGGCGTAGCTCAGTGGATTGAGCGCAGGCTGCGACCCAAAGTGTCGCAGGTTTGATTCCCAGTCAGGGCACATGCCTGGGTAGCAGGTCATGACCCCCAGCAACCGCACATTGATGTTTCTCTCTCTCTATCTCCCTCCCTTCCCTCTCTAAAAATAAATAAAATCTTTAAAAAAAATGGACTAGTATTTGCTAGTCTTTTATAGTGCCTCTCCCAGAGGCACCTCTTATGGAAAGTTTCCAGTGTATATGCTTTAAGATTTTTCTGTGTGTGTGTGTGTGTGTGTGTGTGTGTGTGTGTATTTACATGTATTTTATTTTCAAAAAGTTCTATTATGCAATACTATATTATTCTGCAAGTGTTTTTTCCACTAACTGTATGATGGACATTTAAAAAAACAAATGACTCAGGTTTTTGAACAGCTGTGTAATAATGTGCTATCACTGTATACCCATTCCACTAGCAATGGAAATTTGGGTTGACTCCATTTTTTCTATTAGAGACCTCTGGCAGAGAAAAATCTTTATTCTTATATTCTCCCTATGTGTACAAGTATTTCTACATAATAAGCTCTTAGAAATGGGATTGTTGACTCACAGGGCATGGGAATTTAAAAATGGATAAATACTGCTGTATTGCCCTTCTACGAATTATGAAATTTACACACTCACCAGCAGTTTTGGAGAATGGGCATTTGCCAACATCCTCACCAACATTGGACATATTCACATTAAAACTATTCACCAATTTGAAAGGCAAAAATATATATCTTATTGTTCTATTTTTTTCCTGCCCCTGGTACCATGTGCTTAAAAAAAATCCCTGTGTCAGTGTTAGTGCTGTGTAGAAGTTCTACCTGCCCCCAAGCAGGCCCAGCCCAGAAGGCAGCTCTGCTGTGAAGTACTTGCCGGCCTCTTAGGCAACACTAACTACTCTCTTCCGGACATCCTGCAGCGAATGTTCAGGTTTACCTCCCAAATGCACTGCGGAGTAATTGGAGCATGAAGTCCATGTCCTAGTTCCATATTTCTTAGTTCACTGGTGCTTTGACATTTTAGGTGCAAATGTGTTGAGATGAGTAACTCTTAGGTTCTTTCCAGCTCTAACGGTGCTATTATTCTGTTGTCTGGGACTTGTACACCAGCTAAGCTTTAGAAGGCAAAGAACTCTTATTTTACCCTAAGCCTGTGTCTATTACTCATTACTCACGTGTACGTCAGGAATGGGTTTTGTTAGCAAGGAAATTCCCAGGATGACCAGTATGGAAACGAAAAAGAGAATGATGGCAAAGTACAGATAGTGCACTCTGCAGATGATCTTCGGACAGTAGCTGGCGGCCAAGCAGCTCCCTGTTCCATAGGCAAACTCTGCAATCATACGAATGAGGCCCATGACAAGTCCAAATATGAGACCCCAGAAGGCTCCCTGCAAAAGAAGCAAGAACAAAATCAGGGTAGTTAGAAATGATGAGAAGCCCGTTCTAGTAGGTCATAATTATCATCCTACCTGCTTTCTCCACTAAGAACCAACAAATGCCTGACCTTGAACACAAGATCACCAAAGCAGGGAAAAGACACCAACGCTGGTGTTTACCAGGGGGCTGTCGCTCTCTGTGGTCTTGAAACACTATTGTACTGTTAATTCTCCAACTGCGGGACCCTGCAGGTATCCCCTGCTTTTCAGAAGTTTGCTTAATGCGCCGCTTTGCTTTTACAAAAGACTTTACCATTGTCCCTGTTTTCACCAACCAAATTCAAAAAGGATTTTCACTTTTAGGGAAAAAGGTGAGAAACGAAAAGAGTCTCCAGCATTTGTTTTTTCAGTGAGCCCTTGGAGAGGCAGCGTGCTCCGGAGCAATGAGAGCGACCCGCCGAGCTGCTCAGCCGGCACCACGCTCGGCCTCTCGCATCAGCCCACCCTGGATTTGAACTGCATCTGGGAGCATCTGTGCTTTATCTTCGTTTGTTTTGTGCTTCCGTTAGCAACACGTGTCCTAATGTGTCAGAAAAGCCTGAGAGAGATTATTTTGGGGGTCTAGAAATGCTAAGAAGTTTCCCCATGTAAATTAACAGTAAATGCTTCTTCACTTGACCCCATTTTGGCTCAGGCAAGGTGGCACAGGGACACTCTGCTTTGGAGCATGGAGGGGTCTGTACTGTCCACTCTGACTCGCGATCAGGTTTGCCTTGACTGTTATTTTATGCATAGATTTAAAGAACCCGTGACTTATTCCGTAGGATCAACAGAACTATGATGTATGTTACACAATTTGCAGATTTGATATTAAATAGTTGTATTTATAACTATACAGTTATGATATTTATAACTGTACAATGGTTGATATTAAAAACTTCTATTAAGCTTTTGACAATTAAAAGCATTTATTTACCCTGAGAAGTGGTGGAGGCGGAAATAGATGTTCTCTGACTAAGATGTTATGTTTAGTGGAAACAGTATTACATAGAGACTAAGAGTGCGAACTTTGGATGGAGGAGGATGTGAGTCTGAATCCCAAGATCCTACTCACTAATAGTAAGTTACGTGTGGAAAGCACATTGACACTAACTTCCTGCACCTATTCCTCATCTGAAAATGATAATAATAAGGTAAACACTTGGGAACAATTAAGGCATTGAATGTACATGGTCCATAATGATTAATTATATATATCATAAAGGAAATTAATGTGTTTTGAACCATTACTAGTGAGGTAGGTTTTCTTCTAAGCACTTCACATTAAAAAAATCTTTTAAAACCCTTACAGCGATCCTATAGGATAGGCACGGTGATTACTTTCACTTTACAGAGAGTCAAAGGGTTTGTTTAGGATCACAATGGCATTACATGGGAGGGCCAGGATTGGCTCCTGGCAGTCTCACCCCAAAACTTGTGTTCCCTGGCACTGTGCCATAGACTGTGTATATTTTGTAAGAAATATAAAGACTGTGCACTGCATTCAGGGTCCCACAGGAGCAAGGCCTGCTTGAGTGTGATTGGTAGGGTAATAATGATATGGGTGTAATAATTTATAGTTTTTTAAAAAGATATTTGTAAAAGACTTTATTTATTTATTTTTAGAGAAGGGGAAAGGAGGAAGAGAGGAAGAGAAACATCAATGTGCAGTTGCCTCTTGAGCGCCCCCTACTGGGGACCTGACCCAAAATCCAGGCATGTGCCTTAACTGGGAATCGAACTGGTGACATTGTAGTTCGAAGGCTGGTACTCAATCCACTGAGACACACCAGCCAGGGCAATACTTCATAGTTTTAATTTGAACATTTCACCTGAAATGTCATATGGTGTGCTTGAGTGTGGTATTATGTTACAGAATTACATGCTTATGACTGTAATAAAAAGGAGCATTATGTGTGCTGGAGCCTGTATTCACACACTTTGGTGAGACTCAGGAATTGTGGCTGACCACAGCTGAAACTGAGATGGGCCTTGAGTTGTACAATTTGGGTGGAAAGAATGCATCAGGGAAAGACATATTTCTTTTCTCACTGCAGCATGAAAACAGTTTCCCCATTTTCACTTACCTGTTCATTGACTCTTTTACAGAAGATGGCAAGCAGGAAGACAGCAGCAATGGGAGGCCCAAGGTAGCTAGAAATTGATTCTATGTAATGAAACAGCTGTCCATTTTGAGACACTTGTATTAATGGGACCCACAAAATGCTGGTGACAATTAATAGAACAATAAAGAGCCTGGGAAGGAAACAAAATGATTTAAATATTAAACAAAAGCATTATTGGTACTTCCATTGTGCTTTAGTTCTTGGATTCATTCTTGCAGTCATTCACTGATTTTCCAAAGGAAGTCAAGCTCCTTGTCCTCATGCCGTGTCATGCTTAATGATTATCCATCAGTAAAATGGCAATAGTGAGATTGCCTACAATTAGCCATAATAGCTTCAATGATGAGATCAAGAATCCATTGATAAAAAACAGCTCAAATGTCAACATTTGGCTAATAATTCTCTAATGCAATGTATGTGCTGTACCAATTTGAAAAAACACAACACTATTTCTAAGGATTACTTGTACAATACAGAAAGAAGACTCCTATTTTGGTCTTTTTTCCCCCTAGCTTGAGAGAAAATGAGTCAGTTTGCACACTTTAGGATAAAAATATCCTCTCTTCCAGAATGCTAAGCGAATTGGTCAGAAATGCTAATTTGTGCATTTCACTACTTGAATACTTTGGCAGGTGGAAAAAACTGGTTAAAATATTGATATGCAATGAAAATCTGTGCGAGGCTCCAGGGGCCAGGGAGCATGGCTGGCTAAACTGCACAATCTTCTTCTCTGCTGGTCATGTGAACAGACAAATAATAATAATTTACTGGATTCTCTGTAAAAGGTCATCACTTGTCTGTGTTCACTTAAAACGGTGGGAACTGGGAGAAACAGGGGACAAGCATTTGGGCAGGAGACTGAGGCACAAGTGTCCTATTTAAGCTTTTTAAATAAAATTTTTAAAAAGATTTTATTTATTTTTAGAGAGGGAAGGGAGGGAGAAAGAGAGAGAGAGAAACATCAATGTGCGGTTGCTGGGGGTCATGGCCTGCAACCCAGGCATGTACCCTGACTGGGAATATGCAACCTGGGAATATGCACCCTGACTGCAACACTTTGGTTCGCAGCCCTCGCTCAACTCACTGAGCTACACCAGCCAGGGCTCCATTTAAGCTTTTTTACAAAGCATCTGCAACCTTGCAATAACTAAACGTGATGAACCATGGGAAGCCCAAGCCCAGTGCCTAGAACACAATCAAGATTCAATAAATAACACCTACTATCATTATTGTCATCATCACTGGAAAGATAATTATGTGCCTCCTTTTCTCTCTTATCTTCTGTTGTTTTCTGCCACATGCAGAATAAAATCCAAAATCCTGTTATGGCTGGAATGAGCCTACATGACCTCGACTCCTGTGACCTTTCTGACCTTGTTACCTGTCACTGACTCCTGCACTTGGTCTTCATGTTCCCCCTCACCTCCTGTCCTCACACAGCATGCATGTAACTGTGGAGAAATGCAGCATTCATTGTCCCTGGAACTGGGCTGTGGGGCTCCCTCCACACTTTCCTCAAGGCTCTGCTGGAATGTCACCTCCTCAGAGAGGGCTCCCTGAGCATCTGTCTTAAGTAGCCACACCCTTTAATCCTGGTTTAATTTTCTTCTTAGCACTTTTTGTCATCAGGTATAGAATATATTTATTGTCTATTCTCCCCGCAAGGGTGTAAATTCCATGAGGCATGAAATTATTTTTTCATATATATGTCATTTTTCATATTTTTATTTTGAGAGATAGTAGACATTTAATAAGAAAGAGAGGAAAAGAAAAACTCATTAATTGATCATTGAGACTTAAAGGGGGTTCATATCCAGGACTGTACACCTATTAGTGTCTACTGCAGCTTGGACCTGCTGAATTCTGTCCAACACTTTCTCTGCTGCAGGAGCACAGATGCCTTGCAGGCTTTCCTCTCCTGTGGCATTTATCCAGAAGAGTCAAAATCTGGACCAACTGAGCCCTTGGAATTTCTCCAAGTGGTTAATATACCAAAGCAACTGTTACTATCTCCAACAAAGCATGATCTTTTAAATAGGTGATTAGTTTCTCTTGATATCCCTTTTAAAAAAATCCTTGCCCAAGGATATGGTCGTTGATTTTAAAGAAGGAGGAAGGAGGTGGAGAGAGGGTGGGGGGCAGAGAGGAATATGCGAGAGAAACATCAATTGATTGCCTCCCATATGTGCATGGACTGAAGATGGAAACTGCAGCCTAGGTATGTGCACTGACTGGGAATTGAACCTATAACCCTTTAGTGTATGAGACAATGCTCAACAAATTGAGCTACTTGGCCAGGGTGACACCCCATTTTTTAGTAAATGCAGTTGGCAAAATCCTCTGTAGTAGTGTGTGGATGTCCCTAATCTGACAGAAGGTGGAAGCTTTATACCCCACGAAAAACACTGATGTAATTTCATGAAGATGTGGCTGGGAGAGGGCGTGAGAGGGGGGAATAAGAGACAATCAGAAGCATTTGAAAGTCTGAAAAAGCAACTATTTCATTGAAAGTAATGGCCCCAAATTTTGTATCTGTAAAGGGATAAAGTTGGATTAAATGTCCTTTACCCACTCTAGAACTTGATGACTAGTTTCTCTGAACTTAAAGATGAGGAGGTTCTACTCCACTTCCGTATCTCTGCTTTTCCAGAGAAATTTTTAGACAGAAACCAGGATTCTCTCACCGTCCAGCTATAAGGAGCTCTTTCTCTGATGCCTGCTTCCGAATCTTGGTATAGAGGTCCATAGTGAAGAGGGTGCTGGCGCTGTTGAAGATGGAGGTCAGGGAGCTCATGAGGGAAGCCAACATGACTGACAGCATCAGGCCTCGCAGCCCTGGGGACAGAAGAGGATGCGGTTACTAGTTCAGAATTGGATGACGTGATCTATGGCTACCTTGCTAAACTAGAGTGTCATTCAAAGGTAAAAGTGTCACTTGGGACATTTAAATCAATACATGCCACCATGTAGCATTTTCTGCCTATTGCTGGTGATTTGATAATAATCCAGTACAGAATTTTACTTCTACATATAAATTTAGAAATCATTTGCTGGCACCTAAATGTGGACCTTTTGTTCTGGTGGGTCTGTTGGCTTCCTGGAGACTTAGGGAACTGAAGAGGGAAAAGCCTAGCAGGTGGTTCTGAAGTTGAAGTCTTTGGTGAGACAAGCAAAGAATTTTGAGATATTATAGCAACTTCATCCTTTAGTTTCCTCTGCCTCTGAGTAAATGTCACTAAACATCCTTGGTCAAAGTGTGGAACGGGTGGATGGGTGATGTCACTCGTGGGTTGTGCTCCCTTCCCCTTGACAATGCTCTTGTGTCAGGGAAAAGAAAGGTCACAGAAGGGTTAGCTGTCCTTTAATGGGGGGCCTAAGGTACAAAGTCACTAGGTCATTCCTGAACCCCACAATGGGCTCTCTTTCTGATCACAGCAGATCACCTTCTGCATCCTAGTCATTTACTTATTTCACACGTGCAGCTTATTTTCTATTTCCTGAAAGTAGAATGTGAGTTCCAAGGGATAGGGGACTTTGTGCCTGCTTCACTAATGTTTTCTAGGCACCAGGACGGTTTCTGGGACATAGTAGACACTCAACAAATAGTTGTAAGTTAAATAAATTGAGGTCTATTATTTGGGTATCACTGGTCTAAAGAAAGCAAGGATAAATAATTAACCTCTAGTCCTCTGGTTTATAAGTTTATGATGATGCAACTCTTCTTTTAATTTTTAAATTCCAATTTATATTCAATATTATTTTGTATTAGTTCCAGGTGTATAGCACAGTGGTCAGGCAATCATATATTTCACAAAGTGCTCCCCCTGGTATTTCCAGTATCCACTCGGCACCATTCAGAGTTATTACAATAATATTGACTATATTCCCTATGCTGTACTTTATATCCCTCTATTTCCTAACTACCAATCTGTACTTCTCAATCCCCTCACCTTCATCCAGTCCCCCAACCCCCCACCAGTCTGTTCTCTGTATCTGTGAGTCTGTTTCTATTTTGTTTGGTTGTTTGCTTGGGGCTACAAAGCTCTTTTATTGACGAATCCATCATTTAAATAATCCTGACTGTTTTGGAAGAAAATCTTGAATTTCAAGGAGTAAGGATTCCTCTAATAGGAATTATACCTGGTTCATCTCTGTTATTCTCAGACCCAGTGTGGAACTGGTAGCCTATGGAAGGTGCTCAAGAAACATCTGATGAAGACAATGGAATTAATGGAAGTAAGAACTATTAAGGATTATGCCATAACCCTTCCTTCTGGCCCATTTACAGACCAGGCCTCTGAGGCAGTCCCAACACGAATACTTCTTTCCCCCCCCCCAGCTGTATTGAGGTATGATCAACAAGTAACAATTGTATGTATTTAAGGTGTACGACGTGATGTTTTGATATATATGGACACTGTGAAATGATTACCACAATCAAACAAATTAATATATTCATCACCTCACAGAATTCCTGTTATCTTGTTTTGTTGTGAGAGTACTTGAGATTGATACTCTTAGCAAATTTCAAGTCTACCGTACATCATTATTAATGATTGTTTCCATGCTGCACAGTAAGTCTCCAGAACTTACTCATATTATAACTGATAATGGGTACCCTGCAACCAGCATCTTCCTATTTCCCCCACCCCCAGCCCCTGGCAACCACCATTCCACTTCTCCGTTTCTTTAGATTCCACATTTAAGTGATATTAAGCAGTATTTGTCTTTCTGTGTCTGGCTCATTTCACATGCACAATGTCCTCTAGGCTTACCTATATTGTTGCAAATGGCAGGATTTCCTTCTTTTTGAGGGTGAAGAAAAGTTCCATGGTCCATACTCTATCTATGTGTCTATGTATCTATCATTTATCTTCACACTTTCTTTGTCCATTTATCTGAGCATGGACATTTTCTTACCATTAGGCATTAGTTCCATCACCAGCATTGGGTAGGCATAGTTGCTGCAGCCAACTTCAACGCCACAGTGTTTCACACATTCAGAAGGTACAACACAGGCCACCTTGTCTGAAGAGGAATTCAGATAAATGGGTTCAGTGAGTGGGGCCCAAACAGACAAGATCCACAACCACTGGACATACTTGTAGAGACAAGTTGTAAAATCATGGGTTAGAAGAAAGACTTTTGCCTGGAAATTGGACGTTGAACTTTGAACTTCATACAACCAGTCCAGTTCCTCTTTGCCCAGAATACAACTTTCTAAGTGTCTCAAAGCTGTAGCTCCCCTTGCACTGACCTAGGGGGCAGGGCTGGCTCTGCCTTGGCATATGGCTCAGCTAGACAGCATTAGAGCCAAAAAAGGGAGCTGATTCCATCCTCCAGAAAAGGTGAAAGAGCATAAATCCTCCCAGGAGCATAGAACTCCAGAGATGAAACACCACCACCACTCAGGAAGTTAGTCCTGTGTCCAATCATTTAGCCCAATACCTTTCTCCCACATCTAAGAAGAGGTGTCACTTGTGATGTTGTTGGGGTGACTGCCCCATGTGGGATAATGTCTCATTCATGAGGCAGTTGCACAATATCTTGGTGATATTTTTGCTAAAACCACATTATGAAAACAAATAGCAAAAATGGATATAAAAATCACCCTGAATACTAACACCTTAGCACTTTAGCTTCTTTTACTTTTTTATTCCTTTCTAATCCTTTTTCAGAGAGAAATGCCTTTTTTGCATAAGTATTGTAATTGTTGAGATAATATTTTATAATTTGCTTTTTACATTACTAACATAATAACTTCAGCATTTTCCCAAGTATTGGTATAGTGTACAATAGTATCTTTGGCCACTGCCTACTTGTTGAATATCTGTACATTCCTTATTGGTATAGACAACCCTACAATGTTGCAATAAGAAGGGATGTTGGCCATTTGATATTCATCTTAACAAGTTTTCAGCTAAATAAATAATGCCCAGTTGGGAAAACATGAAGTGAATTCAGTGTTATCTGATGGATTGCCCCCTAAAAACCAGAGGTCTTGATTGACCAAGAAATATTCTGTTATATTTCCTTCACTCTTCATGTCAAAGTTTTTAAGGAAGATTTTCAACATTAGTAGCTACTCTCAGCTGACTCAGAAATGGGAGTATTCCAAACAGCTCAATTCCAAAGCAGTATTAGAGGGACCAACAAGCGACAGGGCACCACCAAGACCTTCTCAGGTGGTGACGTCCTGGACTGGCTCACCACAGCCACCTAATGCATAGCTCCCCAGTTCCTCCTCATCCTCCTGCATCACCCTCTAACTTGCATCAGTTCAAGTCACTCATGATAACAGGACAAAACAGACTCAAATGCCCACAAAAAGACAGGCATGCAGGATAAAAGGGATAAGAGAACAGAATGTCAAACATGGAATTCTCTCTCTCTCTTTTTTTTTTGCATTTGACCCCCCACACAATCTCTACTTTTCACTTAAAATTTTGTTTTTACTTCCCTACGTAATATGTTTTCTAGTTATGAAGGTTTTAATACATCTTAAAAATCACTATTTGTGATTCAAACGTAAAAAAATGAGCATGGATGGATGCGGGACTTGCCTGTGTACAGGATGCGGCTGATCATTCCAGGCATCACCATGAGGAACATGGGCAGCAGCTTCAGGTACCCGCACATGATGCAGGCGGCCTTCACGTGAGACATGTCCTTGCCTGAGAGGCAGCGCTGCACGATGACCTGCCAGGGGACACCACTCCATCGTGAGACAGCCAGAGCATGAGTTCAAAGAAAGGGAGTGCCTCTTTTCAGGAATTAATGTCACAGTGACAAATGGGATGATGACTAGAGAATAATGAACTTTGGAGGAAAGTAACGAACCCCTGCTCTCTCACATGAGTGTTTGAGTTCTGCAAATTTCAGGTTTCTCATCTCTACATAAGGTTACCTGTCATGTAATATCCTGAATATTTGGTATAATGTGTATAAAAGACTCTTGGTACATAGAATTCAATACACATTATTACTATTAAGATATGTTTATAGTTTCCAGGCTGCATTACACCAATGGCTATTTGCTCCTCCAGGTCCAAAGCCCTCAATACTGATTCTTGCAACAAGTCACACCTTTAATAATTTAGGCACTAAATAAGCTACATACTCATCAGTGTCTCTCTATTGTTAAGGAGCAGTTGTCCTTTTGGGAAATCAAGACCATTGCCATAGAAACCCCAGAGTTAGGCATCCATCAGAAGAGAATCCGGAGACATTCATCAGACAAAATATTCTGAGGACCTCGTTGAATTATAAATCAAATACAATGGCTCTGGAAAAATAAATTTATATAATTTCATTGTTTGTACTTAAGTTGTACAATCTCTTGACTAACAAAGAATTTTCTAGCAAATCAGGGTTTCCATCTCTAATGCCAGAATAACTTCTTGATATTTTTCTTCTCTAGAAATGTTACAAAATTGGGATGTCTTTTTCTGTTCAGTTCTTTTTGGAGAGAAGATTCTGTTTCAATTCTTTTGGAGGGGTAGCAGCTGTGTCAGTTAGTGCTGGGGGAGCAGGTGATGTGTTTAGACAGAGGGATAGAAGCAGGCAGTTGGAGGGACAACACAAATTAGAGGTGAGGAGGGTGCCCTGTGAGCAGACAAGCAGGGTCAGGCATCACAACTCAGGGTGAATGTGACACCACATGTAGAAGGGAAGTCAGGTGGTCAGAGGCAACATATAAATAATAAGGATGGCTCTGGCTGGTGTGACTCAGTGGATTGAGTGCTGGCCTGTGAACCAAAGGGTCACTGGTTTGATTCCCAGTCAGGGCATGTGCCTGGGTTCCAGGCTAGGTCCCCAGGAGGAGGTGCACGAGAAGCAAGCACACATTGATGTTTTTCTCCCTCTCTTTCTCCCTCTCTTCACCTCTCTAAAAAGGAGTAAATAAAATCTTTTTTAAAAGCCTATAAAAATAATAAAGATGGTTCTACAAGTCAATGGTGAAAGTATGCATTCTTTGGTAAATATGTTGAGAAAAATCAGTTTATTATAAAAAGAAAATCAATCCACACTAATATCACAAGTGACCATTGATCCAAGATGGGTTAACATTGTGGAATAACAAGTTTGAGCTTCCAGAATCTATTTAGGGTGAGACGCCAATAGAAAAATCCTAAAACTGGAAAATTGAGAGGTAGCAATATAAGCATTTATTTGAATAACCTGGGGATCAAGTTCACAAGCAAGTTCTGATTTAATGGGTCTGCATAGCATCTGAGAGGGTTTATTTCTAATGAGCTCCAAGGTGTCATTCATGGCAATGCTTCACAGACCACACAATGAGTCCCAGGGTTTAGGGAATAGAAATACATACCAAAGTAAGTAACTGAAGGAGCTAATGGTTTTTACCTTTGAGGGATAAGAAAGAGGGACACCAGACAGCTATTTTGCACAATTAGCCTTGTAGAAGTGTTTGAATTTTTAAATGGGGTGTGTGTGTGCCCCTGTGTGTATACAAAATAGAAACTGTATGATTTTCTAGGAGAAGAAAAAGAACATACACATATTCACACCACATACCACACACAGACACACACACACGCACACACACACACAGTCTTTACCTGATCAGTGCACCAGTACCACACCGCTACGATGGTCATTCCAAATATCATTCCTGGCCATGGAATGTCCCCGGTGACAGCATCTCGGAAAATATGGAAGGAGTCTGCCCGAGGAGTGTAGCAGGTGGGGCTAATGGTCAGGTTGTCCCCTTGGACTATGGATGGGATGGCATTCATATACTTCTCTGTAAAACTCTCATAACCTCCAACTTCGGTAAATGCTGAGAAGGCATTGGATAAAATAAAACGGTTCATGGAAATGTAACACACTCCTGGTTTTCATGATTATTGGATTATGGGGGAGGTACTCAAGCACCTCCAATCAGCCTGAGCATATTCTCAGTATCCTTCTCTCAGGACCTGTGACTATCGGGGCACTGACTATCGGATTGACTTTCACAAAGTTCATAAAGTGAGTCACCCTTTAACTCTTCTTGTTATGATGCTTTTGAAAAATTTGATTTAGTAGCTAACCTCATAGTAAGAATGAAACTGCAATCCAGCAGACTGATATTGATGTCTCACAACCATCAGATCAGAAACAGACCTGAAGGTGAGCTAACAGAGTGAGCCTCACAAAATCAACCCTCGGAAAGTCCCAACTCCTCTGAAGGGGCCAGGAAGCAATGGCCTCTCTTCCTGACACAGAGCCTGGTGGGTCTGACTTTACGCTTAGTCAGATTTTCTAGCCTAATACTATATTCTACCTATGTCACAATAAAAAAATGGAAAGATAAGGAGCAGAAATTGGAGGCAGCAGATTATGTGTGGTAAAGGGAAACGGAGAGACTCGGCCACTGTGGGGCCTGGAAAGGCTAGACAGGTACAGAAGAGCACCGTAGTGGAGGGAAACCCAAGAAAGATGAGCCCAGGCATCTGGGGACACTTAGTACAGGCTCAAAAGATGCACAATTCATTGATGCAGCTGTAGGGTTAAGGCTGACATTAATTTACTACTCCATTATTTATTTAATTGATCATCAATATGCTCACATGTGCAGACATGGAACTGGGAGCACGAACAAAATGAACATGCAAGGCAGGAACTCAGCCAAGAGGAGGGTACTGACAATACAAAGAAATTGTTCTGATAAGAGGAATATGGTTTGTAACAAACACACAAGAGGGACCCTAGGAAGTGAGGGACTCCCCCATTCTCATCCTAAGGATGTAAGAAGTGACACTTAGAGAGGCTGGTGGTAGGCACTGCCTCACTGAGACCAGCAACCAAAGAGCTATGAACAAGTAGAGCACAGAAGTTCTGGCTAACTAAATAGAAAGATCATAAGGAATCGATCCCAGTTGTTGCCTCTGGAGCAGCACTGGGCAGCAGAACTTTCTGCAACGACCTGTTCTATATCTGTGCTGTGTGGTATGGAAACGCTAGTCTTATACCGAGCACTTGAAATACGGCTAGGCAAATGAAGAACTAGATTTTTAATTTTAATTAATTTAAATATAAGTAGCCATATGTGACTAATGACATCCATGTCTCATTGTGAATTTGTTGTCTTTGCAGTTGTATCAGCTTTTGCTTCACGTATTTTCAAGCTCTGTGATGTGGTACATGCCTATGCAAACTTGTACACAGAGCAGCTTGAGTAGAGGGAGCAGGGTGGCTGCAGGACAAGGGAGGGATAAAGAGACATTTGATCCCATATCCTTTTTACTGTGTGCATGTATTTCCTATGCAAAGATAAACAAATGTCATAAGAAAAGAAAACAAAAAGTAGCAAGCTGTAAATGAGAGTCATCAGTGGTACTTGTTGGTATGACTTACTCAAGAAAACCAAGTGATGATACTAAATAAGTGGGAGTCACAAAAGAAAATCTAACTGTTTTTTATAGGCTCTAACAATAGAGTGAGCAATGCATTTAAACAATTTTCATCCAAAACAAAACAGTTATATTAAAGTTCATATTCAGTTATCTTAATTTTTTTGAATGTTTAATGTTTTGTTATATGAAGACTTTATGTAAATGAAGGGTTTCTGTGCATTGTATGCAACACACCAATATTTTTGCCCATTCTGAAGACAAAGATATTAAGATTAAGCAAGATCATTTACCTGAGCCATATTTTTTAAAGGAAGTTCAGCACTTCTCCCTCATTTCTTCATGCTGAGATAGTACAGCAAGAAAGAAGTTAGGCATTCATTTCAATGATGAGAATTGTATAAATGACTGGAAAATATGACCAGGTGGAACTGGGAGGCAGCAGTCAAGAGCAGACGGGCTGAACAGAAACAAGTCCCCTGGTTTCTAGCCCCAGGGCTCTGGTCACACGTCATCACTTACCAAACCCCATGAGAATGAAAGAACCTATCAGCATGATGAAGGCCTGGAGGGTGTCTGTGTAAATAACTGAGGCCAAGCCCCCTGTGGAGAGAAAAAAAAGAACCAGGATATTTCACTCAGGTGCCCTGGCCTACTGGCCTTCACCTCTAAGTCCTCTTCTACCCAAACACTGGAAATGACTCAGCAGAGAACAAAAGGAAAGCTCCTGGCTGGGCCACAAGCTCCTCTTGGCATCATTATCTCCTGAGAAGGTATGTCTCTCATTGATCCTTCTGTCTTCCATGCCTGGCCTTGACTCAGAGTTTTTGTGAAGTACAGTGGAGTTCTATCTTTGTGTGAGTTTTTGACTATTAAGTAGGGGAAATGGCAATGTTTTAATATCATGAAAATTTCCCCTAACAATTCCTCAATCTGCTCTATTTAGCACAGCATATACCTGTTTTCAAAAAATCAGGTGAAGTCATTTTTGTTCTAGTGTTGGACCATATCATTGTTTCATTAATTAAATACAAGGTATTATTGTTGACTTGTGTTTTCTTGTAATGTTGTTCTACCATCATCATCACCAGCAACTTCTCTTTGGACTTGAGACTCACTAGACTCTTAGTCAATGAGACATTTCCTTTATGGGAGAGTCGTGGGAAAAGATTGATCCTGAAAATAGGAGATTCATGCCCCGAATAGTCTGACACAAATGCTCAATGCATGAGAATGGCTCCATAACTGTCTTGATTGTTCAAGCTTTTATATTTTTTTGGTTATTTTTTCCAACTGAGCTGGAATAGTTTAATTTCCATAAGTTAGTATACATGAGACACTACACCAAGGTATCTGGTTCAGGAAAACCTGTTTGGACTGTTGCCTCATACTGTCTCTGAACGACCAACCCACTGTTCCAGTCCTCCATTCCCGATTCTGCCATTCAGAGCCCACCGCAATGCTCAGGTGTCCTGCACTTCTTTGGGCCCTGCCTTGGATTTACCAGACTCATGTCTGAGATGCTATTTCATCCTTACTTCCCATGGGTATTGTACACAGGATTCCAAATGCCAGTCCGCATAGATGAACCAAATTAGTATTTCTTTCCTTGCCTCACCTACCACATCATTACCCTTGATCCAAGTGTTCATACCTAATATTGAAGATTCTGTTTCCTTTGCTCTGGTTGTGTTTCTAGGCTGTGCATGATTCTCAGAGTGGGAATAAAGGAATATCCTTACCTTGGCACTGACTGGGCTAACACTGAGGTTGTTAGTTGCAGCGGGGGTGGGGGTGGGGGTGATGTGAGCAGAAGATAGCATGACTGAGCTGAACTCACCAGTGATTGTGTAGATAGCAGTGATAGCCAAGAGGATGAAGATTGCCAGGTAAAGGTCCAGTCCCAGGGCCAGCTTGATGAATATAGCTCCAGAAAAGATGTCTGACTACAAAGGGAATGGTCAGGATGGAAAAGAAACATGCGCTGCATCACTTAGCTCTTCACAGATGGCTTACTACCAGCATGTACTGTAGCTACATGTGTCTCCTCTGCAGTCCAGTTATGAACTCCTTGGAAGCCAGATCTCATCCTCAGATGACCATTATTGGATGGACCACAGAGAGGAATGATGAGCAAGTGGCTGGAAAGTGAGAAGCGGCTACACTACAGCTTGTGTGGACTACTCTTTCATCATGGTCAGTAGAGAAACAATGATAAGAACTAGAATAGTAGATGGAGGAGTCACAGAGTAGACCATGGTTATTGTTAGGAAGATACTTGAGAGTGCTTAGGGGAGTAGAAAGGGAGGTAAAACATAATGACAGGAGGGGGAAGTAATTATGAAGCAAATAACCAGAGACATTAAGAAGAGATGAGATCAAGAATAGGCACAGGTTGCCCTGGCTGGTGTTGCTCAGTGGATTGAACACCAGGCTGCAAACCAAAGTGTCGAAGTTCGATTCCCAGTCAGGGCACATGCCTGGGTTGCAGGCCAGGTCCCCAGTGGGGGGCACTCAGGAGGCAACCACACATTGATGTTTCTCTCCCTCTCTTTCTCCCTCTCTTCTCTGTCTAAAAGTAAATAATAAAAATCTTTTAAAAAAGGCACAGCTTGAGGGTTGACCTTTGACTCCTCATCTTCAGAAGAAAAGAATGAAACAAATGTACATTATGTAAATGGGTTGGGAGGATTAGCTGTTCATGCCTATATTTTCTAGATGAAGCAAGGGATGAGGATTTCTGGTAAGAGGCAAAGGTCCAGGAGCTAAAAAAAGTTGTGGAGGGTTTGAAACAGTCATTGAAAGAACCAGGGGTGAATATATCATAAAAACCCACTGACGAAAGGATTATTGGTTGAGGTTTAGAAGTCAGAGGGAGTTCTGCAGAAGCACCTTATGCTGCAAGATCATGTCCACCCAGCTCTGCATGGCCCCTGGGTCCCCAGAATGTGCTTCCCAGTTTTCCTGAGATTTCAACACAACTTATGCTGGCCCCACTTGGATCTGTCCCTTCAACTTTGATCCCCAAGGGCTCTGCATCAAAACCACAAAACCAAACCAAACCAAACCAAACCAAAAACCTGAGAAATAGCAGGTTGGTTAGAAGCACAGAAGCAATATCCCTGGGTGCGGGCACAGTGTTAAGTGGGAGACTGGACTTCCCAGGGCTGGAGATTTGCTAGGGGAGCTCCATGGAAGGAGAGACAGGCAGAGACTGACCGAGACTATGTGCTGGTGGACCATGGAATCTAAGGGGCAGGAAGGCACGGGCGAGGTGAGGGAAAACGGTAGGGTGGCAAGATGCAGAACCAGACGAGTCAGAGGCAGGTTTCTCTGTAGAACTTGGGTTTGGAAGAGGTGTCACAGGACAGGGTAGATTTTTCCTCCCTAACATTTGAAATAAAACCTGTCGTTTATCATCTCACCAGACACACGTTTCGGTGAAAAGCCTCTGAGCCTGGAAACTAACTCTGTGACATACACAAAGTACTTCCTGCAACTTTGTCATCACTGGGTTTTTAAGGCATGTAACTACTGTGGAAATGGAAGGGAGACTGTATTTTTTACAAAATTGGATACTTACTAAAAAATTATTTAGCTTTTCAGAAAAGATATCACCTATTGTGATGTCAATCATTGTATGAGTTGCTGTGAAGCATACCTGCATCTATCTGCATCACAGCTTCCGCACTCTAGGTGGTGGTAGGGAGGGGGCATTAGGACTTGTGCATTCATGCCTGGTCATTTACATACAAAACATATTATCTTATTATGAATTCCTTGATTTGTGTTTCTTTATATAGTGCAATTAAGTACTATATAAACTATGATGGTTTAAAATTATATATAAATAGCTTATATTACTAATGACTTTTTAATTGTGATAACATCTATAACATAAAACTTGCCATTTGAACTATTTTATCACGTGTAGTTCAATGGGATTAATTATATTTTCAATGATTATAAAATATTTCTAAAAAAAGAAGCACTTCATTGCCCTGGCTGGTGTAGCTCAGTGGATTGAGTGCGGGCTGCGAACCAAAGCATCACAGGTTCGATTCCCAGTCAGGGCACATGCCTGGGTTGCAGGCCATGGCCCCCAGCAACCGCACATTGATGTTTCTCTCTCTCTCTTTCTCCCTCCCTTCCCTCTCTAAAAATAAATAAATAAAATCTTAAAAAAAAAGAAGCACTTCACGATTCAGGATATCCTTTTGCTCTTGAAGGACATTGGGACAATGGTCGATATCCAAACAAGGTTTGTAGGTTACATATTAGTTTGTATCAGAGTTAATTTCCTGGATTTTAAAATTTGCAGTGAGGTTTTCTTAAAGAATAACTGTATCTTTAAAGCACACAGGCTGTAATATTTAGGAGTAAAGCTGCTCCATCTCTGCAATGATTCTCAATACATGTATTATTAAAGCCTGAGAACCAGTGAACAAGATGATTTTTTCCAAACCCGGGGCAGGGGAGGACCGTGAAAGCTATCCTGTCCTAACTCCTCATAATGGTCTGTGTAATAAGTAACCAGGACGCAAGCTGTTATCAGAGTGTAGCAGTACACAGAAGGTCGTACATAAGATTAATCACTATTAATATCACTTAGAACATAACCTTGTAAGTGAGAATGGGCTCCTGCTATTGTATCTTGCCAGCCAACCACAGATCCTGCACGGTTGGTTAGTCACAGATGTGCCCTTGGCCTTCCCTGCAACTCCATTCTGCTCCCCATCATGCCATCTGCTCCCCACCACCTGGATCCTTCCACCACAGGAGGCTGCACCCCGTGGGGCCCCTTCAGCCACTTCCATTCTGCTCTAGCACCTGGTGCACACCCTTTAGGACCATGAGGTTGCAGAGGTCAGAGCCAGAGGAGGACTGCGAGATCATGGAGTCCCACCCACTTGTGGATCATGGCAAGCTGCCCTGCTTCCCTTGGCCTCTCCTCCCTCCTGTCCCGGGGGATTGTTTAATTCCCCCCAGGACCCCATGAGGATGACTCTCATTTCCACCCAGCTGAAGATGCCCCCTTTCCTGGGTATCCATAGTGTACCTCCCATGCTTGTCCACACAGTCTATTCAAGTTCACATTTAATTCATTTGCACATATTATCATAAAGTGCTAACAATTTCATGATTAAATTCTTATCTCCTGAACCCTATGGTGAACTCCTCGTGTGCAGGAGTCTTTGTTACCCTTGGCATGGTGCTCAGCAATATACGGCGAGTGCTGGAAAATGCTCACGTTGCCTTCGGAGGGCTCGTGCCATCTAATCTAACATCTGGTTTACTTCCAGCCACGAGTCAGGTCAACAGAAGAGCAATAGTGGGGCTTAGCTTCTTCCCTCATGCACCGCCTAGACTATGAACTTGAGGAGATTATTTCAGTAGTCACTGATACTTGAGAAACAGATGTGTGACTCTTTGTTTTCTACACGTGCTGCTGAATCCTCAAATTCCTTTCTTCTTTCCTTAATGATTATCTCCAAGGAATTTAATTAAAAAAAAAACCTCGTTTGTGACATATGTTTTGTAGGGGCGGTCTTATATAAAATACATGTAAGGAAAATCAGTATAATAATACAAAGCACTTTCCTGCTGGTTCACATGTCAGGTAATCAAGGTGAAAATGAAAATACAGACAAAGAGAATGAAGAGGTTATCGTGCAGAGGAGGAGCAGGGGACCAGAGAACCCTTCTCTTTCTTACTAATAAATGGCTGTGCTACTTGAACCAGACATCCGTTCTTTCTGTGCATCCATTTTTCCATATCCTTAACAAAAGGGTGGGCGTACACTGTATAGCCTCTCATGACTTTATAAGTCTTTTACTCTGTGTACTCAGAGCAGGGTCCCTGAAGCTGCTTTCCCCCATAAACACCTGGTGGGGGCACCCCAGGTAGATTGAGACATGCACACTGCTTGACCCTGTTTATAGTGAGAGACCATACACACACCCAGCTGTCTGATCTTAGCCCTCCAGCCCCATTGCGGCAACCTTGTGAAGCTACAATGCCAGGAGCACCGAACTCACTGAGATTCTCAATGCCACACAGATGAAGAGGGAGAGGAGAGAGAGGTAGATCTGGAGTCGCTTCCCACCAAACCGCTTCCTTAGGTATTCCGGCATGGTCATCACCTGCAGAGACAGACATTGATAGGGATGCACCTGCAGGTCCAGCACGTTCCTATTATTCAACATTTACTCTGCACCTATGCAACACACAGGTGAGCCTGTGTGTTGCCCCTCGGGGAATCCCAGTGAGAAAGGCACAGTGTTTCGAGACAGCGGCAAGGCTGGAGTGAACACAGACGCTGGGACCAGACAGTCTTGGGATGTGTTCCCAGCTCTGACTTGTACTAGAAGTGTAACATTTGGCAAATGATTCTCTTTCTGAACTTCCATTTTCTCATCTGTAATGTAGGGTTTTCATGTAAAATACCTACACCACCTCCACATGCATGGTAAACACTCAACAAATAATTTTCATTGTCTTCACCAATAATGTGACAGTCTAGCAAAAACATTACTTGTAAGTAATAAATCACAATTATTGTTACATAATAAATTGATCATTGAATAAATTGCAAATATACATTTGGGTATATGTTTATATGATTCTCTTCATCGGAAAGAAGAGAGTTACATTAAATTCCCACTTAGAGAAAAGCCTGTAGCTGTCAGTACTGAAATACGATGTGGACTGTGAGGCATAGCATAGAAGGTGCAGCTTTCTGGTGCATCACAGCAGACGGAGCTCATGATTTAATCTCCCTCATGTAAAAGAATGTTAAATAAATATTTACACAATATTACCAAAAAACAAGGGGAATTCTTGGTGGTTCAGAAACTGTGAGGGTGCCCTGAAAGATGGTAAGCCACACCCAAGACCCATGAGTTCTGTGGGATGGGTCTGTTAACCTAAAAATAAAAGGCTTTTTGCCCCAGCTGATGTGGCTCAGTGGATTGAGCACTAGCTTGCAAACTGAAAGGTTGCTGGTTTGATTTCCAGTGAGGGCATGTGCTTGGGTCGTGGGCCAGGTCCCCAGCTGGGGACATGTGAGAGGCAACCATTCGATGTTTTCCTCCCTCCTTTCCCCTCTCTCTAAAAATAAATAAATAAAATCTTTTAAAAAAGAAAAATGAAAGGCCTTTCAAAGTGAGAGGCAATAAGCATTTATTTGAGGCCAAAGAATAGCTATTTGGGAATTATCGATTCAGGCAGAAATCCAAGAAATGTTTGGATTAGGAGATAAAGGCAATAGGTATTTATAAGAAAGGGAATGAGAACAATTACATCAATAGAAGGGGACATTTCTATTGCTGCAGGAAGGCTAACATTGTGATCTGATTATACACAATGTTTTTAATTTTCAGTCCCATATCCATCAGCCCAGCAGTCAGAATATCTGCTCTCTTCAGATACCTGCTATCCTTGCAAACAGTTCTTGGGGATGCAAAGTTGCTTTAGACCCAATCCAAGGGTTGCTTTGCTCTCTTTTAACATTCCAAAGGTTCAAGGCTTGAAGGCAGTTAGTTCCTTTGGGATGGCAGCTCCAACCCTATTTTAAAGTGGCTCCAGTTATCATTATTTTTATAGGTCTTCATACCAAGGACAGCATCGTCCAGTGAGCCTTGTTCAAGCCTGGAGCTGGAAGGGACCCGGGATGAGCAAAAGGGGAATGTACAGTGATCTGAGGAGAGATGACCCGAAAGGCTTGTCCCTGAGCACCTCGTCTCAGGGATTATTTCAGGATACAGCACCCATGGTCTGAGTGTCAGCAGTAGAAGGAATAAATGTGGGAGCAAGGCTCAGAGAGACAGAGCAGTGCCCCAATGAGCTGGCCAAGCCCAGGCTGAAGGAGAGCCACTCTAGCTGTGGTGTATTCTACCCTCATTTAAAAAAGAAACCACTTTACAAATGTCAAAAGAGCAAACATTAGAATGAGGAAAAAAGCCATGAGTCAGTGAACACGTGGGGACATGTAGCGATGATCTGGGAATGGCTGGCTGCAGCCATTTGCCAGAGCAGTCTGGCAGCACTTAGTAGGTTTTTGTTCACGTAAGCCCAGAAATGCTGGACCAACAGTATGCCCCAGGTTTCATGACTGGGCAGAAAGAATGAGCGAATGAACAAATGCCTGACCGGTGTGCCGAGAACACCCGTGATTACTCACCCCCGCCTTGATGTATATGGGCACAAAGAACCACCCCAGGACCAGCAACAGCAGCAGGGCCTACAAGAAATCAAGAAGAGAGCGTGACATTGGAGAGACTTGGCTTGTGGGCCTTGTCACTTCATGAGCTCAGAGTGTGAAAATCAAATACGGTGAGTCCTCACTTGTGGTTGCTTGATAGGTTTTTGGAAACGGCGACTATAAAGGAAATGACATATAACAAAACCAATTTTCCCATAGGCATATTGATATAAACAAGAGATCAGTTTGTATGGTCATTTCTGGTCATTAAAATAAGTTTGAACTATACATACATTAAAGAAAGATGAATAAAAACGAGTAAGATTATTATTTTCAAACCTGCTTGTTCCAGTTCAAGGCCACAGGTGGCCAGAGCCTCTCTGAGCAGCTCAGGGTGTGGGACAGGACCCTGGTCTGCACAGGTCACCTTCCATTGAGGGTGCACACACACACACACACCCATCCCTATGCACTCAGACCAGGACATGGCAGACACACCAATTCACCTCAGCTCTTTGGGAGGTGGGGGGAAACAGGAGTACCCTGAGAAAACCCACACTGATGTGGGGAGAATGTGCAAACTCCACATGGACAGTGGCCCCGCCAGGAGTCAAATACTTTCTCATTAACATTATGATGAAACGACACTGAACAGACGATGCTCTTCGAGGACCTGCTGTGGGTTTGCTTGGATCCTGTCACCTTCCACCCATTATGATCCATCCGCAGACAGCTGTGGATTCTTTTCTGTTTTCATGATTCAGAGTTCGTGAAACTCCTGGGGCTCAGGATGTGACAAAAATGCACAGTGAAAAATGAACAGAAGAGAAGGGCCTGAGGACAGGTGGACCGCTGGGAGGTCATACAATCTTTGCCAAAAGGAACTATTCATGAATGGCAGGAGTGACATACAGAGTGATGCAATGAGCAAGAAATTTGGAGGTGCAGGATATTCCCAGTGCTCCCTGGGTCCTTCCATTTATAACTATGATGATAGCGTAATCTTGCAGTTATGTTAATGTTTAAAAAGTCTTCATGTATATCACTCGTGCTGCCCTCACAGCCAACAGCTGAAGCAGATACGATAAGCAAAGTTATTCTTGTCTTATGAAGGGAAAAGCTGAGATTACAGAAAGCCGAAGGTCATAGGCTAAAAGAACCAGGCTCTTGGTAGCCTTATTATTGCACCCACTGGGGCCATAGGGTGTTCTGTCCCTGCCTCTGCAGGCTGAGTCCATTCCGGAGTCCCTGATACTGCTGAAGTAAAACTAGGGGCAACATCTGCAATGAGGGAGAGGCAGTGGGATTTGTAATGAGTCAAGGTCACTTCCAGAGTCCATGCAGAGATGGTCTGTCCCTACTATTATCATGATCCAGTTTTCTTCCACATAAGCATCTCCCTCTGACTGATATGCAGGCACACGAACTTACAAACACAAGAAAGGATAAGGGAAAAGAACAGAAAAAACTTAAGCAGCTCAAGAAGTATTTATGGCATGTGCCCAGCTGAGTCTTAGATGATGGGGTGGTATAAGTGACATGAGAAGAGATGGCCCCTGTCTTCAAAACACTTACAGTCCAGGCCTGGCTGGTGTGGCTCAGTGGATTGAGTGCTGGCCTGCGAACCAAAGGGCCAAAGTTCGATTCCCAGTCAGGGCACGTGCCTGGGTTGCCGGCCAGGTGCCCCAGTGGGGGCTCTCGAGAGGCAACCGCACATTGATGTTTTGCTCCCTCTCTTTCTCCCTCCCTTCCCCTCTGTCTCAAAATAAATAAACTACCTTAAAAAATAAAAACACTTAGAGTCTAATTAAGTGGACAGAGCTCCTACTGATGAAACGGCAGTAGGATGATCAAGAACTCAATTATAAAGTCTTGTAGATTCTACCTACTGTTGCTGTCACTTCCTGAGTCAGGCCCCCCTTGGTCAGTTTCTATGCAGCCACCTGGCGCCAGCACCAGGAAGCTCCCTCGCCCTGTGCCAAGCCCTACCCATCATCTCGATGGATGCCTGACCTGTGGGAGATCTCTCAAGACTCCATATCTGCTTTCCTCCTAGTACCATCTATACTGCAGTGAATGCATATCTGGCTTTCCCACTGGGATATAAGCTTCTCAACAGAAGGGACCGTTGCTTTTACATTTTATTGTTGCTGCATCTAATTTAGAGCCCGACACATAGCAGATCAGGGAGAAGAGATACAAGTGAGAGCTAAAATGATCAAGGAGGCCGAGTGGAAGTGGGATCCCAGTGGGAATAATTGCTTGAGCAACACCTCAGAGGTAGGAGATGTGCCTGATGTGGCCCAGGCGGAACAGGGCCACACAGGCAAGGCCCTGGCATTCAAAGAAGGGATGCATTAAAATGAACACAGAAATCATACCAAAGAGGAGTTTATCCTACACAGAATCCCAGAAAAACATAACTGGATAGAGGTGTTTTTTTTTTTTTTAATTTAAAGGAAAAAGCCTCTGCTGTCACTTACATTCCATTCAAACACGGCAATGACAATTCCTGAAGCCGCTCCGGTCCCGGCCAGCCCCACGAAGTGGCCACTGCCGATGTTACTGGCGAAGAGAGAGGCGCCCATCTGGAATCCGAGAGAACAGACCAAGACCAGAGGTAAGAGACTCAAATCAGACTTCTTCAACGCAGGTAAAGGCTGGTGTGTTTCCATCACTGCTCCTTAGGGCGGGAGTCAAGAAACTGCAACCCATGGGCTGCATCTACCCAGGTTTTGTATGGTTGGTGAGCCCCCCCCCCCAAAAAAAATATATATACACACATACATACATATATATATATATATATATATATATTTACATTTTGGAATGGTTAAAATAAATCTAAGGAGGAATACTGGTTTGTGAGATGTGAAATACGAAATTCAAATTTCAGTGCCCAGACGTGGTTGCACTGGAGCGCAGCCACGCTCTCTGGTTTTACGTCTGGACTGTGGCTGCTTCTGAGCTACGACGGCAGAGATGTCTCTAAAATGCTTACAACCTGGCAATTTATAGAAAAGCTTGCTGACCCCTGCTTTAGAGGAACATTAACCTATCTACCTCAATGCTCCGAGTTCAGCCTGTTCTTGACCGAGAACTGCCAGCTCTCCCATCGGCCCCTTCAGTCAGCCTCAAGGGCCCAAAACTTGGGTAGGAGGGAGTTCCTCTTCATCCTTTTGGCCCTAAGGACCCTCTTTTAAAACACTTCCCTTCCCATCACACTGTCTACTGTTCTAAAGTCTCAGAGATCAAAACAGATCTCTCAAGTGGGCACGGATGACCACTAGTTCCGACAGAACAGGGTTGGGGTTCGGGACCACTGAAGTGCCTATTCTTCTGTTCCCATCTTTTCAGCCTTCTGTAAAATCACCTTTGCTGCGCAGGCATTTGGGGCTCAAGGATAAGGTGAATTTCATTTGTAGCTATGGGATTGGTTGAGCCTTGAATGTTTCATAAACACAGTCCTAAGAAGGCAATGCCGACTGGACACTCCAGGTAAAATCCACTTTGAGCTTGCTTTTGGTTTGCTTCAACTACCTGGGCTTCATGTCCCTTCCCCTCATATTATTCAATCAGCAGATCTGTGAAGAAAGCACATACTGAGCACCCACTGTATACTCATCCCACTGCTGACATTACATGGGTTCAGAGAAGATGACACAGCCTCTGCTGCAATGGGACTCTTGCCAAGGAGCCCAGACATCAGAACCCAGCAAGAAACTGGGCAAGAGTCACAGAGGCATCGCCACTTTGACCATCACAGGGGACACACATCCGCTATGGCAACCGCACAGAACAAAGGACTAGACGTTCAGGCTGGAGTGCGGAGCGGGGTTTCTCAGACGAAGCAGGGATGCAGCTAAGTGTTGAAGGAGGAGAGGAGGGAGCGGGACGCTCATCCAAACAAGAGGGTCGGCGTTAGCTCAGGGGTGGGACCAGAGAAGGATTGTATCCATTGGGAATATGCTGTGGATCGTAAGGAGCCAAGGCAGAAGGTTCTTGGTGAGGACCAGGGAGAAAGCACATGAAGCAGAGCTGAGCAGGGTCTTCTCAAATGCCCCACTACACCTGCTGTCGTAACTGGTGCCATGCACAGCCATCTACTGGAATGACGGGCAAAGCCCTGAGGTCAGGGATTTAGGAAGAGAGACCCCAGCAGGCAGGCAAGCAATACACATCAGAAATGATCAGCCTACCCAATGTTTTCGTTATCCCACTCTCAAACGCATGCACAGGAACTTCATTTCCTGGAAACTCTGACCACTCACCGGCCACCAGACGATGTCCCGACCCGCCAGGAAGAAGCCCCCCACGGTGTCCCGGTTGGTCTTCAGCATTGCCTGTGAGGGAGGGAAGACAGGGGAGGGTCAGACTGCCGCCTACGTACCCAGGGTGCCCCAATACTGCGGTCGTGGTGCTGATGCAGTGCCCTTCTCTGTCTCTCCTGAAGAGAGACACGTTTCCCTGGAGACTGTGACATTAGCATCCATCTTTAAAGGGCCTCCAAATCAGGGTTTGAGCAGAACCCAGGGACTTTAGGAAATTATATTTCTCAACTTTTGTCCTAATCGCTCTGCTTCTTTCATTTATGAAAGCAATGTGAGGTATCACTGAAGCTGTGCTGGGAAGAACATCTGTAGCCTCAAAGGTGTCACTAAAAGAAAGAATAAGCATCAGGGAATCGAGTCTCCAACTCAAGTAAGTTGGAGAGTGAGCAAATAACACAGGAAAACAGAAGAAGTGAGGTCAGAAAAAGAAAGGGCATTGGGCTGGAGACGCTGAGCAGGTTAAGCCTGAAGTTCCGGGCGGTGGCCCCATTCACACAGCGGGTCTGTTGGGAGAAGAAACTAACTCAGTGTGAGCGTTATTGATGTCACACACAAGAAAAGGGTTCTGAGAGAAGGGACATAAAGTCTGTGACAGCTGCTAATGTTCTCTCCACTTTGTCACATCACACCTTTTCCTCCCTCGATGTTTTACCCCTAAGCCACGAGCTGCCCTGAGTCCCGGTTGGACGCCTGCATACCCACAGCCCGACGGCCATCACTACCACGAAATAGACGACAATGACGGAGATGTCAGCAGCGTTTCGGATACGCTCTGACATCTCAGGAGGGCCCGGGGTCCCGGTCATGGTGCTGGGGCTTAACGTGCTGGCCATGGCTGCTGGCGGTCCTTTCCCCATGCCCAGGAAAGGCTCTTTCCTTATACAAGCTCTGGGTTAATGATCAGCCTCCAGTAGGCGGGGCACGCTATCAGAACCAGCTCCTAGGCATGGGACCTTTAAACCTTTTCTCTGAAGCTCTGAGACCCTGGCCCTCCAGTGGTCAGTGCTGGTCCAAGGCGAGTGTGAGAATGAGGGGGGCAAGACCAGAAGAGGCGTGAGAGTTGGGGTATTCACCACGTGGAAAGACAGGGGCTTTAAGATTTGACCAGACTGCGGGAGGATTCCCAAGAGATGACTATTAGACTCCACATGAGGGTGAGATTATACAGGATTTGTCCTTCTGTGCCTGGCTTATTTCACCTAGTATAATGTTCTTTCCTTTTATTCATGTTTTTACAATGGGAGGGATTTTTTCTTTTTTATGGCTGAATAAAAGTCCATGGTGTATATGCATGTATGCCACGTTTTCTTTACCTGTTCCACTGCCACACACATGCACTATTTTCATACTTTGGCTATTGTGAGTGATGCTGTTATGAGCACGGGAGTGCAGATAACTCTTTAACATACTGATTTTGTTGCCTTTAGATACATACCCCAACATGGATTACTAGATCTGATGGTAGGTCAACTTCTAATTTTTTTCTTTTAAAGATTGTATTTATTTATTTTTAGATGAGGGGAAGGGAGGGAGAAAGAAAGGGAGAGAAACATCAATGCATGGTTGCCTTTTGCACACCCCCAGTAGGGACCTGGTCTGCAACCTAGGCTTGTGCCCTAACAGGGAATTGAACAAGAGACCCTATAGTTTGCAGTCTGGCTCTCAATCCACTGAGCCACACCAGCTAGGGCAACTTCTAATTTTTTGAGGATCCTCCATACTGTTTTCCACAATGACTGTATCAATTTCCATGCCCAACAAGAGGGCACTAGAATTCCCCTCTCTCCACATTTTCACCAACACTTATCTCTCGCCTTTTTGATAACAGCCATTGTAACAGGTGTAGGGTAATATCTCATGGTGGTTTTGATCTGCACTTCCCTGATGATTAGTGACGCTGAGCCTCCTTTTCTTTCTCACCTGCCGGATGCATGTGCTCACCAGCTGAGCAGAGTCTACTGCTAATCACTTTTCAAGCTCCTCTCCTCTTGCTTCCCACGCCATGGACACTCGCACAGAACCACCCATGTCTCCTCTCTGGGTTTCTCTAATTTATGTCATTTAAAAAAAACTTCCCAATATGGAAACCTGAGAATGTTACTGCCATGTTTAAAGTCTTCAATGTCAAGTAAAGGAAGTCTCAGATCCCTAGGGTAGCCTATACAGCACCCCTCCCCCTCCCGGCCAAGTCTGTCTTGTTCATTTCCTCTCTGCCTGACCTTCCACACTTCGCTGCCTTCTACAGCTGCCAGGCACCGCAGACTTCTGCCACCTCTGGGATGTCCCTTGATCCCAAATGCTGCTGCTGTTTTATGCCTTTTATTTCCTTTTCTTACAATGATTTTCCTGCTTTCCCTTTAGAACTAGATCAAGTTCCATCTCCTCTGGGAGACCCAAATATAAAAGTAAAAGGCTGTGTTGATCATCATAACATTAAGGCCTAGGACAGTGCCTGGCAGATTGGAGTCATAAACATGTGTGTTGCAAACTCTGGTCACCCAGTTAAGGCAGTTCCATTTGGACCAGCATGGGGTGCTGTGGGACTAACCATGGGTCGTTGGAGTGTGGCCACTCCCAGTTGGATGAACCCCAAGAGTGCTGCAAGCACTTTTACTCACTTGTGGGGACTTTGCAGCTGTGTCTCCTGAGGAGGGGCATCAGTGGAGTCAGGTGATAGTCTATGAATTATTCAGCAGAAGTCTGAATAATTCCAGCAGAAGTCTGGGAGCTCTACTCAATTTTTCTTGAGGTTTTACTGGTTTTAAAGTAAGCAGCTTGGTTCTGTGGTTGTCTGTGATTCAAAATTCTTTCTTTGGATCTCCAAATGCATTAATATAATAATAAAATAAAAATATAATATAATATAATATAATATAATATAATATAATATAATATAATATATGTGATATGACATTATTTGAATCTCAGACCAGTTCTCTGGTTCTAGGAGAGGCAGCATGGCCTCCCCACCCATCTCTGGGCTCCAGCCTGAGAGTGAGGCTGAGTATCACTGCTCAGCATGGGACAGCAGCCTCCATGATCACACAGTGCTCCAGGCCAGTGGGGAAGTGAGACACAAACCCTGAGCTCCTGTCCTCACCCTGCATGTGGGGACCTCACAGAACACCATTTAACTGCCCCAGGGGCAGACAAGGGCAGGTTCCAAATGACAGTTATGTATGCTATTCAGGAGTATTGAAAATAATGTGAGTTAAAATGACTGAATTTACACAATGGGCAAGTGTATATAGGTAACACCATTGTGAATATATTTGTAGCAATTTAAAGATAGGCATATTCACGTGCATTAAAAATGGTAAAAAGGAATGTAAGGTTTAACTAAGGGGGTGCATATATTTTTCTAGATTTTTCTTTTCCATTCCAGTTGGAAGTGCTGGATTCACATGTTCAGAGGGTCCACCTCTCTGACCTCAGGTAGCCAATCACCAGGGTTACTGGTGGCCAGTCTCCACTCTTTCTTTGGCCTTGGACCTGCCCTGACCTCTAACCTGAGGGCTCTTCCTGTCTGCCAAAGAGATCACCTGACTCACCCTACAGATCCAAACCTATACATCAACGTTTTTGAAGTTTCTTTGGCCCTATTTCCCTGCACCCCTCGACATGCACACAGGGTTATTTCCCCATCTGTATGTTCTTGTTTGTACTCTTCTGTCTTTTCACATACATGTGCAGTTCACATACATGTGCAGGCAAGGTTGAAGTTCCAGGGGGGCAGTTGCCAGAAATTGACATTTTGGAAAAAAAAGTTTTTCATCAAGATGAAAATCCAGGTGTAAGAGCATTACTGTTCCAGTGGTGGACCGACTGAGGTCTCTTCTCACTCTGTTGTCTTGGGCAGTGATGCCAGGAATACAGTACAAAAAGGACACTCCACCCATGTGTGCAGTGCTAGCACAGTGACTGGAGGATGTGGGCCTGGTGGCCAGCAGGGGGCACTGTGTGACATGCTGAGTGCAAGCTTGTGATAGACAGCTGGTGAACCACTCAGCTGGCTCTAGGCCATTTGGGCAAACTGTATCCTCACTGATGTGTGACTTTTCTCCACTGACGATACCCTCACCCCATCAACCCATGAGCTCCTGGGTCTGGTTCATATTTGGTCATTTCCTTTTTTTCTACGAGTCTTTGTCCAAACTGAGTCTGGGAAGAGCTGATAGATAGTGAGGACTAGAGTAAATTGAATCCTGGGAGAGTCTGTCTAGGGGATAAGACACAGCTTGTGGGCATTCTTCCCACAGGGGAGCTTCTGAAGACAGAACTCTGGAGCACTTCTAACACGCCCTTGAGCTTTCCCCCCTCAGCCCTTTATAAATGGGGCACTCTCAAGTGGTTTAGCTGAAGGGCCCCAGGGGCACACAGCACCTGCCTTTCTCCTCTGGCCCCCAAGGAGCAGGTGTGCTGTGATGCTAGACTCACAAGCCTCTGTCTCACCATATTGGTCACTTGGTCAGGTAACCACTTTCTGCAATGGAAGCCTTGGACACATGGGCAATTGTGATGCACTCTTTATAGTGCATCAAAGCACTGTAAATATGAGGACTATTGTTCCCTGAACTTTGGGCTGAAGGGGAGAATGAGTATTACTGCACCTGAAATGATAGCCTCAGAGCTTGTACTGTGATCTTTGCCCCAGGGAGGTGAGCTGAGTCCTCCCCTCTGCACCCTTTGCCCAACCATTTGCTCCCTTATCTCAACTGGTGACCAACACTAACTCACTGGGGACATTTTTGCTGCCACCAGCACTGAAAATATGAGGCATTTAGGTCATTAGCAGTGCCCGCTTGTGTGGTCCCATCAGGCATAGACCAGACTGTTGATTACTCTTGTTTGACTGCATTGTCTAGTACAACAGTACTGTTATTACACAACAGTACTGAATAATAAGGAAGGTAACTGTGATTTTTCCTTTTCCTGATCTTAGTGAGAATGCCCTTCATTAACAAAGATGCTGACTTTAGGACCAGACTATATATGTGTGTGGGAGAGCGCATATTACCATATTATAAATGTACCTGTCTATTCTCTTAACTGGTTTTCATTAGGTATAGTTGTTAAATTTAATGAATGACTCTTTCCGAATCTGATGAGATGATAATATTTTGTCTTTTGATCTATTAATATGCTGTATTATATTTAAATATTTCTTAATATTGATAACACTTGCATTTCTGAAATAAATTCTACTTGGCGATGGTCTACAAATTACTATTTTGATGTTGGATTTTGTTAATTTTTTATTTAGAAATTCTATATGAATATTTAATGACTTGGTCTGAAGATGCCTTTTTTTTGTATTTCTTTGTTTTCTATGAGAACTAGAAAATGTCCTCTTTTTCAGTGCTTTGGAAAAATTATGAAGCAAACAAATTGGAATCATCTAATCTTTGAAGGTTTGTTAGAAGTTTCCTATTATACTACCTGAGCCTCATGCCTGATAACATTCTCTACTTTTTTCTGAGGAAATTGGTCTGTTTAAATATTTTTAACTTTTATAGGGCCAGTTGTGCTTTTTCCATGGAAAGTATGCATTTCATCTAGTTTTCTTAAGAAATAGAGGTTATTTCTTACATTTTTCCCATTTTTCAATATTTCCCACATGCATGCATTATCCATTTTCATTGAGTAAGTTAATCAGTGGTTTTTGTAGTTTGTCATTTAAAAAGAATTTTGATGTGCCAATTAGATCTACTATTTTTCTAGCCTCTACCACATAACCTGTTGCTTTTATTGTGATGGGGAGATGGGTTGTTTCTCACTTGCCTTTTTAATTTTCTTGGACTGGGCTGAACTCAAAATTTCTCCCTTTGGCTTGATTTTCCCTTTGCAAGATGGTTCCCGCAGAGCTCTCCAGCCTTCCTTTCAATGATCTTTTCCCTTAACACATTTTCTTTTCTTAGCAGGCCTTTACTCTGATATCCCTTCATTGAAGTCAGTGCTCTGGCTTCTGAACTGCAGTCTTTTTCTCTATCTTCATGTTTTAGGGGTTTTCTATTTCTTGCTGTGATTTTAGATTAATATTAAACTGGCTCGCTGCTAGCTTTCCTCTTCTATCCTCTACAAAGATTTCTTGACTGATCTTACTTTCTGCTTAGACTATGGCTAATGATGGAAGAATGGGAGAGAGCCTGCTGGCATTCGGAAGTTACCGTGTTCATTTATTTGTTTATTTATATGTTTCACTTACATGTGGTTTGAAGTTTGAACATTTTCCTTTTTTTAAGGCTTCATTTATTTTTACAGAGAGGGGAAGGGAGGGAGAAAGACAGGGAGAGAAACATTGACCTGCAAACCCAGGCATGTGCCCTGACTGGGAATTGAACCCAAGACCCTTTGGTTCACAGGCAGGAGCTCAATCCACCGAGCCATGCCAGTCAGGGCTAAAGTTTGAACATTTTCTTATTGTTTTACCAGGAGTGTGGATTTTGTGTAGTTTCATTTGTCCTCTTTCTTTCTTTTTTTATTGAGTATGAATTTTTAAAGACTTGTACAGTGAAAACTATGAAATATTCATGAAATAAAGCAAAGAAGATATAAGTAAATGGATAAGCATCTTGTATTTATTAATTTGAAGACTTAATATTCTGTTAAGATATTAATAAGCAACCTAAAGATTCAATGTGGTCTTCATAAAAGTTCCAATGACATTATTTTCCAGAAACAGAAAAATCCACCCTAAATTTATGTGAAATCACAAGACACCCTGAAGAAAATATTGCAAAAGAAGAAAAAGTTGGAGGTATCATACTTTCTGATTTCAAACACATTCCAGTGCTCCAGTAATTAAGAGTGTGATACTGACATAAACCTTCTTTCAAGGTGGCTGGTTGCCTATTTCCTCTAGAGTGAATTCCTGAAGGTGAGTTAGTTCATAACAGGGTGTGTGAGCCTGTGTGTTTGTGGAATGGGGGCGGGTCAGTGTTTGTGGAGGGTCTGCTCTGCGCATGTGGGACACTCAGATGTGTCCTTTGGACTCTGCACATAAATGACAGTGACACCCTCCTGTTAAGTTATGACCTACGAAACCACCTCCAGATTTCCAGATATCCCCTGAGGGGGCCCAATGACCCCAGGGTGAGACCCACTGGGTTAAATGAGAATGTTCTCAGCTGTTAGGCAGCCTTTGCCTTTGAGTCCTGTTCATGCCAGTCAGCTGGACAGAGACTAATGTGCCATCTCTCTGTGCTTCTGAGTTTCCGTCTGTTAGACAAAACAGTCACACAGACTCACGTGAGGTGAGAGCCTGCAGCCCAGCCATGTGGAAAGTCCTGTCAATCAGTGTGAAGGACAGCAGGACAGCTAGTGCAGAGATGTGAGGTTAGGAGGGTGGAGGGATTGAGCAAAAAGGACAAGGGCTCATGGGCATGGACAAAAGTGTGATGAAAGATGGGGAGAGAAGGGTACAAGGAGACAAATAGTAATGGAAAAAATACAATAAAGATTAAATAAAACAGACAGAAAAAAACAAATTGCAACATATAAATTTTGGCCAATTGTGTGTGCACTTAATATATTTAAATTTTACACATTGCACATAAAGATATTTTATGTCTTTTCATTTAGTCCCTTAGGGAGTTTATTTCAAGCCTGAGACACAAAGATGAGTGAACACATGACAGCATCTCGTGCCCTTGGGGACAGGCGTGTGTGGGTCCTGGAGCACAGACAGGAGCAGCAGGTGGGTGAGGAGCAGACACTGAAGACAGAAGACAAGATGACCCCCATGAGCATGTGACCTGCCAGGGCACGGTGGTTGTTTGAGTGTCTGCTCACATTTCCCTTAAATAACAGTCTGTAAGGTCATCAGTTGTCACCTGGGACTAACACACAGTTCAAAATACAATTTCGTTGATCAAAAACCATCTGATCAACAAAATGTAATATTCAACTTCTGACCCAAAGTTCCACAAAAGACTCTAGTGGGGAAACTCATGAAGGAAGGAGCATGGGTTTAAAATGTCTGTGTGAATGAGACAGGACTCTGCCCTGTGACGTGGGTGAAGGGAGCTGATAAATGATGGTCCGAGGCCGTGTGTGCTGGTCTGGACTCCTTCTGCTCACACGTGTCACCCCTGAACCTCATGACTCCAGACACAGGAAGCCTGTTCCCCCTTTCCTCTCTCACTCAGCACAGCAGTCAGTCAGCTGACCATTCTGGACATTTCTACACATGTACATTCATGTGATAGCAGTTGGAACCTGTTGCTGTCCTGTGCAAGAGTTTGGGCACGTAAATACATATTTATGGCACAACACATGCCCATGAGGGACGTGGTGTGTGGGTGTGTTTTCAGCCAGTGAGGGAGCAGAGTGAGAGATACGGGGGGTAGAGGATTAAACAAGAGGAGTCCCATGCATGGGGCTTGAGGTGGTGTAACCAATGCAGGCAGTTCTTTGAACTCTTTTCTATAGTTTGTGTGACTTCAGCATTGTCATATTAATTCTCTACTTCTGTCTGTGGTGACATGTGTGTGCCTTACTACTGAAAGCCACTGAGAATGACCGAAATGTGTGCTGTCACCATGACTCAAGTTTAATTCCATTTCCTTCCAAAAGACAGAGGAGGAGTCACCTTGAGCATCATGAAGGGAGAGGAGTCAGGGATCTGAAGTACCAGGAAAGTGGGGAAAGCTGGAGGCCCGAGAGAACGTGCAGGGGCTGCGTGGTGGGTGTGGAGGGGGCGGGGCCAACCTTGAAGCCCCCTGAGGGGAGCCCAGGAGTTGGGGCTCTGTGCAAACAGCAGTGAGGAGTCACTGAGGGTTTTGAGCTGGGGGTGACCTGTCTGAGCTGCATGAGAAAGACCCTCTGAGTGCCTTGAGGACACAGCACCCCAGGCGAGCAGGTGATCCTGGTCAGAGTCATTGACTCGAGGTCCCTGTGAGTCTAGACGTGTGGGGACCATGGGGCCGTGGGCACAGGTACAGCAGAGGTAGATCTGGACACAGAGGGATGTGCTGGTCTCTGCCTCCAACTGCCCAGACACTCAGCACGTCTGCAAACGTGCCACACCTGACTGCTGTCTTGCCACTAAAGGGAGACAGTGAGTAAGAAAATACAGGTAGAAAGTTTTGTTTAAAATATAAACAAATGTGAGGTCACCTAAGACAAAATCCTAACCAGAAATGCATCACACAGGTATGAGAACACTAAGAATAAAAAGAGTAAACTAAAAATAAAACTTAATTCCTAAAATGAAGTAGCATACTACCCTTTCCACTGTTAAATGTGAACCCTTTAAAAGCCATTCTCTTTACCAATCACTTAATCAAATAATATCTATGAAAACTGTACAGGCATCACAGGACTTAAAATATTTGCCGAGTTGGGCTCCTCTGCACGTGACTCTGAGTGCGTTCCTGGAAATTTCGCTGAAAAGCCCCAGCAAGCCCTTCAGACCAGATGAATGGTCCCCTGGTCTGTGACATTGGACATGCAGGTCACTTTGCACTTTACTTTTGAACATCTTCACTGGAGGTGAAACAAAGTAATTAGTCATATAAGTGCATGTTTGTGCCTCCCCAGAAGGGGACCCCTGGGAGTGAGATGCCACAGTAACCAGTACAGTGTCTCTGAGTCACAGTATCTGGGAACCAGACCCTGGAGGTGTGAACAGAGTCAGTGACCTGCTGAGCTGTAGAGACCAGCTAGGCTCCTGGAGGGTGGGCCATAGAGAAGGGTGGACTGCCACCAGCAGGGGGCCCTGTGGGACTGCCTTGTGGTGCCTACTAAGCTGCTCATTAGGGATCATTCACTAATAGGAGTCTGGGTCTGGTGGTTGGAACCAGTGCACACTGACGGGGACTCAGCAGCTGTTTCCTCTGGGGCCTGATAATATCCCCTGAGAAGGGGCCTCTGTGATGTCTCAAGGGGTTATTCCCCTCAGGGGTCTTGCAAGGGGTGAAGCCAGCCTCCATCTTCCTCAGTCTGAGTGTGAGTTGAACTGCAGCACCAGGGCTCAGGGAGGGGCTGGGCAGCCTGTGGAAGGACACACATTTGCATGGACAGCCCCTCCCTTGGCAGAGGGTGGGGAGAAAAGGAGGCCTGGGTAGCCCAGCCCCACTGTGGGCTCAGCGGCTGTGTGCACCATGGCCTGGACTCCTCTCCTCCTTGTGCTCCTCTCTCACTGCACAGGTAGGGACAGGCCTCAGGGATCAGAGCTCAGCCCCAGGTTCATTCCCTTCCTGCTCCATCTCCTGAGAAAATTCCCCTGGTTCTGCCCCATCACTGACAAGTGTCTGTGTCTGCAGGTTCCCTCTCCCAGCCTGTGCTGACTCAGCCGCCCTCCCTCTCTGCATCTCTGGGAGCCACAGCCAGACTCACCTGCACCCTCAGCAGTGGCTTCAATGTTGCCGACTACCACATTCACTGGTTCCAGCAGAATCCAGGGAGCCTTCCCCGGTATCTCCTGAGATTTAAATCAGACTCAGACAAGCACCAGGGCTCAGGGGTCCCCAGCCGCTTCTCTGGATCCAAAGACACCTCGGCCAATGCAGGGCTCCTGACCATCTCTGGGCTGCAGCCTGAGGACGAGGCCGACTATTACTGTCTTACGTTTCATGGCAGTGGGAGCAGCTTCAGTGACTCACGGTGGCTCAGATGACGAGGAAGTGAGACAGAAACCCCTGGGCCCAGAGGTTATGGCTCTGAGCCTCACTGAAGCTTCTGTGGGGGCCTCTGCAAGGTGGGCTCCTCTGCAGTCAGAAACGCCCATGGAAGGGGGCGGAGCAGCACACAGTCATGAGTGAGAGCACAGGGCGTCCCGGGTCACTCTCGCTGAAGGGGTGACAAAGCCCGACTGATTGTCCCCACAGAGTCTGCAGTAAATTTTAACAGAAGAAATATTTTTAAGTAAAAATCTGAGGGTTATCTTACTGCTGTGTCTTGTTTTGCACTCACACAGAACCCTTCTGTCACATCTGGTCACCAACTGTGGGAGGATTTTCTTCACAACAAGCAGTTCCCTGTGACAGCAGCTGGATGTTCCACCACACAACTCAGCTCTCCCACGGCTGCCTGGAGACGGTGTCAGGTTCACAGCAGAAGGGCCAAGTCCCACAGGACTGCCTGCACTTCAGGTGACGGTCACAAGCAGGACGTCTCCGGTGTCACACGAATTCTTCACTTTAACTTGAAGGCTCCCAGGGTCCCACCAGTTGTTTCAATTAATTTGTTGACTCGACCTGAACTCTTCTCCCTCCTCAAGGAAACGGGGGTCAGGGTTGTAAATTCCCGGCTTCAAATCCTGCCTCTGTCTATGAGTGACCAGTCCTCACCCACGAGCCCACCCAGAGCCACCTCATCAGAACAAAAGGAACACTTGTCACCCTGCAAATTTCAAGGTCAGGAGGCTGAAACCAATATATATTTTCTCTTATCTTGCAAAACTGTCTTTGCAAGTACCAGTGATGATCTAGACAGTCTTGTGAACCCACAAATTAATGTCATAAGTGAGAATCTTGTGTTATGTCTTCATCATGCCCACGGCCCCAGCCACTTAGACTGACCCTGGACACTGGGCCCTTGGGCACCCTCCATGACTGGTGACCTCATGACTGTCAGTGGTTCTGCTGAGCCCACAGGCACTGACTGTCCCCCTGTCCTCTCTCACTTCCCTGGGCTCCCAGCCATCCAGGCTGTGGGCTGGGCTGCGGGGCATCAGGAGCAGGAAGTCCCCAGGATGTGCCTGCGTTTCCTCCCCATGAAGCTGCTGATGAGCCCAGACCCCAGGTGAGCTTCTCCTGCACAGGAAGCAGCTGACACATGGGGGGTGACCATGGCAATGTGTCCAAGGGCTCCCAGGTAGAGCCCCCACATTTGTCACCTGGAAGAGCTGTGAGGGACCTTCTTGGGTTTGAGTCTCATTCTCTGAATTCTGTTGTGTCACCAGAACCACTGTGAACACCTCTGGAATCCAGCCTTAGAAGATGCTGATGATCATGGTTACAGAGCTGAACACGACCCAATGGCACAATGATGGCCTGTTCCATGGGGAAATATGACAAATGTGCCTTCCCTGTACCTGCTTGGTTCATGAGTCCCCTGTCTCTGCTTGTGACCAACACCAGCTCTGGATTATGATTCCGGTGTCACTTGTGCTTTGAAAACAAAAGGACTTAATTTTATCAATTTTTTCTTTGTGGTGACAATGAAAATATCTCCATTTGAAGATATGGTTCCCCCAGAGCACAAAGAATTGCTTTGCTTCCAGACCAAAAGAGCCCCCCAGTGCTGAGCGGGGCTGGGAAAGGCCCAAGTGCAGCACGTGAGACCCCAGAAGACCAGGTGGGCGTTTGTGCCCCAGTCTTGCTTCATGGGATCAGGAGAAAAGCCTTTCTCAGACACATGAGCAAGAGACTGTGGTGTGGCAAGATTTATCTGAGTTCAAATAGAAGGCTGCCCGTGTGTCACATGTCTGTCTGTCCTGGTATGGAAAACGTTCAACAGTGTCGTCAGCAAGGCCAGATCAAAGACCAGTATCCAGTGTCTGGTTGTTATTATAGTTTAGTCTTTCAGGGCCACACCATTAACTCTGGGCCCTGCTTGGCTGCTAGACCCAATTGTTGCTATGGAGACAGTGAACAAATGGGGCGATTGCATGTTTCTGGAAGAGGAAGAAGAGAGAAAGAGAAAGCGAGAGATACACAGAGAGAGAGAGAGAGAGGTCTCTTTGTTCCTTGGGAACCAGGATGCTCCTCCTACAAGGAGACGCCAGGGCATTAATCCCCTGGGAGGGTCAATGCTGCCATCCCCTGGGGAGAGTGAAGCTGTAGCTTCCTGGCTAAGCAAGTAGGCTTATGCTTCCCAGTTGATTTTGCTTAATCATGTCAGACTCCCTTTGCTTGCTTCCTTCCTTTATTCACACCCAGCTAACACGTGCACAGCAACCTACATGATCCCTGGTACCAGCCTGGGCTTCACGCGTACTTCTCTGAGCTTTGAAACCACAGAGAATTTGTTTTTCATCTGATTTAAGACCTTTGTGCAGTCTTCGAATTCTTATGTAGTGGGGAACATCACCCTCCCTCCCACTCAGCAGTTCTCAACAGTCTTATGACTAAGGAACGTGTACAACTAGGAATAAACATGTAAGATGGTGAACATAAGGTGTTAATGGGAAATTATACGTGTAACAATGAGGGACCACCAGGTTCCCATCAGCATGGCCAGCACTCACACTCTGACCACAGCAGAGGCTCCCAGGCTGTGGGGCGGCAGGGACTCTCACTGGGGCTGCGGGGACGCCCCAGCCATGGGCACCTTTGCAGACACTTTGGCAGTTTCTCACAAAGTTAAACACACTCTTGTGTGATACAGCACAGAAATCAGTCTAGCTTTTCATTTAAATCAGTCACTTGTGTCCAAACAAGCATCTGCACATGAAGTTACAGCTCATTCACTCACCTTTGTTAAAACTTACAAAGCAACTGCTAAGTCCTTCAATAAGTGAATGAATCAACAGAACACACTCTGGTCCATATACAATGGAACAGTATAATTGGCAACATCAGTAAATGATGTATCAGGCCACAGAAGGACACAAAGGAGCCTAAGACCCATATTTCTAAGTGAATGGAGCCAATGTGAAAAGGCTGGGACTGGGAGGGGCACAGGATCAGGGTCAGGCGCAGGGCAGGACCCTGAGCACCAGCACTAGCCTGCGGGTACCATGTCTCCTGTATCTACCAGACGGCGACCCTGCCCCACATTCCTCCTCTGTGAGTCCTTGGCCCTGACTCTAGCAGGTTTCCTGTGTCAATCATGGGTTGAAACCCTCCCACTCTTGTGATCTCTTTGTTTCAGCAGGAGCCCGGGATTTATTTAAAGGAGGAGCTTGTACACCTAATAAAAGGGAATATTTGCATAACGACATCCCACTCTGAGCCTCAGGCTGACATAAAGTCTGAAGACTCAGGCCTGGCTGTGGGGCTCAGGAAGCAGAGTCTGGGGGCATCTCCACCATGGACTGGGCTGTACTTCTCCTCACTGTCCTGGCTCACTGCACAGGTGGGGCCTGAGGGGGATTCTGGGAGGGCACCACCTTGTCCCCTGGCTTGATGTCATCTCCTCCCTCCCTGGGAACAGGGTCTGTCCTGTCCTCACTGATCTCTGTGCTGCTCCTCCTTGCAGGGTCTTGGGCCCAGTTTGTGCTGACTCAGCCCGGCTCTGTGTCTGGGTCTCTGGGACAGAAGGCCACCATCTCCTGCACTCGCAGCAGCGGCAACATTGGGAGCAGATATGTGCACTGGTACCAACAGCGCCCAGGCAGGGGCCCCACCACTGTGATCTATGATAATAACAAAAGACCCTCTGGGGTTCCAGATCGGTTCTCTGGCTCCATAGACAGTTCCTCCAACACTGCCTCCCTGACCATCTCAGGGCTGCAGCCTGAGGACGAGGCTGACTACTATTGTCTGTCTTCTGAGAGTAGTGGTTATTACATGGTGCTGCAGAGTCAGGGGGAAGTGAGACCAAAACCCCCAGAGCTTCCCCTTCTGGGTCTGCACTCAGCCTGTCCCCAACAAGGATGGTGCTCTCTTTTGTCTCCTGCTGGAAAGTTTGTGTTGAGATTGCAGGGTTCTGAGTCCCTCTATTTTCATTCCACCTTTCCCCATGTCAGGGAGGTTGGTTGTCTCTTTTCTATACAATGGATTCCTGAGGGTGAGTTAGTTCAGAGCAGGGTGTGTGAGCCTGTGTGTTTGTGGAATGAGGGTGGGTCAGTGCTTGTGGAGGGTCTGCTCTGTGCATGTGGGACACTCAGATGCTTCTTTGGACTCTGTTCATAGATGACAGTGGCACCCTCTTGTGTAGTTACGACGCACTGAACCCTCCAGATTTCCATATATGCCTAGACGGGGCCCAATCCCCCTAGGTTAGAGCCACGGGTTAAAAGGACAAGTTCTCAGCTGTTAGCCAGCCTTTGCCTTTGAGTCCTGTTCATGCCAGTCAGCTGGACAGAGACTAATGTGCCGTCTCTCTGTGCTTCTGAGTTCCCGTCTGTTAGACAAAAGTGTCACACTGATTCACGTGAGGTCAGAGCCTGTGACCCAGTCATGTGGACAGTCCTGTGAATCAGTGTGAAGGACAGCAGGAGGACAGGTAGTGTGGGGGCGGGAGGTTAGGGGGTGAAGGGATTGAGCAAAGGGAAAGGACTCATGGGCATGGACAATGGTGTGATGATGGCTGAGGAGAGGAGAGTATAAGAGGACTAAATGTTAATGGAAACTAATATAATAAAGATTAAATAAAACAAACAGAAAACCAAACACAAATCCATGAGTGAAGTACAATTTTTGGCCAAAATATGTGTGCAGTTAGTATATTGAAATTGTACACATTGCAGATAACACATTTCATATGTTTTCATTTATTCTCTAGAAGCACATTTCAAGCCTGAGACCCAGAGATGAATGGGCACATGACAGGGTCTCGTGCCCTTGGGGTCAGGTGCGTGTGGGTCCTGGAGACAGACAGGAGCAGCGGGTGGGTGAGGAGCAGACACTGAGGACAGAAGACAGCACGGCCCCCTTGAGCACGTGACCTGCCCAGGGCAATGTGGTTGTTTGAGTGTCTGCTCACATTTCACTTAAATAACAGTCTGTAAGGTCATCGGTTGTCACCTGGGACTAACACACAGCTCAAAATTCACCATTTGATCAACAAAATGTAATATTCAACTTTTCAACCCAAAGTCTCACAAAGGACTCTACTGCAGAAACTCATGGAGGAAGAGGCATACATTTGAAATGCTGTGTGAACAGACAGGATTCTGCCCTGTGATGTGGGTTAAGGAAACTGATAAGTGATGGTCCGAGGCCGTGTGTGCTGGTCTGGACTTCCTTCTGCTCCCACGTGTCATCCCTGAACCTCAGGACTCCAGACACAGGAGGCCCTGTTACTCCTTCTCTCTCTCACTCAGCACAGCAGCCAGTCAGCTGATCATTCTGGAGATTTCTACACACGTACATTCATGTGACAGGAGGTGGTACCCCTTCCTGTCCTGTGCCAACAGTTTGGGGACACACATGCGTATTTATGCTAGAACATGTGCTGATAAAGGGACATGTTGTGTGTTCCTGTTCTTTTTTGAAAGATTTTATTTATTTATTTTTAGAGAGGGCAAGGGAGGAAGGAAGAAAGAAAGAGAAACTTGAGTGTACGGTTGCCCCTTGGGTGCCCCCTACCAGAGACCTGGCCTGCAAAGCAGGCATGTGCCTTGACTGGAAATTGAACCAGAGACCCTTGGTTTGCAGGTTGGCACTCAGTCCACTGAACCACACCGGGAAAGACACTGGCTGTTTGTGTTTATAAGTCAGTAGATACAGAGGATAGGAGATTAAACAAGATGAGTCCCATGCATGGGGGTTGAGGTGGTGTAATTGATGCAGGCTGTTCTTTGAACTCTTCTCTATAGTTTGTGTGACTTCAACATTGTCATATTAGTTCCCTTATTCTGTCCATGATGATGATGTGTGTGTGCTCTACTACTACTGAGAGCCACTCAGATTTGGCCAAAGGTGAGCTGCACCATGATTTGAGTTTTAATCCTATTTCTTTCCAAAGGACAGAGGAGGAGACACCTTGAGCACCATGAAGGGACAGGAGTCTGGGATCTGAAATAACAGGGAAGTGGAGGAGTTGGGGGTCTGAGAGCACGTGGAGGGGCTGTGTGGTGGGTAGAGGGGATGGGCCTGACCATGAGGGCCCCTGAGGGGAGTTCAGGAGTTGGGATTCTGTGCAAATAGCAGTGGGGAGTCCCTGAAGGTTTTAGGTAGGGGGTGACCAGTCTGAGATGAGTGAGAAAGACCCTGCGAGTGCCTTGAGGGGAGAGTGCCCGAGGTGAGAAAGTGATCCTGGTCAGAGTCATTGACTAGGAGTCCCGTGAGTTTAGACATGTGGGGACCATGGGACCATGGACACAGGTACAGCAGAGGTGGATCCAGGCACAGAGGGATGTGATGGTCTCTGCCTCCAACAGACCAGACACTCAGCACGTCTGCAAATGCATCGCACCAGACTGGTATCTGGTTAGTAAGGTGAGACGATGAGTAAGAAAGTTAAGGTAGGAAGTTTTGTTTAAAATACAAACAAATGTGACATCACCTAAGAGAGAATCCTAACAAGAAACTGAATACACAGGTATGTAAAACACTAAGAATAAAAAATGAGAGAAAACAAAGAAGAATAAAGATTAATTCCTAAAATGAATTAGGATGGTGCACTTTCCACTGTTAAATGTGAGCCCTTCAAAAGGAATTCTCTTTAGCAATCACTCAATCAAATCACATCTGTGAAAACTGTGCGTGCATCACATGACTTGACATCTTTGCTGAATAGGTCTCCTCTGCCCCTGCTCCTGAGTGTGTTCCTGGCAAATGCTCTGTGCAGCCTGTATAAGCCATCAAACCAGATGAGTGGTGCTCTCATCTGTGACATTGGACGTGAAGGTCACTGTGCATTTACCTTTGCAATATCATCACTGGCTGTGAAAATAAATTAATTTGTCATTTACGTACAAGTTTGCACCTCCCATAGTTGTGGATTCCTGGAGTGAGATGCCACAGTAACCTGTACAGTGATCAGAGTCACAGTATCTGGGAACCAGACCCTGGATGTGTGACAGAATCAGTAACCTGCTGAGCTGCAGAAACCAGCTTGTGCTTTGGGTCATGTTGGGAGGTGTTGCTACTGCCACCAGCACGGGGCGCTGTGGGACAGCCCTGCTGTGCCTACTAAGCTGCTCCTTGGGGACCATTCACTAATAGAGCTTTTGTCTGCTGGTTGGAACCAGTGCACACTGACAGGGACTCAGCAGCTGTGTCTTCTGGGGCTTGATAATATCCCCTGAGAAGGGCCCTCTGTGATGTCTCAAGGGGTGATTCCCCTCAAGGGTGTCCCAAGGGGTGAAGCCAGCCTCCATCTTTCTCAGTCTGGGTGTGACCTGAGCTCCAGCACCAGGGCTCAGGGAGGGGCTGGACACATATTTGCATGGACAGCCCCTCCTCTGGCAGAGGGTGGGGAGAAAAGGAGGCCTGGGTAGCCCAGCCCCACTGTGGGCTCAGGGGCTTTGTGCACCATGGCCTGGACTCCTCTCCTCCTCGTGTTCCTCTCTCACTATACTGGTAGGGTGGGCCTTGGGGACCAGGCCTCTGTTCTGTTTTATTCCCTGCCTGCTCATTTCCTGAGAAGCTTCTCCTGGTTCTGCCCTCTAAGTGACAAGTGTCTGTGTTTGCAGGTTCCTTCTCCCAGCCTGTGCTGACTCAGCCGCGCTCCTTCTCTGCATCTCCGGGAGCAACAGCCAGACTCACCTGCACCCTCAGCAGTGGCTTCAATGTTGCCGACTACCACATTCGCTGGTTCCAGCAAAAGCCAGGGAGCTCTCCCCGGTATCTCCTGAGATTCAAATCAGACTCAGACAAGCACCAGGGCTCCGGGGTCCCCAGCCGCTTCTCTGGATCCAAAGATGCCTCGGCCAATGCAGGGCTCCTGCTCATCTCTGGGCTGCAGGCTGAGGACGAGGCTGACTATCACTGTGCTACATATCATAGCAGCTCAGAAAGTTACACAACGCTTCCGACCCATGGGGAAGTGGGACAAAAACCTCCTTACTGCTCTGCTCACAAAGGAAGCCTGGGAGGTTCCTCCACCTTCCCCTGCACTGGGTGGGCTCTCACAGCTGCACACACAGAACCTCATGAACATTCCTCAGTTCTGGGACAGGGAGCCTTGGGCACAGCCACGTCCAGGTCAGCAGAGGTGCCAGCCCATAAACCCCACCCCCTTGCTGCTCACAGTTTACTTCCCAGCTCCAAGAAGAATTTAATCTTTGAGTTCTCACCTGGGAAAGGAGAGCAGAACATTGTCTACTTCATAGGGTTGTGGGAGGATCATATGAAATTCTTATTAAATTCATGTTAAATTAGTAGTGCTAATTCTTGCCTCTGGATTCACAGCTACACGAACTCTGCTTATTCTAGGAGCAAATACTTCAGAAATATTATTGTTCTATTTCTTTTCTAACTCCTGCTCCCCCCTTTCTCTCCTTTCCAAGACTTACACAATGGAGAAAATTGAAAGAGAACTTGTTTTTCATTTCAAAAAGTCTGGATTGAAAACCCACATATTTCAAGCCCTGGACATGCATCATGGACATGCTTCTGAATTTCTCTGCATGTCAGTGGCGTTATCTGCAGCGTGAACATATAGTACTTTCCACATCAGCCTGGTGGGTAGAGCACCTGGGACGCGGGGAACAGGTCATTGAGTGCGTACCTGGGCACATGGGAGTGACAAGAATTGGCAGTGCTGTCCTCTCTTCACGACCCCAAATGGCCACTGGACTCTCCTGTTTAGCCTGGGTCACCCCAGCTGCATTATGCAGAGAGCCTGGAGGAGGAACTTGTCAACCATACAGACAGTTTAGACTCAGAGGGGAGAGCTCTCTGAATGCAGAGAGGAGCAGAGTGGACATTTGGGCAGACATTGATGAGGTTCTCATGTGACCTATGGGCTCCTGGGGGAAATCTAACTGGAGCAAATACAGATGAGTACCCATAGACCCTGCCTTCTGTGAGAAGAGGGAAAGTCATTGTATCCTCCACAACCCGGGTCCTTAGGGTCCACTCTGTTCCAAACCCTGATCTCTGTGTGTGGGGAGAGGCGGTAGTGGCAGAGCAGGAAGGTCTGGTAGCTTAATAAGGAGAGAGGTTCTTCCTTTGAGGGACATAGAATTCTCTGCAACTACAGAAATGAAGCTTCTGAAAGGTTTTCCCATGTTTATGTGGGTGGTATAAACACTTAATTAGCTTTGGAATATATATTGTTCATTTGTGTGTATGTAACTTCTTCCTTAACATTCTTCTGGAAAGGTTACTTAAAAGACTTCCAGTTTCTGATCCACCAGAAAAGGAACTTGGAACTAGTCACTCCATCCTAACAGGTGAGAATCTGACAAACAGGAGAATCAATAAGTCTTCTGATATCCTTCAGAGAGGTGCGGTCACTGACCCCAAAACTGTGGAGACAGGCACGTGAATACAGACAATCACAAGCTGTTGCAGCAGAAACAAACCTCCATGGCGACCAGTGCTCAATCCAAAAACCTAAACTGTGCTGATGAATAGCTGGAGGTGGACAAATCTCAGGGTTAAAAACTCCTGGAGGTCGGGGAACAACTCATAAGGGAAACTCCACACTTTCGTGGACGGCCCTCCACAAGGATAGCCCTCAGGAGAAATGGTCCTCTAACAGTGGAGTGGCAAACTATTTGAGGCAAAAACTGTTAGAATGCCAAGGAGAAACAGAGGGACTCCACAATCGTCCTGGAGAGTTTGTACAGTATCTGCCTCAGATCCAAATAGAGTTAAACTAGAAATCAGTAACAAGCAGCTGGAAAATCTCCCAAACACTTGCAGATTCAATAATACACTTCTGAACAACACATGTGCCAAAGAGGAAATCTCAAGAGAATTTTGAAAAAATTGAACTAAATGAAAATAAAACATCAACATTGGTGACATGTGGCAAAATGGGTGCTTAGAGGAAAACATTGCTGGAATGCAGACAGTAGATAAAAGAAAGATCTACAAGCAATAGTATAAGCTTCCACTTTGGAAAACTAGAAAAAGAAGGACACTTTAAATAAAGAATAGCAGAAGGAAATAAATAATAAAAATCAGACATAAATCAATGAAACTGGAAACAGTTAATTAGCAGTGAAAATCCACAAAATCAAAAGCTGGTTCTTTGAAAAGGTAATTTGTAAATCCTTAGGTACACTAAGGAAAAAGAGAGAAGATAAAAATTACTAATATTCCAAAAGAAAGGAAGAGTACTGATCCCATGAACATTAAAATGATAACACAAGAATACTATGAACCAGTCTTTGAAAGACACAGTCTACTCGAAGCTCACTCAAGAAGGAACAAGCAATCTGAACAAGTGTACACCAATTTAAAAAATTGAATCTATAACTGGTAACCTTCCAAAATGGAAGGAAACCAAGTTCTAGTGAGTTCACTGGTGAATTCCACCAAACATTTAAGAAAAAAAATTATACCAATCCTCCACAGGCTCTTCCAAAAAATAGAAGCAGATGGAATATTTCCAAACTCATTTTACGAGAAGAGCATTAACCTAATACTAAAACTGGTTAAAAACATCACAGAAAAAATTATAACAGATCAATATCACTCATGGGAAGAGATGTAAAAATCCTCAACAAAATATTAGCCAATTGAATACAAAAATGTGTAAAAAATTACACACCATGAGCAACTGGCACTTATCCCAGATATGTTCAATATTCAAAAATCAATTACTGTAATTCAGCACATCAACAGGATGAACAATTTCAAACACATAACCATATCAATTGATGCAGAGAAAGCATTTGACAAAATTCAACATCCATTCATGGTAAAAACTCACACAAACTCAACATAGAGGGAAATACATCTACAAACGACCTATAGATAACGTCATGCTAATGGTATGCTGATAAGCTCTTTTCCTAAGATTAGAAGCAAGGCAAAGATGTCCCCCCTTACCACTCCTCTAAACATTGTCATAGAAGTTTTAGCTAATGAGACTAGGAAAAGAAATAAAGGTTATACAGTTTGAGAAGGAAGATATACAATTATCTGAATGACACAATGAATGACACAGTTGTCTACAAAGAAATCTGAAAGAATCCACAACAACAACAAAACCCCTCCAGGAGCTAATAAGCAATTATAACAAAGTAGTAGGACACAGCGTTAATATACAAGTGTTGACCACTTTCTTACATATCAGCAATGAAGTAGTGAGTGTGAAATGAAAAGCACAATACCATTCACATTATCGCCCATTAAATGAAATACTTAAATGAAATATAAATGTAACAGTATATGCTCAACACCCATGGAAGGAAAACCACAAAACTCTAACAAAAGAAATCAAAGAAGAATTAAATAAGTGGAGAGAGATCCCGTGCTCACGGACAGGAAGACTCAATATTGTCCAGATGTCAGTTCTCTGCAAGTCGATCTACAGATTCCATGCAATCCCAGTGGAAACTTCAGAGAGTTATTTTGTAAATACCAACAACGTTGTTCTAACAGTTTCTATGGATAAGGAAAAGATCCAGAATAGCCAAAACAACATCGAGACAGAAGAAAAAGCTCTGAGGACTGACACTACCTAATTTCAAGACCGACTGTAAAGGTGCAGTGAGCAAGACAGAGCGGCATTAGCAAAAGAACAGACAGGCAGACCAATGGAACAGAACAGAGAGCCAAGAAACAGACCCACACAAGTACAGTTCACTGGCACTTGGCAATGGAGCAAAGGCAGTGCAATGGAGGAAGGGTAGTCTATCAGCAAATGGTGGTGAAAAACTGGATATCCATATGCAAAACAAAACAAAAATCTAGAGACAGACCTAACAATCTTTATAAAAATTAACTCAAAATGTATAGGCCTGAGTGTAAAATGCAAAATGATAAAATGCAGAAGAGAAAACAGGGAAAAATCAAGATGACCTTGTGTATGGTGATGACATTTTCATTACAACACCAAAGTCACAATCCATGAAAAAATTGATCAGCTGGGACATATTAAATTTAAGTCTTCTGTTGTGACTCAGGCACTGTCAGGAGAATGAGAAGACTGGCACAATTCAACTTCTTTCTCCCACAGAATAAGAAGAAACATTTGCAAAAGACAAATCTAATAATAGGCTGTTAACCAAATTATACAAAACTCTCTCAAAAATCAAAAATAAGAAAAGCCTATTAAAGATGTGAAAGAGATTTGGGCAGCCATTTCACCAAAGAAGACATACAGATGCAAATGAGCATATGCAAAGATGTTCAAGAAGACATGTCACTAAAGATTGCAAATTAAAGCAACAATGAGATACCACTAAACACCTATTTGATTGGGAAAAATCAAAACACGGACAACACCAAATGCTGGCAAGCATGCAGAGCAAAAGACACTCTGTTTCATTGCTGGTGGGAAAGTAAAATAGTACAGCTATTTCTTAAAAAGTTTGGTGGTTTGTTATAAAGTTAAAAATAATCTTGTTATACAATCCAGCACTCAAATGAGTTCAAATTGATGTCCATCAGAAACCTACGGAGGGATGGCATAGCACCTGTTCATAAATGCCAACACCTGAAAGCAACTGCGGTGCTCTTCAGTAGATGATAGATAAACCATTGTAGGTACAGTGAGTGGAATATTATTTATCCCTGAGAAGAAAGAAAATGCATGAAAAGACATGGAGGATTCTTAAATGAACGTTAGTAAGTGAAAGGAGCCAATGTGAAAAGGCTACATGTTGCATGATTCCACCTCTATGACGTTCTGGAAAAGGGCAAACTGAGGAGGCAGTAGAAAGACCAGTGGTTCCCAGAAGTCGGGGGAGAGACACAGGGAGGGACAGAGCTGTGGGGCACAGGGGTGTTTAGGGCAGTGACACTGTCCTGTACGACACTGCAATGGTGGATTCATGCCTTTTACATTTGTCCAAACCCATAGAATGTACAACAGCAGGGGTGAACCGGAATGTAAAATAGGGGCTTTGGCTGATAACAGAGTGTCAGTGTAGGTTTGTGGTTTGTACCAAATGTCCCAGCCAATCAGAGGAGCCCATGGCCCCAACCCCGTTAGTCAGCACAGTGGACACTTTCCTCGTGTGTGACTGGGCCCCATTTGGGCCGTCAGAGACCAGGTTGGAGACCACTGGCTCTCCTGTGTCTCCAGGCTCGAGGCAGTTTCCTTAAATGAACCTTGGCTCTCTTTGCTGCAAACTCCTATTGGCGTTTGCTTGGGCTTTGATGTGCAGCCAAAGGAACCCCCTTTAGTCTGGTCACAGCCTGGCTCTGTCCAATGTCCTTTTCCAATGCAGGATGCGGGACACATTCTCTGTCAGGGAGGGTTCCAAAAGCCTATCCCACAATTCTCTACACAGACCTGCTGTCTGAAAGTTTCCTCCTTGAACTATGAGGAAAGGGGTGGACAAGACATGAGGTGTTAATTTGTTTTCCTCCTGGAGGACAAGGTGTGAGTGAGGAAGGCTGATTCTTCTGTGTGGGCTCCTGGCTTCTCCTCTCTCCCATGGAGGAATCCCTGCCTGGGACAGCAGGGGGCGCTGCAAGACAGCTCTGGAGAGGGTGTGCTGGGTGTGCCCTCAGCTGGAAACCCAGCCATCTGTTTGTACTCTGGGTGCCTCTGCCAGGTGCTGCCTGTGAACCGTGGGGAGTGTCAGACCCTGTCAGTCCAGGCCCCACCCTTCACAGGACCACTCCAGCAGAAGCAGCAGACACAAGAGTAGAAGAAGGGGCTGGGACCTGCAGTTGGAGGGACTTATTTGCATCAAGAAACCTCTTCCTCTGGGGCACAGGGAAAGATAAAATAGATCAGAGGTGCCCCCTGTAAGTGGAGGAACTCAGAAGGTGGAGCCTCAGCATTGTCCCTACCATGGACTGGACTCCTCTCCTCCTCACGCTCCTCACTCACTACACAGGTGCCTGGACCCTCAGGGTGGGAATGCGGCCCCAGGAGGACACACAGGCTGGGCCTGTTCCCCTGGAGTCCAGACTGAGTCGTTAGACCCTACTCACTGTCTCTGTCTTTCTTTCCTGTATCCCAGGGACCTGGGCCCAGTCTGGGCTGACCCAGGAAGCCTCAGTGTCGGGGTCTCCGGGTCAGACTGTCACCCTCACCTGCACTGGAAACAGCAATAATGTTGGATACAGTGGTGCAAGCTGGTACCAGCAGGTCCCTGGTGCTGTCCCCAAACTTCTCATCTATGGTACCAACAATCGACCCTCAGGGATCCCGGCTCGGTTCTCTGGCTCCCGTTCAGGAGCTAAGGCCACCCTGACCATCTCGGGGCTGCAGCCTGAGGATGAGGCCGACTACTACTGTCAGTCTTATGATAGTAGCTACAATCACACAGTGCTCCAGACTCTGGGGGAAGTGAGACCAAAACTCCCCAGGCCTCCCCGTCTTGGTCTGCCCTCATGGTTCCCCACCAAGGAGGGGCACTCTTTTCTGTCTCTTGCAGGAAAGTGTGTGTTAAGATTGTAGGTTTCTAAGTCCCTTTATTTTCTTTCCAAATTTTCCCCATGTGTGGATGATTGATTGCTATTTCTTTGCAATCTGTTCAGGAAGGTGAGTGAGTTCAGAACAAGGCAGCAGACCTTTTGCATTTCTGACAATGGGGCTGGAGCCGTTGCTTGCGGGGGGTCAGTTTTGTGCATGCGGAACAATGCGATGCATCCTTTGCACTCTGCACTCAACTGGGGATGGCAGTAGCAGCCTCTCCTGTAAGTCAGGACCCAGGAAACCACATGCAGACATTTCCAAATATGCCCTGAGCGGGCCCCATCATCTGAGCTTGAACCCCACAGGGTTAAAAGGATGTGTTCTCAGCTGTTAGGCAGCCTTCGCCTTTGAGTCCTGTTCTTCCCAGTCAGCTGGATAGAGACTAGAGGTCTCATCTCTCTGTGCCTCTGAGTTCCCATCTGTTAGACAAAACAATCCCGATGGTTCATGTGACATCAGAGCCTGTGACCTGGTCTTCTCTCACCCACAATGCAGTACAATTTAGGGCCGAACTCTGTGTGCAGTTAATATGTTGAAAATTTTTACAATGCACATACAACATGTGATATCTACCTTCATTTATTCTCTTAGGGAGTGCATTTCAAGCCTGAGATACAAAGATGACTGAACACATGACAGGGTCTTGTGCCCTTGGGGTCAGGTGTGTGTGGGTCCTGGAGCACAGACAGGAGCAGCAGGTGGGTGAGGAGCAGGCACTGAGGACAGAAGACAAGACCACCTCCATGAGCACGTAACCTGCCCAGGGCAAGGTGGTTGTTTGAGTGTCTGCTCACATTTCATTTAAATAACAGTCTGTAAGGCCATCATCATAAGAGACTAACTCACAACTCAAAATCCACCGTCTGATCAATAAAACATAATATTCATTTTCTTTACACAAAGTTTCACAATGGATTCTAGTGAAGAAACTCATAAATGAAGATCCATGGGTTTGAAATGTCTGTGTGAATGAGTCAGGATTCTGCCCTGTGACGTGGATGAAAGGAGCCAATAAGTGATGGTCTGAGGCCGTGTGTGCTGGTCTGGACTTCCTTCTGCTCCCACGTGTGACCTCTGAACCTCATGACTCCAAACACAGGAAGCCTGTTCCCCCTTCCCTCTCTCACTCAGCACAGCAGTCAGTCAGCTGATCATTGCAGTGATTTCTGTACACGTACATTCATGTGATGTGAGGTGGTGCTCCTTGCTGTCCTGTGCCAACATTTGGAGACATACATGGGTAATTATGCTAGAATACATGCTGATGAAGGGACATGTTGTGTGTTTCTGTTTTGTTTTCTTTTTTTTTTAAGATTTTATTTATTTAATTTTAGACAGGGGAAGGGAGGGAGGGAGCAAGAAAAAGAAGCATGAATGTGTAGTTGTCGCCTGAGCGCCCCCTACCAGAGACCTGGCCTGCACAGCAGGCATGTGCCTTGACTGGAAATCCAACCAGAGACCCTTTGGTTTGCAGGCTGGCACTCAGTCCACTGAGCCACACCAGCCAGGGCCTGTGAGTTTGTGTTTAAAAGTCAGTAGATACAGAGGATAGGAGATTAAATAGGAGGAGTCCCATGCATGGGGGTTGAGGTGGTGTAATTGATGCAGGCAGTTCTTTGAACTCTTCTCTATAGTTTGTGTGACTTCGACATTGTCATATTAATTCTCTTATTCTGCCCCTGATGACATGTGTGTGCCCTACTTCTACTGAGAGCCACTCAGATTTGGCCAAATGTGAGTTGTCACCATGAATTCAAGTTCAATCCTATTTCTCTCCAAAGATCAGAGTAACAGTCACCTTGAACACCATGATGGGAGGGGAGTCTGGGATCTGAAGTAACAGGGAGGTGGGGACTCGGAGGTTGAGAGCACATGGAGGGCTGTGTGGTGGGTGGAGAGGGCAGGCCAACAGGAAGCCCCCTGAGTGGAGGTCAGGATTTGGGGTTCTGTGCAAACAGCAGTGGGGAGACCCTGAGGGTTTTGAGCAGGGGGTGACCTGTCTGAGGTGAGAGAGAAAGATCCCTGGAGTGCCTTGAGAGCACAGCACCCCAGGTGAACAGGTGATCTTGGTCAGGGTCACTGAATATGAGTCCCTGTGAGTCTGGACATGTGGGGACCATGGGACTGTGGGCACAGGTAATGCAGAGGTGGATGCAGGCACAGAGGGAAGTGCTGGTCTCTGCCTCCAACCGACCAGACAGTCAGCACAGGTGCGAACGCATCTCACCCGAATGGTATCTTGTTACTGAAGTGAGACAATGAATAAGAAAGTTAAGGCAGTTTTGTTTAAAATAAAAACAAATGTGACATCACCTAAGAGAGAATCCTAACAAGAAACAATACATAGGTATGCAAAACAGTAAGAATAAAAAATGAGAGAAAACAAAGAAGACTAAAGATTAATTCCTAAAATGAATTAGGATGGTACACTTTCCACTGTTAAATGTGAGCCCTTCAAAAGACATTCTCTTTACCTATCACTCAGTCAAATAACATCTATGAAAACTGTGTGTGCATCACATGACTTGAGATGTTTGTTTAATAGGCCTCCTCTGCCCCTGCCCCTGAGTGTGTTCCTGGCAAATGCTCTGTGCAGTCTGGAAGAGCCTTCGAACCAGACGAGTGGTGTCCTCATCTGTGACATTGGATGTGAAGGTCACTGTGCATTTACTTTTGCAATATCATCACTGGCTGTGAAAATAAATTAATTTGTCATTTACGTAGAAGATAGCACCTCCCACAGTTTTGGATTCCTGGGAGTGGGATGCCACAGTAACCAGTACAGTGTCTCAGAGTCACCGTATCTGGGAACCAGACCCTGGATGTGATGAGACACTCAGTACCCTGCCCAGCTGCAGAAACCAACTTGAGCTTTGGGTCATGTTGGGAGGTGTTTGAACTGCCACCAGCAGGGGGCACTGAGGGACTGCCTTGTGGTGCCTACTAAGCTGCTCAGTAGGGACCATTCACTAATAGGAGCCTGGGTCTGGTGGTTGGAACCAGTGCACACTGACGGGGACTCAGCAGCTGTTTCCTCTGGGGCCTGATAGTATCCCCTGAGAAGGGGCCTCTGTGATGTCTCAATGGGTTATTCCCCTCAGGGGTCCCCCCAAGGGGTGAAGTCAGCCTCTATCTTCCTCAGTGTGAGTGTGAGCTGAACTCCAGCATCAGGGCGTTAGGAGGGGCTGGGCAGTCCCTGGGTGGACACTCATTTGCCTGGGTGGCCCCTCCCCTGGCAGAGCGTGGGGAGAAAAGGAGGCCTGGGCAGCCCAGCCCCACTGTGGGCTCAGGGGCTGTGTGCACCATGGCCTGGACCCCTCTCCTCCTCGTGCTCCTCTCTCACTGCTCAGGTAGGGACAGGTCTCGGGGACCAGGGCTCAGTTGCAAAGTTTATTCCCTTTCTGCTCCATCTCCTGAGAAAATTCCCCTGGTTCTGCCCCATCACTAACAAGTGTCTGTGTTTGCAGGTTCCCTCTCCCAGCCTGTGCTGACTCAGCCGCCCTCCCTCTCTGCATCTCTGGGAGCCACAACCAGACTCACCTGCACCCCCAGCAGTGGCTTCAGTGTTGGTGGCTATACGATAATCTGGTTTCAGCAGAATCCAGGGAGCCCTCCCCGGTATCTCCTGTGGTATAAATCAGACTCAGACAAGCACCAGGGCTCTGGGGTCCCGAGCCGCTTCTCTGGATCCAAAGACACCTCGGCCAATGCAGGGCTCCTGACCATCTCTGGGCTGCAGCCTGAGGACGAGGCCGACTATTACTGTGCTGTAGAGCATGGCAGTGGGAGCAGCTTAACTTACTCACAGTGGCTCAGATGCTGAGGAAGTGAGACAGAAACCCCTGGGCTCAGAGGTTATGCTCTGAGTCTCACTGCAGCTTTTGTGGAGGCCTCTGCAAGGTGGGCTCCTCTGCAGTCAGAAACGTCCATGGAAGGGGGCGGAGCAGCGCATAGTTATGAGTGAGAGCACAGGGCGTCCTGGGTCACTCTTGCTGAAGGGGTGACAAAGCCCGACTGATCATCCCCACAGAGTCTGGAGTAAATTTGAACAAGAATAATAGTTTTAAGTAAAAATTCGGTTCTTTCCTTCTGATGTGGTTTCAGTCAGAGCCTTTCACTTCTGACACTCTGGTCACCAAATACGTGGGGACATTTTGTTTACAACCAGCAAATCCCTGTGACAGCAGCTGGATGTCCCACCACACAACTCAGCTCCCACACGATCTGCCTGGAGATGGTGTCGGGTCCGCAATGAAGGGTTCCCTCCACGGGACTGCCCGCTCTTCAGGTGACGGTCACACGCAGGATGTGCTGAGGTCTCGTACATCTTCTTGGCTGTAAAATGAAGGTTTCTGTGGTCCCTCACTTTCGTTTCAATTAATTTGCTGACTCCACCTAAGCCCGTCTCTCTCCTCAAGGAAATGGGGCGCAGGCCTGAAAATTCCAAGCTTTGAATTGTGCCACTATCTATGAGTGAGCTGTTCTCCCTCAGGAGCCCACCCAGAGTCACCCCATTAGAACAATAGGTTGTCGGTCATCTAGGAAATCTGAGGGGTTCAGGAGTTCTGTTTCAGGGACCAGGGACTGAGACCAATATAGATTTTCTGTCCCCTCACAAAACTGTGTCTGCAACTACAAAGGATGACCAGTCAGTCACTGTCACCGCTCCAATTAACACCGTGATGTGTGAGTACTGTGTTACTCATGACGCATCACACTGACACGCTAATCTTGACCCTGGTCACAGACAGAGTTTTCTCCTTCTCTCAACACACCTGCGACTGCTGGTCAGAACCCAGGCAGACGTGCACTGCCCAGGCCCCGCCCACCACCCTCCCCTCTCTGCCCCTCTGCTGTCCCCTCTGGGCCTTCAGGATGAACTGGGTCTCCACTCCAGGGTTCCCGAGAAAAGTGAGGGGTCCTTTCCGTGGGTGTCACTCCCCAGGGCTCGGTCTCGAGGGAGGGGGATGAACAGACATCAATCCTCAGGAAGTTCCTCCACAATCTCATTTCCACGCCTCTCCCCAAACTGCAGCTGTCCACCCTCCTCCACCCACAGTCAGTCTCATTCACATGACAACACGAACCTTGATTGTCCTGAAAATGAAGTGTTCGTTTAACAGTTAAGTCTGTGCCCACAGGGGTTACTGAGGTGCTGGTGTTTCCTGCTGCAGAGTTACTGAGGCCTCACACGCCCACCTCTTCACAGGCACGTCCAGTGTGCCCTTGTCCCTGAGAAGATGTGTTTCCTGAGAACATCAGGATGAACCCGGCCACACACACTCATTTGTCTGGAGATGTCCCAGGCCTCAGTCCTTTCCCCAAATAAATGTGAACACTCTGTGTTGGTCACCCCCTGGGACGCACCAGGGACCTCAGGGCACTGTGTGGTGGGCGGTGGTGTCAGGGCAGAAAGAAGGGGCTGTGTGCACCCCTGACCTGGGCTCCCCGAGACCTGGGACCCCACGTCTGAGGACGCTGGGCCTGCGGGAGGGAAGTGCCCAGATTTCCCGCCCCCACAGGACCTGGACTCCGTGACGGGCAACGGTTACCAGAGCTGATCTGCTCCACATGCCTCCTTTCCCCTCCAATTCATCCTGGATCCAAGGAAGCGGCCTTCCACACCCTGGTCTCCTTAGTGCTGGGAGCCAGACCCTGAAGGGTCACACAGAGAACCCACCCCAAGGACAGGTTTGCTGGGAGAACGCCCTCAGGGGATGGAGAGGACTTGGGAGGACAGGAGGCCACTTGTCCTCAGGCTCAGAAGCTGAGGGAGAGGCTCCCTGAGGGTGTTGGGGAAAGTGTGTCTCTGTCTTACACACACACGCGCACACACACACAGACCCTCCTTCTACTCTGAGTGTATCTTCTTCTGGACTCTGCATTTCTTAGGCTTCTTTGTTTCTCTAGGAGTCAGGGTTCAACCACTGCTGACCCAGGTTCCTCAGGGTCAGCGTCTCCAGGAGACAGAATCTTCATCATCGGAAACAGCAGTGACATGAGTGTCCCTGGTCCTGTTATCAGGGCAGCGGGGAAATGCCCTGAACCCCGATCCCTGGGTGGACTCTGTGTTGTCTGTGTGTGGGCTGAAGGTTGCTCTGTGCCCGCATCACTCAGGTTATCCCGACTGTGCAGAGCAGACCTTCTCAGACGAGGCCCCTTCATGCCATTCAGAAGAGGCCAGGGCCTTCCCTCCTGAGCTCTGACTAGTTCCGTGTCCACCAGTGTGTGAGGCCCCAGTTTCCCACCACAGTGGTTCAGGAGGACTGATGCTGAGAGGACTGGGTGCCCCCCAAGCAGGTGAGGACCTGCCCACCCAGCCCTTGAACTTCAGCCCCAAGCCCCCGTGGACGTCTGCATCTGCACCTGTCACCCAATGCCCCTGACTGTCGCGTCCCTCACCTGACTTCTGATGCTGCTCATCTCCTCCTGTGCTTTCTGAACTTGTTGGTTTTCATGTCTCTGTCCAGGGTAACAGAAGGTATCTGTAAGCAAGGGACCCCTGTAGTAGGTAGAGGCGGTCAGGGGACTGAAGCAGAGTCCCCGCAGTGAGACCCCATGAGGAGGTCTGGCTGCTCCATTGGCGCTCCCCCTCGCCCACCTCCCCACACAGAGATCACTCCTGGGTGTCAGGGGAGCGAGCCCTGGAGAGCACAGGGTCCCTTTTCTCTGGGGCCAGGCGTCCCATGGGCTGTGACTCCAGACCCTGCAGTCAGTGTCACTCTGGGCTGTGTCTGAGGCCTGGTGCTTACTTGGGGCTCCACAGAGGTCATCACAGCCCGAACATTGGTCTGAGCTTCATTATTGCCTCTCCTGGGGACCTCAGCAACGTGGGTGGATGCTGTGGGAACTCGATTCAGCAGATCCTGGCAGGCGCCCTGGGCTGTGACAATGGAGGGTCCTGGATGCCCAGGCTCACAGCCAATCCTCAGCCTCCTTCCTGGCAGCTCTGGCTGCTGCTGGAGCTCATGGGCATCAGACAGACCCTCCCCTGTGCTGCCAGCCAGCCCCTCACATCCCTGTCCTGCTTGTGTCTGAGACTCTGCTGTCACACTCACTCATCATGCCCCCACCACATACACAGAGTGAAGAGGGACTCTGGGTGGGTGTGACACAAGGCAGCCCTTCCTCACCCAGAGCAGTGGGACCCTGGTGACCTCCTCAGAGCCCTGGCACCTGAGTCAAAGCTTGAGGGTCAAGGTCAAGCAGCCTCACGTTCCTGAGGAAAATTAGGTTCTAGGTCACCCTGCGACATTCCTGGGTCCTTAGGAGTCCCAGGTTTCTGTGGCCTCACCTGGGGCAGCTATAGCTGAGGCTCAGGAGGAGGGAAAGGCCCATCTTCTTCACCCACAGTCACGAGTGCCCCCTGCAGGCCTGGACACATGCTGGCCCTGCTCTGAGGGAGAGGGACCATCCTGGAACCAGGGCAAAGGAGAAGGCTTGTACCACATGTCTGACCTGCACAGTGTGGCTGTGCTCTGACTCGGTCAGACTGATCACAGTACAAAATGCTGTGGACAGGTATTGATTGTGTTCCACGTGAGGTTTTCCCTCCATCTCCTGCCATTAGACTCTGAGGCTCAGAGAGTATGAATCAATCACATGGGATCCCCACAAGTCGGGCTCCCATTGGTCTGGGGCTCAGTCCCTCCCGACCCCAGGGAACAGATTGTCACCCCAGGGCAGAGGCTGACCCAGGACACGGTCTGACCAGCTCCCCCTGGGTGGCCACACTGTCCTCTCTACTTGGGTCTCATGAACTTCATTGTGACAATTTCCCCTCTTACACTTCTCATCTGTAGCCACCTCGTGTGTCACAGGTGACAGTGATCTCAGCCGTTTATATCCAAGACAGCCCCCAAGACAGTGTGACTCAGAATTGTAGGGAGACACGGGTAGGAGGCCCAGCTCAGCTGCACTCAGGAAGTCCCTAACATAGGGACCTGTGTGACAGCTGTGCTGGAAAGACCTGATGGTTTCCCAGGACACAGACACAATGTCTGTGGCGTCCCCCACAGGGCAGTCATATAACACAGTCTAGTCAGGCCTGGGGGACCCAGACATCACGGCCCTTTAAGCCCTGCCTCGCACAGAAATGTCTAGGGGATCATGGCAGGTGCAGAGCCTCAGCAAACGGTGTCAGTCAGAGCCAGTCGTGCAGCTGCTCTGGGAGCTGAAAGAGGGAGGGACAGGTTTTCTTAATCATTCATTGTCCCTGTTCATGCTGCGGTCCAGGCCGTGTGCACTCAGGGGACACCCCATGACTGTATCAGGTGCCCTGGGCCCTCCCTCCTCCACCCTCCCATGGGCTGTCCTGTTGAAGATGACAAACCCACCCTGTAGAGTCCCCATTGTCAGCCCTGGTTCATCTCAGGACTGCGGGTCCTGTCTGCCCTTGGGAGGGCAGCTTCAGGAAAAGTTCTCTGGCTCCACCCCCACCTCCTCCAGCGCTGTCCCCCTGACCACCTCCAGGCTGCAGCCTGAGGCCGAGGCCAATGCCCTTCGTCTCTCTCATGGCAGTGGCTGCAAGTTCACCGTGCCCCAGACTCCCGGGGTTGTGACAGCAAAACTCCCTCGGGCCTCCCTGTCCTGGGTCTGCCCTCCCTGGTCCCCAGAGTGGAGGGTTGACAAAGACCCCTTGAGTGCCTTGAAGGCACAGAGCCCAAGGTGAGCCAGTGCTCCTGGTCCTGGCTATTGACTAAGAGGCCCTGTGAGAGTAGACGTGTGGGGGCCGTGGGACCGTGGGCCCAGGTGAAGCAGAGCCGGATACGGGGCACCGAGAGGAAGTGATGCTTTGTGGATCGAATTCATTGCCCAACATTCAGCAGCACATCTTCCAACAGGTCACAACCTCACTTTCATCTGGCTACTAAAACAGGCAATGAATAAGAAAATGACAGTAGGAAAAGTATTGTTTAAAATATATACATTTTTTAGGCCACCTAAGACTAAATTGTAGCCAAAAACACAACAGAGGTATGTGGAACACCAATAATAAAGAATAAGAGGAAACTACAAATAAAAGTTAATTCCTAAAGTGAATTAGTGTGCTACACTTTTCAGTATTAAATGTAAAGCCTCTTGAAGCCACTTTCTTTATCAATCATTGAATCAAGTCAGATCTATGAAACCTTACATGCATCCCATGAATCGAAATGCTTGCTGAGTCGGCCTCCTCTGCACATGCCTCTGTGAATCCCGGAAAACTACTTCAAACCAGATGAATGGTCCCCTGGTCTGTGACATTGGACATGCAGGCCACTTTGCATTTACTTTTGGACATCTTTACTGGAGTTGAAGCAAATTAATTAGCCATAACAGTGCATGTTTTCACCTCTCAGAGAACCAGACCCATGGGGTGAGATGCTATAGTAACCACCAGTTCAGTAACCATCAGAGTCACAGTATCTGGGAGCAGACCCTGGATGTGTGAATAGAGTCAGTGACCTGCTGAGCTGTAGAGACCAGCTGGGCTCTCAAGGCCTTGGGTTGAATGGGGAGGTGTAGCCACTGCCACCAGTAGGGGGCACTGAGGGACTGCCCTGGGGGTGTCTATCAAGCTGCTCATCAGGGACCATTCACTCCTAGGAGGATGTGTCTGGGGTCTGGGCCTTGAGCTCACAGATGGGGACTGAACAGCTGTGTCCGTCCTGGCATGGCAGAGTCCCCTGAGCAGGGTTCTTAGTGTTGTTTCCAGATGTACTTCCCCACAAGTTGCTCCCAAAAGGTGAAACCAACCTCCATCCCTCTGTCTGGGGTGTGAGCTGAGCTCCAGCACCAGGGCTCAGGGAGGGTCTGGGCAGCCCCTGGATCAACACACATTTGCATGGACAGCCCCTCCCCTGGCAGAGGGTGGGGAGAAAAGGAGGCCTGGGCGGGCCAGCCCCACTGTGGGCTCAGGGGCTGTGTGCACCATGGCCTGGACGCCTCTCCTCCTCGTGTTCCTCTCTCACTGCACAGGTAGGGACAGGCCTCTGTTCCCCAGGTTACACTCTTCATGTTCTATCTCCTGGGTAACTCTTCCTGGTTCCTGCCGCATCAGTGAGAAGTGTCTGTGTTTCTCCAGGTTCCTTCTCCCAACCTGTAGTGACTCAGCCGCCCTCCATCTCTGCATCTCCGGGAGCCACAGCCAGACTCACCTGCACCCTCAGCAGTGACACCAGTGTTGGCAACTCTGTTATATCCTGGCACCAGCAGAAGCCAGGGAGCCCTCTCCGGTATCTCCTGTCCTACTACTCAGACTCAAGCAAGGACCAGGGCTCTGGGGTCCCCAGCCGCTTCTCTGGATCCAAGGATGCCTCGGCCAATGCAGGGCTCCTGACCATCTCTGGGCTTCAGCCTGAGGACGAGGCCGACTACTACTGTCTGTCTGTTGATAGTAGTGGTAATCACACAGTGCTGCAGACTCAGGGGGAAGTGACACCAAAACCCCCAGAGCTTCCCTTTCTGAGTCTGCACTCAGCCTGTCCCCACTAAGCAGAGTGCTGTTTTCTGTCTCCTGCTGGAAAGTTTGTGTTGAGATTGCAGGGTTCTGAGTCCCTCTATTTTCTTTCCAGCTTTCCCCCTTTCAGGGAGTTTGGTTGCCTGTTTTCTGTACAATGAATTCCTGAGGGCGAGTTAGTTCAGAGCGGAGTGTGTGAGCCTGTGTGTTTGTGGAATGCGGCTGGGTCAGTGCTTGTGAGGGTTCTGCTCTGTGCATGTGGGACACTCAGATGCATCCTTTAGACTCTGTTCATAGATGACAGTGACACCCTCTTGTTAAGTTATGACTTATGAAACCACCTGAAGATTTTCAGATATGCCCTGAGGGGCCCCAGTGACCCCCATGGTAAGACCTTGGGGGTTAAATGAGCATGTTCTCAGCTGTTAGGCAGCCTTTGCCTTCGAGTGCTGTTCATGCCAGTCAGCTGGACAGAGACTAATGTGCTGTCTCTCTGTGCTTCTGAGTTCCTGTCTGTTAGACAAAGGTGTTACACAAACTTACATGAAGTCAGAGCCTGGAACATAGTCAAGTGGAACATTCTCTCAATCAGGGTGAAGGACAGGAGGAGGACAGCTAGTGGAGGGAGGGTGAGGCCAGGGAGTGAGGTGATTTAGCCAAAGGAAAGGACTCATGGGCATGGACATCAGTGTGGTGATTGCTGAGGTGAGGAGGGTGTAAGGGGCATAAATGTTAATGGAAACTAATATAATAAAGATTGAATGAAACAAACAAAAAATGAAACAGAAATCCATAAGTGAAGTATAATTTTTTGCCAAAATACATATGCAGTTAATATATTGAAATTTTACACATTGCAGATAACACATTTCATATGTTTTCATTTGCTCCCTTAGGGAGTGAATTTCAAGCCTGAGACACAAGGTGAATGAACACATGACAGGGTCTCGTGCCCTCGGGGTCAGGTGTGTGTGGGTCCTGGAGCACAGACAGGAGCAGCAGGTGGGTGAGGAGCAGACACTGAGGACAGAAGACAAGATGACCCCCATGAGCATGTGACCTGACCAAGGGATGATGGTTGTTTGAGTGTCTTCTCACATTTCACTTAAATAACGGTCTGTGAGGCCATCATCACCAGAGACTAACTCACAACTCAAAATCTACCATCTGATCTGATCAATAAAACGTAATATCCATTTTCTTTACTCAAAGTCCCACAGAGGACTGTAGTGCAGAATCTCATAAATGAAGATCCATGGGTTTGAAGTGTCTGTGTGAATGAGACAGGACTCTGTCCTGTGACGTGGGTGAAGGGACCTGATAAATGATGGTCCGAGGTTGTGTGTGCTGGTCTGGACTTCCCTCTGCTCACACGTGTGACCTCTGAACCTCATGACTCCAAACACAGGAAGCCTGTTCCCCCTTCCCTCTCTCACTCAGCTCAGCAGTCAGTCAGCTGATCGTTGCCGTGATTTCTGTGCACGTACATTGATGTGGAGGTGGTTGGGACCCGTTGCTGTCCTGTGCAGAGTTTGGGGACGTAAATGATATTTACGCTACAACATGTTCTGATGAGGGTCGTGGTGTGTGGGTGTGTTCTCAGCGTCAGTGAGGGAGCAGAGAAAGAGGTGCAGGGAGTACAGGATTGGACAAGGGGTGTCCTTTGGAGGGTGGATGAGGTTGTATCATCCATGCAGGCAGCACTTTGAACTGTTTCATGTAGTTTGTATGACTTTCACATTGCGATATTCGTTCTGTAATTCTGTCTGCAATGACGTGTGTGTCTACTACTGAGGGCCACTCAGAATGACCGAAATATGAGTGTTACCATGATTCAAGTTTAATCCTATTTCCTTCCTAAGGACAGCAGAGGACATGTCAACACTATGAAGGGACAGGAGTCAGGGGGCAGAAGTAACAGGGAAGTGGGGAAGTCGGACGTCTGAGAGCACGTGGAGGTGCTGTGTGATGGGTGGGCACCATCGGGAAGCCCCCTGAGGGGAGCCCAGGGGCTGGGGTTCTGTGCAGACAGTAGTGAGGAGTCCCTGAGGGTTTTAAGCAGGGGTGACTTCTCTCAGGTGAATGAGAAAGGCCCCTTGAGTGCCTCGAGGATGCAGGGCCCGAGGTGGGCAAAGGATCCTGGCCAGAGTCATTGACTAGGAGTCCCTGTGAGTCTAGACATGAGGGGACCATGGGGCTGTAGGCACAGGTGCAGCAGAGGTGGACCTGGACACAGAGGGACGTGATGGTCTCTGCCTCCAACTGCCCAGACACTCAGTACAGGTGCCAGACACCCAGTACAGGTACCGACTGGTATCTTGCTACTAAAGTGAGGCAATGAGTAAGACAATACAGGCTGGGAAAGTACTGTTTGCAATATAAACACATTTTAGGGCTCCCAAAGCAAATATTTAACCAGAGACACATGACACAGGTAGGCAGAACACTAAGCAAAAAAAATAAGAGAAAACGAAGAGTAAAAGTTAATTTGTAAAATGAATTAGCATGTGACACTTCCCACTGTTAAATGGGAGCCCTTCAAAAGCCATTCTCTTTACCAGGCATTGAATCCAATCAGATCCGTGAAAGCTGTACAGGCATCACATCACTTGAAAGGTTTGCTGAGCTGAGCCTCCTCCGCACGTGAATCTGAGTGTGTTCCTAGAAATTTCTCTGAAAAACCCACATGAGTCCTTCCATCCAGATGAATATGCCCCTAATCTGTGACATTGGACATGAATCTTTGAATTTACTATTACAGCATCTTTACTGAATGTGAAATAAATTAAGTTGTTACTCCCATACATGTTTGCACCTCATACAGTTGTGGATTCCTGGGAGTGAGATGCACCAGTAACCAGTACAGTGTCTCAGAGTCACAGTATCTGGGAACCAGACCCTGGATGTGTGAAGAGAGTCAGTGACCTGCTGAGCTGCAGAGACCAGCTGGGATCTCAGGGTTTTGGTCCTTGAAGAGGTGAGTGCTCTGCCGTCTTAAGGGGGCGCTGTGGGACTGCCCTGGTGTGCCTACCAGGCTGGTCATGGGGACCATTCAGTCCTGGGGGGTGGGCCTGGAGGATGGGCCCTGTGCCCCCTGATGGGGACTCAGCAGCTGTGTCCTCTCAGGCCTGGCAGAGACTGCAGAGCAGGGACCTTTGTGTGGTCTCAGCAGGTGCTTCCTCCCAGGGCTCTCCCAAGGGGTGACACCAAGCACTATCCTCCTCGGTCTGGGTGTGAGCTGAGCTCCAGCACCAGAGATCAGGGAGGGGCTGGGCAGCCTGTGGAAGGACACACATTTGCATGGACAGCCCCTCCCTTGGCAGAGGGTGGGGAAGTAAAGGAGGCCTGGGCAGCCCAGCCCCACTGTGGGCTCAGGGGCTGTGTGCACCATGGCCTGGACTCCTCTCCTCCTCCTGCTCCTCTCTCACTGCACAGGTAGGGACAGGCCTTGGGGACCAGGGCTCAGTTCCCAAATTTATTCCCTTTCTGTTCCATCTCCTGAGAAGGCTCCCCTTGTTCTGGCCCATCACTGACAAGTGTTTGTGTTGCTGCAGGTTCCCTCTCCCAGCCTATGCTAACTCAGCTGCCCTCCCTCTCTGCATCTCCTGGAGCCACAGCCAGACTCACCTGCACCCCCAGCAGTTGCTTCAGTGTTGGCAGCTACTACATAAACTGGTTGCAGCAGAAGCCAGGGAGCCCTCCCCGGTATCTCCTACAGTATAAATCAGAGTCAGAGAAGCACCAGGGCTCAGGTGTCCCCAGCCGCTTCTCTGATCCAAAGATGCCTCGGCCAATGCAGGGCTCCTGACCATCTCTGGGCTGCAGCCTGAGGACGAGGCCGACTATTACTGTGTTATATTTCATGGCAGTGGGAGCATCTACAGTGACTCACTGTGGCTCAGATGCCGAGGAAGTGAGACAGAAACCCCTGGGCTCAGAGGTTATGCTCTGAGCCTCACTGAAGCTTCTGTGGGGGCCTCTGCAAGGTGGGCTCCTCTGCAGTCAGAAACGTCCATGGAAGGGGGCGGAGCAGCACACAGTCATGAGTGAGGGCACAGGGTGTCCCCGGGTCACTCTCGCTAAAGGGGTAGCAAAGCCCAACTGACTGTCCCCACAGTGTTGGAGTAAATTTGAACAAGAACAATAGTTTTAAGTAAAAATTCATTCCTTTCATCCTGTTATGTCTTGTTTTGCAGTCAGGACCCTTCACTTCTGACACTCTGGTCACCAAATGTGGGGCATTTTTTTTTTCTGTAAGGAATTCCCTGTGACAGCAGGTGGATGTCCCACCACACAACTCAGCTCCCACACGACTGCTGGGAGACGGTCCAGGTTCGCAGGGAAGGGCTCTGTCCCAGATCCTGGTCACAAGCAGAATGGCCCAGGTGTCATTAATGCATTGGATATAAATGGAAGTTTCCCATGTTCCCTCACTTCATTGGAATTAATTTGCTGACACCACCTGAACTCTTCTCCCCCCTCAAGGAAATGGGAGGCAGGTGTGCAAATTCTAGGCTTCATATCCTGCCTCTGTCTATGAGGGAGCAGTCCTCCCCCAGGAGCCCACCCCCAGTCACCTCATTGGAACGAAAGGAGCACCTATCACCCAGGATATTTCATGGTGAGGTGCTCTGTGTGAGGAACCACGGCTAGAGACCAATATAAATTCTCTATTATCTCACAGCTCTGTGTCTGCAACTACAAATGATGACCCTGACAGTCATTGTTACCAAATCAATTTTATAATTCAGAATCTCGTGTTACTTCTGGAACAACCCCGCAGTCCCAGGCCCTTCAGCCTGACCCTGGACACTGGGCTCTTGGGTGCCCTCCATGACTGGTGACCTCATGACTGTCAGTGGGTTCTCCTGAGCCCACAGGCACTCACTGTCCCCCTGTCCTCTCACACTTCCCTGGGCTCCCCAGCCATCCAGGCTGTGGGGCATCAGGAGCAGGAAGTCCCCAGTGTGTGCCTGTGTTTCCTCCCCCATGTAGCTGCTGATGAGCCCAGACCCCAGGTGAGCTTCTCCTGCACAGGAAGCAGCAGACACACTGAAGGTGACCATGGCAATGTTTCCACGGGCTTCCAGGTAGAAGCCCCCACAGGTATGACCTATTAGAACAGTGATGGAACATCCAGGGTTTTGATTCTCATTTTCTGAATTCATTGTTGTCATTTGAACCTCTTTGACTACCTCTGGGGTCCAGCCTTAGAAGACGCTGGTGATGGTTGTTACAGAGCTGAACACAACCCCAATGCCACAATGATGGTGGTAAGGATGGTGTGTCCATGGGGACAGTGACAGATCTACCCTCCCAGCCCCTGCTCACTTTAGCAGTCCCCATCCTTCCCTGTGACAGACACCTGCTCTGGAGTTGGCTTCTGCTGCCACTTGTTCTGGGGGGGCTCCACCTGCAGGGCCCCCCTAGCTGCCACAGATGAGAATCAGTCTACCAGACAGGATCCCAAGACAGAATTTGCTTGTAGAGGAAAGATGTCTGATCTCTCAAGGGGGAAGGGCTGAGAGCCTTTTCCTGAATGGGCTTCTATTGGGTTGGTTTTGTGCAAGAATACAGGTAAAGCTTATTAATCATGGTCAGGCAGTAAGGATCAAACAACAGGTAACATACAAAGAACTCTGAGGGCCTATTTTGAGTCAGGGTCAGATAGCTAAAGAGCCATAAAACTTTGAGGGAGAAACTCACTTCTGGCTTGGACCCTTGTCATTTAATTGAGAGCATTCTAAAAAAAGCAGGTTTCACAGGATTTTATATACTCTTTCTTAGGCCTGATCACACTAGGGCACCCGCTCTTTCTAGCACAGGGCTGCACTCATCACTGGCATTGTTTCAGGCTTAAAGCATTGTTTCAGGCTTAAGTCAGGCAGAGGAAGGAAGCAGCCAAGTGATTAGGACACTTCTCAGAAGACAGAATGAGGACTCAGGCTATATCAAAGTCAAGGGGTGAGGGTCCATCGCCCCCTTTTGCTATGGCTCCCCAAGTACTTCCCTGGGACATCCTTGTGATTGTGCCTGTCTTAGGTCGTTCCCCCCTTAAGGAACCTTACTCGGCATTGGCCAACTGATCAAGCATTGGGGACCAGGCAGTGTGAAGTAAAAGGAGCAGAAGCAGTTCTCCTGCCGGGGAGGTAAGCTTTGTCTCCTTAGTGGCTTATGGTCCAAAGGTTGCTCACTCAGCCTTAGCCATGGGGGTGGGGTGGTTAGAGCTTCTGAAACCAGGCAGGGTGGTTCTCAACAACTTGTGCTTTTAAAACAAAAAAATTTATTCTTTCAATTTTCTCTTTGTGGTGTGAATGAAAATGTCACCATTTGAAGATATGGTTCTCCCAATGCACATAGACTTGTTTTGTTCCAGAGTAAAGGAGTCATGCAGTGCTGAGTGGGGTTGGGAAAGGCCCAAATGCAGCACATGAGACCCCAGAGGACCAGGTGGGCGTTTATGCTTCAGTGTTGCTCTGTGAGATCATGAAAAAAGCATTTCTCAGACACATGAGCAGGAGAGAAGGCTGCTCATAGAAGCCTGCCCCTGTGTCACATGTGTGTCTGTCCTGCCATGGAAAGTGGTCGACAGTGTCTTCAGTAAGGCCAGAACAAAGACCAGTATCCAGAGTTTCTGGTTGTTATTAAAGCTTAGTCTTTTGGGGCACAGCACCTGGTTGGGCCCTACTTGGCTGCTAGACCCACACTGTGGTTATGGAGAGAAGCAGGGAACAAAGGGGGCGAGTGTGTGCTCCTGGGAGAGAAAGAGAGAGAGACTCCTTTCTGGCTAAGTAAGCAGGTGATGCTCCCTGGTTGATGATGCTAAATCATGGCTGATTCCCTTTGCTTCCTTCCTTCCATTGTTCACACCCAGCTAACACATGCATAGCAACCTGTGTGTTTCCTGGTACCACCTGGGCTTCACTCACACTTCTCTGAGCCCTGACACCACAGAGAACTTGTTTTCACCTGATGGAAGACCTTTGTGGAGCCTTCAAAATCTTATGTGGTGGGGAACCTCACCCTCCCCCCTCACTCAGCAGTTCTGAACAGTCTTATGACTAAGGAACATGTACAACTGGGAGATCAATGTGAAAAGATGGAGAACATAAGGTGTTACTGGGAAATTACATGTGTAACAACGAGGGACCACCAGGTTTCCATCAGCACGACCAACACTTACACTCTGAGGACAGCAGAGGCTCCCAGGCTGTGGGGCAGCAGAGACTCTCATTCCTGCTGCTGGGATGCCCCAGCAATGGGCACCTTTGAAGACACTTTGGCAGTTTCTCACAAAGTTAAACACACTCTTGTGTGATAGAAGACAGAAACCACTCTCCTAAGTCTTTATTTAAATCGGAGACTTGTGTTCAAACAAGCATATGCAGATGAAGTTACAACTCCTTCATTCACATTTGTTAAAACTTACAGAGCAACTGCTATGTCCTTTAAGAAGAGAATGAATTAACGAAACAAACTCTGGTACATATTCAATGGAAAAATATAATTGGCAACATCCATAAATGACTGTTCAGGCCACAGAAATACATGAAGGAGCGTAACATGCATATTTCTAAGTGAAGGGAGCCAATGTGAAAAGGCTGGGACTGGGAGGGGCACATGATCAGGGCCAGGAGAAGGGCAGGACCCTGAGCTCCAGGACCAGCCCGAGGACACCATGTCTCCTGTATCCACCAGAGGGCGTCCATGCCTCACATTCCTCAGCTATGTGTCCTGGTCCTGACTCTTGCCTCTTTCATTGTCATATTTGGGTTGGAGCCCTCCTACTTCTATGATCTCTTGGTGTCAGCAGGAGCCCTGGTTTGGTTATAGCAGTGGGTTCAAGGGCCAATAAAAGGGAAGATTTGCATAACGACATCCACTCTAAGCCTCAGGCTGACATAAAGTCTGAAGACTCAGGTTTGGCTGTGGGGCTCAGGAAGCAGAGTCTGGGGGCGTCTCCACCATGGACTGGGCTGCACTTCTCCTCACTGTCCTGGCTCACTGCACAGGTGGGGCCTGAGGGGGATTCTGGAAGGGGACCACCTTGTCCCCTGGGTTGATGACCTCACCTCCCTCCTTGGAAACAGGGTCGGGTCTTCCTCACTGATCTCTGTGTTGCTCCCTCCTTGCAGGGTCTTGGGCAGAGGTTGTGCTGACTCAGCCCGGCTCTGTGTCTGGGTCTCTGGGACAGACGGCCACCATCTCCTGCACTCGCAGCAGCGGCAACATTAGAAGCAACGATATGCACTGGTACCAACACCATCCAGGCAGAGGCCCCACAACTGTGATCTATCAAGTTAACAAAAGACCCTCTGGGGTTCCAGATCGGTTCTCTGGCTCCATAGACAGATCTTCCAGTGCTGCATCCCTGACCATCTCAGGGCTGCAGCCTGAGGACGAGGCCGACTACTACTGTCAGTCTTATGGTGATAGTCCTGGTACCTATACTCACACAGTGCTGTAGACTCAGGGAGAAGTGAGACCAAAACCCCCAGAGCTTCCCCTTCTGGGTCTGCACTCAGGCTGTCCCCACCAAGGAGGGTGCCCTCTGCTGTCTCCTGCTGGAAAATCTGTGTAGAGATTGTAGGTTTCTGAGTCCCTCTATTTTCTTTCCCACTTTCCTGTCAGGGAGGTTGGTTGCCTATTTCCTGTACAATGAATTCCTGAGGGTGAGTTAGTTCAGAGCAGGGCATGTGAGCCTGTGTGTTTGTGGAATGGGGGCGGGTCAGTGCTTGTGGTTTGCTCTGTGCATGTGGGACACTCAGATGTGTCCTTTCATCTATGCTCATAAGATGACAGTGACACCCTCTTGTTAAGTTATGACCCAAAACACCACCTCCAGATTTCTAGATATCCCCTGAGGGGTGAATGACCCCTGTGTGACACCCACTGGATTAGAAGGATGAGTTCTCAGCGGTTAGGCAGCCTTTGCGTTTGAGTGCTGTTCATGCCAGTCAGTTGGACTGAGACTAATGTGCAGTCTCTGTGTGCTTCTGAGTTCCAGTCTGTGAGATAATACATTACACAGATTCAGGTGAGGTCAGAGCCTCTGGCCTAGTCTTGTGGAAAGTCCTGTCAATCAGTGTGAAGGACAGCAGGAGGACAGGTAGTGTGCAGGTGGGGCTTAGGGGGTGGAGGGATTGAGCAAAGGGAAGGGAGTCATGGACATGGACAACAGTGTGGTGATTGCTGAGGTGAGGAGAGTGTAAGGAAAGTAAATGTTAATGGAACCTAATATAATAAAGATTAAATGAAACAAACAAAAAAAACAAACAGAAATCTATAAGTGAAGTATCATTTTGAGCTAAAATACCTATGCAGTTAATATATTGAAATTTTACACATTGCACATAAAATATTTCATATATATTTCATTACTCCCTTAGGGAGTACATTTCAAGCCTGAGACACAAAGGTGAATGAACACATGACAGGGTCTGGTGCCCTTGGGGTCAGGTGTGTGTGGGTACTGGAGCCCAGACAGGAGCAGCAGGTGGGTGAGGAGCAGACACTGAGGACAGAAGACCACACAACCCCCAGGAGCAAATACCTGCCCAGGGCATGATGATTGAGTGTCTGCTCACATTTTACTTAAATAACAGTCTGTAAGGTCATCAGTTGTCACCTGAGACTAACACACATCTCTAAGTCTGCCATGTGATCAATGAAAGGTAATATTCCTGTTCTCAACACAACGTTCCACAAATGACATTGGTAGGAAAACTCATAAAGGAAGAACCTGTGGTTTGAAATGTCTGTGTGAACCAGACAGGATTCTGCCCTGTGACGTGGGTGAAGGGAGCCGATAAATGATGGTCCGAGGCCGTGTGTGCTGGTCTGGACTTCCTTCTGCTCACACGAGTCACCTCTGAGCCTCATGGCTCCAGACACAGGAGGTCTGTTCCCCCTTCCCCCTCTCAGTCAGCACAGCAGTCAGTCAGAGGACCACTCTGGAGATGACAACACAGGACATTTATGTGACGGTGGTTGGAACTTGTTGCTGTCCTGTGGAAGAGTTTGGGACATAAATGATGTTAGTGCTGCAATACTGCTGATAAGGGATCTGGTGTGTGGATGTGTTTTTATCTTTGGTGAGGGGGTGGAATGAGTGATACAGGAGATAGAAGATTAAACAAGAGGAGAACTATGCTGGAGGTTGGGCTGGTATAATGGGTTCAGGTGGTTCTGTAAACTCTTCTGTGTAGTTTGTGTGACTTCCACATTGTCACGTTCATTGTCTAATTCTGTCTGATATTGTGTTCGTGCCCTACTACTGAGAGACACTGACAATGGCCAAAATGTGTGCTGTCACCATGATTCAAGTTAATCCTATTTCCTCCCAAAGGACAGAGGAGGAGACACCTTGAATACCATGAAAGCAAAAGAATCAGGATTTGAAGTAACAGCAAGGTGGGGGAAGCTGGAGGTCTGAGAGCATGTGGAGGGGCTGTGTGGTGGGTGTGGGGGGATGGGGCCAACCATGAAGCCCCCCGGGACAGCTGAGGAGTTGGGGTTCTGTGGAAACAGCAGTGAGGAGTCAGAGAGGGTTTTAAGCAGGGGGTGACTTCTCTCAGGTGAATGAGAAAGGCCCCTTGAGGTCCTCGAGGACGCAGGGCCTGAGGTGGGCAAGTGATCCTGGCCAGAGTCATTGACTAGGTGTTCCTGTGAGTCTAGACGTGTGGGACCATGGGACCATGGGCACAGGTGCAGCAGAGGTGGATCCGGGCACTGAGGGGTGTGATGGTCTCTGCCTCCAACTGCCCAGACACTCAGTACAGGTGCAAAGGAATCACACGGGACTGTTTTCTTGCTACTAAAGTGAGACAATGAGTAATACAATACAGGCTGAGAAAGTTCTGTTTGTAATATAAACACATTTTACAACAGCCAAGACAAAATCCTAACAGGAATTGTAACCGGAAAAGACACCTGCGTTTGGGCTGGCTGTCACTACCAAATCCAATAAGCAATGACAGTGATTGAATCTTTGATAGGTGCTTTATTCAGATGGCCGGCGATCCAAGAAGATGGCGGGCTCACACCCTAACAAACCATCTTGCTCTTCCTTTCCCAGCCAGATCTTTTATAAGGGGGTTAGGGGAGGGCAAACAAGGTGTCAGCGAAAGCCTTTGAAATTTAACAGTTGCATCCAAAGGAAAAGGGTAGTCGCTTGCTTCTTCCTGGTACAGATGTCTGCAGAGGAGGTAATCTCCAGCCAGTGCCCCAGGAGGTCAACTGCTGAATCTTAGGTGCCAGGATGGGCCTTATCTGTAGTTACTGAAACAAAAACTTAACATACACATTACTTGCTAGATTTATGACTATTTACCTTAAGCTTAATTTTCCCAAGTCTTAAACCCCTATCAGAATCACATGACATAGATGTGCAGAACTCCAGGGACTAAGATAAGAGTCAGTTCTTACACTGAGTAGGCATGCTTCACACTCCATTAGTAGCTGTGGAGACTTCCATAGGCACTAGTGTTTTCTGAGAAGCTGAATCAAATCTATGAAAACTTTACATGCATCACATGACTAGAAATGTTAGGCGAATGGTCCTCTGCACATGTTTCTGAGTGTATTCCTGGAAATGACACTGAACCTCTCTTATAAGCCCTTCCAACCAGATCAATGAACCCTTTGTCTGTGACCTTGACCAGGAAGCTCACTGTATATTTACATTTTCATCATCTTCACTGGAGGTGAGACCAAATTTATTATCTAAGTCATGTTTGCACTTCCCACAGTTGTGGATTCCTGGGAGTGAGATGCACCAGTAACCAGTACAGTGTCTCAGAGTCACAGTATCTGGGAACCAGACCCTGGAGGTGTGAACAGAGTCAGTGACCTGCTGAGCTGCTCAAACCAGCTGGGCTCTGGGACCTTGGGCCATGTGGGGAGGTGTTGGCACTGCCACGAGCAGGGGGTGCTGTGGGATTGCCCTGGGGGTGTTTATCAAGCTGCTCCTCAGGGACTATTCACTCCTGGGAGGATGGGACTGTGGTCTGGGCCTTGAGTTCACAGATGGGGACTCAACAGCTGTGCCCTCTCTGGCATGGCAGAGTCCCCTGAGCAGGGTCCTTTGTGTTGTCTCAGGATGCACTACCCCACAAGGTGCTCCCCAAGGGTGAAGTCAGCCTCCATCCTCCTCAGTCTGGGGTGTGAGCTGAGCTCCAGCACCAGGGCTCAGGGAGGGGCTGGGCAGCCCCTGGATGGACACACATTTGCATGGACGGCCCCTCCCCTGGCAGAGGGTGGGGAGAAAAGGAGGCCTGGGCAGCCCAGCCCCACTGTAGGCTCAGGGGCTGTGTGCACCATGGCCTGGACCCCTCTCCTCCTCATCCTCCTCTCTCACTGCACAGGTAGGGACAGGCCTCGGGGATCAGACCTCAGTTCCCAAGTTTATTCCCTTCCTGCTCTATCTCCTGAGTAACTGTCCCTGGTTCCCACCACATCAGTGACAAGTGTCTGTGTTTTTGCAGGTTCCTTGTCCCAATATGTGGTGACTCAGCCGCCCTCTGTGTCTGCATCTCTGGGAGCAACAGCCAGACTCACCTGCACCCTCAGCAGTGACATCAATGTTGCCAGCTGTATTATATCCTGGCACCAGCAGAAGCCAGGGAGCCCTCCCCGGTATCTGCTGTACTACTACTCAGACTCAAACAAGCACCAGGGCTCCGGGGTCCCCAGCCGCTTCACTGGATCCACAGACGCCTCGGCTAATGCAGGGCTCCTGACCATCTCGGGGCTGCAACCTGAGGACGAGGCCGACTATTATTGTCTGTCTTACTGTAGTAGTGGTGGTAGCTCCAATCACACAGTGCTGCAGACTCAGGGGAAAGTGTGACCAAAACTCCCAGAGCTTCCCCTTCTGTGTCTGTACTCAGCCTGTCCCCAACAAGGAGGGTGCACCCTTTTGTCTCCTGCTGGAAAGTTTGTGTAGAGATTGGAGGTTTCTGAGTCCCTCTATTTTCTCCCCACCTTCCTCCTCTGTCAGGGAGGTTAGTTGCCTGTTTTCTATACAATGAATTCCTGAGGGTGAGTTAGTTCAGAGCAGGGTGTGTGAGCCTGTGTGTTTGTGGAATGGGGGGCGGGTCAGGGCTTGTGAAGGGTCTGCTCTGTGCATGTGGGACACTCAGATGCGTTGTTTCATCTATGCTCATAGATGACAGTGACACCCTCTTGATAAGTTATGACCCACGACATCACCTCCAGATTTCCAGATATGCCCTGAGGGGGCCCAATGACCCCAGCGTGAGACCCACAGGGTTATATGAGTGTGTTCTCAGCTGTTAGGCAGCCTTTGCCTTTGAGTCGTGTTCATGCCAGTTGGCTGGACGGAGACTAATGTGCTGTCTCTCTGTGCTTCTGAGTTCCTGTCTGTTAGACACAGGAGTTACACAGACTCACATGAAGTCAGAGCCTGGGACACAGTCATCTGGAACATTCTCTCAGTCAGGGTGAAGGACAGGAGGAGGACAGGTAGTGAAGGGGGGTGAGGCCAGGGAGTGACTCGATTTAGCCAATGGAAAGGACTCACTGGCATGGACAACGATGTGGTGATTCCTGAGGTGAGGAGGGTGTAAGGGGAATAAATGTTAATGGAAACTAATAAAATAAAGATTAAGTAAAACAAACAGAGAAAGAAACAGAAATCCATGAGTGAAGTAACATTTTTGTCCAAAATACATGTGTAGTTAATATATTGATATTTTACACATTGCAGATAACACATTTCATAAGTTTTCATTTGCTTCCTTGGGGAGTGCATTTCAAGCCTGAGACACAAAGGTGACTGAACACATGACAGGGTCTCATGTCATTGGGGTCAGGTGTGTGTGTGGGTCCTGGAGCACAGACAGGAGCAGCAGGTGGGTGAGGAGCAGACACTGAGGACAGAAGACAACACGACCCCCATGAGCAAATACCTGCCCAGGGCAAGGTGGTTGTTTGAATGTCTGCTCAGATTTCACTTAAATAACAGTCTGTAAGGTCATCAGTTGTCACCTGAGACTAACTCACAACTCAAAATCTACCATCTGATCAATAAAACGTAATATCCATTTTCTTTACTCAAAGTCCCACAAAGCACTCGAGTGCACAAACTCATAAATGAAGATCCATGGGTTTGAAGTGTCTGTGTGAACAGACAGGATTCTGCCCTGTGACGTGGGTGAAGGGAGCCGATAAATGATGGTGCGAGGACGCGTGTGCTGCTCTGGACTTCCCTCTGCTCCCACGTGTCACCCCTGAACCTCATGACTCCAGACACAGGAGGCCTGTTCCCCTTCCCTCTCTCACTCAGCACAGCAGTCAGTCAGCTGACCATTCTGGAGATTTCTACCCACGTACATATATGTTACATGAGGTGGTATCCCTTGGTGTCCTGTGCCAATGTTTGGGGACATAGATGCCTATTTAGGCTAGAATATGTGCTGAAGAAAGGGCATGTTGTGTGTTTCTGTTGTGTTTTTTTTAAGATTTTATGTATTTATTTTTAGACAGGGGAAGGAAGGGGGGGAGCAAGGAAAAGAAACATGAATGTGTAGTTGTCTCCTGAGCACCTCCTACCAGAGACCTGGCCTGCAAAGCAGGCATGTGCCTTGACTGGAAATTCAACCAGAGATCCTTCGGTTTCCAGGCTGGCACTCAGTCCACTGAGCCACACCAGCCAGGGCCTGCGGTTTGTGTTAAAAGTCAGTAGATACAGAGGATAGGAGATTAGACAGGAGGAGTCCCATGAATGGGGGTTGAGGGGGTGTAATCGATGCAGGTGGTTCTTTGAACTCTTCTCTATAGTTTGTGTGACTTCAGCATTGTCATGTTAATTCTCTTATTCTGTCCATGATGACGTGTGTGTGCCCTACTTCTACTGAGAGCCACTGAGATTTGGCCAAATGTGAGTTGTCACCATGAATTCAAGTTCAATCCTATTTCCTTCCAAAGATCAGAGTAACAGTCACCTTGAACACCATGATGGGAGGAGAGTCTGGGATCTGAAGTAACAGGGAGGTGGGGACTCGGAGGTCCGAGAGCACATGGAGGGCTGTGTGGTGGGTGGAGAGGGCAGGCCAACAGGAAGCCCCCTGAGTGGAGGTCAGGATTTGGGGTTCTGTGCAAACAGCAGTGGGGAGACCCTGAGGGTTTTGAGAAGGGGGTGACCTGTTTGAGGTGAAAGAGAAAGATCCCTGGAGTGCCTTGAGAGCACAGCACCCCAGGTGAACAGGTGATCTTGGTCAGGGTCATGGACTATGAGTCCCCGTGAGTCTGGACATGTGGGGACCATGGGACTGTGGGCACAGGTAAAGCAGAGGTGGATGCGGGCACAGATGGAAGTGCTGGTCTCTGCCTCCAACCGACCAGATACTCAGCACAGGTGTGAACGCATCTCACCTGAATGGTATCTTGCTATTGAAGTGAGACAATGAATAAGAAAGTTAAGGCAGTTTTGTTTAAAATAAAAACAAATGTGACATCACCTAAGAGAGAATCCTAACAAGAAACTGAATACACAGGTATGCAAAACAGTAAGAATAAAAAATGAGAGAAAACAAAGAAGACTAAAGATTAATTCGTAAAATGAATTAGGATGGTGCACTTTCCACTGTTAAATGTGATCCCTTCAAGAGCCATTTTCTTTACCTATCAATCAAATTACATCTGTGAAAACTGTGTGCATCACATGACTTGAGATCTTTGCTGAAAAGACCTCCTCTGCCCCTGTTCCTGAGTGTGTTCCTGGCAAATGCTCTGTGCAGCCTGTATAAGCCTTCAAACCAGATGGGTGGTGCCCTCATCTGTGACATTGGATGTAAAGGTCACTGTGCATTTACATTTGCAGTATCATCACTGGGTGTGAAAATAAATTAATTTGTCATTTACATACAAGTTTGCACCTCCTACAGTTGTGGATTCCTGGGAGTGAGATGCTACAGTAACCAGTACAGTGTCTCAGAGCCACAGTATCTGGGAACCAGACACTGGAGGTGTGAAGCGAGTCAGAGACCTGCCCAGCTGCAGAAACCAGCTTGAGCTTTGGGTCATGTTGGAAGATGTTTCTACTGCCACCAGCAGGGGGCACTGAGGGACTGCCTTGTGGTGCCTACTAAGCTGCTCATTAGGGACCATTCACTAATAGGAGTCTGGGTCTGGTGGTTGGAACCAGTGCACACTGACGGGGACTCAGCAGCTGTGTGCTCTGTGGCCTGATAATATCCCCTGAGAGGGGCCCTCTGTGATGTCTCAAGGGGTTATTCCCCTCAGGGGTTTTCCAAGGGGTGAGTCAGCCTCCATCTTCCTCAGTGTGAGTGTGAGCTGAATTCCAGAACCAGGGCTCAGGGAGGGGCTGGGCAGTCCCTGGGTGAACACTCAATTGCCTGGGCGGCCCCTCCTCTGGCAGAGGGTGGGGAGAAAAGGAGGCCTGGGCAGCGCAGCCCCACTGTGGGCTCAGGGGCTGTGTGCACCATGGCCTGGACACCTCTCCTCCTTGTGCTCCTCTCTCACTGCAGAGGTATGGACGGGTCTCGGGGTCCAGGGCTCAGTTCCCAAGTTTACTCTCTTCCTACTCCATCTCCTGAGAAAATTCCCCTGGTTCTGCCCCATCACTGACAAGTTTCTTTGTCTGCAGGTTCCCTCTCCTGGCCTGTGATGACTCAGCCACCCTCCCTCTCTGCTTCTCTGGGAGCCACAGCCAGACTCACCTGCACCCTCAGCAGTGACATCAGTGTTGGTGGCAGCTACATAATCTGGTTTCAGCAGAATCCAAGGAGCCCTCCCCGGTATCTCCTGTGGTATAAATCAGAGTCAGAGAAGCACCAGGGCTCTGGGGTCCCCAGCCGCTTCACTGGATCCAAAGATGCCTCAGCCAATACAGGGCTCCTGACCATCTCTGGGCTACAGCCTGAGGACGAGGCCGACTATTACTGTGCTACAGAGCATGGCAGTGGGAGCAGCTTCAGTTACTCACAGTGGCTCAGATGACGAGGAAGTGAGACAGAAACCCCTGGGCCCAGAGGTTATTGCTCTGAGCCTCACTGAAGCTTCTGTGGAGGCCTCTGCAAGGTGGGCTTCTCTGCAGTCAGAAACGTCCATGGAAGGGGAGGGAGCAGCACACAGTCATGAGTGAGAGCACAGGGCGTCTCCGGGTCACTCAAGCTGAAGGGGTGACAAAGCCCAACTGACTGTACCCACAGTCTTGGAGTAAATTTGAACAAGAACAATAGTTTTAAGTAAAAATTCATTTCTTTCATCCTGTTGTGTCTTCTTTTGCAGTCAGGACACTTCACTTCTGACGCTCTGGTCACCAAATGTGGGGCCACTTTGTTTACAACCAGCAAATCCCCTGTGACAGCAGGTGGATGTCCCACCACACAACTCAGCTCCCACACGACTGCCTGGAGACGGTGTCGGGTTCACAGAGAGGGCTCCCTCCCACAGGACTGCCCACTCTGCAGGTGACAGTCACAAGCCGGACATGGCCAGGTCTCATACCACTTCCTGTCTTTAACTCAGAGGCTCCCAGGGTCCCTGTTGTGGATTAAATGAATTTGCTGACTCCACCTGAGCCCTTCTCCGTCCTCAACACTGCGGGGCAGTTCTGAAAATTCCATGCTTGGAACTGTTCCTCTGCCTGTGAGTGAGCTGTCCACACCCAGAGCCCACCCAGAGTCACCTCTTTAGAACAAAAGGCTACATGTCACCCAGGAAATCTGATGGGTTCAGGAGTTCTGTGTTAAGGACCAGGGACTGAAACCAATATAGATTTTCTGTCCCCTCACAAAACTGTATCTGCATCTACAAAGGATGACCACACAGTCACTGTCACCCCCAATTAAAGCCGTGATGTGTGAGTACTGTGTTACTCATGACGCATCACACTGACACGCTAATCTCGACCCTGGTCACAGACACAGTTTTCTCCTTTTCTCAACACACTTGAGACCCGCTGGTCAGAACCCAGGCAGATGTGCACTGCCCAGTCCCCGCCCACCGCCCTCCCCCTCTGGGCCTTCAGGATGAACTGGGTCTCCACTCCAGGGTTCCCGAGAAAAGTGAGGGGTCCTTTCTGTGGGTGTCACTCCCCAGGGCTCGGTCTTGAGGGAGGGGGATGGACAAACATCAATCCTCAGGAAGTTCCTCCACAATCTCATTTCCACGCTGCTCCCCAAGCTGCAGCTGTCCACTCCCCACCACCCACAGTCAGTCTCATTCACATGACAACACGATCCTTGATTGTCCTGAAAATGAAGTGTGTGTTTAACGGTTAAGTCTGTGCCCACAGGGGTTACTGAGGTGCTGGTGTTTCCTGCTGCAGAGTTACTGAGGCCTCACACGCCCACCTCTTCACAGGCACGTCCAGTGTGCCCTTGTACCTGAGAAGATGTGTTTCCTGAGAACATCAGGATGAACCCGGCCACACACACACATTTTGTCTGGAGATGTCCCAGGCCTCAGTCCTTTTCCCAAATAAATGTGAACACTCTGTCCTGGTCCCCCCCAGGGAGGCACCAGGGACCACAGGGCACTGTGTGGTGGGGGTGCTGTCAGGGCAGAAAAAGGGGCTGTGTGTACCCCTGACCTGGGCTCCCCGGGACTTGAGACCCCATGTCTAAGGGCTCTGGGCCTGCGGGAAGGAAGTGCCCAGATTTCCCGCCCCCACAGGACCTGGGCTCCTGTGATGGGCAACGGTTACCAGAGCTGATCTGCTCCACATGCCTCCTTTCCCCTCAGATTCATCCTTGACCAATGGAAGCGGCCTTCCACACCCTGGTCTCCTTAGTGCTGGGAGCCAGGCCCTGAAGGGTCACACAGAGAACCCACCCCAAGGACAGGTTTGCTGGGAGAACCCCCTCAGGGGATGGAGAGGACTTGGGAGGACAGGAGGCCACTTGTCCTCAGGCTCAGAAGCTGAGGGAGAGGCTCCCTGAGGGTGTTGGGGAAAGTGTGTCTCTGTGTCTCACACACACGCACGTGCACACACACCTTCTCTCTGAGTGTATCTCTTCTGGACTCTGCATTTCTTAGGCTTCTCTGTTTCTCTAGGAGTCAGGGTTCATCCACTGCTGACCCAGGGTCCTCAGGGTCAGCGTCTCCAGGAGGCAGAATCTTCATCATCGGGAAACAGCAGTGACATGAGTGTCCCTGGTCCTGTTGTCAGGGCAGCTGGGAAACACCCTGAACCCCGATCCCTGGGCTGGACGTGGTGTTGTCTGTGTGTGGGCTGAAGGTTGCTCTGTGCCCGCATCACTCAGGTTATCCTGACTGTGCAGAGCTGACCTTCTCAGACGAGGCCCCTCCACGCCTTTCAGAAGAGGCCAGGGCCTTCCCTCCTGCGCTCTGACCAGTTCCATTTCCTCCAGTGTGTGAGGCCCCGGTTTCCCACTACAGTGGTTCAGGAGGACTGATGCTGAGAGGACTGGGTGCCCCCCAGGCAGGTGAGGACCGGCCCACCCTGCCCTTGAGCTTCGGGCCCCACGCCCCTGTGACTGTCTGGATCCGCACCTGTCACACAATGCCCCTGACTGTCGAGTCCCTCACCTGGCTTCTGATGCTGCTCATCTCCTGTGCTTTCTGAACCTCTTGTTTTTCATGTCTCTGTCCAGGGAAATAGAAGGTATCTGCAAGCAAGGAACCCCTGTAGCAGGTTCAGGAGGTCAGGGGACTGAAGCAGAGTCCCCGCAGTGAGACCCCATGAGGAGGTCTGGCTGCTCCATGGGCGCTCCCCCTCGCCCACCTCGCCACACAGAGATCACTCCTGGTTGTCAGGGGAGTGAGCCCTGGAGAGCATAGGGTCCCTTCTCTCTGGAGCCAGGCGTCCCGTGGGCTGTGACACCAGAACCTGCAGTGTTTGTCACTCTGGGCTGTGTCTGAGTCCTGGTGCTCAGTTCGGGTTTGTCAGAGGTCATCATAGCCCGAGCATTGGTCTGAGCTTCATCATTGCCTCTCCTGGGACCTCAGCAACGTGGGTGGATGCTGTGGGAACTGGAGCCAGCAGATCCTGGGCTGTGATGATGGAGGGTCCTGGATGCCCAGGCTCACAGCCAATCCTCAGCCTTCTTCCTGGCAGCTCTGGCTGCTGCTGGAGCTCATGGGCACCAGACAGACCCTTCCCCTGTGCTGCCAGCCAGCCCCTCACATCCCTGCCCTGCTTGTGTCTGAGACTTGGCTGTCACACTCACTCACCACGCCCCCACCACACACACAGAGTGAATACAGACCCCGGGTGGGTGTGGCCCAGGGCAGCCCTTCCTCACCCAGAGCAGTGGGACCCTGGTGACCTCCTCAGAGCCCTGGCATCTGAGTCAGTGCTTGTGGGTCAAGGCCAAGCAGCCTCACGTTCCTGAGGAAAATTAGGGTCTGGGTCATCCTGCAACCTTCCTGCGTCCCTAGGAGTCCCAGGTTTCTGTGGTCTCACCTGGTGCAGGTATAGCTGAGGCTCAGGAGGAAGGAAAGGCCCATCTTCTTCACCCACAGTCATGAGCGCCCCCTGCAGGCCTGGACACATGCTGGCCCTGCTCTGAGGGAGAGGGACAATCCTGGAACCAGGGCAAAGGGGAAGACTTGCACCAGAGGTCTGACCTGCACAGTGTGGCTGTGCTCTGACTCAGTCAGACTGATCACAGTACAAAATGCTGTGGACAGGTATTGATTGTGTTCCGTGTGAGGTTTTCCTTCCATCTCCTGCCATTAGACTCTGAGGCTCAGAGAGTGTGAATCACTCACATGGGATCCCCACAAGTCGGGCTCCCATTGGTCTGGGGCTCAGTCCCGCCCGACCCCAGGGAGCAGATTGTCACCCCAGGGCAGAGGCTGACCCAGGACACGGTCTGACCAGCTCCCCCTGGGTGGTCACACTGTCCCCTCTACTTGGGTCTCATGAAGTTCATTGTGACGACACTTCCAACTCTTACACTTCTCATCTGCAGCCACCTCGTGTGTCACAGGTGACAGGGATCTGAGCCATTCATGTCCAGGACAGCCCCCAAGACGGTGTGACTCAGAATTGTAGGGAGACACAGGTAGGAGGCCCAGCTCAGCTGCACTAAAGAAGTCCCTAACATAGGGACCTGTGTGGCAGCTGTGCTGGAAGGACCAGACGGTGTCCTGGGCTCCAGACACGAAATCTGTGGCATAGCCCACAGGGCTGTCATGTAACACAGTCTGGTTAGGCCTGGGGGACCAAGATGCCATGGCCCTTTAAGCCCTGCCTCACACAGAAATGTCTGGGGGAAGGTGGCAGGTGCAGAGTCTCAGCAAACGGTGTCAGTCAGAGCCAGTAGTGCGGCTGCTCTGGTAGCTGAGAGAGGGAGGGACAGGTTTTCTTAATCATTTATTGTCCCTGCTCATGCTGCAGTCCAGGCCGTGTGCACTCAGGGGACACCCCGTGACTGTATCAGGTGCCCTGGGCCCTCCCTCCTCTACCCTCCCATGGGCTGTCCTATTGAAGATGACAAACCCATCCTGTAGAGTCCCCATCGTCAGCCCCGGGCTCATCACAGGACTGCGGTCCTGTCTGCCTTGGGAGGGCAGCTTCAGGATCGGTTCTCTGGCTCTACCCACAGCCTCTCCAGTGCTGTCCACTGACCATCTCCGGACTGCAGCCCGAGGCCGAGGCCAATTCCCTTCTTCACTCTCACGGTAGTGGCTGCAAGCTCATAGTGCCCCAGACTCCCAGGGATGTGATAGCAAAACTCCCCCGGGCCTCCCTGTCCTGGGTCTGCCCTCCCTGGTCCCCAGCGTGGAGGGGTGACAAAGACCCCTTGAGTGCTTGGAAGGCACAGAGCCCAAGGTGAGCCAGTGCTCCTGGTCCTGGCTATTGACTAAGAGGCCCTGTGAGAGTAGACGTGTGGGGGCCGTGGGACCGTGGGCCCAGGTGAAGCAGAGCTGGATGCGGGGCACTGAGAGGAAGTGATGCTTTGTGGATCGAATTCATTGCCCAACATTCAGCAGCACATCTTCCAACAGGTCACAACCTCACTTTCATCTTGTACTAAAATAGACAACCAATAAGAAAATGACACTAGGAAAAGTACTGTTTAAAATACATACATTTTTAGGCCACCTAAGACTAAATTGTAGAAAAAAAACAACAGAGATACGCAGAATGCCAAGAATAAATAAGAGGAAACTACAAATAAAAGTTAATTCCTAAAATGAATTACTGTGCTACACTTTTCACTATTAAATGTGAAGCCTTTCGAAGCTGTTTTCTTTACCAATCATTGAATCAAGTCAGATCTATGAAACCGTACATGCTTCCCATGAATCGAAATGTTTGCTGAGTCGGCCTCCTCTGCACATGCCTCTGTGCATGTGCAGTGGAAATGTCTGAGAATCCCGCACAACTACTTCAGACCAGATGAATGGTCCCCTGGTCTGTGACATTGGACATGCAGGCCACTTTGCATTTACTTTTGGACATCTTCACTGAAGTTGAAGCAAATTAATTATCCATAACAGTGCATGTTTGCACCTCCCAGAGAACCAGACTCCTGGGGTGAGATGCTATAGTAACCACCAGTAAAGTAACCATCAGAGTCACAGTGTCTGGGAACCCAACCCTGGATGTATGAACAGAGTCAGTGACCTGCTGAGCTGTAGAGACCAGCTGGGCTCTCAAGGCCTTGGGCCATGTGGGGAGGTGTTGTCACTGCTACCAGTAGGGGGCACTGAGGGACTGCCCTGGGAGTGTCTATCAAGCTGCTCATCAGGGACCATTCACTCCTAGGAGGATGGGTCTGGGGTCTGGGCCTTGAGCTCACAGATGGGGACTGAAGAGCTGTGTCCACCCTGGCATGGCAGAGTCCCCTGAGCAGGGTCCTTTGTGTTCTTTCCAGATGTACTTCACCACAAGGTGCTCCCAAAAGGTGAAACCAACCTCCATCCCTCTGTCTGGGGTGTGAGCTGAGCTCCAGCACCAGGGCTCAGGGAGGGTCTGGGCAGCCCCTGGATGAACACACATTTGCATGGACAGCCCCTCCCCTGGCAGAGGGTGGGGAGAAAAGGAGGCCGGCACAGCCCAGGTCCACTGTGGGCTCAGGGGCTGTGTGCACCATGGCCTGGACCCCTCTCCTCCTTGTGCTCCTCTCTCACTGCACAGGTAGGGACAGGCCTCTGCTCCCAAGGTTACTCTCTTTATGTTTTATCTCCTGAGTAATTCTTCTTGTTCCTGCCACATCAGTGAGAAGTGTCTGTGTTTCTCCAGGTTCCTTCTCCCAGCCTGTGGTGACTCAGCCGCCCTCCATCTCTACATCTCCAGGAGCCACAGCCAGACTCACCTGCACCCTCAGCAGTGACATCAATGTTGGCAACTCTATTATATCCTGGTACCAGCAGAAGCCAGGGAGCCCTCTCCGGTATCTCCTGTGGTATAAATCAGACTCAGAGAAGCACCAGGGCTCCGGGGTCCCCAGCCGCTTCACTGGATCCAAGGACACCTCGGCCAATGCAGGGCTCCTGACCATCTCGGGGCTGCAGCCTGAGGACGAGGCCGACTACTACTGTCTTTCCTATGGTGGTGGTAATCACACAGTGATGCAGACTCAGGGAGAAGTGACACCCAAACCCCCAGAGCTTCCCCTTCTGGGTCTGCACTCAGCCTGTCCCCACCAAGCAGGGTGCTGTTTTCTGTCTCCTGCTGGAAAGTTTGTGTTGAGATTGGAGGTTTCTGAGTCCCTCTATTTCCTCTCCAACTTCCCCCATGTCAGGGAGGTTGGTTGCCTAATCCCTGTACAACGAATTCCTGAGGGTGAGTTAGTTCAGAGCAGGTGTGTCAGCCTGTGTGTTTGTGGAATTGGGGTGGGTCAGTGCTTGTGGGGGGTCTGCTCTGTGCATGAGGGACACTCAGATGTGTCCCCTGGACTCTGCTCATAGATGACAGTGACACCCTCTTGTTAAGTTATGACTTATGAAACCACATGAAGATTTCTAGATATGCCCTGAAGGGGCCCAGTGACCCCATTATGAGACCCACGGGGTTAAATGAGTGTGTTTTCAGCTGTTACACAGCCTTTGCCTTTGAGTTGTGTTCATGCCAGTCAGGTGGACAGAGACTAATGTGCCATCTCTCTGTGCTTCTGGGTTCCCGTCTGTTAGACACAGGAGTTACACAGACTCACGTGAGGTTAGAGCCTGGAACAGTCAAGTGGAACATCCTCTCAGTCAGGGTGAAGGACAGGAGGAGGACAGCTAGTGGAGGGAGGGTGAGGCCAGGGAGTGAGGCGATTTAGCCAATGGAAAGGACTCACTGGGCATGGACAACGATGTGGTGATTCCTGAGGTGAGGAGGTTAAAAGGGGAATAAATGTTAATGGAAACTAATATAATAAAGATTGAATTAAACAAACAAAAATGAAACAGAAATCCATAAGTGAAGTATAATTTTTTGCCAAAATATGTATGCAGTTAATATATTGAAATTTTACACATTGCAGATAACACATTTCATATATTTTCATTTGCTCTCTTAGGGAGTGCATTTCAAGCCTGAGACACAAAGATGACTGAACACTGACAGGGTCTTTGACCTTGGGGTCAGGTGTGTGTGGGTCCTGGAGCACAGACAGGACCAGCAGGTGGGTGAGGAGCAGACACTGAGGACAGAAGACAAGACATCCTCCATGAGCACATGACCTGCCCAGGGCACAGTGGTTGTGTGAGTGTCTGCTCACATTCCACTTAAATAACAGTCTGTAAGGCCATTATCACCAGAGACTAACTCACAACTCAAAATCTACCATCTGATCTGATCAATAAAACATAATATCCATTTTCTTTACTCAAAGTCCCACAGAGGACTGTAGTGCAGAATCTCATAAACGAAGATCCATGGGTTTGAAGTGCCTGTGTGAATGAGTCAGGATTCTTTCCTGTGACGTGGGTGAAGGGAGCCGACAAATGATGGTCCGAGGCCGTGTGTGCTGGTCTGGACTTCCATCTGCTCACACGTGTGACCTCTGAACCTCATGACTCCAAACACAGGAAGCCTGTTTCTCCTCTCTGTCTCACTCAGCACAGCAGTCAGTCAGCTGACCATTGTGATGATTTCTGCACACGTACATTGATGTGGCGGTGGTTGGGACCCGTTGCTGTCCTGTGCAGAGTTTGGGGACGTAAATGATATTTACGCTGCAACATGTGGTGATGAGGGTCGTGGTGTGTGGCTGTGTTCTCAACATCAGCGAGGGAGCAGAGTGAGAGGTGCAGGGAGTACAGGATTGGACAAAGGGAGTCCTGTGGATGGTGGATGAGGTACTATCATCGATGTAGCCAGTGCTTTGAACTATTTTGTGTAGTTTTTGTGACTTTTACATTGTGATATTGATTCTCTAATTCTGTCTGCGATGACATGTGTGTGCCTACTACTGAGAGCCACTCAGAATGGCTGAAATATGAGTGTTACCATGATTCAAGTTTAATCCTATTTCCTTCTTAAGGACAGTAGAGGACAGGTCAACACTATGAAGGGACAGGAGTCAGGGATCAGAAGTAACAGGGAAGTGGGGAAGCTGGACTTCTGAGAGCACGTGGAGGGGCTGTGTGGTGGGTGGGCCCCATCGGGAAGTCCCTGGAGGGGAGCCCAGGTGCTGGGGTTCTGAGCAGACAGTAGTGAGGTGTCCCTGAGGGTTTTAAGCAGGGGGTGACTTCTCTCAGGTGAATGAGAAAGGCCCCTTGAGGGCCTCGGGGATGCAGTGCCTGAGGTGAGCAAGTGATCCTGGCCAGAGTCATTGACTAGGCTTCCCTGTGAGTCTAGACGTGTGGGGACCCTGGGGCCATGGGCACAGGTACAGCAGAGGTGGATCTGGAACACAGAGGGATGTGATGGTCTCTGCCTCCAACTGCCCAGACACTCAGTACAGGTGCCAGACACTCAGAACAGGTACCCACTGGTATCTTGCTACTCAAGTGAGGCAATGAGTAAGACAATACAGGCTGGGAAAGTACTGTTTACAATATAAACACAGTTTAGGACTCCCAAAGCAAATATTTAACCAGAGACACATCACACAGGTAGGCAGAACACTAAGCAGAAAAAATAAGAGAAAACGAAGAGTGAAAGTTAATTTGTAAAATGAATTAGCATGTGACACATCCCACTGTTAAATGGGAGCCCTTCAAAAGCCATTCTCTTTACCAGGACTTGAATCTAACCTCATCTGTGAAAGCCGTACAGGCATCACAGGACTTGAAAGGTTTGCTGAGCCGGGCTCCTCCACATGTGAATCTGAGTCTGTTCCTGGAAATTTCTCTGAAACACCCACACGAGTCCTTCCATCCAGATACATATTCCCCTAGTTTGTGACATTGGACGTGAATCTTTGAATTTACTTTTGCAGCATCTTCACTGAATGTGAAATAAATTAACTTGTCACTCAAATACGTGTTTGCACCTCACACGGAAGTGGACCCCTGGCAGTGAGATGCCACAGTAACCAGTACAGTGTGCCAGAGTCGCAGTATCTGGCAACCAGATCCTGGAGGTGTGAACAGAGTCAGTGACCTGCTGATCTGCAGAAACCAGCTGGGCTCTCAAGGCCTTGGGATGAATGGGGAGGTGTAGCCACTGCCACCAGAAGGGGGCACTGAGGGACTGCTCTGGGGGAGCCCATCAAGCTGCTGATTAGGGACCACTCACTGTCAGGAGCCTGGGCCTGGGGGCTAGGCCCTGTGCATAAGGAAAGGGAATCAGCAGCTGTGTCCTCTGTGGTTTGATGATGTCCCCTGAGAAGGGACCTCTGTGTTGTTTTAAGAGGTGCTTCCCTGTACAGTTCTCCCAAGGGGCAAGGCCAACCTCCATCCTCATTCTGGGGTGTGAACTGAGTTCCAGCACAAGGGCTCAGGGAGGGGCTGGGCACTCCCTGGATGAACACACACTTGCATGGGCGGCCCCCCGCTGGCAAGAGTGGGAAGAAAAGAAGGCCTGGGCAGCGCAGCCCCACTGTGGGCTCAGGGGCTGTGTGTACCATGGCCTGGACTCCTCTCCTCTTTGTGCTCCTCTCTCACTGCACAGGTAGGGACAGGCCTCGGGGACCAGGGCTCAGTTCCCAAGTTCATTCCCTTCCTGCTCCACCTCCTGAGAAGCTTCCCTTGGTTCTGGCCCATCACTGACAAGTGTCTGTGTCTACTGGTTCCCTGTCCCAGCGTGTGCTGACTCAGCCGCCCTCCATCTCTGCTTCTCTGGGAGCCACAGCCAGACTCACCTGCACCCTCAGCAGTGGCTTCAGTGTAGACGACTACCACATTCGCTGGTTCCAGCAGAATCCAGGGAGCCCTCCCCGGTATCTCCTGTGGTATAAATCAGACTCACACAAGCACCAGGGCTCCGGAGTCCCCAACCGCTTTTCTGGATCCAAAGACACCTCAGCCAATGCATGGCTTCTGCACATCTCTGGGCTGCAGCCTGAAGACGAGGCCGAGTATTACTGTGCTATATTTAATGGCAGTTGGAGTGGCTACAGTGACTCACAGGGGCTCAGATGACGAGGAAGTAAGATAGAAATCCCTGGGCCCAGAGGTTATGCTCTGAGCCTCTCGGGAGCTTCTGTGGAGGCCTCTGCAAGGTGGGCTCCTCTGCAGTCAGAAACATCCATGGAAGGGGAGGGAGCAGCACACAGTCATGAGTGAGAGCACAGGGTGTCCCCAGGTCCCTCTCGCTGAAGGGGTGACAAAGCCCGACTGACCATCTGCATAGTGTGTGGAGTAAATTTTAACAAGAATGATATTTTTATGTAAAAGTCTAAGTCTTTCATTCTGTTGTGTCTTGTTTTGTAGTTAGGATCCTTCACTTCTGACACATCTGGTCAGCAAATATGGGGGCATTTTTCTTCACAACCAGTGATTCTCTGTGACAGCAGCTGGATGTCCCACCACACAACTCAGCTCTCACACGAGCTGCCTGGCAACGATGTCGGGTCCACCGTGAAGGCCTCTGTCCCATGCGATTGCCCGCATTACAGCTGCCAGTCACAAGTAGGGCACCTGCAAGTCTCGTACAACTATTTGGCTGTAACTCGAAGGCTCCCAGGGTCCTTAATTTGGTTTCAGTTAATTTGCTGACTCCACCTGAGCCCTTCTGCCTTCTCAAGGAAATGGGGGACAGGTCTGTGAATTCCAAGCTTTGAATCATTTGTGTGTCTTTTGTGTGAGCTGTCCTCCCCAGGAGCCCACCCAGAGCCACCTCATTAGAACAAAAGGAACACCTGTCTCCCAGGAAGTTTCAAGGTCAAGAGGCTGAGACCCATATATATTTTCTCTTAATACTGTGTCTGCAAGTACTTGTGAATACACATATAGTCATGTGAACCCACAAATTAATGTCGTAACTGTAAACATTTTGTTACTTCTTCAATGTCTCCACAGTCCCAGGCCTTTCAGCCTGACCCTGGGCTCTGTGCCCTTGGGCGCCCTCCATGACTGGCGACCTCATGACTGTCAGTGGGTTCTCCTGAGCCCACAGGCACTGACTGTCCCCCTGTCCTCTCACACTTCCCTGGGGTCCCCAGCCATCCAGGCTGTGGGCTGGGCTGCGGGGCATCAGGAGCAGGAAGTCCCAGTTGGTGCCTGGGTTTCCTCCCTCATGAAGCTGCTGATGAGCCCAGACCCCAGGTGAGCTTCTCCTGCACAGGAAGCAGCAGACACATTGCAGGTGACCATGGCAATGTGTCCAAGGCCTCCCCGGTACAGCCCATACATTTGTGACCAAGAAGAACAGTGAGGGAGCTTCCTGGGTTTGAGTCTCATTCTCCGAATTCAGGGATGTCACCAGAACCTCTTTGACTACCTTTGGGTTCCAGCCCCTGGGAGAGGCTGGTGATCATCGGTACAGAGCTGAACACAAGCCGATGCCACACAGCTCTCCTGCCCCACGGGGAAAGGGATGAACCTGCCCTCCCGGCCCCTGCCTGGCTCATCAGTGCCCTGTCCTTCCCTGTGACCAACACCTGCTCTGCAGTTGGCTTCTGATGTCACATGTGATTTCAAAAAAAAACTTCACTCTCTGAATTTTTTCTTCGTGGGGTCAATGAAAATATCTTCGATGAAAATACAGTTCCCCCAGTGTACACAGAACTGCTTTGCTTCCACAACAAAAGAGCCCCGCAGTGCTGATTGGGGTGGGAAAGGCTCAAGTGCAGCACGTGAGACCCCAGAAGACCAGGTGGGCATTTCTGCTCCGGTGTTGCTTCATGGGATCACAAGGAAAGCATTTCTGAGACACTTGTGTGGCAGACTGTGGAGTGGGAAGAATTATTTGAGTCCAAATAGAAGCCTGCCCCTGTGTCTCATGTCTATGTGTCCTGCCATGGAAAACGTTCAACAGTGTCTTCAACAAGGCCAGAAGAAAGATAGGTAAGTATCCAGAGTTTCTGTTTCTTATTACAGATTAGTCTTTAGGGGCCACACTATCTGTGGTGGGTCCTGCTGGGCTTCTACACTCACAGTGTTGCTTGGGAGAGAAGCAGTGAACAAATAGGATTTGTGCTTGATCCTGGGGGAGAGAGAGACAGAAAGAGCAAGACAGAGAGAGAGTTTGAGAGAGACAGAGAGAGACAGAGAGAAACTCTTTGTTCCCTGGCATTGTATTAGTTTGGGCTTCAAAAAGCCTAATGTTTCTACAAAATAACCAATCAACATCTAAGCTTACACAGGTTTGCACTGGACCAACCTTGTAATCAATCATGGCTCCTATTTCACAAGCCTCATAGAAGCACCTGTTGCTGCATATTTGGGCTTCTAGTAGAGATGTGTTAACAGTCTCCTGTCTCCAGGACAACCTGGCATGGAGGTTGGCCTGTTCCCTGCAAGTGTTGGGAGAGGTGTTCATCCCCTGGGAGGGTCAAGGCTGCCATCCCCTGGGGAGAGTGAAGCTGTAGCTTCCTGGCTAAGCAAGCAGGCTTATGCTCCCCAGTTAATGATGCTTAATAATATCTGATTCCCTTTGCTTCTTTGATCTCTTTCACAGTGGGAGTCATGCTTATTTAAAGGAGGGGCTTGTATACCCAATAAAAGGGAAGGTTTGCATAAAGACCTCCCACTCTAAGCCTCAGGCTGACATAAAGTCTGAAGACTCAGGCCTGCCTGTGGGGCTCAGGAAGCAGAGTCTGGGGGCGTCTCCACCATGGACTGGGCTGCACTTCTCCTCACTGTCCTGGCTCACTGCACAGGTGGGGCCTGAGGGGGATTCTGGGAGGGCACCACCTTGTCCCCTGGGTCTATGACACTCGTCCCTTCCTGGGAACAGTGTCTGTCCTGTCCTCACTGATCTCTGTGCTGCTCCTCCTTGCAGGGTCTTGCGCCCAGTTTGTGCTGACTCAGCCTGGCTCTGTGTCTGGGTCTCCAGGACACAAGGCCACCATCTCCTGCACCCGCAGCAGCGGCAACATTGACAACGTTTATGTGTCTTGGTACCAACAGCGCCCAGGCAGGGGCCCCACCACTGTGATCTATAGAGATAAACAAAGACCCTCTGGGGTTCCAGATCGGTTCTCTGGCTCCATAGACAGCTCCTCCAACACTGCCTCCCTCACCATCGCGGGGCTGCAGCCAGAGGACGAGGCCGACTACTACTGTCTGTCTTACTATAGTAGTGATGGTGGTACCTATACTCACACAGTGCTGCACACTAAGGGGGAAGTGAGACCAAAACTCCCAGAGCTTCTCCTTGTGGGTCTGCACTCAGCCTGTCCCTACTAAGCAGGGTGGTTTCCTCTGTCTCCTGCTGGAAAGTTCGTGTTGAGATTGGAGGTTTTTGAGCCTCTCTGTTTTCTTTCCAACTTTCCCCCTGTCAGGGAGGTTGGTTGCCTGTTTCCTGTACCATGAATTCCTGAGTGTGAGTTAGTTCAGAGCAGGGTGTGTGAGCCTGTGTGTTTGTAGAATGGGGGTGGGTCAGTGCTTGCGGAGGGTCTGCTCTGTGCATGTGGGACACTCATATGTGTCCTCTGGGCTCTGCTCATAGATGACAGTGACACCCTCTTGTTAAGTTATGACCTTTGACACCACCTTTAGATTTCCAAATAATCACTGAGGGGGCCCCATCACCCCAGGGTGAGAACCATGGGGTTAAATGAGCGTGTTCTCAGCTGTTCAGAAGCCTTGCCTTTGAGCTTTGTTCATGCCAGTCAGCTGGACAGAGACTAATGTGCCATCTCTCTGTGTTTCTGAGTTCCTGTTTGTTAGGCTAGAGAGTTACACAGGCTCATGTGAGGTCAGACCCAGTGAGCCTCTGACCCAGCCATGTGGAAAGTCCTCTCAGTCAGTGTGAAGGGCAGCAGGAGGACAGGTAGTAGGAGGAGGGTGAGGTTACGGTGGAGGGGTTGAGCAAAGAGGAGAAGGACTTATGGGCATGGAAAGCAGTATGATGATTGCTGGGCGGGGGAGGGCATAAGAGGACTAAATGTCAGTGGAAAAAATATAATAAAGATTAAATTAAATGAACAAACAAACTCCCAATGTGTCAAGTATAACATTTGGGTAAAGTACATGTGCAGTTAATATTTTTAAATTTTACACATTGCACTTAAAGAAATTTCACATCTATATCATTTATTCTATTAAGGAGTGCATTTCAAGCCTGAGAAACAAAGATGAATGCACACATGACAGGGTCTCGTGCCCTTGGGGTCAGGTGTGTGTGGGTCCTGGAGCACAGCCAGGAGCAGCGGGTGGGTGAGGAGCAGACACTGAGGACAGAAGACAACACCACCCCCATGAGCACGTGACCTGCCCAGGGCAACGTGGTTGTTTGAATGTCTGCTCATATTTCCCTTAAATAACAGTCTGTAAGGCCATCAGTTGTCACTTGAGACTAACACACAGCTCAAAGTCCATTTGGTCAACAAAGTGTAATAATCAACTTTTAAACCCAAAGTCCCACAAAGGACTCTAGTGCAGAAACTCATGGAGGAAGAGGCATGCATTTGAAATGTCCGTGTGAACGACACAGGTCTCTGCCCTGGGATGTGGGTGAAGGGAGCGGTAAGTGATGGTCCGAGGCCGTGTGTGCTGGTCTGGACTTCCTTCTGCTCCCACATGCCATCCCTGGACCTCATGACTCCAGACACAGGAGGCCTGTTCCCCTTCCCTCTCTCACTTTGCACAGCAGTCAGTTAGCTGACCATTCCAAACATTTCAACACACGTGCATTCATGTGACATGAGGTGGTACTCATTGCTGTCCTGTGCCAACGTTTGGGGACACACATGCGTATTTATGCTAGAACATGTGCTGATGAAAGCATATGTTGTTTCTGTTTTTTCTTGAAAAATTTTATTTATTTATTTTTAGAGAGGGGAAGGAGGAAGGGAGAGAGAAAAAGAAATAGAACGCCCCTTGGGCCCGCAAAGCAGGCATGTGCCTTGACTGGAAATCCAACCAGAAACCCTTTGGTTTGCAGGCTGGCGCTCAGTCCACTGAGCCACACAAGCCAGGGCCTGTGTGTTTGTGTTTTAAAAGTCAGTAGATACAGAGGATAGGAGGTTAAATAAGAGGAGTCCTATGGATGGGAGTTGAGATGGTATAATCGAGGCAAGTGGTTCTTTGAACTCTTCTCTATAGTTTGTGTGACTTCACCATTGTCATATTAATTCTCTAATTCTGTCCGTGGTGACGTGTTATGCTCTACTACTACTGAGAGCCACTCAGATTTGGCCAAACGTGAGCTGTCACCATGACTGGAAGTTTAATCAGAGTAACAGTCACCTTGAACACCATGATGGGAGTGGAGTATGGAATCTGAAGTAACAGGGAAGTGGGGGAATTGGAGGTTGGAGAACACGTGGAAGGGCTGTGTGTTTTGTGGAGAGGGCTGGCCAACCATGAAGCCCCTTGTGGGGGGCCCAGGAGTTGGGTTCTGTGCAAACATTAGTGAGGAGTCCCTGAGGATTTTAAGCAGGCGGTGACCTATCTGAGTTGAATGAGAAAGACCCCTTGAGTGTCTTGAGGACACAGCGCCCCAGCTGAGAAAGTGATCCTGGTCAGAGTCCTTGACTACGAGTCCTGTGAGTCTGGACATGTGGGGACCATGGGGCCATGGGCACAGGTAATGCAGAGGTGGATGCAGGCACAGAGGGAAGTGCTGGTCATTGCCTCCAACTGACCAGACAGTCAGCACAAGTTTGAACGCATCTCACCCGAATGGTATCTTGCTACTGAAGTGAGACAATGAATAAGAAACTTAAGGGAGTAAGTTTTGTTTAAAATAAAAACAAATGTGACATCACCTAACAGAGAATCCTAACAAGAAACAATACATAGGTATGCAAAACACTGAGAATAAAAAATGAGAGAAAACAAAGAAGAATAAAGATTAATTCCTAAAATGAATTAGGATTGTGCACTTTCCACTGTTAAATGTATTCCCTTCAAAAGCCATTCTCTTTACCTGTCATTCAATCAAATGACATCTATGAAAACTGTGTGCATCACATGACTTGACATCTTTGCTGAATAGGCCTCCTCTGCCCCTGCCCCTGAGTGTGTTCCTGGCAAATGCTCTGTGCAGTCCGGAAGAGCCTTCGAACCAGATGAGTGGTGCCCTCATCTGTGACATTGGATGTGAAGGTCACTGTGCATTTACTTTTGCCATATCATCAGTGGCTGTGAAAATAAATTAATTTGTCATTTACGTAGAAGATAGCACCTCCCACAGTTGTGGATTCCTGGGAGTGAGATGCCACAATAACCAGTACAGTGTCTCAGAGTCACAGTATCTGGGAACCAGACCCTGGAGGTGTGAAGAGAGTCAGAGACCTGCCCAGCTGCAGAAACCAGCTTGTGTTTTGGTTCATGTTGGGAGGTGTTTGAACTGCCACCAGCAGGGGGCACTGAGGGACTGCCTTGTGGTGCCTACTAAGCTGCTCAGTAGGGACCATTCACTAATAGGAGCCTGGGTCTGGTGGTGGGAACCAGAGCACACTGACAGGGACTCAGCAGCTGTGTCTTCTGGGGCCTGATAGTATCCCCTGAGAAGGGGCCTCTGTGATGTCTCAAGGGGTTATTCCCCTCAGGGGTCCCCCCAAGGGGTGAAGTCAGCCTCCATCTTCCTCAGTGTGAGTGTGAGCTGAACTCCAGCACCAGGGCTCATGGAGGGTCTGGGCAGTCCCTGGGTGGACACTCATTTGCATGGGCAGCCCCTCCCCGGCAGAGAGTGGGGAAGAAAAGAAGCCTGGGCAGCCCAGCCCCACTGTGGGTTCAGGGGCTGTGTGCACCATGGCCTGGACCCCTCTGCTCCTCGTGCTCCTCTCTCACTGCACAGGTAGGGTTTGGACTCAGGGACCAGGGCTCGGTTGCCAAGTTTATTCCCTTTGTGTTCCATCTCCTGAGAAAATTCCCCTGTTTCTGCCCCATCCCTTACAAGTGTTTGTGTTTGCAGGTTCCCTCTCTCAGCCTGTGCTGACTCAGCCGCCCTCCCTCTCTGCATCTCCTGGAGCCACAGCCAGACTCACCTGCACCCTCAGCAGTGGCTTCAGTGTTGGCAGCTATGCTATATTCTGGTACCAGCAGAAGCCAGGAGGTCCTCCCCGGTATCTGCTGTACTACCACACAGACTCAAGCAAGCACCAGGGCTCCGGGGTCTCCAGTCGCTTTTCTGGATCCAAGGACTCCTCAGCCAATGCAGGGCTCCTGACCATCTCTGGGCTGCAGCCTGAGGACGAGGCCGACTATTACTGTCTTACATTTCATGGCAGTGGGAGCAGCTACAGTGACTCACAGTGGCTCAGATGCCGAGGAAGTGAGACAGAAACCCCTGGGCCCAGAGGTTATGCTCTGAGTCTCACTGCAGCTTCTGTGGAGGCCTCTGCAAAGTGGGCTCCTCTGCAGTCAGAAATGTCCATGGAAGGGGGCGGAGCAGCACACAGTCATGAGTGAGGGCACAGGGTGTCCCTGGGTCACTCTCGCTGAAGGGGTGACAAAGCCCGTCTGATTGTCCCCAGAGAGTTTGGAGTAAATTTTAACAAGAATAATAGTTTTAAGTAAAAATTCGGTTCATTCATCCTGTTGTGTCTTATTTTACAGTCAGGACTCTTCACTCTTGACACTCTCGTCACCAAATGTTGGGGGATTTTGTTTACAACCAGCAATTCCCTGTGACAGCAGCTGGATGTCCCAACCCTAGCTGTAACTAATGACTTTGCCTGTATTAGGGACTTCTCTCCCATAGGTCCACGGCAAATCATTCATTCAAATCAGGAGATAAGGTGCTTCTCAAGACCTGGAGGACAGGATCCCCAGAAAATCAGCTAGAAGAAAAGTGGACTGGACCTTGGGATATACTCCTCACCACCCCAACTGCAGTGAAGCTGGCAGGAATAAAACCCTGGATTCATCACACCAAAATAAAGAAAGCACCAGAGGAAAAATGGATCGCTGAGCCTCAAGAAAACCTTAAAGTCGTCTTTCGGAAACAGTGACTTATGCTCTCTTCATTACCTCCTGTTTGACCCCTTGATATGGACAACTTATTCCATTCAAACGGGATGAAAACATCTGGGTATATTTGGTGAAAAATGTCCTGAATTTCTGACTTTTGTCTTGCAAGAGGAACTTATGTAGAACAGACTTTCACTTCATGTCTTATAGGCGTCTGTGCCCCTTTCAAAAGCTTTAGAAACTATACTGTGTTTGAGCGTATTGAAAAGAAAATGGCCTACTCTGACATTTATAATTGGGGACCAGTGGTAAATATAAAAGACAGGGGAATGTTTTCATTGGAGGTCGCTAATGTAGCCCCAGCTAGAGAATGTGTAATTTTTGTCAACTGCACTAAAAACTGTCTTGTGCTCTCAGTGGGTGTGAAGATGAATTGTACCACCACCACTGATGTATCTTATGCTTATGCCCATGTTAAGCTGCCAATAGGATGGTTCCTGATATGTGGAATGACACTTTATTCTTACGTTCCAGCAGACAGCTCTGGGGAATCGTGCTCTCTGGGAAGACTGATGGTGTTTATGCCTCAGAAGCCCCACTTAACCCGGGTTCGATGGGATGTCTCCCTTACACCTGATTGCATCAGTGACTTGCACCTCTTTAGCCCTGCTGAATATGTGTCTTTAACTATATTCATAATGCCAACTATGGTAACTTATTTAAATATAGAAATAAGCAGGTTAGCCTGTGGTATGGTGAAAGCCTTAATGCCACCTCTCAAGCTATTAGTGCCATTAGTCAAGAACTAGGACAAGTCAGAGAGGCAGTACTAGAAAATCGTGCAGCTATAGACTACCTTCTTTTAAGACATAATCATGGATGTGAAGAATTTAAGGGACTCCGCTGTTTTAACCTAACTGATAGTTCACAGCTTATAGAATATAAAGTAAAGCAAGTAAATGATGTGGTGTCCAATATAAAACAGGGAGAAGGATTCTTTGGCACCGATTGGTCTAACCTGACCTCCTGGCTGCCCAGCATATCTGGTCTTCGAGAAGCTTTTATTATTTTTACCCTTGCTATTTTCTTCAGTATCACAGCTTGTTGTTGCATGCAGTGTGCCTCCCGATGTAGGTCTGCAGTTAGGTGTGTTCCTGAAGCCTCCGCTGAACAATCCAGTGCCCAGAAGCTGGCACAACAACAAAGTGAATACTTCCATAGGAAGCTGATCTCATAGAAATGAGATAGTTTAATAGTAACGGTGGGGAATGATAGGGGGCTTAAGACTGAGAAAGTTTTAGCTTAAGGTAAATAGCCATAAATCTAGCAAGTAATGCATATGTTAAGCTCTTTGTTTCAGAAACTACAGATAAGGCCCATCTGGAGCCTGAGAAAAAAGCGGCTGACCTCCTGGGGTGCTGGCTAGAGATTGCCACTGGGAGACATCTGTATGGGGAAGAAGCAGGCGACTACCTCCTCCCACCTGGAGACAGCTAATTGCCAGGATATGCAGCTAGGAACTTCAAGGACTCTCTCTCGCTCTCACTGACTTCCCCAACCCCCCTTATAAAAGACCTGGCCGGGAAAGAAAGGGGAAGATGGTTTGTTAGGGTATGAACCCTCCTTCTTCTCGGATCACTGGACATCTGAATAAAGCGCCTATAAAAGATTCAATCACTGTCATTGCTTATTGGATTTGGTAGTGACAGGCAGCACGAATGCCGTTGCAGTCTGAGGCCGTGTGTGCTGGTCTGGACTTCCTTCTGCTCAGACGTGTCAGCCCTGAACCTCATGACTCCAAACACAAGAGGCCCTGTTCCCCCTTCCCTCTCTCACTCAGCACAGCCGTCAGTTTAATGCGGACCCCGGGTCATGGGGTCCTCATCATTATGGATGAAATGAGATATTCACACAGATTACTGAATCCAGTGGAGGAAAAGGGACAGCATGGGTTTTCTGTCAAGGGGATCAAAAGCCTCTGCCCTTGCTCCAATGAGCTTTTATTGCCTTACTGGGCACGTTACAAGAAGGTCTTCATTTACTATGCACAGGCTGGCTTTAGGTGGTTACTTTTACAGAAAACAAAGATGCCAATGCTGCTAATCACATCACAGAAGAGGAATATTTGCAAATGAAAAGACTAAAGTAGTTGGACCATTACACTGGTCCTTGGAAGGTTTAGCATGGATCTTAGGAAGTTGCTTTGCAGTAAATGTCTTCAGTTCAGGGTGAGGGAGTTTTAGTAAAAAGCAGGACTCATAGTGGCCTAAGTACATTGCAGGCCTGATTCCCCACGGGAGAACCTATCCGTGGGCGTGGGTCCTGTGCATGTGCAAGTGGGAGCTGGGCCCACGCCATGCAGAACAGTGTCCTACATCAGTTAGCTGATGATTCATGAGATTTCTACACACAGACATTTATGTGACAGTAGTTCGACAGTAGTTGCTGTCCTGTGCAAGAGTTTGGGGACATAAATTGTATTTATGTGAAAGTACATCCCAGTGAAGAGAGGTGCTGTGTGGATGTGTGTGTTACAGTCAGAGAGGGAGCAGAGTGAACGACAGAGAGGACTGGACAAGGGGGGTCCTGTGGATGGGGGCTGAGGGGGTGAGGTCGATGTGCACAGATCTTAAACACTTCTCTGTAGCTTGTGTGGGTTCCACATTGTCATATTATTTCTCTAACTCTGTCTGCAATGACATGTGCATGCTCTACTACTGAGAGCCACTCAGATTTGCCAAAATGTGACTTGTCACCTTGACTCAACTTTAATCCTATTTCCTTGCAAGGGACAGGGGAGGAGCTGTCTGGGACACCATGAAGGGACAGGACTCGGGGATCTGAAGTAGCAGGGAAGTGTGGGAAGCTGGAGGTCTGACCCAGAGGAAGGTGCTGCGTGGTGCAGGGGAGCGAGTGGGGCTCCCCCATGAACCTCCTGGAAAAGCTCAGGAGTTGGGGTTCTGTGCAAACAGCAGTGAGGAGCCCCTATGGGTATTAAGCAGAAGGTGACGTCACTGATCTGTATGAGACCACCCCTGAAGTGCCTTGAGGACACAGCGCCCAAGGTGAGCAAGTGATTCTGGTCAGAGTCACTGAGTAGGAGTCCCTGTGAGTCTAGTCGTGCGGGGACCATGGGGCCGGGGACACCGGTGCGGCAGAGGTGGGTCTGGGCACAGAGGGACGTGCTGGTCTCTGCCTCCATCTGCCAAGACACTCAGTACAGGTGCGAAGGAATCACACCAGAATGTTTTCTTGCTACTAAAATACAATACAGGCTGAGAAAGTTCTGTTTGTAATATGAACACATTTTAAAACAGCCAAGACAAAATCCTAACAGGAATCACATGACACAGATGTTCAGAACTCCACGGACTAAGATAAGAGTCAGTTCCTACACTGAGTAGGCATGCTTCACACTCCACTGGTAGCTGTGGAGACTTCCACAGTTACTACTTTTTCTGAGAAGTTAAATCAAATCTATGAAAACTTTACATGCATCACAAGACTAGAAATGTTAGGTGAATGGTCCATCTTTGCACATGTTTCTAGGGTATTCCTGGAAATGACACTGAACACTCTTACAAGTCCTTCCACCAGATCAGTGATCCCTTTTCTGTGACCTTGACCAGGAAGCTCACTGTATATTTACATTTTCATCTTCTTCACTGGAGATGAGACCAAATTTGTTATCTAAGTCATGTTTGTACCTGCCACAGTTGTGGATTCCTGGGAGTGAGATGCCACAGTAACCAGTACAGTGTCTCAGAGTCACAATATCAGGAAACCAGACCCTGGATGTGTGAACAGTCAGTGACCTGCCCAGCTGCAGAAACCAGCTAGGCTCTCAGGGTTTTGGTCCGTGAAGAGGTGAGTGCTCTGCCATCTTCAAGGGGCGCTGTGGGACTACCCTGGTGCAACTACCAAGCTGGTCATAGGGACCATTCAGTCCTGGGGAGTTGGGCCTGGAGGATGGGCCCTGTGCCCACTGATGGGGACTCAGCAGCTGTGTCCTCTCAGGCCTGGCAGGGTCTGCAGAGCAGGGACCTTTGTGTGGTCTCAGCAGGTGCTTCCTCCGACGGCTCTCCCAGGGGGTGACACCAAGCACCATCCTCCTTGGTCTGGGTATGAGCTGAGCTCCAGCACCAGGGTTCAGGGAGGGGCTGGGCAGTCCCTGGGTAGACACACATTTGCATGGGCAGCCCCTCCCCTGGCAGAGCGTGGGGAGAAAAGGAGGCCTGGGCAGCTCAGCCCCACTGTGGGCTCAGGGGCTGTGTGCACCATGGCCTGGACTCTTCTCCTCCTGGTGCTTCTCTCTCACTGCAGAGTTAGGGACAGGCCTTGGGGGCCAGGGCTCAGTTCCCAAATTTATTCCCTTTCTGTTCCATCTCCTGAGAAGGCTCCCCTTGTTCTGGCCCATCACTGACAAGTGTTTGTGCTGCTGCAGGTTCCCTCACCCAGCCTGTGCTGACTCAGCTGCCCTCCCTCTCTGCATCTCCTGGAGCCACAGCCAGACTCACCTGCACCCTCAGCAGTTGCTTCAGTGTTGGCAGCTACTACATAAAATGGTTGCAGCAGAAGCCAGGGAGCCCTTCTTGGTATCTCCTTTATGACTACTCAGATTCAAGCAAACACCAGGGCACTAGGGTCCCCAGCTACTTCTCTGGACCCAAAGACACCTCAACCAATGCAGGGCTCCTGACCATCTCTGGGCTGCAGTCTGAAGATGAGGCTGACTATTATTGTGCTGAGATCATGGCAACCCAAATACTTTCACACCACTTCCACCCATGGGGAAGTGAGACAAGAACCTCCTTACTGCTCTGCTCTGCTCACAAAGGAAGCCTGGGAGGTTCTTCCACCTTGCCCTGCACTGGGTGGGCTCTCACAGCTGCACACACAGAGCCTCATGAACATTTCTCAGTTCTGGGACAGAGAGCCTTGTGCACAGCTACGTCCAGGGCAGCAGAGATGCTGTCCCCACAGAGCCCACCCCCCCACTGCTAGAAGTTCACTTCCCAGCTTGAAGAACTTAATCTTTGAGTTCTCACCTGTGAGAGAGCAGAATGTTATCTACTTCATAGGGTTGTGAGAGGATCATATGAAATTATTATTAAATCCATATTAAATTAGTGGTGCTAATTCTTGCTGCTGAGATCGTTGTTACCATGAACTCTGTTATGTTAGGACCAGAGACTTCAGAATATTATCTTCCTATTTCTTTTCTAACTCCTGGTCCTCCCCTTCTGTCCATTTTCAAGACTCACACAATGGAGGAAATGGAAAGAGAACTTGCTTTTCATCTGAGAAAGTCTGGGTTGAAAATCTGGACATTTGAAGCCCTAGATATGCATAGCGGACATGCTTCTGAATTTCTCTGCTGTCAGTGGTGTTATCTGCAGCATGAATATATGGTATTTAATGCATCAGCCTGGTGGGTAGAGCACCTGGGACGAGGAAAACAGGTCATTGAGTGCGTACCTGGTCACATGGGAGTGACAAGGATGGGCAGTGCTGTCCTCTCTTCACGACCCCTAAAGGCCACTGGACTCTCCTGTTTAGCCTGGGTCAGCCCTGGCTGCATTATGCAGAGAGCCTGGAGGAGGAACTTGCCAACCACACAGACAGTTTAGAGTCAGAGCGGGAGCTCTCTGAATGCAGAGAGGAACAGAGTGGACATTTGTGCAGACATTGATGAGGTTCTCATGTGACCTATGGGCTCCTGGGGAAATTTAACTAAAGCAAATACAGATGCGGACCCACAGGCCCTGCCTTCTGTGAGACGCAGGAAAGTCATTGTATCCCCTACAACCCACGTCTTTAGGGTCCACTCTGTTCCAGACCCTGATCTCTGTGTGTGGGGAGAGGCAGTAGTGGCAGAGCAGGAAGGTCTGGTAGCTTAATAAGGAGAGAGGTTCTTCCTTTGAGGGACTTTGAATTCTCTGCAACTACAGGTGTGAGGCTTCTTAAGGGTTTTCCCACGTTTATGTGGGTGGTATTAACACTTAATTAGCTTTGGAATATATATTGTTCATTTGTGTGTATGTAAGTTCTTCCTTAATAGTCTTCTAAAAAGGTTACTTAAAAGACTTCCAGTTTCTGATCCAACAGGATAGAAACTGGAAAGTAGTCGCTCCATCCCAACAGGTGAGAATCTGACAAACAGGAGAATCAATAACTCTTCTGATATCCTTCAGAGAGGTGAGGTCACTGACCCCAAAACTGCGGAGACAGGCAGGTGAATACAGACAATCACAAGCTGTTGGAGCAGAAACCTCCATGGCGACCAGCGCTCAATCCAAAAACCTAAACTGTGCTGATGAATTGCTGGAGGTGGACAAATCCCAGGGTTAAAAACTCCTGAGGGTGAGGCGGCAACTCATAAGGGAAACTCCACACTTTTGTGGACGGCCTTCTACAAGGATGGCCCTCAAGGGAAATGGTCCTCTAACAACAGAGTGGCAAAATATTTAGGGAAAAACAGTTACAATGCCAAGGAGAAACAGGGGGCTGATGATTGTCCTTGAGACTTTGTACAGTATCTGTCTCTGATCAAAAGAGAGTTAAACTAGAAATCAGTAACAAGCAGCTGGAAAATCTCCCAAACATTTACAGATTCAATAATACAATTCTGAACAACACATGTGCCAAAGAGGAAATATCAAGAGAATTTTGAAAAAATTGAACTAAATGAAAATAAAACATCAACAATTGTGAGATGTGGCAAATGGGTCCTTAGAGAAAAACACTGAGTGCATATATTGGATAAAAGAAAGACCTACAAGTGATAGTATAAACTTCTACTTTTGAAAACTAGGAAGAGAAGTACACTTTAAATAAAGAATAGCAGAAGAAAATAAATGATAAAAATTAAGACATAAATCAGTGAAATTGGAAACAGTGAATTAGGAGAGAAAATCCACAAAATCAAAAGCTGGTTCTTTGAAAAGGTAATGGGTAAATCCCTAGCTATGCTAACTAAGGAAAAAGAGAGAAGATAAAAATTACTAATATTACAGAAGAAAGAAAGAGTAGTGATCCCATGAACATTAAAATGATAACACAGGAATAGTATAAATCAGTCTTTGAAAGACACAGTCCACTCAAAGCTCATTCAAGAAGGAACAAACAATCTGAACAAGTGTAGACCAATTAAAAAATTGAATCAATAACTGGTAACCTTCCAAAATGGAACAAAACCAAGCTCAAGTGGGTTCACTGGTAAATTCCACCAAACACTTAAGAAGAAAACTATACCAATCCTCCACAGGCTCTTCCAGAAAATAGCAGCATATGGAATACTTCCTAACTCATTTTATGAGAACAGCATCAACCTAATATCAAAACTGGTTAAAAACATTACAGAAAATAATTATAACAGATCAATATCACTCATGGGAAGAGATGTAAAAATCCTCAATACAATGTTGGCCAATGGAATACAAAAATGGGTAAAAAATTATACACCATGAGCAAGTGGCACTTATTCCAGGTATGTTCCATATTCAAAAATCAATTAATGTAATTTATCACATCAACAGGATGAAGAAGATCAAATACATAACCATATGGATTGATGCAGAGAAAGCATTGGACAGAATTCAGCATCCATTCATGGTAAAAACTCACACAAACTCAACATAGAGGGAAATACATCTACAAACAAACTATAGCTAATGTCATGCTAATATATGCGAATAAACTCTTTTGCTAAGATCAGAAACAAGGCAAGGATGTCCCCTCTCACCACTACCCTAAACATTGTCATACAAGTTTTCGCCAATGAGACAAGGAAAAGAAATGAAGGTTATATAGATTGAGAAGAAAGATATACACTTACCTTCTTCTATGAATGACACGGTTGTCTACAAAGAAATCTGAAAGAATCGATGACAACAACAACAAAAACCCCTCCAGGAATTAATAAGAAATTATAAGAAAGTAGTAGGACACAGCAGTAATATACAAGTGTTGACCACTTTCTTACATATCAGCAACGAAGTAGTGAGTGTGAAATGAAAAGCACAATATCATTTACATCATTGCCCTTAAATGAAATACTTAAATGAAATATAAATGTAACACTATATGTACAACACCCATGGAAGGAAAACTACAAACCTCTGAGAAAAGAAATCAAAGAAGAATCAAATAAGTGGAGAGAGATCCCGTGCTCACGGACAGGAAGACTCAATATTGTCCAGATGTCAGTTCTCTGCAAGTCGATCTACAGATTCCATGCAATCCCAGTGGAAACCTCAGAGAGTTATTTTGTAAATACCAACAATGTCATTCTAACAGTTTATATGGATGAGGAAAAGATCCAGAATAGCCAAGGCAACATTGAGAGAGAAGAAGAAGCTCTGAGGACTGACACTACCTAATTTCAATACCAACTGTAAAGATACAGTGAGCAAGACAGAGCGGCATTAGCAAAAGAACAGACAGGCAGACCAATGGAACAGAACAGAGAGCCAAGAAACAGACCCACACAAGTACAGTTCACTGGCATTTGGCAATGGAGCGAAGGCAGTGCAGTGGAGGAAGGGTAGTCTATCAGCAAATGGTGGTGAAAAAGTGGATTCCATATGGAAAACAAAACAAAAATCTGGAGATACACCTAACAACATTTACAAAAATTAACTCAAAATGTATAGGCCTGAGTGTAAAATGCAAAATGATAAAATGCAGGAGAGAAAACAGGGAAAAAAGGGGATGTCCTTGTGTATGGTGATGACATTTTCATTACAACACCAAAGTCACAATCCATGAAAAAATTGATCAGCTGGGCCATATTAAATTTAAGACTTCTGTGGTGACTCAGGCACTGTCAAAAGAATGAGAAGACTGGCACAATTCAACTTGTTTCTCCCACAGAATAAGAGGAAACATTTGCAAAAGACAAATCTAAAACAGGCTGTTAACAAAATTATACAAAACTCTCTTAAAAATCAAAAATAAGAAAAACCTATTAAACATGTCAAAGAGATTTGAGCAGCCATTTCACCAAAGAAGACATACAGATGCAAATGGGCATATGCAAAGATGTCAACACGATGTGTCATTAAAGATCACAAATTAAAGCAACAATGAGATACCACTAAACACCTATTAGATTGGGAAAAATCAAAACACTGACAACACCAAATGCTGGCAAGCATGCAGAGCAAAAGACACTCTGTTTCATTGCTGGTGGGAAAGTAAAATAGTACAGCTATTTCTGAAAAAGTTTGGTCGTTTCTAATAAAGTTAAAAATAATCTTGCCGTAGAACCCAGCACTCAAATGAGTTCAAATTGATGTCCATCAGAAACCTACACAGGGATGGCATAGCAGCTGTTCATAAATGCCAACACCTGAAGGCAGCTGTGGTGCTCTTCAGTAGATGATACACAAACCATTGTAGGTACAGTGAGTGGAATACAATTCAGCCTTGAGAAGAAGGAAAATGCATGAATAGGAGGAATGCATGACATGGAGGAATCTTACATGAATGTTACTAAGTGAAAGGAGCCAATGTGAAAAGGCTACATGTTGCATGATTCCACCTCTATGACGATCTGGAAAAGGGCAAACTGAGGAGGCAGTAGAAAGACCAGTGGTTCCCAGAAGTCAGGGGAGAGACACAGGGAGGGACAGAGCTGTGGGGCACAGGGGTGTTTAGGGCAGCGAGACTGTTTTGTGCGACACTGTAATGGTGGATTCATGCCTTTTACATTTGTCCAAACCCATAGAATGTACCGCAGGGGTGAACCCAAACGTAAAATAGGGTTTTTGGCTGATAACAGAGTGTCAGTGTAGGTTTGTGGTTTATAACAAATGTCCCTCTCGGGTGGGCAGTGTTGATGGTGGGGGAGGCTGTGTAAATGTGGGGGCAGGGGCATACGGGAACTTCGTACTTTTTGCTCAGTTTTGAAGTGAACCTGAGTGGTTCATAGTCATTTTTGCCTGTTGCCCTCCTTCTCCCTCCTCCCTTCCACAAGGATCCTGATTCCCTCTCTGATTCGTACCCTTTGCCTCTCTGGTTGGTGGTTGAGACTTTCTCCACCAAGCAACCTCAGGGCTGCAGTTCTCAGCTTCACTAGGGAGGGCGCTGAAGGCCCCTTCGGAACCTCAGGAGAAGCACTCATTAGAGAGGGTGAGCTGGTCATGTCAGCAAGGGCCCATCTTCGTGAATGCTTTCTGGTGTTCCGTGTCCATGAAACCCCGTTCCCATGAAGGGTTAATGAAGACAAATGCATAGCCCAGGGACGGAGGTCCATCCTGGCAGTTGCAGTTATAACCCAGGCTCTTGAAAGCTCCATGACCCTACAGCCCACACCCTCAGGAAAGTAGACAGAACTTACCAGGGCTGACATCAGAGCAATGATCTACTGCCCCTGCCCTGGCCCCAGCCAATCAGAGGAGCCCATGGCCCCAACCCCATTAGTCAGCACAGTGGACACTTTCCCCGTGTGTGATTGGGACCCTGTGGGCCGTCAGAGACCAGGTTGGAGACCACTGGCTCTCCTGTGTCTCCAGGCTCGAGGCCATTTCCTTAAATGAACCTTGGCTCTCTTTGCTGCAAACTCCTATTGGCGTTTGCTTCGGCTTTGATGTGCAGGCAAAGGAACCCCCTTTAGTCTGGTCACAGCCTGGCTCTGTCCAATGTCCTTTTCCAATGCAGGATGCGGGACACATTCTCTGTCAGGGAACGTTCCAAAAGCCTATCCCACAATTCTCTACACAGAGTTGCTGTCTGAAAGGTTCCTCCTTGAACTATGAGGTAAGGCAGGGAAAAAGATGAGGTGTTAATTTGTTTTCCTTCTGGAGGACAAGGTGTGAGTGAGGAAGGCTGATTCTTCTGTGTGGGCTCCTGGCTTCTCCTCTCTCCCATGGAGGAATCCCTGCCTGGGACAGCAGGGGGCGCTGCAAGACAGCTCTGGAGAGGGTGTGCTGGGTGTGCCCTCAGCTGGAAACCCAGCCATCTGTTTGTATTCTGGGTGCCTCCTCCAGGTGTTGCCTGTGAACCGTGGGGAGTCCCAGACCCTGTCAGTCTAGGCCCCACCCTTCACAGCACCACCCCCAGGAGAAGCAGTAGACACAAGAGTAGAAGAAGGGGCTGAGACCTGCAGTTGGAGGGACTTATTTGCATCAAGAAACCTGTTCCTCTGGGGCACAGGGAAAGATAAAATAGATCAGAGGTGCCCCCTGTAAGTGGAGGAACTCAGAAGGTGGAGCCTCAGCATTGTCCCTACCATGGACTGGACTCCTCTCCTCCTCACGCTCCTCACTCACTACACAGGTGCCTGGACCCTCAGGGTGGGAATGCGGCCCCAGGAGGACACACAGGCTGGGCCTGTTCCCCTGGGGTCCAGACTGTGTCGTTAGACCCTACTCACTGTCTCTGTCTTTCTTTCCTGTATCCCAGGGACCTGGGCCCAGTCTGGGCTGACCCAGGAAGCCTCAGTGTCGGGGTCTCTGGGTCAGACTGTCACCCTCACCTGCACTGGAAGCAGCAACAATGTTGGATACGGTGGTGCAAAGTGGTACCAGCAGGTCTCTGGAGCTGCCCCCAAACTTCTCATCTATGGTAGCAACAGTCGACCCTCAGGGATCCCGGCTCGGTTCTCTGGCTCCCGTTCAGGAGCCAAGGCCTCCCTGACCATCTCGGGGCTGCAGCCTGAGGACGAGGCTGACTACTACTGTCAGTCTTATGATAGTAGCTACAATCACACAGTGCTCCAGACTCTGGGGGAAGTGAGACCAAAACTCCCCAAGCGCCCCTGTCTTGGGTCTGCCCTCAGGGTTCCGCACCAAGGAGGGGCACTCTTTTCTGTCTCTTGCAGGAAAGTGTCATTAAGATTGTAGGTTTCTAAGCCCCTTCATTTTCTTTCCAAATTTTCCTCATGTTTGAATGTTTGAGTGCCTATTTCTTTGCAATGTGTTCAGGAAGGTGAGTGAGTTCAGAACAAGGCAAGAGAGGTTTTGCATTTCTGACAATGAGGATGGAGCCATTGCTTGGAGGGGGTCAGTTCTGTGCATGTGGGACAGTTAGATGTAGCCTTTTCACTCTGCACATACATGACAGTAGCAGACTCTTCTGTAAGTCAAGACCCAGGAAACCACATGCAGACATTTCCAAATATGCCCTGAGGGGGCCCCATCACCCCAGCTTGAAGCCCATGGGATTAAAAGGATATGTCCTCAGCTGTTAGGCAGCTTTGGCCTTGAGTCCCGTTCATGCCAGTCAGCTGGATGGAGACTAGATGTCTCATCTGTCTGTGTTTCTGAGGTTGCATCTGTTAGACAAAACAGTCACCCAGACTCACACGGGGTCAGAGCCTGTGACCCAGTCTCCTCTCAACCAGAGTGCAGTACGAATTTAGTCCAAAATCTGTGTGCTGTTAATATGTTGAAAATTTTCACATGCACATACAATATATAATGCCTACCTTCATTTATTCTCTTAGGCAGTGTTTTCAAGCCTGAGACACAGAGATGAACAAACACAAGATAGGGTCTCCTGTCCTTGGGGTCAGGTGTGTGTGGGTCCAGGAGCACAGACAGGACCAGCAGGTGGGTGAGGAGCAGACACTGAGGACAGAAGACAAGATGACTCCCATGAGCAAATACCTGCCCAGGGCAAGGTGGTTGTTTGAGTGTCTGCTCACATTTCCCTTAAATAACAGTCTGTAGAGTCATCAGTGGTCAATTGGGACTAACGCACAGCTCAAAGTCCACCATGTGATAATTGAAACATAATATTCCCCTTCTGACCCAAAGTCTCACTAGCGACATTGGTGGCAAAACTCCTGAAGGAAGAACCGGATGCTTGAAATCTGTGTGTGAACCATTCAGGATTTTACCCTGAGATGTGGGTGAAGGGAGCCGATAAATGATGGTCCGAGGCTGTGTGTGCTGGTCTGGGCTCCTTCAGCTCACACGTGTCACCCTTGAACCTCATGACTCCAGACACAGGAGGCCCTGTTCCTCCTTCCCTCTGTTACTCAGCACAGCAGTCAGTCAGCTGACCATTCTGTAGATGACAACACAGGACATTTATGTGATGGTGGTTGGAACCTTCTGTTGTGCTGTGCAATATTTGGGGACATAAGTGATGTTTATGGTACAATACGTGCCAAGGAGGGACGTGGTGAGTGGGTGTGTTCTCATGGTCAGTGAGGGAGCAGAGTGAGAGGTACGGGGAGTAGAGGGTTAAACAGGAGGAGTCCCATGCATGGGGTTGAGTTAGCATAAAGGGTTCAGTTGGTTCTTTGAACTCTTCTCCATAGTTAGTGTGACTTCAACATTGTCATATTAATTCTCTGGTGCTGTCTGTGATGATATGTCATCCTGTATTGAGAGCCTCTCAGAATGGCTGAAAGATGTGCTATGACCATGATTCAAGTTTAATCCTATTTTCTCTCAAAGGACAGAGGAGGGGTCACCTTGAGCACCATGAAGGGACAGGCCTCAGGAATCGAAGTAACAGGAAAGGGTGGGGGGAAGCTGGAGGTCCGAGAGCATGTGGAGGGGCTGCGTGGTGGGTGTGGAGGAGATGGGGCCACCCTCAAAGCCCCCTGAGGACAGCTGAGGAGTTGGGGTTCTGTGCAAACAGCAGTGAGGAGTCAGTGAGGATTGTGAGCAGGGGGTGACCTGTCTGAGATGCATGAGGAAGACCCTTGAGTGCCTCGAGGACACAGTGTCCAAAGCGAGCAAGAGATCCTGGTCAGAGTCATTGACTAGGAGTCCTTGTGAGTCTAGACATGTGGGGACCATGGGACCGTGGGCACAGGTGTAGCAGAGGTGGACCTGGGCACAGAGGGATGTGATGGTCTCTGCCTCCAACTGCCCAGACAGTCAGCACAGGTGTGAACACATGACACCTGACTGGTATCTTGTTACTAAAGTGAGACAATGAGAAAGAAAATTAAGGTAGAAAGTTTTGTTAAAATTATTAACTAATGTGAGGTCACCTAAGACAAAATCCTAAGAAGAAAAGCATGATACAAGAATGGAGAACACTGAGAATGTAATATAAGAGTAAATTATGAATAAAAGTTAATTCTGAAAATGAAGTAACATGCTACACTTTCCACTGTTAAATGTGAATGCTTCAAAAGCCATTCTTCTTAGCAATCATTTAATCAAATCAGATGTATGAAGCCTGACATGCATCACGTGACTTGAAATGTTTGCTGAGTCGGCCTCCTCTGCATGTATCTCTGAGTCTGTTCCTGGGAATTTCTCTGTAAAGCCAACTCTAACCCTTCAAAGGGTGAACAACATTCACAGATGAATGTTCCCCTCATGTGTGACATTGGACATGAATCTTATTTGCATTTATTTTTGCAGCATCTTCAGTGAATGTGAAACAAATCCCTTTGTCCCTTACGACCATGTTTGCCCCTCCCACAGAAGGAGACCCCTGGGGACCTCTGACATAACTTTGTATCAGAATCACAGTTGTGAGAACCTTCACATGGGTGAGTGAGTAGAGACTGTCACCTGCTGAGCTGTAAACACCAGCTGGTCTCTCAGGGCCTTGGGTGACATGGGGAGGTGTTACCACTGCCACCAGCAGGAGACACTGTGTGGCGATCCTGGGTTGCCTACCAAGTTGCTTATTAGGGACCATTCACTGATAGGAGCCTGGGCCTGGTTGCTGGGCCCTGGGCACACTGAACGGGAATCAGCAGCTGTGTCTTCTGTGACCTGATGATATCCCCTGAGAAGGGACCTCTGTGTTGATTCAAGAGGTGCTTTCTTGTAGGGCTCTCCTAAGGGATGAGGCCAAACTCCATCCCTGTCAGTGTGGGATGAGGTGAGCTCCAGCACCAGGGCTCAGGGAGGGGCTGGACAGCCTGTGGAAGGACACACATTTGCATGGACGGCCCCACCGCTGGCAGAGGAAGGGGAGAAAAGGAGGCCTGGGCAGCCCAGCCCCACTGTGGGCTCAGGGGCTGTGTGCACAATGGCCTCGACTCCTCTCCTCTTCTTGCTCCTCTCTCACTGCACAGGTAGGGACAGACCTCAGGGATCAGGGCTCAGTTCCAAAGTTTATTCTCCTTCTGCTCCATCTCCTGAGAAGCTTCCCTGATTCTCCCCAATCACTGACAAGTGTCTGTGTTTGAAGGTCCCCTCTCCCAGCCTGTGCTGACTCAACTGCCCTCCCTCTCTGCATCTCCTGGAGCCATAGCCAGACTCACCTGCACCCTGAGCAGTGACTACAGTGTTGGCAGCTACTACATAAGTTGGTTCCAGCAGAAGCCAGGGAGCCCTCCCTGGTATCTCCTGTGGTATAAATCAGACTCAGACAAGCACCAGGGCTCCGGGGTCCCCAGCCTCTTCACTGGATCCAAAGATGCCTCGGCCAATGCACGGCTCCTGCTCATCTCTGGGCTGCAGCCTGAGGACGAGCCTGACTATTACTGTGCTGTATATCATGACAGTGGAAGCAGCAATGGTTACTTACATGAAGACCTGCAGTGACTGTGTTCCTGGGTGGGACAGAGAGAGAGAGAGAGAGGGAGAGAGAGAGAGAGAAATAGAGAGAGTCCCTGGCATTGTGTTACCTCGGGCTTATAAAGGTCTAATACTTGTTCAAAATAACCAATCAACTTCCTAAACTTTCACAACTTTGCACTGGGCCAAACTTCTAGGCAATCATGGCTCCGAATGCACAGGCTTCATAGAAGCACCTCCTCCTGCACCTTTGCACTTCTTGTGCACCCGTGCTTACCCTCCCCTGGTCTCCCGGACACCTGGCCCTGGAGGCTGGGCTGCTCCCTGCATGGGCAGGGAAAGGTGTTGATCCCCTTGAAGGGACAATGCTGTCATCTCCTAAGGATGCTTCCCCAGTGAAGCTGTAGCTTCCTGGCTAAGCAAGCAGGCGTATGCTCCCCAGTTGATCATGCTTAATAAATTCCCTTTGCTTCCTTCCTTCCTTTATTCATATCCAGCTAACACGTGCATAGCAACCTGTATATTCCATTGTACCAGCCTGGGTTTCACTCATTCTCTGAGCTTAGAAACCACACAGAATATTTTTCACCTGATTTAAGACCTTTGTGAAGCCCTTGAATTCCCACCTACTGGGGAATGCTACCTCATTCCCCCAACCTCACACCAATGAGCAGTTCTGAACAGTCTTATGACTAAGGAATGTGTACAACTGGGAGAATGACTTGAAAAGATGGTGAACATAGGTGTTAGTGGGAAATTACATGTGTAACAATGTGGGACCACCAGGTTCCCATCAGCACGGCCAACACTCACACACTGATGACAGCAGAGGCTCCCAGGCTGTGAGGCGGCAGGGACTCTCATTGGTGCTGCTGGGACACCCCAACCATGGGCACTTTGAAGACACTTTGGCATTTTCTCACAAAGTTAAACACACTCTCGTGTGATGCAACACAGAAACCAGACTCCTAGGTCTTTATATAAATCAGTCACTTGTGTTAAAATGAGCATGTGCACATAAAGTTACAGCTTATTTATTCATGTCTGCTCAAACTTACAAAGCAACTGCGATGTCCTTCAATAGGTGAACAAATCAATAAACTATTTGTACAATTGAACAATATGAATTGCAATATCAATAAATGACTGTTTAGTCCACAGAAGGACATGAAGGCAGCTAACAGGCACACTTCTAAGTGAATGGAGCTAAGCTGAAAAGGCTGGGACTAGAGAGGTGCAGGGCCAGGGTCACCAGCAGGGCAGGAGCCCTGAGCACCAGCACTATTGTGAGGGCATCATGTCTTCTGTTTCCACAAGAGGGCGGCCGTGCCCCACATTCCTCAGCTGACAGTCCTTTCCCTGACTCTTGCCTGTTTCCTGTGGCATCTTTGGGGTGTAGCCCTCCCACTCCTGTGATCCTTTGTCTCAGTGGAAGCCCAAGCTTATGTTAAAGGAGGGGCTTGGACAGCCAATAAAAGGGAAGATTTGCATAACCATGTCCTACTCTAAGCCTCAGGCTGACATATAAGTCTGAAGACTCAGGCCTGGCTATGGGGCTCAGGAAACAGAGTCTGGGGGTGTCTCCACCATGGACTGGGCTGCACTTTTCCTCACTGTCCTGGCTCACTGCACAGGTGGGGCCTGAGGGGGATTCTGGGAGGGCACCACCTTGTCCCCTGGGTCGATGACACTCCTCCCTCCCTGGGAACAAGGTCTGTCCTGTCCTCACTGATTGCTGTTTTCTCCTCCTTGCAGTGTCTTGGGCAGAGGTACTGACTCAGCCTGGCTCTGTGTCTGGGTCTCTGGGACAGAAGGCCACCATCTTTTGCGCCCGCAGCAATGGCGACATTGAGAGGTACTATGTAACTTGGTACCAACAGCGCCCAGGCAGGGGCCCCACACCTGTGATCTATGATAATAAGAAAAGACCCTCTGGGGTTCCGGATCGGTTCTCTGGCTCCATAGACATCTCCTCCAATGCTGCCTCCCTGACCATCTCAGGGCTGCAGCCTGAGGATGAGGCCGACTACTACTGTCAGTCTCATGGTGGTAGCACTATTAGGTATAATCACACAGTGTTGCAGACTCAGGAGGACGTGAGACCAAAACTCCCAGAGCTTCCCCTTCTGGGTCTGCACTCAGCCCACCAAGGAAGGTGGTCTCTTCTGTCTCCTGCTGGAAAGTTCATGTTGAGATTGGAGGTTTCTGCATCCCTCTATTTTCTTTTTTCTTTTTTTTTAAGATTTTATTTATTTATTTTTAGAGAGGGAAGGGAGGGAGAAAGAGAGAGGGAGAGAGAAACATCAATGTGCGGTTGTTGGGGGCCGTGGCCTGCAACCCAGGCATGTACCCTGACTGGGAATCCAACCTGCGAAACTTTGGTTCACAGCCCGTGTGCATCCCTCTATTTTCTTTCCACCTTCCCCACTGTCAAGGGGGTTGGTTGTCTATTTTCTGTACAATGGATTCCTGAGGGTGAGCTAGTTCAGAGCAGGGTGTGAGAGCCTGTGCATTTGTGAAATGGAGGCAGGTCAGTGGTTGTGGGGGGTCTGCTCTGTGCATGTGTGACACTCAGATGTGTCCTTTGGACTCTGCTCATAGATGACAGTGACACCCTCTTGTTAGGTTATGACTCAAGAAACCACCTGAAGATTTCCAGATATGCCCTGAGGGGGCCCAATGACCCCAGGGTGGGACCCACGGGGTTAAATGAGTGTGTTCTCAGCTGTTAGGTAGCCTTTCCCTTTGAGTGCTGTTCATGCCTGTCAGCTGGACAAGGACTAATGTGCCATCTCTCTGTGCTTCTGAGTTCCCGTCTGTCAGACACAGGAGTTACACACTCCTGTGTGTAACCTGAGTTCAGAGCCTGGGACACAGTCATCTGGAACATCTTCTCAGTCAGGGTGAAGGACAGGAGGAGGACAGCTAGTGGAGGGAGGGTGAGGCCAGGGAGAGAGGCGATTTAGCCAAAGGAAAGGACTCATGGGCATGGACAACGATGTGGTGATTCCTGAGGTGAGGAGGTTAAAAGAGGAATAAATGTTAATGGAAACTCATATAATAAAAACTAAATGAAACAAACAAAAACAAAACAGAAATCTATAAGTGAAGTATAATTTTTTGCCAAAATACGTATGCAGTTAATATATTGATGTTTTACACATTGCAGATAACACATTTCATAAGTTTTCATTTGATCCCTTAGGGAGTGCATTTCAAGCCTGAGACACAAAGATGACTGAACACATAACAGGCTCTCATGTCCTTGGGGTCAGGTGTGTGTGGGTCCTGGAGCACAGACAGGAGCAGCAGGTGGGTGAGGAGCAGACACTGAGGACAGAGGACAGCACGACCCCCATGAGCAAATACCTGCCCAGGGCAAGGTGGTTGTTTGAGTGTCTGCTCACATTCCACTTAAATAACAGTCTGTAAGGTCATCAGTTGTCACCTGAGACTAACTCACAACTCAAAATCTACCATCTGATCAATAAAACATAATATCAATTTTCTTTACTCAAAGTCCCACAAAGCACTCGAGTGCACAAACTCATAAATGAAGATCCATGGGTTTGAAGTGTCTGTGTGAACAGACAGGATTCTGCCCTGTGACGTGGGTGAAGGGAGCCGATAAATGATGGTCCGAGGCCGTGTGTGCTGGTCTGGACTTTCCTCTGCTCAGACATGTCACCCCTGAACCTCATGACTCCAGACACAGGAAGCCTGTTCCTCTTCCCTCTCTCACTCAGCACAGCAGTCAGTCAGCTGACCATTCTGGAGATTTCTACCCACGTACATTCGTGTTACATGAGGTGGTGCCCCTTCCTGTCCTGCACCAATGTTTGGGGACGTAGATGCCTATTTATGCTAGAATATGTGCTGAAGAAGGGGCATGTTGTGTGTTTCTGTTGTGTTTTTTTTTTTTTAAGATTTTATGTATTTATTTTTAGACAGGGGAAGGGGGGGGAGCAAGAAAAAGAAACATGAATGTGTAGTTGTCTCCTGAGCGCCCCCTACCAGAGACCTGGCCTGCAAAGCAGGCATGTGCCTTGACTGGAAATTCAACCAGGGACCCTTTTGTTTGCAGGCTGGCACTCAGTCGACTGAGCCACACCAGCCAGGGCCTGTGAGTTTGTGTTAAAAGTCAGTAGATACGGAGGATAGGAGATTAGACAGGAGGAGTCCCATGCATGGGGGTTGAGGTGGTGTAATCGATGCAGGTGGTTCTTTGAACTCGTCTCTATAGTTTGTGTGACTTCAGCATTGTCATGTTAATTCTCTTATTCTGTCCATGATGACGTGTGTGTGCCCTACTTCTACTGAGAGCCACTGAGATTTGGCCAAATGTGAGTTGTCACCATGAATTCAAGTTCAATCCTATTTCCTTCCAAAGATCAGAGTAACAGTCACCTTGAACACCATGATGGGAGGAGAGTCTGGGATCTGAAGTAACAGGGAGGTGGGGACTCGGAGGTCCGAGAGCACATGGAGGGCTGTGTGGTGGGTGGAGAGGGCAGGCCAACAGGAAGCCCCCTGAGGGGAGCTCAGGAGTTGGGGTTCTGTGCAAACAGCAGTGGGGAGACCCTGAGGGTTTTGAGCAGGGGGTGACCTGTCTGAGGTGAGAGAGAAAGATCCCTGGAGTGCCTTGAGAGCACAGCACCCCAGGTGAACAGGTGATCTTGGTCAGGGTCACTGAATATGAGTCCCTGTGAGTCTGGACATGTGGGGACCATGGGACTGTGGGCACAGGTAAAGCAGAGGTGGATGCAGGCACAGAGGGAAGTGCTGGTCTCTGCCTCCAACCGACCAGACAGTCAGCACAGGTGCGAACGCATCTCACCTGAATGGTATCTTGCTATTGAAGTGAGACAATGAATAAGAAAGTTAAGGCAGTTTTGTTTAAAATAAAAACAAATGTGACATCGCCTAAGAGAGAATCCTAACAAGAAACTGAATACACAGGTATGCAAAACAGTAAGAATAAAAAATGAGAGAAAACAAAGAAGACTAAAGATTAATTCCTAAAATGAATTAGGATGGTGCACTTTCCACTGTTAAATGTGAGCCCTTCAAGAGCCATTTTCTTTACCTATCAATCAAATTACATCTGTGAAAACTGTGTGCATCACACGACTTGACATCTTTGCTGAAAAGACCTCCTCTGCCCCTGCTCCTGAGTGTGTTCCTGGCAAATGCTCTGTGCAGCCTGTATAAGCCTTCAAACCAGATGGGTGGTGCCCTCAAGTGTGACATTGGATGTAAAGGTCGCTGTGCATTTACATTTGCAGTATCATCACTGGCTGTGAAAATAAATTAATTTGTCATTTACAGACAAATTTGCACCTCCTACAGTTGTGGATTCCTGGGAGTGAGATGCACCAGTAACCGGTACAGTGTCTCAGAGTCACAGTATCTGGGAACCAGACCCTGGAGGTGTGAAGAGAGTCAGAGACCTGCCCAGCTGCAGAAACCAGCTTGAGTTTTGGGTCATGTTGGAAGGTGTTTCTACTGCCACCAGCAGGGGGCACTGAAGGACTGCCTTGTGGTGCCTACTAAGCTGCTCAGTAGGGACCATTCACTAATAGGAGCCTGGGTCTGGTGGTTGGAACCAGTGCACACTGACAGGGACTCAGCAGCTGTGTCCTCTGGGGCTTGATAATATCCCCTGAGAAGGGGCCTCTGTGATGTCTCAAGGGGTTATTCCCCTCAGGTGTTTTCCAAGGGGTGAGTCAGCCTCCATCTTCCTCCGTGTGAGTGTGAGCTGAATTCCAGAACCAGGGCTCAGGGAGGGGCTGGGCAGTCCCTGGGTGAACACTCATTTGCCTGGGCGGTCCCTCCCCTGGCAGAGGGTGAGGAGAAAAGGAGGCCTGGGCAGCCCAGCCCCACTGTGGGCTCAGGGCCTGTGTGCACCATGGCCTGGACCCCTCTCCTCCTCGTGCTCCTCTCTCACTGCACAGGTATGGACGGGTCTCGGGGTCCAGGGCTCAGTTCCCAAGTTTACTCTCTTCCTACTCCATCTCCTGAGAAAATTCCCCTGGTTCTGCCCCATCACTGACAAGTTTCTTTGTGTGCAGGTTCCCTCTCCCGGCCTGTGATGACTGAGCCGCCCTCCCTCTCTGCTTCTCTGGGAGCCACAGCCAGACTCACCTGCACCCTCAGCAGTGACATCAGTGTTGGTGACAGCTACATAATCTGGTTTCAGCAGAATCCAAGGAGCCCTCCCCGGTATCTCCTGTGGTATAAATCAGACTCAGAGAAGCACCAGGGCTCCAGGGTCCCCAGCCGCTTCTCTGGGTCCAAAGATGGCTCGGCCAATGCAGGGCTCCTGACCATCTCTGGGCTGCAGCCTGAGGACGAGGCCGACTATTACTGTGCTACAGCTCATGGCAGTGGGAGCAGCAGCAGTTACTCACAGTGGCTCAGATGCCGAGGAAGTGAGACAGAAACCCCTGGGCCCAGAGGTTATTGCTCTGAGCCTCACTGAAGCTTCTGTAGAGGCCTCTGCAAGGTGGGCTCCTCTGCAGTCAGAAATGTCCATGGAAGGGGGTGGAGCAGCATACAGTCGTGAGTGAGAGCACAGGGCGTCTCCGGGTCACTCAAGCTGAAGGGGTGACAAAGCCCAACTGACTGTCCCCACAGTGTTGGAGTAAATTTGAACAAGAACAATAGTTTTAAGTAAAAATTCATTTCTTTCATCCTGTTGTGTCTTCTTTTGCAGTCAGGACACTTCACTTCTGACACTCTGGTCACCAAATGTGGGGCCACTTTGTTTACAACCAGCATATCCCCTGTGACAGCAGGTGGAGGTCCCACCACACAACTCAGCTCCCACACGACTGCCTGGAGACGGTGTCGGGTTCACAGAGAGGGCTTCTCCCCACAGGACTGCCCACTCTGCAGGTGACAGTCACATGCAGGACATGACCAGGTCTCATACCACTTCCTGTCTTTAACTCAGAGGCTCCCAGGGTCCCTGTTGTGGATTAAATGAATTTGCTGACTCCACCTGAGCCCTTCTCCCTCCTTAACACTGCGGGGCAGTTCTGAAAATTCCATGCTTGGAACTGTTCCTCTGCCTGTGAGTGAGCTGTCCACACCCAGGAGCCCACCCAGAGTCACCTCTTTAGAACAAAAGGCTATGTGTCACCCAGGAAATCTGATGGGTTCAGGAGTTCTGTGTTAAGGACCAGGGACTGAAACCAATATAGATTTTCTGTCCCCTCACAAAACTGTATCTGCATCTACAAAGGATGACCACATAGTCACTGTCACCCCCAAGTAAAGCCGTGATGTGTGAGTACTGTGTTACTCATGACGCATCACACTGACACGCTAATCTTGACCCTGGTCACAGACGGACTTTTCTCCTTCTCTCAACACACCTGTGACCCACTGGTCAGAACCCTGGCAGATGTGCACTGCCCAGGCCCCGCCCACCACCCTCCCCTCTCTGCCCCTCTGCAGCCCCTCCTCCCTCCCCTCCCCCTCTGGGCCTTCAGGATGAACTGGGTCTCCAGTCCAGGGTTCCCGAGAAAAGTGGGGGGTCCTTTCTGTGGGTGTCACTCCCCAGGGCTCGGTCTCTAGGGAGGGGGATGAACAGAAATCAATCCTCAGGAAGTTCCTCCACAATCTCATTTCCAAGCTGCTCCCCAAGCTGCTGCTGTCCACCCCCCAGCACCCACAGTCAGTCTCATTCATGTGACAACACGATCCTTGATTGTCCTGAAAATGAAGTGTGTGTTTAACGGTTAAGTCTGTGCCCACAGGGGTTACTGAGGTGCTGGTGTTTCCTGCTGCAGAGTTACTGAGGCCTCACACGCCCACCTCTTCACAGGCACGTCCAGTGTGCCCTTGTCCCTGAGAAGATGTGTTTCCTGAGAACATCAGGATGAACCCGGCCACACACACTCATTTGTCTGGAGATGTCCCAGGCCTCAGTCCTTTCCCCAAATAAATGTGAACACTCTGTGTTGGTCACCCCCTGGGACGCACCAGGGACCTCAGGGCACTGTGTGGTGGGCGGTGGTGTCAGGGCAGAAAGAAGGGGCTGTGTGCACCCCTGACCTGGGCTCCCCGAGACCTGGGACCCCACGTCTGAGGACGCTGGGCCTGCGGGAGGGAAGTGCCCAGATTTCCCGCCCCCACAGGACCTGGACTCCGTGACGGGCAACGGTTACCAGAGCTGATTTGCTCCAGATGCCTCCTTTCCCCTCAGATTCACCCTGGACCCAAGGAAGCGGCCCTCCACACCCTGGTCTTAGTGCTGGGAGCCAGGCCCTGAAGGGTCACACAAAGAACCCGCCCCAAGGACAGGTTTGCTGGGAGAACGCCCTCAGTGGGGGAGAAGATGAGGGAGGACAGGAGGCCACTTGTCCTCAGGCTCAGTAGCTGAGGGACAGGCTCTCTGAGGGTGTTGGGGAAAGTGTTTCGGTCTGTCTGTCCATCTGTCTGTCTGTCTGTCTGTCTGTCTCTCTCTCTCACACACACACACACACACACACACACACCCCTCCTACTCTGAGTGTATCTTCTTCTGGACTCTGCATTTCTTAGGCTTCTCTGTTTCTCTAGGAGTCTGGGTTCAACCACTGCTGACCCAGGGTCCTCAGGGTCAGCGTCTCCAGGAGGCAGAATCTTCATCATCGGGAAACTGGAGTGACATGAGTGTCCCTGAGTCCTGTTGTCAGGGCAGCAGGGAAACGCCCTGAACCCCGATCCCAGGGCTGGACGCACTGTTGTCTGTGTGTGGGCTGAAGGTTGCTCTGTCCCCCTATCACTCAGGTTAGCCCGACTGTGCAGAACAGACCTTCTCAGACGAGGCCCCTCCACGCCTTTCAGAAGAGGCCAGGGCCTTCCCTCCTGCGCTCTGACCAGTTCCATTTCCCCCAGTGTGTGAGGCCCCGGTTTCCCACTACAGTGGTTCAGGAGGACTGATGCTGAGAGGACTGGGTGCCCCCCAGGCAGGTGAGGACCGGCCCACCCTGCTCTTGAGCTTCGGGCTCCACGCCCCTGTGACTGTCTGGATCCACACCTGTCACCCAATGCCCCTGACTGTCGGGTCCCTCACCTGGCTTCTGATGCTGCTCATCTCCTGTGCTTTCTGAACCTCTTGTTTTTCATGTCTCTGTCCAGGGAAACAGCAGGTATCTGCAAGCAAGGAACCCCTGTAGCAGATTCAGGAGGTCAGGGGACTGAAGCAGAGTCCCCGCAGTGAGACCCCATGAGGAGGTCTGGCTGCTCCATGGGCGCTCCCCCTCGCCCACCTTCCCACACAGAGATCAGTCCTGGTTGTCAGGGGAGTGAGCCCTGGAGAGCACATGGTCCCTTCTCTCTGGGGCCAAGCGTCCCGTGGGCTGTGACACCAGACCCTGCAGTCAGTGTCACTCTCGGCTGTGTCTGAGGCCTGGTGCTCAGTTCGGGTTTGTCAGAGGTCATCATAGCCCGAGCATTGGTCTGAGCTTCATCATTGCCTCTCCTGGGGACCTTAGCAACGTGGGTGGATGCTGTGGGAACTGGAGCCAGCAGATCCTGGGCTGTGATGATGGAGGGTCCTGGATGCCCAGGCTCACAGCCAATCCTCAGCCTCCTTCCTGGCAGCTCTGGCTGTTGCTGGAACTCATGGGCACCAGACAGACCCTTCCCCTGTGCTGCCAGCCACCTCCTCACATCCCTGCCCTGCTTGTGTCTGAGACTCTGCTGTCACACTCACTCACCATGCCCCCACCACACACACAGTGTCCAGAAGGATCCTGGGTGGGTGTCGCCCAGGGCAGCTCTTCCTCACCCAGAGCAGTGGGACCCTGGTGACCTCCTCAGAGCCCTGGCATCTGAGTCAGTGCTTGTGGGTCAAGGCCAAGCAGCCTCACGTTCCTGAGGAAAATAAGGGTCTGGGTCATGCTGCGACCTTCCTGCGTCCTTAGGAGTCCCAGGTTTCTGTGGTCTTACCTGGTGCAGGTATAGCTGAGGCTCAGGAGGAAGGAAAGGCCCATCTTCTTCACCCACAGTCATGAGCGCCCCCTGCAGGCCTGGACACATGCTGGCCCTGCTCTGAGGGAGAGGGACCATCCTGGAACCAGGGCAAAGGGGAAGACTTGCACCAGAGGTCTGACCTGCACTGTGTGGCTGTGCTCTGACTCAGTCAGACTGATCACAGTACAAAATGCTGTGGACAGGTATTGATTGTGATTCGTGTGAGGTTTTCTCTTCATATCCTGCCATTAGACTCTGAGGCTCAGAGAGTGTGAATCACTCACATAGGATCTCCACAAATCGGGCCCCCATGGACTGGGGATCAGTCCCACCCACCCCCAGGGAGCAGATTGTCACCCCAGGGAAGAGGCTGACCCAGGACACGGTCTGACCAGCTCCCCCTGGGTGGTCACACTGTCCCCTCTACTTGGGTCTCATGACGTTCATTGTGACGACACTTCCAACTCTTACACTTCTCATCTGTAGCCACCTCGTGTGTCACAGGTGACAGGGATCTGAGCCATTCATGTCCAGGACAGCCCCCAAGATGGTGTGACTCAGAATTGTAGGGAGACACAGGTAGGAGGCCCAGCTCAACTGCACTCAGGAAGTCCCTAACATAGGGACATGCGTGGCAGCTGTGCTGGAAGGACCAGACGGTGTCCTGGGCCACAGACACGAAGTCTGTGGCATCGCCCACAGGGTTGTCATGTAAAACAGTCTGGTTAGGCCTGGGGGACCAAGACGCCATGGCCCTTTAAGCCCTGCCTCACACAGAAATGTCTGGGGGAAGGTGGCAGGTGCAGAGTCTCAGCAAACGGTGTCAGTCAGAGCCAGTGGTGCGGTTGCTGTGGGAGCTGAGAGAGGGAGGGACAGGTTTTCTTAATCATTCATTGTCCCTGTTCATGCTGCAGTCCAGGCCATGTGCCCTCAGGGGACACCCCGTGACTATATCAGGTGCCCTGGGTCTTCCCTCCTACACCCTCCTATGGGCTGTCCTATTGAAGATGACAAACCCACCCTGTAGAGTCCCCACCGTCAGCCCTGGCTCATCTCAGGACTGCGGGTCCTGTCTGCCCTTGGGAGGTCAGCTTCAGGATCGGTTCTCTGGCTGCACCCACAGCCTCTCCAGTGCTGTCCACTGACCATCTCTGGGCTGCAGTCCGAGGCCGAGGCCGAGGCCAATTCCCTTCTTCTCTCTCACGGTAGTGGCTGCAAGCTCACAGTGCCCCAGACTCCCAGGGATGTGACAGCAAAACTCCCCCGGGCCTTCCTGTCCTGGGTCTGCCCTCCCTGGTCCCCAGAGTGGAGGGGTGACAAAGACCCCTTGAGTGCTTGGAAGGCACAGAGCCCAAGGTGAGCCAGTGCTCCTGGTCCTGGCTATTGACTAAGAGGCCCTGTGAGAGTAGACGTGTGGGGACCGTGGGCCCGTGGGCCCAGGTGAAGCAGAGCCGGATACGGGGCACCGAGAGGAAGTGATGCTTTGTGGATCGAATTAATTGCCCAACATTCAGCAGCACATCTTCCAACAGGTCACAACCTCACTTTCATCTTGTACTAAAATAGACAGCGAATAAGAAAATGACTCTAGGAAAAGTATTGTTTAAAATATATACATATTTTAGGCCACCTAAGACTAAATCATAGACAAAAACACAACAGAGGTATGAGGAACGCCAACAATAAAGAATAAGAGGAAATTACAAATAAAAATTTTAATTCCTAAAATGAATTAGCGTGCTACACTTTTCACTGTTAAATGTGAAGTCTTTCAAAGCCGTTTTCTTTACCTATCATTCAGTCAAGTCAGATCTATGAAACTGTACCTGTGTCTCCTGAATTGAAATGCTTGCTGTGTTGGCTTCCTCTGCACGTACCTCTGAGTGTTCTTGGAATTTTCTCTGAGAACCCCACATGACTACTTCAAACCAGAAGCATGGTCCCCTGGTCTGTAACATTGGACATGCAGGCTACTTTGCATTTACCTTTGGACATCTTCACTAGAGGTGAAAGAAATTAATTTGTCATCTAAGTGCATGTTTGCACGTCCCAGAGAACAGGACCCCTGGGAGTGAGATGCCATAGCAGCCAGTACAGTTTCTCAGAGTCACAGTGTCTGGGAACCAGACCCTCGGTGCATGAATAGAGTCAGTGACCTGCTGAGCTATAGAGACCAGCTGGGCTCCTGGATCTTGGGCCATGTGGGGAGGTGTTGGCACTGCCACCAGCAGGGGGCACTGCAAGACTGCCCTGGGGGTGCCTACCAAGCTGCTCATCAGGGACCATTCACTCCTAGGAGGATGGGACTGGGGTCTGGGCTCTGAGCTCACAGATGGAGACTCAACAGCTGTGTCTGTTCTAGCATGGCAGAGTCCCCTGAGAAGGGTCCTTTGTGTTGTCTCAGGATGTACTTCCCCACAAGGTGCTCCCCAAGGGTGAAGTCAGCCTCCATCCTCCTCTGTCTGGGGTGTGACCTGAGCTCCAGCACCAAGGCTCAGGGAGAAGCTGAGCAGTCTCTGGATGGACACACATTTGCATGGACAGCCCCTCCCCTGGCAGAGGGTGGGGAGAAAAGGAGACCTGGGCAGCCCAGCCCCACTGTGGGCTCAGGGGCTGTGTACACCATGGCCTGGACTCCTCTCCTCCTGGTGCTTCTCTCTCACTGCACAGGTAGGGACAGGCCTCGGGAACCAGTGCTGAGTTCCCAAGGCTATTATTCCCTTCATACTCCATCTCCTGAGTAACTCTTCCTGGTTCCCACTGCATCAATGACAACTGTCTGTGTTTCTGCAGGTTCCCTCTCCCAGCCTGTGGTCACTCAGCAGTCCTCCCTCTCTGCTTCTCTGGGAGCAACAGCCAGACTCACCTGCACCCTCAGCAGTGGCTTCAGTGTTCGCTACTCTGTTATATCCTGGTACCAGCAGAAGCCAGGAAGCCCTCCCAGGTATCTCCTATCCTACTACAGCGATTCATTAAAGGACCAAGGATCCGGGGTCCCCAGCCGCTTCACTGGATCCAAGGACGCCTCGGCCAATGCAGGGGTCCTGACCATCTCGGGGCTGCAGCCAGAGGACGAGGCCGACTACTACTGTCTGTCTTCTGATACTAGTGGTAATCACACAGTGCTGCAGACTCAGGGGAAGTGAGACCAAAACCCCCAGAGCTTCCCTTTCTGGGTCTGCACTCAGCCTGTCCCCACCAAGGAGGGTGCTCTCTGCTGCCTCCTGCTGGAAAGTTTGTGTAGAGATTGCCGGTTTCTGAGTCCCTCTATTTTCTTTCCAACTTTCCCCCATGTCAGGGAGGTTGGTTGTCTATTTTCTGTACAATGAATTCCTGAGGGTGAGTTAGTGCAGAGCAGGGTGTGTGAGCCTGTGTGTTTGTGGAATGGGGGTGGGTCAGTGCTTGTGGAGGGTCTGCTCTGTGCATGTGGCACACTCAGATGTGTCCTTTGGACTCTGCTCATGGATGACAGTGACACCCTCTTGTTAGGTTATGACCCTCGACACTACCTCCAGATTTCCAAATATGCCCTGTTGGGGCCCAGTGACCCCAGGCTGAGACCCGGTGGGTTAAATGAGCGTGTTCTCAGCTGTTAGGCAGCCTTTGCCTTTGAGTTACGTTCATGCCAGTCAGGTGGACGGAGACTAATGTGCCGTCTCTCTGTTCTTCTGAGTTCCCGCCTGAAATAAAACAGTTACACAGACTCACATATGGTTATTGCTTGGGACCCAGTGATGTGGAAAGTCCTGTCAATCAGTGTGAAGGACAGCAGGAGGACAGCTAGTGGGGGGAGAGTGGGGCTCAGGAGTGGGCATGGTTGAGCAAAAAGGACAAGGACTCATGGGCATGGACAATAGTATTGTGATTGCTGCAAGGAAGAGAGTACAAGTGGAGTAAATGCTAATGGAAAAAATACAGTAAACATAAATAAAACAAACAAAAATTCACCCAATGTGTGGAGTATAATATTTGGCTAAAGTATGTGTGCTATTAATATTTTGAAATTTTACACATTGCCCATAAAATATTTTGTATATATTTCATTTACTCTCTTAGGGAGTGTTATCAAGCCTGAGACACAAAGATGACTGAACACATGACAGGATCATGTGCCCTTGGGGTCAGGTGTGTGTGGGTCCTGGAGCACAGACAGGAGCAGCAGGTGGGTGAGGAGCAGACCCTGAGGATGGAAGACACGACGACCCTCATGAGAATGTGACCTGCCCAGGGCACAGTGGTTGTTTGAATGTCTGCTCACATTTCCCTTTAACAGTCTGTAAGGTCATCATCACCTGGGACTAACACACAGCTCAAAGTCCACCATGTGATCAATTAAATGTCATATTCAACTTCTTTACCTAAAGTCCAACAACGAACTCTAGAGGGAAACTCAAAAAGGAAGCACCATAGGATTGAAATCTCTGTGTGAACGAGACAGGATTCTGTCCCGTGACGTGGGTGAAGGGAGCCGATAAATGATGGTCTGAAGTCCTGTGTGCTGATCTGGACTTCCTCCTGCTCCCACGTGTCACCCCTGAACCTCATGACTCCAAACACAGGAAGCCCGTTCCCCCTTCTCTCTCTCACTCAGCACAGCAGTCAGCTGACCATTCCGGAGATGACAACACAGGACATTTATGTGACGGTGGTTGGAACCCATTGCTGTCCTATGCAGGAGTTGGGGACATAAACGATATTTATGCAACGATGCACTCTGATGAGGACGTGGTGTGTGGGTGTGTTCTCATGGTCAGTGAGGGAGCAGAGTGAAAGGTACGGGGGTAGAGGGTTAAACAGGAGAGGTCCCATGCATGGGGTTGAGTTAGCATAATGGGTTCAGGTGGTTCTGTGAACTCCTGTCTATAGGTTGTACGACTTCAACATTGTCATATTGATTCTCTAGTGCCGTCTGTGATGACATGAGTGTGCCCTACTACTGAGAGCCACTCTAAAGGCCAGAATATGGGTTGTCCCCTTGATTCAAGTTTAGTCCTATTTCCTTCAAGGACAGCAGAGGACTCACCTCAACACCATGAAGGGACAGGGGTCAGGGATGTGAAGTAGCAGGGAAGTGGGGAAAGCTGGAAGTCCAAGAGCACATGGAGGGGCTGCGTGGTGGGTGTAGAGGTGATGGGGCCAACCATGAAGCCCCCTGAGGGGAGCCCAGGAGTTGGGGTTCTGTGCAAACAGCAGTGAGGAGTCACTGAAGGTTTTGAGCAGGGGGTGACGTGTCTGAGCTCAGTGAAAAAGACCCCTCGAGTGTCTTGAGGACACAGTGCCCAAGGTGAGAAAGTGGTCCTGGCCAGAGTTATTGACTAGGAGTCCCCATGAGTGTAGACGTGTGGGGACTATGGGACCATGTGCACAGGTAAAGCACAGGTGGATCCGGGCACAGAGGGACGTGCTGGTCTCTGCCTTCAACTGCCCAGACACTCAACACAGGCACGAACCCATCACACAACTGACTATTATCTTGCTATTAAAATAACACAGTGCGTAAGAAAATACAGGGAGGGATAATTTTGTTTAAAATATAAACAAATATAAACAAATAAGACAAAACCCGAACAGGTAACAGAGAACACGGGTATGTAGAACACTAAGAATAAAAAGAAGAGAAAACTAAGAATAAAAGTTAATTCCTCAAATGAATTAGCATGCAACACTTTCCACTGTTAAATGTGAGCCCTTCTCTTTACCAATCACTTATCAAATCACATCTGTGAAAGCTGTACCTGTATCACACCACTTGAAAGGTTTGCTGAGTCAGCCTCCTACACATGTGAATCTGAGTCTCTTGACTCAGAAATTTCTCTTGAAGCCCACACGAGTCCTTCACTCCAGATGAATAGTACCTTCATCTCTGACATTGAACACGAATCTTAGTTTGCATTTACTTTTGCAACACCTTCACTGAATGTGAAACAAATTTATTTGTCACTTATGTGACATGTTTGCATCTCACACAGAAGGGGACCCCTTGAGAGTGATTTGCCACAGTAACCAGTACAGTGTATCAGAGTCACAGTATCTGGGAACCAGACCCTGGATGTGTGAACAGATCCAGTGACCTGCTGAGCTGCAGAAACCAGCTGGGTTCTGAAGGCCTTGGGCCATGAGAAGGTTTGTGCACTGTCACCAGCAGGGGGCACTGTGGGACTGCCCTAGGGTGCCTACCAAGCTGCTCATTAGGGACCATTCAGTAACAGGAGCCTGGGCCTCGTAGCTGGGCCATGTGCACACTGATGGGGATTCAGCAGGTGTATCCACTTGGGGTCTGATAAATTCCCCTGAGCAGGGTCCTGTGTTTTGTGTCAAGAGTGCTACCACCTAGGGTTCTTCCAAGGGCTGAAGCCAACCTCCATCCTCCCCTGTATGGGGTATGATCTGGGCTCCAGCACCAGGGCTGGGGAAGGGGCTGGGCAGCCCCTGGATGGACACACATTTGCATGGACGGCCCCTCCCCTGGCAGAGGGTGGGGAGAAAAGGAGGCCTGAGCAGCCCAGCCCCACTGTGGGCTCAGGGGCTGTGTGCACCATGGCCTGGACTCCTCTCCTCCTCGTGATCCTCTCTCACTACACAGGTGGAGCCGAGCCTCGGGGACCAGGGCTCAGTTCTGCTTTATTCCCTGTATGCTCCATCTCTTGAGTACCTTCCCCTGGTTCTGCCCCATCACTGACAAGTGTCTGTATTTGCAGGTTCCCTCTCATAGGCTGTGCTGACTCAGCCGCCCTCCCTCTCTGCATCTCTGGGAGCCACAACCAGACTCACCTGCACCCCCAGCAGTGGCTTCAGTGTTGCCGACTACCACATTCGCTGGTTCCAGCAAAAGCCAGGGAGCCTTCCCCGGTATCTGCTGAGATTTAAATCAGACTCAGACAAACATCAGGGCTCTGGGGTCCCCAGCTGCTTCTCTGGATCCAAAGACACCTTGGTCAATGCAGGGCTCCTACTCATCTCTGGGCTGCAGCCTGAAGATGAGGCTGACTATTACTGTGCTACATATCATAGCAACCCAAATACTTTCACACCGCTTCCGACCCATGGGGAAGTGAGATAAGAACCTCCTTACTGCTCTGCTCACAAAGGAAACCTGGGAGGTTCCTCCACCCTCCTCTGCACTGGGTGGGCTCTCGCAGCTGCACACACAGAGCCTCATAAACATTTCTCAGTTCTGGGACAGAGAGCCTTGGGCATAGCCATGTCCAGGTCAGCAGAGATGCTGGCCCCACAGAGCCCACCCCCTTGCTGCCCACAGTTCACTTCCCAGCTCCGAGAAGAACTTATTCTTTGAGTTCTCACCTGTGAAAGAAGAGCAGAACCTTATCTACTTCATAGGATTGTGGGAGGATCATATGAAATTCTTATTAAATTCATATTAAATTAGTGGTGCTAATTTTTGCTGCTGGGATCCTTGTTACCATGAACTCTGCTTTTTCTAGGGGCAGATACTTCAGAAATATTATCTTCCGATTTCTAACTCCTGCTCCTTTCTTTCTGTCCATTTCCAAGATTCACCTGATGAAGGAAATTGAAAGAGAACTTGTGTTTCATTTGAAAAAGTCTGGATTGAAAACCTGGATGTTTTAAGCCCTGGACATGCATCACAGACACACTTCTGAATTTCTCTGCATGTCAGTGGCCCTATCTGCAGTGTGAACTTTGCACATCAGCCTGGTGAGTAGAGTACCTGGGACGAGGGAAGCAGGTCATTGAGTGCGTACCTGAGCACATGGGACTAAGAATGGGCAATGCTGTCCCCTTTTCACTACCCCAAATGGCCACTGGATTCTCCTGTTTAGCCTGGGTCAGCCCTGGCTGCATTATGCAGACAGCCTGGAGGAGGTAATGTCAGCCATATAGACAGTTTAGATTGAGAGGGAGAGAATTCTCCCTTTGAGTCTAAACTTTCATAGTCTCCTGGGGGAATCTAATTGGAGCAAGTACAGATGATGACCCACAGACCCTGCCTTCTGTGAGAAGCAGGAAATTCATTGTATCCCCTACAACCCAAGTCTTTAGGGTCCACTCTGTTCCAAACCCTGATCTCTGTGTGTGGGGAGTGCCAGTAGTGACAGAGCAGGAAGGTCTAATAGCTTAATAAGGAGAGAGGTTCTTCCTTTCAGGGACATAGAATTCTCTGCAACTACAGGTGTGAGGCTTCTTAAGGGTTTTTCCATGTTTATGTGGGTGGTATAAACACTTAATTAGCTTTGGAATATATATTGTTCATTTGTGTGTATGTAACTTCCTCCTTAACAGTCTTTTGAATAGGTTACTTAAAAGACTTCCAGTTTCTGATCCAACGGGAAAGGAACTTGAAAGTGGTCACTCCACCCTAACAGGTGAGAATCTGACAAACAGGAGAATCAATAACTCTTCTGATATCCTTCAGAGAGGTGAGGTCACTGACCCCAAAACTGTGGAGACAGGCAGGTGAATACAGAGAATCACAAGTTGTTGCAGCAGAAACTTCCATGGCGACCAGTACTCAATCTCCAAACCTAAACTGTGCTGATGAATAGCTGGAGGTGGACCAATCCCAGGGTTAAAAACTCCTGAGGGTGAGGGGGCAACTCATAAGGGAAACTCCACACTTTTTTGAGTTTCACCTGTCAGAGCTCTATCTGCTATAATGGCCTCACTGAGAAAAATCCCTTCTTACATCAAAGGGGGGAAAATAACTATTTTGAAAGACACTAGTGTATTCTGTTCTTCTCACCAAGGATAGCTCTCAAGAGAAATGATCCTCTAACAACAGAGCGTCAAAATATTTGAGGCAAAAACTGTTAGAATGCCAAGAAGAAACAGGGGACTCCACGATTGTCCTTGAGACTTTGTACAGTATCTGTCTCCGATCAAAAGAGAGTTCAACTAGGAATCAGTAACAAGCAGCTGGAAAATCTCCCAAACACTTGGAGGTTCAATAATACACTTCTAAACAACACATGTATCAAAATGGAAATCTCAAGAGAATTTTTGAAAAACTTGAAGTAAATGAAAATAAAACATCAACATTTGTGAGATGTGGCAAAATGGGTGCTTAGAGGAAAACATTGCTGGAATGCATGTATTAGAAAAAGAATGATCTACAATCGATAGTATAAGCTTCCACTTTGGAAAACTAGAAAGAGAAGTGCACATTAAATAAAGAATAGCAGAAGAAAATAAATAATAAAAGTCAAGACATAAATCAATGAAAGTGGAAACAGTTAATTAGTAGAGAAAAACCACAAAATCAAAAGCTGGTTCTTTGAAAAGGCAAATGATAAACCTCTAGCTATGCCAAATAAGAAAAAAGAGGGGAGGTAAAAATTACTAATATTACAAAAGAAAAAAAGAGTACTCATCCAATGAACATTAAAATGATGCCAAAAAGAAGAGTATAAACAAGTCTTTGAAAGACACAGTCCACTCAAAGCTCACCTAAGAAGGAAGAAACAATCTGAACAAGCATATACCAATTAAAAAAATTGAATCAACAATGAATGACCTTGTAGAATGGAATCGAATGAAGCTGAAGTGGGTTCACTGGTGAATTCTATTGAACATTTAAGAAAAAAATTATACCCATTCTCTACAGGCTCTTCCAGAAAATAGAAGCAGCTGGAATACTTCCTAACTTATTTTATGAGAACAGCATTAACCTAATACCAAAACTGGAAAAAAATTACAGAAGAAAATGATAACAGATCAGTATCACTCCTGGGCAGAGATGCAAAATTCTCAACTAAATATTAGCCAATTGAATGCAAAAATGGGTTAAATATTATATACCATGAACAAGTGGCATTTATCACAGGTATGTTCAATATTCAAAAAACAATTACTGTAATTCATCACATCAACAGGATGAAGAAGATAAAACACATAAACATATCAATTGATACAGAGAAAGCATTTGACAAAATTCAACATCTATCCATGATAAAAACTCACAGAAACTACAAGTAGAGGGAAATACATCTACAACCTATAGCTAATGTCATGCTAATGTATGCTAATCAGCTATTTTGCTAAGATAGGAACAAGTCAAGGATGTCCCCTCTCACCACTCCTTTAAACATTGTTTTAAAAGTTTTAGCTAATAAGACAAGAAAAAGAAGAAAAGGTTACAGAGATTGAGAAGGAGGATACACAATTATCTTTTTCTATAAATGACACCATTGTCTATTAAGAAATCTGAAAGAATCAACAACAAAAAAACTCCTCCAGTAACTAATAAGCAATTATAACAATGTAGTTGGACACAACATTAATATACAAGTGTTGACCACTTTCTTTTCTTTTTTAAAATATATTTTATTGATTATGCTATTACAGTTGTCCCATTTTCCCCACTTCATTCCCCTCCACCCTGCACACCCCCTCCCACACACATTCCCTGCCCTTTAGTTCATGTCCATGTGTCATAAGTTCTTTATCTTGTACATTTCCCAAACTATTCTTGCCCTCCCCCTGTCTATTTTCTACCTACCATCTATGCTACTTATTCTCTATACCTTTTCCCCCCTCTCTCTTCGTCCCATTCCCCTGTTGCTAACCCTCCATGTGATCTCTATTTCTGTGGTTCTGTTCCTGTTCTAGTTGTTTGCTTAGTTTGCTTTTGTTTTTGTTTTAAGTGTGGTTGTTAATAACTGTGAGTTTGCTGTCTTTTTACTGTTCATATTTTTTATGTTCTTCTTCTTAGATAAGTCCCTTTAACATTTCATATAATAAGGGCTTGGTGATGATGAACTCCTTTAACTTGACCTTGTCTGAGAAGCACTTGATCTGCCCTTCCATTCTAAATGAAACCTTTGCTGGATAGAGCAATCTTGGATGCAGGTTCTTGCCTTTCATAACTTGAAATACTTCTTTCCAGTCCCTTCTTGCCTGTAAGGTCTCTTTTGAGAAATCAGCTGACAGTCTGATGAGAACTCCTTTGTAGGTGACTGTCCCCTTATCTCTTGCTGCTTCTAGAATTCTCTCCTTTATTTTAATCTTGGGTAATGTCATTATGATGTGCCTTGGTGTGTTCCTTGTTGGGTCCAACTTCTTTGGAACTCTCTGAGCTTCCTGGACTTTCTGGAAGTCTATTTCCTTTGCCAGATCGGGGAAGTTCTCCTTTATTATATGTTCAAATAAGTTTTCCCCTACTGGTACCCCATATAATTCTGATGTGAGAACATTTAAAGATGTCCTGGAGGCTCCTAAGCCTCTCCTCATTTTTTTGAATTCTTGTTTCTTCATTCTTTTCTGTTTGGTTGTTTCTTTCTTCCTTCTGGTCCACTCCATTGATTTGAGACCCAGTTTTCTTCCCATCACTATTGGTTCCCTGTGCATTTTTCTTCACTTCACTTAGTGTAGCCTTCATTTTTTCATCTAATTTTTGACCAAAATCAACCAGTTCTGTGAGCATCCTGATTACCAGTGCTTTGAATTATGTATCTGATAGGTTGGCCATCTCTTGGTCGCTTAGATGTATTGGTTCTGGTGCTTTGATCTGTTCTTCTGTTTGAACCTTTTCTTTGTGTGTGTGTGTGGGGGGGGTCTGGTCACACCTGTTATGTATGAGGGGCGGAGCCTTAGTTGTTCACCAGGGCGGGGCAGCTAGTAACTGGGTTGTGACACTACCTGTGGGGGAGGGGTCCAACAGGCAACAATGGCGCTTGCTCTGCTCTCCCTCTCATATTTTAGTCCCTTCCACAGCTTCCCATAAGCAATGGAAATTGGGCTCTTCTGGTGCTGGTTCCCTGGTGGGTGTGCTTGTGTACATTCTAGGACCCTGTGGTTCTCTCCAATGAACTCTCCTGTGAGGCTGGGAGTCTCTCCTAGCAACTCCACCCTCACAAGTGTTTTCAATCGATGCTTTTAGGCTCTATTTCCTGGAACTGGGGCCCTGGGTTGCTCAGTCTGTCTAGCTCCTCATTTTTGCCTGCTTTATAAGTGTGCGAATGTTTGTCCATGGTCAGCCAGTGGCCTTGAGTGCCTCACTGGGTCTGCCAGCTGCCGCCTGCAGGTCCAGGACCACCAAGCACCATTCCTTCCTGCCACAACCCCTCTCCACTGGCTGCCAACTCCACCCCTTTTACAGTCTGGATGAATGGTTGTCGGACTTCCATACAGTTCAATTTTCTGTCAGATGTGGTTGTTTTATTGTTTCTAAATTTTTGTTGTCCTTAATTTTGGTTGTGCACGGAGGCACAGTGTGTCTAAGTACGCCTACATCTTGGCCGTAAGCCCAGACCATTTCCTTATATATCAGCAACAAACTAGTGAGTTTGAAACTAAAAACACAATACCATTCACATTATCACTCCTCAAATGAAATGCTTAGCTATAAATATAACAGTATATGTACAACACCTATAGAAGGAAAACCACAAAACTAACAGAATAAATCAAAGAAGAACTAAATAAGCTGAGAGAGATCCAGTACTCATGGACAGGAAGACTCAATATTGTCCAGATGTCAGTTCTTTCCAAGCTGATCTACAGATTTCATGCAATCCTAATGAAAACCCCAGAGAGTTATTTTGTAAATACCAGCAACCTGGTTCTAACAGTTTATATGGATAAGAAAAAGTTCCAGAATAGTCAAAACAACATCGAGAGGGAAGAAAAAACTCTGAGGACTGACACTACCTAACTTCAAGATGGACTATAAAGGTACAGTGATCAAGACAGAGCGGCATTAGCAAAAGAACAGACAAGCAGACCAATGGAACAGAACAGAGAGCCAAGAAACAGACCCACACAAGTACAGTTCACTGACATTTGGCAATGGAGCAAAGGCAGTGCAGTGGAAGGAGGACAGTCTATCAGCAAATGGTGGTGAAAAACTGGACATCCATATGCAAAACAAAACAAAAATCTAGAGAGAGATCTAACAATCTTTACAAAAATTAACTCAAAATGTATAGGCCTCATTGGAAAATACAAAATGATAAAATGCATATGAGAAAACACAGAAAAATTGAGATGACCTTGTGTATGGTATTGACATTTTCATTACAACACCAAAGTCACAATCCATGAAAAAATTGATCAGCTGGGCTGCCGTGGTCCAGCCTCGTCAGGGTCTCAGGGTCCCCAAAGGATGCATGGCTAAGGTGAAGAGACTGGAGTGAGACACCCGGTGGGGTGCCGGAGGGCAGCCAGGCTTTTTGGGCCCGACTGACTCACTGAGAACAATTGATCTTTATTTTCATAGGGGAGGTTATAGAACATTCAATGCATAATGTGATTATTAAAACAGAAACAGTTACCACAGAAATAATTTCTAAAAACACAGAAAATTTTTACACATTAATCATGTGAAACAAAGAAATAACTGAAAAGTACAGGAAGTCTCACAGATCAACCATATAAAACAAAGGTTATTTTCACCAAGAGGGTCATTAATCAGTTAGCCAAGGAAGCTATACAGGCACAAACTTGCAGGTGCCAATTAGTAACTAGGTATCTATTAAAATACTAGGAATTGGTCTAAATTAAAGGGGTACAAGGGGTGATTTATAGGTATATAGAAATCAACTATTATCCATTAAAATTAAATTTATCTCAATCAAATAACTAATTTTTGGCCTATATTTTTTGATTTATACATTTTGAGGAGGGGCCATGTTTTGTGTTTGTTTCCATGGATTGAGATTATTCTTCTCAACTGGAACTCCTTGTTTCTCTACACTCCTGTCTAGGGTATGGGAGGGGTAGTGGCTCTAATAAATCTTAAGCTTTCAGGTGGTGACTCCCTAAGAAACATTCCCAGCAACAGCTTCCTTCAGTGTTCTGGCAGTTGGTCTGTTCATAGTTTAATTTTGTCCTTAACTTCCCAGGTGAGGGAAACAGGCAACATTAGGGTTGCTAGGGGACTCTATTATGTGGTCAACAAGTCATTTCGTGCAGAATCAGAGGCATCGTGAAGATTTGTATTATAACACACAGGTATCTAAAAATCCCACCACCTATTGCTAGCAGGGACAGGCATACAGGAAGAGATAGACAGGAGATCCAACTATAGTCGCCTCTGCTGTGCAAATGCATCTCACCTGACCTGACTGTGTCAAAGGTCAGCTGTTGGTCGGCTTCCGACACTGGGTCATATTAAATTAAAAACTTCTGTTGTGACTCAGGCACTGTCAAGAGAATGAGAAGATAGGCACAATTCAACTTGATTCTCCCACTAGGGAGAATAAGTGGAAACATTTGCAAAAGACAAATTTAATAATGGATTGTTATCCAAATTATACAAAACTTTCTCAAAAATCAAAAATAAGAAAAAACTTATTAAAAATGTGTAAGAGATTTGAGCAGGCATTTCATCAAAGAAGACATACAGATGCAAACGAGTGTAGGAAAAGATGTTCAACAAGACATGTCATTAAAGATTGCAAAGTAAAACAACAATGAGATACCACTAAACACCTATTAGATTGGGAAAAATCTCTACCACTGACAACACCAAATGCTGGCAAGCATGCAGAGCAAAAGAAACTCTCTTTCATTGCTGGTGGGCATGTAAAGTAGTACAGCCACTCTGTAAAACAGTTTGGTGGTTTCTAATAAAGTTAAAAATAATCTTGCCATACAATCCAGCACTCAAATGAGTTAAAAATTGATGTCCATCAGAAACCTATGCAGGGATGGCATAGCAGCTGTTCATAAATGCCAACACCTGAAAGCAGCTGTGGTACTCTTCAGTAGATGATAGACAAACCATTGTAGGTACAGTGAGTGGAATATTATTCATCCCTGAGAAGAAAGAAAATGCATGAAAAGACATGGAGGAGTCTTAAATGAACGTTACTAAGTGAAAGGAGCCAATGTGAAAAAGGCTACATGTTGCATGATTCCACCTGTATGACGTTCTGGAAAAGGGCAAACTGAGGAGGCAGTAGAAAGACCAGTGGTTCCCAGAAGTCAGGGGAGAGACACAGGGAGGCACAGAGCTGTGGGGCACAGGGGTGTTTAGGGCAGTGACACTGTTCTGTGTGACACTGTAATGGTGGATTCATGCCTTTTACATTTGTACCGCAGGGGTGAACCGGAATGTAAAATAGGGGCTTTGGCTGATAACAGAGTGTCAGTGTAGGTTTGTGGTTTGTACCAAATGTCCCTCTCGGGTGGGCAGTGTTGATGGTGGGGGAGGCTGTGTAAATGTAGGGACAGGGGCATATGGGAAATTCGTACTTTTTGCTCAGTTTTGATGTGAACCTGAGTGGTTCGCAGTCATTTTTGCCCGTTTCCCTTCTTCTCCCTCCTTCCTTCCCCAAGGATCCTGATTCCCTCTCTCATTCTTACCCTTTGCCTCTCTGGTTGGTGTTTGAGACTTTCTCCACCAAGCAACCTCAGGGCTACAGTTCTTAGCTTCACCAGGGAGGGCGCTGAAGGCCCCTTAGCAACCTCAAGAAAAGTACTCAATTGAGAGGGTGAGCTGGTCATGTCAGTAAGGGCCCATCTTCGTGAATGCTTCCTGGTGTGCCATGTCCATGAAACCCCGTTCCCATGAAGGGTTAATGAAGACAAATGCATTGCCCAGGGACGGAGGTCCATCCTGGCAGTTGCAGTTATAACCCAGGCTCTTGAAAGCTCCATGACCCTACAGCCCACACCCTCAGGAAAGTAGTCAGAACTCACCAGGGCTGACATCAGAGCAATGATCAACTCCCCCTGCCCTGGCCCCAGCCAATCAGTGGAGCCCATGGCCCCAACCCCATTAGTCAGCACAGTGGACACTTTCCCCGTGTGTGATTGGGCTTGTGTGGGCCGTCAGAGACCAGGTTGGAGACCACTGGCTCTCCTGTGTCTCCAGGCTTGAGGCCATTTCCTTAAATGAACCTTGGCTCTCTTTGCTGCAAACTCCTATTGGCGTTTGCTTCGGCTTTGATGTTCAGGCAAAGGAACCCCCTTTAGTCTGGTCACAGCGTGGCTCTGTCCAGTGTCCTTTTCCAATGCAGGATGCGGGACACATTCTCTGTCAGGGAAGGTTCCAAAAGCCTATACCACAATTCTCTACACAGAGTTGCTGTCTGAAAGTTTCCTCCTTGAACTATGAGGTAAGACAGGGAAAAGATTAAAAGTGTTAATTTGTTTTCCTCCTGGAGGACAAGGTGTGAGTGAGGAAGGCTGTTTCTTCTGTGTGGGCTCTGGATTCTCCTCTCTGCCATGGAGGAATCCCTGCCTGGGACAGCAGGGGGCACTGCAAGACAGCTCTGGAGAGGGTGTGCTGGGTGTGCCCTCAGCTGGAAACCCAACCATCTGTTTGTTATCTGGGTGCCTCTGCCAGGTGCTGCCTGTGAACCGTGGGGAGTGTCAGACCCTGTCAGTCCAGGCCCCACCCTTCACAGCACCACCCCCAGGAGAAGCAGCAGAGACAAGAGTAGAAGAAGGGGCTGGGTCCTGCAGTTGGAAGGACTTATTTGCATCAAGAAACCTGTTCCTCTGGGGCACAGGGAAAGATAAAAGAGATCAGAGGTGCCCCCTGTAAGTGGAGAAACTCAGAAGGTGAAGCCTCAGCATTGTCCCTACCATGGACTGGACTCCTCTCCTCCTCACGCTCCTTACTCACTACACAGGTGCCTGGACCCTCAGGGCGGGAATGCGGCCCCAGGAGGACACACAGGCTGGGCCTGTTCTCCTGGAGTCCAGACTGAGTTGTTAGACCCTACTCACTGTCTCTGTCTTTCTTTCCTTTATTCCAGGGACCTGGGCCCAGTCTGGGCTGACCCAGGAAGCCTCAGTGTCAGGGTCTCTGGGTAAGACTGTCACCCTCACCTGCACTGGAAGCAGCAACAATGTTGGATACAGTGGTGCAAGCTGGTACCAGCAGGTCCCTGGAGCTGCCCCCAAACTTCTCATGGATCGTAGCAACAATCGACCCTCAGGGATCCCGGCTCGGTTCTCTGGCTCCCGTTCAGGAGCCAAGGCCTCCCTGACCATCTCGGGGTTGCAGCCTGAGGACGAGGCTGAGTACTACTGTCTGTCTTATGATAGTAGCTACGATCACACAGTGCTCCAGACTCAGGGAGAGGTGAGACCAAAACTCCCCAGGCGCCCCCGTGTTGGGTCTGCCCTCACGGTTCTGCACCAAGGAGGGGCACTCTTTTCTGTCTCTTGCAAGAAATTGTGTGTTAAGATTGTAGGTTTCTAAGCCCCTTTATTTTCTTTCCAAATTTTCCTCATGTGTGGATGATTGAGTGCCTATTTCTTTGCAATCTGTTCAGGCAGGTGAGTGAGTTCAGAACAAGGAGGAGAGGTTTTGCATTTCTGATAATGAGGATGGAGCCATTGCTTGGGGGGGGTCAGTTCTGTGCATGCGGGACAGTTAGATGTAGCCTTTGCACTCTGCACACACATGACGGTAGCAGCCTCTCCTGTAAGTCAAGACCCAGGAAACCACATGCAGACATTTCCAAATATGCCCTGAGGGGGCCCCATCACCCCAACTTGAAGCCCATGGGATTAAAAGGATATGTCCTCAGCTGTTAGGCAGCTTTGGCCTTGAGTCCTGCTCATGCCAGTCAGCTGGATGGGGACTAGACGTCTCATCTCTCTGTGTTTCTGAGTTCCCATCTGTTAGACAAAACAGTCACCCAGACTCACATGGGGTCAGAGCCTGTGACCCAGTCTCCTCTTAACCAGAGTGCAGTACGAATTTAGTCCAAAATCTCTGTGCTGTTAATATGTTGAAATTTTTCACAATGAACATACAATATATAATGTCTACCTTCATTTATTCTCTTAGGCAGTATTTTCAAGCCTGAGACACAGAGATGAACAAACACAAGATAGGGTCTCCTGTCCATGGGGTCAGGTGTGTGTGGGTCCTGGAGCACAGACAGGAGCAGCAGGTGGGTGAGGAGCAGGCACTGAGGACAGAAAACAAGATGACCTCCATGAGCATGTGACCTGCCCAGGGCAAGGTGGTTGTTTGAGTGTCTGCTCACATTTCCCTTAAATAACAGTCTGTAAGGTCATCAGTGGTCAACTGGGACTAACACACAGCTCAAAGTCCACCATGTGATAATTGAAACATAATATTCCCCTTCTGACCCAAAGTCTCACTAGCGACATTGGTGGCAAAACTCCTGAAGGAAGAACCGGATGCTTGAAATCTGTGTGTGAACCAGACAGGATTCTACCCTGAGACGTGGGTGAAGGGAGCCGATAAATGATGGTCCGAGGCCGTGTGTGCTGGTTTGGGCTCCTTCTGCTCACACGTGTCACCCTTGAACCTCATGACTCCAGACACAGGAGGCCCTGTTCCTCCTTCCCTCTGTTACTCAGCACAGCAGTCAGTCAGCTGACCATTCTGTAGATGACAACACAAGACATTTATGTGACAGTGGTTGGAACTTTCTGTTGTGCTGTGCAATATTTGGGGACATAAATGATATTTATGGTACAATATGTGCCAAGGAGGGACGTGGTGAGTGGGTGTGTTCTCATGGTCAGTGAGGGAGCAGAGTGAGAGGTACGGGGAGTAGAGGGTTAAACAGGAGGAGTCCCATGCATGGGGTTGAGTTAGCATAAAGGGTTCAGTTGGTTCTTTGAACTCTTCTCCATAGTTAGTGTGACTTCAACATTGTCATATTAATTTTCTGGTGCCGTCTGTGATGACATGGCATCCTGTATTGAGAGCCTCTCAGAATGGCTGAAAGATGTGCTATGACCATGATTCAAGTTTAATCCTATTTTCTCTCAAAGGACAGAGGAGGAGTCACCCTGAGCACCATGAAGGGACAGGCATCAGGAATCGAAGTAATAGGAAACGGTTGGGAGGGGGAAGCTGGAGGTCCGAGAGCATGTGGAGGAGCTGCGTGGTGGGTGTGGAGGAGATGGGGCCACCCTCGAAGCTCCCTGAGGACAGCTGAGGAGTTGGGGTTCTGTGCAAACAGCAGTGAGGAGTCAGTGAGGATTGTGAGCAGGGGGTGACCTGTCTGAGATGCATGAGAAAGACCCTTGAGTGCCTCGAGGACACAGTGTCCAGAGTGAGGAAGAGATTGTGGTCAGAGTCATTGACTAGGAGTGCCTGTGAGTCTAGACATGTGGGGACCATGGGACCGTGGGCACAGGTACAGCAGAGGTGGACCCGGGCTCAGAGGGACGTGCTGGTCTGTGCCTCCAACTGCCCAGACACTCAGCTCGTCTGCACACACGTGACACCCGACTGGTATCTTGTTACTAAAGTGAGACAATGAGAGAGAAAATTAAGGTAGGAAGTTTTGTTAAAATTATTAACTAATGTGAGGTCACCCAAGACAAAATTCTAACAAGAAAAGCATGACAGAAGTATGGAGAACACTGAGAATGTAATATAAGAGTAAATTATGAATAAAAGTTAATTCTGAAAATGAAGTAACATGCCACACTTTCCACTGTTAAATGTGAATGCTTCAAAAGCCATTCTTCTTAGCAATCATTTAATCAAATCAGATGTATGAAGCCTGACATGCATCACGTGACTTGAAATATTTACTGAGTCTGCCTCCTCTGCATGCATCTCTGAGTCTGTTCCTGGGAATTTCTCTGTAAAGCCAACTCTAACCCTTCAAAGGGTGAACAACATTCACAGATGAATGTTCCCCTCATGTGTGACATTGAACATGAATCTTATTTGCATTTATTTTTGCAGCATCTTCAGTGAATGTGAAACAAATCCCTTTGTCCCTTACGACCATGTTTGCCCCTCCCTCAAAAGGAGACCCCTGGGGACCTCTGACATAATTTTGTATCAGAGTCACAGTTGTGGTAACCTTCACATGGGTGAGTGAGTAGAGACTGTCACCTGCTGAGCTGTGAACACCAGCTGGTCTCTCAGGGCCTTGGGTGACATGGGGAGGTGTTACCACTGCCACCAGCAGGAGGCACTGTGTGGTGGTCCTGGGTTGCCTACCAAGTTGCTTACTAGGGACCATTCACTGATAGGAGCCTGGGCCTGGTTGCTGGGCCCTGGGCACACTGAACGGGAATCAGCAGCTGCGTCCTCTGTGACCTGATGATGTCCCCTGAGAAAGGACCACTGTGTTGATTCAAGAGGTGCTTTCTTGTAGGGCTCTCCCAAGGGGTGAGGCCAAAGTCCATCCCTGTCAGTGTGGGATGAGGTGAGCTCCAGCACCAGGGCTCAGGGAGGGGCTGGACAGCCTGAGGAAGGACACACATTTGCATGGACGGCCCCTCCCCTGGCAGAGGGAGGGCAGAAAAGGAGGCCTGGGCAGTCCAGCCCCACTGTGGGCTCAGGGGCTGTGTGCACCATGGCCTGGACCCCTCTCCCCTTGTGTTCTTCTCTCACTGCACAGGTAGGGACGGGCCTCGGGGACCAGGGTTCGGTTCCCAAGTTTATTCTCCTTCTGCTCCATCTCCTGAGAAGCTTCCCTGGTTCTGCTCCATCACTGACAAGTGTCTCTGTTTGAAGGTTCCCTCTCCCAGCCTGTGCTGACTCAGCTGCCCTCCCTCTCTGCATCTCCTGGAGCCACAGCCAGACTCACCTGCACCCTTAGCAGTGACTACAGTGTTGGCAGCTATTACATAGGCTGGTTCCAGCAGAAGCCAGGGAACCCTCCCCAGTATCTGGTGTGGTATAAATCAGACTCAGAGAAGCACCAGGGCTCCGGGGTCCCCAGCCGCTTCTCTGGATCCAAAGGTGCCTCGGCCAATGCAGGGATCCTGCTCATCTCTGGGCTGCAGCCTGAGGACCAGCCTGACTATTACTGTGCTGTATACCATGACAGTGAAAGCAGCAATGGTTACTTACGTGAAGACCTGGAGTGACTGTGTGTTCCTGGGTGGCAGAGAGAGAGAGAGAGAGAGAGAGCGAGAGCGAGAGAGAGAGTGAGTCCCTGGCATTGTGTTACCTTGGGCTTAGAAAGGTCTAATACTTGTTCAAAATAACTAATCAACTTCTAAAACTTTCACAACTTTGCACTGGGCCAAACTTCTAGCCAATCATGGCTCCGAATGCTACACAGGCTTCATAGAAGCACCTCCTCCTGCACCTTTGCACTTCTCGTGCACACGTGCTTACCCTCCCCTGGTCTCCAGAACACCTGGCCCTGGAGGCTGGGCTGCTCCCTCCATGGGGAGGGAAAGGTGTTGATCCCCTTGAAGGGACAATACTGCCATCCACTGGGGATGCTTCCCCAGTGAAGCTGTGGCTTCCTGGCTAAGCAAACAGGCTTATGCTTCCCGGTTGATCACGCTAAACAAATTCCCTTTTCTTCCTTCCTTCCTTTATTCATATCCAGCTAACATGTGCATAGCAGCCTGTTTATTCCCTGGTACCAGCCTGGGTTTCACTCATTCTCTGAGTTTGAAACCACAGAGAATTTGTTTTTCACCTGATTTAAGACCTTTGTGAAGCCCTTGAATTCCCACCAACTGGGGAATGCTGCCTCAGTGACTCCTCATACCATTGAGCAGTTCTGAACAATCTTATGACTAAGGAATGTGTACAACTGGGAGAATGACTTGAAAAGATGGAGAACATAAGGTGTTACTGGGAAATTAGGTGTGTAACAACGAGGGACCACCAGGTTCCCATCAGCACGGCCAGCACTCACACACTGACGACAGCAGAGGCTCCCAGGCTGTGGGGCTGCAGGGACTCTCATTCGTGCTGCGGGGACGCCCCAGCCATGGGCACCTTTGAAGACACTTTGGCAGTTTCTCACAAATTAAACATGCTCTTGTGTGATACAACACAGAAAGCACTTTCACAGGTCTTTATTTAACTCAGTCACTTGTGTACAAACATGCATATGTACACGAAGTTACAGCTCATTTATTCACTTAGAAATAAGTTCGTTAAAACTTAGAAAGCATCTGCCATGTCCTTTAGTAGGTGAATGAATGAACAAACTGTCTATTTCTATAATGGAACAATACAACTGGAAGTAGCAATAAACAATCTATCAGGCCAGAGAAGGACATGGAGGAAGCTAACACCCATATTTCTAAGTGAAGGGAGCCAATGTGAAAAGGCTGGGACTGGAAAGGGCACAGGATCAGAGCCACCAGCAGGGCAGGAGCCCTGAGCACCAGCCCCTGCCTGAGGGCGCCATGTCTCCTGTTTCCACCAGAGGGCGGCTGTGCCTCACATTCCTCACCTGTGAGTCTTGCCTGTTTCCTGTGTCATCTTTGGGTTGTAGCCCTCCCACTCCTGTGATGTCTTCTTCTCAGCAGGAATCCTGACTTTTGTTAAAGGAAGGGTATGTACAGCCAATAAAAGGGAAGATTTGCATGAAGACCTCCCACTCTAAGCCTCAGGCTGACATAAAGGTCTGAAGACTCAGGCCTGGCTGTGGGGCTCAGGAAGCAGAGTCTGGGGGTGTCTCTACCATGGACTGGGCTGCACTTCTCCTCACTGTCCTGGCTCACTGCACAGGTGGGGCCTGAGGGGGATTCTGGGAGGCCACAACCTTGTCCCCTGGGTCTATGACACTCCTCCCTCCCTGGGAACAGGGTCTGTCCTGTCCTCACTGATTTCTGTGTTCTTCCTCCTTGCAGGGTCTTGGGCCCAGTTTGTGCTGACTCAGCCTGGCTCTGTGTCTGGGTCTCTGGGACAGAAGGCCACCATCTCCTGCACCCGTAGCAGTGGTAACATTGGGAGCAGCTATGTGTACTGGTACCAACAGCGCCCAGGCAGGGGCCCCACCACTGTGATCTATGGTAATAACAACAGACCCTCTGGGGTTCCGGATCGGTTCTCTGGCTCCATAGACAGCTCCTCCAACACTGCCTCCCTGACCATCTCAGGGCTGCAGCCTGAGGACGAGGCAGACTACTACTGTCAGTCTTACTACTATAGTAGTGATAGTGGTGTCTACAATCACACAGTGCTGCAGACTCAGGGGGAAGTGAGACCAAAACCCCCAGAGCTTCCCCTTCTGGGTCTGTACTCAGCCTGTCCCCACCAAGGAGGGTGGTCTCCTCTGTCTCCTGCTCGAAAGTTTGTGTAGACATTGGAAGCTTCTGAGTCCCTCTGTTTTCTTTCCAACTTTCCCCCTGTCAGGGAGGTTGGTTGCCTGTTTCCTGAACCATGAATTGCTGAGGGTGAGTTAGTTCAGAGCAGGGTGTGTGAGCCTGTGTGTTTGTGGAATGGGGGCAGGTCAGTGGTTGTGGGGGGCTGTTCTGTGCACATGAGGCATTTAGATGTGTCCTTTCATCTATGCTCATAAGATGACAGGGACACGCTCTTGTTAAGTTATGACCCACGGCGCCACCTCCAGATTTCCAGATGTCCCCTGAGGGGGCGAATGACGTCTGTGTGACACCCACTGTGTTAAATGGATGAGTTCTCGGATGTTAGGCAGCCTTTGCCTTTGAGTCCTGTTCATGCGAGTCAGCTGGTCAGGGACTAATGTGCCTTCTCTCTGTGCTTCTGTGTTCCCATGTGTGAGAAAAAGAGTCACACAGACTCAGGTGAGGTCAGAGCTTGCAGCTGAGTCATGTGGAAAGCCCTGTCACTCAGTGTGAAGGACAGAGAAGGACAGCGAGTGCGGGGGCAGGAAATTAGGGCTGGACGATTGAGCGAAGGGAAAGGACTGATGGACATGGACGACAGTGCGGTGATTGCTGAGGTGAGGAGACTGTAAGGTTAGTAAAAGTTAATGGAAACTAATATATTAAAGATTAAATGAAACAAACAAAAAACCAAACAGAAATTAATGTGTGAAGCATAATTTTTGGCCAAAATACATATGTAGTTAATATACCGAAATTTTACACATTGCAGATAACACATTTCATATGTTTTCATTTATTCTCTTAGGGAGTGCATTTCAAGCCTGAGACACAAGGTGAATGAACACATGACAGGGTCTCGTGCCCTTGGGGCAGGTGTGTGTGTGGGTCCTGGAGCACAGACAGGAGCAGTGGGTAGGTGGGGAGCAGATACTGAGGACAGAAGACAAGACAACCCCCATGAAAGCCCAGAGCACAGTGATTGTTTGAATGTCTGCTCACATTTCCCTTAAATAATAGTCTATAAGGTCATCAGTTGTCACCTGAGGCTAATACACTGCTCAAAATCCACCATCTGGTCAACAAAGTGTAATAATCAACTTTTCAACCCGTAGTCCCACAAGGGACTTTAGTGCAGAAACTCATGGAGGAAGAGGCATACATTTGAAATCTCTGTGTGAATGAGACACGATTCTGCTCTGTGATGTGGATGAAGGAAGGCAATAAATGATGGTCCAAGGACATGTGTGCTGGTCTGGACTTCCTTCTGCTCACACGTGTCATCCGTGAACCTCATGATTCCAAACACAGGAGGCCCTGTTCCCTCTTCCCTCTGTCACTCAACACAGCAATCAGTCAGCTGAACATTCCAGAGATGACAACACAGCACATTTATGTGACAGTGGTTGGAACCCACTGCTGTCCTATGCAAGAGATTGAGGACACAAATGCTATTAGTGCTACAAACTGCTGAAAGGGACATGGTGTGTGGATGTGATTTTATCGTTAGTGAGGGGGCAGAATGAATGCTACAGAAGATAGAGGATTAAACAAGAGGAGACCTATGTTGTTGGTTGTGTTGGTATAATGGGTTCAGGTGGTTCTCTAAAGTCTTCTGTATAGTTCGTGTGACTTCCACATTGCCATGTTCATTGTCTAATTCTGTCTGTTACTGTGTTCACTCCCTACTACTGAGAGCCACTGAGAATGGCGGAAATGTGTGCTGTCCCCATGATTCAAGTTAATCCTACTTCCTCCCAAAGGACAGAGGAGGAGACACCTTGAGCACCATGAAGGCACTGGAGTCAGGAATCTGAAGTAACAGGAAAGCAGGGAATGCTGGAGGTCTGAGAGCAGGTGGAGGGGCTACATGGTGGGTGTGGCAGAAATGGGGCCAACTGTGACACCCTTTGAGGACAGCCAAGGAGTTGGGGTTCTGTGCAAATAGCAGTGGGGAGCCCCTGAGGGTTTTGAGCGAGGATGACCTGCCTGAGCTGCATGAGAAAGACCCCTGGAGTGCCTTGAGGACACAGCATCCAAGGTGAGCAGGTGATCCTGGTCAGAGTCATTAACTAGGAGTCCGCGTGAGTCTAGGTGTGTGGGGACCATGGGACCGTGGGCACAGGTGCAGCAGAGGTGGACCCGGGCACAGAGGGACATGGTGGTCTCTGCCTCCAACTGCCCAGACACTCAGCTAGTCTGTACACCCATCACACCCGACTGGTATCTTGTTACTAAAGTGAGACAGTGAGTAAGACAATACAGCTAGGGAAAGAACTCTTCATAATATGAAATATTTGAGGACTCCCAGGAAAAATCCTAACAAAAGCAATGGCACAGGTCTGCAAAACATCACAAACTAAGACAAAAAGTCAGATCGTGAAATGAATAAGCATAGTATTCACTGGTAAATGTGTAGCCTTCAAAAACCAGTATATTCATCTATCACTTAATGTAATTAGATCTGTGGAAACTGTACATGCATCACGGGACTTCAAATTTTTCTAAATAGTCCTTTGCACATGCCCATGAGTGTATTCCTGGAGATTTCCCTCAGCAGATCCTTTGAGCCCTTCACACCAGATAGTCCTGTTGTCTGGCATTGGACATGAACGTCACTGTGCCTTTACCTTGCAACATTTTCATTGAAAGCAAATCCAAATTAATTTGTCATTAACATACTTGTTTGCCCCTCCCATTGTTGTGGTTTCCTGGGAGTGAGATGTCCCAGTAAGCAGGACAGTGTATCAGAGTCTGGGTATCTGAGAACCCGTGTTGCGCTCGTTCAAGGCCGGGCAGGTGCATGGTATTCGTGCAGACGGAAGAATATTCACAGAGCCGTTGGGATGCCTGGCATGCCTGTGTTCACGGGTGGGTGAGCCACGCAGGCTGCAAGCTGCGTGTCTATCTGCACACCTCTGCATGGCACATGTCACAGCCTTTGCTCCCCAGCATGGCACCTATTGTGGCACCTGTCTCCTTGCATGTGTCTCTGCACGTCTCTCTAATGAGGAGCCCCTACATGTTTAAAACTAGAGGGAACACAGCTGGGAAAATGCATAACATCACATCACACAGTAGAATTCTGCACATGTCAGCTCACTTCAAGTTATGGGAAGAGTTTATCAGACCCAGGCTCAAGGCTACGAGACACTTGTTATCAGACCCTCCAAGGCCATGGGAACACTGCTTCCTCAGCTACCCAGACCCTGGGTGAGGAAGCCAGGCTGCCTTCACTCCCCCTACAGCCGCAGAGCCAGGATCCATGAAGACAGTGACCTGGTGAACTGCAGAAAGCAGCTGGGTTCTCAGGGCTCTGTGCCGTGGGAGGTGTGTGCACTGGCACCAGCAGGGGGCACTGTGGGACTGCCCTGCGGACCCCGCACAGCTGCTAATTAAGGCCCATTCACTCCTAGAAGCCTGGGTCTGGGGACAGAGTTTGTGCTCACTGGTGGGGACTCAGCAGCTGTGTCCTCTCAGGCCTGGCACAGTCCCATGGCCTTCTGTATTGTCTCAGCAGGTGCTTCCCCCAGGCCTGTCCCAAGGGGTGAATCCACCTTCATCTTCTCTTGTCTGGGGTGTGAGCTGAGCTCCAGCACCAGGGCTCAGGGAGACGCTGGGCAGCCCCTGGATAGACACACACTTCCATGGACAGCCCCTCTCCTGGCAGAGGGTGGGGAGAAAAGGAGGCCTGGGCAGCCCAGCCCCACTGTGGGCTCAGGGCCTGTGTGCACCATGGCCTGGACCCCTCTCCTCCTCGTGCTCCTCTCTCACTGCACAGGTAGGGACAGGTCTCCGGGATCAGACCTCAGTTCCCAAGTTTATTCCCTTCCTGCTCCATCTCCTGAGAAAATTCCCGTGGTTCCACCCCATCAGTGACAAGTGTCTGTGTTTCTGCAGGTTCCCTCTCCCAGCCTGTGCTGGCTCAGCAGCCCTCCCTCTCTGCATCTCCTGGAGCCACAGCCAGACTTACCTGCACCCTCAGCAGTGGCTTCAGTGTTGGGGGCTACTACAGAAACTGGTTCCAGCAGAATCCAGGGAGCCCTCCCCGGTATCTCCTGGCATATAAATCAGACTCAGAGAAGCTCCAGGGCTCCGGGGTCCCCAGCCGCTTCTCTGGATCCAAAGATGCCTCGGCTAATGCAGGGTTCCTGACCATCTCTGGGCTGCAGCCTGAGGACGAGGCCGACTATTACTGTGCTGCAGAGCATGGCAGTGGGAGCAGCTACAGTGACTCACAGTGGCTCAGATGCCGAGGAAGTGAGACAGAAAGCCCTGGGCCCAGAGGTTATGCTCTGAGCCTCACTGAAGCTTCTGTGGGGGCCTCTGCAAAGTGGGCTCCTCTGCAGTCAGAAACGTCCATGGAAGGGGGCGGAGCAGCACACAGTCATGAGTGAGAGCACAGGGCGTCCCCGGGTCACTCTCTCTGAAGGGGTGACAAAGCCTGACTGACCATCCCCACAGTGTCTGGGGTAAATTTTAACAGAATAAATATTTTTAGATAAAAATCTCATTTCTTTCATCTGTAGTGTCTTGGTTTCTACTCACACACAACCTTTCACTTTTGATATTTTTGGTCATAAAATGTGTGTATGATTTTTCTTCAGAAGAAGCAATTCCCTGTGACACCAGCTGGATGTCCCACCACACAACTCAGCTCCCACACGACTGTCTGGAGACAGTGTCAGGGCCACAGTGAGGGGCTCCGTCCCACGGGACTGCCTGCTCTTCAGGTGACGGTCACACGCAGCAGGTCTCCCAGGTCTCATACAACTTCTTGGGTGTTTACTCCAAGCCTACACTGCTCTCTTCTTCTTCCTCTTTTCTCATGATTATTTATTTATTTATTTATTTATATTTGGAGAGAGGGAAAGGGAGGGAGAGAACCATCAGTGTGTGTTTGCTCCCAAGGGCCCCCTACTGGGGACCTGGCCCACAACCCAGCCATGTGCCGTGACTGGGAATCAAAACTGCGACTCTGGCTGTAGGCTGGTGCTCAGTCCCCTGAGCCACAGCAGCCAGGGCTGTAATGGTGTCTCCTTTGGTTTCACTGATGTGTTAGATTCACTTACTAACTTCGCCTGAGCACTTCTCCCTCCTTAAGGAAAGTTCATACAGGTGTGAAAATTCCAAGCTTTGAATCGTTCCTCTGTGTATGAGGGAGCTGTCTGTACTGGGGAGCCCACCCAGAGTCACCCCATCAGAACAACAGGCTGCCTGTCACACAGGAAATCTGAGGGGTTCAGGAGTTCTGTGTCAGAGATCAGGGACTGAGATTGATATAGATTTTCTGTTCCCTCACAAACTGTGTCTGCAGCTAAAAAGGATGACCAGTCAGTCACTGTCACCTCCCAATTAAAGCCGTGATGTGTGAGTACTGTGTTACTCATGACCCATCACACTGACACGCTAATCTCGACCCTGGTTACAGACGGACTTTTCTCCTCTCAACACACCTGCGACCCTCTGGTCAGAACCCCGGCAGATGCGCACTGCCCAGGCCCCGCCCACCGCCCTCCCCTCTCTGCCCCTCTGCAGCCCCCTCACCCCCTTCCTCTCCCCTCCCTCTCTGGCCCTTCAGGATGAACTGGGTCTCCACTCCAGGGTTTCCGAGAAAAGTGAGAGGTCCTTTCTGTGGGTGTCACTCCCCAGGGCTCGGTCTCTAGGGAGGGGGATGAACAGACATCAATCCTCAGGAAGTTCCTCCACAATCTCATTTCCAGAAGCCTGCCCCTCTGCCACATCTGTGTCTGTCCCTCCATGGAAAACATTCATCTGTATCCTAAGCAAGGCCAGAACAAAGGCCAGTGTCCAGAGTTTCTGTTTCATATTGAAGCTTAGTCCTTTGGATCCCACCAGGTCTGCTGTGGGTTCTGGTTGGCTGCTATACACACACTGTCCATATGGAGAGAACACGTGAAGACATGGGGTGACTGTATGTTCCTGGGGGAGAGAGAGGGAGAGAGAAAAACTCTTTGTTCCCAGGCATTGTGTTACCTCAGGCTTAGAAAGGTCTAATAGTTGTTCAAAATAACCAGTGAACTTCCCAAGCTTCCACAGCTTTGCACTGGGCCAGACTTCTAGCCAGTCATGGATCTGAATGCACAGGCTTCATAGAAGCACCTCCTCCTGCACATTTGGACTTCTTCTGCATGTGTGCTTACCCTCCCCTGGTCTCCAGGACAACTTGGCCCTGGAGGCGGGGCTGCTCCCTACATGGGGAGGGAAAGATGTTGATCCCCTTAAAGGGACAATGCTGCCATCCCCTGGGGATGCTTCCCCCGTGAAGCTGTAGCTTCCTGGCTAAGCAAGCAGGCTTTTGCTCCGCAGTTGATGATGCTTAATAAATCCCTTTGCCTCCTTCCTTCCTTTATTCATACCAAGCTAACATGTGCACAGCAACCTGTATATTCCCTGGTACCAGCCTGGGTTTTACTCATTCTCTGAGCTTGGAGACCACAGAGAATTTGTTTTTCACCTGATTTAGGACCTTTGTGAAGCCCTTGACTTCCCACGCACTGGGGAATGCTACCTCACTCCCCTACCCTCATACCAATAAGCAGTTCTGAACAGTCTTATGACTAAAGAACATGTACAACTGGGAGATCAATGTGAAAAGATGGTGAACATAAGTTGTTACTGGGAAATTACATATGTAACAACGAGGGACCACCAGGTTCCCATCAACATGGGCAACACCTATCCTCTGATGACAGCATAGGCTCCCAGGCTGTGGAGCGACAGGGACTCTCATTGGTGCTGCTGGGACCCACCAGTCATGGACATCTTTGAAGACACTTTGGCAGTTTCTCACAAAGATAACACACTCTTGTGTGATACAACACAGAAATCATGCTCCTAGGTCTTTATTGTCAGAGGTCACTTGTGTTCAAACAAGCAAATGCACATGAAGTTACATCTTATTTATTCATGTTTGTTAAAACTTAGAAAGCAGCTGCTATGTCCTTCAGTAAGTGAATGACTCGACAAAACACCCTCTGGTCCACATACGATGGAACAATATGATTGGCAACACCAATAAACAATGTATCAGGCCACAGAAGGACATGAAGGAAGCCAACATGCACATTTCTAAGTCAACGGAGCGAACTGGAAAAGTCTGGGACTGGGAGGGGCACAGGATCAGGGCCAGGGGAAGGGCAGGACCCTTAGCACCAGCACCAGCACCAGCACCAGCACCAGCCTGAGGGCACCATGTCTCCTGTATCCACCAGAGGGCGACCGTGCCCCACATTCCTCAGTTGAGAGACCTACCCCTGACTCTTGGTTCTTACTGTGTCATCTTTGGAGTGAAGCCCTCCCACTCCTGTGTTCTCTTGGTCTCATCAGGAGCCCTGGCTTGGTTAAAGGAGAGCCTTCAAAGGCCAATAAAAGGGAAGATTTGCATACAGACGTCCAGCTCTGAGCCTCAGGCTGACATAAAGGTCTGAAGACTCAGGCCTGGTTGTGGGGCTCAGGAAGCAGAGTCTGGGGGTGTCTCCACCATGGACTGGGCTGCACTTCTTCTCACTGTCCTGGCTCACTGCACAGGTGGGGCCTGAGGGGTGTTCTGGGAGGGCAACACCTTGTCCCCTGGGTCTATGGCATTCCTCCCTCCCTAGGAACAGTGTCTGTCCTGTCCTCACTGATCTCTGTGTTTCTTCTTTTTGCAGGGTCTTGGGCCCAGTTTGTGCTGACTCAGCCCGGCTCTGTGTCGGGGTCTCCAGGACAGAAGGTCACCATCTCCTGCACCCGCAGTAGCGGCAACATTGAGGATGGTTATGTGTACTGGTACCAACAGCGCCCAGGCAGGGGCCCCACCACTGTGATCTATAAAGATAACCAAAGACCCTCTGGGATTCCAGATCGGTTCTCTGGCTCCATAGACAGCTCCTCCAATGCTGCCTCCTTGACCATCTCGGGGCTGCAGCCTGAGGACGAGGCTGACTACTACTGTCAGTCTTATGATAGTAGTAGTAATCACACAGTGCTGCAGACTCAGGGGGAAGTGAGACCAAAACCCCTAGAGCTTCTTTTTCTCGGTGTTCTCTCAGCCTGTCCCCACCAAGCAAGTGCCCTCTTCTGTCTCCTGCTGAAAAGTTTGTGTAGAGATTGCAGGTCTCTGAGTCCCTCTATTTTCTTTCCAACTTTCCCCCTGTGAGGGAGGTTGGTTGCCTATTTCCTGTACCATGAATTCCTGAGGGTGAGTTAGTTCAGAGCAGGGTGTGTGAGCCTGTGGGATTGTGGAATGAGGATGGGTCAGTGCTTGTGGAGGGTCTGCTCTGTGCATGTGGGACACTCAGATGCTTCTTTGGAGTCTGCTCATAGATGACAATGACACCCTCCTTTTAAGTTATGACACACTGAAACCTCCAGATTCTCATATATGCCCAGATGGGGCCCAATCCCCCTAGGTGGAGAGCCATGGGGTTAAAAGGACAAGTTCTCAGCTGTTAGGCAGCCTTTGCCTTTGAGTCCTGTTCATGCGAGTCAGCTGGATGGAGACTAAGGTGCCATCTCTCTGTGCTTCTGGGTTCCCATCTGTTAGACAAAAGACTCACACAGACTCAGATGAGGTCAGACACAGTGAGTATCTGGGTGAGCCTGGGACCCAGCCATGTGGGAAGTCCTGTCAATCAGTGTGAAGTGCAGCCGGAAGAGAGGTAGTAGGAGAAGGGTGAGGCTAGGGGTGGAGGGGTTGAGCAAAAAGGAGACGGACTTATGGCCATGGACAACAGTATGATGTTTGCTGGGAGAGGAGGGCATAACGGGTCTAAATGTTAGTGGAAAAAATATAATAAAGATTAAATTAAATGAACAAACTCCCAATGTGTCAAGTATAATATTTGGCTAAAGTACATGTGCAGTTAATATTTTGAAATTTTACACATTGCACCCAAAAATATTTCACATCGACATCATTTATTCTTTTAGGGAGTGTATTTCAAGGCTGAGACCCAAAGGTGAATGAGTACATGACAGAGTCTCGTGCCCTTGGGGTCAGGTGTGTGTGGGTCCTGGAGCACAGACAGGAGCAGCAGATGGGGGAGGAGCAGACACTGAGGACAGAAGACAAGACAACGCTCATGAGCAAATACCTGCCCAGGGTAAGGTGGTTGTTTGAGTGTCTGTTCACATTTCACTTAAATAACAGTCTGTAAAGTCATCAGTTGTCACCTGAGACTAACACACAGCTCAAAGTCCACCATCTGGTCAATGAAACATAATATTCAACTTCTCAACCCAGAGTCTCACAAAGGACTCGAGTGGGGAAGTTCATGAAGGAAGAACCATTGGTTTGCAATGTCTGTGTGAACGAGACAGGACTCTGCCCTGTGACGTGGGTGAAGGAAGGCAATAAATGATGGTCCCAGGCCATGTGTGCTGGTCTGGACTTCCTTCTGCTCCCACGTGTCACCCGTGAATCTCGTGACACCAAACACAGGAGGCCTGTTCCCCCTTCACTCACTCAGAACAGCATTCAGTTTGATATGGATCCCAGCTTGTGGGGTCCGTGTCATTATGGATGAAGTGAGACATTCACACAGATTACTGAATCCAGTGGAGGAAAAGGGACAGCATGGCTTTTCTCTCAAGGAGATCAGGAGCCTCTGCCCTTGCTCTAATGAGCTTTTATTGTCTTACGGGGCACATGAGAAAAAGGTCCTCATTAACTATGCACAGGCTGTTTACCTTTCACAGAAAACAAAGGAGCCAATGCTGCTAATCACATCACAGAAGAGGGATATTTGCAAATGAAAAGGCAAAAGTAGTTGGACTGGTTACACTGGTCCTTGGAAGGTTTAGCATGGATTTTAGGAAGTTGCTTTGCAGTAAATGTCTTCAATTTAGGGTGAGGGTGTTTTAGTAAAAAGCAAGACTCATAGTGGCCTAAGTACATTGCAGGCCTGATTCCCCACGGGAGAACCTGTCCTTCGGTGTGGGTCCTGTGCACGTGCAAGTGGGAGCTGTGCCCACGCCATGCAGAACAGTTTCCTACGTAAGTTAGCTGAGGATTCCCGAGATTTCTACACCCGCACATTTATGTGACAGTAGTTCGACAGTAGTTGCTGTCCTGTGCAAGAGTTTGGGGACATAAATTGTATTTATATTAAATACATCCCAGTGAAGAGACGTGCTGTGTGGATGTGTTTGTTACAGTCAGCGAGGGAGCAGAGTGAACGACAGAGAGGACTGGACAAGGGGGGTCCTGTGGATGGGGGCTGAGGGGGCGGGGTCGATGTGCACAGATCTTAAACACTCCTCTGTAGCTTGTGTGGGTTCCACATTGTCATATTATTTCTCTAACCCTGTCTGCAATGACATGTGCATGCTCTACTACTGAGAGCCACTCAGATTTGCCAAAATGTGAATAGTCACCATGACTCAACTTTAATCCTCTTTGCTTCCAAAGGACAGAGGAGGCGCTGTCTGGGACACCATGAAGGAAAGGACTAGGGGATCTGAAGTAGCAGGGAAGTCTGGGAAGCTGGAGGTCTGACCCAGAGGAAGGTGCTATGTGCTGCAGGGGAGAGACTGGGGCTCCTCCATGAACCCCCTGGGAGAGCTCAGGAGTTGGGGTTCTGTGCAAACAGCAGTGAGGAGCCCCTGTGGGTATTAAGCAGAAGGTGACATGACTGATCTGTATGAGAACCACCCCTCAAGTGCCTTGAGGACACAGTGCCCAAGGTGAGCAAGTGATTCTGGTCAGAGTCACTGAGTAGGAGTCCCTGTGAGTCTAGTCGTGTGGGGACCATGGGGCCGTGGGCACAGGTGCAGCAGAGGTGGGTCTGGGCACAGAGGGATGTGCTGGTCTCTGCCTCCAACTGCCCAGACACTCAGTACAGGTGCGAAGGAATCACACCAGACTGTTTTCTTGCTACTAAAGTGAGACAATGAGTAATACAACATAGGCTGAGAAAGTTCTGTTTGTAATATGAACACATTTTAAAACAGCCAAGACAAAATCCTAACAGGAATCACATGACACAGATGTGCAGAACTCCACGGACTAAGATAAGAGTCAGTTCCTACACTGAGTAGGCATGCTTCACACTCCACTGGTAGCTGTGGAGACTTCCACAGTTACTACTTTTTCTGAGAAGTTAAATCAAATCTATGAAAACTTTACATGCATCACATGACTAGAAATGTTAGGTGAATGGTCTATCTCTGCACATGTTTCTGAGGGTATTCCTGGAAATGACACTGAACACTCTTACAAGCCCTTCCAGAAGATCAGTGATCCCTTTTCTGTGACCTTGACCAGGAAGCTCACTGTATATTTACATTTTCATTTTCTTCACTGGAGATGAGACCAAATTTGTTATCTAAGTCATGTTTGTACCTGCCACAGTTGTGGATTCCTGGGAGTGAGATGCACCAGTAACCAGGACAATGTCTCAGAGTCACAGTATCAGGAAACCAGACCCTGGATGTGTGAAGAGAGTCAGTGACCTGCCCAGCTTTAGAAACCAGCTGGGCTCTCAGGGTTTTGGTCCGTGAAGAGGTGAGTGCTCTGCCATCTTCAAGGGGCGCTGTGGGACTACCCTGGTGTTAACTACCAGGCTGGTCACAGGGACCATTCAGTCCTGGGGGGTTGGGCCTGGAGGTTGGGCCCTGTGTCCCCTGATGGGGACTCAGCAGCTGTGTCCTCTCAGGCCTGGCAGGGTCTGCAGAGCAGGGACCTTTGTGTGGTCTCAGCAGGTGCTTCCTCCGACGGCTCTCCCAGGGGGTGACACCAAGCACCATCCTCCTTGGTCTGGGTGTGAGCTGAGCTCCAGCACCAGGGCTCAGGGAGGGGCTGGGCAGTCCCTGGGTAGACACACATTTGCATGGACAGCCCCTCCCCTGGCAGAGGGTGGGCAGAAAAGGAGGCCTGGGCAGCTAAGCCCCACTGTGGGCTCAGGGACTATGTGCACCATGGCCTGGACTCTTCTCCTCCTCGTGCTCCTCTCTCACTGCACAGGTAGGGTCAGGCCTCCGGGAGTTGGGCTCAGTTCCCAAGGTTATTCCCTTCCTGCTCCATCTCCTGAGAAGGCTGCCCTGGTTCTGGCCCATCACTGACAAGTGTTTGTGTTGCTGCAGGTTCCCTCTCCCAGCCTGTGCTGACTCAGCCGCCCTCCCTCTCTGCTTCTCTGGGAGCCACAGCCAGACTCACCTGCACCCTCCGCAGTGGCTTCAGTGTTGGCAGCTACTACATAAACTGGTTCCAGCAGAATCCAGGGAGCCCTCCCCGGTATCTCCTGTGGTATAAATCAGGCTCAGAGAAGCACCAGGGCTCCGGGGTCCCCAGCCGCTTCTCTGGGTCCAAAGATGCCTCGGCCAATGCAGGGCTTCTGATCATCTCTGGGCTGCAGCCTGAGGACGAGGCCGACTATTACTGTGCTACAAATCATTGGAGTGTGAGCATCCACAGTGACTCACAGTGGCTCAGATGACGAGGAAGTGAGACAAAGCCCTGGGCCCAGAGGTTATGCTCTGAGCGTCACGGGAGCTTCTGTGGAGGCCTCTGCAAGGTGGGCTCCTCTGCAGTCAGAAACGTCCATGGATGGGGGGGAGCAGCACACAGTCATGAGTGAGAGCACAGGGTGTCCCGGGTCACTCTCGCTGAAGGGGTGCCAAAGCCTGACTGACTGTCCACACAGTTTCTGGGGTGAATTTTAACAAAATAAATATTTTTAGATAAAAATCTCATTTCCTTTTATTGTTGTGTTTGTTTCTGCCCACATAAAACACTTCATCTGACAGTCTGGTCACCAAATGTGGGTGCATTGTTTTTTTTTTTTTTTTTTTTTACTGTAAGGAATTCCCTGTGGCAGTAGCTGGATGTCCCACCACACAACTCAGCTCTCACACGACTGCCCAGAGACGGTCCAGGTTCGCAGGGAAGGGCTCCGTCCCGGATGCTGGTCACAAGCAGGATGGCCCAGGTGTCATTAATGCATTGGATATAAATGGAAGTTTCCCATGTTCCCTCCCTTCATTGGAATTAATTTGCTCACACCACCTGAACTCTTCTCCCTCCTCAAGAAACTGGGAGGCAGGTATGCAAATTCCAGGCTTTGTATCCTGCCTCTGTGTATGAGGGAGCAGTCCTCCCCCAGGAGCCCACCACCAGTCACCTCATTAGAACAAAAGGAGCACCTATTACCCAGGATATTTCATGGTGAGGTGTTCTGTGCAAGGAACCAGGGGCAGAGACCAATATAAATTCTCTATTATCTCACAGCACTGTGTCTACAACTACAAATGATGACCCTGACAGTCATTGTCACCCAAATCAATGTTATAATTCAGAATCTTGTGTTACTTCTGGAACAACCCCACAGTCCCAGGACCTTCAGCCTGACCCTGGACACTGGGCTCTTGGGCACCCTCCATGACTGGTGACCTCACGACTGTCAGTGGGTTCTCCTGAGCCCACAGGCACTGACTGTCCCCCTGTCCTCTCACACTTCCCTGGGCTCCCCAGCCATCCAGGCTGTGGGCTGGGCTGCGGGGCATCAGGAGCTGGAAGTCCCCAGTGTGTGCCCGTGTTTCCTCCCCCATGAAGCTGCTGATGAGCCCAGACCCCAGGTGAGCTTCTCCTGCACAGGAAGCAGCAGACACATTGGGGTTGACCATGGCCACCCTCCCAAAGCCTCCCAAGTAGAGCCCACTTTTGTGACATAGAAGAGTTTTGAGGGACCATCTAAGGTTTCTAGTCTCCTTTTCTGAACTCAGTGTTGTCACCAGAACCTCTTAACCACCTCTGGGGTCCAGCCCCTGGGAGAGGCTGACGATCATGGTTACAGAGCTGAACACAACCCAATGCCACAACGATGGCCTGTTCCATGGGGACAAGTGATAAATCTGCCCTTCTTGCCCCGTCCTGGCTCATCAGTCCCCTGTCCTTCCCTGTGACCAACACTTGCTCTGGAATTGGCTTCTGCTGTCACTTCAGTTTTTAGAATAAAAAATTTGATTGTCTGAATTCTTTCTTTGTGGTGTCAATGAAAATATCTCCATTTGAAGATATGGTTCCCCCAGAGCAGACAGAATTGCTTTGCTTCCAGAGCAAAAGAGCCCCCCAGTGCTGAGCGGGGTTGGGAAAGGCCCAAGTGCAGCACGTGAGACCCCAGAAGACCAGGTGGGCTCCTGTGCTTCAGTGTTGCTCCATGGGATCAGGAGAGAAGCATTTCTCAGGCACATGATGGGTAGAGTATGGTGTGGCAAGATTTGTCTGAGTGCACATACAAGGCTGCCCCTGTGTCACATGTGTGTCTGTCCTGGTATGGAAAACGTTCAACAGTGTCTTCAGCAAGGCCACAACAAGACCAGTAAGTTTCCAGAGTTTCTGGTTGTTATTAAAGCTTAGTGTTTAGGGACCACAGGATCTGCTGTGGGCCCTGCTTGGCTGCTAGACCCACATTGTTGCTATGGACACACTGAACAAAAGGGCTGATTGCCTGTTCCCGTGTGAAGGAGAGAGAGAAAGATGGAGAGAGAGAGAGAGAGAGAGAGAGAGAGAGAGAGAGAGAGAAAGAGAGAGAGAGGGAGAGAGAGGTCTCTTTGTTCCCTAGGAGCCAGGATACTCCTCCTCCCAGGGGAGTTGAGGGTTTTAATCTCTTTGGAGGGACAAGGCTGCCATCCCCTGGGGAGAGTGAAGCTGTAGCTTCCTGGCTAAGCAAAGAAACGGAAACTCCCCAGTTCATTTTGCTTAATCATGTCTGATTCCCTTTGCTTCCTTCCTTCCTTTATTCACACCCAGCTCACACGTGCACAGTAACCTGCACGATCCCTGGTACCAGCCTGGGCTTCACATGTACTTCTCTGAGCTTTCAAACCACAGAGAATTTGTTTTTCATCTGATTTAAGACCTTTGTGCAGCTTTCAAATTCTTATGTAATGGAGAACGTCACCCTCCCCTCCACTGAGAAGTCTCAACAGTCTTATTACTAAGGAACATGTAAGGCTGGGAGATCAATGTGAAAAGATGGTGGACATAAGGTGTTAAAGGGAAATTACACGTGTAACAACGAGGGACCACCAGGTTCCCATCAGCATGGCCAACACTCTGGCAGGGACTCTCATTCGTGCTGCTGGGACCCACCAGCCATGGGCACCTTTGGAGACACTTTGGCAGTTTGTCACAAAGTTAAAACACACGCTTGTGTGATACAACACAGAAATCAGTCTAGGTTTTTATTTAAATCAGTCACTTGTGTTCAAACAAGCATATGCACATGAAGTTATAGTTTATTTACCTACGCTTTTTAAAACTTAGAAAGCAACTGCTATGTCCTTTTGTAGGTGAATGAACCAACAAACTGTCAATATGATTGTCAATATCAATAAATGACTGTTCAGGCCACAGGAGGACATGAAGGAAGCTAACACACATATTTCTAAGTGAACAGAGCCCACCTGAAAAGTTTGGGTCTGGGAGGGGCACAGGGTCAGGGCCAGGAGGAGGGCCAGGAGCCCTGAGGATTATCAGCACCAGCCTGAGGGTGCCATGTCTGCTGTTTCCACCAGAGGGTGTCTGTGCCCCATACATTCCTTAGCTGTCAGTCCTGCCCCTGACTCTTGCCTGTTTCCTGTGTCATCTTTGGACTGAAGCCCTCCCACTCCTGTGATCTCTTGTTCTCAGTGGGAGCCTTGGCTTCTCTTAAAGGAGGGGCTTGAAGAGCCAATAAAAGGGAAGATTTGCATAATGACATCTCACTCTAAGCCTCAGGATGACATAAAGGTCTGAAGACTCAGTCCTGGCTGTGGGGCTCAGGAAGCAGAGTCTGGGGGCGTCTCCACCATGGACTGGGCTGCACTTCTCCTCACTGTCCTGGCTCACTGCACAGGTGGGGCCTGAGGGGGATTCTGGGAGGCCACCACCTTGTTCCCTGGGTTGATGACACGCCTCCTCCCTGGGAACAAGATCTGTCCTGTCCTCACTGATGTCTGTGTTTCTCTTTCTTGCAGGGTCTTGGGCCCAGTTTGTGCTGACTCAGCCTGGCTCTGTGTCTGGGTCTCAAGGACAGACAACCACCATCTCCTGTACCCGCAGCAGTGGCAACATTGAGGATGGTTATGTGTCTTGGTACCAACAGCGCCCAGGCAGGGGCCCCACCACTGTGATCTATAGAGATAAGCAAAGACCCTCTGGGGTTCCAGATCGGTTCTCTGGCTCCATAGACAGCTCCTCCAACACTGCCTCCCTGACCATCTCAGGGCTGCAGCCTGAGGACGAGGCCGACTACTACTGTCAGTCTTACTGCAGTAGTGGTGGTGGTGTCTACAATCACACAGTACTGCAGACTCAGGGAGAAGTGAGACCAAAACCCCCAGAGCTTCCCCTTCTGGGTCTGCACTCAGCCTGTCCTCACCAAGGAGGGTGGTCTCCTCTGTCTCCTGCTGGAAAGTTTGTGTAGAGATTGGAGGTTTCTGAGTCCCTCTATTTTCTTTCCAACTTTCCCCCTGTCAGGGAGGTTGGTTGCCTATTTCCTGTACACTGAATTCCTGAGGGTGAGTTCGTTCAGAGCAGGGTGTGAGAGCCTGTGTGTTTGTGGAATGGGGGCAGGTCAGTGGTTGTGGGGGGCTGTTCTGTGCATGTGGGACTTTCAGATGCATCCTTTCGTCTATGCTCATAGATGACAGTGACACCCTCTTGTTAGGTTATGACCCTCGACACCACCTCCAGATTTCCAAATATCCCATGATGGGGCTCAATGACCCTGTTATACAGAGCAACAGGTGGGGGCCTGGGACAATATACTATTACCCCAAAGGTTTGTTATGTTCGCCGCCAGAGGAAAAACATCTCTCAATGCCAGAGATTCACGAAAAGGAAAGGAAATGTTTATTTAATGGATATAGACTTCAAGTAGTGACCGAATGTCTTCATCAAAATCCCCAAATCCCTTAAAACACCAACGAACACACCCAGTTCTTCCTTCCCCCTTTTGCCTAGTCTGAGGTACCGTATCTCAGGAAAAGAAATAGAAGACTGTGGCTCAGGCAGCCCCCAGTTCTTCCCAGTAATCTGTCTCAGGTGGTAGGCCTCCCTCCTGGCACCATCAGCTGTGTTGCTGGGATCTCTGCTAAAGCCATTGGTGGTTTCCCCTTCCAAAGCTGGGAGGGTCCCCACTCTGGCAAAGCCTCGTGGCTCTCTCTGAACAATGCCTGCGGGAGCATCCACTCAGCCAAAACCGCGTGCTTCTCCCTCTATTGCCACAGCCACATGGCTCCCTCTGCACTGCCACAGCCACCTGGTTCTCCCTCCAATCGCTGCAACACTTCGTTTAAATCCCTGCACCAGTCCTCTGCAGCCCCATTTCCGACTCCTCCCACCATCGGCTACACTTGCCAGCACTCCCATATCCTTTCAGCTTCACTGGGCTGCCATCATAGGTCTGGGCAGGCGTGGCCCTATGTCATGGATCCAATCTTCTCCAAGCTCCCATGCAGGCTCTGTAACTAGGGGGACCTGCCCCACAGTTACATCTTGGTGGGGAAGTTACTTCCATTCCCCTGGCTCATAGCATGGTCACAGCTATTTAACATATCTATGTAACCAGTTAAAGGTTATAGATATGTTAAATGACCATGCCAGAGGTTAGCTGCAAAGGTGTTGCTATGCAAAATAGCTCTCAATATCCCTGCTACATTTGTCCCTTCCCCCAACCCACACCTGGAGAGGAGGGGGCCGTGTGGCGGTGAGGACATCCTAATATTTCCTGAACACCCTGAGCTCTGGACTCCATTTTAAATCCCTATTTGGGGTCCCCCTCTTGGCTGCACCCTGTTACAACCCCAGGGTGAGACCCATGGGGTTAAACGGACATGTTCTAGGCTGTTAGGTAGCCTTAGCTTTGAGTCTTGTTCATGCCAGTAAACTGGAGGGAGACTTATGTGCCATCTCTCCGTGCTTCTGAGCTCCCGTCTGTGAGAAAAAAGTGTCACACAGACTCAGGTGAGGGCAGAGCCTGTGGCCCAGTCATGTGGAAAGTCCTGCCAATCAGTGTGAAGGACAGAGAAGGACAGCTAGTGTGGGTGTGGGAGTTTAGGGGGTGGAGGGATTGAGCAAAGGGAAAGGACTCAAGGGCATGGACAACAGTGTGGTGGTTGCTGGCGGGAGGAGGGCATAAGGGGACTAAATGTTAATGGGATAAATACAATGAAGGTTAAATAAAAGAAAGAAACAAACAAACAGAACACCTAACATGTGGGGTATAATATTTGGCTAAAGTATGTGTGCAGATAATATTTTAAAATTTTACACATTGCACATAAAAATATTTCACATCTATATCATTTACTCTCTTAGGCAGCATTTTCAAGCCTGAGACACAAAGGTGAATGAACACCTGACAGGGTCTTGTGCCCTTGGGGTCAGGTGTGTGTGTGGGTCCTGGAGCACAGACAGAGCAGCAGGTGGGTGAGGAGCAGACACTGAGGACAGAAGACACGACCACCCCCATGAGCACGTGACCTGTCAGGGCAACGTGGTTGTTTGAATGTATGCTCACATTTCCCTTAAATAACAGTCAGTGAGGTCATCAGTTGTCACCTGGGACTAACACACAGCTCAGAGTCCACCATGTGATCAGTGAAACATAACATTCAACTTTTCAACCCAAATTCCCACACAGGACTCGAGTGCAGAAATTCATAAAGGAAGAACCATGGGTTTGAAATGTCTGTGTGAATGAGTCAGGACTCTGCCCTGTGACGTGGGTGAAGGGAGCCGATAAATGATGGTCCGAGGCCGTGTGTGCTGGTCTGGACTTCCCTCTGCTCACATGTGTGACCTCTGAACCTCATGACTCCAAACACAAGAAGCCTGTTTCTCCTCTCTGTCTCACTCAGCACAGCAGTCAGTCAGCTGATCATTGCAGTGATTTCTACTCACGTACATTCATGTGATGGTGGTTGGGACCCGTTGCTGTCCTGTGCAGAGTTTGGGGAGATAAATGATACTTACGCTACAACATGTGCTGATGAGGGTCATGGTCTGGGGTGTGTTCTCAACGTCAGCGAGGGAGCAGAGTGAGAGGTGTAGGGAGTACAGGATTGAACAAGGGGCATCCTATGGAGGGTGGATGAGCTCATATAATCGATGCAGGCAGTGCTTTGAACTATTTTGTGTAGTTTGTGTGACTTTTTTTAAAAGTTGTATATTTATTATAAAGCTCTTTTTCAAGATTCTATTGATTATTTTTATTTTTAGAGAGGGAAGGGAGGGAGAAAGAGAGAGAGAGAAACATCAATGTGCGGTTGGTGGGGGCCGTGGCCTGCAACCCAGGCAGGTGCCGTGACTGGGAATCGAACCTGCGACACTTTGGTTCGCAGCCCGCGCTCAATCCATTGAGCTACACCAGCCAGGGCTGTTTGTGTGACTTTTACATTGTGAGATTGATTCTCTAATTCTGTCTGCGATGACATGTGCATGCCTACTACTGAGAGCCACTCAGAATGGCCGAAATATGAATGTTACCATGATTAAAGTTTAATCCCATTTCCTTCCTAAGGACAGCAGAGGACAAGTCAACACTATGAAGGGACAGGAGTCAGGGAGCAGAAGTAACAGGGAAGTGGGGAAGCTGGACGTCTGAGAGCACGTGGAGGGGCTGTGTGAAGGGTAGATCCCACCATGAAGTCCCCTGAGGGGAGCCCAGGAGTTGGGGTTCTGTGCAGACAGTAGTGAGGTGTCCCTGAGGGTCTTAAGCAGGGGGTGACTTCTCTCAGGTGAATGAGAAAGGCCCCTTGAGGGTCTCGAGGATGCAGTGCCCGAGGTGGGCAAGTGATCCTGGCCAGAGTCATTTACTAGGCGTCCCTGTGAGTCTAGACGTGAGGGGACCATGGGACTGTGGCCACAGGTGCAGCAGAGGTGGACCCGGGCACTGAGGGATGTGGTGGTCTCTGCCTCCATCTGCCCAGACACCCAGTACAGGTACCGACTGGTATCTTGCTACTAAAGTGAGGCAATGAGTAAGACAATACAGGCTGGGAAAGTACTGTGAATAATATAAACACATTTTAGGACTCCCAAAGCAAATATTTAACCAGAGACACATGACACAGGTAGGCAGAACACTAAGCAGAAAAAATAGCAAAAAACAAGGAGTAAAAGTTAATTTGTAAAATGAATTAGCATGTGACACTTCCCACTGTTAAATGGGAGCCCTTCAAAAGCCATTCTCTTTACCAGGCATTGAATCAGATCAGATCTGTCAAAACCGTACAGAAATCACATGACTTGAAAGGTTTGCTGAGCTGGCCTCCTCCGCACGTGAATCTGAGTCTGTTCCTGAAAATTTCTCTGAAACACCCACACGAGTCCTTCCATCCAGATGCATATGTGCCTGGCCTGTGAACTGCACATGAATCTAACTTTGAATTTACTTTTGCAGCATCTTCACTGAATGTGAGATAAATTAACTTGTCACTCCCATACATGTTTGTATCTCACACAGAAGGGGACCCCTGGCAGCGAGATGCCACAGTAACCAGTACAGTCTGTCAGAGTCACAGTATCTGGCAACCAGACCCTGGAGGTGTGAACAGAGTCAGTGACCTGCTGAGCTGCAGAAACCAGCTGGGCTGTCAAGGCCTTGGGTCGAATGGGGAGGTGTAGCCACTGCCACCAGAAGGGGGCACTGAGGGACTGCCCTGGGGGAGCCCATCAAGCTGCTGATTAGGGACCACTCAGTGACAGGAGCCTGGGACTGGGGGCTAGGCCCCGTGCATAGGGAAAGGGAATCAGCAGCAGTGTCCTCTGTGGTTTGATGATGTCCCCTGAGAAGGGACCTCTGTGTTGTTCTAAGAGGTGCTTCCCTTTACAGTTCTCCCAAAGGGCAAGGCCAACCTCCATCCTCCTCAGTTTAGGGTGTGAACTGAATTCCAGCACCAGGGCTCAGGGAGGGGCTGGGCAGTCCCTGGATGAAAACACATTTGCATGGACAGCCCCTCCTCTGGCAGAGGGTGGGGAGAAAAGGAGGCCTGGGCAGCATAGCCTCACTGTGGGCTCAGGGGTTGTGTGCACCATGGCCTGGACCCCTCTCCTCCTCATGCTCCTCTCTCACTGCACAGGTAGGGACAGGCCTCGGGGACCAGGCCTAAGGTCCCTACCTTATTCCCTTTCCATCTCCTGAGAGAATTCCCTTGCTTCTGGCCCATCACTGACAAATGTCTGTGTTTCTGCAGGTTCCCTCTCCCAGCCTGTGCTGACTCAGCTGACCTCCCTCTCTGCTTCTCTGGGAGCCACAGCCAGACTCACCTGCACCTTCAACAGTGGCTTCAGTGTAGACAACTACTACATATACTGGTTCCAGCAGAATCCAGGGAGCCCTCCCCGGTATCTCCTGGCATATAAATCAGACTCAGACAAGCACCAGGGCTCCAGGGTCCCCAGCCGCTTCTCTGGATACAAAGATACCTCGGCCAATGCAGGGCTTCTGTACATCTCTGGGCTTCAGCCTGAGGACGAGGCCGACTATTACTGTGCTGTATTTCATGGCAGTTGGAGTAGCTACAGTTACTCACAGTGCCTCAGATGACGAGGAAGTGAGACAGAAACCCCTGGGCCCAGAGGTCATGGCTCTGAACCTCACGGGAGCTTCTGTGGAGGCCTCTGCAAGGTGGGCTCCTCTGCAGTCAGAAACGTCCATGGAAGCGGGCGGAGCAGCACACAGTCATGATTGAGAGCACAGGGCGTCCCCAGGTCCCTCTGGCAGAAGGGGTGACGAAGCCCGACTGACCATCTGCATAGTGTGTGGAGTAAATTTTAAGAAGAATGATATTTTTATGTAATAGTCTCAGTCTTTCATCCTGTTGTCTTGTTTTGTAGTTAGGATCCTTCACTTCTGACACATCTGGTCACCAAATATGGGGGCATTTTTCTTCACAACCAGTGATTCTCTGTGACAGCAGCTGGATGTCCCACCACACAACTCAGCTCTCACACGCGGTGCCTGGAGACGGTGTCGGGTCCACCGTGAATGGCCCTGTCCCATGCGATTGCCCGCACCTCAGCTGCCAGTCACAAGTAGGGCGCCTGCAAGTCTCGTACAACTATTTGGCTGTAACTCGAAGGCTCCCAGGGTCCTTAATTTGGTTTGAGTTAATTTGCTGACTCCACCTGAGCGCTTCTGCCTTCTCAAGGAAATGTGGGACAGGTGTGTGAATTCCAAGCTTTGAATCATTCGTGTGTCTTTTGTGTGAGCCGTCCTCCCCAGGAGCCCACCCAGAGCCACCTCATTAGAACAAAAGGAACACCTGTCTCCCAGGAACTTCAAGGTCAAGAGGCTGAGACCCATATATATTTTCTCTTTTCTCAATACTGTGTCTGCAAGTACCTGTGAATACACATACAGTCATGTGAACCCACAAATTAATGTCATAACTGTGAACATTTTGTTACTTCTTCAATGTCTCCACAGTCCCAGGCCTTTCAGCCTGACCCTGGGCTCTGTGCCCTTGGGCGCCCTACATGACTGGTGACCTCATGACTGTCAGTGGTTCTGCTGAGTCCACAGGCACTGACTGTCCCCCTGTCCTCTCGCACTTCCCTGGGCTCCCCAGCCATCCAGGCTGTGGGCTGGGCTGCAGGGCATCAGGAGCAGGAAGTTCCCAGTTGGTGCCTGGGTTTCCTCCCTCATGAAGCTGCTGATGAGCCCAGACCCAGGTGAGCTTCTCCTGCACAGGAAGCAGCAGATACATTGCAGGTGACCATGGCAATGTGTCCAAGGCCTCCCAGGTACAGCCCATACATTTGTGACCCAGAAGAACAGTGAGGGACCTTCCTGGGTTTGAGTCTCCTTCTCCGAATTCAGTGATGTCACCAGAACCTCTTGACCACCTTTGGGTTCCAGCCCCTGGGACAGGCTGACGATCATGGTTACAGAGCGGAACACAAGCCGATGCCACACAGCTCTCCTGCTCCACGGGGACAAGGGATGAACCTGCTGTCCCGGCCCCTGGCTCATCAGTGCCCTGTCCTTCCCTGTGACCAACACCTGCTCTGCAGTTGGCTTCTGATGTCACATGTGATTTCAAAAAAACACTTCAGTCTCTGAACTTTTTCTTTGTGGGGTCAATGAAAATATCTTAGATGAAAATATAGTTCCCCCAGTGTATACAGAACTGCTTTGCTTCCACAGCAAAAGAGCCCCCCAGTGCTGAGTGGGGTGGGAAAGGCCCAAGTGCAGCACGTGAGACCCCAGAGGACCAGGTGGGCATTTCTGCTCCGGTGTTGCTTGATGGGATCACAAGGAAAGCATTTCTGAGACACTTGTGTGGCAGACAGTGGAGTGGGAAAAATTATTTGAGTCCAAATAGAAGCCTGCCCCTGTGTCACATGTCTATGTGTCCTGCCATGGAAAACATTCAACAGTGTCTTCAACAAGGCCAGAAGAAAGATAGGTAAGTATCCAGAGTTTCTGTTTCTTATTACAGATTAGTCTTTAGGGGCCACACTATCTGTGGTGGGTCCTGCTGGGCTTCTACACTCACAGTGTTGCTTGGGGGAGAAGCAGTGAACAAATAGGATTTGTGCTTGATCCTGGGGGAGAGAGAGACAGAAAGGGCAAGACAGAGAGAGAGTTTGAGAGAGAGAGAGAGAGAGAGACAGAGAGAAACTCTTTGTTCCCTGGCATTGTATTGGTTTGGGCTTCAAAAAGCCTAATGTTTCTACAAAATAACCAATCAACATCTAAGCTTACACAGGTTTGCACTGGACCAACCTTGTAATCAATCATGGCTCTTATTTCACAAGCCTCATAGAAGCACCTGCTGCTGCACATTTGGGCTTCTAGTAGAGATGTTCTAACACTCTCCTGTCTCCAGGACAACCTGGCATGGAGGTTGGCCTGTTCCCTGCAAGTGTTGGGAGAGGTGTTCACCCCTGGGAGGGTCAATGCTGCCATCCCCTGGGGAGAGTGAAGGTGTAGCTTCCTGGCTAAGCAAGCAGGCTTATGCTCGCCAGTTAATGATGCTTAATAATGTCTGATTCCCTTTGCTTCTTTGATCTCTTTCACAGTGGGAGTCATGCTTATTTAAAGGAGGGGCTTGTATACCCAATAAAAGGGAAGATTTGCATAAAGACCTCCCACTCTAACCCTCAGGCTGACATAAGGTCTGTAGACCCAGGCCTGCCTGTGGGGCTCAGGAAGCAGAGTCTGGGGGCGTCTCCACCATGGACTGGGCTGCACTTCTCCTCACTGTCCTGGCTCACTGCACAGGTGGGGCCTGAGGGGGATTCTGGGAGGGCACCACCTTGTCCCCTGGGTCTATGACACTCCTCCCTCCCTGGGAACAGGGTCTGTCCTGTCCTCACTGATCTCTGTGTTGCTCCTCCTTGCAGGGTCTTGGGCCCAGTTTGTGCTGACTCAGCCTGGCTCTGTGTCTGGGTCTCTGGGACAGACGGCCACCATCTCCTGCACCCGCAGCAGCGGCAACATTGACAACGTTTATGTGTCTTGGTACCAACAGCGCCCAGGCAGGGGCCCCACCACTGTGATCTATAGAGATAAACAAAGACCCTCTGGGGTTCCGAATCGGTTCTCTGGCTCCATAGACAGTTCCTCCAACACTGCCTCCCTGAACATCTCGGGGCTGCAGCCAGAGGACGAGGCCGACTACTACTGTCTGTCTTACTATAGTAGTGATGGTGGTACCTATACTCACACAGTGCTGCACACTAAGGGGGAAGTGAGACCAAAACTCCCAGAGCTTCCCCTTCTGGGTCTGCACTCAGCCTGTCCCCACTAAGCAGGGTGGTCTCCTCTGTCTCCTATTGGAACATTCGTGTTGAGATCGGAGCTTTCTGAGTCTCTCTGTTTTCTTTCCTACTTTCCCCCTGTCAGGGAGGTTGGTTGCCTGTTTCCTGTACCATGAATTGCTGAGGGTGAGTTAGTTCAGAGCAGGGTGTGTGAGCCTGTGTGTTTGTGGAATGGGGGTGGGTCAGTGCTTGCGGAGGGTCTGCTCTGTGCATGTGGGACACTCATATGTGTCCTCTGGGCTCTGCTCATAGATGACAGTGACACCCTCTTGTTAAGTTATGACCTTTGACACCACCTTTAGATTTCCAAATAATCACTGAGAGGGCCCCATCACCCCAGGGTGAGAACCATGGGGTTAAATGAGCGTGTTCTCAGCTGTTCAGAAGCCTTGCCTTTGAGCCTTGTTCATGCCAGTCAGCTGGACAGAGACTAATGTGCCATCTCTCTGTGCTTCTGAGTTCCTGTTTGTTAGGCTAGAGAGTTACACAGACTCATGTGAGGTCAGACCCAGTGAGCCTCTGACCCAGCTGTGTGGAAAGTCCTCTCAGTCAGTGTGAAGGGCAGCAGGAGGACAGGTAGTAGGAGGAGGGTGAGGTTAGGGGTGGAGGGGTTGAGCAAAGAGGAGAAGGACTTATGGGCATGGACAACAGTATGATGATTGCTGGGTGGGGGAGGGCATAAGAGGACTAAATGTCAGTGGAAAAAATATAATAAAGATTAAATTAAATGAACAAACAAACTCCCAATGTGTCAAGTATAACATTTGGGTAAAGTACATGTGCAGTTAATATTTTTAAATTTTACACATTGCACTTAAAGAAATTTCACATCTATATCATTTATTCTATTAAGGAGTGCATTTCAAGCCTGAGAAACAAAGATGAATGCACACATGACAGGGTCTCGTGCCCTTGGCGTCAGTTGTGTGTGGGTCTTGGAGCACAGACAGGAGCAGCGGGTGGGTGAGGAGCAGAGACTGCGGACAGAAGACAACACCACCCCCATGAGCACGCGACCTGCCTAGGGCAACGTGGTTCTTTGAATGTCTGCTCATATTTCCCTTCAATAACAGTCTGTAAGGCCATCAGTTGTCACTTGAGACTAACACACAGCTCAAAGTCCATTTGGTCAACAAAGTGTAATAATCAACTTTTAAACCCAAAGTCCCACAAAGGACTCTAGTGCAGAAACTCATGGAGGAAGAGGCATGCATTTGAAATGTCCGTGTGAACGACACAGGACTCTGCCCTGGGACGTGGGTGAAGGGAGCCGGTAAGTGATGGTCCCAGGCCGTGTGTGCTGGTCTGGACTCCTTCTGCTCCCACATGCCATCCCTGGACCTCATGACTCCAGACACAGGAGGCCTGTTCCCCCTTCCCTCTCTCACTCAGCACAGCAGTCAGTCAGCTGACCACTCCGGACATTTCTACACACGTGCAGTCATGTGACATGAGGTGGTACTCATTGCCGTCCTGTGCCAACGTTTGGGGACACACATGCGTATTTATGGTAGAACATGTGCTGATGGAAGCATATGTTGTTTCTGTTTTTTCTTCAAAAATTTTATTTATTTATTTTTAGAGAGGGGAAGGAGGAAGGGAGAAAGAAAAAGAAACAGAACGCCCCTTGGGCCCGCAAAGCAGGCATGTGCCTTGACTGGAAATCCAACCAGAAACCCTTTGGTTTGCAGGCTGGCGCTCAGTCCACTGAGCCACACTAGCCAGGGCCTGTGTGTTTGTGTTTTAAAAGTCAGTAGATACAGAGGATTGGAGGTTAAATAAGAGGAGTCCTATGGATGGGAGTTGAGATGGTATAATCGAGGCAAGTGGTTCTTTGAACTCTTCTCTATAGTTTGTGTGACTTCAACATTGTCATATTAATTCTCTAATTCTGTCCATGGTGACGTGTTGTGCTCTACTACTACTGAGAGCCACTCAGATTTGGCCAAATGTGAGCTGTCACCATGATTAGAAGTTTAATCAGAGTAACAGTCACCTTGAACACCATGATGGGAGGGGAGTCTGGAATCTGAAGTAACAGGGAAGTGGGGGAATTGGAGGGTGGAGAACACGTGGAAGGGCTGTGTGTTTTGTGGAGAGGGCTGGCCAACCATGAAGCCCCTTGTGGGGGGCCCAGGAGTTGGGTTCTGTGCAAACATTAGTGGGGAGTCCATGAGGATTTTAAGCAGGCGGTGATGCATCTGAGCTGAATGAGAAAGACCCCTTGAGTGTCTTGAGGACACAGCGCCCCAGGTGAGAAAGTGATCCTGGTCAGAGTCATTGACTATGAGTCCTGTGAGTCTAGACATGTGGGGACCATGGGACCATGGACACAGGTACAGCAGAGGTGGATGCGGACACAGAGGGATGTGCTGGTCTCTGCCTCCAACTGCCCAGACTCTCAGCACGTCTGCAAACGTGTCACTCCTGACTGGTGTCTTGTTACTAAAGTGAGACAATGAATAAGAAAATTTAAGTAGGAAGTTTTGTTTAAAATGCAAACAAATGTGACATCACCTAAGACAAAATCCTAACAGGAAACACAGGACACAGGTATGCAGAACACGAAGAATAAAAAATAAGGGAAAACAAACAAGAATAAAGGCTAATTTCTAAAATGAATTAGCATGCTACATTTCCACTGTTAAATGTGAGCCTTTAAAAAGCCATTCTCTTTACCCATCACTTAATCACATGAGATCTGTGAAACTGTGTGTGCATCACATAATGGTGATGTTTGCTCAGTAGGCCTCCTCCCCACGTGCCCCTGCCTGTGCTCCTGGCAAATTCCCTGAGCAGCCCTTGTGACCCTTCAAATCAGGTGCGCGGCCCCTTCTTCTGTGCCATTGGACATGAAGGCCACTGTGCATTTCCTTTTACAACACATTCACCGAATGTGAAATAAATGAATTTGCACTTATAAAGAAGTTTGCACCTCCCACAGAAGGGGACCTCTGGGACTGAGATGACACAGTAACCAGAGTAATGTGTCAGAGTCACAAAGCTGGGAACCAGACCCTGGATGTGTGACAGAATCAGTAACCTGCTGAGCTGCAGAAAAGAGCTTGTGCTTTGAGCCATGTTGGGAGGTGTTCCTACTGCCACCAGCGGGGGGTGCTCTGGGACTGCCGTGGGAAGCCCACCAAGCTGCTCATTAGGGACCATTCACTAACAGGAGCCTGGGTCTGGTGGTAGGAACCAGTGCACACTGACAGGGACTGAGCAACTGTGTCCTCTGGGCCTGATAATATCCCCCAAGAAGGGATCTCTGTAATGTCTCAAGGATTATTCCCCTCAGGGGTGTCCCAAGGGGTGAAGTCTGCTTCCATCCTCCTTAGTCTGGGTGTGAACTGTACTCCAGCACCAGGGCTCAAGGAGGGGCTGGGCAGTCCCTGGATGAAAACACATTTGCATGGACGGCCCCTCCCCTGGCAGAGGGTGGGGAGAAAAGGAGGCCTGGGCAGCCCAGCCCCACTGTGGGCTCAGGGGCTGTGTGCACCATGGCCTGGAATCCTCTCTTCATCGTGGTTCTCTCTCACTGCACAGGTAGGAATAGGCCTCAGGGATCAGAGCTCAGTCTCTAGTTTATTTTCTTACAGCTCCATCTCTTGAGTACCTTCCCCTGGTTCTGCCCCATCACTGACAAGTGACTGTATTTGCAGGTTCCCTCTCATAGGCTGTACTGACTCAGCCGTCCTCCCTCTCTGCATCTCTGGGAGCAACAGCCAGACTCACCTGCACCCTCAGCAGTGGCATCAGTGTTGGTGGCTATACCGTATCCTGGTAACAGCAGAATCCAGGGAGCCCTTCTTGGTATCTCCTTTACGACTACTCAGATTCAAGCAAACACCAGGGCTCTAGAGTCCCCAGCCACTTCTCTGGACCCGAAGACACCTCTGACAGTTCAGGGATCCTGACCATCCCTGGGCTGCAACCTGAAGATGAGGCTGACTATTACTGTGCTACAGATCATGGCAACCCAAATACTTTCACACCGCTTCGAACCCATGGGGAAGTGAGACACGAACCTCCTTACTGATCTGTTCTCCTCACAAAGGAACTTTGGGAGATTCCTCCACCTTCCCCTGCACTAGGTGGGCTCTCACAGCTGCACACACAGAACCTCATGAACATTACTCAGTTCTGGGACAGGGAGCCTTGTGCACAGCTACGTCCAGGTCAGCAGAGATGCTGTCCCCACAGAGCCCACCCCCTTGCTGCTGGAAGTTCACTTCCCAGCTTGAAGAACTTAATCTTTGAGTTCTCACCTGTGAGAGAGCAGAATGTTATCTACTTCATAGGGTTGTGGGAGGATCATATGAAATTCTTATTAAATTCATATTAAATGAGTGGTGGTAATTCTTGCTGCTGAGATCACTGGTAGGTTAATGAATACTGTTTATGCTAGGACCAGAGACTTCAGAATATTGTCTTCCTGTTTCTTTTCTAACTCCTGGTCCTTCCCTTCTGTCCATTTCCAAGACTCACACAATGGAGGGAATTGAAAGAGAGCTTGCTTTTCATCTGAGAAAGTCTGGATTGAAAACCTGGACATTTGAAGCCCTAGATATGCATAGCAGACATGCTTCTGAATTTCTCTGCTGTCAGTGGTGTTATCTGCAGCATGAATATATGGTATTTAATGCATCAGCCTGGTGGGTAGAGCACCTGGGACGAGGAAAACAGGTCATTGAGTGCGTACCTGGTCACATGGGAGTGACAAGGATGGGCAGTGCTGTCCTCTCTTCACGACCCCCAAAGGCCACTGGACTCTCCTGTTTAGCCTGGGTCAGCCCTGGCTGCATTATGCAGAGAGCCTGGAGGAGGAACTTGCCAACCACACAGACAGTTTAGAGTCAGAGCGGGGAGCTCTCTGAATGCAGAGAGGAACAGAGTGGACATTTGTGCAGACATTGATGAGGTTCTCATGTGACCTATGGGCTCCTGGGGGAAATTTAACTAAAGCAAATACAGATGCGGACCCACAGGCCCTGCCTTCTGTGAGAAGCAGGAAAGTCATTGTATCCCCTACAACCCAAGTCTTTAGGGTCCACTCTGTTCCAAACTCTGATCTCTGTGTGTGGGGAGAGGCGGTAGTGGCAGAGCAGGAAGGTCTGGTAGCTTAATAAGGAGAGAGGTTCTTCCTTTGAGGGACTTCGAATTCTCTGCAACTACAGGTGTGAGGCTTCTTAAGGGTTTTCCCACGTTTATGTGGGTGGTATTAACACTTAATTAGCTTTGGGATATATATTGTTCATTTGTGTGTATGTAAGTTCTTCCTTAATAGTCTTCTAAAAAGGTTACTTAAAAGACTTCCAGTTTCTGATCCAACAGGATAGGAAGTTGAAAGTGGTCACTCCATCCTAACAGGTGAGAATTTGACAAACAGGAGAATCAATAACTCTTCTGATATCCTTCAGAGAGGTGAGGTCACTGACCCCAAAACTGCGGAGACAGGCAGGTGAATACAGACAATCACAAGCTGTTGGAGCAGAACTTCCATGGCGACCAGGGCTCAATCCAAAAACCTAAACTGTGCTGATGAATTGCTGGAGGTGGACAAATCCCAGGGTTAAAATCTCCTGAGGGTGAGGGGAACAACTCATAAGGGAAACTCCACACTTTCGTGGACGGCCTTCTACAAGGATGGCCGTCAAGAGAAATGGTCCTCTAACAACGGAGTGGCAAAATATTTAGGGAAAAACAGTTACAATGCCAAGGAGAAACAGGGGGCTCCACTATTGTCCTTGAGACTTTGTACAGTATCCGTCTCTGATCAAAAGAGAGTTAAACTAGAAATCTGTAACAAGCAGCTGGAAAATCTCCCAAAAATTTACAGATTCAATAATACAATTCTGAACAACACATGTGCCAAAGAGAAAATCTCAAGAGAATTTTGAAAAAATTGAAGTAAATGAAAATAAAACATCAACATTTGTGAGATGTGGCAAATGGGTCCTTAGAGAAAAACACTGATTGAGTGCATATATTGGATAAAAGAAAGATCTACAAGTGATAGTGTAAACTTCTACTTTGGAAAACTAGGAAGAGAAGTACACTTTAAATAAAGAATAGTAGAAGAAAATAAATGATAAAAATTAAGACATAAATCAGTGAAATTGGAAACAGTGAATTAGGAGAGAAAATCCACAAAATCAAAAGCTGGTTCTTTGAAAAGGTAATGGGTAAATCCCTAGCTATGCTAACTAAGGAAAAAGAGAGAAGATAAAAATTACTAATATTACAGAAGAAAGGAAGAGTACTGATCCCATGAACATTGAAATGATAACACAAGAATAGTATAAATCAGTCTTTGAAAGACACAGTGCACTCAAAGCTCACTCAAGAAGGAATAAACAATCTGAACATGCAAACACCAATTTAAAAAATTGAATCAATAACTGGTAACCTTCCAAAATGGAACATAACCAAGCTCAAGTGGGTTCACTGGCAAATTCCACCAAACATTTAAGAAGAAAATTATACCAATCCTCCACAGGCTCTTCCAGAAAATAGAAGCAGATAGAATACTTCCTAACTCCTTTTATGAGAACAGCATCAACCTAATATCAAAACTGGTTAAAAACATTACAGAAAATAATTATAACAGATCAATATCCCTCATGGGAAGAGATGTAAAAATCCTCAACAGAATGTTGGCCAATTGAATACAAAAATGTGTAAAAAATTATACACCATGAGCAAGTGGCACTTATTCCAGGTATGTTCCATATTCAAAAATCAATTAATGTAATTCATCACATCAACAGGATGAAGAAGATCAAATACATAACCATATGGATTGATGCAGAGAAAGCATTGGACAAAATTCAGCATCCATTCATGGTAAAAACTCACACAAACTCAACATAGAGGGAAATACATCTACAAACAAACTATACCTAATGTCATGCTAATATATGCTAATAAACTCTTTTGCTAAGATCAGAAACAAGGCAAGGATGTCCCCTCTCACCACTACCCTAAACATTGTCATACAAGTTTTAGCCAATGAGACAAGGAAAAGAAATGAAGGTTATATAGATTGAGAAGAAAGATATACACTTACCTTCTTCTATGAATGACACGGTTGTCTATGAAGAAATCTGAAAGAATCGATGACAACAACAACAAAAACCCCTCCAGGAATTAATAAGAAATTATAAGAAAGTAGTAGGACACAGCAGTAATATACAAGTGTTGACCACTTTCTTATATATCAGCAACGAAGTAGTGAGTGTGAAATGAAAAGCACAATATCATTTACATCACTGCCCCTTAAATGAAATACTTAAATGAAATATAAATGTAACACTATATGTACAACACCCATGGAAGGAAAGCTACAAACCTCTAAAAAAGAAATCAAAGAAGAATTAAATAAGTGGAGAGAGATCCTGTGCTCACGGACAGGAAGACTCAATATTGTCCAGATGTCAGTTCTCTGCAAGTCGATCTACAGATTCCATGCAATCCCAGTGGAAACCTCAGAGAGTTATTTTGTAAATACCAACAACGTCATTCTAACAGTTTCTATGGATAAGGAAAAGATCCAGAATAGCCAAGGCAACATTGAGAGAGAAGAAGAAGCTCTGAGGACTGACACTACCTAATTTCAAGACCGACTGTAAAGATACAGTGAGCAAGACAGAGCGGCATTAGCAAAAGAACAGACAGGCAGACCAATGGAACAGAACAGAGAGCCAAGAAACAGACCACACAAGTACAGTTCACTGGCATTTGGCAATGGAGCGAAGGCAGTGCAGTGGAGGAAGGGTAGTCTATCAGCAAACGGTGGTGAAAAAGTGGATTCCATATGCAAAACAAAACAAAAATCTGGAGACACATCTAACAACATTTACAAAAATTAACTCAAAATGTATAGGCCTGAGTGTAAAATGCAAAATGATAAAATGCAGGAGAGAAAACAGGGAAAAAAGGGGATGTCCTTGTGTATGGTGATGACATTTTCATTACAACACCAAAGTTTCAATCCATGAAAAAATTGATCAGCTGGGCCATATTAAATTTAAGACTTCTGTGGTGACTCAGGCACTGTCAAAAGAATGAGAAGACTGGCACAATTCAACTTGTTTCTCCCACAGAATAAGAGGAAACATTTGCAAAAGACAAATCTAAAACAGGCTGTTGACAAAATTATACAAAACTCTCTTAAAAATAAAAAATAAGAAAAACCTATTAAACATGTCAAAGAGATTTGAGCAGTCATTTCACCAAAGAAGACATACAGATGTAAATGAGCATATGCAAAGATGTCAACACGATGTGTCATTAAAGATCGCAAATTAAAGCAACAATGAGATACCACTAAACACCTATTAGATTGGGAAAAATCAAAACACTGATAATACCAAGTGCTGGCAAGCATGCAGAGCAAAAGAAACTCTTTCATTGCTGGTGGGAAAGTAAAATAGTACAGCTATTTTTAAAAAAGTTTGGTCGTTTCTAATAAAGTTAAAAATAATCTTGCCGTAGAACCCAGCACTCAAATGAGTTCAAATTGATGTCCATCAGAAACCTACACAGGGATGGCATAGCACCTGTTCATAAATGCCCACACCTGAAGGCAGCTGTGGTGCTCTTCAGTAGATGATACACAAACCATTGTAGGTACAGTGAGTGGAATACAATTCAGCCTTGAGAAGAAGGAAAATGCATGAATAGGAGGAATGCATGACATGGAGGAATCTTCCATGAATGTTACTAAGTGAAAGGAGCCAATGTGAAAAGGCTACATGTTGCATGATTCCACCTCTATGACGTTCTGGAAAAGGGCAAACTGAGGAGGCAGTAGAAAGACCAGTGGTTTCCAGAAGTCAGGGGAGAGACACAGGGAGGCACAGAGCTGTGGGGCACAGGGGTGTTTAGGGCAGTGAGACTGTTTTGTGCGACACTGTAATGGTGGATTCATGCCTTTTACATTTGTCCAAACCCATAGAATGTACCGCAGGGGTGAACCCAAACGTAAAATAGGGTTTTTGGCTGATAACAGAGTGTCAGTGTAGGTTTGTGGTTTATAACAAATGACCCTCTCGGGTGGGCAGTGTTGATGGTGGGGGAGGCTGTGTAAATGTGGGGGCATGGGCATATGGGAACTGTGTACTTTTTGCTCAGTTTTGAAGTGAACCTGAGTGGTTCATAGTCATTTTTGCCTGTTGCCCTCCTTCTCCCTCCTCCCTTCCACAAGGATCCTGATTCCCTCTCTGATTCATACCCTTTGCCTCTCTGGTTGGTGGTTGAGACTTTCTCCACCAAGCAACCTCAGGGCTGCAGTTCTCAGCTTCACCAGGGAGGGCGCTGAAGGTCCCTTCGGAACCTCAGGAGAAGCACTCATTAGGGAGGGTGAGCTGGTCTTGTCAGTAAGGGCCCCTCTTCGTGAATGCTTCCTGGTGTTACGTGTCCATGAAACCCCATTCCCATGAAGGGTTAATGAAGACAAATGCATAGCCCAGGAACGGAGGTCCATCCTGGCAGTTGCAGTTATAACCCAGGCTCTTGAAAGCTCCATGACCCTACAGCCCACACCCTCAGGAAAGTAGACAGAACTCACCAGGGCTGACATCAGAGCAATGATCTACTCCCCCTGCCCTGGCCCCAGCCAATCAGAGGAGCCCATGGCCCCAACCCCGTTAGTCAGCACAGTGGACACTTTCCCCGTGTGTGATTGGGACCCTGTGGGCCGTCAGAGACCAGGTTGGAGACCACTGGCTCTCCTGTGTCTCCAGGCTCGAGGCCATTTCCTTAAATGAACCTTGGCTCTCTTTGCTGCAAACTCCTATTGGCGTTTGCTTGGGCTTTGATGTGCAGGCAAAGGGACCCCCTTTAGTCTGGTCACAGCGTGGCTCTGTCCAGTGTCCTTTCCAGTGCAGGACACAGGACACATTCTCTGTCAGGGAAGGTTCCAAAAGCCTATCCCACAATTCTCTACACAGAGTTGCTGTCTGAAAGTTTCCTCCTTGAACTATGAGGTAAGGCAGGGAAAAAAGATGAGGTGTTAATTTGTTTTCCTTCTGGAGGACAAGGTGTGAGTGAGGAAGGCTGATTCTTCTGTGTGGGCTCCTGGCTTCTCCTCTCTCCCATGGAGGAATCCCTGCCTGGGACAGCAGGGGGCACTGCAAGACAGCTCTGGAGAGGGTGTGCTGGGTGTGTCCTCAGCTGGAAACCCAGCCATCTGTTTGTATTCTGGGTGCCTCCTCCAGGTGTTGCCTGTGAACCGTGGGGAGTCCCAGACCCTGTCAGTCCAGGCCCCACCCTTCACAGGACCACCCCCAGGAGAAACAGTAGACACAAGAGTAGAAGAAGGGGCTGGGACCTGCAGTTGGAGGGACTTATTTGCATCAAGAAACCTCTTCCTCTGGGGCACAGGGAAAGATAAAAGAGATCAGAGGTGCCCCCTGTAAGTGGAGGAACTCAAAGGTGGAGCCTCAGCATTGTCCCTGCCATGGACTGGACTCCTCTCCTCCTCATGCTCCTCACTCACTACACAGGTGCCTGGACCCTCAGGGTGGGAATGCGGCCCCAGGAGGACACATAGGCTGGGCCTGTTCTCCTGGAGTCCAGACTGAGTTGTTAGACCCTACTCACTGTCTCTGTCTTTCTTTCCTTTATCCCAGGGACCTGGGCCCAGTCTGGGCTGACCCAGGAAGCCTCAGTGTCGGGGTCTCTCAGTAAGACTGTCACCCTCACCTGCACTGGAAGCAGCAACAATGTTGGATACAGTGGTGCAAGCTGGTACCAGCAGGTCCCTGGAGCTTCCCCCAAACTTCTCATGGATCGTAGCAACAATCGACCCTCAGGGATCCCGGCTCGGTTCTCTGGCTCCCGTTCAGGAGCCAAGGCCTCCCTGACCATCTCGGGGCTGCAGCCTGAGGACGAGGCCGACTACTACTGTCTGTCTTATGATAGTAGCTTCGATCACACAGTGCTCCAGACTCAGGGAGAAGTGAGACCAAAACTCCCCAGGCCTCCCCGTCTTGGTCTGCCCTCATGGTTCCGCACCAAGGAGGGGCACTCTTTTCTGTCTCTTGCAGGAAAGTGTGTGTTAAGATTGTAGGTTTCTAAGCCCCTTTATTTTCTTTCCAAATTTTCCTTATGTGTGGATGATTGAGTGCCTATTTCTTTGCAATGTGTTCAGGAAGGTGAGTGAGTTCAGAACAAGGCAGGAGAGGTTTTGCATTTCTGACAATGAGGATGGAGCCATTGCTTGGGGGGGTGTCAGTTCTGTGCATGTGGGACAGGTAGATGTAGCCTTTGCACTCTGCACACACATGACGGTAGCAGCCTCTCCTGTAAGTCAAGACCCAGGAAACCACATGCAGACATTTCCAAATATGCCCTGGGGGGCCCCATCACCCCAGCTTGAAGCCCACGGGATTAAAAGGATATGTCCTCAGCTGTTAGGCAGCTTTGGCCTTGAGTCCTGTTCATGCCAGTCAGCTGGATGGAGACTAGACATCTCATCTCTCTGTGCTTCTGAGTTCGCATCTGTTAGACAAAACAGTCACCCCGACTCACATGGGGTCAGAGCCTGTGACCCAGTCTCCTCTCAACCAGAGTGCAGTACGAATTTAGTCCAAAATCTGTGTGCTTTTAATACGTTGAAAACTTTCACATGCACATACAATATGTAATTCCTACCTTCATTTATTCTCTTAGGCAGTGTTTTCAAGCCTGAGACACAGAGATGAACAAACACAAGACAGGGTCTCCTGTCCTTGGGGTCAGGTGTGTGTGGGTCCTGGAGCACAGACAGGAGCAGCAGGTGGGTGAGGAGCAGACACTGAGGACAGAAGACAAGACATCCTCCATGAGCACATGACCTGCCCAAGGCACAATAGTTGTGTGAGTGTCTGCTCACATTCCACTTAAATAACAGTCTGTAAGGCCATCATCATCAGATTCTAACTCACAACTCAAAATCTACCATCTGATCAATAAAACATAATATCCATTTTCTTTACTCAAAGTCCCACAGAGGACTGTAGTGCAGAATCTCATAAAGGAAGAACCATGGGTTTGAAGTGTCTGTGTGAATGAGTCAGGATTCTTTCCTGTGATGTGGGAGAAGGGAGCCAATAAATGATGGCCCGAGGCCATTTGTGCTGGTCTGGACTTCCTTCTGCTCACATGTGTCAGCTAGGAACCTCATGACTCCAAACACAGGAAGCCTGTTTCTCCTCCTTCTCTCACTCAGCACAGCAGTCAGTCAGCTGGCCATTCTGGAGATTTCTACACAAGCACATTCATGTCACGTGAGGTGGTGCCCCTTGCTGTCCTGTGCCAACATTTGGGGACATACATGGCTATTTATGCTAGAATACATGCTGATGAAGGGACATGTTGTGTGTTTCTGTTTTGTTTTGTTTCTTTTTTTTTAAGATTTTATTTATTTCATTTTAGACAGGGGAAGGGAGGGGAGGAGCAAGAAAAAGAAACAGGAATGTGTAGTTGTCTCGTGAGTGCCCCCTACCAGAGACCTGGCCTGCAAAGCAGGCATGTACCTTGACTGGAAATCGAACCAGAGACCCTTTGGTTTGCAGGCTGGCACTCAGTCCACTGAGCCACACCAGCCAGGGCCTGTGAGTTTGTGTTTAAAAGTCAGTAGATACAGAGGATAGGAGATTAAATAGGAGGAGTCCCATGCATGGTGGTTCAGGTGGTGTAATCAGTGCAGGTGGTTCTTTGAACTCTTCCCGACAGTTAGTGTGACTTCAACATTGTCATGTTAATTCTCTTATTCTGTCCATGATGACGTGTGTGTGCCCTACTTCTACTGAGAGCCACTCAGATTTGGCCAAATGTAAGTTGTCACCATGATTTCAAGTTTAATCCTATTTCCTTCCAAAGATCAGAGTAACAGTCACCTTGAACACCATGATGGGAGGGGAGTCTGGGATCTGAAGTAACAGGGAGGTGGGGACTTGGAGGTCTGAGAGCACATGGAGGGCTGTGTGGTGGGTGGAGAGGGCAGGCCAACAGGAAGCCCCCTGAGGGGAGCTCAGGAGTTGGGGTTCTGTGCAAACAGCAGTGGGGAGACCCTGAGGGTTTTGAGCAGGGCGTGACCTGTCTGAGGTGAGAGAGAAAGATCCCTGGAGTGCCTTGAGAGCACAGCACCCCAGGTGAGCAGGTGATCTTGGTCAGGGTCATGGACTATGAGTCCCTGTGAGTCTGGACATGTGGGGACCATGGGACTGTGGGCACAGGTAAAGCAGAGGTGGATGCGGGCAGAGGGAAGTGCTCGTCTCTGCCTCCAACCGACCAGATACTCAGCACAGGTGTGAACGCATCTCACCTGAATGGTATCTTGCTATTGAAGTGAGACAATGAATAAGAAAGTTAAGGCAGTTTTGTTTAAAATAAAAACAAATGTGACATCGCCTAAGAGAGAATCCTAACAAGAAACTGAATACACAGGTATGCAAAACAGTAAGAATAAAAAATGAGAGAAAACAAAGAAGACTAAAGATTAATTCTTAAAATGAATTAGGATGGTGCACTTTCCACTGTTAAATGTGAGCCCTTCAAGAGCCATTTTCTTTACCTATCAATCAAATCACATCTGTGAAAACTGTGCGTGCATCGCATGACTTGAGATGTTTGTTTACTAGGCCTCCTGTGCCCCTGCCCCTGAGTGTGTTCCTGGCAAATGCTCTGTGCAGCCTGTATAAACCTTCAAACCAGATGGGTGGCCCTCTGATCTGTGAAATTGGATGTGAAGGTCACTGTGCATTTCCTTTTGGCATATCATCACTGGGTGTGAAAAGAAATTAATTTGTCATTTACATACAAGTTTGCACCTCCCACAGTTGTGGATTCTTGGGAGTGAGATGCTACAGTAGCCTGTACAGTGTCTCGGAGGCACAGTGTCTGGGAACCAGACCCTGGAGGTGTGAAGAGAGTCAGAGACCTGCCCAGCTGCAGAAACCAGCTTGAGCTTTGGGTCATGTTGGGAGGTGTTTCTACTGCCACCAGTGGGGGGGCACTGAGGGACTGCCTTGTGGTGCCTATTAAGCTGCTCATTAGGGACCATTCACTAATAGGAGCCTGGGTCTGGTGGTGGGAACCAGAGCACACTGACTGGACCTCAACAGCTGTGTCCTCTGGGGCTTGATAATATATCATGAGAAGGGCCCTCTGTGATGTATCAAGGGCTGATTCCCTGCAGGGGTTTTCCAGGGATTGAAGTCAGCCTCCATCTTTCTCCGTGTGAGTGTGAACTGAACTCCAGCACTAGGGATCAGGGAGGGGCGGGGCAGTCCCTGGGTGGACACTCATTTGCCTGGGCGGCCCCTCCCCTGGCAGAGGGTGGGGAGAAAAGGAGGCCTGGGCAGCCCAGCCCCCTGTGGGCTCAGGAGCTGTGTGCACCATGGCCTGGACCCCTCTCCTCCTCGTGCTCCTCTCTCACTGCACAGGTATGGACGGGTCTCGGGGTCCAGGGCTCAGTTCCCAAGTTTACTCTCTGCTCCATCTCCTGAGAAAAATTCCCCTGGTTCTGCCCCATCATTGACCAGTTTCTGTTTGCAGGTTCCCTCTCCCAGCCTGTGCTGACTCAGCCACCCTCCCTCTCTGCTTCTCCGGGAGCCACAGCCAGACTCACCTGCACCCTCAGCAGTGGCTTCAGTGTTGGTGGCAGCTGCATAAACTGGCTCCAGCAGAATCCAGGGAGCCCTCCCCGGTATCTCCTGTGGTATAAATCAGACTCAGAGAAGCACCAGGGCTCTGGGGTCCCCAGCTGCTTCTCTGGATCCAAAGATGCCTCAGCCAATGCAGGGCTCCTGACCATCTCTGGGCTGCAGCCTGAGGACGAGGCTGACTATTACTGTGCTACAGCTCATGGCAGTGGGAACAGCTTCCATCACTCACAGTTGCTCAGATGACGAGGAAGTGAGACAGAAACCCCTGTGCCCAGAGGTTATGCTTTGAGCCTCACTGACGCTTCTGTTGAGGCCTCTGCAAGGTGGGCTCCTGTACGGTCAGAAACGTCCATGGAAGGGGAGGGAGCAGCACACAGTCATGAGTGAGAGCACAGGGTGTCCCTGGGTCCCTCTGGCTGAATCGGTGACAAAGCCCGACTGACCATCTCCATAGTGTGTGGAGTAAATTTTAACAAGAATGATATTTTTATGTAACAGTTTCAGTCTTTCATCCTGTTGTGTCTTGTTTTGTAGTCAGGACCCTTGTCTTCTGACACATCTGGTCACTAAATGTGGGGGCATTTTTCTTCACAACCAGTGATTCTCTGTGACAGCAGCTGGATGCCCCACCACACAACTCAGCTCTCACACAACTGCCTGGAGACCGTGTCTGGTCCGCAGTGAAGGGCTCCCTCCAAGGGACTGCCTGCTCCGCTGTTGCGCGTGGGTCACCGGCCAGCAGTGACCACGGAACGCTGTGGATGGCTCGACGATAAACACGCGAGAAAAAACACCACATGCACAGAGACAGACTAGTTTCTGTGGGGAAGTAGGGACGAAATGGCCACCCCCCCTAGTGGGGAGCCCGCTGATTTACCGTCCATACCTGCTTTTATTAGGCTCATTTTGCATAATAATTCAGGTAAAGTACAGTACTCATTAGGGGGAAGTAAGGAACCATAGAAAACAAAGAACTCTGCCCGTCTATTGAGTTGGGGGTCAAAGAGCTGTAAGACTGAGGAACAAGCTAACTTCCTCCTAAGACCCTTCTCATTCAACTGAGAGCATTCTAAACAAAGGAGGTTTCACAGTAATTTACATATTCTTTCTTTGGCCTGATCACCCTGGGGAATCCGCACTTCTCAGTACAGAGCTGCCCCACCCTGTCATTGTTTCAGGCTTAGGTGGAGCAAGGGAACTAAGGCAACTGAGAGATAAGGAGATTTTCTTCCAGACGCTGAGAACTCAGGCTATGTCAAAGCCGAGGAGCGAGGGTCCATCACCCCCTTTTGCTGCAGCCCTCCAAGTCCTTCTTTTGGGGGGCCTCCCAAAGTGATCGTGCCTGTGTTAGGTCGTTCCCCCTGTGGGGAATCTTACCCGTCTTTGGCTAACTGACCAAGCTTTTTGGGGTTCAGTTATGAATAAAGCAGCAGAAGCAGCATTCCTGCCAGGAAGATAAGCTTTTGTCTCCTTGCTGGCTTACAGTTCCAAGGGCGTTCCCTTAGCCTTAGCTAGGCGGGGGTTTCAGCTTCTGATACCAGTCAGGGCGGTTCCCAACACTCCTCAGGCGATGGTCACAAGCAGGGCACCCACAGGTCTGGAACAACCATTTGGCTGTAACTCGAAGGCTCCCAGGGTCCTTAATTTAGTTTCAGTTAATTTGCTGACTCCACCTGAGCCCTTCTGCCTTCTCAAGGAAATGGGGGACAGGTCTGTGAATTCCAAGCTTTGAATCATTCCTGTGTCTTTTGTGTGAGCAGTCCTCCCCCAGGAGCCCACCCAGAGCCACCTCATTAGAACAAAAGGAGCACCTGTCACCCAGGAACTTTCAAGGTCAGGAGGCTGAGTACCATATATATTTTCTCTTTTCTCAATACTGTGTCTGCATGTAAAAGTGATGACTCAAACTGTCACTGTGAACCCACAAATTAATGTTCTGACTGTGACCATTGTGTCTCCTCTTCAACATCCCCACCGTCCCAGGCCCTTCAGCCTGACCCTGGACACTGGGCCCTTGGGCACCCTCCATGACTGGTGACCCTATGACTGTCAGTGGGTTCTCCTGAGCCCACAGGCACTGACTGTCCCCCTGTCCTCTCACACTTCCCTGGGCTCTCCAGCCATGCAGGCTGTGGGCTGGGCTGTGGGGCATCAGGAGTGGGAAGTCCCCAGTGTGTGCTTGTATTTCCTCCCCCATGAAGCTCCTGATGAGCCCAGACCCCAGGTGAGCTTCTCCTGCACAGGAAGCAGCAGACACATTGTGGGTGATCATGGCAACCAGCCCAAAGCCTCATAGATAGAGCCGTCACTTTTGTGACCTAGAAGAGTAATGAGGGATCACCCACGGTTCGATCCTCATTCTCTGAATTGAATGTTGTGAAGGAACCTTGTTGACCCCTCTGGGGTCCAGCCCCAGAGACACTGGTGATCATCGTCATGGAAATGAGCACAGCCCAATACCACAAAGATGGCGGGTGACATGGGTTAATGTGACAAATCTGTTCTCCTTGCCCCTTTTTGGATCATCAGTCCCCTGTCCCTGCCAGTGCCCAACACCAGCTCAGAATTTTGGTTCTGTTGTCATTTGTGCTATTAAACAAAAAGATCTCATTCTCTCAATTCTTTCTGTATGTCGCCAATGAAAATATTGCTGTTTGAAGATATGGTCCTTTCAATGTACACAAAACTGCTTTTATTCGAGAGAAAAAAAGCCCCACAGTTCTGAGAGGGGGCAGGAGAGGCCTACGAGCAGCAGGTGTGACCGCAGAACCTGGTGACCCTTTGTGCTGCTGGCAGAAATCATGTTCTCTAACAGGATCATGAGAAGAGACTCATGCATGGGAGACTGTGGTGTGGCAACATTTGTGCGGGTGGAAACAGAAGACTGCCCCTCTGCCACATCTGGGTCTGTCCCGCCATGGAAGACATTCATCTGTATCCTCAGCAAGGTCGGAACAAAGGCCAGTGTCCAGAGTTTCTGTTACATATTTAGCTTAGACCTTTGGATCCCACCAGGTCTGCTGTGGGTTCTGGTTGATTCCTATACACACACTGTCCATATGGAGAGAATGCGTGAAGACATGGGGTGACTGTGTGTTCCTGGAGAGAGAGAGAGAGAGAGAGAGAGAGAGAGAGAGAAACTCTTTGTTCCCTGGCATTGTGTTACCTCCAGCTTAGAAAGGCCTAATACTTGTTCAAAATAACCAATCAACTTCCCAAGCTTCCACAGCTTTGCACTGGGCCAAACTTCTAGCCAATCATGGCTCCGAATGCACAAGCTTCATAGAAGCACCTCCTCCTGAACGTTTGGACTTCTTCTGCATGTGTGCTTACTCTCCCCTGGTCTCCAGGAGAACCTGGCCCTGGAGGCTGGGCTGCTCCCTACATGGGGACGGAAAGGTGTTTATCCTCTTAAAGGGACAATGCTGCCATCCACTGGGGATGCTTCCCCAGTGAACCTGTAGCTTCCTGGCTAAGCAAGCAGGCTTATGCTCCTGGTTGATCATGCTTAATAAGTTCCCTTTGCTTCCTTCCTTCCTTTATTTGTGCCAAGCTAACATGTGCACAGCAACCTGTATATTCCCTGGTACCAGCCTGGGTTTCACTCATTCTCTGAGCTTTGAAACCACAGAGAATTTTTTTCACCTGATTTAGGACCTTTGTGAAGCCCTCGAATTCCCACCTACTGGGGAATGCTACCTCACTCCCCCAACCTCACACCAATGAGTAGTTCTAAACACTCTCATGACTAAGGAATGTGTACGACTGGGAGATCAACGTGAAAAGATGGTGAACGTAAGGTGTTACTGGGAAATTACATGTGTAATGAGGAGGGACCACCAGGTTCCCATCAACATGGGCAACACCTATACTCTGACAACAGCAGAGGCTCCCAGGCTGTGGGGCAGTGGGGACTCCCATTGGTGCTGCTGGGACCCACCAGCCATGGGCACCTTTGAAGACACTTTGGCAGTTTCTCACGAAGATAACACACCCTTGTGTGATACAACACGGAAATCATGCTCCTAGGTCTTTATTTTCAGAAGTCACTTGTGTTCAAACAAGCAAATGCACATGAAGTTACATTGTATTATTCACGTTTGTTAAACTTAGGAAGCAGCTGCTATGTCCTTCAATAAGTGAATGACTCGACAAAACACACTCTGGTCCATATGCAATGGAACAATATGATTGGCAACATCAATAAACGATGTATCAGGCCAGAGAAGGACACGAAGGAGCCCAACATGCACATTTCTAAGTGAACGGAGCCAATGTGAAAAGGCTGGGACTTGCAGGGGCACAGAATCAGGGCCAGGAGCAGGGCAGGACCCTGAGCACCAGCACTAGCCTGCGGGTACCATGTCTCCTGTATCCACCAGAGGGCGTCCATGCCCCACATTCCTCAGCTGAGAGACTTGACTGACTCTTGCTTCTTTCCCTGTCATTTTGGACTGAAGCCCTCCCACTCCTGTGATCTCTTGGTCTCATCAGGAGCCCTGGTTTGGTTAAAGGAGAGTCTTCAAGGGCCAATAAAAGGGAAGATTTGCATACAGACGTCCAGCTCTGAGCCTCAGGCTGACATAAAGTCTGAAGACGCAGGCCTGGCTGTGGAGCTCAGGAAGCAGAATCTGGGGGCGTCTCTACCATGGACTGGGCTGCACTTCTCCTCACTGTCCTGGCTCACTGCACAGGTGGGGCCTGAGGGGGATTCTGGGAGGGCACCACCTTGTCCCCTGGCTGATATCATCTCCTTCCTCCCTGGGAACAGGGTCTGTCCTGTCCTCACTGATCTTTGTGTTTCTCCTTGCAGGGTCTTGGGCCCAGTTTGTGCTGACTCAGCCTGGCTCTGTGTCTGGGTCTCTGGGACAGAAGGCCACCATCTCCTGCACCCGTAGCAGTGGTAACATTGGGAGCAGCTATGTGCAGTGGTACCAACAGCGCCCAGGCAGGGGCCCCACCACTGTGATCTATGCTGATGACACAAGACCCTCTGGGGTTCCAGATCGGTTCTCTGGCTCCATAGACAGTTCCTCCAACACTGCCTCCCTGACCATCTCCAGGCTGCAGCCTGAAGACGAGGCCGACTACTACTGTCAGTCTTACTATGGTAGTGGTGGTAGCTACAATCACACAGTGCTGCAGACTCAGGGGGAAGTGAGACCAAAACCCCAGAGCTTCCCCTTCTGGGTCTGCACTCAGTCTGTCCCCACCAAGCAAGTGCCCTCTTCTGTCTCCTTCTGGAAATTTTGTGTAGAGATTGGAGGTTTCTGAGCCCCTCTATTTTGTTTCCAACTTCCCCCCATGTCAGGGAGGTTGGTTGCCTATTTCCTGTACCATGAATTCCTGAGGGTGAGTTAGTTCAGAGCAGGGTGTGTGAGCCTGTGCGTTTGTGGAATGGAGGTGGGTCAGTGCTTGTGGGGGGTCTGCTCTGTGCATGTGGGACACTCAGATGTGTCCTTTGGACTCTGCTCATAGATGACAGTGACACCCTCTTGTTAACTTACAACCCTTGACACCACCTGAAGATTTCCAGATATGCCCTGAGGGGGCCCAATGACCCCAGGGTGAGACTCGCTGGGTTGAAAGGATGAGTTCTCAGCTGTTAGGCAGCCTTTGCCTTTGAGTCCTGTTCATGCAAGTCAGCTGGATGGAGACTAATGTGCCATCTCTCTGTGCTTCTGGGTTCCCATCTGTTAGACAAGAGTCATACAGACTCAGATGAGGTCAGACCCAGTGAGCCTCTGGGTGAGCCTGTGACCCAGCCATGTGGGAAGTCCTGTCAATCAGTGTGAAGGATAGCAGGAAGTGAGGTAGTAGGAGAAGGGTAAGGCTAGGGGTAGATTAGTTGAGCAAAAAGGAGATGGACTTCTGGGCATGGACAACAGTATAATGATTGCTGGGGGGAGGAGGGCATAAGGGGTCTAAATGTTAGTGGAAAAAGTATAATAAAGATTAAATTAAATGAACAAACTCCCAATGTGTCAAGTATAATATTTGGCTAAAGTACATGTGCAGTTAATATTTTGAAATTTTACACATTGCACATAAAAATATTTCACATCTATATCATTTAGTCTATTAGGGAGTGTATTTCAAGGCTGAGACCCAAAGGTGAATGAGTACATGACAGGGTCTCGTGCCCTTGGGGTCAGGTGTGTGTGGGTCCTGGAGCACAGACAGGAGCAGCATTTGGGGGAGGAGCAGGCACTGAGGACAGAAGACAAAACAACCCCCATGAGCAAATACCTGCCCAGGGCAAGGTGGTCGTTTGAGTGTCTGCTCACATTTCACTTAAATAGCAGTCTGTAAGGTTATCAGTTATCACCTGAGACTAACAGACAGCTCAAAGTCCACCATCTGGTCAATGAAACATAATATTCAACTTCTCAACCCAAAGTCCCACAAAGGACTCTAGTGGGGAAGCTCATGGAGGAAGAAATATGGGTTTGAAATATCTGTGTGAACGAGACAGGACTCTGCCCTGTGACGTGGGTGAAGGAAGGCAATAAATGATGGCCCGAGGCCGTGTGTGCTGGTCTGGACTTCCTTCTGCTCCCACGTGTCATCCGTGAACCTCATGACTCCAAACACAGGAGGCCCTGTTCCCTCTTCACTCACTCAGCACAGCATTCAGTTTGATATGGATCCCAGCTTGTGGGGTCCGTGTCATTATGGATGAAATGAGACATTCACACAGATTACTGAATGCAGTGGAGGAAAAGGGACAGCATGGCTTTTCTCTCAAGATCAGGAGCCTCTGCCCTTGCTCCAGAGCTTTTATTGTCTTACTGGGCACATGACAAGGAGGTCCTCATTAACTATGCACAGGCTTGATTTTGGTGGTTACCTTTTACAGAAAACAAAGGAGCCAATGCTGTTAATCACATCACAGAAGAGGGATATTTGCAAATGAAAGGACAAAAGTAGTTGGACAGGTTACACTGGTCCTTAGAAGGTTTAGCATGAATTTTAGGAAGTTGCTTTGCAGTAAATGTCCTCAATTCAGGGTGAAGGAGTTTTAGTAAAAAGCAGGACTCAGAGTGGCCTAAGTACATTGCAGGCCTGATTCCCCACGGGAGAACCTGTCCGTGGGTGTGGGTCCTGTGCATCTGCGAGGGGGAGCTGGGCCCACACCACACAGAACAGTCTCCTACATCAGTTAGCTGAGGATTCCCGAGATTTTTACACACGTACATTTATGTGACAGTAGTTCGACAGTAGTTGCTGTCCTATGCAAGAGTTTGGGGACATAAATTGTATTTATGTGAAAGTACATCCCAATGAAGAGACGTGCTGTGTGGATGTGTGTGTTACAGTCAGCGAGGGAGCAGATTGAACGGCAGAGAGGACTGGACAAGGGGGGTCCTGTGGATGGGGGCTGAGGGGGCGGGATCGATGTGCACAGATCTTAAACACTTCTCTGTAGCTTGTGTGGGTTCCACATTGTCATATTATTTCTCTAACCCTGTCTGCAATGACATGTGCATGCCCTACTACTGAGAGCCACTCAGATTTGCCAGAATGGGACTTGTCACCGTGACTCCAGTTTAATCCTATTTCTGATAGGGGCTTAAGACTTGGGAAAATTTAGCTTAAGGTAAATAGTCATAAATCTAGCAAGTAATGTGTATGTTAAGTTTTTGTTTCAGTAACTACAAATAAGGCCCATCCTGGTGCCTGAGAATAAGCAGTTGACCTCCTGGGACACTGGCTGGAGATTACTTTGCCTGGAGACATCTGTACCAGGAAGAAGCAAGCAACTACCCTTCACATTGGAGGAAACTGTTGAATTTCAAAGGCTTTTGCTGACACCTTGTTTGCCCTCCCCCAGGCCCCTTATAAAAGATCTGGCTGGGAAAGAAAGAGGAAGATGGGTTGTTAGGGTACAAACCTGCCATCTTCTCGGATTGCCGGCCATCTGAATAAAGCGCCTATAAAAGATTCAATCACTGTCATTGCGTATTGGATTTGGTAGTGACAGGTAGCTCGAATGCTGGCGCCTTCCGGTTACATTTCCTTCCAAAAGACAGAGGAGGAGCTGTCTGGGACACCATGAAGGGACAGGACTCGGGGATCTGAAGTAACAGGGAAGTGTGGGAAGCTGGAGGTCTGACCCAGAGGAAGGTGCTGCGTGGTGCAGGGGAGAGAGTGGGGCTCCCCCATGAACCCCCTGAGGGGATCTCAGGAGTTGGGGTTCTGTGAAAACAGCAGTGGGGAGTCCCTGAGGTTATTAAGCAGGAGGTGACCTCCTTGATCTGCATGAGAACCACACCTGAAGTGCCTTGAGGACCCAGTGTCCTAAGTGAGCAAGTGATTCTGGTCAGAGTCACTGAGAAGGAGTCCCCCTGACTCTAGACATGTGCAGACCATGGGACTGTGGGCACAGGTACAGCAGAGGTGGGTCTGGGCACAGAGGGACGTGCTGGTCTCTGCCTCCAACTGCCCAGACACTCAGCACAAGTGCGAACACATCACACCTGACTGTTACCTTGCTACTAGAGTGAGACAATGAGTAATGCAATACAGGCTGAGAAAGTTTTGTTAGTAATATAAACACATTTTACAACAGCCAAGACAAAATCCTAACAGGAATAACCTGACACAGATGTGCAGAACTCCACAGACTAAGATGAGAGTCAGTTCCTACACTGAGTAGGCACACTGCACACTCCACTGGTAGCTGTGGAGATTTCCACAGGCACTAGTTTTTCTGAGAAGTTAAATCAAATCTATGAAAACTTTATATGCATTACATGACTAGAAATGTTAGGTGAATGGTCCATCTCTGCACATGTTTCTGAGTGTATTCCTGGAAATGACAATGAACCTCTCTTACAAGCCCTTCCAACCAGATCAGTGATCCCTTTGTCTGTGACCTTGACCAGGAAGCTCACTGTATATTTACATTTTCATCATCACTGGAGGTGAGACCAAATTTGTTATCTAAGTTATGTTTGCACCTCCCACAGTTGTGGACCTCTGCGAGTGAGATGCATCAGTAACCAGTACAGTGTCTCAGAGTCACAGTATCTGGGAACCAGACCCTGGATGTGTGAATAGAGTCAGTGACCTGCTGAGCTACACAAACCAGCTGGGATCTCAGGATTTTGGTCCGTGAAGAGGTGAGTGCTCTGCCGTCTTCAGGGGGCGCTGCGGGACTGCCTTGGTGTGCCTGCCAAGCTGGTCATTAGGAACCATTCAGTCCTGGGGGGTTGGGCCTGGGGGATGGGCCCTGTGCCCCCTGATGGGGACTCAGCAGCTGTGTCCTCTCAGGCCTGGCAGAGTCTGCAGAGCAGGGACCTTTGTGTGGTCTCAGCAGGTGCTTCCTCCCAGGGTTCTCCCAAGGGGTGACACCAAGCACTATCCTCCTTGGTCTGGGTGTGAGCTGAGCTCCAGCACCAGGGCTCAGGGAGGGACTGGGCAGCCCCTGGATGGACACACATTTGCATGGACAGCCCCTCCCCTGGCAGACTGTGGGGAGAAAAGGAGGCCTGGGCAGCCCAGCCCCACTGTGGGCTCAGGGGCTGTGTGCACCATGGCCTGGACCCCTCTCCTCCTCGTCCTCCTCTCTCACTGCACAGGTAGAGACAGGCCTTGGGGACCAGGGCTCAGTTCCCAAATTTACTCCCTTTCTGTTCTATCTCCTGAGAAGTTTCCACTGGTTCTGCCCCATCACTGACAAGTGTGTATATCTGCAGGTTCCTTCTCCCAGCCAGTGGTGACTCAGCTACCCTCCCTGTTTGCTTCTCCTGGAGCCACAGCCAGACTCACCTGCACCCTCAGCAGTGGCTTCAGTGTTGGTGGCAGCTACATAAACTGGTTCCAGCAGAATCCAGGGAGCCCTCCCCGGTATCTCCTGGAGTATAAATCAGACTTGGAGAAGCACCAGGGCTCCGGGGTCCCCAGCCGCTTCTCTGGATCCAAAGATGCCTCGGCCAATGCAGGGCTCCTGACCATCTCTGGGCTGCAGCCTGAGGACGAGGCCGACTCTTACTGTGCTACAGCTCATGGCAGTGGGAGCAGCTTCCATCACTCACAGTTGCTCAGATGACGAGGAAGTGAGACAGAAACCCCTGAGCCCAGAGGTTATGCTTTGAGCCTCACTGCAGCTTCTGTGGGGGCCTCTGCAACATGGGCTCCTCTGCAGTCAGAAACGTCCGTGGAAGGGGGCGGAGTAGCACACAGTCATGAGTGAGAGCACAGGGCGTTCCGGGTCACTCTCGCTGAAGGGGTGACAAAGCCAAACTGATCATCTCCACAGAATCTGGAGTAATTTTAACAGAATAAATATTTTTAAGTAAAAATCTGAGGATTACCTTACTGCTGTGTCTTGTTTTGCACTCACACAGAACCCTTCTGTCACATCTGGTCACCAACTGTGGGAGGATTTTTCTTCACAACAAGCAGTTCCCTGTGACACCAGCTGGATGTCCCACCACACAACTCAGCTCTCACACGGCGCCTGAAGACGGTGTCAGGTTCACAGCAGAAGAGCAAAGTCCCACGAGACTGCCTGCTCTTCAGGTGACAGTCACAAGCAGGACGTCTCCGGTGTCACACGAATTCTTCACTTTAACTTGAAGGCTCCCAGGGTCCCACCAGTTGTTTCAATTAATTTGTTGACTCGACCTGAAATCTTCTCCATCCTCAAGGAAATGGGGGGCAGGGTTGTAAATTCCTGGCTTCAAATCCTGTCTCTGTCTATTGAGTGACCAGTCCTCACCCACGAGCCCACCCAGAGCCACCTCATTAGAACAAAAGGAAAACCTGTCACCCTGCAAATTTCAAGGTCAGGAGGCTGAAACCAATATATATTTTCTCTTATCTTGAAAAACCATGTCTGCAAGTACCAGTGATGACCCAGACAGTCATGTGAACCCACAAATTAATGTCATAAGTGAGAATCTTGTGTTATGTCTTCAACATGCCCGCGGCCCCAGCCACTTAGACTGACGCTGAACACTGGGCCCTTGGGCACCCTCTATGACTGGTGACCTCATGACTCTCAGTGGTTCTGCTGAGTCCACAGGCACCGACTGTCACCTTGTCCTCTCACACTTCCCTGGGCTCCCCAGCCATCCAGGCTGTGGGCTGGGCTGCGGGGCATCAGGAGCAGGAAGTCACCGGTGTGTGCCTATGTTTCCTCCCCATGAAGCTGCTGATGAGCGCAGACCCCAGGTGAGCTTCTCCTGCACAGGAAGCAGTTGATGTAGCATCCAGCAAATGCAAGAACAAATATTGGAGACTTTCAGGGTATCAAAGATGTTACTTTATTGGCCAAGTTTAACCTGTGCAGGGGCAAATTCTCAAAGTGTCCAGCGACACAGTGCCCACAAGGAGCTGCAAACGAGAGATGCGCTGAGCGCTTACACCTAAGTCCTTATGTAGGGGTGGGCAAGCAAGCGTTATACAGAAGCAGACGTGGCAGTTAGCAATTTGCTTACAAAGACCGCGCAGGAATTTCAAACCAAGCATTCTTTCATAAGGCGGGAAGGCAGGATGTTTGTTCATTAACCTAGTAATCTCCTGGCTCTAGCTAGCTAGGTTCTTATTTTCTGATTAAAACTACAAAGCATTGCTTATCTAGCCTACCCAGGGGGAGAGCATCTGCTAGACATAGGATGTTTGCTTTAACTGTACTTTGTCTCTTTTATCATTTCTTTTTAGCTACAATGTGGTTCTTGTTTACTAAGGTTAAATTTAGTTCTTAATTTCCTTATTCCCAACACTGACACATGGGGGATGACCATGGCAATGTGTCCAAGGGCTCCCAGGTAGAGCCCCCTCATTTGTCACCTAGAAGAGCTGTGAGGGACCTTCTTGGGTTTGAGTCTCATTCTCTGAATTCTGTTGTGTCACCAGAACCACTGTGAACACCTCTGGGATCCAGCCTTAGATGATGCTGATGATCATGGTTACAGAGCTGAACACGACCCAATGGCACAATGATGGCCTGTTCCATGGGGAAATATGACAAATGTGCCTTCCCTGCCCCTGCTTGGTTCATGAGTCCCCTGTCTCTGCCTGTGACCAACACCAGCTCTGGATTATGATTCTGGTGTGACCTGTGCTTTTAAAACAAAAGGACTTCATTTTCTCAATTTTTTCTTTGTGGTGACAATGAAAATATCTCCATTTGAAGATATGGTTCCCCCAGAGCACAAAGAATTGTTTTGTTTCTAGACCAAAAGAGCCCCCCAGTGCTGAGTGGGGCTGGGAAAGGCCCAAGTGCAGCATGTGAGACCCCAGAAGACCAGGTGGGTGTTTGTGCCCCAGTCTTGCTTCATGGGATCAGGAGAAAAGCCTTTCTCAGACACATGAGCAAGAGACTGTGGTGCGGCACGATTTATCTGAGTCCAAATAGAAGGCTGCCCGTGTGTCACATGTCTGTCTGTCCTGGTATGGAAAATGTTCGACTGTGGCTTCAGCAAGGCCAGATCAAAGACCAGTATCCAGAGTTTCTGGTTGTTATTATAGTTTTGTCTTTCAGGGCTACACCATCAACTCTGGGCCCTGCTTGGCTGCTAGACCCACATTGTTGCTATGGAGACAGTGAACAAATGGGGTGATTGCATGTTTCTGGAAGAGGGAGAAGAGAGAAAGAGAAAGAGAAAGCGAGAGATACACAGAGAGAGAGAGAGAGGTCTCTTTGTTCCTTGGGAACCAGGATGCTCCTCCTTCAAGGAGAGGCCAGGGCGTTAATCCCCTGGGAGGGTCAATGCTGCCATCCCCTGGGGAGAGTGAAGCTGTAGCTTCCTGGCTAAGCAAGTAGGCTTATGCTTCCCAGTTGATTTTGCTTAATCATGTCAGACTCCCTTTGCTTGCTTCCTTCCTTTATTCACACCCAGCTAACACGTGCACAGCAACCTACATGATCCCTGGTACCAGCCTGGGCTTCACGCGTACTTCTCTGAGCTTTGAAACCACAGAGAATTTGTTTTTCATCTGATTTGTGCAGCCTTCGAATTCTTCTGTAGTGGGGAATGTCACCCTCCCTCCCACTCAACAGTTCTCATCAGTCTTTTGACTAAGGAACGTGTACAACTAGGAATAAACATGAAAGATGGTGAACATAAGGTGTTACTGGGAAATTACATGTGTAACAACGAGGGACCACCAGGTTCCCATCAGCACAGCCAATACTCACACACTGAAGACAGCAGAGGCTCCCAGGCTGTGGGGCGGCAGGGACTCTCATTGGTGCCGTGGGGATCCACCAGCCATGGGCACCTTTGGAGACACTTGGGCAGTTTGTCACAAAGCTAAACACACTCTTGTGTGATAGAAGACAGAAACCACTCTCCTAAGTCTTTATTTAAATCGGTGACCTGTGCTCAAACAAGCATATGCACATGAAGTTACAGCTCATTCATTCACGTTTGTTAAAACTTACAGAGCAACTGCTAAGACCTTCAAGAAGTGAATGAATTAACGAAACAAACTCTGGTCCATATGCAATGGAACAATATAAATCGCAACATCAGTAAATGACTGTTCAGTCCACAGAAGCGCACGAAGGAGCCTAACATGCACACTGCTAAGTGAACGGAGCTAATGTGAAAAGGCTGGGACTGGAAGGGGCACAGGACCAGGGCCAGGAGCAGGGCAGGACCTTGAGCACCAGCATCAGCCCGAGGGCGCCATGTCTCCTGTATCCACCAGAGGGTGACTAAGCCCCACATTCCTCAGCTGAGAGTCCTGTCCCTGACTGTTGCCTCTTTCAGTGTCATCTTTGGGTTGTAGCCCTCCTACTTCTGTGATCTCTTGGTGTCAGCAGGAGCCCTGGTTTGGTTATAGGAGTGGCTTCAAGGGCCAATAAAAGGGAAGATTTGCATAAAGACCTCCCACTCTAAGCCTCAGGCTGACATATAAGTCTGAAGACTCAGGCCTGGCTGTGGGGCTCAGGAAGCAGAGTCTGGGGGCGTCTCCACCATGGACTGGGCTGCACTTCTCCTCACTGTCCTGGCTCACTGCACAGGTGGGGCCTGAGGGGGATTCTGGGAGGGTACCACCTTGTCTCCTGGTTTGATGACCTCACCTCCCTCCCTGGGAACAGGGTCTGTCCTGTCCTCCCTGATCTCTGTGTGTTCCTCCTTGCAGGGTCTTGGGCCCAGTTTGTGCTGACTCAGCCTGGCTCTGTGTCTGGGTCTCTGGGACAGACGGCCACCATCTCCTGCACCCGTAGCAGCGGCAACGTTGCAAGCAACAATGTGCACTGGTACCAACAGCGCCCAGGCAGGGGCCCCACCACTGTGATCTATGATAATAACAAAAGACCCTCTGGGGTTCCAGATCGGTTCTCTGGCTCCATAGACAGCTCCTCCAACACTGCCTCCCTGACCATCTCGGGGCTGCAGCCAGAGGACGAGGCCGACTACTACTGTCAGTCTTACTATGGTAGTGGTGGTAGCTACAATCACACAGTGCTGCAGACTCAGGGGGAAGTGAGACCAAAACCCCCAGAGCTTCCACTGCTGGGTCTGCAGTCAGCCTGTCTCCACCAAGGATGGTGCTGTCTTCTGTCTCCTGCTGGAAAGTTTGTGTTGAGATTGCAGGTTTCTGAGTCCCTCTATTTTCTTTCCAACTTTCCCCCATGTCAGGGAGGTTGGTTGCCTGTTTTCTGTACCAAGAATTCCTGAGGGTGAGTTAGTTCAGAACAGAGTGTGTGAGCCTGTGTGTTTGTGGAATGGGGGTGGGTCAGTGCTTGTGGGGGGTCTGCTCTGTGCATGTGGGACTTTCAGATGCATCCTTTGAACTCTTCTCATGGATGACAGTGACACCTTCTTGTTAAGTTATGACCCATTACACCTCCTCCAGATTTCCAAATATCCCATGAGGGGGCCCAATGACCCTGTTAGAGAGCAACAAGGAGGGGGGGCGTTCTGGGATAACATACTATTACCTGAAAGAAACCCCCCAGGTTTGTTATGTCTGTCACCAGAGGAAAGACATCTCTCAGTGCCATAGATTCATGAAAAGGAAAAGAAATGTTTATTTAATGCTATACAGACTTAAAGTAGTGACCTAATGTCTTCATCAAAATCCCCCAATCCCTTAAAACACCAACAAACACACACAGTTCTTCCCCCTTTTGCCCAATCTGAGGTACCATATCTCAGGAAAAGAAACAGAAGACTGTGGCTCAGGCAGCTCCCAGTTCTTCCCAGTAATCTGTCTCAGGTGGTAGGCCTCCCTCCCCGCACCATCAGCTGTGTCGCTGGGATCTCTGCTAAAGCCATTGGTGGTTCCCCCTTCCAAAGCTGCGAGGGTCCCCACTCTGTCAAATCCTCGTGGCTCTCTCTGAACAATGCAGGAGTCTCCACTCAGCCAAAACTGCGTCGTTCCCTCTCTATTGTCACTGCCACCTGGCTCCCTCTGCACTGCCACAGCCACCTGGTTCTCCCTCCAATGACTGCCACATCTGGGTTTAAATCCCCGTGCCAATCCTTCTCTGCAGCCCCATTTCTGACTCCTCCCACCATCGGCTACACTTGCCAGCACTCCCATATCCTTTAAGCTTCACTGGGCTGCCATCATGGGTCTGGGCAGGTGTGGCCCTATGTCATGGAGCCAATCTTCTCCAAGCTCCCACGCAGGCCCTGTAACTAGGGGGACCTGCCCTCCAGTTACATCTTGGTGGGGAAGTTACTTCCATTCCCCTGGCTCATAGCATGGCCACAGCTATTTAACATATCTATGTAACCAGGTGAAGGTTATAGATATGTTAAATGACCATGCCAAAGGTTAGCTACAAAGGTATTGGTATGCAAAACAGCTCTCAATGGCCCTGCTCCATTTGTCCCTTCCCCCAACCCACACCTGGGGAGGGGGTGGAGGACATCCTAATATTTCCTGGACACCTTCTGTTCTGGGCCCCATTTCAAATCCCTATTTGGGGTCCCCCTCTTGGCTGCACCCTGTTACAAGCCCAGGGTGAGATCCACAGGGTTAAAAGGACATGTTCTCAGCTGTTAGGTAGCCTTTGCTTTGAGTCCTGTTCATGCCAGTAAACTGGAGGGAGACTTATGTGCCATCTCTCTGTGCTTCTGAGCTCCCATCTGTGAGACAAAAGTGTCACACAGACTCAGGTGAGGGCAGAGCCTCTGACCCAGTCATGTGGAAAGTCCTGCCAATCAGTGTGAAGGACAGAGAAGGACAGCGAGTGCGGGTGTGGGAGTTTAGGGGGTGGAGGGATTGAGCAAAGGGAAAGGACTCAAGGGCATGGACAACAGTGTGGTGGTTGCTGGCGGGAGGAGGGCATAAGGGGACTAAATGTTAATGGGATAAATACAATGAAGGTTAAATAAGAGAAATAAACAAACGAAACACCTAACATATGGAGTATAATATTTGGCTAAACTATGTGTGCAGTTAATATTTTAAAATTTTACACATTGCACATAAAAATATTTCACATCTATGACATTTACTCTATTAGGGAGTTTACTTCAAGCCTGAGACACAAAGGTGAATGAACACATGACAGGGTCTCATGCCCTTGGGGTCAGGTGTGTGTGGGTCCTGGAGCACAGACAGGAGAAGCAGGTGGGTGAGGAGCAGACACTGAGGACAGAAGACAAGATGACCCCCATGAGCATGTGACCTGCCAGGGCAAGGTGGTTGTTTGAGTGTCTGCTCACATTTCCCTTAAATAACAGTCTGTAAGGTCATCAGTAGTCACCTGGGACTAACTCACAGCCTAAAGTCCACCATGTGATCAATGAAATATTATATTCATCTTCTCAACACAGTTCCACAAATGACATTGGAAGGAAAACTCGTGAACGAAGAAACGTTGGTTTGAAATGTCTGTGTGAATGAGTCAGGATTCTGCCCTGTGACGTGGGTGAAGGGAACCGACAAATGATGGTCCGAGGCCGTGTGTGCTGGTCTGGACTCCTTCTGCTCACACGTGTCACCCCTGAACCTCATGACTCCAAACACAGGGAGCCTGTTCCCCCTTCCCTCTCTCACTCAGCACAGCAGTCAGTCACCTGATCATTGCGGTAATTTCTGCACACGTACATTCATGTCACGGTGGTTGGGACCCGTTGCTGTCCTGTGCAGAGTTTTGGGATGTAAATGATATATAGGCTACAACATGTGCTGATGAGGGTCATGGTGTGTGGGTGTGTTCTCAGCGTCAGTGAGGGAGCAGAGTGAGAGGTGCAGGGAGTACAGGATTGGACACGGGGCGTCCTGTGGAGGGTGGATGAGGTCGTATCATCCATGCAGGCAGCGCTTTGAACTGTTTTGTGTAGTTTGTGTGACATTTACATTGTGATATTGATTCTGTAATTCTGTCTGTGATGACATGTGTGTGCCTACTACTGAGAGCCTCTCAGATTGGCCGTAATATAAATGTTACCATGATTCAAGTTTAATCCTATTTCCTTCCTAAGGACAGTAGAGGACAGGTCAACACTATGAAGGGACAGGAGTCAGGGATCAGAAGTAACAGGGAAGTGGGGAAGCTGGACGTCTGAGCGCACGTGGAGGGGCTATGTGGTGGGTGGGCCCCATCGGGAAACCCCCTGAGGGGAGCCCAGGAGCTGGGCTTCTGTGCAGACAGTAGTGAGGTGTCCCTGAGGGTTTTAAGCAGGGGGTGACTTCTCTCAAGTGAATGAGAAAGGCCCCTTGAGGGCCTTGAGGATGCAGGGCCCGAGGTAGGCAAGTGATCCTGGCCAGAGTCATTGACTAGGAGTCCCTGTGAGTCTAGACGTGAGAGGACCATGGGGCCGTGGGCACAGGTGCAGCAGAGGTGGATCTGGGCACAGAGGGATGTGATGGTCTCTTACTCCAACTGCCCAGACACTCAGTACAGGTGCGAACGCATTGCACCTGAGTGGTATCTTGCTACTAAAGTGAGGCAATGCGTAAGACAATACAGGCTGGGAAAGTACTCTTTATAATATAAACACATTTTGTTGCGTGGGTCCCCGGCCAGCAGTGACCACAGAACGCTGTGGATGGCTCGATGAAAAACACGTGAGATAAAACATGCACAGAGACAGACCAGTTTCTGTGGGGAAGTAGGGACAGAATGGCCACCCCCCCTAGTGGGGAGCGCACCGATTTACAGTCCATACCTACTTTTATTGGGCTCATTCTGCATAATAATTCAGGTAAAGTACAGTACTCATTAGGGGGAAGTGAGGAACCATAGAAAACAAAGAACTCTGCCAGTCTATTGAGTTGGGGGTCAAAGAGCTGTAAGACTGAGGAACAAAATAACTTCCTCCTAAGACCCTTCTCATTCAACTGAGAGCATTCTAAACAAAGAAGGTTTCACAGTAATTTACATGTTCTTTCTTAGGCCTGATCACCCTGGGGAATCCGCACTTCTCAGTACGGAGCTGCACCACCCTGTCATTGTTTCAGGATTAGGTGGAGCAAGGGAACTAAGGCAACTGGGAGACAAGGAGGTTTTTTTCCCAGATGCTGAGAACTCAGGCTATGTCAAAGCCGAGGAGCGAGGGTCCATCACCCCCTTTTGCTGCAGCCCCCCAAGTCCTTCTTCTGGGGGGCCTCCCAAAGTGATCGTGCCTGTCGTAGGTCATTCCCCCCTTGGGAAATCTTACCCGTCTTTGGCTAACCGACCAAGCTTTTTGGAGTTCAGTTATGAATAAAGCAGTAGAAGCAGCATTCCTGCCAGGGAGGTAAGCTTTTGTCTCCTTGCTGGCTTACAGTTCCAAGGGCGTTCCCTTAGCCTTAGCCTAGGCGGGGGTTTCATTTCCTGATACCAGTCAGGGCAGTTCCCAACAACATTTTAGGACTCCCAAAGCAAATATTTAACCAGAGACACATGACACAGGTAGGCAGAACACGAAGAAGAAAAAATAAGAGAAAACGAAGAGTGAAAGTTAATTTGTAAAATGAATTAGCATGTGACACTTCCCACTGTTAAATGGGAGCCCTTCAAGAGCCCTTCTCTTTACCAGGCATTGAATCAGATCAGATCTGTGAAAGGTGTACAGGCATCACAGGACTTGAAAGGTTTGCTGAGCCGGCCTCCTCCGCACGTGAATCCGAGTGTGTTCCTGGAAAGTTCTCTGAAACGCCCACACGAGTCCTTTAATCCAGATGAATATTCCCTTGGTCTGTGACATTGGACATGAATCTAACTTTGAATTTACTTTTGCAGCATGTCCACTGAATGTGAGATAAATTAACTTGTCACTCCCATACATGTTTGTACCTCACACAGAAGAGGACCCCTGGGAGTGAGATGCCACAGGAACCAGTACAGTGTGTCAGAGTCACAGTATCTGGGAACCAGACCCTGGAGGTGTGAACCGAATCAGTGACCTGCTGATCTGCAGAAACCAGCTAGGCTCTCAAGTCCTTGGGTCCAATAGGGAGGTGTAGCCACTGCCACCAAAAGGGGGCACTGAGGGACTGCCCTAGGGAAGCCCATCAAGCTGCTCATTAGGGACCACTCACTGACAGGAGCCTGGGCCTGGGGGCTAGGCCCTGTGCACAGGGAAAGGGAATCAGCAGCTGTGTCCCCTGTGGTTTGATGATGTTCCCTGAGAAGGGACCTCTGTGTTGTTCTAAGAGGTGCTTCCCTGTACAGTTCTCCCAAGAGGCAAAGCTAACCTCCATCCTCCTCAGTCTAGGGTGTGAACTGAATTCCAGCACCAGGGCTCAGGGAGGGCTGGGCAGCCCCTGGATGGACACACATTTGCATGGACAGCCCCTTCCCTGGCAGAGTGTGGGGAGAAAAGGAGGCCTGGGCAGCCCAGCCCCACTGTGGGCTCAGGGACTGTGTGCACCATGGCCTGGACTCCTCTCCTCCTCGTGCTCCTCTCTCACTGCACAGGTAGGGTTGGGCCTCGGGGACCAGGGCTCAGTTCCCAAGTATATTCCATTCCTGCTCAATCTCCTGAGAAAATTCCCCTGGTTCTGCCCCATCACTGACAAGTGTCTGTATCTGCAGGTTCCCTCTCCCAGTCTGTGCTGACTCAGCTGCCCTCCCTCTCTGCTTCTCTGGGAGCCCCAGCCAGACTCACCTGCACCCTCAGCAGTGACATCAGTGTTGCCGACTACTACATACGTTGGTTCCAGCAGGAGCCAGGGAGCCCTCCCCGGTATCTCCTGAGATTTAAATCAGACTCAGACAAGCACCAGGACTCCGGGGTCCCCAGCCGCTTCTCTGGATCCAAAGATGCCTCGGCCAATGCAGGGCTCCTGCTCATCTCTGGGCTGCAGCCTGAGGATGAGGCCGACTATTACTGTGCTATATATCAAAAAAGGGGAAGCAGCTACAGTTACTCACAGTGGCTCAGATTACGAGGAAGTGAGACAGAAACCCCTGGGCCCAGAGGTTATGCTCTGAGCCCTTGAAGCTTTAGTGGAGGCTTCTGCAAGGTGGGCTCCTGTGCAGTCAGAAACGTCCATGGAAGGGGAGGGAGCAGCACACAGTCATGAGTGAGAGCACAGGGTGTCCCCAGGTCACTCTCCCTGAAGGGGTGAGAAATCCTGACTGATTGTCCTCACAGAGTCTGGAGTAAATTTTAGCAAAATCAATAATTTTAGGTAAAAATGTCATTTCCTTTCATCTGTATTGTCTTGGTTTCTACTCACACAAAACCTTTCACTTCTGATATTTTTGGTCACAAAATGTGTGAATGATTTTTCTTCACAACCAGCAATTCCCTGTGACACCAGCTGATGTCCCACCACACAACCCAGCTCCCACACGACTGCCTGGAGACGCTGTCAGGTCCGCAGTGAGGGGCTCCGTCCCACGGGACTGCCCGCTCTTCAGGTGACGGTCACACGCAGCATGTCTCCCGGGTCTCATACAGTTTCTTGGGTGTTTACTCCAAGCCTACACTGCTCTCTTCTTTTTCTTCTTTCAGGATTATTTCTTTATTTACTTTCAGACAGAGGGAAGGACAGGGAGAGCAACATCAATGTGTGGTTGCCTCCTGAGTGCCCCCCACTGGGGACCCAGCCTGCAACCTTGCCATGTGCCCTGACTGGGAATCAAAATGGTGACCCTTTGTTGCGTTGGCATGTGCTCAGTCCACTGAGCCACACCAGCCAGGGCTGCAGTGGTCTTTTCTTCTGTTTCACTGAATTTGCTAGAGTCATTTAGTGACTTCACCTGAGCACTTTTCCCACTTTAAGGAAATTTCGTACAGGTGTGAAAATTCTAAGCTTCGAATCGTGCCTGTGTCTATGAGTAAGCAGTCCTCCCCCAGGAGCCCACCCAGAGTAACCTCGTTAGAACAAATGCTGCCTGTCATCCAGGAGATGACAAGGGTTCCAGGAGTTCTGTATCAGGGACCAAAGGCCGAGACCAATGCAAATTCTCTGTTTTCTCACAGCACTGTGTCTCCGACTATAAATGATGACCCAGACAGTCACTGTCACCCAAATCAATGTTATAATTCAGAATCTTGTGTTACTTTTGGAACATGCCCGAGGCCCCAGCCACTTAGCCTGACCCTGGACACTGGGCCCTTGGGCACCCTCTATGACTGGTGACTTCATGCATGTTAGTGGGTTCTCCTGAGCCCACAGGCACTGACTGTCCCCCTGTCCTCTGTCACTTCCCTGGGCTCTACAGCAATCCAGGCTGTGGGCTGGGCTGCGGGGCATCAGGAGCAGGAAGTCCCCAGTGTGTGCCTGTGTTTCCTCCCCCATGAAGCTGCTGATGAGCCCAGACCCCAGGTGAGCTTCTCCTGCACAGGAAGCAGCAGGCACATGGGGGGTGATCCTGGCAACCATCCCAAAGCCTCCAAGATGGAGTGGCCCTTTTTGTGACCTAGAAGAGTAATGAGGGGCCACCCGGGGTTTGAACCTCATTCTCTGAATTGAATGTTGTGAAAGAACCTTGTTGACCCCTCTGGGGTCCAGCCCCAGAGACACTGATGATCATGGTCATGGAGATGAGCACAACCCAATGCCACAAGGATGGCGTGTTCCTTGGGGACATATAACAAATCTGCCCTCCATGCCCTGTTTGGTTCATGAGTCCCCTGTCCCTGCCAGTGACCAACACCAGCTCAGGAGTTTGCTTCTCTTGTCATTTGTGCTGCTGAACAAAAACATTTCATTCTCATAATTCTTTCTTTGTGGAGTCAAGGAAAATATCTCTGTTTGAGGATATGGTTCTTCCAATCCAAAGAGAACTGCTTTGCTGCCAGAGCAAAAAAGCCCCACAGTTCTGAGAGGGGGCAGGAAAGGCCTACGAGCAGCAGGTGTGACCGCAGACCCCAGCGGGCCTTTGTGCTGCTGGCAGAAATCATGTTCTCTAACAGGATCATGAGAAGAGACTCATGCATGGGAGACTGTGGTGTGGCAAGATTTGTGCGGGTGGAAACAGAAGACACTCCCTCTGCCACATCTGTGTCTGTCCCGCCATGGAAGACATTCATCTGTATCTTCAGCAAGGCCAGAACAAAGGCCAGTGTCCAGAGTTTCTGTTTCATATTGAAGCTTAGTCCTTTGGATCCCGCCAGGTCTGCTGTGGGCTCTTGTTGGCTGCTATACACACACTGTCCATATGGAGAGAACACGTGGAGACGTGGGGTGACTGTGTGTTCCTGGTGGGGAGAGAGAGAGATAGAGAAACTCTTTGTTCCCTGGCATTGTGTTACCTCAGGTTTAGAAAGGCCTAATACTTGTTCAAATAACCAGTCAACTTCCCAAGCTTCCATAGCTTTGCACTGGGCCAAAATTCTAGCCAATCATGGCTCCGAATGCATAGGCCTCATAGAAGCACCTCCTCCCGTGCCATTTGAATTTCTAGTGCACGTGTGCTTACCCTCCCCTGTCTCTAGGACAACCTGGCACTGGGGGCTGGGCTGCTCCCTGCAAGTGTTGGGAAAGGTGTTCATTCCCTCGGAGGGACAATGCTGCCATCCTTGGGCGAGAGTGAGGCTGTAGCTTCCTGACTAAGCCAGCAGGTGATGCTCCCTGGTTGATGATGCTTAATCATGTCTGACTCCCTTTGCTTCCTTCCTTCCTTTATTGACACCCAGCTCACACGTGCACAGCCACCCGTGTGTTTTCTGGTACCACCTGGGCTTCACTCTTACTTCTCTGAGCTTTGAAACCACAGAGAATTTGTTTTCACCTGATTTAAGACCTTTAGGAAGCCCTTGAATTTCAATGTACTGGGAAATGCTACTTCACTCCCCCACCCTCCCCAATGAGCAGTTCCGAACAGTCTTATGACTAAGGAACGTGTACAACTGGGAGATCAACGTGAAAAGATGGTGAACATAAGGTGTTACTGGGAAATTACATGTGTAATAACAAGGGACCACTAGGTTCCCATCAACATGGGCAACACTCACACTCTGATGACAGCAGAGGATCCCAGGCCATGGGGCGGCAGGACTCTCACTGGGGCTGCGGGGACACCCCAGCCATGGGCACCTTTGGAGAGGCTTTGGCAGTTTCTCACAAAGTTAAACACATGCTTGTGTGATACAGCACAGAAATCACTCTCCTAGGTTTTTATTTAAATCAGTCACTGTGGTCAAATGTGCAGTTTATGTGCACATAAAGTTACACCTTATTTGTTCATGTCTGTTAAAACTTAGAAAGCCACTGCTGTCTGCTTCAATAGGTGAATAAATCAATAAACTGTGTATTTGTACAATTGAACAATATGATTTGCAATATCAATAAATGACTGTTCAGGCCACAGAAGGACATGAAGGAAGCTAACATGCACACTTCTAAGTGAATGGAGCCAAGCTGCAAAGACTGGGACTGAGAGGGGCACAGGATCAGGGCCAGGAGCAGGGAAGGACCCTGAGCACCAGCACCAGCACCAGCCTGAGGGCGCCATGTCTCCTGTATCCACCAGAGGGCGTCCGTGCCCCAACATTCCTCAGCTGAGGGTCCTGCCTCTGACTCTTGCAGGTTTCCTGTGTCATCCTTGAGTTGAAGCCCTCCCACTCCTGTGATCTGGTTGTTTCAGCAGGAGCCTGGGATTATTTAAAAGAGGGGCTTGTACACCTAATACAAGGGAAGATTTGCATGAAGACCTCCCACTCTAAGCCTCAGGCTGACATAAAGGTCTGAAGACTCAGGCCTGGCTGTGGGGCTCAGGAAGCAGAGTCTGGGGGCGTCTCCACCATGGACTGGGCTGCACTTCTCCTCACTGTCCTGGCTCACTGCACAGGTGGGGCCTGAGGGGGATTCTGGGAGGGCACCACCTTGTCCCCTGGCTTGATGTCATCTCCTCCCTCCCTGGGAACAGGGTCTGTCCTGTCCTCACTGATTTCTGTGTTCTTCCTCCTTGCAGGGTCTTGGGCCCAGTTTGTGCTGACTCAGCCCGGCTCTGTGTCTGGGTCTCTGGGACAGAAGGCCACCATCTCCTGCACCCGCAGCAGCGGCAACATTGGGAGCAGCTATGTGCAGTGGTACCAACAGCGCCCAGGCAGGGGCCCCACCACTGTGATCTATGATAATAACAAAAGACCCTCTGGGGTTCCAGATCGGTTCTCTGGCTCCATAGACAGCTCCTCCAACACTGCCTCCCTGACCATCTCAGGGCTGCAGCCTGAGGACGAGGCCGACTACTACTGTCAGGCTTACTATGGTAGTGGTGGTACCTATACTCACACAGTGCTGCAGACTCAGGGGGAAGTGAGACCAAAACCCCCAGAGCTTCCCCTTCTGGGTCTGCACTCAGCCTGTCCCCACCAAGCAGGGTGGTCTCTTCCATCTCCTGCTGGAAAATGTTTGTAGAGATTGCAGGTTTCTGAGTCTCTCTGTTTTCTTTCCAATTTTCTCCATGTCAGGGAGGTTGGTTGCCTGTTTTCTGTACAATGAATTCCTGAGGGTGAGTTAGTTCAGAACAGGGTGTGTGAGCCTGTGTGTTTGTGGAATGGGAGTGGGTCAGTGCTTGTGGAGGGTCTGCTCTGTGCATGTGGGACATTCAGATGTATCCCTTGGACTCTTCTCATAGATGACAGTGACACCCTCTTGTTAAGTATTGACCCACGACACCACCTCCAGATTTCCAAATAATCACTGAAGGGGTCCCATAACCCCAGGGTGAGACCCATGGGGTTAAACAGGCGTGTTTTCAGCTGTTAGGCAGCCTTTGCATTTGAGTCCTGTTCATGCCAGTCAGGTGGACAGAGACTAATGTGCCATCTCTCTGTGCTTCTGGGTTCCCGTCTGTTAGACACAGGAGTTACACAGACTCACGTAAGGTCAGAGCCTGGGACACAATCATGTGGAACATCCTCTCAGTCAGGGTGAAGGACAGGAGGAGGACAGCTAGTGGAGGGAGAGTGAGGCCAGTGAGTGAGGTGATTTAGCCAAAGGAAAGGACTCATGGGCATGGACAATGATGTGGTGATTCCTGAGGTGAGGTGAGTATAAGGGGAAAAAATGTTAATGGAAACTAATATAATAAAAATTAAGTGAAACAAACAAAAAAACCAGACAGAAATCCAGGAGTGAAGTACAATTTTTTGCCAAAATACGTATGCAGTTAATATATTTAAATTTCACACATTGCAGATAACACATTTCTTATGTTTTCATTTGCTTCCTTAGGGAGTGCATTTCAAGCCTGAGACACAATGATGAGTGAGCACATGACAGGGTCTCTGCCCTTGGGGTCAGGTGTGTGTGGGTTCTGGAGCACAGACAGGAGCAGCAGGTGGGTGAGGAGGAGACACTGAGGACAGAAGACAACATGACCCCCATGAGCATGTGACCTGCCCAGGGCACAGTGGTTGTTTGAGTGTCTGCTCACATTTCACTTAAATAACAGTCTGTAAGGTCATCAGTTGTCACCTGAGACTAACACACAGCTCAAAGTCCACTATGTGATCAATGAAACATAACATTCCACTTTTCAAGCCAAAGTCCCACAAAGTACTCTAGTGCAGAAACTCATAAAGGAAGAACTGTGGGTTTGAAATGTCTGTGTGAATGAGACAGGGTTCTGCCCTGCGATGTGAATGAAGGGAGCCGATAAATGATGGTCCAAGGCCATGTGTGCTGGTCTGGACTTCCTCCTGCTCACACGTGTCACCCCTGAACCTCATGACTCCAAACACAGGAGGCCCCATTCCCCCTTCATGAGTTTCCCCACTACAGTCCTTTGTGGGACTTTGGGTTGAGAAAAGGAATATTATGTTTCATGGATCACATGGTAGACTTTGAGTTGTGTGTTAGTCCCAGGTGACAACTGATGACCTTACAGACTGTTATTTAAGTGGAATGTGAGAAGACACTCAAACAATCATCGTGCCCTGGGCAGATATTAGCTCATGGGGGTGGTCTTTTCTTCTGTCCTCAGCTGACCATTCCCAAGGTTACAACACACTTCAATTTATGTGACAGTCATTGAAATCAATTGCTGGTTTGTGAGAGTTCGGGACATTTGTCAGGAGCCGACCAATAGCTCACCTTTGACACAGTCGGGTCAGATGAGATGCATCTGCACAGCAGAGGCGACTATGGTCGGATTTCCTGTCTATCTCCTGTATGCCTGTCCCTGCTAGCAATAGGTGGTGGGGTTTTGGGATACCTGTGTGTTATAATAAAAATCTGCACGATGCCTCTGATTCTGAACGAAATGACTTGCTGACCACAGAATAGAGACCCCCAGCCACCCTAATGTTGCCTGTTTCCCTCACCTGGGAAGTTAAGGACAAAATTAAACTATGAACAGACCAACTGCCAGAACGCTGAAGGAAGCTGTTGCTGGGAATGTTTCTTAGGGAGTCACCACCTGAAAGCTTAAGATTTATTAGAGCCACTATCCCTCCCATACCCTCGATAGGAGTGTATAGAAACAAGGAGTTTTAGTTGAGAATAATAATCTTAATACATGGAAACAAACATAAAACATGGCCCCTCCTCAAAATGTATAATTAAAAAAATATAGGCCAAAAATTAGTTATTTGACTGAAATAAATTTAATTTTAATGGATAATAGTTGATATTTTATACCTATAAATCACCCCTTGCACCCTTTTAGTTTAGACCAATTCCTAGAATTTTAATGGATACTTAGTTACTAATTGGCACCTGCAAGTTTGTGCCTGAATAGCTTCATTGGCTAACTGATTAATGACCCTCTTGGTGAAAATAACCTTTGTTTAATATGGTTGATCTGTGCAACTTCCTGTACTTTTCAGTTATTTCTTTGTTTAACATGATTAATCTGTAAAATCTTCTGTGTTTTGAGAAGTTATTTCTGTGGTAACCATTTCTGTTTTAATAATCACATTATGCATTGAATGTTGTATAATCTCCCCTATGAAAATAAAGATTGATTTTTCTCGGTGAGTCAGTCGGGCCCAAAAAGCCTGGCTGTCCTCCGGCACCCCACCGGGTGTCTTGCTTCAGTCTCTTCACCTTAGCTGTGCATCCTTCAGGGACCCTGAGACCCTGCCGAGGCTGGACCACAGCAGACATTGAATGCATGTTTATTCTACAACACATACTGATGTAGGGACACGGTGTGTGGGGTGTTGTCATATTAGTGGGGGAGCAAAGTGAGAGGTATAGAAGGTGGAAGATTAAATAATAGGAACTCTATGGATGGTGGCTGAGGTGGTAAAATCAATGAGGGTGACTCTTTGATCTTTCTCTTTATTTGTGTCACATTTAATTCCTTATTTCAGTCAATGGTGACGTGTGCACACCCTGGGACTCAGAGAGACTCCAAGTTGCCAACATCTGTGTTGTCACCATGATTCCAAGTTCAATCTTGTTTCTTTGCAAAGAACAGAGGAGATATCATCTCAGACACCAGGGAGGGAGAGGAGTCAGGGTTTTAAAGCAATAGGAACAGCAGGGAGGTTGTGGTCCAAGAGCATGTGGAGGGGCTGTGTGGTGGTGGGTGCAGAGGGCGGGGCAAACATGAAGCCCCTGAAGGGAGCTCAGGATATGGGGTTCTGTGCAAACAGCAGTGGGGAGTCCCTGAGGGTTTGGGGAAGAGGGTGACATATCTGAGCTGAATGAGAAAGTCCCCGTGAGTGCCTTGGGGACACAGCACCCAAGGTGACCAAGTGATCCTGGTCTTTGTCATTGACTAGGATTTCCGTGAGTCTAGACACGTGGGACCATGGGGCCGTGGGCACAGGCACAGCAGAGGTGGGTCCGGGCATAGAGGGAGGTGATGGTTTCTGCCTCCATCTGCCCAGACACTCAGCACGTCTGCTAAGGCATCACACCCGAATGGTATCCTGCTAGTAATGTAGCACAATGAGAAGGAAAATACAGGGAGGGAAAATGCTGTTTATAATATAAAGAAACTTGAGGACTCCCAAGAAAAATCTTGACAAGGAACAATGTCATAGATGCCCAAAATATCATTATCTTAGATAAAATGACAGTTCCTGAAATGTATTAACCTGCTATAGTTTATACTGGTAATTAATTGTATAGCCTTCAAAAACCATTATTTTTACCCATCACTTAATTAAATCAAATCTCTGAAAAGTGTGCATGTATCATGTGACTGGAAATTTTTCTCAATAGTCCTCTGCACATGCCCAGGAGTGAATTTCTGGAGATTTCCCTGAGCAGATCCTATGAGCCCTTCAAAACATATGGACAGTCCGTCATCTATGGCATTGGACATGAAGTTCACTGTGCATTTACTTTGCAACATCTTCACTGCAAATCCAAATTAATTTGTCATTTATATACAAGTTTGCAACTTCCACAGTTGTGGATTCCTGGGAGTGAGATGCACCAGGAACCAGTACAGTGTATCAGAGTCACAGTATCTTGGAATCAGACCCTGGATATGTGAATAGAGCCAGTGACCTGCTGAGCTGTAGAAAGCAGCTGGGCTCTCAGGACTTTGGGCCATGGGAGGTGTGTGCACTGTCACCAGCAGGAGATGCTGTTGGACTACCTGTGTTCCCTACACAGGCACTCATTAAAGGCCCATTCTCTCCTAGAAGCCTGCGCCTAGGGCAATGCTTGTGCTCACTCTTGTGGACACAGCAGCTGTGTCCTCTGAGGCCAAGCAAGAACACACTGACTTCTGTATTGTCTGAGCAGGTGTTTCCTCCAGGGCTCCCCCAAGGGTTGAAGCCTACCTCCATCCTCCTCAGATCTGGTCTAAACTGAGTTCTAGCGCCAAGGCTGAGGGAGGAGCTGGGCAGGCCTTGGATGGACACACATTTGCATGGACAGCTCCTCCTCTGGCAGAGGGTGGGTAGAAAAGGAGGCCTGGGCAGCCCAGCCCCACTGTGGGCTCAGGGGCTGTGTGCACCATGGCCTGGACTCCTCTCCTCCTCTTGCTCCTCTCTCACTGCACAGGTAGGGACTGGTCATTTAACAATAGAAGATTTCCCTAAGCTGATTTTGTCTCTTCCTGCTCAAAACAATTTTATAATGGTTCTTGTCACATCCCTTATGAATGTCTATGTCTATAGGTTCCCTCTCCCAGCCTGTGCTGACTCAGCCTCCCTTCCTCTCTGCATCTCCTGGAGCCACAGCCAGACTCACCTGCACCCTCAGCAGTGACATCAGTGTTGTGGACTACTACATACGTTGGTTCCAGCAGGAGCCAGGGAGCCCTCCCCGGTATCTCCTGGCATATAAATCAGACTCAGAGAAGCACCAGGGCTCCGGGGTCCCCAGTCGCTTCTCTGGATCCAAGGACGCTTCGGCCAATGCAGGGCTCCTGACCATCTCTGGGCTGCAGCCTGAGGACGAGGCCGACTATTACTGTGCTGTATATCACAGCAGTGGGAGCAGCTATAGTGACACACAGTGGCTCAGATGCCGAGGAAGTGAGACAGAAACCCCTGGGCCCAGAGGTTATGCTCTCAATCTCACTGAAGCTTCTGTGGGGGCCTCTGCAAGGTGGGCTCCTCTGCAGTCAGAAATGTCCATGGAAGGTGGGCGGAGCAGCACACAGTCATGAGTGAGAGCACAGGGCGTCTCCGGTCACTCTCCCTGATGGAGTAACAAAGCCTGACTGACTGTCCCCACAGAGTCTGGAGTAAATTTTAACAAAATAACTATTTTTAGGTAAAAATCTCATTTCCTTTCATCTGTAGTATCTTGGTTTCTACTCACATAATACCCCTCACTTCTGATATTTCTTGTCACGAAATGTGTGAGTGATTTTTCTTCACAAAGAAGCAATCCCCTGTGACAGCAGCTGGATGTCCCACCACACAACTCAGCTCCCACACGACTTCCTGGAGACGGTGTCAGGTCCGCAGTGAAGGGCTCCGGACACGGGACTGCCCACTCTTCAGGTGACAGTCACACGCAGGAGGTCCTCAGGTCTAATAAAACTTCTTGGTTATAACTCAAAGACTCCTAGGTCTCTCTCTTGGTTCCAATTAGTTTGCTGACTCCACCTGAGCTCTTCTCCCTCCTCAAGGAAATGGGGGGCTGGTCTCAAAATTACAGTCTTGGAATCGTGCCTCTGTGAGTGAGCAGTCCTCACCCAGGAGCCCACCCAGGGTCACAGCATTAGAACAAAAGGGACATCTGTCACCCAGGAAAGTAGAAGAGTTCCAGGAGACTGTGTGAGGAGCCAGGCACTGAGACCAATATATATTTTCTCTTATCTCACAATACTATGTCTGTAAATACAAAGATGACCCAGACAGTCACTGTCACCCACAAATTAATGCCATACATCTGAATCCTGTGGTCCTTCCTCCACATTTCCACAGCCCCAGGCCCTTCAGCCTGACCCTGGACACTGGGCCCTTGGGCACCCTCCATGACTGGTGACCTCATGACTGGCAGTGGTTCTGCTGAGCCCACAGGCACTGACTGTCCCCCTGTCCTCTCACACTTCCCTGGGCTCTCCAGCCATGCAGGCTGTGGGCTGGGTTGTTGGACATCAGGAGCAGGAAGTCCCCAGTGTGTACGTATGTTACCTCCCCAGTGAAGCTGCTGATGAGCCCAGACCCCAGGTGAGCTTCTCTTGCACAGGAAGCAGCAGATGCATTGGTATAATATTCCCAAGGGCTCCCAGGTAGAGTCCCCACATTTTTGACCCGGAGAGGAGTGAGGTACCTGATTCTCCAGAAACAATGTTGTCACCAGAATCCCTTTGACACCTTTGGGCTCCAGCCCCTGAGAGGCTGACCATCGTTGTCATGGAGCTGAACACAATGCCAATGCCACGCAGATCTCCTGCTCCATAGAGAACGTGACCAATCTGCCTCCGATGCCCCTGCCTGCTCCATCACTTCCCTGTCACTGCTTGTGACCAATACCAGGGCAGGATTTTGCTTCTGCTGTCACTTGGGCTGTGAAAACAAGAGGATTCATTCTTCCAGCTGTACCTATCATTTTCGTGGCAATGAAAATATCTCTGTTTGAAGGTACAGTTCTTCCAATGCAAACAGAATTTCTTTTTTTCCACAACAACATGGCCCCACAGTTGTGAGCGAAGTTAGGAAAGGCTGAAGTGCAGCATGTGTGTCCCCAGAAGGCCAGGTGGCCCTCTGCAGAGCACCCTGTTTGTACCCAGGTACGAGCCTGGGCTTCACTAATAGTTCTCTGAACTCAGACACCATAGAGTCTGAGTTTTTTTCCTCCTGATTTCAGAATTTTGTGGAGCTGGAATTCCCAGATATTGGAAGACCACACCTTACTGTGTTGGTCTGAACAGTCTCATTTTAAGGAATAGGTACAATGGGAAGATAAATGTGTTCAATGATGCTCAATAGAACATGTCACTGGGGAATTCATTTTAAGGATCTAAGCAACCTTTTTAAAAGAAGGTAGAAAACAGCTTTCTGTTTGGGAGAGATTATTGAAAGAGGAACTTTCATTCAATGTTTTTTCACTCTTTTCATGAGAACTATTCCCCCTACCAAGTCCAGGGAGAGTTCTTTGTAGTTAAGTAGCATGTTTTATTTATTTATTTTAAAATATATTTTATTGATTATGCTATTACAGTTGTCTCAGTTTTTCCCCCTTTCATACCCTCTGCCTGGTACCTTCATTCCCTTCAGCAATCTTCCTACCCCTTAGCTTATGTCCATGGGTTGTGCCTATAAGTTTTTTGTCTTTTCTGCTTCCTATACTACTCCTAATACCCCCCTGTCTATTTTGTAGTTACCAATTATGCTTCTTATTCGTTGTACCTTTCCTCCATTCTCCCCCTTCCCCCTCCCAGCTGATAACCATCCAAATGATCTCCATACCTATGATTCTCTTCCTGTTCTTCTTGTTCGCTTAGTTTTTTAAATACGTTCTGTTGTTGATAGTTGTGAGTTTGTTGCTATTTTAATTTTCATAGTTTTGATCTTCTTTTTTTTCCTTAAATAATTCCCTTTAATCTTTCATGTAATAATGGCTTGGTGTTGATGAAGTCTGTTAGCTTTACCTTGGCTGAGAAAAACTTTTTCTGCCCTTCCATTCTAAATAATTTTGCTGGATAAAGTAATCTAGGTTGTAGGTCCTCGCTTTTCATCACTTTGAATACTTCTTGCCAGTCCTTTCTTGTCTGCAAAGTTTCTTTTGAGAAACAGCTGACAGTCTTATGAGAACTCCTTTGTAGGTAACCCTCTGTTTTTCTCTTGCTGCTTTCAAGATTTTAATTATCTTTGACATTTGGCATTTTAATTATGATGTATTGTGGGGTGGGGCTCTTTTCATTTATTTTGTTTGGGACTCTGTGCTTTCTGAACTTGTGTGTCTATTTCCTCACCAAATTAAGGAAGTTTTCTTTCACTATTTTTTCAAATAATTTTTTACTTCTTGCTCTTCCTCTTCTTCTGGCATCCCTATGATTTGGATGTCAACACTTTTGGAGATGTCCATACTCTTCTTATACTATCTTTGGTTTTTTGAATTCTTTTTACTTCTTACGGCTCTAGTTGAATGCTCATTTCTTCCTTATGTTCCAAATCATTGATTTGAATCCCGACTTCCTTCCCTTCACTGTTGGTTCCCTGTAGATTTTTCTTCATTTCACTTGGTGTGACTTTCATTTCTTCCTGAGCCTTTTTTTTATTTCATTGCCATACTCCGTGAGTTCTTTGAGCACCCTAATCACCCGTGTTTTGAACTCTGCATATGATAGGTTGAGTATCTCCATTTCATTTAATCTTTTTCTGGGGGTTTATTCTGTTCTTTCATTTGGGCCATATTTCTTTGTCTCCTCAGATAGGCAGCCTCCCTGTGTTTATTTCTGTGTATTAGGTAGAGCTGCTTTGACTCCCTGTCTCAGTAGCATGGCCTGTTGCAGAAAAGGCACCTGTAGATTGTGTGAGGCAGAAACTTTGGTAGTCGCCAGGGTGGGGCAACCTGCTTTACCACTTTGTGGCTCTGTGAGGGGGTGGTCTTGGAGAGGGGACAATGTCACTGCCTGCCTTCTGGAGGTTCGCCTGGCATTTACCCTGTGTGACTGGTGCCCTTCCAGCAGTTGCCATGGTGCTGAATCCCAGAAGGGGTAGGTTTGCCACATTTTAAGTTCTCCTGGGCCCTTTGAGTGGACCCTCCTGAAAATCTGGCAGTTTTGCCTGCTGCCTCACTGATTTTTACAACGAGAAGTTATGGGTATTTATCTCCCTGGTGCTGGAACCCTGGGTTGTGTGATGTGGCCTGAGGTGGGGATCACTCACTCCCAAGGCATCCTCCCTATTTTTATCCACCACACATGAATGTGGGACTGCCCACTCTGCTTCCGCCACATCTCCGTTTCAAACCATTAACTGTCTCTGCATGTTTCTACCCCTCCCACCCATCTGGATTAACGTGGCTTCTTTAAATCCTTGGTTGTTGGATTTCCACACAGCTTGATTTTCTGATGGTTCTTGGTGTTACTTGTTTTCAGGCCTAGCTGTCATTCCTTCTGTGGTTGTACAAGGAGGCAAAGTGTGTTTACCTATACCTCCATCTTGACCAGAAGTCTTAAGGAAGATGTTTTAAATTCTTGTCTTTTCTTCAAAGTAAATATTTATCTTCAAAAGTCAAGGAATGTTTAAAACCTGTACTTCCTTTTTTCTTTTCCTTGAAAAGAAAAGATTTCTCTGGTAAAACACTTGGGTCAGGTGAAGATGTCCCAGGAGACTCAATGTAAAACACAAGAATTGAAGGAAACTTTCTCTCTAAGGAGGGAGGCGGTGGTTGAGAATGTAAAGCCACACTCACCCAACAGTGCTCAGCAAGCAAGACGTGGGGTGCTGGAGCAGATGAAGTCCTCTCCTCGGCAGTGTGTGTGCCATCCTGGGTTATCTGACAAGCACAGGGAAGTGGTTAAGAGTATAGGGACAGGAGCTCAAACTACTGTTTCCTACTTTTGCTATTCCTTAGGGTCTGGGTGGCCCAGCTGACACCTTGATGGCAGCCTCATTAAGACCCTGAGCAAAGGGCCTTTAAGATGTGTGTGAACTCTTGACCAACAGTAAGTTTATGAATGTGTGCTGTTCTAAGTTGTTTGTGGTAATTTGTTATACCAATAGGAACCCAGTACATCTAGGGCAATATATTTATCCACTCTGTCTTAGTTTGCCTAAATGTAAAAAGGGTGCAAAAATAGTATTAACCACAGTGTTGTTATGCAGAGTAATATATGTAAAGCGCTTAAAATTGTGCTTACTAAAACCTGGTAACTGCCTAAAAAGTTGTAATATTATAGCAAATAGCCAATACAAGGGAGTACATGATTGTAATTCCCTGTCATTTAAAAACTGCTTTTTAATGAGGCTGAAGCAGCAAAGACAAAGTGAATGATGGTCAAGGAATTATGTTGTGTCTTGTACAAATGAGCTTCTAGGACATCCCGTTTGTCTTTCAAATTGACTTCAGTGAGTATGTAAATGCTGCTAGGGTCTATTTGGCTTCTGGTGTTAGGTTCATTCCCTGAAAAGAATCCAAGCATCTCCTGATTACAACGCAAAGTGGGAAAACATGTATATATTTCATCTTCACTTTATAGGCGGGATGGTTGAACTGCAGAAGAAATGATTTGTCCATGTTGCAGAAGAAATCCATGATATAAATAAAATTGAAATCTAGCAACTGGATTCAAGCTTGGATTCAAGCTCAGAAACACATTGATGTTCCACTCTACCTTCCCCTCTCTCTAAAGTCCATGAATAATCTTCCAGTGAGGATTAATCAACAATTTAAAAAAAAATTTCAAAAAGGATAGCAATACGTCCTCCTTCTGTTGCGTTGTATTTTATTACATTTTCATCCCAAACTCTAAAAATGTTCTTCTGCTCTGTAAAGTTCCAACCTGGAGAGCTACTTTGTGAGGTCTGATGTTTGAAAATCTGAATACCTTAACGAGGCTGCTAAAATGCCCTTGCTGAGATAGGAGAGGGAGATAGCAAAGAAATGGTGTCTCTATGTGTGCTAAATCAGTGTCTGAGGAGACCAGAAGTATCATCAGAACAACTTCTTAGTAGGTGCCAGGATTTGGCTACATAGCTGCAAATCTTACTGCTTATGATAAGCTGGCCTCAGATGCATAGGCATAAAGAAGAGCTTGTGATCTTCACAGGGAAATAAGGACAGTCTCTGAATTGAGCTTGATAAAGCTCATGAGTTGTTTTTCTTTAAGTGAGGGAGAACTAGTCAGTAACTGAAGTTTGAAATATCTACAAATGAATCATCCTTGTCTTTCTGCCACAGTGATGATTCCACATGGTTAAAGTGACATTTCAGGTAGTGAAGGTCCACCGTACATTTCTAACATCTACATGGCTCCAATGTCAAGACTAGTTCTTAGGGAAGGAGGTTGAAGGTTCAAAATTCAGATGTTATCTGTCTCAAATGCTGTCCAGAAATGCTATCTTAGGATATCTCAACCTTTATTTTACCTGGAATCAGACTGATTATCTCCCTTTTATGACCTTAAATCCTTTGCATTCCCAGTCTAACATCTTAGAATTCAGGACCTGAGGGCCCCAGATGGCAGCCACCTCTGGGTGTGGTGATTACAGTGCAGACCCCCTCGGTGGGAAGAGGCCGTTCTTAAGGCTGCTGGTCTGGCCTCTCAGTTGAATCAGGCTCCTGTATGCACCTGCTGGAAGAGCTGATTCACAGTTGGGCTCAGTTTATGGTTAAGTAATTCTCATTTAAACAACAACACAAGATGGGGTGTTTTTTTTTTTTTGGTATTTTGTTCTGAAACCCAGTTTTCTAAAACTTCCTCCCATGGGCCCTAGTTTCTTCCTTTGACTTCACCTTATTTATTTACTGTTTTATACAGTTTTCTTGAGTCCCAGAAGCACTATGGTACCTTCTTTCTCTGAGGTCTGGGCTCCCTTTGGTCTAGGCATGAAAGTGCAGAGGTACATGGAGCAGCCATAGTTTTGGGGTGTAGGATAAACCTTTGTGTCTGAGCAAGAGGCCTGGGATAGAGGATGTGATGTAAAATTTCTTTGTAAGGGAACTAGAAGGGGGTGGGGATGGTGCAGTGTCTTTGAATTACTTCTGGAATGTTATTATTGTTACTGTTGTTTAAGTAGTTTACTTTTACAACCATGTACGAAGCGGGGTCTTTGGCTCCACTTGCAGGTGGCTCTCACGAGGTGAGAGGTAGCACTTACAGAGTCCAGAATCAGAGGGCTGCTGACGGGGGATTTAGGGGATACACCAGACCCCGAGATGTTCAGAAACTGTTAGAAGAGGAGATCCTGTGCGGAGAATCCTCATGGGTGGGATTAGGGCTCCCCCCAAATAAAGAGAGCCCTCACCCCCCTGCGCCACGTGAAGACACAGCAAAGGGTTGGCTGTCTGAGGACCAGGAAGTGAGTTCACATCTGCTGGTGCCTTGATCTTGGACTTCCAGCCTCCAGATCTGTGGGAAATAAATTTCTGTTGTTTAAAAACCACTCCATCTATGGCATTCTGTTATAGCAGGGCCCAAAGGGGCTAAGGCAACCTGGAAAAGATGGCAAGTTGAAGGGTGAGGGGGTTCTAACTGTTGTGATTTGCATGTTATAGGAAAACATGTCCTCCTCAGCCTGAAGTCTGGTATGTTTGAGTTATGTACCAAAATCTGTTTTACAGTAACCAGTACAAACATAAAATTTCAGAGCATTGGGTAATAAATGTGATAATAAATAAATAAACAAACATTTTCTTTTTTTAAAATATTTTATTTATTTATTTTTTAGAGAGGGAAGGGAGGGAGATAGAGAGAAACACACACACACACATCAATGTGCAATTGCTGGGGGTTATGGCCTGCAACCCAGGAATGTACCCTGGCTGGGAATCGAACCTGGGACACTTTGGTTCCCAGCCCGCGCTCAATCCACTGAGCTACGCCAGCCAGGGCTCAAACATTTTCTATTCATGTAAAACTCTCACATCACAAAATTTTGCAACATAATGTTATGATGGTCACATTACAGTTTCCTTTTGAAGGTGTTGACAGGGTTAGGGCTTGTGGAGATAACCTTGGACGACTCGCGAGGAGACTGGGTTTCGTGTGTCCTGCTTTCTCTCTGCACATTGCACCTGAAAGAGCTCATCTCCCTGGACTTATCCACCATCACACACATATTATTCATGGGGGATATAATTTGATGTATGATTCTACATATTCTGTATTTATTAGTTATGGGGAGGTGGAGTTATGCACAGTGTATGCAGTCACTAAATGAGTGGTTCTTACTGTGACTCTTCAGTCTTGACCTCCCTGTGGGAAACCGTAGGCCCTGCCCTCAGGATCTCAAAGTGAAGTTTATTTCTCCTTAGTACCCCCAGGTGCCCAGTACCATGCCTGGAAAAATGATGAATGATTTTTGGGTAAATAATTACATCAGAGTTACTATTCTCACTAACCATCCGGCTGACCTTGATGAACTTGCTTTGACTCTCTGGTTTCTCACCCAAAGTGAGGGATGTGAGAACTTTAGTACCAAGGTAATTTCTGCCTCTAATATTTCATACTCTTTTCAGTGTCTAAAGTGTTCCTTCAAGCAGTGGTCTTACCTACTCATTTTTATTTGATAAAATAGAAAGGACACCTAATTGTCTTTCAGGAAAATGTTGGATATTTCAATCGACAGGTAATGAAGCTGAGCAGGATGGCTTTTGATACCTACATCTACACCTTTATCTCGACATCTACATCTTTATCTCTATATCTACATTTGGCTCCTTTTGTTCCTATCAGTTCCTGCTATGTCTATACAACATAAAATGCATTGGAACTTAATTCCACTCTTTCGCTTGTCAGGCAGAATCAAGGATGAAGTTCCTGGGCGCTGCATCAGGCAAAGTTTTGGGCAAAATGAGGAAAGGGGTGAGGCCCTATCTTTTGCCATTGCCTTCAACTTTGCTCTCTCCTTAAGCTTCTTCGTCAGATTCATGTATCTGATTCTAGGGGGCCTGTTCCTCTGGCCTGAACTCCCTTACCTCTCCAACTCTACCTCTTGTTCTCCAAAGGCAATGCTGAGCTTGTTGCTAAAAGAATTCTTCATTGCATTGTCCCCCAGAGAAAATGGCAGCTGCCTTTCCCCCAGTGCACATGTAGCTTTCTTACGAGCTTTGACATGTGGGTGATGACAGAAATATACCAGGTTTATGAATGCCAACATTTAAGGCCACAACCAGGGTGTAAAATGCACCTACCAGAGCATTCAACACTTGAGTCAGAAAAAGGCCACAGCTGAGAATAACCCAGTGAGAAATGCTTTCTCACCTAGGCGGGAAAGGCTGTCCAGAATTGTAAATCAGTTCCAGCTAATTCTCCCATGGGTGGAGGAAATGGGAATTCTTGCAGCTCATTTGATGGCTGGATGGAAAAATGATGGCATACCGATGATGGGGGAGTAACTTTTCACTGTGGAATAAAGGCCTCTGGTTCCTTGTTCTTAGAAGTTTGGCTAAGACTGGGAGACCAATTGCCCCCAGCTGCAGGTAGGAGGGCAGAGCCATTTGCCAAGGATGGATTGGATTGACAGAAAGTTGGCTTAGTTTATTCTATAAAATAAAAGGCGCATTTTTCATTTTCACAAATAACTTTATTGATTTGGATATTTTGAGTATGTTGGCTATCTCCCACTATTGGCTTCTAGTGGGTAGAGGCCAGGGGTGCTGCTAAACATCTTCCAATGCATAAGACAGCCTCACAACAAGAATTATTTGGACAGATTGTCAATAGTACCAAGACACTTCGCAAACCACTTTTGACTCTTTAAATCAGTCACAGCACCTTCTCCACACACTGCACAAATCTTTCTCTGCGTTTCAGTTGTGTTTTTACCTTTCTTGAAATAATCAAGCATAATATGCCAAAAATGTTGCTTATTTTCTTCCATCTTCAATATTAAAGTGGCTGCAGAAAAATTCACCAATTCCCATATTTTTTAAATACATGCTGACATGACAGATGTCACATTACCATCTAACAAGATTGTTTCAAATGAAGTTAAAAGCAACTCAGCACTACTGGAGCCATCATACAGAAAAAAGTAAATGAACTTTTTGGCCTGTTCAGTTGTTACCCAGTGGTGGTGGGTGATATGCAGTGGGTCACTGAGAAGAAAGTTCTCTGCTCAGGAAGTCACTGCAGTCAACCCTAGAGACCAGCCTGGGAGGGACCCTGAGAGCACCTGAAATTCTAGATGAGACTCCATGAACCCAAAGACTCAGGCAGCCCCATGTAAGGAGCAGTTTAACATTCAAATCACAGAATCCAGAACCCCAAAATAGAGTCTAGAAAAAACTAAAACATTTCAAGTGTGCTATTTTGGGAATAATAACAGGGGGAATGAAAGAGTACTACTTACTAAAATATCCATTCTTCTCTTCAATTATCCAGTTTCTCCAATCTCTCTCAAGAATCTCATTTCCTATTCTAGAATATTCTATGTCCTTGGCAACAATCATCTTCCTCTAGGCACAAAGGAGAGAGCTGCTTTTTTACTAGAAGGCACATTCCATGCCACACTCACTCTAAGATTTCTGATGAGAAATGTAAGTGGTAGCCTTGGCTATGTGGCTCAGTTGGTTAGAGTGTTGTCCCGATATGCCAAGGTTGTGGGTTTGATCCCTGGTCAGGGCACATATAAGAATCTACCAATGAATGCATGGATGGGTGGGACAACAAATCAATGTTTCTCTCTCACCTCCATCCTCTGAGTCCCCCCTCTCTCAAATCAATAAATAAAGTAAGTGGTAACTAGTAAACTTGGCCTTGACTTTGGCCTTAATTTCATCATTTCTTCAGTTTTAGGATCCTGTTGCACCATTGTTCCTCCGATTTTTATTGCGGGAGTATATATTAACAATTTGGGAGTTTGTTCACTTCATGCAAATTAATGTGTTAGGCCAATGGTTTGCAGATTTGTTCAGGAGATAGAGTGCCCAGATTTTTCTGTATAAAATAAAAAAAAAGGACCATTTTTTATGGTATTTTTTTAGAACACCACATAAAAATGGATATAGTTAATTCTATTATATGAACTAAGAACATGCTTTAAGTTAATAACATAAAATTACAATCTTGAGCATAACTATTCATGATGTAGAAAGTTACCAAGTCAACACTTAGCTCCTTCCTAGGTTTCCATCTTGTATATTTATTACTCTTTTTTTCTTTCTTTTTTAGCTTCTAACACTTGAGAGCAGAAGTGTGGGATGGACTAGCACCAAAAATTGGACTCAGATATGTGAGTGACAAAGATGCCACCGAGGACACATCGTCCTGTAAGTGACTTCCCTCCTGGAAACTGGGGAAGACAATCGGTATTTTGTTTTAACGATACGATTTCTTTTGTCCAGCTTAAAACGAATCTGGATTGCATGGGAAAATACTTGGATAATCTTTGTGCTGAGCTCTGTGGAGGGATGGAAAGGAAGCTTCTACCCAAAAGATGGGCAAAGTCAAGTCTTTTCTTATTCCGCTAGGTTGATTTGTTTCCTTTTTCTAGGTTACTTCTCTGCAATTTTGGTCTTTTTTAAACTTCATTATTGTCTAATCCGTCTTATTAAACAGGCACCTTTCAGTCTGTAAATTATGTATGCAATGTGTAGCTTCTCTCATCTTTGGTAACACCCTTCTTGAAACTCTCTGCTGTGGTCTGAATGACCACCTGAGAATTTGTGCATTAATGTCCTAGCTCCCAAAGCGATAGTATTAGGAGATGGGGCCTTTGGAAGGTGACTAGGTAATCAGGGCGGAGTGCCCAGAAATGGGATGAGTGCCCTTATAAAATAAGCCCTGGAGAGCTCCCTCCTCCCTCCTCCCTCCTGCCATGTACACACAAGGAAAAGATGGCCACCTGAGAACCAGGAAGTGGGCCCTCACCAGACAATCTGCCAGTCTTTGATCTTGGACTTCCAGCTTCTAGAACTGTGAAAAAATACATGAGCCACTTAGTTTATGGTATCTTTGTTGCAGCAGCCTGAATGGACTAACATGTTGATCTCTTGGTTTCTGGGATGTAACTCTTCACAGCATTCATCTCACATCTTTGATTATGTCCCGGTGGCTCCTTGCCTTTTAATCCCCCTTTCTGGTTAGTTGAGGTCGAAGGAGCTTTTACTCCCGTAAGATCTTAGGTTATCTGTTACTGCGGAACAAACCACAATGAAGTAGTGGCTCAAAACCCGGTAACGATCACTTCTTACCTCCGATGGTGCTGAGAGCTGGCTGTGCCCAGCTAGGTGCTTCTCCCTCGGGGTCTCTGATGGGCTCGCAGTCCCTCAGTGGCTGGGTGCTGTGCTGTCTGGGCTGAGGGCTGCCACAGCTGGGGCTTCCCTGGCATCTTTCTCTGGGTCTGTGCGACTGCTCCCAGTGCTCTCACCAGCCTGGTGGCTTCAGGGTAGCAGGACTTCTTAAATGGTGACTCAAGGCTCCAAACACACACAAATTAAAAGAGAAGGTCAGGTGGCTCCCTTCTTGGTTGCTCTCTCTTGCTTTGCGATCACATTCTTTTAGGGAGGCCAGCTGCCGTGCTGTGAGCAGTCTTATGGGGATGTCCATGTGCTGAGTAACTGAGGACAGTGGGCACAGCCCCAGCGGTGGCCCTGGAAGCAGATCCTCCAGCCAGTTAATGCTTCGGATGACGGCAGCTCCAGCTGATATCTGAACTGCAACCTCATGAGAGGCGCTGAGCCAGATCCACCCAATGAAGCCTCTCTCAGACTCCTGACACTCAGAAACTCTGAGACAGTAAACTCTTTTTGCTTTCAGCTGTTGCATTTGAGCAGCTAATTCGTTATGTAGCAACTAATACCACCTCTATTCTGCCATTCCCCTAATCTTCCATTGGCCAAACAGGTAGTCAATCACTGCAGAATGAATGGGGAATGAATGAACACGTTATCTTTGCCCTCAGAGGTAGTCCACAGTCTCTGATAGCACACACTCGGCTTTTGTTACGGGAACTTTTTAGCTCTGTGTTGATTGTCTCATCTTTCTATAGAACCGACATTTGCCAAAAGCCATTATTTAATCTTCAGCCAATGTAGTCACTGGTACATGCACACAAACACACATACACAAACACATGTACCTTATATATACATATTTATGCACACTGGGCTGCCATATATACTTTGTGAGAGTAAGGTTTCCCTTTTCTAATAAAATAAGCTGGATGGTGTGTGTTGCTCTGCCATATGGGTCATTGTTTATTTTTATTTGTTCTTAGAGCTGACTCAGAAAAATTATAAATGGGACACTTATGTGCAAACTTGGGTTCATGGCTGAGCCTTGATCTCTTCATCTATAACATGGACATAGTTTTTTTTAACCTACAAACAGGATTCCTGTTAATATCAAATATGGATGAAAGTGTTGTCTTATAAGTATAACATGGTATACAAACATTGGTTTTTATTTTCTTAGGAAGAATTTTGTTTTTGAGGCAAAGAAAGGTAGCTAGTTCTCACTAATATAGCTAATTTAAAGGTGCAGGGAAGGCCCCCACAAGAACTCAGTAACTCCAGAAGCGTATAGGTATAAAGTTTCCTCGGGGGGGGGGTGCCGATCTCCCCCACATAAGGTCAATTTAGGTCCCACACAGGCGAGAGGGAGTGAATTGTAACTACTTGAATCTGTGTGGCACAAGCAATTCCCCAAATGGGCAGGACCTTCTCTATTGCCAGTAAGAATGCGAAGCAAGATCATTCTCGTGGGGAGTGTGGGAGAGCCAGCCAAAAGTGTTTGGAATGATTCAACAGCTGTGAGCCTCCAGGGGCTGTACATTACTCATGATGCTTGTGCTGATCCCAGGTGGGAATGAGCCTGGCAGTCAAGTTTATTAAAGTCACTTTGCCATTTGCTGCATATCTGTTGAATAGAGGTTATTGTTTCTCTCTCTTAAATGTGGCATTTGTTAACTAAAATATTCTCTGATGCTATGAGAAAAATTGGGAGTTCATTTATTTTAGTGTTCATGAACTTTTTTTGATAATATTTATGAGTTTCTGTATTTGCTGCTGTTGTTATTATTATTTAATCTTAAACATGTCCAGAATGTTGTCTTCTGGTGTAAATTTAAGCAAGCTACTTAAAAACAAAACCAGCCCACAAACCCAAGGACTTGTTTTTATTTTCTTGCTTTCACTGACACCTGGTGTCCTCTCGTGCTCTCTGGGCAAAGAAAGCCAGTCTAGGTTGTACTTGGGCTGGACGGCAGCTTGGTATCTCCTGACTGTGTAATGTACCTGGGTCACAGCAAATCTTGACTTTCTCATTCAAGTTGTAAATCCCATCTCGAGCCCCTTGCCATGACCACCCAGCTTCCACGTTACATTCCCAGTGGTGGGTTGAGCTTTTTGCTAAGGATTTTCAGTATTAGGATTTTTATTTCTGCTAAGGTTAAATTACTTCCTACTTGATATGGCTTTTAACCTCTTTTCTCATATACCTTCTGTGTTTTTTTTTTCCTTTAATAGAATCTTACTTTCATCATTTGGGAAGGAAATGGAGGCCAGCTGGTCCATAAAATGGGCTGGATATTCTGGATTGTGACCTGCCTTCTGAACTGCAGACTTGGCGTGTGCACTGAGGCAGCAGAGCAGTTAGAACTACAGGAGTCAGTGCTCACTCTGCCTGTGTGTGCCTTTGAAGCCCATGTGCCCATGGGGTCATGAAAGAAAGTGTCTTGGAAGGTGAAATTCAGTCAGTGCAGAAATAGCCTATCCTAAGTCTGTTAGCATTCTAGGGTACCAATTAATTACCTTTCTTCTCCTCTAAGAGCAAATAAGGAGAAAACTAATTCAGGGCTAATAAGTAAAATGATTAGTTTTTAAATCAAGAACTAATCCTTCCCAAAGCCCAGGTCTTCCTGGTTGGAAACCAAGGCAAAGTCAAAGGCTTCCTCCTACCTCTGTCCAAATCTACATCTTGGACTGGCCCTGGAGGGAGTTGGGTCTGCAGAGCAGATGTCAGCTGACTCTACCAGCCATGTAGAGGATTTTGGGCTGCCTTGCAGCCTGTGACAGTTCAGGGAGAAGAGAGATGTTCCCATGCAAGTGGAATTAAGTGGGAAGACTATAATAGCCTTAGAATAGTGATGTCTAAAATGGATGCAGGCCAAAAAGAAAACTCAGTCATGGTTAACAGGCACCCCATGACTTTGCTGGCTCTGTGTGAAGGCCATGGTTGTCACCATGCCTGTGTCCACTTCATTCCAGCAGTCTGGAGTCGCTGACACACAGGGCGGGAATAGCCAATAGGTAAGAAGCTATATGCATGAGTGACTCATTTGGATGCATCAAAGATTGGCATTACTTTGCAAAGTGGGGAGAGGTTGGCAAAAATTAAGTAATTATGTAGAATTCATATATATATATATAATAAATGTATATATTATATATATTATATATATATAAAATGACCTAGGAAGCATTGACAAAAGAAGTACTATTTAGAAACTCAAGGAGAATGTGAATAAGGTGGAGGAAAAGTATATATCTGTTTCCTACAGAAGCCTACAATTAGGACTAAAATTAGTGTCAAGTCACAAACTGTCTGCGTGCACAGCACTGTGCTAGATGGTTGCTATGGGAGGACTTCGGTCAATTTTTCCTTTAAAGGGTGTATTAGGGTTCTCCAGAGAAACAAAACCAGTAGGACATATGCACAGAGATATATAAGACAAGATTTATTATAGGAATTGGCTCACATGGTTATAGGGACTGAGAAGTTCCACGATATGCCATCTGTAAGCTGGAGAACCAGGGAAGGTGGTGGTAGGATTGGGTCCACGTCTAAAGGCATGATAGATAATAGGGGAGCTGGTGGTTTAACTCCCAGTATGAAGCCTAAGGCCTGAGAACTGGGAGGGGTAAGGTGGGTACCGGTATAAGTCCTGGAATCCAAAGGCCCCAAAACCAGGAGCTCCAATGCCTAAAAGCAGGTGAAAATGGGTGTCCCAGTTTAAGGAGCAGGGGGGAGAGAGAGGGGAGAGAAAGAAACAGGAAGAGGTGTGTGTGGGGCGGGGTGGGCGGGGAGAGAGAGAATGAATTCCTCCTCTTTCTGCTTTTTAATATGTTCAGACCCTCCAGGAATTAGTGACACCCCCCTACACTGGTGAGGGCAGACCTTCTTTACTCAGTGTCTCACGACACTGATCCAAGGGCTAATCTCTTCTGGAAACACCCTTACAAAGACACTGGGAAATAATGCTTTTACCAGCTATCTCGGTAGTCCATAACTCAGTCAAGTTATAATATAAAATTAACCATCACCAAGGGCCTCAAAAATCCTTGACTTTTAACACCTTATTATTTTTTTCTTCTCGTCATGGGAAACATAGCATTAATAAACTGTGCTCACTGTTTCTTCTTCTTAATTCACTGTGAAAGAAATGCTACATATTACACAGGAGAGAAAGTATATTGATTTCATAAAATTTCTGGGATTAAACTCTGTCCCCAAAACTTGCATGCTGTTTGGGGGTTCTATAACAGAGAGCGCCACACACATTCGTGACTCACCAGAAGAATTGCGATCGTGATACTGAGAGACTGATTACATCATTGGAGAAGTAGGGAGGGGAAAAGTAGGCAGTAGCAATGGTAAAAGTCTAGGGTGGGATTGGCTGACAAGCTGCATGCCTCCAGAGCACGTAGAATTATGGGCAAGAAGATCTGAAATAAAAGAAGGGCTCTGGGCGGCCCACTCGGGCTCTCTGGCTCTTGGACTGGCTGGCTCCAGCTCTGGGGCTCTCTCTTCCTCGAGGGGGCCTGGATGCTCTGCTGCAGCTGCCTGATTTCCCAGCTGGTGGTGTTGGGGATGGGAAGGAACTCTGGGTGCAGACTAGGTTTGGGCTGGCCTGGCAGAGGGTGGCAGGGTTACTCCTCTTTGGGTGCTCTGGAGATGATGAGCTCTGAGGCAGAAGCCTGTCATTCTTCCAACATTGTTTATGTTGTTTTAGTTTGTAAACTAATCTTATAGCAGTAAGACAACTAAAAACTAACAGGGGGAATGACAGGAGAATCCAGGAGGTTAGCCTTAACTGATAGGCCTAAGTGACTAACTCAAGTGGAAGGCTGTTATGCCAAAATTGTGAAGCTTTTGAATAAGGATTCCTTTCCTTATCACCAAACCTTTGCCTCTGGAATTTTGCTGAGGGGGTGGCGGTAGGGAGCAGGACCCCAATTACTGTTTAGTGGTAACAATCAGAACGCACAGTCTGAGGCCCAGGAGGTATCATAAGAACAAAGCTCTTCCTTATTCTTTGAAGCTGTCACCTGGTCAAGATCATGGCATTTGGTTTTGAGAGAGGAGACAGTATAGGAAGAACTCTGAGACTGCAATACTGTCACTGGCTAGCGTCTAGCATCCTGGTTGTCAGGAAGCACCTTTTACCAATTAGGTAGAATAAACAGTAAACCGAGGCAGGGAGGAGGAAGGAGACAAGTCTCACATACTAACTCAGCAGCCCTGAGCCTGGTCTCATAATATGGCCAGGTGTTCCTGTTCCAACATCACAATAAACACTGTTAGCAAGAAAGAAGGGAAGTCTTTGAAATTCTATGTAACATTTCCACTCTCTGGGAAAGAAAACCTTGAAGCTGTGCTTTCATCCCAAGGCCTGAATGTGGGAGAGGGTCCCCGGTGCCCAAAGAAAGAGCCCATAAAACAACTTTGGTGAATTGCCTACCTCTGGTCACTATCTGTTTTACGAGGGAGTCTTACAGAAAGAGCCCATAAATAACTTTGGAAAGTGCTTCAATTTTAATTAATTGCCTCCTGTCACAACAAGATGAACAAAGGGGGTCTGGAGCAAGATAAGGATTCAGGCTAACAGACCCCCACACATACCTAAGTTTGGGTAGTCACTTTCCCCCAGGAAAGATGGCACTGCATTTACCAGTTAATCAATATGTAACTCTTCTCCTCCTATCCTACCAACTATGTAAGTCCTCAGGACAAAGGACTTGCTCTCTCTCGGGGGCTCAGGGTGTTCTTGATGCTCTTGGATCCCTGGTCACTGGGTCTCTGGCCCCCCAGTCTCAGGCTGCCCAGGGGGCTTGCCACCCTGGTCTTTAGCCACTCTTACTTTTGCCAACCTGCTTTGCTCTGAAACTTTGCCTTTCACCCCCTACTCTACCCAGTCCCGTTCTCTTCCATGGGAATGGGCCACTAATAAACTGATTACATGCTGATCTGTAATTCTTTACAGGTGTCAGCAAGGAGAACCAGGTCTCTCTCATCCACAGTTTGACTGTGGATTGTGAGGAAGCCTTAGGAGTCTTGGGCCAGTTGCTCCGGTGGGGAAGATGCAGCCCATGCTCAGAGCGGGGGCACAGCTGGTGTTTTCCCGGTACTGCTTGGCCCATATTTTGTCAGGCATAAAGGGGCAGCAAAGACCTTTGGCTTGTTTCTCTTAATTGTCCTAAATTTCCATCTCATTGTGGTTATACAACACAAAGTAAGGTACACCTAGAATGAGGAGGTGTCTCTAATTTGGCAAAATTCCTAAAGTGCTTGGAACAGTTTTGGCAGATACTAAAGTGGTGCCAGAGAGATACTCTTGAAAAATACCTGTTCCTACAACAGCCCAAAGTCTGTTAGAACTGGGACTTGGAGGACCTAAGCCACCACCTATGCTGGAACAAAGGAGGTGTGCATCGCCGGCTGAACACCTGACCTTGAGGTTTCCTATTACCAGAGACATAGCCACCAGCATCCTGCTGGAAACCCAGTGAATCTTCACTGTCCCTCCCCTCCCCCTCAAGGCAAGGCCCATAAATCTCCCCGAGCCAGCCATCCCTGATTAGCAAACATTGTAGCAAACACCTATACCTGCAGCAGATCAGCAGGTAACTCACCCTCCACAGGGGTCTGCTACACACCCTTTAAAACCCCTCTATCCTTTCCCACGCTGCTGCAGTCTTCTTGGACTCAGCCTGTCTGATCGCAGTGTCCCGCCTCAAATGAAAGCCCTTAATTCAAACTTTTTGGCTCCTGGTCCTTTCTTAGCTGCCTCGGCTACCTAACAAAGTCCGTCTTTCTATTGGGCTAATATGATCCCTTGTAGGCAAGAATGATGTTTTGTTCCCCTTTATATTCTTAGCGACTGACATCTCAGAATGTCCCCAATAAGTGAGATAAAAGAGAAAAGTTGTGGTAGTTCAACACTGGTAGGTGAGTCCAGAGAGATAGAATGGGCAATTCACCGGAGGACTTAAATGAACCCTGGCTAATGTCTGGTTGATTTTAAAAATAAAAAATTTAGTTGAATATTTGAGTCTGAAGCTATTACATTAACTTAAAATCCAAACAAGGCATACCAGTGGGGCACTTTGGTCACGAGGCCCTGTTGTCACAGGGTGCAGCCAAGAGGGAGGCCCCAAATAGGGATTTGGAATGGGGTCCACAACTTGGAGTGTCTAGGAAATATTAGAAAGACATATAAGATGTCCTAACCCTTTCCCCCCATAGGTGTGGGTTGGGGGAAGGGACACATGGAGCAGGGCCATTGAGAGCTGTTTTGTATAGCAACAGCTTTGCAGCTAACCTCTGGTGTGGTCGTTTAACATATCTATAACCTTTAACTGGTTGCATAGATATATTAAATAGCTGTGGCCACCTTTGAGCCAGGGAGAAGGGAGTGACTTCTACCCAAGATGTATCTGGTGGAGCAGGTCCCCCTGATTACAGGGCTTGCGTGGGAGCTTGGAGATGACTGGTTCCACGCCATGAGGCCACACCTGCCCAGACTTACTTTGGCAGCCCAGTAAAGCTGAAAGGATATGGGAGTGCTGGCAAGTGTAGCCGATAGTGGGTGGAGTTCGAAATGGGGCTGCAGAGGAAGATTGGCGCGGGGATTTAAAACCCAGACATGGCAGCCATTAAAGAGGTGCCATGCGGCTTTGCCAGAGTGGGGACCCCACAGCTTTGATAGAAAAGGACCATGCAGCTTTGGGCTGCTCCCTTTGGCCATGTGGCCTGGGAAGCAGGAGAGACTTTTCCTGGAAGAAGGGTGAAACAACTCTTGCCAGTAGGCCATGAGAAGGTGCCACATGGCTTTGGATTAATTAGAGATCCTGCCTGGATGGTGACACAGCTGATGGTGCCTGTGGCCGGAATCACAGATGTCTACTTCTTTTCCTGAGATATGGTACCCTGAATTAGGGCAGGGGGAAAAGGAAGCACTGTGGGTGTCTGTGGGTATCCAAAAGGACTTGAATTTTTTTTTAAGTAACCATTTAAAAAATTTTTTTAAAAGATTTTATTTATTTTTAGAGAGGGAAGGGAGGGAGAATGAGAGAGAGAGAGAAAAACATCAATCTGCAGTTGCTGGGGGCTGTGGCCTGCAACCCAGGCATGTGCCCTGACTGGGAATTGAACCTGTGATGCTTTGGTTTGCAGCCTGGGCTCAATCCACTGAGCTATGCTAGCCAGGGCAGGACTTTGATATTTTAATGAAGACATTAGGTCACTACTTTAAGTCTGTATAGCTTTAAATAAACATTTCCTTTCCTTTTCATAAATCTCTGGCATTGAGAGACGTCTTTCCTAAGATGTCAGACAATCGAACCTAATGGGAGTCCTTTTGGTAACAGTATATAGTAACCCCCCTTGGCCCCGTGTGTGGGTGTGTTCTGTAACAGTTTTTGGCATCCCTGGGTGGGCCAGTAATTGCCCCCCCCATCTGTTCTGTAACACCATGAGATTTATGAACCCATCTAACTCTGATAGGATCGTGCGTGTCTTGGAGGTTAGAGGGCTGGCTCACCAAGCTGCTCAACATCAGGTGTGTTCACCTGAGCTTTCAGCTGGGGCTGGGTCAGAGACAATTCCTGCCTGCCTTCCACCAATTGTCTGTGGTTTTGATTCAAGACAGATCTCTATGCCTTACATGCCATACTTGCAGGCGGCGGAGTTGACTTTCTGACATGTAATGTTAGCTGCACTGACTTTCGTGTTTAAGCCAGAGGATGGCCCCACAGCTGGGCTGGGGCCTCAGAGTTGCCTGGCAGCAGTGAAGTTGCGTGACAAAAGTCCACCAATATAATGTAATCCCAAGAGGGCAGTGAGGAATCTGCTCAGTCCTGTATCTTCAGTATTTTGTGTTTAATGCACAGTGGACACTCAACAAATATTCATAGTAGTCACCCTTTGTGAAAAACCTCTTTGAGGATTTTTATAAACATCCTACCACCTCAAACAGATCACTGATGGGGAATGGCACTTGCTGATGACAGCCTGTGAGTTGCTCAGTTGTGTCGGGACGGATGTTAACTGAAAACCACTCGATTCTGAAATGCCTGAAGTCCCATCAAAAAAGTACTAAAGGCAAATCTAAATGGGCACTGGAATAAGAACTATCTTTAAAGCATATTTAGATAATTTTATGTATATTAATAATGGAGGTTGCAAATTAATGTCTATTTCCCACCACATATTGTTCTATAGAAAAGTAATTTGCAACAGGTTAAAATCGAAAATTTTAACTCTCCATCACCTAACCGACCAATTGACCTGTAGATTTTGGCAATACCACTGTACACTATGTATTCTCAAAACCAAAGTATTTGGCCTTATGTGAGTGGACATAACTATTTAATCAAGTCTCTCTCAGAATACATTGGAAATGACAGTGATGAAATATAAAATAAATCAGTTAAAGAAATATGCATGCCACTCAGATTCCACCAGTGATTTAAATGGCATGAAGCAAACGACCCTCCCACTCAGCGACATTCATCTGGTGCAAACAGTGGCAGCAGGAGAAGAGCCTGCTGAGACACGAGCCTGGCATGGGGACGGAGGTTCAAGGGAGGCAGAGAGAAAGCCCAGTGTTTCAGTTCCATCCAATTGTTCTGATGCCGTGTTTCCATCCCATTGCTGATTTGGCCTTTAGGAACTCTCCAGTTTTCTTAGGGTTTCTAGAAATCATTTACAAGGGCACTTCAGATTACAGGGGCACTGTACATTCCAGGCCAGGAGCAGGGCAGTGCCCCGCAGTGCGGTGTGCCTCAGATCAGGCCTGGCACATGGTATGTGTCTCACAGACACTTATTGAATTAATGGATAAAGTAGTCAATTAGCTTACTGCTTGGCTGTGTGCTTTGAACTTATTTTGCATATGCTCTTAAATTTTTAAATTGGTTCACAACAATAACAACAACAACAACAAAAGACTTGGGCAGTGTATAAGAGTAAAACAGTCCTATTTATGAGCAGAATGGGCAGCTTGTGATAAGTCTTGAGTTTAACTCACACATCTACCAAAACATGCCTAACATGTCTGTTATTAGAATCACTTTGGGTTTGTCTGAAGAGCACAAGTCAAATTCATGTGTTTTCATGGGGTCTATTATTTGAATGTGAATATATTGAGAGCTGTTAATGTGAGAAGAAACTAATGTATATGTTTTCTTAGAAAAGACCAAGAAGGAAACAGAAAAAGGCTGCAAATTATATTAGGAACAACTATGAAGCCATAAGTTCAACATAAGATGTTATATAATAATAACTATATCTTATTAATATTATGCCAATATATTTAATAGTGTAAATAAAGTGGACAATTTTCTGCAAATATGTACTTAGTGTAGCTCCCTCAAGAAGACATAGAAAACATAAATAGTCCTTAGACCACTAAAGAAATTTACTAATATTTGAAAATCTACCCAGGTAATCCAAAGTATGTCAAGGCTATATATTACAGTTGGAGTCTACTGAATAATAAAGGAAAAAATGTTACAAACTAAGTTTATCCATTTTCCTGTTGAGTCCTTGCATTTGAGGAGTTTCCATTTTTCTAAGGACATGGTTAGAGGATTCAGGAATGCCCCAAAACATTTAATAATTTATTTAAATACACAGGAAAAAGAAAGTCTCGGAGGTGTGGAAAGCCATTGCAAATGGCACTACAGAAGGGGAGAAATAAGCAACAATGAGAAAAAGCTTGAGAAAGCCAGGATCCAGCACCAAGATGTTGAAGCCCAGTGGTAAGTTGGAGTCTGGCACCTCCTAGGCTCTCTTTGAGCTGCATGTGGACTCAGACCTTAAGGCCCAGCCACAGCAGCTGACTATAACAGCAGCAAGCCCACCACAGGAACTTGAGAATATTTTTTTGTTTCAAGAAAAATGTTCCCATCACCAACAGACACACTGGGGCCATAGCCCACTTATGAGCTCAACTGGCTTCACCCCTCTGCCTGGGTCACAATGGAGCTGATACCCGACTGCTCTGCCAACATGCAAAAATTCTGGAGATAGAGTTTGGTGGAAAAGGAATCTTTTATGTAATTTGCAAAATATCTGGGTAACAATGGTAAGGGGGGACAATGGCCAGAATATGACCTATTACAACCACCACATAGATTCAAGAACTAGAAATAACGCAAGGAAAACACTCTGTTTACAGTGTTAAATTGAGCTTGCCATAAAGCAGCTTTCAATTTACGACTCATCACCAAGGTCTGGTTGGACCAGACAAATATCCTTGTTCTTAGGAACATGTGCCTCAGGTTACAAAAATTAAGTGTTTCCTGAAAAACTAGAATGCTGATAAATGATAAAAGTCATTTAAAACCACTGAAGAAGACACATAAAACTTTGATCCCATTTAGTGTTTTTCTCCCTCTATAAAACCCCTGAAACTAATATTTTAGAGTGACATGCATGCATGGGGGAAGAGTGAGGGGCCTTCCATTGATAGGCCAGAGCTCCCTCCCCTCCCCTCTCCCCGCCCTGATGCCTGGGGTCCAGGACCTCCAGCCCCAGGTGTCCGATGAGGGGGAGATAAAAAGAAGTGGCATTTCTGTGCACTCCTTTTTAAATCCTCCCGCCAGCATCCCTTGTGCAGCCAGCGTGTGTTGCCCTGGATTTAGTGTGATGCTTACAGAGGCAGCTCAACCTTTTCTCCTTTTCTGGGAGTCAGGTCCCCCATTACCGATTCTTGGCTTTAAAGAAGAGGACTACATTCAAGGTTTCTCATTCTCAGCTGGGAAAGTGAGCTTATCAGATTGGAGAAGAGAGAGCCAAGGCATGAGGCTGTATCTTCCTGTGTCAACCTATCCTGGGATCCAACCCAGAACAATGGCAGAGAGCAGGTGACCAGGGCTATAGGGCTGCCAAGGGCCAGAGCTCTGCATAGTGTAGTGGAAAAGGGCCTCCTGAGGATGCCCAGAAGGGAAAGTGCTGAATGGTTCCCTTTCAGCGTCAATGGAGTGGGGACAAGGGCCCCTGGAGACGAGAGAGCCAGGGTGCACCATCCAGACCAGAACCGCCTAAAACATCAGTGACACTGGAGACCAGTGTGCCATGCATGCCCGTGGTGCCTCTCTGGGGCCCAATTCACAGTGTGGTGCCACTCAAAGCTACTGTGGGCAGGACTCAGCCTCTCAGTGGCCGACGGGAGCAGGTGTGCTGGGCTGTGCAGGCAGCTCCTATTGAGACCAGACTTCGGACATCGAGAACCCATGCCACAGGGGCCCGTGTGGAGAGCGCCTGGCAGACCCCTCACACTGCCTCCTTGTTGCCCGTCCCTCCCAGTAACCTGGACAATGAAGGCCCGGACTCCAGGAGCCTGTTTGCTGAGGACCCTAGCATTCACACTGTGCAATGTCTTCCTTTGGTAGTAATGTTTTGGAACCAACCACGGCAGCAATGGGGGCTGTGGAAAAGAAAAGCACGATGATGAACTATATAAAAGGAGTGGAGGAAGTCAGGCCGCTGCTCCTCGGTGACGGAATCCCTGTGCAGGCTGACACTAAATTCAAGGTAGTAAATGTGACCAACAAAATTGAGGCCTATAAAGGAAAATTGAACATCAGGGGGACAACTATGTAAAAGACAGTGGTGAGATATTACCACGTAGATGAGCAAATAGCTCCCAACTACGTAAAACAAACACAGTTCTTGGAGTAGGGAAAGATGAAAACCGTTTTGAAGCAGCAGTTGAGTAAGTGAGAAAAGGATCTTTAAAGAAAGAGCCAGTGAAGGAAGATGGAGATGTTGGAGCAGAAGCTCAGCAAAGTGCAAGCTGGAGCCGCTGCAACCGGAACTATCGGAAAACAGCAGACAGGAGATGAAACGGAGAGCTCGGACCTCAGCGGCTGAGGCACAGAGGCAAGCGTGAGTAATGTGTAGACCTGAGAACAGAGTCGGAGGATCCGCACGGGCTCAGATTTACTGCAGCTGCCCACCAGCCCGGGGACTCAGCTCAGGAGCCCCAACCCCGCAGGCATGTGCGGGGCACCCCATGAAGCTTACAAAATCTGAGGTCTCAGCCGCAGCAGCAGGAACAGGGGTACCTTGAGTTTCTAATCCAAGACAAGCCATTTCTTCAATCCCCTCTGGAGACTCTAAAACCCTTTTCCCTGGGGGACCAAAATGAGGATTAATTAATCCACAGTAAATCCTATTGAATAGGACTGATTCATTAACAGCTGGAGCAAGTATCTCTAGGTGCTGCATACCTGAGGGATCCCCTCAAAACCAGAATTATCTTTTGGACGGCAGTCCCCTTGTAGTACAGGCTCCCCGCCCCCCCCCCCAGGTGAGTGTTCTAGGAACCATCTGTAATCAGTGTGCCAGCTAGTATTGTTGTGAGAGGCTGAGTCTGGCTTCACTGAAATGTTTCTGAAGAGTCTTTCAAGACGTTTGCCCATTTCGTGAGTGACTTATAAGTACACCTGCCCACCATCATGCTGAGTGTTGAGCAGTTTTTGACCAGAAATGGCATAACCCTCATGCCCCACCCTCCCTATTCACTCGATCTCTCCCCTAGCAACTTCTTTTTGTTTCCCTGGATGAAAAAAGTCCTCAAAGGGAAACATTTTGCAGACATGGAAGAGGTGAGACAAACAAAGGCAGAAGTGCTGAAAGGTATAGAAATTAATGAGTTGAAAAATGGTTTCGAGCCATGGAAAAACTGTGTCAGTAGGTGTATCGATCAAAGGGAAGGTACCTTTTAAGGTGACTGAAGTTTAAACATGTAAGAACACACAATTTTTTATAAATAAATAGTTTTTTTATTTTTGGGGTCCTCCCTCATATACCTAGTTAGGAAGGCCTCATTGGCTACCGTAAAATAGCTACCATCACGTTAGTGTGAAGAATTAGGTGCTTTTCACAGCTGAGTGCTAGGTATGTGTGGGACCCTTCACGAGGTTTTTCTTTCATTAGGTCGTTTCAGTGCATTGAGAAAGAAAGAGAATAAAGGGGGTGTGTATTATGTCAACTCTTTTGAAATGTGAAAAAATACCTCCAGAATTAGTGAGGCAGCCTAATTCCTCTATGTACTTTTTTTTTGAAAGTGAAAAGTGTTAAAATATCTGGACAACAACTAACAACATTCTAAAGCCTTTTGTGCCATGTATTTCCCTGGCAGCACCCTAAATTCCTTAGATTAGTTTTAGGTCCCCTATTACATTTTCTTTTTATAGGTGCCATGTATTTACGCCTTTTGAAGAGAACTAGGAATAGTATTTTTTTATAGTATAGATTTTTAGGGTAGTATTTTTTTTGCATTTATGAAGTATTGATGGTTAACCAGGGATTTATTTAAAATTGTCAGTAATAAAACACTTTAAAATAATTTTCTTGAATTTTGTTTTGTTGATATGTAAAAATGATTCCTTTAAATTGGATTAAATGGTACGCAGCACCTCACTCCCAGTGAAGGGATGGGCCAGGTGTGAGGTGTACTTGGGAGCTTGGAATGGGGGCAAGGAACATTTTTAGGGGTTTTTCCCAACCTTCCTCCCAGCTAAAATTAGAAGAGAAAGAGAAAAATAATTGGATTTAAAAAGCACTCTTCCTCAATGTGCCTTTAACTTCTAGCTTTAACAATTTTTCTATTAAATATGTAGTGTCTTTATTAAGAAGCTTTTTGTCATTAAAAAAATAAACCTACTTGGATTAAGAAAGAAAGAATATTACCAAATTATGATTGCTGTTACAACCTAACACCTCTCATGGAGTAATCTTGAGATCAGGCATGCTAACTTCTGAATATATTGTATGAATTGCTTTAATGGCCTCCCAGTTGGTACGAAGTCAGTCAGTGACGCTGTAACAGGGTGCAGCCAAGAGGGGAGCCTCAAATAGGGATCCGTGATAAGATCCAGAAGAGCCTGGAGGTAACTGGCTCCACACCACAGGGCCACACCTGCCCAGAATCTGGCAGCTGTAGCCAATTGTGAGAGGAGCTGTAAATGGGGCTTCAGAGGAAGATTGGCGCTGGGATTTAAACCGAGACGTGGCAGCCATTGGAGGGGGGAGGACTATGCACAGCCCTGCAAGAGAGAACCACACAGCTTTAGCAGAGTGAAGACTCCCGCAGCCCTGAGAGGGAGAACCACGCGGCTCTGGCAGAGTGGGGACTCCCATGGTCCGCGGAGAGAGGACCATGTGCCTTTGCCAGAGTAGGGGCAGCTTTAGGAGATATGGTACTCTGGACGAGGCAAAAGGGGAAGGAAGGAAGGACTGTGTCTGTTTGTGGGTGCTTTAAGGGACTTTAGGATTTTTGGTGAAGACATTAGGTCCCTACTTTAAGTCTGTATAGCATTAAATAAACGTTTCCTTTCCTTTTCACAAATCTCTGGCATTGAGAGACATCTTTCCTCTGGCGGCGGACATAACGGACCTGGGGGCTTCTTTCAGTAATAGTATATCATCTCAGGCCCCCCTTTGTTTGTTCTGTAACAACACCTATTCAGAGCAGTAAATTTGAGGCAACCACTTATGAATTATATTCATATACATATTGCTTGTTACCTTTTACACAATGGCTTTTGATCATGTCTATTTCAATAAATTCTGTAAGTTACATGTTCCTAAACTCATTTTGTTTTAATCCTTACCAGAGGATATGTTTATTGATCTTAGAGAGAGAGAGGAAGGGAGAGAGAGAGAGATCGTCAATGTAAGAAACCTCAATTTGTTGCTTCTATATGTGCCCTGACTGGAGATGGACTCCATAGCCTTTTGGTGTATGGGATGATACTCCAACCAATTGAGCCACCCAGCTGGGGTGCTCCTCGACTTATTTTAACATCTTTGATAAAAATGACAAATATTTTGTGTAGTTCACACCTTACAGGACTGATAGATCTAGGGCTCATATTTTCCTAGGTGGCTTTGTGGAAACTCAGACTTCTGTGGGATTCTATGCAAAATCTGACATGACCATGAATCCTTCTGGAGAGCACTTTTTGTTAGGTTCTGTCATATTTCACAAAACATCTGTGTCACACAAAAAGGAGAACATCCTAAACCAAGTTTGGGTGAATGATAAGTAACAATCTAGTGTTTTTTCCAGTAATGCTCTTGGTGGCCGGGGATTTATAAGGTCCTCGCATGGGTGTGGCATTGATTCATCACCTGGTGCACCTTGAGACAGAGCACATTTCTCGCTTTGTCAATGCACTGGAAGAAACCTCCATTTCCTTGTAGGCAGGGTGAACTTCCATCCTAGTTTCCCTGGAACAGCCTTACTTTACACCTGTTGACCAGCATAATTAGTAATATTAGTTTTTTCACTCTCAAAAGTATCCCAGTTTGAATGATGGGATCACTACAAACACGATGCAAGAACTGGCCTTTGATGAGGCACCTTTATCCCTTGGGAAAAAAATAAATCAAAATCAACTTCCAAACACAGCTGGTCTTGCCGGCAGCCAAGAGATAGGCAGCAGTTTTACCAATTTTCATTAAAATTAACTCACACAGGGATACAGGACCCAACCTGGAGTGAAAGTTCAGCCATAACCAACCCCTTGGGGCATGCTTCATGTTTTAAAAATACAGCCTTTCCATACAAAGTGAAACCTAGTTGTGTGTCAGTCTTGACGGGATGGGTGCTTTTCATTTGGCTTAAGAATGTGACATATTAAAAATGAGCTGGGAACACCATTTAACCCAGTTTCCACCCAAAGCTTAAAACCAAATGAATCCTTCTCAGTTTTTATCTGCCTGGTACAGCAGAAGCTCTATCAAGTTAAAAGAAAGCTGTGATGTGATGAACTATGTGGACTCCTCCACACAGTCATAAAGCTAGGGCCCCAAACCTGGAAATTCTGTAGGATGAAATCATTTACTGCCTGGACTTCTAGTCCTCATTCATACCTAACCCTGCCCTCTTTGGCTGTCTGAAGCTATTCTGAGAGACATATGGTTCTATCAGCAAGAGTACAGGCAATGTTATTTACAAATGCCACCTGAAAATTGACCGGCTCTTGTTTCTCCCATGTGCTTCTGTTCCAATAGGCTATACTGCTTCCCATTCTGTCAACATGGCTCATGTTTCTCACAAGTATGGTGGGTTTAGCGAGGGATCTTTCTCTTGGGCATCTTTCTCACCACTAAGCTGGTCTCAGTCCATCGTTTTGAGTGCCTGAAAAGCCAAAGCAAGGACGGCTTCTGATAGAACCTCAGATTCATGCCTGGTCTCTTGTTGTTCAAGAAGAAGATCGAACTTTTATGTATCTATGGTCAAGCACTCCCAACAGTCTGGTACCTGAGGGCGGGCAGTGCTCCTGATTTCCTGTGCTCCTAGGATGAAGTCTCCTCAGCAGTGGTGCCCTGGAGTGTGTGAATGCGTCTGTAAATGCTCTAGCTTCCTGGCTAAGCAAGCAGGCTTATGCCTCCCAATTTATTAAAATCAGTGTCCAATTCCCTTTGCTCTCCTCCTTATTAATAACTAGTTAACTACCTATGGTTATACCCCCACCCCTCTAGGGACTCTGTTCCACTCCCACCCCTGGCAGCTTGCATCATCTTAATGATTGAATTTCAACAGTACTTTCCAGCGAGCTGTGTGGACAGTGCACCCAGGTGTTTGGCCAGATGCCTGTTTTTCTCACCTACTTCCCAAAACAGCCTGTATATTTTCTAACAAAATGTCAGCTTTTGTTGTAACTTTGAGACAAGACCCTGGGAAACAAATCACAGTAGAGAGAGCTGTTGGCATCTTGTTGGACTGAAGTCACACCCACTGGACCACACATTTATAAAGAAGTGTGGCCGCATGCTCTTCTCCCAGAACCATTCAAGATTCAGTTTGGGTAGGTGAGGTGCAGGTGGAAACCTCACCTATCACTGTCACCCCTTGCAGCATGCATCACCCAGTTATTGGTGCCAACTCTCCTGTGTACTGAGTTCAGGGATTTCATGCTGATCAAGGCGAAATATATGTTCACAACAAGGAAGTAGTCACACACAGCAGGCTTTATTTAGGGAGCGCTTTGACAAGTTTGCATGCAGGGGGAGACCCTCCCAGGATGAGGCCTTTTAGAGCCGACAGCATGGGGTTCCACCTAGAAATGAAAAAGTGCAGGTAGCTCCAGGGGGAGAAGGGAATCCTTCAGGGACCTGAGGTATCTCATGAGTTTGCTCAGCAGCATAGTGAGGGGCTCCGGGTCACAGAACCCACAAGGGCTGCCATGGGTTGAATCTGTTCACAACCCCAGGGTCTATCTTATTCACAGCCAGGAAATGGTGGTGCAGATTTTACACTGCATAAAGCGGGCAGGAATTAAATGGCTAAGATGTGCTTACTTCAGCTATATTTAAACAATTGTATGACTCAGAATTGGGGTTGGGACAGGTAGTTTTTGAAAAAAATGGTCCAGCCCACTGTGCAGTGAAAAAGCCACAGGGCTGATGATCTGGGATCTTTAGTTCATTTATGTGAAACCCTGCTTACATATCATCTAATGTAGTTTATCTTTCTCCATAGAATAGCCAATATCTGTTGTCCTTGTCACTGGTTCAGGCTTCCTTGGAGCAATCAAGGCCACCAGCCTGATATTTGAACAGGAAATGCAGGCAAACACCTGAGTCAGGAAAAAATTCTCAAAACTGATCAACCTCCTTCCTGCTCATTTCCTCCAACCAAAGCCTCTCTGAGGTCCCTGGGGAAAAACAAACACTCAGGCATCCCTGTAACAGGGTGCAGGCAAGGCAGGGAGGGCAAATAGGATTTGTAATGGAATCCAGAACTCAAGGTGTCCAGGAAATATTAGAAAACAATATATATAGGATGTCCTCACCTCTACAAGTCTGAGCTAAGGGATGTGACACATGAAGCAGGCCATTGAGAGCTATTTTGCGTAACAACAGCTTTGCAGCTAACCTCTGGTGTGGTCATTTAACTTACCTATAACCTTTAACTGGTTTCATGGATATGTTAAATAGCTGTGGCTACACTTTAAGCCAGGGGAATGGAAGTGACTTATACCCAAGATGTAACTGGGAGGCAACTCCCCCTGGTTACAGAGACTGGGTGAGAGCTTGGAGATGATTGGGGCCACACCTGCCCAGACTTACTATGGCAGCTGAGTAAAGCTGGATGAATACGGGAATGCTGGCAGGTGTAAATGATTGTGGGAGGAGTTGGAAATGGGGCTGCAAAGGAAGATTGGCACTGGGATTTAAATCCAGGCACCATAGCCATGCTGGGTTGGGACTATGTGGCTTTGGGTGCTCCCTTTTGCCACATGGCTTAGGAAGCAGAAGGGACTTTGCCTGGAAGAAAAGGGGTGAAAGGAGTCTTGCTGGTGGGCCACGAGAAGGTGCCACATGGTTTTGAATTAACTGAAGATCGTGGTGGTGACACAGCTGATGGTGCCGGGAACCTGAGCCATGGAGTTCTGCTTCTTTTCCTGAGATACGATACCCCAGATTAGGGCAGAGGGAAGAAGGAAGGAGGAAGGACTGTGCGTTTGTAGGTATTCTAAAGGACTTTGGTATTTTTAATGAAGACGTTACATCATTACCCTAAGTCTGTATAACTTTTTAAATAAATAATTTCTTCCCTTTTCACCAGTCTCTGGTATTGAGAGACATCTTTCTCCTGGCAGCAGGCAAGGCGAACCAAGTGCTGGGTCAGGGGATTCCGGAGCAAAAGGGAGGGTCCTTTCAGTAATAGTGTATCATTCCCGCCCCGCCCCGCCGGGGTCTGTTCTGTAACACCCCCTTTTCGTCTTTCCCTCACACACAGACATATTCAGGGTCGGATCTTTTGCCTTCGGCCTTCTCACGATCAGGGGACCACACTGGTGACCAACAGTCTGCCTGGCTGTCAAACTGTCTCAGAACCTGGAACATTCCAAACTAATGGTCACATGATAGCTCTCTCAAAAATCAGCAGTTATTTCAACTGACCAGCCCTGGAAAAGAAGTTAATGCCACAAATGGAAAGCGGCCACCTGGGCTGGAGCTTCGGTGGCTTGAGGAATCAAGACTGTAGGCCCTGGTATATGGCTGACTCAGGATTTCAGCCACTTCCTGTTCAGCCTGCCGTGAGACCTGAAGAAGCTGTCAGTGGCTGTACCCACATGTGACTTTTAGATGTAATTTTTTCAAACGTACTGCAAGTATATTCTGAATGCGCCTGGGAACCATTCTTCATCGGACCTTTCTAGAAACTTACTACCCAGCAGGGCAGATTTGAACATCACTAACACCCTCTAAAATCTCCTCCATAAAAACTGGCATCCGGAGGAAAGCTCATTCCGGGCACCAGGGAGGCTGTGATGCTGACACCACATTACTCTGCTCTTTCCTCTGGGTTTCTAGGAATTTCCTAGAGACTTGGTGTCCTTCTAAATCTTTTTTAAAAAGATTTTATTTATTTATTTTTAGAGAGAGAGGGAGGGAAGGAGAAAGAAAGGGAGAGAAATATCAATGTGTGGTTGCCTCTCACACCCCCGCTACTGGGGACCTGGCCCACAACCCAGGCATGTGCCCTGACTGGGAATCAAACTGGCGATCCTTTGGTTCACAGGCTTGTGCTCGATCCACTGAACTACACCAGCCAGGGCCCTTCTAAATGTTTATATTAAAATAAATGTCCTTGTTTGGCTCTGGCGGGTATAGCTTGGTTGGTTGTCTGATTTTTTAACAAATGGTGCAGTCAACATCAGGGCCAATGAGCAGGGCATCTTTGGCTTATTTATATAAAACTATGCTCCCGCATACTTGTGTATTTTCTCTTTCTCTACCAAAGAGCCCACCTGTCATCTTTGTCACTGGTTCAGGCTTTCTGGGGAAATCAAGGCCACCTGCCTGAAATTGGGAAAAGAAATACAAGCAAAGACCTGAGTCAGGAAGATTCTCAAACCTGACCAGCCTCCTTCCTGCTCATTTTCCTCCAGCCAAAGCCTCTCTGAGTGAGGTCCCTTGGGAAAACCAAGCCCGTTGCCACACACAGACATATTTAGGGTCGGATCTTTTGCCCAACTGAGTCCCTCTCATGATCAGAGGATCATATTAGAACTAGGGGTCTGCTTGACTCTCAAACTGTCTCAGAACCCAGAACATTCTAAACCAACTGTCACATGATAGCTCTGCCAAGAACCAGCAGTTATTTCAACTGTCCAGCCCTGGAAGAGCAGTTAATGCAACAAAGTGGGGAAGTGGCTACCTGGGCTGGCACTTTGGCAGGTTAATGGACTAAGTCTGTGGGTCCTGATACTTGGCCGACTCACGATCTCTGAGCTATTAATACTTTCTGTGCAGCCTTGGCTGAGACCTGATGAACCTGGCAGTGGTTGTCCTCACACTTGACTCTTAAGTGAATCTTTCCATCTGTGCTTGCAGCAATATTGTTTGGCTAAGTAAAAGGATCTTCCACATGCCAATGAAAAGAATATGGCTTTGCCTTCTCACAGTTTTCCCTTACATATGAGGCCTTAAATAGCTACCATTATTTTTAATCAATGCAAATATAATTTCCACAGTAACTTCATTTGGATAATCGGTCCTCTTTTTGGCAGGATGTAATTTTTTCAAAATTATTGTCCGTATATTCTGACTGCCCCTGGCAACCATTCTTCATTGGACCTTTCTAGAAACTTATTACACAGCGGGACAGATTTTAACCCCACTCGCACTCTCTAAAATCTCCGTAAAAACAAATACCAGGAGAAAAGTTTATTAGGGAGAGGGGCTCACTCGCACCCTTTCTGGACACCAGGGAGGCTATATGGCTGACACCGCATCACTCTGCTCTTTTTCTCTTACCAGATGCACCCCCATTCCATTTCAGGACCCAGGATTAGGGGGGCTATAGAGAAAACAGCCAACACACAGTTTTGCTCAGCCAGTGAGTAATTCCAGTATACATACCATTACCCCTGAGCTTCAGGGGTCTGCAGCTGTAGAAAGGAAGACACTGTGAGGGGCAGATCAAGATGTGGACATTTACGAGGGGTATTTGTTTTTTCACTCTGCTAAGTGTTTTTTTTTTTTAAAGATGGGGCTCACTGGCTAACTCAAAGATCAAAGACTCCAAAAACAAGTGTAGAGGAAACTAGTTAAAAAGCAAGTGCTTTTCCTGGAGCACGTACCTGCCAAGTACATTGGACTCCCAATTACAAAAATGCACACACTTAATCCAAGCAGAGAAATTGGTCCTGAGCAAAAGCTCTCACTATCTAGTTTATGACGGATGCTCCATTTCAAGGCGTTTTCTCTCAGCTGTCAAATAATGAGAGATGCACAGTAAATTCCAAGCCAGCACACTACGGTGCTGTGCATGTCATGTACATGATACTCTGTCCCATTATAATATCTGAACTGGATCTAAAAGTAAAAACAAAAAGCCAAGCAGGCAAACATGTGTATGAGAAGTGAAGCGGGCCGTGCTCGAGCAGTGGTACTTTTCCTTTTCAGAAGTTGCCTCCAACAGGGTCTCAGAGTGTCAGTGATGCAGACATGTACCCTGGGCACCAACGTTCGGGGAGCTGGGGGGACACAGAAAAACAGTACGGGGGTTGCTAATTATGAATTACGCAGGAAGCTTTGCTGGGTGTGGTCCGACTGGAGGGTGTGGAAGTGGTTTGAGCAGTTAGGTCTCTGCTGCTGCTGCTGCTGCTGGTGGAGGACATTCCAGTGGGTGAGACACAGATAGCAAAGGAGAGAAGTAGGAGCTAAAGGCCACAAAGAAGCTTTGTACAGTTTTCTCTTCGGAAATTGAATGACCTACCATCACTCAACATGAATCACGTGGGCATTGACATTCTCACAGTAACTTCAATCCCAACACAGGGAGGGGGCAGCCCGCTGCTTGGCAGGGCGTTCCCTTCTCCAACCCATTGCTGGTGCATTCTGACTGCTGCTGGGAGTGTTCCCCGTTGTGCCATCCGGCATGAGGGTGCCCAGAAAGATTTCATCATCACTAATGCTCCCCCAAATCTACTCTGTTGAAATGCAGACATCAGAAAGAGAGTTGCTAGAGGAAGGGGACCACTACTTCCTCCGGACGCCAACGAGGCTGAGCTGGCTGACACCAGACCACCCTGCCCTTTCTTCTGGCTTCAGAGCAATTTCCTTAGAGACTGTCTCATCACAGAAGTACACATGTGAAGCCCGTTTCTCTCACCACGCCCCCATGCTCATTCAGTGGCCGTATCCAGAATGAGGGTGGCTGTGTAGACACAAGCCAACTCCTGTTTTGACTTCAGTCAGTGAATAATTTCAGGGTACGTGGCAAGATCCCCAATGCTTGAGACAGCTGCATCACTGGGGAGTATAGGACCAAGCTGTAGGATTCACATGGGGCTATTTTTTCTTGATGAGTTAAAAAAAAAGTGGAACAGGGTTTGAATCAAAGGTGAAAGACCACAAAAACAAGTAGAGACGGCCTCCGTTGAAAGGCAGAAGCTTTTCGGGGAGCAAGTATCACTCAAGTTCATTGGAATTCCAGTGGCTAACTACTTAATCCAAGGTGGGGAAGGACTTGTGAGGAAAGACTCCACCATCCAGTCTGTGATGGATTCTGTCATTTCGAACTGTTCTCTTCAATCAGATATCACATGGTCAAAGACAGGTCAATATTAACCTAACGTCAGAGGCACTCTATCTTGCTAATTACACAAGATTGAATTTTTGTGTCTGAATTTGGAAAGGAAAAATACTATTGAAGCCACATTGCTCTGTAGCTTCAGTAAAAGTGGACTTACTGGGACCCCAGACTTTCTGACCGCAGCAGGGCGGCAGACGGAGTTGGGGGGTACACAGCACACCACAGCGGTCAGCGCTTCGGTGGCTGCTCATTCCAGACCACTCAGGGCACTCTTCTTGGTTTGGACAAGGGGCCAGAGGGGATGAAGGTGATTAGTGAATAGTATGGACTGACCTGCTGCACCATCCTACTGGGTGAAGGATAGATGACGAAGAAGAGGAGCAGGAAACATGTTAGGGAGCAGAGGTGGCTAAGAAAGGGCGAGGAGCCAGAATGTTGCAATTAAGGGCTTGTGTTCGAGGCGGGACACTGCGATCAGGGGACTGAGTCTGAGCAGATGGCAGCGGCAAGGGAAGGGGTGGAGGAGGGTGTGTAGCAGATTCCTGGGGAGGGTGGGTCACCCGGCTGATCTGCTCCAGGTTTGCAAGACAATGTCTTCTCTGATCAGGGATGGCTGATTCGGGGGTTTTAAAAAGATTTTACTTATTTATTTTTTTCAAGAGGGGGAGGGAGTGAGAGAAACATCAATGTGTGGTTGCCTCTCAGGTGTCCCCCACTGTCAATCCAGGCATGTGCCCCTACCGGGAATTGAACCAGTGACCCCTTGGTTCACAGCCCAAGTTCAATCCACTGAACTACCCCAGCCAGGGAATGATACAAGGACTTTTAAAGTCCAGGTTTATGCGCCTTGCCTCTGGGAAAAGCTTGAGGGAGAGGGGAGGGGCAGCGAGGAGTCAATGGGTTTCCAGCAGGGTGCAAGAGGCTATGCCTCCGTTGCCTCTGGTAACAGGGAACCCGAGGTCAGGTGTTCATCTGAGACGCACACCTTTGTTGCAGTGTAGCTGGTGGCTTAGGTCCTTCGTGTCCCAGTACATTCTAAAAGAGAGAAATCAGACAAAGACTTTGTATCATTTTCTCTTGCATGTGGGAAGTTGAAAACCTATGATGATTCATCATGTAAAAATTAATTGGAATTTTCCAGTACCTTCAGTTTAAACCAGGGTGTCCAACCCATAGCCCGGTGGTGGCATACGGCCCAGGATGGCTGTGAATGTGGCCCAACACAAAATCGTAACTTTACTTGACATTACTTAGTTTTATTACTTAGATATTTACATTTTCTATATTAATAATCACAAACTTGGGACCTGATGAATGTTTTTTTAAAGGATCATCCAAAGGGCTGCTGCATACTTAGGGTTATTATATGAGGACTTTTTTGCTTATCTGTGTTGGTGGGTATCATGATAATTACACACAGACTTTTCTTGCTTATCAGTTTTCGTTAGTGTTTGTGTGTTTAATGTGTGGCCCAAGACAACTCTTCTTCTTCCCGTGTGACCCAGAGATGCCGAAAGGTTGGGCACCCCTGGTTTGAACACAGGCTTGGTGCACAGGGTGCTGAGCAGGACATACATTTCTCATACACTGTCAGTGTGTGCTGAATGTCCCTGGGAACGCACCACATTGGATTTTCCAGGAACGTTGGTACCCAGAAGGACAGATTGCATTACTAACAGCCTCTGAAATACACTCTGTAAAAACAGCTATATCATGGCCAAATTGATTAGTGAAAAGGGCTCACCCCTTCTGCCGGATAGCAGTTGGGCTGTGCTGGCCGACACCAGATCACCACGCTCTTTCTTCTGGATTCACAGCACTTCTGTAGAGACTCACCCAGCATAAACCTCCCACATGGGGCGGGGGGGGGGGGACCATTTTCTTTAGCCACACCCCCTCGCCTGTTTCAGGACTCCGAAGTAGAGTGGCTACCTTGACGAGAGCCATTTTTTCCCTGTTCAGCCAGCTTGACATTCCAGAATCAGTACTAACATCCCTCATGCTTGAGGCATCTGCAATAGTAGTAAAGAAAACACTGGGAGGGTCAGAAAAAAAAAGCTGTGCACTTTTACAAGTTTCTGTTTTTAAAGAAAGCAGAATGTGTACATTTTATTTTTCTTATTGATAAGGTAACATGACTTCCCAAGGACATGGTACACATGCTTTTTGTTGCATGCTATTTCACACCCAGAGGAGATATATCTGCCTCTGCTTGTGCTTTGGGTTTGTTTTAGCACTAGGTGAACCACCGCCCATGCCTCTTCCCCTGGTAATAGTCCTGGCGATGCTGCTTGGTGACGCCACTGGCCTTGAACCCTAGAGCTGGCTGCAGGCAAGGCAGGGGGTGGCAGGAGAGAGGGGAGTCCATGGGTGCCCTGGATTTCACACCTGCAGGGCCTGCAACATGCAGGGGACCCGGCAGGAGGTTGGAGAGTGCGTGGGGTGCCACTGTGTGCCACAACCAGGGCAGCTGGATCGACCAGATCCCGAGGGAAGGCGATGGGGGATTAAGAAATAAAGAAGCAAAGTCAAAGCAGGGTCAGGTGGAGTCCTTTCTCTGGGATGCAGAGGAGGGAACTATTTATTGGGAAAATTGGGCTATGTATATTGAGCAAGCTTTGAAGCAGAGCGTGAGAAGAACAAACCTCAAGGCTAAGCACAATTTTTTCTAAGAACATTTCCTGCTTTTTGGTACAGTGGTGTAGCAAGCAGCCAAGCCATTCTTTTCTTACAACAGTCTATCAGGCAGTCTTCTGCGGCCTAGGGCAGCTGTGCTGGCCCCGAGGCCTGCTCCCAACTCCCTTGGCACGCATTATCGTGCTTGGCCCTCCAGGCCTCCCGCTTTCCTTTTTTCTACTTGCACCTGATGCAGCTTTACTCGCGTACGGAGCAGGTGGGCCTGCAGTTTTTGGCAGACTAGGGAAAAAGTACAGAACATAATTAGCAACACTCCACCTAAGCCCATGAGACACCATAAGGAATGATTTAACAAATTAAAGGGGTTAAATCCCTGTAATTCTTGTAGCAGATTATGAACTATTGGAGCAGGGTCAGTTACAGAAAGATGCGCATTCTGTATTTGCAGCATTTCAGAATGTAATTGCTTTAGGTCTAAACTTATGTTTTCATGACTCCAAATTCCCATTAGGTGGTTTTTCATTGTGCCTCAGTCCCATACAGAAGTATCATAGGGGACGGGAGTTTTACAGACATACGTGTATTGAGGATGGCGTTGCAGCTTGGAGCAGGGAGTCAAGGCTTCTACCCTATCTCCTAAGCCAATGGCTATAGCCTCTAAGGCATAGCCTCGAACACAGGGAACAGCATAAATCCCTGTATGTCCTCTTCCAGATCTGCGGCTATCAGTAAAGCCTTTTGTAAAGGAGTAGTTTCTGGTGGTCCTACTGGACTATGATAAGGAGGAGGAGCTTTTGGGGATGAGGGGTTAGTGGGAGAAAGTACTTCTGTGAGCTTAGCTTGGTTTCAAGAGGATAGTTGAGACATTTGCTTTACAAATCCTACTACTGAATCCTCCTCATCAGAATTATCAGGGAACTCATCCCCTTGCATCCTTTGCTGCTGGTCCCCAGCAGCTGGCTTCCCATTCTAATTCTTGTTCAAACTCTGGGGCGGCGGCTGATTACCAGGCTCCAGCGGGGGGAGCAGTTGCCTTCAAAGTAGTAAATCCCTCTACAGTAGTAGTGAGGGTTTCAGCCACTGGTTTTTGCGCCCTACATCCCTCTTTCACAAGACCTAGAGCTTCCCTGATCAGGATCCACAAAGGGAAAGCAAAGACTGGAATGCTCGCGGGCCCTTCTGCTGTATACCTCTCTCTTGTTTTCTGGCCTGCCTGAGTCCACGGACATTCATTTCCCGTGCCTTCTTCAGGAAACCAAGGGCAAGTTTGTTGTACCAAGGTTAAAAATTGCTCCAGCTGCATGGCGGGGACTTTAGTGCCCCGTGCAAGTAACATGGCGGGCAGCATGGGTATATACAGCTGCCGCTCGGCGGGCCCAGAATGCCTCAGTTTTACACTTGATTGCTATAAAGCCTTTTCACTCCCCACTTACTGTACCGTGGCCACTCTGGAGTGTCCCCTCGTCTTCTGGCTGAGGCATTCCTTCATACTCGGGTCCCCTTTCCGGGCGCCACCTGCCACTGGCCACAGCTGTTCAACAACTTAGATGTAGGAGAGTGTTCACAGCAGAAACCACCCTTTTCCTTATAAAAACAGTTCCCACATCGTGGCCAAATCTGGAAAAGAACGGCCACAGATGCCCCCTCTCTCACCACCACTTTTTTTTTAACTCTTTATGAGTTCAAAACACAGGAGCAGATGATTGGATTTCCATGGTGCTTTCTCCCGAAGCTTGTTAATGGATGGACTCTGTCGGAAATGATGGCTGGTTTTGGAGAATTCTGACCCTTGGCCTTTGACTTTCCTATATGACAAATCCACCGAGGGATGGCGAGGGGAACTCTTTAGAGAGAGTTGACAGGTGTGAGCCAGGCACCAGAGGGCGTGCAGGCGGCGAGAGAGCCTCTGCTGAAGTGTTCTGCTGAGGCAAAGACCAACGACGAGGGCCAGAGAGCAGGAAAGACACACAACAAAGGGTTTTTGTACAGCTTTGTCTTACATATGGGAAATGAAAAATCCTATGACTATTCATCATGAGCCAAAATAAAACTTGAATTTTCACAGTACCTTCACTTTAAGCATAAGTCGGGTATCCCCTGTTCCTTGGCCCGGGGTTACTTTTTCAAAGCCACTGCTGATAAATTCTGAGATTCTTGGTAAATGTCACTCATTGGTTCTACCTGGAGTTTTATAACCAGCCAGGACACCTGTTTGGGGGGTCTTTGGCACTGGACTCGACCCGATTCTGTAGCTGGTTTTAGTTCTTGAATTGCCAAAGGCCACCGGTGAGGGAGCTGCTTCTGAGGGAAGGGCCTTTTCTAAAGTTTAGGTCATTTTTATTTCTTTCAGAATTCACTATTTGATTATGTATTAAGTCCTGTTGTCCTTGTAATGAGCAACTTTAAAAATGAAAGCTAAATAATGTACTTTAGTCCACAGAGGAGTGATAAATGGATATTCACATATTTTAATCTTTTTGGAGTTACAAAAGTAATGCACCTTATAAAAAATTTCACCACCACCTAAGAGGGATTTGCAGGCGCCACCCCCAGAAGTGACCGTGATGCGTAGTTTAGGGGCATCTCTCTGGCTTAACCTCTCATTCTGTCTTTTTTTTTTTGTCGCACACAAACTCATTTACTCACATGCGGGTCTGCCTATTGAAATCACATGTATGTGGTCTAACGGGGGGATCCTGGTGGCACAGGGTTGGTCCGGGTGTCTCACCCATGTGGACACCTGAGGTCTCTATCTGTCCGCACGTGGAGACCCCTGCGCCCACTCTAGCAGCAGCTGAGCTTCACTCCTCCAAGTGGTCTGGGATGGATGGGTACCAATCCCTCCCCAAAGACTGTGTTTTCTTCAGTTTGTGTCAGTTTTACCGATGCTCTGACAGGCTCTTGAATATACATCTTTGAAAAATTGTGCCAGTATTTCTGTGGGGCAACCTCCTGGGATAAGCACCTGCGGCAGTTTGAAGGGTTCAGCATAGCATCCCCCCAGAGGAGGCGCCTTTCTCACCTCTCTCCAGGGGATCTGCTGGGTTCTCTGCTTCCTGACTTTGTCCCCAGGGCGGCTCCCCTCCAGACTTGAAGCCTGCCAGTCTGACGGAGACAGCGCTGCCTCCAGGGCTTACAGTGCGTGTGTCCCCGTCGGGGAGGCCAGGCATCTCGGTCGTGCCCTGGCATGCACATTGCCTCTCACTGAAGTGCAAACGGTCCTTATATTTTTAAAAACACTGACTTATGAGAGTTTTCTGCATCACGGAGATCATTGAACCTTACTCTGGCCTGGGGTTATAAGGCTGCTTTCCAGTTTGTGGTTCTTCTTTCCAGCTTTCTGCATTTTTCTTAGTTTTGCTTGGGCACATGGACAGTTCTCCTTTTTCTGCCTGGCTACAGGTTAGGGTCACCCTCTCCACAGTGGTCCTCACCCCGGGGTCATGCACACAGTGACTAAACGGGCCTTCTTATACCTCATCTTTAATTTACCCTGGGTTTCCCTTTCAAATGACAAAAGTGACAGTTCAAATAAAAACAGGAAACAAATTAATGAGTTCCTTCTTAAAACACGTGAGCAGCTGCAAAAACGAAAACCATGGTAAGATTCCGTTTATAGGAAACATCCAGGAGAGGTCAAGGGACGCAGACCAGAAGCAAACTGGGGGAGGAGGAATGGGAAGTGAGACTCTTGCTGAAAGGTTTTCACTTGCAGAGTTAAAATATTCTGCAAATATATTTTGGTGATGTTTGCACAGCCTCGCAAGGGTGCACGATGCCCGTGACTTGTACGATTTCAAACAAAACTTTTAGTGTGTGTAATTTTCAATTTGAAATCAGTGAAACCATAACATGTAAAAAATATAAAATATAAAGAACGTGAAAGCAAAGCTCGAAAAGGGAAGGGTAAAGGGGGTTTCTGTGGGAGAGCAGGTGGATGGAGAGGCTCCATAACTGGCTTTGTAGAAGGTTCTAGAAGCAGCTCTGCTTTCAGGGGTGTTAAGTAATGTGCCAGCTTCTCCCCTCCCACAGGAGCCGTTGTGGGTGCAGGTGATGGTTCTCCCCACAGGGGCGCTGGATATCTTGCCAGCTCTGGGCTGCAGGTTCAGGTGGTGGTTGTCTCAGATTGGGTGTTGGATCATGTGGCAGCTCATGGTCTTCACACGATCCAGTACAAGTGCAGGTGATGGTTTTTCTGGCAGGACTGGTGATTTCTCTGTCAGCTCCTGCAGGATCCACCCACAGGCTGGCACTTGATGCAGAGCTGCTGATGGAATGGATGTTGTTGTTGCCTGCAGCTCTAGAGCGGATGCCGAGGGTGGACGTTCCTCTGGTTCTGAAGTGGCCTTTATTTCTGCACTGGCTTCTGCCACTGCACCTGGCACCTCAAGATGTGCAGGCGCTGAAGCTGGAGCCGGCTCTGCTTCCTGGCTGGGGCTGGAGCTAAGAGGGGAAAAAAGATCACCCACGTGACTGCCTTTCTGTGTGCCCCCCAAAGACAGATCACAGCCTGAGCCTTCCAGAGAAGTGTCAGCTCAGGACCCAGCACAGGACGTCTTCCCTGCCTGCAGTCCTCCGGGTGGGTGGTCTGAGGCCAGACTTGGCTCCAGACCCAAAGTCAGTAATCAGAGGTCCTCCCTGGGTGTCCAGATGGGGACCCTCCCCATAGGCTCACAGGCACCACTCCCTTTCCCCTACGACTGCCTTCTCCCCATCAGTCTCTGCATCTGAGGGCTCCAGGTTCTCAAGCCAAGAACAAGGGAGTTGATGTGGTGCTATAGGCCAGGGATGCAGAAGCCGAACTGCACGGAGAAACTGGACAGGACCCTGGGAAGCAGCCTGGGCAGCGTCTGGATGGGCCTCCCCCAACTGTCCCTTGGCCCTGTTTGTGGAGATCCCATAGTAGCCGCAGTCACTTTGAGCTTGCATGGGACCTTGGTGGCAGTTTGAGACACTTGCCTGCTCACTTCTCAATCGACCATCCCCTTGCTGGTCCTTTGTGGGGAGCTCGGCAATGACAGTGACCGGCAGCGGATCTGGAGGCATCCGAGCCCTGCCAGTTCTTTGCTGCCTCTTCTGACCATTTGACCTTCTGTTCTGAAATTAAGCACAACCCTGGGTCTGCTCAGTCTTCCACTGAGTGGGGTGGGGGAAATGAGCTTCACTTCCAGGGATCAGGAAAAACCTCAGGCAGAGGCTGCCGCCCCATACTCCACATCCCGCCACCCAGCCAGCCTTGATCTGTGGTGTGAACATGACTGGCTTCTGACCCCTACTCAGCCTGCTCTTGCTCACAGCAAGCCCTCCCCTAAGGAACTTCTCCCCTTCACACACACACACACACACACACACACACACACACACACTCTCAGGTGGGGCGTGGCGATGCCCAGGAGAGATCAGAAGGGTGGCCTGGTATGAATGGGACCACCCTGGGTCTCCCTGTGCTTCCCTTGGGTCCCTGCAAGAAAAAGGCCAGAGACTCTTGGAGTGAGAGCTGGCCCAAAGTCTGTGACATTTAAAGAGGCTGTCACTGTAAGCTCTTCTGAGGCCATGGCTGTGTGACCTGGGGCCCCAACAAGAAAACATCTTGTCCGTCTAAATGTCTCTAGTCAAGTGAGCTGCATAGGGGTTTCTCTAGAATGTGGCTGCTCGGCTACCAGGATTGAAGTGAGGTCACTGCCTGGTGTCCCTAGCCTGGGCTTCCTCCCCAGATGAAATCCACCCGAGGGCTCCTCTGGAGTGCTGATGCTCACCCTACACCCAACACCACACACAGTCACACCATAACTGTCCATGCACAGCAAAGGGAAGGGCTCAGTTTATTTCTTTCCCTTTCTTTGATATTCTTTACCCCTTGCCACCAGGGGACCACATGGGACTCTGGGACACCCTTCTCAGGATCGCACTGTTGAGGGACATCCTTCGGTCCCAACCGCTGCATCATCTTCCAGGCTTCATAGGGAGAAGCTCATCATGCAAAAGCCATAAGTGAATCTTCAAGGGTGATTGCAAAGCCTCATTCTTCTTGGCCATCTCTCTCCTTGGGCCATTGCATGGTGCCTCAAACCCATTTGCTCATTGCCTGTAGCCTTGGAAAGTGGGCATGTGCCCCCTCCTTGAGACATACTATTTCAGTAATTAGAAATCAATGACCTCTCTGTGCCTGCAGTGGGAGTGGGGAGCTCCTTTTCCATGAGGTCTTATCCCCAGTAAGGCCGTGCTGACAGGAGATGTGTCCCATCGTCTTTCCAGGGCCAGCCAGTAGCTGCACACTCTCCAAAGGGGAAAAAGCAGAGAAAACGAGAATGCCGTGCATACTGGGTAACAGAGAATTAGATAATTTCCCCTAGCAGAAAGCACCTTAGAACTGGCATTGAAAATGAAGAGATTCAGCAAAAAAAGAATGCTAATGTCTGATCATGGGGAATTCTCTCCCAGACAAGTGGGTGAGTGGAGAGCATGTTTAGTCAGCCTGACTTCTCGCTCCAGCCTCCTCGCCTGTCTCCTCCTGTCAGCATTGTTTCCAGTAATCGGAACTCGGCCACGGCACCTGAGAGAGCATTCTCAACATCATGCCACTGTTTCTTGGAAGCAAGCGGCCAGAGGCTATCCATTTGCCTGTATGAAAACAGCCCACCGAGAAAGGAGGCTTTCCACAATGTGGCCTTTCTCCATTTTAGTCTCTGCTCTTACTCGCCCGGTAGGGTCACACGTGTTGCATTTCAGCAGCACTGAGCTACGTGTAGGTCCCCAGACCCCACGCTGTTTGGTGAATCCATGTTCTGTCCTTTATCGACTCCCTTGAAAGCTCCACCGCCCAGCCTGGTACTCAGAACAAAACCCTGGGTGGCATCGTTGACACATCTTTCCTGTCCCCTCAGGCCCACCCCATTGGTAGGTTCTGGTGACAAACCCCTCCTCCATTTCTCACCATCTCCCGGTTAACACCCTCGTCCCCACTCCTGCCGCTGGACACGGGATCAGTCTCTCTCCTGGACACAACACCCACTCCCAAGGAGTACCCCCTTTCCCCTCGTTCTTCCTCTAATCCACTGTGCTCTTAAAACTGAAAGTCAGATCCTATTATTCTTCTGCCTAAGACTTTCCAGTGGCTTCCCATTATTCTCATACAGAGTCTCCTTTTTTGTTAACCATGGTTTACATCCTTCACCTTTGCTTCCCCCGCCCCGTGTTGGCTGGCTGGCTTCGTTCCATGGCGCTCTTCCTTCGTCTTCAGGGTCCGCCGTGGCAGCCCAAGCGCTGCTCCTTGGAATCTCTGAGCGCTGTGAGGGTGGTGTCACGTGCTTTCCCATGGACGTGTTTGTACATAGATTTCTGAACACGCTTTTTAATTTTGTGTTAGAGCCAGACCGTTACTTACGGTATACAGTATACAATTGGTTGTTACATTAAGCTTCTGAGAAAATGTTCAGGCATTTAGTGTTTTGAGAATTTGGGGGGAGTGGAAATCTGTACCCTCTTATTTCCTGCTCAAGAGATTCTCTAAGGAAAACGGCATTGCAGAGAGATGTCAAATGTGGGCTTTAAATGCAAGAAGACTGGAGCCTTAGCCCCTCTGATCTCTTTACTAATATTAAGCCCCCTGTGAAAGGAAGAGACGCTAAACTCACCACACGTGCTCTGCTGCTAAAAATGACAGCAACATGAAACTGCCCAAGAACAATTAAAAATGAAGCGCACACGGTCCACAGTAATTACTGGGACGTACACGACTTGCAATAGTAATGGGCAGATTGTGAACGTTTACTTAGTGTGCTGGGCCTTCAAACACTTACCGCATGTGATTAAACCTTATAGAAAATCCACACAGTAGGTACACATTTTATTCTCATTTTACGGTCAGTCAAGAAATAAACTATTAAAGAACGGAGCCAGCATTGGATGCTGGCAGACGGACACCAAGCCTGTATTCCTCAGCATGGCCCCACGTAGAAACATGTTTCCCAACACATACAGACAGAGTATAAGTGTGCACTGTATGTTTACACAGTTTAAATAGCATTGGGAATTGTGCCTGACCGTGAGTAAAATTGAGGTGGATTGTTTGTTCTATGAACAACAACAACAACAACAAAAAAACAAAACAAAACAAAACAAAACAGAAAAACCCCACATTTGCTACCCATGTAAAATAAACGCATTTCGCGCTTCGGGGGGTGGGAAACAGGTTTTCTAATCTTTAATACTTACCTGTTTAATGCTTTTTTATGACAAGATTTGTCTCAGACAAACGCTGGACCAAAGCAGCCTGCTGAAGTCAGAAGCTCATTTTACGTAATTTTCCTTTTCCCATGGGACACTGATATTTTACAGGAGGATAAAATTAATGACAAAAACAAAATAACTTAATTACATAACTTTTGAATGAGAATATCCATGATGGTTTAGTTATTTAGGTCATTTTTAGGGCCATTCATTGGTTTCCCCAAACAAATTCAATCTTCTTGGCCTTTATATGAATCCATGCATGCTTGATGACTATCAGCTGATAAAATACCAATCAAGCAACTGTCTATAACCCACCAGAAAATGTTGTCTACATGACCAAATATCTTTACAAAGACTTTGCTCCTGGCCCAGCACCAGCCTTCAGGGGGCCTCCCTGCATGTAAAGGCTCCACCCACCTCCATAGCGGGTCAGGACACTGCTGCTCCTCGGGCTGCTGGTGGAAATCAGGCTCCTGCACAGGATCGTGAGAAAAGCACTTTGCGGACCCACGCACAGGAGGACACTGTGGTGCGGCAAGGTTTATTCAGGAGGAATTTGTCCCTGGGTTCCAAATGTCTGTTTCTGTTTGTCCCTCCATGGAAAACATCCAACCGTGTCTTCAGCGGGCCAAAGCAAAGGCCGGTGTCCAGAGTTTCTGTTTCGTTTTGAAGCTTAGTCCTTTGACTCTGTGTGGTCTACAGGGAGCCAACGTGGCTGCCACACCATATGGTTGCTCGTGTTCCTGAGCAAGACAGTGACTACATGACCAAACAGGGAAGAGCAGGTCACCAAGAGTGAGGGCAGTGGGGGAGAAAGAGGGCTTCTTTGTTCCCTGTGGTTATAACCAGCAGCTTTTCCAAAACAATCAAGCAACTTTCCAAGCTTTTGTGGGCTTATTATGATGGGTCCACCCCTCCTTTGACTGACAGGTCTGTACGGTCAAACACCTCCGCCTCCACCGTTGTGACTTCTGTTGCTCCTGTTCTTACCTCTCACTGCGCCCCCAACAGTCCAATATCAGTGGGCGAACAGTGCTCCTGGGGATATTTCCTGTGCTCCTAGGATTAGGGCTCCTTGGCAGTGGCTCTCTGGAGTGTGTGAATGAGTCTGTAATTGCTCTAGCTTCCTGGCTAGGCAAGCAGGCTTATGCTCCTCAGTTTATTAAGCTCAATGTCTAATTGTTTTTGCTCTCTTTCTTATTAATAACTAGTTAACTACCAGGGTGATCAAAAGCAAGGCACTTCTGCCTTCTAGGTCAGCTCATGTCCTCCTCCTCTTACTCCTTCTTGATTCTTGAGGACCCAAGGCTGGGAGGCCAGGAGCAGGAAGATGACAAGGGCTTAGCTGAATGAACGAACATTGCCTCCAGGTGTATCAGGCATGATAGGGAAGCTCAGTCTGCACAGCAGAGCTTCAGAGGTCAGATCGAAGTTTGCTAGGTGCCCTGGACTCCTCTCCTCCTCGCCCTCCTCACCCCCTGCTCAGGGGAGGCCCACACTCCCTGGGGTTGTGGGATCCACACCCAGGTCTGCCCCAGGTCCCTCTCATTCATAGTGACCTGTGATCCTGCCCTCCCTCACCTCTGTCCTCCTCACAGTGTCTGTGGTCCAGGCAGGGCTCACTTACCCACCCTCAGGGGCCAAATTCCTGGGACAGATGGCCACCCTCACCTGACCTAGAAACAAAAACTACATTGGCTACCAGACTGAGGGGACTGGAGCAACACCAGAGCCACATTCCCCAAGTCCTGACCCACAGAATAGTAACAGGCCCTCGGGGTCTCTTGGAGATTCTCTGGCCCCGGGAGACGCAGCACGGTGTCCCTGACTGGGCTCCAGCCCGATGCCGAGGCTGAGCACTACCTCTCAGCGCGGGACAGCAGCCTCCATGGTCACACAGAGCTCCAGGCCAGTGGGGGCATGAGACACAAACTCTGAGCCCGCCGTCCTCACCCTGACTGTGGGGACCTCAGAGAGCACCCACCACTCGACTGCCCCAGGGGAAGACAAGGGTGGGGTTCCAGCCCACAGCAGTGTGCACTACTTGGGACTATTAAGAATAAGGTAAGTAAAAAGAAAGTATACCTGCACAGTTAGCCAATTTATATAGACAACATAATGGTGAATATATTTGTGGCTACATGATCAAATATTCATATAAATTAGCAAGTGGTAAAAATGGATTTCAATGTTTAAGTAAGGGAGTGTTTTTAAATTTCAATTGGAGACCCCGGATACGCAGGCTCAGAGGGCCCACCTGTCCGACCTGCTGCGGTTGTTCGTTCCCCGGGGTCGTCAGCAGCAGCCTCCCCTTGTCTGGCCTGGGCACCTGCTCTGCCCTCGGACTCAAGGGCTCGTCCCCACTCTGCCCTGGTGATCACCTGCCTGATCCGAAAGATCCAACTTCACTCCATTTTTTTTCAGTCTTCATCCCGCAATATGTTTTTTGTTGATCTTAGAAGGGGAGGGAGGGGGAGAGAGAAACATTGATGTGAAAGAAAACATTGATCGCTTGCCTCTTGTACGTACCCAGACAGGGGGTCGAAGGCACAACCCTTTCGTGTAAGGGACAGAGCTCCGATCACCGGAGCCTCCTGGACAAGGCTACAATCTAAGGTTTTGAAGAGGCTTCTTGGGCCCGCCTACTCCATGAATAGCACAACACACACACGAGGAAACGTCACCACATGTGCTCCTGTTGCACCTGTCACCTGTCCTTTTACATAAATGTTCAGCGTCTGCCACAGCAAACAAGGTTGGAGCTGTATGTGTGCAGTGGGCAAAAATGGACGTTTTCAAAAAATACAGTTTTCCATGGTGATGAATGTTCAAACGTGAGCGCATTACTGTTCCCATGGAGACTTAGAAAAGTCCTCTCTCACCTATTGGGAGTAACATCAGTAAAGACCAGTGTAAAAAAGACCAGTCTGTGTGGTGTGTGTATGGGCAACCCAGCGGCTGGAGGAGGAGGAGGAAGAGGAGGTGGAGGAGGCCCCTGTGACCAGCAGGGGGAGCAGTGGGCTGTGTCACAGTGTGGGTGCTGAGCCAGACAGCTGGTAAACCACTCACTGTGTCTAGAGGGCAAACTGTGTCCTCACTCATGTGTGACCATCCTCCCTCTAGGAGACCCCCATTACTCTGTGAATTCCTGGGTCTAGCTCTCATACCTCAGTGTTTCAAATGTGGGTCCTCTCCTCCTCTTTCACTGTGGAGTCTTTGGCCAAACCTGGGGCAGGTTGGAGCTTATAGATAACAAGGAGTCAGAATGCATTTCCAAGGAGGAAGTGAGCTTCCAGAAATAGGACTCGGCCTTGGGCTGAATCTGCCCACAGAACCAGAGGAGACAGAGCTCTGAGGTGTCACCACCGTGTCCTGGAGGCTTCCTCTGTCAGTGCTTATGTAGTGAGCCTTTGTCACAATTTACAGAAAGGAGCTCCCGGGACCCCAGAGGACCCGACTTCTCCTCAGTTTCACACGGACCAGGTGCTGTGACCCCAGACTCCCAGCTCTCTGTCTCCGTGTATTGGTCACTGGGCAGACAGTCACCCCTCCCTGCACCGGAAGTCTGTGCAGTGGGGGTTATCCTGGCTCTGAGACAGAAGCCCCATAATAGGATGATTTATGCTCCTGAGGACTCAGCCTGAATGGGAGGCAGGTTGTCACTTCAGACCTGGGGGGTGGCTCAGAGCTCAGAGGGTTCTCTTTACCCCCTGGCACATGGGCCAGTGATTTTCCCCATTGTTCTTGTTCCGTCCATTGCCCCACTGACGCTGACTCTTTCCAGGACTAGGTAGCGTTGCTAGCAGGTCACTCACTGGGGAGATCTCTGCTGTCACTTCTGCACCCGTGCCAGGTGTCTAAAGCCATATCACACATTTATCTGATAATATATAAGACATATACATATATATGGCTGGCATGGATTTGCTGTTGAATTTGTTACATGTTTTTCACGACAAAGGGAAGCAATATGTATATTGTCTATCACTGTATTATTATGGTGTATAATACTACATATTTCTCAAAATGAAATCCAACACTTGGATTAAATGACACTTTGTAATTGCACATTCACTTCTTATTCTGGTTCCCTTTGTTCATATTTTATTTCGGGCACCTGCCTCAGTGCTTAATGTCACTGGTCTACAATTTCTGCTGCATTTCCCACTGTGAAAACTGCTTCCAAAAGAAAAAATATGTTTTATATCTTTTTAAGTGTTACTGGAAATTATGACAAAAATAATTCAGAATCACGCTATCTGTGATGATGTGTTGGATGTTACAGTAAAAAAAATCCATTCTGTGAGGCAGTTCCACAACATTTTCTACTTTTATGAGAAATTTGATCTGTTATTTATTTTATTTTTGATGTGGTTGGTGTTGCATCTTCCTAGGAAAGTATACATTTTATCTATTTTTAAATAAAGGTTAGAAATCTTAGCTTTGTTATTTTAAAAATGTTTTTTTACACATATGACCAGTAGGCTGTGCTGCTGTATAGCCTTGTGGTCCTCACACAGCTGCTCAGAGAGGACTGTTCACTCCCAGGAACCTGGGTCTGGTGGTTAGGCTTTGTGGTCTCTGAAGAGGGTGCAGCAGCTGTTTCCCCTCTGCCCTACAAGAGTCCCCTGAGCAGAGACCCTGTGTGGGCCCACGGGTATCTCCCCCCAGGGCTCTCAAGGTGGTAGAGCCAAACTCCACCTTTCTTGGTCTGGAGTGTGAGCTGAGCTCCAGCACCAGGACTCAGGGAGAGCCTGGGCAGCCCCTGTGTAGACACACATTTGCATGAATGGCCCCTCCCCTGGCAGAAGGTGGGGAGAAAAGGAGGCCTGGGCAGCCCAGCCCCACTGTGGGCTCAGGGGCTGTGTGCACCATGGCCTGGACTCCTCTCCTCCTCGTGCTCCTCTCTCACTGCACAGGTAGAGACAAGCCTTGGGGACCAGGTCTCAGTTGCCAAGTTTATCCCCTTCCTGCTCCAACTCCTGAGAAGCTTTCCTTGGTTGTGTCCCATCACTGACAAGAGTCTGTGTCTGCAGGTTCCCTCTCCCAGCCTGTGCTGACACAGCCGCCCTCCCTTTCTGCATCTCCAGGAGCCACAGCCAGACTCACCTGCACCCTCAGCAGTGGCTTCAGTGTTAGCAGCTATATTATAGCCTGGTTGCAGCAGAAGCCAGGGAGCCCTCCCCGGTATCTGCTGTACTACCACACAGACTCAAACAAGGGCCAGGGCTCTGGGGTCCCCAGCCGCTTCTCTGGATCCAAGGACACCTTGACTAACTCTGGTGTTCTGCACATCACTGGGCTGCAGCCCGAGGACGAGGCTGACTATTACTGTGATACATGGGACGGCAATGCCAATATTTGCACAGTGTTTCATACGCAGTATGAAGTGAGACAGAAACCTCCTCTCTGCTCTCCAGTCCCGGTGCAGCCGCCCCGGCCGGTGGCTCTGACCGCCTCTAGCTCAGCGCTGACTGTGCGGTCAGATCTTCCTTCCGTGCCTGAGTTTCCTTGGACCAGTAGTTCTGACAATGTCACGTCTTTTCCTTCAGTGCAACCTTTAGAACGGGTCTTGCCCATATGTTCTCACTGTGTTAACTGTTTCACAGACAGAAATTCCTTGCTGAGAGAGAACAATTTCCCATCAGAGACATTTGAGGAGGTCAAGTCAGGTTGATCCCGGCCAAGGCCAGCTCAGGCTGGAGGGGCGACTGAGACAGGATTCTAGTCTGAGTGCTCAAGTCTGAATTGGGTGATGCAAACTCTACCCTGTTGTATATACTAACAGTGAGCTTTCAGAATATAAAAATAACAACAGCACTGCTACCATAGGCTGCTGCCAGTGGAATTGAGGTCCCAGCTGCCCACTGTGAGTCATGGGCCATGTGGATGCATCACAGAGCACAGGTGGGCCAGCTGGGACCCAGGGATGCTCCTGGGACTCCAAAGGGGCTCCCCAGGATGCCTGGTACCTTGTCCAGCATCAGGATGTGGGCTGAGGACTGCGGGTCTCCAGGGTCCCTGACAGTGTGTCCTGCAGCCCCCACCTCCTCCCCACTGACCCAGATACCACAGAGAGTCAGGGACTTGGGGAGTCTCTTCCCTATTGACAAAGGTTAAGCAACACACTTACACTGAGCTGCCAATACCTGGTAAGATGAATGGACATCACCTGACCTACTGAATACCAACAAGACAATAGCATAGAAGAGAAGAGCCCTCCCCTTCCTACACCTGCAAGATCTTCTAGCTTGAGCAGGAAGGGGGGATGGGCTTGGACTCAGGAGTCCATCCATCTCCCAGGTCGCATGGCACCTAAACAAACCTCGGTCTTTTGCACCAGCTCCTGCCTCACCAATTTGGCTTTCCTTGGAGCAGGCACCAGAACCGGCTTGTTCGGTGCCTGGACTATTTGACATACATATGAAATACTTAAGGGTCAATCTGAAAGAAAGGATACTCTGATACAGTGAAAAGAACAAAACGTGACAAGAAATTTAAACTTAAGTAAATATCCTAGTTTGTGGTTCAAAATTCTCAGTGTGCGCGAGACAACAGTTTCTCCCAAATGGAAGGATGTGCGGTTAGTTAACTGTGAGGTCTTCCAGCACATGTGCTGCGAAGGGGGCTGTGGGTGTGAGGCTGGTTCCCGGGCCTAGAGCAGGGCTCAGGTCGTCCCCCCCCACATCCTGGATTCCCTCCTCCTCACCGATCACACCTGACACAGGTGAAGCTCTCTGACGCTCACCTTCCCTCGGGCCCCAGCTCCGCCCCCGCCCTGCAGTGGGGTCCCTGCCCTGTGCACGCAGGTCCTGCATCTCTCCCTGCTCGTCCAGCCTCCTTCAGGGCCTGGGACCAGGACAGACAGTCAAGAGCTACTGTCCTGGCAGAGGCAGCAGCAGGGATACAACTGGGTGATTTTAACACATAAAGTTCCTGAAATCTCATCAACACTCTGAGCCCATTGGAACCACCACAACCTCTGGGAATGTTGGTTCTCGAGGGAGTTAAGCGGGGGACAAAGAAGCAGGGCCCCCACATCTCACTCCCTCTTTACTTGTGTCTTCCAGTTCCCGCCTGCAGGCTGTGCTGGCTCATGCACCCACCACGTGGGGCTGGGTCTCAGGAACACGGTCACCTGTTGCCGAAGCAGCAGCACCACAGACGTGGACAGTGTGGCTCGGGGACAGCAGCAGCCCTGGAGTGGGTGATCTGGGACATGCGTGTCAGAGCCTTTTGCGATGGAAAGTCTGGCTTCAGGTTTGGCAAGGAACACTTCCCACACGAGTTTTACATCCAGTCCCGAGAAGAGGCTGATGTGTAGGACCTGATAGAAAATGTTTTCCTCAGTGTGTTCCAGCGTGAGGATTGAAGATATGACACCCCCTCCCTCTGTGGTCCCACCATCTGTGGTCACTTCCCTTCATGTGACTTCACGTCAGAAGTGACTCGGTTGTGCAATCTCTGACTGTCCTTTGAGGATCTGAAGACTTTCCCAGTGTCTCTGGTGTTGAGGAGAAAGGAATCCTTTCTGATTTCACATCCCAGTCTGTTTACTCTGCCAGGCAGATACTTTACCCAGGGACACAGGTCCCTTCTGGACAAGCAGGGGAGGGGTCAGTGGGAGGCTGATGCCAATGTCCTCAGCTCAGGAGTGAGGAACCTACCAGAATCTGACACAAGGCCACTCTTGAGTCATGAGATCTCGTGCTGGCTGCTGACACATCTGCCGTGACAGATGTGACTGTGGAAGTGTCAAATCCATCTCAAAATAATCTCATGTCGGTCTTTATTAGGACCCCACAGATGTGAGGACCTTTCCCCATTGGCACCAACCCCTGTGTGTGGGCTCTTTCTGTCCTCCTGAGGCCACAGGCAGTCCCCTCCCCCCTGATGTCCTGTGCCTAAACCCCTGCTCTGCACACACTGCTCCCCATCAGCACCTGCCCTCAGCCCCCAGGCCCCCTGTGAGGACAGGGCTCCCTGCAGGCCCAGGAACTCAGGGGCAACTGCTCTGAGCCTCAGGGATCAGCTGAGCTGTGGGAAGGCAGGGCCTGGACGCCTGCGGACCCTGCTCCTCAGTGCTGTGTGCGCCCTGGTCCTCCAGCTGCGCCGGGATTTCAGTGTGCGGCTCGTCACACAGAGCAGAGGAGATCTGTGACCGTTTGTGTGGCAAAAGGAGCCCGTTGTCCTCAACAGGTCGTCACTCGAGGCCCTTCGTGAGGCCTGTCCGATTCTGGGATGTTTCTGCAAGTGGAAGAAAAAGGCTCCACAGCAGGTGCTGGGAGTGGAACTTGAAATGTGAGTGACTGTGAAGCTTTGTCATCAACCAAAGACACTTAAGTGGGATCCATCGTGGGCGAAGGGAGTATATTTGTCTCAAAGCGAAGTTTTTTTTTGCTGTTTTTTAAAAAATTTGCAGCAGCCTTAAGTAGTAGAAAAACACATGTGACATTTTCCATAAATGTTAAATAGCTGCCACTTCCATGAAACTATTGGTTCTGTAGAAGGAAATGCGGACGTGGGGACATGAGGAGTTCCTCCTTGTCGTACTAAGGACTGCGTGCCTTCCACCCGGGGGGTGTTGGGCCTAAAGCTCCCACAGCAGCTTTGTCGCCCGTGAGTCGTGGGCCCTCGTGCTGGCTGCTGACACATCTGCCGTGACAGGTGTGACTGCGGAAGTGTCAAATCAGTAACAGAAGCACGAAAAATGAAAATATTCGGAGGTGAGGAGTCAATTGAAGTTTAAAGTGAGGAAAACTACCATCTGTAGATAGGAGTCTAGAGACCGAATTGATAGTTCACTTAAAAATAATTTTAAAATTTCTAGCCTACAATTAATAAAAATAGTGTATAATTTAAAAAGTAGTTCATAACATATGTTATTCTGGTCCCAATATTAAAAAAATTCTTTGACAATGTCTGTACGAAAATAAACACAATATTCAGCAATCAATAAAAAAGAATTTTTAACGTGTTGTGAAATACCTGTTTACACACAAACACAGTAAACTGTCAGCACTGAGCAGGAAGGTTATACAAACACTTTTCCTTTTCACGTTATTGCTGATTTAAACTCGCTTCCCCTTTGGAGGGCGCTCGAGTGGGTGTCAGCGGTGGGGGGGGGGCGGTCAGTACAAGTTCCTCGCTGTTCCTGGGATCTGTGTGTCGCAAACTTCACTTACTGACAACCGGCCCGCGTCACTGGGCCTTCTCAGGGCTGGGCTCCTCCTCAGATGTGCCCCGTGGTCCCTTCCAGGGCCCTGTGGGTGGTCTGGACTCTCCCAGCTGACTGGCCACCCTCTGGTTGGAACGTCAGCTCCGTTTGCCCTGGAAGGAGCCGCTGAGTCGGGCTGCACTGTGTCCAGGCACCAGCGGCTCCCACACAGGAGCCCCAAAGAGTCACACTGGTGTCCTGAACCCTCAGGGTCCCTAACTGTTCCTTTGTGTGCAGACCTGGTCACTCATTCTCCTGACACCTCTGGGCTCCTGTAGGCGGATGGAACAGGAAGGGAAGGAGGGTGACAATGGCTGTTGAGACTTGCAGGGATCCCGGGCTGAGCCAGGACACCAGCCCAAGAGCAGAAGGAGATGCAAGCCTTCCATCAGAGCCCCAGCCAGGCCCATAGACCCCCCTCACCCCTGGGCCCGACACCAGACTCGGGAGCCTTCCCCACAGTCAGTTGTCTCTCAGGACCCAGAGTTCAGAGGTCCTTCCATGATCCGTGGCCTTTGGTGCGGTCCCATCTTCACACTGGACTGTCCTGATGACACCCCAGCCTGGTCACGGCCCCACAGGCTGAAGCTCAGGTGGAAAGTGCTAGTGAGCATCAGGAGGCTGCACATGGGGCTGTCAAGGGCACTTCTGCCCACAGACCCAGAGGGTTGGGAGGGAGTGCTTGGGTCTGGGACGAGGATCTAAGTCACAGTGCCTGGTCCCCATGATAGATACGGTCAAGTCTTGGTCACACAGCAAATAGGACTGGGGCTGGTCATTGCTCTGGACTTGATACTGGCCTAAGAGTTTGTGTGAGAGACAGCACCTCAGTCCTGACCACTGAACAGTCCCAAGGGAGCTGGGGACAGACACTACCAGAGAACGCTGAGTAGAGCATTAAATTCCTTAAGGTGATGGGGAGGCTATAAGAGGGGACCCCTGGCCTGGCCTGGAAGGGTTCAGTGGACAGAGATCCCTGGGATGCAGAGGTTGTCTCTGATGGGTTCTGGGCACCATGTCACACAATGCTGTGCCTGACCTGGACACTAGAGGGCGCTTGGGTGTTGTTATGAGGGCCAGTGGTGTTTTGAGCTGTTACCAATATCCTGGCACTGCCTAGTGCCCTCTGTCCTGGGCTAACGGCTGTGACTTCCCCCACCCATGGGCCTCACACAGCCCCATCCTGCAAACACCCATGGCCTCCTCAGGCCGAGGCACCTGGTTTGGGCCCAGGGAGGAATAATATAGCAGTGTGTTGGGCATCTCATTTGCATGAGTGGGCCCTCCCTCTCTCAGAGTTTGAAGAGAGGAAGGGAGAGGTTTGGGGGAAGCTCTGCTTCAGCTGTGGGGCCACAGAAGGCAGGACTCAGGGATGGTTGCTACAATGGCGTGGTCCCCTCTCCTGCTCACCCTCCTGGCTCACTGCACAGGTGACTAGATAAGGGGACAGTGGAAGGACACTGGGAAGATGGGTTCCTCCTCCTGTCTCTAGACTCTTGATCACCATCTCTGTGTGTCTCCCTGTTTCAGGGTCCTGGGCCCAGTCTGTGCTGACTCAGCCACCCTCAGTGTCGGGGAACCCAGGACAGAGGGTCACCATCTCCTGCACTGGAAGCAGCTCCAACATCGGGGGTAGAAGTGTACACTGGTACCAACAGGTTCCAGGAAAAACCCCTAAAACCATCATCTATGGTACTAACAATCGACCCTCAGGGGTCCCTGATCGATTCTCTGGCTCCAAGTCTGGCAACTCAGCCACCCTGACCATCACTGGGCTGCAGGCTGAGGACGAGGCCGATTATTACTGCTCAGCATGGGACAATAGTCTCAATGCTCACACAGTGCTGCAAGGCTGTGAGGAAGTGAGACAAGAACCCCTGTGTCATCTGGGAGCTGGGTGAACCCTGCAGGCGCTGATGCTCAGCCTCGGCCTGTGCCCTGTCACTTCTGCTCATTCTCTCCTGCTGTCCTGGGCCCAGGTTCTCCCAGGGACGCTGTCTGGGAGGAAGGATTCTCCTGTTCCTTTTGTCTCTAATGTCACTCACAGCAGCACTTTCCCTGACCAAGGGACCAAGTAAAACTGAAAGTCTGTCTCCCCTCCAGCTGGGGACAGTTGACTTTCAGACTCGTTTATATTAATATTTTCTTGTGATGTTCACATAAAGGAAACATTGTGTTGGGCCCGGAGCCTATCGTGGGGCCTGAGCACAGTGTGTGCTGTGCGTGAAGGATGAGTCAGCGCTGCTGGCGTCTCGTGTTGGAATGTCCTTCAGCGTAATCACTGCTGACTGCTTTGCTTTCTCTTCCCATTTTTAGTACAAAATATAGTCTGAAAAAAGTATAAAAGTAGAACAGTTTGTTGGTGGGAGATGAAGGGGGTGGTTCATGTGGGTAAAGGGAATGAAAAGGGACCAACTCCCAGTTGTGAAATGAATGGTGTGAAGACGTCGTGGACAGCACGGGGACTGGGGTGGAGATGCAGTGGCCGTGCGTGTGTGAACGCAGGTAAAGGAGCAGACCCCAAACTTTCTCAGGACTAGAGATAATAATAATTGTAACTATGTTTGAGGACAGATGTCAGCTAGACTGACTCTGGTGTTGATTTTGCAATATATTCATATAGAATGATAATGTTGTACCCTTGAAACTAATATAGGATTGTATGTCATTTATAACTCCATAAAAAGTTACAGTACATAAAATGAAATGGTGAAAATAAATCCAAATTTCTGTCCACAGAAACACCTGCCCGTGAAAGTTTAAAGTGTCTTTATTAACAGTCTCCCCAACGTGAAAGTGTATGGGTGTGTATTACAGCTGCGTGTGGACTCACCCCAAGCTGGGAGCAGTGGAGATGTTCTCCAAGAACTGGCTCATTTTTAGGAGGGGGTGTGATTCACAGTGTGATGCTAATGATGTCCCGTTTTGGAAAACACAGCTGTAGGGAGAGCATGAATACCTCTGGTCCACGTGGCTTTAGGAGGAGAAGCTGTCACTGTGTGAATACAAGGTATTTCTTGAGGAGTAATAAAATTATTCTACGTGACAATGTAGTGGCACTTAAACACACTACGACCTTGTCAAATTCACTGAAAACTGTGAAGCACAATGACAGACCTGAACATGTGCCCATGACATGCAGTTTAGGAGGTGGAGGGTCCCGTGGTGGAATGTGGAAGGTGACAGGGACCCATCAGTCTGCACTGCGAAGGCATGAGCCCCGCCCTGGTGGGATGGGGAAGAAAGTTACTGACCTACGTTCCTGTGACAGTGAGGGTGCCTGTCACACCAACAGCAAAGGAGATAACAGTGCTAGGTGATAAAGTGGATTCCTAGGGGGGAACAGGTAACAGTGCAGGTGTGGCTGTGCTGTGCACTGTGGTTACATAATCACGTGAGTGGGTGGGCACGGGTGGGAGCCAGACTGCTCACTCTAGTAATGGAAATTGACACTTGTCACCGGGGAGGAGCCTGACCAATTTAAGTTGTGACCTGTTAGAGCTGCAGATAGCTGAGGGAACTCCTGTTCAGGGTCATGGAGGCAGGAGATTGCACAAGGGAGTGTTTATAAACGTGCGTGTTCCTGCATCACTGTGCTCCTCTGTGTTTCATTGTTCTGTCCTTTCACGGATTTGAAAGAGATGGCTCGCCATGGTGATGAGTCTGCCCTTTGCCAGAGATTGGCTCCTACACCATTCTCAACAAATGTGCACATGCAGTTTTTACCATCCCCTGTAAAACAGTTTGAGTGCTAAAGTCATTTTCTTCTGGAACCTAGTGCACATTTGCTGTGTTTGATCACATGGAAAAGGAGCAGACAAGGTCAGGTTGGGAGGCCCCTGAGGACGGATGGCGGTGACCTGGGCACAGAGTCTCACAGGGAACCACGCTCTCAGTGAGGGGCTCACTCGTTCCGGGTGGAGATCCCGGCAGACAGTGAGGGGTCCACAGCACCGCCCACCGGGCATCCACAGGGGCTTCCTTTCTCCACCTCCTGATCCCTGGACAGAAGGAACCCCCATCTTCTCAGGCTCTGGGGGATCCACAGGGAAGAGAGCTCTGGTCGCAAGGGAGGGGCCAATACAAGAAAAAACGTGTGTCCAGCACAGAAGGGGACTTGCCTTTATGGGGGTGATCACTGCTCTGGACCTGTTCCTGATCTCAGAGAAGTTTGTACAAGACATCAACCTTCTGTCCTGACCACAGAACAGCCAAGGAGGACACAGACAGACTCACCCTGGGGTGTCTGTGTAGAGCAAAATGTCTGCCCTGAGATAATGAGGAAGCTGCCTGAGGGTGGGCCTGGCCTGGCTGTAAGGCAGGAGGACAGGGGCAGAGGAGTGGGGCAGTAGCTTTCTCTGCTCACCCTATGGCACTCTGGTGTGTCTCTGTCTGAACACCAGGGGGCGCTTGGAGACTGCTTCTGAAAGGTCTGGTTGTCCTGAGAGCTGGGACTAATGGGCAATGCCTGTGCCCTCTGCTCAGGGCTCACAGCTGTGACCTCCCTGTGCTCTGAGCCTCACACAACCCTAACCCTGCCCACCCTTCTGATGTCAGATAGAGGGTCCTGAACCGGGGACCAATGAGGGATCAGAAATGGGGAGGAGGTCTCATTTGCATGATTGGGCCCTCCCTCTGTCAGAGTATGAAGAGGGGAAGGGAGACATGTGGGGAGAGCTTACTTCAGCTGTGGGGCCACAGAAAGCATGATGCGGCGATGGTCTTCACCATGGCCTGGTCCCCTCTGCTGCTCACCCTCATCGCCTCCTGCACAGGTGGCTGCATGGGGGGACAGGGAAAGTGACCTTAGAAACACACCTGGGCTCTGCTTCCTACTCTTGTCTCTAGATTGTAATCTACCATCTGCACCTCTTCCGGAATCCTGGGCCCAGTCTGTGCTGACTCAGCTGCCCTCTCTGTCTGGTCACCTGGGCTAGAAGGTCCCCATGTCCTTTACTGGAAGCAGCTCCAACATCGGGGCTGGAAAGTGTGTGTCCTGGTGCCAACAGCTCCCAGGAACGGCCACCAAGTTGCGCATCTATGATTATGGCAAATGACCCTCTGGCATCCCTGCCCAACTCTCTGGCTCCAAGTCTGGTAACTCAGCCCCCAGGGACATCACTGGGCTCCAGGCTGAGGATGAGGCCGATTATAACTGCTCAGCATGGAACAGGAGTCTCAGTGGTCCCACAGTGCTGCAGGGCCGTGGGGAAGTAAGACAAGAACTTGCTGTCCCTCTGAAATGGGGCCTCCGTGGGCCCACTCTGCTCCTCTGACGAGCCAGCTGCTTCCTGTGTTTCACCATAACTGGGGCCCGAGACGCACCTCCGTGAACTTGTCTGGAAAACCTGTCCCCACCCTTTAAATTCTGCCCCCACAGCTGTCCTTTTGTGTCTTCTTCCATCTCATCCTCACCCCCCTGATTTCCTCCTCTGGCTCTTAAGGTCTTACCTTTGTCTCTCTATGGAATTTCCGCAGAAAGGAACAGTGTCTGGTGTACTGTCCATTCTCCTGCTGTCTATCTCTAGGGAGGAAACTTAACAGAAGTAAGACCAGCATAAAATTTCTTTTAACATTATTCCTATTTACAACTTACATAGTTCTTTTTCACTCCCTACTGCTCTCAATGTCTTATGACAACACAATTATAGTTTATAATAAAAAAATGAAGTTTTCACCCAAAGTTTGAGTATTTACAGAAATAAGCTCTGGGTGCAAGTATCATTCCTCCGTCAGACACGCTGAGACTCTGCACAAGGTCTGTCTTACACCATAAACAAAGGGGGGATTGGATATCATATTTCTACAGATGCCACCGTTTTCTTCGTCCCCAAAATATGGTTTCCTCAGTCCCCTGGAACTCACTCAACCACATGCATGTTTTCTCAGATTGCTGAAGTGCCAAGCGTCAGCCCTTTTCCAAGATGAAAGTCAACCATCTCCTCTTAGCCATCCCAGGGGGCCTCTGGGGGCCACATGCCACTGTGGGCCTGGCTGTGAGGTCAGGGCAGGGGGAAGGGGCTGAGTGCTTACCCCTGTCCTGCGCCCCCTGAGACCTGAAGACCCCATGGCCAGGGTCTGCTCCTGCAGACAGAGTACTGGCAGATTTCACTGCCCCCACGGGACGTGGCCTTGGGATTAAACGCAATAGTTATCAGAGCGAATCTGCACCAACTTCCTCCTTCTTGCCTTCATCTTGCCGAGGGAAGTGGTCTTCCTCAGTTCCAGGCTCCAGGACCTGGGAGGTCTCAGTGAACTGGCCCCAGGGTTGGATTTGCTCTGTCAACCAACCTCAGGGGACAGAAAAAAAGAGAACAGAATGCCCCTTGTCCTCATGCTTCATCTCTGAGGAAATGACTCCTTGAGGGCGCACTGGACATACACCTCTCTCCGTCTCTCACTCTGGAATGTGATTCTAGCACTGTTTGCATGAAGATGATATAACATGCACAGATCAGGGCGCAATCACATACAAAAACACACTCTCACAAACACACTCAGCTCTCCCCTCTCCCTGGAGGTACATTATCCTGGATTCTGCTGGTCTCAGGGTCTCTGTCCCTGCAGAAGTCAGGGTTCAGCCTGCGCAGACCCAGCATCCTCAGGGTCAGAGTCCTTAGGAGGCAGAATCTCCCTCAGCAGGAAACACCAGAGACAGGGGTATCAGTGGGTCCTGTTACCAGGTCCTCCAGGAAGTGCCCGGGACCCCTGCTCCACTGGGATGAGTCTGAAGCTCAGCATCCCTGGTGAGTCTCTGACCTTGTCAGCAGCTCAGCCCTCCCCACTGTCTCTGGGCTGCAGGCAGCGCACGAGGCTGCTGGTTGCATTGGCGGTGGGACAGCAGCCTCAGGGCTGCTCCCACGGTGCTCCCAGTGTATGGGGACATGAGACACGACTTCCCTGTGCTCTCAGGGCTGGGCTGTCCTTCACTCAGTCACCACCTGGGACACCTCTAGCCAGGCTCAACACCTTCCTTCTCAACCCTTCTTTCTCAAAAGGGCCTGTGGCATGAGGTATATTGTCCCTTATGTCTTTGCACTTTTTCGTGACTCAGGCAAGGGATCATTGTCAGAAAGTTCTGGGAGTACTTGGATTTGTGTGGCTGTCATTGGGATGCTGTGTAAACAACTTCTTTTTTTTTTAAGATTTTATTTATTTATTTGTAGAGAGAGAGGAAGGAAGGGAAGAGGGAGAGAAATATCAACACATGGTTGCCTCTTGGCGCCCTCCACCGGAACCTGGCCCAAAACCCAGGCATGTGGCCTGACTCAGAATCAAATGGGTGACTCTTTGGTTCACAGCCCCATGCTCAACCCTCTGAGGAACACCGGCCGGGGCAATTTCTTTATTCTGAGAATTCTGGACACAAGTGGCAGGGACTGGAGGGGTGCCCTCCCCAGAGACAAGCCTGAAACCAACACCCTCTCTCCTGGAGGCTGTGTCTGCGGTGGCTTTTCTGTTACTGGGAAGGGTCTGAAATGAAGAGAAAGAAATGCAGTCCTTCACAGGGATTGGCTGGTCACCAACTGGAGCTTTTTTATCTGCAGCTCAGACCACAGTGCACAGCTCACAGCTGTAAAATGGAAGGATTGTAGAAAATGTTGTGCACTCCTCTTCAACCAAGAACAGAAGGGACTGCATTCCCCGTGCTTCTCTATCAAGTTTCACCACAATTGCTATAAATAGTTACTATGATCGTATTTTTAACTCAATCTTATTCAGGTGACATTTATGTATTATAACATACATGCACTTTAATTTGGGTAAGTGGTCACTAATTATAAACTGTTTTAATAAAAATCTGTCATAGCAATTACATTTTTTTCCTGGAACTTTCTGCATGTTTGCCCTCTTTACTCGTAGAGACGTGACACACACAATGCCGTAGGGCAAGGTCCCGGGCAACCTTAGACTGTGACCTGGAGGGCAGGCTCCCGGGAGGGATCCCTGCTCACAGTGTGTGGGGACCGAGGGTCCCCTGCAGCTGGGATGATGACAGACAAAGGTGCACTCAACACCACACACTAGGGAGGAGCAGGGGGCTTTCTCCCCATAACTACCCCATCCCTAGAGAGAAGGGGCCCTTTCTCCTCAGTTCTGCTGGGGACCCACAGGGAAGGAGACCTCTTACACCAGGGAGGAAGGAACCCGTGTCCTGCACAGAAGGGGACATGCCTGCCTGGGGCTGGTCACTGCTCTGGACTTGGTACTGGCCTAAGGGTTTAAGTAAGAGACACCACGTTATTCCTGAGCATGGAAATCCCAGGGAGGTGTGGAGAGGCTGATCCTGAGGTCTCTGAGGACATCACTAATGTGCCCTGTGGTGATGGGGAAGCCATATGGGGATGCCGTATGGCCTGGCCCTACGGCAGTTTTCAGTGGACAGAAAGTGGAAGTCAGAGGCTGTCTCTTCTGGGTTCTGGTCACCACACACAGTGTAGTCTGGGCCTGGGCACTAGAGGGCGCTGAAGTGTTGTTCCTGAGGGAACTGGGGTGATTTGAGCTGGGACCAGCCAGTTGTGGCTCAGCGATGTGACTTCCCCAGTGCACAGGTCTCACAAAGCCCCACCCCTGCAGACACCCCTGGCATTCTTAGGCAAAGGCAGGAGGTTTGGGCTCAGGGAGGGGTCAAATAGTAGAGGAGGCAGGTCAGGGGAATCATTTGCATAAACGGGTCCTCCTGTCTCAGAGTACAAAGGGAAGGGAGAGGTTTTGGGAAACCCTGCTTCAGCTGTGGGGCCACAGAAGGCAGGACTCAGGGATGGTCTCCACCATGGCCTGGTCCCCTCTCCTGCTCACCCTCCTGGCTCACTGCACAGGTGACTGCTTATGAGGACAGGGGGTGGCACCCTGGGCAAACTCATGCTGTACTTTCTTGTTTGTCTCTAGACCCACAATCACAGTCTCTGTGTTTTTATCTCCCCCAGGGTCCTGGGCCCAGTCTGTGGTGACTCAGCCACTCTCAGTGTCGGGGAACCCAGGACAGAGGGTCACCATCTCCTGCACTGGAAGCAGCTCCAACATTGGGGGTAATTATGTGTACTGGTACCAACATCACCCAGGAAAGACCCCCGAAGTCCTCATCTATGATAATAGCAATCGATACTCAGGGGTCTCTGAACGATTCTCTGGCTCCAAGTCTGGCAACTCAGCCACCCTGACCATCACTGGGCTGCAGGCTGAGGATGAGGCCAGTTACTACTGTGCAGCATGGGACAGCAGTGTCAGCGGTCCCACAGTGCTGCAGGCCTGTGGGGAAGTGATACAAGAACCCCTGTGTCATCTGGGAGCTGGGTGAACACTGCAGCTGCTGCTGCTCAGGCTCAGCCTGTGCCCTGTGACTTCTGCTCATTCTCCCCTGCTGTCCTGGGCCCAGGTTCACCCAGGGACCCTGTCTGGGAGGGAAGGATGCTTCTTTCCTTTCTGTCCTCAGAGTCACTCACAGCAGCACTTTCCCAGACTACGAGTCTTACATGACTATGAAACTCCACTTACCCACAAGATGGAGACAGTTGACTTTCAGAGTGGTTTGAATTCATTATTTTTTGTAATGGTAACACAAATGTAACATTGTGTTGGACTCCTGACCCTACCACGGGGCCTGAGCACCGTATGTGCTGTGCGTGAAGGATGAGTCAGCTGTTTGCATCTCATATTCTAATGTGTTTCAGTGTAGTCACTGCTGACCTGCTGTTTTGTCTCCTGACTTTTAGTACAAAATTTGGCCACTTAGAAGTATAAAATGATAACAGATTGGTGGTTTCCACAGGTGGGAGGTGAAGGGGGTGGCCCACGTGGGTAAAGAGGGTGAAAGGATCCAACTCCCAGTTGTGAAATGAATGGTCTGGGGGACGTCGTGGACAGCACGGGGGCTAGGGCGCAGATGCAGTGGCCGTGTGTGTGTGAACGCAGCTACACGAGTGGACCCCAAACATTCTCAGCACAAAAAATAATACAAATTGTTACCAGGCGTAGTGATAGAAGTCAACTAGACTTATTTGGTGATTATTTTGCAATATTTATCAACACAGAATGACAATCTTGTACACCTGAAATGGACATAATGTTGTGCACCAATTATACCGCAATAAAAAGACACAACAACTAAATGTAATTATAAAAATAAAGTCAAATTTCTGTCCACAGCATCACCTGCATGTGAAAGTGTATAGTATCTTTATTAATAATCTCCCCAATCTGAAAGCGACTGAACATCTGTGCATGGATATGTAGTGAGCTGTCTACAGACTCACCCCTGGCTGCTCGCAGTGATGGCACCCCTCAAAGTGGCTTTCCTTTAAAAGGGGATGTTTTTCCGAGTATGAATCTAATGATGTCACACTTGGAAGAGGCCGACTGTAGAGAGAGAAGGAACACCTGTGGTCCACATGGTTTTAGAAGGAGAGGAGGCACTATGTGAACACAAAGTATTTCTTGAGGAGTGATAAAATTATTCTCCGTGACAATATGATGGCACTTGAAGGCTCTACAATCTATCAAATGCATTCAAACCTGTGAAGCACCATGACAGACCTGAACATGTGCACATGACCTGCAGTTTAGGAGGTGGAGGGTCCCGTGGTAGAGTGTGGAAGGTGACAGGGACCCATCAGTCTGCACTGCGAAGGTATGAGCCCCGCCCTGGGGAGATGGGGAGGAAAGTTACTGACCGAAGTTCGTGTGACAGTGAGGGACACCAATCAGACTAACAACAAAGGAAACTGCACATAAAACTGTGCTCCAGGTGATAAAGTGGATTCCTAGGGGGGAACAGGTAACAGTTCAGGTGTGGCTGTGCTGTGCACTGTGGTTACATGGTCACATGAGTGGGTGGGCACGGGTGGGAGCCAGACTGCTCACTCTAGTAATGGAAATTGACACTTATCACCAGGGGAGAAGCCTGACCAATTTAAGTCGTGACACGTCAGAGCTGCAGATAGCTGAGGGAACTCCTGTTCAGGGTCATGGAGGCAGGAGATTGCACATGGGAGTGTTTATAAACGTGCGTGTTCCTGCCTCACTGTGCTCCTCTGTGTTTCATTGTTCTGTCCTTTCACAGAGTTGAAAGAGATGGCTCGCCATGGTGATGAGTCTGCCCTTTGCCAGAGATTGGCTCCTATACCATTCTCAGCAAATGTGCACACGCAGTTTTAACCATCCCTGTAAAACAGTTTGAGTGTTAAAGTCATTTTCTTCTGGAACCTAGTGCACATTCTTGGTCTTTGATCACATGGAAAAGGAGCAGACAAGGTCAGGTTGGGAGGCCCCTGAGGACGGATGGCGGTGACCTGGGCACAGAGTCACACAGGGAACCACGCTCTCAGTGAGGGGCTCACTCGTTCCAGGTGGAGATCCTGGCAGACAGTGAGGGGTCCACAGCACCGCCCACTGGGCATCCACAGGGGCTTCCTTTCTCCACCTCCTGATCCCTGGACAGAAGGGCCCCCATCTTCTCAGGCTCTAGGGGATCCACAGGGAAGAGAGCTCTCTGATCACAAAGGAGGGGTCAATATAAGAAAAAACGTGTGTCTAACACAAAAGAGGTCATGAATTATGGGGGCTGTCATGCTCGGGACTTGTTCTTGATCTCAGAGAAGTTTGTATAAGATGCAGGACCACAGTCCTGACCACAGAACACCAAGGAGGACACGGACAGACTCACCCCGGGGTGTCTGTGTAGAGCAAAATGTCTGCCCTGAGATAATGACGAAGCTGCCTGAGGGCGGGGCTGGCCTGGCTCTAAGGCAGGACAGGGGCAGAGGAGTGGGGCAGTAGAAGCTTTCTCTGCTCACCCTATGGCAGGGGACATGCCTGCCTGGTGCTGGTCATTGTTCTGGGCTTGACACTAGCTCAAGGGTTTATGTTAGAGACACCATGTCATTCGTGAGCACGGACAGCCCAGGGAGGGGAGGAAAGGCTCATTCTGAGGTCTCCGAGGACAGCACTAAATGCTAATGTGCCCTGGGGTGATGGGGAATTCACAAGAGGGGACACTTGGTTTGGTCCTAAGGCAGTTTTCAGTGGACAGAAAGTAGAAGTCAGAGGTTGCCTCTTCTGGGGTCTGGTCACCACACACAATGGTGAGTCTGGGCCTGGACACTAGAGGGCGCTCGGGGGTTGTTCCTGAGGGAACTGGGGTGATTTGAGCTGGGACCAGCCAGTTGAGGCTTAGAGATATGACTTCCCCAATGCACAGGTCTCACAAAGCCCCACCTCTGCAGACACCCACGGAGTCCTCAGGCAGAGGTAGGTGGTTTGGACTCATGGAGGAATGAAATAGTTGAAGAGGCGGGGTGGGGGAATCATTTGCATAAATGGGTCCTCCTCTCTCAGAGTACAAAGGGAAGGGAGAGGTTTTGGGAAACCCTGCTTCAGCTGTGGGGCCACAGAAGGCAGGACTCAGGGATGGTCTCCACCATGGCCTGGTCCCCTCTCTTACTCAGCCTCCTGGCTCACTGCACAGGTGACTGCATATGGGGGCAGGGGATGGGCCCTGGGCAAACTCATGCTGTACTTTCTTGTTTGTGTCCAGACCCGGAATCACCATCTCTGTGTGTCTTTGTGTCGCAGGATCCTGGGCCCAGTCTGTGCTGACTCAGCGACCCTTTGTGTCTGGGAACCCAGGACAGAGGGTCACCATCTCCTGCACGGGAAGCAGCTCCAACATCGGGGGTAACAGTGTGTACTGGTTCCAACAGCTCCCAGGAAAGGCCCCCAAAACCTTCATCTATGGTAATAGCAATCGATACCCAGGGGTCCCTGATCGATTCTCTGGCTCCAAGTCTGGCAACTCCGCCACCCTGACCATCACTGGGCTGCAGGCTGAGGACGAGGCCGACTACTACTGCTCAGCATGGGATGATAGTCTCAATGGTCCCACAGTGCTGCAGGCCTGTGGGGAAGTGAGACAAGAACCCCTGTGCCATCTGGGAGCTGGGTGAACCCTGCAGCTGCTGCTGCTCAGGTTCGGCCTGTGCCCTGTGCCTTCTGCTCATTCTCTCCTGCTGTCCAGGACCCAGGTTCACCCAGGAACCTTGTCTGGGAGGAAGGATTCTCCTCTTCCTTCTGTCTTTAATGTCACTCACAGAAGCACTTCCCCAGACTAAGGGTCCAAACAAAACTAACAGGCCAACTCCTTCCAGCTAGGGACAATTTATTTTCAGACAGGTTTGTATTTAGGTTTTTTTGTGAAGTTCAAACAAGTGAAACATTGTGTTGGGCCCCTGAACCTATCACGGGGCCTGAGCACCATGTGTGCTGTGCGTGAAGGATGAGTCAGCCCTGTTGGCGTCTCGTTTATAATGTTCTTCAGTGTAATCACTGCTGACTGCTTTTAGCACAAAATATAGTTTTAAAAAAGTATAAAATTAGAACAATTTGGTGGTGTCCAGACATAGGGGAGGAAGGGGTTGGTCCACGTGGACAAAGGGAGTCAAAGGGTGCAAAGTTCCAGGTTTGAATTAAATGTTTCTGGGGACGTCGTGGACAGCACGGGGACTAAGGCGAAGATGCTGTGATCGTGGGTGTGTGACCGCAGCTAAAGGAGCAGACCCCAAACATTCTCAACAAAAGAAATGTTACAAATTGTATCTATGTATAGTGACAGATGTCAACTAGACTCACTCTCACGGTTTATTTTTTGGAATAATATATCCATATAGAACAATAATGTTGTACCCTTAAAATTAAGATAGCATTGTATGTCATTTATACCTCAATTAAAAATAAAATACAGAAAATGAATGATAAAAATGAATTCAAGTCTCTGTCCACAGAAAATCCTGCATGCGAGTGTTCACAGCTGCTCTATCAACAGTCTCCCCCACCCAACAGCAGGCGAACGGCCGCGGGCGGGTGTGTGTTCAGCTCTCTCTGGATCCACCCCAAGCTGGAAGCAGCGGTGAGGTCCTCCAACAAGTGGCCTCTTTTTAAAAGGCGATGTGATTCAGAATATGCTTCTAATGATGTCACATTTTGGAAGAGACAAAACTCTAGGGAGAGTATGAACAACTATTGTAAATTCTTCTGTGTGAAAACAAAGAAGGAGCAACTGAATTATTTGATATGACAATGTAATGACACCTAAATGGCACTACAACCTTGTGAAATGCACTCAGACATCTACAGCACAGTGACCGAACCTTAATGTGTGCACATGACATGCAGTTTCGCAGTTTTGGAGGTTGAGGGTCCCGTGGTGGAATGTGGAAGATGACAAGAGCCCATCAGTTCGCACTGTGAAGGCACGAGCCACTTCCCTGGGGTGGGGGGAGGAAATATATTGACCAAGGTCCCTGTGACAGTGATGGCACCTGTCACACCCACAGCAAAAGAAATTGCCTGTAAAGCTATGCTCCAGGTGACAAAGTGGATTCCCAGGGGGATACAGGTAGCATTGTAGGTGTGGCTTTGCTGTGCACTCTCGTTACATAATCACGTGAGTGGGTGGGTGCGGGTGAGAGCCAGTCTGCTCATTCCAGTAATCATCAGGGGGAGGAGGTGTGATGCTCCCGGCAGTGACCTGTTAGAGTTGCCGATACAGGAATGAACTCAGGTTTGGTTCATGGGCACGTATGATTGCACCGGAAATACTTACCAATGTGCCTGTCCCTGTACTAGTTTACTGAAAATATTTTATTGTCCTGTCCACTGAGTGGAGTGCATTTGATGGTGCCCAGTGTGATGCATCTGCCTTTTCCCAGATATTGGCTTCTATAACACTCTAAAAAATGATGGCTTCTTAGGAGAAATGACTTTAGAGAGAGAGGCAGGAAGGGGGTGGGAGAGAGACAGGGAGAGAGAGAAGGAGAGAGACAGTGAGAGAGAAGCACACACAGATGTGGATGTTGTTCCACTTGTTTCACATCCATTGGTTGCTTCTTGTATGTGCCCTGACCACAGGTGGAACCTGCAACCTTGACTTATCGAGACATGTTCTAACTCACTGAGCTACCTGGGCAGGGTATGGTTTATGCTATAATTGCAAATTTGTACCTTTGAACTTCTTTCATTTTTGTCCCACCCACCTCAGCCTCTGGCGACCACCAATGTTTTTTCTGTATCTTTTGTTTATTAGTTTTTCTTTTGTTGATGAGATTACATGTGTAAGTGAGATCATGGTATCTGTCTTGATGTTTGACTTATTTACGTGGCATAATGTCTCCAAGTTTTGTTCATATTGCGTCAGATGACAAGATTCCATTTCTCTCAAAGGCTCATTTGTACACTGATTTAACATTAGATATTATGTATGACATGATCTTTAGTTATTCACCCATCAATGGATACTCAGGTGATTTCCATGTGTTGGCTGTTGTATACCAATGCTGTCTTGGACCTGGGGTTACACATGTGTTTTAGAGATGTTTTAGTTTTCTTCTGATAAATACCCACAAGTGGAATTCTGGATCATAAAGTCGTTCTGGTTTTGGAATGAAGCCCAAGGAACCATGTGCAACCTGCTGAGCTGCAGAGACCAGCAGGGCTCTTGGGGCTTCAGGCCATGGTGAGGAGTGTGCACTGTGACCAGCAGGGGGAGCTGTGGGACTGTCCTGTGGCCCCTACACAGCAGGTCACCTTGGACCCTTTACTCAATGGAGCCTGGGGCTGGGGAAGGGGCTGGAACTCACTGATTGTTACTCTGGTGAGGGGTCCTCTGTGGCCTGGCAGATCCTCTGAGCAAAGACCTTTGTGCTCCCTCAGCAGGTGCTTCCTCCCCAGGGTTTTTCTTTCTTTACTTATGTTTTTTGCATTACCATGCAGTCCCCCTTAACCACCCCTCCCGCCAAAATCACCCTACTCTTGTCCATGTCTATGAGTCCTGTTTCCTTTTTGCTCAGTCTCTCCACCCTCTGACCCTCCCCCGTTAGCTGTCACCCTGGTTTCTATCTCAGAGTCCGTCTCTGTTTTCCTTGTGAGTTCAGGGTGTTCATTGGATTCCACATATGAGTGAAATCATGTGGTATTTGTTTTTTCTGACTCACTTGTTTCACACAGCATAATATTCTCCAGGTCCATCCATACCCATCCATACAGGGTAAATTTTTCTTTATTTTTACTGCCGAGTAGTATTCCATTGTGTAAATGTCCCATAGCTGTTTTATTCATTCATCTACTGATGGACATTTAGGCTGCTTCCATATCTTGGTGAGTGTAAGTAATGGGGCAATGAACATGGGGTGCTTATGTTCTTTGAAATTAGTGATTGAGGTTCATTCAGATATATACTCTGTAAGGCCATGCTACCCTGCATGCACCTGATCTTGTCTGATCCCTGTGATTTTTCAAGGGGTGAAGACAACCTCCATCCCTGTCTGTCTGGGGTGTGAGCTGAGCTCCAGCACCAGGGTTCAGGGAGGGGCTGGGCAGCCCCTGGATGGACACACATTTACATGAACGGCCCCTCCCCTGGCAGAGGGTGGGGAGAAAAGGAGGCCTGGGCAGCCCAGCCCCACTGTGGGCTCAGGGGTTGTGTTCACCATGGCCTGGACCCCTCTCCTCCTCATGTTCCTCTCTCACTGCTCAAGTAAGGACAGGCCTCGGGGACCAGGGCTCAGTTCCCAAGTTTATTCCCTTCCTGCTCCATCTCCTGAGAAGGTTCCAGTGGTTGTGCCCCATCACTGACAAGTGTCTGTGTTTCTGCAGGTCCCTTCTCCCAGCCTGTGCTGACTCAGCCGCCCTCCTTCTCTGCATCTCCTGGAGCCACAGCCAGACTCACCTGCACCCTGAGCAGTGGCTTCAGTGTTGGCAGCTATGCTATATTGTGGTACCAGCAGAAGCCAGGGAGCCCTCCCCAGTATCTCCTGTACTACCACACAGACTCAAACAAGCACCAGGGCTCCGGGGTCCCCAGCCGCTTCTCTGGATCCAAAGACGCCTCGGCCAATGCAGGGCTCCTGACCATCTCTGGGCTGCAGCCTGAGGACGAGGCCGCCTATTACTGTATTATCAGGTACTGTGGTGCTCCTCATAGTGACACACACAGAGGGGGAAGTGGGACAAAACCTCAGCCTAGCAGACTTTTGGTTCACAGCAAATGTACATTTAAAAACAACTCCTCTATTTGCAAACTTTACCTGGAAGCATCTCCTGGTTTACAGTGGGTCTAGTCTGTACTTTTTAGTCCATGTTTCTGAAGTCTCAGGAAAACAGAACCAACACAGAATAAAGTATTCATGATGTCACTGAAGTGTTACCTGTTTCCCAATTGTAGTATAACCAGAGCATTTGACACTGCTGTTTCTCTGCTGAAAGAAGGAGAGAGCTCTTTTTCTTCCCCAGAGCCCAGGGACTCTCTCAGTGGGTTACTGTCCACCACAGCAGGGACTCTGCTGTCCTGGAGGGCAGAGCACTGACCTTGTTCTTCCTCCCAGGCTCCTGAGTGCAAGGCTGGCTGAAAAGCATTGCGTAGCACTGACGAGGTGCTAGGAGGTGAGATCCTTGGCACAGACTCAGGCCCAGGAGGAATTCCATGCACAGAGCTGGCCTGGAGCCTTTTCTGAGTCCCTAAGCCTTCAGCTAAATCAGCTAAAGAGGGTTATCCAAGGGGCCACTAGTGGCTTGTGGCCCAGAGATATCTGTTTGGGTCACAATAGGGTGAGAATGCTCCGCTAGTGCTGGGGAAATGCTGAGCCTGCTCCAGGCACGTGGGTGAAGTGGGTCCATGGATGAGATGCTCTCATAGCTGCTACCACTCAGGGCCATGGGGACCCCTGTGAGTCGAGTTTCCTGAGCCCACAGTCACTGACTGTGTCCCCTGTCCTCTCATAACCCACTGGAGTGTGTCAACAGTCCAGGGTAGGGGCTGGGCTGTGGGCAGCAGGAGAGGGTGCTCCCCCTTTTCCTGTGTCACACCCACCACCCCATGGACCTCTTGTTGAGTCCAGATCCGATGTGACCTTCTCTTGAATATATGTCAGCAAACACATTGAGTGTTGCCATGGTAATGGTCCCAAAATCTCAAGTCAGATCACCTACTCTACTTTGGGACCTGGGACAAAGGTCCCTGATAGCCATCCCTCTTCACCACCTCCTACTTGTTGCTCACAGTCTCTTTGACCACCTGTGAAGACCAGCCTGCTGAGGAGGCTGATTAGGACAGTCACAGGCCTTCATAACCCCCGGCCACAAAGACCTCCCATGCCACATGGACGTGAAGCGAACATCTACCCTCCCCTCTCTGGTGACCCATCACTGTCCTGTCCCCACCTGTGACCAACACTGGTTCAGGTTTTGGCTTCTTTTATCACTTGTGCTGTCAACCCATGGACCTCACGGTCTCACCCCTGTCTGTCTTTCTGGTTCAACATAAATGTCCCATGTGCTATGTGGTTTCCTAATGCAAACAGAATCACCGTGGACCCGGTTTCGGAATTCTGGTGGCATGACAACAGAAACAGGGTTCCCACACCTGTGACCTGACTTTCCTGGGGCCTTGGCTCCCAGGCAGGGACCCAGAGACCTCGGAGTGTTAGGAAACACTATGTCGTCTGTCCTGGCCACACCCAAGAAACGATTCGCACGTTATTGCAAATTAGATTTGAACAGCTTTGCCTTTTTATATTTCAGAATACATCACCTTAATCAAAATCCCTGGACTAATTGATCTATAAGTAATGTGCAGTTTATTTTGAATCTGCACTAATCTTGATACTGGCTGTAGAATCACAAGCGAGTGACGACGTGCCCTGTGTTTCTGCTGTGATGTCTGACAGAATGACAGATGAGTTCTGTTTCCTTTCGTGTTTGCGGTGACAGCTCTGTAAGTTCTTTATCGTCATTTCCAACCTCAAAAACACAAATCTGGCCTCAGGTGGACTTTTAAAAAAAATTTTAGTAAACAGTGTAAGTGGGAAATAATAATGTACACACACTTTGAAAAACAGGAGAAAGAAACATTCCCCAACATCCTTTGCGAAACAGCGTTTTTCTGATTACTCCAACCAGACAAAAATGCTCACCCATGATTCCAGCCACTCAGGGGTGAGCTGAACTTGAACTTCATCACTCAGTAGAGAGACTGAATGAAGTGGCACAAGGCAGAGCTAGTCTGCTCCCCTTCGCCCCCTAATGGTGAGTGTGGGGACCATGGAGAGCACAGCGTTGACCCCCACCTGCATTAACAGCACTGAATAAGGGGTACAGGGAGAGGTGAGGGGGGAGGAGTTAGCACTGCAGGTGTCCCCTCCCCTCACTGGTGTCAGTGGACCAACAAGTCTAGTGCGGAGTGAGTGCCCACCCCCACTGAGCACAGAAACTGCCCTCAGCCCTGTGCTTCTCTCCCTGAGGTCAGCAGGGACCAGCAGTGGGTTTGTCTCTCACTCCAATTGAAGGGAACAAATAGGTGACAGTCACTGCCTCACTGTCCTCAGGAAGGAGTCAGAGCACAGAGCAGTGGAATCAGGGCTCCACCCCTGCTGGGGCCAGTGGGCGCTGAACACCCACCCCCTGACCTTCTGTGCTGCAGCTCCGCAGGAGGGTGGCCTGAGGGAAGACAGAGGAGATGGGACTCAGGGGCTCCTCCTGTGACCCCCCAAAGTCCTGGATCCAGTAAAACCCCACCTGATTTTTCAAGAAGCAGGAGGTAAAAACTTGAAGGAGAAAAGAGAGTGACCTGACACAGACACTGAGAGGACTGTGATGAGGAGACACAGTGACAGATGTCAGTCTGGCAGTGACCCTGAAATCCATCTGAAGGGCAACCGTGAACGTTCTTGGTACAAATGGAAAAGGAGAAAACTCAGAATGTAAATAGAAGTCACGAGAACAAATCAAGTGGGAATTATAGAACTGAAAACACAAAATGTAAAATTAAAAGAGAAAACTGTGCAAGAAATCAGGAATAGGTGAACTACTTTCATTTATTTCTTTGTTTATCTATCCATTCAAAAAGGGCACCATCTTTCTGCAGTTCCCACCACCCTGAATGTTCCACAGAGGACGTCACCAGGGGTCACTGTGGGTCTTCTCAGAGGTGCATGGCTGAAACCCACTCAGATGGGTCCATTAGAAAGGGTCCTTTGCCCACTTGCGTGGCCTGAATTGGACCTGACTGACAGCAGGAGATTCCTCTCAACGCACAGACTGACAGCTCACACAACCACTGTGTTCTGCTCACAGGAAAGCTAAAAACTCTCCTGAGGACTCAGAATTTGATGGTGTTGTGTGATCATATTTGCATAATGCCCCACCAAACACACCCCTCACCCAGGGAGCTGAGGAGGACATAAAGTGACACCCAGAGAGCAGTGCCAGCCTCAGGTTAAGGGATTTGGAAAGTGTCCACCATGGCCTGGGCTCCTGTCCTCCTGCTCCCCCTCCTCACCTTCTGCCCAGGTCTGTGGATACTTTAGAGACTGGCCTTTGAAGGGCGTTCCCTCTGCCTTTATTCTTCATTCCTGACATGTGTCTGTTTTCCTTTCAGGGTCCAGGTCTCAGGCTGTGGTGACTCAGGAGCCCTCCCTGACTGTGTCCCCAGGAGGGACAGTCACTCTCACCTGTGCCTCCAGCACTGGAGCTGTCACCAGCAGTAACTATCCATACTGGATCCAGCAGAAGTCTGGCCAAGTCCCCACGACACTGATTTATGATACAAGCAATAAACTCTCCTGGACCCCTGCCCGGTTCTCAGGCTCCCTCCTCGGGGCAAAGCTGCCCTGACCCTGTCGGGGGCCCAGCCCGAGGACGAGGCCGAGTACTACTGTGTTCTGTGGCACAGTGACCATCACCACAGTGACACATGCGGGGGGAAGTGAGACAAAAACCCAGGGCTCAGTGCACCCTCTGCTTCTGCCATCCCCCGTCTACTGCTCATAGAGGCTGGTTTCGCAGGTGGGGACTCAGGAGGGTTGTTCTCTACAGCCCCAGGGGGTGCAATCGGATCGACATTTCTAAGCCATGACAGGATTTAACCCACCATTTTGTGAAGACAAAGTTCTCTTTAAAATAGGAGCCAATGTCACCCACAATTTCACAGGGAATGGGCAGGACAGCAAAGGAAAGCTCATTCCCACGAGGACACACACACACACACAGACAGTCAGGTCTGAGGTGGCTTGTCCGGCTTTTAACAACCAAGACTACTTCACAATCTGGTGTAAAGAAGCAGAGGAGGCAGAGCCGCTGGGAAATGGAGCTGGAGCCCCCATCCCAGAGGAGGCTCCTTGTTCGTCTTCCTTCTCCAGCCTCTGTGGTGCTTGAAGGCAGGAATGCCCAAACTTTGTTCTGGGTCAAAGCAACTGCCTGCTCCAGACAACTGTTTGCAAAGCTGAAGGGAGAGCAGACAGCCTGAGTACAGGGCTCACCATTCAAGACGTTCCTTAGAACTGGACCCACGGTGTGCAGCTAAAGAATAAATTTGCTTATTTTCACTGCAGAAATTTATTTGTTAGGTCATTATTTCCAATAGAAATAGTTCTCTTCTATCCATGACATTAATTCCTCCCATATCTCATGAAAACCACTGCCTTCACAGCATAATTGGACACAATGCGGCTTTCTGCATGAAACTATGCCCCAGGCTTGCAATAATTTCTTATCCCAAATACATGCTTGTAGCCTTTCACACTGGCTTTTAGTTTTCAGGTTAACATCAGTGATATTATACAGCTATGATTTATGAAGAGGAATGTTAGAGTGAAACATAGTAGCAACAATAAAAATATAGCCCACATCTTGAGAAGGACAAGGGATTGGAGCACATGGGCATATGGAACTGATTTCTGCTACCCCCGGCAAGATAAAGATCTGGACCAGGTGCTCCGTGAAGGGGCGGGGCATCCAGAAAGGGAGGTGGAAGAAGAGGACAGTGAGCATCCTTACAGCCAGAGTCCAGCTCCAGCAGCTGCGCCTGTGGTTCTTCCCAAGCAGGGCAACTTGCAATCCCACCTCCCTCAGGAAAACAGGCTAAATGGTTTACCTGAGGACGTGTTACTGGCACTTACGGCAGAAGTTAGAGGGTCCAAACAGAGCCAGCGACGACACCGCGGATGCACAGCTGCCCTGCCACAAATTCTTTCAGAACTGCTCCTGCCTTGCCCAGTGGCCAAGAGTTATCCCCTAGTAGGTCTGAGCTGACACTGTTTCTGGATGTGCAGTAGGGTGAAGGGTTGCTAGTGTCTCCCGTAACGGCAGTGCTAGGAATTGGGAGGGGGCGTTGGACCAGTATTTAACCCCAAAGGGTCCAGATGTCAGTTTCAGTTTAGCCCCCAGGGTCCACGTGTGCTCGTTCACAGGCTGCAGACGGGAGACGGGAGGGAGGAGACGGGCCCCAGTGCTGACCGGCACCAAAACCTTGAATGAGATACCAAAGATTTTCCCTTAATTATTGTAGAGGGTGTGTATGAGAGATTTACCATGAGAGAGGGGCCTCACCACATGTGTACATGTGAAGTATAACTGGGAATTGTGCAAAGAACACAATAAAGTGAGGACAAACTCTAGTAGCAGTCAGGGGAACCTGCGTGGCCCGGAGAGTATAGATGGGAACTTGCCTGTGGCCACTGGGAGTGGGACAGGGAGATGTGGGGACTGTGGACATACTGTGTGCAGAGAATTGAGAGCAACAGCATCATTGAATTTGAGAGGCATGTGTGTCTCACAGTCAGGAATGAGGCACAGGCGGGGCCTCCATTATGGAGTGAGGGACTGTGCTGTGACCATACACAGTGCATCAGAATCACAGTGTCGGGGAGTCCTGTCACAGATATGGGGATGCAGTCAGTGACCTGCTGAGCTGCAGGGACCAGCTGGGCTCCAAGGCCTTCAGGGAACTTGGAGATGTGTGTCCTGCCAACACCAGGGGGCGCTGTGGGACTTTGCTGTGGTCCCTGCACAGCTGCTCAGGGAGGAGTTTCAGGTCCCCTGAGCCTGGCCCAGGATGTGCTGATGATTCCTTGAGGTCTGACATCTGCACACAGCAGAGTGTTCTCTTTGTCCTGAGAAATCTCTGGAGAAACAATTCCTGGATTCGTTGAGGAACTTCCAGTTTCCCAGAAACAGGAGGGAGCCCTGTCCCTTTAAGGTCCTGGCTGTCAGGCTCAGAACCTTTACCAGCACCAGTTCAATAAGAAAAATCTTAATTATTTAAAGGTTTTAAAAAACATCAGTTTGTTGCCATCTAGAGCCTATGAGGCAACCCTCAGTTCCATCAAGTATGAAAAACACAAGGACATTTCCAGAAAGCTCTGGTTTTTCTTCCAGGTCAACATTGGAGGCATTTTCACACAAGTTGATTATGATTCAGTGTAGAATGAGGCCATTACATTGAAAAGGAGAAATAATATACACAAAAAAGATTCTTGTAGTAAAGGTGTAGTTCTCAATCTTTAGAATGCACATAATTTTAAGATTAGACTGAAAAAGATTAAAGGGGAAAGCATCTCAAATATAAAATATAGACAAAGGAGGAAAGAATAAAGTATCAGAATAGCACTGAAGGGACATGACAGGCCGGAGAGGAGAGCAGGGGGACACTTTCTCTCTGACGGCGTTGAGCACGGAGACCGAGAGGGACACAGCCCGCCAGTACCTGGGCAGTGGGGGTGGGAATCAAACAGCAGTGTCTCCAAAGCACACCAAGAAGACAATGTCATGGAATAAGTGTAGATCCCATAGACTTTCTGTCAGTGTGAACCAGCAGAGTGCAGTGAAGATTTTGAGCCTCAAACTTGGATTAAGATATTTCTATATGTGAAGTGGCATCGCACAAGCAGAAGAAGCAAGAGGACATGTCAAGAAAACCTGAAGTATCTGGCGACATAAACATGGTGAATGCCTCATGCATGTAGTTGCCTGGAAGTGATCGGTTATCTAGAGACAATAATGTCTTAATCCCAACCCCATGGAGAAACCCACTCATTCCCTGTTCCTGGTAGTGACATCCCAGAGGTCCCAGGGCCAAATCTGGTTGCCCTCCAGGGGTGCGGGGTGTAGTCCAGGGGCTGGTGGGCCCTGGATCACAGACCAGCAGGGGGCACTGTGGGGCTGGTCCTGCTAAGGCAAGGTTAGGAAAAGGCCAAGGTAAATGGATCAAACTGAGCCTGACTAAAGCAATTAATATCCAGTACTCATTGAAATATACATGGGACCAGTGTTAATTACTTATTCAATGTATAACATAATGAAGATACCAGGTTGTTGGGAACCACCCTGCCTGATTTCAGAAGCAGTAATCCCGAGTAGCTAAGGCTGATTAAGGGACCTTGGGACCATAAGCTTATGTCCTATGAGTCTTTGTCTCTTTGGGACCATTAAGGAGACAAAGCTCATCTCCCTGGCAGGGGCACTGCCTCTGCCCCCATTTACTTCACCCTGCTTGGCCCCAGGCCTATCACTGGTTAGCCAATGATGGTCAGATTCCTCATAGGAGGGAAGACCTAAGACAGGCATGGTCAGGAAGGGGCCCTCAGGGAAGGACTTGGGGGCCTTTAAAAAAGGGGGTGATGGACCCTCACCCCTTGGCTTTGACATAGCCTGAGTCCTCATTCTGTCTGCAAGAAGTCTCTTAGTCTCTTGGCTTACTTCCCCTGCTCCACTTAAGCTGGAAACAATGCCTGAGGTGGGTGGCGCTCTGTGTTGGAAAGCCTGGGTTTTCTGGGGAGATCAGGCCTAAGAAGGAATGCATAAAATCCTATGAAACCTACTTTGCTAACAATCACAATTTAAATAAGGCTCCAAACATAGAAGGAGTTTCCCCAAACTTTTATGGCCCTTTAGCTATCTGACCCTGACTCAAAATAAGCCCTCATATTTCTTTGAATGTTATCTATTGTTGGATTATTATTGCCTGACAATGATTGATGAGCATTACGTAGAGGTCTTGTATTTTTGTGCAAATACACCCAATAAAAGCCCATTGAGGAACTGGCTCCCGCTCCTTCTCCTTCAGTGATCGGCCACCTTTCCTCCCCAAGAAGATCGTGTCTCGGCAGACTCAGGCAAACCTCCCCCACACCAGGTCATGGGTAAAGTTTGGCCAAAATTATATGCATAAAAATATACTAATGTCTGCTGAAAAAAAGGAAAGACATTGAAAGACTATTTTTTGGGCCTTGGAGAAAGAGTGATTAATTTCTAACAGGGGAGGAATCACAGTAAAAAATAAAACTGTCCGAAAATAGGGCTCATGACACTGTGGGACAGTCATTGCTCTGGGCCTGACCCCACTCCAGGGAAGATGACATGAGTGAAAGCAGCAGTGCGGTACTGACCACACAGATCAGCTGACGGACGTGTGAACCGACTCACCCTGAGGAGTCTGAGCAGGACATGAAAGTGTACTTGGGTGACTGGGAGGCCCCATAGGGGGCATCAGGACCGCCCCTAAGGGTGCAGGTGGAGGAACAGGGCTGTGGGGAGGCAGGGTCTGTCTGTGATGGGGCTCAGCAACATGTCACACAGTGGAGTGTCTAGGACTGGGCACCAGGGGGCGCTCAGGGACTGTTCCTGAAGGTCTGGGGTCATCAGAGCAGGGACCTGTGACTTGACACTGCCAGGTGCCCTCTGCTCAGGGCACACAGCTGTGACCTTGCCACGCCCTGGGGCTCACACAGGCTCACCCCTAACCACCCTGAAATCCCCAGGCACAGGTACCTGACAGAGGGCCCAGGGAGGGATCAGAAATCGGGGTGGGGGGTCTCATTTGCATGAGTGGGCCCTCCCTCTCTCAGAGTATGAAGAGGGGAAGAGAGAGGTGTGGGGGAAGCTCTGCTTCAGCTGTGGGGCCACAGAAGGCAGGACTCAGGGATGGACTCCACCATGGCCTGGTCCCCTCTCCTGCTCACCCTCCTGGCTCACTGCACAGGTGACTGGATAAGGGGACAGGGGAGGAGACCTTGGGAGGGCACTTCTGGGTCTTCTTCCTGCTCCTCTCTCTGGACCCAGAATCACCATCTCTGTGTGTCTCCCTCCTCCAGGGTCCTGGGCCCAGGCTGTGCTGACTCAGCCGCCCTCATTGTCGGGGAACCCAGGACAGACCGTCACCATCTCTTGCACTGGAAGCAGCTCCAACATTGGGGGTGGTTACTATGTGTTCTGGTACCAACAGTTCCCAGGAAAACCCCCTAAAACCGTCATCTATGATACTAGCAGCCGACCCTCGGGGATCCCCAACCGTTTCTCTGGGTCCAAGTCTGGCAGTGTCGGCACCCTGACCATCACCGGGCTTCAGGCTGAGGACGAGGCCGACTATTACTGCCATTCCTATGACAGCAGTAGCAGTGCTCCCACAGTGCTGCAGGGCTGTGGGGAAGTGAGACAAAAACCTGCTATCCCCTGCAGTGCAGTTCCCCGGTGCAGTCCCCACTCCTCTGAGAAGACAGCTGCTTTCTCGGTTTGCTTGGCTTGAACTCAGGTCTGAGACCCTCCACAGGGGACTGTGACAGGAACATGTGTCACATCTTTTGAACGCTGCCTCTGAGGCCTGTCTGTGGCAGCAACACATTCTGTGGTTTTCTCAATTGAGGGGAAGGTCCTGTGTGTCAGGGCGAGGCTTTGCTGGGAACAGAGTCCATGATGACAGGTCAGCAAGAACCAGGGACACGGAACCCGGCTGTGTTCCCTGTCCACATAGTGCACATCAGCAAGGCCCAGAGTGTGGGCTGTCACCAACGTGTCCCATCTCGACCTCCACCATGCCCATCACTCAGTATAGATCCACCCTGAATTTCCCACGATCCATTCCCAGGATCAGCTCTGGTCGCTCAGGGTCCCTGACCCCCACTGGCCTGAGAGCTGAGGACAAGGGTGCCTCTCACAGCCACCCTGTGACAGTGTCCTCTGTGCTCACACAGAGCTGCAGGCTTGTGGGACTTGAGACCAGTAGAAGCTTGTTCTCATCTACAGGGATGGGACGTCCCAGCCTGTCCCACTCAGGACACCTCTGGCTTCTGGTTTTGGTGCTTCCACCAAGGCAGTTTCTTCCAGGGCAGTCCCTGGGGAATGGATGTGTCTGCCCCAACTACTGTCCACACAGCACCTCACACAGCCCCTCCCTGGACAACGGGTCTCAGGCAAAACAGGAAGTCAGCTCCCCATCAGCTGGGGACACAGAGTGGCTCTGCTCTGAAGAGCAGGTGCTGGAATGGGGGCACCATCTCTGGTCACTTCAGACCCAAACTCTGACTGGGCGTCCTGCATCTCTGTCAGTGACCACTGACTTCTTTCCTGGATGTTCCAGAGCTGCCACCTTGTCATTGGCCCTCACTGTGAACCCCTGTCCCTGTAGCTCCCAGAGAGAGGCTTCTGTCCCAGCTGCACTGGCCCCATACTACTACTACTACAGGTTAATACTACCTGTGTGATGTTGAGTGACAACGTAGGTGAAATCACACCCACCTCTAGCCCTGGGGGGACCTGGGTGCAGCCAGAGCCTCAGCTTTGAGGACACAGACCTGGCATGAGGCTCTTCCTTCTCAGCAGTGAGGGAACCCTAAACCAGTTATATCTTCTTGAGATGTCTTAGTTTCCCAGTCTGTGATTGAGAGCTTTCCAGCATCTCCCTCCTATTGTGTCTTGAGGCGTGTGTGGCGCTATAAAAACCTGAGGTGCTTGTCACCTTGGGGGAGGATGCTCAGGACTCAAGCACAGGCTTGGCAGTGGGAGGGACACATGGAGGCTGGCAGAGCACAGAACTCAGTGCAAATAGACCGGGTCTGCTCTGGATCAAGGGGCACTCACAGATCCTCCTGCCTGCATCCCAGGCACCTGAGAAAGTTAAAGGGACCTGAAATTCCAACATCATCCCTTGAGCGGGCAACCTTCCAGGGCTCCAGTGTGGACAGACTCAGGGCCAAGTGCCTCCTGTGGCCTGTGTGCTGGGAGCCCCAGGATGGCTCCCAGTGTTCTCGCCTCCTGTTCTCCCACACTGTGTGATCCCCTCTGCTTTGAGGTTGGATGGACTTTCTGACTGTTTTCTAACCACAGAGTAGGACAAAGTGATAAGGGGCCATTCAGTGTGGTTATGAGAAGCCTGACTTGCACAGGTCCACTCTGTCCTGGGCTCATTCCCTGTCTCCCTCTGTCTCTCTCTCTCTCCTTCTACACGTCCACCTCTGCGTTCTCTGTCTCTCTTTATCTCATTGCCGTGTTAGCATCGGTAACCAGATGCTGATCAAGGAAGGGAGCCAATGGCATCAGACATTGCTGAACCTAATGGGCTGTGGAGAGGGATCAGACACTGGGCCTGCTGTGTTAGCAAGCTGCAGCTCCACTCCTTTCCCAGGTGACTTCTAAATCCACAGAGTGGTCAGGAAGGATTGCTGCTGGTCATTACCCGGGGAGGAATAAAACACCTGAAGAAATTCCTCTGGTGGGCACTTGCCCAGTAGAGGGCAAGATGGCGTAGGGTGGGGGTTGCTTCCACTTTGCAGCATGTGCAGTAGGAACTAAGACAGATTAGTGTCCAGCCTGGGAAAAGGATTGGATTGGATGTGGGACACAGAACCCTGGGTTATCCAGGAAATAGATTGGTTAAGGGGAGGGTCTGAGCCAGCCCAGAAAAGCTTGGGAAGTTGATTGGTTAGTTTGGAAAGGTGCCTGGTCCTTCCCAAGCCCAAGATAATGTACTGTATTTGCCATGTATAATGCACATTTTTTTGCCCACATTTTTGAGGAAAAAATAAGGATGGTCATTATACACAGGTATGATGGTAACATACCATGGTATAATATTGGGTATAATAACACTGTTAGTAATGCCCACAGAAACATGGGTGCGCTTTTACATGGAAAATACGGTAATCCCTATTTTAAAAAGACTCCTTCCCTCTCTCTCTCTCTCTGACTCTCTCTCCCGGTAACATGTTCTCACTCCTTTTCATAGCAGCCATGTGGCTCCAGCAGCACTTGCTTGTTCAGTATTGACTTCATAGCAACTGGCAGATGGACCCGAATTTGGTTTGAGAAGACTGAGAGGTGGAAATCATGGGGCATGGATTTTAAGAGACAATCATGAAGTTACCTTGACAACAATTGTGGTCATCGTTTAAACAAGTGAAAAGGGAGTGAACGTCACAAATGAGATATACATTATAAATTCAAATGGAAGGGAACTTACTGAAATAAAAATGACACTCGGTGACTAAAACCCCACTAGATGGGCTGAAGAACAGACTAACAGTTACATTGAATTCAGGAATTGGGGAGGAAAAGAACCAACAAGTATTCACAAAGACAGAAGACCATGAGCCTGGTGATACCTGGACAATAAAGTGGGATGTTCAAAGTTTACAACATATTTGAAAGAAATACAACATTTGCTCTGTATAATTCACACTATAGGTATTATTTTCTGAGGCTGTCACTAGGGGGTGCTGTGGGTCCACTTGAGGTGAACAAGGCCTGCAGTCAATTCAGATTTAATGACCGTGAAGGCAACAAGCTCAGGGGCTTGAGGTATATTTTACAGCAGGTGCTTCCTCCCAGGGGACCAACTCAGAGCCCACAGGCAGGCCAGCTGTTGACTCCCGACAGTAGAGCTGGCCCTGGGTGAGGACGCACGAATTTGAGGGTGGGGAAATAAAGAGCTGAGATTTGCATCAAGCATGACCCAAACACAAACCCTCCCTCCAGGCAGCTGAGGGAGATAAAGGAGCCACCAGAGTGTCCAGTGTCAGCTGTGGGGCCAGCGTGTCCTGGACACATTTGCACCATGACCGGGACTCCTCTCCTGCTCCTTCTCCTCCTTACCCTCTGCCCAGGTTCATGGACATTTCAGAGAGCAGCTTTGGAAGGGACCTTGTGCCTTCCTTCCTCATTCCTCATGTGTCCGTTTTCATTTCAGGGTCCAGCTCTCAGGCTGTGGTGACCCAGGAGCCATCATTGTCCGTGTCTCCAGGAGGGACAGTGACGCTTACCTGTGGCCTTAGCTCTGGGTCAGTCTCCAATACTCACTATCCTAAGTGGTTCCAGCAGACCCCAGGCCAGGCTCCCCGCATGCTCATCTACAACACAAACAACCGCCCCTCTGGGGCCCCTGAGCGCTTCTCTGGATCCATCTCTGGGAACAAAGCCGCCCTCACCATCTCGGGGGCCCAGCCTGAGGATGAGGGGGACTATTACTGTGCTATAGATCATGGCAGTGGGAGCAGCTTAACTTACTCACAGTGGCTCAGATGCTGAGGAAGTGAGACAGAAGCCCCTGGGCCCAGAGGTTATGCTCTGAGCCTCACGGGAGCTTCTGTGGGGGCCTCTGCAAGGTGGGCTCCTCTGCAGTCAGAAACGTCCATGGAAGGGGGCGGAGCAGCACACAGTTGAGTGAGAGCATAGGGCGTCCCTGGTCACTCTCCCTGAAGGGGTGACAAAGCCTGACAGTGTTGTCCCCACAGTGTTGGAGTAAATTTTAACAAAATTAATATTTTTAAGAAAAAAATCACAGTTTTTCTGCACTGTTGTGTCTTCTTTTGTACTCACACAAAACCCTTCACTTTTGTCACATCTGGTCACCAAATGTATCGGGGGTATTTCTTCACAACAAGCAGTTCTCCCTGCACCAGCTGGATGTCCCACCACACAACTCAGCTCCCACACGACTGCCTGGAGATGGTGTCAGAGCCGCAGTGAAGGGCTCTGTCCCATGGGACTGCCCGCTCCTCAGGTGACGGTCACTAGCAGGACATCCCCTGGTTTCACTCATGGCCTTGGCTGTAACTCCCAGGTTCCCGGGTCCCTCCCGAGGTTTCAGTTAGTTTGCTGACTCCACCTGAGCCCTTCTCCTTCCTCAAGGAAATGGGGGGCAGGTCTGAAAAGTTCAGGCTTTGCATCCTGCCTCTGTCTATGAGTGAGCAGTCCTCCCCCAGGAGCCCACCCAGAGTCACAGTATTAGAACAAAAGAAAAACTTGTCACTCAGGAAATTTCAAGGGCAGGAGGCTGAGACCAATATATATTTTCTCTTATCTCATAATACTGTGTCTGCAAGTACCTGTGATGACCCAGACAGTCACTGCCACCCACAAATTAATGCCATACATGTGAATCCTGTGGTACTTCCTCCACATCCCCACGGCCCCAGGCCCTTCAGCCTCACCCTGGACTCTGGGCCCTTGGGCACCCTCCATGACTGGTGACCTCATGACTGTCAGTGGGTTCTCCTGAGCCCACAGGCACTGACTGTCCCCCTGTCCTCTCGCACTTCCCTGGGCTCCCCAGCCATCCAGGCTGTGGGCTGGGCTGCGGGGCATCAGGAGCAGGAAGTCCCCAGTGTGTGTCTGTCTTTCCTCCCCCATGAAGCTGCTGATGAGCCCAGACCCCAGGTGAGCTTCTCCTGCACAGGAAGCAGCAGACACATGGGGGGTGACTATGGCAATGTTCCGAAGGCCTCCCAGGTGGAGCCCCCATATTTGTGACCTGGACGTGCTGTGAGGAACCTTCCTGGGTTTGAGTCTCATTCTCCGAATTCAGTGCTGTCACCACAACCTCTTGACCACCTTTGGGTCGCAGCCCCTGGGAGAGGCTGGTGATCACCAGTTCAGAGCTGAACACAAGCCGATGCCACACAGCTCTCCTGCCCCACGGGGCAAGGGGTGAACCTGCCCTCCCGGCCCCTGCCTGGCTCATCGGTGCCCTGTCCTTCCCTGTGACCAACACCAGCTCAGGAGTTTGCTTCTGCTGTCACTTGTTCTATTAACACAGAAAGGTTTCATTCCCTCAAATCTGTTCATCTTTATGGTGTCAATGAAAATATCTGTTTCAAAATACAGTTCTCCCAAATCAAACAGAACTGCCGTGTTTCCAGAGAGAAACATTCCCGCAGTGTGGAGCGGGGGCAGGAAAGGCCTGCATGCAGCAGGTGTGACCCCAGGGAACCCAGTGACCCTTCCTGGTGCCGGCGGAAATCGTGTCCTTTCACGGGACCCTGAGAAAAGCACTTCTCGGACTCACTCATGGGGGACTGTGGGGTGACAAGATTTATTCAGGTGGAAGTAGAAGCCTGCTGCTGTGTCACATGGGTCCGTCTGTCCCGCCATGGAAAACGTTCGGCTGTGGCTTCAGCAAGGCTGGAACACAGGCAAGTATCCAGCGTTTCTGTTTCGTATGGAAGGTTCATCCTTTGGATCTATGGGGCCTGCTGTGGGCCCTGACTGGCTGCTGGACCCAAATGTCACCATGGAGAGAACTTGTGCATGAACCAGGCAAAAGAGAGAGAGAGAGAGAGAGAGAGAGAGAGACAGAGAGAGAGAGAGAACTCTTTGTGCCCTGGCATCATGTTATCTGAGGCGTAGGAAGCACCTTGCCCTTTTAATAAGGAACCAGTCATCCTCCCAAGCCTCTCTGTGCTTGCTCTGGGCCAACCTTCCAGCTAGTCTGGGCTCCTCTGAGCGAATTACAACACACATACGTTCATGAGAGTAGTTGTAATCCATTGCTTTTACGTGCAAGGGTTTCAAGGCATCTGAAACATGCACATGAGCAGATGCACGGTCTGACGGAGCGCTCTCGAGTGGTGTGCTCTCACAGGCAGCTGGGGGTGGGCCACAGTCACGGAGGAGGGCAGACAGGCAGGAGGGCCCTGTGGATGACGCTGAGTAGAGACAGGTGGTTTTGTGAACTATTCTTTATAAGTTTTGTAACTTCAAAATTCTCACTTTACATATATATAATTATATAACTATATATATATATTTAAATTCTCTCTTTTTATGCATGATGGTGTGTGTATGTCCTGTCATTAAGAAAAACTGAAAGTTGCCAAAAGTTGTGTTTTCTCCCTATGTAATCTAAAGTCTAAGCCCACTTTTCACACCGACAGAGAAGAATTGGACTTGGATGGAGACCATAGGAAAAACTGGAGTCCATGGTTTTCCAGCTACAAAGATGTCAGGGAGTTTGCTGTTCAGGAGCCAAAGGTGGGCTGACAGCCATGGGTGGTGGGGGAGAGGCTATGGAGGCCCCTGGGCAGACCTCAGGAACTGGGGTTCTGTGCAAATAGCAGTGGGGAGCCCCTGAGGGTTTTGAGCAGGGGTGACCTTCCTGAGCTGCATGAGAAAGACACCTCGAGTGTCTTGAGGACACAGTGCCCAAGGTGAGCAAGTGACTCTGGTCAGAGTCATTGACTAGGATTCCTGTGAATCTAGACGTGTGGGACCATAGGACCGTGAGCACAGGTGCAGCCGAGGTGGACCTGGGTCCGAGGGTCATGCTGGTCTCTGCCTCCAACTGCCGAGACACTCAGCACAGCTGCGAACGCATCAAAAACTCACATTTAGCTTGTTACTAAAATAAGAGAATGAATAAGAAGCTGCAAGAACACTTTGTTTGAAATATAAACTAATTTTAGGGCACCTAAGACAGACTTCTGGCAAGAAACATGTGACACAGAAAAGGAGAACACTGCAAACATAAGACTATTCAGTCAATTTCTCAAATAAAGAGCAGTCTACATTATCCACTAGTAAATATTAAGCCAACTAAATCCAGTGCTTTTCACCAGTTACATGCTAAATTAAATTAGATTTCCATAAAAACTGCAAATGCATCCCATGTATTAAAATATTTCCTTAATAGTTCATTTTTGAATATGCTACTGACTGCAGTCCTGGGAAACCCTCTTATGTGTCGTTTTCCTGAGCAGCCCCTGTGAGCCCTTCAAACTGGATCAGCTGTCCATCACCTGTAATGTGGGAGAGGAAGCTCCCTGTGTATGTGCTGTGCCACATCTTCAGTGGGGATGGAAACGAATTGCTTTATCATATAAGTACATGTTTGCACCTGAAAGAACCCCTGGGAGTGAGATACTGCACTATGTGAACAGTGATCAGAGTCACGATATCTGGAAACCAACCCCTGGATGTGTGAACAGAGTCAGTGACCTGCTGAGCTGCAGAAAGCAGCTGGGCTCTCAGGGCTTTGGTCCAAGGAGTCAGATGTGCCTTGTCACCAGCAGGTGGCAGTGTGGGACTGCACTGTGTTCCCTACACAGCTGCTCAGTGAGGATATTTTACTCAAGGGTGCCAGGATCTGGCAGCTGGGCCCAGCGCTCCTGATGGGGACTTGGCAGCTATGTCTGTCTATGTCTCCCCTCGGGTCTGGCCTATTCTCCTGTGCATTAACCATTGGCTGTCTCAGCAGATGCTTCTTCCATGGGCTCTACCAAAGGGTGAGGATAACCTCCACCCTTGTCTGTCTGGGGTATGAGCTGAGCTCTCGCTCCAGGGCTCAGGGAGGGGCTGGGCAGTCCCTGGATGGACACACATTTGCATGAACGGCCCCTCCCCTGGCAGAGGATGGGGAGAAAAGGAGGCCTGGGCAGCCCAGCCCCACTGTGGGCTCAGGGGCTGTGTGCACCATGGCCTGGACCCCTCTCCTCCTCATGCTCCTCTCTCACTGCACAGGTAGGGACAGGACTTTGGGATCCTGGGCATTGGCCAATATTACTCAAAAACCCCAGATCATTTACTTGGGTTCCTGCCTCTTCATCCATTAATACTTGTGTTTGCAGGTTCCCTCTCCCAGCCTGTGCTGACTCAGCTGCCCTCCCTCTCTGCATCTCCTGGAGCCACAGCCAGACTCACCTGCACCCTGAGCAGTGGCTTCAGTGTTGGTAGTTATGCTATAGCCTGGTTGCAGCAGAAGCCAGGGAGTCCTCCCCGGTATCTCCTGGTGTTCAACTCAGACTCACAAAAGCATCAAGCCTCCGGGGTCCCCAGCCGCTTCTCTGGATCCAAAGACGCCTCTGCCAACGCAGGGCTCCTGACCATCTCTGGGCTGCAGGCTGAGGACGAGGCCGACTATTACTGTGCTACAGCTCATCAGAGTGAGAGCAGCATCAGTTACTCAGAGTGGCTCAGAAGACGAGCAAGTGAGACAAAAACCCCTGGGCCCGAAGACCTTGTGTCTGAGCATCTTGTATTGAGATATTTGCATGGAGGTGCCTGCAGGGGGCGCTCCTTTGTTGGTCCTGTTCTTGAACAGGAATGAGTGACTCAGTCCGGGAGCACAGTCCAGTCCAGGGTCTCACAGTGGTGAGGTGGTGGAGCCCCGCTGTCCATGCCCACAGGGTCGGAGTGAGGTAACAAATGAACACAGTGTCTGCAACTACAAATGGTGATGAAGACAGAAGTGTTTCCCCAGCTGCTGTGGTGCAGGTGGCTGTAGTGTGGTCCCAAGAATCAAAGAGTCTGGGATTGTTTTCCCCGCAGGGCACATGCCTGGGTTGTGGGTTGGGTCCCTGGCCAGGGCAAGTGGGGAGGCAACCTGCCCATGTTTCCAACTCTCATTAATGTTTTTCTTTCTCTATCACTCCCTTCCTTTCACATTAAAAATTAATAAGTATGTCCTCAGGTGAGGATGAAAAAAGGAAAAAAGAAGAAAGACAGTCGTTTTGAGCCCACACATCTTACACCTTAAAGTGACAATATTGTGTTGCTAATGACACATCCACAGTGATACGTCAACACTGATCCCAGTCATAGACACCGTTCCCTCTGTCCCCGGAGCAGCCCACACAGGTGAAGGGACCCGGGTCCTGCACATGCGCACTGACCAGGCTCTGCACACTGCCCCTCCCCTCCTCTGTTCTGCTGCTGCTTCCCGCACCCTCTCCTCTGTCCCTCTCGCTCTGCAGGACTGAACTCCATCTCCACATTCATTTCCAGGAAGAAGGACAAGTTCTTGCTGGAGTTTCATTCCCCAGGGCTCTGTGTCTGGGGAGGATGGTGAACCCCGTAGACCAGCTTGAGTTCCCGTCCTAAGTGTTTCCTACTCTCATCTCCCAGGTGTGTCGTCCACTCTCCACCACCCACAGCCAATCTCTGTAACATGACAATAGAATTACTGATTCTTTAAAAAGATGCAACCATCCACCTTTGAGTACTTGTGAGAGGGGACTCAGAATTTGGAATATGTTAGTTTAAGGTACATCGTTATAAAGCTAGTGAGTAATGCATATGTTAAAGCTTTTGTTTCAGAAGATACAGAGAAGGCCCATCCTGGCCCCTGGGAGAAACTGCCGACCTCCTGGGGCACTGCTGAGGACCACCCCTGGGGACAAGGGGAGGCATGCGGGCCACTGAGTTCCAGGGAGAGACAGAGGACCACCTGTCCCAGGAGACAGCCAACTGCCCAGGACAAGAATCTTGCAGTTTCTTTCACCCAATTCTCCTTGAATTTCAAAACCCCTCACCACACCTTGTTTATTCCCTGCTATAAAAACGTTGGCCTGGAAAGAAAACGTGAGCAGGGCCTTTCAGGGTGGGACCCTGCCGTCTTCTCAGATCACTGGCCATCTGAATAAAGCGCCCATAGAGATTCAATCTCTGCCTCTGGTTACTGGGTTTGGTAGTGACAGGCAGCAGGAGGTCTGCTGTCTTTTCCAGTTTCACTTGCACAGAGAAGCTGTTGGTAAATTTATTGTTCATCCTGAGATGCACCCAGTCCCTGCACAATGTTGGTCTCCGTGTCACAGACACAGGCAGGGGGGCTGCATAGTCAGAACATGCGAACATTCCTTCCTCCTCCTGAGAATACGTGTTTCCTAGGAACGTCAGACCTGCCGCAGTGGGTGGCTATAATGACGGAGCACAGGATCAGGGTCTGCGGGGCGTCAGAAAGTTGCTCTTACGACAAGCACTGTCAGCCTGGGACCCTGCAGCGGGCAGATTATGGATGTTTGCTCATCTGCGAGGGTGTCTGTGGGGATTCACTGAACAAAAGGTTGTCTGGTCCCAGAGCCCCTGGCCAGCCGGGGAAAGGACAGATGTCATGGGGCAGAGTGACGAGGGACTGTAAGAACATGACTACCTGTGACCGTAAGAACTGTGTTACCATTTCTCTAACACATCAGAGTTTTAACCCACACCGTGGAGTCAGGTCGCTCCTCTCTCCGAGTCCCATTCAGGACAGCAGCCCACCCACCCTGTGCTTCTTCCTTCTGCTGCCATCTCCCCTAGGCCCCCTGAATGTGCCCTTGCTGGTGTCTGTCCCAAGTTCTTCCCTAGGACTTCCCACAGAGCAAATCCCTAAGGTATGAGCATGACTATAATGAATGCAGCTCTGAGGACAGGTTCAAGTGGGATAAAAATGTCCCAGCACGTGGGCCAAAGTTGCAGGCGGGTCCCACAGTGGTTCCCAAGGATGCTCAGGTCCTGCCCCCTCCCCACACCCCTTATTGTTTTGTTGCTCCATACAGATGAGCCCCATGGTTGTGCAGACTCCTCCCCACCCTGCTCTGCAAGGGTCAGCATCCTGCTCCTTCTATATCCTCCTCTGTGAAGGTCTCTGTCCCCTCAGTGAGCTCCTGGTCACACTCAGCACCCAGAGCAGGTTCCCTCCTCAGGGCCCTCCACGGGGACAAGTCCACTTTGCTCTCAGATCCAGGCCCTGTGGCCTCTGCTCCACAGTGGTCCCCACGCTCTCCTCCGCAGGATTCTGTGGTACTTCCGCTGGACCACCGCCCATGGAGGAGGCCTGAATCAGTGATGCTCACACCGGAAGTGCCCCACTGTGGTCCCTGTAGGGTGACCCTCCTGTGTTGGAAAGAGGGGAGAGTCAAGGAAGCAGGAAAAGGTGAGGTGTTGGAGTGGTCTAAAGAGACCAGCAGGGGTCGCTGTGAGACTGTGCCTGGTCTGCTCTTACAGGGGGCAGCAGGGCTGGCCCTTTGCTTCCTGGGAGGACTGGGCAGGTGTGTCCTCTCTGCGAGTATCTGAGTCCCCTGCACGTGGGCCTGTGTGTGGTTCCAGCAGAGGCTTCCCCCAGCCCCACCCACAGGGGAAACCAGCAGAACAGGCTGGCTGTGCGGGCAAGGGCCACAGACTTGTCAGGGCCCCAGGTGACAAGCTCTGGGTGGGGACACATTTGCATGAGCAGCCCCTTGTCTGTGAGCAGGGAGGGGATAAGAGAGGCCTGGGCAGCCCAGCCCCAGCTCTGTGGCCTGAGAACGGTCTGTGCTCACCATGGCCTGGGCCCCTCTGCTCCTCGTGCTCCTCTGTCACTGCACAGGTAGGGATGGGCCCCAGAGACCAACCCAGAAAGACTGCACCCTGACCCTTCTGTTCTCTACCATGTGTCTGTGTCTGCAGGTTCCCTCTCCCAGGCTGTGCTGACTCAGCCGCCCTCCCTCTCTGCATCTCCTGGAGCCACAGCCAGACTCACCTGCACCCTGAGGAGTGACATAAGTGTTGGTGGTAAAAATATGTACTGGTACCAGCAGAAGTCAGGGAGTGCTCCCCGGTATCTGCTGAGATTTAAATCCGACTCAGATAAGTACCAGGGCTCCGGGGTCCCCAGCCGCTTCTCTGGATCCAAAGACACCTCGGCCAATGCAGGGCTCCTGACCATCTCTGGGCTGCAGCCTGAGGACGAGGCCGAATGCTACTGTGCGATCTGGCACAGTGATGCTCACCACAGTGACTCACACAGATGGGGAAGTGGGACAAAAACCTCAGCCTAACACAGTTTTGGTTCATGGCAATTCAACATTATAACGTAACCTGTATACAGGAAAAGTCTACTTGGAGGTACCTTTGTTTCATTGTGAGAGTACTCTCAATATTCTATTCTGTATTCCTTAAGTCTCAGAAACAGAAAAACGAACAAAAACAAATTATTCATTTTCATAGAAGTGTTGCCCTCCATCCGTGTGCAATACAACCAGAGCCTGAGGAACTTCCTTGTCCCTTGAAGTAAGGGAGCAGCCCTTCCTGCCTTTCTCCTTGGTCACAGCCCAGGACCATCCCAGCAGGGGGACAGTCCCTCACCACATGGATCTGCACTGGGAGGGCTCAGAGCAGAGACTGTCCCCTTCCCACCCTGCCCTGAGCTCCGGGCAGGCTGAGGGCCATCGTGTCTCAGGGCCTGGAAACTCAGAGGTGAGATGCTGGGGGAAGACTCAGGTGCAGGAGGAATTCCAGGGGCAGGCTCACCTGTGAGCCCTGCTGGGGCCCTCAGTTCAGTTGTGAAGTCGAGGATGGGGTGGTTAACGGGCAAATGCAGGGCCTGGGAACAGAAAATCTGTTTTTCTTTGTCACACGATGGTGGGGGAGGCTCGACAGCAGCTGGGGAAATGCTGAGCCTGCTGCTGCAGGGCACGTGGGAGAAGTGGGTCTGTGGATGAGGTGCTCTCACAGCTGCCACCACGCAGAACCATGGGAACATTTGTGAGTGGTTTTCCTGAGCCCACAGGCACTGACTGTGTCCCCTGTCCTCTCAGATGTGATTGGAACTTTCCAGCACTCCAGGGTGTGGGCCGGAATGTGGGCCAGCAGGAACAGGACATCCTCAGGGTGTTCCTGGCTCACTGCCCCTGGGAAGCTCTTGTGAGCCGAGATCCACCATCCCTTCTCCTGCACAGGGAGCAGTGAACCTATGGGTCCTCAGGGCTCCCAGGCAGGTCTCTGTCCTTGTGACCTAGGACAGGGGTCAGTGACCCTCAGGGGTTGAGCATTTTCTCTGGCTCCTTGGTGGTGCTCACGACCTCCTTCCCCACCTCTGGGCTCCAGCCCAATCAGGAGTCTGATTATCAGGAGCCTCATTATTAGGACTCAGTACAACCTAATGCCACCAAGGGCTCCCATTACCTGGGGAAGGGAGGAAACGTCTGCCCAGCTCTCCCCAGTGACCCATCACTGCCCTGTCCCTGACTGTGACCAACAGTAAATTGCACACGTGCGCCCCCTGATGGTGACTATGTGGGCCCCTGAGAAATGAACCTTGAGCCCATCCTGCATTAATAGCACTAAGTGAGAATTGGGAGGCAGGGGAGTTGGGACTGTGTTGCCCTGGACTGTCCCTGGTGTGGTGACAGGAAAGGGCTCAGCGGGGAGCTGAGCGCCCACCCCCGCTGCCACCCAGAAGCTCAGGCATCCGGCAGCGGGCTTGTCTCTCACTCCCCTTGATGGGCACCCGCTGGGGACAGTCTCCACTTCACTGCGCCCAGGGAGGTGAGAGCAACACAGAGCTGGCCTTGCAGTCAGGCTCCACCTTTGCAGGGGCCAGTGGCAACGGAACATGCCCCCTGACCTGGTGCTGCTCTGAACAGGGGTCACCGGGTGAAAGAGAGCGTTGGGACCCAGAGGACCCTAATGTGTTTTCCAAAATGTCCAGAACTCAGAACAAAGCACCTGGCGTCTCACACAGACTCAGAGAAAAGACGAGCTGCTGACAGTAACACAGACATGAGACGGACGACGTTAATGACAGATGTGTTCAGGCGGCATTCGTCAGGTACATTTGACGGGAAACTACGAGCATTGGGAAATGAGAGAAACTCGGAATGAAAAAGGAAGTCATGAAAACAAAACAAATGGGGACTGTAGAACTGAAAGATCCAGTAGTTGAAATAAAAGGGAAAATGATCTACAGGGAATCAAGATCAGATTATGCTTTATGTATTTGTTTGTTTACTTACTTATTTACTTATTTATTTTACTTTTTGACAGAAAATAAAGGCCTATATTGATAATTCCTTCTGTAGTTCCCACCACCATGAATAAGCTAGAGGACGTCACCAGGGGGCGCTGTGGGTCTTCTCAAAGCTTCAAGGCCTGAAAGAAACTCAAATGGTTCTAATTGAATGGCCCTGACCCATGGTCACTGGTGTGAGTTAGAGGGGACAGCAGGTGCTTCCTCTCAAGGGACAGACTCAGAGCTCACAGACTCCTCCTGAGAGTGAGGGTTCAAACGGGACTGAGGACTGTGAATTGGATGGTGCTGTGAGCTCATATTTGCATGACGTCCCACCAAGGGGGGACACACCCCTCACCCAGGGAGCTGAGGAGGAGATAAAGGGACACCCAGACAGCAGCACCCACCATGACCTGGACTCCTGTCTTCCTGGTGCTTTCCTCACCCTGTGCCCTCTCCTGGCCCACCTCACCCTCACCAGGGTCCTCTGCTGGGGGCTCGGGGGTTTGGAACCTGTCAAACATGCCCCGGAAAGTGGAATCCATCTGCGGCGCAGTGCAGGAGGAGCAGTAACTGCTGAGTTAGATTCTTCCCAAATGTGGGCCATTAAATTGGTTACTCCAAGAAGATCTGTGAAATCACAACTCCCATTACTTCAAAGGGCATTTTTATTTAAAAATATGATTTGGCAGGTGTAATTAGTTACCATGCGGCCATGTGAGGTAGGGTGGCCTCCTAGTCGGGCATGACTGGAGTCCATGGAAGACCACAGTGATGACGGGGACAGCGAAGGAGATTGCCATGTGAAGGAGCAGGCAGGGGCTGGAGCTGTGCAGCTGCAGGCCGAGGAACCCCAGTCATGTCAGGAAAACCTCCGTTAGCTGTGGAGGCTCGTGGAAGGGTCCCCTGCAGGTGTCAGAGGGACGGGTGCCCACCATCCAGGACGCAGACTTTTACGCTCCAGGGTCAGGAGACAGCACGTTTCTGTGAATGTGAGCCACCGAGCAGTGGCCCATTGTCGTGGCATCTCCAGGAAACCAGAGCGTCAAACATTTACCTTCACCATATTCCCCAGCGTGCACACGTTCCAGGACCTCCATTCTCAATTTTCCCACACTATCGTCAAATTTGTGCTCACATCGTTACCTTTTATCAATTACTCTTTCATTGAAGCTTACTTTCTCCTGTCTCAAACCTACACAAACAATTGCTACTATTATTTTGATTGTAGGAAGCAATGCAAATTGTGGCCATTGTATCGGTCCCACTGTTTGCTAGTGTCCTTATGTGGAGACCATCTTGGCATTATCAGCACCCTCCGTCATCTGTGTGTGTTCTGTGAGGTAAGGGGCGATGCCTCCCACTCTCAGGGGGAAGCCTGGGGAAGTCTGTCTGGGTGCGAGGGGCTGGCAAGGGAAGCAGGACGTGAGTTTGCTGGCTGAGCCCGGGGAGAGGAGAGACTGAGCAGGGGAAGTGCTGCCCAGCACAAGCCCTGCAGGGCCCTCGTGTGTGCGAGGCCGGAGCCCCTCCGACTTCACTCTGCAGGGGAAGCTTCCGGGGCCTGGGCAACGTGGATTCTGAATCGGTGGGTCTGTAGTGCGGCTAAAAGCTCCCTTCTCCAAAAATATCTACATACATGTTTAAAAGTCATTACACTGACCGGATTGGTATCAAGTAGGAAGGGAAGGCAAAGGTAGTCAGAAACCGAGGAGAAGTCTGGAGGAGGAGAATCAAGTCATCTGATGAAAGAACACCGGGCTCTATTCATAAAGCCCCCAAAGCAGAGCGCTGTCAGCCTGGGAGAGAGCCCACGTCACTTGGAGAACACGAGCAAGCACAGAAGGACACGCCCCACAGTCCTCCCCGTACCTGGTCTGTGAGTGCGGTGAGTCGACGTAGTGAGGGCCCCGCGGCAGGTGAGAAACCTGCCTTCGTGAGCAACCTGGGCGGTGGCTGCATGGCCGAACTGTCCGTGTTCTCAGCTCCTGTGTGTCTGTGTCACGTGCAGCTCGTGCAGGAGGCGCCATTGCCTGGAGTTTCCTTAGAGAGTGGGGTGAAGTCTCGGGGATTCCAGGTGGAGGGGTCCGAACAGAAAACAGACTGGAAGGAGAAAGCAGGCAGCCCCTGAGGGGGGCCTGGCTCTGTCATTGGGCAGGGAGTGGGCGGAGGACAAGGCGGTCATGAGGACAGGGTCTCAGTCAGTCACCTGCCGCCTGGTCACGGGCGTGATGGGCCTGGGTGGGGCAGCGGGGGCTCTGAGGTTTTCTGGTGAGTGGTCTGTGTGGGCTGTCAGCTGGGAAACCAGGCATGGGGTGACTAGTGTCTGTGCTCACTGGGCCCCTGGGGAGCCTCAGGCGAGGCCCAGCCCAGGCCCACCCCTCCCAGGTGTGAACCAGGACACTCGGGGGTACACAGGGCCTTGGGAGTGATTTGGTTGGCCAGAGGATGGAGTGAATTTGCATAAAGACCCTTTCTATTGTGTTTCAAGGGATAAGAGGGACCAGCAGGGTGACAGTCTCACCAGAGCACTGGGGCATCCCCACCATGGCCTGGACTCTACTCTCCCTCCTCATCTTCCTCTTTCACTGCACAGGTCAGGATGTCCTGACATCCCACTTCCCTGGACTCCCTCTCCCCACACGCTGAAAATGTCCTTCTATCTCGTTGTTCCTCCAGGATATAATGGGTGTCTGTGTTTCTGCAGGTTCCCTCTCCCAGCCTGTGCTGACTCAGCCGCCGTCCACCTCTGTGTCTCCGGGAGCAATAGCTGCACTCACCTGCACCCTGAGCAGTGGCTTTGTTGTTGGCTCCTACTATATATTCTGGTTCCAGCAGAAGCCCGGGAGCCCTCTCCGGTACCTCCTGGGTTATAAATCAGACTCAGAGAAGCACCAGGGCTCCGGGGTCCTCAGCCGTTTCCCTGGATCCAAACATGCCTCAGCCAATGCAGGGCTCCTGCTCATCTCGGGGCTGCAGCCTGAGGATGAGGCTGACTACTACTGCGGAGCATGGGACAGCAGCAGTGACACTTACACGTGCTCCAGAGTCATGGGGAAGTGAGACTGAAACCTCCCTGTGCTCTTTCTGCCTGTGGCTGTCACCCCTGAGGAGCCTGGGACCAAGTGTAACTGAGGGTAGCATTTCTTGTCGCTTCTTCAGTTGGCTTCTCTTTTCCTAGGGCCTGTGGATATGCAATTTTTTCCTTATTGTCTGTAGTTACAAATTTTGTTAGTCCATTGTTACTATCTTTTCAGCCTGCTCACAAACTAAATGTTTTGCAGAGATCACATAAGGTGTATCCTAGAGAAGACAGAACAGTCTCTACTCTTCTCTGTGTGGACCAAAATTCCAGGACCACTAACCAGTGAGATTTAGAGTGATTAGTAAAATCATCCAAAATCACGCACACTGTCTTGCATTCCTCAGGTGGGTCACAGGACCTGGAAGGATTGAGACATGGACCCTGCAGGGGGCGCTGTGGGGTTGTCCTAAGCGGGAGGAGTTCGAATTCATGCTGGGATACACATTGGATGTTCCAGGGATGAGATAAAAGTGAATTTTTATCTGAAGGACTTATAAATCTGTTCTTAATTACCACTGAAACCAAAACTATGCCAGCTGTGTATTTTCAGCTCTCTATCTGCTTCCTCTCAGTCCCTAAGCTGTGCTGTGAGGGAAAGTGTAAAGGGTGGAAGAAAGCACCTACATGGGAGACGCTTATGTGGGTGGGTTTGGGCCTGAGGGTGGGCGGGGAGATGGGCCAACCAGGCCTAATCAATACACTGGTCTTCAGTTTGGAATTGGCAGAATAAGTAAGAGTGGTGTGGATGTATGGGGTGGGGCCCAGAATGTTCTAATAACAAGTAAGAATGCAAAGGAAAAGATATGGATCATTCAGATAAATGAGGGAAGTTGCTGTGGGCCAGGCAGTTGGTAAGTGAAGCAGGAAGGGCACCAGGAAAATGGGGGTGTCATGCTCACTCTCTACCTGCATTGAGAATAAAATGAGGGGGACAGAAGGTTAACCTCTCCTGCCCTGGAGACAGCGACAGTGTTGGGATCCTCGGTGCAGGCTGGTACCAACGGGTTCCTGGTGCTGCCCTCAAAGCTGTGATGCTCAGAAGTTCTCTGCACTCAGGGATCCCAACTGAGTTCTCTGGCTCCAGGGCCAGCAGCACGGCCCCTCTGACCATCAGCAGCCTGCAGCCCGAGGACGAGACTGAATGTGACCATTGAACTGCAAATGGTAGCAATACGGCTGTCAAAGAAGCGCTGAAGTTCAGGGAGAGTGATCTGTATGATGACCCTGATGTCCCCGCGGCCCGCTAGAGCCTCCCTCACTGTCCACAGTGGCTCTGTGTTCACTCAACACACCTTCTCCTGACTCCACTGTGTGTTAGACTTGTCTTCCACTCATGTACAGGTTGTTAGCACGATTATGCCCTTAGTGCCTTAATCTACTACATTTCTGTGGTTATGTGTGTGTGTGTGTGTGTGTGTGTGTGTACACATACTTACTTTTTTATCCAGTCCCACTCCACTCTCACCGACTCCACGAGTGCATATTGTACTCCTGTGACGGCCTGATGCCTCCTCTGAATAAGGCACAGGGCACATCAGCTCAGTGTGTTGCATAGGAGGCACCTGTCCATGGTTGTGGGGACCTGGCTGCATCCTAGGGGGGGAAGTGCTGTGACCATCTCATGAGGATGCTGTCACAGGGGGGCAAACAACAAGAGAGCAGATCTCACTTCTGAATGATTCTGGTGTCTTCCTATAGATGTCCCCTATGACTGGTTATAAGTGGACACAGGTCCCATTGCTGGTGACGATGGGACAATTGATGAGGTTTATGGCACTGGGATGACACAGTGGGAAGTAAAGCATGAGGAGAGATAGAGGAGCCGATCACCCCAGGCCCTGAAACAGAGGGTGTGCAGGGGTCTCCATGCCCTCAGACATCTGTTCTCTGAGTGGAGCACATGTTCAGTTGAGGGCTCAGGCACCTGTATGGTCCCAGCAATGTAATTATCTAAGTGGTAGGAGGAGCAGGAGGAAGTCAGCATACAGGGAGGTCACCCCTTAGAGGAACGAGTGAGGTGCGGGGACACCTGCGGCACAGGGAGGAGCCTGGGGGGACGAGGAGCCCCCTGCCCAGTGTGGGTGGGTGGGGTGCCGGGCAGGACTGAAGTCCAAGCCTCACTCTCTTTCTGCTAAGCTCCTCTGAGTGGCATCTCCCTGAGATCCTGAATCCAGGGTAAATACATGGCTTGTCATGTTAAAAAAAATTAACTTGACCCTGGCTGGCGTAGCTCAGTGGATTGAGCGTGGGCTGGGAACCAAAGTGTCCCAGGTTCGATTCCCAGCCAGGGTACATGCCTGGGTTGCAGGCTGTAACCCCCAGCAACCGCACATTGATGTCTCACTCTCTCTCTCTCTCTATCTCCCTCCTTTCCCTCTCTAAAAATAAATAAATAAAATCTTAAAAAAAAATTAAAGATCATTGATGTTTAAAAAAAAAATTAACTTGAATGGGAAAGAGAATCTATTCATGCTGACACTGAGCTTACTCAGGTGAGGAAATGTTGTGACTGGTATTTTTATAGAACAGTCCCAACACCCATTTGATGAGCAATCATAAAGCCTGCTTGTTTCAAATGGGCAAAAAGAAAAACTCAGAGTTGAAATAATATCATGAAAAGAAGCCCAATGGAAATGGAAGAACTGAAAAACACAATAGTTGACATAAAAAATACTTCCATCTCAGATTTATCTTGCTACAAAAATAAGATAATCACTAAGAGAACACAGGTAGGTAGAGATTTGTTTGTGACAGAAACAAATGTTAGGTTACCTATGACAAAACCTTAACAAGAAACATGTGGCACAGGTATACAGAACTCCACCAAATAAGGTCAAAAGGCCACTTCTGAAATGGAGAAGCATGCCACATTTCCGCTGGTAAGTGTGAAGCCTTCAACAGCCATTATTGTTGCCCATCACTTAATCACATCAGATCTGTGAAAACTGTGCGTGCATCAGGTGACTTGAGATGTGTGCTGAATAGGCCTCCTCTGCACGTGCGCCTGCATGAGCTCCTGGCAAATTTTCTGAGCAGCCATTATGACCCTTCCAAGCAAAAGAGAGGTCCCCTCATCTGTGACATTGGACATGAAAGTCTCTGTGCATTTACTTTTGCAGTAACATCACTGGCGGTAAATCGAAATTAATTTTTCTTTTAGGTAGAAGTTTGCATCTCCCACCGTTGAGAATTTCTGGGAGTGAGATGCATCAAGAACCAGTACAGTGTTTCAGAGTGACAGTATCTGGGAACCAGACCCTGGATGTGTGAATGAATAGAGCCAGTGACCTGCTGAGCTACAGAAACCAGCTGTGCTCTCTGGGTTTTGCTTCAGGGAGACATGTGTGCTGTCTGACCATCAGGGGGCGCTGTGGGGCTGCCCTGTTCACCTTACCCAGGAGCTCATTAAGGACCATTTAGTAACAGGAGCCTTGGCCTGGGGGCTGGGCCCAGTGTTTAATGATGGGGACTCTGCAGCTGTGTCCTCTCAGGACTTATATGGTCCCCAGAGCTGGGAACTTATGTTGTTTCACAAGTGCTTCCCCAGCAGGATTCACTCAAGTGATAAAGCCCACTTTATCACTTGATAAAGGAATCTGGTGTCTCCTCCGAATTTCCAGGGCTTGCCCACGCAACCCGCATCTGTGACCCTGGAGGGAAAATTCCCAAGATCTTCCTCTCAAATCACATTTCACTTCCAGAGCTGCCTGTGCCTGTCACTGGATTGAGTGACGTGCCCTGTGACGGACCAGGTGTGTGCAGCCTGGTCTGGGGGGCGATGGGCAGGGTCGCGACGGCTGATGTGCATGGTGGGAATCTCGTGTGCCTGAACCTGTGGTCCACGTGACTGCGACCCCTCAGGCCTTTGCAGGACCCAGAGCACAGCGGTCCATTTGTGCCACCCTGTGTCACGTATCAGAGGTGGTTCCACGGAACAGGGTCATCTGAGGCCTCAGAAAAAGGTCAAGTAGGACAGAGACTTGAATAAAGGGTTGTGTGTGACTTAGTGTTCCTGCAGGGCTGGAGTGATTGGGCAAAGACCTGTCTCTCTCTCTTTACGTATATACACACACCCATATATATATACACGCAAATACACACACCCCTATACACACACCTATACACATACATATACACACACACATATACATACACACAACCATATACACACACACACACACATGCACACAAAATCTCAAAGGAATAAATGTATATATACACATATACATATGTACAAACATACGTTTATACATAATCTCAAGAAAATAATTTTAAGGGATTGCTTCACATGGCTGGAGACACTCGCGGAACCCCAAACTCTCGGTGCGGGCTGGCCGGTCAGAAGCCTGGGGAGGACGAGGACACGTGTGGGTTGGCTCTGAAGCCGTCTGCTGGCAGAGCTCCGTCTTCCTGGGGAAGGTCCGTCTTGGCTGTATCCGCCCTTCCACTGACTGGCCGAGGCCCTCTCACATTGTAGACGGTAATCTGCGCTCTTCAGCCTAATGGCTGCAGGAGTAACACACTTCAGACATGTTCACAGAAACCACCAGAGTAAAGTTTGGTGTGGACGCTGACAGAGCATTAAACACCCCAGGCCCCTCCCTCTCCTCTGGCTGTGGAACGGGACTGCAGGTGGGAGGCTGCTGGGCCTGGGCTCCAGGGCTAAGGGGCAGGGATTCAGACTGTCTGCCCACGTGAGGGACTCCCCTTCCCTGACATTACACACGACGCAGGTGAAGCTCCCGATGCTCACGCTCAGGCAGGCGTCCCGCCCAGCGCTGGCCCCTCCCTGCCGTGAGGTCCCTGCCCTGTGCACACAGGTCCCTGCATCTGTCCCTGCTCACCCGCCTCCTTCAGGGCCTGGGGCCCAGGAAGAGGCAGTGGCACTGGGTGCCATGGTGCGGTATTGGTACGTGGGCCCTGGTGATGCCTCATGAAAACTCCGGGCCCACTGAGGCAACCACATCCTTGGGTTGTTGGTGCTCTGCTAGGTGCCCATGTCACCCACAGCAGATGCCCCTGCCGACAGCTGAGGATGTGCTGAACGTTCCGACCCGCACACCCCAGTGTCCCCGTCCTCCTCCCGGGCCCCAGCCCCAGGGGAATGTGAGTCCGCCTCCGCGGCTCCCACAGCCTTTCTCCCCTGAGCAGCGCTAGGGAGACGGGCAATTCTTACCATTACTGTTGCGTTTGCAGAATAGTTTATCATTTTATCAAGTGAGAACTTGAGGAAGGGTTTGTAACTCATTGCTCACATCTTCCCACCCCCACCTCACACAGGGCTTCCTCTGGGTTTGTGAGGGGTTTGAGCTCCCTCACAGGCGACTCTCTCCTTTCAGAAATCCCTCGGTCACTAAGCTCACTTCTCAGCCTCTCTGCCAATCCCGGCCTCTGTGCTCTGACTCCTCCAGTGAACTGAGCTGTGGGCAAAGTGAGCCCCGTTCCGCAAACCTTAGCTCCTCTGTGTGTTATATCATTCAGGCTCCTGGTTTCGGGCTGTGCTGGCACATGCGCCCACCTTGCGGGGCCAGGTCTCAGGAACAAGGTCACCTATAGCAGCACCGCAGAGGTGGACAGTGTGGCCTGGGGACAGCAGCATCCCTGGAGTGGGTGACCTGGGACATCTGTCTCAGAGCCACCGTTTCAACCAAGATCAGCATTTCCAGTGGTGTACTATGGGTATCTGAACACAGTTTCCATCAGTATTTATCATCACTGAATTTTTTAAACCTTATTGATGTGACTTGTATATCCAATAACATACTTGTAGTTAAGTTGGGTAAACTGTATTAGTAAAATCCTATGGCAGCAATACAGGTTTTTCCCTAGATATTTCTGCAGGTTTGCCCTCTTTCCTCTTAGAGACCTGCCACACACAATGCCACAGGGCAAGGTCCCGGCCAACTGTCCACTGTGAGAGTGAGAGCTGGCTCCCAGGAGGGATCGCTGCTCACTGTGTGTGGGGACCGAGGGTCCCCTGCAGGTGGGATAATGACAAAGGGTCACACAGTGTCCCACACTAGGGATGAGCAAGGGGCTTTCTCCCCACAGCTGCCCCATCCCTAGAGAGAAGGGGCCCTTTCTCCTCAGTTCTGCTGGGGACCCACAGGGAAGGAGACATCTTACACCAGGCAGTAACAAACCCGTGTCTTGCACAGAAGGGGACATGCCTGCCTAGGGCCGGTCACTGCTCTGGACTTGATACTGGTCTAAGGGTTTATGTAAGAGACACCATGTCATTCCTGAGCACGGACACTGACAGCCCAGGGAGGTGTGGAGAAGCTCACACTGAGGACTCTGAGGACAACACTGATGTTCCCTGCAGTGATGGGAAGACCACAAGATCAGACACTTGGCCTGGCCCTAAGGGAGTTTTCAGTGGACAGAAAGTGGAAGTCAGATGCTGTGTCTGAGAGGTTCTGGTCCCCACAGGCAACGGCGAGTCTGGGGCTGGGCACGAGAGGGCGCTCGGGTGTTGTTCCTGAGGAAACTGGGGTGATTGGAGCTGGGACCAGCCTCCTGGCAATGCCTAGAGACCTGGGCTCAGTTGTGGCTTAGAGCTGTGACTTCCCCAATGCACAGGTCTCACAAAGCCCCACTCCTGCAGACACTCATCGCATCCTCAAGCCAAGGCACCTAGTTTGGGCCCAGGGAGGAATCAAACAGCTGAGAATGGGGCGGGGATCAGTTCTCATTTGCATGAGTGGGCCCTCCCTCTGTCAGAGTATGAAGAGGGGAAGGGAGAGGTCTGGAGGAGCTCTGCTTCAGCTGTGGGGCCACAGAAGGCAGGACTCAAGGATGGTCTCCACCATGGCCTGGTCCCCTCTCCTGCTCAGCCTCCTGGCTCACTGCACAGGTGACTGCATGTGGGGGCAGGGGTTGGACCCTGAGAAAACTCATGCTGTACTTTCTTCTTTGTCTCTAGACCCAGAATCACCATCTCTGTGTGTCTCTCTTCCCCAGGGTCCTGGGCCCAGTCTGTGGTGACTCAGCCACCCTCAGTGTCGGGGAACCCAGGACAGAGGGTCACCATCTCCTGCACTGGAAGCAGCTCCAACATCGGGGATAATTTTGTGCAATGGTACCAACAGCTCCCAGGAAAGGGCCCCAAACTATTCATATATTATGATAGCAATCGTGAGTCTGGAGTCCCTGATCGATTCTCTGGCTCCAAGTCTGGCAGCTCAGCCACCCTGACCATCACTGGGCTCCAGGCTGAGGACGAGGCCGATTATCACTGCCAGACCTATGATGACAATCTCAATGCTTGCACAGTGCTGCAGGCCTGTGAGGAAGTGAGACAAGAACCCCTGTGTCATCTGGGAGCTGGGTGAACACTGCAGCTGCTGCTGCTCAGGCTGAGCCTGTGCCCTGTGCCTTCTGCTCATTCTCTGGCTGTTGTCCTGGGCCCAGGTTCCCCCAGGGACCCTGGGAGAGAAGGATGCTTCTCTCCCTTCTGTCTTTAATGTCACTCACAGCAGCACTTTCCCAGACTAAGGGTGTAAACAAAATGGAAAGGCCAACTCCCTCCAGCTGGGGACAGTTGACTTTTAGACTGGTTTGTATTTATTATTTTTTGTAATGATAACAAAAATATGACATTGTGTTGGACTCCTGACCCTACCTTGGAGCCTGAGCACTGTGTGTGCTGTGTATGAAGGATGAGTCAGCTGTCTGCATCTCATCTTATAATGTCCTTCAGTGTAATCACTGCTGACCTGCTGTTTTGTTTTCTGATTTCAGTACAAAAATATGACCACTGACAAGTATAAAATTATAACAAACGGTGGTTTCCAAAGGTCTGGGGTGAAGGGGGTGGCCACGTGGGTAAAGGCAGTGAAATGGATCAACTCCCAGTTGTGAAATGAATGGTCTGGGGACATCGTGGACAGCACGGGGACTGGGGCGGAGATGCTGGATCATGAGTGTGTGGACGCAGCTAAACCAGCAGAACCCAAACATTTGCAGCACAAGAAATAATAAACATTGTTACCATGTGTAGTGATGGAAGTTAAATAGATTCATTTTGGTGATGCATTTGCAATATTTATCAACATGGAATGGTGATGTTGTGCAGCTGAAAGGAATATAATATTGTATATCAATTATATCTCAATTAAAACGTTACAGTAAATAAAGTGAAATTATAAAATAAATTAGAATTTCTGTTCAGAGAAACACCTGCATGTGAAAGTTTAAAGTATCTTTATCAACAGTCTCCCCAACTTAAGAGCAACCGACAGGCCGTGCGTGGGTGTGCATTACAGCTGTGTGTGGGCTCACCCCAAGCCGGGGGCAGCAGTGGGGTCCTCCAACAAGGGGCTTCTTTTAAAAGGCGATGTCATTTTTAACATGATTCTAATGATGCCACATTTGGGAAGGGGCAAAACTCTTGGAGTTTGGATCGCCATCCCAGAGGAGGTTCCTTGCTTGTCTTCCTTCTCCAACCTCTGCAGTGCTTGAGGGCAGGAATGCCTACACTTTGTTTTGTGTCAAAGCAACTGCCTGCCCCAGACAAGTGTTTGGGAAGCTGACGGGAGAGCAGACAGCCTGACTACAGGGCTCACCATTCAAGATGTTCTTGAGAACTGGCCACACCATGTTTAGCTAAAGAATAACTTTGCTTATTTTCACTGTAGAAATTTCTTTGTTGGTTCATTAAAGATACATCCACAGAAATATATCTCTTCTTTTCATGTGACTATTTCTTCCCCTTTTGCAGAAAAACCACTTCCTTCATCCCATAATTGGATACATTGTGGCTTACTGTATGAATCTCTGCCCCAGATTTATAATTATTTTTTATCCCAAATAAATGGTTGTAGCCTCTCACATTGGCTTTTAGTTTTGAGGATAACATGAGTGACATTGTGCAGCTATGATTTATGAAGAGAAATCTTTGAGTGAAACACAGTACAAACATAATAAAAAGTAGCCCACATCTTGAGAAGGACATGGGATTGGAGCATATGGGCACATGGAACTGATGTCTGCTACCCCCTGCCAGGGAGAAAGCTGGACCAGGTGCTCAGTGAAGGGGCGGAGCATCAAGAAAGGGAGGTGGAAGAAGAGGACAGTGAGCATCCTTACAGCCAGAGTCCAGCTCCAGCAGCTGAACCTGTGGTTCTTCACAAGCAGAGCATCTTGGAATCCCACCTCTCTCAGGAAAACAGGCTAAATGGTTTCCCAGAGGACGTCTGAGTGGCACTTACGTCAGAAGTTAGAGGGTCCAAACAGAGCCAGCGACAACACCAGCGGATGTAGGGCTGCCCTGATGTCAGTTCTTTCAGAACTGCTCCTGCCTTACTGGACAGATGAGAGTCATCCCCCAGTAGGTCTAAGCTGACACTGTTTCTGGATGTGCAGTAGGGTGAAGTGTTGTCGTGTCTCCTGTAAAAACAGTAATATGAATTTGGGGGGTTCAGACCAGCATGTAACGAATAGGGTCCACGTGTAAGTTACAGTTGAGCCACCAGGGACTACGTGTGCTCGTTACAGCACACAGATGGGAGATGGGAGGGAGGAGACAAGACCCAATGCTGTCCAGCACCGAAACTCTGGAATGACATGCAAAAGATTTTCTCTTACTTACTGTAGAGAGGGTATGCATAAGATTTATCATCTGAGAGGGGCCTCACATGATGTATACGTGTGAAATATAACTGGTAATTATGCAAAGAATGCAATAAAGTGAGGATAAATAACAGACTGCAGAGGGGGAACCTGCGTGGTCCCAGATAGTGTAGATGTGAACCTGCCTGTAGCCACCTGCTGGTGGGACGGGGAGGTGTGGGGACTGTGGACATACTGTGTGCATGACTTTGTCAAAGGCAGCATCATTGTAATTTGAGAGGCATGTGCATTCCAGCAGTCAGCAATGAGGCACAGGTGGGGCCTCCACCGTGGAGTGAGGGACTGTGTTGTGACCATACACAGTGCATCAGATTCACAGTATCAGTAAGTAAGGTTATAGACATGGGGTACAGTCAGTGACCTGCTGAGCTGCAGGGACCACCAGGGCTCCAAGGCCTTTAGGGAACATAAAGATGTGTGCCCTGCCAACACTGGGGGGCGCTGTGGGACTTTGCTGTGGTCGGTGCACCGCTGCTCACGGAGGACTGTTGACTCAGTGGGGCCCAGGTTTGCAAACTGGGCCCTGTGCTCACTGCTGGGGAATCAGCATCTGTGTCCTCTGTGGCCTGGTGGAGTCCCCTGAGGAGGAACTTTTGTGTGGTCTCAGCAGGTGCTTCCTCCCAGGGCTTTCCCAAGGGGAGAAGCCACCCTCCACCCCCTTCAGTCTTTCGGGTGAGCTGAGCTCTGGGCTCAAAAGAGGGCTGAGGGAGGGGCTGGGGAGCCTCTAGGTGGACACACATTTGCCTGGACGGCCCATCCTGTGGCAGAAGGTGGGAAGGAAAGGAGGCCTGGGGCAGCATAAGAAGTTGGTCTGAGGTTAAGGAGTCCAATCAAGGGGTCACAGCAGAGCCTGCCCATCCCTTCCAGGGACCTGAGGTACCCTGGTCCCTGAGACAAGGCACTTCAGGTGCTGTGTGAAGATGCAGGTCTGGGAGGAATCCAGGCACGGGGCAGGCCTGGTTCTAACGCAGGTACCTGGGTTGTGATGTCAGGGAGAAGGGCATCAGGCAAGAATAGGTGTGCAGATCAAGGGCCTGAGGACATGAAACCCCTGTGTGGGACGTGAGAGGATGAAGGCGAGGCCACAGCGTTGCTGGGAAAACCATGAGTCTGCTCCAGAGAAGGTGAGTGAAGTGGGTCCCTGGATGTGACTGTTCTACAGCTCGTATCTCTCAGAATCCTTAAGAACTTACATGAGGTGTGTTTCGCGAGTCCACGAAAACTGGAGTATGTCTGACCCTCTCCTCCTGTCCCATTGTAGCTTTTAACCATAATAGGTTCCCAGGTGAGCTTTGCAAAATCAGAGAGTACAGCCTTCCCAGGGTGTGCAGAAGGAGACTCCACCCAGGAAGGTCCTGTGGACACTCTCACCAGGGGAGAAGCAGAGGCACTGTGGGAGTCTCTGATGCCGGTCCAGACCCTCAGGCAGAGCTCCTAAGTGTGTGACCTCGGAGGCATGGTGGACCCTCTTGAGTTCCACCCCGGCTCTCCAGAGCCAGGTCAGGGCACACACCCTCCGTGATCACACAGGGCTGCAGCCTGAGGGAGAACGAGGCTGGTGGTCACAGTCAAGGGAGCTGAGGACAACCCAGTGACCAAGGAACATGCAGTCCATGGAACGTGCTAGAACATCTGCCCTCCATTCCCCCCATTAGAACCCCCAAACATCTGTCCCTGCCTGTGGACAGGACCAGCTCACATTTGGATTCTCTGTCCCTGTGCTAGTGAAGCTGCAGGGACTGATGCTTCTGAGTCACTCCACATTTAGGAATGCCACAAAATTCCCTCCTGTTCTTCCTGCTCGTGCAATGAAGAGAACATTTCTTTGTCACCAGAAGCTACAATATCTCCACCCTCATGTTGACTGGGAATGACAGAGAGAATCCCTGCTTGTGAGAGCCAGGAGCTTTAGGTCCCCTGCAGCCCAGTCCCCTATCTGTCCCCTGAGCCTGGCCCAGGATGTGCTGATCCTTCCTTGAGTCTGACATCTGCACACAGCAGCGTGTCCAGTTCCTCCTGAGGTCGCATCCTTGAGGAACTGCCGGGTTCCCAGGCACAGGAGGGAGCCCTGTCCCTTTAAGGCCCTGGCTCTCAGGGTCATAACTTATACGCAGTACCCAGTTTAATAACACAAATCATAATTACTTAAAGATTTCTAAATACATTTGAGTTTATTGGCATCTAGAGGCTACAATGCTACCCTCAATAACACCAGTTATCAAAATTACATGAAAATATCGACAAAACTCTATTTTCTCTTCAAGTACAAACTTGGAGCAATTTTTAAAAAAGTCAATTAGGACTCAACGTGGAATGAGAGCATTAGTTTGAAAAAGGGAAAACAATATACACACCAAAAAAAGATGTTTATCGTACTGACTAATTCTTCAGTCTTTAGACTGAAAATAATTTTAAGATTAGACTAACAGGAGGAAAGGCAAAAGAATCATAAATATATAATATATTGAAAAAAGCAAGGAATAAATCATCAGAATTGTGCTGAAGGGGGCATGGCAGGCCCGAGTGGAAAGAAGGAAGACAGGACACGTCCTCTCCGACAGTGTGGATTGTGGCGACCGAGAGGGACACAACCCGCAGGTACCTGGGCAGTGGGGGTGGGGGTCGAACAGCAGCGTCCCCAACACACACCAACAACACGACGTCCCGTCATTCACACAGACATTGTGTCAGTACAAACCGGCAGAGTGCAGTGAAGGTTTCGAGCATTGAACTGGGATGAAGAAGTTCTTCCATGTGAAATGGCACCACACAAGCAGAAGAAGCACGAGCACATGTCAAGAAAACCTGAAATGTCTGGCAACATAAACACAGTGAATGTGTCCTGCATGGAGCGGCTTGGAAGTCACTGGTTGTCAGGAGACAATAATGTCTTAGTTCCCAAATCCACGGAGAAGCCGACTCATTCTCCTGTTGCGGGTAGTGACATCCAAAAGGCCCCAGGGCCAAATCAGGATGCCCTGCAGGAGTGCGGGCTGTGATCTGGGGGCTGGTGGGCCCTGGATCAGAGACCAGCAGGGGGCACTGTGGGGCAGGTCCTGCCAGGACCAGCTTAGGGAAACGCCAACATGGGAAATGCTCTCCTGCCTTTTGCACACTGGGACAAAGACTTTCCCCACCACCGTGTGGTTTTTACAGATCCCTCATTGTTTATTTATTTCAGCGGAATCTAGTGTTTCACACTCATATCAGGGAACATAGTCTACAACCTGTAGCCCATTGTCTCAATGTACACCCGCAAAGTTTGTCTTAGAAAACAACATGTCATTTGATAGTCTGTCACCCAGCAGATAGTTCCTGATGCCAGGCACAGGCCTCCCAGGAGAATCCGTGACCGGTCAGGACGGCACCAGGGACACACACAGAGCTCAGCTGTGTCTGACTCCAGATGGCTGAGTGTTCCTGGGCCCATATAATTCACCACAAGGTGGATACCTGGTGTGTGCTGGGCTGAGATAGGGGTGAAGAGCACTAGAGGATGTGACTGGGAAGAGAAAGAATCTGATTAAGTGTCCGAGTTCCAGTCGCTGCACAGCGCAGGATGGGAGGGGATGAGAGTCAGGTGCGTGAGCAGGAGGAGGCGGGGGTTTGGTGAGAGATGAGCCTGGTGCTGGTCTGAGACAGAGCAGGGGAGCAGGAGAAGGACAGTCTGGTTTTCAGGGTTCAGAGGGAGGAAGTGAAGGATGGGATGTGGGAGAGGGTGGTCCTTGAAACTGGGTGGGAGGGGAGTAGCTACTCTTCCTGGTGAAGCTCACAGGCAAGTGAGTGTGGTTGTCTCAAGGTGAGCCTTGTGTGGAATCTTTACCCACACTTCCCTGCTCGTTCAGTGGTGACTCAGGGAGGTCTCTTTTCCACAAAATAGTGGACAATCACTAGTTTTCGAACTTTCTGAGGTATATTTGACCCCAGTGTCACCAGTCTAATTTTGTCCTGGAAGAGAAACCTCTGGGTATTACCAGGCATGTGACCCCACAGCAGCCTGCCCCGTGAGGACAATGGGATCCTGCTCCCAGCCAACTGGGAGCCCTGGCCTGCAGGAGATCCCTCATAGCAGCACCCTGACACCTTCACTGTGCCCAGGGAGGGGACTGTCTGACTGGTCCTGGGAAGGTGAAGCCTGTCCCTGGGGTTGGAACTGGGTCTGTCACAGGCTGACACACGGCTGGCAGGCCTGGATGGCCATCGGAGAACAAAGACAAACAGTTTCCCCAACTGGTCCCACCACATGGGTCACTGCCTTCCACCCTCATCATCGGTCAGTTGGGTCGGGTGTGTGGACACTGGAAACTGGCCAGGGAAACGGGCAAGGTGGTTCCAGTCTCACCAATGAGCAGCTCTGACCCCTGACATTTTTAATGTTCCCCAAAAGGTCAGTTCTGAGGAGAGCCACACCCCCTCCCATCTGTGAGGAACGGTCTGAAATGACATATTCCTGGGAAAGGGAGGAGGCAGCAGAAAGTCCAAACTATGGCCTCCTGTCCCAGCAGGACTCGCACGGGGAAAGCAGGTTGACAAGTGGCAATGGTGGCCAGGCCCACATCCCCTGGGCGCCTCTGCTTCCCCTGCCCCTCCCTCAGGTGAGGACAGTCCCAGAGGACCAGCACCTGGGCCTGGGGCCCCACAATCCATGATGCATCCCCTTCTGGTTTTCTTTCCAAAGTGCTTCCCCCGGTGACCTTGAAGTCATGACTGAGGATCCCCACTCACAAGGTCCTGGTCACAGGTGGTACTGTCACCGTCACTGTCCCCTTCTGTGTCCAGGAAGCTGGGATCAGAGAACCTGACTCAAAAAGTCAGATATCTGCTCTCATTCCAATATACATGGGACCAGTGGGAATTACTTATTCAGTGTATGAAACAATGAAGTTCCCACTTACTAGGTAAAGCATGGTTAAACTTACATGCATAAAATATATTTATTGTCTGCTGAAAGAAAGAAAATACATTGAAAGACTATTTTTGTGTCTTATAGAAAGACAGATTAATTTCTAACAAGGGAGGAGTCACAGTAAAAAATAAAACAGTCCTGAAAATAGGGCTCATGCTACCGTGGGACAGTCACTGCTCCAGGGAAGAGGACATGAGTGAAAGCAGCAGCGTGGTGCTGACCAAGGACCAGCCGAGGGACATGTGGACCAACTCACCCTGAGGAGTCTGAGTAGGACATGAAAGTGTCCTGGAGTGACAGGGACCCCCCATTGGGGGGCACCAGGACCACTGCTAGGAGAGCAGGTCAGGGAACAGGGCTGTGAGGAGGCAGGGTCTGTCTGTGATGGGCCTCAGCCAGCATGTCACACAGTGGTGTGTCTAGGTCTGGGCACCAGGGGGAGCTCAGGGACTGTGCCTGAAGGTCTGGGGTCATCAGAGCTGGGGCCTGTGACTTGGCACTGCCTGGTGCCCTCTCCTCAGGGTACAGCTGTGACCTTGCCACGCCCTGGGTCTCACACAGTCTCACCCCTAATCCCCCTGAAATGCCTGACAGAGGGCCCAGAGAGGGAATGGAAATCAGGGGCAAGGGGGGCAAATCTATTTGCATGAGTGGGCCCTCCCTCTGTCAGAGTATGAAGAGGGGAAGAGAGAGGTGTGGGGGAGGCTCTGCTTCAGCTGTGGGGCCACAGAAGGCAGGACTCAGGGATGGACTCCACCATGGCCTGGTCCCCTCTCCTGCTCACCGTCCTGGCTCACTGCACAGGTGACTGCATAAGGGGACAGGGGAGGAGACCTTCGGAGGACACTTGGGGGTCTTCTTCCTGCTCCTGTCTCTGGACCCAAAATCACCATCTCTGTGTGTCTCCCTCCTCCAGGGTCCTGGGCCCAGGCTGTGCTGACTCAGCCGCCCTCAGTGTCGGGGAACCCAGGACAGAGGGTCACCATCTCCTGCACTGGAAGCAGCACCAACATTGGGTATGGTGAAGATGTGTACTGGTTCCAACAGTTCCCAGCAAAACCCCCTAAAACCATCATCTATGGTACTAGCATCAGACCCTCTGGGATCCCCGACCGATTCTCTGGATCCAAGTCTGGCAGTGTCGGCACCCTGACCGTCAGTGGGCTCCAGATGGACGATGAGGCTGACTATTACTGCACAGCATGGGACAGGAGTCTCAGTGCTCCCACAGTGCTGCAGGGCCGTGGGGAAGTGTGACAAAAACCTGCTGTCCCCTGCAGTGCAGTTCCCCGGTGCAGTCCCCACTCCTCTGAGAAGACAGCTGCTTTCTCGGTTTGCTTGGCCTGAACTCAGGTCTGAAACCCAACATAGGACTTTTTCAGGAATATTTGTCACATTCTTTGAACACTGCCTCTGAGGCCTGTCTGTGGCAGCAACACCTTGTGCAGTTTTCTCAAATGAGGGGAAGGTCCTGTGTGTCAGGGGGAGGCTGTGCTAGGAACGGAATCTGTGATGGGTCAGCAAGAACCAGGGAAAGGGAACCAGCTGTGTTCGCATCACTGCACATCAGGAAGGCTGAGTGTGTGTTGTCACCAACATGTCCCACTAAGCCCCAACCCTGCCCATCACTCATGACAGATCCACCCTGTGTGGCCCATGATCCATTCCCAGGATCAGCTTTGGCAGCTCAGGGTCCCTGACCCTCACTGGCCTGAGAGCTGAGGACAAGACTGCTTCTCACAACCACCCTGTGACAGTGTCCTCTGTGCTCACACAGAGCTGCAGGCCTGTGGGACCTGAGACCAGGAGAAGCTCGTTCTCATCTGCAGGAAGGGGACTTCCCAGCATGTGCCACTCAGGACACCTGTGGCTTCTGCTTCTGGTGCGCCACCACCCTGGGCCAGGTTCTTCCATGGAAGCCCCTGGGGAATGGGTGTACCTCCCCCACCCGCTGTCCTCACAGCGCCTCACGCAGCCCCTCCCTGGACAACAGGTCTCAGACAGAACAGGACGTCAGCTCCCCATCAGCTGGGGACACAGAGTGGCTCTGCTCTGAAGCCCAGGTGCTGGAATGGGGGCACCATCTCTGGTCACTTCTGACCCAAACTCTCACTGGTCCTCCTGCGTCTCTGTCAGTGACCACTGACTTCTTTCCTGGATGTTCCAGAGCTGCCACCTTGTCATTGGCCCTCACTGTGAACCCCTGTCCCTGTAGCTCCCAGGGAGAGGCCTCTGTCCTGACTGAGCCAGCCCCGCAGCACTTCGGGCTGTGGCCGACATTTGGGGCTGGGGAATGCCCACCTGTCTGTTCCCATCAATGCAAAGATCCAACCATGGGTTCCTTCTTGTTTAACTGCATTGTTAGTACTACCTGTGTGATGTTGAATGACAACGCAGGTGAAGTCACATTGCCCGATCTTTGTGGGAATGTCGTCCTCCCGCCTCAGTAGCTGAGAGCTGAGTGTGGGGCTCACTTGTGTGTGTGAGGAGAGAGTGTGAGTTCCCGCACTGCAAATGTGCCTGCTGTTCACACTGCCTGTGTTTTTACTAGAAATATATTTCAAAATCTGGTCAAAGGTTTTTCGTGAATCTACTGAGGTCATATGATTTTATTTTTGGATCTATTAATAGGATGTATTTTATTAGTGGGTTGTTGATATGGCACCTACGTTGGATATCTGGAAGAAATCAACTGTGACAATGCTGTATCTATTTACTGGTTTGATTTTGGAATCTTTTTGTTAGCATTTTAATTAGAACATTTGCATTAATAATTTGCGTTTTTTTCTGTAATTTTCTATTTTTTGTATTTTCCCTGTCAGGTGTTGGTTTCTCCATAATACCTGCTTGCTGTAAGAATCATGAAAGCTCCCATTTGGTAAATTTTGGAAATAAATATACATATATATCAAACACATTTGAAACATCCAGTGTCTGAAGGGGTTAGTGTTTTTGCGCAACTAACTTCACCTGATGGTCTTTTTGTGAACTAGTTCCATTGTAATGTGTTTTATTTTTCTAAGGAAATTGTTCATTTCATTCAGCTTCTTGAAACCATTTCTCATCTTCCTAGAAAAATCTGCATTTTATCTTTTTTAATAATTTTTTTTCATTTTCATAGTTTCCTCATAGCATTTTTAATTTTTTACATTATTAATTTTCACCCCAAATCTAGAAAGTGGTTGTTCTCATCTGTCATCTGAACGTGAATTCCATGTGCCAGTTACAGCTACTGCTGTGATGTCTCCTTCGGGTGTATTTGCATTTAGTGTAATGAGGAGATGCTGTTTCTCGTGTGTCTTTTTCATTTTCTTGTACATGGCAGAGTTCTCAATTTCTCACTCTTGATTCTTTTTCTTTTTAACTTATGGTAAATTCTCTTCCAGTATTTTAACAAATAAGTGTCAAGAGATATAAAAAACCAACAAACTAGTGAAATCTCACTGTGGCCCAAATCTGAGAGCCACTTTCTTCACTCACCCGCATGTCAACCTGAAGGTCAATGGGACCTGGACAACCTCTTGTAATGAAATCTTAGGGCTCAGGGACTCCACTGGGGCCCCAAGGAGGACCCCTGCCCCCTCCAGGACCTCTGTAGTGACAGCATCAGGGCCAGCCTGGGCAACACCACTCTGGGACATGAACTATAATACTGACATTGACCCTCAGAGATGGAAACTGAGAGGGAAAATGTGAAGAAACCGTCTCCGTGTGGACAGAAACATAAAGAATGTGTCCTCCATCAGTGCCCAGAGTCCCATAAGCTGCACAGACTGCAGCGGGTACCATGAGGTTCAGCCTCTATTCTGGTGCTCGCCCCCATGAAGGGGCTGACAGAATTCCAGGAAGAGCGGGTCTTTGGGAGATGGAACTTGATATCCTGGGCCCTAAGAGAGTGACCTTGCTGTCACCATCTCCCCTGTCCCTGCTTGTCCTTTCCCTGCCTCTGGGATGCAGCTTGCAGCAGGGCCCCATCTGCCAAGTGCTGAATCCTCTACTCTGAAGGGTCTGCCCTAGAAGCCGGTGGATCCTTCCTCCTGAGCTACTCCTTATCAATGAGAAAGGCCCATCTTGACATCTGCCTGGGGTCTGAGTATTATGTGCAAAATGCTCATTGCACTGCAGCCCCTGCATCACTGAAGCAGCAGAACCACCTCCTCCAGGGCCCACAGAGTAAGAAAACTGCTATTGCTGCGGAAATGCTGAGCCTGCTCTAGGCATGTGGGTGAAGTGGGTCCATGGATGAGATGCTCTCACAGCTGCCACCACTCAGGGCCTTGGGGACGCTGGTGAGTGGGGTTGACTGAGCCCACAGGCACTGTGTCCCCCTGTCCTCTCGTATCCCACTGGAGTGTGTGAACAGTCTGGGTTGGGGGCTGGGCTGTGGGACAGCAGGAGCGGGCGCTCCCCCTGTTCATGTGTCACACCCCCTGTGTGGCTCTTGATGAGCCCAGATACGACATGACCTTCTCCTGAACATATGTCGGCAAACACATTGAGTGTTACCATGGCATTGGTCCCAAAATCTGAGGTCAGATATAGTGAGGACATAAACCAACATTTTTGGAGTATGGGTCTGATAGCTTATTTAGCTTACCTTATTTAGGATTGGGTGTAGTGTGGTAGCATGAAGATATTTGAATTCTTAAGTGTAGGTTCAACTCCTATAGAAATAAGGGGATTTTAGCCCCTATGATTTACATTATCAAAGTACCTTTTTTATCAGACATATTTGTTATGTTTGAGGGGGAATGCTGGCTATCATGATTGGTATAGTTACGTATAACAATAATATAATATCTGGGACAAAGGTCCCTGAGAGTCATCCCTGTTCACCAGCTCCTACTTGGTGCTCACAGCCTCTTTGACCACCTGTGAGGACCAGCCTGATGAGGAGACTGATTAGCACAGTCACAGGCCTTCATAACCCCCGGCCACAAAGAGCTCCCATGCCACATGGATGTGAAGTGAACATCTGCCCTCCCCTCTCTGTTGACCCGTCACTGTCCTGTCCCCAACTGTGACCAAGACTGATTCAGGTTTCGGCTTCTGTTATCACTTGTACTGTCAACCCAGAGACCTCATGGTCTCACCCCTGTCTGTCTTTATGGGCTCAACATAAATGCCTGATTTTCTACGTGGTTGCCTAATGTAAACAGGATCACTGTGTACCCGGTTTTGGAGTTCCTGGTTGCATGACAACAAAAACAGGGTTCCCACACCTGTGACCTGGCTGCCCTGGGGCCCCGGCTCCCAGGCAGGGACCCAGAGACCTGGGAGTGTTAGGAAACACTGTGTCGTCTCTCATGGCCACACTGGAGAAATGATTCACACGATATTGCATATTATATTTGAACAGCATTGCCTTTTTATATTTCAGAATACATCACCTTAATCAAAATCCCTGGACTAATTGATCTATAAGTAATGTGCAGTTCATCTTGAATCTGCAGTCATCTCGATACTGGATGTAGAATCACAAGTGAGTGATGACGCACCCTGTGTTTCTGCTGTGATGTCTGACAGAATGAGAGGTGAGTTCTGTTTACTTTCCTGTTTGCCATCACAGCTCTTTACGGCTGTAGTTTCAAAGCTCAAAAACGCAATTCTGGCCTCAGGTGGACTTTTTAAATTTATTTTAGTAAACAGTGTAAGTGGGAAATAATAATGAACACACAGTTTGAAAGAAAACAGAGAAGAAACATTCCCCAACATACTTTGTGAGACCATGTTTTCCTGTTACTCTAACCAGACAAAAAATTCTCACCCATGATTCTAGCTACTCAGGGGTGAGCTGAACTTGAACTTCATCAGCCAGCCTTGAGACTGAATGAAATGGCACAAGGCAAAGCTAGTCTGCTCCCTTGCGCCCCCTGATGGTGAGTGTGGGAACCATGGAGAGCACAGTAAAGAACCCCACCAGCATTAACAGCACTGAATAAAGGTTACTGGATGAGATGGGGGAGAAGAGTTAGCACTGTAGGTGCCCCTCCCCTCCTTGGTGTCACTAGGCCCAAAAAGTCTAGTGGGGAGTAAGCACAGAAACTCGCCTCAGCCCTGTGCTTCTCTCCTTGAGGTCAGCAGGGACCAGCAGGTGACAGGGGTGTGATTGTCACCTGCTTGAAGGGAACCAGCAGGTGACAGTCACTGCCTCACTGTCCCCAGGAAAGTGTCAGAGCACAGAGCAGTGGAATTACGGCTTCTCCCCGCTGGGGCCAGTGGGAGCTGAACACCCACCCCCTGACCTTCTGAGCTGCAGCTCTGCAGGAGGGTGGCCTGAGGGAACACAGAGGAGATGGGACTCAAGGGCTCCTCCTGTGACCCCCCAAAGTCCAGGATCCAGTAAAACCCCACCTGATTTTTCAAGAAGCAGGAGATAAAAACTTGAATGAGAAAAGAGATTAACCTGACACAGACACTGAGAGGACTGTGATGAGGAGACACAGTGACAGATATCAGTCTGGCAGTGACCCTCAAATCCATCTGAAGGGCAACAGTGAAAGTTCTTGGTACAAATCGAAAAGGAAAAACTCACAATTTAAATAGAAGTCACGAGAACAAATCAAGTGGGAATTATAGAACTGAAAACACAAAATGTAAAATTAAAAAAGAAAACTGTGCAAGAAATCAGGAATAGGTGAACTACTTTCATTTATTTCTTTGTTTATTTATCCATTCAAAATGGGCACCATCTTTCTGCAGTTCCCATCACCCTAAATGTTCCCCAGAGCATGTCGCCAGGGGGCGCTGTGGGTCTTCTCAGAGGTGTATGGCTGCAACCACTCAGATGGTTCTAATGGAAAAGGCCCTGTGCCCACTTTCATGGCCTGAGTGACACCTGACAGATGGCAGGAGCTTCCCCTCAAGGGACAGACTGACAGCTCACACAACCACTACGATCTGCTCACAGGAAAGCTAAAAACACGCCTGAGGACTCAGAAGTTGATGGTGTTGTGTGATGATATTTGCATAATGTCCCACCAAACACAGTCCTCACCCAGGGAGCTGAGGAGGAGATAAAGGGACACCCAGAGAGCAGTGCCAACCTGAGGCCAGGCGATTTGGGAAGTGTCCACCATGGCCTGGACTCCTGTCCTCCTGCTCCCCCTCCTCACCCTCTGCCCAGGTCCGTGGACACTTTAGAGACTGGCCTTTGAAAGGGGTTCCCTCTGCCTTTATTCTTCATTCCTGACATGTGTCTGTTTTTATTTCAGGGTCCGGGTCTCAGGCTGTGGTGACTCAGGAGCCCTCCCTGACTGTGTCCCCAGGAGGGACAGTCACTCTCACCTGTGCCTCCAGCACTGGAGCCGTCACCAGCAGTAACTATCCACACTGGTTCCAGCAGAAGTCTGGTCAAGTCCCCACGACACTGATTTATGATACAAGCAATAAACTCTCCTGGACCCCTGCCCGGTTCTCAGGCTCCCTCCTCGGGGGCAAAGCTGCCCTGACCCTGTCGGGGGCCCAGCCTGAGGACGAGGCCGAGTACTACTGTGTTATGTGGTACAGCAACCATCACCACAGTGACACATGCAGGGGGGAAGTGAGACAAAAACCCAGGGCTCAGTGCACCCTCTCCTTCTGCCATCCCCCGTCTACTGCTCATAGAGACTGGTCTCGCAGGTGGGGACTCAGAAGGGTTGTTCTCTATGGCCCCAGGGGGTGCAATCGGATCAACATTTCTAAGCCATGACAGGATTTAACCCACCATTTTGTGAAGACAAAGTTCTCTTTAAAATAGGAGCCAATGTCACCCGCAATTTCACAGGGAATGGGCAGGACAGCGAAGGAAAGGTCATTCCCAAGAGGACACACACACAGACAGTCAGGTCAGACAGTGGCTTGGCGGCTTTTAACAACGAAGACAACTTCACAATCTGGTGTAAAGAAGCAGAGGAGGCAGAGCTACTGGGAAATGGAGCTGGAGCCCCGTCCCAGAGGAGATTCCTTGTTCGTTTTCCTTCTCCAGCGTCTGTGGTGCTTGAGGGCAGGAATCCCAAACTTTGTTCTGGGTCAAGCAACTGCCTGCTCCAGACAACTGTTTGCAAAGCTGACGGGAGAGCAGACAGCCTGACTACAGGGCTCACAATTCAAGACGTTCTTGAGAACTGGCCCCACTGTGTTTAGCTAAAGAATAACTTTGCTTATTTTCACTGTAGAAATTTATTTGTTGCATCATTATTACCAATAGAAATACTTCTCTTCTATCCACGACATTAATTCCCCCCATATCTCATGAAAACCACTGCCTTCACAGCATAATTACACACAATGTGGCTTTGTGCATGAAACTATGCCCCAGGCTTGCAATCATTTTTATCGCAAATACATGCTTGTAGCCTCTCACATTGGCTTTTAATTTTCAGGTTAACATCAGTGATATTATACAGCTATGCTTTATGAAGAGGAATGTTAGAGTGAAACATAATAGTAACAATAAAAATATAGCCCACATGTTGAGAAGGACATGGGATTGGTGCATATGGGCATATGGAACTGATGTCTGCTACCCCCTGCCAGGGAGAAATCTGGACCACGTGCTCAGTGAAGGGGCGGAGCATCCAGAATGGGAGGTGGAAGAAGAGGACAGCGAGCATCCTTACAGCCAGAGTCCAGTTCGAGCAGCTGAGCCTGTGGTTCTTCCCAAGCAGGGCACCTTGCAATCCCACCTGCCTCAGGAAAACAGGCCAATCGGATTCCTGGAGCGCGTCCTCCTGGGACATATGTCAGATGTTAGAGGGTCCAAACAGCCTGCAATGACACCAGCACATGCAGGGCTGCTCTGCCGTGAGCTCTTTTAGAACTGCTCCTGCCTTGCCCAGCGGCTGAGTGTCATCCAGCAGTAGGTCTAAGCTGACACTGTTTCTGGAGGTGCAGTAGGGTGAAGGGGTGTCGTGTCTCCTCTAAGGACAGTGCTAGGAATTCGGGCAGGGTCTGACCATCGCTTAACCCCAAAGGGTCCAGATGTCAGTTTCAGTTTAGCCCCCAGGGTCCACGTGTGCTTGTTCACAGGCTGCAGACGGGAGACGGGAGGGAGGAGACGGGACCCAGTGTTGATTGGCCCCAAATATCTTGAAGGAGACACTAAAGATTTTCCCTTAATTTATGTAGAGACAGTGAGTATGAGAGATTTCTCATCAGTGAGGGGACTCACCACATGTGTATATGTGAAGTATAACTGGTAATTATGCAAAAAACACAGTAAAGTGGGGACAAATTCTAGCAGCAGACAGGGGGACCTGAGTGGTCCCAGACAGTGTAGATGGGAACCTGCCCATGGCCACGGGGAGTGGACAGGGAGGTGTGGGGACTGCGGACATACTGTGTGCAGAGCATTGAGAAAGGCAGCATCATCGGAATTTGAGAGGCATGTGTGTGTCTCAGCAGTCAGGAATGAGGCAAAGGTGGGGCCTCCATTATGGAGTGAGGGACTGTGCTGTGACTATACACAGTGCATCAGAATCACAGTATCAGTAAGTAAGGTCATAGACATGGGGTGCAGTCAGTGACCTGCTGAGCTGCAGGGGCCACCTAGGCTCCAAGGCCTTTAGGGGATGTTTAGACGTGTGCCCTCCCAACACCAGGGGGCGCTGTGGGATTTCGCTGTAGTACCTGCACAGCTGCTCAGGGAGGGGCTTCAGGTCCCCTGCAGCCCAGTTCCTATGTGTCCCCTGAGCCTGGCCCAGGATGTGCAGATCATTCCTTGAGCTCTGACATCTGCACACAACAGAGTGTCCACTTTCTCCTGAGGTAGCATCCTTGAGGAACTTCCAGGTTCCCAGGCACATGTGGGAGCCATGTCCCTTTAAGGCCCTGGCTGTCAGGCTCAGAACCTTTACCAGTACCCATTTTAATAACACAAATCTTAATTATTTAAATGTTTTTAAAAGCATTTCAGTTTCTTGGCATCTAGAGCCTATGAGGCAACCCTCAGTTCCATCAATTATCAAAAACAGAAGGAAATTTCAAGAAAGCTCGAGTTTTTCTTCAAGGTCAACACTGGAGGCATTTTCACACAAATTAGTTATGACTCAGCGTGGAATGAGACCATTACATTGAAAAGGACAAACAATATACACAAAAGAGATGTTTATAGTAAAGGTGTAGTTTTCAATCTTTAGAATGAACATAATTTCAAGATTACACTAAAAAAGGGTAAAGGGAAAAGCATCATAAATATATAATAGAGGCAGAAGAGGAAAGAATAAAGTATCAGAATAGCACTGAAGGGGACGTGACAGGCCAGAGAGGAGAGCGGGAGGACACTTTCTCGCTGACGGCGTTGAGTATGGAGACCGAGAGGGACACAGCCCGCCAGCAGCTGGGCAGTGGGGGTGGGAATCGAACAGCAGTGTCTCCAGCACACACCAGCAACACAATGTCACCGAATAAGTGTAGATCCCATAGACTTTCTGTCAGTGTGAACCAGCAGAGTGCAGTGAAGGTTTTGAGCTTTGAACTTGGATTAAAATGCTTCTATATGTGAAGTGGCATTGCAAAAGCAGAAGAAACATGTCTGTCAGGAAAATCTGAAATATCTGGCAGCATGAACAAGGTGAATGCGTCCTGCTTGTAGCCACCTGGAAGTCATTGGTTATCAGGAGACAACAATGTCTTAGTCCCAACCCCATGGAGAAACCCACTCATTCTTCTGTTCCTGGTAGTGACATCCCAAAGGTCCCAGGGCCAAATCAGGATGCCCTCCAGGAGTGTGGAGTGTGGTCAGGGGGCTGGTGGGCCCCGGATCAGAGACCAGCAGGGGGCACTGTGGGGCTGGTCCTGCCAGGACCAGGTTAGGAAACAGCCAACAAGGGAAATGGGATCAAAGTGAACCTGACTGTAAAAAATTCGATACCCAGCTTTCAGTCAAACATACACAGGACCAGTGTTTACTTAGTCAATTTATAACATAATGAAGATACCAGGTTGTTGGGAACCACCCTGCCTGATTTTAGAAGCTCTAATCCTGAGTGGCTAAGGCTGAGTAAAGGACCTTGGGACCATAAGTTTCTGTCCTATGAGTGTTTGTCTCTTTGGGACCATTAAGGAGAGAAAGCTTATCTCCCTGGCAGGGGCACCACCTCTGCCCCTTTTTTCTTCTCCCTGCTTGGCCCCAGGCCGATGACTGTGTAGCCAATGATGGGTAAGATTCCTCAAAGGAGGGAAGACCTAAGACAGGCATGGTCACTAAGGGGCCCTTAGGGAAGGACTTGGGGGCTATAGAAAAAGTGGGGTGATGGACCCTTGCTCCTCAGCTTTGACATAGCCCGAGTCCTCGTTGTGTCTGCAAGAAGTCTCTGAATTTCTTGGCTGCCATACTTCCTCTGCCCAACTTAAGCTGAAAGCAATGCCTGAGGTGGGTGTGGCCCTGTGCTGGAAAGAGCTGGTTCCCATGGTCGATAGGGCCTAAGAAAGAATGCAGAAAATCCCATGAAACCTACTTTGCTAATACCCTCAATTTAAATGATAAGGGTCCAAGCATAGAAGGAGTTTCCCCAAAGTTTTATGACCCCTTAGCTATATGACCCTGACGCAAATAAGCCCCAAATAAGCCCTCGCAGTTCTTTGAGTGTTATCTTTTGTTTGATCATTACTGCCTCACAATGATTGATGAGCTTCACGTAGTGGCCCTGTATTTATTGTGCAAATAAACCCAATAAAAGCCCATTGAGGAACAGGCTCCTGGGTACTTCTCCTTTGAGAGGTCGTCCACCTTTCCTCCTCAAGCAGATCTTGCCTTGGCAGACTCATTCTCATCCGCAGTGGAGGGGAGGGCTCTGCAGGCAGACCTCCCCCACACCAGGTCATAGGTAAAGTTTGGGCAAAATTATATGCATGAAAATATACATATGTCTGCTGAAAAAAAGGTAAGACATTGAAACACTTTTTTGTACCTTGGAGAAACAGTAGTTAATTTCTAACAAGGGAGGAATCACAGTAAAAAATAAAAGTGTCCTGAAAACAGGGCTCACACCACTGTGGGACACTCACTGCTCTGGGCCTGACCCAACTCCAGGGAAGACGACATGAGGGAAAGCAGCAGCGCCGTGCTGACCACACAGACCAGCCAAGGGACACGTGGACCAGACTCACCCTGAGGAATCTGAGTAGGACACGAAAGTGTCCTGGAGTGACTGGGATCCTCCATAAGGGGGCATCGGGACCACCCCTAAGGGTGCAGGTCAGGGAATAGGGCTATGGGGAGGCAGGAGCTGTCTGTGCTGGGACTCAGCCAGCATGTCACACAGTGGTGTGTCTAGGTCTGGGCACCAGGGGGCGCTCAGGGACTGTTCCTGAAGGTCTGGGGTCATCAGAGCTGGAACCTGTGACTTGGAACTGCCTGGTATCCTCTGCTCAGGGCACACAGCTGTGACCTTGCCACGCCCTGAGCTTTCACACAGGCTCACCCTTAACCCCCGGAAATCCCCAGGCACAAGTACCTGACAGAGGGCCCAGGGAGGGATCAGAAATCGGGGTGGGGTGTCTTATTTGCATGAGTGGGCCCTGCCTCTCTCAGAGTATGAAGAGGGGAAGGGAGAGGTGTGGGGGAAGCTCTGCTTCAGCTGTGGGGCCACAGAAGGCAGGACTCAGGGATGGACTCCACTATGGCCTGGTCCCCTCTCCTGCTCAGCCTGCTGGCTCACTGCACAGGTGACTGGATAAGCGGGACCAGTGAGGAGACCTTGGGAGGACAGCTGGAGGTCATCTTCCTGCTTCCTGTCTCTGGACCCAGAATCACCATCTCTGTGTGTCTCCCTTCTCCAGGGTCCTGGGCCCAGGCTGTGCTGACTCAGCCGCCCTCAGTGTCAGGGAACCTAGGACAGACGGTCACCATCTCCTGCACTGGAAGCAGCACCAACATTGGGCGTGGTAGTAGTGTGGGCTGGTACCAACAGGTCCCTGGAAAACCCCCCAAAACCGTCATCTATGGTACTAGCAGTAGACCCTCGGGGATCCCCGACCGCTTCTCTGGATCCAGGTCTGGCAGCTCAGCCACCCTGACCATCAGTGGGCTCCAGGCTGAGGACGAGGCCAACTATTACTGCACAGCATGGGACAGCAGTAGCAGTGCTCCCACAGTGCTGCAGGGCCGTGGGGAAGTGAGACAAAAACCTGCTGTCCCCTGCAGTGCAGTTCCCCGGTGCAGTCCCCACTCCTCTGAGAAGACAGCTGCTTTCTCGGTTTGCTTGGCCTGAACTCAGGTCTAAGACCCACCACAGGGGACTGTGATGAGAACATCTGTCACATCCTTTGAACGCTGCCTCTGAGGCCTGCCTGTGGCAGCTACACATAGTGCAGTTTTCTCAAACGAGGGGAAGGTCCTGTGTGTCAGGGGGAGGCTGTGCTCGGAACAGAGTCACTGATGGGTCAGCAAGAACCAGGGACACGGAAACCAGCTGTGTCCACATCAGTGCACATCAGGAAGGCCCAGTGTGTGTTTTCCCCAACATGCCCCTACTCAGCCTCCACCCTGCCCATCACTCAGAATAGATCCACTCTGTGTGGCCACCAATCCATTCCTGGGATCATCTCTGGCAGCTAAGGGTCCCTGACCCTCACTGGCCTGAGAGTTGGGGACAAGGCTGCCTCTCACAGCCACCCTGTGACAGTGTCCTCTGTGCTCACACAGAGCTGGAGGCTGGTGGGACCTGAGACCAGGAGGAGCTGGTTCTCACCTTCTCATCTGCCAGGAGTGGATGTCCCAGCATGTGCCACTCAGGACACCAGTGGCTTCTGCTTCTGTTGTCCTGCCACCGTGGGCCAGGTTCTTCCAGGGCTGCCCCTGGGGAGTGGGTGTGTTTGCCCCACCCCCTGTCCTCACAGCACCTCACACAGCCCCTCCCTGGACAACAGGTCTCAGACAGAACAGGAAGTCAGCCCCCAACAGCTGGGGACACAGAGTGGCTCTGCTCTGAAGCCCAGGTGCTGGAATGGGGGCACCATCTCTCGTCACTTCAGATGCAAACTCTGACTGGGCGTCCTGCGTCTCTGTCAGTGACCACTGACTTCTTTCCTGGATGTTCCAGAGCTGCCATCCTCTCGTTGGCCCTCACTGTGAACTCCTGTCCCTGTAGCTCCCAGGGAGAGGCCTCTGTCCAAGCTGGACCAGCCCCGCAGCACCTCGGGCTGTGGCTGACCTTTGGTTCTGGGGAATGACCACATGTCTGTTCCCATCAATACAAAAAACCAACCATGGATTTCTTCTTTTTTAACTGCATTGTCAATAGTTACAGTGTGATGTTGAATGACAATGCAGGTGAAGTCACTTTGGCCAGTTCCCAATCTTTGTGGGAATGTCCTCCTCCAGCCTCAGTAGCTGAGAGCTGAGTGTGGGGCTCAGTCGTGTGTGTGAGGAGGGAGTGTGAGTTCCCACACTGCAAATGTGCCTGCTGTTCACACTGTGTGTGTTTTTACTATATATTACTTTTATACTTTGTTCAAAGGCTTCTTCTGACGCTATTGAGGGGTTTTGATTTTATCTTTTGCTCTAGTAATATGATGTGCTCTGTGAAAGGGTTCATCAACTGAAGTGTAAGTTGGACATTGGAGTGAAGCAAATGTGATGCTGGTGCGTCCACTTACTAGCCTGATGTTGGATCTGCGTTAATGCTTAAGTTAGAACATTTGGATCATGTGTCACGTTATCGTCTGTAATTGACCCTTTTCTGCATTTGTTCTGTCTGGTGCAGGTGTCAGTGTTACACCTGCTCTCTGTGAGAATCAGGAAAGCTTCCGCTTTTTCAAGGGTTGGAAAAATGTGCATGTAGCAGACTCTTTTGAAAGATCGAATTGCAAGATTTTTCTTCTTGTTTGCAAAAGTAACTTTATATTATAATTTTTTTGTGTGGAATGCTTTCATTATAATATGTTCTTTTTTTTCCAAGGAAAGTATATTTTTTACTCAGTTTTTGAAACCTCTTTTTTTCTTCCTAGGAAAATGTATATTGCATCTCTTTTAATATATTTTTCATTTTCATATTATCCTCATTTCATTTAAATTTTCTGCATTATCAATTTCTTCCCCAGAGTCCGTGGTTGCTCTGATCTGCCTTGTGGACGTGAACTCGATGTGCCCCCTGGAGCTGCTGGTGGTGACATCTCCTTCGTCTGCGTTTGCGTTTATTACGATGGGGAGACGTTGTTTCTTATGTGTCTTTTTCATTTTCTCTGTACCCGGGAGAACTCAATTTCTCAGTCTTGATGCTTTTTCTCCTTATCATGTGGTAAATACTCTACCAGTATTTTAACAAATAAGTATGAATAGATTTAAAAAGTCCACAAACTAGTGGAATCTCACTGTAGCCCACATCTGAGCACACTTTCTTCATGTACCCACATGTCAACCTGAAGGTCAATGGCACCTGAACGATCCCCTATAATGAAGTTGTATGGCTCAGGGACTCCACTGGGCATCCAAGGAGTACCCCTGCCCCCCCGGGGTCACAGCAGTGACAGCATGAGGGCCAGCCTGGGCAACACCACTCTGGGACATGAAATATAATACTGACATTGACCCTCAGAGATGGAAACTGAGAGGGGAAGTATGAGGAAACCATCTCCGTGTGGACAGAAACATAAAGACTTTCTCCTCCATCAGTGCCAGAGTCCCATAAGATGCAGAGACTGTTGCAGGTACCATGAGGTTCAGCCTCTATTCTGGTGCTCGCCCCCATGAAGGGGCTGTGAGAATTCTAGGAACAGTGGGTCTTTGGGAGATGGAACTTGATATCCTGGACCTAACAGAGTGACCTTGCTCTCACCACCTCCCCTGTCCCTGCTTGTCCTTTCCCTGCCTCTGGAATGCAGCTTGCAACAGGGCCCCATCTGCCAAGTGCTGAATCCTCTACTCTAAAGGCTCTGCCCTAGAAGGCGGTGGATCCTTCCTACTGAGCTAATCGTCTTCGATGAGAAAGGCCCATCTTGACATCTGCCTGGGGCGTGAGTATTATCTGCAAAATGCTCACTGCACTGCAGCCCCTGCATCACTGAAGCAGCAGAACCACCTCCTCCAGGGCCCACACCCTCATGAAATCTGCACACGGTACCAGTCCGGGATAAATAACCTCTGAGACCGCAGGCTCTGTGTCCTTGGGCACCTCCAGCACAGGACCGTCCTTGCTGAAGTGTCCAAACTGCTTTGGATTCTCCTTAGAGCAAACAGTGTTTTGTTCAAGAAGCAGCGAGAGAATTCATGATCTTTTTAAGCAGGGAGCGCCTGCCTGACATAAAGACAAAGATCCCTCCTGGTGCCTGGAGCAGGGAGGGCCTTAGGGAAGCGGGTCTCCTGGTCCTAAGTAACCATTCACTGAGAGGCCTGAGGGTCTGGGAGTGTGGGGACCGGGCAGCGCTCACACAGTAAAGCAGAGCTGCCCCCGGGGCACGGCGGGAAGGGGGACCTCCTGCATCCCACTGCGCAGACACCCGGCCCATCTGCACATGCAGCACAGCTTCATATCTGCCTGTTACTAAACTGACATGGGGAGTAAGAAAATACTGGACACTTTTGTTTGAAATATAAACAACTTTTAGGGCACCTTAAATTTTGACACAAAACATGTGACACAGATGAAGAGAATACTGCAAACTTAAGAATATTAAGTCAATTTGTAAAGCCAAGAGGCATTTTACATTTTTTACTGAGACTTGTGAAGCCCACCAAGGCCATTACCTTTTACCAATTTCAACTGAATTAAAGCAGATGTGCGTAAAAACTGTACATGCATCCGATGAATTAAAATGTTTGCTGCGTTGCTGTTGTTTTTGCACACATCACTGATCGTTTTCATGGAAAACCCCTTTTCTGTGTCGTTTCCCCGAGCAGCCCCTGTGAGCCCTCCAATCTGGATCCTCTGTTCGTCATCTGCCATGTGGGACAGGAAGCTCCCTGTGCATGCGCTGTGCCGCATCTTCACTGGGGGTGAAGCCATAGTAATTTGTCTGTAATTCCTGCTTCTAACTCCCGCAGAAGAGGACCCCTGGGAGTGAGATGCTGCAGTAACCAGTGCAGTGTATCAGAGTCACAGTATCTGGGAAGCAGACCCTGGATGTGTGAATAGAGTCAGTGACCTGCTGAGCTGCAGAAACCAGCAGGGCTCTCAGGGCTTTGTTCCAGGGTGACATGTGTGCCCTGTGACCAGCAGGTGGTGCTGTGGGGCTGCACTGTGGTCGCCACACAGTGGCTCAGAGGACTGTTCACTCAGTGGAGCCTGGGCCTGGGAGCTGGTCCCTGTGCTCCCTGATGGGGACTCACCTGCTGTGTCTCTTCTCGGGTCTGGCATATTCTCCTGAGCATTAATCTTCGTGGTGTCTCAACAGGTGCTTCCTGTGTGGGTGGGCTCTACTGAAGGATGAGTAGGATAACCTCCATTCCCCCCTTCTGGGGTGTGAGCTGAGCTCTAGCACCAGGGCTCAGAAAGGCGCTAAGCAGCCCCTGGATTGACACACATTTGCATGGACGGCCCCTCCCCTGGCAGAGGGTGGGGAGAAAAGGAGGCCTGGGCAGCCCAGCCCCACTGTGGGCTCACTGTCCCTGGGAAGCTCTTGTGAGCCAAGAATCACGATCTCTTCTCCTGCACAGGGAGCAGTGAACCTACGGATCCTCAGGGCTCCCAGGCAGATCTCTGACCTTGTGACCTAAGACAGAGGTCACTGACCCTCAGGGGTTCAGCATCTTCTCTGGCTCCTTGGTGGTGCTCACCACCTCCTTCCCCACCTCTGGGCTCCAGCCCAGTCAGGAGTCTGATTATCACTGTGACAGAGCTCAGTACAACCTAATGCCACCAAGGGCTCCCGTTACCTGGGGAAGGGAGGGAAACATCTGCCCAGCTCTCCCCAGTGACCCATCACTGCCCTGTCCCTACTGTGACCAAATGCACATGTGCGCCCCCTGATGGTGACTATGTGGGCCCTGGAGAAATGAACCTTGAGCCCACACTGCATTAATAGCACTAAGTGAGAAGTGGGAGGCAGGGGAGTTGGGACTGTGTTGCCCTGGACTGTCCCTGGTGTGGTGACAGGAAAGGGCTCAGCGGGGAGCTGAGCGCTCACCCCCGCTGCCGCCCAGGTGCTCACTCATCCCGCAGTGGGCTTGTCTCTCACCCGCCTTGATGGGCACCCGCTGGGGACAGTCTCTGCTTCACTGCGCCCAGGGAGGTGAGAGCAGCACAGAGCTGGCCTTGGAGTCAGGCTCCACCTTTGCTGGGGCCAGTGGCAACCGAACGTGCCCCCTGACCTGGTGCCGCTCTGAACAAGGGTCACTGGGTGACAGAGAGTAGATGGGACCCAGAGGACCCTAATGTGTTTTCCAAAATGTCCAGAACTCAGAACGAAGCATCTGGCATCTCACACAGACTCAGAGAAAAGATGAGCTGCTGACAGTAACACAGACATGAGACGGACGACGTTAATGACAGATGTGTTCAGGCGGCATTCATCAGGTACACTTGATGGGAAACTACGAGCATTAGGAAATGAGAGAAACTCGGAATCGAAATGGAAGTCATGAAAACAAAACAAATGGAGATTGTAGAATTGAAAGATCCAATAGTTGAAATAAAAGGGAAAATGATCTACAGGGAATCAAGATCAGGTAATACTTTATGTATTTGTTTGTTTACTTACTTATTTACTTATTTATTGTACTTTTTGACAGAAAATAAAGGCCTATATTGATAATTCCTTCTGTAGTTCCCACCACCATGAATAAGCTAGAGGACGTCAGCAGGGGGCGCTGTGGGTCTTGTCAGAGCTTCAAGGCCTGAATCAAACCCAAATGGTTCTAATTGAATGGCCCTGACCCATGGTCACTGGTGTGAGTTAGAGGAGACTGCAGGTGCTTCCTCTCAAGGGACAGACTCAGAGCTCACAGACTCCTCCTGAGAGTGAGGGTTCAAACTGGACTGAGGACTGTGAACTGGATGGTGCTGTGAGCTCATATTTGCATGATGTCTCACCAAGGGGGGCACACTAATCACCCAGGGAGCTGAGGAGGAGATAAAGGGACACTCAGACAGCAGCCCCAGCCTGAGGCCAGGGGACCTTGGACATGTCCACCATGACCTGGACTCCTGTCTCCCTGGTGCTTTCCTCACCCTGTGCCCTATCCTGGCCCACCTCACCCTCACCAGTGTCCTCTGCTGGGGGCCTGGGGTGTGGAACCTGTCAAACATGCCCCGGAAAGTGGAATCCATCTCTGGTGCAGTCCAGGAGGAGCAGTAACTGCTGAGTTAGAACGAAGGGCTAGAGCCCAACACATTTCCTGCAGAAGGGTCCTGTCCAGTGGTGTTCCCCCAGGAATCAGGGGAAACCGTCCTTTGTTTATTAGCAAAGTTTGCACTTCAGGAAATATTTTATTGCAGTGTATGTATTGCATTTAAAATATTTTAAAATAGAAGTTTTGGGGAAGCATGATTCTTTCCAAATGTGGGCCATTAAATTGGTTACTCCAAGAAGATCTGTGAAATCACAACCCCCATTACTTCAAAGGGCGTTTTTATATAAAAATATGATTTGGCAGGTGTAATTAGTTACTATGAGGCCATGTGAGGTAGGCTGGCCTCCTAGTTGGACATGACTGGTGTCCATGGAAGACCGCAGTGGTGACGGGTCAGTGAAGGAGATTGCCGTGTGAGGGCGCAGGCAGGGGCTGGAGCTGTGCAGCTGCAGGCTATGAACCCCGGACACGTCAGGAAAACCTCCGTTAGCTGTGGAGGCTCAAGGAAGGGTCCCCTGCAGGTGTCAGAGGGACAGGTGCCCACCATCCAGGACGCAGACTTTTACCCTCCAGGTTCACGAGACAGCACATTTCTGTGAATGTGAGCCACCGAGCAGTGGGCCATTGTCGTGGCATCTCCAGGAAACCAGAGCGTCGAACAATTACCTTCACCGTGTTCCCCAGCATGCACACGTTCCAGAACCTCCATTCTCAATTTTCCCACACTATCGTCACATTTGTGCTCACGTCTTTACCTTTTATCCATTACTCTTTCACTGAAGCTTAATTTCTCCTGTCTCAAACCTACACAAACATATAACAATTGCAACTATGATTTTGATTGTAGGAAGTAATGCAAATTGTGGCCATTGTATCGGTCCCACTGTTTGCTAGTGTCCTTAAGTGGAGACCGTCTTGGCATTATCAGCACCCTCCGTCATCAGTCTGTGTTCTGTGAGGTAAGGGGCGATGCCTCCCACTCTCAGGGGGAAGCCTGGGGAAGTCTGTCTGGGTGCGAGCGGCTGGCAGGGGAAGCAGGACATGAGTTTGCTGGCTGAGCCCGGGGAGAGGAGAGACTGAGCAGGGGAAGCGCTGCCCAGAACGAGGTCTGCAGGGCCTTCGTGTGTGCGAGGCCGGAGACCCACCGACTTCACTCTGCACAGGAAGCTTCCGGGGACTGGGCAACGTGGATTCTGAATCGGCGGGTCTGTAGTGGGGATAAAAGCTCCCTTCTCCAAAAATATCTACATACAGGTTTAAAAATCATTACACTGACCGGATTGGTATCAAGTAGGAAGGGAAGGCAAAGGTAGTCAGAAACCGAGGAGACGTCTGGAGGAGGGGAATCAAGTCATCTGATGAAAGAAGAAACCCGGGCTCTATTCATAAAGCCCCCAAAGCAGAGTGCTGTCAGCCTGGGAGAGAGCCCACGTCACTTGGAGAACACGAGCAAACACAGAAGGACACGCCCCACAGACCGCCCCGTACCTGCTCTGTGAGTGCCGTGAGCCGATGTAGTGAGGGCCCCGCGGCAGGTGAGAAACCTGCCTTGGTGAGCAGCCTGTGCGGTGGTTGTGTGGTCGAATTGTCCGTGTTCTCAGCTCCTGTGTGTCTGTGTCACGTGCAGCTCGTGCAGGAGGCGCCATTGCCAATAGTTTCCTTAGAGAATGGGGTGAAGTCTCGGTGATTCCAGGTGGAGGGGTCCGAACGGAAAACAGACTGGAAGGAGGAAGCAGGCAGCCCCTGAGGGGGGCCTGGCTCTGTCGTTGGGCAGGGAGTGGGCAGAGGACAAGGCAGTCATGAGGACAGGGTCTCAGTCAGTCACCTGCTGCCTGGTCACGGGCGTGATGGGCCTGGGTGGGGCAGCGGGGGCTCTGAGGTTTTCTGGTGAGTGGTCTGTGTGGGCTGTCAGCTGGGAAACCAGGCATGCGGTGACCGGTGTCTGTGCTCACTGGGCCCCTGGGGAGCCTCAGGCGAGGCCCAACCCAGGCCCACCCCTCCCAGGTGTGAACCAGGACACTGGGGGGCACACAGGGCCTTGGGAGGGATTTGGTTTGCCAGAGGATGGAGTGAATTTGCATAAAGACCCTTTCTATTGTGTCTCAGGGGATAAGGGGGACCAGCAGGGTGTCAGCCTCAGCAGAGCACTGGGGCATCCCCACCATGGCCTGGACTCTACTCTCCCTCCTCATCTTCCTCCTTCACTGCACAGGTCAGGATATCCTGACATCCCACTTCCCTGGACTCCCTCTCCCCACTCGCTGAAAATGTCCTTCTGTCTCATTGTTCCTCCAGGGTATAATGGGTGTCTGTGTTTCTGCAGGTTCCCTCTCCCAGCCTGTGCTGACTCAGCCGCCATCCATCTCTGTGGCTCCGGGAGCAATAGCTGCACTCACCTGCACCCTGAGCAGGTGGCTTTGTTGTTGACTCCTACTATATATTTTGGTTCCAGCAGAAGCTCGGGAGCCCTCTCCGGTACCTCCTGGGTTATAAATCAGACTCAGAGAAGCACCAGGGCTCCGGGGTCCCCAGCCGTTTCCCTGGATCCAAACATGCCTCAGCCAATGCAGAGCTCCTGCTCATCTCGGGGCTGCAGCCTGAGGATCAGGCTGCCTACTACTGCGGTGCATGGGACAGCAGCAGTGACACTTACACGGTGCTCCAGAGTCATGGGGAAGTGAGACTGAAACCTCCCTGTGCTCCTTCTGCCTGTGGCTGTCACCCCTGAGGTGCCTGGGACCAAGTGTAACTGAGGGCAGCATTCCTTGTCGCTTCTTCAGTTGGCTCCTCTTTTCCTAGGGCCTGTGGATGTGCAATTTTTTCCTTATTGTCTGTAGTTACAAATTTTGTGAATCCATTGTTACTATCTTTTTAGCCTGCTCACAAACTAAATGTTTTGCAGAGATCACATAAGGTGTATCCTACAGAAGATAGAACAGTCTCTACTCTTCTCTATGTGGACCAAAATTCCAGGACCACTTACCAGTGAGATTTAGAGTGACTACTAAAATCATCCAAAATCACGAATACTGTATTGCATTCCTCAGGTGGGTCACAGGACCTGGAAGGATTGAGACGTGGACCCTGCAGGGGGCGCTGTGGGGTTGTCCTAAGGCGGAGGAGTTCGAATTCATGCTGGGATACACATTGGGTGTTCCAGGGATGAGATAAAAGTGAATTTTTATCTGAAGGACTTATAAATCTGTTCTTAACTACCACTGAAACCAAAACTATGCCCGCTGTGTATTTTCAGCTCTCTATCTGCTTCCTCTCAGCCCCTGAAGCTGTGCTGTGAGGGAAAGTGTAAAGGGTTGAAAAAAGCACCTACATGGGAGACGCTTATGTGGGTGGGTTTGGGCCTGAGGGTGGGCGGGGAGATGGGCCAACCAGGCCTAACCAATAGAATGGTCTTCAGTTTGGAATTGGCAGAATAAGTAAGAGTGGCGTGGATGTATGGGGTGGGGCCCAGAATGTTCTAATAACAAGTAAGAATGCAAAGGAAAAGATACTGATCATTCAGATAAATGAGGGAAGTGGCTGTGGGCCAGGCAGTTGGTAAGTGAAGCAGGAAGGGCACCAGGAAAGTGGGGGTGTCATGCTCACTCTCCACCTGCATTGAGAATAAAATGAGGGGGACAGAAGGTTAACCTCTCCTGCCCTGGAGACAGCGACAGTGTTGGGATCCTCGGTGCAGGCTGGTACCAATGGGTTCCTGGTGCCGCCCTCAAAGCTGTGATGCTCAGAAGTTCTCTGCACTCAGGGATCCCAACTCAGTTCTCTGGCTCCAGGGCCAGCAGCACGGCCCCTCTGACCATCAGCAGCCTGCAGCCCGAGGACGAGACTGAATGTGACCATTGAACTGCAAGTGGTAGCAATACGGCTGTCAAAGAAGCGCTGAAGTTCAGGGAGAGTGATCTGTATGATGACCCTGACGTCCCCGGGGCCCGCCAGAGCCTCCCTCACTGTCCACAGTGGCTCTGTGTTCACTCAACACACCTTCTCCTCACTCCACTGTGTGTTAGACTTGTATTCCACTCATGTACAGGTTGTTAGCACGATTATGCCCTTAGTGCCTTAATCTACTACATTTCTGTGGTTATGTGTGTGTGTGTGTGTACACATACTTACTTTTTTATCCAGTCCCACTCCACTCTCACCGACTCCTCGAGTGCATATTGTACTCCTGTGATGGCCTGACGCCTCCTCTTAATAAGGCACAGGGCACATCGGCTCAGTGTGTTGCATAGGAGGCACCCGTCCGTGGTTTTGGGGACCTGGCTGCGTCCTGGAAGGGAAGCGGTTTGACCATCTCATGAGGATGCTGTCACAGGGGGGCAAACAAGAGAGCAGATCTCACTTCTGAATGATTCTGGTCTCTTCCTGGAGAAGTCCCCTGTGACTGGTTACAAGTGGACACACGTTCCATTGCTGGTGATGATGGGACAATTGATGAGGTTTATGGCACTGGGATGACACAGTTGGAAGTAAAGTGTGAGGAGAGAGAGGAGCCGATCACCCCAGGCCCTGAAATAGAGGGTGTGCAGGGGTCTCCATGCCCTCGGCCCCTCCATTCTCTGAGTGGAGGACACGTTCAGTTGAGGGCTCAGGCACCTGTATGGTCCCAACAATGTAATTATCTAAGTGGTAGGAGGAGCAGGAGGAACTCCGCATGCAGGAGAGGTCACCCCTTAGAGGAAGGAGTGAGGTGCGGGGACACCTGCGGCACAGGGAGGAGCCTGGGGGGCGAGGAGCCCCTGCCCAGTGTGGGTGGGCGGGGTGCCGGGCACGACTGAAGTCCAAGCCTCACTCTCTCTCTGCTAAGCTCTTCTGAGTGGCATCTCCCCGAGATCCTGAATCCAGGGTAAATACATGGCTTGTCATGTTTTTCAAAAAATAACTTGAATGGGAAAGAGAATCTATTCATGCTGACACTGAGCTGACTCAGACGAGGAAATGTTGTGACTAGTATTTTTTGAGAACAGTCCCAACACCCATTTGATAAGCAATCATAAAGCCTTCTTGTTTCAAATGAGCAAAAAGAAAAACTCAGAGTTGAAATAATATCATGAAAACAAACCCAATGGAAATGGAAGAACTAAAAAACACAATAGTGGACATAAAAAATACTTCAATCTCACATTTATCTTGCTACAAAAATAAGACAATCAGTAAGACAACACAGGTAGGTAGAGATTTGTTTGTGACAGAAACAAATGTTAGGTTACCCATGACAAAACTCTAACAAGAAACATGTGACACAGGTACACAGAACTCCACCAACTAAGACCAAAAGGCCACTTCTGAAAGGGATAAGCATGCTACATTTCTGCTGGTAAGTGTGAAGCCTTCAACAGCCATTATTATTGCCCATCACTTAATCACATCAGAGCTGTGAAAACTGGGCGTGCATCAGGTGACTTGAGATGTGTGCTGAATAGGCCTCCTCTGCACGTGCCCCGTGCATGTGCTCCTGGCAAATTTTCTGAGCAGCCATTATGACCCTTCCAAGCAAAAGAGAGGTCCCCTCATCTGTGACATTGGACATGAAAGTCTCTGTGCATTTCCTTTTGCAGTATCATCACTGGGGGTAAATCCAAATTAATTTTTCTTTTAGGTAGAAGTTTGCATCTCCCACAGTTGAGAATTTCTGGGAGTGAGATGCACCAGGAACCCGTACAGTGTATGAGAGTCACAGTATCTGGGAACCAGACCCTGGATGTGTGAATGAATAGAGCCAGTGACCTGCTGAGCTGCAGAAACCAGCTGTGCTGTCAGGGTTTTGCTTCAGGGAAACATGTGCGCTGTCTGACCATCAGGGGGCGCTGTGGGGCTGCCCTGTTCAGCTTACCCAGGAGCTCATTAAGGACCATTTATTAACAGGAACCTTTGCCTGGGGGCTGGGCCCAGTGTTTAATGATGGGGACTCTGCAGCTGTGTCCTCTCAGGACTTACATGGTCCCCAGAGCTGGGAACTTATGTTGTTTCTCAAGTGCTTCCCCAGCAGGATTCACTCAAGTGATAAAGCCCACTTTATCACTTGATAAAGGAATCTGTTGTCTCCCTTCATATATCCACGGATTGCCCACGCACCCCGCATCTGTGACCCTGGAGGGAAAATTCCCAAGATCTTCCTCTCGAATCACATTTCACTTCCAGAGCTGCCTGTGCCTGTCGCTGGATTGAGTGACGTGCCCTTTGATGGACCAGGTGTGTGCAGCCTGGTGTGGGGGGCGATGGGCAGGGTCGCGACAGCTGATGTGCATGGTGGGAATCTCGTGTGCCGGAACCTGTGGTCCACGTGACTGTCACCCCTCAGGACCTTTGCAGGACCCAGAGCATAATGGTCCATTTGTGTCACCCTCTGTCCACGTATCAGAGGTGGTTCCACGGAACAGGGTCATCTGAGGCCTCAGAAAAAGGTCAAGTAGGACAGGGCTTGAATAAAGAGCTGTGTGTGACTTAGTGTTCCTGCAGGGCTGGAGTGATTGGGCGCAGACCTGTCTCTCTCTCTTCATGTATATACACACACCCATATATATATACACGCAAATACACACACCCCTATACACACACCTATACACATACATATACACACCCACACACACACATGTATACACACAACCATATATACACACACATACACACACATGCACACAAAATCTCAAAGTAATAAATGTATATATACACATATACATATGTACAAACATACGTTTATACATAATCTCAAGAAAATAATTTTAAGGGGTGCTTCACATGGTTGGAGACACTGGCGAACCCCAAGCCCTTGGTGCAGGCTAGCCGGTCGGAGGCCTGGGGAGGACGAGGGCACGTGTGGGTTGGCTCTGAGGCCGTCTGCTGGCAGAGCTCCGTCTTCCTGGGGAAGGTCCGTCTTGGCTGTATCCGCCCTTCCACTGACTGGCTGAGGCCCTCTCACATTGTAGAGGGTAATCTGCGCCCTTCAGCCTAATGGCTGCAGGAGTAACACACTTCAGACATGTTCACAGAAACCACCAGAGTAAAGTTCGGTGTGGACGCTGACAGAGCATTAAGCGCCCCAGGCCCCTCCCTCTCCTCTGGCTGTGGAACGGGACTGCGGGTGGGAGGCTGCTGGGCCAGGGCTCCGGGGCTAAGGGGCAGGGATTCAGACTGTCTGCCCACGTGAGGGACTCCCCTTCCCTGACATTACACACGACGCAGGTGAAGCTCCCGATGCTCACGCTCAGGCAGGCGTCCCGCCCAGCGCTGGCCCCTCCCTGCCGTGAGGTCCCTGCCCTGTGCACACAGGTCCCTGCATCTGTCCCTGCTCACCCAGCCTCCTTCAGGGCCTGGGGGCCCAGGAAGAGGCAGCGGCACTGGGTGCCATGGTGCGGTATTGGTACGTGGGCCCTGGTGATGCCTCATGAAAACTCCGGGCCCCTGAAGCAACCACATCCTTGGGTTGTTGGTGCTCTGCTAGGTGCCCATGTCACCCACAGCAGATGCCCCTGCCGACATCTAGGATGAAGCTGAACATTCCAACCCGCACACCCCAGTGTCCCCGTCCTCCTCCCGGGCCCCAGCCCCAGGGGAATGTGAGTCCGCCTCCCGGGCTCCAACAGCCTTTCTCCCATGAGCAGTGCTAGGGAGACGGGCAATTCTTACCATTACTGTTGCGTTTGCAGAATAGTTTATCATTTTATCAAGTGAGAACTTGAGGAAGGGTTTGTAACTCATTGCTCACATCTTCCCACCCCCACCTCACACAGGGCTTCCTCTGGGTTTGTGAGGGGTTTGAGCTCCCTCACAGGCGACTCTCTCCTTTCAGAAATCCCTCGGTCACTAAGCTCATTCCCAGCCTCTCTGCCAATCCCAGCCTCTGTGCTGTGACTCCTCCAGTGAACTGAGCTGTGGGCAAAGTGAGCCCCGTTCCACAAACCTCAGCTCCTCTGTGTGTTATATCATTCAGGCTCCTGGTTCCAGGCTGTGCTGGCACATGCGCCCACCCTGCGGGGCCAGGTCTCAGGACAAGGTCATTTATAGCAGCACCGCAGAGGTGGACAGTGTGGCCTGGGGACAGCAGCAGCCCTGGAGTGGGCGACCTGGGACATCTGTCTCAGAGCCACCGTTTCAGCCAAGATCAGCATATCCAGTGCTTTACTATGGGTATTTGAACACTGTTTCCATCAGTATTTATCATCACTGAATTTTTAAACCTTGCTGAGGTGACTTGTATATCCAATAACATACTTGTAGTTAAGTTGGGTAAACTGTGTTAAGAAGATCCTATGGCAGCAATACAGGTTTTTTCCTAGATATTTCTGCAGGTTTGCCTTCTTTCCTCTTAGAGACCTGCCACATACAATGCCACAGGGCAAGGTCCCGGCCAACTGTCCACTGTGAGAGTGAGAGCTGGCTCCCAGGAGGGATCGCTGCTCACTGTGTGTGGGGACCGAGGGTCCCCTGCAGGTGGGATAATGACAAAGGGTCACACAGTGTCCCACACTAGGGATGAGCAAGGGGCTTTCTCCCCATAACCGCCCTGTCCCTAGAGAGAAGGGGCCCTTTCTCCTCAGTTCTGATGGGGACCCACAGGGAAGGAGACTTCTTACACCAGGTAGCAACAAACCCGTGTCTTGCACAGAAGGGGACATGACTGCCTGGGGCTGGTCACTGCTCTGGACTTGATACTGGTCTAAGGGTTTATGTAAGAGACAGCACGTTATTCCTGAGCACGGACACTGACAGCCCAGGGAGGTGTGGAGAAGCTCACCCTGAGGACTGTGAGGACAACACTGATGTTCCCTGCAGTCATGGGAAGACCACAAGATCGGACACTTGGCCTGGCCCTAAGGGAGTTTTCAGTGGACAAAGAGTGGAAGTCAGAGGCTGTGTTTGAGAGGTTCTGGTCCCCACAGACAACGGTGAGTCTGGGGCTGGGCACGAGAGGGCGCTCGGGTGTTGTTCTTGAGGGATCTGGGGTGATTTGAGCTGGGACCAGCCTCCTGGCAATGCCTAGAGACCTGGGCTCAGTTGTGGCTTACAGATATGACTTCCCTAATGCACAGGTCTCACACTGCCCCACCCCTGCAGACACCCTTGGCATCCTCAAGCCAAGGCACCTGGGGTGGGCCCAGGGAGGAATCAAACAGCTGAGAAGGGGGTGGGGATCAGTTCTCATTTGCATGAGTGGGCCCTCCCTCTGTCAGAGTATGAAGAGGGGAAGGGAGGGGTTTGGGGAAAGCTCTGCTTCAGCTGTGGGGCCACAGAAGGCAGGACTCAAGGATGGACTCCACCATGGCCTTGTCCCCTCTCCTGCTCTCCCTCCTGGCTCACTGCATAGGTAACTGGATAAGGGGACAGGGGAGGAGACCTTGGGAAGATACTTGGGGGTCTTCTTCCTGCTCCTGTCTCTGGACCCAGAATCACCATCTCTGTGTGTCTCCCTCTTCCAGGGTCCTGGGCCCAGGCTGTGCTGACTCAGCCACCCTCAGTGTCGGGAAACCCAGGACAGACCATCACCATCACCTGCACTGGAAGCAGCTCTAACATCGGCAGTTACTATGTGGGTTGGCACCAACAGGTCCCAGGAAAACCCCCTAAAACCGTCATCTATGATACTAGCAGTAGACCCTCTGGGATCCCCAACCGCTTCTCTGGTTCCAAGTCTGGCAGCGTCGGCACCCTGACCATCAGTGGGCTCCAGGCTGAGGATGAGGCCGACTATTACTGTCAGTCCTATGACAGCAGTAGCAGTGCTCCCACAGTGCTGCAGGGCCGTGGGGAAGTGAGACAAAAACCTGCTGTCCCCTGCAGTGCAGTTCCCTGGTGCAGTCCCCACTCCTCTGAGAAGACAGCAGCTTTCTCGGTTTGCTTGGTCTGAACTCAGGTCTGAGACCCACCACAGGGGACTGTGACAGGAACATGTGTCACATCCTTTGAACGCTGCCTCTGAGGCCTGTCTATGGCAGTAATGCATTGTGCAGTTTTCTCAAACGAGGGGAAGTTCCTGAATGTCAGAGGGAGCCTGTGCTGGGAACCGAGTCCCTGTTGGGTCAGCAAGAACCAGGGACAAGGAACCCATCATTGCACATGAGGAAGGCCCAGAGTGTGTGCTGTCACCAACGTGTCTCCCCTGAGCCTGCACCCTGCCCATCATTCAGGATAGATCCATCCTGTGTGGTTCCTGATCCATTCCTGGGACCAGGTCAGGCAGCTTAGGGTCCGTATTCCTCACTGGGCTGAGAGCTGATGACAAGCCTGCCTCTCACAGCCACCCTGTGACAGTGTCCTCTGTGCTCTCACAGAGCTGCAAGCCTGTGGGGCATGTGACCAGTAGAAGCTCGTTGTCATCTGCAGGAAGGGGATGTCCCATCATGTGCCACTCAGGACACCTGTGGCTTCTGCTTCTAGTACTGCCACCCTGGGCCAGGTTCTTCCAGATCAACCCCTGGGGAATGGATGTGCCTCCCCACCCCCTGTCCTCACAGCACATCACGCAGCCCCCTCCTGGACAACAGGTCTCAGACAGAACAGGAAGTCAGCTCCCGTCAGCTGGGGACAGAGAGTGACTCTGCTCTGAAGCCCAGGTGCTGGAATGGGGGCACCATCTCTGGTCGCTTCAGACCCAAACTCTGACTGGGCATCCTGCATCTCTGTCAGTGATCACTGACTTCTTTCCTGGATGTTCCAGAGCTGCCGCCCTCTCATTGACCCTCACTGTGAACCCCTGTCCTGTAGCTCCCAGGGTGAAGACTCTGTCCCGGCTGAACCAGCCTCTCAGCACCTCGGGCTGTGGCCGACCTTTGGTGCTGGGAAATGACCACGTGTAAAAAGTAATCAGTGCTATTATCCAACCATGAATTTCTTCTTCTTTACCTGCATTGTTAGTACTAGCTGTGTGATGTTGAATGACAACTCAGGTAAAGTCACAGTGGCCAGTTCCTGATCTTTGTGGGAATGTTGTCCTCCTGCCTCAGTAGCTGAGAGCTGAGTGTGGGGCTCACTTGTGTGTGTGAGGAGGGAGTGTGAGGTCCCGCACTGCAAATGCACCTGCTGTTCTACTGTGTGTGTTTTTACTATGTTACTTTTATACTTTGTTCAAAGGCTTCTTCTGAAGCTATCGAGGGGTTTTTACTTTATCCTTTGGTCTAGTAACACGATGTGCTCTGTGAGAGGGATGATCAACTGAAACGTAAGTTGGATAATGGAGTGAATCAAATGTGATGCTGGTGCATCCACTTACTAGCCTGATGTTGGACCTGAGTTAATACTGAAGTTAGAACATTTGGATCATGTGTCACATTATCGTCTGTAATTTACCCTTTTCTGCAATTGTTCTGTCCCGTGCAGGTGTCACTGTTACACCTGCTCTCTGTGGGAATCAAGAAAGCTTCCAGTTTTTCAAGGTTTGAAAAATGTCTATGTAGCAGACACTTTTGAAAGATCCTGTTGTAAACTTTTTTTGTGTTGTTTGCAAAAGTAATTTTATCTCACACTTTTTTGTGTGGAATACTTCTCTTATAACATGTTGTATTTTGTAGAGAAAGTATTCTTTTTACTCATTTTTGAAACCCCTTTATCTTCCTGGGAAAATGTATATTGTATCTCTTTCAATATATTTTTCATTTTCATATATTCCTCATTTCCTTTAAGCTTTCTGCATTATCAATTTCTTCTCCAGAGTCTGTGGTTGCTCTGATCTGCCGTGTGGACATGAACTCGATGTGCCACTTGGAGCTCCTGTTGGTGATGTCGCATTCGTCTGCGTTTGCGTTTATTACGATGGGGAGACGTTGTTTCTTATGGGTCTTTTTCATCTTCTTTGTACCTGGGAGAACTCAATTTCTCAGTCTTGATTCTTTTTGTCTATATCATATGGTAAATAGTCTGCCAATATTTTAACAAATAAATATGAAGAGACTTTAAAAATCCATAAAATATTGGTCTCACTGCACCCGAAATCTGAGAGCATTTGCACTCTCATGTCAACCTGAAGGTCAATGGCACCTGGACAACCCCCTATCATGAAATCTTAAGGCTCAGGGACTCCACTGGGGCCCCAAGGAGGACCCCTGCCCCTTCCAGAGCCACCATAGTGACAGCATCAGGGCCAGCCTAGGCAACACCACTGTGAGACATGAAACATAATACTAACATTGACCCTCAGAGATGGAAACTGAGAGGGAAGATAGGAGGAAACTGTCTCTGTGTGGACAAAAATGTAAAGACTTTGTTGCCCATCAGCCCCCAGAGTCCCATAAGCTGCACAGACTGCAGTGGGTACCATGAGGTTCAGCCTCTATTCTGGTGCTCGCCCCCCTGAAGGGGCTGAGGGAATTCTAGGAACAGTGGGTCTTTGGGAGATGGAACTTGATATCCTGGACCCTAACAGAGTGACCTTGCTGTCACTACCCCCCCTGTCCCTGCTTGTGCTTTTCCTGCCTCTGGGATGCAGCTTGCAGCAGGGCCCCATCTGCCAAGTGCTGAATCCTCTACTCTGAAGGGTCTGACCTAGAAGCCGGTGGATCCTTCCTCCTGAGCTAATCCTCTTCAACGAGAAAGGCTCATTTTGATATCTGCCTGGGCTCTGAGTATTATCTGCAAAATGCTCACTGCACTGAAGCAGCAGAACCACCTCCTCCAGGGCCAACACCCTCATGAAATCTGCACACGGTACCAGTTCAGGATAAATGGCCTCCGAGACCGCAGGCTCTGTGTCCTTGGGCACCTCCAGCACAGGACCGTCCTCGCTGAAGTGACCAAACTGCTTTGGATTCTCCTCAAAGAAGACAGTATTTTGTTCAAGAAGCAGCAAGAGAATTCATGATCTTTTTAAGCAGGGAGCACCTGCCCGACATAAGGAGAAAAATCTCTCCCTCCGGGTGCCTGGAGCAAGGAGGGCCTTAGGGAAGTGGGTCTCCTGGTCCTAAGTAACCATTCACTGAAAGGCCTGAGGGTCTGGGAGTCTGGGGACCGGGCAGCCCTGACACAGTAAAGCAGAGCTGCCCCCGGGGCACGGGGGGAAGGGGGACCCCCTGCATCCCACTGCGCAGACACCCGGCCCATCTGCACACACAGCACAGCCTCATATCTGCCTGTTACTAAACTGACATGGGGAGTAAGAACATACAGGACACTTTTGTTTGAAATGTAAACAACTTTTAGGACACCTTAGACAAAATTTTGGCAAGAAACATGTGACACAGATGAAGAGAATACTGCAAACTTCAGAATATTGAGTCAATTTCTAAAGCCAAGAGGCATTTTGCATTCTTCACTGGGACTTGTGAAGCCCACCAAGGCCATTACCTTTTACCAATTTCAACTAAATTAAATCAGATCTTCATAAAAACCGTACATGCGTCCCATGAATTAAAACGTTTGCTGCATTGTTCTGCTCTGAACAGGTCACTGAATGTTTTCCTGGACAACCCTCTTCTGTGTCGTTTCCCCGAGCAGCCCCTGTGAGCCCTCCAAACCGGATCAGCTGTCCCTCATCTGCCATGTGGGACAGGAAGCTCCCTGTGCATGTGCTGTGCCACATCTCCACTGGGGGTGAAGCCAAAGTAATTCTTCATGTAATTCCTGCTTCTACCTCCCACAGGAGAGGACCTCTGGGAGTGAGATGCTGCTGTAACCACTACAGTGTATCAGAGTCACAATATCTGGGAAGCAGACCCTGGATGTGTGAATACTCAGTGACCTGCTGAGCTGCAGAAACCAGCAGGGCTCTCAGGGCTTTGTTCCAGGGTGACATGTGTGCCCTGTGACCAGCAGGTGGTGCTGTGGGGCTGCACTGTGGTCCCCACACAGTGGCTCAGTGAGGACTGTACACTCAGTGGAGCCTGGGCCTGGGGGCTGGTCCCTGTGCTCCCTGATGGGGACTCACCTGCTGTGTCTCCTCTCAGTCTGGCATATTCTCCTGTTGAGGACCACCCTGCCTGGTCTCAGGAAGCTATAACCTCCTGTGACTTAGGCTGAGTGAAAGACTTCCGGACCAGGAGCCACGAAGGAAACAAAACTTATTTCCCTGGCATGACCGCTGCCTGTTCATATGCCTCATTCCTTTTCATGCTTGAATGGCAGTCAATGATGGGTAACAATTCTCTTGGATAGAGAATGAATCTAAGACAGACGTGATCACGAAGGAATGACAGGGACAAGACTCAGGGGGCTGTGGAAATAACGGGGTAATCGACATCAATCACCAGTTTTGCCAAAGCCTGAGTCCATGAGAAATCCAAGTCTCCCAGCTGCCTTTGTCTCCTCTGCCCAATTCAGGTCCGTTGGAAGTAACAGGGGCTGTACAGTCCTGACCAGAAAAGGTGGACTCCCGGGGTAATAAGGCCTAAGACATAGAATATGAAAGACCCTGTGAAATCTGCTTGCTGGAGAATGCTCTTTAATTAGAATGTGAAGTCACGGGCAGGAAACACAACTAAGGTTTAAGTCCTGCAGTCCTTTTAAAGGATAAAACCCCAACATCTCTGGCTTAGGATCCCAGTAGGAAATCTGCCAGCACCTTTCAAAAGCTAAGTACTTGTAATTTGCAAACTGTATTGGTATTCAAGAATAAAACCCTGCTTGTGCAGGGAGAGGAGGCACTCCCCACGAGAGGCAGTGGCCATGATGCCCTCCAGGAGAGAGGGAAGCCAAGCAGCATCCTCCAGGGGAGAGGGTGGCCCAGGTGCTCCCCACAGGAGGAGTAGCCCTTCTGTTCTTATTCCCCCACAGGACCTGGTTGTCTCTGTGTATGTTTTTCTCGTGTTTCGATGAACCATCCACAGTATTCTGTGCTCACTGTAGGCAGGTGGCCACACCTCAGTCTCTTGAACATTAACCTTTGTGTTGTCTCAACAGGTGCTTCCTGTGTAGGTGGGCTCTACTGAAAGATGAGGAGGGTAACCTGCATTCCCCCCTGCCTGGGGTATGAGCTGAGCTCCAGCACCAGGGCTCAGGGAGGGGCTGGGCAGCCCCTAGATGGGCACACATTTGCATGAACAACCCCTCCCCTGGCAGAGGGTGGGGAGAAAAGGAGGCATGGGCAGCCCAGCCCCACTGTGGGCTCAGGGGCTGTGTGCATCATGGCCTGGACTCCTCTCCTCCTGGTGCTCCTCTCTCACTGCACAGGTAAGGACAGAATTAGGACACCCTTGGCACCCTCCTATGTCAGTCCCATTGTGCTCAGTATCTTGATAACTTTTACCCAGGCATCCATATGCCCCACCACCCATCAGTGTCCCTTTTTGCAGATTCCCTCTCCCAGCCTGTGCTGACTCAGCCGCCCTCCCTGTCTGCATCTCCGGGAGCCACAGCCAGACTCACCTGCACCCTGAGAGGGGATATCCCTGTTGTCGAGTACCACATACACTGGCACCACAGAAGCCAGGGAGCCCTCCCCGGTATCTCCTGTGGTATAAATCAGACTCAGAGAAGTACCAGGGCTCTGGGGTCCCCAGCCGCTTCTCTGGATCCAAAGATGCCTCAGCCAATGCAGGGCTCCTGCTCATCTCGGGGCTGCAGCCTGAGGACGAGGCCGACTATTACTGTAGGATCTGGCACAGTGATGCTCCTCACAGTGACACACACAGATGGGGAAGTGGGACAAAAACCTCGAACTGTTATGTTTTTGGTTTATGACATTTGAACTTTTTTGAATAATTTGTATATATTTTAATTATATGTGGAAGTAGTTTTTGACCCATCATGTGTTACTCTCAATTTCCCATCTTTGTCTCTGAAGTCTCCAGAAAACAGAAATAAAACCAAACCTAAATATTTATGATCACACAAAAACATTGCCCATATAATAATAAAACCAGAGCCTGTGGAACTGCACTGCTTCCCTTGAAATGAGGTAACAGCCCTTCCTGCCTTTCTCCTTGGTCCGAGCCCAGGGCCATCCCAGCAGGGGGACGTTGCTCACCGCACGAACTCTGTGCTGTGAGGGCTCAGAGCGGAGACTGACCCATTCTCACCTGGCCCCTGAGCTCGGCTTGGCCCAGGCACCGTGTCTCAGGGCCTGGAAACTCAGACTCGAGATGCTGGGTGGAAACTGAGGCCCAGGAGAAATGCCAGAGGACAGGTAATCAGTGACACTTGCTGGGTACCCCCCGTTTTCAGTTGTGAAGTTGAGGGGAAAAGGGAATCCCAGCCAGGAAATGTGGGGCCCCGGGTGAGAAAATCTGTTTTTCTGTGTCCCAAGGTGGTGGGGCAGGCTCCACAGCAGCTGGGGAAATGCTGAGCCTGTTGCTGCAGGGCACGTGGGAGAAGTGGGTCCATGGATGAGGTGCTTTCACCCCTGCTACCACTCAGGAACATGGGGACATTTGTGAGTGGTTTTCCTGAGCCCAAAGGCCCTGACTATGTCCCCTCTCCTCTCAGATGTGATTGGAACTTTCCAGCACTCCAGGGTGTGGGCCGGGCTGTGGGCCAGCAGGAGCAGGACATCCCCAGGGTGTGCCTGGCTCACTGCCCCTGGGAAGCTCTTGATGAGCCCAGATCCATGATCTCTTCTTCTGCACAGGGAGCAGTGAACCTATGGGTCCTCAGGGCTCCCAGGCAGGTCTCTGACCTTGTGACCTAGGACACAGGTCAGTGACCCTCAGGGGTTCAACATCTTCTCTGGTTCCTTGGTGGTGCTCACCACCTCCTTTCCCACCTCCGGGCTCCAGCACAATCAGGAGTCTGATTATCACTGTGACAGGGCTCAGTACAAACTAAAGCCACCAAGAGCTTCCATTACCTGGGGAAGGGAGGGAAACATCTGCCCAGCTCTCCCCGGTGACCCATCACTGCCCTGTCCCTACTGTGACCAACAGTACATTGCACACGTGTGCCCCCTGATGGTGACTATGTGGGCCCCTGAGAAATGAACCTTGAGCCCATCCTGCATTAATAGCACTAAGTGAGAAGTGGGAGGCAGGGGAGTTGGGACTGTGTTGCCCTGGACTGTCCTTGGTGTGGTGACAGGAAAGGGCTCAGTGGGGCGCTGAGCACCCACCCCCACTGCCGCCCAGGAGCTCACTCATCCGGCAGCGGGCTTGTCTCTCACTCCCCTTGATGGGCACCTGCTGGGGAGAGTCTCCGCTTCACTGCGCCCAGGGAGGTGAGAGCAGCACAGAGCTGGCCTTGCAGTCAGGCTCCACCTTTGCTGGGGCCAGCGGCAACCGAACGTGCCCCCTGACCTGGTGCTGCTCTGAACAGGGGTCACCGGGTGACAGAGAGTAGATGGGGCCCAGAGGACCCTAATGTGTTTTCCAAAATGTCCAGAACTCAGAAAAAAGCATCTGGCGTCTCACACAGACTCAGAGAAAAGACGAGCTGCTGACAGTAACACAGACATGAGACGGACGACGTTAATGACAGATGTGTTCAGGCGGCATTCGTAAGGTACATTTGACGGGAAACTACGAGCATTAGGAAATGAGAGAAACTCGGAATCGAAACGGAAGTCACGAAAACAAAACAAATGGAGATTGTAGAATTGAAAGATCCAATAGTTGAAATAAAAGGGAAAATGATCTACAGGGAATCAAGATCAGGTAATACTTTATGTATTTGTTTGTTTACTTACTTATTTACTTATTTATTTTACTTTTTGACAGAAAATAAAGGCCTATATTGATAATTCCTTCTGTAGTTCCCACCACCATGAATAAGCTAGAGGACGTCAGCAGGGGGCGCTGTGGGTCTTCTCAGAGCATCAAGGCCTGAATCAAACCCAAATGGTTCCAGTTGAATGGCCCTGACCCATGGTCACTGGTGTGAGTTAGAGGAGACTGCAGGTGCTTCCTCTCAAGGGACAGACTCAGAGCTCACAGACTCCTCCTGAGAGTGAGGGTTCAAACCGGACTGAGGACTGTGAATAGGATGGTGCTGTGAGCTCATATTTGCATGACGTCTCACCAAGAGGGGCACACCCCTCACCCAGGGAGCTGAGGAGGAGATCAAGGGACACCCAGACAGCAGCCCCAACCTGAGGCCAGGGGACCTTGGACATGTCCACCATGACCTGGACTCCTGTCTCCCTGGTGTTTCCCTCACCCTGTGCCCTGTTCCTCGCCCACCTTACCCACGCCAGAGACCACTGCTGGGGCCCGGGGCTGTGGAACCTGTCAAACATGCCCCGGAAAGTGGAATCCATCTGCAGCGCAGTCCAGGACGAGCAGTGACTGCTGAGTTAGAACGAAGGGCTGGAGTCCAACACATTTCCTGCAGAAGGGTCCTGTCCAGTGGTGTTCCCCCAGGAATCCGGGGAAACCGTCCTTTGTTTATTAGCAAAGTTTGCTCTTCAGGAAATATTTTATTGCAGTGTATGTATTGCATTTAAAATATTTTAAAATAGAAGGTTTGGGGAAGCATGATTCTTCCCAAATGTGGGCCATTAAATTGGTTACTCCAAGAAGATCTGTGAAATCACAACCCCCATTAATTCAAAGTGCGTTTTTATTTAAAAATATGATTTGGCAGGTGTAATTAGTTACTATGCGGCTCTGTGAGGTAGGGTGGCCTCCTAGTTGGACATGACTGGTGTCCATGGAAGACCACAGTGATGATGGGGACAGCGAAGGAGATTGCCGTGGGAAGGCGCAGGCAGGGGCTGGAGCTGTGCAGCTGCAGGCCGAGGAACCCCAGTCATGTCAGGAAAACCTCCGTTAGCTGTGGAGGCTCGTGGAAGGGTCCCCTGCAGGTGTCAGAGGGACAGGTGCCCACCATCCAGGACGCAGACTTTGACCCTCCAGGGTCATGAGACAGCACATTTCTGTGAATGTGAGCCACCGGGCAATGGCCCATTGTCGTGGCATCTCCAGGAAACCAGAGCGTCGAACAATTACCTTCACCATGTTCCCCAGCATGCACACGTTCCAGAACCTCCATTCTCAATTTTCCCACACTATTGTCAAATTTGTGCTCACGTCTTTACCTTTTATCAATTACTCTTTCATTGAAGCTTAATTTCTCCTGTCTCAAACCTACACAAACATATAACAATTGCTACTATTATTTTGATTGTAGGAAGTAATGCAAATTGTGGCTATTGTATGGGTCCCACTGTTTGCTAGTGTCCTTAAGTGGAGCCCGTCTTGGCATTATCTGCACCCTCCGTCATCTGTCTGTGTTCTGTGAGGTAAGGGGCGATGCCACCCTCTCTCAGGGGGAAGCCTGGGGATGTCTGTCTGGGTGCGAGGCGCTGGCAGGGGAAGCAGGACGTGAGTTTGCTGGCTGAGCCCGGGAAGAGGAGAGACTGAGCAGGGGAAGCGCTGCCCAGCACGAGCCCTGCAGGGCCCTCGTGTGTGCGAGGCCGGAGCCCCTCCGACTTCACTCTGCACGGGAACCTTCCGGGGCCTGGGCAACGTGGATTCTGAATCGGCGGGTCTACAGTGCAGCTAAAAGCTCCCTTCTCCAAAAATATCTACATACAGGTTTAAAAATCATTACACTGACCGGATTGGTATCAGGTAGGAAGGGAAGGCAAAGGTAGTCAGAAACCGAGGAGACGTCTGGAGGAGGAGAATCAAGTCGTCTGATTAAAGAAGAAACTCAGGCTTTATTCATAAAGCCCCCAAAGCAGAGCGCTGTCAGCCTGGGAGAGAGCCCACGTCACTTGGAGAACACGAGCAAACACAGGACACGCCCCACAGACCTCCCCGTACCTGCTCTGTGAGTCCCCAGAGCCGATGTAGTGAGGGCCCTGCAGCAGGTGAGAAACCTGCCTTCGTGAGCAGCCTGGGCGGTGGCTGCGTGGCCGAACTGCCCGTGTTCTCAGCTCCTGTGTGTCTGTGTCACGTGCAGCTTGTGCAGGAGGCGCCATTGCCCGGAGTTTCCTTATAAAGTTGAGTGAATCTCGGTGATTCCAGGTGGAGGGGCCCGAACAGAAAACAGACTGGAAGGAGGAAGCAGGCAGCCCCTGAGTGGGTCCAGGCTCTGTCGTTGGGCAGGGAGTGGGCAGAGGACAAGGCGGTTATGAGGACAGGGTCTCAGTCAGTCACCTGCCCCCTGGTCATGGGCGTGACGGGCCTGGGTGGGGCAGCAGGGGCTCTGAGGTTTTCTGGTGAGTGGTCTGTGTGGGCTGTCAGCTGGGAAAGCAGGTATGCGGTGACTAGTGTCTGTGCTCACTGGGCCCCTGGGGAGCCTCAGGCGAGGCCCAGCCCAGGCCCACCCAGGACACTGGTGGGCACAGAGGGCCTTGGGAGGGATTTCATTGGGCAGAGGATGGAATGAATTTGCATAAAGAACCCTTTCTATTGTGTCTCAAGGGATAAGAGGGACCAGCAGGGTGTCAGCCTCAGCAGAACACTGGGGCATCCCCACCATGGCCTGGACTCCACTCTCCCTCCTCATCTTCCTCCTTCACTGCACAGGTCAGGATGTCCTGACACCCCACCTCCCTGGAATCCCTTTCCCCACAAGCTGAAAATGTTCTTCTGTCTCGTTGTTCCTCCAGGGTATAATGGGCGTCTGTGTTTCTGCAGGTTCCCTCTCCCAGCCTGTGCTGACTCAGCCGCCGTCCATCTCTGTGTCTCCGGGAGCAATAGCTGCACTCACCTGCACCCTGAGCAGTGGCTTTGTTGTTGGCTCCTACTATATATTCTGGTTCCAGCAGAAGCCAGGGAGACCTCCCTGGTACCTCCTGGGTTATAAATCAGACTCAGAGAAGCACCAGGGCTCCGGGGTCCCCAGCCGTTTCTCTGGATCCAAACATGCCTCAGCCAATGCAGGGCTCCTGCTCATCTCGGGGCTGCAGCCTGAGGATCAGGCTGACTACTACTGCGGTGCATGGGACAGCAGCATTGACACTTACACGGTGCTCCAGAGTCATGGGGAAGTGAGACTGAAACCTCCCTGTGCTCTTTCTGCCTGTGGCTGTCACCCCTGAGGTGCCTGGGACCAAGTGTAACTGAGGGTAGCATTTCTTGTTGCTTCTTCAGTTGGCTTCTCTTTTCCTAGGGCCTGTGGATATGCAATTTTTTCCTTATTGTCTGTAGTTACAAATTTTGTGAATCCATTGTTACTATCTTTTCAGCCTGCTCACAAACTAAATGTTTTGCAGAGATCACATAAGGTGTATCCTACAGAAGACAGAACAGTCTCTACTCTTCTCTGTGTGGACCAAAATTCCAGGACCACTAACCAGTGAGATTTAGAGTGATTAGTAAAATCATCCAAAATCACGCACACTGTCTTGCATTCCTCAGGTGGGTCACAGGACCTGGAAGGATTGAGACATGGACCCTGCAGGGGGCGCTGTGGGGTTGTCCTAAGCGGGAGGAGTTCGAATTCATGCTGGGATACACATTGGATGTTCCAGGGATGAGATAAAAGTGAATTTTTATCTGAAGGACTTATAAATCTGTTCTTAATTACCACTGAAACCAAAACTATGCCAGCTGTGTATTTTCAGCTCTCTATCTGCTTCCTCTCAGCCCCTAAGCTGTGCTGTGAGGGAAAGTGTAAAGGGTGGAAGAAAGCACCTACATGGGAGACGCTTATGTGGGTGGGTTTGGGCCTGAGGGTGGGCGGGGAGATGGGCCAACCAGGCCTAATCAATACACTGGTCTTCAGTTTGGAATTGGCAGAATAAGTAAGAGTGGTATGGATGTATGGGGTGGGGCCCAGAATGTTCTAATAACAAGTAAGAATGCAAAGGAAAAGATAGGGATCATTCAGATAAATGAGGGAAGTTGCTGTGGGCCAGGCAGTTGGTAAGTGAAGCAGGAAGGGCACCAGGAAAATGGGGGTGTCATGCTCACTCTCTACCTGCATTGAGAATAAAATGAGGGGGACAGAAGGTTAACCTCTCCTGCCCTGGAGACAGCGACAGTGTTGGGATCCTCGGTGCAGGCTGGTACCAACGGGCTCCTGGTGCTGCCCTCAAAGCTGTGATGCTCAGAAGTTCTCTGCACTCAGGGATCCCAACTCAGTTCTCTGGCTCCAGGGCCAGCAGCACGGCCCCTCTGACCATCAGCAGCCTGCAGCCCGAGGACGAGACTGAATGTGACCATTGAACTGCAAATGGTAGCAATACGGCTGTCAAAGAAGCGCTGAAGTTCAGGGAGAGTGATCTGTATGATGACCCTGATGTCCCCGCGGCCCGCTAGAGCCTCCCTCACTGTCCACAGTGGCTCTGTGTTCACTCAACACACCTTCTCCTGACTCCACTGTGTGTTAGACTTGTCTTCCACTCATGTACAGAATGTTAGCACGATTATGCCCTTAGTGCCGTAATCTACTACATTCCTGTGGTTGTGTGTGTGTGTGTGTGTGTGTGTACACATACTTACTTTTTTATCCAGTCCCACTCCACTCTCACCGACTCCACGAGTGCATATTGTACTCCTGTGACGGCCTGATGCCTCCTCTGAATAAGGCACAGGGCACATCAGCTCAGTGTGTTGCATAGGAGGCACCTGTCCATGGTTGTGGGGGACCTGGCTGCATCCTAGGGGGGAAGTGCTGTGACCATCTGATGAGGATGCTGTCACAGGGGGGCAAACAACAAGAGAGCAGATCTCACTTCTGAATGATTCTGGTGTCTTCCTATAGATGTCCCCCTATGACTGGTTATAAGTGGACACAGGTCCCATTGCTGGTGACGATGGGACAATTGATGAGGTTTATGGCACTGGGATGACACAGTGGGAAGTAAAGCATGAGGAGAGATAGAGGAGCCGATCACCCCAGGCCCTGAAACAGAGGGTGTGCAAGGGGTCTCCATGCCCTCAGACATCTGTTCTCTGAGTGGAGCACATGTTCAGTTGAGGGCTCAGGCACCTGTATGGTCCCAGCAATGTAATTATCTAAGTGGTAGGAGGAGCAGGAGGAAGTCAGCATACAGGGGAGGTCACCCCTTAGAGGAAGGAGTGAGGTGCGGGGACACCTGCGGCACAGGGAGGAGCCTGGGGGACGAGGAGCCCCTGCCCAGTGTGGGTGGGTGGGGTGCCGGGCAGGACTGAAGTCCAAGCCTCACTCTCTTTCTGCTAAGCTCCTCTGAGTGGCATCTCCCTGAGATCCTGAATCCAGGGTAAATACATGGCTTGTCATGTTAAGAAAAATTAACTTGACCCTGGCTGGCGTAGCTCAGTGGATTGAGCGTGGGCTGGGAACCAAAGTGTCCCAGGTTCGATTCCCAGCCAGGGTACATGCCTGGGTTGCAGGCTGTAACCCCCAGCAACCGCACATTGATGTCTCACTCTCTCTCTCTCTCTATCTCCCTCCTTTCCCTCTCTAAAAATAAATAAATAAAATCTTAAAAAAAATTAAAGATCATTGATGTTTAAAAAAAAAATTAACTTGAATGGGAAAGAGAATCTATTCATGCTGACACTGAGCTGACTCAGGTGAGGAAATGTTGTGACTGGTATTTTTATAGAACAGTCCCAACACCCATTTGATGAGCAATCATAAAGCCTGCTTGTTTCAAATGGGCAAAAAAGAAAAAACTCAGAGTTGAAATAATATCATGAAAAGAAGCCCAATGGAAATGGAAGAACTGAAAAACACAATAGTTGACATAAAAAATACTTCCATCTCAGATTTATCTTGCTACAAAAATAAGATAATCACTAAGAGAACACAGGTAGGTAGAGATTTGTTTGTGACAGAAACAAATGTTAGGTTACCTATGACAAAACCTTAACAAGAAACATGTGACACAGGTACACAGAACTCCACCAAATAAGGTCAAAAGGCCACTTCTGAAATGGAGAAGCATGCCACATTTCCGCTGGTAAGTGTGAAGCCTTCAACAGCCATTATTGTTGCCCATCACTTAATCACATCAGATCTGTGAAAACTGGGCGTGCATCAGGTGACTTGAGATGTGTGCTGAATAGGCCTCCTCTGCACGTGCGCCTGCATGAGCTCCTGGCAAATTTTCTGAGCAGCCATTATGACCCTTCCAAGCAAAAGAGAGGTCCCCTCATCTGTGACATTGGACATGAAAGTCTCTGTGCATTTACTTTTGCAGTAACATCACTGGCGGTAAATCGAAATTAATTTTTCTTTTAGGTAGAAGTTTGCATCTCCCACCGTTGAGAATTTCTGGGAGTGAGATGCATCAAGAACCAGTACAGTGTTTCAGAGTGACAGTATCTGGGAACCAGACCCTGGATGTGTGAATGAATAGAGCCAGTGACCTGCTGAGCTACAGAAACCAGCTGTGCTCTCTGGGTTTTGCTTCAGGGAGACATGTGTGCTGTCTGACCATCAGGGGGCGCTGTGGGGCTGCCCTGTTCAGCTTCCCCAGGAGCTCATTAAGGACCATTTAGTAACAGGAGCCTTGGCCTGGGGGCTGGGCCCAGTGTTTAGTGATGGGGACTCTGCAGCTGTGTCCTCTCAGGACTTATATGGTCCCCAGAGCTGGGAACTTATGTTGTTTCACAAGTGCTTCCCCAGCAGGATTCACTCAAGTGATAAAGCCCACTTTATCACTTGATAAAGGAATCTGGTGTCTCCCTCCGAATTTCCAGGGCTTGCCCACGCAACCCGCATCTGTGACCCTGGAGGGAAAATTCCCAAGATCTTCCTCTCAAATCACATTTCACTTCCAGAGCTGCCTGTGCCTGTCACTGGATTGAGTGACGTGCCCTGTGACGGACCAGGTGTGTGCAGCCTGGTCTGGGGGGCGATGGGCAGGGTCGCGACGGCTGATGTGCATGGTGGGAATCTCGTGTGCCGGAACCTGTGGTCCACGTGACTGCGACCCCTCAGGCCTTTGCAGGACCCAGAGCACAGCGGTCCATTTGTGCCACCCTGTGTCACGTATCAGAGGTGGTTCCACGGAACAGGGTCGACTGAGGCCTCAGAAAAAGGTCAAGTAGGACAGAGACTTGAATAAAGGGCTGTGTGTGACTTAGTGTTCCTGCAGGGCTGGAGTGATTGGGCAAAGACCTGTCTCTCTCTCTTTACGTATATACACACACCCATATACATATACACGCAAATACACACACCCCTATACACACACCTATACACATACATATACACACACACATATACATACACACAACCATATACACACACACACACATGCACACAAAATCTCAAAGGAATAAATGTATATATACACATATACATATGTACAAACATACATTTATACATAATCTCAAGAAAATAATTTTAAGGGATTGCTTCACATGGCTGGAGACACTCGCAAACCCCAAGCCCTCGGTGTGGGCTGGCCGGTCGGAGGTCTGGGGAGGACGAGGACACGTGTGGGTTGGCTCTGAGGCCGTCTGCTGGCAGAGCTCCGTCTTCCTGGGGAAGGTCCGTCTTGGCTGTATCCACCCTTCCACTGACTGGCCGAGGCCCTCTCACATTGTAGACGGTAATCTGCGTTCTTCAGCCTAATGGCTGCAGGAGTAACACACTTCAGACATGTTCACAGAAACCACCAGAGTAAAGTTCGGTGTGGACGCTGACAGAGCATTAAGCGCCCCAGGCCCCTCCCTCTCCTCTGGCTGTGGAATGGGACTGCAGGTGGGAGGCTGCTGGGCCTGGGCTCCAGGGCTAAGGGGCAGGGATTCAGACTGTCTGCCCACGGGAGGGACTCCCCTTCCCTGACATTACACACGACGCAAGTGAAGCTCCCGATGCTCACGCTCAGGCAGGCGTCCCGCCCAGCGCTGGCCCCTCCCTGCCGTGAGGTCCCTGCCCTGTGCACACAGGTCCCTGCATCTGTCCCTGCTCACCCAGCCTCCTTCAGGGCCTGGGGCCCAGGAAGAGGCAGCGGCACTGGGTGCCATGGTGCGGTATTGGTACGTGGGCCCTGGTGATGCCTCATGAAAACTCCGGGCCCACTGAGGCAACCACATCCTTGGGTTGTTGGTGCTCTGCTAGGTGCCCATGTCACCCACAGCAGATGCCCCTGCCGACAGCTGAGGATGTGCTGAACGTTCCGACCCGCACACCCCAGTGTCCCCGTCCTCCTCCCGGGCCCCAGCCCCAGGGGAATGTGAGTCCGCCTCCGGGGCTCCCACAGCCTTTCTCCCCTGAGCAGCGCTAGGGAGACGGGCAATTCTTACCATTACTGTTGCATTTGCAGAATAGTTTATCATTTTATCAAGTGAGAACTTGAGGAAGGGTTTGTAACTCATTGCTCACATCTTCCCACCCCCACCTCACACAGGGCTTCCTCTGGGTTTGTGAGGGGTTTGAGCTCCCTCACAGGGGACTCTCTCCTTTCAGAAATCCCTCGGTCACTAAGCTCACTTCCCAGCCTCTCTGCCAATCCCGGCCTCTGTGCTCTGACTCCTCCAGTGAACTGAGCTGTGGGCAAAGTGAGCCCCGTTCCACAAACCTCAGCTCCTCTGTGTGTTATATCGTTCAGGCTCCTGCTTTCGGGCTGTGCTGGCACATGCGCCCGCCCTGCGGGGACAGGTCTCAGGAACAAGGTCACCTATAGCAGCACCACAGAGGTGGACAGTGTGGCCTGGGGACAGCAGCAGCCCTGGAGTGGGCGACCTGGGACATCTGTCTCAGAGCCACCGTTTCAACCAAGATCAGCATTTCCAGTGGTGTACTATGGGTATCTGAACACAGTTTCCATCAGTATTTATCATCACTGAATTTTTAAACCTTATTGATGTGACTTGTATATCCAATAACATACTTGTAGTTAAGTTGGGTAAACTGTATTAGTAAAATCCTATGGCAGCAATACAGGTTTTTCCCTAGATATTTCTGCAGGTTTGCCCTTTCCTCTTAGAGACCTGCCACACACAATGCCATAGGGCAAGGTCCCGGCCAACTGTCCACTGTGAGAGTGAGAGCTGACTCCCAGGAGGGATCGCTGCTCACTGTGTGTGGGGACCGAGGGTCCCCTGCAGGTGGGATAATGACAAAGGGTCACACAGTGTCCCACACTAGGGATGAGCAGGGGGGCTTTCTCCCCATAACCGCCCCGTCCCTAGAGAGAAGGGGCCCTTTCTCCTCAGTTCTGCTGGGGACCCACAGGGAAGGAGACATCTTACACCAGGCAGCAACAAACCCGTGTCTTGCACAGAAGGGGACATGCCTGCCTAGGGCCGGTCACTGCTCTGGACTTGATACTGGTCTAAGGGTTTATGTAAGAGACACCATGATATTCCTGAGCACGGACACTGACAGCCCAGGGAGGTGTGGAGAAGCTCACCCTGAGGACTCTGAGGACAACACTGATGTTCCCTGCAGTCATGGGAAGACCACAAGATGGGACACTTGGCCTGGCCCTAAGGGAGTTTTCAGTGGACAGAAAGTGGAAGTCAGATGCTGTGTCTGAGAGGTTCTGGTCCCCACAGGCAACGGCGAGTCTGGGGCTGGGCACTAGAGGGCGCTCGGGTGTTGTTCCTGAGGAAACTGGGGTGATTGGAGCTGGGACCAGCCTCCTGCCAATGCCTAGAGACCTGGGCTCAGTTGTGGCTTAGAGCTGTGACTTCCCTAATGCACAGGTCTCACACTGCCCCACCCCTGCAGACACTCATGGCATCCTCAAGCCAAGGCACCTGGTTTGGGCCCAGGGAGGAATCAAACAGCTGAGAAGGGGGTGGGGAGCAGTTCTCATTTGCATGAGTGGGCCCTCCCTCTGTCAGAGTATGAAGAGGGGAAGGGAGGGGTTTGGGGAAAGCTCTGCTTCAGCTGTGGGGCCACAGAAGGCAGGACTCAAGGATGGTCTCCACCATGGCCTGGTCCCCTCCCCTGCTCAGCCTCCTGGCTCACTGCACAGGTGACTGCATGTGGGGGCAGGGGATGGACCCTGAGAAAACTCATGCTGTACTTTCTTCTTTGTCTCTAGACCCAGAATCACCATCTCTATGTGTCTCTCTTCCCCAGGTTCCTGGGCCCAGTCTGTGCTGACTCAGCCGCCCTCAGTGTCGGGGAACCCAGGACAGAGGGTCACCATCTCCTGCACTGGAAGCAGCTCCAACATCGGGGATAATGATGTGCAATGGTTCCAACAGCTCCCAGGAAAGGCCCCCAAACTATTCATATATGGTGATAGCAATCGTGAGTCTGGAGTCCCTGATCGATTCTCTGGCTCCAAGTCTGGCAGCTCAGCCACCCTGACCATCACTGGGCTCCAGGCTGAGGACGAGGCCGATTATCACTGCCAGACCTATGATGACAATCTCAATGCTCGCACAGTGCTGCAGGCCTGTGAGGAAGTGAGACAAGAACCCCTGTGTCATCTGGGAGCTGGGTGAACACTGCAGCTGCTGCAGCTCAGGTTTGGCCTGTGCCCTGTGACTTCTGCTCATTCTCTGGCTGCTGACCTGGACCCAGGTTCCCCCAGGGATGCTGGGAGGGAAAGTTGCTTCTCTCCCTTCTGTCTTTAATGTCACTCACAGCAGCACTTTCCCAGACTAAGGGTCTAAACAAAACTGAAAGGCCAACTCCCTCCAGCTGGGGACAGTTGACTTTCAGACTGGTTTGTATTTATTATTTTGTGTAATGAGAACAAAAATGTGACATTGTGTTGGACTCCTGACCCTACCTTGGAGCCTGAGCACTGTGTGTGCTGTGTGTGAAGGATGAGTCAGCCGTTTGCATCTCATCTTATAATGTCCTTCAGTGTACTCCCTGCTGACCTGCTGTTTTGTTTTCTGATTTCAGTACAAAATATGACCACTGACAAGTATAAAATTATAACAAACGGTGGTTTCCACAGGTCTGGGGTGAAGGGGGTGGCCACGTGGGTAAAGGCAGTGAAATGGATCAACTCCCAGTTGTGAAATGAATGGTCTGGGGACATCGTGGACAGCACGGGGACTGGGGCGGAGATGCTGGATCATGAGTGTGTGGACGCAGCTAAACCAGCAGAACCCAAATATTCGCAGCACAAGAAATAATAAACATTGTTACCATGTGTAGCGGTGGAAGTTAAATAAATTCATCTTGGTGATGAATTTGCAATATTTATCAACATGGAATGGTGATGTTGTGTAGCGAAAGGAATATAATATTGTATATCAATTATATCTCAATTAAAACGTTACAGTAAATAAAGTGAAATTATAAAATAAATTAGAATTTCTGTTCACAGAAACACCTGCATGTGAAAGTTTAAAGTGTCTTTATTAACAGTCTCCCCAACTTAAGAGCAACCGACAGGCCGTGCGTGGGTGTGTATTACAGCTGTGTGTGGGCTCACCCCAAGCTGGGGGCAGCAGTGGGGTCCTCCAACAAGGGGCTTCTTGTTAAAGGCGATGTCATTTTTAAAATGATTCTAATCACGTCACATTTCGGAAGGGGCAAAACTCTTGAGAGAGTATGAGTATCTGCTGTAAATTTTTCTATGTGAAAACAAAGAAGGAGCAACTGAATTATTCTACATGACAATGTAATGTCACCTAAATGGCACTACAACCTTGTGAAATGCACTCAGAACTCTACAGCACAGTGACAGAACCTTAACGTGTGCACATGACATGCAGTTTCGGAGGTTGAGGATCCCCTGGTGGAATGCGGAAGGTGACAAGAGCCCATCAGTTTGCACTGTGAAGGCACGAGCCACTTCTCTGGGGTGGGGGAAGGAAATCTATTGACCAAAGTACCTGTGACAGCGATGGCACCTGTCACACCCACAGCAAAAGAAACTGCGAAGAAAACTGTGCTCCAGGTGATAAACTGGGTTCCCGGGGGATACAGGTAACAGGGCAGGTGTGGCTGTGCTGTGCACTGCTGTTACATAATCACGTGGGTGGGTGGGCACGGGTGGGAGGCAGACTGCTCACCCCAGTGATGGAAACTGACACTTATCCCCAGGGGGAGGAGGCGTGATGCTCCCGGCAGTGACCTGTTAGAGTTGCAGATACAAGAATGAACTCAGGTTTGGTTCATGGGCATGTAGGATTGCAGTTGGAAATATTTACAAATGTGCCTGTAACTGCATTAGTTTACTCTAAATATTTTATTGTCCTGTCCATTGAGTGGAATTGCACATGATGGTGTCCAATGTCATGCGTCTGTTTTTTCCCAGATATTGGTTTTTATAACATTCTAAAAAAATAATGATGGCTTCTTAGGAGAAATGACTTTAGAGAGAGAGGCAGGAAGGGGGTGGGAGAGAGACAGGGAGAAAGAGAAGGAGAGAAAGAGTGAGAGAGACACACTCAGATGTGGATGTTGTTGTTCCACTTGTTTGCACATTCACTGGTTGCTTCCTGTATGTGCCCTGACTACAGGTCAAACCCACAGCCTTGCCTTATCAAGACATGTTCTAACCCACTGAGCTTCTTGGCCAGGTCCTGATTTATGCTACAACTGCAAATTTGTACCTTTGAACTTCTCATTTCAGTCCTACCCACCTCAGCCTCTGGCAACCACCAATCTGTTCTCTGTATCTTTTGTTTATTACGTTTTTTTTTGTTGTTGTTGATCAGATTACACATATAAGTGAGATCATGGTGTCTGTCCTTCTGTTTGACTTATTTACATGCCATAATGTCCCCAAGTTTTTGTTCATGTTGCGTCAGATGACAAGATTCCATTTCTCTCAAAGGTTCGTTTATACACTGATTTAACATTATATATTATGTACGACATGATCATTAGCCATTCACCCATCAATGGATACTTAGGTGATTTCCATATGTCGGCTGTTGTATAAGAATGCTGTTCTGGGTCTGGGATTGCACATGTCTTTTAGAGATGTTTTAGTTTTCTTCAGATAAATACCCATAGGTGGAATTCTGGATCATAAAGTCGTTCTAGTTTTAGGAATGAAGCCCAAGGAACCATGTGCAACCTGCTGAGCTGCAGAGACCAGCAGGGCTCTTGGGGCTTAAGACCATGGTGAGGAGTGTGCACTGTGACCAGCAGGGGGCGCTGTGGGACTGTCCTGTGGCCTCTACTCAGCTTCTCAGCTAGGGCCCTTTACTCAATGTAGCCTGGGGCTGGGGGAGGGGCCAGAACAAACTGATTGTTACTCTGCAGATGGGTCCTCTGTGGGCTGGCAGAGCCTCTGAGCAAGGACCTTTGTGCTCTCTCAGCAGGTGCTTCCTCTGGAGACTTTTTCTTTCTTTAATTAAGTTTTTTCCATTACCATGCAGTCCCCCTTAGTCACCCCTCCCCCTACAATCACCCTACTATTGTCCTTGACCTTGAGTCCTGTTTCCTTTTTGCTCAGTCCCTCCACCCTCTGACCCTCCCCCCTTAGCAGTCACCCTGGTCTCTATCTAAGAGTCTGTGTCTATTTTCTTTTTGAGTTCAGGGTGTTCATTGGATTCCACATGTGAGTGAAATCATAAGGTATTTGTCTTTCTCTGACTGGCTTATTTGACACAGCATAATATTTTCCAGGTCCATCCATACTGTTGTAAAGGGTAAAATTTTCTTCATTTTTTACTGCTGAGCAGTATTCCATTGTATAAATGCCCCATAGTTGTTTATCCACTCATCTGCTGATGGACACTTAGGCTGCTTCCATATCTTGGTGAGTGTAAGTAATGGGGCAATGAACATATGGTGCTTATGTTCTTTCAAATTAGTGATTGAGGTTCATTCAGATGCTCTGCAAGGACATGCTACCCTGAATGCACCCGACCTTGTCTGATCCCTGTGATTCTTCAAGAGTGAAGGAAACTTCCATCCTCCACTGTCTGAGGTGTGAGCTGAGCTCCAGCACCAGGGCTCAGGGAGGTGCTGGGCAGCCCCTGGATGGACACACATTTGCATGGACAGCCCCTCCCCTGGCAGAGGGTGGGGAAGAAAAGGAGGCCTGGGTAGCCCAGCCCCACTGTGGGCTCAGGGGCTGTGTGCACCATGGCCTGGACTCCTCTCCTCCTCCTGCTCCTTTGTCACTGCACAGGTAGGGACAGGCATCGGGGACTTGAGCTTAGTTTCCAAGTTTATTCCCTTCCTGCTTCATCTCTTGAGAAAATTCCCCTGGTTCTGCCTCATCACTGACATGTGTCTGTTTCTGCAGGTTCCCTCTCCCAGCCTGTGCTGACTCAGCTTCCCTCCTTCTCTGCATCTCCGGGAGCAACAGCCAGACTTACCTGAACCTTCAGCAGTAGCTTCACTGTTGGAGGATACAGGATATATTGCTACCAGAAGGAGCCAGGAAGCTCTCCTGGGTTTCTGCTTAACTACTACACAGACTCAGACAAGCACCAGGGCTCCGGGGTCCCCAGCCGCTTCTCTGGATCCAAAGACACCTCGGCCAATGCAGGGCTCCTGACCATCTCTGTGTTGCAGCCTGAGGACGAGGCCGACTATTATTGCTGTGCTACAGATCATGGCAGTGGTAGCAGCTACAGTTACTCACAGCAGCTCAGATGAGGAGGAAGTGAGAGAAAAACCCCTGGGCCCACAGAATTTGGCTTTGAGCTTCCCTTTCAGTGATGGCCCTGCAGGGGAGGCTTCTCTGTGGCAACACCTGTCCTTGAGGGGGAAAGCATAGCCCACAGCTTAGGGCTGTCACCTAAGCCAGCACGGGGCATCCCAGGAACACCCACGGGGGATCACAGAGCCCGAGGTCACAGGCCCACATTGTCTGGAGTAAATTAACAACAAGAAATATTTTTTAAACTAGAAACTCAGTTTTATCCTCCAGGTCTCACTCATTTACTGCTCAAGTAGAAAACTTCACTTCTGATGCTCATGGCCATGAAACGTGAGGGAATTCTTCATCACAGCAAGAGATTCTCTCAGACATCAGCTGTATTTCCCGTGATTTACCTCAGTGCTAACACTATCTGCCTGGAGCCTGTGTGAGATGCACAGGTCAGGGCTCTGCCCCACAAGACTGTCCCCATTCAGATGCCAATCACCAACAGGACGTCTGCAGACTGCCCCCAGTTTCTGTGAGATTTGGCTGCATTGGGAGGTTCCCATGATCCTGCCTTTGGGTGTGATTAGTTTGCTAGAGCATCTCGTGGAACTCAGGGGAGCACTTACTCTACCACATTGTTAGAGAGTGGGGTAAAGGACAGAGAGGAACAGGCAGATGAAGAGGTGTGTGGGTGACGAGGTCTGGGAAGGTCCTGAGCACAAAAGGTCCTGTCCCTGTGATGCTGGCATGTGTCAACCTCCTGCTGTGGATTCCTTGGTCAAACCAGAAGCTCCACAAGCTCATACATTGGGGAATTGTATGGGGTTTTCACGTCATAGACATGGTTAATTATTAACTGGTCTCTCTGCCCTCCTCTGTTGTGAAGAGAGTTGGAGTGGAGCTGAAAATTCCAACCTTCTAATCGGGGTTGATCTCTATGGTGACCAAGCCCCATGCAGGAGCCCTCCCAGAGTCACCATGTCAGGGAAATGGTCACTCATGCCACCCAGGGCTTTTCAAGTGTTTCAGGATTTGTGCTTCAGGAAGTAGGGCAGGAACACATGCACACACACACAGATGTAAATATTACATTATGATTTAATATAATTGTACAAAATATGGAAATGACAAGTCCCCTGGATTTCTAAGAGGCAGGTTAGGCATGCCTCCACACTCAGGTCTGCACTGTTCCATGGAGCTGTGCATGAGTGTTAGAACATCATGGACCCATTTAGAATTTCATGCAACAGCTCATTTTAGGTGAAATGAAGGCAATCTTAAAAGCTTTGTGGAAAGTTCTCCGACTAATGCTTAATGCCTTTTTCTATGGGCAACTTTGGATTAGACTGTACCAGGTGCTTAAGCTATAACATGCTGGTCACTGGGAATTATAGGCTCTGGTTTCTACTCCCCCACCAAAAAAGGGGGTGAACTTATAATCACTTTGGTGACAACCAAAAATTCCCATCACTTCAGAAGCCTCAACTTTGTTTATTATAAGATTTGTGCTCCCCAGGAAACAAGAACAATGGTAACAGTGGGTTTGACTAGTACAGTTACACTATTATTTTATTAATTCAAAGATATATTTAAAAAGATGCAAATATGGCCTTTTATTGGGATGTTATACCTGAACTTGACACCAAGCTCACCAATTTGAGGTTTCATGCGTATCCCACGGATTCTCCCAACACCCATTATAAGCAGCAGAATAAAAACATTTTTGTACAGCCACTGCAAGCTCAGCTCTATGACTAACCCTCCCAGGGGCGGGGTGGGGGTACCTTGCAGAGTCTCAGTTCCCAATGAAGAGTGTTACAAAGGGCTTTGTATTCATATGGAGCAATCACATGCAAACTTTTTTTGTTAGTTTATTTTGGTTTGTTTGCCTGTTCTAATTTTAAGGCAGCTTTTGTTCAAAAGATGTCTCAGTTATGGCCATGGCTCTCTCAGAGCTGCTAGTCTTGCAGGTCTTCCCTAAAGTAAAAATCTTCAGAATCAGTCCTTTTTGTATGCTGTGCACAGGAGATGGTCAGCCAGGACTCAGGGGGTTGATGGGGAAATTGGTGCTTTGCTGCCCCCTAGAGTCAGGTATGCGAGGTCCATGCAGTGAAGATGCCTGGAGTCCTTCCAACCCTAACCTTCCAGGAGGGAAGCTCCTCCTGCTCCTCCTCAAGGTCCCTGGGAACCAGACAGACCTGCCACCTTGCTCCCAGCCCAGCCCTTCCTGTCCCTGTCTGTCTGTGTCTGTGACTCTGCTGTCACTCCCATCCCCCTTCCCTGAGTCGGGGAGGCTCTTTCCTGGATACGAGGGTCCAAGGAAGCCCCCTAACATGCTTACAGTCAGGTAAACCTTCACAGGTATCATCACCTGCTGACAGCAGAGAACTGTCCAGAAGATGCGGAGGGAGAAGGAAGCCACCTGAGGTGGGCAGAGGCCCAGAGGAGATGTGACTTAGGGAGTCCGTGCGTCCAGGCCGTAGCCCAGCGTGGGAGCTCATTCTGGACAGGCCCTGCCCCCTTGGACCATCTTCCCAGAATTCTTCTCTTCTTACCCGGTGAGCTCACACCCAGGGGGCCCCGCTGACGTGGAGTCTGGGGAACCCCCATGGTCCTGGAGCTGGTGCTGAGGTGTGAGCAGCTCTGCCTCACCCCAGGGTCGGCAGAGCCCCTGTTCACGTGCCCAGGGTGGAACCCAGCAGCTGCGGCCTCTGTGACAAAATCCCTGAGGATTCCTCTCTTCTCACTGGCTCCTTTGACTCCTTCATCTGTGGGTCAGGAGAGACAGGTTTTAAACCCCAGCTCGTGTGGTAACCCAGGAGTAAAGGAGGGGAACGCATTATCGCTATAAATAAGAAAAACATTGTGTGCGCTAGAAATAGAACTGCTAACATTTAAAGATGAAAACACAGTTCCACCAGGAAATGTTTACAAAATCTCAAGCTGGAAAAAACGTTCTGAGCTAGAACAGCAGAAGAAAAACCAGGGACTAATCCACTGTGCTTTACCAGGTTGTAAATACTGTGCTCTTTGACAAACAATGTGCACAGAATGGCCACCTCAGCCACAGACCATTTGCAAGTCATTTATCGGATTTAAACAAAAAGAAATTATGTAGATCACTTAGTGCTGAAAAGTTTATTTCAAAAGAGGCCCCACCGAGTATAATATGAAGATGGGAAATAAGCACGGGGAGAAATGCTCGGCCTCAGAAGGCGTCAGTGATGTGCGGATGAAGCCACAGGAGATGGCGCCACACTCCTGAGAGCGTCTGAAGGTCCCGTGAGTGATCCTGCCGAGTGGGAAGCGGCACAGGACCCGCCCTCAGGCCCCGCTGGTGGGAGCAAGAGTGATGGAATCGCTTCACAAGACGGTCTGGTACTTCCTCAAACGTTACAGACGGGCCTCCTAGCACGTCCCACTGCCGTGTACGGAGAGCAAGGCGCACACACTGCACGTGCTTACCCTGGGGCCATACAAACACTCAGAGCAGCTTTCCTTCCAATCTCCGCAAACCGGAAATGACCCCCATCTCTCCGTGGGCGGGTGTTGAAAGGCCCTGTGCAATATCCACAGACTGGGCACTGTTAGCAACAAAAAGACATGGATGTATGATGTAGCGTGGGTTCAGTTTCAAAGTGCCAGATGAAATATAAAGACAGGGCATAGTGTATTATTTCAAATTTATGCAATGCTAAAATAGGAGATTGAATGTGGCGAAAATGCCCATCAATTCGGGCTTTGGAACTGGGGAGAGAGTTCGAAAAGAAAGGAATTTCACAGGATATGGATATGCTTGTGAGGTTGACAGGTACATTCATTGTCTTGATCAATTGGTTGTGATTTCTCACGTTTACATAATTGCCAAATTTATGAAATGGTGCACATTAAATATGTGCAGTTGATTGCCTCTCAAATATGCCTCCCTAAGCAGTCGTGCATATTTGACTATTATTCATTAGGACAGAGAAGGTTCTTTGCAACCTGGATCCCCATGTGCTCCCTCATCCAGCCAGTGCATTGCCCTCCAACACTGCGACGCTCAGTCTGCAGGCTCTGCCTCAGTGCCTCATGTTCTCATGCGTCTGAGTATTTGCCAAGCCTGGTACACCGTCTCACAAACCTGCCAGTATTCTTGAAATGCTTTGTTCTCCAGGAAAACCCCACTGTGCAGTCTAAACCCTGATCCCCAGCCCCAACCTGGGGCCCTGTTTGAACTGGCAGCTCAGGGGTGGCTCCTGAGAGCCGTCTGCTCTCTCCCTCCTACTGCTTTCACCACATACGATGGTGGTGCTGATCCACATCTCATTCCCCTCGTACTCCAGGAGAACCCATCACTGGAAAAGGTGGTTTCTTTCTGTCAGAGGCCTGGGAGGTAGCATGTGGTGTGCCTGCGGATGTCTGTGGACCGACAGTGACCAGAGGTTTCCATCCACAGATGAATTCTGAGCAGTGAGAGCAGGGGTGCTGTGGGCCCTCCAGGGCCAGGCAATGGGTGCCTCCCGCTGTGGCTTGGGGCCTGTGGTTACTGATGGGACCCTGCAGTGTGTCCCCACTGGGCTGGGCAGAGCCTCCTGCTCACTGGTCTGTGTAAGGTCCCAGCAGCTGCTTCCACCCAGGACCCTCCCAGGGGTCAAACCCAGTTTCACCCATCAGGTTCTCTGTCCAATCAGCTAGGCTCAGACTTGGCTGGTTCTCTGGGTAGAAAAGGTTCATCATCATTGGGGGAAACAAATAAGAGTGAACAGCTCCTCCTCTTCCCAGCCAACGGGGGAGATAAAAGAGGCCCGGCCCACCTCAGACCTCATCTGGGGCCCCAGGAAGCTGCCTGCACCATGGCCTGGACCCCTCTCCTGTTCGTGCTTCTCTCTCACTGCACAGGTACGGTGAGTCTTCAGATCCCCAGGGTGTCCACCAATCCTCTGTCAGCCCCCGAGGCTTAGATCCCTAAGTGGCTAAAACTTTATGCCGACTCCAGGAGCCATGAGTGTCTGTGTGTCTGCAGGTTCCCTCTCCCAGGCGGTGCTGACTCAGCCGCCCTCCCTCTCTGCATCTCTGGGAGCCACAGCCAGACTCACCTGCACCCTGAAAAGTGACATCAGTGTTGGTGGATACAGGATACGCTGGTTCCAGCAGAAGCCAGGGAGCGCTCCCCGGTATCTGCTGAACTTACCACACAGACTCAGACACAGGTCTGGGCTCTGGAGTTCCCAGCCGCTTCTCTGGATCCAAAGACGCCTCCGCCAATGCATGGCTCCTGACCATCTCTGGGCTGCAGCCTGAGGACGAGGCCGACTATCACTGTGCGATCAGTCACAATAATGCTCCTCACAGTGACACACACAGAGGGGGAAGCAGGACAAAAACCTCGTCCTGCCCAGGGTGACTGTGGGTGGAGGTAGAAGAGGGTGTAGAGGGACAAATGAAAATGGAGAAAACACAATAACAAATGAACTATTTTTAAAAATTAAGCTTTTTTGGAGTCTTGTTCAAGATGATTGAATCCTTTAAAGGCCAACTGCATGCACACAAACCCTCCTTGGAAGCGATGCTGATGCACAGTGTGTCTACTGGACTGTCCCCCACAGCACAGGCTCTGCTCTTCGGGGGTCAGTGCAGAGACGTTCCTGGAGCTCGAAGCTCCTTCGCTCAGGTGGGCCCAGGATAACTGCATCTCTGGCACCACGTCCCAAGATTCGAGGTGCTGGGTGAAGACGGAGGCCGGGTAGGTCAGGAAAGGAGAGAACCTCACAGTAGATGGGGAGTCATAAAGAGAAACCAGATGAAAATGTAGAACAGAAAATGTAATCGATGTCATTTAAAAAGACAACTGTCTGGAGGGAGCAAGAACATGGAATGCTTATTTGTTATTTTATGTATTTTTCTGTTATGTGTTGATAGATTGGTGGTGGAAATCACTCACATCATCATAATTATTCTGAAGACAATGTCAGCAGGGGGCGCTGTGGATCTTCTCAGGCCTACAATGGCTGAATCAAACTCCAATGGTTCTGATTAAATGGAGTTTGAGCTGATGCTCATGGCCCAAGTTAGAGGTGCTTCCCAAGTCAGAGGAAGCAGGCGCTTCCTCCAAAGGGAGAGACTCAGAGCTCAGAACCACCCCAGCCTCCTCCTGAAGGTGAAGCTACAAACTGGGCCCAGGACCCAGGGTTGGATGGCAATGTGAGCTCATTTTGTATAAGGCACAACCAAAAACGCCCTTCAACAGGGGAGATGAGGAGGAGATAAAAGGACACGCAGAGAGCAGCCCCAGCCCGAGGCCAGGGGATTTGGAAAGTGTCCACGATGACCTGGGCTCCTTTCCTTGTGCTCCCCCTCCTCACCCTCTGTCCAGGTCTGTGGACATTTCAGAGACCAGCCTTTGGAAGGGTCCCTCTGTCTTTATTCTTCATTCCTGACACGTGATGCTACTTATTTCAGGGTCTAATTGTCAGACTGTGAGTCTCAGGAACCCTCTCAGACTGTGTCCCCAGGAGGGACAGTCACTCTCACCTGTGGCTCTAGCACTGGAGCACTTACCAGCAGTCACTATTCACACAGGTGCCAGCAGAAGACTGGCCAAGCGCCCAGGACATTCATTGATTTATGATACAAACAAGAAGCAATTCTGGACACCGAGACCCCCACCTTTGACCTCAGGGACCCTCCTGGGCAACAAAGCTACGTGGACCCTCTTGGGGGCATACCCAGGGGACAAGGTTGGAGTGGTACTGCCTATGACTCTGTAGTAGTGGCTGACACAGTTACAGTGTGAGAAGAGGTCCCAAGGCACCATCTGCCCTTTGAACAGCCTGGGCACAAACATGGTCACGGGATATGAAATCACAGTCCCGGCATCTGAACTCGCAGGGCAGCCAGGGTGCCGAGCGTCCACAGACGGCAGGGGGTTACTGACACAGCCTGTGGTGACTCCGTGGGTCCAAAACCATTTCTCCTGAAGATGCTGCTCCTTGTTGGCAAAGTGTCCTCCAGGCAGTCGTTGAAAACGGGAGTTTGCCCTTGGACGTATCTGGTTGTCTGCATTCAGCTGATGGTCAGCGTGTCTAAATCTTCCCCTGTTTAGATTATTTTGGGCACGGGGGTAAGGAGGAACCCGCACCTGACGGGAATGGTGTCCTACAAGAGACCGTGCCATGAATTCCTTTTTCTTTGTTGCAAGGAAATTGGACCCAAGAAACTGAAAAAATGTATTAGAAATATGCTGATCTTTGCCAACCGAAAAATTAATGACATTGTTGAAATGCCAGGCCAGTGCCAAGAGGACAGTGTTGCAGGGTAGGGAAGAGCACATGCAGTTTTGGGAGCCAGAAGGAACCCGCTGTAGTTGAAGCAAAGAAGGCAAATGGCGGAGGTGGGAGGAGGGGAGCTGGCAGGGGGAGACAGAGAGGTACTCACACCGTGTACTTGAACGTGGACATGAAATGGGGAAGCCCCAAAAGGCAGCTGCTGGGTGGAGGTAATGTGACTGCCCAGTCCACACTGTGCCCCTATTTTACGGGACACAGGGTAGACCCCCAGCCCCACTCCAGCAGGAGGAGTGGAGATGGCAGTGGTTAGGCAGGTCAGAGCGGGAGTCTCATGGGCTAAAGATCTGAGAGTGCAGAGAAGCCGGGATGCTGCCTTTGGGATTGATGCCAACCCAGTCATGCACATGTTACCACCACCACCATCATCATCATCACCATCATCATCATCATCATCATCATCTAACTTCAATTTGTGAAGCATGAGAATGCTCTCCTTTTAAATCTTGTTAACACAGTTCATTTGTGTTTTGTAAGTCACTATTGATGTGATTTATAAATAAAAGTAATGAAAAGGAAAAGTTCCAAAACATACAAAATTGACAATAACACAAGAATTCTGTGTACCTATTAACTAATTTTAATAATGATTCAGTTTATGATCGACCTTGACTTTGGTCCCCACTGCCATACATACAGAGTAGATTATGAATTAAAAGAAATTTACCATGGCTTACCATTTATTTAGTTGTTTTTGTTTTCTCCTTAGTTTAATGCAGTGAAAAGGAAGAGGGAGGTGAGAAGAGTGACAGTTTATAGTCAGTTTATCTTTACTGTATCTAATCTTTGCCCTTGTGTGCAGGAGAGGGAATGACAGACAGGAAAACGTTAAAGCGTGACCGTGAAATGGTGACCCAGACTCCTCTGTCTGGGGACAAGGGCTCTAAAACCCTGGAGGCAGGGTCCGTGACCCAGGGCTTAGTAACGAGAACAGGCAACAGGTAAGAACATTAACAAAAACAACAACAACAACTCAGAGGAGCTTTGGTGAAATCAAGCCCAGAGACTGACAGTGAAATACGAGGTAACGGGTGGGCCTGTCTGCTCTGAGGCTTTCTGGAAGCTTCCTCCTGGCCCGGCTGGCCCACTGTCTTCTGTTTGAGCAGCGTGCCCGGTCTTCCCAGCAACAGGCTGATACTCTTACTTCCAGAGGTGCTCCTTCCGCATGGTGCCCCAGGTCCTCAGCCCCCCAGGCACGTCTTCAGGGGCGCCATAGAATCCGTTGGGGGCAGACTCGGCACCAGCACCTGATGGATGTGCTCCCTGCGGACGGGAGTGGGTTCTGAGTTGTGGCTGTTCCTCAGAAGGACACACTCTCCACTGGTGGGAAGGAAAGTACTGCTTTTGTGGTTGCTGCCGAGGATTTTGGAGCTGGCCGTTGGCCCCTGGGAGATGAAGGTGAACTGCATCCTGACCTTCTATGGAGTCCTTGCCCACCTGTCTGCGCCCCTCTGTCACCTACACCCTCAGGGGCTGCCCGCACTACAGGTCTGGTCAGGGCCAAGGTGGCCACAGACACAGAAGGGCAGGGCTGGGCAGGCCAGCTGCAGCGAATTAGGGTTTGTGAGTGATTGAGAAAACAAATGTGACCCAACATTTTCTTAAGCTTTACTGAAATAAGATTTTTATTGAGGAATAATTCATATTTTTATTGCTGGGTTGTCAACATAATGATTCAATATTCGCAAACATTGAGAAATGATCATTACAATAAGTGTAGTTGATATTCTTTACCATACATGGTTGCAATTTTTTTCTTCTTGTGACGGTAATATTAAGATCTGCTCTCTTGATGCTGTGACTTTCAAATATGCTTTTATTAACTGCTGTCACCATGCGGGGAATTGTAGCCCCGTGACTCATGTACCGAATCCCTGCCAGTCCGACCCTGGGCCCTTCCTCACCCGTCTCCCCTCCCCCACGCCCGCCTCCGGCAGCCTCCAACCTCTTCTCTGCAACTGCGACAGTTCAACTCATTTCTCAGTCTGGTTTCCGCTTTGTTTCCTCGGGTTTCACCCATAAGTGAGGTCGTTTGCTCTTTGTCTTCCTCTCCGATTCACGTTTTGTAGCATCATGTCCTCAAGGCCCATCCATGTTGTTTCAATGACAAGATTCCATTCCTTTTCATGGGCGAACATCATTCAGTGTACAGTATTTATATAGCATTATATATTGCTCATAAATAACATTTTCCTTATCCGTTCATCCACTTAAGGGTACTTTGGTGGTTTTCATATCTTAGTTACTGTAATAATGCTGCCATGAGCATGGGGGTTGCAGATATGTTTTCAAAATAGTGTTTTTATTTTCTGTAGCTAATACCCAGAGTTCGAAGAGCTGGATCATAAGGTCTTTCTTTTCTTTTTTCTTTTTTCTGTTTAGACCATGGATGTGTGAATAGAGAGAGAGGCCTGGGGAGCCACAGAAACCAGCAGGACTCTCAGGGCTTTGGGCCATGGGGAGGAGTGTGCTCTGTGGCCAGCAGGGGGTGCTGTGGGACTGCCCTGCAGTCCCCACACAGGTACTCAGTAAGGACCCTTCGGGCAAAGGGGCTGGGCGGGGGTGGTGCACGGTTATGGGGAGACCCACCCTGTGCTCACTGATGGTTACTCAGCAGCTGTGTCTTCTATGTACTGTCAGAGTCCTCTGAACAGAGACGTTTGAGTTTCCTCAGCAGGTGCTTCATCTAAGGGCTCTTTCATCCTGTGAAATCAATCTTGATTCTCTTCACTCTGGGGTGTGAGCTGAGCTCCAGCAGCAGGGCTGGGGGAGGGGCTGGGCAGCCCCTGGATGGACACACATTTGCATGGACGGCCCCTCCCCTGACAGAGGGTGGGGAGAAAAGGAGGCCTGGGTAGCCCAGCCCCACTGTGGGCTCAGGGGCTGTGTGCACCATGGCCTGGACTCCTCTCCTCCTCGTGCTTCTCTCTCACTGCACAGGTAGGGACAGACCTTAGGGACCAGGGCTCAGTTCTCAAGTATATTCCCTTTGTGATCGATCTTCTGAGAAGCTTCCCTCGTTTCTGCCCCAGCACTGACAAGAGTGTGTGTTTCTGCAGGTTCCCTCTCCCAGGCTGTGCTGACTCAGCCGCCCTCCCTGTCTGCATCTCCTGGAGCCACAGCCAGACTCACCTGCACCCTCAGCAGTGACATCAGTGTTGGCAGCGATGGTATATTCTGGTACCAGCAGAAGTCAGGGAGCCCTCCCCGGTATCTGCTGTACTACCACACAGACTCAAGCAAGTACCAGGGCTCCGGTGTCCCCAGCCGCTTCTCTGGATCCAAGGACACCTCGGCCAATGCAGGGCTCCTGACCATCTCGGGGCTGCAGCCTGAGGATGAGGCCGACTATTACTGTATGAGATGGCACAGTGGTGCTCCTCACAGTGACACACACAGAGGGGGAAGTGGGACAAAAACCTCAGCCTAACAGAGTTTTGGTTCACAGCAAGTGAACATTTAAAAACACCCCTCTATTTGCAAACTTTACTTGAAAGTGTCTCCGGGTTTACAATGGGTCTAGTCTGTATGTTTTAGTCCATGTTTCTGAAGTCTCAGGAAATCAGAACCAACACAGAATAAACTATTCATGATGTCACTGAAATGTTACCTGTTTCCCAAGTATAATATAGACCAGAGAATTTGACACTGCTCTTTCTCTCTTGAAATAAGGAGAGAGCTCTCTTTTTCCCAGAGCCCGGGGACCTTCCCAGTGAGGCACTGTCCACCACAGCAGGGACTCTGCTGTCCTGGAGGGCAGAGCACTGACCTTGTTTTTCTTCCCAGGCTCCTGAGTGCAAGGCTGGCTGTAAAGCATTGCATAGCACTGACGAGGTGCTAGGAGGTGAGATCCTTGGCACAGACTCAGGCCCAGGGGGAATTCCATGCACAGAGCTGGCCTGGAGCCTTTTCTGAGTCCCCAAGCCTTCAGCTAAATCAGGCAAGAGGGTTATCAAAGAGGCCACTAGTGACTTGTGGCCCAGAGACATCTGTTTGGGTCACAATAGGGTGAGAATGCTCCGCTAGTGCTGAGGAAATGCTGAGCCTGCTCCAGGCACGTGGTTGAAGTGGGTGCAAGGATAAAATGCTCTCACAGCTGCCACCACTCAGGATCCTGGGGACCCCTGTGAGTGCAGTTTCCTCAGCCCACAGTCACTGACCACAGTCACTGTCCCCTAGTCCCCTCATAACCCACTGGAGTGTGTCAACAGTCTAGGGTGGGGGCTGGGCTGTGGGGCAGCAGGAGAGCCTGGTCCCCACTCTGTTCCTGTGTCACACCCCCTGCCCTGTGGAGCTCTTGTTGAGTCCAGATCTGATGTGACCTTCTCCTGAACATATGTTGGCCATCCCATTGACCTTTCCCATCGCAATGGTCCCAAAATCTCAAGTCAGATCACATACTCTACTTTGGGACCTGGGCCAAAGTTCCCTGATAGTCATCTCTGTTCACCAGCTCCTACTTGGTGCTCACGGGCTCTTAGACCACATGTGAGGACCAGCCTGATGAGGAGGCTGATTAGCATAGTCACAGGCCTTCATAACCCCCGGCCACAAAGAGCTCCCATGCCACATGGACGTGAAGCAAACATCTGTCCTCCCCTCTCTGGTGACCCATCACTGTCCTGTCCCTGACTGTGACCAACAGTGGTTCAGGTTTTGGCTTCTGTTATCACTTGTGCTATAAACCCTGACACCTCACGGTCTCAACCTTGTCTGTCTTTATGGGCTCAACATAAATGCCTGATTTTCTACGTGGTTGCCTAATGTAAACAGGATCACTGTGTACCCGGTTTCGGAGTTCCTGGTGGCATGACAACACAAACAGGGTTCCCACACCTGTGACCTGGCTTCCCTGAGGCCTGGGCTCCCAGACAGGGACCCAAAGACCTGTGAGTGTTAGGAAACACTGTGTCGTCTGTCATGGCCACACTGGAGAAACGATTCACTCCTTATTGCAAATTAGATTTGAACAGCTTCTCCTTTTCATATTTCAGAATACATCACCTTAATCAAAATCACTGGACTAATTGTTCTATAAATAATGTGCAGTTCATTTTGAATCTGCAGTAATCTCGATACTGGATGTAAAGTCACAAGCGAGTGACGACACGCCCTGTGTTTCTGCTGTGATGTCTGACAGAGTGAGAGATGAGTTGTCTTTACTTTTGTGTTTGCCGTGACAGCTCTTTAAGTTCTTTATCGTTGTAGTTTCCAAGCTCAAAAACACAAATCTGGCCTCAGGTAGACTTTTTGTTAATTTTAGTAAACAAGTTAACTGGGAAATAATAATGAACACACAGTTTGAAAGAAAACAGAGAAAGAAACATTCCACAACATACTTTGCGAGACCATGTTTTCCTGTTACTCTAAACAGACAAAAAATTCTCACCCATGATTCTAGCTACACAGGGGTGAGCTGAACTTGAACTTCATCACTCAGTAAAGAGACTGAATGAAATGTCACAAGGCAAAGCTAGTTGGCTCCCTTGCGCCCCCTGATGGTGAGTGTGGGAACCATGGAGAGCACAGTATAGAACCCCACCAGCATTAACAGCACTGAATAAAGGTTACTGGATGAGATGGGGGAGAGGAGTTAGCACTGCAGCTGCCCCTCCCCTCCTTGGTGTCACTAGGGCCAAAGAGTCTAGTGGGGACTGAGCACAGAAACTCGCCTCAGCCCTGTGCTTCTCTCCGTGAAGTCAGCAGAAACCAGCAGTGGATGTTTCTGTCACCCTGCTTGAAGGGAACCAGCAGGTGACAGCCACTGCCTCACCGTCCCCAGGAAGGTGTCAGAGCACAGAGCAGTGGAATCAGGGCTCCACCGCCGCTGGGGCCAGTGGGATCAGAACACCCACCCCCTGACCTTCTGTGCTGCAGCTTCGCAGGAGGGTGGCCTGAGGGAAGACAGAGGAATTGGGACTCAGGGGCTCCTCCTGTGACCTCCCAAAGTCCAGGATCCAGTAAAACCCCACCTGATTTTTCAAGAAGCAGGAGATAAAAACTTGATGAGAAAAGAGAGTGACCTGACACAAACACTGAGATGACTCCGATGAGGAAACACAGTGACAGACATCAGTCTGGCAATGACCCTGAAATCCATCTGAAGGTCAACAGTGAGCGTTCTTGGTACAAATGGAAAAAGGAAAACTAAGAATGTAAATAGAAGTCATGAAAACAAATCAAGTGGGAATTATAGAACTGAAAACAGAATATATAAAATTAAAAAAGAAAACTCTGTGCAAGAAATCAGGAATAGGTCAACTTTTTCCGTTCATTCATTTCATTCATTCACTCAGGAAGGGCCACCATCCTTCTGCAATTCTATCCACCATGACTGTTTCTGAAAGGACGTCACCAGGGGGCGCTGTGGATCTTCTCAGAGGTGCATGGCTGAAACCCACTCAGATGGTTCTAATGGAAAAGGCTCCGTGTCCACTTTTATGGCCTGAGTTAGACCTGACGGACAGCAGGTGCTTCCCCTCAACGGACAGACTGACAGCTCTCACAACCACCGCGTTCTGCTCACAGGAAAGCTAAAAAATCTTCTGAGGACTCAGAAGTTGATGGTGTTGCGTGATGATATTTGCATAATGTCCCACCAAACACACCCCTCCCCCAGGGAGCTGAGGAGGAAATAAAGGGACACCCAGAGAGCAGTCCCAGCCTGAGGCCAGGGACTTTGGAAAGTGTCCAGGATGGCATGGACTCCTGTCCTCCTGCTCCCCCTCCTCACCCTCTGCCCAGGTCCGTGGACGCTTTAGAGACAGGCCTTTGGAGGCGGTTCCCTCTGCCTTTATTCTTCATTCCTGACATGTGTCTGTTTTCCTTTCAGGGTCCAGGTCTCAGGCTGTGGTGACTCAGGAGCCCTCCCTGACTGTGTCCCCAGGAGGGACAGTTACTCTCACCTGTGCCTCCAGCACTGGAGCTGTCACCAGCAGTAACTATCCATACTGTATGCAGCAGAAGTCTGGCCAAGTACCCGTGATACTCATTTATAATACAAACAGTAAACACTCCTGGACCCCTGCCCGTTTCTCAGGCTCCCTCCTCGGGGGCAAAGCTGCCCTGACCCTGTCAGGGGCCCAGCCTGAGGACGAGGCCGAGTACTACTGTTTTCTGTGGTACGGCGGCCATCACCACAGTGACACATGCAGGGGGGAAGTGAGACAAAAGCCCAGGGCTCAGTGCACCCTCTCCTTCTGCCATCCCCTGTCTCCTGCTCATAGAGGCCGGTCTCGCAGGTGGGGACTCAGAAGGGTTGTTGTCTACAGCCCCAGGGGGTGCAATCGGATCGACATTTCTAAGCCATGACAGGATTTAACCCACTATTTTGTGAAGACAAAATTCTCTTTAAAATAGGAGCCAATGTCACCCACAATTTCACAGGGAATGGGTAGGACAGCAAAGGAAAGGTCATTCTCATGAGGACACACACACACAGACAGTCAGGTCTGAGAGTGGCTTGGACGGCTTTTAACAACCAAGACAACTTCACAATCTGGTGAAAAGAAGCAGAGGAGGCAGAGACGCTGGGAAATGGAGCTGGAGCCCCCGTCCCAGAGGAGGCTCCTTGTTCGTCTTCCTTCTCCAGCCTCTGTGGTGCTTGAGGGCAGGAATGCCCAAACTTTGTTCTGGGTCAAAGCAACTGCCTGCTCCAGACAACTGCAAAGCTGACGGGAGAGCAGACAGCCTGACTACAGGGCTCACAATTCAAGACGTTCCTTAGAACTGGACCGACAGTGTGCAGCTAAAGAATAACTTTGCTTATTTTCATTGCAGACATTTATTTGTTGGATCATTATTCCCAATAGAAATACTTCTCTTCTATCCCTGACATTAATTCCCCCCATATCTCATGAAAACCCCTGCCTTCACCGCATAATTGGACACAATGCAGCTTTCTGCATGAAACTATGCCCCAGGCTTGCAATTATTTCTTATCCCAAATACATGCTTGTAGCCTTTCACACTGGCTTTTAGTTTTCAGGTTAACATCAGTGACATTATACAGCTGTGATTTATGAAGACAAATCTTAGAGTGAAACATAGTAGAAACATAATAAAAACATAGCCGATATCTTGAGGACATAGGATTGGAGCATATGGGCAAATGGAACTGATTTCTGCTACCCCCTGCCAGGGAGAAAGCTGGACCAGGTGCCTAGCAAAGGGGCAGGGCATCCAGAATGGGAGGTGGAAGAAGAGGACAGTGAGCATCCTTACAGCCAGAGTCCAGCTCCAGCAGCTGAGCCTGTGGTTCTTCCCAAACAGGGTATCTTGGAATCCCACCTCCCTCAGGAAAACAGGCTAAATGGTATCCCAGAGGTCATCTTACTGGCACTTACAGCAGAAGTTAGAGGGTCCAAACAGAGCCAGCAACAACACCAGTGGATGCAGGGGTGCCCTGCCGTGAGTTCTTTCAGAACTGCTCCTGCCTTGCCCAGTGGCCAAGAATCATCCCCCAGTAGGTCTAAGCTGACACTGTTTCTGGATGTGCTAGTGTCTCCCAGAACGGCAGTGCTAGGAATTGGGAGGGGGCATCGGACCAGTATTTAACCCCAAAGGGTCCAGATGTCAGTTTCAGTTTAGCCCCCAGGGTCCACGTGTGCTCGTTCACAGGCTGCAGACGGGAGACGGGAGGGAGGAGACGGGACCCAGTGCTGACCGGCACCAAAACCTTGAATGAGATACCAAAGATTTTCCCTTAATTATTGTAGAGGGTGTGTATGAGAGATGTATCATCAGAGAGGGGCCTCACCACATGTGTACATGTGAAATATAACTGGTAATTATGCAAAGAACACAGTAAAGTGAGGACAAACTCTAGCAGCAGTCAGGGGAACCTGCGTGTCCCCAGAGAGTATAGATGGGAACTTGCCTGTTGCCACCGGGAGTGGGACAGGGAGGTGTGGGGACTGCAGACATACTGTGTGCAGAGCATTGAGAATGACAGCGTCATCGGAATTTGAGAGGCATGTGTGTCTCACAGTCAGGAATGAGGCACAGGTGGGGCCTCCATTATGGAGTGAGGGACTGTGCTGTGACTATACACAGTGCATCAGAATCACAGTATGGGGGAGTCCTGTCATAGACATGGGGTACACTCAGTGACCTGCTGAGCTGCAGGGACCACCTGGGCTCCAAGGCTTTCAGGGAACTTGGAGATGTGTGCCCTGCAAACACCAGGGGGCGCTGTGGGACTTTGCTGTGGTCCCTGCACAGCTGCTCAGGGAGGAGCTTCAGGTGCCCTGAGCCTGGCCCAGGATGTGCTGATGATTCCTTGAGGTCTGACATCTGCACACAGCAGAGTGTTCTCTTTGTCCTGAGAAATCTCAGGAGCAACGATTCCTGGATTCGTTGAGGAACTTCCAGGTTCCCAGAAACAGGAGGGAGCCCTGTCCCTTTAAGGTCCTGGCTGTCAGCGTCAGAACCTTTACCAGCACCAGTTCAATAAGAAAAATCTTAATTATTTAAAGGTTTTAAAAAACATCAGTTTGTTGCCATCTAGAGCCTATGAGGCAACCCTCAGTTCCATCAAGTATGAAAAACACAAGGACATTTCCAGAAAGCTCTGGTTTTTCTTCCAGGTCAACATTGGAGGCATTTTCACACAAGTTGATTATGACTCAGTGTGGAATGAGGCCATTACATTGAAAAGGAGAAACAATATACACAAAAAAGATTCTTGTAGTAAAGGTGTAGTTCTCAATCTTTAGAATGCACATAATTTTAAGATTAGACCAAAAAAGATTAAAGGGGAAAGCATCACAAATATAAAATATAGACAAAGGAGGAAAGAATAAAGTATCAGAATAGCACTGAAGAGGACGTGACGGGCCGGAGAGGAGAGCAGGAGGACACTTTCTCTCTCACGGTGTTGAGTACGGAGACCAAGAGGGACACAGCCGGCCAGTACCTGGGCAGTGGGGATGGGAATTGAACAGCAGTGTCTCCAAAGCACACCAAGAAGACAATAAGTGTAGATCCCATAGACTTTATGTCAGTGTGAACCAGCAGAGTGCAGTGAAGGTTTTGAGCCTCAAACTTGGATTAAGATGTTTCTATATGTGAAATGGCATCACACAAGCAGAAGAAGCAAGAGGACATGTCAAGAAAACCTGAAGTATCTGGCGACATAAGCATGGTGAATGCCTCATGCATGTAGTCGCCTGGAAGTGATCGGTTATCTAGAGACAATAATGTCTTAATCCCAATCCCATGGAGAAACCCACTCATGGGTAGTGACCCCTGTTCCTGGTAGTGACATCCCAAAGGTCCCAGGGCCAAATCTGGTTGCCCTCCAGAAGTGCGGGGTGTAGTCCAGGGGCTGGTGGGCCCTGGATCACAGACCAGCTGGGGGCACTGTGGGGCTGGTCCTGCTAAGACAAGGTTAGGAAAAGGCCAAGGTAAATGGATCAAACTGAGCCTGACTAAAGCAATTAATATCCAGCACTCATTGAAATATACATGGGACCAGTGTTAATTACTTATTCAGTGTATAACGTAATGAAGATACCAGGTTGTTGGGAACCACCCTGCCTGATTTCAGAAGCAGTAATCCCGAGTGGCTAAGGCTGATTAAGGGACCTTGGGACCATAAGCTTATGTCCTATGAGTCTTTGTCTCTTTGGGACCATTAAGGAGACAAAGCTCATCTCCCTGGCAGGGGCACCACCTCTGCCCCCTTTTTCTTCACCCTGCTTGGCCCCAGGCCGATGACTGGTTAGCCAATGACGGGTCAGATTACTCAAAGGAGGGAAGACCTAAGACAGGCATGGTCAGGAAGGGGCCCTCAGGGAAGGACTTGGGGGCCTGTAAAAAAGGGGGTGATGGACCCTCACCCCTTGGCTTTGACATAGCCTGAGTCCTCATTCTGTCTGCAAGAAGTCTCCTAGTCTCTTGGCTTACTTCCCCTGCCCCACTTAAGCTGGAAGCAATGCCCGAGGTGTGTGGGGCTCTGTGTTGGAAAGCCTGGGTTTTCTGGGGAGATCAGGCCTAAGAAGGAATGCATAAAATCCTATGAAACCTACTTTGCTAATACCCACAATTTAAATAAGGGTCCAAACATAGAAGGAGTTTCCCCAAACTTTTATGGCCCTTTAGCTATCTGACCCTGACTCAAATTAAGCCCTCATATTTCTTTGAATGTTATCTATTGTTGGATTATTATTGCCTGACAATGATTGATGAGCATTACGTAGAGGTCTTGTATTTTTGTGCAAATAAACCCAATAAAAGCCCATTGAGGAACTGGCTCCAGGTCCTTCTCCTTCAGAGATCGGCCACCTTTCCTCCCCAAGAAGATCATGTCTCTGCAGACTCAGGCAAACCTCCCCCACACCAGGTCATAGGTAAAGTTTGGCCAAAATTATATGCATAAAAAATACTAATGTCTGCTGAAAAAAGGAAAGACATTGAAAAACTATTTTTTGTGCCTTGGAGAAAGAGTGATTAATTTCTAACAGGGGAGGAATCACAGTAAAAAATAAAATTGTCCTGAAATAGGGCTCATGACACTGTGGGACAGTCACTGTTCTGGGCCTGACTCCGCTCCAGGGAAGACAACCTGAGTGAAAGCAGCAGCAAGGTGCTGACCACACAGATCAGCTGACGGACGTGTGAACTGACTGTCCCTGAGGAGTCTGATCAGGACATGAAAGTGTCCTGGGGTGACTGGGAGGCCCCATAAGGGGGCATCAGGACCACCCCTAAGGGTGCAGGTGGAGGAACAGGGCTGTGGGGAGGCAGGGTCTATCTGGGATGGGCCTCAGCAACATGTTACACAGTGGTGTGGCTAGGTCTGGGTACCAGGGGGTGCTCAGAGACTGTGCCTGAAGGTCTGGGGTCATCAGAGCTGGGACCTGTGACTTGGAACTGCCTGGTGCCCTCTGCTCAGGACACACAGCTGTGACCTTGCCACGCCCTGGGCCTCACACAGGCTCACCCCTAAACCACCCTGAAATCGCCAGGCACAGGTACCTGACAGAGGGCCGAGGGAGGGATCAGAAATTGGGGGGTCTTATTTGCATGAGTGGGCCCTCCCTCTCTCAGAGTATGAAGAGGGGAAGGGAGAGGTGTGGGGGAAGCTCTGCTTCAGCTGTGGGGCCACAGAAGGCAGGACTCAGGGATGGACTCCACCATGGCCTGGTCCCCTCTCCTGCTCACCCTCCTGGCTCACTGCACAGGTGACTGCATAAGGGGACAGGGGAGGAGACCTTGGGAGGACACCTGGGCATCTTCTTCCTGCTCCTGTCTGTGGACCCAGAATCACCATCTCTGTGTGTCTCCCTCCTCCAGGGTCCTGGGCCCAGGCTGTGCTGACTCAGCCGCCCTCAGTGTTGGGGAACCCAGGACAGACCGTCACCATCTCCTGCACTGGGAGCAGCACCAACATTGGGGGTGGTTATGGTGTGGGCTGGTCCCAACAGTTCCCAGGAAAAGCCCCTAAAACCGTCATCTATGATACTAGCAGTAGACCCTCGGGGATCCCCAACCATTTCTCTGGGTCCAGGTCTGGCAGCTCAGCCACCCTGACCATCAGTGGGCTCCAGGCTGAGGACGAGGCCGACTATTACTGCCATTCCTATGACAGCAGTAGCAGTGCTCCCACAGTGCTGCAGGGCCGTGGGGAAGTGAGACAAAAACCTGCTGTCCCCTGCAGTGCAGTTCCCCGGTGCAGTCCCCACTCCTCTGAGAAGACAGCTGCTTTCTCAGTTTGGTTGGCCTGAACTCAGGTCTGAGACCCTCCACAGGGGACTGTGACAGGAACATGTGTCACATCCTTTGAACGCTGCCTCTGAGGCCCGTCTGTGGCAGCAACACATTCTGTGGTTTTCTCAATTGAGGGGAAGGTCCTGTGTGTCACGGGGGGGGGGGGGGCTTTGCTGGGAACAGAGTCCATGATGACAGGTCAGCAAGAACCAGGGACACGGAACTCGGCTATGTTCCCTGTCCACATAGTGCACATCAGCAAGGCCCAGAGTGTGGGCTATCACCAACCTGTCCCATCTCGACCTCCACCATGCCCATCACTCAGGATAGATCCACCCTGAATGGCCCACAATCCATTCCCAGGATCAGCTCTGGTAGCTCAGGGTCCCTGACCCCCACTGGCCTGAGAGCTGAGGACAAGGGTGCCTCTCACAGCCACCCTGTGACAGTGTCCTCTGTGCTCACACAGAGCTGCAGGCTTGTGGGACTTGAGACCAGTAGAAGCTTGTTCTCATCTACAGGGATGGGACGTCCCAGCCTGTCCCACTCAGGACACTTCTGGCTTCTAGTTTTGGTGCTTCCACCAAAGGCAGTTTCTTCCAGGGCAGTCCCTGGGGAATGGATGTGTCAACACAGCACCTCACACAGCCCCTTCCTGGACAACGGGTCTCAGGCAAAACAGGAAGTCAGCTCCCCATCAGCTGGGGACACAGAGTGGCTCTGCTCTGAAGAGCAGGTGCTGGAATGGGGCCACCATCTTTGGTGACTTCAGACCCAAACTCTGACTGGGCGTCCTGCGTCTCTGTCAGTGACCACTGACTTCTTTCCTGGATGTTCCAGAGCTGCCACCTTGTCATTGGCCCTCACTGTGAACCCCTGTCCCTGTAGCTCCCAGAGAGAGGCCTCTGTCCCAGCTGCACTGGCCCCATACTACTACTACTACAGGTTAATACTACCCGTGTGATGTTGAGTGACAACGTAGGTGAAATCACACCCACCTCTAGCCCTGGGGGGACCTGGGTGCAGCCAGAGCCTCAGCTTTGAGGACACAGACCTGGCATGAGACTCCTCCTTCTCAGCAGTGAGGGGACCCTAAACCAGTTATATCTTCTCGAGATGTCTTAGTTTCCCAGTCTGTGATTGAGAGCTTTCCAGCATCTCCCTCCTATTGTGTCTTGAGGCGTATGTGGCGCTATAAAAACCTGAGGTGCTTGTCACCTTGAGGGAGGATGCTCAGGACTCAAGCACAGGCTTGGCAGTGGGAGGGACACATGGAGGCTGGCAGAGCACAGAACTCAGTGCAAATAGACCGGGTCTGCTCTGGATCAAGGGGCACTCACAGATCCTCCTGCCTGCATCCCAGCCACCTGAGAAGTTTGAAAAGACCTGAAATTCCAACATCATCCCTCGGGCGGGTAACCTTCCAGGGCTCCAGTGTGGACAGACTCAGGGCCAAGTGCCTCCTGTGGCCTGTGTGCTGGGAGCCCCGAGATGGCTCCCAGTGTTCCCCCCTCGTGTTCCCCCACCCTGTGTGATCCCCTCTGCTTTGAGGTTGGATGGACTTTCTGACTGTTTTCTAACCACAGAGTAGGACAAAGTGATAAGGGGCCATTCAGTGTGGTTATGAGAAGCCTGACTTGCACAGGTCCACTCTCTCCTGGGCTCATTCCCTGTCTCACTCTGTCTGTCTCTCTCTCCTTCTGCACGTCCACCTCTGCATTCTCTGTCTGTCTTTATCTCATTGCTGTGTTAGCATCAGTAACCAGATGCTGATCAAGGAAGGGAGCCAATGGCATCAGACATTGCTGAACCTAATGGGCTGTGGAGAGGAATCAGACACTGGGCCTGCTGTGTTAGCAAGCTACAGCTCCACTCCTTTCCCAGGTGACTTCTAAATCCACAGAGTGGGCAGGAAGGATTGCTGCTGGTCATTACCCGGGGAGGAATAAAACACCTGAAGAAATTCCTCTGGTGGGCACTTGCCCAGTAGAGGGCAAGATGGCGTAGGGTGGGGGTTGCTTCCACTTTGCAGCATGTGCAGTAGGAACTAAGACAGAGGAGTGTCCAGCCTGGGAAAAGGATTGGATTGGATGTGGGACACAGAACCCTGGGTTATCCAGGAAATGGATTGGTTAAGGGGAGGGTCTGAGCCAGCCCAGGAAAGCTTGGGAAGTTGATTGGTTAGTTTGGAAAGGTGCCTGGTCCTTCCCAAGCCCAAGATAATGTATTGTATTTGCCATGTATAATGCACATTTTTTTGCCCACATTTTTGAGGAAAAAATAAGGATGGTCATTATACACAGGTATGATGGTAACATACCATGGTATAATATTGGGTATAATAACACAGTTAGTAATGGCCACAGAAACATGGGTGTGCTTTTACATGGAAAATACGGTAATCCCTATTTTAAAAAGACTCCTTCCCTCTCTCTCTCTCTCTGACTCTCTCTCCCGGTAACATGTTCTCACTCCTTTTCATAGCAGCCATGTGGCTCCAGCAGCACTTGCTTTTTCAGTATTGGCTTCATAGCAACTGGCAGACGGACCCGAATTTGGTTTGAGAAGACTGAGAGGTGGAAATCATGGGGCACGGATTTTAAGAGACAATCATGCAGTTACCTTGACAACAATTGTGGTCATCGTTTAAACAAGTGAAAAGGGAGTGAACGTCACAAATGAGATATACATTATAAATTCAAATGGAAGGGAATTTACGGAAATAAAAATGACACTCGGTGACTAAAACCCCACTAGATAGACTGAAGAACAGACTAACAGTTACATTGAATTCAGGAATTGGGGAGGAAAAGAACCAACAAGTATTCACAAAGACAGAAGACCATGAGCCTGGTGATACCTGGACAATAAAGTGGGATGTTCAAAGTTTACAACATATTTGAAAGAAATACAACATTTGCTCTGTATAATTCACACTATAGGTATTATTTTCTGAGGCTGTCACTAGGGGGTGCTGTGGGTCCACTTGAGGTGAACAAGGCCTGCAGTCAATTCAGATTTAATGACTGTGAAGGCAACCAGCTCTGGGGCTTGAGGTATATTTTACAGCAGGTGCTTCCTCCCAGGGGACCAACTCACAGCCCACAGGCAGGCCAGCCGTTGACTCCCGACAGTAGAGCTGGCCCTGGGTGAGGACACACGAAATTGAGGGTGGGGAAATAAAGAGCTGAGATTTGCATCAAGCATGACCCAAACACAAACCCTCCCTCCAGGGAGCTGAGGGAAATAAAGGAGCCGCCAGAGTGTCCAGTGTCAGCTGTGGGGCCAGAGTGTCCTGGACACATTGGCACCATGACCGGGACTCCTCTCCTGCTCCTGCTCCTCCTCACCCTCTGCCCAGGTTCGTGGACATTTCAGAGAGCAGCTTTGGAAGGGACCTTCTGCCGTCCTTCCTTATTCCTCATGTGTCTGTTTTCATTTCAGGGTCCAGCGCTCAGGCTGTGGTGACCCAGGAGCCATCACTGTCCGTGTCTCCAGGAGGGACAGTGACGCTTACCTGTGGCCTTAGCTCTGGGTCAGTCTCCAATAGTCACTACCCTAAGTGGTTCCAGCAGACCCCAGGCCAGGCTCCCCGCATGCTCATCTACAACACAAACAACCGCCCCTCTGGGGTCCCTGAGCGTTTCTCTGGATCCATCTCTGGGAACAAAGCCGTCCTCACCATCACGGGGGCCCAGCCTGAGGACGAGGCTGACTATTACTGTGCTACAGAGCATGGCAGTGGGAGCAGCTTCCATCTCTCACAGTGACTCAGATGACGAGGAAGTGAGACAGAAACCCCTGGGCCCAGAGGTTATGCTCTGAGCGTCACGGGAGCTTCTGTGGGGGCCTCTGCAGTCAGAAACGTCCATGGAAGGGGGCGGAGCAGCACACAGTCATGAGTGAGAGCACAGGGCGTCCCGGGTCACTCTCGCTGAAGGGGTGACAAAGCCTGACAGTGTTGTCCCCACAGTGTTGGAGTAAATTTTAACAAAATTAATATTTTTAAGAAAAAAAATCACAGTTTTTCTGCACTGTTGTGTCTTCTTTTGTACTCACACAAAACCCTTCACTTTTGTCACATCTGGTCACCAAATGTATCGGGGGTATTTCTTCACAACAAGCAGTTCTCCCTGCACCAGCTGGATGTCCCACCACACAACTCAGCTCCCACACGACTGGCTGGAGATGGTGTCAGAGCCGCAGTGAAGGGCTCTGTCCCATGGGACTGACCGCTCCTCAGGTGACGGTCACAAGCAGGACGTCCCCTGGTTTCACTCATGGCCTTGGCTGTAACTCCCAGGTTCCCGGGTCCCTCCCGAGGTTTCAGTTAGTTTGCTGACTCCACCTGAGCCCTTCTCCTTCCTCAAGGAAATGGGGGGCAGGTCTGAAAAGTTCAGGCTTTGCATCCTGCCTCTGTCTATGAGTGAGCAGTCCTCCCCCAGGAGCCCACCCAGAGTCACAGCATTAGAACAAAAGGAAAACTTGTCACTCAGGAAATTTCAAGGGCAGGAGGCTGAGACCAATATATATTTTCTCTTATCTCATAATACTGTGTCTGCAAGTACCTGTGATGACCCAGACAGTGACTGCCACCCACAAATTAATGCCATACATGTGAATCCTGTGGTACTTCCTCCACATCCCCACGGCCCCAGGCCCTTCAGCCTGACCCTGGACTCTGGGCCCTTGGGTGCCCTCCATGACTCGGGACCTCATGACTTTCAGTGGGTTCTCCTGAGCCCACAGGCACTGACTGTCCCCCTGTCCTCTCGCACTTCCCTGGGCTCCCCAGCCATCCAGGCTGTGGGCTGGGCTGCAGAAAATCAGGAGCAGGAAGTCCCCAGTGTGTGTCTGTCTTTCTTCCCCCATGAAGCTGCTGATGAGCCCAGACCCCAGGTGAGCTTCTCCTGCACAGGAAGCAGCAGACACATGGGGGGTGACTATGGCAATGTTCCGAAGGCCTCCCAGGTGGAGCCCCCATATTTGTGTCTTGGACGTGCTGTGAGAACCTTCCTGGGTTTGAGTCTCATTCTCCGAATTCAGTGCTGTCACCAGAACCTCTTGACCACCTTTGGGTCGCAGCCATGGGAGAGGCTGGTGATGACCGGTTCAGAGCTGAACACCAGCCGATGCCACACAGCTCTCCTGCCCCACGGGGACAAGGGGTGAACCTGCCCTCCTGGCCTCTGCCTGGCTCATCGGTGCCTTGTCCTTCCCTGTGACCAACACCAGCTCAGGAGTTTGCTTCTGCTGTCACTTGTTCTATTAACACAGAAAGGTTTCATTCCCTCAAATCTGTTCATCTTTACGGTGTCAATGAAAATATCTGTTTCAAAATTCGGTTCTCCCAAATCAAGCAGAACTGCCCTGTTTCCAGAGAGAAACATTCCCGAAGTGCTGAGCGGGGGCAGGAGAGGCCTGCGTGCAGCAGGTGTGACCCCAGGGAACCCAGTGACCCTTCCTGCTGCCGGCGGAAATCGTGTCCTTTCACGGGACCCTGAGAAAAGCACTTCTCGGACTCACTCATGGGGGACTGTGGGGTGACAAGATTTATTCAGGTAGAAGTAGAAGGCTGCTGCTGTGTCACACGTCCGTCTGTCCCACCATGGAAAATGTTCGGCTGTGGCTTCAGCAAGGCTGGAACACAGGCCAGTGTCCAGCATTTCTGTTTCGTATGGAAGGTTCATCCTTTGGATCTATGGGGCCTGCTGTGGGCCCTGACTGGCTGCTGGACCCAAATGTCACCATGGAGAGAACTTGTGCATGAACCAGGCAAGAGAGAGAGAGAGAGAGAGAGAGAGAGAACTCTTTGTGCCCTGGCATTATGTTATCTGAGGCGTAGGAAGCACCTTGCCCTTTTAATAAGGAACCAGTCATCCTCCCAAACCTCTCTGTGCTTGCTCTGGGCCAACCTTCCAGCCAGTCTGGGCTCCTCTGAGTGAATTACAACACACATACGTTCATGAGAGTAGTTGTAATCCATTGCTTTTACGTGCAAGGGTTTCAGGGCATCTGTACATGCACATAAGCAGATGCACGGTCTGACGGAGCGCTCTCGAGTGGTGTGCTCTCACAGTCAGCCGGGGTGGGCCGCAGTCACGGAGGAGGGCAGACAGGCAGGAGGGCCCTGTGGATGATGCTGAGTAGAGACAGGTGGTTTTGTGAACTATTCTTTATAAGTTTTGTAAGTTCAAAATTCTCACTTTACATATATAAAATTATATAACTATATATATATATTTAAATTCTCTCTTTTTATGCATGATGGTGTGTGTATGTCCTGTCATTAAGAAAAACTGAAAGTTGCCAAAAGTTGTGTTTTCTCTCTATGTAATCTAACATTTAAGCCCACATTTCCCCACTGACAGAGAAGAATTGGACTTGGATGGAGACCATAGGAAAAACTGGAGTCCATGGTTTTCCAGCTACAAAGATGTCAGGGAGTTTGCTGTTCAGGAGCCACAGGTGGGCTGACAGCCATGGGTGGTGGGGGACAGGCCATGGAGGCCCCTGGGCAGACCTCAGGAACTGGGGTTCTGTGCAAATAGCAGTGGGGAGCCCCTGAGGGTTTTGAGCAGGGGTGATGTTCCTGAGCTGCATGAGAAAGACACCTCGAGTGTCTTGAGGACACAGTGCCCAAGGTGAGCAAGTGACTCTGGTCAGAGTCATTGACTAGGATTCCTGTGAATCTAGACGTGTGGGACCATAGGACCGTGATCACAGGTGCAACCGAGGTGGAGCTGGGTCCGAGGGTCATGCTGGTCTCTGCCTCCAACTGCCCAGACACTCAGCACAGCTGCGAACACATCAAAAACTCACATTTAGCTTGTTACTAAAATAAGAGAATGAATAAGAAGCTGCAAGAACACTTTGTTTGAAATATAAACTAATTTTAGGGCACCTAAGACAGAATTCTGGCAAGAAACATGTGACACAGAAAAGGAGAACACTGCAAACATAAGACTATTCAGTCAATTTCTCAAATAAAGAGCAGTCTACACTCTCCACTAGTAAATATTAAGCCCACTAAATCCATTGCTTTTCACCAGTTACATGCTAAATTAAATTAGATTTGCATAAAAACTGCAAATGCATCCCATGTATTAAAATATTTCCTTAATAGTTCATTTTTGAATATGCTACTGACTGCAGTCCTGGGAAACCCTCTTATGTGTCGTTTTCCTGAGCAGCCCCTGTGAGCCCTTCAAACTGGATCAGCTGTGCATCACCTGTAATGTGGGACAGGAAGCTCCCTGTGTATGTGCTGTGCCACATCTTCAGTGGGGATGGAAACGAATTGCTTTATCATATAAGTACATGTTTGCACCTGAAAGAACCCCTGGGAGTGAGATACTGCACTATGTGAACAGTGATCAGAGTCACGATATCTGGAAACCAACCCCTGGATGTGTGAACAGAGTCAGTGACCTGCTGAGCTGCAGAAAGCAGCTGGGCTCTCAGGGCTTTGGTCCAAGGAGTCAGATGTGCCTTGTCACCAGCAGGTGGCAGTGTGGGACTGCACTGTGTTCCCTACACAGCTGCTCAGTGAGGATATTTTACTCAAGGGCGCCAGGGTCTGGGGGCTGGGCCCAGCGCTCCTGATGGGGACTTGGCAGCTATGTCTGTCTATGTCTCCCCTCGGGTCTGGCCTATTCTGTGCATTAACCATTGGCTGTCTCAGCAGATGCTTCTTCCATGGGCTCTACCAAAGGGTGAGGATAACCTCCACCCTTGTCTGTCTGGGGTATGAGCTGAGCTCTCGCTCCAGGGCTCAGGGAGGGGCTGGGCAGTCCCTGGATGGACACACATTTGCATGGACGGCCCCTCCTCTGGCAGAAGATGGGGAGAAAAGGAGGCCTGGGCAGCCCAGCCCCACTGTGGGCTCAGGGGCTATGTGCACCATGGCCTGGACCCCTTTCCTCCTCATGCTCCTCTCTCACTGCACAGGTAGGGACAGGACTTTGGGATCCTGGGCATTGGCCAATATTACTCAAAAACCCCAGATCATTTACTTGGGTTCTTGCCTCTTCATCCATTAATACTTGTGTTTGCAGGTTCCCTCTCCCAGCCTGTGCTGACTCAGCTGCCCTCCCTCTCTGCATCTCCTGGAGCCACAGCCAGACTCACCTGCACCCTCAGCAGTGGCTTCAGTGTTGGCAGCTATGCTATAGCCTGGTTGCAGCAGAAGCCAGGGAGTCCTCCCCGGTATCTCCTGGTGTTCAACTCAGACTCACAAAAGCATCAAGTCTCCGGGGTCCCCAGCCGCTTCTCTGGATCCAAAGAAACCTCTGCCAACGCAGGGCTCCTGACCATCTCTGGGCTGCAGGCTGAGGACGAGGCCGACTATTACTGTGCTACAGCTCATCAGAGTGAGAGCAGCATCAGTTACTCACAGTGGCTCAGAAGACGAGGAAGTGAGACAAAAACCCCTGGGCCTGAAGACCTTGTGTCTGAGCATCTTGTATTGAGATATTTGCATGGAGGTGCCTGCAGGGGGCGCGCCTTCGTTGGTCCTGTTCTTGAACAGGAATGAGTGACTCAGTCTGGGAGCACAGTCCAGTCCAGGGTCTCACAGTGGTGAGGTGGTGGAGCCCCGCTGTCCATGCCCACAGGGTCGGAGTGAGGTAACAAATGAACACAGTGTCTGCAACTACAAATGGTGATGAAGACAGAAGTGTTTCCCCAGCTGCTGTGGTGCAGGTGGCTGTAGTGTTGTCCCAAGAATCAAAGAGTCTGGGATTGTTTTCCCCGCAGGGCACATGCCTGGGTTGTGGGTTGGGTCCCTGTCCAGGGCAAGTGGGGAGGCAACCCGCCCATGTTTCCAACTCTCATTAATGTTTCTCTTTCTCTATCACTCCCTTCCTTTCACATTAAAATTAATAAGTATGTCCTCAGGTGAGGATGAAAAAAGGAAAAAAGAAGAAAGACAGTCGTGTTGAGCACACACATGTTATACCTTAAAGTGACAATATTGTGTTGCTAATGACACATCCACAGTGATATGTCAACACTGATCCCAGTCATAGACACCGTTCCCTCTGTCCCCGGAGCAGCCCACAAGGTGAAGGGACCTGGGTCCTGCACACGCGCACTGACCAGGCTCTGCACACCGCCCTCCCCTCCTCTGCTCCGCTGCTGCTTCCCACACCCTCTCCTCTGTCCCTCTCGCTCTGCAGGATTGAACTCCATCTCCACGTTCATTTCCAGGAAGAAGGACAAGTTCTTGCTGGAGTTTCATTCCCCAGGGCTCTGTGTCTGGGGAGGATGGTGAACCCCGTAGACCAGCTTGAGTTCCCGTCCTAAGTGTTTCCTACTCTCATCTCCCAGGTGTGTCGTCCACTCTCCACCACCCACAGCCAATCTCTGTAACATGACAATAGAATTACTGATTCTTTAAAAAGATGCAACCATCCACCTTTGAGTACTTGTGAGAGGGGACTCAGAATTTGGAATATGTTAGTTTAAGGTACATCGTTATAAAGCTAGTGAGTAATGCATATGTTAAAGCTTTTGTTTCAGAAGATACAGAGAAGGCCCATCCTGGCCCCTGGGAGAAACTGCCGACCTCCTGGGGCACTGCTGAGGACCACCCCTGGGGACAAGGGGAGGCATGCGGGCCACTGAGTTCCAGGGAGAGACAGAGGACCACCTGCCCCAGGGGACAGCTAACTGCCCAGGACAAGAATGTTTCAGTTTCTTTCACCCAATTCTCCTTGAATTTCAAAACCCCTCACCACACCTTGTTTATTCCCTGCTATAAAAACATTGGCCTGGAAAGAAAACGTGAGCAGGGTCTTTCCGGGTGGGAACCCGCCCTCTTCTCAGATCGCTGGCCATCTGAATAAAGCGCCCATAGAGATTCAATCTCTGCCTCTGGTTACTGGGTTTGGTAGTGACAGGCAGCAGGAGGTCTGCTGTCTTTTCCAGTTTCACTTGCACAGAGAAGCTGTTGGTAAATTTATTGCTCATCCTGAGACGCACCCAGTCCCTGCACAGCGTTGGTCTCCGTGTCACAGACACAGGCAGGGGGGCTGCGTAGTCAGAACATGCGAACATTCCTTCCTCCTCCTGAGAATACGTGTTTCCTAGGAACGTCAGACCTGCCGCAGTGGGTGGCTATAATGACGGAGCACAGGATCAGGGTCTGTAGGGTGTCAGAAAGTTGCTCTTACGACAAGCACTGTCAGCCTGGGACCCTGCAGCGGGCAGATTTAGGATGTTTGCTCAACAGCGAGGGTATGTGTGGGGATTCACTGAATAAAAGGTTGTCTGGTCCCAGAGCCCCTGGCCAGCCAGGGAAAGGACAGATGTCATGGGGTAGAGTGACGAGGGACTGTAAGAACATGACTACCTGTGACCGTAAGAACTGTGTTACCATTTCTCTAACACATCAGAGTTTTAACCCACACCGTGGGGTCACGTCATTCCCCTCTCTGAGTCCCATTCAGGACAGCAGCCCACTCACCCTGTGCTTCTTCCTTCTGCTGCCATCTACCCCCAGCGCCCCTGAATGTGCCCTTGCTGGTGTCTGTCCCAAGGTCTGCCCTAGGACTTCCCACAGAGCAAATCCCTAAGGTATGAGCATGACTATAATGAATGCAGCTCTGAGGACAGGTTCAAGTGGGATAAAAATGTCCCAGCACGTGGGGCAAAGTTGCAGGCGGGTCCCACAGTGGTTCCCAAGGATGCCCAGGTCCTGCCCCCTCCCCACAACCCTTATTGTTTAGTTGCTCCTTGTAGATCAGCCCCATGGGGTTGACTGGTGGGAGTGACTGGAGCGTCCTGGGGCCCCGGGCCCAGACCAGCTCCAGAGCACAGGCTGCCCAGTGCAGCCCCTCTGCCCCTCCTCCCACCCAGATCTGGTTACTCTCCAGGGCCCCCACCTCTCCTGCAGAAGGCTTCATATTCAGTGCAAAGTAGTAAGAGTGAAGCATTCATATAATCAAACTAACCCCCGCTACCTTGCTGGTCCTCTCTGGGTGCCCTTTGCACCCCAAAAATTGTGGGAGGGGGCAAGACAAGAATGCAGAGCCCATCCATCTGGGGATGAAGGGGAGCCGAGACACCTGCATCCTCGTGACCCCCAGGAGCAGAGTCTGGGCAAGCCCGTCATCTGGTCTCTTCTCATGGCCCAGGATGAGGACTGGCAGGGTACTCTGCCCACACATGTGGCAAAGGGACTCTGGGACCCCTGTCCTCACTCTTCCCTGGGTCTGTCCCAGGTTCCCAGCCTGGGGCCCGGATGAGCTGCCTTAAGCCCAGCTGACATCAGGCTCCATGAGAAGGGAACTGTCTCCTGCACTTGCAGCAAGTGCATCGGGACAGCTCTGCATCTGGGGGGTTCCTGCAGGTCCTGGAAGAGCCCCAGAGCCCTGACCTGTGCAGGGTGCCGGGTGTGAGCTGGGATGAGAAGGAGGCCAGGACAGCAGCTGCCACGTGCCAGGGGGATGCCCTGACCCATCGGTCCATGATGCAAGGGGCCTTCCTTTGAATCCTGCATTGCCTATAGGTGTAAAGATGCTGGGACCTGGGAGGGCACAGAGGTAGGAAATCCCTTGGGTTCAGGAACCTGGCAGAGGAAGGTGTGTCATGGCCACTGGGGAGGATGGTGTGGGGCACGCGGGGCCAGTGAAAGTCAGGAACAGGGGCTGAGGACAGGCTCGCAGCAGCTGGAACAAGCCGCACAGCACTGGGGGTGTCAGGGGTCTCTGGGTCTGATTGTTAAGGTCGATGGGCGCTCACAGCACGATGGCCAGGTGGGGAGAAAGCAAACGTTGCTCCTTAAAACTGGGTGGGAGGGGAGTAGCTACGCCTCCTGGATGAAGGTCTCAGGCAAGTGAGTGTGGCTGAGTCCCAAGGTGAGCACTGGGATGGAAACTGTACCCACAATGCCCTGCTCTTTCAGTGGTGACTCAGGGAGGTTTGTTTTCCAGAAGATAGCAGCAATAGCTAGTTTTTGACTTTCTCTGAGGTTTAACTGACCCCGGTAACACCATGCTGATTTCGTCCTGGGAGCGAACCCCCTGGGCATTACCAGGCATCTGGCCCCACAGCAGCCTGCCCTGTGAGGACAACGGGACCCTGCTACCAACAGACGGGACCCCTGGCCTGCACGAGATCCCTCACAGCAGCACCCTGACACCTTCACTGTGCCCAGGGAGGGGACTGTCCCACTCATCCTGGGAAGGTGAAGCCTGTCCCTGGGGTTGGAACTGGGTCTGTCACAGGCTGACACATGGCTGGCAGGCCTGGGTAGCCATCGGAGAACAAGGACAGACAGTTTCTGCAACTGGTCCCACCACATGGGTCACTCTGCCTTCCACCCTCATCATCGGTCAGTTGGGTCGGGTGTGTGGACACTGGAAACTGACCAGGGAAACGGGCAAGGTGGTTCCAGTCTCACCAATGAGCAGCTCTGACCCCCGACATTTTTAATGTCCCCAAAAGCTCAGTTCTGAGGAGAGCCACACCCCCTCCCATCTGTGAGGAACGGTCTGAAATGACTTGTTCCTGGGAAAGGGAGGAGGCGGCAGGAAGTCCGAAGTATGGCCTCTTTTCCCAGCAGGACTCACACGGGGAAAGCAGGTTGACAAGTGGCAATGGTGGCCAGGCCCACATCCCCTGGGTGCCTCTGCTTCCCCTGCCCCTCCCTCAGGTGAGGACAGTCCCAGAGGACCAGCACCTGGGCCTGGGGCCCCACAATCCATGATGCATCCCCTTCTGGTTTTCTTTCCAAAGTGCTTCCCCTGGTGACCTTGAAGTCATGTCTGAGGATCCCCACCCACAAGGTCCTGGTCACAGGTGGTACTGTCACCGTCACTGTCCCCTTCTGTGTCCAGGATGCTGGGATCAGAGAAACTAATTCAAAAATCAGATATCTTCTCTCATTCCAATATACAAGGGACCAGTGGGAATTACTTATTCAATGTCTAAAACACTGAAGTTCCCACTTACTAAGTAAAGCATGGTTAAAATTATATGCATAATACTACACTTATTGTCTGCTGAAAGAGAGAAAATACATTGAAAGACTATTTTTGTGCCTTGGAGGAACACAGATTAATTTCTAACAAGGGAGGAGTCACAGTATACAAACAAAACTGTCCTGAAATAGGGCTCATGACACTGTGGGACAGTCACTGCTCTGGGCCTGACCCCGCTCCAGGGAAGAGGACATGAGTGAAAGCAGCAGCGCCGTGCTGACCACACACCAGCCCAGGGACTCGTAGATCAACTCACCCTGAGGAGTCTGAGTAGGACATGAAAGTGTCCTGGAGTGATCGGGACCCCCCATAAGGGGGCACCGGGACCATTCCTAAGGGAGCAGTGCAGGGAATAGGGCTGTGGGGAGACAGGATCTGTGTGTGATGGGACTCAGCCAGCATGTCACACAGTGGTGTGTCTAGGTCTGGGCACCAGGGGGCGATCAGGGGCTGCTCCTGAAGGTCTGGGGTCATCAGAGCTGGGACCTGTGACTTGGCACTGTCTGCTGTCCTCTGCTCAGGGCACACAGCTGTAACCTTGCCACGTCCCGGGTCTCACACAGGCTCACCCCTAACCCCCCTGACATCCCCAGGCACAGGTACCTGACAGAGGGCCCAGGGAGGGATTAGGAATCAGTGGTAAGGTGCTGGGGGTGGCAGGGGGAAGGGGGATCTCATTTGCATGAGTGGGCCCTCCCTCTCTCAGAGTATGAAGAGGGGAAGGGAGAGATTTGGGGGAGGCTCTGCTTCAGCTGTGAGGCCACAGAAGGCAGGACTCAGGGATGGACTCCACCATGGCCTGGTCCCCTCTCCTGCTCACCCTCCTGGCTCACTGCACAGGTGACTGGATAAGGGGACAGGGGAGGAGACCTTGGGAGGACACCTGGGCATCTTCTTCCTGCTCCTGTCTGTGGACCCAGAATCACCATCTCTGTGTGTCTCTCTCCTCCAGGATCCTGGGCCCAGGCTGTGCTGACTCAGCCGCCCTCAGTGTCAGGCAGCCTAGGACAGAGGGTCACCATCTCCTGCACTGGGAGCAGCACCAACATTGGGCGTGGTGGTGGTCATGTGTACTGGCTCCAACAGGCCCCAGGAAAATCCCCTAGAATCGTCATCTATGATACTAGCAATAGACCCTCTGTGATTCCCCACCGCTTCTCTGGATCCAGGTCTGGCAGCTCAGCCACCCTGACCATCAGTGGGCTCCAGGTTGAGGACGAGGCCAACTATTACTGCACAGCATGGGACAGTAGTAGCAGTGCTCCCACAGTGCTGGTGGGCTGTGGGGAAGTGAGACAAAAACCTGCTGTCCCCTGCAGTGCAGTTCCCCGGTGCAGCCCCCACTCCTCTGAGAAGACAGCTGCTTTCTAGGTTTGTTTGGCCTGAACACAGGTCTGAGACCCTCCACAGGGGACTGTGACAGGAACATGTGTCACATCCTTTGAACGCTGCCTCTGAGGCCTGTCTGTGGCAGGAACACCTTGTGCAGTTTTCTCAAACGAGGGGAAGGTCCTGTGTGTCAAGGGAAGGCTGTTCTGGGAAGAGAGCCCACGATGGATGGGTCAGCAAGAACCAGGGAAAGGGAACCTGTCTGTGTCCACATCAGTGCACATCAGGAAGGCCCAGAGTGTGGCCTGTCACCAACGTGTCCCCAGTGAGCCTGGCCCCTACTCATCACTTATGACAGATCCACCCTGTGTGGCCCATGATGCATTCCCAACATCAGCTTTGGCAGCTCAGGGTCCCTGACTCTCACTGGCCTGAGAGCTGAGGACAAGACTGCTTCTCACAACCACCCTGTGACAGTGTCCTCTGTGCTCACACAGAGCTGCAGGCCGGTGGGACCTGAGACCAGGAGAAGCTCATTCTCATCTGCAGGAAGGGGACATCCCAGCATGCGCCACTCAGGACACCTGTGGCTTCTGCTTCTGGTTCTGCCACCCTGGGCCAGGTTCTTCCAGGGCAACCCCTGGGGAATGAATGTGCCTGCCCCACCCCCTGTCCTCACAGCACCTCATGCAGCCCCCACCTGGACAACAGGTCTCAGACAGAACAGGAAGTCAGCTCCCGTCAGCTGGGGACACAGAGGGGCTCTGCTCTGAAGCCCAGGTGCTGGAATGGGGGCACCATCTCTGGTCACTTCAGACCCAAACTCTGACTGGCCGTCCTGCGTCTCTGTCAGTGACCACTGACTTCTTTCCTGGATGTTCCAGAGCTGCCATCCTCTTGTTGGCCCTCACTGTGAACCCCTGTCCCTGTAGCTCCCAGGGAGAGGCCTCTGTCCCAGCTGGACCAGCCCCGCAGCACCTCGGGCTGTGGCCGACCTTTTGGGCTGGGGAATGACCATGTGGCTGTTCCCATCAGTGCTACGATCCAACCATGGGTTTCTTCTTGTTTAACTACATTGTTAATACTACTTGAGTGATGTTGAATGACAATGCAGGTGAAGTCACATTGCCCGATCTTTGTGGGAATGTCGTCCTCCCACCTCAGTAGCTGAGTGCTGAGTGTGGGGCTCACTTGTGTGTGTGAGGAGGGAGTGTGAGTTCCCAAATGTGCCTGCTGTTCACACTGGGTGTGTTTTTACTAGAAATATATTTCAAAATTTGATCAAAGGTTTTTCGTGAATCTACTGAGGTCATATGATTTTATTTTTGGATCTATTAGTAGGATGTATTATATTAGTGGCTTGTTGACATGGCACCTACGTTGGATATCTGGAACAAGTCAGCTGTGGCAATGCTGTATCTATTTACTGGTTTGATTTTGGAATCTTTTTGTTAGCATTTTGATTAGAACATTTGTATTAATAATTTGCGTTTTTTTTTCTGTAATTTTCCCTTTTTTGTATTTTCCCTGTCAGGTGTTGGTTTCTCCGTAATACCTGCTTGCTATAAGAATCATGAAAGCTCCCATTTGCTAAATTTTGGAAATAAATATACATATATATCAAACACATTTGAAACATCCAGTGTCTGAATGAGTTAGTGTATTTGCACAACTAACTGCTCCTGATGCTCTTTTTGTGAAGTAGTTCCATTGTAATGTGTTTTATTTTTCTAAGGAAATTGTTCATTTCATTCAGCTTCTTAAAACCATTTCTCATCTTCCTAGAAAAGTCTGCATATTATCTTTTCTAGTAATTTTTTTCATTTTCGTAGTTTCCTCACAGCATTTTTAATTTTTTACATTATTAATTTTCACTCCAAAAACCACTCTAGAAAGTGGTTGTTCTCATCTGTCATCTGAACGTGAATTCCATGTGCCAGTTACAGCTACTGTTGTGATGTCTCCTTCGGGTGTATTTGCATTTAGTGTGATGGGGAGATGCTATTTGTCATGTGTCTTTTTCATTTTCTCGTACATGGCAGAGTTCTCAATTTCTCACTCTTGATTCTTTTTCTTTTACCATATGGTAAGTACTCTACCAGTATTTTAACACATAAGTGTCAAGAGATATAAAAAACCCACAAACTAGTGCAATCTCACTGTGGCCCAAATCTGAGAGCACTTTCTTCACTCACCCGCATGTCAACCTGAAGGTCAATGGCACCTGAACAACCTCTTGTAATGAAATCTTAGGGCTCAGGGACTGCACTGGGGCCCCAAGGAGGACCCCTGCCCCCTCCAGGGCCTCTGTAGTGACAGCATCAGGGCCAGCCAGGGCAAACCACTCTGGGACATGAACTATAATACTGACATTGACCCTCAGAGATGGAAACTGAGAGGGAAACTGTGAAGAAACCGTCTCCGTGTAGACAGAAACATAAAGACTGTGTCCTCTATCAGTCCCCAGAGTCCCATAAGCTGCACAAACGGCAGTGGGTACCATGAGGTTCAGCCTCTATTCTGGTGCTCGCCCCCATGAAGGGGCTTACAGAATTCTAGGAAGAGTGGGTCTTTTGGAGATGGTACTTGATATCCTGGGCCCTAACAGAGTAACCTTGTTGTCACCACCTCCCCTGCCCCTGCTTGTCCTTTTCCTGCCTCTGAGATGCAGCTTGCAGCAGGGCCCCATCTGCCAAGTGCTGAATCCTCTACTCTGAAGGGTCTTGCCTAGATGCGGGTGGATCCTTCCTCCTGAGCTACTCCTCTTCAGTGAGAAAGCTCCATCTTGACATTTGCTTGGGGTCTGAGTATTATGTACAATATGCTCACTGCACTGCAGCCCCTGCATCACTGAAGCAGCAGAACCACCTCCTCCAGGGCCCACAGAGTAAGAAAACTGCTATTGCTGGGTAAATGCTGAGCCTGCTCCAGGCACGTGGGTGAAATGGGTCCATGGATGAGATGCTCTCACAGCTGCCACCACTCAGGGCCATGGGGACGCTGGTGAGTGGGGTTTCCTGAGCCCACAGGCACTGTGTCCCCCTGTCCTCTCGTATCCCACTGGAGTGTGTCAACAGTCTGGGATGGGGGCTGGGCCGTGGGACAGCAGGAGCGGGCGCTCCCCCTGTTCATGTGTCACACCCCCTGTGGGGCTTTTGATGAGCCCAGATTGACATGACCTTCTCCTGAACATATGTCGGCACACACATTGAGTGTTGCCATGGTATTGGGCCCAGAATCTGAGGTCAGATATGGTGAAGGACATAAACCAACATTTTTGGAGTATGGGTCTGATAGCTTATTTAGTTTACCTTATTTAGGATTGGGTGTAGTGGGTAGCATGAAGATTTTTGAATTCTTAAGTGTAGGTTCAACTCTTATAGAAATAAGGGGATTTTAGCCCCTATGATTTACGTTATCAAAGTAACTTTTTTTATCAGACATATTTGTTTGTTTGAGGGGGAGCACTGGCTATCATGATTGGTATAGTTACGTATAACAATAATATAATATCTCGGACAATGGTCCCTGAGAGTCATCCCTTTTCACCAGCTCCTACTTGGTGCTCAAGGCCTCTTTGACCACCTTTGAGAACCAGCCTGATGAGGAGGCTGATTAGCACAGTCACAGGCCTTCATAACCCCCAGCCACAAAGAGCTTCCATGCCACATGGAGGTGAAGCGAACATTTGCCCTCCCCTCTCTGGTGACTCGTCACTGTCCTGTCCCCGACTGTGACCAACACTGGTTCAGGTTTTGGCTTCTGTTATCACTTGTGCTGTCAACCCAGAGACCTCACGATCTCCCCCCTGTCTGTCTTTGTGGGCTCAACATAAATGTCCCATTTGCTACGTGGTTTCCTAATACAAACAGGATCACTGTGTATCCGGTTTCGGAGTTCTGGTGGCATGACAACAAAAACAGGGTTCCCACACCTGTGACCTGACTTTCCTGGGGCCTCGGCTCCCAAGCAGGGACCCAGAGACCTGGGAGTGTTAGGAAACACTATGTCGTCTGTCATGGCCACACTGGAGAAATGATTCACACGATAATGTAAATTAGATTTGAAAGCTTCTCCTATTTATATTTCAGAATACATCACCTTAATCAAAATCATTGGACTAATTGTTCTATAAATAATGTGCAGTCTATTTTGAATCTGCAGTCATCTCGATACTGGCTGTAGAATCACAAGTGAGTGACGACGTGCCCTGTGTTTCTGCTGTGAGTCTGACTGAGAGATGAGTTCTGTCTACTTTCCTGTCTTCTGTGACAGCTCTTTAAAGTTCTTTATCACTGTCATTTCAAAGCTCAAAAACACAAATCTGGCCTCAGGTAGACTTTTTTTTAAATTTTAGTAAACAGTTTAAGTGGGAAATAATATCGAACACACAGTTTGAAAGAAAACAGAGGAGAAAGAAACATTCCCCAACATACTTTGCGAGACCACGTTTTCCTGTTACTCTAACCAGACAAAAAATTCTCACCCATGATTCTAGCTACTCAGGGGTGAGCTGAACTTGAACTTCATCAGTCAGCCTTGAGACTGAATGAAATGGCCCAAGGAAAAGCTAGTCTGCTCCCTTGCGGCCCCTGATGGTGAGTGTGGGAACCATGGAGAGCACAGTATAGAACCCCACCAGCATTAACAGCACTGAATAAAGGTTACTGGATGAGATGGGGGAGAAGAGTTAGCACTGTAGGTGTCCCCTCCCTTCCTTGGTGTCACCAGGCCCAAAGTGTCTAGTGGGGAGTGAACACAGAAACTCGCCTCAGCCCTGTGCTTCTCTCCGTGAGGTCAGCAGGGACCAGCAGTGGGTGTGTCTGTCACCCTGCTTGAAGGGAATCAGCAGGTGACAGCCAATACCTCACTGTCCCCAGGAAGGTGTCAGAGCACAGAGCAGTGGAATCAGGGTTTCACCCCTGCTGGGGCCAGTGGGAGTGGAACACTCACCCCTGACCTTCTGTGCTGCAGCTCCCCAGGAGGGTGGCCTGAGGGAAGACAGAGGAGATTGGACTCAGGGGCTCCTCCTGTGACCTCCCAAAGTCCTGGATAAAGTACAACCCCACCTGATTTTTCAAGAAGCAGGAGATAAAAACTTGAAGGAGAAAAGAGAGTAACCTGACACAAACACTGAGATGACTGTGATGAGGAGACACAGTGACAGATATCAGTCTGGCAGTGACCCTGAAATCCATCTGAAGGGCAACAGTGAACATTCTTGGTACAAATGGAAAAGGAGAAAACTCAGAATTTAAATAGAAGTCACGAGAACAAATCAAGTGGGAATTATAGAACTGAAAGCACAAAATGTAAAATTAAAACAGAAAACTGTGCAAGAAATCAGGAATAGGTGAATTACTTTCATTTATTTGTTTGTTTGTTTATTTATCCATTCAAAAAGGGCACCATCTTTCTGCAGTTCCCACCACCCTGAATGTTCCTCAAAGAACATCACCAGGGGGCGCTGTGGGTCTTCTCAGAGGTGCATGGCTGAAACCCGCTCAAATGGGTCCAATTGAAAGGGTCCTTTGCCCACTTGCATGGCCTGAATTAGTCCTGACTGACAGCAGGAGATTCCTCTCAACGCACAGACTGACAGCTCACACAACCACTGCGTTGTGCTCACAGGAAAGCTAAAAACTCTCCTGAGGACCCAGAATTTGATGATGTTGTGTGATCATATTTGCATAATGCCCCAGCAAACACACCCCTCTCCCAGGGAGCTGAGGAGGAGATAAAGGGACACCCAGAGAGCAGCCCCAGCCTGAGGCCAGAGACTTTGGAAAGTGTCCACCATGGCCTGGACTCCTGTCCTCCTGCTCCCCCTCCTCAGCCTCTGCCCAGGTCCTGGGACGCTTTAGAGACTGGCTTTTGGAGGGGGTTCCCTCTGCCTTTATTCTTCATTCCTGATATGTGTTTGTTTTCCTTTCAGGGTCCAGGTCTCAGGCTGTGGTGACTCAGGAGCCCTCCCTGACTGTGTCCCCAGGAGGCACTCTCACCTGTGCCTCCAGCACTGGAGCTGTCACCAGCAGTAACTATCCATACTGTATGCAGCAGAAGTCTGGCCAAGTACCCGTGATACTCATTTATAATACAAACAGTAAACTCTCCTGGACCCCTGCCCAGTTCTGAGGCTCCCTCCTCGGGGGCAAAGCTGCCCTGACCCTGTCGGGGCCCCAGCCCGAGGACGAGGCCGAGTACTACTGTGTTCTCTGGTACAGTGACCATCACCACAGTGACACATGCAGGGGGGAAGTGAGACAAAAACCCAGGGTTCAGTGCACCCTCTCCTTCTGCCATCCTCTGTCTCCTGCTTATAGAGGCTGGTTTCGCAGGTGGGGACTCAGAAGGGTTGTTCTCTACGGCCCCAGGGGGTGCAATCGGATCGACATTTCTAAGCCATGACAGGATTCAACCCACCATTTTGTGAAGACAAAGTTCTCTTTAAAATAGGAGCCAATGTCACCCACAATTTCACAGGGAATGGTCAGGACTGCAAAGGAAAGCTCATTCCCACGAGGACACACACACACACACTGACAGTCAGGTGTGAGGGTGGCTTGTCCGGCTTGTAACAACCAAGACAACTTCACAATCTGGTGTAAAGAAGCAGAGGAGGCAGAGCCCCTGGGAAATGGAGCTCGAGCCCCCATCCCAGAGGAGGCTCCTTGTTCATCTTCCTTCTCCAGCCTCTGTGGTGCTTGAAGGCAGGAATGCCCAAACTTTGTTCTGGGTCAAAGCAACTGCGTGCTCCAGACAACTGTTTGCAAATCTGACGGGAGAGCAGACAGCCTGACTTCAGGGCTCACAATTCAAGACGTTCCTTGGAACTGGACCCACGGTGTGCAGCTGAAGAATAAATTTGCTTATTTTCACTGCAGAAATTTATTTGTTGGGTCATTATTACCAATAGAAATACTTGTCTTCTATCCATGACATTAATTCCTCCCATATCTCATGAAAACCACTGCCTTCACAGCATAATTGGACACAATGTGGCTTTCTGCATGAAACTATGCACCAGGCTTGCAATGATTTCTTATCCCAAATACACGCTTGTAGCCTTTCACACTTGCTTTTAGTTTTCACGTTAACATCAGTGATATTATACAGCTATGATTTATGAAGAGAAGTCTTACAGTGAAACACAGTAGCAACAATAAAAATATAGCCCACATCTTGAGAAGGACATGGGATTGGAGCATATGGGCATAGAGAACTGATGTCTGTTACCTGCTGCGAGATAAAGATCTGGACCAGGTGCTCCGTGAAGGGGTGGGGCATCCAGAAAGGGAGGTGGAAGAAGAGGACAGTGAGCATCCTTACAGCCAGAGTCCAGCTCCAGCAGCTGACCCTGTGGTTCTTCACAAGCAGGGCAACTTGCAATCCCACCTCCCTCCGGAAAACAGGCTAAATGGTATCCCAGAGGTCATCTTACTGGCACTTACCGCAGAAATTAGAGGGTCCAAACAGAGCCAGTGATGACACCGCGGATGCACAGCTGCCCTGCCACAAATTCTTTCAGAACTGCTCCTGCCTTGCCCAGTGGCCAAGAGTTATCCCCCAGTAGGTCTAAGCTGACACTGTTTCTGGATGTGCAGTAGGGTGAAGGGTTGCTAGTGTCTCCCGTAACAATAGTGCTAGGAATTGGGAGGGGGCGTCGGACCAGTATTTAACCCCAAAGGGTCCAGGTGTCAGTTTCAGTTTAGCCCCCAGGGTCCACGTGTGCTCGTTCACAGGCTGCAGACGGGAGACGGGAGGGAGGAGACGGGACCCAGTGCTGACCGGCACCAAAACCTTGAATGAGATACCAAAGATTTTCCCTTAATTATTGTAGAGAGGGTGTGTATGAGAGATGTATCATCAGAGAGGGGCCTCACCACATGTGTACATGTGAAGTATAACTGGTAATTATAAAAAGAACACAATAAAGTGAGGACAAACTCTAGCAGCAGTCAGGGGAACCTGCGTGTCCCCAGACAGTATAGATGGGAACTTGCCTGTGGCCACGGGGAGTGTGACAGGGAGGTGTGGGGACTGTGGACATACTGTGTGCAGAGCATTGAGAATGACAGCATCATTGGAATTTGAGAGGCATGTGTGTGTCTCACAGTCAGGAATGAGGCACAGGTGGGGCCTCCATTATGGAGTGAGGGACTGTGCTGTGACTACACACAGTGCATCAGAATCACAGTATGGGGGAGTCCTGTCATAGACATGGGGTACAGTCAGTGACCTGCTGAGCTGCAGGGACCACCTGGGCTCCAAGGCCTTCAGGGAACTTGGAGATGCGTGTCCTGCCAACACCAGGGGGCGCTGTGGGACTTTGCTGTGGTCCCTGCACAGCTGCTCAGGGAGGAGCTTCAGGTGCCCTGAGCCTGGCCCAGGATGTGCTGATGATTCCTTGAGGTCTGACATCTGCACACAGCAGAGTGTTCTCTTTGTCCTGAGAAATCTCAGGAGAAACGATTCCTGGATTCGTTGAGGAACTTCCAGATCCCCAGGAACAGGAGGGACCCCTGTCCATTTAAGGTCCTGGCTGTCAGGCTGAGAACCTTTACCAGCACCAGTTCAATAAGAAAAATCTTAATTATTTAAAGGTTTTAAAAAACATCAGTTTGTTGCCATCTAGAGCCTATGAGGCAACCCTCAGTTCCATCAAGTATGAAAAACACAAGGATATTTCAAGAAAGCTCTGGTTTTTCTTCTGGGTCAACACTGGAGGCATTTTCACACAAGCTGATTATGACTCAGTGTGCAATGAGGCCATTGCATTGAAAAGGAGAAACAATGTACACAAAAGAGATGCTTATAGTAAAGGTGTAGTTTTCTATCTTTAGAATGAACATAATTTCAAGACTAGACCAAAAAAGGGTAAAGGGAAAAGCATCATAAATATAAAATATAGACAAAGGAGGAAAGAATAAAGTATCAGAATAGCACTGAAGGGGACGTGACAGGCCGGAGAGGAGAGCAGGAGGACACGTCCTCTCTGACGGCGTTGAGTACGGAGACCGAGAGGGACACCGCCCACCAGTACCTGGGCAGTGGGGGTGGGGATCGAACAGAAGTTTCTCCAAAGCGCACACCAGCAACACAATGTCATCGAATAAGGATAGATCCCATAGACTCTCTGTCAGTGTGAACCAGCAGAGTGCAGTGAAGGTTTTGAGCCTCAAACTTGGATTAACATATTTCTATATGTGAAGTGGTGTTGCACAAGCAGAAGAAGCAGGAGGACATGTCAGAAAACCTGAAATATCTGGTGACACAAACACGGTGAATGCCTCATGCATGCAGTCGCCTGGAAGTGATCGGTTATCTAAAGGCAATGATGACTTAGTCCCAGCCCCATGGAGAAACCCACTCATTCTCCTGTTCCTGGTAGTGACATCCCAAAGGTCCCAGGGCCAAATCTGGTTGCCCTCCAGAAGTGCGGGGTGTAGTCCAGGTGCTAGTGGGCCCTGGATCAGAGACCAGCAGGGGGCACTGTGGGGCTGGTCCTGTCAAGACAAGGTTAGGTTATCTATTGTTTGATTAATACTGCCTGACAATGATTAATGAGCATTAGGTAGAGGTCTTGTTTTTCTTTGCAAATAAACCCAATACAAACCCATTGAGGAACTAGCTTCTGGTCCTTCTCCTTCAGAGATCGGCCTCCTTTCCTCCCCAAGCAGATAATGTCTCGTCAGATTCATTCTCATCCGCAGTAGACAGGGGCGCTCTGCAGGCAAACCTCCCACACCAGGTCATAGATAAAGTTTGGCCAAAATTATATGCATGAAAATACACTTATGTCTGCTGAAAAAAAGGAAAGACATTGAAAGACTTTTTTGTGCCTTGGAGAAACAGTGATTAATTTCTAACAAGGGAGGAGTCACAGTAAAAAATAAAACTGTCCTGAAATAGGGCTCATGCTGCCGTGGGACAGTCACTGCTCTGGGTCTGACCCCGCTCCAGGGATGACGACATGAGGGAAAGCAGCAGCGCGGTGCTGACCCCACAGACCAGTTGAGGGACAAGTGGACTGATTCACCCTGAGGAGTCTGATTAGGACATGAAAGTGTCTTGGAGTGACAGGGATCCCCCATAGGGGGCACTGGGACCACTACTAAGGGAGCAGGTCAGGGAACAGGGCTGTGGGGAGGCAGGGTCTGTCTGTAATGGGCCTCAGCCAGCATGTCACAGAGTGGTGTGTCTAGGTCTGGGCACCAGGGGGCGCTCAGGGACTGTTCCTGAAGGACTGGGTAATCAGAGCTGGGACCTGTGACGTGACACTGTTTGGTGCCGTCTGCTCAGGGTACAGCTGTGACATTGTCACGCCCTGGGATTCACATAGTCTCTCTCCCAACCCCCTTGAAATCCCCAGGCACAGGTACCTGACAGAGGGCCCAGGGAGGGATCAGAGATGGGGATGAAGGGTCTCATTTGCATGAGTGGGTCCTCCCTCTTTCAGAGTATGAAGAGGGGAAGGGAGAGGTGTGGTGGAAGCTCTGCTTCAGCTGTGGGGCCACAGAAGGCAGGACTCAGGGATGGACTCCACCATGGCCTGGTCCCCTCTCCTGCTCACCCTCCTGGCTCACTGCACAGGTGACTGGATAAGGGGACAGGGGAGGAGACCTTGGGAGGACACTTGGGGGTCTTCTTCCTGCTCCTGTCTCTGGACCCAGAATCACCATCTCTGTGTGTCTCCCTCCTCCAGGGTCCTGGGCCCAGGCTGTGTTGACTCAGCCGCCATCAGTGTCTGGGAACCTAGGACAGACCATCACCATCTCCTGCACTGGAAGCAGCTCCAACATTGGGGGTGGTAATTATGTATCCTGGTACCAACAGTTCCCAGGAAAACCCCCTAAAACCATCATCTATTATACTAGCAGCAGACCCTCAGGGATCCCCGAACGCTTCTCTGGCTCCAGGTCTGGCAGCGTCGGCACCCTGACCATCAGTGGGCTCCAGGCTGAGGACGAGGCCGACTATTACTGCCAGACCTATGAAAGTGGTTACAGTTCTCCCACAGTGCTGCAGGGCCATGGGGAAGTGTGACAAAAACCTGTTGTCCCCTGCAGTGCAGTTCCCCGGTGCAGTCCCCACATCTCTGAGAAGACAGCTGCTTTGTCGGTTTGCTTGGCCTGAACTCAGGTCTGAGACCCTCCACAGGGGACTGTGACAGGAACATGTGTCACATCCTTTGAACGCTGCCTCTGAGGCCTGTCTGTGGCAGCTACACATGGTCCAGTTTTCTCAAACGAGGGGAAGGTCCTGTGTGTCAGGGGGAGGCTGTGCTGGGAACAGAGTCTGTGACGGGTCAGCAAGAACCAGGGACACGGAAACCAGCTGTGTCCACGTCAGTGCACATCAGGAAGGCCTAGAGTGTGTGTTTTCCCCAACATGCCCCTACTCGGCCTCCACCATGCCCATCACACAGAATAGATCCACCCTGTATGGCCCATGATGCATTCCCAGGATCAGCTTTGGCAGCTCAGGGTCCCTGACCCTCACTGGCCTGAGAGCTGGGGACAAGGCTGCCTCTCACAGCCACCCTGTGACAGTGTCCTCTGTGCTCCCACAGAGCTGCAGGCCGGTGGGACCTGAGACCAGGAGGAGCTGGTTCTCATCTTCTCATCTGCCAGGAGTGGACGTCCCAGGATGTGCCATTCAGCACACCAGTGGCTTCTGCCTCTGGTGTGCTGCCACCCTGGGCCAGGTTCTTCCAGGGCTGCCCCTGGGGAGTGGGTGTGTCTGCCCCACCCCCTGTCCTCACAGCACCTCACGCAGCCCCCTCCCTGGACAACAGGTCTCAGGCAGAATAGGAAGTCAGCTCCGCATCAGCTGGGGACACAGAGGGGCTCTGCTCTGAAGCCCAGGCCCTGGAATGGGGGCACCATCTCTGGTCACTTCTGACCCAAACTCTGACTGGGCGTTCTGCATCTCTGTCAGTGACCACTGACTTCTTTCCTGGATGTTCCAGAGCTGCCATCCTCTCGTTGGCCCTCACTGTGAACCCCTGTCCCTGTAGCTCCCAGGGAGAGGCCTCTGTCCCAGCTGGACCAGCCCCGCAGCACCTCGGGCTGTGGCCGACCTTTTGGGCTGGGGAATGACCACTTGTCTGTTCCCATCAATACAAAAAACCAACCATGGATTTCTTCTTTTTTAACTGCATTGTCAATACTTACCGTGTGATGTTGAATGAATGCAGGTGAAGTCACATTGGCCAGTTACCAGTCAGTGTGGGAATGTCCTCGTCCCGCCTCAGTAGCTGAGTGCTGAGTGTGGGGCTCAGTCGTGTGTGTGAGGAGGGAGTGTGAGTTCCCGCACTGCAAATGTGCCTGGTGTTCACACTGTGTCTGTTTTTACTACATATTACTTTTATACTTTGTTCAAAGGCTTCTTCTGAAGCTATTGAGGGGTTTTGATTTTATCCTTTGCTCTAGTAATATGATGTGCTCTGTGAGAGGGTTGATCAACTGAAGTGTAAGTTGGACAATGGAGTGAATCAAATGTGATGCTGGTGCATCCACTTACTAGCCTGATGTTGGATCTGCGTTAATGCTTAAGTTAGCACATTTGGATCATGTGTCACGTTATCGTCTGTAATTGAGCCTTTTCTGCATTTTTTCTGTCTGATGCAGGTGTCAGTGCACCTGCTCTCTGTGGGAACCAGGAAAGCTTCCACTTTTTCAAGGTTTGGAAAAATGTGCATGTAGCAGACACTTTTGAAAGATCGAATTGCAAGATTTTTCTTCTTGCTTGCAAAAGTAACTTTATCTTATAATTTTTTGTGTGGAATGTTTTCATTTATAATATGTTCTTTTTTCTCTAAGGAAAGTATATTTTTTTACTCAATTTTTGAAACCTCTTTTTTTCTTCCGAGGAAAATGTATGTTGTAGCTGTTTTAATATATTTTTCATTTTCATACTATCCTCATTTCCTTTAAACTTTCTAGATTATCAATTTCTTCTCCAGCGTCCATGGTTGCTCTGATCTGCCGTGTGGACATGAACTCGATGTGCCACCTGGAGCTGTTGGTGGTGACGTCTCCTTCGTCTGCGTTTGTGTTTATTAGGATGGGGAGACGTTGTTTCTTACGTGTCTTTTTCATTTTCTCTGTACATGGGAGAACTCAATTTCTCAGTCTTGATGCTTTTTCTCCTTATCATGTGGTAAATACTCTACCAGTATTTTAACAAATAAGTATGAATAGATTTAAAAAGTCACAAACTAGTGGAATCTCACTGTAGCCCACATCTGAGCACACTTTCTTCATGTACCCACATGTCAACCTGAAGATCAGTGGCACCTGAACGACCCCCTATAATGAAGTCGTATGGCTCAGGGACTCCACTGGGCATTCAAGGAGTACCCCTGCCCCCTCCGGGGTCACAGCAGTGACAGCATGAGGGCCAGCCTGGGCAACACCACTCTGGGACATGAAATATACTACTGACATTGACCCTCAGAGATGGAAACTGAGAAGGAAAATGTGAAGAAACCATCTCCGTGTGGACAGAAACATAAAGACTTTCTCCTCCATCAGTGCCCAGAGTCCCATAAGCTGCAGAGACTGTTGCAGGTACCATGAGGTTCCACCTCTATTCTGGTGCTTGCCCCCATGAAGGGGCTGAGGGAATTCTAGGAACAGTGGGTCTTTGGGAGATGGAACTTGATATCCTGGACCTAACCTTGTGACCTTGCTCTCACCACCTCCCCTGTCCCTTCTTGTCCTTTCCCTGCCTCTGGGATGCAGCTTGCAGCAGGGCCCCATCTGCCAAGTGCTGAATCCTCTACGCTGAAGGCTCTGCCCTAGAAGCCAGTGGATCCTTCCTCCTGAGCTAATCCTCTTCAGTGAGAAAGCACCATCTTGACATCTGCCTGGGGCGTGAGTATTATCTGCAAAATGCTCACTGCACTGCAGCCCCTGCATCACTAAAGCAGGAGAACCACCTCCTCCACGGCCAACACCCTCATGAAATCTGCATGCGGTACCAGTCCGGGACAAATAAACTATGAGACCACAGACTCTGTGTCCTTGGGCATCTCCAGCACAGGACCGTCCTCGCTGAAGTGACCCAACTGCTTTGGATTCTCCTTAGAGCAGACAGTGTTTTGTTCAAGAAGCAGCCAGAGAATTCATGATCATTTTAAGCAGGGAGCGCCTGCCTGACATAATGAGAAAGATCCCTCCGGTGCTTGGAACAGGGAGGGCCATAGGGAAGGGGTTCTCCTGGTCCTAAGTAACCATTCACTGAGAGGCCTGAGGGTCTGGGAGTGTGGGGACTGGGCAGAACTGACACAGTAAAGCAGAGCTGCCCCCGGGGCACGGGGGGCAGGGGGACCCCCTGCCTCCCACTGCGCAGACACCCAGCCCATCTGCACACGCAGCACAGACTCATGTCTGCCTGTTACCAAACTGACACGGGGAGTAAGAACATACAGGACACTTTTGTTTGAAATGTAAACAACTTTTAGGACACCTTAGACAAAATTTTGACAAGAAACATGTGACACAGCTGAAGAGAATACTGCAAACTTCAGAATATTAAGTGAATTTCTAAAACCAAGAGGCATTTTGCATTCTTCACTGGGACGTGTGAAGCCCACCAAGGCCATTACCTTTTACCAGTTTCAACTAAATTAAATCAGATCTGCATAAGAACTGTACATGCATCTCATGAAATAAAATGTTTGCTGCGCTGCTCTCCTTTGAACATGTCAGGAAGAAATTTGTCTGGAAAAAGCAGACCACCATCCTCTCTACTCCAGGGGAACAGGAACTGTGGAGTTGGAACTGAGGACTGAAGTGACACTCATTTCCTCGTAAGGAAAGAACCCTCTTTTTCATATTAGTCAAGATTATGTTTTTATCGTGAATCACTTTATTGTAAATGCAATAACATGTGTTGTTTTCAGCAATGTTTCTACAAGTATAAAATGTGGGGAAGGATCCTTCTTCCTGGATGTTGGCAGTTAAATTGTGCACTAAAGGAAGTATGTGAAGATCCTAATACCTAGTACTTGACCATGTGACATTATTTACAAATGTCTGAGCAGAGATGAGGCCATATTACTGCAGGGTGGCCCTTTGAACTCACGTGACCAGCGTCCATATAAGAAAATGGCCACGTGAAGTCAGGGAGTCACAGTACAGTCATCCTGTGAAGGTGGAAACAGAGGCTGGAGTTGTGGGGGACAGGACAAGGAGCCCCAGACATTTCAGGAAAACCTCTGTTACCTCTGGAGGGGCAAGGAGGGACCCCCTGCAGGTGTCAGAGGATCAGGGCCCACCATGCACCGTGTGCACGTGCAACCTGCAGAGCTGCAGGAGGAACGGATGGTGCTGTTGGCGTGGCCTGCAGCTCTGGAGCAGCTCCAGAGGAGGACGTTCCTCTGGTTCTGGAGCGGCCCCTACATCTGCACTGGCTTCTGCCCTTGCACCTGGCACCTCATGGTGTGCAGGTGCTGAAGTTGGAGCTGGCTCTGCCTGCTGGCTGGGGCTGGAGCTGCAAGACAAGAAAAGATCACCCATGTGCCTGCCTTTCCATGTGCTCCCCAAACACCGACCACAGCCTAAGCTTCCAGAATACTGTCAGCCCAGTTCCCAGCACAGGATGTCTTCCCTGCCTGCAGTCCTCCAAGTGGGTGGTCTGAGGCCAGACTTCCCTCCTGATCCAGCGCCTGGTCCGGGTTTCCTTTCTGTGTGAGCAGACCTGGCCCCGCCCCACAGGCTCCCAGGCACGTGCACTTCCCAGGGATCTCTCACTGTCGGTCTCTGCCTCTGAAAGCTCCAGGTTCTCAAGCCGAGTCCAGGGGAGATGAGCCCAGGGATTCAGGTTGGGGCTGAAGATTCTGGACCATATGGAGACTGTGGGAGGGACTGTGGGGAATGGTGTGGGAAGCAACTGGGCTGAGGGTGTTCACCAGCCATCTGGGAATTTTTTATCGAAGACAAAGCCCCCCAGTGGCCACACTTACCCTGTGCCTCTGCAGGCCTTATTGGTGCTGTGGCCCAGCTGCATGTCACTAGGGCAGATGGAGAGGTGGCCCATGGATCATCTCTTTCCCCATTTCCTGAGGGCACCTCTGCAATGACCGTGACCAGGGGCTGATTCCGAGGCCTTGGAGGCCTCCCACCCCCTCCATGGGTTCTTCCTACGAAATTGACTCTGTGCTCCCACAGCAGCTAAGCCCTGTGTCTCCCCATAACTCTACCCCTGGGACAGGAGACACACCACCCCGGATCAGGATAAACTTTAGTCAGAGGGTACCCCACTCTCCACATCCTGCCAGCCTCATACTGGGGTGTGAAAGCGACCACCCCGCCAGGCTCTGGTCCCCGTCCGGCTGTATTTGTGGAGGGTGGGTGTGGGCCAGGCCCACGAGAACTCCTCACCTCCAAACACAGAACACAGAGGGGACAGAGGGCTGCCCTGGTGGAATCTAAGTGGTGGCTGAGCCAGAACTGGACCCCCTGAGCCTCTCTGGGTCATCTTTGGGTCCCTCAGGAAAGGATCAGAGGCGTCTTGGCTGACAACAGTTGCAAAGTGTGAGGTGGCTCTTTGCGTGATTTCCTGAGGCAAGTGCCTCCCACCCTGGGGAGAAAACAAGTGAACGTGTTGTCTCTGGAGCATCTGCAACCAAGTGAGCTGAGGAGAAGCTTCTCTAGAGTGTGGCTGCCCGGTCACCAGGGTGTCAAGTTCTGTGTTGCTCCATCACCCGGAAGTGAGATCACTGCTTCAGGTCCCCACCTGTGCTTGCTCCTAGAAGAAAAGTTCCAAGGGTCCCCCTGGGCTGCTCACTGCTCACCAGCATCCCATGCCACACCCATCTCCACCACCACTGTCCACACACTGACACAGTGACACACCCACCCCCAGCTCTGGGGGTGGCCTGGGTGCAGCCAGGGCCTCAGCTTTGAGGACACAGACCAGGCATCAGGCTCTTTCTTCTCACCAGTGAGGGGAACCTAAACCAGTTATATCTTCTGGAGATGTCTTAGTCTCCCATTCTGTGATTGGGAGCTTTCTGGCATCTGCCTCCTACTGTCTCCTCAGCTGGGTGGTGCTATAAACACCTGAGGTGCCTGCCACCTAGGGGCCGGATCCTCAGGACTCAGGTACAGACTTGGCAGTGGGAGGGACACATGGAGGCTGGTGGAGCACAGAACTCAATGCAAATAGACCGGGTCTGCTCTGGGTCGAGGGGACTCACAGCTCCTGCTGCCTACATCCCAGCCACCTGAGAAGGTTGAAAAGACCTGAAATTCCATCATCATCCCTCGGGCGGGCAACCTTCCAGGGCTCCAGTGTGGACAGACTCAGGGCCAAGTGCCTCCTGTGGCCTGTGTGCTGGGATTCCCGGGGTGACTCCCAGTGTCTCCACCTCCTGTTCTCCCACCCTGTGTGATGCCCTCTGCTTTGGTGCTGGATGGACTTTCTGACTGTTTTCTAACACCAGAGTCGGACAAAGTGATGAGGGGCCATTCAGTGTGGTTATGAGAAGCCTGACATCCACAGGTCCACTCTCTCCTGGGCTCATTCCCTGTCTCCCTCTGTCTCTGTCTCTCCTTCTGCACGTCCACCTCTGCGTTCTCTGTCTGTCTTTATCTCATTGCTGTGTTAGCATCGGTAACCAGATGCTGATCAAGGAAGGGTGCCAATGGAATCAGACATTGCTGAACCTAATGGGCTGTGGAGAGGAATCAGACACTGGGCCTGCTGTGTTAGAAAGCTACAGCTCCACTCCTTTCCCAGGTGACTTCTAAATCCACAGAGTGGGCAGGAAGGATTGCTTTTGGCAGGATTGCTGCATTACCCAGGGAGGATAAAACACCTGAAGAAATTCCTCTGTTGGACACATGCCTAGCAGAGGCCAAGATGGCATGGGGTGGGGGTTGCTTCTACTTTGCGTCATGCACAGTAGGAACTATAATGGAAGAGTGTCCAGTTTGGGAATAGGATTGGATTGGATGTTGGATACAGAACCCTGAGAGATGCAGGAAATGGATTGGTTAGAAGGAGGATCTGTGCCAGCCCAGGAAAGTTTGGGAAGTTGATTGGTTAGTTTGGAAAGGTGCCTGGTCCTTCCCAAGCCCAAGATAATGTACTGTATTTTGTCATGCATAATGTGCACTTTTTTGCCCAAATTTTTGAGGGAAAAATAAGGATGGCCATTATACACCGGTATTAGGATAACATTCCAGAGGCATAATATTGGGTGTGATAATGCTGTCAATAATGCACACAGAAACGTGAGTGCGCTTATACACGGTAAATACGGTAATCCCTGTTTAATAAAGAATCTCTCTCTCTTTGTCTCTGACTCTCTCTCCCAGTAGCATGTTCTGACTCTTTTTCATAGCATCCATGTGGCTCCAGCAGCACTTGCCTGTCGAGTATCGGCTTCATAGCAACGGACAGACGGACCTGCATTGAATTTCAAAGTGACTGAGAGGTGGCAATCATGGGACTCACATTTTAACAGACAATCATAAAATTACCTTAACGAAGATTATGGTCACTGTTTAAACAAGTGAAAAGGGAGTTAACCTCAGAAATGAAACATACATTATAAATTCAAAAGGAAGGAAATTTACCAAAATAAAAATGACACTTGATGACTAAAAATTGCCCTGGATGGGTTGAAGAACAGACCAGCAGTTACACTGAATTCGAGGAACTGGGGAGAAAGAGAACCAACAAGTATTCACAAAGATGGAAGACATGAGCCTGGTGATACCTGGACAATAAAGTGGGATGTTCAAAGATTACAACATATTGGAAAGAAATGGGACATTTGCTCTACATAATTCACACTATAGCTATTATTTTTTGAGGCTGTCACCAGGGGGTGCTGTGGATCCACTTGAGGTGAACAAGGCCTGCAGTAAATTCAGATTTAATGACCGTGAAGACAACAAGCTCACGGGCTTGAGGTATATTTTACAGCAGGTGCTTCCTCCCAGGGGACCAACTCAGAGCCCACAGGCAGGCCAGCCGTTCCTCCAATGGTAGAGGTGGCCCTGGGTGGGGACGCACGAAATTGAGGGTGGGGAAATAAAGAGCTGAGATTTGCATCAAGAATGACCCAAACACAAAACCTTCCTCCAGGGAGCTGAGGGAGATAAAGGAACCACCAGAGTGTCCAGTGTCAGCTGTGGGGCCAGAGTGTCCTGGACACATTGGCACCATGACAGGGACTCCTCTCCTGCTCCTGCTCCTCCTCACCGTCTGCCCAGGTTCATGGACATTTCAGAGACCAGCTTTGGAAGGGACCTTGTGCCTTCCTTCCTCATTCCTCATGTGTCTGTTTTCATTTCAGGGTCCAGCGCTCAGATTGTGGTGACCCAGGAGCCGTCACTGTTCCTGCCTCCAGGAGGGACAGTCACAAACACCTGTGGCCTTAGCTCTGGGTCAGTTTCTAGGAGTAACATGTGCAGAGCTTGTAACATGGCCCAGCTGGTACCAGCAGACTCCAGGCCAGCCTCCCCAAATGCTCATCTATGACACAAACAACCGCCCCTCTGGGGTCCCTGAGTGCTTCTCCGGGTTGATCTCTGGGGAGAAAGCCGCCCTCGCCATCTCGGGGGCCCAGCCTGTGGTCGAAGCCGACTATTATTGTTCTATAGATTATGGCAGTGGGAGCAGCTTCAGTGACTCACAGTGGCTCAGATGATAAGGAAGTGAGACAGAAACCCCTGGGCCCAGAGGTTATGCTCTGAGCCTCACTGAAGCTTCTGTGGAGGCCTCTGCAAGGTGGACTCCTCTGCAGTCAGAAACCTCCATGGAAGGGGGCGGAGCAGCACACAGTCATGAGTGAGAGCAGCAGGAAGTGAGACAGAAACCTCCTCTCTGCTCTCCAGTCCCGGTGCAGCCGCCCTGGCCGGTGGCTCTGACTGGCTCTAGCTCAGCGCTGACTGTGCGGTCAGATCGTCCTTCTGTGCCTGAGTTTCCGTGGACCAGTAGTTCTGACAATGTCACCTCTTTTCCTTCAGTGCAACCTTTAGAACGCATCTTGCCCATATGTTCTCACTGTGTTAACTGTTTCACAGACAGAAATTCCCTGCTGAGAAAGAACCATTTCCCATCAGAGACGTTTGAGGAGGTCAAGTCACATTGACCCCGGCCAAGGCCGGCTCAGGCTGCAGGGGTGACTGAGACAGGATTCTAGTCTGAGTGCTCAAGTCTGCATTGGGTGATGCAAACCGACACGTCGGCGTAAACCGCACCCTGTTGTACATACTAGCAGTGAGCTTTCAGAATGTAAAAAAGAACAGCAGTACTGCTACCATAGGCTGCTGCCAGTGGAAGCGAGGTCCCTGCTGGCCACTGTGAGTCATGGGCCATGTGGATGCTTCACAGAGCACAGGTGGGCCGGCTGGGACCCAGGGATGCTCATGAGACTCCAACGGGCTCCCCAGGATGCCTGGTACCTTGTCCAGCATCAGGGTGTGGGCTGAGGACTGCGGGTCTCCAGGGTCCCTGACAGTGTGTCCTGCAGCCCCCACCTCCTCCCCACTGACCCAGGTACCACAGAGAGTCAGGGACTCGGGGAGTCTCTTCCCCATTAGCAAAGATGGCAGCAAGGAGACACACTGAGCCACCAATAGCTGGTAAGATGAATGGACATGATCCAACCTACGGAATACCAGCAAGACAATAGGATAGAAGAAAAGAGCCCTCCCCTTCCTACTCCTGTAAGATCTTCCAGCTTGAGCAGGAAGGGGAGATGGGCTTGGACTCAGGGGTCCACCTGTCTCCCAGGTCCTAAGGCACCTAAACAAGCCTCGGTCTTTTGCACCAGCTTCTGTCTCACCATTTGGCTTTCCTTGGAGCAGGCACCCGAACCGGCTTATTTGGTGCCAGGACTATTCGGCATACATATGAAATACTTAAGGGTCAATCTGAAAGCAAGGATAATCGGATACAGTGAAAAGTGCAAAGCATGGCAGGAAATTTAAACTTAAGGAAATGTCCTAGTTTGTGGTTCAAAATTCTCAGTGTGCGCGAGACAACCGTTTCTCCCAAATGGAAGGACGTGCGGTTAGTTAACTGCAAGCTCTTCCACCACATGTGTTGCGGAGGGGGCTGTGGGTGTGAGGCTGGTTCCCGGGCCTAGATCAGGGCTCAGGTCGTCTTCCCCAGGTCCTGGATTCCCCTCCTCCTCACCGATCACACCCGACACAGGTGAAGCTCCCTGACTCTCTCCTTCCCTAGGGCTTCCTGCCCCAGCTCCGCCCCTGCCCTGCAGTGGGGTCCCTGCCCTGTGCACGCAGGTCCTGCACCTGTCCCTGCTAGTCCAGCCTCCTTCAGGGCCTGGGACCAGGACAGACAGTCAAGAGCTACTGTCTTGGCAGAGGCAGCAGCAGGGATACAACTGGGTGATTTTAACACATAAAGTTCCTGAAATCTCATCAACACTCTGAGCCCATTGGAACCACCACAACCTCTGGGAATGTTGGTTCTCGAGGGAGTTAAGCGGGGGACAAAGAAGCAGGGGCCCCACATCTCACTCCCTCTTTATTTGTGTCTTCCAGTTCCCGCCTGCAGGCTGTGCTGGCTCATGCACCCACCACGTGGGGTCGGGTCTCAGGAACACGGTCACCTGTTGCCGAAGCAGCAGCACCACAGACGTGGACAGTGTGGCTCGGGGACAGCAGCAGCCCTGGAGTGGGCGATCTGGGACATGTGTCTCAGAGCCTTTTGCGATGGAAAGTCCGGCTTCAGGTTTGGCAAGGAACACTTCCCACACGAGTTTTATATCCAGTCCCGAGAAGAGGCTGATGTATGGGACCTGGTAGAAAATGTTTTCCTCAGTGTGTTCCAGCGTGAGGATTGAAGATACGACCGGCCCCCCCCCCCCGCCCTGTGGTCCCACCATCTGTGGTCACTTCCCTTCATGTGACTTCACGTCAGAAGTGACTCGGTTGTGCAATCTCTGACTGTCCTTTGAGGATCTGAAGACTTTCCCAGTGTCTCTGGTGTTGAGGAGAAAGGAATCCTTTCTGGTTTCACATCCCAGTCTGTTTACTCTGCCAGGGGGATACTTTACCCAGGGACACAGGTCCCTTCTGGACAGGGAGGGGAGTGGTCAGTGGGAGGCTGATGCCAATGTCCTCAGCTCAGGAGTGAGGAACCTACCAGAATCTGACACAACGATCCAAGCAATCTGATATCAGTGTTTATCAGGACCCCACACATGTGAGGGCCTTTCCCCATCAGCACCAACCCCTGAGTGTGGGCTCTTTCTGTCCTCCTGAGGCCACAGGCTGTCCCCTCCCTGCTGGTGTCCTGGGCCTGACCCCCTGCTCTGCACACACTGCTCCCCATCAGCACCTGCCGTCAGCAGTGGAGCCCCCAGGTCCCCTGTGAGGACGGGGCTCCCTGCAGGCCCAGGAACTCAGGGGCGGCTGCTGTGAGCCTCAGGGATCAGCTGAGCTGTGAGAAGGCAGGGCCTGGACGCCTGCGGACCCTGGTCCTCAGTGCTGTGTGCGCCCTGGTCCTCCAGCTGAGCCGGGATTTCAGTGTGCGGCTCGTCACACAGAGCAGAGGAGATCTGTGACCGTTCATGTGGCTAAAGGAGCCCGTTGTCCTCACCGCGTCGTCACTCGAGGCCCTTCGTGAGGCCTGTCCGATTCTGGGACATTTTTGCAAGTGGAAGAAAAAGGCTCCACAGCAGGCGCTGGGAATGGAACTTGAGAAGTGAGTGACTGTGAAGCTTTGTCATGAACCAAAGACACACTCAAGTGGGGATCCATCGTGGGGCGAAGGGAGTATATTTGTCTCCAAGCAAAGTTTTTTTGGCTGTTTATTTTAAAATTGCAGCAGCCTTAAATAGTAGAAAAACACATGTGACATTTTCCATTAATGTTAAGTAGCTGCCACTTGCATTAAATTGCTGGTTCTGTAGAAGGAAATGCGGACGTGGGGACATGAAGAGTTCCTCCTTGTCGTACTAAGGACTGTGTGCCTTCCACCCGGGGAGTGTTGGGCCTAAAGCTCCCACAGCAGCTTTGTCGCCCTTGAGTCGTGGGCCCTCGTGCTGGCTGCTGACACATCTGCCGTGACAGGTGTGACTGCGGAAGTGTCAAATCAGTAACAGAAGCAAGAAAAATGAAAATATTCGGAGGTGAGGAGTCAATTGAAGTTTAAAGTGAGGACAACTACCATGTGTAGATAGGGGACTATGAGAGTTAATTAAAAAATACTTTTAAAAGTTTCCAATGTACAATGAATAAAAATGGTGTATAATTCTACAAGTATACAAAGTACATGCTACATACTACAAAGTATATGCTATTCTTTTCCCAATATTAAACAAAATCTTTGACAACGTCTGTAGGAAAATAAACACAATATTCAGCAATCAATAAGAAACAAATTTTAACCTGTTGTGAAATATCTTCTTACACACAAACACAGTAAACCGTCAGCACTGAGCAGGAAGGTTATACAAACACTTTTCCTTTTCACCTTATTACTGATTTCAATGCACGTCCCCTTGAGAGGGCGCTCGGGTGGGTGTCAGCAGAGGTGACAATACAAGTTCCTTGCTCCTACTGGGATCCGTGTGTCGCAAACTCCACTAACTGACAGCAAGCAGGGTCACTGTGCCTTCTCAGGTCTGGGCTCCTCCTCAGATGTGTCCCGTGGTCCCTTCCAGGGCCCTGTGGGTGGTCTGGACTCTCCCAGCTGACTGGCCACCCCCTGGTTGGAACATCAGCTCTGTTTGCCCTGGAAGGAGCCGCTGAGTCGGGCTGCACTGTGTCCAGGCACCAGCGGCTCCCACACAGGAGCCCCAAAGAGTCACACTGGTGTCCTGAACCCTCAGGGTCCCTAACTGTTCCTTTGTGTGCAGACCTGGTCACTCATTCTCCTGACACCGCTGGGCTCCTGTAGGTGGATGGAACAGGAGGGAAGGAGGGTGACGATGGCTGTTGAGACTTGCAGGGATCCCGGGCTGAGCCAGGGCACCAGCTCAATAGGAGAAGGAGATGCAAGCCTTCCATCAGAGCCCCAGCCAGGACCATAGACCCACCTTACCCCTGGGCCTGACACCAGATTCGGGGGCCTTCCCCACAGTCAGTTGTCCCTCAGAACCCAGAGTTCAGAGGCCCTTCCGTGATCCGTGACCTTTGGTGCAGTCCCATCTTCACACTGGACTGTCCTGATGACACACCAGCCTGGTCACGGCCCCACAGGCTGAGGCTCAGGTGGAAAGCGCTCGTGAGCATCGGGAGGCTGCACACGGGGCCGTCAAGGGCACTTCTGCCCCCGGACCCAGGGGGTTTGGGAGGGACGGCTTGGGTGTGGGACAAGGACCTAAGTCACACTGCCTGGTCCCCATCACAGAGACGGTCAAGTCTTTGTCATACTGCAAATAGGCCTGGGGCCAGTCACTGCTCTGGACTTGATAGTGGCCTAAGAGTTTGTGTGAGAGACAGCACCTCAGTCCTGACCACTGAACCATCAGTCACAAGGGAGCTGAGGACAGATGCAACCAGAGAACGCTGAGTAGAGCATTAAATGCCCAGAGGTGATGGGGAGGCCATAAGAGGGGACCCCTGGCCTGGACCTAAGGCAGGGTTCAGTGGACAGAGAGCCCTGGGATGCAGAGGTTTTCTCTGATGGGTTCTGGGCACCAAGTCACACAATGCTGTGCCTGACCTAGACACTAGAGGGCGCTTGGGTGTTGTTATGAGGGCCAGTGGTGTTTTGAGCTGTTACCAATATCCTGGCACTGCCTAGTGCCCTCTGTCCTAGGCTAACAGTTGTGACTTCCCCCACCCATGGGCCTCACACGGCCCCACCCTGCAAACACCCATAGCCTCCTCAAACAGAGGCACCTGCCTTAGGCCCAGAGAGGAATCATACAGCTGTGGGTGGGGAGTGTCTCATTTGCATGAGTGGACCCTCCCTCTGTCACAGTATGAAGAGGGGAAGGGAGAGGTTTGGGGGAATCCCTGCTTCAGCTGTGGCGCCACAGAAGGCAGGACTCAGGGATGGACTCCACCATGGCCTGGTCCCCTCTTCTGCTCACCCTCCTGGCTCACTGCACAGGTGACCTAATATGGGGACAGGGGATGGGGCCCTGGGCAAAACTCATGCTGTACTTTCTTCTTTGTCTCCAGACCCATAATCATCATCTCTGTGTGTCTTTGTTTTGCAGGATCCTGGGCCCAGTCTGTGCTGACTCAGCCGCCCTCAGTGTCAGGGAACCCAGGACAGATGGTCACCATCTCCTGCACTGGAAGCAGCTCCAACATCGGGGGTAATTATGTGTCCTGGTACCAACAGCTCCCAGGAATGGCCCCCAAAACCCTCATCAATTATGATGAAGATCGCTCCCCTGGGGTCCCTGATCGATTCTCTGGCTCCAAGTCTGGCAGCTGAGCCACCCTGACCATCACTGGGCTGCAGGCTGAGGACGAGGCCGACTATTATTGCTCAGCATGGGACGATAGTCTCAGTGGTCCCACAGTGCTGCAGGCCTGTGGGGAAGTGAGACAAGAACCCCTGTGTCATCTGGGAACTGGGTGAACACTTCAGCCAATGCTGCTCAGGCTCCACCTGTGCCCTGTGCCTTCTGCTCATTCTCTGGCTGCTGTCCTGGGCCCAGGTTCACCCAGGGATCCTGTCTGGCATTGAAGGAATCTCTTCTGTGTTCTGCCCTAAGTCTCTCACAGCAGCACTTTCCCAGACTAAGGGTCCAAACAAAACTGAAAGTCTGTCTCCCTTCCAGCTGGGGACAGTTTATTTTCAGACTAAGTTGTATTCATTATTTTTTGTAATGGTAACAAAATACAACATTTTGTTGGGCTCCTGAATCTATCCCGGGGCCTGAGCACTGTGTGTGCTGTGCGTGAAGGATGAGTCAGCTGTTTGCCTCTCATCTTATAATGTCTTCCAGTGTATTCACCGGTGACCTGCTGTTCTGTCTTCTGATTTTTAGTACAAAATATGGCCCCTTACAAGTATCAAATTATAAGAGATTGGTAGTTTTGTCTAGGTGGGTAAAGGGAATTAAAGGGGACCAACTCCCAGTTGTGAAATGAATGGTTTGGGGGACGTCGTGGACAGCCCGGAGACCAAGGCACAGATGCTGTGGCCGTGCGTGTGTGAACGCAGCTGAAGGAGCGGATCTCAAACTTTCTCAGCAGAAGAAATATCACAGATTGTGACCATGTGTAGTGACAGATGTCAGGTAGACTTAACCTAGTGATGATTTTGTAATATATATCGATATAGAATGATGAGGTTGTGTAGCCGAACTAACATAATATTGTGTATCATTTATACCTCAATTAAAAAGATACAGTAAATAAAACAAAATTATATTTATATAAAATAAATAGAATTTCTGTCCACAGAAACACCTGCATGTGAAAATTTAAAGTATCTTTATTAACAGTCTCCCCAACTGTTAATAAAGTGTATGGGTGTGTATTACAGCTGCGTGTGGACTCACCCCAAGCTGGGAGAAGCCGTGATATTCTCCAATAAGTGGCTCATTTTTAAAAGCAGTTGTGATTCACAGTGTGATGTTATTGATGTCCCATTCTGGGAGAGACCAACTGTAGGGAGAGCATGAACACCTCTGGCACACATGGTTTAGAAGGAGAAGAGGTCACTATGTGAACACAAGCTATTTGTTGAGTAGTGATAAAATTATTCTATGTGATAATGTAATGGCACCTAAGTGGCACTATGACCTTGTGAAATGCATTGAAAACTGTGAAGCACAGTGACAGACCTTAACGTGAGCACATGACATGCAGTTTAGGGGCTGAGGGTCCCGTGGTGGAATGCGGAAGGTGCCAGGCAGCCATCAGTCTGCACTGTGCAGGCCTGAGCCACTGCCCTGCGGGGCGGAGAGGGGAGGAGAGTTACTGACTGAAGTACCTGTGACAGTGAGGGACAGGTACACTGTCGTTACATAATCACGTGAGTGGGTGGGCACAGTGGGAGTCAGACTGCTCACTTCAGGAATGGAAATCGACCTTTGTCACCAGGGGGAGGAGGCGTGATGCTCCCGGCAGTGACGTGTCAGAGTTGCCGATAGCAGTGTGAACTCAGCCGTGGTTTCATGGAGACAGACGACTGCACATAGAAACATTTGCAAACGTGCATGTCCCTGCACTGGCTCACTCGCATGCGTTCCACTGCCCTGTCTGCTGGCGGGGTGTGCAGGGATGCCACCCCACAGTCCTGAGTCTGCCCTTTGCCAGATACCGGCTCCTGCACCATTCTCAAAAATGACTTATAAACTGTTTTAATCTATCTCTACCAAAGTGATTTGAAAGCTCACTTCATTCTTTCTAGAATTAACTGAACATTTGCTATCTTTGATATTACGAACAAGCAATAGACAAGATCACATTGCGAGGCCCCTGAGGACGGATGGCGGTGACCTGGGCACAGAGTCTCACAGGGAACCATGCTCTCGGTGTGGGGCTCACTCGTTCCAGGTGGAGATCCCGACAGACAGTGACGTGCACTCACTGGGCATCGATAGGGGCTTCCTTTCTCTACCTCCCGATCTCTGGACAGAAGGGCCCCCATCTTCTCAGGGCTGTGGGGGGAACCACAGACAAGAGAGCTGTGGCTTCAAGGGAGGGGACAATATAAGGAAAAAACATGTGTCCAATACAGAAGGGGACCTGCCTTTATGGGGGTGATCAGTGCTCTGGACTTGCTCCTGATCTCAGAGAAGTTTGTGTAAGACACAAGACCTCTGTCCTGACCATAGAACAGCCGAGGGGGACATGGACAGACTCATCTTGAGGTGTCTGTGTAGAACATAAATTTTGCGCTCAGGTGATGAGAAAGCTACCTTGGGATACACCTGGCTTGGCTTTAAGGCAGGAGAATGCTGGGCAGAGCAGGGGGCAGAAGCTGTCTCTGATGGCTCTGGTCACCAGGTGGCACCATCGTCTGAATCTGTCTGAACACCAGGGGGCGCTCCTGGCCTGTTCCTGAGGGTTCTGGGGTGATAGAGCTGGTTGCAGTCACCTAGCTCTACCTGTGCCCTCTGCTCAGGGCTCACAACTGTGACCTTTCTACGCCTTGGGTCCCACACACCCCTAATCCTGCCACCCCCTCCCCATGCAACCACAGAGGGGCCTGTCTGAGGGACCAATAAGGAATCAGAAAGCTGAGGGGCCTCATTTGCATGAGTGGGCCCTCCCAGTCTCAGAGTATGAGGAGAGGAAGGGAGAGGTTTGGGAGAAGCTCTGCTTCAGCTGTGGGGCCACAGAAGGCAGGACTCAGGGATGGACTCCATGATGGTCTGGTCCCCTCTCCTGCTCACCCTCCTGGCTCACTGCACAGGTGACTGGATAAGGGGAGGACACTTGGGGGTCTTCTTCCTGCTCCTGTCTCTGGACCCGGAATCACCATCTCTGTGCGTCTTTGTTTTGCAGGATCCTGGGCTCAGTCTGTGCTGACTCAGCCACCCTCAGTGTCAGGGAACCCAGGACAGAGGGTCACCATCCCCTGTGCTGGAAGTAGCTCCAACATTGGGGGATATTATGTACAATGGTACCAACAGCTTCCAAGAATGGCTCCCAAACTCCTCATCTATGGTAATCGCAATAGGTCTTCAGAGGTTCCTGATCGATTCTCTGGCTCCAAGTCTGGGACCTCAGCCTCCCTGACCATCACAGGGCTCCAGGCTGAGGACGAGGCTGATTACTACTGCTCAGCATGGGACAAGAGTCTCAATGGTCTCACAGTGCTGCAGGCCTGTGGGAAGTGAGACAAGAACCCCTGTGTCATCTGGGAGCTGGGTGAACCCTGCAGCTGCTGTTGCTCAGGCTCGGCCTGTGCCCTGTGCCTTCTGCTCATTCTCTCCTGCTGTCCTGGGCCCAGGTTCTCCCAGGGACGTTGTGGGAGGAAGGATTCTCCTCTCCTTCCATCTCTAATGTCACTCACAGCAGCACCTTCCTTGACCAAGGGACCAAGTAAAACTGAAAGTCCATCTCCCCTCCTGCTGGGGACAGTTGACTTTCAGACTCATTTGTATTAATATTTTCTTGTGATGTTCACATAAAGGAAACATTGCGTTGGGCCCAGAGCCTATCGTGGGGCTTGAGCACCATGTGTGCTGTGCGTGAAGGATGAGTCAGCGCTGCTGGCGTCTCGTGTTGTAATATCCTTCAGTGTAATCACTGCTGACTGCTTTGTTTTGTCTTCAGATTTTAGTGCAAAATGTAGTCTTATAAAAGTATAAAATTAGAACAATTTGGTGGTGTCCAGACATGGAAAGGGTTGGTCCACGTGGGTAAAAGAGTCAGAGGATGCAACATTCTGGTTTTGAATTAATTGCTTCTGTGGATGTTGTGGACAGCACGGGGACTAGGGCCGAGATGCAGTGGCCATGCACGTGTGAACACAGGTAAAGGAGCAGACCTCAAACTTTCTCAGGACTAGAGATAATAATAATTGTAACTATGTTTGAGGAGAGTTGTCAGCTAGACTGACTCTGGTGTTGATTTTGCAATATATTCATATGGAATGATAATGTTGTACCCTTGAAACTAATATAGGATTGTATGTCATTTATAATTCAATAAAAAGTTACAGTACATAAAATGAAATGGTGAAAATAAATCCAAATTTCTGTCCACAGAAACACCTGCCCGTGAAAGTTTAAAGTGTCTTTATTAACAGTCTCCCCAACGTGAAAGTGTATGGGTGTGTATTACAGCTGCGTGTGGACTCACCCCAAGCTGGGAGCAGTGGAGATGTTCTCCAAGAACTGGCTCATTTTTAGGAGGGGGTGTGATTCACAGTGTGATGCTAATGATGTCCCGTTTTGGAAAACACAACTGTAGGGAGAGCATGAACACCTGTGGTCCACGTGGCTTTAGAAGGAGAAGCCGTCACTGTGTGAACACAAGGTATTTCTTGAGGAGTAATAAAATTATTCTACGTGACAATGTAGTGGCACTTAAACACACCACGACCTTGTCAAATTCACTGAAAACTGTGAAGCACAATGACAGACCTGAACATGTGCCCATGACATGCAGTTTAGGAGGTGGAGGGTCCCGTGGTGGAATGTGGAAGGCGACAGGCAGCCATCAGTCTGCACTGGGAAGGCATGAGCCCCGCCCTGGGGGGATGGGGAAGAAAGTTACTGACCGAAGTTCCTGTGACAGTGAGGGTGCCTGTCACACCAACAGCAAAGGAAACTGCACATAAAACTGTGCTCCAGGTGATAAAGTGAGTTCCCAGGAAGTGCAGGTAACAATGCAGGTGTGGCTGTGCTGTGCACTGTGGTTACATAATCACGTGAGTGGGTGGGCACGGGTGGGAGCCAGACTGCTCACTCTAGTAATGGAAATTGACACTTGTCACCAGGGGAGGAGCCTGACTGATTTAAGCTGTGACCTGTTAGAGCTGCAGATAGCAGAGGGAACTCCTGTTCCGTGTCATGGAGGGAGAAGATTGTACAAGGGAATGTTTATAAACGTGCGTGTTCCTGCATCACTGTGCTCCTCTGTGTTTCATTGTTCTGTCCTTTCACAGAGTTGAAAGAGATGGCTCGCCATGGTGATGAGTCTGCCCTTTGCCAGAGATTGGCTCCTATACCATTCTCAACAAATGTGCACATGCAGTTTTCATCATCCCCTGTAAAAGAGTTTGAGTGTTAAAGTCATTTTGTTCCGGAACCTAGTGCACATTTGCTGTGTTTGATCACATGGAAAAGGAGCAGACAAGGTCAGGTTGGGAGGCCCCTGAGGACGGATGGCGGTGACCTGGGCACAGAGTCTCACAGGGAACCACGCTCTCGGTGAGGGGCTCACTTGTTCCAGGTGGAGATCCCGGCAGACAGTGAGGGGTCCACAGCACCGCCCACTAGGCATCCACAGGGGCTTCCTTTCTCCCCCTCCTGATCCCTGGACAGAAGGACCCCCATCTTCTCAGGCTCTGGGGTATCCACAGGGAAGAGAGCTCTGGCCGCAAAGGAGGGGTCAATATAAGAAAAAACATGTGTCCAGCACAGAAGGGGACCTGTCTTTATGGGGGTGATCAGTGCTCTGGACTTGTTCCTGATCTCAGAGAAGTTTGTACAAGACACCAGACTTCTGCCCTGACCACAGAACAGCCAAGGAGGACACGGACAGACTCACCCCGGGGTGTCTGTGTAGAGCAAAATGTCTGCCCTGAGATTATGACGAAGCTGCCTGAGGGCACACCTGGCTTGGTTCTAAGGCAGGAAGGAGGACAGGGGCAGAGGAGTGGGGCAGTAGAAGCTTTCTCTGCTCACCCTATGGCACTCTGGTGTGTCTCTGTCTCAACACCAGGGGGCGCTCGGAGACTGCTTCTGAGAGGTCTGGTTGTCATGAAAGCTGTCATGACAGCTGTCCATTCTCCTGGCGTCTATTTCTAGGGAGGAAACTTAACAGAAGTGAGATCAGCATAAAATTTCTTTCAACATTATTCCTATTTACAACTTATATTGTTCTCTTTCACTGCCTACTGCACTCAATGTCTTAAATATGACAACACAATTATAGTTTATACCAAAAAATGAAGTTTTCACCCAAAGTTTGAGTATTTACAGAAATAAGCTCTGGGTGCATGTGTCATTCCTCAGTCAGACACGCTGAGACTCTGCACAAGGTGTCTTACACCATAAGCAAAGGGGGGATTGGATATCATATTTCAGCAAATGCCACCGTTTTCTTCTTCCTAAGAACATTGGTTTTCTCAGTCCCCTGGAACTCACTCCACCACATGCATGTTTTCTCAGATTGCTGAAGTGCCAAGCGTCAGCCCTTTTCCAAGATGAAAGTCAACCATCTACTCTTAGCCATCCCAGGGAGTCTCTGGGGGCCACATGCCACTGTGGGCCTGGCTGTGAGGTCAGGGCAGAGGGAAGGGGCTGACTGCTCACCCCTGTCCTGTGCTCCCTGAGACCTGAAGACCCCATGGCCAGGGTCTGGTCCTGCAGACAGAGTACTGTCAGATTTCACTGCCCCCACGGGACGTGGCCTTGGGATTAATCTCAGTTGTTACCAGAGCGAATCTGCACGAACTTTCTCCTTCTTGCCTTTATTTTGCCAGGGAAAGTGGTCTTCCTCAGTCCAGGCTCCAGGACCATGGAGGTCTCAGTGAACTGGCCCCAGGGTTGGATTTGCTCTGTCAACCAACCTCAGGGGACAGAAAAAAAAAGAACAGAATGCCCCTTGTCCTCATGCTTCATCTCTGAGGAAATGGCTCCCTGAGGGCGCACTGGACATACACCTCTCTCCGTCTCTCACTCTGGAGCGTGATTCTAGCACTGTTTGCATGAGGATGATATAACATGCACAGATCAGGGCGCAATCACACACAAAAACACACTCTCACACACACTCAGCTCTCCCCTCTCCCTGAGGGTACATTATCCTGGATTCTGCTGGTCTCAGGTTCTCTGTCCCTGCAGAAGTCAGGGTTCAGCCGGCGCAGACCCAGCATCCTCAGGGTCAGAGTCCTTAGGAGGAAGAATCTCCCTCAGCAGGAAACACCAGAGACAGGGGTATCACTGGGTCCTGTTACCAGGTCCTCCAGGAAGTGCCCGGGACCCCTGCTCCACTGGGATGAGTCTGATGCTCAGCATCCCTGGTGAGTCTCTGACCTTGTCAGCAGCTCAGCCCTCCTCCCCACTGTCTCTGGGCTGCAGGCAGTGCAGGAGGCTGCTGATTGCATTGGCGGTGCTCCCAGTGTGTGGGGACGTGAGACACGACCTCCCTGTGCTCTCAGGGCTGGGCTGTCCCTCACTCAGTCACCACCTGGGACACCTCTAGCCAGGCTCAACACCTTCCTTCTCAACCCTTCTTTCTCAAAAGCGCCTGTGACATGAGGTATATTGCCAGTTATGTCTGCACTTTTTCGTGACTCAGACAAGGGATCATTGTCAGAAATTTCTGGGAGCAGTTGGATTTGTGTGGCTGTCAATGGGATGCTGAGTAAACAACTTTTTTAAAACATTTTATTTATTAATTTCTAGAGAGTGGGGAAGGAAGGGAAAGAGGGGGAGAAATATCAACACATGGTTGCCTCTTGGTGCTCTCCACTGGGAACCTGGCCCAAAACCCAGGCATGTGGCCTGACTCAGAATCGAATGGGTGACGCTTTGGTTCACAGCCCCATGCTCAACCCTCTGAGGAACACCGGCCAGGGCAATTTCTTTATTCTGAGAATTCTGGACACAAGTGACAGGGACTGGAGGGGTGCCCTCCCCAGAGACAAGCCTGAAACCAACACCCTCTCTCCTGGAGGCTGTGTCTGCGGTGGCTTTTCTGTTACTGGGAAGGGTCTGAAATGAAGAGAAAGAAATGCAGCCCTTCACGGGGATTGGCTGGTCACCAACTGGAGCTTTTTTATCTGCAGCTCAGACCACAGTGCACAGCTCACAGCTGTAAAATGGAAGGATTGTAGAAAATGTTGTGCACTCCTCTTCAACCAAGAACAGAAGGGATTGCATTCCCCGTGCTTCTCTATCAAGTTTCACCACAATTGCTATAAATAGTTATCATGGTTGTATTTTTAACTCAAATCTTACTCAGGTGACATTTATGCATTATAACATACATGCATTTTAATTTGGGTAAGTGGTCACTAATTATAAACTGTTTTAATAAAATTCTATCATAGCAATTAAATTTTTTTCCTGGAACTTTCTGCATGTTTGTCCTCTTTACTCGTAGAGACGTGACACGCACAATGCCGTAGGGCAAGGTCCCGGGCAACCTTAGACTGTGACCTGGAGGGCAGGCTCCCAGGAGGGATAGCTGCTCACCGTGTGTGGGGACCGAGGGTCCCCTGCAGGTGGGATGATGACAAAGGTGCACTCAACATCACACACTAGGGAGGAGCAGGGAGGCTTTCTCCCCATAACCTCCCCATCCCTAGAGAGAAGGGGCCCTTTCTCCTCAGTTCTGCTGGGGACCCACAGGGAAGGAGACCTCTTACACGAGAGAGCAACGAACCCGTGTCCTGCACAGAAGGGGACATGCCTGCCTGGGGCTGGTCACTGCTCTGGACTTGGTACTGGCCTAAGGGTTTAAGTAAGAGACAGCACGTTATTCCTGAGCATGGAAATCCCAGGGAGGTGAGGAGAGGCTGATCCTGAGGTCTCTGAGGACACCACTAATGTGCCCTGGGGTGATGGGGAAGGCACAAGATGGGACACTTGGCCTGGCCCTAAGGCAGTTTTCAGTGGACAGAATGTGGAAGTCAGAGGCTGTCTCTTTTGGGTTCTTGTCACCACACACGATGGAGTATGGGCCTGGGCAGTAGAGGGCGCTCGAGTGTTGCTATTGAGGAAACTGGGGTGATTTGAGCTGACACCAGCCAGTTGAGGCTCAGAGATGTGACTTCCCCAGTGCACAGATCTCACAAAGCCCCACCTCACAGTCAGGCACAGGGTCCTGGGGGAGGGGTAGGTGGTTTTGGCTCAGGGAGGAATGAAATAGTTGAGGAGGCGTGGCTGGGGAATCATTTGCATAAATGGGTCCTCCTCTCTCAGAGTACAAAGGGAAGGGAGAGGTTTTGGGAAACCCTGCTTCAGCTGTGGGGCCACAGAAGGCAGGACTCAGGGATGGTCTCCACCATGGCCTGGTCCCCTCTCCTGCTCACCCTCCTGGCTCACTGCACAGGTGACTGCATGTGGGGAAAGGGGGTGGCAACCTCGTCAAACTCATACTGTACTTTCTTGTTTGTCTCTAGACTCATAATCACCATCTCTGTGTGTCTCTGTCCCCCAGGGTCCTGGGCCCAGTCTGTGGTGACTCAGCCACTCTCAGTGTCGGGGAACACAGGACAGAGGGTCACCATCTCCTGCACTGGAAGCAGCTCCAACATTGGGGGTAATAATGTGCACTGGTACCAACAGCTCCCAGGAAAGGCCCCCAAAACCCTCATCTATGCTAATAGCAATCGACCCTCAGGGGTTCCTGACCGATTCTCTGGCTCCAAGTCTGGCAGCTCAGCCACCCTGACCATCACTGGGCTCCAGGCTGAGGATGAGGCTGATTATTACTGCCAGACCTATGATGACAATCTCAGCGGTCGCACAGTGCTGCAGGCCTGTGGGGAAGTGAGACAAGAACCCCTGTGTCATCTGGGAGCTGGGTGAACACTGCAGCTGCTGCTGCTTAGGCTCAGCCTGTGCCCTGTGACTTCTGCTCATTCTCTGGTTGATGTTTTTGGCCCAGGTTCCCCCAAGGACACTGTCTGTGATTGCAGGATGCTTCTCTCCCTTCTGTCCTCACAGTCACTCACAACAGCACTCTCCCAGACTGAGTGTCCTAAATGAAACTGAAAGTCCATTTTCCCACACGATGGAGACAGTTTACTTCAAGGCTGATTTGCATTCAGTTTTTCTTGTGATGTTCAAATAAATAAAACATTTTGTTGGGTCCTTAAACCTACCACGGGGCCTGAGCACTGTGTGTGCTCTGCATGAAGGATGAGTCAGCTGTTTGCATCTCACTTTATAATGTCCTTCAGTGTAATCACTGCTGAGTGCTTTGTTGTGTCTTCTGATTTTCAATAAATTTTCTGTAAAATATGCCCATGTAAAAGCATAAAATAAGAACAGATTGGTAGTTTCCAGAGGTCTGGGATGAAGGAGGTGGCCTTGTGGGTAAAGGCAGTGAGAGAGAACCAACTCCCAGGTGTGAAATGAATGGTCCGGGGGACGTCGTGGACAGCACGGGGACTGGGGCAGAGATGCTGTGGCCGTGCGTGTGTGAACGCAGCTGAAGGAGTGGATCCCCAACATTCATAGCACAAGAAAAAATAAACATTGTTACCATGTGTAGTGATGGAAGTTAAGCAGACTCATTTTGCTGATGAATTTGCAATATTTATCAACATAGAATGATGTGCATTTGAAACTAATATAATATTGTATATCAATTATATCGCAAGTAAAAAGTTACAGTAAATAAAATGACATTATAAAAATAAATCGGAATTTCTGTTCAGAGAAACACCTGCATGTGAAAGTTTAAAGTGTCTTTATCAACAGTCTCCCCACCCTGAGAGCAACCACCAGGCCGTGCGTGGGTGTGTATTACAGCTGTGTGTGGGCTCACCCCAAGCCGGGAGCAGCCGTAAGGTCCTCCAAGAAGGGGCTTCCTTTTAAAAGGTGATGTCATTTTTAACATGATTCTAATGATGTCACATTTTGGAAGAGGCAAAACTGTAGGGAGAGTATGAACATCTGTTGTAAATTTGACTGTGTGAAAACAAAGAAGGAGCAAGTGAATTATTCTGTATGACAATGTAATGTCACCTAAATGGCACTATGATGCTGTGAAATGCGTGAAAACTGTGAAACACAATGACAGACCTGAACGTGTGCACTTGACATGCAGGTTAGGAGGTTGAGGGTCCCGTGGTGGAATGTGGAAGGTGACAGGAGCCCATCAGTTTGCATTGAGAAGGCATGAGCCCCTGCCCTGAGGGGAGGGGTGGGGAGAAAAGTTACTGAGTAAAGTACCTGTCACAGTGGGGGCTGCTGTCACACTACCAGCACAGGAAACTGCACATAAAACTGTGCTCCAAGGGACAAAGTGGATTCCCAGGGGGTATAGGTAACAGTGCAGGTGTGGCTGTGCTGTGCACTGTCATTGCATAATCACGTGAGTGGGTGGGTGCGGGTGGGAGCCAGGCTGCTCACCCCAGTAGTGGAGGTTGACACGTATCACCAGGGGGAGGACGTGTGATTCTCCCGGCAGTGACGTGTTAGAGTTGCAGATGTGAGTATGAACTCAGGGTTCATTCATGGGCACGTGCGACCGCAGTTGGAAATATTTACAAATGTGCCTGTTCCTGAACTATTTCACTCATAAATATTTTATTGTCCTGTCCATTGAGTGGAATTGCACATGGTGTTGCCCAATGTGATGAGTCTGTTTTTTCCCATATATTGGCTTGTATAACATTCTAAAAACAATAATGATGGCTTCTTTGGGGAAATGCGTTTAGAGAGAGAGGCAAGAAGGGGGTGGAAGAGAGACAGGGAGAAAGAGAAAGAGAGAGACAGTGAGAGACACACACACACACAGATGTGGATGTTGTTGTTCCACTTGTTGCACATTCATTGGTTGCTTCCTGTATGTGTCCTGAGCATGGCGAACCCACAGCCTTGCCTCATCACAACACATTCTAAGCAACTGAGCTACTTGGCCAGGGCCTGATTTATGCTATAACTGCAAATTTGTACCTTTGAACTTATTCACTCATTTGTGTCACACCCTACCTCAGCCTCTGGCAACCACCAATTTGTTCTCTGTATCTTTTGTTTATTAGTTTTTTTTTGTTGATCAGATTACACATATAAGTGAGATCAGGGTGTCTGTCCTGCTGTTTGACTTATTTACGTGGCATAATGTCCCTAAGAGTTATTCATGTTGTGTCAGATGACAAGATTCCATTTCTCTCAAAGGCTCATTTGTACATTGATTTAACATTATATATTATGAATGACATGATCTTTAGCCATTCACACATCAGCAGATACTTAGGCAATTTCCATATGTTGGCTGTTGTACAACAATGCCATCTTGGACCTGGGGTTGCACATGTCTTTTAGAGATGTTTTAGTTTTCTTCAGACAAATACCCACAAGTGGAATTCTGGATCATAAAGTCGCTCTGGTTTTAGGAATGAAGCCCAAGGAACCATGTGCAACCTGCTGAGCTGCAGAGACCAGCAGGGCTCTTGGGGCTTCAGGCCATGGTGAGGAGTGTGCACTGTGACCAGCAGGGGGCGCTGTGGGACTGTCCAGGGCTCCTTACACAGATGCTCAGCTAGGACCCTTTACTCAATGGAGCGTGGGGCTGGGGGAGGGGCCGGAACTGACTGACTGTTACTCTGCAGATGGGTCCTCTGTGGCCTGGCAGATCTTCTGAGCAAAGACCTTGGCATTGTCTCAGCAGGTGCTGCCTCCCCAGGCTTTTTCTTTCTTTGATCATATTTTTCCATTACCATTCAGTCCCCCTTTAATCACCCCTCCCCCCATAATCACCCTACGCTTGTCCTTGTCCATGAGTCCTGTTTCCTTTTTGCTCAGTCTCTCCACCCTCTGACCTGCCTCTCTTAGCTGTCACCCTGGTCTCTATCTAAGAGTGTGTCTTTATTTTGCTTATTAGTTCAGTTTTTTCATTGCATTCCACATGTGAGTGAAATCATGATATTTGTCTTTCTCTGACTGGCTTATTTCACACAGCATAAAATTTTCCATGTCCATCCATACTATTGTAAAGGGTAAAACTTTCTTTATTTTTATAGCCAAGCAGTATTTCACTGTGTAAATGTCCCATAATTACTGTATCCACTCATCCACTGATGGACACTTAGGCTGTTTTCATATCTTGGCAACTGCAAGTAATGGGGCAATGAACATAGGGGTGTTTATGTTCCTTCAAATTAGTGTTTGAGGTTCATTCATACACTCTGTAAGGCCATGCTACCCTGAATGCACCTGATCTTGTCTGATCCCCGTTATGTTTAAAGGGGTGAAGCCAACCTACATCACTCTCTGTCTGGGGTGTGAGCCGAGCTCCAGCACCAGGGCTCAGGGAGGGGCTGGGCAGCTCCTGGATGGACACACATTTGCATGGACAGCCCCTCCCCCGGCAGAGGGTGGGGAGAAAAGGAGGCCTGAGTAGCTCAGCCCCACTGTGGGCTCAGGGGCTGTGTGCACCATGGCCTGGACTCCTCTCCTCCTCGTGCTCCTCTCTCACTGCACAGGTAGGGACAGGCCTCAGGGACCAGGGCTCGGTTCCCAAGTTCATTCCCTTCCTGCTCCATCTCCTGAGAAGGTTCCACTGGTTCTGCCCCATCACTGACAAGTGTCTGTGTGTCTGCAGGTTCCCTCTCCCAGCCTGTGCTGACTCAGCCGCCCTCCCTGTCTGCATCTCCGGGAGCCCCAGCCAGACTCACCTGCACCCTGAGCAGTGGCTTCAGTGTTGGCAGCTATGCTATATTCTGGTACCAGCAGAAGCCAGGAGGTCCTCCCCGGTATCTGCTGTCCTACCACACAGACTCAAACAAGCATCAGGGCTCCGGGATCTCCAGTCGCTTCTCTGGATCCAAAGACTCCTCAGCCAATGCAGGGCTCCTGACCATCTCTGGGCTGCAGGCTGAGGACGAGGCCGACTATTACTGTGGTATAGGTCATGGCAGTGGGAGCAGCTACAGTTACTCACAGTGGCTCAGATGACGAGGAAGTGAGACAGAAACCCCTGGACCCATAGAAATTGGCTTTGAACTTCCCTTTCAGTGATGGCCCCTGCAGGGGAGGCTTCTCTGTAGCAACACTTGTCCTTGAGGAGGAAAGCGTAACCCACAGCTTAAGGCTGTCACCTAAGGCAGCACATGTCATCCCAGGAACACCCATGGGAGATCACAGAGCCTGAGATCACAGGCCAACAGGATTTGGAGTAAATGAAGAAGAAGAAATATTTTTTTAACTAAAAGAACTTCACTTTGTCCTCCATTTTTACCTTCTTTACTACTCACGTTGAAAGCTTCATTTCTGACACTTGTGGCCACGAAATGTGAGGGAATTTTTCATCACAGCAAGAGATTCTGTCAGACACCAGCTGTCTTCCCTGCAATTTACCTCAGTGCTAACACTATCTGCCTGGAGCCCATGTGAGATGCATAGGTCAGTTCTCCATCCCACAGGACTGTCCCCACTCAGATGCCAATCATGAACAGGACGTCTGCAGACTGCCCCCAGTTTCTGTGGGATTTGGCTGCATCAGGAGGTTCCATGATCCTGCCTTTGGGTGTGATTAGTTTGCTAGAGCATCTCGTGGAACTCAGGGGAACACTTACTCTACCAGATTGTTAGAGAGTGGGGTAAAGGATAGAGTGGAAGAGGCAGATGAAGTGGTGCAGGGGTGATGAGGTCTGGGAAGCTCCTGAGCATAAAAGTGACCGTCCCTGTGATGCTGGCATGTGTCACCCTGCTGCTGTGGATTCGTTGGTCAAACCAGAAGCTCCACAGTCTCATACATTGAGGAATTGTATGGGGTTTTCACATCACAGACATGGTTAATTATGAACTCTATCTCAGCCCTCCTCTGTTGTTAAGAGAGTGGGATTGGAGCTGAAAATTCCAACCTTCTGATTAGGGTTGGTCTCTATGGTGACCAAGCCCCACCAAGGAACCCGCCCAGAGTCACCATGTCAGGGAAAGGGACACTTGTGCCACCCAGGGCATTACAAATGTTTCAGGATTTCTGCTTCGGGAATTAGGGCAGGAACACACACACACACATTGCATTATGATATAATATAATTGCACAAAATATGGAAATGACAACTCCTCTGAATTTCTAAGAGGAGGGTTAGGCACGTCTCCACATTCAGGTCTGCACTGTTCCATTGGAGCGGTGCAGTTAGTGTTAGAACACAACAGACCCATTTAGACTTTCATGCAATACCTCACATGAAGTGAAATGAGGGCAATCTTAAAATTTTTGAGGAAAGTTCTCTTGCTAATGCTTAATGCCGTTTTCTATGGGCACCTTTGAATTACATTGTACCAGGTGGTTAAGCTATAACATGGTGGTCACTGAGAATTATGGACTTCAGCTTCTACTTGCCCCCCCAAAAAGGGGTGAACTCACAATCACTTTCATAATAACCAAAAATTCCCTTCACTACAAAAGCCTCAATTTTGTTTCTTCTAAGTTTTGTGTAACCAGCTGCTTCCAGGCAACAAGACAATGCTAACAGTGGGTTTGACTATTACAGTTACACTATTATTTTATTAATTCAACTACATCACAAGAAGATGCAAATGTGGCCTTTAATAGGGATGTTATACCTGAACTCGACACCAAGCTCACCCATTTGAGGTTTGACGCGTATCCCAAGGAGTCTCCAAACGCGCATTATAAACGACAGCGTGAGAACATTTTTGCACAGCAACTCCCAGCTCAGCTCTGCGACTTACCTCCCAGGGGCGGGGTGTGGGTATCTTGCAGAGTCTCAGTTCCCAATGAAGAGTGTTACAAAGGGCTTTGTATTCATATGGAGCAATCACATGAGAAAGTTTTTTTTGTTGGTTTATTTCGGTTTGTTTGCCTGTTCTAATATTAAGGCAACTTTTGTTCAAAAGATGTCTCAGTTATGGCCACGGCTCCCTCAGAGCTGCTAGTCTTGCAGATCTTCCTTAAAGTAAAAATCTTCAGAATCAGTCCTTTTTGTATGCTGTGCACAGGAGATGGTCAGCCAGGACTCAGGGGGTTGATGGGGAATTGGTGCTTTGCTGCCCCCTAGAGTCAGGTATGCGAGGTCCATGCACTGAACAGGCCTGGAGCCCTTCCAACCCTAACCTTCCAGGAGGGAAGCTCCTCCTGCTCCTCCTCAAGGTCCCTGGGAACCAGACAGACCTGCCACCTTGCTCCCAGCGCAGCCCTTCCTGCCCCTGTCTGTCTGTGTCTGTGACTCTGCTGTCACTCCCATCCCCCCTCCCTGAGTCGGAGAGGGTCTTTCCTGGATCCGAGGGTCTAAGGAAGCCCCCTAACATGCTTACAGTCAGGTAAACTATCACAGGTATCATCACCTGCTGACAGCAGAGAACTGTCCAGAAGATGCGGAGGGAGAAGGAAGCTGCCTGAGGTGGGCAGAGGCCCAGAGGTGATGTGACTTAGGGAGTCCGTGCGTCCAGGCCGCAGCCCAGCGTGGGAGCTCATTCTGGACAGGCCCTGCCCCCTCGGACCATCTCCTCAGAATTCTTCTCTTCTCACCCGGTGAGCTAACACCCAGGGGGCCCTGCGGATGTGGAGTCTGGGGGAGCCCCACGGTCCTGGAGCTGGTGCTGAGGTGTGAGCAGCTGTGCCTGCCCCCAGGGGCCCCAGAGCCCCTGTTCACGTGCCCGGGGTGGAACCCAGCAGCTGTGGCCTCTGTGACATAAAATCCGTGAGGGTTTCTTTCTTCTCACTGGCTCCTTTGACTTCTTCATCTGTGGATCAGGAGAGACATGTTTTAAACCCCACCTTGTGTGCTAAGAGAGGAGTAAAGGAGGGGAACACATTATCAGTGTAAATGAGTAAAACTCCCTGTATGCTAGAAATAGAACTGCTAACATTTAGAGATGAAAACACAGTTTCACCAGGAAATGTGTACAAAATCTCAAGATGGAAAAACGTTCTGAGCTGGAACACCGAAGAAAAAACAGAGACGAATCAACTGTGCTTTACCAGGTTGTAAATATTGTGCTCTTTGACAGACAAAGTGTATATCTAATCTAAACAAAAAACTTTAGTGTAGGTCACTTAATGCTGAAAAGGTTATTTCAAAAGAAGCTCCACCGAGTATAACATGATAATGTTAAATAAGCACGGGGAGAAATGCTCAGCCTCAGAAGGCGTCAGTGACGTTGGATGAAGCCACAGGAGACAGCACCACACTCCTGAGAGCGTCTGAAGGTCCCGTGAGTGACTGTGCATAGTGGGACGCCATACAGGACCCGCTCTCAGGCCCCACTGGTGGGAGCGAAAGTCATGGAATCGCTTCACAAGACGGTCTGGTACTTCCTCAAACGTTACAGACCTGCCTCCTGGCACGTCCCGCTGCCGTGTACCAGAGAGCAAGGCGCACACACTGCACGTGCTTACCCTGGGGCCTCACAAACACTCAGAGCAGCTTTCCTTCCAATCTCCACAAACCGGAAATGACCCCCATCTCTCCGTGGGCGGGTGTTGGAAGGCCCTGTGCATCATCCACAGACTGGGCACTGTTAGCAACGAAAAGACATGGATGTATGATGTAGCGTGGGTTCAGTTTCAAAATGCCAGATGAAATATAAAGACAGGGCATAGTATATTATTTCAAATTTATGCAATGCTAAAATACGAAATTGAATGTTTGTGGGGAAAATGCAGATCAATGCCTGCTTGGGAACTGGGGAGAGAGGTTGAAAAATAAAGGAATTTCACAGAATAAGGATCCGCTTGTGACAAGTGCAGTCATTCTCTTGATATTAGTGGTGATTTCCCAGGTTTACATAAATGCCAAGTTTATGAAATGGTGCGCACTATATGTGTAGTTGGTTGCCTGTCAAATACACCTCCCTAAGTGGTCATGCATGTTTGATGATTACTCATTAGGACAGAGAAGGTTCTTAGCAACCTGGATCCCCTGTGCTCCCTCGTCCAGTCAGTGCATTGCCCTCTGACACCACGATGCTCAGTCTGCAGGCTCTGCCTCAGTGCCTCACATTCTCACGCATCTGAGTATTTGCTAAGCCGGGTACACCATCTCACAAACCTGCCCATCTTCTCGAAATGCTTTGTTCTCCAGGATGACCCCACTGTGCAGTCTAAGCCACAATCCCCAGTGCCCTCTGAGGGGCTCCAGTTGAAATAGTAGCCCAGGGGTGGCTCTGAGAGCCCTCTGCTCCCTCCCTCCCTCCTACAGCTTTGGCCACATGGGATTGTGGTCCTGATTTCCCTGTCTCCTTCCCCTTGAACTCCAAGAGACCCATCTCAGGAAAGGTGGTTTTGTTTATATCAGAGGCCTGGTGGGCAGCACGTAGTGTGTCTAGAGATGTCTGTGGACTGACAGTGACCAGGGGTTTCCATCCACAGATGAATTCTGAGCAGTGAGAGCAGGGGTGCTGTGGGTCCACCAGAGCCAGATAGTGGGTGCCTCCCGCTGTGGCTTGGGGCCTGTGGTTACTGATGGGACCCTGCAGCTGCATCCCCACTGGGCTGGGCAGAGCCTCCTGCTCACTGGTCTGTGTAAGGTCCCAGCAGCTGCTTCTGCCTCGGACCCTCCCAGGGGGCAAACCCAGTCTCACCTATCAGCTCCTCTGTCCAATCAGCTAGGCTCACATTTGGCTACTTCTCAGGGTGGAACAGGTTCATCATCATTGGGGAAAACAAATAAGAGTGAACAGCTCCTCCTCTTCTCAGCCAATGGGGGAGATAAAAGAGGCCCAGCCCACCTCAGACCTCATCTGGGGACAGAGGAAGCTGCTTGCACCATGGCCTGGACCCCTCTCGTGCTCGTGCTTCTCTCCCACTGCACAGGTACGGCGAGTCTTCAGATGCCCAGGGTCACCCACCAATCCTCTGCCAGCTCCCAAGGCTTAGGTCCCTAAGTGGCTTAAACTATGTTCTGACCCAAGTAGCCATGTGTGTCTGTACATCTGCAGGTTCCCTCTCCGAGGTTGTGCTGACTCAGCCGCCCTCCCTCTCTGCATCTCCTGGATCCACAACTAGACTCACCTGCACCCTGAGAAGTGACGTCAGCGTTGGTGGATACAGGATACGCTGGTTCCAGCAGAAGCCAGGGTCCTCTCTCCAGTATCTGCTGAACTACCACACAGACTCAGACAAGGGTCTGGGCTCTGGGGTCCCCAGCCGCTTCTCTGGATCCAAAGACGCCTCGGCCAATGCAGGGCTCCTGACCATCTCTGGGCTGCAGCCTGAGGACGAGGCCGCCTATCACTGTGCGATCAGTCACAATAGTGCTCCTCACAGTGACACACACAGAGGGGGAAGCGGGACAAAAACCTTGGCCTGCCCAGGGTGAGTGTGGGTGGAGGTGAAAGAGGGTATCGAGGGACAAATGAAAATTGAGAAAACACAATAAGAAATGAACTATTTTTTTTAAAAAAACTCAACTTTTCACAGTCTTGATCAAGATGATTGAATCCTTTAAAGGCAAACTGCATGCACACAAACTTTCCTTGGAAGCGTTGCTGATGCACAGTGTGTCTACTAGACTGTCCCCCACAGCACAGATCCTGGTCTTCAGGGATTGGAGCAGAGACGTTCCTGTCCCTCCGAGACTCCTGAACTCAGGTGGGCCCAGGAGGTGGGGGAGGATGCAGGCCGGGTAGGTCAGGAAAGGATAGAACCTCACAGTAGATGGGAAGTCATAAAGAGAACCCAGATGAAAATATGGAACTGAAAATGCAATAGATGTAATTTAAAAAGAAATCTGTCTGGAGGGAGCAAGAACATGGAATGCTTATTTGTTATTTTATGTATTTTTCTGTTATGTGTTGATAGATTAGTGGTGGAAATCACTCACATCATCATAAATATTCTGAAGACAATGTCAGCAGGGGGCGCTGTGGATCTTCTCAGGGCTACAATGGCTGAATCAAACTCTAATGGTTCTGATTAAATGGAGTTTGAGCTGATGCTCATGGCCCAAGTTAGAGGTGCTTCCCAAGTCAGAGGAAGCAGGTGCTTCCTCCAAGCGTCGGAGCTCAGAATGACCCCAGCCTCCTCCTGAAGGTGAAGCTACAAACTGGGCCCAGGACCCAGAATGGGATGGCGCTGTGAGTTCATTTTGTGTATGGCAGCACCGAAAACACCCTTCATCAGGGGAGCTGAGGAGGAGATAAAGGGACACCCAGAGAGCAGCCCCAGCCTGAGGCTAGGGGATTTGGAGAGTGTCCACCATGGCCTGGACTCCTCTCCTCCCGCTCCTGCTCTTCACCCTCTGCCCAGGTCCATGGACATTTCAGAGACCAGCCTGTGGAGCAGTGCCTCTGCCTTTATGCTTCATTCTTGACACGTGATACTACTTATTTCAGGGTCTAATTGTCAGGCTATGAGTCTCAGGAGCCCTCTCAGACTGTGTCCCCAGGAGGGACAGTCACTCTCACCTGTGGCTCTAGCACTGGAGCACTTACCAGCAGTCACTATTCACACCGGTGCCAGCAGAAGACTGGCCAAGCGCCCAGGACGTTCATTGATTTATGACACAAACAAGAAGCAATTCTGGACACCCAGACCCCCACCTATGACCTCAGGGAAACCTCCTGGGCAAGAGAGCGACTCTGACCCTCTTGGGGGCATACCTGGGGGACAAGGTTGGAGAAATGCTGCCTATGACTCTGTAGTAGTGGCTGACACAGTTACAGTGTGAGAAGAGGTCCCAAGGCACCATCTGCCCTTTGAACAGCCTGGGCACAAACATGGTCACGGGATATGAAATCACAGTCCCGGCATCTGAACTCGCAGGGCAGCCAGGGTGCCGAGTGTCCACAGACGGCAGGGGGTTACTGACACAGCCTCCAGTTCTCTTTGAAAGAAGAACAAATGTCACCAAGAATTTTACAGGTAAGGGGCAGGACAGCAAAGGAAAGGTTATTCCCACAAGGACACACGCACACACGGACAGTCAGGTCTGAGGGTGGCTTGTCCGACATTTAACAATGAAGACAACTTCGTAATCGGGTGTAAAGAAGCAGAGGAGGCAGAGATGCTAGGAAATGGAGTTGGATCGCCGTCCCAGAGGAGGTTCCTTGTTCATCTTCCTTCTCCAGCCTCTGTGGTGCTTGAGGGCAGGAATGCCTATACTTTGTTTTGTGTCAAAGCAACTGCCTGCTCCACACAAGTGTTTGCAAAGCTGACTGGAGAGCAGACAGCCTGACTACAGGGCTCACAATTCAAGACGTTCCTTAGAACTGGACCCACGGTGTGCAGCTAAAGAATAAATTTGCTTATTTTCACTGCAGAAATTTCTTTGTTGGCTCATTAAAGATACTTCCACAGAAATATATCCCTTCTTTTCTTGTAACTATTTCCTCCCCTTTGGCAGAAAAACCACTTCCTTTACCCCATAATTGGATACATTGTGGCTTACTGCATGAATCTCTGCCCCAGATTTGTAATTATTTTTTATCCCAAATAAATGGTTGTAGCCTCTCACATTGGCTTTTAGTTTTCAGGTTAACATCAGTGATATTATACAGTTGTGATTTATAAAGAGAAATGCTAGAGTGAAACATAGTAGAAACATAATAAAAAGTAGCCCATATCTTGAGAAAGTCATGGATTTTGAGCATACGTACTTATGGAACTGATGTCTGCTCCCCCCTGCCAGGGAGAAATCTGGACCAGGTGCTCAGTGAAGGGGCGGGGCATCGAGAAAGGGAGGTGGAAGAAGAGGACAGTGAGCATCCTTACAGCCAGAGTCCAGCTCCAGCAGCTGAGCCTGTGGTTCTTCCCAAACAGGGCATCTTGGAATCCCACCTCCCTCAGGAAAACAGGCTAAACGGTTTCCCATAGGGTGTCTTACTGGCACTTACATCAGAAGTTAGAGGGTCCAAACAGAGCCAGCGATGACACCAGTGGGTGCGGGGCTGCCCTGCCGTGAGCTCTTTCAGAACTGTTCCTGCCTTGCTGGGCAGATGAGAGTCATCCCCCAGTAGGTCTAAGCTGACACTGTTTCTGGATATGCAGTAGGGTGAAGGGTTGTCGTGTCTCCTGTAAGGACAGTGTTAGGAATTTGGGGGTTCTGACCAGCATGTAACCCGACAGGGTCCATGTGTAAGTTACAGTTGAGACACCAGGGTCTACGTGTGCTCGTTACAGCACACAGATGGGAGATGGGAGGGAGGAGACAAGTCCCAATGCTGATCGGCACCGAAACTCTGGAATGAGATGCAAAAGATTTTCTCTTACTTATTGTAGAGAGGGTATGTATAAGATTTATCATCTGAGAGGGGCCTCACATGATGTATACGTGTGAAATATAACTGGTAATTATGCAAAGAATGCAATAAAGTGAAGATAAATAACAGACTGCAGAGGGGGAACCTGCGTGGTCCCAGCTAGTGTAGATATATGATCTAGTCATCTGTAGCCACCGGCAGTGGGACTGGGAGGTGAGAGGACTGTGGAGATACTGTGTGCAGGACTTTGAGAAAGACAGCGTCATGGGAATTTGAGAGGCATGTGTGCCTCAGCAGTCAGGAATGAGGCACTGGCGGGGCCTCCACGGTGAAGTGAGGGACTGTGCTGTGATTATACACAGTGGATCAGAATCATTGTATTGGGGAGTCCCATCATAGACATGGGGTACAGTCAGTGACCTGCTGAGCTGCAGGAACCACCTGGGCTCCAAGGCCTTCAGGGAACTTGGAGATGTTTGTCCTTGCCAACACAAGGGGGCACTGTGGGACTTTGCTGTGGTCCCTGAACAGCTGCTCAGGGAAGACTGTTCACTCAGTGGGGCCCGGGTTTGCAGACTGGACCCTGTGCTCACTGCTGGGGACTCTGCATTTGTGTTCTCTGTGGCCTGGTGGAGTCCCCTGAGGAGGAACCTTTGTGTGGTCTCAGCAGATGCTTCCTCTCAAGGCTCACCCAAGGAATGAAGCCACCCTCCACACCCCTCAGTCTTTGGTGTGAGCTGAGCTCTGGGCTCACAGGAGGGCTCAGGGAGGGGTTGGGCAGCCCCTGGGTGGACACACATTTGCCTGGATGGCTGATCCTGTGGCAGAAGGTGGGAAGGACAGGAGGCCTGGGGCAGCATAACAAGTTGGTCTGAAGTTAAGAAGTCGAATCAAGGGGTCACAGCGGAGCCGTCCTATCTTTTCCAGGGACCTGAGGCACCCTGTGTCCCTGAGACAAAGCACTTCAGGTGCTGTGTGAGGACGCAGGTCTAGGAGGAATCCAGGCACAGAGCTGGGATAGCATTTTCGCACGTACCTGGGTTGTGATGTCAGGGAAAAGGACGTCAGGCAAGAATCGGTGCACCGATTGAGGGCCTGAAGACATGAAACCCCCGTGTGGGACGTGAGAGGATGAAGGCGAGGCCCCAGCGTTCCTGGGAGAACCGTGAGCCTGCTCTGGAGAAGGTGGGTGAGGTGGGTCCCTGGATGTGACTTGGCTACAGCTCATATCTCCCAGAATCCATAAGAATTTACATGAGGGGTGTTTTCTGAGTCCACGAGACCTGGAGAGTCCTTCCCTCTCCTCGTGTCCCCTTTTAGCTTTTAACCAACACTAGTTCACAGGGGCACTTTGCAGTATCAGGAAGCACAGTCTCCCCGGGGTGTGCACAAGAAGACTCCACCCAGGAAGGTTCTGAGGAAGCTCTCACCAGGGGAGAAGCAGAGGCACTATGGGCGTGTCTGACACTGGTCCAGACCCCCAGGCAGAGCCCCTAAGTGTGTGACCTTGGAGGCATTGCGGACCCCCTTGAGTTCCACCCCGGGTCTCCAGAGTCAGGCCAGGGCACACACCCTCTGTGATCACACAGGGCTGCAGCCTGAGGGAGAACGAGGCTGGTGGTCACGGTCAAAGGAGCTGAGTACAACCCAGTGACCCAGGAACATGCAGTCCATGGGAAGTGCTAGAACATCTCCCCTCCATTCCCCCCATTACAAACCCCACACATCTGTCCCTGCCTGTGGACAGCACCAGCTCACGTTTGGATTCTCTGTCCCTGTGCTAGTGAAGCTGCAGGGACTGATGCTTCTGAGTCACTCCACGTTTAGGAATGCCACAAAAATCACTCCTGTTCTTCCTGCTCGTGCAATGAAAAGAACATTTCTTTGTCCGCAGAAGCTACGATATCTCCACCCTCATGTTGACTGGGAATGACAGAGAGAATCCCCTCTTGTGAGAGCCAGGAGCTTCAGGTGCCCTGCAGCCCAGTCCCCTATCTGTCCCCTGAGCCTGGCCCAGGATGTGCTGATCATTCCTTGAGTCTGATATGTGCACACAGTAGCATGTCCAATTTCTCCTGAGGTCGCATCCTTGAGGAACTTCCAGGTTCCCAGGCACAGGAGGGAGCCCTGTCCCTTTAAGGCCCTGGCTCTCAGGGTCATAACTTATACACAGTACCCAGTTTAATAACACAAATCCTAATTACTTAAAGATTTCTAAATACATTTGAGTTCATTGAAGTCTAGAGCCTATGACACAACACTCAATACCACCAGTTATGAAAATTACATGAAAATATCAAGAAAACTCTGTTTTCTGTTCAAGTTCAAATTTGGAGCAATTTTCAAAAAAGTTCATTAGGACTCAATGTGGAATGGGTTGAAAAAGGGAAAACAATATACACACAAAAAAGTTGTTTATAGTAGTGCCTAATTTTTCAATCTTTAGACTGAAAATAATTTTAAGATTAGACTAAGAGGGGGAAAGGCAAAAGAATCATAAATATATAATATATTGAAAAAAGCAAGGAATAAATCATCAGAATTGTGCTGAAGGGGACATGGCAGGCCCGAGTGGGAAGAAGGAAGACAGGACACGTCCTCTCCGACAGTGTGGATTGTGGCGACCGAGAGGGACACAACCCGCAGGTACCTGGGCAGTGGGGGTGGGGGTCGAACAGCAGCGTCTCCAGCACGCACCGACGACACGACGTCCCGTCATTCACAGAGACATTGTGTCAGTACAAACTGGCATAGTGCAGTGAAGGTTTCGAGCCTTGAACTGGGATTAAGAAGTTCTTCCATGTGAAATGGCACCACGCAAGCAGAAGAAGCACGAGCACATGTCAAGAAAACCTGAAATCTCTGGCAACATAAACACAGTGAGTGTGTCCTGCATGGAGCGGCCTGGAAGTCACTGGCTGTCAAGAGACAATAATGTCTTAGTTCCCAGCTCCACGGAGAAGCCTATTCATTCTCATGCTGCGGGCAGTGACATCCAAAAGGCTCGAGGGCCAAATCAGGATGCCCTGCAGGAGTGCGGGCTGTGGTCCGGGGGCTGGTGGGCCCTGGATCAGAGACCAGCAGGGGGCACTGTGGGGCAGACCCTGCCAGGACCAGCTTAGGGAAAGGCCAACATGGGACATGCTCTCCTGCCTTTTGCACACTGGGACAAAGACTTTCCCCACCACCGTGTGGTTTTTACAGATCCCTCATTGTTTATTTATTTCAACGGAATCTAGTGTTTCACACTCATATCAGGGAGCACAGTCTAGAACCAGTAGCCCATTGTCTCAATGAACGCCTCCAAACTCTGTGTTAGAAAGCAACATGTCATCTGATGGTCTGTCACCCAGCAGATAGTTCCTGATGCCAGAGGCAGGCTGCCCAGGAGAATCTGTGAGTGGTCAGGACGGCACCAGGGACACACACAGAGCTCAGCTGTGTCTGACTCCAGATGGCTGAGTGTTCCTGGGCCCATATAAGTTCACCACAAGGTGGATACCTGGTATGTTCTGGACTGAGATAGAGGTGAGGAGCACTAGAGGATGTGACTGGGAAGAGAAAGAATCCGATTAAGTGTCCAAGTTCCAGCCTCTGCACAGCGTAGGATGGGAGGGGATGAGAGTCAGGTCCGTGAGCAGGAGGAGGCGGGGGTTTGGTGAGAGATGAGCCTGCTGCTGGTCTGAGACAGAGCAGGGGAGCAGGAGAAGGACAGTCTGGTTTTCAGGTTTCAGAGGGAGGAAGTGAAGGATGGGATGAGGGAGAGGGTGGTCCTTGAAACTGGGTGGGAGGGGAGTAGCTACTCCTCCTGGGGAAGGTCACAGGCAAGTGAGTGTGGCTGAGTCCCAAGGTGAGCCCTGGGATGGAAACTTTACCCACAATGCCCTGCTCTTTCAGTGGTGACTCAGGGAGGTTTGTTTTCCAGAAGATAGCAGCAATAGCTAGTTTTTTATTTTCTCTGAGGTTTAACTGACCCCGGTGTCACCAGGCTGATTTCGTCCTGGGAGCGAACCCCCTGGGTATTACCAGGCATGTGACCCCACAGCAGCCTGCCCCGAGAGGACAACGGGACCCTGCTACCAACAGACGGGACCCCTGGCCTGCACGAGATCCCTCACAGCAGCACCCTGACACCTTCACTGTGCCCAGGGAGGGGACTGTCTCACTCATCCTGGGAAGGTAAAGCCTGTCCCTGGGATTGGAACTGGGTCTGTCACAGGCTGACACACAGCTGGCAGGCCTTGGTAGCCATCAGAGAGCAAAGACAAACAGTTTCTCCAACTGGTGCCACCACATGGGTCACTCTGCCTTCCACCCTCATCATTGGTCAGTTGGGTCGGGTGTGTGGACACTGGAAACTGACCAGGGAAACGGGCAAGGTGGTTCCAGTCTCACCAATAGCAGCTCTGACCCCCGAGATTTTTAATGTTCCCCAAAATGTCAGTTCTGAGGAGAGCCACACCCCCTCCCATCTGTGAGGAACGGTCTGCAATGATGTGTTCCTGGGAAAGGGAGGAGGCAGCAGAAAGTCCGAAGTACGGCCTCCTTTCCCAGCAGGACTAGCACGGGGAAAGCAGGTTGACAAGTGGCAATGGTGGCCAGGCCCACATCCCCTGGGCGCCTCTGCTTCCCCTGCCCCTCCCTCAGGTGAGGACAGTCCCAGAGGACCTGCACCTGGGCCTGGGGCCCCACAATCCGTGATGCGGCTCCTTCCGGTTTTCTTTCCAAAGTGCTTCCCCCGGTGACCTTGAAGTCATGTCTGAGGATCCCCACTCACAAGGTCCTGGTGACAGGTGGTACTGTCACCGTCACTGTCCCCTTCTGTGTCCAGGAAGCTGGGATCAGAGAACCTGACTCAAAAAGTCAGATATCTGCTCTCATTACAATATACACGGGACCATGGGAATTACTTATTCAGTGTGTGAAACAATGAAGTTCCCACCTACTAGGTAAAGCATGGTTAAACTTATATGCATTAAAACATACTTATTGTCTGCTGAAAGAGAGAAAATACATTGAAAGACTATTTTTGTGCCTTGGAGAAATACAGATTAATTTCTAACAAGGGAGGAATCACAGTAAAAAATAAAAGTGTCCTGAAAACAGGGCTCACACTGCCTTGGGGCAGTCACTGCTCTGGGCCTGGTCCTGCTCCAGGGGAGACGACCTGAGTGAAGGCAGCAGTGCTGCCTTGGACTGTGCTGAGAGACATGTGGAGCAACTCACCCTGAAGAGTCTGTAGGACATGAAAGTGTCCTGGAGTGACAGGGACCTCCCATTTGAAGGCAGGTCAGGGACAGGGCTGTGGGGATGCAGCACCTGTCTGTGTTGGGACTCAGCCAGCATGTCACACAGTGGTATGTCTAAGTCTGGGCACCAGGGGGCGCTCAGGGACTGTTCCTGAAGGTCTGGGGTCATCAGAGCTGGGACCTGTGACTTGGCACTGCCTGGTGTCCTCTGCTTAGGGCACACAGCTGTGACCTTGCCACGCCCCGGGTCTCACACAGGCTCATCCCTAACCCCCCGAAGTCCCCAGGCACAGGTACCTGACAGAGGGCCCAGGGAGGGATCAGAAATTGGGGGGTTTCATTTGCATGAGTGGGCCCTCCCTCTGTCAGAGTATGAAGAGGGGAAGGGAGAGGTGTGGGGGAAGCTCTGCTTCAGCTGTGGGGCCACAGAAGGCAGGACTCAGGGATGGACTCCACCATGGCCTGGTCCCCTCTCCTGCTCACCCTCCTGGCTCACTGCACAGGTGACTGGATAAGGGGACAGGGGAGGAGACCTTGGGAGGACACTTGGGCATCTTCTTCCTGCTCCTGTCTCTGGACCCAGAATCACCATCTCTGTGTGTCTCTCTCCTCCAGGGTCCTGGGCCCAGGCTGTGCTGACTCAGCCGCCCTCAGTGTCTGGGAACCCAGGACAGAAGGTCACCATCTCCTGCACTGGAAGCAGCACCAACATTGGGGATGGTTACTATGTGGGCTGGTACCAACAGTTCCCAGGAAAACCCCCTAAAACCATCATCTATAGTACTAGCAGCCGACCCTCGGGGATCCCCGACCGCTTCTCTGGATCCAGGTCTGGCAGCGTTGGCACCCTGACCATCAGTGGGCTCCAGGCTGATGACGAGGCTGACTATTACTGCCATTCCTATGACAGCAGTAGCAGTGCTCCCACAGTGCTGCAGGGCCGTGGGGAAGTGAGACAAAAACCTGCTGTCCCCTGCAGTGCAGTTCCCCGGTGCAGTCCCCACTCTCCTGAGAAGACAGCTGCTTTCTCGGTTTGCTTGGCCTGAACTCAGGTCTGAGACCCACCACAGGGGACTGGGACAGGAACATGTGTCACATTCTTTGTACGTTGCCTCTGAGGCCTGTCTGGGGCAGCAACACATTGTGCAGTTTTCTGAAATGAGGGAAGGTCCTGTGTGTCAGGGGGAGGCTGTGCTGGGAACAGAGCCCATGATGGATGGGTCAGCAAGAACCAGGGACAGGGAACCCGTCTGTGTCCATGTCACTGCACATCAGGAAGGCCCAGTGTGTGCTGTCACCAACATGTACCCTCTCGACCTCCACCCTGCCCATCACTCATGACAGATCCACCCTGTGTGGCTCACGATCCATTCCCAGGATCAGCTCTAGCAGCTCAGGGTCCCTGACCCTCACTGGGCTCAGAGCTGGGGACAAGGCTCCCCTTCACAGCCACCCTGTGACAGTGTCCTCTGTGCTCACACAGAGCTTCAGGCCTGTGGGACCTGAGACCAGGAGAAGCTCGTTCTCATCTGCAGGGAGGGGACGTCCCAGCCTGTACCACTCAGGAAACCTCTGGCTTCTGGTTTTGGTGCTGCCACCAAAGGCAGGTTCTTCCAGAGCAGCCCCTGGGGAGTGGGTGTGCCTCTCCCCCCACCCCTGCCACTGTCCTCACAGCACCTCACACAGCCCCTTCCTGGACAACAGGTCTCAGAAAGAACAGGAAGTCAGCTCCCCAACAGCTGGGGACACAGAGTGGCTCTGCTCTGAAGCCCAGGTGCTGGAATGGGGGCACCATCCCGAGATGGCTCCCAGTGTTCCCCCCTCCTGTTCCCCCACCCTGTGTGATCCCCCCAGCTTTGGGGCTGGATGGACTTTCTGACTGTTCTCTGACACCAGAGTAGGACAAAGTGATGAGGGAACATTCAGTGTGGTTATGAGAAGCCTGACTTGTACAGGTCCACTCTCTCCTGGGCTCATTCCCTGTCTCCTTCTGTCTCTGTCTCTCCTTATCTATGTCTCTCTTTGCATTTCCCTGTCTGTGTTTATCTCGTTGCTTCCTTCTATCTTTCTTCGTGTCTCCCCTCGCTCCTGTCTCTCTCTCTCTCTCTCTCTCTCTCTCTCTCTCTCTCTCTCTCTCTCTCTCTCAGACTCTCTCCCAATGTAGTGGAGAAGCAACATCAGATACAATGACCTCTCCTACCGGGACCCAGTGCAGAGAACCCACAGAGGGTCCAGGCCCACAGACAGAAAGGACCTGAAACCCTCGGTCTCAGCTGAGTCCTGCCAATAACCATGGTTGATCCAGAGGCAGACCCCACCCTGGCAGAGTCTCAGCTGAAACCTCAGCCCAGCTTCCCAGGAGATCTTGAGCCGAGTCTCCCAGCTGAGCTGAGAAGGGCTGGGGCACAGAGACTGTGAGACACTCTGTGTCTTGTCAGTGCGAAGTTAGGGCGATGCTGTCACACAGCAGAGACAGCTCACACCCCTTTAGGCCTGGCCTGGCCTTGACCTCCTGTTCCTCCCACCCTAGGCCCAGCTCTGTGTCCAGCCACTGGATGAATTCTCTTCTGCCTCTGAGACTCTGAATTCAGTTACCTGGGGCACACTGTTTCCAGCTGTGTGCAGGGCTGGCTCCTGCTGTCCTTCAGCTCACAGCACAAGTGCCCCCAAGCAGGCCTTGTGGACGCCACCTGGGGTCCTGCCCTCCCTCCAGCACTTGCTTTGTTTCACTAGGGCCCTTGTTCTTCTTTCCTACATAGTCTCACTTTCCTGTCATTCCCCCCCACAGGCCATGAGCTTCTGGAAACAGAGGACCCTGGGTATCTTGGTGGCACCGTCCCCAGTCCCAGCAGGGCCTCCTTCAAGGTGAATTTTTTAGGCAAAGGAGCTGGATCAAGAATGAAAGAGTGTCAAAGCCACTCTTGCCTCTGAGCTTCTCACTTTGGGGATATGGGGGCTCATAGTAACTGTGCATGTTATTTGGGAGTGGGAGGTTGCCCAGCCTGTCCCTTCCCTGTCCTATTTCTTTGAGCAAGCAGGGCAGAGCCTGCCCCTGGTGGTCAGCCCCAGCACTGCAGCCCCAGGCAGGAAACCACAAACCAAACACACAACCATTTCCTGGATTTGAGCCTGCAGACCCTGACTGTTTCCTTTAGCGTTGAAATGGGAGCCCTGCTGAAAGCTTGCTGAGCTCCCACAGCGGCCCCACTGACTCAGAGACGTGTGCTGGTGCGAGAGTCTGTGCTTTCAGCAGGTCCATGGGGGATTTTTATCCATATTAAGGTTTGAGAAGTGTCTATACTTCCATGATTATGACATTATTCCTGAGAGTTCCTCTTATATAGTCAATCAAGTTAACATTCCAGGACACAGGCTCTCCCAAACTGCCATTCACAAATACAGGAAAAGTCAGAAGCAGATTTACAATCTCAGGTCATTACTGAAAACTGTGATTTGACCTCCAACTGCAGCCAGAGGTTGGAAGAAATTTCCACACACATGTGTTTTCTGAGGATACATTTTGGACCTCGCAGGAATATATACATTTCTACACAGCTTTCTGTATACTTTTGATTTGCTACCTATTTACAAAGTACTACACTCATCTGTTCTCCCAGTTTCTGAATTCCACTGAGGAGGGCGGTCACTTGGTGTTTGTCATCTCTGTCAGACTGATGTCACTCAGTTTATTTGCACAAAGATGTATATAATTTTAGAAATGGATAATTTTCGTACACATGTACTTATCCATTGATGAACATGTACAACGTTTCCATGTCTTGGCTGTTAAGAATAATGCTGCCATGGCTATGGGGTGCACACATCTTTTTGACTCTGTTTTCTTCCACTTCAGAGCGATACCCAGAATGGAATGGCTGCATAGTACACACGTTCAACTTCAGGAATCAGTCCATGGATGTGTGACTACAAAGAGTGGCCTGAGAGGTGCAGTAACCAGCTGGCTTCCAAGTGCTTCAGGCCCTGGGAAGGCATGTGCCCTATGACAAGAGGGGGCGCTGTAGGACTGTCCTGAGTTACCTACACAGGCTCACTGAGGCCCATTCCCTTAGTGGAGCCTGGGTCTAAGGGCGGGGCTTGTGTTCCCCAATGAGAAACAACAGCTGTTTTACTCAAACATTGTAGAGTCCCCGGAGTGCATCTGTGTGTGGTCTGTGGGTGCTTCCCCCAAGGACTCTCCCAGGGGAAGCAAAACTCCATCCTTTTCATTGTGGGGAGTGAGGTGAGCTCCAGCACCAGGGCTCAGGGAGGGGCTGGGCAGCCCCTGGATGGACACACATTTGCATGGACTGCCCCTCCCCTGGCAGAGGGTGGGGAGAAAAGGAGGCCTGGGCAGCCCAGCCCCACTGTGGGCTCAGGGGCTGTGTGCACCATGGCCTGGACCCCTCTCCTCCTCGTGCTCCTCTCTCACTGCACAGGTAGGGACAGGCCTCGGGGACCCTGGTCATCCTCAGTATTTCTCCCCTCTTGCTCAGAATTCTAGAATGGTACAGTTTCTTGAGCAAGTATCCAGTATGTTTGTGTTTGCAGGTTCCCTCTCCCAGCTTGTGCTGACTCAGCCGCCCTCCCTCTCTGCATCTCCTGGAGCATCAGCCAGACTCACCTGCACCCTCAGCAGTGGCTTCAGTGTTGGCGGCTACTACATATACTGGTTGCAGCAGAAGCCAGGGAGCCCTCCGAAGTTCCTCCTGTGGTATAAATCAGACTCAGAGAAGTACCAGGGATCCGGGGTCCCCAGCCGCTTCTCTGGATCCAAAGACGCCTCGGCCAACGCAGGGCTCCTGACCATCTGTGGGCTGCAGCCTGAGGACGAGGCTGACTATTACTGTGCTACACATGAAGGTAGTGGGAGCAGCTTCAGCTATTCACAGTGACTCACATGATGGGGAAGTGAGACAAAAACCTCAGGGTCTGCAGACCTAGTCTCTGAGCAACTTTCATTGAGAAACTTCTGTGAAGATGCCTGCAGGGGGTGCTTCTTGGTAGGCCCTATTATTGCACAGGAATGATGGACTCAGCCCCACTGCCCATGCCCACAGGGCAGGAGTAAGGTAGCTAATTAACCCCTTGGGTGCAAGTACAAATGATGATGAAGAAGTTTTCCCAGCTGCTCGGTGCAGTTGGTTGGAGTGTCGTCCCATAAATCAAAAGGTCGGGGTTTGTTTTCCCCTCAAGGCACATGCCTGGGTTGAGGGTTCAGTCCCTGGCCAGGGCAGGTGCAGGAGAAAACCTTCCCATGTTTTTCCATCTGGCACTGATGTTTCTAGTTCTCTCTGCCTCCCTTCCCTTCTCATTAAAATCAATAAGCATGTCTTCATGCAAGGAAAAAAAATGGACAAAAAGAAGACAGTCATGTTCACCTGCAAACCTTACACTGTAACGTGTCAATATTGTGTTGCTAATGACACGTCCGCAGTGATATGCCCACACTGACCCGGGTCATAGACACAGTTCCCTCTGTCCCCGGAGCAGCCCACACAGGTAAAGGGACCCGGGTCTTGCAGACGCGCACTGACTGGGCCCCGCACACCGCTCCTCCCCTCCTCTGCTCCGCTGCTGCTTCCCGCACCCTCTCCTCTCTCCCCAGGGCTCTCACCGAGAGCCAATCTCTGTAATATGACAATAGAATTACCGTTTTTTTCTTCAAAAGGTGTGTCTATCTGCCTTTGAGTGTTTGTGCAGAGATGCTGTTGATGTGTTTATTGCTCAGCCTGAGACGCACCGAGTCCCTGCACAGCGTTGGTCTCCATGTCACAGACACAGGCAGGGGGGCTGCATAGTCAGAACATGCGGACGTTCCTTCCTCCTCCTGAGAACAGGTGTCTCCTGAGCACATCAGAACTAGCTCAGACACACATACGTTTTGTGCACATTAATGAAATCCCAGGCATTGCCAGTTATACAAAATAGAAGTTATTATTCTCTCCTCGTCACCCCCAGGGAGGCGCCAGGGGCCACAGGGCACTGTGGGGCCAGGTGGTGGTGTCAGGGCAGAAAGAAAGAAGGGGCTGTGTGAACCCCGGACCTGTTTTCCCTGAGACCTGAAGACCCCACGGCTGAGGACGCTGCCCCCACAAGACCTGGGCTCCTGTGAGGGGCAATGGTTACCAGAGCTGATCTGCACCATATGCCTCCTTTCCCCTCAGATTCATCCTGGTTCCAGGGAAGCGCCCTCCACACACTGGTTTTCTTTAGCACCAGGTGCCAGGTCCTGAAGGCTCTGGGAGAACCTGCCCCAGGGGAGGGTTTGCCTGGAGAACCCCCTCAGGGGTGGGGAGGATGTCAGAGGGACAGGAGGCCCCTTGTCCTCGTGCCTGGACCTGAGGGAGAGGCTCCCTGAGGGTGTCCTGAAGGTGCACTCATCTCCAAACACACTCCCTGTCCCCTCCCTGAGGGTGTCTTGTTCTGGGCTCCGCAGGTCTCAGGCTTCTCTGTCACTGCAGAAGTCAGGGTCTCCCTCTGCTGACCCAGCATCCTCAGGGTCAGTGTCTCCAGGAGGTGGAATCTTCATCATCAGGAAACAGCAGTGACATGAGTGTCCCTGGGTCCTGTTATCAGGGCACCTGGGAAACGCCCTGAACCTCGATCCACCAGCTGCCTGTTTGCTGTGTGTCTGTGACCTGAGTGGTCGTTGCCCAGCATTACCCAGGGCATCCTGACTGCCGTACAGCTGCCATCCTGAGACCAGGCCCCTCACAGCCAGAAATCAAAGAGAGATCCTTTCTCATGTGCAGGGACAACTGACGTTCCCACTGGCTGGGCAAGGCCCCGGGTTTCTCCGTTGCAGTTGTTTGCAGGACGGGTTTTGGGGTGGGTGGGGGCCAACCAGACAGGCGGGAACAGGCTCCACTGCTCCTGAGCTTCGGCCCACACGCCCGCGTGCCAGTGTGTCTCTCTGCCCCTGTCACCCTGTGCCCCGATGGCCCGGCCTGGCCCTTCTCCATGCTGCTTTTGACTCTGCTCATTTCCTCCTATTTTGTACGGACATCTTCGTGCTCATGACTGTGTCCTAGGCAGCAGGAGTGACAGGCTGATGGACCTGCTTTCGGGTACAAGACAACTGAGAGGTAAAAATTATATGACATAGATTTTAAGAGACAATCACATAATCACCTTCATAAAAAGTTATGGTCCTGTGGAAAGATGTGAAAAAGGGAGAAAATCTCAGATATTTATGCATTATAAAATCAAACAGAAGGAAAATTACTGAAATAAAAATGACACTCGATGACTAAAACCCCAGTAGATGGGCTGAAGAACAGACTAACAGGTACATTGAATTCCAGGAACTGGCGAGAAAAAGAACCAACAATATTCACAAAGACAGAAGAGCAATCATCCTGGTGATATCTGGACAGTAAAGTGGGATGTTCAAAAATTACACCAGTTTGGAAAGAAATGGGACATTTGCTCTACGTAATTCACATTATAGCTATTATTTTTGATACTGTCACCTTGGGGCGCTGTAGATCCACTTAAGGTGAACAAGGCCGACAGTAAATTCAGATTTAATGACCGTGAAGGCAACAAGCTCAGTGGCTTGAGGTCCATGTTACAGCAGGTGCTCCCTCCCAGGGGACCAACTCAGAGCCCACAGGAAGGCCAGCCGTTGACTCCCGACAGTACAGCAGGCCCTGGGTGAGGACGCACAAAATTGAGGGTGGGGAAATAAAGAGCTGAGATTTGCATCAAGCATGACCCATACACAAACCCTCCCTCCGGGAAGCTGAGGGAGATAAAGGTGCCACCAGAGTGTCCAGTGTCAGCTGTGGGGCCAGAGTGTCCTGGACACATTTGCACCATGACTGGGACTCCTCTCCTGCTCCTGCTCCTCCTCACCGTCTGCCCAGGTTCATGGACATTTCAGAGAGCAGCTTTGGAAGGGACCTTGTGCCTTCCTTCCTCATTCCTCATGTGTCTGTTTTCATTTCAGGGTCCAGCGCTCAGATTGTGGTGACTCAGGAGCCATCACTGTGTGTCTCTGGGAGATACAGTCACACTCAGCTGTGGCCTTAGCTCTGGGTTAGTCTCTAGTAGTAACTACCCTAACTGGTGCCAGCAGACCCCAGGCCAGGCTCCCCGCACGCTCATCTATGACACAGACAGCCGGCCCTCTGGGGTCCCTGAGCGCTTCTCGGGATCCATCTCTGGGGACAAAGCCACCCTCACCATCACGGGGGCCCAGCCTGAGGACGAGGCCGACTATTACTGTGCTACAGAGCATGGCAGTGGGAGCAGCTTCCATCGCTCACAGTGGCTCAGATGATGAGGAAGTGAGACAGAAACCCCTGGGCCCAGAGGTTATGCTCTGAGCCTCACTGAAGCTTCTGTGGAGGCCTCTGCAAGGTGGGCTCCTCTGCAGTCAGAAATGTCCATGGAAGTGGGGGAGCAGCACACAGTCATGAGTGAGAGCACAGGGCGTCCCCGGTCACTCTCGCTGAAGGACTGACAAAGCCGGACTGATTGTCCCCACAGTGTTGGAGTAAATTTTAACAAAATTAATATTTTTAGGAAAAAAATCACAGTTTTTCTGCACTGTTGTGTCTTCTTTTGTACTCACACAAAACCCTTCACTTCTGTCACATCTGCTCACCAAATATGTGGGGGCATTTTGTTTACAAATAGCAGTTCTCTGTGACACCAGCTGGATGTCCCACCACACAACTCAGCTCCCACGCAACTGCCTGGAGACGGTGTCTGGGCCGCAGTGAAGGGCTCCGTCCCACGGGCCTGCCCGCTCTTCAGGTGACGGTCACACGCAGGACGTCCCCTGGTTTCACTCATGGCCTTGGCTGTAACTCCAAGGCTCCCCAGACCCTCCCGTGGTTTCAATTAGTTTGCTGACTCCACCTGAGCCCTCTCCCTCCTCAAGGAAACGGGGGGCAGGGTTGTAAATTCCGGCTTTGCATCCTGCCTCTGTCTATGAGTGAGCAGTCCTCCCCCAGGAGCCCACCCAGAGCCACCTCTTTAGAACAAAAGGAAAACCTGTCACCCAGGAAATTTCAAGGTCAGGAGACTGAGACCAATATATATTTTCTCTTATCTCACAATCCTGTGTCTGCAAGCACCAGTGATGACCCAGACAGTCACTGTTACCCACAAATTGATGCCATACATTTGAATCCTGTGGTACTTCCTCCACATCCCCACGGCCCCAGGCCCTTCAGCCTGACCCTGGACTCTGGGCCCTTGGGCACCCTCCATGACTGGTGACCTCATGACTGTCAGTGGTTCTGCTGAGCCCACAGGCACTGACTGTCCCCCTGTCCTCTCGCACTTCCCTGGGCTCCCCAGCCATCCAGGCTGTGGGCTGGGCTGTGTGGTATCAGGAGCAGGAAGTCCCCAGTGTGTGCCCGTGTTTCCTCCCCCATGAAGCTGCTGATGAGCCCAGACCCCAGGTGAGCTTCTCCTGCACAGGAAGCAGAAGACACATTGGTGACCATGGCAATGTTCCCTATGGTTCCCAGGTAGAGCCCCCATATTTGTGACCTAGAACAGCTGTGAGGGACCTTCCTCGGTTTGAGTCTCATTCTCTGAACTCAGTGCTGTCACCAGAACCTCTTGAGCACCTTTGGGTTCCAGCCCCTGGGAGAGGCTGGTGATCATCGGTTCAGAGCTGAACACAAGCCGATGCCACACAGCTCTCCTGCCCCACGGGGACAAGGGGTGAACCTGCCCTCCCGGCCCCTGCCTGGCTCATCGGTGCCCTGTCCTTCCCTGTGACCAACACCAGCTCAGGAGTTTGCTTCTGCTGTCACTTGTTCTATTAACACAAAAGGGTTTCATTTTCTCAAGTCTGTTTAACTTTATGATGTCAATGAAAATATCTTTTTGAAAATACAGTTCTCCCAAATGAAACAGAACTGCCCTGTTTCCAGAGAGAAACATTCCGGCAGTGCTGAGCGGGGGCCGGAGAGGCCTGCGTGCAGCAGGTGTGACCCCAGGGAACCCGGTGACCCTTGATGCTGCCGGCGGAAATCGTGTCCTTTCACGGGACCCTGAGAAGAGCACTTCTCGGACTCACTCATGGGAGACTGTGGGGTGACAGGATTTATTCGGGTGGAAGTAGAAGGCCGCTGCTGTGTCACACGTCCGTCTGTCCCGCCATGGAGAACGTTCAGCTGTGGCTTCAGCAAGGCTGGAACACAGGCCAGTGTCCAGCGTTTCTGTTTCGTCCTTTGGATCCCACGGGGCCTGCTGTGGGCCCTGACTGGCTGCTGGACCCAAATATCACCATGGAGAGAAGACATGAATGAACCAGGCAAAAGAGAGAGAGCAAGAGAGAGATTGAGAGAGAAGATTCTCTGTGCCCTGGCGTTATGTTATATCAGGCTTAGGAAGGACTGTGCCCTTTTACAAAGAGCCAATGAACTTCCCACGCATTCATGGGCTTGCTCTGGGCCAGCCTTCTAGCCAGTCCTGTCTACTTTGTGGGGATTACAGCACCCACATGTTTATGTGAGAGTCGTGGCTTCCGTCGCTTTTACATGCAAGGGTTGGAGGGCACCTGAAACAGGCACATGAGCCGACGCACATGCTGACCGAGCGCTCTCGAGTGGGTGTGCTCTCACAGTCAGCCGGGGGTGGGCTGCAGTCACGCAGGAGGGCAGACAGGCAGGAGGGGTCCTGTGGATGATGTGCCGGGGAGTGTGGAGACAGGGGGTTTTATGAAGTATTCTCTACAACTTGTGAAACTTTAAAATTCTCTCCATCACATATATTTTTCACTTCTCTGTCTCTCTGTGATGATGCATTTAGGCCCTATCATTAAGAGAGACTCAAAATGAGCAAAAGCTGTTTTCACTATAATCTCAAATTTAAGCCCATTTCCCCCTACAAACAGAGAAGATTTTGATGTGGATGGAGACCGCAGGAAAAAGTTGTCCGTGGTTCTACCGTCTCAAATATATCAGGGAAGCCTGGTTGGTGTCTGAGAGCAAGAGGAGGGGCTGCGAGCCGGGCGTGGAGGGGGCCGGTCATGAAGCCCCCTGAGCAGAGCCGAGGAGCTGGAGTTCTGTGCAACCAGCAGTGGGGAGCCCCTGAGGGTTTTAAATAGGGGGTGATCTGCCTGAGCTGAGGAGGAAGGTCCTCGAGGCCTGGGGACACAGTACCCGAGGTGAGCACGTGATCCTGGTCAGGGTCATTGACTAGGAGTCCGCGTGAGCCTAGGTGTGTGGGGACCATGGGACCGTGGGTACAGGTGCAGCAGAGGTGGATCCGGGCACAGAGGGATGTGCTGGTCTCTGCCTCCAACTGCCCAGACACTCAGCTGGTCTGCAAATGCATCACACCCGGTATTATCTTGTTACTAAAGTGAGACAATGAGTAAGACAATCAGGCAGGGAAAGCCTTATTTAAAATAGGAATAAAGTGAGGACACCTGGGACAAAATTCCAACGAGGAACATGTGGCACAGAGAAGGAGACCCTGCAGACCTGAGACTGTGCGTCAGTTTCTGAAACGAAGACACAGTCTGCCTTCTCCACTGGTGCTTGTGAAGCCCAGCAAAGCCACTATTATCATTATATTTTTTTACCAATTAATACTAAATTAAATCAGATCTCCATGAAAACTGAAAATGCCCTGGCTGGTATAGCTCAGGGGATTGAGCGCAGGCTGTGAAGCAAAGGGTCACTGGTTCGACTCCCAGTCAGGGCACATGCATGGCGTGCAGGCCAGGTCCCCAGTGGGGTCCACGAGAGAGGCAACCCCACAGTGATGTTTCTCTCTCTCCCTTCCTGTCTCTCTAAATAAATAAATAAAATCTTTAAAAAATTATTTGAAAAAAACTGTAAATGCATTCCATGAATTAAAATGATTACTGCATTGCTCTCCTTTGAATATGCCTCTGAGCCTTTCCCTGGAAAACCCCCTTTCTAGGTCATTCCAGAGCAGCCCCTGTGAGCCCTCCAAACCGGATCAGCTTTTCGTCATCTGCCATATGGGACAGAAAGCTCCCTGTGCATGTGCTGTGCCGCATCTTCACTGGAGGTGAAGCCAAAGTAACTTGTCATATAAGTACATCTTTTCCCCTCCCAAGATGAGACCCCTGGGAGTGAGATGCACCAGGAACCAGTACAGTGTAACAGAGCCACGGTATCTGGGAACCAGACCCTAGATGTGTAAATAGAGTCAGTGACCTGCTGAGCTGCAGAAACCAGCTGGTTTCTCAGGGTTTTGGTCTAGGACACAAGTGAGCCCTGTGACCAGTAGGAGGCGGAGTGGGACTGCACTGTGGTCCCTAAACAGCTAGATTCTCAGCGAGGACACATCACTCAAAGGAGCCTGAGCCTAGAGGCTGGGCCCTGTGCTACATAACGAGGTCTCAGCAGCTATGTCTCCTTTTGGGACTGGCATATTCTCCTGAGTGTTAACCTTTGTGTGGTCTCAGCAGGCACTTCCTGCCAAGGGCTCTCCCAAGAGGTGAAGCCAACCTCCACCCCCCTCTGTCTGGTGTGTGAGCTGAGCTCCAGCACCAAGGCTCAGGAAGGGGCTGGGCATCCCCTGGGGTGGACACATTTGCATGGATGGTTCCTCCCCTGGGAGAGGGTGGGGAGAAAAGGAGGTCTGGGCAGCCCAGCCCCACTGTGGGCTCAGGGGCTGTGGGCACCATGGCCTGGACCCCTCTCCTCCTTGTGCTCCTCTCTCACTGCACAGGTAGGGACAGGCCTTGGGGACCAGGGCTCAGTTCTGTTTTATTCCTTTCATGCTCCATCTCCTGAGAAACTTCCCCTGCTTCTGGCCCATCACTGACACGTGTCTGTGTTTGCAGGTTCCCTCTCCCAGCCTGTGCTGACTCAGCCGCCCTCCCTCTCTGCATCTCCTGGAGCCACAGCCAGACTCACCTGCATCCTCAGTAGTGGCTTTTTTGTTGAGGGCTACCATATAAGCTGGTACCAGCAGAAGCCAGGGAGCCCTCCCAGTTTCTACTGAGATTTAAATCAGGTTCAGATAAGTACCAGGGCTCGGGGGTCCCCAGCTGCTTCTCTGGATCCAAGGATGCCTCGGCCAATGCAGGGCTCCTGACCATCTCTGGGCTGCAGCCTGAGGACGAGGCCGACTATTACTGTGCTACATGGCACAGCAACAGTAATACTTCCACGGTGCCCCAGAGTCACGGGGAAGTGAGATTGAAACCTCCCTGTGCTCTTTCTGCCTGTGGCTGTCACCCCTGAGGTACCTGGGACCAAGTCTAACTCAAGGTGGCATTTGTTGTCACTTCTTCAGTGGACAACTCTTTTTCTAGGACACATAGATGTGTGCTTTTTCCCTTATTGTCTGTAGGTAAAAATTTTGTTATCCAGTGTTACTATCTTTTCAACCTGTTCAAAAACTAAATGTTTTGCAGAGATCACATAAGGTGTATCCTAGAGAAAGCCTAACAGTCTCTACTCTTGTCTGGGTGGACCAAAATTCCAGGACCAGTAACCAGTGAGATCTAGAGTGATTAGTAACATCATCCAAAATCATGAACATTGTATTGCATTCCTCAGGCGGATCACAGGACCTGGAGGGATAGTGAGGTGGACCCTGCAGGGGGCGCTGTGGGGCTGTCTTTAGGGCAGAGGAGTTTGAATTCATGCTGGGGTATACACTTGGATGCTTCAGGGATGAGATAAAACTGAATTTTTATCTGAAGGACTTATAAATCTGTTCTTAATTACCACTGAAACCAAAACTATGCCCGCTGTGTATTTTCAGCTCTCTATCTGCTTCCTCTCAGCCCCTGAAGCTGTGCTGTGAGGGAAAGTGTAAAGGGTGGAAGAAAGCACCTACATGGGAGACGCTTATGTGGGTGGGTTTGGGCCTGAGGGTGGGCGGGGAGATGGGCCAACCAGGCCTAATCAATACACTGGTCTTCAGTTTGGAATTGGCAGAATAAGTAAGAGTGGCGTGGATGTATGGGGTGGGGCCCGGAATGTTCTAATAACAAGTAAGAATGCAAAGGAAAAGATATGGATCATTCAGATAAATGAGGGAAGTTGCTGTGGGCCAGGCAGTTGGTAAGTGAAGCAGAAAGGGCACCAGGAAAGTGGAGGTGTCATGCTCACTCTCCACCTGCAGTGAGAATAAAATGAGGGGGACAGAAGGTCAGCCTCTCCTGCCCTGGAGACAGCGACAGTGTTGGGATCCTCGGTGCAGGCTGGTACCAACGGGTTCCTGGTGCCGCCCCCAAAGTGTGATGCTGAGAAGTTCTCTGCCCTCAGGGATCCTAACTCAGTTCTCTGGCTCCAGGTCCAGCAGCATGGCCTCTCTGACCATCACCAGCCTGCAGTCCGAGGATGCGGCTGAATGTGACCATTGAACTGCAGATGGTAGCAACACGGCTGTCAAAGAAGCACTGAAGTTCAGGGAGAGTGATCAGTATGATGACCCTGACGTCCCTGGGGCCCTGCCGGAGCCTCCCTCACTGTCCACAGTGGCTCTGTGTTCACTCAACACACCTGCTCCTGACCCCACTGTGTGTCAGACTCGTATTCCACTCATGTGCAGAGTGTTAGCACAATTATGTCCTTAGTGCCTTAATCTACTACATTCCTGTGGTTGTGTGTGTGTGTGTGTGTGTGTACACATACTTACTTTTTTATCCAGTCCCACTCCACTCTCACCGACTCCTTGAGTGCATATTGTACTCCTGTGACGGCCTGACGCCTCCTCTGAATAAGGCACAGGGCACATCAGCTCACTGTGTTGCAGAGGAGTCACCTGTCCGTGGCTGTGGGGACCTGGCTGCATCCTGTGGGGGGAAGTGCTGTGACCATCTCATGAGAATGCTGTCAGTGGGGTGAGCAACAAGAAAGCAGATCTCAGTTCTGAATGATTTTGGACTCTTCCTGGAGATGTCCCCTGTGAATGGTTATAAGTGGACACAGGTCTTATTGCAGGTGACAACGGGACAATTGATGAAGTTTATGGCACTGGGATGACACAGTAGGAAGTAAAGTGTGAGGAGAGACAGAGGAGCCGGTCACCCCAGGCACTGAAATAGAGGGTGTGCAGGGGTCTCCATGCCCTCAGCCCCTCCATTCTCTGAGTGGAGGACACGTTCAGTTGAAGGCTCAGGCACCCCTATGGTCCCAACAATGTAATTATCTAAGTGGTAGGAGGAGCAGGAGGAAGTCCGCATGCAGGAGAGGTCACCCCTTAGAGGAAGGAGTGAGGTGTGGGGACACCTGCGGGACAGGGGGGAGCCTGGGGGACGAGGAGCCCCTGCCCAGTGTGGGTGGGCGGGGTGCCGGGCAGGACTGAAGTCCAAGCCTCACTCTCTCTCTGCTAAGCTCCTCTGAGTGGCATCTACCCAAATCCTGAATCCAGGGTAAATACATGGCTTGTCATGTTAAAAAAATTAACTTGAATGGGAAAGAGAATCTACTCATGCTGACACTGAGCTCACTCAGGTGAGGAAATGTTGTGACTGGTATTTTTTGAGAACAATCCCAACACCCATTTGATGAGCAATCATAAGCCTGCTTGTTTCAAATGGGCAAAAAGAAAAACTCAGAGTTGAAATAATATCATGAAAACAAACCCAATGGAAATGGGAGAACTGAAAAACACAATAGTTGACATAAAAAATACTTCAATCTCACATTTATCTTGCTACAGAAAGAACACAATCAGTAAGAGAACATAGGTAGGTAGAGATTTGTTTATGACAGAAACAAATGTTAGGTTACCCATGACAAGACCCTAACAAGAAACACGTGACACAGGTACACAGAACTCCACCAATTAAGGTCAAAAGGCCACTTCTGAAAGGGATAAGCATGCCACATTTCTGCTGGTAAGTGTGAAGCCTTCAACAGCCATTATTGTTGCCCATCACTTAATCACATCAGAGCTGTGAAAACTGTGTGTGCATCAGGTGACTTGAGATGTGTGCTGAATAGGCCTCCTCTGCATGTCACGTGCCCCTGCATGTGCTCCTGGCAAATTTTCTGAGCAGCCATTATGACCCTTCCAACCAGAAGAGCGGCCCCCTCATCTGTGACATTGGACATGAAAGTCTGTGTGCATTTCCTTTTGCAGTATCATCACTGGGTGTAAATCCAAATTAATTTTTCTTTTAGGTAGAAGTTTGCATCTCCCACCGTTGAGGATTCCTGGGAGTGAGATGCACCAGGAACCTGTACAGTGTATGAGAGTCACAGTATCTGGGAACCAGACCCTGGATGTGGGAATGAATAGAGCCAGTGACCTGCTGAGCTGCAGGAACCAGCTGGGCTCTCAGGGTTTGGCTTCAGAGAGACATGTGTGCTGTCTGACCATCAGGGGGCGCTGTCGGGCTGCCCTGTTCATCTTCCCCAGGAGCTCATTAAGGACCATTTATTAACAGGAGCCTTGGCCTGGGGGCTGGGCCCAGTGTTTAGTGATGGGGACTCTGCAGCTGTGTCCTCTCAGGACTTACATGGTCCTCAGAGTTGGGAACTTATGTTGTTTCACAAGTGCTTCCCCAGCAGGATTCACTCAAGTGATAAAGCCAACTTTCATCCCCTCATTCTGGGGTGTGAGCTGAGCTTTGGCACCAGGGCTCAGGGAGGGGCTGGGCAGTCCCTGGATGGACACACATTTGCATGGACGGCCTCTCCCCTGGTAGAGGGTGGGGAGAAAAGGAGGCCTCTGCAGACTTGCTCCACTGTGGGCTCAGGGGCTGTGAGCACCATGGCCTGGACTCCTCTCCTCCTCGTGCTCCTCTCTCACTGCACAGGTATGGTCAGGACTCAGGGATCAGGGCTCAGTTCCCAAGTTTATTCCTTTCCTGTTCTATCTCCTGGGGAGCTGCCAGTGGTTCTGCCCCATCACTGACGCATGTCTATGTTTGCAGGATCCCTCCCCCAGCCTGTGCTGACTCAGCCGCCCTCAGTGTCTGGGAACCCAGGACAGAGGGTCACCATCTCCTGCACTGGAAGCAGCTCCAACATCGGGGGTTATGATGTGCAATGGTTCCAACAGCTCCCAGGAACGGCCCCCAAAACCCTCATCTCTGCTAATAGCAATCGATACTCAGGGGTCCCTGACCGATTCTCTGGCTCCGCGTCTGGCAGCTCAGCCACCCTGACCATCAATGGGCTCCAGGCTGAGGATGAGGCCGATTATTACTGCCAGACCTATGATGACAATCTCAATGCTCGCACAGTGCTGCAGGCCTGTGGGGAAGTGAGACAAGAACCCCTGTGTCATCTGGGAGCTGGGTGAACCCTGCAGCTGCTGCTGCTCAGGCTCCGCCTGTGCCCTGTGCCTTCTGCTCATTCTCTGGCTGCTCAGGTTCACCCAGGGACCCTGTCTCACATTGAAGGAATCTCTTCTGTCTTCTGTCCTAAGTCACTCATAGCAGCACTTTCCCAGACTAAGGATCCAAACAAAACTTAAAGTCCATCTCCCTTCCAGCTGGGGACAGTTGACTTTCAGACTGGTTTGTATTCATTATTTTTGGGCAACAAAAATGTGACATTGTGTTGGACTCCTGATCCTACCACGGGGCCTGAGCACTGTGTCTGCTGTGCGTGAAGGATGAGTCAGCTGTCTGCATCTCATCTTATAATGTCCTTCAGTGTAGTCGCTGCTGACCTGCTGTTGTGTCTTCTGATAGTTAATACAAAAAATATGGCCCCTTACAAGTATAAAATTATAAGAGATTGGTAGATTTGTCTAGGTGGGTTAAGGGAGTTATATGGGACCAACTCCTAGTTGTGAAATGAGTGGTTCTGGGGACGTGCTATCATCGTGGACAGCACGGGGACCAAGGTGCAGATGCTGTGGCTGTGCATGTGTGAACGCAGCTGAACGAGTGGACCCCCAACATTTTCAGCACAAGAAATAATACAAATTGCTACCATGTGTAGTGATGGATGTCAGGTAGACTTACCCAGTGGTGATTCTGTAATATGTTTCCATATGGAACGATCGTGTTGTACAACTGAAACTAATCAGTGTTGTATATGAATTAACCTGAGTTAAAAAGATACAATAAAAATTATCGTAAAAATAAATTCAAACATCTGTTCATAGAGAAACCTGCATTGGAAACTTTACGGTTCTTTACTCGTAGTCCCCCGACTCACAGAGCAGCCACACCCCTGTGCCTGGGCGTCCGTCACAGCCGCCCACCGACTTGCCCCGCCTGGGAGCCTTGATGACGTCCTCCGACCAGGGGACTCTTTGTGGAAGGGAATTTTTATTCCGAGTGCGATTGTAACTATGTCACGTTTTGGAAGCAGCACGACTCCAGAGCAGTGTGGACGTGTGTTGTGCACCGGTGTTTGCGGAAGAAGATGGACTGTGTGAGCACAACGTATTTCTTGGGGAGCAATGGAATTGTTCTGCATGACAATGTAACGGCACCCGCATGACACCATGGCTCTGTCATACTCATTGAAAACTTTAAGCACAGTGACAGAACCTTAATGTAGGCACGTGAGATCTAATGTAGAGAGTTGAGGATCCCATGGTGGAATTTTTAGCTGAATCTTATTGAGCGGACTCTTAAATAAATAACATACATGCATTTTAAGTTGGATAAGTGGTGACTGATTATATATATAGGCTTTTAATAAAAAGTTTTCCAAGTAATTGAAATTTTTTCTAGATCTTTCTGCATGTTGGCCCTTTTTACTCTTAGAGAAATGCCACAAACAATGTGATTTGACAAGGTCCTGGCCAACTTTTGACTGTGAACTGGAGGACAGATTCCCAGGAGGAATTGCTGCTCACAGTGTGTGGGGACCGACGGTCCCCTGCAGTAGGGATGATGACAAAGGTTCACACAACATCACACACTAAGGAGGAGGGGGCTTTCCCCCCATAACCGCCCCATCCCTAGAGAGAAAGACCACTTTCTCCTTGGTTTTGCTGGGGACCCACAGGGAAGGAGACCTCTAACACCAGGGGGCAACGAACCCGTGTCCTGCACAGAAGGGGACATGCCTGCCTGGGGTTGGTCACTGCTCTGGACTTGGTACTGGCCTAAGGGTTTAAGTAAGAGACACCACGTTATTCCTGAGCATGGAAATCCCAGGGAGGTGTGGAGAAGCTGATCCTGAGGTCTCTGAGGACATCACTAACGTGCCCTGCGGTGATGGGGGAGCCACCCGAGGGGACAGTTGGCTTGGCCCTTGGGCAGTTTTCAGTGGACAGAAAGTGGAAGTCAGAGGCTGTCTCTTCTTGGGTTCTGGTCACCACACACAATGGTGAGTCTGGGCCTGGGCACTAGAGGGCGCTCAAGTGTTGCTATTGAGGGAACTGGGGTGATTTGAGCTGAGATGGGAGAGTTGTGGCTCAGAGATGTGACTTCCCTAATGCACAGGTCTCACAAAGCCCCACCTCACAGTCATGCACAGTGTCCTCAGGCAGGCGTAGGTGGTTTGGACTCAGGGAGGAATCAAATAGTTGAGGAGGTGGGGCGGGGAATCATTTGCATAAATGGGTCCTCCTCTCTCAGAGTACAAAGGGAAGGGAAAGATTTTGGGAAACCCTGCTTCAGCTGTGGGGCCACAGAAGGCAGGACTCAGGGATGGTCTCCACCATGGCCTGGTCCCCTCTCTTGCTCACCCTCCTGGCTCACTGCACAGGTGACTGCTTATGGGGACAGGGGGTGGCACCCTGGGCAAACTCATGCTGTAGTTTCTTGTTTGTCTCTACACCCATAATCACCATCTCTGTGTGTCTCTCTCCCCCAGGGTCCTGGGCCCAGTCTGTGCTGACTCAGCCACCCTCAGTGTCTGGGAACCTAGGACAGAGGGTCACCATCTCCTGCACTGGAAGCAGCTCCAACATTGGGAGTAACAGTGTGCAATGGTTCCAACAGCTCCCAGGAAAGGCTCCCACAACCCTCATCTATGGTAATAGCAATCGATACCCAGGGGTCCCTGACCGATTCTCTGGCTCCAAGTCCGGCAGCTCCGCCACCCTGACCATCACTGGGCTCCAGGCTGAGGATGAGGCCGATTATTACTGCCAGACCTCTGATGACAATCTCAGCAGTCGCACAGTGCTGCAGGCCTGTGGGGAAGTGAGACAAGAACCCCTGTGTCATCTGGCAGCCGGGTGAACCCTGCAGCTGCTTCTGCTCAGGCTCCGCCTGTGCCCTGTGCCTTCTGCTCATTCTCTGGCTATTGTCCTGGGCCCAGCTTCCCCCAAAGACACTCTCTGGAATGGAAGGATGTCTCCCTTGCGTCCTCACAGAAACTCACAGCAGCACTTTCCGAGACTGAGTGTCCTAAATGAAACTGAAAGTCCATTTTACCACACAATGGAGAAAGTTTGCTTCCAGACTCATTTGTATTCAGTTTTTCTTTGATGTTCCAACAAATAGAATATTGTGTTGGGCCCCTGAACCTACCACGGGGCCTGAGCACCCTGTGTGCTGTGTGTGAAGGACGAGTCAGCCTGTTCTCGTCTCACATTAGAATGTACTTCAGTGTACTCACTGCTGAGTGCTTTGTCTTCTGATTTTCAATAAATTTTCTGTAAAATATGTCTGTGTAAAAGCATAAAATTAGAACAGATTGGTGGCTTCCAGAGTTGTGGGGTGAAGGGGGTGGCCATGTGGGTAAAAGGGGTGGAAGGGGACCAACTCCCAGTTGTGAAATGAAAGCTCCTGGGGAAGTCATGGACAGCATGGGGACTGGGGCGGAGATGCTGGATCGTGCGTGTGTGGACACAGCTAAACCAGCAGAACCCAAACATTCGCAGCACAAGAAATAATAAACATTGTTACCATGCGCAGTGATGGAATTTAAGTAGACTTATTTTGCTGATGAATTTGCAATATTTATCAACATAGAATGATGATGTTGTGCAGCTGATACTAGTATAATATTGTATATCAATTATACCTCACTTAAGAAGTTACAATAAATAAAATGAAATTATAAAAATAAATCGGAATTTCTGTTCACAGAATCTCTTGCATGTGAAAGTTTAAAGTGTCTTTATTAACAGTCTCCCCACCCTGAGAGCAACCGACAGGCCGTGCGTGGGTGTGCATTACAGCTGTGTGTGGGCTCACCCCAAGCCGGGAGCAGCAGTGAGGTCCTTCCTCCAAGAAGGGGCTTCTTTTTAAAAGGCCATGTCATTAATAATGTGATTCTAATGATGTGACATTTTGGAAGAGGCAAAACTCTAGGGAGAGTGGGAATATCTGTTGTAAATTTTTCTATGTGAAAACAAAGAAGGAGCAACTGAATTATTCGACATGACAATGTAATGGCACCTAAGTGGCACTATGACCATGTGAAATGCATTGAAAACTGTGAAGCACAGTGACAGACCTTAACGTGTGCACATGACATGCAGGTTAGGAGGTTGAGGATCCCGTGGTGGAATGCGGAAGGTGGCAGGAGCCCATCAGTTTGCATTGAGAAGGCATGAGGACTGCACTGGGTGGGGGAAGGGGAGGAAAGTTACTGACCAAAATACCTGTGACAGTGGGGGCGTCTGTCATAGTAACAGCAAAGGAAACCTCACCTAACACTGTGCTCCAGGTGATAAACTGGGTTCCCGAGGGAATACAGGTAACAGGGCAGGTGTGGCTGTGCTGTGCACTGTCGTTACATAATCCCGTGAGTGGGTGGGCACAGGTGGGAGGCAGACTGCTCACCCCAGTGATGGAATTGACACTTATCCCCAGGGGGTGGAGGCGTGATGCTCCCGGCAGTGACCTGTTAGAGTTGCAGACACAAGAATGAACTCAGGTTTGGTTCATGGGCAGGTACAATTGCAGTGGGAAATATTTACAAATGTGCTTGTTCCTGCACTAGGTTACTCATGAATATTTTATTGTCCTGTCCATTGATTGGAATTGCATATTATGGTGCCAGGGTGATAAGTCTGCCTTTCCCCAGATATGCTTTTATAACATTCTAAAGCAAATAATGATGGCTTCTTTGGAGAAACAACTTTAGACAGAAAGGGAGGAAGGGGGTGGAAGAGAGACAGGGGAGAAAGAGAAGGAGAGAGACAGTGAGAGAGACACACACACACACAGATGTGGATGTTGTTGTTCCACTTGTTTGCACATTCATTGGTTGCTTTCTGTATGTGTCCTGACCAAACCTCGAACTCACAACCTTGCTGCATTGAGACATGTTCTAACCCACTGAGCGAGCCACTTGGCCAGGGCCTGATTTATGTTATAACTGAAATTTGTACCTTTGAACTTCTCTCATTTCTGTGTCACCCTACCTCAGCCTCTGGCAACCACCATTTTGTTCTCTGAATCTTGTGTTTATTAGTTTTGTTTTGTTGATCAGATTACACATATAAGTGAGATCATGATATCTGTCTTGCTCTCTGACTTACTTTATAAAGCATAATGTCCCCAAGTTTTATTCATGTTGCGTCAGATGACAAGATTCCATTTCTCTCAAAGGCTCATTTATACACTGATTTAACATCATATATTATGTACGACATGATCTTTAGTCATTCACTCATCAACAGATACTTAGGGGATTTTCATATGTTGGCTGTTGTATAATGATGCTGTCCCGAACCTGAGGTTGCACATGTCTTTTAGAGATGTTTTAGTTTCCTTAAAATACCCACAAGTGGAATTCTGGATCATAAAGTCGTTCTGGTTTTAGGAGTGAAGCCCAAGGAACCATGTGCAACCTGCTGAGCTGAAGAGACCAGCAGGGCTCTTGGGGCTTCAGGCCATGGTGAGGAGTGTGCACTGTGACCAGCAGGGGGTGCTGTGGACTGTCCTGTGCTCCCTACATAGCTGATCAGCTGGGACCCTTTACTCAGTGGATCCTGGGGCTGGGGGATGGGCTAGAACTCACTGATTGTTACTCTGCAGATGGGTCCTCTGTGGCCTGGCAGATCCTCTGAGCAAAGACTTTGGCATTGCCTCAGCAGGTGCTTCCTTCCAGGCTTTTTCTTTCTTTGTTCATATTTTTTCATTACCATTCAGTCCCCCTTAATCACCCCTGCCCCCACAATCACCCTACTGTGGTCTGTGTCCATGAGTCCTGCTTCCATTTTGCTCAGTCCCTCCACCCTCTGACCCTCCCCCCTTACCTGTTACCCTGGTCTCTATCTAAGAGTGTGTTTCTGTTTTCCTTGTGAGTTCAGGGTGTTCATTGGATTCCACATGTGAGTGAAATCATATGGTACTTGTCTTTCTCTGACTGGCTTATTTCACACAGCATAATATTCTCCAGGTCCATCCATATTGTCGTAAGGGGTAAAATTTCCTTTATTTTTACAGCTGAACAGTATTCCATTGTGTAAATGTTCCATAGTTGTTTTATCCACTCATCTACTGATGGACACTTAGGCTGATTCTATATCTTGGTGATTGTAAACAATACGGCAATGAACACAGGGGTGCTTATGTTCTTTCAAATTAGTGATTGAGGTTCATTCAGATACTCTGTAAGGCCCTGCTACCCTGAAAGTACCTGATCTTGTTTGATGCCTGATTTTTCAAGGGGTGAAGCCAACCTCCATCCCCCTCTGTCTGGGGTGTGAGCTGAGCGCCAGCACCAGGGCTCAGGAAGGGGCTGGGCAGCTCGTGGGTGGCCACACATTTGCCTGGACGGCCCCTCCCCTGGCAGAGGGTGGGGAGAAAAGGAGGCTTGGGCAGCCCAGCCCCACTGTGGGCTCAGGGGCTGTGTGCACCATGGCCTGGACTCCTCTCCTCCTCGTGCTCCTCTCTCACTGCACAGGTACGGACAGGCCTTGGGGACCAGGGCTCAGTTCCCAAGTTTATTCCCTTTGTGCTCCATCTCCTGAGAAGCTTCCCTTAGTTCTGCTCCAGCACTGACAAGTCTGTATTTCTGCAGGTTCCCCCTCCCTGGCTGTACTGACTCAGCTGCCCTTCACTCTGCATCACCGTCAGCAATAGCCAGACTCACCTGCACCCTCAGAAGCGTTGGCAGCTATGGAATATATTGGTACCAGCAGAAGTCAGGGAGCCTTCCCCGGTATCTGCTGTATTACTACTCAGACTGAAACAAGGGCCAGGGCCCCGGGGTCCCCAGCCGCTTCTCTGGATCCACAGACACCTCGGCCAACGCAGGGCTCCTGACCATCTCTGGGCTGCAGCCTGAGGATGAGGCGGACTATTACGGTGCGATCTGGTACAATAATGCTCCTCACAGTGACACACGCAGATGGGGAAGTTGGACAAAACCTCAGCCTAACAGAGTTTTGGTTCACAACAATTGAACATTTAAAAACAACTCCTCTGTTTGCAAACTTTACTTGAAAGTGTCTCCGGGTTTACAGTGGGTCTAGTCTGTATTTTTTAGTCCATGTTTCTGAAGTGTCAGGAAAACAGAACCAACACAGAATAAACTATTCATGATTTCACTGAAATGATACCTGTTTCCCAAGTGTAGTATAACCAGAGCATTTGACACTGCTGTTTCTCTCCTGAAATAAGGAGGGAGCTCTTTTTTTCCCAGAGCCTGGGGACCCTCCCAGTGGGTTATTGTCCACCACAGCAGGGACTCTGCTGTCCTGGAGGACACAGCAGTGACCTTGTCCTTCCTCCCAGGCTCCTGAGCACAAGGCTGGTTAAAAAGCATTGTGTATCACTGACGAGGTGCTAGGAGGTGAGATCCTTGGCACAGACTCAGGCCCAGGAGGAACTCCATGCACAGAGCTGGCCTGGAGCCTTTTCTGAGTCCCTAAGCCTTCAGCTAAATCATGTGAAAGGATTATTAAAGGGGCCATTTGTGACCTGTATCCCAGAGATATCTTTTTGGGTCACTATCATGTGGGGATACCGTGCTATTGCTGGGGAAATGCTGAGCCTGCTCCAGACACGTGGGTGAAGTGGGTCCATGGATGAGATGTTCTCACAGCTGCCACCACTCAGGACCATGGGGACCCCTGTGAGTGGGGTTTCCTAAACCCACAGGCACTTTGTCCCCTTGTCCTCTCTTAACCCACTAGAGCATGTTAACAGTACTGGCTGTGGACTGGGCTATGGGGCAGCCGGAGCGGGTGCTCCCCCTGTTCCTGTGTCATATTCCCCTCCCCCCCATGGGGGTCTTGATGAGCCCAGATCCGACATGACCTTCTCCTGAACATATGTCGGCAAACACATTGAACATTGCCATGGTAATGGTCCAAAAATCTGAAGTGACATCACTTACACACTCCACTTTTGTACCTGGGACAAAGGTCCCTGAGAGTCATCCCTGTTCACCAGCTCCTACTTGGTGCTCACAGCCTCTTTGACCACCTGTGAGGACCAGCCTGTTGAGGAGGCTGATTAGCACAGTCACAGGACTTCATAACCACCGGCCACAAAGAGCTCCCATGCCACATGGACGTGAAGTGTACATGTGCCCTCCCCTCTGTGGTGACCCATCACTGTCCTGTCCCCGACTGTGACCAACACTGGTTCAGGTTTTGGCTTCTGTTATCACTTGTGCTGTCAACCCAGAGACCTAACGTTCCCACCCCTGGCTGTCTTTATGGTTCAACATAAATGTCCCATTTGCTACCTGGTTTCCTAATGCAAACAGAATCACTGTGGACCTGGTTTTGGAGTTCCTGGTGGCATGACAACAAAAACAGGGTTCCCACCCCTTGACCTGGCTGCCCTGGGGCCTCGGCTCCCAGGCAGGGACCCAGAGACCTGGGAGTGTTAGGAAACACTACGTCGTCTGTCATGGCCACACTCAAAAAAGATTCGCACGTTATTGCAAATTAGATGTGAACAGCTTCCCCTATTTATATTTCAGAATACATCACCTTAATCAAAATCACTGGACTAATTGTTCTATAAATAATGTGCAGTTCATCTTGAATCTGCAGTAATCTCGATACTGGATGCAGAATCACAAGCGAGTGATGACGCGCCCTGTGTTTCTGCTGTGATGTCTGACAGAATGACAGATGAGTTCTGTTTACTTTCCTGTGTGCCGTGACAGCTCTTTAAGTTGTTTATCGTTGTCATTTCAAAGCTCAAAAACACAAATCTGGCCTCAGGTGGACTTCTTAAATTTATTTTAGTAAACAGTGTAAGTGGGAAATAATAGCGAACACACAGTTTGAAAGAAAACAGAGGAGAAAGAAACATTCCCCAACATACTTGGTGAGACTATGTTTTTCTCCTTACTCTAACCAGACAAAAATGCTCACCCATGATTCCAGCCACTCAGGGGTGGGCTGAACTTGAACTTCATCACTCAGTAAAGAGACTGAATGAAGTGGCACAAGACAGAGCTAGTCTGCTCTCCTGCGCCCCCTGATGGTGAGTGTGGGGACCATGGAAAGCACAGGCTTGGCCCCCACCTGCGTTAACAGCACTGAATAAGGGGGTACAGGGCGAGGTGAGGGGAGAGGAGTCAGCAGTACAGGTGTCCTCTCTCCTCCCTGGTGTTACTAGGACCAAAGAGTCTAGTGGGGAGTGAGTGCCCACCCACTGAACACAGATACTCCCCTCAGCTCTGTGCTTCTCTCCCTGAGGTCAGCAGGGACCAGCAGTGGGTTGGTCTCTCACCCTGCTTGAAGGGAACCAGCAGGTGACAGTCATTGGCTCACTGTCCCCAGGAAGGCATCAGAGCACAGACCAGTGGAATCAGGGCTCCCCCCTGCTGGGGCCAGTGGGAGCGGAACACCCACCCCCTGACCTTCTGTGCTGCAGCTCCGCAGGAGGGTGGCCTGAGGGAAGACAGAGGAGATGGGACTCAGGGGCTCCTCCTGTGACCCCCCAAAGTCCAGGATCCAGTAAAACCCCACCTGATTTTTCAAGAAGCAAGAAATTAAAACTTGGTGAGAAAAGAGAGTGACCTGACCCAAACACTGAGATGACTCCGATGAGGAAACACAGTGACAGATATCAGTCTGGCAATGACCCTGAAATCCACCTGAAGGGCAACAATGAGTGTTCCTGGTACAAATGGAAAAAGGAAAACTCAGAATGTAAATAGAAGTCATGAAAACAAAGCAAATGGGAATTATAGAACTGAAAACAGAATATGTAAAATTAAAAAAGAAAACTCTGTGCAAGAAATCAGGAATAGGTCAACTTTTTACTTTCATTCATTCATTCACTCAGGAAGGGCCACCATCCTTCTGCAGTTCCATCCACCATGACTGTTTCTGAGAGGACGTCACCAGGGGGCGCTGTGGATCTTCTCAGAGGTGCATGGCTGATATCAACCAACTCAAATGGTACTAATGGAAAAGGCCCTGTGCCCACATTCACGGCCTGAGTTAGACCTGACAGACAGCAGGTGCTTCCCCTCAAGGGACAGACTGAAAGCTCACACAACCAATGCGTTCTGCTCACAAGAAAGCTAAGAACCGTCCTGAGGACCCAGAATTTGATGATGTTGTGTGATCATATTTGCATAATGCCCCACCAAACACACCCCTCACCCAGGGAGCTGAGGAGGAGTTAAAGGGACACCCAGAGAGCAGCCCGAGCCTGAGGCCAGGGGATTTGGAAAGTGTCCACTATGGCCTGGACACCTCTGCCCTGGCTCCTCCTCCTCACCCTCTGCCCAGGTCCAGGGACACTTCCGGCACCAGCCTTTCAGGGGGGTCCCTCTGCCTTTATTCTTCATTCCTGACATGTGTCTGTTTTCATTTCAGGGTCCAGGTCTCAGCCTGTGGTGACTCAGGAGCCCTCACTGACTGTGTCCCCAGGAGGGACCGTCACTCTCACCTGTGCCTCCAGCACTGGAGCCGTCACCAGCAATCACTCTCCAGACTGGATCCAGAAGAAGTCTGGCCAAGTCCCCGTGTCACTGATCTATTGTACAAACAGTAAATACTCCTGGACCCCTGCCCGGTTCTCAGGCTCCCTCCTCGGGGGCAAAGCTGCCCTGACCCTGTCGGGGGCCCAGCCCGAGGACGAGGCCGAGTACTACTGTTTTCTGTGGTACAGCAACCATCACCACAGTGACACATGCAGGGGGGAAGTGAAACAAAAACCCAGGGCTCAGTGCACCCTGTGCTTCTACCACCCCGTGTCCTGTTCACAGAAGTTGGTCTAGGGAGTGGGGACTCAGAAGGGTTGTTCTCTACGGCCCCAGGGGGTGCAATCAGATCCACATTTCTAAGCCATGACAGGATTTAACCCACCATTTCATGAAGACAAAGTCCTCTTTAAAATAGGAGCCAATGTCACCCACAATTTCACAGGTAATGGACAGGACAGCAAAGGAAAGGTCGTTCCCATGAGGACACATGCACACACAGTCAGGTCTGAGGGTGGCTTGGCCGGCTTTTAAAAACCAAGACAACTTCATAATTGGGCGTAAAGAAGCAGAGGAGGCAGAGCCGCTGGGAAATGGAGCTGGAGCCCCCATCCTAGAGGATGTTCCTTGTTCGTCTTCCTTCTCCAGCCTCTGTGGTGCTTGAGGGCAGGAATGCATAAACTTTGTTTTGGGTCAAAGCAACTGCCTGCTCTAGACAACTGTTTGCAAAGCTGAAGGGAGAGCAGACAGCCTGACTACAGGGTTCACCATTCAAGGTGTTCCTTAGTACTGGACCCACAATGTGCAGCTAAAGAATAACTTTGCTTACTTTCACTGCAGAAATTTCTTTGTTGGGTAATTATTACCAATAGAAATACTTCTCTTCTATCCATGACATTAATCCCTGCCCTATCTCATGAAAACCATTGCTTTCACCCCATTATTGGACACAATGTGGCTTTCTGCAGGAAACTATGCCCCAGGCTTGCAACTATTTTTTATCCCAAACAAATGCTTGTAGCCTCTCACATTGGCTTTTTATTTTCAGGTTAACATCAGTGACATTATACAGCTATGCTTTATGAAGAGGAATGTTAGAGTGAAACATAGTAGAAACATAATGGAAACAGCCCACATCTTGAGAAGGACATGGGATTGGAGCATATGGGCATACGGAACTGATGTCTGCTCCCCCTGCCAGATAAAGATCTGGACCAGGTGCTCAGTGAAGGGGCGGGGCATCCAGAACGGAAGGTGGAAGAAGAGGACAGTGAGCATCCTTACAGCCAGAGTCCAGCTCCAGTCGCTGAGCCTGTGGTTCTTCCCAAGCAGGCCATCTTGAAATCCCACCTCCCTCAGGAAAGCAGGCTAAATGGTTTCCCTGAGGACGACTTATTTGGACTATGGCAGAAGTTAGAGATTCCAAACAGAGCAAGTGATGACACTAGTGGATGCAGGGATGCCCTGCTGTGAGCTCTTTCAGGACTGCTCCTGCCTTGCCCAGTGGCCAAGAGTCATCCCCCAGTAGGTCTAAGCTGACACTGTTTCTGGATGTGCAGTAGGGTGAAGAGTTGCTAGTGTCTCTCCTAACAACAATGCTAGGAAATGGGAGGGGGCGTTGGACCAGTATTTAACCCCAAAGGGTCCAGGTGTCAGCTTCAGTTTAGCCCCCAGGGTCCACGTGTGCTCGTTCACAGGCTGCTGACGGGAGACGGGAGGGAGGAGACGGGACCCAATGCTGACCGGCACCAAAACCCTAGAATGAGATACCAAAGATTTTCCCTTAATTATTGTAGAGAGGGTGTGTATGAGAGATGTATCATCAGAGAGGGGCCTCACCACATGTGTACATGTGAAGTATAACTGGTAATTATGCAAAGAACACAGTAAAGTGAGGACAAACTCTAGCAGCAGTCAGAGGAACTTGTGTGGCTGTGGAGAGTATAGATGGGAACTTGCCTGTTGCCACCGAGAGTGGGACAGGGAGGTGTGGGGACTGTGGGCATACTGTGTGCAGAGCATTGAGAACAACAGCATCATTGGAATTTGAGAGGCATGTGTGTCTCACAGTCAGGAATGAGGCACAGGTGGGGCCTCCATCGTGGAGTGGGGGACTGTGTTGTGACCATACACAGTGCATCAGAATCACAGTATGGGGGAGTCCTGTCATCGACATGGGGATGCAGTCAGTGACCTGCTGAGCTGCAGGGACCAGCTGGGCTCCAAGGCCTTCAGGGAACTTGGAGATGTGTGCCCTGCCAACACCAGGGGGCGCTGTGGGACTTTGCTGTGGTCCCTGCACAGCTGCTCAGGGAGGAGCTTCAGGTGCCCTGAGCCTGGCCCAGGATGTGCTGATGATTCCTTGAGGTCTGACATCTGCACACAGCAGAGTGTTCTCTTTCTCCTGAGAAATCTCAGGAGATACAATTCCTGGATTCACTGAGGAGCTTCCAGATTCCCAGGAACAAGAGGGAGCCCTGTCCCTTTAAGGCCCTAGCTGTCAGACTCATAACCTTTACCAGCACCAGTTCAATAACAAAAATCTTAATTATTTAAAGGCTTTAAAAAAACATCAGTTTCTTGGCATCTAGAGCCTATGAGGCAACCCTCAGGTCCATCAAGTATGAAAAACACAAGGACATTTCCAGAAAGGTCTGGTTTTTCTTCCAGGTTAACACTGGAGGCATTTTCACACAAGTTGATTATGACTCAGTGTGGAATGAGGCCATTACATTGAAAAGGAGAAACAATATACACAAAAGAGATGCTTATTATAAAGCTGTTGATTTCAGTCTTTAGAATGCACATAATTTTAAGATTAGACTGAAAGAGATTAGAGGGGAAAGCATCATAAATATAAAATATAGACTAAGGAGGAAAGAATAAAGTATCACAATAGCACTGAAGGGGACATGACAGGCCGGAGAGGAGAGCAGGAGGACACTTTCTCTCTGACGGCGTTGAGTATGGAGACCGAGAGGAACTCAGCCTGCCAATACCTGGGCAGTGGGGGTGGGAATCGAACAGCAGTGTCTCCAAAGCACACCAAGAAGACAATGTCATGGAATAAGTGTAGATCCCATAGACTCTCTGTCAGTGTGAACCAGCAGAGTGCAGTGAAGGTTTTGAGCCTCAAACTTGGATTAAGATGTTTCTATATGTGAAGTGGCATCGCACAAGCAGAAGAAGCAAGAGGACATGTCAAGAAAACCTGAAGTATCTGGCGACATAAAAACAGTGAATGCCTCATGCATGCAGTCGCCTGGAAGTGATCAGTTATCTAGAGACAATAATGTCTTAGTCCCAGCCCCACGGAGACACCCACTCATTCCCTGTTCCTGGTAGTGACATCCCAAAGGTCCCAGGGCCAAATCTGGTTGCCCTCCAGAAATGCGGGGTGTAGTCGAGGTGCTAGTGGGCCCTGGATCAGAGACCAGCAGGGGGCACTGTGGGGCTGGTCCAGTCAAGACAAGGTTAGGTTATCTATTGTTTGATTAATACTGCCTGACAATGATTGATGAGCATTAGGTAGAGGTCTTGTTTTTCTTTGCAAATAAACCCAATACAAACCCATTGAGGAACTGGCTTCTGGTCCTTCTCCTTCAGAGATCGGCCTCCTTTCCTCCCCAAGCAGATCATGTCTCGTCAGATTCATTCTCATCCGCGGTGGACCGGGGCAGTCTGCAGGCAAACCTCCCACACCAGGTCATAGATAAAGTTTGGCCAAAATTATATGCATGAAAATACACTTATGTCTGCTGAAAAAAAGGAAAAACATTGAAATACTTTTTTGTGCCTTGGACAAACAGTAGTTAATGTGTAACAACGGAGAAGTCACAGTAAACAATAAAACTGTCCTGAAATAGAGCTCATTACACTGTGGGACAGTCACTGCTCTGGGCCTGACCCCGCTCCAGGGAAGACGACCTGAGTGAAAGCAGCAGCGCAGTGCTGACCACACAGACCAGCCGAGGACGTGTGGACTGACTCACCCTGAGGAGTCTAAGTAGGACATGAAAGTGTTCTGGAGTGACTGGAACCCCCATAAGGGGGCATCGGGAATGCCCCTAAGAGTGCAGGTCGGGGAACAGGGCTGTGGGGAGGCAGGGTCTGTCTGTGATGGGCCTCAGCAACATGATACACAGTGGAGTGTCTAGGTCTGGGCACCAGGGGGCGCTCAGGGACTGCTCCTGTAGAACCGGGGTAATCAGAGCTGGGACCTGTGAGTTGGCACTGCCTGGTCTCCACTGCTCAGGGCACACAGCAGTGACCTTACATGCCCCGGGTCTCACACAGGCTCACCCCTAACCCCCCTGAAATCCCCAGGCACAGGTACCTGACAGAGGGCCCAGGGAGGGATCAGAAATTGGGAGGTCTCATTTGCATGAGTGGGTCCTCCCTCTCTCAGAGTATGAAGAGGGGAAGGGAGAGGTGTGGTGGAAGCTCTGCTTCAGCTGTGGGGCCACAGAAGGCAGGACTCAGGGATGGACTCCACCATGGCCTGGTCCCCTCTCCTGCTCACCCTCCTGGCTCACTGCACAGGTGATTGGATAAGGGGACAGGGGAGGAGACCTTGGGAGGACACTTGGGTATCTTCTTCCTGCTCCTGTCTCTGGACCCAGAATCACCATCTCTGTGTGTCTCGCTCCTCCAGGGTCCTGGGCCCAGGCTGTGCTGACGCAGCCGCCCTCAGTGTCAGGGAACCTAGGACAGACCGTCACCATCTCCTGCACTGGAAGCAGCACCAACATCGGGGGTGGTCAATATGTGAGCTGGTACCAACAGTTCCCAGGAAAACCCCCTAAAACCGTCATCTATAGAACTAGCAATAGACCCTCGGGGATCCCCGACCGATTCTCTGGCTCCAGGTCTGGCAGTGTCGGCACCCTCACCATCAGTGGGCTCCAGGCTGAGGACGAGGCCAACTATTACTGCTCAGCATGGGACAGCAGTAGCAGTGGTCCCACAGTGCTACAGGGCTTGGGGAAGTGAGACAAAAACCTGCTGTCCCCTGCAGTGCAGTTCTCCCGTGCAGTCCCCACTCCTCTGGGAAGACAGCTGATTTCTCGGTTTGGTTGGCCTGAACTCAGGTCTGAGACCCTCCACAGGGGACTGTGACAGGAACATGTGTCACATCCTTTGAACGCTGCCTCAGGCCTGTCTGTGGCAGCAACACATTGTGCAGTTTTCTTAAAGGAGAGGAAGGTCCTGTCTTTCAGGGGGAGGCTGTGCTGGGAACAGAGTCCCTGATGGGTTAGCAAGAACCAGGGACACGATACACGGCTATGTCCAAGTCAGTGCACATCAGGAAGGCCCAGAGTGTGTGTTGTCACCAACATGTACTCTCTCGGCCTCCACCCTGCCCATCTCTCATGACAGATCCACCCTGTATGGAACCTCGATCCATTCCCAGGATCAGCTCTGGCAGCTCAGGGTTCCTGACCCTCACTGGGCTGAGAGCTGAGGACAAAGGTGCCTCTCACAGCCACCCTGTGCCATTGTCCTCTGTGCTCACACAGAGCTGCAGGCCTGTGGGACCTGAGACCAGGAGAACCTGGTCCTCATCTGCAGGGCGAGGGACGTCCCAGCATGTGCCACTCAGGACACCTGCAGTTTCTGCTTCTGCTGCCGCCACCCTGGGCCAGGTTCTTCCAGGGCAGCCCCTGGGGAATGGGTGTGCCTCCCCCACCCCCTGTCGTCACAGCACCTCACGCAGCCCCCTCCCTGGACAACAGGTCTCAGACAGAACAGGAAGTCAGCCCCCCGTCAGCTGGGGACACAGAGTGGCTCTGCTCTGAAGCCCAGGTGCTGGAATGGGGGCACCATCTCTGGTCACTTCAGACCCAAACTGGCTGGGCATCCTGCGTCTCTGTCAGTGACCACTGACTTCTTTCCTGGATGTTCCAGAGCTGCCACCGTCTCGTTGGCCCTCCCTGTGAAGCCCTGTCCCTGTAGCTCCCAGAGAGAGGACTGTGTCCCAGCTGCACTGGCCCCATAGCTCCTTGGGTAGTGGCCGACCTTTGGGGCTGGGGAATGACCAGGTGTGTGTTCCCATCAGTGCAAAGATCCAACCATGGATTTCTTCTTGTTTGATTTCATTGTTAGTACTACCTGTGTGATGTTGAATGACAACGCAGGTGAAGTCACATTGGCCAGTTCCCAGTCAGTGTGGGAATGTGGTCCTCCCACCTCAGTAGCTGAGAGCTGAGTGTGGGGCTCAGTCATGTGTGTGAGGAGGGAGTGCGAGTTCCTGCACTGCAAATGTGCCTGCTGTTCACACTTTGAGCATCTTTATCAGAAATGTATTTCAAAATTTGATCAGAGGCTTTTCCTGAATCTACTGAGGTCATAGGATTTTATCCTTCCATCTATTACTATGATGTGTTTTATTAATGGCTTGTCGATATGGCACCTACGTTGGATATCTGGAAGAAATCAGCTGTGGCAATGCTGTATCTATTTACTGGTTTGATTTTGGAGTCTCTCTGTTAGCATTTTGATTAAAACATTTGCTTTAATAATTTGCATTATTTTCTGTAATTTTCCCTTTTTTGTATTTTCCCTGTCAGGTGTTGGTTTCTCCGTAATACCTGCTTGCTATAGGAATCAGGAACGCTTCCATTTCTTCAATGTTTGGAAATAAATATACATATATATCAAACACATTGGAAACATCCAGTGTCTGAAGGAGTTAGTGTTTTTGCATAAGTTACTGCATCTGATGTTCTTTTTGTGAAATAGTTCCATTGTAAAGTGTTTTATTTTTTCTAAGGAAATTGTTCATTTTACTCAACTTCCTGAAACCTTTACTTATCTTCCTAGAAAAATCTGCATTTTAACTATTTTTAATAACTTTTTTCATTTTCATAGTTTCCTCATAGCATTTTAATTTTTTATATTATTAATTTTCACTCCAAATCTAGAAATTGGTCCTTCTCATCTGTCATTTGAACGTGAATTCCACGTGCCAGTTACAGCTACTGCTGTGAAGTCTCCTTCGGGTGTATTTGCATTGAGTGTGACGGGGAGATGCTGTTTCTCATGTGTCTTTTTCATTTTCTTGTACACTGCAGAGTTCTCAATTTCTCACTGTTGATTCTTTTTCTTTTTAACTTATGGTAAATTCTCTACCAGTATTTTAACAAATAAGTGTCAAGAGATTTAAAAAATCCACAAACTAGGGGAATCTCACTGTAGCCCAAATCTGAGAGTACTTTTTTCACTCACCCGCATGTCAACCTGAAGGTCAATGGCACTTGGATGACCCCCTATAATGAAATCTTAGGGCTCAGGGACTCCACTGGGGCCCCAAGGAAGACCCCTGCCCCCTCCAGGGCCTCTGTAGTGATAGCATCAGGGCCAGCCTGGGACACCACTCTGGGATATGAACTATAATACTGACATTGACCATCAGAGATGGAAACTGAGAGGAAAAATATGAAGAAACCATCTCTGTGTGGACAGAAATGTAAAAACTTTGGCATCCATCAGTGCCCAGAGTCCCATAAGCTGCAGAGACTGCAGTGGGTACCATGAGGTTCAGCCTCTATTCTGGTGCTCACCCGCATGAACGGGTTACAGAATTCGAGGAAGAGCCAGTGACTGGGAGATGGGACTTGGATGTCCTGGACGCTAGTAGAATAGCCTTGCTGTCACCACCTCTCCCGTCCCCCACCTGTCCTTTCCTCCCTCTAGGATGCAGCTTACAGCAGAGCCCCATCTCCCAAGTGGTGAATCTTCTATTCTGAAGGCCCTTCTCTAGAAGCAAAAGGGTCCTTCCTCCTGAGCTACTCCTCTTCAATGAGCAAGGCCCATCTTGCCATCTGCTTGGGGTCTGAGTATTATCTACAAAATGCTCACTCTACTGCAGCCCCTGCCTCACTGAAGCAACAAAATTACATCCTCCAGGGCCAACACCCATCATGGAACCTGCACATGGTCCCTGCTCAGCTGCCCAGATAAAGGGCCTCCGGGACCATAGGCTCTGTCTCCCTGTGCACCTCCAACATGAAATCACCTGCCCAGAAGCACCAAGGCCAAACCGCATTGCATTCTTGCTCAGGGCTCTTTCATAAATGATGACTTAGTTTGCAGGTGGGTGGGTGTTCATTCCCTTATTTAGATCACCTGTTCTATTTTGAGGGCAGTTTCTGTCCAAATGTTGTCTCAGTTGTTGCCATGGCCATCTTTAGAGCTGCCAGTCTTGCGTGGGTAGCTCTTTCTCTAAAAGTATAATCTGCAAAATCACCTCTTGAAGTTTGGCATTGAGAAGCACAGCCGGGACTCAGTGGTGTGATGGGTGAAATGGAGCTTTGTTTCCCCCGGTATCACACCTGCGAGGTGGATGCAGTAAGGGGCAGGGAGCGCTTCCAGTCCCAGCCTTCTAGTCAGGAAGCTCCTGCTCCTGCTGTAGGTCCATATGAAGCAGACAGACCTGCCACCCTGCCCCCAGCCCAGACCCCATATTTCCTCTCTGGCCTCTGCCAGTGACTTTTCTGTCACTTCTGCCCCAGTCCCTGAGTGCTGGAAGCCCTTTCTGGATTCTGAGGGTCTAAAGAAGTCCCAGACGATGCTTCAAGCCAGGTCACCCCTCAGGGGTAGCATCGCCTGCTCGCAGCAGAGAGCCCTCCAGGAGAAGGTGTGCAGGGAGCAGGAAGCTGCCCGAGGTCGGCAGAGGCCCAGAGGTGAGTGACTTAGCGAGCACGAGGGTCCAGGCCTCAGAGCAGCCTGGGAGCTGGTCCTGGCCAGTCTCCCACCATCTTCCCAGATAAACTTCGTTCTCTTCTTACTTCTCCTCTTTCAACATTCCTTAAAGAGATTATTGTTTTCAGCCTGGAAGTGATCAAACACAGAGCGAATATAATCTAAACACAAAACAGATATGATCACGAATATAATCGTATACATTCTGATGGCTGATAGGACACCTCCCATTCTTCAGCAGTGGGTGTGGGTTTTGCAACATTACTCTACAGAAAACACACGTACTGAGGAGGCATCACAGGGTGTGTTCAACGGGGCGGCTCCTCCACACACAGAGCAGTGGGGAGCCTTGGGGCCCCTCAGAGCCCCGGGAAACTATGTAAGTCCGTGTGGACTCAGGGCCAGGCAGCCCCCAGGTTCCTGCAGATACTGAGGTCATGGTTCAGCCAGTGACATTCCTGGGTCCAAAGGAGACACAGGTTCCTGTTGCATCACCAGCTTAGGAAGAGGGTGGGGTTAGCACGGCTGAGATCTCAGGAGGAGGGCAGGTCATCTGTCCTCACCCCAAAGTCAGGAGCACTCCCTGCAGGCTGGAAGGACAGGGACGTGGGATGCTAGGATGGAGGCTGGCCCTCCCTAGGAAGAGGGACATTCCTGGATGCAGAACAAAAAAGAACCTCAAGGGTTTGTCCAGAATTTTCTTAGGATGGCAGTACAAAGGAAGTAAAATAGGAGAGTCTTATTGAAGGGAGTTGATGTGAGATGATGACAGCAGATGCTTCATTGAAAAGTTATGCAGTTTCGGTAATTTCAAATTTGCCCACAGTGTTTTCCTTAACTCAGTATCCCTACCTATGATGATATTACTTGACCTGTTATCAGAGACACCCACATTTGCCAAGTCTTCCACCCAGGGCTCTCCCAAAGGGTGAAACCAAACTCCATCCCCGCCTGTCTGGGGTGTAAGCTGAGCCCCAGCACCAGGGCTCAGGGAGGGGCTGGACAGCCCCTGGATGGACACACATTTGCATGGACGGCCCCTCCCCTGGCAGAGGGTGGGGAGAAAAGGAGGCCTGGGCAGCCCAGCCCCACTGTGGGCTCAGGGGCTGTGTGCACCATGGCCTGGACCCCTCTCCTCCTTGTGCTCCTCTCTCACTGCACAGGTAGGGACAGGCCTTGGGGACAAGGGTTGAGTTCCCAAGTTTATTCCCTTCTTGCGCCATCTTCTGAGAAACGTTCCCTGCTCCCAGCCCCATCACTGACAAGTAAGTATCTGTTTCTGCAGGTTCCCTCTCCCAGCCTGAGCTGACTCAGCCGCCCTCCTTCTCTGCATCTCCTGGAGCCACAGCCAGACTCACCTGCACCCTCAGCAGTGGCTCCAGTGTTGGCAGCTATAGGATATACTGGTACCAGCAGAAGCCAGGGAGCTCTCCCCGGTATCTGCTGAGCTACCACACAGACTCAATCAAGCACCAGGGCTCCGGGGTCCCCAGCCGCTTCTCTGGATCCAAAGACGCCTCTGCCAACGCAGGGCTCCTGACCATCTCTGGGCTGCAGCCTGAGGATGAGGCTGACTATTACTGTGCTACAGCTCATGGCAGTGGGAGCAGCAGCAGTTACTCACAATGGCTCAGATGATGAGGAAGTGAGACAAAAACCCCTGGGCCGGAAGACCTTTTGTCTGAGCAGCTTGTATTGAGATATTTGCATGTAGGTGCCTGCAGGGGGCGCTCCTTCGTTGGTCCTGTTCTTGAACAGGAATGAATGAGTCAGTCCGGGAGCACAGGCCGGTCCAGGGTCCGACAGTGGTGAGGTGATGGAGCCCCGCTGTCCATGCCCACAGGGTCGGAGTGAGGTAACAAATGAACACAGTGTGTGCAACTACACACGGTGATGAAGACAGAAGTGTTTCCCCAGCTGCTGTGGTGCAGGTGGCTGTAGTGTGGTCCCAAGAATCAAAGAGTTCGGGATTGTTTTCCCCGCAGGGCACATGCCTGGGTTGTGGGTTGGGTCCCTGGCCGGGGCAAGTGGGGGAGGCAACCTGCCCATGTTTGCAACTCACATCGATGTTTCTCTTTCTCTATCGCTCCCTTCCTTTCTCTTTAAACCCAATAAGCATGACTTTAGGCGAGAATGAAAAAAGGACAAAAGAAGAAAGACAGTCATGTTTAGCCCACATATCTTACACCTTAAAGTGACAATATTGTGTTGCTAATGACACGTCCACAGTGATATGTCCACACTGACTCGGGTCATAGACACGGTTCCCTCTGTCTCCGGAGCAGCCCACAAGGTGAAGGGACGCGGGTCCTGCAGACGCGCACTGACCGGGCCCCGCACACCGCCCCTCCCCTCCTCTGCTCCACTGCTGCTTCCGCACCCCCTCCTCTCTCGCCGGGGCTCTCAACGAGAGCCAATCTCTGTAATATGACAATAGAATTACTGTTTTTTTCTTCAAAAGGTGTGTCTATCTGCCTTTGAGTATTTGCACAGAGATACTGTTGGTGTGTTTATTGCTCATCCTGAGACACACCGAGTCCCTGAACAGGGTTGGTCTCCACCTCACAGACACAGGCAGGGGGGCTGCATAGTCAGAACATGCGGACGTTCCTTCCTCCTCCTGAGAACAGTTGTCTCCTGAGCACATCAGAACTAGCTCAGACACACACACGTTTTGTGCACATTAATGAAATCCCAGGCATTGCCATTTATAGAAAAGAGAAGTTATTCTTTTCTGGTCACCCCCAGGGAGGCGCCAGGGACCACAGGGCACTGTGGGGCCAGGTGGTGGTGTCAGGGCAGGAAGAAAGAAGGGGCTGTGTGCACCCCGGACCTGTTCTCCCTGAGACCTGAAGACCCCACAGCTGAGGACGCTGTGCCTGTGGGTGGGAAGTACAAAGATTTCCTGCTCACACAGGACCTGGGCTCCTGTGAGGGGCAATGGTTACCAGAGCTGATCTGCACCATATGCCTCCTTTCCCCTCAGATTCATCCTGGTTCCAGGGAGGCACCCTCCACACACTGGTTTTCTTTAGCACCAGGTGCCAGGTCCTGAAGGGTCTGGGAGAACCTGCCCCAGGGGAGGGTTTGCCTGGAGAACCCCCTCAGGGGTGGAGAGGATGTCAGAGGGACAGGAGGCCCCTTGTCCTCATGCCTGGACCTGAGGGAGAGGCTCCCTGAGGGTGTCCTGCAGGTGCACTCATCTCCAAACACACACCCTGTCCTCTCCCTGAGGGTGTCTTGTTCTGGGCTCCGCAGGTCTCAGGCTTCTCTGTCACTGCAGAAGTCATGGACTCCCTCTGCTGACCCAGCATCTTCAGGGTCAGTGTCTCCAGGATGCAGAATCTTCATCATCAGGAAACAGCAGTGACATGAGTGTCCCTGGGTCCTGTTGTCAGGGCAGCTGGGAAATGCCCTGATCCGCGATCCATGGGCTGCCTGTTTGCTGGTTTGTGACCCGAGTGTGTCGTTGCCCAGCATTACCCAGGGCGTCCTGACTGCCATACAGCTGCCATCCTGAGACCAGGGCCCTCAAGCCAGAAATCAAAGAGATCCTTTCTCATGTGCAGGGACAACTGATGTTCCTGCTGGCTGGGCAAGGCCCCGGGTTTCTCCGTAGCAGTTGTTTGCAGGACGGGTTCTGGGGGGATGGGGCCAACCAGACAGGCGGGAACAGGCTCCACCGCTCCTGAGCTTCGGCCCACACGCCCGCGTGCCAGTGTGTCTCTCTGCCCCTGTCACCCTGTGCTCCGATGGCCCGGCCTGGCCCTTCTCCATGCTGCTTTTGACTCTGCTCATTTCCTCCTATTTTCTATAGAAGTCTTCTTACTCACATCTGTGTCCTGGGCAGCAGCAGTGACAGGCTGATGGACCTGCTTTCGGGTACAAGATGACTGAGAGGTGGAAATTATGTGACACGGATTTTAAGAGACAATCACATAATCATCTTCACAAAAAAAAATTATGGACACTGTAGAATGATGTGAAAAAGGGAGAAAGTCTCAGACATTTATGAATTATAAATTCAAATGAAAGGAAAATTACAAAAATAAAAATGACACTCAATGACTAAAACCCCACTAGATGGGCTGAAGAACAGACTAACAGGTACATTGAATTCCAGGAACTGGGGAGAATAAGAACCAAAAATATTCACAAAGACAGAAGAGCAATCAGCATGGTGATACCTGGACAATAAAATGGGATGATCAAAGATTACAACATATTGGAAACAAATGGGACATTTGCTCTACATCATTCCCACTGTAGCTATTATTTTTTTAGGCTGTCACCAGGGGGCGCTGTGGGTCCACTTGAGGTGAAGAAGGCCTGCAGTCAATTCAGATTTAATGACCGTGAAGACAACAAGCTCAGGGGCTTGAGGTCCATTTTACAGCAGGTGCTTCCTCCCAGGGGACCAACTCAGAGCCCACAGGCAGGCCAGCCGTTGGCTCCCGACCGTAGAGCTGGCCCTGGGTGAGGACACACAAATTTGAGGGTGGGGAAATAAAGAGCTGAGATTTGCATCAAGCATGACCCAGACACAAACCCTCCCTCCAGGGAGCTGAGGGAGATAAAGGAGCCGCCAGAGTGTCCAGTGCCAGCTGTGGGGCCAGAGTGTCCTGGGCACGTTTGCACCATGACAGGGACTCCTCTCCTGCTCCTGCTCCTCCTCACCCTCTGCCCAGGTTCATGGACATTTCAGAGAGCAGCCTTGGAAGGGACCTTGTGCCTTCCTTCCTCATTCCTCATGTGTCTGTTTTCATTTCAGGGTCCAGCGCTCAGATTGTGGTGACCCAGGAGCCATCACTGTTCCTGCCTCCAGGAGGGACAGTCACAAACACCTGTGGCCTTAGCTCTGGGTCAGTTTCTAGGAGTAACTACCCTGGCTGGTACCAGCAGGCCCCAGGCCAGGGTCCCCGCACGCTCATCTATCACACAAACAACCACCCCTCTGGGGTCCCTGAGCGCTTCTCTGGGTCCATCTCTGGGGAGAAAGCCGCCCTCACCATCACGGGGGCCCAGCCTGAGGACGAGGCAGACTATTACTGTGCTGCAGAGCATGACAGTGGGAGCAGCTTCCATCACTCACAGTGGCTCAGATGACGAGGAAGTGAGACAGAAGGCCCTGGGCCCAGAGGTTATGCTCTGAGCCTCACTGAAGCTTCTGTGGGGGCCTCTGCAAGGTGGGCTCCTCTGCAGTCAGAAATGTCCATGGAAGGGGGCGGAGCAGCACACAGTCATGAGTGAGAGCAGCAGGAAGTGAGACAAAACCCTCCTCTCTGCTCTCCAGTCCCGGTGCAGCCGCCCCGGCCGGTGGCTCTGACCGGCTCTAGCTCAGCGCTGACTGTGCGGTCAGATCGTCCTTCTGTGCCTGAGTTTCCTTGGACCAGTAGTTCTGACAATGTCACGTCTTTTCCTTCAGTGCAATGTTTAGAACGGGTCTTGCCCATTTGTTCTCACTGTGTTAACTGTTTCACAGGTAGAAATTCCTTGCTGAGAGAACAGTTTCCCATTGGAGAGATTTGAGGAGGTCAAGTTACATTGATCCAGGCCAAGGCCAGCTCAGGCTGGAGGGGCGACTGATTCTAGTCTGAGTGCTCAAGTCTGAATTGGGTGATGCAAACTGACTCATTCAGCATAAACCGTACCCTGTTGAATATACTAGCAGTGAGCTTTCAGAATGTAAAAATAATAGCAGCACTGCTACCATAGGCTGCAGTCATTCCAAGCGAGGTCCCAGCTGGCCACTGTGAGTCATGGGCCATGTGGATGCTTCACAGAGCACAGGTGGGCCGGCTGGGACCCAGGGATGCTCATGAGACTCCAATGGGCTCCCCAGGCTGCCTGGCACCTTGTCCAGCATCAGGATGTGGGCTGAGGACTGCGGGTCTCCAGGGTCCCTGACAGTGTGTCCTGCAGCCCCACCTCCTCCCCACTGACCCAGGTACCACAGAGAGTCAGGGAGCTCAGGGTGACTCTTCCCCATTGGCAAAGATGGCAGCAAGGGAGATACTTACACTGAGCCACCAATAGCTGGTAAGAAGAATGGACATCACCCAACCTATGGAATGCTAGCAAGACAATAGGATAGGAGAGAAAAGCCCCCCTTCCTACTCCTGTAAGAAATTCGGGCTTGAGCAGGAAGGGGACATGGGCTTTGAGGCAGGAGTCCACCCATCTCCCAGGTCCCAAGGCACCTAAACAAACCTCGGTCTTTTGCACCAGCTCCTGTCTCACCATTTGGCTTTCCTTGGAGCAGGCACCAGAACCGGCTTGTTCGGTGCCAGGACTATTAGTAACAACATACACATGAAATACTTAAGGGTCCATCTGAAAGAAAGGATACTCTGATACAGTGAAAAGAACAAAACATGACAAGAAATTTAAACTTAAGGAAATATCCTAGTTTGTTTTTCCAAATTCTCAGTGTGCCTGAGACAGCAGTTTCTCCTAAATGGAAGGACGTGCGGTTAGTTAACTGCAAGGTCTTCCAGCACATGTGCTGCGGAGGGGCCTGTGGTGTGAGGCTGGTTCCCAGGCCTAGAGCAGGGCTCAGGTCGTCTCCTCCACGTCCTGGATTCCCTCCTCCTCACGGATCACAGCCGACACAGGTGAAGCTCCCTGAGGCTCACGCTCCCTCGGGCTTCCCGCCCCAGCTCCGCCCCCGCCCTGCAGTGGGGTCCCTGCCCTGTGCACACAGGTCCTGCACCTGTCCCTGCTCGTCCAGCCTCCTTCAGGGCCTGGGACCAGGACAGACAGTCAAGAGCTACTGTCCTGGCAGAGGCAGCAGCTGGGATAGAACTGGGTGATTTTGACACATAAAGTTCCTGAAGTCTCATCAACACTCTGAGCCCATTGAACCATCACAACCTCTGGGATGTTGGTTGTCAAGGGAATTAATCTGGGGACAAAGAAGCAGGGCCCCCACATCTCACTCCCTCTTTATTTGTGTCTTCCAGTTCCCGCCTGCAGGCTGTGCTGGCTCATGCACCCACCACATGGGGCCGGGTCTCAGGAACACGGTCACCTGTTGCTGAAGCAGCAGCACCACAGACGTGGACAGTGTGGCTCGGGGACAGCAGCAGCCCTGGAGTGAGTGACCTGGGACATGTGTCTCAGAGCCTTTTGCGATGGAAAGTCTGGCTTCGTGTTTGGCAAGGAACACTTCCCACACGTGCTTTACATCCAGTCCCGAGAAGAGGCTGATGTGTAGGACCTGGTAGAAAATGTTTTCCTCAGTGTGTTCCAGCGTGAGGATTGAAGATACGACGCGCCCCCCTCCCCACCCCCCCACCCCCCCACCCCCCGTGGTCCCACCATCTGTGGTCACTTCCCTTCATGTAACTTCACGTCAGAAGTGACTCGATTGGTCAATCTCTGACTGTCCTTTGACGATCTGAAGACTTTCCCAGTGTCTTTGGTGTTGAGGAGAAAGGAATCCTTTCTGGTTTCACATCCCCAGTCTGTTTACTCTGCCAGGCAGATACTTTACCCAGGGACACAGGTCCCTTCTGGACAAGGAGGGGAGGGGTCAGTGGGAGGCTGATGCCAATGTCCTCAGCTCAGGAGTGAGGAACCTACCAGAATCTGACACAAGGGATCCAAGCAATCTGATATCAGTCTTTATCAGGACCCCACACATGTGAGGGCCTTTCCCCATCAGCACCAACCCCTGAGTGTGGGCTCTTTCTGTCCTCCTGAGGCCACAGGCAGTCCCCTCCCCCCGGCGTCCTGGGCCTGACCCCCTGCTCTGCACACACTGCTCCCCATCAGCACCTGCCCTCAGCCCCCAGACCCCCTGTGAGGGCGGGGCTCCCTGGAGGCCCAGGAACTCAGGGGCAGCTGCTGTGAGCCTCAGGGATCAGCTCAGCTGGGGGAAGGCAGGGCCTGGACGCCTGCGGACCCTGGTCCTCAGTGCTGTGTGCGCCCTGGTCCTCCAGGTGAGCCGGGATTTCAGTGTGCGGCTCATCAGACAGAGCAGCAGAAATCTGTGACTGTTCATGTGGCTAAAGGAGCCCGTTGTCCTCAACAGGTCGTCACTTGAGGCCCTTCGTGAGGCCTGTCCGATTCTGGGATGTTTCTGCAAGTGGAAGAAAAAGGCTCCACAGCAGGTGCTGGGAGTGGAACTTGAGAAGTGAGTGACTGTGAAGCTTTGTCATGAACCAAAGACACACTCAAGTGGGGATCCATCGTGGGGCGAAGGGAGTATATTTGTCTCCAAGCAAAGTTTTTTTGGCTGTTTATTTTAAAACTGCAGCAGCCTTAAGTAGTAGAAAAACACATGTGACATTTTCCATTAATGTTAAGTAGCTGCCACTTGCATTAAATTGCTGGTTCTGTAAAAGGAAATGCGGACGTGGGGACATGAAGAGTTCCTCCTTGTCGTACTAAGGACTCTGTGCCTTCCATCTGGGGGGTGTTGGTCCTAAATCTCCCACAGCAGCTTTGTCGCCCGTGAGTCGTGGGCCCTCGTGCTGGCTGCTGACACACCCACTGTGACAGGTGTGACCGCAGAAGTGTCAAATCAGTAACAGAAGCAAGAAAAATGAAAATATTTGGAGGTGAGGAGTCAATTGAAGTTTAAAATGGTGGAAACTACCATCTGTAGATAGGGGACTGTGAGAGTTTATTAAAAAATACTTTTAAAAGTTTCCAATGTACAATGAATAAAAATGGTGTATAATTCTACAAGTAGTTCAAAGTATATGCTATTCTTTTCCCAATATTAAACAAAATCTTTGACAACGTCTGTAGGAAAATAAACACATTATTCAGCAATCAATAAGAAACAAATTTTAACCTGTTGTGAAATATCTTCTTACACACAAACACAGTAAACCATCAGCACTGAGCAGGAAGGTTATACAAACACTTTTCCTTTTCACGTTATTGCTGATTTCAATGCACGTCCCCTTGAGAGGGCGCTCGGGTGGGTGTCAGCAGAGGTGACAATACAAGTTCCTTGCTGTTACTGGGATCCGTGTGTCGCAAACTCCACTGACAGCAGGCAGGGTCACTGTGCCTTCTCAGGTCTGGGCTCTTCCTCAGATGTGCCCCGTGGTCCCTTCCAGGGCCCTGTGGGTGGTCTGGACTCTCCCAGCTGACTGGCCACCCCCTGGTTGGAACGTCAGCTCCGTTTGCCCTGGAAGGAGCCTCTGACTCGGGCTGCACTGTGTCCAGGCACCAGCGGATCCCACACAGGAGCCCCAAAGAGTCACACTGGTGTCCTGAACCCTCAGGGTCCCTAACTGTTCCTTTGTGTGCAGACCTGGTCACTCATTCTCCTGACACCGCTGGGCTCCTGTAGGTGGATGGAACAGGAGGAAAGGAGGGTGACGATGGCTGTTGAGACTTGCAGGGATCCCGGGCTGAGCCAGGGCACCAGCTCAAGAGGAGAAGGAGATGCAAGCCTTCCATCAGAGCCCCAGCCAGGCCCATAGACCCACCTCAACCCTGGGCCCAACACCAGACTTGGGGGTCTTCCCCACAGTCAGTTGTCCCTCAGGACCCAGAGTTCAGAGGCCCTTCCATGATCCGTGGCCTTTGGTGCAGTCCCACCTTCACACTGGTCTGTCCTGGTGACACCCCAGCCTGGTCACGGCCCCACAGGCCGAAGCTCAGGTGGAAAGTGCTCATGAGCATCGGGAGGCTGCACACGGGGCTGTCGAGGGTGCTTCTGCCCACAGACCCAGGGGGTTTGGGAAGGACTGCTTCGGTCTGGGACGAGGACCTAAGTCACATTGCCTGGTCCCTATCACAGAAACAGTCAAGTCTTTGTCACACGTCAAATAGGCCTGGGGCCAGTCACTGCTCTGGACTTGATACTGGCCTAAGAGTTTGTGTGAGAGACAGAACCTCAGTCCTGACCACTGAACAAGGAAGCTGAGGACAGACACTACCAGAGAATGCTGAGTAGAGCATTAAATTCCTTGAGGTGATGGGGAGGCCATAAGAGGGGACCCCTGGCCTGGACCTAAGGCAGGGTTCAGTGGACAGAGAGCCCTGGGATGCAGGGGTTGTCTCTGATAGGTTCCGGGCACCATGTCACACAATGCTATGCCTGACCTGGACACTAGAGGGCGCTTGGGTGTTGTTATGAGGGACCAGGGGTGTTTTGAGCTGTTACCCACCTCCTGGCACCGCCTAGTGCCCTCATCCTGGGCTAACAGTTGTGACTTCCCCCACCCATGAGCCTCACAGGGCCCCTCCCTGCAAACACCCATGGCCTCCTCAGTCAGAGGCACCTGCTTTGGGCCCACAGAGAAATCATACAGCTGGGGGTGGGGAGTGTCTCATTTGCATGAGTGGGCCCTCCCTCTGTCACAGTATGAAGAGGGGAAGGGAGAGGTTTGGGGGAAGCTCTGCTTCAGCTGTGGGGCCACAGAAGACAGGACTCAGGGATGGTCTCCACCATGGCCTGGTCCCCTCTCCTGCTCAGCCTGCTGGCTCACTGCACAGGTGACTGCATATGGGGACAGGGGATGGACCCTGAGAAAACTCATGCTGTAGTTTCTTCTTTGTCTCTAGACTCATAATCACCATCTCTGTGTGTCTCCTTCTTCCAGGGTCCTGGGCCCAGTCTGTGGTGACTCAGCCACCCTCAGTGTCAGGGAACCCCGGACAGACCGTGACCATCTCCTGCACTGGAAGCAGCTCCAACATCGGGAGTGGTTACAGTGTGCACTGGTACCAGCAGCTCCCAGGAAAGGCCCCCAAACTCTTCATATATGATGATAGCAATCTTGAGTCTGGAGTCCCTGACCGATTCTCTGGCTCCAAGTCTGGCAGCTCAGCCACCCTGACCATCACTGGGCTCCAGGCTGAGGATGAGGCTGATTATCACTGCCAGACCTCTGATGACAATCTCGATGGTCCCACAGTGCTGCAGGCCTGTGGGGAAGTGAGACAAGAACCCCTGTGTCATCTGGGAGCTGGGTCAACCCTGCAGCTGCTGCTGCTCAGGCTCGGCCTGTGCCCTGTGACTTCTGCTCATTCTCTGGCTGCTGACCTGGACCCAGGTTACCCAGGGACACTGGGAGGGAAAGTTGCTTCTCTCCCTTCTGTCTTTAATGTCACCCACAGCAGCACTTTCCCAGACTAAGGGTCCAAACAAAATTGAAAGGCCAACTCCCTCCAGCTGGGGACAGTTGACTTTCAGACTGGTTTGTATTTATTATTTTGTGTAATGAGAACAAAAATGTGACATTGTGTTGGACTCCTGAACCTACCTTGGAGCCTGAGCACTGTGTGTGCTGTGTGTGAAGGATGAGTCAGCTGTCTGCATCTCATCTTATAATGTCCTTCAGTGTAATCAGTGCTGACCTGCAGTTTTGTCTTGTGATTTCAGTACAAAATATGACCACTGACAAGTGTAAAATTATGACAGACGGTGGTTTCCAGAGGTCTGGGATGAAGGGGGTTGCCCACGTGGGTAAAGACAGTGAAATGGATCAACTCCCAGTTGTGAAATGAATGGTCTGGGGACATCGTGGACAGCACGGGGACTGGGGCGGAGATGCTGTGATCGTGGATGTGTGAACCCAGCTAAACCAGCGGATCCAAAACATTCACAGCAGAAGAAATAATAAAGATTGTTACCATGTGTAGTGAAGGGACTTAGGTAGGCTCACTTTGTTGATGAATTTGCAATATTTATCAACATAGAGTGATGATGTTGTGCAGCTGAAACTAATATAAGATTGTATATCAATTATGCCTCAATTAAAAAGTTACAGTAAATAGAATGGAATATTAAAAATACATCGGCATTTCTGTTCACAGCAACACCTGCATGTGAAAGTTTAAAGTGTCTTTATCAACAGTCTCCACAACCTGAGAGCAACCTACAGGCTGTGCGTGGGTGTGCATTACAGCTGTGTGTGGGCTCACCCCAAGCCGGGAGCAGCAGTGGGGTCCTCCAACAAGGGGCTTCCTTTTAAAAGGCGATGTCATTTATAATGTGATTCTAATGATGTCACATTTTGGAAGAGGGATAACTGTAGGGAGAGTGGGAACATCTGTTGTAAATTTGACTGTGTGAAAACAAAGAAGGAGCAACGGAATTATCCTACATGACAATGTAATGGCACCTAAGTGGCACTATGACCTTGTGAAATGCATTGAAAACTGTGAAGCACCATGACAGACCATAACACGTGTACATGACATGCATTTTAGGAGGCTGAGGGTCCTGTGGTGGAATGCGGAAGGTGGCAAGACCTTATCAGTTTGCACTGCGAAGGCATGAGCCCCTGCCCTCAGGGGAAAGGTGGGGAGAAAAGTTACTGACTAAAGTACCTGTCACAGTGGGGGTGTCTGTCACACTACCAGCAAAGGAAACTGCACATAAAACTGTGCTCCGAGTGACAAAGTGGATTCCCAGGGGGATACAGGTAACAGTGCAGGTGTGGCTGTGCTGTGCACTGTTGTTACATAATCCCGTCAGTGGGTGGGCATGGGTGGGAGCCAGGCTGCTCACCCCAGTAGTGGGGATTGACAAGTATCACCAGGGGGAGGAGGCATGATGCTCCCGGCAGTGATGTGTCAGAGTTGCAGATACGAGTATGAACTCAGGTTTGGTTCATGGGCACGTATGATTGCAGTTGGCAATACTTACAAATGTGCCTGTAACTGCATTAGTTCACTCATGAATATTTTATTGTCCTGTCCATTGAGTGGAATTGCACATGGTGTTGCCCAGTGTGATGAGTCTGCCTTTTCCCACATATTCGCTTTTATACCATTCTAAAACAAATAACGATGGCTTCTTAGGAGAAATGACTTTAGAGAGAGAGGCAGGAAGTGGGTGGGAGAGAGACAGGGAGAAAGAGAAGGAGAGAGACAGTGAGAGACACACACACAGATGTGGATGTTGTTCCACTTGTTTGCACATTCATTGGTTGCTTCCTGTATGTGCCCTGACCACAGGTCGAACCCACAGCCCTGCTCCATCACGACACAACTAACTGACTGAACTAGCTGGCCAGGCCCTGATTTATGTTATAACTGCAAATTTGTAATTTTGAACTTCTTCACTCATTTCTGTCACACACTACCTACCCAAGCCTCTGGCAACCACCTATTTGTTCTCTGTATCTTTGGTTTATTAAGGGTTTTTTTGTTGATCAGATTACACACAAAAGTGAGATGATGGTATCTGTCTTGCTGTTTGACTTACTTTCTGAAGCATAATGTCCCCAAGTTTTATTCATGTTGCGTCAGATCAAGATTCAAGATCACAAGATTCCATTTCTCTCAAAGGCTCATTTGTACACTGATTTAACATTACATATTATGAATGACATGATCTTTAGCCATTCACCCATCAATGGATACTTAGGTGATTTCCATATGTCGTCTGTTGTATAACAATGCTGTGCTGGGTCTGGGATTGCACATGTCTCTTAGAGATGTTTTATTTTTCTTCAGATAAATACCCACAAGTGGAATTCTGGATCATAAAGTCATTCTGGTTTTAGGAGTGAAGCCCAAGGAACCATGTGCAACCTGCTGAGCTGCAGAGACCAGCAGGGCTCTTGGGACTTCAGGCCATGGTGAGGAGTACGGACTGCAACCAGCAGGGGGCGCTGTAGGACTGTCCTGGAGCCCCTACACAGCTTCTCAGCTAGGACCCTCTACTCAGAGGAGCCTGGGGCTGGGGGAGGGGCTGGAACTCACTGATTGTTACTCTGGTGAGAGGTCCTCTGTGGCCTGGTGGACCCTCTGAGCAAAGACCTTGGCATTGTCTCAGCAGGTGCTGCCTCCCCAGGCTTTTTCTTTCTTCAATGATATTTTTCCATTACCATTTAGACTCCCTTAATCACCCCTTCCTCCACAATCACATTACTCTTGTGCACATCCATGAGTCCTTTTTCTTTTTTGCTCAGTCCCTCCACCCTTTGACCCTCCCCCCTTAGCTGTCACCCTGGTCCCTATCTAAGAGTGTGTCTCTGTTTTCCTTGTGAGTTCAGGGTGTTCATTGGATTCCACATGTGAGTGAATTCATATGGCATTTGTCTTTCTCTGACTGGCTTATTTACACAGCGTAATATTTGCCAGGTCCATCCATACTGTTGTAAAAGGTAGAATTTTCTTTTTTAACTGCCGAGTAGAATTCCATTGTGCAAATGTCCCACAGTTGTTTTATCCACTCATCTACTGATGGGACACTTAGGCTGCTTCCATATCTTGGTGAGTGTAAGTAATGGCGCAATGGACATAGGGGTGCTTATGTTCTTTCAAATTAGTGTTTGAGGTTCATTCAGATGCTCTGCAAGGACATGCTACCCTGACTGCACCTGATCTTGTCTGATCCCTGTGATTCTTCAGGGGTGAAGCCAACCTATAGCTCCCTCTGTCTGGGGTATGAGCTGTGCTCCAGCACTAGGGCTCAGGGAGGGGCTGGACAGCCCTTGGATGGACACACATTTGCATGGATGGCCCCTCCCCTGGCAGAGGGTGTGGAGAAACGGAGGCCTGGGCAGCCCAGCCCCACTGTGGGCTCAGGGGCTTTGTGCACCATGGCCTGGACCCCTCTCCTCCTCATGCTCCTCTCTCACTGCACAGGTAGGGACTGTCCTTGAAGAGTCCGCTAACCGAGATTTTTCTTCTCTTGTTCAAAATAACCTTATGCTGGCCCATGCCGCATTCCTGCTGGGTTTCTGTGTTTCTCCAGGTTCCCTCTTCCAGCCTGTGCTGACTCAGCCACCCACCCTCTCTGTAATTCCAGGAGCAACAGCCAGACTCACCTGTACTGTGAGCAGTGGCTTCAGTGTTGGCAACTATGGTATGTACTGGTATCAGCAGAAGCCAGGCAGCTCTCTACGGTTCCTTCTGTACTACTACACAGACTCAAGTAAACATCAACGCTCCGGGGTCCCCAGCCATTTCTCTGGGTCCAAAGACGCCTTGGCCAATGCAGGGCTCCTGACCATTTCTGGGCTACAGCCTGAGGACGAGGCCGACTATTACTGTGCTGCGGATCATAGCAGTGGGAGCAGCTACAGTTACTCACAGTGGCTCAGATGATGAGGAAGTGAGACAAGAACCCCTGGGCCCACAGAATTTGGCTTTGAGCTTCCCTTTCAGTGATGTCCCCTGCAAGGAAGGCTTCTCTGTGGCAACACCTGTCCTTGAGGGGGAAAGCATAACCCACAGCTTAGGGCTGTCACCTAAGCCAGCACAGGGCATCCCAGGAACACCCACAGGAGACAACAGAGCCCAAGATCACAGGCCCACAGCATCTGCAGTAAATTGCCATCAAGAAATATTTTTTAAACTAAAAAAACTTAGCTTTACCCTCCAGTTCTATCTCCTTTACTGCTCACATAGAAAACTTCACCTCTGAAGCTCATGGCCACCAAACTTGAAGGAATTCTTCATCACAGCAAGAGATTCTCTCAGACATCAGCTGTATTCCCTGCAAATTTACCTCAGTGCTAACACTATCTGCCTGGAGCCAGTGTGAGATGCACAGGTCAGGGCTGCACCCCACAGCACTGTCCCCACTCAGATGCCAATCACCAACAGGATGTCTGCAGACTGCCCCCAGTTTCTGTGGGATTTGGCTGTATCCAGGGGGTTCCCATGATCCTGACTTCGGGTGTGATTAGTTTGTTAGAGCATCTCGTGGAACTCAGGGGAACACTTACTCTAACACATTGTTAGAGAGTGAGGTAAAGGACAGAGAGGAACAGGCAGATGAAGAGGCGTGTGGGTGACGAGGTCTGGGAAGGTCCTGAGCACAACAGTAACCATCCCTGTAAAGCTGGCATGTGTCACCCTCCTGCTGTGGACTCGTTGGTCAAACCAGAAGCTCCACAAGCTCATACATTGGAGAATTGTGTGGGGTTTTCACATCATAGACATGGTTAATTATTAACTCGTCTCTCTGCCCTCCTCTGTTGTGAAGAGAGTGGGAGTGTGGCTCAAAATTCCAACCTTCCAATCGGGGTTGGTCTCTATGGTGACCAAGCCCCATTCAGGAGCCCACCCAGAGTCACCATGTCAGGGAAAGGGACACTTGGGCCACCCAGGGCTTTACAAGTGTTTCAGGATTTCTGCTTCAGGAAGGAGGGCAGGAATACACACACACACACACACACACACAGATGTAAATATTACATTATGATTTAATATAATTGTACAAAATGTTGAAAGGACAACTCCTCTGGGTTTCTAAGAGGTGGATTAGGCACGCCTCCACACTCAGGTCTGCACAGTTACACCAGAGCTGTGCAGTGAGTGTTAGAACATCATGGACCCATTTAGAATTCCCATGGAACACTTCATATTAGGTGAAATGAAGCTAATCTTAAAAGGTTTGTGGTAAGTTCTCCTACTGATGCTTAAATCCTTTTTCTATGGGCAACTTTGGGCTAGACTGTACCAGGTTGCTAAGCTATAACATCCTGTCCACTGAGAATTATGGACTCTGGCTTCTACTCAAAAACAAACAAACAAACAACAACAACAAAAAACTCCATCAACCCAAAATGGTTAGAACTCATAATTAGTTTGGGCACAAATGAAAATTCCCTTCACTTCAGAAGCCTCAATTTTGTTTCTTATAAGGTTTGTGTAACCAGCTGCTTCCCGGGAAACAAGAACTACGGTAACAGTGGGTTTGACTATTACAGTTACACTATTATTTTATTAACTCAAAGGCACTTTAGAAGAAGATACAAGTACGGCTTTTAAGAAGAATGTTATATGTGAACTTTACACCAACCTCACTGGCTTGAGTTTTGACAGAAATCCTCAGATTTTCCCAACACACAGTATAAACGACAGCATGAGAACCTTCTTGCACAGCAACTCCAAGCTCAGCTCTACAACCTACCCTCCCAGGGGCAGGGTGTGGGTGTGTTGCAGAGTCTCTAATTCCCAATGAAGAATGTTACAAAGGGCTATGTATTCATATAGAGCAATCACATGCAAAACTCATGACCTAAAGCAAAGAAAGCGAAGCCAACCTTCGTGAAATCCTTAGATTCTTCACCAACTGGACAACCTGTGCCCAGTTGAACACCAGGTGGATTTTGAAAAAACTCTCACTTCCTTGGAGGGAGCTGCTCTAACTGTTTCCTGTGGGCTCCTGCTGGCAGCAGCTTTTGAAGACCATGGCTCAGCCACAGCTGCACACTAGACCCCAGCTGCGGGCTGTCTGAAGTTCAGCTGTGGCCAGTTTTGTTTCCATAGTATCAACCATCACACTCTAGCTGAGTAGGAGTCACAGGTTTATCACCACTCTATGCAAGACTAGATCAAGTTCAAAGGCAATTAACTTTGCTTAAGGAAACATTGTAAAGTAAGTATTCTTGGTATCACGATCATATGAACAATTTGCTCATGTGATCAATTGGATGCCACAGAGTTACATCTTGCAGTGGGTCACTGTCCCAGACCAAGAAAGCTGAACAGCTCAAACATCTTAAAAAGGCACCCAGGGGGCCAGTGAGGAATCAGAAAGCTGAGGGGCCTCATTTGCATGAGTGGGCCCTCCCTCTCTGAGTTTGAAGAGGGGAAGGCAGAGGTTTGGGGAAGTTCTGCTTCAGCTGTGGGGCCACAGAAGGCAGGACTCAGGGATGGTCTCCACCATGGCTTGGTCCCCTCTCCTCCTGACCCTCATTGCTCACTGCACAGGTGACTGCATATGGGGGCAGGGAAGGGGCCCTGGGAAAAGTCACGATGCACTTTCTTCTTTGTCTCTAGACTCATAATCACAGTCTCTGTGTGTCTGTCTCCTGTAGGATCCTGGGCCCAGTCTGTGCTGACTCAGCAGCCCTCAGTGTCGGGGAACCCAGGACAGAGGGTCAGCATCTCCTGCACTGGAAGCAGCTCCAACATTGGGCTGATGAAGAAGTGTCCTGGTGCCAACAGCTCCCAGGAAAGGTCCCCAAACTCCTCCTCTATGAAAGTAGCTAATAGCCTTTAGCGGTGCCTGATCGATTCTCTGGCTCCAAGTCTGGCAGCTCAGCCACCCTGACCATCACGGGGCTCCAGGCTGAGGATGAGGCCAATCAGTGCTGCGCAGCATGGGACAAGAGTCTCAATGTTAGTGCAATGCAGCAGGGCTGTGGGGCAGTGAGAGAAGAATCTGCTGTCCCTCTGGAAATAGAACCTCCCTCGTCCACCTCTGCTCCACTGACAAGCCAGCCTCTTCCTGGGTTTGTGTGGCCATTAACTGGGGCCTGAGATTCACCTCTGTGAACTTGTCTGGAATACCTGTCCACATACTTTAAATTCTGCCCTCGAACTTTCCTTGGCCATATCACATTGTGCGGTTTTTTCAAACTGGGTCGCAGTTCCTGGATGCAGCTGCAGGCCGTCCTAGGGACAGAGTCCGTGGTGGGTCAGGGCAGAACGGGGGACACAGAACCCACCGTGTCTGAGTCAGAACACATCCTAGTGTCAGGAACTGTGTCCTGGTACCAACAGTTCTGAGGAACATCCCTCAAGTCCTCGACTATTTTGACAGTTGTAAACCCTCAGGGCCTCTGGTTGAGTCTCTGGCTCTAGTCTCCCAAGTGGGACTCCTTGCCCATCACCTGGCCGAGTCCTAAGGAAGAGGCTGGTTCTCACAGCCACTCCTGTGACAGCAGCCTCCACCTGCCCACCGAGCTGCCGCCTGTGGGGAGCTGGCACCAGGTCCCCGCTCATCTGCTGGGAGGGGAACGCCCCAGCAGCTGCCTGCTCAGCTGGGCCTGTGTCTTCTCCTGCTGCGGAGGCTGCTGCTACCATGGGTCCAGGTTCATCTGTAGCAGCCCTGTGAGTAAAGTCTCCTCCTCCCCCGGTGTCCTCCAGTCACCACAGCCCAGACCTAGGCAGGAGACCCGGGGGACCAAGGCCCATGTTTCTGTCAGGTGCGGACACAGAGTCTCCTTGCCCTGAAGCTCAGGGGCTGAGGGGGGGAACCCGCTGTGCTCATGTCAGCCTTGACCTGTGACCCAGGAATCCGGTGTCTCCCTCCGTATTTCCAGGGCTTACCCGTGGAACCTGCACCTGTGATCCTGGAGGGAAAATTCCAAAGACCCTTCTCTCAAAATCAAAACTTGGACCTAGAGTCCAGAATATGTCTTCAGAAACATGCCCACTAAAGATACACAAACAAAATCAGCAATTTTAGGAAACTTGAGAAGTCACAGTTATCCCCACAACTGCTTTCCTGACCTAGAAATCACGAAGTGGTTGACTGCGAGCACAGGATTGCTGAGGGGGGAGGGGGCCTGCCAGCCCGTGGGCGTTATTGTTGGGGGAGGTTACACGCGGGGACACCTCTGGGGCACTCAGGGCATTTCAGCCGTTGGTGTGCGCACTGGGTAATTCGCACTTGCCAGGACCCAGGGAGACCCAAAGCCAGGCACCTCTGCTCCTGCTGCATGTGCATCGGCTCATCCCCTCCTCCTCTTTCTCCTTCTGATTGGTGAGGACCCAGGGCTGGGAGGCTGGGAGCAGACAGGTGGCAAGAGTTTCTCCGAATGAACCAACTTGCCTGCATGTCCACGTGGGACCACGTGACACTCAGGGGGACGCGGTCTCCATAGCAGAGCTTCTGATCTGAGTCTGCAACACGCCCTGGGCCCCTCTCCTCCTCACCCTCCTCACCCGCTGCTCAGGGGAGGCCCACCCTCCCTGGGCTTGTGGGATCCACACCCAGCTCTGCCCCAGGTCTTCCTTCTCTCATTCACAGTGACCTGCGGTCCTGCCCCCCCTCACCTCTGTCCTCCTCACAGTGTCTGTGGCCCAGGCAGGGCTCACTTATCCACCCTCAGGGGCCAAATTCCTGGGACAGATGGCCACCCTCACCTGACCTGGAAACAGGAACTGTGTTGGCTACCAGGGAAAGGGGACTGGAGAAGCACCAGAGCCACGTCCCCCAAGTCCTGACCCACAGAATAGTAACAGGCCTCCGGGGTCTCTTGAGAGTCTCTGGCCCTGGGAGACGCAGCACAGTGACTCCACTGGGCTCCAGCCCGGTGCCGAGGCTGAGCACTACCTCTCAGCGCGGGACAGCAGCCTCCATGGTCACACAGAGATGCAGGTTAGAGGTGGAGTGAGACACAAACCCTGAGCCCACCGTCCTCAACCTGCGTGTGGGACCTCAGAGAGCACCCACCACTTGACTGCCCTAGGGGAAGACAAGGGTGGGGTGTCAGCCCACAGCGGTGTGCACTACTCGGGACTGTTAAGAATAATGTAAATGAGGCCCTGGATGGTGTGTTTCAGTGAACTGACCACCGGCCCGAGGACCAGAGGGTCACTGGTTAGATTCCCAGTCAGGGCACATGCCTGGGTGGAGGGCCAGGTCCCCAGTAGGGGGCGCTTGACGGACAACTGCACTTTGACGTTTCTCTCCCTCTCTTTCTCCCTCCCTTCTCCTCTGTCAAAAACAAAGAAATAAAATCTCAAAAAAAAACAGAGTGAGAGAAAGTATACTTGCACAATTAGCCAATTTATGTACACAACATAACTGTAAATATATTTGTGGCTACATGATCAAATGTTCATATAAATTAACAAGTGGCAAAAATAGATTTAAATGATTAATGAAGGGAGTGTTTTTAAATTTCATTCGGAGACCCCGGATACACAGGCTCAGAGGGCCCACCTGTCCGACCTGCTGCGGTCGTTCGTTCCCCGCGGTCGTCAGCAGCAGCCTCCCCTTGTCTGGCCTGGGCACCTGCTCTGCCCTCGGACTCAAGGGCTCACCCCCACTCTGCCCTGGTGATCACCTGCCTGATCCAAAAGATCCAACTTCACTCCATCTCTTTTTCAGTCTTCATCCCGCAATATATTTTTTTCGACCCCCCAGACAGGGGGTCGAAGCCACAACCCTTTGGTGTAAGGGACAGACCTCTGATCACCGGAGCCGCCTGGACAAGGCTATACTGCAAGGTTGTGAACAGGTCTCCTGGGCCCGCCTACTCCATGAACAGCACAACGTGCACACGGGGAAATGTCACCACATGTGCTCCTGTTGCACCTGCCACCTGTCCTTTTACATAAATGTTCAGTGTCTGCCACAGCAAATAAGGTTGGGGCTGTATGGGTGCAGCGGGCAAAAACAGATTTTTGAAAAAACGTAGTTTTCCATGAGATGAATGTTCAAACGTCAGCGCATTACTGTTCCCCTGGAGACTTAGAAAGGTCCTCTCTCACCTATTGGGAGTAACATCAGTAAAGACCAGTGTAAAAAGACCAGTCTGTGTGGTGTGTGCAGGGGCACTCCAGTGGCTGGAAGAGGAGGAGGAGGAGGAGGAGGAGGCCCCTGTGACCAGCAGGGGGAGCAGTGGGCTGTGTCACAGTGTGGGTGCTGAGCCAGACAGCTGGTAAACCACTCACTGCGTCTAGAGGAGTTGGGGAAACTGTGTCCTCACTCATGTGTGACCCTCCTCCCTCTAGGAGACCCCCATTACTCCGTGAGTTCCTGCATCTAGTTCTCACACCTCAGTGTTTCAAATGTGGGTCCTCTCCTCCTCTTTCACTGAGGAGTCTTTGGTCAAATGCAGGGCAGGTTGGAGATTGTCCACAACGAGGAGCCAGAATGCATTTCCAAGGAGGAAGTGAGCTTCCAGAAATAGGACTCGGCCTTGGGCTGAATCCGCGCACAGAACCAGAGGAGACAGAGCTCTGAGGTGTCACCACCATGTCCCGGAGGCTTCCTCTGTCAGTGCTTATGTCATGAGCCTTTGTCACAATTTACAGAAAGGAGCTCCTCGGACCTCAGAGGACCTGACTTCTCCTCAGTTTCACACAGACCAGGTGCTGTGACCCCAGACTCCCAGCTCTCTGTCTCCGTGTATCGGTCACTGGGCAGAGGGTCACCCCTTCCTGCACTGGAAGTCTGTGCAGTGGGGGTTATCCTGGCTCTGAGACAGAAGCCCCACAATGGGATGATTTATGTTCCTGAGGACTCAGCCTGAATGGGAGGCAGGTTGTCACTTCAGACCTGGGGGGTGGCTCAGAGCTCAGAGGGTTCTCTTCACCCCCCGGCACATGGGCCAGTGATTTTCCCCACTGTTCTTGTTCCGTCCATTGCCCCACTGCCGCTGACTCTTTCCAGGACTAGGTAGCGTTGCTAGCAGGTCACTCACTGGGGAGATCTCTGCTGTCACTGCTGCACCCGTGCCAGGTGTCTAAAGCCATATCACGCATTTATCTGATAATATATAAGACATATACATATATATGGCTGGCATGGATTTGCTGTTGAATTTGTTACATGTTTTTCACGACAAAGGGAAGCAATATGTATATTGTCTATCGCTGTATTATTATGGTGTATAATACTACATATTTCTCAAAATGAAACCCAACACTTGGATTAAATGACACTTTGTAATTGCACATTCACTTCTTATTCTGCTTCCCTTTGTTCATATTTTATTTGGGGCACCTGCCTCAGTGCTTAACGTCACTGGTCTACAATTTCTGCTGCATTTCCCACTGTGAAAACTGCTTCCAAAAGAACAAACATGTTTTACATCTTTTTAAGTGTTACTGAAAATTATGACAAAAATAACTCAGAATCACCCTATCTGTGACGATGTGTTGGATGTTCCATTGAAAAAAATCCATTCTGTGAGGCAGTTCCACAACATTTTCTACTTTTATGAGAAATTTGATGTGTTATTTATCATATTATTGATGTGGCTGGTGTTGCATCTTCTTAGGAAAGTATACATTGTATGTAGTTTTAAATAAAGGTTAGAAATCTTAGCTTTATTATTTTAAAAAATTTTTGTACACACATGACCAGTAGGTTGTGCTGTTGTATAGCCTTGTGGTCCTCATACAGTTTTGGACTGTTCACTCCCAGGAGCCAGGGCCTGGTGGACTCTCTTTGTGGTCTCTGAAGAGGACGCAGCAGCTGTTTCCCCTCTGCCCTACAAGAGTCCCCTGAGCAGAGACCCTGTGTGGTCCCACCAGTATCTCCCTCCAGGGCTCCTCAGGTGGTGAAGCAAAACTCCATCCTTTTTGGTCTGGAGTGTGAGCTGAGCTCCAGCAGCAGGGCTCAGGAAGGGGCTGGGCAGCTCCTGGATGGACGTACATTTGCATGGACGGCCCCTCCCCTGGTAGAGGGTGGGGAGAAAAGGAGGCCTGGGCAGCCCAGCCCCACTGTGGGCTCAGGGGCTGTATGCACCATGGCCTGGACTCCTCTCCTCCTTGTGCTCCTCTCTGAATGCACAGGTAGGGACAGGCCTTGGGGATCAGGGCTCAGTTCACAAGTTTATCCCCTTCCTGCTCCATCTCCTGAGAAGCTTCCCTCACTTCTGCCCCATCACTGACAGGTGTCTGTGTTTCTGCAGGTTCCCTCTCCCAGCCTGTGCTGACTCAGCCTCCCTCCCTCTCTGCATCTCCTGGAGTCACAGCCAGACTCACCTGCACCCTGAGCAGTGGCTTCAGTGTTGGCAGCTATGCTATATTGTGGTTCCAGCAGAACCCAGGAAGTCCTCCCTGGTATCTCCTGTACTACCACACAGACTGAAACAAGCACCAGGGCTCAGGGGTCCCCAGCCACTTCTCTGGATCCAAAGACCCCTGGGCCAACGCCGGGCTCCTGCTCATCTCTGGGTTGCAGTCTGAGGAAGAGGCCGCCTATTACTGTGCCATGTGGTACAATAATGTTCCTCAAAGTGACACACACAAATGGGGAAGCAGGACAAAAACCTCAGCCTGACATAGTTTTGGTTCACAGCAAGTGTACATTTAAAAACAACTCCTCTATTTGCAAAATTACTTGAAAGTGTCTCCGGGTTTACAATGGGTCTAGTCTATATTTTTTAGTCCATGTTTCTGAAGTCTCAGCATAACAGTAGCAACACAGAATAAATTATTCATTATGTTACTGAAATGATACCTGTTTTCCAAATGTAATATGAACAGACCATTTGACACTGCTGTTTCGCTCCTGAAATAAGGAGAGAGCTCTCTTTTTCCCAGAGCCCGGGGACCTTCCCAGTGAGGCACTGTCCACCACAGCAGGGACTCTGCTGTCCTGGAGGGCAGAGCACTGACCTTGTCCTTCCTCCCAGGCTCCTGAGCACAAGGCTGGCTGTAAAGCATTGTGTGGCATTGACGAGGTGCTAGGAGGTGAGATCCTTGGCACAGACTCAGGCCCAGTAGGAATTCCATGCACAGAGCTGGCCTGGAGCCTTTCTGAGTCCCTAAGCCGCCAGCTAAATCTGGCAAGAGGGTTATCCAAGGGGCCACTAGTGGCTTGTAGCCCAGAAATATCTGTTTGGGTTACTATAGGGTGACAATGCTCTGCTAGTGCTGGGGAAATGCTGAGCCTGCTCCAGGCACCTGGGTGAAGTGGGTCTAACGATGAGATGTTCTCACAGCTGCCACCACTCAGGACCATGGGGACACCTGTGATTGAGGTTTCCTGAGCCCAATGTCACTGACTGTGTCCCCCTGACCTCTCATACCCCACTAGAGTGTGTCAACAGTCCAGGGTGGGGGCTGGGCTGTGGGGCAGCAGGAGAGGGTGCTCCTCACTCTGTTCCTGTGTCACACCCCCTGCCCTGTGGAGCTCTTGTTGAGTCCAGATCCGATGTAAACTTCTCCTGAACATATGTCAGCAAACACATTGAGTGTTGCCGTAGTAATGCTCCCAAAATCTCAAGTCAGATCACCTCCTCTAATTTGGGACCTGGGACAAAGGCCCCTCATTGTCATCCCTGTTCACCAGCTTCTACTTGGTGCTCATGGCCTCTTTGACCACCTGTGAGGACCAGCCTGATGAGGAGGCTGATCAGCACAGACACAGGCCTTCATAACCACCGGCCACAAAGAGCTCCCATGCCACATGGAGGTGAAGCGAACATTTGCCCTCCCCTCTCTGGTGACCCATCACTGTCCTGTCCCCAACTGTGACCAACACTGGTTCAGGTTTTGGCTTCTGTTATCACTTGCTCTGTCCACACAGAGACCTCACGGTCCCACCCCTGTCTGTCTTTATGGGCTCAACATAAATGTCCCATTTGCTATGTGGTTTCCTGATGCAAACATAATCACTGTGGACCCGGTTTCAGAGTTCCTGGTGGCATGACAACAAAAACAGGGTTCCCACACCTGTGACCTGACTTTCCTGGGGCCTCGGCTCCCAGGCAGGGACCCAAAAACCTCAGAGTGTTAGGAAACACTGTGTCATCTGTCATGGTCACACTGGAGAAATGATTCACACGATATTGCATATTATATTTGAACAGCTTTGCCTTTTCATATTTCAGAATACATCACCTTAATCAAAATCCCTGGACTAATTGCTCTATAATTATTGTGCAGTTTATTTTGAATCTGCAGTAATCTCGATACTGGATGTACAATCACAAGTGAGTGACGACGTGCCCTGTGTTTCTGCTGTGATGTCTGACAGAGTGAGAGATGAGTTCTCTTTACTTTCGAGTTTGCCATGACAGCTCTTTACCGCTGTAGTTTCAAAGGCCAAAAACACAAATCTGGCCTCAGGTAGACTTTTTGTTAATTTTAGTAAACAGTTTAACTGGGAAATAATAATGAACACACAGTTTGAAAGAAAACAGAGAAGAAAGAAAATTCCCCAACATACTTTGCGAGACCATGTTTTCCTGCTTACTGTAACCTGACAAAAAATTCTCACCCATGATTCTAGCTACCCAGGGGTGAGCTGAACTTGAACTTCATCAGTCAGCCATGAGACTGAATGAAATGGCACAAGGCAAAGCTAGTCTGCTCCCCTGCGCCCCCTGGTGGTGAGTGTGGGAACCATGGAGAGCACAGTAAAGAACCCCACCAGCATTAACAGCACTGAATAAAGGTTACTGGATGAGATAGGGGAGAAGAGTTAGCACTGCAGGTGTCCTCTCCCCTCTCTGGTGTCACCAGGGCCAAAGTGTCTTGTGGGGAGTGAGCACAGAAACTCGCCTCAGCCCCGTGCTTCTCTCCCTGAGGTCAGCAGGGACCAGCAGTGGGTGTGTCTGTCACCCTGCTTGAAGGGAATCAGCAGGTGACAGTCACTGCCTCACCATCCCCAGGAAGGTGTCAGAGCACAGAGCAGTGGAATCAGGGCTACACCCCTGCTGGGGCCAGTGGGAGCTGAACACCCACCCCCTGACCTTCTGTGCTACAGCTCCGCAGGAGGGTGGCCTGAGGGAAGACAGAGGAAATGGGACTCAGGGGCTCCTCCTGTGACCCCCCCAAAGTCCAGGATCCAGTAAAACCCCACCTGATTTTTCAAGAAGCAGGAGGTAAAAACTTGATGAGAAAAGAGAGTGACCTGACACAGACACTGAGAGGACTGTGATGAGGAGACACAGTGACAGACATCAGTCTGGCAGTGACCCTGAAATCCATCTGAAGGGCAACAGTGAACGTTCTTGGTACAAATGGAAAAGGAGAAAACTCAGAATGTAAATAGAAGTCACGAGAACAAATCAAGTGGGAATTATAGAACTGAACACACAAAATGTAAAATTAAAAAAGAAAACTGTGCAAGAAATCAGGAATAGGTGAACTACTTTCATTTATTTGTATGTTTGTTTATTTATCCATTCAAAAAGGGCACCATCTTTCTGCAGTTCCCACCACCCTGAATGTTCCACACAGGACGTCACCAGGGGTCGCTGTGGGTCTTCTCAGAGGTGCATGGCTGAAACCCACTCAAATGGGTCCATTAGAAAGGGTCCTTTGCCCACTTGCGTGGCCTGAATTGGACCTGACAGACAGCAGGACCTTCCCCTCAAGGGACAGACTGACAGCTCACACAACCACTGCGTTCTGCTCACCGGAAAGCTAACAACTCTCCTGAGGACCCAGAATTTGATGGTGTTGTGTGATGATATTTGCATAATGCCCCACCAAACACACCCCTTACCCAGGGAGCTGAGGAGGACATAAAGGGACACCCAGAGAGCAGCCCCAGCCTGAGGCCAGAGACTTTGGAAAGTGTTTACCATGGCCTGGACTCCTGTCCTCCTGCTCCCCCTCCTCACCCTCTGCCCAGGTCCGAGGACGCTTTAGAGACTGGCCTTTGGAGGGCGTTCCTTCTGCCTTTATTCTTCATTCCTGACATGTGTCTGTTTTCCTTTCAGGGTCCAGGTCTCAGGCTGTGGTGACTCAGGAGCCCTCCCTGACTGTGTCCCCAGGAGGGACAGTCACTCTCACCTGTGCCTCCAGCACTGGAGCTGTCACCAGCAGTAACTATCCATACTGGATCCAGCAGAAGTCTGGCCAAGTCGCACTGACACTGATTTATAATACAAACAGTAAACACTCCTGGACCCCTGCCCGGTTCTCAGGCTCCCTCCTCGGGGGCAAAGCTGCCCTGACCCTGTCAGGGGCCCAGCCTGAGGACGAGGCCGAGTACTACCGTGTTCTGTGGTACAGCGGCCATGACCACAGTGACACATGCGGGGGGAAGTGAGACAAAAACCCAGGGCTCAGTGCACCGTCTGCTTCTGCCATCCCCTGTCTACTGCTCATAGAGGCTGGTCTCGCAGGTGGGGACTCAGAAGGGTTGTTCTCTATGGCCCCAGGGGGTGTAATCAGATCGACATTTCTAAGCCATGACAGGATTTAACCCACCATTTTGTGACAACAAAGTTCTCTTTAAAATAGGAGCCAATGTCCCCCACAATTTCACAGGGAATGGGCAGGACAGCAAAGGAAAGCTCATTCCCATGAGGACACACACACACACAGACAGTCAGGTGTGAGGGTGGCTTCTCTGGCTTTTAACAACCAAGACAACTTCACAATCTGGTGTAAAGAAGCAGAGGAGGCAGAGCCGCTGGGAAAGGGAGCTGGAGCCCCGGTCCCAGAGGAGGTTCCTTGTTCATCTTCCTTCTCCAGCCTCTGTGGTGCTTGAGGGCAGGAATGCCCAAACTTTGTTCTGGGTCAAAGCACCTGCCTGCTCCAGACAATTGTTTGCAAAGCTGATGGAAGAGCAGACAGCCTGACTACAGGGCTCACAATTCAAGACGTTCTTTGTAACTGGACCGACAGTGTGCAGCTAAAGAATAACTTTGCTTATTTTCACTGTAGAAATTTGTTTGTTGGATCATTATTCCCAATAGAAATACTTGTCTTCTATCCATGACATTAATTCCTCCCATATCTCATGAAAACCACTGCCTTCACAGCATAATTGGACACAATGTGGCTTTCTGCATGGAACTATGCTCAATCACTTCTTATCCCACATACATGCTTATAGCCTTTCACACTGGCTTTTAGTTTTCAGGTTAACATCAGTGATATTATACAGCTATGATTTTTGAAGGGAAATCTTAGACTGAAACATAGTAGAAACATAATAAAAAGTAGCCCACATCTTGAGAAGGACATGGGATTGCAGCATATGGGCATATGGAACTGATTTCTGCTACCCCCTGCCAGGGAGAAATCTGGACCACGTGCTCAGTGAAGGGGTGGGGCATCCAGAATGGGAGGTGGAAGAAGAGGACAGTGAGCATCCTTACAGCCAGCATCCAACTCCAGCAGCTGAGCCTGTGGTTCTTCCCAAGCAGGGCAACTTGCAATCCCACTTCCCTCAGGAAAACAGGCTAAATGGTGTCCCTGAGGACGTCTTACTGGGATTATGGCAGAGGTTGGAGGGTCCAAACAGAGCCAGCGACGACACCAGGGGATGCAAGGGTGCCCTGCCATGAATTCTTTCAGAACTGCTCCTGCCTTGCCCAGTGGCCAAGAGTCGTCCCCCAGTAGGTCTAAGCTGACACTGTTTCTGGAGGTGCAGTAGGGTGAAGGGTTGGTAGTATCTCCCGTAACGGCAGTGCTAGGAATTGGGAGGGGGCATCGGACCAGTATTTAACCCCAAAGGGTCCAGGTGTCAGTTTCAGTTTAGCCCCCAGGGTCCACGTGTGCTCGTTCACAGGCTGCAGACGGGAGACGGGAGGGAGGAGACAGGGACCCAGTGCTGACCGGCACCAAAACCTTGAATGAGATACCAAAGATTTTCCCTTAATTATTGTAGAGAGGGTGTGTATGAGAGATGTATCATCAGAGAGGGGCCTCACCACATGTGTACATGTGAAGTATAACTGGGAATTGTGCAAAGAACACAATAAAGTGAGGACAAACTCTAGCAGCAGTCAGGGGAACCTGCATGCCCCCAGACAGTATAGATGGGAACTTGCCTGTGGCCACGGGGAGTGGGACAGGGAGGTGTGGGGACTGCAGACATACTGTGTGCAGAGCATTGAGAACAACAGCGTCATTGGAATTTGAGAGGCATGTGTGTCTCACAGTCAGGAATGAGGCACAGGTGGGGCCTCCATTATGGAGTGAGGGACTGTGCTGTGACTATACACAGTGCATCAGAATCACAGTATTGGGGACTCCTGTCATAGACATGGGGTACAGTCAGTGACCTGCTGGGCTGCAGGGACCACCTGGGCTCCAAGGCCTTCAGGGAACTTGGAGATGTGTGTCCTGCCAACACCAGGGGGCGCTGTGGGACTTTGCTGTGGTCCCTGCACAGCTGCTCAGGGAGGAGCTTCAGGTCCCCTCAGCCTGGCCCAGGATGTGCTGATGATTCCTTGAGGTCTGACATCTGCAAACAGCAGAGTGTTCTCTTTCTCCTGAGAAATCTCAGGAGAAAAGATTCCTGGATTCGTTGAGGAACTTCCAGGTTCCCAGGAACAGGAGGGAGCCCTGTCTTTTTAAGGTCCTGGCTGTCAGGCTCAGAACCTTTACCAGCACCAGTTCAATAACAAAAATCTTAATTATTTAAAGGTTTTAAAAAAACATCAGTTTCTTGGCATCTAGAGCCTATGAGGCAACCCTCAGGTCCATCAAATATGAAAAACACAAGGACATTTCCAGAAAGCTCTGGTTTTTCTTCCAGGTCAACATTGGAGGCATTTTCACACAAGTTGATTATGAGTCAGTGTGGAATGAGGACATTCCATTGAAAAGGAGAAACAATGTACACAAAAAAGATGCTTATAGTAAAGGTGTAGATTTCAGTCTTTAGAATGCACATAATTTTAAGATTAGACTGAAAAAGATTAAAGGGGAAAGCATCATAAATATATAATAGAGGCAGAAGAGGAAAGAATAAAGTGTCAGAATAGCACTGAAGGGACATGACAGGCCAGAGAGGAGAGCAGGAGGACACATCCTCTCTGACGGCGTTGAGTACGGAGACCGAGAGGGACACAGCCCGCCAGTACCTGGGCAGTGGGAGTGGGAATCGAACAGCAGTGTCTCTAAAGCACACCAAGAAGACAATGTCATGGAATAAGTGCAGATCCCATAGACTTTCTGTCAGTGTGAACCAACAGAGTGTGGTGAAGGTTTTGAGCCTCAAACTTGGATTAAGATGTTTCTATATGTGAAGTGGCATTGCACAAGCAGAAGAAGCAGAAGGACATGTCAAGAAATCCTGAAATATCTGGCGGCATAAAAACGGTGAATGCCTTACACATGTAGTCCCTTGGAAGTGATCGGTTATCTAGAGGCAATAATGTCTCAGTCCCAGCCCCATGGAGAAACCCACTCATTCTCATGTTCCTGGTAGTGACATCCCAAAGGTCCCAGGGCCAAATCTGGTTGCCCTCCAGAAGTGCGGGGTGTAGTCCAGGGGCTGGTGGGCCCTGGATCAGAGACCAGCAGGGGGCACTGTGGGGCTGGTCCTGCTAACACAAGGTTAGGAAAAGGCCAAGGAAAATGGATCAAACTGAGCCTGACTAAAACAATTAATATCCAACATCCATTGAAATATACAGGGGACCAGTGTTAAATACTTATTCAATTTATAACGTAATGAAGATACCAGGTTGTGGGGAACCGCCCTGCCTGATTTCAGAATCTCTAATCCTGACTGGCTAAGGCTGATTAAGGGACCTTGGGACAATAAGTTTCTGTCCTATAAGTCTTTGTCTCTTCACGACCATTAAGGAGACAAAGCTCATCTCCCTGGCAGGGGCACTTCCTCTGCCCCCTTTTACTTCACCCTGCTTGGCCCCAGGCCAATGACTGGGTAGCCAATGATGGGTCAGATCCCTCAAAGGAGGGAAGACCTAAGACAGGCATGGTCACAAAGGGGCCCTCAGGGAAGGACTTGGGGGCCTGTAAAAAAGGGGGTGATGGACCCTCACCCCTTGGCTTTGACATAGCCTGAGTCCTCATTCTGTCTGCAAGAAGTCTCCTAGTTTCTTGGCTTACTTCCTCTGCCCCACTTAAGCCAGAAACAATGCCCGAGGTGGGTGGAGCTCTGTGTTGGAAAGCCTGGGTTTTCTGGGGAGATCAGGCCTAAGAAGGAATGCAGAAAATCCTATGAACCTACTTTGCTAATACCCACAGTTTAAATAAGGGTCCAAACATAGAATCAGTTTCCCCAAAGTTTTATGGCCCTTTAGCTATTTGACCCTGACTCAAAATAAGCCCTCATATTTCTTTGAATGTTATCTATTGTTGGATTATTACTGCCTGACAATGGTTGATGAGCATTACCTAGAGGCCCTGTATTTCTGTGCAAATAAACCCAATAAAAGCCCATTGAGGAACTGACTCCTGCTCTTTCTCCTTCAGAGATCAGCCACCTTCCCTCCCCAAGGAGATCATGTCTTGGTAGACTTATTCTCATCCACAGTGGATGGGAGGGCTCTGCAGGCAAACCTCCCCACACCAGGTCATAGGTAAAGTTTGGCCAAAATTATATGCATAAAAATATACTAATGTCTGCTGAATAAAGGAAAGACATTGAAAGACTATTTTTTGTTCCTTGGAGAAATAGTGATTCATTTCTAACAAGGGAGGAATCACAGTAAAAAATAAAACTGTCCTGAAATAGGGCTCATGACACTGTGGGACTCTCACTGCTCTGGGCCTGACCCAACTCCAGGGAAGAGGACATGAGTGAAAGCAGCAGTGCGGTGCTTACCCCACAGACCAGCCGAAGGATGTGTGAACTGACTCACCCTGAGGAGTCTGAGCAGGACATGAAAGTGTCCTGGAGTGACGGGGAGGCCCCATAAGGGGGCACCGGGAACTCCCCTAAGGGTGCAGGTCGAGGAACAAGGCTGTGGGGAGGCAGGGTCTGTCTGTGATGGGCCTCAGCCAGCATGTCACACAGTGGTGTGTCTAGGACTGGGCACCAGGGGGCGCTCAGGGACTGCTCCTGAAGAACTGGGGTAATCAGAGCTGGATCCTGTGACTTGAAACTGCCTGGTGCCCTCTGCTCAGGGCACACAGCTGTGACCTTGCCACGCCCCGGGTCTCACACAGGATCACCCTTAACCTCCCTGAAGTGCCCAGACACAGGTACCTGACAGAGGGCCCAGGGAGGGATCAGAAATCAGGGTGGGGGTCTCATTTGCATGAGTGGTCCCTCCCTTTCTCAGAGTATGAAGAAGGGAAGGGAGAGGTTTGGGGAAGCTCTGCTTCAGCTGTGGGGCCACAGAAGGCAGGACTCAGGGATGGACTCCACCATGGCCTGGTCCCCTCTCCTGCTCACCCTCCTGGCTCAGTGCACAGGTGACTGGATAAGGCGACAGGGGAAGAGACCCTGGGAGGAAACCTGTGGGGGGTCTTCTTCCTGCTCTTGTCTCTGGACCCAGAATCACCATCTCTGTGTGTCTCCCTCCTCCAGGGTCCTGGGCCCAGGCTGTGCTGACTCAGCCGCCCTCAGTGTCGGGGAACGCAGGACAGACCGTCACCCTCTCCTGCACTGGAAGCAGCACCAACATTGGGGATGGTTATAGTGTGGGCTGGTACCAACAAGTCCCAGGAAAACCCCCTATAACCGTGATCTATAGTACTAACAGTAGACCCTCGGGGATCCCCGACCGCTTCTCTGGATCCAGGTCTGGCAGTGTCGGCACCCTGACCATCAGTGGGCTCCAGGCTGAGGACGAGGCCAGCTATTACTGCTCAGCATGGGACAAAAGTCTCACTGCTACCACAGTGCTACAGCACTGTGGGGAAGTGAGACAAAAACCTGCTGTCCCCTGCAGTGCAGTTCCCGGGTGCAGTCCCCACTCCTCTGAGAAGACAGCTGCTTTCTCGGTTTGCTTGGTCTGAACTCAGGTCTGAGACCCTCCACAGGGGACTGTGACAGGAACATGTGTCACATCCTTTGAACGCTGCCTCTGAGGCCTGTCTGTGGCAGCAACACCTTGTGCAGTTTTCTCAAACGAGGGGAAGGTCCTGTGTGTCAGGGGGAGGCTGTGCTGGGAACAGAGTCCATGATGGGTCAGCAAGAACCAGGGACAGGGAACCCATCTATGTCTGAGTCAGTGCACATCAGAAAGGCCCAGAGTGTGCTGTCACCAATATGTCCCCTCTCGACCTCCACCCTGCCCATCACTCAGGATAGATCCACCCTGCGTGGCCCATGATCCATTCCCTGGATCAGCTTTGGCACCTCAGCGTCCCTGACCCTCAATGGGCTGAGAGCTAGGATAAGGGAGCCTCTCACAGCCACCCTGTGACAGTGTCCTCTGTGCTCACACAGAGCTGCAGGCCTGTGGGACTTGAGACCAGTGGAAGCTCGTTCTCATCTACAGGGAGGGGATATCCCAGCCTTTGCCACTCAGGACACCTCTGGCTTCTGGTTTTGGTGCTGCCACCAAAGGCAGGTTCTTCCAGGGCAGTCCCTGGGGAGTGGGTGTGCCTTCCCCACCCCCTGTTCTCACAGCACCTCATGCAGCCCCTTCCTGGGCAACAGGTCTCAGGCAAAACAGGAAGTCAGCTCCCGTCAGCTGGGGACACAGAGTGGCTCTGCTCTGAAGCCCAGGTGCTGGAATGGGGGCACCATCTCTGGTCACTTCAGACCCAAACTCTGACTGGGCGTCCTGCATCTCTGTCAGTGACCACTGACTTCTTTCCTGAATGTTCCAGAGCTCCCACCTTGTCATTGGCCCTCACTGTGAACCCCTGTCCCTGTAGCTCCCAGGGAGAGGCCTCTGTCCCAGCTACATTGACCCCATAGCTCCTTGGGTACTAGCCGACCTTAGGGGCTGGGGAATTACAACATGTCTGTTCCCATCAATGTAAAGATCCAACCACGGATTTCTTCTTGTTTAAATGCACTGTTAATATTACCTGTCCTGTTGAATGACAATATAGGTGAAATCACACCCACCCCCAGCCCTGGGGGCACCTGGGTGCAGGCAGGGCCTCAGCTTTGAGAACACAGACCTGGCATCAGGCTCCTCCTTCTCATCAGTGAGGGGACCCTAAACCAGTTATATCTTCTGGAGATGCCTTAGTCTCCCAGTCTGTGATTGGGAGCTTGCCAGCATCTACCTCCTACTGCGTCCTGAGTTGCGTGGTGCTATAAACACCTGAGGTGCCTGTCACCTTTGGGGAGGATCCTCAGGACTCAGGCACAGACTTGGCAGTGGAAGGGTCACATGGAGGCTGGCAGAGCACAGAACTCAGTGCAAATAGACACGGTCTGCTCTGGATCAAGGGGGACTCAAAGCTCCTGCTGCCTGCATCCCAGGCATCTGAGAAGGTTGAAGGGACCTGAAAGTCTGACATCATCCCTCGGGTGGGCAACCTTCCAGGGCTCCAGTGTGGACAGACTCAGGGCCAAGTGCCTCCTGTGGCCTGTGTGCTGGGATCCCCGAGATGGCTCCCAGTGTTCCCCCCTCGTGTTCTCCCACCCTGTGTGATCCCCTCTGCTTTGAGACTGGATGGACTTTGTGACTGTTTTCTAACACCAGAGTCGGACAAAGTGATGAGAGGCCATTCAGTGTGGTTATGAGAAGCCTGACTTTCACAGGTCCACTCTCTCCTGGGCTCATTCCCTGTTTCCCTCTGTCTCTGTCTCTCCTTATACATGTCCACCTCTTCGTTCTCTGTCTCTCTTTATCTCATTGCTGTGTTAGCATCGGTAACCAGATGCTGATCAAGGAAGGGAGCCAATGGCATCAGACATTGCTGAACCTAATGGGCTGTGGAGAGGGATCAGACACTGGGCCTGCTGTGTTAGAAAGCTACAGCTCCACTCCTTTCCCAGGTGACTTCTGAATCCACAGAGTGGGCAGGAAGGATTGCTGCTGGAAGGATTGCTGCATTACCCAGGGAGGATAAAACACCTGAAGAAATTCCTCTGCTGGACACATGCCTAGCAGAGGCCAAGATGGCGTGGGGTGGGGGTTGCTTCTACTTTGCATCATGTGCAGTAGGAACTATGACGGAAGAGTGTCCAGTTTGGGAATAGGATTGGATTGGATGTTGGATACAGAACCCTGAGAGATGCAGGAAATGGATTGGTTAGAAGGAGGATCTGTGCCAGCCCAGGAAAATTTGGGAAGTTGATTGGTTAGTTTGGAAAGGTGCCTGGTCCTTCCCAAGGCCAAGATAATTTACTGTATATTGTCATGTATAATGTGCACTTTTTTGCCCAAATTTTTGAGGGAAAAATAAGGTTGGCCATTATACACTAGTATTAGGGTCACATTCAAGAGGCATAACATTGGGTATGATAATGCTGTCAATAATGCCCACAGAAACATGAGTGCACTTATACACGGTAAATATGGTAATCTCTGTTTAATAAAGAATCTCTCTCTCTCTGTCTCTGACTCTCTCCCAGTAGCATGTTCTCACTCCTTTCCATTGCAGCCATGTGGACCTAGCAGCACTTGCCTGTCGAGTATCGGCTTCATAGTGACGGGCAGACAAACCCGCATTGAATTTCAAGGAGACTCAGAGGTGGCAATCATGGGACTCACATTTGAGTCACTTACATTATAAATTCAAATGGAAGGGAATTTACCAAAATAAAAATGACACTTGATGACTAAAAATGGCACGGGATGGGTTGAAGAACAGACCAACAGTTACATTGAATTCGAGGAACTGGGGAGAAAGAGAACCAACAAGTATTCACAAAGATGGAAGACATGAGTCTGGTGATACCTGACAATAAAGTGGGATGTTCAAAGATTACAGCATATTGGAAAGAAATGGGACATTTGCTCTAAATGAGTCACGCTATAGCTATTATGGCCAGCAGGGGGCGCTGTGGGTCCACTTGAGGTGAACAAGGTCTGCAGTAAATTCAGATTTAATGACCGTGAAGGCAACAAGCTCACTGGCTTGAGGTCCATTTTACAGCAGGTGCTTCCTCCCAGGGGACCAACTCACAGCCCACAGGCAGGCCAGCCGTTGACTCCCGACGGTAGAGCTGGCCCTGGTTGAGGATGCACGAAATTGAGGGTGGGGAAATAAAGAGCTGAGATTTGCATCAAGCATTACCCAGACACAAACCTTTCCTCCAGGAAGCTGAGGGAGATAAAGGAGCCACCAGAGTGTCCAGTGTCAGCTGTGGGGCCAGAGTGTCCTGGACACATTTGCACCATGACCGGGACTCCTCTCCTGCTCCTGCTCCTCCTCACCCTCTGCCCAGGTTCATGGACATTTCAGAGAGCAGCTTTGGAAGGGACCTTGTGCCTTCCTTCCTCATTCCTCATGTGTCTGTTTTCATTTCAGGGTCCAGCTCTCAGGCTGTGGTGACTCAGGAGCCCTTCCTGACAGTGTCCCCAGGAGGGACAGTCACTCTCACCTGTGGCCACAACACTGGAGCTGTCACCAATGAGCACTACCCATCCTGGTTCCAGCAGAAGTCTGGACAAGTCCCCACCACATTGATTTATGACATAGACAAGAAAAATGGGTGGACCCCGGCCCGCTTCTCAGGCTCCATTCTCGGGGGCAAAGGGGCCCTGACCCTGTCGGGGGCCCAGCTGGAGGACGAGGCCGAGTACTACTGCTGGATGGTGTACAGCGGTGCTCGGCACAGTGACAAGTTCAGACCAGGACCCAGGACGTAAACCTCCCCCTGGCCCAGCCTGGTCTAAGAACAACCTCAAGGTTTGAGGGTCACATGATCCTATGCTTCAGTGCTCCAGACAGTCCCAATGGGACAGAGGGGACAGGAAGGACTCTTTAATGATGTCTACGACCCTGGAGCACTAAAGAGTGGAAGCCACAGTGAATGACGTGGGAGAAACTTTTCCAGACAGACCAGAAGCCATGTGTTTATGATTCTCAGGGAGTGGAGGGACCTCAATGGGCTGAGGAGGCCGAAGTCATACACATTTTCCCCAGAAAGAGACGTCCAAACTGTGAATTTTGTCAGCTGAGAAAGAAGGGATGGAATCACCATTTTGCATGTGACTAAAGTATATTTTTCATCACATGGGATTTTTAATCTGTGCAATGTTATTAAAGGAAATTAGGAACTATAGATATTACACAGCTTTTAAGAAAGCTCACTTCTTATCACTTGTACACTTTTTAGAGTTTAAGTAGATTCAGTCATTTTTGTCAGTTGTTTTCAGAATTCTCATCACAATACATGGTTATAATTGTATCATTAGTCTACTGAAATCATTTTAAATACAATGATAAGCTATTTAATGTTTCTTGAACTGTATATCAATATATACTAGAATGGCCACATAATATTATTTTTTAATTTAAGATCTACTGCAATTGTATAGCATTTAAAATATTATAATTTATACAAACTAAGGCTATTTATCACTTTGTGTCCATAAATCTTTCCTAATAAAATAAATGTGTCAAATTCAACTGCAAGTTTCATTTAGGGGACCCTGTGCCTTGCAGAACCAGGAACACTAATATGAGACTTTCATTAATGAAACCAGGTGTGTCCAACATCTAAAAGGGTGAGTGGATCACCCTGTTGTAGTTGAACTTGACTCCATGTGATTCAATTCATTTTATATTTCTGGAACCTATGCATATCTAAGCGCCAGTCACCCTGGCCTGGTGGCTCAGTTGGTGGGAGCCTTGTCCTGGGCACCAAAGTGTTGGGGGTGTTATTTCTGGTCACGGCGCATACTTAGGTTTTGGGTTTGAGCTCCAACAGGAACACAACGGAATGCGGGCAACTGATCGGTGTTTCTCTCTCACATTGATGTTTCTCTCTCTCTGTCTTTAATTTTTGCTCTTTCTCCCTTCCTCCTCTCTCTCTGGGATCAGTGGGCATATCCTTGGGTGAGGATAAGGAAAAAAAAACCTACTGAGCTCTAAAAAATGAACTTTATCTGGGCTAACACGGATTAGAAAAAACAGGCTGTAAGAGTTTTTCAGGCGACACATGAAGAAAGACATTCTGAGGACACACACACAGAGGTGGACAACGGTAGGCTTGCAGGTGTGAACAGGCAAAACACAGTTTACTCTAGTATTACATTTATTATCTGTTGTATTATTCATTCACATTGCCACTGCAAGCCTACTTTTGCTCACCACTGTACATTTGTATTTCCAGAATAAATTCAAGACCAAATGAGAATACACAGAGTAATCGACAACAAAAGACCTTTTGTCTCTAAGCATGTTTTATTGAGATATTTACATGGAAGTGCCTGCAGGGGGTGCTCCTTCGTTGGTCCTGTTCTTGAACAGGAAGGAGTGAGTCAGTCCGGGAGCACAGGCCGGTCCAGGGTCTCACAGTGGTGAGGTGATGGAGCCCCGCTGTCCATGCCCATAGGGTCGGAGTGAGGTAACAAATGAACACAGTGTGTGCAACTACACATGGTGATGAAGACAGAAGTGTTTCCCCAGCTGCTGTGGTGCAGGTGGCTGTAGTGTCGTCCCAGGAATCAAGGGGTCCGGGATTGTTTTCCCCGCAGGGCACATGCCTGGGTTGTGGGTTGGGTCCCTGGCCTGGGCAAGTGGGGGAGGCAACCTGCCCATGTTTCCAACTCACATCGATGTTTCTCTTTCTCTATTGCTCCCTTTCTTTCCCTTTAAAATCAATAAGCATGTCCTCAGGCGAGGATGAAAAAAGGACAAAAGAAGAAAGACAGTCATGTTCACCAGCAAACCTTACACCATCAAGTGTCAATATTGTGTTGCTAATGACACATTCCCAGTGATACGTCAGCACTGACCCAGGTCACAGACACGGTTCCCTCTGTCCCCGGAGCAGCGCACAGGGTGAAGGGACCCGGGTCCTGCAGTCGTGCACTGACCGGGCCCCGCACACCTCCCCTCCCCTCCTCTGCTCCGCTGCTGCTTCCCGCACCCTCTCCTCTGTCCCCGGGGCTCTCACCGAGAGCCAATCTCTGTAATGTGACAATAGAATTACTGTTTTTTTCTTTAAAAGGTGTGTCTATCTGCCTTTGGGTGTTTTCACAGAGATGCTGTTGATGTGTTTATTGTTCATCCTGAGACGCACCGAGTCCCTGCACAGGGTCGGTCTCCACGTCACAGACACAGGCAGGGGTGCTGCATAGTCAGAACATGCGGACGTTCCTTCCTGCTCCTGAGAACAGGTATCTCCTGAGCACATCAGAACTAGCTCAGACACACACACGTTTTGTGCACATTAATGAAATCCCAGGCATTGCCATTTATAGAAAAGAAAAGTTATTCTTTTCTGGTCACCCCCAGGGAGGTGCCGGGGACCACAGGGCACTGTGGGGCCAGGTGGTGGTGTCAGGGCAGGAAGAAAGAAGGGGCTGTGTGCACCCCGGACCTGTTCTCCCTGAGACCTGAAGACCCCACGGCTGAGGACGCTGTGCCTGTGGGTGGGAAGTGCAAAGATTTCCCGCTCACACAGGACTTGGGCTCCTGTGAGGGGCAATGGTTACCAGAGCTGATCTGCACCATATGCCTCCTTTCCCCTCAGATTCATCCTGGGTCCAGGGAAGCGCCCTCCACACACTGGTTTTCTTTAGCACCAGGTGCCAGGTCCTGAAGGGTCTGGGAGGACCTGCCCCAGGGGAGGGTTTGCCTGGAGAACCCCCTCAGGGGTGGAGAGGATGTCAGAGGGACAGGAGGCCCCTTGTCCTCGTGCCTGGACCTGAGGGAGAGGCTCCCTGAGGGTGTCCTGCAGGTGCACTCATCTCCAAACACACTCCCTGTCCCCTCCCTGAGGATGTCTTGTTCTGGGCTCCGCAGGTCTCAGGCTTCTCTGTCGCTCCAGAAGTCAGGGTCTCCCTCTGCTGACCCAGCATCCTCAGGGTCAGTGTCTCCAGGAGGTGGAATCTTCATCATCAGGAAACAGCAGTGACATTAGTGTCCCTGGGTCCTGTTATCAGGGCAGCTGGGAAACGCTCTCAACCCCAATCCACCAGCTGCCTATTTGCTGTGTGTCTGTGACCCAAGTATGTCATTGCCCAGCATTACCCAGGGAGTCCTGACTGCCATACAGCTGCCATCCTGAGATAAGGCCCCTCACAGCCAGAAATCAATGAGATCCTTTCTCATGTGCAGGGACAACTGACATTCCAACTGGCTGGGCAAGGCCCCGGGTTTCTCCGTAGCAGTTGTTTGCAGGACGGGTTCTGGGGGGGATGGGGCCAACCAGACAGGCGGGAACAGGCTCCACTGCTCCTGAGCTTCGGCCCACACCCCCGCATGCGAGTGTGTCTATCTACCCCTGTCACCCTGTCCCCCGATGGCCCGGCCTGGCCCTTCTCCATGCTGCTTTTGACTCTGCTCATTTCCTCCTATTTTGTACGGACATCTTCGTGCTCATGACTGTGTCCTAGGCAGCAGGAGCGACAGGCTGATGGACGTGCTTTCGGTTTCAAGATGACTGAGAGGTGGAAATTATGTGACATAGATTTTAACAGACAATCACATAATCACCTTCATAAAAAATTATAATTCTTTGGAAAGATGTGAAAAAGGGAGAAAATCTCAGAAATTTATGCATTATAAAATCAAATGGAAGGAAAGTTACCGAAATAAAAAAGACACACGATAACTAAAATCCTCACTAGATAAGCTGAAGAACAGACTAACAGTTACATTGAATTCCAGGATCTGGGGACAAAAAGAACCAAAAAGTATTCACAGAGACAGAAGAGCAATCATCCTGGTGATACCTGGACAATAAAGTGGGATGTTCAAAAATTACAACATATTGGAAAGAAATGGGACATTTGCTCTAAATGAGTTACACTATAGCTATTATTTTTGAGGCTGTCACCAGGGGGCGCTGTGTACCCACTTGAGGTGGATTAAATTCAGATTTAAAGACTGTGAAGGCAACAAGCTCACTGGCTTGAGGTCCATTTTACAGCAGGTGCTTCCTGATGTAAAATGCTCCCAGGGGACCAACTCAGAGCCCACAGGCAGGCCAGCCGTTGACTCCCGACAGTAGAGCTGGCCCTGGGTGAGGACGCACGAATTTGAGGGTGGGGAAATAAAGAGCTGAGATTTGCATCAAGAATGACCCAGACACAAACCCTCCCTCCAGGGAGCTGAGGGAGATAAAGGAGCCACCAGAGTGTCCAGTGTCAGCTGTGGGGCCAGAGTGTCCTGGGCACGTTTGCACCATGACCGGGACTCCTCTCCTGCTCCTGCTCCTCCTCACCCTCTGCCCAGGTTCATGACATTTCAGAGACCAGCTTTGGAAGGGACCTTGTGCCTTCCTTCCTCATTCCTCATGTGTCTGTTTTCATTTCAGGGTCCAGTGCTCAGATTGTAGTGACCCAGGAGCCATCACTGTCCGTGTCTCCAGGAGGGACAGTGACGCTTACCTGTGGCCTTAGCTCTGGGTCAGTCTCTAGTAGTAACTACCCTGGCTGGTACCAGCAGACCCCAGGCCAGGCTCCCCGCACGCTCATCTACAACACAGACAGTCGGCCCTCTGGGGTCCCTGAGCGCTTCTCGGGATCCATCTCTGGGGACAAAGCCGTCCTCACCATCTCGGGGACCCAGCCTGAGGACGAGGCTGACTATTACTGTGCTACAGATCATGGCAGTGGGAGCAGCTTCCATCACTCACAGTGGCTCAGATGCCGAGGAAGTGAGACAGAAACCCCTGGGCCCAGAGGTTATGCTCTGAGCCTCACGGGAGCTTCTGTGGGGGCCTCTGCAAGGTGGGCTCCTCTGCAGTCAGAAACGTCCATGGAAGGGGGTGGAGCAGCACACAGTTATGAGTGAGAGCACAGGGCGTCCCGGGTCACTCTTGCTGTAGGGGTGACAAAGCCTGACTGACTGCCCCCATAGTGTTGGAGTAAATTTTAACAAAATTAATATTTTTAAGAAAAAAATCACAGTTTTTTCCCACCGTTGTGTCTTCTTTTGTACTCACACAAAACCCTTCACTGCTGACATTTCTGGCTACGAAATGTGTGGGTGATTTTTCTTCACAACAAGCAGTTCCCTGTGACACAAGCTGGATGTCCCACCACACAACTCAGCTCCCACACGACTGCCTGGAGACGGTGTCCGGTCCGCAGTGAAGGGCTCCCTCCCACGGGCCTGCCTGCTCTTCAGGTGACGGTCACAAGCAGGACGTCCCCTGGTTTGCTCATGGCCTTGGCTGTAACTCCCAGGTTCCCGGGTCCCTCCCGAGGTTTCAGTTAATTTGCTGACTCCACCTGAGCTCTTCTCCCTCCTCAAGGAAATGGGGGGCAGGTCTGAAAAGTTCAGGCTTTGCATCCTGCCTCTGTCTATGAGTGAGCAGTCCGCCCCCAGGAGCCCACCCAGAGCCACCTCTTTAGAACAAAAGGAAAACCTGTCACCCAGGAAATTTCAAGGTCAGGAGGCTGAGACCAAAATATATTTTCTCTTATCTCACAATACTGTGTCTGCAAGCACCAGTGATGACCCAGACAGTCACTGTCACCCACAAATTAATGTCGTACGTGTGAATCCTGTGGTGCTTCCTTTACATCCTCACGGCCCCAGGCTCTTTAGCCTGACCGTGGACACTGGGCCCTTGGGCACCCTCCATGACTGGTGACCTCATGACTGTCAGTGGGTTCTCCTGACCCCACAGGCACCGACTGTCCCCCTGTCCTCTCACACTTCCCTGGGCTCCCCAGCCATCCAGGCTGTGGGCTGGGCTGCGGGGCATCAGGAGCAGGAAGTCCCCAGTGTGTGTCTGCCTTTCCTCCCCCATGAAGCTGCTGATGAGCCCAGACCCCAGGGGAACTTCGCCTGCACAGGAAGCAGCAGACACTTGGGGGGTGACTATGGCAATGGTCCGAAGCCCTCCCAGGTACAGCCCCCACATTTGTGACCTGGACGTGCTGTGAGGGCCCTTCCTGGGTTTGAGTCTCATTCTCCGAACTCAGTGCTGTCACCAGAACCTCTTGACCACCTTTGGGTCGCAGCCCCTGGGAGAGGCTGGTGATCATCGGTTCAGAGCTGAACACAAGCCGATGCCACACAGCTCTCCTGCCCCACGGGGACAAGGGGTGAACCTGCCCTCCCGGCCCCTGCCTGGCTCATCGGTGCCCTGTCCTTCCCTGTGACCAACACCAGCTCAGGAGTTTGCTTCTGCTGTCACTTGTTCTATGAACACAAAAGGGTTTCATTCTCTCAAGTCTGTTCATCTTTACAGTGTCAATGAAAATATCTGTTTGAAAATACGGTTCTCCCAAATGAAACAGAACTGCCCTGTTTCCAGAGAGAAACATTCCCGCAGTGCTCAGCGGGGGCAGGAGAGGCCTGCGTGCAGCAGGTGTGACCCCAGGGAACCCGGTGACCCTTCCTGCTGCCGGCGGAAATCGTGTCCTTTCACGGGACCCTGAGAAAAGCACTTCTCGGACTCACTCATGGGAGACTGTGGGGTGACAGGATTTATTCGGGTGGAAGTAGAAGGCCGCTGCTGTGTCACACGTCCGTCTGTCCCACCATGGAGAACGTTCAGCTGTGGCTTCAGCAAGGCTGGAACATAGGCCAGTGTCCAGCGTTTCTGTCTCGTATGGAAGCTTCATCCTTTGGATCCCATGGGGCCTGCTCTGGGCCCTGACTGGCTGTTGGACCCAAATGTTGCCATAGAGAGAACACGTGAATGAACCAGGCAAAATAGTGCATGAGAGAGCGAGAGCGAGAGCGAGAGCGAGAGAGAGAGAGAGAGAGAGAGAGGACTCCCTGTACCCTGGCATTATGTTATATCAGGCTTAGGAAGGACCGTGCCCTTTTTACAAAGAACGAATGAACTTCCCACACATCCATGGGCTTGCTCTGGGCTAACCTTCTAGCCAGTCCTGTCTACTTAGCGGGGATTACAGCACCCACACGTTTATGTGAGAGTCATGGCTTCTGTCGCTTTTATGTGCAAAGGTTTGAGGGCACCTGAAACGCACACACGAGGCCACGAACATGATGACCAAGCACTCTCGAGTGGGTGTGCTCTCGCAGTCAGCCGGGGGTGGGCTGCAGTCACGGGGGAGGGCAGACACACAGGAGGGGTCCTGTGGATGATGTGCCGGGGAGGGTGGAGACAGGGGGTTTTATGAAGTATTCTCTACAATGTGTGTAACTTCAACATTCTCTCCATCACATATAATTTTAAATTCTCTGTTTCTCTGAGTGATAATGCATTTAGGTCCTGTCATTAAGAGAAACTCAAAAGGACCGAAAGTTGTATTTTCACTATATTCTAAAGTTTAAACCCATTTTCCCCCACAGACAGAAGAATTTGATGTGGATGGAGACCACAGGAAAAAAGTTCTCCATGATTTTCCAGCTATAAAGATGTCAGGGAAGCCTGGTGTCTGAGAGCAAGAGGAGGGGTTCCAGCTGGGCATGGAGGGGGCTGGTCATGAAGCCCCCTGAGGGGATCCGAGGAGTTGGGGTTCTGTGCAACCAGCACGAGGAGCCACTGAGGGTTTTGATAAAGGGGTGACCTGCCTGAGAAGAATGAGAAAGAGCCCTCGAGTGCCTGGAGGACACAGTGCCCAAGGTGAGCAAGGGATCCTGGCCAGAGTCATTGACTAGGAGTCCCCATGAGTCTACACATGTGGGGACCATGGGGCCGTGGGCACAGGTACAGCAGAGGTGGAGCTGGGCACAGAGGGACGTGCTGGTCTCTGCCTCCAACTGCCCAGACACTCAGCTCGTCTGCAAATGCATCACACCCTTTATTATCTTGCTGCTAAAACATGACAGTGAGGAAGATCCAGGCAGGGAAAGCTTTATTTAGAATAGGAATAAATTGAGGACACCTGGGACAAAATTCCGACGAGGAACATGTGGCACAGAGAAGGAGACACTGCAGACCTGAGACTGTGGGTCAGTTTCTGAAACGAAGACACAGTCCACATTCACCACTGGTGCTTGTGAAGCCCAGCAAAGCCATTGTTATCATTATTTTTTTACCAATTAATACTAAATTAAATCAGATCTCCATGAAAACTGAAAATGCCCTGGCTGGTATAGGTCAGGGGATTGAGAGCGGGCTGTGAACCACAGGATTGACAATTCGATTCTCAGTCAGAGCACATGCCTGGGTTGGGGGCCGCGTCTCCTGTGGGGCCCACGAGACAGGCAACCACACAGTAATGTTTCTTTCTCCCCATCTCTCTAAATAGATAAATAAAATCTTAAAAAATTATTTTAAAAAACTGTAATGCATTCCACGAATTAAAATGTTTGCCACATTGTTCTCCCTTGAATATGCCTCTGAACATTTCCCTGGAAAACCCCCTTTCTGTGTCGTTTCCCCGAGCAGCCCCTGTGAGCCCTCCAAACCAGATCAGCTGTCCGTCATCTGCCATGTGGGACAGGAAGCTGTCTGTGTATGTGCTGTGCCGTATCTTCACTGGGGGTGAAACCAAATCAATTTGTCATATGTGTACATGTTTGCCCCTCCCAAGATGAGACCCCTGGAAGTGAGATGACTTCAGAGTCACGGTATCAGAGTCACAGTATCTGGGAACCAGACCCTGGATGTGTGAACAGAGTCAGTGGCCTGCTGAGCTGCAGGGACCAGCTGGACTCTCAGGGTTTTGGTCCAGTACACATGTGGGTCCTGTGACTAGCAGAAGGTGGAGTGGGATTTCACTGTGGTCCCTGTACAGCTAGCTGCTCAGTGAGGACACACCACTCAAAGGAGCCTGAGCCTAGAGGCTGGGCCCTGTGCTACTATATGGGCCTCAGCAGCTGCGGCTGCTCTCGGGACTGGCATATTCTCCTGAGCGTTAATCTTTGTGTGGTCTCAGCAGGTGCTTCCTGCCAAGGGGTCTCCAAAGGGGTGAAGCCAACCTCCATCCCCCTCAGTCTGGTATGTGAGCTGAGTTCCAGCATCAAGGCTCAGTGAGGGGCTGGACAGCTCCTGGATGGACACACATTTGCATGGACAGCCCCTCCTCTGGCAGAGGGTGGGGAAGAAAAGGAGGCCTGGGCAGCCCAGCCCCACTGTGGGCTCAGGGGCTGTGTGCACCATGGCCTGGACTCCTCTCTTCCTCGTGCTCCTCTCTCACTGCACAGGTAGGGACAGGCCTCGGGGCCCAGGGCTCAGTTCTGCTTTATTCCTTTCATGTTCCATCTCCTGAGAAACTTACCCTGGTTCTGCCCCATCACTGACAAGTGTCTGTGTTTCTGCAGCTTCCCTCTCCCAGCCTGTGCTGACTCAGCCGCCCTCCCTGTCTGCATCTCTGGGAGCCACAGCCAGACTCACCTGCACCCTCAGCAGTGGCTCCAGTGTTGGCAGCTACTACATATACTGGTACCAGCAGAAGCCAGGGAGCCCTCCCCGGTATCTCCTGTACTACTACTCAGACTCAAGCAAGCACCAGGGCTCCGGGGTCCCCAGCCGCTTCTCTGGATCCAAAGATGCCTCGGCCAATGCAGGGATCCTGACCATCTCTGGGCTGCAGCCTGAGGACGAGGCTGACTATTACTGTGCTATATGGGACAGCAGCAGTAGTACTTACACGGTGCTCCAGAGTCACGGGGAAGTGAGACAGAAACCTCCCTGTGCCCTTTCTGCTTGGGCTGCCACCCTGGTTCTGCCTCGAACCAAGCCTTCCTCATAGATGACAAGTGTTGTCACCTCTTAAGTCAGCACTTTCTGTCCTAGGACTCATAGAGGTGCCAGTGTTTTCCATCTTCCTATGTTGAAAGTTAATTATACCAATTGCTCATATCTCCTTACCCTGACCCTGCCTACGCAGTTACAAATCTGTTCTTCTGGCCACTACCCCTCCAAGGGGACGATGGACAACAAAGGAGGTGGTTGTGCCCACCGTGCACAGGTGAGACTCGACTCAGGGCTGTAGATGGCCTGAGTCCTTTTGGTTGCTCACTGGGTCCAATATGCCTCCAGCCCATCACCCAGGAGAGAGCTCCAACTGTCAGGTCTCCTTCCTTTAATCTGGTCCTTGTGACCTGTGTCTGGGGACTGTTTTCCCTCCTGAGGTTCAGAAGAAGCAGGTGACCGTGGCTCTAGGAATTCTAGCAGTGTGCACAGTGAAATTGGACTGTGTGTGTGACTTACCTGTGTGCACAAAGACACTAGCATCATGCTTGTGCAAGGGCCATAGTTCTTCCTCGTCCTAAGGTCATTTGTGTGTCATGCCCACATTTGCCTGAGGATGGGGACTTGCGTTCCCTTGGCGTAGGCAGATGACTAAGACAGATCCCGTGAACTTAGTAAAGGAAGAGGAGGATGTGGGGGAGTCATGTCCCTACACTAGTGTTCCAGGGGCCCGATAGTGAGGGCACTTTCCCCCTGACTCGGGGTCCTCCCCTCTGCACACTTCTCTGCACTGGGGAGGGGCTGAGAGGTTCTTGGAAATGGCTCATCACAAGCACCTGCCCTGGTTTTTTCTGTCCCCTAGTACAGTGTCCGTCCTTCGTACTGGCTTCCAATCCTGCTTAGGGTGAAGCCGTAGCCTGCAGGAGACTCGACAGCCTCTGCCAGGGTGGCCTGACCTGGGCTGCCCTGGACGGCTGCCTGTGCCTCCTCCACCGACCCGAGCCCCCTGGTGTCCAGGAGCCATGCCCACAAGTCATGTTCTCGGCCCTGTGTCTCCACTGGGCAGCTGCCAACTCTCCTCCGTCACATCTCCTTTCACGGCCTCTCACCCACTTCGCTGATCACAGATGGAGTGTCTCGGGTGCAGCTTCGTCCCCCAAAGCAGGGCTCCATATCCATTCCACTGCCCCTGGTCGCACCCACATCAGCTTCTCACGAGGCCCAGGAGAGGGGAGCTGGGCCATGGAAGTGCTGAGCCCAGTGTTGTAAATTTCCCCCATAAACCCTGAGGGGGAACACACATGACACTGGGGTGTTTGCATTTGCACCTGGTGGAAGTCAAGGGCATTTACTTCTCGTGAAACCCAGGTGTTTGGTAGAGTCTAACAGCTGAGTGATGTGAGAGACAGGAGATCATTCATATATTAGCCGTCATTCCTCATGCTACCTGCACCCAGCGCTTAGTAACGACTGGTCAACAAATGCACCAGTTCTGTGCATTTTTCGTAAATAAAGTTTCATAACACATGGTCCTGTGTAAATGATGTCTTTCATTTAATTCTCTTACATAATGTCTTTGGACTCCACTCAGGACGTAGAGTGAATCTGCACCTCTTCGTGTTCGTTGGCACACAGTGCTCCGTCATAGGGTCACAGCACAGCGTGTTTCCCCATTCATCAGTGGAGGGGCAGGGGGGTTATTCACACCTCACCACTGATTAGGCACATTGCTGCCACGAACATTTCTGTGCATGATTGTGTGTGTGTGTGTGTTCACATTTTAATTTTTCTTAGGTAGTTACCTAAGAGTGGAACTGCTGGCTCATGTGATAATTGTAAGGAATGCTTCTTAAATGCCTGTCAGGCTGTTTCCCAAAATGAAGAAAGGCTGAAATGAAGCACCGATGACATCGGATGGGGAGACAGTTTGATGAGCGAGTCCTGCAAATCAGAGAGGCTTGGGTGGAGCCCTGGGCTTTTCCCAGATCCCTGACCTTGCAGGCCCCCTGACTGGGGTGGTCCTGGGGATCCGTGCATTCAGGGTTCGCATGCCCAGGACACTCAGGAGGGTCATGGGGGATGGTTTGTGGTTGTGGGCCCAGCAGAGGGTGCTGTCGGGTGTCTGAAAAGCAATGGTCTGGGCTCTCCAAGACTGGACATTTCTCAGGGCTTGGCTCTGAGCATCTTTATTTTCATCCAGAAACAATTCTAAGGGCCTTCCTATTTTAAAGGAAAAGGTGTAACTTTTTTATTACAGCCTTATAGCTGCTTGTTGCTACTAGTCCTGGAGATGCGCTATGGCGGGAAAACCAAAGCGTGGACAGGAGCACCCATAGGTGGAGGCGCCTGTGCGCGGGTGGGGCTGAGGGTGAGAGAGAATTGGGCCAGTGAGGCCCGATCGACCCGCACTGTGTCTCATTCATGATGTTTCTGACTAAGGGGAGACATACATGGGTGAGGATTTGGATGTTTTCCCAAGAGCACATGTTGTTAACATTGGAATATCGGCCTCCATTAAATCATACAAGTCGCGGTTGTCCCATGCATCAGATTGCTGGGAGGAAGAGAGTTCTGAGAAGAGCCGAGGTGATCAGAGAGGCACGTGGAGGCCAGGTCTCCATGAAGACACTGCTCTTCCGTCAGCGACTTGCCAGCTGATCCTCGGAGGTGCACTGAAGGGACGATGAAATTGAGAACTTCGATAGGGACAGAGGGCAGAGGACTGTTGTCATTATTCAGGGCAAGTTAACAGAGGCTGGGCCTTGGTTAGTCGAGCTGAGTGGCAGAGAGCAGAGTTAAGATGCGTCTTTGCTCCTCAGTGTGCAGCAGCAGGGGGTTGCTTGGATGTCCGGGTGAGGACACGTGGGTCCCCTAGGGCGGCTCCATGCCCTGACACGTGACGTAGACGAGGGTGCTGGATTCCAGCACAAATCCCAGTGACTCCGTGACAGTGACTTCACCCTTCTTCACCTGTGTGTTAAGGAGGCTGGCTAAGCATTCTTTCTCTTATATTGATTGACTCGGGGATGTTTTCATTCATATACTTTTTAACTACCTGTTAAGTGTCGACCCTCTGCAGGGTTTGAGTGACACAGCATTTCCTTCACTCACCTACATGTGAGCTGAAGGCCAAGGGCACCCAGACAACAGCCAGTAACGAAGTCTCCCGGCTCAGAGGATCCACATGGGCCCCAAGGAAGACCTGACCCTCCATCTGGGGCCACACCAACAACAGCATCAGGGGAGACAGCATGGCTAACATCCTTTCAGGAAATGCAAGTCTACTACTCAAATTTGGGCCAAAGTGGGGAATAGGGAGGCAAAAATTTAAAGAAGCTAGAGTTGTGGGGGTTGGAAAATAAAGATTTTGTCACCCATTATCCCCCAGAGTCCCACAGATTCCAGGAGTCAAAACATGGCTAACCCTCCACTTTGGTGCTCACCTGGATGACAGACTGCACGACAACTCTCCCGTCTCAGCCAACTCCAGTCCTGACCCCAGGCTCCACTTTCACCTCTGGTCCTTCTCCAGAGGTGAAGGAGAATCGTATCTAACGGCTGGGACTCCAGGAGAATCCCTGACTGTCATCACAGCAGATAGGTAACTGCGGGGAAGAAGATGGCACAGTGTGGCCAGGCACCACCCCCTCCGGTGGCAGGGACTCCTGCATGGTTCTCAGGCTTCTTTGGAAACCATGTGTTAGATCTGGGCAGGCCAAGCAGGAATGAAAATCACCAGGCGAGAAAACGGCACCGTGGGAAGCTGCCTGCAGACCCTACCCAGGAAGATCAGGGTCTGGGGTCGGCTTATCCGGCATAACAGGATGCAACTTTCACCCAGCAACCAGCTCTAGCCAATCAGACTCTGATACCCCAACCGCAGGTTTTTACATTTAAAAACCCTGATCTAAGAACAACCAAGTGAGTCCAAACCTCCCTCGGTTGGCCCCACTTTCGCTCTTACACCCTGCTAATAAGCTCTGCTCTCCTTAGCTCGCTGTGTCCATCCGGTTTCTTGAGTGACTCCCACCTAACACTGTGGAACCCACCTGATGGTTTCTGAATCCATCCATTTGCTATCCAAAAGACACCTGGGACAGGACCTTGCCTTTGTATAGCCCCCTCTCCCCTCATGCCCGCCGTTCTGTGGGCCGCTGTCTCTGCCATGAGTCTTCCCTCTGAACTCTGGGAGGTTGGGCTCCTCAAGGACACCTTGGGTCCCTTGAGTTGGCAGAGGGCCCAGACCTGGGCAGGGCTCTAAGGCACATGCTTCTGTCACCTGTCATAAAAAGGAGAAGACATCACGCTAGCAAATCCTGCCCTGGAATTTAAGTCAGGAAACTCGGGGCACAGGTAAGTGACCCCTAAACCTTTTTGGGTGACCATGCCCACTCCTATCTGATACCCATGACAGCCTGTTTAAGGGACTTCCTCATAACACAGGGGGAAAAAAAAACCCTTGCCCTGGCTGGTGGGGCTCAGTTGATTGCTGTGTTATCCTGTAGCCAGAAGGTTGCAGCTTTTATTCCCAGTCGGGACACACAGGCCAGATACGGATTCAAACCCCAGTGTGGGCGCGGGCACATACAGTCCCTGGTCTAGGGGTCATTCCCCATATCTGCCCACGTGGGAGTTGACTAATCAATGCTTCTCTCTGACACTGTTTCCCTCTCTCCCTTCTCTTTCTAAAAGCGATAAAAAAAAAGTGCCCCATTGTTTTTTCTGAAATGTCAGGCAATTTACTGCATGAATGAAGGTCACACACATTTTCTGTGAGGCCAGCCACTCAAAGCCACCTTTAATCATGTACTGGTATTGGGGGTCACCCTGACAATTCTCTTATGTCTTTTTTCCATTTCAGGTTTCTGATTAACCCCACATACTACATCATTACATGCTCCTCAGACTGGGGAATGCAGAGCCCCGACCCTGTGCCAGGTGCTGCCGACAACAGAATATCTGTGTGTGGCACAGCTTTCTGGAGCATCCATTCCCTGAGAGATTTGAAGAAACGAGTTCAGCGGTTGGAAATAATCCCCTTCCTTCCCGCCACAGGCAGTTAGGACAAGATGGAGAAGAGTGGGGAAGGGGAGAAGTTTCCAGAGAAACACTCCAGTCTCTGAAGTGTCACCAGGCGGCCTGGGGGAGACTGCAGCGACGGTGGCAGCCTCTGCTCTGGGCTCCAGGCAAACCTGGCAGCTCGTTGAGCTCAGTGGCTATTTTGGGCACAACACTTTTAAAGGCTGTGAAGGTGCCAGCCAGCCTCTTTATCGGAACCTTACTGAGTGAATGCCCAACAGTCTGCAAACCTCCATCCTCCCTAGCACCAGGTCCTCTGCCCTGGGTGCACTGTGCACACGTGGACACCTATACTTCTTGAACAGCTCACACCACAGCTGGTTGTGCCCAGCACCTGGGTGGCCTCCTTGGACTCTCTGTAAGTCATGGTCTTCCGGCAACATGTGAAGTGCAGGGAGTATGACTTGTCCTCCACACGTCCTTGACCCTTGCGTGGAGAATGCTGATCCCATGACGGAGTGAATGTGCAGGTCGGCAGTTCAGAGCATCGGAATTGCCATGTCCACATAGTGGCTGTCCCACTTGAAGAACCAGAGGGCTTGCACCACTGATATCAGCACCCGGTTTCTCCATCCGCTGAGCTGAAAAAATAAACAGAACTGCAGGTGAAGCTGGGGTGTGTGTTGTCTGAGTTAATTTAAGAAAGTCCACAGTTGTCAAGGAATTTATATCAGAAGGTTGACACTGACATCACAGTGGTGTGAATAGAAAACAACTCCCCAGAAGACACACAGGCTCACGAACACAACTCACACACATATTTGCAATTTCTCCACATGTAACAGCACAGGACACCCTCACCCAGTGCACACCACCCTGCACCACCTGCAGGGGGCACCGTTACGTCCACGTGCTATACGATAGACCATATTGATTATTTTCATTTTTTTTAATTTGGAAAAACAATTTTTTTTCAGGGCCCTAATTCCCATTCTCACCAAAACCTGGAATCATGTTTGAGCTCCAGGATGAAGGCAGTCAGGATGTCTACTTGTCTGATCATCTCAATGTCCTCCTCGGCCAGAAAAAATGGTAGAATTTGTACCATTTCCTTCTGGTCTTGACGCCACCTGCAGTTACGGAGGAGACCACAGCGGCACCGACCAGGTCCCGGACTGTTTGCGCATCTCTCTGTTCTCTTGGCAAGTACTGGAGTAGTAGTCGAGGCCCTCACAGCAAGCTTAGAGGGCACCTAGGGAAGATGCGTTTGTTTAGCTTGGACTGGCTTTTCCCTCCCAAAGACTTTCCGGTGGGACTTCCCTCTGCAGAAATGCCTGTCCTGAGGTTGAGTTAAGACACCCCCGGTCCCTTGAGAACAGTTAGTGTCCCTTCTGTGCTTGTTCCTGGTGTGAATTTGCACTTAATTTAGTTAGACACTAGCAAACACTGTAATTTCCTAAATGGTTAAGACATTTATTGCAACAGCGTGATAGGAAAATCAAACATAAGTTGATAAATAAAAAATTATAAAATACATTTATATGTACAGAACAATTTGGGGAGCAGAATGTGGAAAAGAGACAATACAGATATATTGACAAAAATACCCATTTGTAGAGACATCATTCGGAAGATTAATATAAATATAGCTCTATGGCAGCCACTCACATGTCCCATCTGCTAGGACTCCAGGTTTGAAGCTGAGAACTTTCTTCTGCTAACAAATTTAAATGTCTTGGCTCACCGAGTGACAGTTGGGACACGAGGCCAGATGTCCATCACCACATAGCCACGGCCACTGGTCTATCTAGGCAAGGGACTGTGAGACCTGTGGACTAAATTTTAATAGTCATGTTGAAAGCCAGTCCGTACGTCTCCAGGAGGCTTAGCCGCTGTCAAGGGCAGGGCTGCCCCAGTAGGAGACATGGAAGCATCACTCAGAACGGCCTGAACTTGGCGCCCCCTCTGGGAACATACTCTGCCCCGGAATGGTCATGCTGGTTCTGAAAATCCGGTCACTCTCTTTTCCTAATGTTTCCACCTACCTTCCTGGCTAGTGTTTTAAATCTTAATCTTCTTTTAAAATCCTCACCCAAGGATATGTTTACTGATTTCAGAGCAAGAGGAAGGGGGAGAGAAATATAGATGTGGAAGAGAAACATTGATTGCTTGTCTCCTGTATGATGCTTGACCTGGGATCTCACCTGCAACTTAGGTATGTGCCCTGATAGGTTATTGAGCCCGCAACCTTCTGGTGTGTGGTATGACACGCCAACCAACTGAGCCACACGGCCAGGACTTCCTGGGCTAGTTTTGCGCATGCTTAGGAGGACTCTTATTTTGTCCCAGGTCACAAAAAGGAGTGGCATTTGTTTGACACATCATTGAGGAGGAGCAAGATACAGAGAAGGGGCGACCGAGAGAAAGTGACTCTTGGGTTACGGAGCTGGGAAAATCTACAAGGCCTTACAGACATTGTTTTTCTCTACCCAAGCACATGAAAAAAAAAATCACATTATTCAGCAGGCAACGACAGGGTTAGTTATACGTGGAGGAGCCATGGCCAGAGGGAAAAACAAGTACAGATCTCGGAGCCCAGCTCCACTCAGATCCCCGTGACCCTAGATTTTGCTGCCCACCCACAAGCAGGAAACACCCACCCTTCACTCAGACCCTTGACAGCTAGGCCTCCAGGCCTATGGAGTTTGACCCTGGGCCCCAAACCTCCATAGTCTCTAGGACAGAGGGAGACAACGGCTGCGAATGACTCCAAGGCAGCAGCTGCAAAGGAGCAACAGTGAATCGCCCATGTGGAAGTGCGGGCTTACGGACTCCCGGGTGCCTATAGAGGAGGACACTCCGCCAGTGTCCCTGTCCCACCTGAGAGCAGTCGGTTCTCTCCCACTCTGCTGTGGACATATGCGCATTGGGTAGTTCAGGCCTGGAGAATACCTGGCTCCTGTGAGCCCGTTCATGTGACCCAGCGGTTCCTGTGATCCGGCTTCTCCAACGGCTGTCGGTTCCAGAACCCTGTCTGCGAAGAATCGCGCCGCACGCGCATGCGCTGTAGGAACCGTCAATGGCGTTGGGCGACTGAGCCTCTAAGTGCAGAGCCAGGGCTTATGGCCTCCTGCACCCGTTTCTCCACCTCCCACTCCCAGCCTCTGGCAAACACGAATCCATTCTCTGTGTCTATGAGCTGTTTTTTCTTTTATTTGGATCGGTTTGATTGTGAGTCTTTTTCATTTTTTGTTTTGGGTTATAGGCTTTGTTTTAATTCCACCTGTAAGTGTGATCATCTGGTGTTTGTCATCCTCTGTCAGATTCACTTTGCTTGGCTTATGGTCCTAAAGGTCTATCTATGTTTAGAATGAACAATATTCATATATTCACCCACTGATGAACATTTAGGATATTTCCATAACTTGACTGTTATAAATAATACTGACATGGACATGGGGGTGCATGTATCTTTTTGACATAGTGTTTTCCTTTGCTTCAGATAAATACCCAGAAGTGGATGATCTGCATCATGTGCTAGGCACATTTTTAGAAATCTGACCAGAGGTGTGTGATGAGAAAGAGCTACCTGGTGAGATGCAGGAATCAGCAGGGGTCCTAGGACTTGGGCCATGGGGAGGTGTGTGCCCTGTGACCAGCTGGAGGCGCTGTAGGACTGTCCTGAGTCTCCTTCACAGCTGCTCACTGAGGAGCATTCACTCAGTGGAGTCTGGGTGTGAGGGCAGGATTTGTGCTCCCCTAAGGGAATCAGCAGAGTTTTTCACTCTGACTTTGTAGAGTCCCCTGACAGGGACCTTTGTGTGGTCTGAGCATGTGCTTCCCCCCCAGAGCTCTCCCAAGGGTAGAAAGCTACCTCCACCCCGCTCTGTCTGGAGTGTGAGGTGAGCTCTAGCACCAGGGCTCAGGGAGGGGCTGGGCAGCCCCTGGATAGACACACATTTGCATGGACAGCCCTTCCCCTGGCAGAGGGTGAAGAGAAAAGGAGGCCTGGGCAGCCCAGCCCCACTGTGGGCTCATGGGCCATGTGCACCATGGCCTGGATTCCTCTCCTCCTCTTGCTCCTCTCTCACTGCACAGGTAGGGATGGAACTAGGACACCTGGGAATTCCCCAATGTCACTCCCTTCTTGCTCAGAATCTTGATAATCTCTACTTGGGTGTCCGTCCCATCACTCATGAATGTCTGTTTTTGCAGGTACATTCTCCCAGCCTGTGCTGACTCAGCCTCCCGACCTCTCTGCATCTCCAGGAGCCACAGTCAGACTCACCTGCACCCTCAGCAGGGGCTTCAGTGTTGGCAGGTATGTTATAGCCTGGTATCAGCAGAAGCCAGGGAGTCCTCCCCGATATCTCCTGTCCTACACCCAGACTCAGACAAGCACCAAGGCTCCAGAGTCGCCAGCCATTTCTATGCATCCCGAGATGCTTCCACCACCACAAGACTAGTGACCATCTCGGGGCTGCAGCCTAAGGATGAGGCCGACTATTGCTGTGCAATCTGGCACAGTGGTGCTCTGCACAATGACTCACACAGATGGGGAAGTGGGACAAAAACCTCAGCCCAACAGAGTTTTCATTCAAGACAGTGGAGTATTTTTTAATAATTGTGTGTATGTAAACTATACTCAGAAGTTCCTCCTGGTTTGTGATGGGTCTACTCACAGTTTTCCATCCTTGTCTAGACTCTCAGGGATACAGAGGCCAAACTGAACACACAGTGGTCACCATGACACTGCAGAGCTGCCTGGTGTTCACTGTGGGAACTGGGGACTGGGGAGCTGCCCTTGGCCTCATGAAATGACACAATGGAGCCTTTTCTCTGTTTAGTCTTCATTATGATCTGGGAACATCCTAGCAGGTGGCAGTCTCCACAGAACAGACTCTGCAGAGCCAGGGTTCTGAGCAGGGACCTGAGCAGGGACCCACCTGTGCCTTTCAGGCCCATCTGCTCAGAGCCCCCCCTGGCACACAGTGTCCCAGGGACGAGGGACTAAGGGGTGAGATGCTGTGTGAGGACTCAGGACACAGCTGGCCTGGACCCCTGGCTGGGTGCCTGAGCCTTTGTTGTGAAGTCAGGCAGATGAGGGTTTGGGAAAGGAAAATTCTAGGCCTGGGCCAAACCCTTCTTTATGGGACTTGAGACAGTGGGGGGATGAGCCACAGTTGCTAAAAAAATGCTGAGCCCACGCAAGAAAACTGGGTGACGGGGTTCCATGGATGAACGTTCCTATGGCTGCAACCTCCCAGAAACAGGGACAACTCTTGTGAGTGGGAACTCCGAGCACGTTCCCTGAGCCCACTGGCACTGACCGGGCTTTCCTCTTCTCACCCCACACTGGAGCTTTCCTCGTCCAGGGTGCGGGGTGGTATATGGAATATCAGAGCAAGAACTTCCCAACATTTGCCTATTTCAATTACACTTTGAAGTTCTTGATGAGCTGAAATCTGAGGCTTCCTTTTCGTGCACAAGGAGAAACAGACGCATTGGGTGTCACCTTGGAAATGGTGCCCAGGGCTCCCAGGCAGAGTCCCTACCTTGTGAGCTAGGACAGAGGTGATGGATCCTCAGGGGTTCGGCCCTCATCTCTGCCTTCTGGTGTGTGCACATGGCCTCCTGGCCCAGCTCTGGGCTCCAGCCTGATGAGGGGGCTGACATTCACTGTCATGTAGCTCAGGACAACGCCCTGCCACCCAAGGGCTGCAGTTCCACGGAGAAGTGAGGTAAAACCTGCTGTCCACTCTGCATCCTGTCTCATCAGGGCTCTATCCCTGACTGTCCACCCCAGCCGAGGTTTTGGCTCGTCCTGACATGAGTACTGTGAAACCAGGGGACCCTGATGTTCTCAACTTTGTCTGTTGTTGGTGCTCAATGAATGTCTCCTTCGTTACTAGTACCCAATGCAAACAGAATCACTTTGTGCCCAAATACAGAACCCCTTCGAGCTGCCAGGACTGTGACAAGGAGGCAGAGTCCAGCCTGTGTGACCTGGGAGACTGGGGGGGCTGCCCACCAACCTCTGGCATCTCCCTGTTCCTGGATCAGGCCGTTCTGCTCTTCCCTGAACTCTGACACTGTGAGGAAGCTGCGTTGCTCTCTTGTTTCCGAGATTCCACCCTGGAGGAGCTCCTGATCTCCAGCTACACAGAGATCCCTCCGTGAAGACAGGTTTTCAGACCCATCCTTGTTTGCTTTCTCCATTTTTACCTTAAATATTTAATGTTTTCTTCTCTCTGGTTCTTTTTTGAGGTAATATTGGTTAAATATCAATTCCTTGTTCTACACCCTATAAAGTGAATGCTGATTCACTGCAAGGAGTTCTTAACAAATAAACTCAATCAGGCCCAAGGCAGACTGGGTAACAACTGAGAGGGTTTTTTAATCCAGAGATAAAGGAAGAACTTCTAAAAACAGTGACCACTCCATTTATACTAATATTTTACGTGAATTCTTATACTGAACAAATTACAAAATAGAAAAAAGTATATACATAAAAGATCAGAGTATCAGAAAAAAACTCAGTGTTGTGAGGGTAACATTCAAGGGCACAGAAGCACCCACACCTGTAACCAGGAACACAGGACACCGGCCCCCGGGTAGTGTGAGGTCAGGGGAAGGTCAGGCATGAAAAGCCAAGACATATATGAGGGGGACTTTGGCAGCTAACCTGAGACATGGCAACCACACCTACCAAATGCACCCTCTGTAAGGGGGCCAGAGTGGAATTCTTACCAGGAAGGGGCACCTGGATTCTCTGGGGAACATTATCCTTAAACTTGTTTCCAGGTGGTTATATCCCTGGGAAGAATCCAGGGAAAGTCAAACATTCCAAAATATTGGGGAACTCAGCACATCACTTACCTGTCTGCAGGTGACCTATAAAAATTAAAGCTCAATACCAACATTACAGAGAGGACCTGAATGTTCTACTGCCCTGGGAACTGACATCGGAAAAAACCATCTGCAAAAGGCAGAAAGCCTTTCCAAGTCTGCAGAGCTAAAGAAAATTTGCTGGAGGCTTAAGACCTGGGACCAGCAGAGGGGGCCTATGGGTTGGTTCTGGGAGCTCAGGGTTCTGAGACACACAGGCTAGGAGAATACTGGACTGGCTCTTGCACACTGGGGCAGGCAGTGTACCCACCGAAGTATGACCATCCTGCACCCAGGGCCCCAAGAGCCACATGAGCACTCAACTCTGATTCACACACTAGACTCATGTTTCACCCACCTGTCTTCACGTGCTCATTTTCCAGGCCTCATTCAGGCAAAGACAGATGCATAGTCGCAAAACAAAAATAAACTTTCTTGAAAAGGCTTGACCTACAGTGCTGCCTGGACACAGGATGGGAAACAGAGGTGCAGGGAGTGTCTCAGTCCGAAGCTCTGGGGTGAATCCACCACGGCTCGGACTCACTCATTACCTTTTCAGTCAATGAACCAAGCCTTCACTTCAGGGGACAGGGGCATGTTATTAGGGGAAGAGGACATTTGCTACTAGCATCTGGACAAAGGTTGTTCTCATCCATTCTTTCTGCCACCTTCTAACCCTCCTTCTAGGGCCCTTGGGCACATGCTTCTAGCTTTGCCATCCACAGTATCTAGGACTTTGTTTAATAAAAATCATACAATGTTATACAGGGCAGGTTGCCTCAACATATTTTCTCATTTTACTATTCAAAGTATGCCAGCCTAACTGGAAATGTCATTTATGATCACAGCTAATAGTTGCACAATCTATTCAGCACATGAGAAAGAAGAATCTATGTTATATCAACACAACCCACTGAGACGAGGGTATGTGTGCACTCTCTGGGCCATGTTGGACCTAGAATTTGGGGGAGGACAGGTGTGAAAAGGCCAGCAAGTTCCTTTAGAGAGAAAAGTGCCCCCAGGACCTACAGGGAGGCTGTTCAGTCTCCTTCTTGCATGTGAGGGGCTCCTGGGGCGCCCCTGGTGTGTCTCCCATCCAGCCTAAACACCCCTCCTCACTCCATAGGAATTGATGGGCTCCTAATTCCCACACTGATTTGCCTCATGGACACACTAACTGACCTGCGGTGTCTGGAAAATGCCTGAAGACATCTGTATGGGTGACAAATTTGAGGGATCCTTTTTCTTGATATGGCGTCCATTTGACTCATGATGAAATGTGTTATAATTGCATTAGCCAATTTTTCTGTTATCATATCAGTTGTTTTCCCCTTATTATTTTATTTTTTATTTTTTATATATTCTGGTCACTTAGGGAAACTGACATTGTTTGTGTTTTCAGCCCTGCCATTTGTATTTTATTTTGTGTTAATACTCCTAAGCTACACTTTTAGTGATAATCTACACTATCAGAGCTATAGTTGTATAATTGTAAAATATTTCAGCTGAATATTCAATGTTAACAGAGTTGGGATTCTCATAAAATACAAAGGTAAAGAAAAAAGTGATACACATTTAATTAAACTCAAAACTTCATAACAATTTCAAAATGAATACCAAACCATATTTTTATTTCAAGTATGCTAAACACCAGTTGTGTAATTCCTCATTTCCAAGTACTTGAGAGATTTTGTATGTTTTTGTCTTCACCCAAGGACATTGTTCAGGGCTTTAAGAAAGAGGAAGGAAGAGAGAGAAACATCGATGAGAAAGAGAAACATCAATTTGTCACCTCCCATTGGCACCTGGAAGGGGAATGGAACCCACAACCTTTCCATCACAAGACAATGTTCCCAACAACTGAGCCACACCTGCCAGGACCTGTCACGTGAGACACTGAACCTTCCTGATCATTTTTTTTCCCACCACAAACACCCTTGTCTACTCTGCCCATTCCTTCTGCTCCACAGCAGCAAGTGGAGAAAGTGAGTCTTATAATGTTCCATGATGTTAACCCCAACTTTTTCAACAGAGTGTTGGGTTTTTTATATTTCTGATTATGAGACAAGTGTCTTCTTATTTTTTTAGATCTGATGTTGCCAGATGTCTCATAATGACCTCTGATCTTTGCTCCTCAAAACCCGCAGTTACACTGAAGAGACCCCATAGAGTCGTGTCTTCCCAGGGCACAGGTGGTCTGCCCTCCCCAGGCTCCTGGTGCAGCCCTGAGAGTGTGCAGCCCAAGGCCTGGTCCCCTACTGCTACTGGAGAAGGTTACAAGATGTTGTCAGAGGAAGAAACTCCTTCTACACCCCAGACTTGGGCACTGCGATGGTCCCGGAGACTCACTCAGGAGAAAGGAGTAACTGCTAAGGCTTTCCAGGAAAGAGAGAAAGAGTTCTCACTGAGGAAGGAAGAAAATGTTCTCAGGATCGGGGTTAGATTTGAAATGAACTAGACTGCTGGGGCTGGAAGGTATACACATGCATCTCATCATTCAGCCTCAGTCACTGCAGGTAAGACTCTCAGGAATAAGGTCACTAGAGTCATGGGGAAGCTGATTGGGAGGAAGATGTCAGCTGCCCATCACATAGGGCATCTCAGTTACTGAGCAGTCATTGGTCTGTGAGAGGTCCCAGCATCTGCCTCTTTCAAGATGACCCCCAGGGGACATCAGGGTGACACTGGGGCAGGAGAGAGGCAGCTGATTTGCATGAAACACCTCCTCCTCATGGGTCTGGGAGGCATGAAAAGGCCCCAAGGACACCACCCTCCAGCCCAGGAGCCTGAGGAGACTCTGTCCTTGAGTGTCCCCACCATGGTCTGGACGGTGGTCCTGCTTGGGCTTCTCTCTTACACCTCAGGTCAGAGGAAGGGACTCTGTTTTTTGGAGGTGGAAGACAAATAAAAGCAGGATCAGAGGTGCACCCTCTCACCTAATACCATACCTGCCTCTCTGCTGTTGGTTTTAGGTGTGGATTCTCAGACTGTGGTCACCCAGGAGCCATCACTATCAGTGTCTTGAGGAGGGACAGTCACACAGGTGACTGTGGCTCTAACTCTGGGTCAGTCTCCAGTGGTAACTACTCCAGATGGTACCAGCAGACCCCAAGAAAGGCTCCACTACCACACTCATCTACCACATAAATACCTGGCCTTCTGGGGCCTGTGATCACTTCTCTGGATCCCTCTATGGCAACAAAGCCATCCTCATCATCATGGGGGCCGGGCCTGAGGACCTGGATGATTATTACTGTGCTCTGTATACAGGTACTAGTGTTGGTACTTACACAGGGATGTGAACCCATGGGGAAGTGCACCAAAAACTTGCGTATAATTCAGAAGGGCTGAACCATTAGGGGCAGAAGAAAGGAGAGAGGGTGGAAATGGTCTGCATGGTATGGGGATTGGCTCCCTGGCCCTGTGTTCTATCCAGTGCCTCATTTCCATGTGACTCCTCCTGTCTCCCAGGGTGTGTCCTTCTCCCCATGTGACCCCGTGAAGTCTGGGCTTTCTGTCTCCCCTTCTTTCCAAGATGATGCTGGGGAGGACCTGGACCCCAAAATATATTAACCAGCAGTCAGTCAGAGATCCGTCTACTCCTTCGAAGACTCCTCTGTTTAAAGGGCAGTAACAGGTTTTCTCTCATTCATTTGATGCTCAAATCACATATATCTGTCGTTTTCTACTCAAGTGGAAGCCTCACCTTCCGGCTGGCTGGGAATGCAGTTCCCCAGACTAGACCCACAGAGACAGAAACCTGTGTTTGGTGCAAGGATTGATCTAACAAGCCCTCCATGAGATTTTTATACATATTAAAGTTTGAAAAGTACCTCCTTTGCTATTTGTCTAAAATCCTCCCTGAGAATTTCTGCTTAAAATTCAATCAGATTAACGTCTCAGGGAACAATCCCTTTCCAATCACCATTCAAAATCCAGGAACACTAATAAACAGATTTAAAATATTAAACTGTATTCATTATGACTTGATGTCAAAGTACAACCAGAATTTGGAAGGAATTTTTTAACTCTATGTTAAGATGCATTTTCTGGCTCACAGGGGTGATTATACATGAGAACACATCTTATTCAGAACTGGCTCCCAGGACCGCTGATACCTGGGCTGACCCCCCCAGTGTGGGGACAGGTTAGAGGCTCCGGGTGTGTCACTGCATGACTCCCTGAGGCTTCTAGCACTGAGCCCGAGGAGGGATGCATGTGATACTATGATTTAGCTGATTTTTTTTCTCTTCCTAAATGTCTCATTGGGAAAATTTTATGTTGAATCAATACAAAATATATTTAAAGAAAAAATTCAGTATACATACTATGTTAGGAATATATATAATATGGCTGTCCGTATGCTTGCTTCCTGTTATGTTTATTGCACAATTGGATTTTTTATTGGATCTGAACCCAGAAAAATGTGCAGTCTTTCTGTGCAGGGACCTCTCATGGAAACTACCTCTTTACTCCACTGCTTGCCTCTAAGTCAACATGCCTGCCTGCCCTGTGTTTCTGCCATCTGAGCTAGCCCTTTAAAGGTTTCCTGGAATTTTAGTCAGAGGATAGCATTGAGGCTTTCCACACCCAATCACAGCAACTTTGTTCTGACCAGTCAGGGCAGTGCCTTTTGGGCCAAAAAAACTGCAAGGATTTGGGCACCCTCATTTGCATGATGATAGACCAATCAGAGACCAGGGATTATAGGCTTCTGTTCAGATGAGCTAGACTCCCTGTGGAGCAGAGACTGCACTTGCCACTGAAGAATGAAGACCCTCTGCATGGCTGAGCTGAAACACCGAAGTGGTCTCCCGGGAGCAGAGTGAAGCCAACCAGTGCAGAGTGGAGTGAACCAGGGCAGCACAAAGCAGGGAATAGAGGAAAGGAGCAGAGCTGTCTAGTCAGAGTGGCCTGACCCAGCCCCCCTGGTGGCAGAGCTGTCCTGCACCCCACTGTTTCCACAGCTCTGCTGCATCCCAGTTGGCCAGCTCCACAGCAGCGCTGTTGTTGGTCCTGAATAAAGTTTTCCTCTTGAGGACACACCAAACTGGGGATCCTTTTTGGCATCAACTTGGCCCTCAGGAACATGGGTTGATAGGAAAGTAGGGAAGAAGGAAGGAAGAAAGACGGGAAGGTACTTCATGAAAATCCAGTTCTGTCCCATTAGCAACATCTTCTACTTAATTCTTACCATTAGCATTCTCTTCACAAGGTCACTAGGGGGCGCTGTGGATGTTCTCATTGCCTTTAGGCCTGAAACAAACTGCACTGATTGTAATTATGGGCCCTGATCCATGCTCACTGGCCTGGGTTAGAGGTTACAGCAGGTGCTTCCTCTCAAAAGACAGACTCAGAGCTCACAACCACACCGCCGTCTCCTGAGAGTGAAGCTACAACTGGGCAGAGGACCCACAATCGGGGTAAACCTCTGGAGCACCCTGTACCCTATTCCTCCAGGGTTCTCCTGCTGCAGTGATCCAGGCTCTGGCCTGGCCCCGTCCCATATCCACTCTGCTCTCGGTTCCCCTCATGTGTGACCCCACTCCCCAGCAGTCCTCAGGCTGTCCTGGGTCAGGAGTCATGTGTGCCGGAATTTGTGAGGGTCACACCAGGACTGTGCCTGCATCGTACCTGTAGGATGACTCTTGTTCCCTATACCAATGACTCCTAACTTGAAAATACAGGTGCCAAGGAGACAGGTGAAGGCTAGATGTTGGAGGAGCTAGAAAAGGAGTCGTTTGCCTGGGGACCAGCAGAGGGCGCCAGGAGACCCTCTCTGCAAACAGGAGCTCCTGTCTAGGCAGCCCTCCAGGGACAGGAGCCCTCAGCCCTGGGCACTTTGATTCCTGTGAGGACAGGTAAGGGCCTGTCCTCTCTGGACCTGGCTCAGTTCCCTGCACGTGGCCCTCCATGTGGTCCCAGAACTACTTGCTCCCAGCCTTACCCAGGGGGAAACCAATGTGTCAGGCTGGCCTCCCCCAGCAAGGGCTCCAGACCCTGTGGGTGAACCTGGGAAAAAGGCAGGGGATGAGGACTCATTTGCATGAGCAGCCCCTCCTCCATGCAGCCAGCTGGGAGGGGATAAGAAGGCCTGGAGAGCCCAGCTCCAGCTGTGTGGACAGAGGAGCAGCCTGCTCACCATGGCCTTGGCCCCCGTGCTCCTCATGCTGCTCTGTCACTGCACAGGTAGGGATGGGCCCCAGAGACCCACAGCACCTGCACCCCGACCTTGTGTTCACTCTACGTGTCTGTGTGTCTGCAGGTTCCCTCTCCCAGGCTGTGCTGGCTCAGCCGCCCTCTGTGTCTACATCTCCTGGAGCCACAGCCAGACTCACCTGCACCCTCAGCAGTGGCTTTGTTGTTGGTGGCTACTACATACAATGGTTCCAGCAGAATCCAGGCAGCCGTCCCCAGTATCTCCTGGAGTATAAATCAGACTTGGAGAAGCACCAGGGCTCCCGGGTCCCCAGCCGCTTCTCTGGATCCAAAGATGCCTCGGCCAATGCAGGGCTCCTGACCATCTCAGGGCTGCAGCCTGAGGATGAGGCCGACTATTACTGTGCTACATGGCTCAAAAACAGTAAAACTTACACGGTGCTCCAGTGTCATGGGGAAGTGAGACTAAAACCCTCGCTGTGCACTTTTTGCCTGTGGCTGTCATCCCTGATCTGCGTGAGACCGATTCCAACTCAGAATGACATCTGTTGTCACTTCTTCACTTGGCTACTCTTTTCCTAAGACCCATGGATATGCGATTTTTTACTTATTTTCCTTAGTTACGCATTTGCTTTCTCTGTTGTTAATATCTTTTCAGCCTGCTTATGTCTAGAGAGACCTAAACTGGATCTCAGGGGCAGGATAGACAAGGAAGGAGGTGGTTGAACCCACCTGTGCCCACCAGAGTCTAGGCCTAGATCAGAGGCCTGGGTGGGCTGAGGGCTTCAGGTGGGTCAGTGGCAGGTCAATGGGTCCAGTGTGACCCAGGCCCACGTCCCAGGAAACTGCTGCAAGAGTGACTTTAGTTCTCTCTGCCTGAGCCCACTGCAGTCTGTTTCTGGAGCCTGTTCTCTCCTCCTGGGGCTCAGGGGAAGTGGGTTTCTCTGGCTCCAGACATACTGAGCCAACAAAGTCTTGTACACACTAAAATATGATTGTGTGTGACCTCTCCGTGCACACCAGAACATCAGCAAAGGGCTCCCTCAGGCCCTGCCCAGGTGGCTCAGTTGGTTGGAGTGTCATCCTTCACAGCAGAAAGCTTGCAGGTCTGATTCCGGGCCAGGGCACATGTTAGGCTGCAAGAGTGTATGTGTGGGAGGCAACCAATCAGTGTTTCTTTCTCACATCCCTCTCTCTCTACCCCTTCCTCTGTCTGCCCAATAAATAAACACACTCAGGTGAGACCCCTTAAAAAAGGGGTCTCCTCCATCACTAAGGCAGGATCTGGAATCTCCACCTTTCTCTTCATCCCACCACGAGGAAGGTCACACCCAGATGTCTGTGAGGCTGGAGACCTGCAGAGTTTGGGGACACTCAGCTGGAGAAGATGCATCCAATAAAACATTTGAATGAGGACCACAGATGTGTGGGGAGTTATGTCACACAGCAGTGGGTCAGGAAGCCAACACTGGGCACACTCCAGTGCTGGCCTGGTGTCTGTCCCTCTTCATCCTTCCCTCTGCACAGGTGAGCTGCTGAGGGGATCCTGGACATGGCCCGTCAGGAGCACATCCATGTTGCTCTTTCCCGTCCCCTGGGACAGGTTTGGCTATTTGTGTGGCCTCAGACTATAATTGTGTGAAACAACTCTCTGTAGTGGACCAAATGTCCCTGTCAGTGCGGCCTGACCTGAACCCACTGGGATGCCCTCTGGGCCTCCCCTGGTGATCTCACTCTCTCAAGTCTCCAGGTTCCATGGACACAGATGTGAGTCCCAGCCACACGTCTCCCTGAGCTGCTGCTGACTCTCCTCTGTCTCGTCTCCCTGCACCACCTCTCAGTCACAGCACTTATTATAAACAGCCTCTTGGGCATGGAGCGCCGTGCTTCTCCAGGAGCAGGACCCAAAATCCATCCAACTGCCCCTGACGGCGAGCACCTCTGCTACTCATGAAGCTCAGGAGAGCATAGAAGGGCTGTGGATCTGCTGAGCCCACTGTAGTAAATGTCCCCAATAAACCCTGGTTGGGGGACACCACAGGACATTGTGTGTTTGCATTTGCAGGTGGGACCAAATGAGGATGATACACCTCTTGAATCTGAGTTTGGGAAGCTTGGACCAGCTGAGACTTTCTGAAGACGGGAGATGGATTGTTTGTCTTAGACACTGTGTTGGCAGGAATTCACACGGATCGTGTGGTGATCACCTTGTGTCCGGTATCACAGGATTCCCACCTCCTTAGTAATGCTGGGAGATGTGAGATCAGATGCAATGACTGCCCCTACCAGGCCCCAGTGCAGGGAACCCACAGGGGACCCAGGCCCACAGGCAGAAAGGACCAGAAACGCTCAGTCGTCTGCATCCTGCCAATAACCATGGTTGGTCGGGATCAGACCCGAGCCTTGCAGACTCTCAGCAGGACCTGAGGCAGGAGAAAGCACAGGGAGCTCTCTGAGACGGTGCTGCTGTTGCTGGGCAGCATCTAGCATCCTGGCTGCCAGCCAATGCCTTTGAGCACTTAGGCAGGATGCATAGTAAACCAAGGTGAGGAGGAGGAGGGAGACACGTCTCACCCACTTGACTCAGCCGCCCTGAGCCAGGTCCAGTGGTATTGCAGGTGTTCCTACATCACAAGGAACACCATCCTATGGCGGGAGGACAGGAGCCCTTACACTTCTATGTATGTTTTCCACTGTCTGGGAAAGAAAGCCTTTGAAACTGTGCTTTCATCCCAAGGCCTGAACGGCGGGAGACGGTCCACAGTGCCCAGAGAAGAAGCCCATGAAACAGTGTTGGTTAACTGCCTGCCTCTGGTCACTATCTGTTTTAGGAGGGAGTCCCCAGTGCTTACAGAAAGAGCCCGTAAATCACTATGGGGAACTGCCCCAACTTTAATTAGCTGCCTCCTGTCAGGTAGCTCTTTTAAAATGAGATGAACAAATGGAGTCTGGAGCAACATAAAGATTAGGACTAACAGACCCCCACACATCCCTAAGTTTGGGTAAACATGTCCCCCAGGAGAGCCCACACCACCTTTATCTGTCAATCAGTATGTAACTTCTTCATAAGTCCTTAGAACAAAGGACTCCCTCTCTTGGCTCTCTGGGCTCTCTGGCCACCTGGCCTCAGGCCACTAGGGTTCTGGCCATCTGGGGCTTCCCACCTGGGCCTTTGGCCATCCTTACTTCTGCCACCCTGCTTTGCCCTGAACCTATGCCTTTCACTCCCACCCCCAACTTAGCTAGACACGTTTTCTTCCATGGGAATAGATCAGTAATCAACCCTGATTGCACGCTAATAGAACTGCTGACCTATAATTCCTTACATGCATCGGGCAAGAAATACCAGGTCTTTCTTGTCCAAAAAAACCACAGCCCCAGCTTCGCAGGAGATCTTGAGACCAAGTCTCCCAGCTGAGCTAAGAAGGTCTTTGGCACAGAGACTGTGAGGCACTCCATGTCTTGTCAGTGCGAAGTTAGGGCGATGCTGTCACACAGCAGAGACTACTCACAGCTCTTTAGGCCTAGCCTGGCCTGGCCTTGACCTCCTCTTCCTCCCACCCCAGGCCCAGCTCTCTGTCCAGCCACTGGCTGAATTCTCTTCTGCCTCTGAGACTGAATTGAATTCCCCCGGGCCCACTGTTTCCAGCTGTGCTGGGCTGGCTCCTGCTGTCCTTCAGCTCATAGCACAAGTGCCCCCAAGCAGGCCTTGTGGACGCCACCTGGGATCCTGCCCTCCCTCCAGCACTTGCTTTGTTTCACTAGAGCCCTTGCTCTTCTTTCCTACATACATTTGCTTTCCTGTCATTTCCCACCGGCCGCTCCAGGCCAGGAGCTTCTGGAAACAGAGCACCCTGGGTGCCCTGGAGGCACCACCCCCAGTCCCAGCAGGGCCTCCTTCAGGGTGAATTTTTTAGGCAAAGGAGCTGGATCAAGAACGAGAGTCTTGAAGCCACTCCTGCTTCTGAGCTTCTCACTTTGTGGTCATGGAGGCTCATAAAAAATGTGTATTTTGGTTGGAGGGAGGGAGCTGCCCAGAGTATCCCCTGCAAGTCCCTTCCCTGCCCCATTTCTCCTTAGAACACTCAGGGCAGAGCCTGCCCCTGGTGGTCATCCCCAGCACTGCAGCCCCAGGCAGGAAACCCCAAACCAAACACACAACCATTTCATGGATGTGACCCTGTAGACCCTCACTGTTTCCTCTAGCGTTGAAATGGGAGCCCTGCTGAAAGCTTGCTGAGCTCCCACAGCTGCCCCAACGAGTCAGAGACGTGTGCTGGTGCGAGAGTCTGTGCTTTCAGAAGGTCCATGGGGGATTTTTATCCATATTAAGATTTGAAAAGTGTCTATACTTCCATGATTATGACGTTATTCCCGACAGTTTCTGTTACATATTCAATCGCGTTATCATTCTGGGACACAGTCTCTCCCAAACTGCCATTCACAAATCCAGGAAAACTCAGAAAATGGTTTACAATCACAGGTCATTACTGAAAACTGTGATTTTGATAGGGGGCTTAAGACTTAGCAAATTTTAGCTTAAGGTAAATAGCCATGAATGTAGCAAGTAATGGGTATGTTAAGCTCTTTGTTTCTGAAACTACAGATAAGGTCCATCTGGTGCCTGAGAAAAAGCGGCTGATCTCCTGGGGTGCTGGCTAGAGATTACTGCCTGGAGACATCCATTTGGCAAGAGCAGGCAACTACCCCTCCCACTTGGAGACAGCTAATTGCCCATGATAGAAATGCTGCAGCTGCAAAAAAAAACTTCAAGGACTCTCACTGAGTCCTGTTTGTCTTCCCCAGCCACCTTAGAAAAGATCTGGCCAGGAAAAAGAAAGGGGAAGATGGTTTGTTAGGGTATGAATCTGCCATCTTCTCGGATCTCGGGCCATCTGAATAAAGCGCCTATAAAAGATTCAATCACTGTCATTGCTTATTGGATTTGGTAGTGACAGGCAGCCCAAATGCCGGTGTCTTTTCCGGTTACAATTTGATTTTGAACTACAGCCAGAAGCTGAAAAAAATTTTCACAGACATGTGTTTTCTGAGGATACATTTTGGACCTCGCAGGAGTATTTAGGATTCTAAACAGCCTTCTAGAGAATTTTGATTTGCTACACATTTGGAAAGTAGTACAGTCCTCTGTTGTCCCGATTTCTAAGCTACAAGAAAGAATATTAGTGCTTCTTGATGATTAATATTGAAAATACTTAGGATACTAAAAAAGATGTTGAGAGAACTTACAAGTTATTTAAATGTAGTCAGTATAAATGATGGTTAAAAAGACAATTCAACAATAAAGTTCTGGTCAGATATTTGTGTTTCCAAAGATACTCTTTACTTTCTCATCTTGATTTCCCTTCTGTAATGATGCCATTTTACACATTTAAACACTGATGGTCTCAGTCATGGTTTATGAGATGAGAGTACTTGGAAGAACATATAAATATGATACATATCACTGATACATATATGTTAATATACATGCACTATAGTAAAAAAAATCGGTAAACATATATTTGTGTATTTTTCAGCTTCACTGTGACATTTAAGATTCCATATGACTCCAAATATACCCTCCTCCTCCTCCATCCCTGGTGCTGCTTATTAAAACCCTTCCTCCTTCCCCTCATTTGAGAGAGAAACAGCATTTGCTTTTTCAACAAATAAATCCACGTCTGAGCGCTTCTTGGCCTGTGCCCTCAGGCGAGCTATTTGGGAGGGAACTCAGCAGAGCCCACGCCCACAGCGATGGCCGCCCTGGTCACCTCTGACGGCCATTCTCCATTTCCCTTGCTGACGCCTGCACATAGTGACACGTCTGTGTCTGTATTCTTAAATCCTGTGTCCTTCTCTCATTCGTGCCACCAATTCTACTCAAAACTGGGAGACATTTCCCACGTAGTAACATTCTTGCCTGTGAACTAGAGGGGCCTTGAAGTTATGTTTTGTTAATTAGATATCTCAGTCACCTAGTAGAAACAGACTGCATTTATAAAGCAGAGATGGCCTAGCCTGGAAACAGAGAGGATTCAGAAGGGCCTCGCCCATCGGATGTCGGCTGTGCCAGCGCATGGGACAGTGTGTGGGCTCGGCCACAGGGTCTCAGTTTCAACAGTAAGAGGTGGTCTATTGCACCACATTTTTAAGTTCTTCACAGATTTTAATAGTACAGTGGTTATTGGTGGTGTCATACTTAAATGTATGTGTTTAGAAATACTTGAATCTATTAATAAATCTGCATACTTAGGGACTGTATTCCAAAATCACTTCCTTTCTGAGCTACGTGTGCAGTGTCCCTGAGCCATGAAATGGACTGTTATGGGTTGTCACCTATTTTCTAGGTTTGGGAATTCAAATCATAAGAAAGAAAAGCTGTCTCCATAATTCACAGGATAACCACAGGGATTTCTAATATACTAGATGTGTTTCAAATATGTATTTTAAAAACTTGATTGATGTTTTCAATGCCTTGAGAATTTCTATAAGGTACATAGCCCCCTTATTTATTGAATTTACATGTATAAACTTTTGTTAATAAAGGATGTACTGCTATAATCCAGTAAAAAGAATTAGTTGCCCAACCATGGAATAGACCATCCTACTGTGAACCAGTGAATTCAGCATCAGTAGACAGTTTGGTCATCACCCGTATGTTTGCATAGGTTGGATTTCCTCCTTCCCCGAACTGACTCGTTACAGACATGTAGCAGCTATCCACGGTATTTGAAAAACCTTTGTCACTAGGGGATGAGCCACACTGGTTCCCTTCCTGGGCACCTAGTAACAGTCACTCACTGCAGGGGATTTAGAAGGAGGATGGACCCAAGGACACAAACGGTCAGGTCCCCATTGCTCATGGTCTTACCTTTTCCAGTTGGGAGTCCATGCCCTTTGGCCTCCTGCACCCGTTTCTCCCACCTCCTACTCCCAGCCTCTGGCAAACACCGGTCCATTCTCTGTGTCTGTGAGCTTGTTTTTCTTTTGTTTGGTTTGGTTTGTTTTGGTTTGGTTGTGAGTCTTTTTTCATTTTTTGTTTTGGGTATTGGTTTTGTTAAAATTCCACATATAAGTGTGATCATCTGGTGTTTGTCACTCTCTGTCAGACTTGCTTTACTTGGCTTATGGTCCTAAAGGTCTATATGTTTAGAATGAAAAATATTCATACATATTCTTTCATTGAAGAACATTTAGGTTGTTTCCATATCTTGACTTTTGTAAAGAATACTGCCGTGGACATGGGGGTGCATGTATCTTTTTAACTTAGTGTTTTCCTTTGCTTCAGATAAATACCCAGAAGCAGCTGATCTGTATCATATGTTAGGTCCATGTTTAGAAATCTGACCACGGGTGTGTGACTAGAAAGAGCAACCTGGTGAGATGCAGGAACCAGCTGGGGTCCTAGGACTTTGGGCCATGGGAGGTGTGTGCCCTATATTATGACCAGTAGGAGGCGCTGTAGGACTGTCCTGAGTCTCCCTCACAGCTGCTCACTGAGGACCATTCACTCACTGGGTCTGGGCCTGAGGGCAGGGCTTGTGCTTCCCTAAGGGGATCAGCAGCCTTTTTCGCTCTGACTTTGTAGACTCCCCTGAGCAGGGACCTTTGTATGGTCTCAGCAGGTACTCCCCCCCCCCAGAGCTCTCCCAAGGGTAGAAGGCTACCTCCATCTCCCTGTGTCTGGGGTGTGAGCGGAGCTCCAGCAGCAGGGCTCAGGGAGGGGCTGGGCAGCCCCTGCATGGACACACATTTGCATGAACGGCCCCTCCCCTGGCAGAGGGTGGGGAGAAAAGGAGGCCTGAGCAGCCCAGCCCCACTGTGGGCTCAAGTTGTGTGCACCATGGCCTGGACTTCTTTCGTCCTCATGCTTCTCTCTCACTGCACAGGTAGGGATGGAAGTGGGACACCTGGGAATCCCCCAATATTACTCCCTCATGCTCAGAATGTTGATAAAGTTTACCTTGGTGTCTGTCTTACCACCCATGAGTGTCTGTGTGTCTGCAGGTTCCCTCTCCCAGACTGTGCTGACTCAGCCGCCCTCCCTCTCTGCATCTCCTGGAGCCTCAGCCAGACTCACCTGCACCCTCAGCAGTGACATCAATGTTGGCAGCTACCACATATACTGGTACCAGCAGAAGCCAGGGAGCCCTCCACGGTATCTCCTGTACTACCACACAGACTCAAACAAACACCAGGGCTCCGGCGTCCCCAGCCGCTTCTCTGGATCCAAAGATTCCTTGGCCAATGCAGGGCTCCTGACCATCTCTGGGCTGCAGCCTGAGGACGAGGCCGACTATTACTGTAGGATCTGGCACAGCAGTGCTTCTCACAGTGACTCACACCAATGGGGAAGTGGGACAAAAATCTCAGCCTAACAGAGTTTTCTTTCAAGACCGTGGAACATTTTTTAATAAGTGTGTGTATTTAAACTATACTTGAGGGACCTGCTGGTTTATAATGGGTCTACTCCCAGTTTCCGATCCCACGTCTAGAGTCTCAGGGACACAGAGGCCAAACTGAACACACAGTGGTCACGGTGACACTGCAGAGTGGCAGGGTATTCACTGTGGAAACGGGGGCCTGAGGAGATGCCCTTGACCTCTGGAAATGAGACAATAGAGGCTTTTCTGTTTAATCTTTGTTATGATCTGGGGACATCCTGGCAGGTGACAATCTCCACAGAATGGACTCTGCAGGGCCCGTGTTTCGAGCATGGAGCTGCCTGTCCCTTCCAGGCCCAGCTATTCAGATCCCCCAAGGCACACAGTGTACCAGAGATGAGGGACTAAAGGTTGAAATGCTATGTGAGGACTCAGGACATAGCTGCCCGGGACCCCTGACTGGGTCCTGAGCCTTCGGTTGTAAAGTCAGGGGGAAGAGTGTTGCTGAAAGGAAAATTCTAGGCCTGGGCCAAACCCTTCTTTGTGGGACATGAGTCAGTGGGGATGTGACCCTTAGTTCCTGGAAAAGTGCTGAGCCCGCCCAAGGGAAACTGGGTGACTGTGGTCCATGGATGAATGTCCTTATGGCTGACACCACTCAGGAGCACAGTGGGATCCCTGAGCAGCTTTCCTGAGCCCACTGGCACTGACTGAGCTCTCCTCTCCTCTCACATCCCACTGGAGCTTTCTTCTTTCAGGGTGCGGGGTGGTTTATGGGATATCAGGAGTGAGAAGTTTCCCATATTTGCATTTTTCACTTACCCTTTCAAGCTCTTGATGAGCACAGATGTGAGGCTTCTTTTCCTATACAGTGAACAACAGACACATTGGGGGTCACCATGGAAATGGTGCTGAGGGCTCCCAGGCAGTATCCCTACGTTGTGGGCTAGGACAGAGGTGATGGATCCTCAGGGGTTTGGCCCTCATCTCTGCCTTCTGGTGTGTCCACATGGCCTCCTGGCCCAGCTCTGGGCTCCAGCCTGATGAGGAAGCTGATGCTCACTGTCATGTAGCCCAGGACAATGCTCTGCCACCCAAGGGCTGCAGTTCAACGGAGAAGTGAGGTAAAACCTGCTGTCCACTCTGCATCCTGTCTCATCAGGGCTGTATCCCTGACTGTCTTATCCCAGCCGAGGTTTTGGCTTGTCCTGACATGAGTACTGTGAAACTAGGGGGCCTCCGGTTCTCACCCTCTTCTATCATTGGTGCTCAATGAATATCTCCTTCCTTACTGGTACTGAATGCAAACTCTGTGCCCAAATACACAGAACCCCTTTGAGTGGCCAGGACTGGGACAAGGAAGCAGAAGTCCAGCCTGTGTGACCTGGGAGAATGGGGGGCTGCCCACCAACCTCTGGCAGGTCCCCTGTTCCTGCATCAGGCCGTTCTGCTCTTCCCTGAACTCTGACACTGTGAGGAAGCTGCGTTGCTCTCTTGTTCCCGAGATTCCACCCTGGAGGAGCTCCTGATCTCCAGCTACACGGAGATCCCTCCGTGAAGACCGGTTTTCAGACCCATCCTTGTTTACTTTCTCTGTTTCTACCTCAAACATTTAAAGCCCTCCCTTCTCTATTCCTTTTTGAAGTAATATTGGTTAAATATCAATTCTTTTGGGTCTACACCCTATAAAGTGAATGCTAATTCAGTGCAAGGAGTTCTTAGCAAATAAACTCGATCAGGCCCAAGGCAGACTGGGTAACAGGTGAGAGGGTTTCTTACACCAGATATGAAGAAAGAATTTCCTAAAAACAGTGAAAGCTCCATTTATAGTAATATTTTATGTTGATTCTTATATTGAAGAAGTTACAAGGTAGACTATAATATACACATAAAAATCAGAGTATCCATACAAACTCAGTGTTGTGAGGGTAACATTCAAGGGCACAGAAGCACCCACACCTGTAACCAGGAACACAGGACACCTGCCCCTGGTACTGTGAGGTCAAGGGAAAGACAGGCATGAAAACCCAAGACACAGGTGAGGGGGATGCCGGCAGCTATCTGAGACATGGCAACCACACCAACCAAATGCATCCTCCTATAAGGGGGCCAGAGTGGAATTCTTGCCAGGTGTGGAGCCCCTGGATTCTCTGGGGAACCTTAAGCCTTAAACGTGTTTCAAGGTGGGTATGTCCCTGGGAAGAACCCAGAGAAAGTCAAATATCCCAAAATATCTGGGAACTCAGCATGTCTCTTAGCGGTCTGCAAGTCATTAGTGACCAGCATAAATTAGGGGCCCAGTGCCAACATCACAGAGAGGACTTGCACATTCTACTGCCCTGGGTGGTGACATCTGAAAAAGCCATCTGCAAAAGGCAGAAAGCTTCTCTAGGACAGCTGAGCAGTAGGAAATGTGTTGAAGGGTTCAGTTTTGCGACCAGCAGAGGGTGCCTGTGGATTGGTTCTGGGAGCTCACGGTTCTGGGACAGGCAGGCTAGGAGAATACTGCACTGGCTCTTGCACACTGGGGCAGGCAGTGTGCCCACTGAAGTGTGACTGTCCTGCACCTGGGACCCGGAGCCACATGAGCACTCAGCTCTGACTCACACACTAGCCTCAAGTTTCACCCACCAGCCTTCACGTGCTCATTGTCCCTGCCTCATTCACAGGCAAGGACAGATGCACAGTCGCAAAACAAAAATAAACTTTCTTGAAAAACCTTGACTTTCAATGCTGCCTGGACACAGGATGGGAGACAGCTGGGCAGGGACTGTCTCAGTCCAAACCTCTGGGGCTGCTCTACCAAAGCCCGGACTCACTCTTTACCTTTCCAGTCACTGAACCAAGCCTTCACTTCAGGGGACAGGGGAATATTATTAGGGGAAGGGGACCTTTGCTACTAGTATCTAGGCACAGGTGGTTGTCATCCATTCTTTCTGCCACCTTCTAAACCTCCCTCCAGGGCCCCTGGGCAGATGCTTCTGGCTTTTCCATCCATAGTGTCTAAGACTTTTTTAAAAATGATCATATAACAATATAGAAGGCAGGTTGCCTCAACATATTGTCTCATCTTACTATTCAAAGTACGCCAGCCTAACAGGAAATGTCATTTATGATCACAGCTGATGGTTGCACAAGTGATTCAGCACATGAGCAAGAAGAATCTATGTTATATCAACAAAACCCACTTTGTCTCCATAGTTACATTCAGACTGAGACGAGGGTATGTGTGCACTCTCTGGGGAATGCTGGACCTGGATGGGAGAGCAGCTGTGAAGAGGCCAGCATGTTCCTTCAGAGAGAAAAGCTCCCTCAGCGCCTACAGGGGGAGCTTCTCTGTCTCCTTGTTGTATGTCAGGGGCTTCTGGGGCACCCCTGGTGTGTCTCCATCCAGTCCAACTACCCCTCCTCACTCCATAGAAATCGATAGGCATGTAATTCCCACATCCATTTGCCTCATGGGACACACTAACTGACTCGTGGTGTCTGGAAAATGCCTGAAGACATCTGTATGGGCAACGAATTCCAGGGATCCTTACTACTAATATGGCCTCCAATGGACTCATGATGAAATGTGTTACAATTTCATTAGCCCTTTTTCTGATCATATCAGTTGTTTTCTTATTATTTTATCTCTTATTTTCCAATATATTCTAATGACTTAGGAAAATGGATATTGTTTGTGTTTTCAACTTTGTCATTTTTTCTTTTACTTTTGTGTTACTACTCCTCATGTGAATATTTTGTAGCTATAACATCACTTATTTTTGTACACTATCAGGGCTATAGTTACGTAATCGTAAAATATTTCAGTATGAATATTTAATGTTAACAGAGTTGGGATTCTCATAAAATACAAAAGGAAAGAAAAAAGTCATGTGCATTTAATTAAAATAAAAATTTAATAGTAACTCCAATATAAATTCTAAATCATATTTTCAATTCAAGTATGCTGAACACCAGTTGTGTAATTCCTCATTTCCAGGTACTTGAGACATTTTAATTGTGTTTTTATCTTCACCCAAGGACATTGTTCAGGGCTTTAAAAAAGAGGAAGAAAGAGAAAGAAACATTGATGGGAAACAGAAACTTTGATTGGTTGCGTGCCGTTGGCACCTGGAAGGGGAATGGGACCCCCAGCCTTTCCATCACAGGACCATGTTCCAACCAACTGAGCCACACCGGTCAGGACCTGTCACCTGGGACACTTCACCTTCCTGATCATTTTTCTTCCATCACAAACCCCTTGTCCACTCTGCCCATTCCTTCTGCTCCACAGCAGAAGATGGACAAAGTGAGTCTTAAAATGTTCTATGATGTTAACCCCAACTTGTTCCAACAGAGTGTTGAGTTTTTCTATTTCCGATCATAAGACAAGTGTCTTCTTATTTTGTGAGATCTGATGCTGCCAGGTGTCTCATAATTTCATGGTGACACTTGGAACTTTGATCCTAAAAACCCGCAGTTACACTGAAGAGACCCCATAGAGTCGTGTCCTCCCAGGGCACAGGTGGTATGCCCTCCCCAGGCTGGGGGTGCAGCCCTGTGAGTGTGCAGCCCAAGGCTGGTCCCCACTGCTACTGGAGAAGTTCACAAGATGCTGTCAGAGGGAGAAACTCCTTTTGCACCCCAACACCGGCACTGTGATGGTCCTGGGGACTCATTCAGGAGGAAGGAATAACTGATAAGGCTTTCCAAGGAAGAGAGAAAGAGTACTTTCTCACTGAGGAAGGAGAAGATGTTCTCAGGATCAGGGTTAGATTTGAAATGAACTAGATCACTGGGGCCAAAAAGTAAACACATGCATCTCATCATTCAGCCTCAGCCACTGCAGGTAAGACTCTCAGGAATAAGGTCACTAGAGTCATGAGGAAGCTGATTGAGAGGAAGATGTCAGCTGCCCAGCACACAGGGTGTCTCAGTCACTGTGTGGTCATTGGCTTGTGTGTGGTGCCAGCATATGCCTCCTTCAAGATGACCCCCAGTGACATCAGGGTGACACTGGCGCAGGACAGGGGAGGGGCAGCTGATTTGGATGAAGCATCTCCTCCTCCTCATGGGCCTGGGAGGCATGAAAAGGCCCAAAGGACACCACCCTCCAGCCCAGGAGCCTGAGGAGACTCAATCCTTGAGTGTCCCCACCATGATCTGGACAGTGCTCCTGCTCGGGCTCTTCAATTACAGCTCAGGTGAGAGAAAGGGACTGTGTATTTTGGGGTGGAGGTCAAATAAAAGCAGGGTCAAAGTTGCTCCCATTTTGTCGAATACCATCCCTTCCTCTCTGCTGTTGGTATTAGGTGTGGATTCTCAGACTGTGGTGACCCAGGGGATATCACTGTCATTGTCTCCAGGAGGGACAGTCACACTCACCTGTGGCTCTAACTCTGGGTCAGTCTCCAGTTCTAACTACCCCAGATGGTTCCAACACACCCCAGGGAAAGCTCCCCGCACATTAACCTACCACACACACACCTGGCCCCTGGAGTCCCTGATCACTTCTCTGGATCCCTGTCTGGCAGGCACCAAAGCCATCCTCACCATCACTGGGGCCCAGCCTGAGGCCGAGGATGATTCTTACTGTATGCTGTATACAGGTACTAGTGTTGGTACTTACACCGGGATGTGAACCCACGGGGAAGTGCACCCAAAATCTCCACATAATTCTGAAGGGCTGAACCATTATGGGCAGAAGAAAGGAGAGAAGGTGGAAATGGTCTGCATGGTACAGGGATTGGCTCCCTGGCCCTGGTTTCCATCCAGTGCCTCATCCCCATGTGCCTCCTCCCATCTCCCAGGGTGTGTCCTTCTCCCCGTGTGACCCCGTGAAGCCTGGGTTTTCTCTCCCCTTCTTTCTAGGGTGATGCAGAGGAGTACCAGGACTCCAAAATATATTAACCATCAGTGAGTCTCAGATCTTTTAACTCCCTGGAAGACTCTTCTGTTTAAAGGGCAGTAACAGGTTGTCTCTCATTGATTTGCTGCTCAGACCACATACATCTGTCGTTTCCCACTCAAGTGGAAGCCTCACCTTCTGGCTGGCCGGGAATGCAGTTCCCCAGACTAGACCCACAGAGACAGACACCTGCGTGTGCTGTGAGGATTGTTCTAACAAGTGCTTTGTGAGATTTTTATACTTATTAAAGTTTGAAAAGTACCTCCTCTTTATTTGTCTACAATCCTTCCTGAGAATTTCTGCTTAAAATTCAGTCAGATTAACGTCTCAGGGCACAATTTCTTTCCAATGACTACTCAAAAATCCAGAAATACCAATAAAGAGATTTAAAATATTAAAGCATTATTATTATGACTTGATTTCAAAGTACAACCAGAATTTAGAAGGAATTTTTTAACTCTATGTTAAGGTGCATTTTCTGGCTCACAGGGGTGATCATACATGAGAACACATCTTATTCAGAACTGGCTCCCAGAGCCGCTGATACCTGGGCTGACTGCCCCAGTGCGGGGACAGGTCAGAGGCTGCGGGTGTGTCACTGCATGACTCCCCGAGGCTTCCAGCACTGAGCCTGGGGAGGGAAATGTGTGATACTGTGATTTACCTGATTTTTTCTTCTCCCTAAATGTCTCAATTGGGAAACTTCAGGTTAAGTCAATACAAATTAAGTTTAAAGGAGAAATGCATTATGTACACTCTGTTAGGAATATATGTATAATGTGTTTGTCTGTATGCTTCCTTTCTGTAAGTTTATGGCACAGTTGGATTCCTTGATTCGCTGTGAACACAGAAAAATGTGCAGCCTTTCTATGCCGCAACCTCTACACAAAACACCTCCTTACTGAACTGCCTCCTTCTGGGCTAACCTGCCTGCCTGCCTGCCCTGTGTTTCTGCCATCTGAGCCAGCCCTTAGGGAGGTTTCCTGGAATTCTGTGTCAAACAGTAGGATGGAGGCTTTCCACATCCAATCATAGCAGCTCTATTCTGACCTGTCAGGGCAGTGCCTTTTGGGCCAAGAAAAATGTAAAGATTTGCATGAGGATGGACCAATGGGAGACCAGGGATCAGAGACTCTGTTCAGATAAGCTGGACTCCCTGTGTCTCAGAGAGTGCACTTGCCACTGAAGAATGAAGACTGTGTGCATGGCTGAGCTGAAACACCGAAGTGGTCTCCCCAGAGCAAGGTGAAGCTGACCAGTACAGAGTGGAGTAAACCAGGGCGACACAAAGCGGGCAACGTAGAGGAACTGAGCAGAGCTCTCTAGCCAGAGAGGCCTGGCCCAGGGCCACCTGGTCCCAGAGCTGTTCTGCACCCCACTGTTTCCACAGCTCTGCTGCATCCCAGTTGGGCTACCCCGCAGCAGCGCTGTTTCCATAGCCATGCTGTATCGCTGTTGTTGGTACCGAGTAAAGTCTCCCTCTTGATCACACCCCAAACTGGGGATCCCTGTTGGCATTGAATTGGCCCTCAGGAACATAGGGTGACAGGAAAGAAGAAGTGAAGAGGGGAAGGGACTTCAAGAAAACCCAACCCTGTCCTAGTAGCCCTGTGTTCTGCTGAATTTCTACAATTAACATTCTGTTTAGAAGGTCACCAGGGGGCGCTGTGGATCTTCTCAGAGCTGCAAGGCCTGAAACAACTGCAGTGATTCTAACTGCTGGGCCCTGCCCCATGCTAACTGGCCTGAGTTAGAAGTGACAGCAGGTGAGTCCTCTCAAGGGACAGACTCAGGGCTCACAACCACCCCAGCCACCTCCTGACAATGAAGCTACCCACTGAGTAGAGGACCCAGAATGAGGGTGTTTGTGGGCTCATATTTGCATAATGCCCCACCAAACACACCCTTCACCCCAGAGGCTGGGGGAGAGGGAGAGGGACACCTGAGAGACCACCATCAGCCTGAGCCCAAAGGAATGTGGAAAGTCTGTGCTTGGACCTGGCCTCCTCCTCCCCTTCCTCACTCACTGCCGGGATGGGGGCCTTTGGCAGGATCCCTGTGCTTTTCTCCTTCACTTCTGACCTGTGTCTCTTTTCATTTAATGGTAAACTTCTCAGGCTGTGTTAACCCTCCAGCTCTCACTGTGTCCCCAGGAAAGATGATCAATGTCACCTGTGGCTCCGGCATAGGAGCCATCACCAATGGTCACTGTTCGTAGATGGTCAAAGAGGAGTTTGGGCAAGTCCCCAGAACATGGATTTATGACACAAGCAATAAACTCCCCTGAAGCCCTGCCTGGTTCTCAGACTCCCACTTCTGAGGCAAAGCTGCCCTGACCCTCCCCAGAGCCCAGCCTGAAGGAGAGGCCGAGCTACTGCTCACTGCCCTGCAGTGGAGCCCGGCGGGCAGAGAGACCCAGATGGGGAACCAAGACATAGCTCCCTGCTGTCACGAGCCTGGGGACAAATGTGGTTCCTTGACATGGGGATCAAGGACCAGACTCCTGTGCTCTCAAGGCAGCCTGATGTCCACCCTCCACAGAGAAACGGTGAGGGGCAGGGTCGGCCTTGTCTCCCATTCCCTGTGAGAACAGTAATAAACATCAGGGATAAGTTGAGAGGAAGTTGTCCAGAAAGAGTAGAATTCAATGACCTTATGTTCCAAAAATAGCGTGACATCTGTATGGAATGTAAGGTCTGAGGTGAAATGAGTTTCACCTAATTGAAAGGAAAAAAAAGAGAGGAGGAAAACACATTTTGTAGATCATAGATGTTTATTTTTTGGGTTTATTTAAAAGCAATTTGAGTATATTCTTAAATTTTATAATATATTTAAAAGGTACAATTTGGGAAGAAAGGTTAATTCTTACCTAACAAAATGAGTAAAATTGTGTCACAGAATAAGATGTGCTCAGTTCTAACCCAGGAGTTCTAACCTCGGGCTGGCAGGGGATCCACAAGGAGGAGAGCCGGGCCCCCAGGGAAGAACTGCACACAAGGAGAGAACCTGGTTCTGCACAGAAGGGACAGGCCTCCAAGGGACTGTCACTGCTCTGGACTTGACCCTGATCTAAGTGGAGTTTGTAGAAGGGACAGCAACTTAGTGCTGGGCCTGTGGAATAAAATATAAACATTTGTGTGTATGTGAATGTGTATATTTATCTGTAAATGCTCATGAATATATGTGTATGCAATACGTGTGTATACATACATACATATATGTGTATGTATACAGTAATGCAGTAAGTGAATTTAAAAGTACATACTTTTAACTGAATAAATAAACAAATTGATTTACTATATTAATTAACAACAGAGCCATATTTTTCTTATGGACTGCTTTTCTCTCTGAAGTGGAATTCCTTTACTGTGCAATCTGAGAAGTAGAGGACAAACAATGAGCAGCAAAGTGAGCTTGGAGGTGGGAACGCTGGTGCAGGAAAGACCAGAAGGGATGGGGGAGCCAGATTCATCATGGACAGCGCTGCCCCAGGAAGGGGAGAGGAGGAGGGGTGGGGCAGGAAGAGCTCAGACCACAGCCCAGGTGTGGGAGGACTCAGGCAGGCTGAGTGCCTGGAAGTCTCCTGCAGGTGGGGGGCCCCTTAGAGGACACGGCTTCCAGCAGGAAAGCTGGGCTCTAGTCCTCTGTGCTGCCCCTCTTTGCCTGAAGCCACAATGAGGCTGTGGCACTGCAGGTGGCCTCTGCTCTCCCCTGCAGGGTGTCTGGGAAGGAGGTCTGAGTGGTGCACTTCCAAGGCCACCACTAGAGACTGTGATGCTGTGTCCCACCCACACACAGGGGCTGTGTCCTCCTCCTCCCATGGGTCCCTGCATCCACAGAGATACTGCCCGCCGGCCCTAGTCACATACTTGAAAGGAAGGCTCTGTAAGACACCCACTGCTTACCCGTTGATTCCTGTGGGAGACATCAGGGAGCCCTCAGGCCTGGGGCTCCTCTGGAGCCCCTTCTGTCCTGCTCTGCCAGGGTCTCAGGGTCCCCCTGCTGCAGTGACCCAGGCTCTGGCCTGGCCCCCTGTCCCACATCAACCCTGTTCTCTGTTCCCCTCACGTGAACTCAGCCTCAAGCAGTCCCCAGGCTCTCCTGGGCCAGCAGTCATGTGTGCCTGAATCCATGATGGTCACACCAGGACTGTGCCTGCTTGATCTTGTGTAATGACGACTCTGGTCCCCTGTACTGATGACTCTTAAGTGTTGGAAACACAGGAGCCAATGAGACACTTGAGTCTAGACTTTGGATCAGCTTGAAAAAAAGAGTGATTTGCCTGGGGACCAGCAGAGGGCGCAACGAGACCCTCTCTGCAAAACAGGAGTTCCTGGCTATGTAGCCCTCCAGGGACATGAGCACTCAGAGCTAGACACTTTGATTCCTGTGAGGACAGGGTGAGGCATTTCCTCTCGGGACCAGGCTCAGCTCTGTGCTCGTGGCCCTCTGTTTGGTCCCTGAAGGACTTGCTCCCAGCCTTACCCAGGGGGAAACCAGTGTGTCAGACTGGCTTCCTTCACCAAGGGTTCCAGACCCTGTGGGTGAACCTGGGAAAAAGGCTCAGGATGGGGACTCATTTGCATGAGCAGCCCCTCCTCCATGGGGCCAGCTGGGAGGGGATAAGAGAGGCCTGGGCAGCCCAGCCCCAGCTGTGTGGACTGAGGAGCAGCCTGCTCACCATGGCCTGGGCCCCCGTGCTCCTCGTGCTGCTCTGTCACTGCACAGGTAGGGATGGGCCCCAGAGACCCACAGAACCTACACCCTGACCTTCTGTTCACTCCACATGTCTGTGTGTCTGCAGGTTCCCTCTCCCAGCCTGTGCTGACTCAGCCGCCATCTGTGTCTGCATCTCCTGGAGCCACAGCCAGACTCACCTGCACCCTCAGCAGTGGCTTTGTTGTTGGTGGCTACTACATACAATGGTTCCAGCAGAAACCAGGGAGCCCTCCCCGGTATCTCCTGTCGTATAAATCAGACTCAAACAAGCACCAGGGCTCCGGGGTCCCCAGCCGCTTCTCTGGATCCAAAGACACCTCCGCCAATGCAGGGCTCCTGACCATCTCTGGGCTGCAGCCTGAGGACGAGGCCGACTATTACTGTGCTACATGGCACGGAAACAGTAATACTTACACGGTGCTCCAGAGTCACGGGGAAGTGAGACCAAAACCCTCACTGTGCACTTTCTGCCTGGGGCTGTCACTTCTTATCTGCCTGGGACCAAGTCTAACTGAGGTGGCATTTGTTGTCCCTTCTTCAGTGGGCAACTCTTTTCTTAGTACCCATGGATGTGTGGTTTTTACTTATTGTTTGTAGTTAAAAATGTTGTTTCTCTCTGGTTAATCTTTTCAGCCTGCTCATGTCTACACAGGCCTAAATCAGGACTCGGGGTTGCGCAACCCCCCAGGGGCAGGATAAACAAGGAAGGAAGGGGTTGAACCCCCTTGTGCCCACCAGGGTCTAGGCCTGGGTCAGAGGTCTGGGTGGGCTGAGGGCTTCAGGTGGGTCAGTGGTGGGTAGGTGGGCCCATCATGCCCCAGGCCCGTTCCCCGGAAACTGCTGCAAGAGTGAGTTTAGTTCCACCTGCCTGGGCCATTGTGGCTTGTTTCTGGGACCTGTTCTCTCTTCCTGGGGCTCAGGGGAAGCAGGTTTCTCTGGCTCCAGACATGCTGACCCACCACAATCTCCTCTACATTGAAATATGATTATGTGTGACCTCTCCATGCCCACCAGGATATGAGCAAAAGGCTCCTCATGCCCTGAGCAAGGGGTTCAGTTGGTTGGAGGGTCATCCTGTGCAGCAGAAAGCTTGGAGGTCTGATTCCTGCTCAGGACACATATTAGGTTTGCAGTTTTGACTTTATGAGAGAAAATAAATCAAATGTTTCATCCTCACATCAGTGTCTCTCTCTGTCTCTCTGTCTCCCACGCCCTTCCTCTGTCTCTCAAATCAATAAACACACTCAGGTCAGGATTTGAATAAAGGAGACCCCTCATCACTAAGGCAGCATCTGTAATCTCCACCTTTCTCTTCATACCATCCTGAGAAGGGTCATGCCCAGATGCCTGTGAGGCTGGAGACATGCAGGGTTTGGGGACACAGTTAGAGAAGACACATCCAATAAAACATATGAATGAGGACCAGAGATGTGTGGGGGAGTTATGTCACACAGGCATGGCTCAAGAAGCCACTCTTCCTGTCTGGGGACAACCTTGTCCCGGCCTGGAGTCTTCCTGTCTTCACCCTTCTCCCTGCACAGGTGAGCTGCTCAGGGGTTCCTGGGCATGGGCCCTCAGGAGCACATCCCTTTTCCTCTTACCTTTCCCCGAGGACAGGTTTGGCTGTTTATGTGCCTTCAGATTCTACTTGTCTGAAACAACTCTCTGTAGGTGGCTGAAATGTGTCTCAGTGCGGCCTGACCTGAACCCCCTGGGAATGCCATCTGGGCCTCCCCCAGGGATCTCACTCTACAGAGTCTCCAGGTGCCATGGACACAGATTGGAGTCCCCGCCCTGTGTCGCCCTGAGCTGCTGCTGACTCTCCTCCATCTCGTGTCTCTGCACCACCTCTCACCCACATCATTTATTACTGAGAGAGCCTCTCTGGGGGTGGGGGGCGCAGTGGTTCTCCAGGAGTGATACCCCAGATCTATCCATTTGCCCCTGGCTGTGATCACATCTGCTACTTACAAGGCTCAGGAGACTGTAGAAGGGCTATGGAAATGCCACGCCCACTCTAGTAAATGTCTCCAATAAAGCCTGATGGGGGGCACCACAGGACATTGGGGTGTTTGCATTTGTAGGTGGTTCCAAATGAGGATAATACCCTCCAGATTCTGAGTTCAGGTGCTTAAAGCAGCTGAAATTTACTTGCTTGTCTTAGAGACACTGTATTGGCAGCAAGTGACACGGATTGTGTGGTGATGAGCTTGTGTCCAGGATCACAGAGTCCCTTACCCTTACTAATGCTGGGAGACACTGGAGAAAAAGCAGATTTGAGCTCTTTACTGCTCTGAATGATTAGAAACACCTTGTGGGTTTTAAATTTATAAAGACAGTGTCAGAACCCTCTCCTGCCTGCCTCAATTCTCCCAGCTGGAGCAGTGACCATTCAGGGGATCCCTGGGGAGTGTGGCGGTGAAGCAGGTGTAGCAGATCATGACCAAAACGCCCAATACCACCCTCAGAGTGGCTTTTAACTGGTCATTACTCTGCGTGACATACACACTTGGAAAGGTAGTCAGTGCTTTAAAAAATATGGCCCCGTCATGGGCACAGGTAAGCAAAGCCCAAGCAAGCAGAGAGTCTCAGAAGGACAGGGTGGGTTTCAGGGAGTCACACCCCCTTGTCAGGGGGTCGACAGCCTGTCACATGGGCCATTCTGAGCCTCCATGAGCCAGTGGTCTGTGTGCACATTTAGGATCTACCCCGTTTCGTTTTATGCTTTAACCCTCCCCTCAGGTCAGGAGAGGTATTCCATTTAAATAACTTGATATTGTTGTGAAATCTAACATACCAGAAACTCAAGGTTTTACAGAGATCCCACAGGCACACCCTGGAGAAGACAGAACAGTCTCTCCTCTTTCCTGTGCGAACAACTATTCCAGGGCCTCTAACCAGTGAGGTCCAGAGTGATTGAGTAAAACTTTCCAAATCATGGATCTCCTTCATTTTTCAGGGGGGGTCACATGGCTTGGAGAGATTTTAATGAGGATCCTGCAGGGGGCGCTGTGGGGCTGTCCTAAGGAGAAGAGGGGTTTGAATTCTTCAATTTTGGGAAACACACTGGGGTGCTCCAGCGATGTGATAAAAATAAATTTTTACCTGAAGGACTTCTAAATCTCTTGTGAATTACAACCCAAACCCAAACTATGCCAATTGTGTACTTACAGTTCTCTATCTGCTTCTTCCTGGCCACAGAAGAAGTTTTGTGACTTAAGAATTTCTCTCATTTGCTATGAGAGAAAACTTAAGTGAAACACCAGCACTGATGTGAGATGGTGCCTGGGTAGCTTGGGGGTTGAAGGTGGGTGGGGCATTGGGCCCAAAAGACCCAATCAATGGGACCGGTGTCCAATCTGGGATTTTCAGAATAAGTAGGAGTGAGAAGGAGGTAAGGGTGAGGTGAATAATGTTGCAATAACAGATAAGAACACCAAAAGGGAGGTATCATTTGCACAAATACAAGGGGAAAGTTGCTTTGAGCCACGCATTGGGTTAGTGGAGTGAGCAGGGGCACCAGGAGAAGCTCCTTAGGAAGCGGCAGGAGAGCTGAAGAGGCAGGAGAGGCCAGACTGCTGGGATGACTGCTGCTGAGGAGGAAAAGCATAGTCACAGAGGGACCGTCAGTGGGGAGTGACGTGCACACATTGGTGTCTGCTCACTCCATGTCCAGCGGAAGTGAGAACACAGTGAGCAGGGCAGGGAGACAGGTTAGGGTCAGTCTGTCCCATCCCGGAGGAGAAGATAGTGGCCAGATCTGGGTGAGTGTAGTGGAGATGAAGACAGTAGAGAAGATTCCAGATGGTTTCCTTGGGGAAATGCTGGCCTAGAGCCTTCTTAGAAGGTCAGTGTGGGGGGTGTGGATGGGTCTAGGATGGGTCCATGTTCCTGGTTGGATGTGGTTGGATGAGGATGGTCGTATGCAAGAGGGGCAAACATGTGTGGACCATGGGTTAAGGACAGTGAATATCTGTGTTTTGTTTTTTTTTATTCACTGACTTCCTTTTTAGGGAATTAATATAAATTACTGAGCCACAAATAAACATCACCATGCTCCAGACATTTGGTGCTACAATAAGCAACAAGAAACTGTCAGGGCCATGGGCACCCTTTGGTTTCAGTGTGTTCCCTGTGCGATGCGGGGAGGGGCGTTTCTGTGACTTATTCAGAGGGAAGCATTGAGGCTTCACAGGAGTACAATACGCACCTGTGAAGTTAGTGAGACTGGACATGACTGAATGGAAAAGTGTATACATGTTTGTATATTGAAATATATGTCTTTCATATTAACAGCATTATTATCACAGACATTGATTAGGTAAAGACACTGGGGAAGCAACTGTGCTGATATTCTGTACATGACTGGAATGGCAGTCTCTCACGCAGTAGGGTCTGGAGAAGGTGTGTTGAGTGAACGAATAGGCATTGTGGACAGTGTGGGAGGCTCACACAGGGCCCCCAGGGACATCAGTGTCATCATACTGGACACTCTTGTAGCAACTTCAATGCTTCTGCACATCCCCAAAGCTCCAACCCCATCCCAATGCAGGCCGCATGCGGTGAGACACCTGTTTACCCTGCTGGACCGCTGAGGGGCTGTGGGGACCTGACTGTGTCCTGGGAGGGAAGTGCTCTGACTGTCTCATGTGGATGCTGTCTGCGGGGAGCAATAAGAAAGCAGATTTCCCTTCTGAATGATTCTGGTCTCTTTCTGAAGACGTGCCCTGTGACTGGTTATCAATGGACCCTGGCCCCATCCCCAGTGACAACAGGACAATTGATGAGGTTTCTGGTACTGGGACGCCGTGGTGGGAGGTAAAGAATGAGGAGAGAGATAGGAACCAGTCACCCTGCAATAGAGGGTGTTCAGGGGTCTTCATGCCCTTGTTCCATCGGTTTCCTGAGGGGAGGGCCCATTCACTGTGAGGGCTCAGGCACCTGTATGGTGCCAACATCATAGTTATCTAAACAGTAGGAAGAACAGGAGGAAGTCCTCATGCAGAGGAGGTTACTTCTTTCGTGTAAGGAGTCCGGTGTGGGGACACCTGCGACACAGTGAGGAGGCCTGGGGGTCTGGGAGTCCCTATTCTGTGTGGGTGCCTGGGTGCCAGGCAGGACTCAAATCCAAGCCTCACTCTCTCTCCCCTAAGCTCCTGCCTCTCCATCCCAGTCCTAAGGAGTGTGGACTCTGAAACAGCAGGGGACGCTGTGGGCCTACCCCTGAAGGTCTGTGTGGGATCTCAGCTGGGAAACCAGGGCCTGGGCCCAAGGCCCTCTGCTCTGTGCTCACTGGGGACCAGCAGTTGTGACCTCCCAGGCCCCACCCCCAGAGAGGCTCCAGCTGCCCCACCCCCACTGAGCTTTCACCAGCTTTATCCCCAGGGACCCAGGAGGAGGAAACAATTTGCATGAAGGGTCCTCTCTGCCCTCCCAGGAGGGGACAACATAAGAGAGACTTTGTGCCTTTCTCTCCCTCGTGGGCTCAGAAGCAGAGTGTGGGCACCTCCACCATGGCCTGGACCCCTGTCCTCCTCGCCCTCCTTGCTCACTGCTCAGGTGACTGACTGAGGGAAGCTGGAGTAGTGACTATGGGACACACCTGGGTCACCCTTTTTCTCTCTGACTGAGAACACGCTGTGAGAAATAGCCTCATCTCAAGTCTCTGTGTCTCCACTTTTCTGTTCCAGGGTCCTGGGCGCAGTCTGGGCTGACACAGCAAGCCTCGGTGTCAGGAAGTGTGGGACAGAAGGTCACCCTCACCTGCACTGGAACCAGCAACAAGTTTGGAAACTATGGTGCAGGCTGGTACCAACAGGTTCCCGGTGCTGCCCCCAAAACTGTGATGCTCAGAGGTAATCGTCCCTCAGGGATCCCAGAGCGATTCTCTTACTCCGAGTCTGGAAACACCGCCTCTCTGACCATCACGGGCCTGCAGCCTGAGGATGAGGCTGATTATTACTGTTCATCATTCGACTTAAGTAGCAGTCACACAGTGCTCCAGCCCCATGGGGAACTGAGACAAAAACCTGCCTTGTTCCCAAGACCACCCCATGGGAGCCTGTGACAGAATAAGAGGATGATGTGTCAGACCCTAGGCAGGGGTGTTGCACATTTTGGCATCTCTGGGCAACACTGGAAGAAGTAGAGTTGTCTTGGGATGAACATTAAATACACTGAGCCACCTAATTACAAAAAAAAATCTCATAAAAAATTTACTTTTTAAGTAAATTTACAATTCAGTGTTGGGCCACATTGATAGCCATCCTGGCCACATGCAGCCCACAGGCCAGGGTTGGACACCCTGCCTAAAACGTCTGACTCTGAGGGTCTGACTTTGTGAGTATAAACCCACCTAAAGAGTTAGTGGCAGCTGATTCTTCTCACTGTTTATCATAACTGTGTTAAGATATAACTTGCATGCCGTAAGTTTCACTGGTTCATTTGTACAACACAACATCATCTGGCATATTTATAGAGTGGTATTACCATCCCATATTCTAATTTTAGAACATTTTTATTATCCCTCAGAGAAAGTCCCAACACATCAGTAATCACCCCTCATCACTCCTCTGTGGGTGCCAAGCCACTGCCGACCCACTTTCTGCGTTTATATGTCCGTTCCCTCTCCCGGACACTCATATAGATGGAAGCAGGAAATAGGTGGTCCTTGGTGGCTATCTTGTGTCTTTTAAAGTTCTTTCCAACAATGTCCTTGAGGTCCCATGCATGTCGGGCATGGGTCAGTACCCTTTTTTCGGTCAAATATTACCCCAATGTCTGAGCACACCGGTGTTTTTTGCCCATCACTTGCTGATAGGCATGGGGTTGTTTCTATCATGGCTGCTGTGCACAGAGCTGCTGGGAACATCTGTGTACACGTTACGATTTTTTTGAGTGGACATGCTTTTGTTTGTCTTGGGGAGACACTTAGAAGTGGAGTGACCGAGACACGTGACAACCTTCTGTTATGATTGCGAGAGGCTGTTAGATGTCGGTGAGTACAGCTGATGGTTGACTTTTCTACCAGCAAGATGTAAGGGACTGATTTCTCCACATCTCCCCAAAACTGCTCACCTGTCTCCTTTATCACTGCCCTTCTAGTCCAGATGACTGACACCTCACTGCAGGTTTAAAGAGCAGCAGCAATGGATTGCCCTTGTGCCTGTCCCACCCAGAAATCAAACCTGCAACCCAGGCATGTGCCCTGACTGGGAATCACGGCAGCCACCTTCTTGCTTTGTAGAACGACGCCCAGCTAACTGAGCCATACTGGTCAGGATTCTTACTGCGGTTTAATTTGTATTCCTCTAGTGACCAATGGCATTTGGGGTCCAAACGGGATAAGAAAATGGTGAAAAATTTACTAAATTTCACCCTTCTAAGCACCCTCATGGTTAGTCCACACCGGGACACCATCATTGGTCTGGGCAGGAACACAGGCCAGCTGTTCCCATCTCATAACCTGCAGCTCAGCTCCCTGACCATGCAGAACTCTTATAACAGGCCACTCCGGGCCCACATACCTACCCCTGATGTGTGTGACTGACATGCAGGTATTGTGATGACAGACGGAGATTGCCTTCTCTTCCCAGAGGCAGTAAGAAGGTAAAGGAATTTTAAGAACCCTCACAGACAGTCACTTGCACACTGTACCTGGGCACCTCTCTTCCTCCTGCCCCTCTGGGGGACAGGGCCAGACAGAGGCCAGCACTCAAAATGACATTCTGTCTACACTCTCCAAATGGGGGCTCCTCCTGCTCCCACCACAAAGCAACTTCTCCCTCTGAAAATTCTGCCCCACTACAGATAATGTCTGCCTATCAGGGTCCCAGTCACAGAGAGTGACATTGAACTCGGCCTGGATCTGATTCCACGGTGACTCTGCCCTCCAGGACTGAAAGCCACTGTGAGAGGCATAGTTGGACTCTCCTGCTTTCCCCCATCTTGGCTCTCTATGTCACTGTCCTCTGGAACCATCCATCTGTATCTGTCACGTCATGTTCTGTCCTCGGGCCTCAGGTCAGTCGTCGTCCCAAGTTCAAGACTCTTCCTCATGTTCTCATCTTCCTCCACCAGTCAGCCAATGAGAATCATCTCCAGCCTGTTGTCAGAAAACCAGTGTGGGTGCTGTGTGTATTTCTGGGGAAATACAGGTTCAGCAAAGAAGAATTTTAGTGTTTTTTGGCAAATACTCAAGGATCTAGAAAAAGTCATTTACTGAGCTGTTCCTCAGAACTCAGTCACCACAGTGTAAACAGATTATGTATGAAAATCCACTTCACTATCTCAGTGACTACCTCAGCATGTCTCAAAATAATCTTGGGAAAGTTTCTCCCATGAATCTCATACACATGGAGCATGAACATGTTTTTAAAATTACGTGTAACTCATATTTTACTCAGAGGACCACTAGGAATGTGAACAATTGTTAAATATATTTTTAAAACATAGTATATTTATTGCACCATATGTGGCCAATGATGCAAATTGTGTGTGTGTTGGAGGTAAAATAATTCCTGTTTTAAAGGGTAATAAAACTAACAGCTTTGCATTTCTCTTCTCCAGTGACCCAAACCTACACATTAACATGATTCCACTTACAGAAAACATCCAAGGAGGATGTCGAGGTTTCAGATGTGAACTTAGACTTGCCATCTGGTATTTCCTAAAGGGGACTCAGTTCTCCCTCTGCCCACCCTCTCAGCCTCTCTCCCCTTCTCTCCCCTCTGACACATGGCTCTGCCCCGCCTTCTTTTCCCAGAGACTCAGCCAGCCAGCCAGCTCAGTGACCTGACCAACCACAACACATCTTCTTGGGTCCTGAACTCTTGCCTGGGGAGTGTTTACATTTCTGAACTGTGAGACGGTGGTGTGACCGTCCACTTTTCCTGGGGCGGGTGATTCATCTCTGCCTTCCCCAGTGTATTGCACTGTGGGGGTTTCTCTACATCTTCACCTAAAGCCATGAGTCTGTGCCACGCCCTTGTCCCTCAGCTCTCATGATGCCTCTGCTCCCTGCCCCTCATCATCCCTCCAACATCCATCCCCTCACAGAACCCTGAAGACAGCAGGGAACTCTCTGGTCTCCCTGCACCAGCGTTGAAGGAGAGGAAGGGAGGCCTCTCCTCACCTGCATCTGCACTCTCCCCTCCCACAGCTTCGGCCACACTTTACAGTCGTCCTGATTTCCATGTCTCTTTCTCCTCCTACACCAGATCCCAACACTGGAAAATGTTGTTTATTTATATCAGAGACTGGCAGTATAGCAAGTGGTGTCCCCGGGAGTATTTGTGAACTGACAGTGACCACTCTCAGGGCAGTTTCTCCAACATCATTTCCATCCAAGGTTAATTCTGAGCAGTGAGCAGCAGGGGTGCTGTGGGACCCCAGGTCAGAGAGTGGGTGCCTCCCACTGAGTGAACTCCCAGACTGCCCAAGGCGGGGGCCCTGGGGCCTGTGGTTACTGATGGGGACCCTGTGACTGGGCTGGGCAGAGCCTGCTGCTCACTGGTCTGGGTAAGGTCCCTGCACCTGCTCCTGTCCTGGACCCTCCCAGGGGGCAAACCCAGTCTCACCCATCAGCTCCTCTGTCCAATCAGCTAGGCTCTCACTTGGCTGGTTCTCAGAGTGGAAAAGGTTCATCATCATTGGGGGAAACAAATAAGAGTGAAGAGCTGCTCCTCTTCCCAGCCAATGGGGGAGATAAAAGAGGCCCAGCCCACCTCAGACCTCATATGGGGCCACAGGAGGCTTCCTGCACCATGACTTGGACCCATCACCTGTTCGTGCTTCTCTGCCACTGAACAGGTACAGCGAGTATTCAGATGCCCAAGGTCACCCACCAATCCTCTGTCAGCCCTTTAGGCTTAGACCCTCATGCAGCTTAAATATTTTTCCTGCCCCAGCACCTGTGAATGTCTGTGTCTGCAGGTTCCCTCTTTCAGGCTGTGCTGACTCACCCGCCCTCTCTCTCTGCATCTCTGGGAGCCACAGCCAGACTCACCTGCACCCTCAGCAGTGGCTTCAGTGTTGGTGTCAGGTACGTAAACTGGTACCAGCAGAACCCAGGGAGCCTTCCCCGGTACCTCCTGTGGTATAAATCAGACTCAGAGAAGCACCAGGCTTCCGAGGTCCCCAGTCACTTCTCTGTATCCAAAGATGCCTCGGCCAATGCAGCGCTCCTGACCATCTCTGGGCTGCAGCCTGAGGATGAGGCCGACTATTACTGTATGACTGGGTACAGTGGTACTCCTCACAGTGACACACACAGAGGGGGAAGTGGGACAAATACGTTAACCTAGCAGAGTTTTCTTTGAGGACAATTGACATTTTTGTATGTATAAACATAACTTGTGTGTATGTAAATATACTCTCAGGTACCTTCTGGTTTACAATGGGTCTAATCTCAGTTTTCCTCCCCACCTCTAGAGTCTCAGGGACATGGAGGCCAAACTCAACACAAAGTGGTCACGGTGACACTGGTGTGTGTTAGCACCTAACGAACCTACAGTAAAAGAAAACATCAGTAAACATATTTTTGTGTATTTTTCAGCATCTCTGTCACTTTTAAGATTCCTATGACTCCAAATATACCCTCCTCCTCCATCCCTGGTGCTGCTTATTACACCTCCTTCTTCCTTCCCCCTGATTTGAGAGAGAAACAGCACCTGCTTTTTCAAGAAGTAAATCCACATCTGAGCACTTCTTGGCCTGGGCCCTCTGGCGAGCTATTTGGGAGGGAACTCAGCAGAGCCCACACCCGCAGGTACAGCGCCCTGGTCACGCCTGAAGGTGATTCTCCATTTCCCTTGCTGACGCCTGCACACACTGACACGTCTCTGTCTGTATTCTCAAGTCCTGTGTCCTTCTCTCATGCATGCCACCAATTCTACTCAAAACTAGCAGACATTTCCCACATAGTAACATTCCTGCCTGGAAACTAGAGGGGCTTTGAAGTTATGTTTTGTTATTTAGATATCTCAGTTACCTAGTAACAAACAGACTGCATTTATAAAGCAGAGACAGCATGGCCTGGAAACAGAGAGGATTCAGAAGGGCCTCGCCCATCAGATGTCGGCTGTGCCGGCACATGGGAGGGTGTGTGGGCTCGGCCACAGGGTCGCAGTTTCAAGAGTATGAGGTGGCCTATTGCACCACATTTTTAAGTTCTTCACAGATTTTGATAGTATGGTGGTTATTTGCAGTGTGCTCTTTAGATGTATAAGTTTAGTAATACTTTACTTGAACCTATTAATAAATCTATGTACTTAGTGTCTATATGCCAAAATTGCTGTTTCTCTGAGCTACACGTGCGGTGTTCCTGAGCCACGAAATGGACTGTCATACGTTGTCACCTATTTTCTGGGTTTGGGAATTCAAATCATAGGACAGAGAAACTGTCTCCATAATTCACAGGGTAAATCATGGGCATTTCTAATATACTAGATGTGTTTCAAATATATATTTAAAACTTGATTGATGTTTTTAATTCCCTGAGAATTTCTATAAGGCAGATAAACCCCATAATTTATCTAATTCACTTGCATAAACTTTTGTTAATAAAGGATACACTGCTATTTTCCAGAAACAAGAATTAATTGCCCACCATGGAATAGGCCATCTTATTGTGAAACAGTGAATTCAATATCATTAGACAGTTTGATGCATAGGTTCGATTTTCTCCTTCTCTGAGCTTGTTATAGACATGAAGAAGCTATCCATGGTATTTGAAAAACCTTTGTCACTGGAGGATTAGACACAGTGGTTCCCTTCCTGAGCACCTAGTGACAGTCACTCACTGCAGGGGATTTGGAAGGAGGATGGACCAAAGGACAAAAACGGTCAGGTCCCCATTGCTCACGGTCTTACCTTTCCAGCTGGGAGTCCGTGCCCTTTGGCCTCCTGCAGCCGTTTCTCCCACCTCCCACTCCCAGCCTCTGGCAAACACCAGTCCATTCTCTGTGTCTGTGAGCTTTTCGTTTGTTTGTTAGTTTGGTTGGTTGGTTGCTCGCTTTAGTTCAGTTTGGTTGTGGATTTTTTTCATTTTTTGTTTTGGGTTATTGGCTTTGTTTTAATTCCACCTGTAACTGTGATCATCTGGTGTTTGTCACCCTCTGTCAGACTTGCTTTACTTGGCTTATCATCCTGAAGGTCTATCTGTGTTTACGATGAATAATATTCATATATATTCACCCACTGATGAACATTTACATTGTCCCCATGACCTTACTCTTATAAACAGTACCGGCGTGGTGTTGGGAGTGCATGTAACTTTTTGACGTAGTGTTTTCCTTTGCTTCAGATAAATTCCAGAAGTGGATGCTCTACATCATACGTGAGGTCCGTTTTTAGGAATCAGAACACGGGTGTGTGTAGAAAGAGCGACCTGGTGAAGTGTGGGAACCAGCTGTGGTCCCAGGACTTTGGGCCATGGGGAGGTGTGTGCCCTGTGACCAGCAGGAGGTGCTGTAGGACTGTCCTGAGTCCCCCTCACAGCTGCTCACTGAGGAGCATTCACTCAGTGGAGCTTGGGCCTCAGGGTGTGGCTTGTGCTTCTGACTGGGGACTCAGCAGCTGTTCTCACTCTGACCTTGTAGAGTCCCCTGAGCAAGGACCTTTGTGAGGTGTGAGAAGGTGCTTCCCCCCAGGGTTCCCTCAAGGGGTGAAACCAAACTCCAACTCCCTTTGCTGGGGTGTGAGCTGAGCTCCAGCTCCAGGGCTCAAAAGGGGCTGGGCAGCCCCAGGGTGGACACACATTTGCATGAACAGCCCCTCCCCTGGCAGATGGTGGGGAGAAAAGGAGGCCTGGGCAGCCCAGCACCACTGTGGGCTCAGGGGCTGTGTGCACCATGGCCTGGACTCCTCTCCTCCTCTTGCTCCTCTCTCACTGCACAGGTAGGGATGGACCTGGGATAGCTGGGAATCCCCCAATATTACACCCCTCTTGCTCAGAATCTTGATAAAGTTTCCCCTGGTGTCTGTCTCATCACCAATAAGTGTCTGTGTTTCTGCAGGTTCCCTCTCCCAGCTTGTGCTGACTCAGCCGCCCTCCCTCTCTGCATCTCTAGAAGCCACAGCCAGACTCACCTGCACCCTGAGCAGTGGTTTCAATGTTGGCAGCTATACGATATCTTGGTACCAGCAGAAGCCAGGGAGCCCTCCCAGGTATCTTCTGCGGTATCACTCAGACTCAAGCAAGCACCAGGGCTCAGGGGTCCCCAGCTGCTTCTCAGGATCCAAAGACACCTCGGCCAATGCCGGTCTCCTGACCATCTCTGGGCTGCAGCCTGAGGACGAGGCCGACTATTACTGTATGATCTGGCCCAGTCGTGCTTCTCACAGTGACTCACACAGATGGGGAAGTGGGACAAAAACCTCAGCCTAACAAAGTTTTCTTTCAAGAGAATTGAACATTTTAAAATAATTTCTGTGTATGTAAACTATATTCAGGGGACCTGCTGGTTTATCATGGGTCTACTCCTAGTTTCCCATCCCACGTCTAGAGTCTCAGGGACACAGAGGCCAAACTGAACACACAGTGGTCACGGTGACACTGCAGAGCTGCCTGGTGTTCACTGTGGGAACCGGGGCCTGGGGACCTGCCCTCGGCCTCTTGAAATGAGACAATTTAGCCGTTTCTTCGTTCAGTCTTTGTTATGATCTCGTGACATCCCGGCAGGTGACAGACTCCACAGAACATACTCTGCAGGGCCAGGGCTCTGAGCAGGGACCTGCCTGTCCCTTTCAGGCCCATCTGCTCAGAGCCCGCATGGCACAGAGTGTCCCAGTGATGACGGACTAAGCTCTCAGGACACAGCTGGCCTGGCCCCCTGGCTGCGTCCTAAGCCTTTGTTGTGAAGTCAGGCAGAGGAGGGTTTGGGAAAGGAATATTCCAGGCCTGGGGCAAACCCTTCTTTCTGGTACATGAGTCAGTGGCGGGATGACCCACAGTTGCTGGAAAAATACTGAGCCTGCCCAGGAAAACTGGGTGACATGGGTCCATGGATGAATGTTCCCTACAGCTGACACCACTGAGGAGCACAGGGACTCCTGTGAGTGGGATCCCTGAGCAGCTTCCCACTGGCACTGACTGGGCTCTCGTCTCCTCTCACAGCCCCTTGAGCTTTCCTGTCCAGGGTGTGGGGTGGGATATGGGATATCGGGAGCAAGAACTTTCTGATATTTGCCTATTTCACTTACACTTTGAAGATCTTGATGAGCTGACATCTGAGGCTTGTTTCCCTGCACAAGGAGCAACAGACGCATTGGGGGTCACCATGGAAATGGTGTCCATGGGTCCCAGACAGAGTCTCTACCTTGTGGGCTAGGACAGAGCTTCTAGCTCACAATCCTCTGGGGTTCGGCCCTCATCTCTGCCTTCTGGTGTGTGCACATGGCCTCCTGGCCCAGCTCTGGGCTCCAGCCTGTTGAGGAGGCTGATGCTTTCTATCACATAGCTCAAGACAATGCCCTGCCACCCAAGGGCTGCAGTTCCAGAGAAGTGAGGTAAAACCTGCTGTCCACTCTGCATCCTGTCTCATCAGGGCTGTACACCTGACTGTCCTACCCGAGCCGGGTTTTGGCTTTTGCTGACATGAGTACTGTAAAACCAGGGGGCTCAGGGCCTTTCCTTCATCTGTCCTCGGTGCTCAGTGAAATGTCTCCTTCCTTACTGGGATCCAACGCAAACAGAATCACTGAGGCTACCCAACTACTCAGAGACACCTGGGCAGGGACTGTCTCGGTCTAAAGGTGTTGGGCAGCTCCACCATGTCCTGGACTTCTCTCTTTACCTTTTCAGTCAATGAAGGAAGCCTTCACTTTAGGGGACAGGGGAATATTATTAGGGGAAGGGGACCATTGCTACTAGTATCTGGGCACAGGTGGTTTTCATTCAACTTTCTCTCTCTTCTAACTGTCCTCCCAGGGCCCTTGGGCACATGCTTCTGGGTTTGCTATCCACAGTGTCTAGGACTTTGTTTAATAAAAATCATACAATGATATAGAGAGCAGGTCACCTCAACATATTTTCTCATCTTACTATTCAAAGAACATCAGCTTAATAGAAAATGTTGTTTATGATCACAGCTGATTGTTGCACAAGCAATTCAACATGTGAGCAAGAAGGATCTATGTTATATCAAGAAAACCCGCTTTGTCTCCCTGGTTACATTCGGACTGAGACAAGGGCATGTGTGCACTGTCTGGGGGATGTTGGACCTAGAACTTGGGGGACAGCAGCTGTGAAGAAGCCAGCATGTTCTTTCAGAGAGAAAAGCTCCCCCAGGACCTACAGGGAGACTGTTCAGTCTTCTTCTTACATGTGAGGGGCTCCTGGGGCACCCCTGGTGTGTTTCCTGTCCAGTCTAACCACCCCTCCACACTCCATAGGAATTGATGGGCTCCTAATTCTCACATCGTTTGTGTCATGGACACACTAACTGACCCATAGTGTCGCAAAACACCTGAAGACATCTGAATGGGCGACAAATTTCAGGGATACTTTTTGTTGATACGGTGTCCAGTTGACTCATAATGAAATGTGTTATAATTTCATTAGCCCATTTTTTCTGTTATCATATCAGTTTTTTTCTTCTTCTTATTTTATTTTTTATTTTTTTATATTCTAGTCACTTAGAGAAACTGACATTGTTTGTGTTTTCAGCCCTTTCATTTTTATTTTATTTTGTATTTATACTCCTAATCCACACTTTTAGCGATAATCTACACTATCAGAGCTATAGTTGTATAATCATGAAATACTTCACTATGAATAGCTAATGTTAACTGAGTTGGGACTCTCCTAAAATACAAAGGTAAAGAAAAAAGTCATACACATTTAATTAAACTCAAAACTTATTAACAATTTCAAAATGAATAGCAAATCATATTTTTATTTCAAGTATGCTAAACACCAGTTGTATGATTCCTCATTTCCAAATACTTGAGAGATTTTAACATGTTTTTATTTTTACCCAAGGACATTGTTCAGGCCTTTGAGAAAGAATAAGGAAGAGAGAGAAACATGGATGGGAAAGAGAAACATTGATTGGTTGCCTCCTGTTGGCACATGGAAGGGGAATGGAACTCGCAACCTTTCCAGCACAGTCTGGTGTTCCAACCCAACTGAGCCACACCATCCAGGACCTGTCACCTGAGACACTTCACCTTCCTGATCATGTTTCTTCCATTGCAAACCCCTTGTCCACTCTGCCCATTCCTTCTGCTCCACAGCAGCAGATGGGGAAAGTGAGTGTTTCAATGTTCTATGACGTTAACCCCAACTCGTTCCAACAGGGTGTTGGGTTTTTTTATATTTCTGATCATGAGACAAGTATCTTCTTATTTTGTTACATATGATGTTGCCAGGTGTCTCATAATTTCATGGTGACCCTCTGAGCTTTGCTCGTCAAAACCCACAGTTACATTAAAGAGACCCCATAGAGTCGTGTCTTCCCAGGGCACAGGTGGTCTGCCCTCCCCAGGCTGGGGGTGCAGCCCTGTGAGTGCACAGCCCAAGACCTGGTCCCCCACTGCTACTGGAGAAGTTCACAAGATGTTGTCAGAGGTTGAAACTGCTTCTGAACCCCAGACTCTGGCACTGTGATGGTCCTGGGGTCTCACTCAGGAGAAAGGAGTAACTGATAAGGCTTTTCAAGGAAGAGAGGAAGAGTTCTCACTGAGGAAGGAAGAAGATGTTCTCAGGATCAGGGTTAGATTTGAAATGAACTAGATCCCTGGGGCCGAAAGGTAAATACACACATCTCATCAGTCAGCCTCAGCCACTGCAGGTAAGACTCTCAGGAATAAGGTCACTAGAGTCATGACGAAGTTGACTGAGAGGAAGATGTCAGCTGCTCAGCACAGGCTGAGCACAGGGCGTCTCAGTCACTGTGTGGTCATTGGTCTGTGTGAGGTGCCAGATTCTCCCTCTTTTTAGATGACCCCCAGGGGACATCAGGCTGATACTGGGGCAGGACAGGAGAGGGGAACCTGATTTGCATGAAGCACTTTCTCCTCTCAATGGGCCGAGGAAGCATGAAAAGGCCTCAAGGACACCACCCTCCAGCCCAGGACCAGGAGGCAGTGTCCTGAGCCCAGGACCAGGAGGCCGTGTCCTGTGAGTGTCCCCACCATGGCCCAGATGGTGCCCCTGTTTCGGCTCCTTGTTTACAGCTGAAGTCAGAGGAAGGGACTCTGCACTTTATGAGTTCAGACCAAATACAAGCACCATCTCAGAGTGACCCTTCTTTCCCTCAACAATAACTGTCTGTCTGCTATTGTTGGTTTTATGTGTGGATCTCGGCCTGTGGTGACCAAGGAGCCATCATTGTTTGTGTCTCAGGAGGGATGGTCACACTCACCTGTGGCCTTAGTTCTACACATCTGTCTGGGTTTAACACCCCACTTGGTACCAGCAGACTCCAGGCAAGGCTCCCCACATGCTCATCTATAACACAAAAAGCTGGTCCTCTGGGGTCTCTGATCGCCTCACTGGATCATCCCTGTCTGGGAACAAAGCCCCTATCACCATCACCAGGGCCCATCCTGAGGATGAGGCCAACTATTACTGTGCAGTGTATGTGGATAGTAATATTGATGTTTGCACAGTGATGTGAACTCATGGAGAGGTGCATCTAAAACCTCCTCAAAATTCAGAAAGGCTGAACCCTTAGAGGCAGAAGAAAGGAGAGAGGGTGGAAATGATCCTCATAGTATGGGGATTGGCTCCACGGCCCTGGTTTCCATCCAGTGCCTCATCTCCATGTACCTCCTCCCGTCTCACAGGGTGTGTCCTTCTCCCCGAGTGACCCCGTAAAGGCTGGGTTTTCTCTCTCCCCTTCTTTCTAGGGTGATGCTGGGGACGTCCTGGACCCCAAATATATTAACCATCTGTGAGTCTCAGATCCCTCTACTCCCTGCAAGACTCTTCTGTTTAAAGGGCAGCAACAGGTTTTCTCTCATTGATTTGCTGCTCAAAACATATGCATATGTCTTTTCCCACTCAAGTGGAAGCCTCACCTTCGGGCTGGCTGGGAATGCAGTTCCCCAGACTAGACCCACAGAGACAGACACCTGTGTTTGCTGCGAGGATTGTTCTAATGAGCGCTTCGTGAGATTTTTATACATATTAATATTTGAAAAGAAGTCATCTCCTACATGTCTAAAATCCTTCCTGAGAATTTCTGCTTAAAATTCAATCAGATTAACATCTCAGGGCACAATTTCTTTCCAATCAAAAATTCAGGAACACTAATAATGTGATTTAAAATATTAAACTATTACTATAATGACTTGATGTCAAAGTACAACCAGAATTTGGAAGGAAATTTTTAACTCTATGTTGAGATGCATTTTCTGGCTCATGGGGTCATTATGCATGAGAACACATCTTATTTAGAACTGGCTCCCAGGACCGCTGATACCTGGGCTGACTGCCCCAGTGAGGGACAGGTCAGAGGCTGCGGGTGTGTCACTGCATGACTCCCCGAGGCTTCCAGCACTGAGTTCGGGGAGGGAAACGTGTGACACTATGATTTACCTGATTTTTTTCTGTCCCTAAATGTCTCAATTGGGAAACTTCAGGTTAAGTCAATACAAATTAAATTTAAAGGAGAAACTGCATTACATATACTTTGTTAGGAATATATATAATATATTTGTCTGTATTCTTGCTTTCTGTAATGTTTATGGCACAGTTGGATTCCTGGATTGGCTGTGAACACAGAAAAATGTGCAGCCTTTCTGTGTAGCAACGTCTCATACAAACTACCTCCTTACTGAACTGCCTGCTTCTGGGCTAACCTGCCTGCCTGCCCACTCTGTGTTTCTGCCATCTGAGCCAGCCCTTAGGGAGGTTTCCTGGAATTCTGTGTCAGACAATAGGATGGAGGCTTTTCACATCCAATCACAGCAGCTCTATTCTGACCTGTCAGGGCAGTGCCTTTTGGGCCAAGACAACTTCAAGAATGCTTGTGGAAAGATCAGTGAGACACCAGCGATCAGAGGCTCCTGTTGGGATGAGCTGGATTCCCTGTGTCTCAGAGAGTGCACTTGCCACTGAAGAATAAAGACTGTCTGAACGGCTCAGCTGAAACACCGAGTGGTCTCCCTAGAGCAGAGTGAAGCCGACCAGTGCAGAGTGGAGTAAACCAGGGCGGCACAAAGCGGACAATGTAGAGGAATCCAGCAGAGCTGTCTAGTCAGAGTGGCCTGGCCCAGGGACACCTGGTGGCAGAGCTGTTCTACACCCCACGGTTTCCACAGCTCTGCTGCATCACAGTTGGGCTGGTCCACAGCAGCGCTGTTTCCATAGCCATGCTGTATCGCTGTTGTTGGTACTGAGTAAAGTCTACATCTTGATCACACCCCAAACTGGGGATCTCTTTTGGCATTGAATTGGCCCTCAGGAACATAGGGTGACAGGAAAGAAGGAGGGAAGAGGGGAAGGGACTTCAAGAAAACCCAACCCTGTCCTAGTAGCCCTGTGTTCTGCTGAATTTCTACAGTTAACATTCTGTTTAGAAGGTCAACAGGGGGCGCTGTGGATCTTCTCAGCGCTGCAAGGCCTGAAACAACTTCAATGATTCTGACTGCTGGGCCCTGCCCCATGCTCACTGGCCTGAGTTAGAACTGACATCAGGTGCGTCCTCTGAAGGGACAGACTCAGAGCTCACAACCACCCCAACCACCTCCCAACAATGAAGCTACAAACTGAGTAGAGGACCCAGAATGAGGGTGTTTGTGAGCTCATATTTGCATAATGCCCCACCAGACACACCCTTCACCCCAGAGGCTGGGGGAGGAGGGAGAGGGACACCTGAGAGACCAGCATCAGCCTGAGGCCAGAGGACTGTGGAAAGTCTGTGCTTTGACCTGGCCTCCTCCTCCCCTTCCTCACTCACTGCGGGGAGGGAGCCTTTGGTGGGATCCCTGAACTTTTCCCCTTCATCCCTGACCTGTTTTTCTTTTCATTTAAAGGTAAACTTCTCATGCTGTGTTAACTCTCCAGCTCTAACTGTGTCCCCAGGAAAGATGTACAATATCACCTGTGGCTCCGGCACAGGAGCCATCACCAATGGTCACTGTACGTAGATGGTCAAACAGGAGTTTGGGCAAGTCCCCAGAACATGGATTTATGACACAAGCAATAAACTCCCCTGAAGCCCTGCCTGGTTCTCAGACTCCCACTTCTGAGGCAAAGCTGCCCTGACCCTCCCCACAGCCCAGCCTGAAGGAGAGGCCGAGCTACTGCTCACTGCCCTGCAGCAGAGCCCGGCGGGCAGAGAGACCCAGATGGGGAACCAAGACATAGCTCCCCACTGCCACAAGCCTGGGGACAAATGTGGTTTCCTTGACATGGGGATCAAGGACCAGACTCCTGTGCTCTCAAGGCAGCCTGATGCCCACCCTCCACAGAGAAACGGTGAGGGACAGGGTCTGCCCTGTGTCCCATTCCCTGTGAGAACAGTAATAAACATCAGGGACGAGTTGGGAGGACCTTGTCCAGAAAGAGTAGAATTTAATGACCTTATGTCCCAAAAATAGCAGTGACATCAATATGGAATGTAAGGTCTGAGGTGAAATGAGTTTCACCTAATTGAAAGGAAATAAGAAAAGAGAAAAGAAAAGCACATTTTGTAGATTATAGATGCTTACTTTTTGGATTTTTTAAAAGCAATTTGAGTATATTCTTAAATTTTATAATACATTTAAAAAGTATAATTTGGGAAGAAAGGTTAATTCCTACCTAACAAAATGAGTAAAATTGTGTCACAGAAAAAGATGTGCTCAGTTCTAACCCAGGAGTTCTAACCTCGGGCTGGCAGGGGATCCACAAGGAGGAGAGCCGGGCCCCCAGGGGAGAACTGCACACAAGGAGAGAACCTGGTTCTGCACAGAAGGGACAGGCCTCCAAGGGACTGTCACTGCTCTGGACTTGAACATGATCTAAGAGGAGTTTGTAGAAGGGACAGCACCTCAGTGCTGGGCCTGTGCGATAAAACATAAACATTTGTGTGTATGTGAATGTGTATATTTATCTGTAAATGCTCATAAATATATGTGTATGCAATACATGTGTGTATGTACATACAAATATGTGTATGTATATTTGTATGTAATGCAGTAAGTGAATTTTAAAGTACATGCTTTTAACTGAATAAATAAATTGATTTACAATATTAATTAACAACAGAGCCATATTTTTCTTATGGGCTGCTTTTCTCTCTGACCTGGAATTCCTTTACTGTGCAATCTGAGAAGGAGAGGACAAACAATGAGTAGAGAAGTGAGCTTGGAGGTGGGAGCACTGGTGCAGGAAAGACGGGAAGGGATGGGGGAGCCAGAGTCATCAAGGACAGTGCTGCCCCCAGGAAGGGGGAGAGGAGGAGGGGGTGGGGCAGGAAGAGCTCAGACCACAGCCCAGGTCTGGGAGGACTCAGGCAGGCTGAGTGCCTGGAAGTCTCCTGCAGGTGGGGGGCCCCTTAGAGGACACTGCTTCCAGGAGGAAAGCTGGGCTCTAGTCCTCTGTGCTGCCCTTCTTTGCCTGAAGCCCCAATGAGGCTGCGGCACTGCAGGTGGCCTCAGCTCTCCCCTGCAGGGTGCCTGGGAAGGAGGTCTGAGTGGTGCACTTCCAAGGCCACCACTAGAGACTGTGTTGCCGTTTCCCACTCACAGGACAGGGGCTGAGCCCTCCTCCTCCCATGGGTCCCTGCATCCACAGAGATACTGCCCGCCGGCCCTAGTCACATACTTGAAAGGAAGGCTCTGTAAGACACCAACTGTCTTACTCGTTGACTCCTGTGGGAGACATCAGGGAGCCCTCAGGCCTGGGGCTCCTCTGGAGCCCCTTCTGTCCTCCTCTGCCAGGGTTCCAGGGTCCCCCTGCTGCAGTGATCCGGGCTCTGGCCTGGCCCCCTGTCCCACATCAACCCTGTTCTCTGTTCCCCTCACGTGAACTCAGTCTCAAGCAGTCCCCAGGCTCTTCTGGGTCAGCAGTCATGTGTGCCTGAATCCATGATGGTCACACCAGGACTGTACCTGCTTGGTCTTGTGTAACAACGACTCTGGTCCCCTGTACTGGTCACTCTTAAGTGATGGAAACATAGGAGCCAATGAGACACTTGAGTGTAGACTTAGGATCAGCTTGAAAAAAAGAGTGATTTGCCTGGGGACCAGCAGAGGGCGCCACGAGACCCTCTCTGCAAAACAGGAGCTCCTGGCTAGGTAGCCCTCCAGGGACAGGAGCCCTCAGCACTGGACACTTTGATTCCTGTGAGGACAGGGTGAGGCATTTCCTCTTGGGACCAGGCTCAGCTCTGTGCTCGTGGCCCTCTGTGTGGTCCCTGAAGGACTTGCTCCCAGCCTTACCCAAGGGAAACCAGTGTGTCAGACTGGCTTCCTTCACCAAGGGTTACAGACCCTGTGGTGAACCCCGGAAAAAGGCTCAGGATGGGGACTCATTTGCATGAGCAGCCCCTCCTCCATGCAGCCAGCTGGGAGGGGATAAGAGAGGCCTGGGCAGCCCAGACCCAGCTGTGTGGACTGAGGAGCAGCCTGCTCACCATGGCCTGGGCCCCCGTGCTCCTCATGCTGCTCTGTCACTGCACAGGTAGGGACAGTCCCCAGAGACCCACAGAACCTGCATCCTGACCTACTGTTCATACCCATGTGTCTGTGTGTCTGCAGGTTCCCTCTCCCAGCCTGTGCTGACTCAGCCGCCATCTGTGTCTGCATCTCCTGGAGCCACAGCCAGACTCACCTGCACCCTCAGCAGTGGTTTTGTTGTTGGTGGCTACTACATACAATGGTTCCAGCAGAAGCCAGGGAGCCCTCCCCGGTATCTCCTGTCGTATAAATCAGACTCAAACAAGCACCAGGGCTCCGGCGTCCCCAGCCGCTTCTCTGGATCCAAAGACTCCTCGGCCAATGCAGGGCTCCTGACCATCTCTGGGCTGCAGCCTGAGGACGAGGCCGACTATTACTGTGCTACATGCCACAGCAACAGTAATACTTACACGGTGCTCCAGGGTCACGGGGAAGTGAGACCAAAACCCTCACTGTGCACTTTCTGCCTGTGGCTGTCACTTCTTATCTGCCTGGGACCAAGTCTAACTCAGGTGGCATTTGTTGTCCCTTCTTCAGTGGGCAACTCTTTTCCTAGTACCTGTGGATGTGCGGTTTTTACTTACTGTTTGTACTTAAAAATGTTGTTTCTCTCTGTTTAATCTTTTCAGCCTGCTCATGTCTACACAGGCCTAAATCAGGACTGGGGGTTGCGCAACCCCCCAGGGGCAGGATAAACAAGGAAGGAAGGGGTTGAACCCACCTGTGTCCACCAGGGTCTAGGCCTGGATCAGAGGCCTGGGTGGGGTGAGGGCTTCAGGTGGGTCAGTGGTGGGTCAGTGGGCCCATCATTCCCCAGGCCCATCTCCCAGGAAACTGCTGCAAGAGTGAGTTTAGTTCCACCTGCCTGGGCCATTGTGACCTGTTTCTGGTACCTCTTCTCTCCTCCTGGGGCTCAGGGGAAGCAGGTTTCTCTGGCTCCAGACATGCTGACCCACCACAATCTCCTCTACATTGAAATATGATTATGTGTGACCTCTCCGTGCCCACCAGGATATGAGCAAAAGGCTCCTCATGCTCTGACCAAGTAGCTCAGATGGTTGGAGCGTCATCCTGTGCAGCAGAAAGCTTGCAGGTCTGATTCCTGCTCAGGACACATATTAGGATTGCAGTTTTGATTTTATGAGAGAAAATAAATCAAATGTTTCATCTTCACATCAGTGTCTCTCTCTGTCTCTCTCTCTCCCACGCCCTTCCTCTGTCTGTCAAATCACTAAACACACTCAGGTCAGGATTTGAATAAAAAAGCCCCTCATCACTAAGGCAGGATCTGTAATCTCCACCTTTCTCTTCATACCATCCTGAGAAGGGTCATGCCCAGCTGTCAGTGAGGCTGGAGACATGCAGAGTTTGGGGACATTCAGTTGGAGAAGACACATCCAATGAAACATGTGAATGAGGACCAGACAAGTGTGGGGAGTTATGTCACACAGGCATGGCTCAAGAAGCCACTCTTCCTGTCTGGGGACAACCTTGCCCCGGCCTGGAGTCTTCCTGTCTTCACCCTTCTCCCTGCACAGGTGAGCTGCTCAGGGGTTCCTGGACATGGGCCCTCAGGAGAACATCCCTCTTCCTCTTTCCCATCCCCTAGGACAGGTTTGGCTATTTGTGTGGCTCCGGATCCTGCTTGTGTGAAACAACTCTCTGTAGGTGGCTGAAATGTGTCTCAGTGCAGCCTGACCTGAACCCCCTGGGAATGCCATCTGGAACTCCCCCAGGGATCTCACTCTACAGAGTCTCCAGGTGCCATGGACACAGATTGGAGTCCCTGCCCTGTGTCTCCCCAGGGCTGCTGCTGACTCTCCTCCATCACGTGTCTCTGTACCACCTCTCACCCACATCATTTATTACTGAGAGAGCCTCTCTGGCCATGGGGGGCACAGTGCTTCTCCAAGAGTGGGACCCCAAATCTATCCAGCTGCCCCTAGCTGTGCCCACATCTGCTACTCATGAGGCTCAGGAGACTACAGATGGGCTATGGAAATGCCACGCCCTCTTTAGTAAATGTCTCCAATAAAGCCTGATGGGGGAACACACAGGGCATTGGGGTGTTTGCATTTGCAGGTGGTGCCAAATGAGGATAATACCCTCCAGATTCTGAGTTCAGGTGCTTGAAGCAGCTGAAATTTACTTGCTTGTCTTAGAGACACTGTATTGGCAGAAATGGACACGGATCGTGTGGTGATGAGCTTGTGTCCAGGATCACAGAGTCCCTTACCCTTACTAGTGCTGGGAGACACTGGATAGAGAGCAGATTTGAGCTCTTTACTGCTCTGAATGTTTAGAAACACCTTGTGGGTTTTAAATTTATAAAGACAGTGTCAGAACGCTCCCCTGCCTGCCTCAGTTCTCCCAGCTGGAGCAGTGACCAGCTCAGGGGATCCCTGGGGAGTGTGGGGGTGAAGCAGGTGTAGCAGATCTTGACCAAAAGCCTCAACACCACCCTCAGAGTGGCTTTTAACTGGTCATTACTCTGCATTACATACACACTTGAAAAGGTAGTCAGTGCTTTAAAAAATGTGGCCCTGTCATGGGCACCGATATGCAAAGCCCAAGCAAGGAGAGAGTCTAAGAAGAAGGACAGCGTGGGATCCCTTGTCAGGGTGTCCACAGCCCGTCACATGGGCACTCTGAGCCTCCATGAGCCAGTGGTCTGTGTGCACATTTAGGATCTACCCCCTTTCGTTTTATGCTTTAACCTTCTCCCTCAGGTCAGGAGAGGTATTCCATTTAAATAACTTGATATTGTCGTGAAATCTAACATTCCAGAAATTCAAGGTTTTACAGAGATCCCACAGGTCATCCTGGAGAGGACAGAACAGTCTCTCCTCTCTCCTGTGTGAACAACTATTCCAGGGCCCCTAACCAGTGAGGTCCAGAGTGATGAGGAAAACAATCCAAATCATGGATCTCCTTCATTTTTCAGGGGGCATAAGACCTGGAGAGATTGCACACAGGATCCTGCAGGGGGCGCTGTGGGGCTGTCCTAAGGAGAAGTGGGGTTTGAATTCTTCAATCTGGGAAACACACTGGGGTGCTCCAGCGATGTGATAAAAATAAATTTTTACCTAAAGGACTTCTAAATCTCTTCTGAATTCCAACCCAAACCCAAACTATGCCAATTGTGTACTTACAGTTCTCTATCTGCTTCTTCCTGGCCACAGAAGAAGTTCTGTGACTTAAGAATTTCTCTCATTGGCTATGAGAGAAAACTTAAGTGAAACACCAGCACTGATGTGAGATGGTGCCTGGGTAGGTTGGGGGTTGAAGGTGGGTGGGGCATTGGGCCAAAAAGACCCAATCAATGGGACCGGTGTCCAATCTGGGATTTTCAGAATAAGTAGGAGTGAGAAGGTGGTATGGGTGAGGTGAAGAATGTTGCAATAACAGATAAGAACACCAAAAGGGAAGTATCAGTCGCACAAATAAAAGGGGAAAGTTGCTTTGGGCCACGCATTGGGTTAGTGGAGTGAGCAGGGGCACCAGGAGGAGCTCCTTAGGAAGCGGCAGGAGAGCTGAAAAGGCAGGAGAGGCCAGACTGCTGGGATGACTGCTGCTGAGAGGAAAAGCATAGTCACAGAGGGACCATCAGTGGGGAGTGACGTGCACACATTGGTGTCTGCTCACTCCATGTCCAGCTGAAGTGAGAACACAGTGAGCAGGGCAGGGAGACAGGGTAGGGTCAGTCTGTCCCATCCCGGAGGAGAAGACAGTGGCCAGATCTGGGTGAGTGTAGTGGAGATGAAGACAGTAGAGAAGATTCCAGATGGTTTCCTTGGGGAAATGCTGTCCTAGGGCCTTCTTGGAAGGTCAGTGTGGGGGTGTGGATGGGTCTAGGACGGCTCCATGTTCCTGGTTGGGATGTGGTTGGATGAGGATGGTCGTATGCAAGAGGGGCAAACATGTGTGACTCATGGGTTAAGGACAGTGAATATCTGTGTTTTGTTTTTTTTTATTCACTGACTTCCTTTTTAGGGAATTGATATAAATTACTGAGCCACAAAAAAACATCACCATGCTCCAGACATTTGGTGCTACAATAAGCAACAAGAAACTGTCAGGGCCACGGACACCCTTTGGTTTCCGTGCGGTCCCTGTGCGATGCGGGGAGGGGGGGTTTCTGTGACTTATTCAGAGGGAAGCATTGAGGGTTCACAGGAGTACAATACGCACCTGTGAAGTTAGTGAGAGTGAACAAGACTGGATGGAAAAGTGTATACATGTTTGTATATTGAAATATATGTCTTTCATATTAACAGCATTATTATCACAGACATTGATTAGGTAAAGACAATGGGGAAGCAACTGTGCTGATATTCTGTACATGAGTGGAATGCAAGTCTCTCACGCAGTAGGGTCTGGAGAAGGTGTGTTGAGTGAACGAATAGGCATTGTGGACAGTGAGGGAGGCTCACACAGGGCCCCCGGGGACATCAGTGTCTTCATACTGGACACTCTTGTAGCAACTTCAATGCTTCTGCACATCCCCAAAGCTCCAACCCCATCCCAATGTAGGCCGCATGTGGTGAGAGAGACCTGTTTACCCTGCTGGACCGCTGAGGGGCTGTGGGGACCTGAGTGTGTCCTGGGAGGGAAGTGCTGAGACCGCCTTGTGTGGATGCTGTCTGGGGGGAGCAATAAGAAAGCAGATCTCACTTCTGAATGATTCTGGCCTCTTTCTGAAGATGTCCCCTGTGACTGGTTATCAATGGACCCTGGCCCCATCCCCAGTGACAACAGGACAATTGATGAGGTTTCTGGTATTGAGACCCCATGGTGGGAGGTAAAGAATGAGGAGAGAGATAGGAACCAGTCACCCTGCAATAGAGTGTGTGCAGAGGCCTTCATGCCCTTGGCCCATCGGTTCCCTGAGGGGAGGACCCTTTCACTGTGAGGGCTCAGGCACCTATATGGTCCCAACATCATAGTTATCTAAACAGTAGGGAGAACAGGAGGAAGTCCTCATGCAGAGGAGGTCACCTCTTTAGAGTACTGAGTCAGGTTTGGGGACACCTGCGACATAGTGAGGAGGCCTGGGGGTCTAGGAGCCCCTATTCTCTGTGCGTGGGTGGTGTGCCAGGCAGGACTCAAGTCCAAGCCTCACTCTCTCATCCAAACAAGCTCCTGCCTCTCCATCCAAGCCCTAAGTGAGTGTGGATTCTGAAACAGCAGGGGGCGCTGTAGGCCCACCCCTGAAGGTCTGTGGGGGATCTCAGCTGGGAAACCAGGGCCTGGGCCCAGTGCCCTATGCTCTGTGCTCAGTGGTACCAGCAGCTGTGACCTCCCAGGCCACATCCCCAGAGAGGCTCCAGCTGCCCCACCCCCTCTCAGCTTTCACCAGCTTTATCCCCAGGGACCCAGGAGGAGGAAACAATTTGCATGAAGGGTCCTCTCTGCCCTCTCAGGAGGGGACAACATAAGAGACTTTGTGGTGTTCTCTCTTTCGTGTGCTCAGAAACAGAGTGTGGGCACCTCCACCATGGCCTGGACCCCTGTCCTCCTCACCCTCCTTGCTCACTGCTCAGGTGACTGACTGAGGGAAGCTGGAGTAGTGACTATGGGACACACCTGGGTCTCCCTTTTTCTCTCTGACTGAGAACACGCTGTGAGAAATAGCCTCATCTCAAGTCTCTGTGTCTCCACTTTTCTGTTCCAGGGTCCTGGGCGCAGTCTGGGCTGACACAGCAAGCCTCGGTGTCAGGAAGTGTGGGACAGAAGGTCACCCTCACCTGCACTGGAAGCAGAAACAATGTTGGAAGCTATGGTGCAGGCTGGTACCAACAGGTTCCCGGTGTTGCCCCCAAAGCTGTGATGCTCAGAGGTAATCGGCCCTCAGGGATCCCAGAGCGGTTCTCTGGCTCCGAGTCTGGAAACACTGCCTCTCTGACCATCACGGGCCTGCAGCCCGAGGATGAGGCTGATTATTACTGTTCATCATTTGACTTTAGTAGCAATCACACAGTGCTCCAGCCCCATGGGGAACTGAGACAAAAACCTGCCTTGTTCCCAAGACCACCCCATGGGAGCCTGTGACAGAATAAGAGGATGATGTGTCAGACCCTAGGCAGGGGTGTCCCACATTTTGGCATCTCTGGGTAACACTGGAAGAAGTAGCGTTGTCTTGGGATGAACATTAATTACAGAGACACCTAATTACAAAGAAAATCTCATAAAAATTTACATTTTAAGTAAATTTACAAATTTGTGTTGGACTGCATTGATAGCCATCCTGGCCGCATGCAGCCCGCAGGCCAGGGTTGGACACCCCTGCTTAGAACGTCTGACTCCGAGGGTCTGACTTTGTGAGCAAAAACCCACCTAAAGAGTTAGTGGCAGCTGATTCTTCTCATACTGTTTATCATAACTGTGTTAAGACATAACTTCATGCCATGAGTTTCACTGGTTCATTTGTACAAGACAACATCATCTGGCATATTTACAGAGTGGTATTACCATCCCATATTCTAATTTTAGAACATTTTTATTATCCCTCAGAGAAAGTCCCCAACATCAGTAATCACCCCTCATCACTCCTCTGTGGGTGCCAAGCCACTGCCGACCCACTTTCTGCATTTATATGTCCGTTCCCTCTCCCGAACACTCATATAGATGGAAGCAGGAAATAGGTGGTCCTTGGTGGCTATCTTGTGTCTTTTAAAGTTCTTTTGAACAATGTCCTTGAGGTCGCATGCATGCCGGGCAAGGGTCAGTACCCTTTTTTTGGTCAAATATCATTGCAATGTCTGAGCAAGCTGGTGTTTGTTGCCCGTCACCTGCTGATGGGCATGGGGTTGTTTTTATCTGTGTCTGCTGTGCACAGAGCTACTGGGAACATCTGTGTACACGTTATGATTTGTTTTGTTTTGAGTGGATATGCTTTTGTTTGTCTTGGGGAGATACTTCAAAGTGGAGTGACCGAGACACGTGACAACCTTCTGTTATGATTGTGAGAGGCTGTTAGATGTCGGTCAGTACAGCTCGATGGTTGACTTTTCTACCAGCAAGACCTAAGGGCCTGATTTCTCCACATCTCCCCAACAACTGCTCACCTGTCTCCTTCATCACCGCCCTTCTTCTAGTCCGGATGAGTGACACCTCACCGCAGGTTTAGAGAGCAGCAGTGATGGATCGCCCTCGTGTCTGTCCCATCCAGGAATCAAACCTGCAACCCAGGCATGTGCCCTGACTGGGAATCACGGCAGCCACCTTCTTGTTTGCAGAATGACGCCCAACCAACAGAGCCACATAGGTTACGATTCTTACTGCAGTTTTAACTTATATTCCTACTTGTAGTGACCAATGGCATTTTGGGTCCAAACGGGATAAGAAAATGGTGAAAAATTTACTAAATATGCCCCCACCATGTTCCTCGCCCTTCCAAGGACCCTCATGGTTGGTCCACACCGGGACACCATCATTGGTCTGGGGAGGAACACAGGCCAGCTGTTCTCATCTCATAACCTGCAGCTCAGCTCCCTGACCATGCAGAACTCTTATAACAGGCCACTCTGGGTCCACATACCTACCCCTGATATGTGTGACTGACATGCAGGTATTGTGATGACAGGCCGAGATTGCCTTCTCTTCCCAGAGGCAGTAAGAAGGTAAAGGAATTTTAAGAACCCTCCCAGACAGTCACTTGCACACTGTACCTGGGCACCTCTCTTCCTCCTGCCCCTCTGTAGGACAGGCCCAGACAGAGGCCAGCACCCAAAACGACATTCTGTCTGCACTCTCCATATGGGGGCTCCTCCTGCTCCCACCACAAACCAGCTTCTCCCTCCAACACTTCTGGGTCATTGCAGACAATGTCTGCCTCTCAGGGTCTGGTCACAGAGAGTGACATTGAACTCAGCCTGACGATGAAACCGCTGTGACTCTGCCCCTGAAGACCTAAAGGCACTGTGAGAGCCACAGTTGGACTCTCCTGCTTTCCCCCATCTTGGCTCTCTATGTCCCTGTCCTTCTGGAATCATCCATCTGTATCTATCACGTCATGTTATGTCCTCGGGCCTCAGGTCAGTTGTTGTCCCAAGTTCTAGACTCTTCCTCATGTTCTCATCTTCCTCCACCAGTCAGCCAATGAGAATCATCTCCAGCCTGTAGCCAGGAAAACAGTGTGTGTGCCGTGTGTATTTCTGGGGAAATACAGGTTCAGCAAAGAAGAATTTTAGAGGTTTATGGTTAATGCTCAAGGATCTGGAAAAAGGAATTTACTGAGTTGTTACTGATATCTCAGTCACCACAGTATAAACAGATTACGTAAGAAAATCCTCTTCACTATCTTAGTGACCATCTCAGCATGTCACAAAATAAACTTGAGAGAGTTTCTCCCATGACTCTCATACAAATGGAGCACGAACATGTTTTTAAAATTGTGTGTAACTCATATTTTACTGAGAGGACCAGTAAGAGTATGAACAAATATTTTTAAAAATATTTTTAAGAGGTAGTATTTTTATTGCACCAACATATGGCCAATGATGCAAATTGTGTGTCTGTGTTGGAGATAAAATAATTCCTGTTTTAAAGGGTAATAAAACTAACAGTTTTGCATTTGTCTTCCCCAGTGACCAAAATCTACACATTAACATGATTCCACTTACAGAAAACCTCCAAAGGAGGACGTCGAGATTTTGGACGTGAGCTTAGACTTGCCTAAGTTGGTATTTCCTAAAGGAGACTCGGTTCTCCCTCTGCCCACCTTCTCATCCTCTCTCCCCTTCTCTCCCTTCTGACACATGGCTCCACCCCACCTTCTTTTCCCAGAGACTCAGCCAGTCAGCCAGCTCAGTGACCTGACCAACCACAACACATCTTGTTGGGTCATGAAGCTCTTGCCCAGCTAGAGTCTCCATTTCTGAATTGTGAGCCATTTTCCTGAAGTCCACTTTTCCTGGGTCATGCGTTGCATCTCTGTCTTCCTGGTGTATTGCACTGTGGGGAGTTCTCTACATCTTCACCTAAAGCCATGAGTCTGTGCCACGCCCTTGTCCCTCAGCTCTCATGATGCCTCTGCTCCCTGCTCTCTCATCATCCCTCCAACATCCATCCCCTCGCAGAACCCTGAGGACAGCAGGGAACTCTCTCATCTCCCTGCACCAGCGTTGAAGGTGAGGAAGGGAGGGCCCTCCGCACCTGCATCTGCACTCTCCTCTCCCACAGCTTCAGCCACACTTTACAGTCACCCTGATTTCCACCTCTCTGTCTCCTTATACACCAAAACTCTACACTGGAAAATGTTGTTTATTTATATCAGAGACTAGGAGTAAAACAAATGGTGTCCCCGGGAGTATTTGTGAACTGACAGTGACCACTCTCAGGGCAGTTTCTCCAACATCATTTCCATCCAAGGTTAATTCTGAGCAGTGGGCAGCAGGGGTGCTGTGGGACCCCAGGTCCGACAGTGGGTGCCTCCCACTGAGTGAACTCCCAGACTGCCCAGGACTGGGGCCCTGGGGCCTGTGGTTACTGATGGGGACCCTGTGACTGGGCTGGGCAGAGCCTGCTGCTCACTGGTCTGGGTAAGGTCCCTGCACCTGCTCCTGTCCTGGACCCTCCCAGGGGGCAAACCCAGTCTCACCCATCAGCTCCCTGTCCAATCACCTAGGCTCTCACTTGGCTGGTTCTCAGGGTGGAAAAGGTTCATCATCATTGGGGGAAACAAATAAAAATGAACAGCTCCTCCTCTTCCCAGCCAATGGGGGACATAAAAGAGGTCTGGCCCCCCTCAGACCTCATCTGGGGCCACAGGAAGCTGCCTGCACCATGGCCTGGACCCCTCTCCTGTTTGTGCTTCTCTCCCACTGCACAGGTACAGTGAGACTTCAAATTCCCAGGGTCACCCACCAATCCTCTGTCACCTCTGTGACCTAGATCCTTTTGTAGCTTAAGTTATTCCTGCCCCAGCACCCGTGAATGTCTGTGTTTCCAGGTTCCCTCTCCCAGCTTGTGCTGACTCAGCCGCCCTCCCTCTCGGCATCTCTGGGAGCCACAGCCAGACTCACCTGCACCCTCAGCAGTGGCTTCAGTGTTGGTGGCAGCTACGTAAACTGGTACCAGCAGAACCCAGGGAGCCCTCCCCAGTACCTCCTGTGGTATAAATCAGACTCGGAGAAGCACCAGGGCTCTGGGCTCCCCAGCCGCTTCTCAGGATCCAAAGACACCTCGGCCAATGCAGGGCTCCTGCTCATCTCTGGGCTGCAGCCTGAGGACGAGGGCGACTATTACTGTATGATCGGGTACAATAATGCTTCTCACAGTGACACACACAGAAGGGGAAGTGGGACAAAAACCTTAACCTAGCAGAGTTTTGTTTGAAGACAGTTGAATTTTTGTGTGAATGAACATAATTTGTGTGTATGTAAATATACTCTAAGGTACTTTCTGGTTTACAATGCGTCTAATCCCAGTTTCCCATCCCACGTCTAGAGTCTCAGGGACACAGAGGCCAAACTTAACACAAAGTGGTCACGGTGGCACTGGTTTATGTTAGCACCTAACGTATCTACAGTAAAGGAAAACATAATAAACACCTCTTTGTGTATTTTTCACCTTCACTGTGACAGTTAAGATTCCATATGATTCCAAATATACCCTCCTCCTCCATCCTTGGTGCTGCTTATTAAAACCCTTCTTCCTTCCCCCTGGTTTGAGAGAGAAACAGCACCTGCTTTTTCAAGAAATAAATCCACATCTACGCGCTTCTTGGCCTGTGCCCTCTGGCGAGCTGTTTGGGAGGGAACTTCGCAGACTGCACACGTGCAGCGACGGCCGCCCTGGTCGCACCTGAGGCTGATTCTCCATTTCCTTTGCTGACGCCTGCACACAGTGACACGTCTGTGTCTGTATTCTTAAGTCCTGTGTCCTTCTCTCATGCATGCCACCAATTCTACTCAAAACCAGCAGACATTTGTTACGTAGTAACATTCCTGCCTGTGAACTAGAGGGGCCTTGAAGTTATGGTTTGTTATTTAGATATCTCAGTCACCTAGCAGAAACAGACTGCATTTATAAAGCAGAGACGGCCTGGCCTGGAAACAGAGAGGATTCAGAAGGGCCTCGCCCATCGGATGTCGGCTGTGCGGGCGCATGGGAGCGTGTGTGGGTTCGGCCACAGGGACGCAGTTTCAACAGTATGAGGTGGTCTATTGCACCACATTTTTAAGTTCTTCACAGATTTTGATAGTAAGGTAATTATTTACGGTGTGCTTTTTAGATGTATAAGTTTAGTAATACTTTACTTTAGTCTATTAATAAATCTCCATACTTAGTGACTGTGTGCCAAAATCACTGTCTCTCTGAGCCACACGTGCCGTGTCCCTGAGCCGTGAAATGGACTGTCATGGGTTGTCACCTATTTTCTGGGTTTGGGAATTCAAGTCATAAGAAGAAAAACTGTCTCCATAATTCACAGGGTAAATCACGGGGATTTTTAATGTAATAGATGTGCTCCAAAAATATATTTTAAATACTTGATTGATGTTTTCAATGCCCTGAGAATTTCTATAATTCAGAAAAAGGAATTAGTTGCCCAACTGTGGAATAGACATTCTTATTGGGAAACAGTGAATTCAATATCATTAGACAGTTTGATGCATAGGTTGGATTTCCTCCTTCCCCAAAATTACTTGTTATAGACATGCAGAAGCTATCCATGAGATTTGAAAAACCTTTGTGATGAAGAGATGAGACACAGCAGTTCCCTTCCTGGGCACCTAGTGACAGTCACTCACTGCAGGGGATTTAGAAGGAGGATGGACCCAAGGACACAAACAGTCAGGTCCCCATTGCGCATGGCCTTACCTTTTCCAGCTGGGAGTCCATGCCCTTTGGCCTCCTGCACCCGTTTCTCCCACCTCCCACTCCCAGCCTCTGGCAAACACCAGTCCATTGTCTGTGTCTGTGAGCTTTTCGTTTGTTTGTTGGTTGGTTTGTTTTGGTTTGGTTCATTTTGGTTGTGGATTCATTTTTTGTTCAGGGTTTTCAGTTTTGTTTAAATTCCACCTATAAGTGTGATATTTGTGTGCTATTTGTCATCCTCTGTCAGACTTACTTCACTTAGCTTATCATCCTGAAAGTCTGTCTATGTTTAGAATGAATAATATTCATATATGTTCTTTCATTGACGAACATTTAGGTTGTTTCCATGACTTGACTGTTACAAATAATACTGACATGGACATGGGGGTGCATGTATCTTTCTGATGTCGTGTTCTCCTTTGCTTCAGATCAATACCCAGAAGTGGATGATGTGCATCATACGTTAGGTCCATGTTTAGAAATCTGACCACGGGTGTGTGACTAGAAAGAGCAACCTGCTGAGATGCAGGAACCAGCTGGGGTCCCAGGACTTTGGGCCATGGGGAGGTGTGTGCCCTGTGACCAGCGGGAGGCGCTGTAGGACTGTCCTCAGTTACCCTCACAGCTGCTCACTGAGGAGCCTTCACTCAATGGAGCTTGGGTCTCAGGGTGTGGCTTGTGCTTTTCACTTGGGACTCAGCAGCTGTTCTCCCTCTGACCTTGTAGAGTCCCCTGAGCAAGGACCTTTGTGTGGTCTGAGCAGGTGCTTCCCCCCGGGTTGTCCCAAGGGGTGACACCAAACTCCATCCCCCTTTGTCTGGGGTGTGAGCTGAGCTCCAGCTCCAGGGCTCAAAAGGGGCTGGGCAGCCCCTGGATGGACACACATTTGCATGGACCTCCACTCCCCTGGTGGGGGTGGGGGGGAGAAAAGGAGGCCTGGGCAGCCCAGCCACACTGTGGGCTCAGGGGCTATGTGCACCATGGCCTGGACCCCTCTCCTCCTCGTGCTCCTCTCTCACTGCACAGGTAGGGATGGAGTGGGATAGCTTAGAATCTTCCAATATTACACCCCTCTTGCTCAGAATCTTGATAAACTTTACCCTGGTGTCTGTCTCATCACCCGTAAGTGTCTGTGTGTCTGCAGGTTCCCTCTCCCAGCCTGTGCTGACTCAGCCGTCCTCCCTCTCTGCATCTCCAGGAGCAACAGCCAGACTCACCTGCACCCTCAGCAGTTGCTCCAGTGTTGGCAGCTACTACATACACTGGTACAAGCAGAAGCCAGGGAACCCTCCCAGGTATCTGCTCTATTACTACTCAGACTCAAAAAAGCATCAGGGCTCTGAGGTCCCAGGCCATTTCTCTGGATCCAAAGAGGCCTCAGCCAATGCAGGGCTCCTGACCATCTCTGGGCTGCAGCCTGAGGACGAGGCCGACTATTACTGTATGAGTTGGTACAGTGGTACTCCTCACAGTGACACACACAGATGGGGAAGTGGGACAAAAACCTCAGCCTGTCCCAGTTTTCTTTCAAGACAGTGGAACATTTTTTAGTAATTGTGTGTATGTAAACTGTACTCGGGGGACCTTCTGGTTTGTGATGGGTCTACTTCCAGTTCCCCATCCCTTGTCTAGAGTCTCAGGGACCCAGAGGCCAAACTGAGCACACAGTGGTCACGGTGACACTGCAGAGCTGCCTGGTGTTCACTGTGGAAACTGGGGCCTGCGGAGCTGCCTTTGGCCTCATGAAATGAGACAATGGAGCCTTTTCTGTGTTTAGTCTTTGTTATGATCCGGGGACACCCTGGCAGGTGACAGTCTCCACAGAACAGACTCTGCAGGGCCAGGGCTCTGAGCAGGGACCTGCATGTCCCTTTCAGGCCCATCTGCTCAGAGCCCCCATGGCACACAGTGTCCAGAGGATGAGGCACTAAGCTGTGAGACGCTGTGCAAGGATGCAAGTCACGGCTTCCCTGGACCCCTGGCTGGGTCCTGAGCCTTTGGTTGTGAAGTCAATGGGAAGAGGGTTTCTGAAAGGAAAATTCCAGGCTGGGGCTAAACCCTTCTTTATGGAACATGAATCAGTGGGGTGTGACCCACAGTTGCTGGAAAAATGCTGAGCCCACCCATGGAAAACTGTGGGACGTGGATCCATGGATGAATGTCCTTATGGCTGACACCACTCAGGAGCATGGGGACTCCTGTGAGTGGCATCCCTGAACAGCTTCCCTGAGCCCACTGGCACTGACTGGGGTCTCCTCTCCTCTCACACCCCACTGGAGCTTTCCCAGATCCACGGTTCAGGGTGGGATAAGGAATATCAGGAGCAAGAAGGTTCCCATATTTGCATTTTTCACTTACCCTTTCAAGCTTTTGAGAAGCCCAGATATGAGGCTTCCTTTTCTGTACAAGGTACAACAGACACATTGGGGGTCACCTAAGAATGGTGCCCAGGGCTCCCAGGCAGAGTCTCTACCTTCTGAACTAGGACAGAGGTGATGGATCCTCAGGGGTTCATCCCTCATGTCTGCCTTCTGGTGTGTGCACAGGGCCTCTTGGACCTGCTCTGGGCTCCAGCCTGATGGGCTCACTGTCATGTAGCTCAGAACAATGCCCTGTCACCCAAGGGCTGCAGTTCCACAGAGAAGTGAGGTAAAGCCTGCTGTCCACTCTGCATCCTGTCTCATCAGGGCTGTACCCCTGACTCTGTCATATACCAGCTGAGGTTTTGGCCTCTGGTGTCATGAGTACTGTGAAACCATGAGGCCTCAGGTTCTCACCTTCATCTATCCTTGATGCTCAGTGAAATGTCTCCTTCCTTACTAGTACCCAACACAGACAGAATCACTCTGTGCCCAAATACACAGAACCCTTTTGAGCTGCCAGGATTGTGACAAGGAAGCAGAAGTCCAGCCTGTGTGACCTGGGAGACTGGGGGGCTGCCCACCAACCTCTAGCAGGTCCCCTGTTCCTGGATCAGGCTGTTCTGCTCTTCCCTGATCTCTGACACTCTGAGGAAGCTGCGTTTCTCTCTTGTTCCCAAAATTCCACCCTGGAGGAGCTCCTGATCTCCATCTACACAGAGATCTCTCCGTGAAGGCAGGTTTTTAGACCTATCCTTGTTCGCTTTCTTCATTTTTACCTTAAGTATTTAATATTCTCCTTTCTCTATCCCTTTTTGAGGTAATATTGGTTAAATATGAATTCTTTTGGATCTACACCCTATAAATTGAATGCTGATTCAATGCAAGTTGTTCTTAGCAAATAAACTTGATCAGGCTCAAGGCAGACTGGGTAACAAGTGAGAGGGTTTCTTACACCAGACATTAAAGAAGAACTTCTTAAAACCAGTGACAGCTCCATTTATAGTAATATTTTATGTCAATTCTTATATTGAAGAAATTACAAGATAGACTACAATATATACTTAAAATTCAGAGTATTCAAATAAAGTCAGTGTTGTCAGGATAACAATGAAGGGCACAGAAGCACCCACACCTGTAACCAGGAACACAGGACACCTGCCCCCGGGTAGTGAAAGGTCAAGGGAAAGACAGACCTGAAGAGCCAAGACCTGTGCAAGGTGGACTTTGGCAACTAACCTGAGACATGGCAACCACACCTATCAAATGCGTCCTCCTGTAAGGGGGCCAGGGTGGAATTCTCACCATGTGTGGACCGCCTGGATTGTCTGGGGACCTTTAACATGTTTCAAGGTGGGTATGTCCCTGGGAAGAATCCATGGAAAGTCAAATATCCCAAAATATCTGGGAGCACAGCATGTCACTTAGCTGCCTGCAAGTCATTAGTGACCCCTATAAATTAGTGGCTCAATGACAACGTCACAGAGAGGACCTGCACATTCTACTGCCCCGGAAACGGACACCTGATAAAAACATCTGCAAAAGGCAGAAAGCCTTTCCAGGACAGCGGAGCAGTACAAAATGGGCTGGAGGCTTAGATCTGAGACCAGCAGAGGATGCCTATGGATTGGTTCTGGGAGCTCAGGGTTCTGGGACAGGAAGTCTAGGAGAATACTGGACTGGCTCTTGCACTCTGAGGCAGGCAGTGTCCCCACCGAAGTGTGACGATCCTGCACCTGGTCCCCAGACCGCATGAGCACTCAGCTCTGACTCACACACTAGCCTCATGTTTTACCCACATCCCCTCACCTGCTCATTGTCCAGGCCTCACTCACAGGCAAAGACAGAAGCTCCATCTGAAACCAAAAAAAATTTCCTTGAAAAACCTTGACTACAGCACTGTCTGGACACAGGATGGGAGACAGTGGTGCAGGGACTGTCTCAGTCCGAAGCCTGGGGAGCCTCCACCACGGCCCAGACTCATTCTTTCCAGACAATGAACCAAGCCTTCACTTTAGGGGCAGGGGAATATTATTAGGGGAAGGGGACCTTTGCTACTCGTATCTGGGCACAGGTGGTTCTCATTCAACTTTCTCTTCCTCCTAACTGTCCTCCCAGGGCCCTTGGGCAGATTCTTCTGGCTTTGCTATCCACAGTGTCTAGGACTTTGTTTAATAAAAATCATACAATGATATAGAGGGCAGGTCACCTCAACATATTTTCTCATCTTACTATCAAAGAACTCCAGCCTAACAGAAAATTTCATTTATGATCACAGCTGATACTTGCACAAGCAATTCAGCACATGAGCAAGAAGGATCTGTGTTATATCAACAAAACCCACTTTGTCTCCCTGGTTACATTTGGACTGAGACAAGGGTATGTGTGCACTGTCTGGGGGATGTTGGACCTAGAACTCACGGAACAGCAGCTGTGAAGAGGCCAGCATGTTCTTTCAGAGAGAAAAGCTCCTCCAGCACCTACAGGGAGACTGTTCAGTCTCCTTCTTGCATGTGAGGGGCTCCTGGGGCACCCCTGGTGTGTCTCCCATCCAGTCTAACCACCCCTCCACACTCCATAGGAATTGATGGGCTCCTAATTCCCACATTGATATGCCTCATGGACACACTCACTGACCCGTGGTGTCTGGAAATGTCTGAAGACTTCTGTATGGGTGACAAATTTCAGGGATCCCTTTTGTTGATATGGCATCCAGTTGACTCATGATGAAATGTGTCATAATCATTAGCCCATTTTTTCTGTTATCACATCAGTTTTTTTCTTCTTATTATTCTATTTTTTATTTTTTTTTTATATTTTAGTCACTTAGGGAAACTGACATTGTTTGTGTTTTCAGCCCTGTCATTTTTATTTTATTTTGTATGAATTCTCCTGATCTACACTTTTAGTGATAATCTACACTATCAGAGCTATAGTTTTGTAATCATGAAATGTTTCAGTATGAATATTTAATGTTAACTGAGTTGGGATTCTCATAAAATACAAAGGTAAAGAAAAAAGTCATACACATTTAATTAAACTCAAAACTTATTAACAATTTCAAAATGAATAACAAATCATATTTTCATTTCAAGTATGCTAAACACCAGTTGTGTGATTCCTCATTTCCAAATACTTGAGAGATTTTAATATGTTTTTATTTTCACCCAAGGACATTGCTCAGGCCTTTGAGAAAGAATAAGGAAGAGAGAGAAACATGGATGGGAAAGAGAAACATTGATTGGTTGCCTCCTGTTGGTACATGGAAGGGGAATGGAACTTGCAACCTTTCCAGCACAGGCTGGTGTTCCCACCAGCTGAGCCACACCAGCCAGGACCTGTCACCTGAGACACTTCACCCTCCTGATCATGTTTCTTCCATTGCAAACCCCTTGTCCACTCTGCCCATTCCTTCTGCGCCACAGCAGCAGGTGGAGAAAGTGAGTGTTTCAATGTTCTATGATGTTACCCCCAACTTGTTCCAACAGAGTGTTTTTTTTTATATTTCTGATCATGAGACAAGTATCTTCTTATTTTGTTACATATGATGTTGCCAGGTGTCTCATAATTTCATGGTGACCCTCTGAGCTTTGCTCCTCAAAACCCACAGTTACATTAAAGAGACCCCATAGAGTTGTGTCTTCCCAGGGCACAGGTGGTCTGCCCTCCCCAGGCTGGGGGTACAGGCCTGAGAGTGCACAGCCCAAGGCCTGGTCCCCCGCTGCTACTGGAGAAGGTTACAAGATGTCATCGGAGGTAGAAAAGGAGTAACTGCTAATTCTTTCCGAAGAAGAAAGAAAGCGTTCTCATGGAGGAAGGAAGAAGATGTTCTCAGGATCGGGGTTAGATCTGAAATGAACTAGATCGCTGGGGCCAAAAGGTAAACACATGCAACTCATCATTCAGCCTCAGCCACTGCAGGTAAGACTCTCAGGAATAAGGTCACTAGAGTCATGAGGAAGCTTATTAGGAGGAAGACATCAGCTGCCAATCACACAAGTCACTGTGTGGTCATTGGTCTGTGTGAGGTGCCAGATTCTCCCTCTTTTTAGATGATCCCCAGGGGACATCAGGCTGACACTAGGGCAGGACAGGAGAGGGGAACCTGATTTGCATGAAGCACTTCCTCCTCCCAATGGGCCCAGGAAGCATGAAAAGACCTCAAGGACACCACCCTCCAGCCCAGGAGCAGAAGGCTGTGTCCTGTGAGTATCCCCACTATGGTCCAGATGGTGCCCCTGCTTGGGTTCCTTGCTTACAGCTCAGGTCAGAGGAAGGGACTCTGCACTGTAGGAGTTGGGAACAAATACAAGCACCATCTCAGAGTGACCCTTCTCTTCCTCAACAATAACTGTCTGTCTGCTATTGTTGGTTTTAGGTATGGATCTTGGCCTGTGGTGACCAAGGAGCCATCATTGTTTGTGTCTCAGGAGGGATGGTCACACTCACCTGTGGCCTTAGTTCTACACATCTCTCTGGGTTTAACAACCTCAATTGGTACCAGCAGACTCCAGGCAAGGCTCCCCGCATGCTCATCTATAACACAAAAAGCTGGTCCTCTGGGGTCCCTGATCTCTTCACTGTATCATCCCTGTCTGGGAACAAAGCCCCCGTCACCATCACCAGGGCTCATCCTGAGGATGAGGCCAACTATTACTGTGCAGTGTATGTGGATAGTAATACTGATGTTTACATGGTGATGTGAATTCATGGAGAAGTGCATCTAAAACCGCCTCGTAATTCAGAAGGGCTGAACCCTTAGAGGCAGAAGAAAGGAGAGAGGGTGGAAATGGTCCTCACAGTATGGGGATTGGCTCCCTGGCTCTGGTTTCTATCCAGTGCCTCATCTCCATGTGCCTCCTCCCGTCTCCCAGGGTGTGTCCTTCTCCCCGTGTGACCCCGTGAAGCCTGGGTCTTCTCTCCCCTTCTTTCTAGGGTGATGCTGGGGAGGACCTGGACCCCCAAATACATTAACCATCAGTGAGTCTCAGATCTGTCTACTCCCTGGAAGACTCTTCTGTTTAAAGGGCAGGAACAGGTTTTCTCTCATTGATTTGATACTCAAACCACATACATATGTCGTTTCCCACTTACCTTTGGGCTGGCTGGGAATGCAATTCCCCAGACTAGACCCACAGAGACCAAAACTTCGGTGTGTGCAAAAATTGCCGTTCTAACAAGCCACAGACCTATCACTGCATGACTTCCCTTCAGGATTCTAGCACTGGGCCGTGAGGGGGGAAACATGTGATGTTATGATTTACCTTATTTGTCTTCTCCCTAAATATCTGATTAGGAAAATTTCAGATTGACTCAATACAAAATGTGAGAAAGAAAACATTATATGCAAAATGTTAGCAATATGTATAATACAGTTGTCTCTGTGCTTGCTTTCTGTAATGCTTATTGCACAGGTGGATTCCTGGATTGGCTGTGAACACAGAGAAATGTGCCGCATTTCTGTGTAGCAACCTCTCACACAAACTACCTCCTTACCAAACTACCTGCCTCTGAGCCAACTTGCCTACCTGCCCTGTGTTTCTGCCATCTGAACCAGCCCTTAGAAAGGATTCCTGGAATTCAAATCACACAATAGGATTGAGGCTTTCCACATCCAGTCACAGCATCTCTATTCTGATCAGTCAGGACAGTGCCTTTTGGGCCAAAAAAAAAAAAAACTGTAAGGATTTGGCACCCTTTGTATGAGGATGGAATAGTCAGAGACGAGGGATCCGAAGCTCCTGTTCAGATGAGCTGGATTCCCTATAGTTCCGTGAGTGCAGTTGCCACTGAAGAATGAAGACCATCTGCATGGCTGAGCTCAAACATTGAAGTGGTCTTCCCAGAGCAGAGTGAAAGTGACCAGTGCAGAGTGGACTAACCAAGGCGGCACAAGGCAGGGAACATAGGAAAACCTAGCAGAGCTATGTAGTCAGAGTGGCCTGGTTCAGGGCCACCTAGTGGCAGAACTGTTCTGCACCCCTATGTTCTCACCACTCTGCTGCATCACAGCTGGGCTGCTCCACAGCAGGGCTGTTTCCATAGCCATGCTGTATCGCTGTTGTTGGTACTGAACAAAGTTTCCCCCTGGACCACACCACAAAGTGGAATCCTTGTTGGCATCGAATTGGCCATCAGGAACATGGCTTGACAGGAAAGAAAGAAGGAAGGGAGGGAGGGAGAATGTGAGGAAAGGAGGAAAGAAGAGGGGAAGGGACTTCAAGAAAATCCAACCCTGTCCCACTAGTCTTGTGTTCTGTTTATTCCCCTAACATTAACATTCTCTTGGGTGGTCACCAGAGGGCGCTGTGGATCTTCTCAGAGCAGCAAGGCCTGAAATAACTAGTGATTCTAATTGATGGACCCTGATCCATGCTCACTGGCAGCTAGAGGTGACAGCAGGTGCTCCCTCTGAAAGGTCAGACTCAGAGCTCACAAGCACACTAGCCATGTCCTGAGAGTGAACCTACAAACTGGGCAGAGGACCCAGAATTGGGAGTGAACCTCTGGAGCCTCATCCACCCTCCTCTCCCAGGGTCCTACTGCTGCAGTGATCCAGGCTCTGGCCTGGCCCTGGTTCCATATCCACTCTGCTCTCTGTTCCCCTCATGTGTGACCTCACTCCCCAGCAGTCCTCAGGCTCTCCTGGGTCAGGAGTCATGTGTGCCCGAATTCCTGAGGGTCACACCAGGACTGTGCCTGCATTCTCCCCTGTAAGGCTCTTTTACCCTGTACCAATGACTTAAGTATTGAAAATACAGGTGCCAAGGAGACAGGTGAAGGCTAGAAGCTGAATGAGCTTGAAAGAGGAGCAGTTTACCTGGAGACCAGCAGAGGGCGCCACAAGACAACCTCTGCAAAACAGGAGCTCCTGGCTAGGCAGTCCTCCAGGGACAGGAGTCTTCAACTCTGGGAACATTGATTCCTGTGAGCACAGGGCAGGGCACGTCCTCTCTGGACCTGGCTCAGTTGCCTACATGTAGCCCTCTGTGTGGTCCCAACCATTACTTACTTCCTAGCCTTACTGAGGGGGAAACCAATGTGTCAGGCTGGCCTCCCCCACAAAGGGCTCCACAGCCTGCAGTTGAACCTGGGGAAAATGCAGGGGAAAGGACTCATTTGCATGAGCAGCCCCTCCCCCATGGAGCCAGCTGGGAGGGGATAAGAGAGGCCTGGGCAGCCCAGCCCCAGCTGTGTGGAATGAGGAGCAGCCTGCTCACCATGGCCTGGTCACCCTTGCTCCTTGTGCTGATCTGTCACTGCACAGGTAGGGATGGGCCCCAGAGACCCACAGCACCTGTACCCTGACCTTGTGTTCACTCCACGTGTCTGTGTGTCTGCAGGTTCCCTCTCCCAGCCTGTGCTGACTCAGCCACACTCTGTGTCTGCATCTCCTGGAGCCACAGCCAGACTCACCTGCACCTTCAGCAGCGGATTCAGTGTTGGTGACTTTGTCATACGCTGGCTCCAGCAGAACTCAGGAAGCGCTCCACGGTATCTGCTGTCTTACAAATCAGACTCAGACAAGCACCAGGGCTCGGGAGTCCCCAGCCGCTTCTCTGGGTCCAAAGACACCTCGGCCAATGCAGGGCTCCTGCTCATCTCTGGCCTACAGCCCGAGGATGAGGCCGACTATCACTGTTATACGTGGCACAGCAGCAGTAGTACTTACACGATGCTCCAGAGTCATAGGGAAGTGAGACTAAAACCCTCGCTGTGCACTTTCTGCCCGTGGTTGTCACTGTTTACTTCCTGGGAGCAAGTCTAACTTAGGTTGGCACTTGTTGTCACTTCTTAAGTTGGCAACGTTTCCTAGGACCCATGGATGTGTAATATTTTTCTTATTGTCTATAGTTAAATATCGTGTTTCTCCATTGTTAATATCTTCTCAGCCTGCTCATGTCTACACAGGTCTCAATCAGGTCTCAGGGCTGCATAACCCCCAGGGGCAGAATAGACAAGAAAGGAGGGGGTTGAACCCCCTCATGCCCACCAGGGTCTAGGCCTGGGTCAGAGGCCTGGGTGGGCTGAAGGCTTCTGGTGGGTCAGAGGTGGGTGAGTGGGCCCAGCGTGCCCCAGGCCCATTTCCCAGGAAACTGCTGCAAGAGTGAGTTTAATTCCACCTGCCTGTGCCCATTGTGGCCTATTTCTGGGACCTGTTCTCTCTTCCAGAGAGAAGCAGGTTTCTCTGGCTCCAGAGATGATGAGCCAACAGAATCTCCTCTATATTGAAATATGATTGTGTATGAGCTCTCCGTGTGCACCAGGATATCTTCAGAAGGCTCCCTCAGGCCCTGACCAAGTGGCTCATTTGGTTGGAGCATCGTACTGTGCAGCAGGAAGCTTGCAATTTTGATTCCTGGCCAGGGCACATGCTAGGTTGCAGGTTTGATTGTATGGGAGACAACAAAACAAATGTTTCTTCTTCACATCAGTCTCTGTCTCTCTCTCTCACCCCTCTTCCTCTGTCTTTCAAATCAATAAACGTGCCTAGGTGAGGATTTAAAAACAGGGGGCTCCACCATCTCTAAGGCAGGATCTGTAATCTTGACCTTTCTCTTCATCCCACCAGGAGAAGGGTCACGCCAAGATGTCTGTGAGGCTGGAGACGTTCAGAATTTGGGGAGATCCAGCTGGAGAAGACGCACCCAATAAAACATGTGAATGAGAACCAGAGATGTGTGGGGGAGTTATGTCACACAGCCATGGCTCAAGAAGGCACTCTTCCTGTCTGGGGACAATCTTGCCCCGGCCTGGAGTCTTCCTGTCTTCACCCTTCTCCCTGCACAGGTGAGCTGCTCAGGGGATCCTGGACATGGCCCCTCAGGATCACATCCCTCTTCCTCTTTCCTGTCCCCTAGGACAGGTCTGCCTATTTGTGGCTTCAGATCCTGCTTGTGTGAAACAACCCTCTGTAGGTGGCTGAAATGTGTCTCAGTGCGGCCTGACCTGAACCCCCTGGGAATGCCATCTGGGCCTCCCCCAGGGATCTCACTCTACAGAGTCTCCAGGTGCCATGGATACAGATTGGAGTCCCCACCCTGTGTCTCCCCAGGGCTGCTGCTGACTCTCCTCCATCACGTGTCCCTGCACCACCTCTCACCCACATCATTTATTACCAACAGAGCCTCTTGGGCATGGAACATATGCTTCTCCAGGAGTGGGACCCCACATCCATCCAGCTGCCCCTGGCTGTAACCACATCTGTTACTCACAAGGCTCAGGACAGTGTAGAAGGGCTGTGGATCTGCTGAGCCCACTGTAGTAAATGTCCCCAATAAAGCCTGATGGGAGGACACCATAGGACACTGGGATATTTGCATTTGCTGGTGGGACCTAATGAGGATGATCACTCCTCCTGATTCTGAGTTCGGGAAGCTTGGACCAGCTGAGACTTTCTGAGGATGGGAGACAGCTTGTTTGTCTTAGAGACACTGTGTTGGCAGCAATTCACACGGATTGTGTGGTGATCAGCTTGTGTCCAGTGTCACAGGATTCCTGCCCCCTTAGTAATGCTGGGAGAAGCGAGATCAGATGCAATGCCCGCTCCCACCAGGCCCCAGTGCAGCGAACCCACAGGGGGTCCATGCCCATAGAGAGAAAGCACCTGAAACGCTCAGTCATCTGCATCCTGCCAATAACCATGGTTGGTCAGAATCAGACCCCAAATTTGCAGAATCTCAGATGGAACTGAGGCAGGAGACAGCACAGGGAGCTCTCTGAGACTGAGCTGAAAGGCAGGAGATGGTCCACAGTGCCCAAAGAAGAAGCCCATGAAACAGCTTTGGTTAACTGCCTGCCTCTGGTCACTATCTGTTTTACGAGGGAGTCCTCAGTGCTTACAGAAAGAGCCCGTAAATCTCTATGGGGAACTGCCCCAGCTTTAATTAGCTGCCTCCTGTCAGGTAGCTCTTTTAAAACGAGATGAACAAATGGAGTCTGGAGCAACATAAAGATTAGGACTAACAGACCCCCACACATCCCTAAGTTTGGGTAATCATGTCCCCCAGGAGAGCCCACACCACCTTTATCTGTCAATCAATATGTAACTTCTTCATAAGTCCTTAGAACAAAGGACTCCCTCTCTGGGCTCTCTGGGCTCTCTGGCCACCTGGCCTCAGTCCACTAGGGCTCTGGCCACCCGGGCCTCCTCACCCGGGCCTTTGGCCATCCTTACTTTTGCCATCCTGCTTTGCCCTGAACCTATGCCTTTCACTTCCACCCCCAACTTAGCTAGACCCGTTTTCTTCCACGGGAACAGATCACTAATAATCAACCTAGATTGCATGCTAATAGAATTGCTGACCTATAATTCTTTACATGTATTGGCAAGAAGTACCAAGTCTTTCCTCTCAAAAAAACCACAGCCCCAGCTTCCCAGGAGATCTTGAGCTGAGCCTCCCAGCTGAGCTGAGAAGGTCTGGGGCACAGAGACTGTGAGACACTGTGTCTTGTCAGTGCGAAGTTAGGGCGATGCTGTCACACAGCAGAGACTACTCACAGCTCTTTAGGCTTGGCCTGGCCTTGACCTCCTGTTCCTCCCACCCCAGGCCCAGCTCTCTGTCCAGCCACTGGATGAATCCTCTTCTGCCTCTGAGACCCTGAATTCAGTTTCCCCGGGCACACTGTTTCCAGCCGTGTGCAGGGCTGGCTCCTGCTGTCCTTCAGCTCACAGCACAAGTGCCCCCAAGCAGGCCTTGTGGGCGCCACCTGGGGTCCTGCCCTCCCTCCAGCACTTGCTTTGTTTCACTAGGGCCCTTGCTCTTCTTTCCTACATACATTTGCTTTCCTGTCATTTCCCACCCACCCCTCCAGGCCATGAGCTTCTGGAAACAGAGCACCCTGGGTGCCCTGGAGGCACCGCCCCTGTCCCAGCAGGGCCTCCTTCAAGGTGAATTCTTTAGGCAAAGGAGCTGGATCAAGAACGAGAGTCTTGAAGCCACTCCTGCTTCTGAGCTTCTCACTTTGTGGACATGGGAGCTCATAAAAAATGTGTATTTTGGTTGGAGGGAAGGAGCTGCCCAGAATATTTTCTGCAAGTCCCTTCCCTGCCCCATTTCTCCTTTGAACATGCAGGGCAGAGCCTGCCCCTGGTGGTCAGCCCCAGCACTGCAGCCCCAGGCAGGAAACCACAAACCAAACACACAACCATTTCATGGATTTGACCTTGCCGACCCTCACTGTTTCCTCTAGTGGTGAAATGGGAGCCCTGCTGAAAGCTTGCTGAGCTCCCACAGCTGCCCCACCGAGTCAGAGATGTGTGCTGTTGCGAGAGTCTGTGCTTTCAGAAGGTCCATGGGGGATTTTTATCCATATTAAGGTTTGAGAAGTATCTCTATTTCCATGTTTATGACGTTATTCCCGAGAGTTTCTGTTACATATTCAATCATGTTAACATTCCGGGACACAGTCTCTCCCAAACTGCCATTCACAAATCCAGGAAAACTCAGAAAATGGTTAACAATCTCAGGTCATTACTGAAAACTGTGATTTGACTTCCAACTGCAGTCAGAGGTTGGAAAACAATTTGCACAGACATGTGTTTTCTGAGGATACGTTTTGGACCTCACAGGAGTGTTTAGGATTCTAAACAGCCTTCTAGAGAATTTTGACTTGCTACACATTTGGAAAGTAGTACAGTCCTCTGTTGTCCCGATTTCTAAGCTACAAGGAAGAATAATAGTACTTCTTGATGGTTAATTTTGAAAATACTTAAGATATTAAAAAAGATGTTGAGAGAACTTACAAGTTATTTAAATGTAGTCAGTATAAACAATGGTTAAAAAGACAATTCAACAATAAAGATTTGGTCAGATTTTTGTATTTCCAAACATACCATTTACTTTCTCATCTTGATTTCCCTTCTGTAATGATGCCATTTTACACATTTAAACCCTGACAGTCTCTGTCATGGTTTATAAGATGAGAGTACTTGGAAACCAAATGAATATGATACATAAATATGATACATATATGTTAACATGTATGTATGGTAGTAAAAAATCAGTAAAAATATTGTTGTGTATTTTTCAGCTTCACTGTGACAGTTAAGATTCTTATGACTGCAAATATACCCTCCTCCTCCATCCCTGGTGCTGCTTATTAAAACACTTCCTCCCTCCTCTCATTTGAGAGAGAAACAGCATTTGCTTTTCAACAAATAAATCCACGTCTGAGCGCTTCTTGGCCTGGGCCCTCAGGCGAGCTGTTTGGGAGGGAACTCAGCAGAGCCCACGCCCACAGCGATGGCCGCCCTGGTCACCTCTGACGGCCATTCTCCATTTCCCTTGCTGATGCCTGCAAACAGTGACTCGTCTCTGTCTGTATTCTTAAGTCCTGTGTCCTTCTCTCATTCGTGCCACCAATTCTACTCAAAACCAGCAGACAGTTCCCATGTAGTAACATTCCTGCCTGTGAACTAGAGGGGCCTTGAAGTTATGTTTTGTTAATTAGATATCTCAGTTACCTGGTAGAAACAGACTGCATTTATAAAGCAGAGACAGCCTGGTCTGGCAACAGAGAGGATTCAGAAGGGCCTCGCCCATCGGATGTCGGCTGTGCTGGCGCATGGGACAGTGTGTGGGCTCGGCCACAGGGTCGCAGTTTCAAGAGTATGAGGTGGCCTGTTGCACCACATTTTTAAATTCTTCACAGATTTTCATAGTATGGTGGTTATTTGCAGTGTGCTCTTTAGATATATAAGTTTAGTAATACTTTACTTGAATCTATTAATAAATGTACATACTTAGTGACTATGCCAAAATCACTGTCTCTGAGCTACACGTGCGGTGTCCCTGAGCCGTGAAATGGATTGTCATGGGTTGTCACCTATTTTCTAGGTTTGGGAATTCAAATCATAAGAAAGAAAAACTGTCTTCATAATTCACAGGGTAAATCACAGAGATTTTTAATGTAATACATGTGCTCCAAAAATGTATTTTAAAAACTTGATTGATGTTTTCAATTCCCTGAGAATTTCTATAATTCAGAAAAAAGAATTAGTTGCCCAACCGTGGAATAGACCATCTTATTGGGAAACAGTGAATTCAATACCATTGGACAGTTTGATGCATAGGTTGGATTTCCTCCTTCCCCAAAATTACTTGTTATAGACATGCAGAAGCTATCCATGAGATTTGAAAAACCTTTGTGATGAACAGATGAGACACAGCAGTTCCCTTCCTGGGCACCTAGTGACAGTCACTCACTGCAGGGGATTTGGAAGGAGGATGGACCAAAGGACACAAACAGTCAGGTCCCCATTGCTCATGGCTTTCCTTTTCCAGCTGGGAGTCCATGCCCTTTGGCCTCCTGCACCCATTTCTCCCACCTCCCACTCCCAGCCTCTGGCAAACACCAGTCCATTGTCTGTGTCTCTGAGCTTTTCGTTTGTTTGTTGGTTGGTTGGTTTTGGTTTGGTTCATTTTGGTTGTGGATTCATTTTTTTGTTCTGGGTTTTCAGTTTTGTTTAAATTCCACCTATAAGTGTGATATTTGTTTGCTATTTGTCACCCTCTGTCAGACTTACTTCACTTAGCTTATCATCCTGAAGGTCTGTCTATGTTTAGAATGAATAATATTCATATATATTCTTTCTTTGACGAACATTTAGGTTGTTTCCATGACTTGACTGTTACAAATCATACTGACATGGACATGGGGGTGCATGTATCTTTCTGATGTCGTGTTTTCCTTTGCTTCAGATCAATACCCAGAAGTGGATGATCTGCATCATACGTTAGGTCCATGTTTAGAAATCTGACCACGGGTGTGTGACTAGAAAAAGCAACCTGCTGAGATGCAGGAACCAGCTGGGGTCCCAGGACTTTGGGCCATGTGGAGATGTGTGCCCTGTGACCGCTGCAGGAGTGTCCTGAGTTACCCTCACAGCTGCTCACTGAGGAGCCTTCACTCAATGGAGCTTGGGTCTCAGGGTGTGGCTTGTGCTTCTGACTGGGGACTCAGCAGCTGTTCTCGCTCTGACCTTGTAGAGTCCCCTGAGCAAAGACCTTCCTGTGATATGAGCAGGTGGTTCCCCCCAGGGTTGTCCCAAGGGGTGAAAACAAACTCCATCCCCCTTTGGAGTGTGAGCTGAGCTCCAGCACCAGGGCTCAAGGAGGGGCTGGGCAGCCCCAGGGTGGACACACATTTGCATGAACAGCCCCTCCCCTGGCAGACGGTGGGGAGAAAAGGAGGCTTGGGCAGCCCAGCCCCACTGTGGGCTCAGGGGCTGTGTGCACCATGGCCTGGACCCCTCTCCTCCTGGTGCTCCTGTCTCATTGCACAGGTAGGGATGGACCTGGGATAGCTGGGAATCCCCCAATATTACACCCTTCTTGCTCAGAATCTTGATAAACTTTACCCCGGTGCCTGTGTCATCACCCATAAGTGTCTGTGTCTCTGCAGGTTCCCTCTCCCAGCCTGTGCTGACTCAGCCGTCCTCCCTCTCTGCATCTCCGGGAGCCACAGCCAGACTCACCTGCACCCTCAGCAGTGGCTCCAGTGTTGGCAGCTACTACATATACTGGTACCAACAGAAGCCAGGGAGCCCTCCCAGGTATCTGCTGTACTACTACTCAGACTCAAGCAAGCACCAGGGCTCCGGGGTCCCCAGCCGCTTCTCTGGATCCAAAGACACCTCTGCCAATGCAGGGCTCCTGACCATCTCTGGGCTGCAGCCTGAGGACGAGGCCGACTATTACTGTATGACTGGGTACAGTGGTACTCCTCACAGTGACACACACAGATGGGGAAGTGGGACAAAAACCTCAGCCTAACACAGTTTTCTTTCAAGACAGTGGAACATTTGTTAGTAATTGTGTGTATGTAAACTATGTTCGGGGGACCTTCTGGTTTGTGATGGGTCTACTCCCAGTTTCCCATCCCACGTCTAGAGTCTTAGGGACACAGAGGCCAAACTGAACACACAGTGGTCATGGTGACACTGCAGAGCTGCCCTGTGTTCACTGTGGGAACCGGGGCCTGAGGAGCTGCCCTCGGCCTCATGAGATGAGACAATGGAGCCTTTTCTGTGTTTAATCTTTGTTATGATCTGGGGACATCCCAGCAGGTGACAGTCACCACAGAACAGACTCTGCAGGGCCAGGGCTCTGAGCAGGGACCTTCCTGTCCCTTTCAGGCCGAACTGCTCAGAGCTCCCATGGCACACAGTGTCCCAGGGATGAGGCACTAAGCTGTGAGATGCTGTGCAAGGATGCAAGTCATGGCTGCCCTGGACCCCTGTCTGCGTCTTGAGCCTTTGCTTGTTAAGTCAATGGGAAGAGGGTTTCTGCAAGGTAAATTCCAGGCTGGGGCTAAACCCTTCTGTATGGAACATGAATCAGTGGGGTATGACCCACAGTTGCTGGAAAAATGCTGAGGCCACCCAAGGACAATTGGGGGACGTGGATCCATGGATGAATGTCCTTATGGCTGACACCACTCAGGGAGCATGGGGACTCCTGTGAGTGGCATTCCCTGAACAGCTTCCCTGAGCCCACTGGCACTGACTGGGGTCTCCTCTCCTCTCACACCCCACTGGAGCTTTCCCAGATCCACGGTTCAGGGTGGGATAAGGAATATCAGGAGCAAGAAGGTTCCCATATTTGCATTTTTCACTTACCCTTTCAAGCTTTTGAGAAGCCCAGATATGAGGATTCCTTTTCCTGTACAAGGTACATCAGATGCATTGGGGGTCACCTTGGAATGGTCCCCAGGGCTCCCAGGCAGAGTCTCTACCTTGTGAACTAGGGCAGAGATGATGGATCCTCAGGGGTTCATCCCTCATGTCTGCCTTTTGGTGTATGCACAGGGCCTCTTGGACCTGCTCTGGGCTCTAGCCTGATGGGCTCACTGTCATGTAGCTCAGAACAATGCCCTGCCACCCAAAGGGCTGCAGTTCCACAGAGAAGTGAGGTAAAGCCTGCTGTCCACTCTGCATCCTGTCTCATCAAGGCTGTACCCCTGACTCTGTCATATACCAGCTGAGGTTTTGGCCTCTGGTGTCATGAGTACTGTGAAACCATGAGGCCTCAGGTTCTCACCTTCATCTATCCTTGATGTTCAGTGAAATGTCTCCTTCCTTACTAGTACCCAACACAAACAGAATCACTCTGTGCCCAAATATACAGAACCCCTTCGAGCTGCCAGGACTTTGACAAGGAAGTCCAGCCTGTGTGACCTGGGAGACTGGGGGGCTGCCCACCAACTTCTGGCATTGCCCTGTTCCTGGATCAGGCTGTTCTCCTCGTCCCTGAGCTCTGACACTGTGAGGAAGCTGCGTTTCTCTCTTGTTCCCAAAGATTCCACCCTGAAGGAGCTCCTGATCTTCAGCTATACAGAGATCCCTCTGTGAAGACAGGTTTACAGACCCATCCTTGTTAGCTTTCTCTGTTTTTAACTTAAGTGTCATCCTCCCTTCTCTACTCCTTTTTGAGGTTATATTGGTTAAATATCAATTCTTTTGGATCTACACCCTATAAAGTGAATGCTGATTCAATGCAAGTTGTTCTTAGCAAATAAACTTGATCAGGCTCAAGGCAGACTGGGTAACAGGTGAGAGGGTTTCTTACACCAGATATAAAAGAAGAACTTCTTAAAAACAGTGACAGCTCCATTTATAGTAATCTGGAGGATGTGCAATCTGGAGGATGTTGGACCTGGGTGGGAGAGCAGCTGTGAAGAGGCCAGCAGGTTCTCTCAGAGAGAAAACCTCCCCCAGTGCCTACAGGAGGAGCTTCTCTGTCACCTTGTTTTATGACAGTGTAGCATCCAGCGAACGTGAGAACAAATTTTGGAGACTTTCAGGGTTTCAAAGATGTTATTTTATTGGCCAAGTTTTAACCTGCACAGGGGCGAACTCTCAGAGTGTCCGGAGACACAGTACCCATAAGGGCTGCAGACCTGAGTCGCCCTGAGTGCTTATAGTTAGGTCCTTATATAGGGTTTTTGGCACAAGCAAGCAAGCAAGCGTTATCACAGAAGCTGATGTGGCAGTTAGCTATTTGCTTACAGAGATCGCGCGAAGAAACAGGGTAAAATTCATGTTTTTAAAACTAAACAAAGCATTGCTTATGTAGCATACCCAGGGGAGAGCATCTGCCCGACGTAGGATGTTTGCTTTAACTGCACCCTGCACTCTGTCTCCCTTATTAGTTCATCCGGCACTCTGTCTCCCTTATTAGTTCATCCGGCACTCTGTCTCCCTTATTAGTTCCTTTTAGCTACAATGTGGTCCCTGTTTACTAAGGTCACATTTAGTTCCTAATTTCCTTGTTCCCAACAACAGGGGCTCCTGGGGCACCCCTGGTGTGTGTCCCGTCCAGTCTAACCACCCTCATCACTCCATAGAAATCTATGGGCTTCTAACTTCCACATGGATTTGCCTCATGGGACACAATAACTGACTCGTGGTGCCTGGAAAACGCCTGAAGACATCTGTATGAGCAATGAATTCCAGTGATCCTTACTGCTAATATGGCCTCCAATGGACTCATGAAGAAATGTGTTATAATTTCATTAGCCCTTTTTCTGATCATATCAGTTGTTTTCTTCTTACTATTTTATTTCTTATTTTTCAATATATTCTAATGACTTAGGAAAATGGAAGTTGTTTGTGTTTTCAGCTTTGTCATTTTTTCTTTTGCTTTTGTGTTAATACTCCTCATGTGAATATTTTGTAGCTATAACATCACTTATTTTTCTACACTATCAGAGCTATAGTTATGTAATCATAAAATATTTCAATATGAATATTTAATGTTTACAGAGTTGGGACTCTCATAAAATACAAAAGGAAAGAAAAAAGTCATACACATTTGATTAAAGTAAAAATTTAATAGCAATTCCACTATAAATACTAAATCATATTTTTATTTCAAGTATGCTAAACACCAGTTGTGTAATTGCTCATTTCCAAGTACTTGAGACATTTTAATTGTGTTTTTATCTTCACCCAAGGACATTGTTCAGGGCTTTAAAAAAGAGGAAGAAAGAGAAAGAGACATGATGGGAAAGAGAAACATTGCTGGTCTCCTCCCGTTGACACCTGGAAAGGAGAATGGAACCCCAAGCCTTTCCATCACAGGGCCACATTCCCACCAACTGAGCCACACCAGCCAGGACCTGACACCTGAGACACTTCACCTTCCTGATCATTTTCCTTCCATTACAAACCCCTTATCCACTGTGCCCATTCTTTCTGCTCCACAGCATAAGGTGGAGAAAATGAGTCTTAAAATGTTCTATTCCAGAGTGTTGGGTTTTTTATATTTCTGATTATGAGACAAGTGTCTTCTTAGTTTGTTAGATGTGATATAGCCAGGTGTCTCATAATTTCATGGTGACACTCTGACCTTTGCTCCTCAGAACCCGCAGTTACACTGAAGAGACCCCATAGAGTCATGGTTCCCCAGGGCACAGGTGGTCTGCCCTTCCCAGGCTGCTGGTGCAGCCCTGTGATTGTGAAGCCCAAGGCTGGTCCCTGCTGCTACTGGAGAAGGTTACAAGATGTTGTCAGAGGTAGAAACTTCTTTTTACCCCAGACTCAGGCACTTTGATGGTCCCAGGGACTCACTCAGGAGAAAGGAGTAACTACTAAGCCTTTGCAAGGAAGAGAGAAAGAGTTCTTTCTCACTGAGGAAGGAAGAAGGTGTTCTCGGGATCAGGGTTAGATTTGAAATGAACTAGACTGCTGGGGCCGAAAAGTAAACACACACATCTCATCATTCAGCCTCAGCCACTGCAGGTAAGACTCTCAGGAATAAGGTCACTAGAGTCATGAGGAAGCTGATTGGGAGGATGATGTCAGCTGCCCAGCACACAGGGTGTCTCAGTTACTGTGCAGTCATTGGTCTGTGTGAGGAGCAAGCGTCTACCTCTTTCAAGAAGACACCCAGGGTGCATCAGGGTGACATTTGGGCAGGACAGGAGAGGGGAGTTGATTTGCATGAAGCATCTCCTCCTCCTAATGGGCCTGGGAGACATGATAAGGACCCAAAGACACCACCCTCCAGTCCAGGACCTGTGGAGACTCTGTCCTTGAGTGTCCCCACCATGGCCTGGATAGTGCTCCTGCTCGGGTTCCTGGCTTACAGCTCAGGTCAGAGAAACAGACTCTCTTTTGGAGGTGGAGGGCAAATAAAAGTGGGATCAGAGGTGCACCCTTTTTTCCTAATACCATCCTTGCCTCTCTGCTGTTGATGTTAGGTGTGAATTCTTAGACTGTGCTGACCCAGGAACTGTCACTCTCAGTGTCTTCAGCTGGGACAGTCACACTCACCTGTAGCTCTAACTCTGGGTCAGTCTCCAGTGGTAAGTACCCCAGATGGTTCCAGCAGACCCCAGGAAAGGCTGTCCACATGCTCATGTACCACAAACATACCCAGGGACATTCTGGGTCCCTGATCAATTCTATGGATTCCTCACTGGCAACAAAGTCGTCCTCACCATCATGGGGGCCCAGCCTGAGGGTGAGGCCTATCATTACTGTGCTCTGTATACAGGTACTAGTGTTGGTACTTACACAGGGATGTGAACCCATGGGGAAGTGTACCCAAAACCTCCACATAATTCAGAAGGGCTGAACCATGAAAGGCAGAAGAAAGGAGAGAGGGTGGAAATGGTTTTCACGGAATGGGGATTGCCTTATGGACCTGGTTTCCTTCCAGTGCCTCATGTCCATGTGCCCCCTCCCGTCTCCCAGGGTGTGTCCTTCTCCCCGTGTGACCCCGTGAAGGCTGGGTTTTCTGTCTCCCCTTCTGTCTAGGGTGATGCTGGGAAGAACCTGGACTCCAAAATATATTAACCATCAGTGAGTCTCAGATCCCTCTACTCCCTGGAAGACTCTTCTGTTTAAAGGGCAGTAACAGGTTTTCTCTCATTGATTTGATGCTCAGACCACATACATTTGTTGTTTCCCACTCAAGTGGAAGCCTTACCTTCAGGCTGGCTGGGAATGCAGTTCCCCAGACTAGACCCACAGAGACAGACACCTGTGTTTGCTGCGAGGATTGTCATTCTAACAAGCCCTCCGTGAGATTTTTATACATATTAATGTTTGAAAAGTACCTCCTCTGCTATTTGTCTAAAATCCTTCCTGAGAATTTCTGCTTAAAATTCAGTCAGATTAACGCCTCAGGGAACAATCTTTTTCCAATCACCATTCAAAAATCCAGGAACACTAATAAACAGATTTAAAATATTAAACTATTATTATTATGACTTGATGTCAAAAGTACAACCAGAATTTCAAAGGAATTTTTTAACTCTATGTTAAGATGCATTTTCTGGCTCACAGGGGTGATCATACATGAGAACACATCTTATTCAGAACTGGCTT